>NW_028301602.1:0-2500000 GCF_987345545.1 Pholcus phalangioides
CCCCTCAGCCTGGGTTAAGCCTCCTATCATCAGGAGGTGCTTACAAACCCGAATGACGGTCGAGGACGCTCCTATTTATACCTTCCGGAGACCCGATTCCAAAAATTTCCTGGAAAATACTGGAATTTCCCGCTAAATTTTTGGTATTTTCCACGAATTCTTCGTTTCAGACAGCGCATGCGCGATAGCCCGATCTACCGTGGCAACGACAGTTGTCTCGGACAGCTCAAAGTCCCGCTAGAGGGCGATGGTATAGAGAAAACGGCTTCAGGACGCCCTTTAATCGGTGGTAAATCGATTCCGACCGATGCATCGGTAGTAGTTCGCGATCCCGCCGATAGGTGGCGCTGCGAACGCTAACGGGACGCCTCCTAGTCCCGGCAGAGGGCGCTGGTAGTGCGGGGAAATGGCTTGGAGACGACGTTAGGCGATGGGGAATGCGTTCGTTACGGGTATGTGGTGGTTTCTGTTTGCTTTCTGACGCCATAGAACAAGACCAGTTGCTCCATTGTCCAGAGGAACTAAGGTCCAGTTTTTTCGTTGGAGACCAAGGTCAGTTGCTCCATATGATCCGCCATTAGTGCGCAGAGCAACTAAGACCCAGTCTTTATAGGGTTGGCGAGAGCAGCTCCCCTCAGCCTGGGTTAAGCCTCCTATCATCAGGAGGTGCTTACAAACCCGAATGACGGTCGAGGACGCTCCTATTTATACCTTCCGGAGACCCGATTCCAAAAATTTCCTGGAAAATACTGGAATTTCCCGCTAAATTTTTGGTATTTTCCACGAATTCTTCGTTTCAGACAGCGCATGCGCGATAGCCCGATCTACCGTGGCAACGACAGTTGTCTCGGACAGCTCAAAGTCCCGCTAGAGGGCGATGGTATAGAGAAAACGGCTTCAGGACGCCCTTTAATCGGTGGTAAATCGATTCCGACCGATGCATCGGTAGTAGTTCGCGATCCCGCCGATAGGTGGCGCTGCGAACGCTAACGGGACGCCTCCTAGTCCCGGCAGAGGGCGCTGGTAGTGCGGGGAAATGGCTTGGAGACGACGTTAGGCGATGGGGAATGCGTTCGTTACGGGTATGTGGTGGTTTCTGTTTGCTTTCTGACGCCATAGAACAAGACCAGTTGCTCCATTGTCCAGAGGAACTAAGGTCCAGTTTTTTCGTTGGAGACCAAGGTCAGTTGCTCCATATGATCCGCCATTAGTGCGCAGAGCAACTAAGACCCAGTCTTTATAGGGTTGGCGAGAGCAGCTCCCCTCAGCCTGGGTTAAGCCTCCTATCATCAGGAGGTGCTTACAAACCCGAATGACGGTCGAGGACGCTCCTATTTATACCTTCCGGAGACCCGATTCCAAAAATTTCCTGGAAAATACTGGAATTTCCCGCTAAATTTTTGGTATTTTCCACGAATTCTTCGTTTCAGACAGCGCATGCGCGATAGCCCGATCTACCGTGGCAACGACAGTTGTCTCGGACAGCTCAAAGTCCCGCTAGAGGGCGATGGTATAGAGAAAACGGCTTCAGGACGCCCTTTAATCGGTGGTAAATCGATTCCGACCGATGCATCGGTAGTAGTTCGCGATCCCGCCGATAGGTGGCGCTGCGAACGCTAACGGGACGCCTCCTAGTCCCGGCAGAGGGCGCTGGTAGTGCGGGGAAATGGCTTGGAGACGACGTTAGGCGATGGGGAATGCGTTCGTTACGGGTATGTGGTGGTTTCTGTTTGCTTTCTGACGCCATAGAACAAGACCAGTTGCTCCATTGTCCAGAGGAACTAAGGTCCAGTTTTTTCGTTGGAGACCAAGGTCAGTTGCTCCATATGATCCGCCATTAGTGCGCAGAGCAACTAAGACCCAGTCTTTATAGGGTTGGCGAGAGCAGCTCCCCTCAGCCTGGGTTAAGCCTCCTATCATCAGGAGGTGCTTACAAACCCGAATGACGGTCGAGGACGCTCCTATTTATACCTTCCGGAGACCCGATTCCAAAAATTTCCTGGAAAATACTGGAATTTCCCGCTAAATTTTTGGTATTTTCCACGAATTCTTCGTTTCAGACAGCGCATGCGCGATAGCCCGATCTACCGTGGCAACGACAGTTGTCTCGGACAGCTCAAAGTCCCGCTAGAGGGCGATGGTATAGAGAAAACGGCTTCAGGACGCCCTTTAATCGGTGGTAAATCGATTCCGACCGATGCATCGGTAGTAGTTCGCGATCCCGCCGATAGGTGGCGCTGCGAACGCTAACGGGACGCCTCCTAGTCCCGGCAGAGGGCGCTGGTAGTGCGGGGAAATGGCTTGGAGACGACGTTAGGCGATGGGGAATGCGTTCGTTACGGGTATGTGGTGGTTTCTGTTTGCTTTCTGACGCCATAGAACAAGACCAGTTGCTCCATTGTCCAGAGGAACTAAGGTCCAGTTTTTTCGTTGGAGACCAAGGTCAGTTGCTCCATATGATCCGCCATTAGTGCGCAGAGCAACTAAGACCCAGTCTTTATAGGGTTGGCGAGAGCAGCTCCCCTCAGCCTGGGTTAAGCCTCCTATCATCAGGAGGTGCTTACAAACCCGAATGACGGTCGAGGACGCTCCTATTTATACCTTCCGGAGACCCGATTCCAAAAATTTCCTGGAAAATACTGGAATTTCCCGCTAAATTTTTGGTATTTTCCACGAATTCTTCGTTTCAGACAGCGCATGCGCGATAGCCCGATCTACCGTGGCAACGACAGTTGTCTCGGACAGCTCAAAGTCCCGCTAGAGGGCGATGGTATAGAGAAAACGGCTTCAGGACGCCCTTTAATCGGTGGTAAATCGATTCCGACCGATGCATCGGTAGTAGTTCGCGATCCCGCCGATAGGTGGCGCTGCGAACGCTAACGGGACGCCTCCTAGTCCCGGCAGAGGGCGCTGGTAGTGCGGGGAAATGGCTTGGAGACGACGTTAGGCGATGGGGAATGCGTTCGTTACGGGTATGTGGTGGTTTCTGTTTGCTTTCTGACGCCATAGAACAAGACCAGTTGCTCCATTGTCCAGAGGAACTAAGGTCCAGTTTTTTCGTTGGAGACCAAGGTCAGTTGCTCCATATGATCCGCCATTAGTGCGCAGAGCAACTAAGACCCAGTCTTTATAGGGTTGGCGAGAGCAGCTCCCCTCAGCCTGGGTTAAGCCTCCTATCATCAGGAGGTGCTTACAAACCCGAATGACGGTCGAGGACGCTCCTATTTATACCTTCCGGAGACCCGATTCCAAAAATTTCCTGGAAAATACTGGAATTTCCCGCTAAATTTTTGGTATTTTCCACGAATTCTTCGTTTCAGACAGCGCATGCGCGATAGCCCGATCTACCGTGGCAACGACAGTTGTCTCGGACAGCTCAAAGTCCCGCTAGAGGGCGATGGTATAGAGAAAACGGCTTCAGGACGCCCTTTAATCGGTGGTAAATCGATTCCGACCGATGCATCGGTAGTAGTTCGCGATCCCGCCGATAGGTGGCGCTGCGAACGCTAACGGGACGCCTCCTAGTCCCGGCAGAGGGCGCTGGTAGTGCGGGGAAATGGCTTGGAGACGACGTTAGGCGATGGGGAATGCGTTCGTTACGGGTATGTGGTGGTTTCTGTTTGCTTTCTGACGCCATAGAACAAGACCAGTTGCTCCATTGTCCAGAGGAACTAAGGTCCAGTTTTTTCGTTGGAGACCAAGGTCAGTTGCTCCATATGATCCGCCATTAGTGCGCAGAGCAACTAAGACCCAGTCTTTATAGGGTTGGCGAGAGCAGCTCCCCTCAGCCTGGGTTAAGCCTCCTATCATCAGGAGGTGCTTACAAACCCGAATGACGGTCGAGGACGCTCCTATTTATACCTTCCGGAGACCCGATTCCAAAAATTTCCTGGAAAATACTGGAATTTCCCGCTAAATTTTTGGTATTTTCCACGAATTCTTCGTTTCAGACAGCGCATGCGCGATAGCCCGATCTACCGTGGCAACGACAGTTGTCTCGGACAGCTCAAAGTCCCGCTAGAGGGCGATGGTATAGAGAAAACGGCTTCAGGACGCCCTTTAATCGGTGGTAAATCGATTCCGACCGATGCATCGGTAGTAGTTCGCGATCCCGCCGATAGGTGGCGCTGCGAACGCTAACGGGACGCCTCCTAGTCCCGGCAGAGGGCGCTGGTAGTGCGGGGAAATGGCTTGGAGACGACGTTAGGCGATGGGGAATGCGTTCGTTACGGGTATGTGGTGGTTTCTGTTTGCTTTCTGACGCCATAGAACAAGACCAGTTGCTCCATTGTCCAGAGGAACTAAGGTCCAGTTTTTTCGTTGGAGACCAAGGTCAGTTGCTCCATATGATCCGCCATTAGTGCGCAGAGCAACTAAGACCCAGTCTTTATAGGGTTGGCGAGAGCAGCTCCCCTCAGCCTGGGTTAAGCCTCCTATCATCAGGAGGTGCTTACAAACCCGAATGACGGTCGAGGACGCTCCTATTTATACCTTCCGGAGACCCGATTCCAAAAATTTCCTGGAAAATACTGGAATTTCCCGCTAAATTTTTGGTATTTTCCACGAATTCTTCGTTTCAGACAGCGCATGCGCGATAGCCCGATCTACCGTGGCAACGACAGTTGTCTCGGACAGCTCAAAGTCCCGCTAGAGGGCGATGGTATAGAGAAAACGGCTTCAGGACGCCCTTTAATCGGTGGTAAATCGATTCCGACCGATGCATCGGTAGTAGTTCGCGATCCCGCCGATAGGTGGCGCTGCGAACGCTAACGGGACGCCTCCTAGTCCCGGCAGAGGGCGCTGGTAGTGCGGGGAAATGGCTTGGAGACGACGTTAGGCGATGGGGAATGCGTTCGTTACGGGTATGTGGTGGTTTCTGTTTGCTTTCTGACGCCATAGAACAAGACCAGTTGCTCCATTGTCCAGAGGAACTAAGGTCCAGTTTTTTCGTTGGAGACCAAGGTCAGTTGCTCCATATGATCCGCCATTAGTGCGCAGAGCAACTAAGACCCAGTCTTTATAGGGTTGGCGAGAGCAGCTCCCCTCAGCCTGGGTTAAGCCTCCTATCATCAGGAGGTGCTTACAAACCCGAATGACGGTCGAGGACGCTCCTATTTATACCTTCCGGAGACCCGATTCCAAAAATTTCCTGGAAAATACTGGAATTTCCCGCTAAATTTTTGGTATTTTCCACGAATTCTTCGTTTCAGACAGCGCATGCGCGATAGCCCGATCTACCGTGGCAACGACAGTTGTCTCGGACAGCTCAAAGTCCCGCTAGAGGGCGATGGTATAGAGAAAACGGCTTCAGGACGCCCTTTAATCGGTGGTAAATCGATTCCGACCGATGCATCGGTAGTAGTTCGCGATCCCGCCGATAGGTGGCGCTGCGAACGCTAACGGGACGCCTCCTAGTCCCGGCAGAGGGCGCTGGTAGTGCGGGGAAATGGCTTGGAGACGACGTTAGGCGATGGGGAATGCGTTCGTTACGGGTATGTGGTGGTTTCTGTTTGCTTTCTGACGCCATAGAACAAGACCAGTTGCTCCATTGTCCAGAGGAACTAAGGTCCAGTTTTTTCGTTGGAGACCAAGGTCAGTTGCTCCATATGATCCGCCATTAGTGCGCAGAGCAACTAAGACCCAGTCTTTATAGGGTTGGCGAGAGCAGCTCCCCTCAGCCTGGGTTAAGCCTCCTATCATCAGGAGGTGCTTACAAACCCGAATGACGGTCGAGGACGCTCCTATTTATACCTTCCGGAGACCCGATTCCAAAAATTTCCTGGAAAATACTGGAATTTCCCGCTAAATTTTTGGTATTTTCCACGAATTCTTCGTTTCAGACAGCGCATGCGCGATAGCCCGATCTACCGTGGCAACGACAGTTGTCTCGGACAGCTCAAAGTCCCGCTAGAGGGCGATGGTATAGAGAAAACGGCTTCAGGACGCCCTTTAATCGGTGGTAAATCGATTCCGACCGATGCATCGGTAGTAGTTCGCGATCCCGCCGATAGGTGGCGCTGCGAACGCTAACGGGACGCCTCCTAGTCCCGGCAGAGGGCGCTGGTAGTGCGGGGAAATGGCTTGGAGACGACGTTAGGCGATGGGGAATGCGTTCGTTACGGGTATGTGGTGGTTTCTGTTTGCTTTCTGACGCCATAGAACAAGACCAGTTGCTCCATTGTCCAGAGGAACTAAGGTCCAGTTTTTTCGTTGGAGACCAAGGTCAGTTGCTCCATATGATCCGCCATTAGTGCGCAGAGCAACTAAGACCCAGTCTTTATAGGGTTGGCGAGAGCAGCTCCCCTCAGCCTGGGTTAAGCCTCCTATCATCAGGAGGTGCTTACAAACCCGAATGACGGTCGAGGACGCTCCTATTTATACCTTCCGGAGACCCGATTCCAAAAATTTCCTGGAAAATACTGGAATTTCCCGCTAAATTTTTGGTATTTTCCACGAATTCTTCGTTTCAGACAGCGCATGCGCGATAGCCCGATCTACCGTGGCAACGACAGTTGTCTCGGACAGCTCAAAGTCCCGCTAGAGGGCGATGGTATAGAGAAAACGGCTTCAGGACGCCCTTTAATCGGTGGTAAATCGATTCCGACCGATGCATCGGTAGTAGTTCGCGATCCCGCCGATAGGTGGCGCTGCGAACGCTAACGGGACGCCTCCTAGTCCCGGCAGAGGGCGCTGGTAGTGCGGGGAAATGGCTTGGAGACGACGTTAGGCGATGGGGAATGCGTTCGTTACGGGTATGTGGTGGTTTCTGTTTGCTTTCTGACGCCATAGAACAAGACCAGTTGCTCCATTGTCCAGAGGAACTAAGGTCCAGTTTTTTCGTTGGAGACCAAGGTCAGTTGCTCCATATGATCCGCCATTAGTGCGCAGAGCAACTAAGACCCAGTCTTTATAGGGTTGGCGAGAGCAGCTCCCCTCAGCCTGGGTTAAGCCTCCTATCATCAGGAGGTGCTTACAAACCCGAATGACGGTCGAGGACGCTCCTATTTATACCTTCCGGAGACCCGATTCCAAAAATTTCCTGGAAAATACTGGAATTTCCCGCTAAATTTTTGGTATTTTCCACGAATTCTTCGTTTCAGACAGCGCATGCGCGATAGCCCGATCTACCGTGGCAACGACAGTTGTCTCGGACAGCTCAAAGTCCCGCTAGAGGGCGATGGTATAGAGAAAACGGCTTCAGGACGCCCTTTAATCGGTGGTAAATCGATTCCGACCGATGCATCGGTAGTAGTTCGCGATCCCGCCGATAGGTGGCGCTGCGAACGCTAACGGGACGCCTCCTAGTCCCGGCAGAGGGCGCTGGTAGTGCGGGGAAATGGCTTGGAGACGACGTTAGGCGATGGGGAATGCGTTCGTTACGGGTATGTGGTGGTTTCTGTTTGCTTTCTGACGCCATAGAACAAGACCAGTTGCTCCATTGTCCAGAGGAACTAAGGTCCAGTTTTTTCGTTGGAGACCAAGGTCAGTTGCTCCATATGATCCGCCATTAGTGCGCAGAGCAACTAAGACCCAGTCTTTATAGGGTTGGCGAGAGCAGCTCCCCTCAGCCTGGGTTAAGCCTCCTATCATCAGGAGGTGCTTACAAACCCGAATGACGGTCGAGGACGCTCCTATTTATACCTTCCGGAGACCCGATTCCAAAAATTTCCTGGAAAATACTGGAATTTCCCGCTAAATTTTTGGTATTTTCCACGAATTCTTCGTTTCAGACAGCGCATGCGCGATAGCCCGATCTACCGTGGCAACGACAGTTGTCTCGGACAGCTCAAAGTCCCGCTAGAGGGCGATGGTATAGAGAAAACGGCTTCAGGACGCCCTTTAATCGGTGGTAAATCGATTCCGACCGATGCATCGGTAGTAGTTCGCGATCCCGCCGATAGGTGGCGCTGCGAACGCTAACGGGACGCCTCCTAGTCCCGGCAGAGGGCGCTGGTAGTGCGGGGAAATGGCTTGGAGACGACGTTAGGCGATGGGGAATGCGTTCGTTACGGGTATGTGGTGGTTTCTGTTTGCTTTCTGACGCCATAGAACAAGACCAGTTGCTCCATTGTCCAGAGGAACTAAGGTCCAGTTTTTTCGTTGGAGACCAAGGTCAGTTGCTCCATATGATCCGCCATTAGTGCGCAGAGCAACTAAGACCCAGTCTTTATAGGGTTGGCGAGAGCAGCTCCCCTCAGCCTGGGTTAAGCCTCCTATCATCAGGAGGTGCTTACAAACCCGAATGACGGTCGAGGACGCTCCTATTTATACCTTCCGGAGACCCGATTCCAAAAATTTCCTGGAAAATACTGGAATTTCCCGCTAAATTTTTGGTATTTTCCACGAATTCTTCGTTTCAGACAGCGCATGCGCGATAGCCCGATCTACCGTGGCAACGACAGTTGTCTCGGACAGCTCAAAGTCCCGCTAGAGGGCGATGGTATAGAGAAAACGGCTTCAGGACGCCCTTTAATCGGTGGTAAATCGATTCCGACCGATGCATCGGTAGTAGTTCGCGATCCCGCCGATAGGTGGCGCTGCGAACGCTAACGGGACGCCTCCTAGTCCCGGCAGAGGGCGCTGGTAGTGCGGGGAAATGGCTTGGAGACGACGTTAGGCGATGGGGAATGCGTTCGTTACGGGTATGTGGTGGTTTCTGTTTGCTTTCTGACGCCATAGAACAAGACCAGTTGCTCCATTGTCCAGAGGAACTAAGGTCCAGTTTTTTCGTTGGAGACCAAGGTCAGTTGCTCCATATGATCCGCCATTAGTGCGCAGAGCAACTAAGACCCAGTCTTTATAGGGTTGGCGAGAGCAGCTCCCCTCAGCCTGGGTTAAGCCTCCTATCATCAGGAGGTGCTTACAAACCCGAATGACGGTCGAGGACGCTCCTATTTATACCTTCCGGAGACCCGATTCCAAAAATTTCCTGGAAAATACTGGAATTTCCCGCTAAATTTTTGGTATTTTCCACGAATTCTTCGTTTCAGACAGCGCATGCGCGATAGCCCGATCTACCGTGGCAACGACAGTTGTCTCGGACAGCTCAAAGTCCCGCTAGAGGGCGATGGTATAGAGAAAACGGCTTCAGGACGCCCTTTAATCGGTGGTAAATCGATTCCGACCGATGCATCGGTAGTAGTTCGCGATCCCGCCGATAGGTGGCGCTGCGAACGCTAACGGGACGCCTCCTAGTCCCGGCAGAGGGCGCTGGTAGTGCGGGGAAATGGCTTGGAGACGACGTTAGGCGATGGGGAATGCGTTCGTTACGGGTATGTGGTGGTTTCTGTTTGCTTTCTGACGCCATAGAACAAGACCAGTTGCTCCATTGTCCAGAGGAACTAAGGTCCAGTTTTTTCGTTGGAGACCAAGGTCAGTTGCTCCATATGATCCGCCATTAGTGCGCAGAGCAACTAAGACCCAGTCTTTATAGGGTTGGCGAGAGCAGCTCCCCTCAGCCTGGGTTAAGCCTCCTATCATCAGGAGGTGCTTACAAACCCGAATGACGGTCGAGGACGCTCCTATTTATACCTTCCGGAGACCCGATTCCAAAAATTTCCTGGAAAATACTGGAATTTCCCGCTAAATTTTTGGTATTTTCCACGAATTCTTCGTTTCAGACAGCGCATGCGCGATAGCCCGATCTACCGTGGCAACGACAGTTGTCTCGGACAGCTCAAAGTCCCGCTAGAGGGCGATGGTATAGAGAAAACGGCTTCAGGACGCCCTTTAATCGGTGGTAAATCGATTCCGACCGATGCATCGGTAGTAGTTCGCGATCCCGCCGATAGGTGGCGCTGCGAACGCTAACGGGACGCCTCCTAGTCCCGGCAGAGGGCGCTGGTAGTGCGGGGAAATGGCTTGGAGACGACGTTAGGCGATGGGGAATGCGTTCGTTACGGGTATGTGGTGGTTTCTGTTTGCTTTCTGACGCCATAGAACAAGACCAGTTGCTCCATTGTCCAGAGGAACTAAGGTCCAGTTTTTTCGTTGGAGACCAAGGTCAGTTGCTCCATATGATCCGCCATTAGTGCGCAGAGCAACTAAGACCCAGTCTTTATAGGGTTGGCGAGAGCAGCTCCCCTCAGCCTGGGTTAAGCCTCCTATCATCAGGAGGTGCTTACAAACCCGAATGACGGTCGAGGACGCTCCTATTTATACCTTCCGGAGACCCGATTCCAAAAATTTCCTGGAAAATACTGGAATTTCCCGCTAAATTTTTGGTATTTTCCACGAATTCTTCGTTTCAGACAGCGCATGCGCGATAGCCCGATCTACCGTGGCAACGACAGTTGTCTCGGACAGCTCAAAGTCCCGCTAGAGGGCGATGGTATAGAGAAAACGGCTTCAGGACGCCCTTTAATCGGTGGTAAATCGATTCCGACCGATGCATCGGTAGTAGTTCGCGATCCCGCCGATAGGTGGCGCTGCGAACGCTAACGGGACGCCTCCTAGTCCCGGCAGAGGGCGCTGGTAGTGCGGGGAAATGGCTTGGAGACGACGTTAGGCGATGGGGAATGCGTTCGTTACGGGTATGTGGTGGTTTCTGTTTGCTTTCTGACGCCATAGAACAAGACCAGTTGCTCCATTGTCCAGAGGAACTAAGGTCCAGTTTTTTCGTTGGAGACCAAGGTCAGTTGCTCCATATGATCCGCCATTAGTGCGCAGAGCAACTAAGACCCAGTCTTTATAGGGTTGGCGAGAGCAGCTCCCCTCAGCCTGGGTTAAGCCTCCTATCATCAGGAGGTGCTTACAAACCCGAATGACGGTCGAGGACGCTCCTATTTATACCTTCCGGAGACCCGATTCCAAAAATTTCCTGGAAAATACTGGAATTTCCCGCTAAATTTTTGGTATTTTCCACGAATTCTTCGTTTCAGACAGCGCATGCGCGATAGCCCGATCTACCGTGGCAACGACAGTTGTCTCGGACAGCTCAAAGTCCCGCTAGAGGGCGATGGTATAGAGAAAACGGCTTCAGGACGCCCTTTAATCGGTGGTAAATCGATTCCGACCGATGCATCGGTAGTAGTTCGCGATCCCGCCGATAGGTGGCGCTGCGAACGCTAACGGGACGCCTCCTAGTCCCGGCAGAGGGCGCTGGTAGTGCGGGGAAATGGCTTGGAGACGACGTTAGGCGATGGGGAATGCGTTCGTTACGGGTATGTGGTGGTTTCTGTTTGCTTTCTGACGCCATAGAACAAGACCAGTTGCTCCATTGTCCAGAGGAACTAAGGTCCAGTTTTTTCGTTGGAGACCAAGGTCAGTTGCTCCATATGATCCGCCATTAGTGCGCAGAGCAACTAAGACCCAGTCTTTATAGGGTTGGCGAGAGCAGCTCCCCTCAGCCTGGGTTAAGCCTCCTATCATCAGGAGGTGCTTACAAACCCGAATGACGGTCGAGGACGCTCCTATTTATACCTTCCGGAGACCCGATTCCAAAAATTTCCTGGAAAATACTGGAATTTCCCGCTAAATTTTTGGTATTTTCCACGAATTCTTCGTTTCAGACAGCGCATGCGCGATAGCCCGATCTACCGTGGCAACGACAGTTGTCTCGGACAGCTCAAAGTCCCGCTAGAGGGCGATGGTATAGAGAAAACGGCTTCAGGACGCCCTTTAATCGGTGGTAAATCGATTCCGACCGATGCATCGGTAGTAGTTCGCGATCCCGCCGATAGGTGGCGCTGCGAACGCTAACGGGACGCCTCCTAGTCCCGGCAGAGGGCGCTGGTAGTGCGGGGAAATGGCTTGGAGACGACGTTAGGCGATGGGGAATGCGTTCGTTACGGGTATGTGGTGGTTTCTGTTTGCTTTCTGACGCCATAGAACAAGACCAGTTGCTCCATTGTCCAGAGGAACTAAGGTCCAGTTTTTTCGTTGGAGACCAAGGTCAGTTGCTCCATATGATCCGCCATTAGTGCGCAGAGCAACTAAGACCCAGTCTTTATAGGGTTGGCGAGAGCAGCTCCCCTCAGCCTGGGTTAAGCCTCCTATCATCAGGAGGTGCTTACAAACCCGAATGACGGTCGAGGACGCTCCTATTTATACCTTCCGGAGACCCGATTCCAAAAATTTCCTGGAAAATACTGGAATTTCCCGCTAAATTTTTGGTATTTTCCACGAATTCTTCGTTTCAGACAGCGCATGCGCGATAGCCCGATCTACCGTGGCAACGACAGTTGTCTCGGACAGCTCAAAGTCCCGCTAGAGGGCGATGGTATAGAGAAAACGGCTTCAGGACGCCCTTTAATCGGTGGTAAATCGATTCCGACCGATGCATCGGTAGTAGTTCGCGATCCCGCCGATAGGTGGCGCTGCGAACGCTAACGGGACGCCTCCTAGTCCCGGCAGAGGGCGCTGGTAGTGCGGGGAAATGGCTTGGAGACGACGTTAGGCGATGGGGAATGCGTTCGTTACGGGTATGTGGTGGTTTCTGTTTGCTTTCTGACGCCATAGAACAAGACCAGTTGCTCCATTGTCCAGAGGAACTAAGGTCCAGTTTTTTCGTTGGAGACCAAGGTCAGTTGCTCCATATGATCCGCCATTAGTGCGCAGAGCAACTAAGACCCAGTCTTTATAGGGTTGGCGAGAGCAGCTCCCCTCAGCCTGGGTTAAGCCTCCTATCATCAGGAGGTGCTTACAAACCCGAATGACGGTCGAGGACGCTCCTATTTATACCTTCCGGAGACCCGATTCCAAAAATTTCCTGGAAAATACTGGAATTTCCCGCTAAATTTTTGGTATTTTCCACGAATTCTTCGTTTCAGACAGCGCATGCGCGATAGCCCGATCTACCGTGGCAACGACAGTTGTCTCGGACAGCTCAAAGTCCCGCTAGAGGGCGATGGTATAGAGAAAACGGCTTCAGGACGCCCTTTAATCGGTGGTAAATCGATTCCGACCGATGCATCGGTAGTAGTTCGCGATCCCGCCGATAGGTGGCGCTGCGAACGCTAACGGGACGCCTCCTAGTCCCGGCAGAGGGCGCTGGTAGTGCGGGGAAATGGCTTGGAGACGACGTTAGGCGATGGGGAATGCGTTCGTTACGGGTATGTGGTGGTTTCTGTTTGCTTTCTGACGCCATAGAACAAGACCAGTTGCTCCATTGTCCAGAGGAACTAAGGTCCAGTTTTTTCGTTGGAGACCAAGGTCAGTTGCTCCATATGATCCGCCATTAGTGCGCAGAGCAACTAAGACCCAGTCTTTATAGGGTTGGCGAGAGCAGCTCCCCTCAGCCTGGGTTAAGCCTCCTATCATCAGGAGGTGCTTACAAACCCGAATGACGGTCGAGGACGCTCCTATTTATACCTTCCGGAGACCCGATTCCAAAAATTTCCTGGAAAATACTGGAATTTCCCGCTAAATTTTTGGTATTTTCCACGAATTCTTCGTTTCAGACAGCGCATGCGCGATAGCCCGATCTACCGTGGCAACGACAGTTGTCTCGGACAGCTCAAAGTCCCGCTAGAGGGCGATGGTATAGAGAAAACGGCTTCAGGACGCCCTTTAATCGGTGGTAAATCGATTCCGACCGATGCATCGGTAGTAGTTCGCGATCCCGCCGATAGGTGGCGCTGCGAACGCTAACGGGACGCCTCCTAGTCCCGGCAGAGGGCGCTGGTAGTGCGGGGAAATGGCTTGGAGACGACGTTAGGCGATGGGGAATGCGTTCGTTACGGGTATGTGGTGGTTTCTGTTTGCTTTCTGACGCCATAGAACAAGACCAGTTGCTCCATTGTCCAGAGGAACTAAGGTCCAGTTTTTTCGTTGGAGACCAAGGTCAGTTGCTCCATATGATCCGCCATTAGTGCGCAGAGCAACTAAGACCCAGTCTTTATAGGGTTGGCGAGAGCAGCTCCCCTCAGCCTGGGTTAAGCCTCCTATCATCAGGAGGTGCTTACAAACCCGAATGACGGTCGAGGACGCTCCTATTTATACCTTCCGGAGACCCGATTCCAAAAATTTCCTGGAAAATACTGGAATTTCCCGCTAAATTTTTGGTATTTTCCACGAATTCTTCGTTTCAGACAGCGCATGCGCGATAGCCCGATCTACCGTGGCAACGACAGTTGTCTCGGACAGCTCAAAGTCCCGCTAGAGGGCGATGGTATAGAGAAAACGGCTTCAGGACGCCCTTTAATCGGTGGTAAATCGATTCCGACCGATGCATCGGTAGTAGTTCGCGATCCCGCCGATAGGTGGCGCTGCGAACGCTAACGGGACGCCTCCTAGTCCCGGCAGAGGGCGCTGGTAGTGCGGGGAAATGGCTTGGAGACGACGTTAGGCGATGGGGAATGCGTTCGTTACGGGTATGTGGTGGTTTCTGTTTGCTTTCTGACGCCATAGAACAAGACCAGTTGCTCCATTGTCCAGAGGAACTAAGGTCCAGTTTTTTCGTTGGAGACCAAGGTCAGTTGCTCCATATGATCCGCCATTAGTGCGCAGAGCAACTAAGACCCAGTCTTTATAGGGTTGGCGAGAGCAGCTCCCCTCAGCCTGGGTTAAGCCTCCTATCATCAGGAGGTGCTTACAAACCCGAATGACGGTCGAGGACGCTCCTATTTATACCTTCCGGAGACCCGATTCCAAAAATTTCCTGGAAAATACTGGAATTTCCCGCTAAATTTTTGGTATTTTCCACGAATTCTTCGTTTCAGACAGCGCATGCGCGATAGCCCGATCTACCGTGGCAACGACAGTTGTCTCGGACAGCTCAAAGTCCCGCTAGAGGGCGATGGTATAGAGAAAACGGCTTCAGGACGCCCTTTAATCGGTGGTAAATCGATTCCGACCGATGCATCGGTAGTAGTTCGCGATCCCGCCGATAGGTGGCGCTGCGAACGCTAACGGGACGCCTCCTAGTCCCGGCAGAGGGCGCTGGTAGTGCGGGGAAATGGCTTGGAGACGACGTTAGGCGATGGGGAATGCGTTCGTTACGGGTATGTGGTGGTTTCTGTTTGCTTTCTGACGCCATAGAACAAGACCAGTTGCTCCATTGTCCAGAGGAACTAAGGTCCAGTTTTTTCGTTGGAGACCAAGGTCAGTTGCTCCATATGATCCGCCATTAGTGCGCAGAGCAACTAAGACCCAGTCTTTATAGGGTTGGCGAGAGCAGCTCCCCTCAGCCTGGGTTAAGCCTCCTATCATCAGGAGGTGCTTACAAACCCGAATGACGGTCGAGGACGCTCCTATTTATACCTTCCGGAGACCCGATTCCAAAAATTTCCTGGAAAATACTGGAATTTCCCGCTAAATTTTTGGTATTTTCCACGAATTCTTCGTTTCAGACAGCGCATGCGCGATAGCCCGATCTACCGTGGCAACGACAGTTGTCTCGGACAGCTCAAAGTCCCGCTAGAGGGCGATGGTATAGAGAAAACGGCTTCAGGACGCCCTTTAATCGGTGGTAAATCGATTCCGACCGATGCATCGGTAGTAGTTCGCGATCCCGCCGATAGGTGGCGCTGCGAACGCTAACGGGACGCCTCCTAGTCCCGGCAGAGGGCGCTGGTAGTGCGGGGAAATGGCTTGGAGACGACGTTAGGCGATGGGGAATGCGTTCGTTACGGGTATGTGGTGGTTTCTGTTTGCTTTCTGACGCCATAGAACAAGACCAGTTGCTCCATTGTCCAGAGGAACTAAGGTCCAGTTTTTTCGTTGGAGACCAAGGTCAGTTGCTCCATATGATCCGCCATTAGTGCGCAGAGCAACTAAGACCCAGTCTTTATAGGGTTGGCGAGAGCAGCTCCCCTCAGCCTGGGTTAAGCCTCCTATCATCAGGAGGTGCTTACAAACCCGAATGACGGTCGAGGACGCTCCTATTTATACCTTCCGGAGACCCGATTCCAAAAATTTCCTGGAAAATACTGGAATTTCCCGCTAAATTTTTGGTATTTTCCACGAATTCTTCGTTTCAGACAGCGCATGCGCGATAGCCCGATCTACCGTGGCAACGACAGTTGTCTCGGACAGCTCAAAGTCCCGCTAGAGGGCGATGGTATAGAGAAAACGGCTTCAGGACGCCCTTTAATCGGTGGTAAATCGATTCCGACCGATGCATCGGTAGTAGTTCGCGATCCCGCCGATAGGTGGCGCTGCGAACGCTAACGGGACGCCTCCTAGTCCCGGCAGAGGGCGCTGGTAGTGCGGGGAAATGGCTTGGAGACGACGTTAGGCGATGGGGAATGCGTTCGTTACGGGTATGTGGTGGTTTCTGTTTGCTTTCTGACGCCATAGAACAAGACCAGTTGCTCCATTGTCCAGAGGAACTAAGGTCCAGTTTTTTCGTTGGAGACCAAGGTCAGTTGCTCCATATGATCCGCCATTAGTGCGCAGAGCAACTAAGACCCAGTCTTTATAGGGTTGGCGAGAGCAGCTCCCCTCAGCCTGGGTTAAGCCTCCTATCATCAGGAGGTGCTTACAAACCCGAATGACGGTCGAGGACGCTCCTATTTATACCTTCCGGAGACCCGATTCCAAAAATTTCCTGGAAAATACTGGAATTTCCCGCTAAATTTTTGGTATTTTCCACGAATTCTTCGTTTCAGACAGCGCATGCGCGATAGCCCGATCTACCGTGGCAACGACAGTTGTCTCGGACAGCTCAAAGTCCCGCTAGAGGGCGATGGTATAGAGAAAACGGCTTCAGGACGCCCTTTAATCGGTGGTAAATCGATTCCGACCGATGCATCGGTAGTAGTTCGCGATCCCGCCGATAGGTGGCGCTGCGAACGCTAACGGGACGCCTCCTAGTCCCGGCAGAGGGCGCTGGTAGTGCGGGGAAATGGCTTGGAGACGACGTTAGGCGATGGGGAATGCGTTCGTTACGGGTATGTGGTGGTTTCTGTTTGCTTTCTGACGCCATAGAACAAGACCAGTTGCTCCATTGTCCAGAGGAACTAAGGTCCAGTTTTTTCGTTGGAGACCAAGGTCAGTTGCTCCATATGATCCGCCATTAGTGCGCAGAGCAACTAAGACCCAGTCTTTATAGGGTTGGCGAGAGCAGCTCCCCTCAGCCTGGGTTAAGCCTCCTATCATCAGGAGGTGCTTACAAACCCGAATGACGGTCGAGGACGCTCCTATTTATACCTTCCGGAGACCCGATTCCAAAAATTTCCTGGAAAATACTGGAATTTCCCGCTAAATTTTTGGTATTTTCCACGAATTCTTCGTTTCAGACAGCGCATGCGCGATAGCCCGATCTACCGTGGCAACGACAGTTGTCTCGGACAGCTCAAAGTCCCGCTAGAGGGCGATGGTATAGAGAAAACGGCTTCAGGACGCCCTTTAATCGGTGGTAAATCGATTCCGACCGATGCATCGGTAGTAGTTCGCGATCCCGCCGATAGGTGGCGCTGCGAACGCTAACGGGACGCCTCCTAGTCCCGGCAGAGGGCGCTGGTAGTGCGGGGAAATGGCTTGGAGACGACATTAGGCGATGGGGAATGCGTTCGTTACGGGTATGTGGTGGTTTCTGTTTGCTTTCTGACGCCATAGAACAAGACCAGTTGCTCCATCCGCCCATCGGGATTGTGGTGGATTATGGTGGTTCCGGTAGAGGGCGGTGGTGCTAGAGACTGCTCCGAGTACGTCATTATATACAAGATACCGGTGTTACAGATAGATGGCGCTGTGATTTATACGTGAGCAGATTAATAGATTTCTCGTGGAGAAGAAAAAAAATCTGTGAAACCACCGAATAATCGATACAATGCGGTAGAAGGTAATAGGTTGATGTTGCGGAACCGATTCAAATTGGAGATATCGATGAGCTTTTACAAAGAATCGATATGAACTTACGGTGCGGAAGACGAGAAACTCGGAGGAAATTCAGCGCAAAGTGTGAAATCGATGAAAATGCAGAAGGTAATCGATTGAGCGTGTGGGCGGAAACGATGTAAAGTAGAGATATCGATGAGTTAGAAGAAATAATCGATATGAATTTACGCAGGAGGAAAGGTGATAAATTTGGAAAAAATGAATAAAAATCATTGGCGCAAAGGTTAAAAAAAAGGTTAAAAAAAAGGTTAAAAAAAAGGTTAAAAAAAAGGTTAAAAAAAAGGTTAAAAAAAAGGTTAAAAAAAAGGTTAAAAAAAAGGTTAAAAAAAAGGTTAAAAAAAAGGTTAAAAAAAAGGTTAAAAAAAAGGTTAAAAAAAAGGTTAAAAAAAAGGTTAAAAAAAAGGTTAAAAAAAAGGTTAAAAAAAAGGTTAAAAAAAAGGTTAAAAAAAAGGTTAAAAAAAAGGTTAAAAAAAAGGTTAAAAAAAAGGTTAAAAAAAAGGTTAAAAAAAAGGTTAAAAAAAAGGTTAAAAAAAAGGTTAAAAAAAAGGTTAAAAAAAAGGTTAAAAAAAAGGTTAAAAAAAAGTCCAGGGTCCCCGGCCCGGGGCACGCGAACCACGGACGTCGGACTCCCAGCCTTCAACTGATTTTCACAAGGCGGGAGCCCGGGGTCTGCGGTTCGCGTACCCCGGATCGGTTGTAAAGGGATAAACAACTCTGCGGGTCGGGAGCATACGGGAAAATGAAGGGCTTCCAACCCGGACAACCTTTCGTCGGAACCTGAAGATAAAAATTAGGACAGTTCACTGCCAGCGTGATGTATCGAGACCGTACGACTCTTTTGAATATGAAACAATTTTAAAAAAAATTAATGAGCGCTAATCAAATTAAATGATTGCTATAGATAATATGAGGTCTTGATACATCGCACTAACGAACATAAGTGCTTACATTTGATGGTTTCCTTTTCATCCTAAGGAGGAAAGAAAGAAAATTTTGTTTGTAATGTTAAGCGATGAATCATAGAAATTGGATTGAAATTAGAAAAATTGGATTTAACCAACCTGCTTTATTTTCTTCAACATTTCAGATTAATATATTAAACTCAAATTAAATTGAAATTAAATGTTAAAATAACTAGAATAAAACATTTCATAATTCTAAATAACAAAATAATTAATTTCAACTTTAAAATTCAAAACATTCATGTTTGAATAATTTTATTTTGTTAAAATTAAAATGTGTCCCAGGTAAAATAATTTTCAAGATCTATAACTGAAATAAAACACTCATACTTTAATTATTTCACACTTTCAAAATTAAAACGTCCATGTTTAAACAGTTTTTTCCAACCATCAAATTCATCATTCACATTTTAATTATTTCAAACTTTCAAAATTAAATGTGTGTGCAAATAATATAAATCTAAAGCCTTACATCATTTCAATGCAAAATACTTGCTCAGGTATGGAAATTCTCCTGCCTTTTTTTTTCTTCCTTGCATGTATGTACACACATATTTTAAATATTTATTTGAGGAACTTTGTTGTTTGTATTATTCTTTGCCTTTCTGTATTACAACAAATAGCTGTTTATGTTCTTATTCTCACTCAAGTTTTTAATGCCTATTTTACTTGTTGAACATCAAACTAAGTAAAAGAAAAATTTATAAACAAAATAATCCACACACATAATAACCGCCCCCCCCCAAATAACCTTAAAAACTATATAATTTCTACTTTAACAGAATTATTACTTGCAATCTACAACATTTATAATATTTGGCAATATATATCAATGATTCCCTCCTCAATAAAAATCAATTACACAAATTTTGGTAAAAAAAGTAGGATAAAATCTAGAAAGTAGAACATTTCAAAAAAAATTAGGACAACTGGGAGACCTGTATATAATATGGTTCATTTTGTCATAATTGTTTGAAAGCCATTCAGAATTTTTATTTCTTAATCTCAGAAACAATATGAAAAGAACCTCAAAAAACCAACAAATGATAGATAAGATACAAGACAAAATAAGCCAAAAAAAAAAAAATTTCATGATGAAAGGGAAAAAAAGACGAAACAAAAAGAAACTAATCCTGTGAAAAACACCACAAACTAACTTTATATTTAAAAAAAAACTCAAAGCATTACTAGAAACTTGGTATGAAACTCATGAAAAGCTAGACAACTTTGAAATAATGGACCCTCCACAACTGCATGGAACAAGTAGCAAATCAAAAAAATTCTGAATAGCTACAAACACTCATGTTGGAGTCTAAAAGAATGCACTGCAATTTTTGAAAGATTTGGTGATTGATATATATATATATGGGTTTTTTTTTTGAAAAAGAGTGAACATATACAATTATGAATTATTGCTTTATGATTATCTTTCGTTAAAATTGATTATATCCAACTACTTATATTGCAGTATGTTATGACTGGAGCTGAAAAAGTAATGAAAAATACATTTATCATGTAGGGGGTGAGAATGTTTTTGCAATTATGTGAAAAAATGCTCCAAAAGAAAAATAATCAATTATGTTCATGAAGCATACCTAACTCATACACAGCAAAATTGGCCAGACAGTTGATTTACAGTCTGTATTCACATGAAAAAATACAAAATGAAAGCTGAAAAAATTTATTTGGGAACAAACCATCAGTTTTCAACCAACAAAGTATTAAGCAAGACTTACCTGCCATCACATCTTAGCTAACTATTTGCTGCATTGTTGAGTTCAATTGAATGAATATTCACTTAATGCAAAGTCTCATAACTTCACAGAAACATAAACCAGAAAAATTCATAGCATAACATACACACTGCAGCCAACTGCGCTGAGCAACTGGAGTAATTGCAGCCAGCTAAGATGGGTAACACACAAATTGCAGAAAACTTAAGATGAAAATCTCATACATTGCAGCCAACTGAGATGAGCAACTTGAGTAATTGCAGCCAGCTAAGATGGGTGACACACAAATTGCAGAAAACTTAAGATGAAAATCTCATACATTGTAGCCAACTGAGATGAGCAATTCAAGTAACTGCAATCAACTAAGATGGGTAACACACAAATTGCAGAAAACTTAAGATGAAGATCTCACACATTGTAGCCAACTGAGATGAGCAATTCAAGTAACTGCAATTAACTAAGATGGGTAACACAGAAATTGCAGAAAACTTAGATGAGGAACTCGCACATTGTTGCCAACTTACATGAGCAACACACTTCCGCCAGCTGAGATTTCAACCTTCATCCTCAGTCCCAATAAGGGTTCTGTTTGAAGTAGCAGAGAAAAAATTGCAGAAGATAGTAAAACCAAGAGATACGTCCAACACTCTTCTTCCTAAAAAGATGAAAAGAAATTAGTTCATCTGCTGATTAGTTCATATTAAGATATACTGCACAGAACATTAAATTGCAAAGAGGCGATCACCCCGTTCCAAAAGTTTTATTATTGGCATAGTAGGAAGAACGGTAGAAGTGGACCCCCCCCCCCCCACCATTTGCTATACCTAACCTCTGTGATACCCCCTTTCCTGAAACATCAAAACACAATTGTCAAGTTCAAATAATATTAAAAGTGATGAACACACCGTCATAAAAAAATAGCTTTCAAATGATACTGTGAAAATTTCAATAACAAATTTCCTTGAAATTTAGTCATCACATACACTGGGGACAGTAAAAGTCATTTTGCATTTGTAAACAATAGGAGTGAGCAGAATTAGGCGCCACAATTGATGACATGAAACTGACTAGAGATTGAAAACACAAATTAGAAAATCATTGAGAAGTTAAAACTATTTACCTTCATTCTTTTGGAAGCAAATCCACTCACAAAAATTTAAAAATGATCACATGCATTACACAGTCTGTAATTACTTCTACAGACCTGAACAGTTAGTTCGTAAAATCAAAATTCATGAATAGCAAAGACATTCAAAGGAATGACATTATTCAGGACCAAAGGAGAGTTTGTAAAATGTGTGGGTGTACAAAACCAAGCAGCAACTTTAATAGTAAGTTCAATTGCATATCTATACACTTTTATCAATATAATGATCTGTTAATCTCATTCAATCATGCATCTGTTTCAGAGACAAGATAATTTAATTAATCATGGTCAAAATTATTTTGATATTTAAAGAAAAAAAGACTCAGTAATTACTTCAAACTTGTATTAGTAAGACAATATACTATTAGTCTCTCCCATTCTTACTTATGACAGATTCCATTTCCTTTTTTATTCATGTACAGTATAAATATCTTAAATGCCAATTGAATGACAGCACACCCTGCTTCACATCTCATTAGAAATAGGCATATGAAACAAATATATGGATTGGGGGTGGGTACGAATAGTAATTTCGCCAGATATCAATCTTCTTGAAATTCATCATAATTATAAATAAAGTTGCAGAAAATAATTTTATTGGTAATTTGAATTGATATTGAATTTTAAATATTCAATCTGTCTAAATAAATATTAAAAAACTGGTAATTTAAATATTTTTATTACCATGATAAAGAAAATATTTTATTCGTTTATTTTTTCCACATCACTTTTTTTTTTACCAAAAGAGTTGACGCCTCTTCCTTTCCCCCATTCCTACAATCTGGCCCTTTCGTGCACAGCATTTTGTGAACATCTGAAAGAAATGCAAGATTTTTCAAGAGCAGATTAGGGTCTCTTATTGTTATTCGAAGGAGAGATGTAGAACAGTTAAACGTTAAGCTCAGCTTTGTATGAAAGTAGATGGAAGTATTTTTTCGGAACTGATCACATTTAGAGCTGTGCCATAGTCGACAAAACTGCCTTTCCTTCAAGAGTGGAGTAGGTTGATAACTATCGCTTTAGAACAAAACAATAGAAAGCCTGATACAGCTATGTTGGTGGTCAGAATCAAAAATCGGTTGTAGTGCCCCATTTTTTATGACTTTAATGAGGGTGGGCTATTGGCCGCTGTTTAAATGCCAAAATAAGTGTTAAGTATCGGTGAGAGAATAATTTCGTTACTGTTGATACTTCAAATTCCTAAACGGGGAGTGGGGGTAACACTTTCGAGAGGATATTTTGTGACAGCCCTGCTTTGGAGTGGTCAGCCAAGGAATGATCTTTCAATCTTTCAAGATGGAAGGTCACAATCACAAATCAGCACAGAAAAATTTCTTCATCAAGAACTGGGATTACTTGACAAGACACGCCAACCACCTTTCAGGAGAGGTCGAAAAATTCAATATGAGTTTGATGGTGAAGAAAGTCTGGTGTGATCCTAGTGAAAATTTCAATTTTATTTTCGATACATTATTAGTTTTCAAGTTATAAGATTTTTTCAGCATCTTAAAATTAGTAATTTCTAGCTGTTTTTATGTTACCTCGATGTGAATCTTAAATAAGAATTAAACAAAACAAACGCATTTTCCTTTGTGTAATCCGCAGATGCTATTTTCACTAGTTTCAGAGAAAAAAAGGAGATCGTATAGGCCGTAGCGATGTATAAATATGATGAGAAAATTTCATCCATTAATAATGGAATTTTAAGGAATGGGAGGAGGGAGGTTGTTTAAAACGTTTTTGAGGAAAAAATGCCAATTTTTGCACTAACGTCTATACCCCCTCAAGAAATATTTTTTAAAAATTTGTGTTAATAAATAAATTTCCAAAGTAACTGTAACTAATCAAACCTTGGAGGAGAAAAGAAACTTTAGATAACTTTACTAATTTCGCCAACTTCTCTGATTTGGAGTGAAGATAAATATTCCCATATTTTAGGAAAAGGTGGTGACAAGAATTAAACAATAAATTGACCATCGGCAGGGCTAAGAAGAAGGACGGGGAGGGTATCCCTTACACAACATAATCATAGCATAATAATTTATTTTTATGCTATGCCTATTTTTTTTTAATTGTAAAATTAATTTTTTATAGCATTATTCAGTCTCCTGTAAGATTGACTTGAGCCAAAGCAAAATGACAGAAATGACTTGGTTGCAAAAACAATTTTTGGCCAAAACAGTGTACTAGCAACTACAGATAAACCTTTTCTGTCTCTCCTCACAATATAAATTACATTTTTTTTTTTTTTTTTGGAGTCTGTCAACTTTCTTCAACAATGCACACAGCAAATTATGACGACGTGTAAGTTTTTCAAGAATGATGATCCTCCTTCGAGACCACTTTAAAAAGCACAGTGCAGAATGTGTAAATTACAAGGTCTGATGTAAATAAGTTAAAGTGCACCGGTTTACTGCATTGTCCATCCTTTTTATAAAGGGATTTGTTTACATTTTACTGTTCAATGCCAGTGTAATAGTTTTCGACAAACGAAGACTTTCATTTCTAGCTCTTTGCTGATCATTGGAAACATTGTTTATGCTTCTGAATGCCCGAAAAATACAGAAGACAATTGAATGCTATTGGATATCATCAGAATCACCAAATTTAGAAAAGGCCTATGTATCCAACTGCTGTGTTAAACTGCTGTTGTTTCACTTATACCCAAAATGTGCACCATAATTTTAAATGATGAATGTTAGTTACCATCAAGACCATGAAGTGGTAAAGTAGTAAATACAAATTTTTTTTTTTCCACCAAGCAAAATTTTTTAATGACTACTCTACTTGTTGAATCCTAAAACTAAGCAAATGAAAGATTAATAAACCTATAAATGGTCCACATACACCCCCAGATAATCTTAAAAACGATATAATTTCTGCTTCAGCAGAATTATTAATTGCAATCTACTACATATGTATTATTTGGTATTATATAGATGATTTCCTCCTCAATTAAAATCAATTATATGAATTTTGTCGAGTCTTAGTTGTGTAGTCTATACAACTGATTTGCTTCAGCAAAAAAAAAAACAACAAGAATTTACCTGTGTCCAACCCGATTCAACAATAAAAATCTCGAGAAGAACTTGGGCTCGTCAGCTTCAGATGGTTGGTTGGATTGTTTTTGTGCATGTCCCGAAGTTGCATTTAAGAAATTGTGCGGTGAATATGCTGATGACAATGATGAAGTGTGCGAAGAATGGAGTAAAAATTTCCAAAAATTATGGCAATTTTTGGCAAATAATATATACCAGGGGGACTCAACAGCTGGCCCATGGGTAGCATGTGGGCAAAGTTAGAAAGAATTGAAAAGAGCAGAAAGAAAGCAAAACATAGATTGAACAGTTTTTCCAAAAGATGTAAATTAAGTATTATATAGACTGTGTAATAGTTCTTTTGTAATTTTAATTTTGTATCTTTGTAATAATTATGTATTTTCATGTTAAAACACATTTTATATTGTCAGAATTCCGTTTATTTGCAAACAAAGAACTATTTCAGTTATTGACATTACTGTATAATTATGGTTTCAACAGAAACCCCCTCTTATGTGGTCACCCCTCTTTTGCAGTCGATTTTTTTGTCTCGCGAGTGTCTTCAAAAAAAGGGTTTTACTGTATTTGTTCCATAAAAGTCCTTTGGAAAATTGAATGGATATTTTTACGATAGAATTTTTTTTTTGTTATAAAATTCTGTTCAAAACATTCAAATTGAAAATAATAAACTTTTATTATCTGCATAATAGCTGGAAGGACAAACATGAATAACTCCTTCAACCATTCACTATACACCTCTGTGATCCCCACCCGAAACACAATTCTTAAACTTTATATTAAAAGTAATGAACACACCTTCTTCTTTGGAAACAATAGGCATAAGCATCAGAATTAGGTACCACAATCGATGACATGACGATGACTAGAAATAACATCCTTGACCCAGCTACTCAATTTCAATTACTGAAAACACAAATTATATCATTGAAAAGTTCTAACAATTCGCCTCCATTCTTTTGGAAGCAACTAACAAAAAATTTAAAAAAAAAAACTTACTCAAAAGTTTAAAAATTATCACATACATTAATACAGTTGATGCTCATTTCTAGACTTCTAATAAATTCGTAAAATCAAAATTCATGAATTATAATTTCTTTGAATTACTGAACCTGTCATACCTACAGAGTGTAAAGCCAGCTCTCGATCCAGTGGTTCCAGAGCCTCCTATAGTGACTGTGTCAAGTGAAAGAAAAGTAGTGGAGGAGAAAATCAAAACACAGCAAGACCATGCTGGTAACTGACTACAATTTATTACATGACTAGCTGATACCCGGCGACGTTGCCCGCCCCGTAAAAAATTTATATATGTATAGCTTATTAATTATTTCTTAATCAAAAAAATTTCTGCATCAAGTAAGAAAAAATTACTTTTATTTTTAAATATTTTAATTAAAAACTTCAGGCAATCGCTTGTGGATACACAATATTTTTGTTTGTCCATCTGGTGTGTAGATGTACAAATTTTTGCTATTACCAACACGTGAACAGGTGACGAAAAGGTGTCCGTGTGAAAAACAGGGCTCAAGTAAGTTGATACCTGCCACTGCTAACGACTGGCCTTGCGCTTTGTTGATTGTCATGGCAAAAGCTAAATGAATCGGGAAAGTGAATGGCATTTCTTCAGTGATAATTGGGATACGTGGAATGAAGACTTCTTTTTCTTTGTCACAAAAAAGAATCGTCGCTTCAATGATGCAATTGTGCAATTTCTTCACGCAGAGTCTAGTACCATTGCAGAGTCTCGGTGTGTCCAAATTTCTTAAAAGCATTATAGGTGCTCCGTCTTTGAGGGTCAAATTGTGTGGTGGCACACCCGGATTATCCAAAGGAGTTTAGAAATTCTGCAGGATACAGAACTAAATGTCTGCGCTGTGTCTGTGACAGTGTCAACCGATTTGTAAGATGTGGTGTCTCCTGGAATAATTTTTAGGATTTTTTCGTTGATCTTGTTCACACTGTAATTTTTCGGTACCAGAATCGCTCTCAGAAAGCCACTCATGGTTTTGGTCATTTTGTTGAATTTTTGGGAAGACTTTGTCTGCAAGTTCTTAAACTGAGTTTAACAACTGGCAAAATCCATTCGGGAACGTAATCGGTCCAGTGCTTGGGTCTACTGGTTGGTCAACTGATGTGAAAATCATAGCAGTGCTGAGTCATTTTGCAGTTGAACTCGCATGTTGGTGGATAATGATAATTTTTTAACTTCGTGCCAGAGTGTTGATGATTTGAGGCAAGCATTGAGTTCATCAGTTGGCGTTGAACATTTTTATTCCCAGTTTTGTCAGCGTAGTTGTTGTTTACTGTTGTTAGCGACGTCATACGTCCAGCTTGTGCAGCGAATATTATTCAAACGTCTTCAAAGCATTTTTTAAATTGAAACTATACCTATACGATGGGCGGTTGATAAGATAAAGGCCACATTATCACTTACAGGACAACCTGTATATAGGCTAGCAGAAATACCTGGCGCTTCCTGGGTTTTCTGCAATTAAATTGGAAAAGTGACAAACCGTTGTAAAGGAATAAACGGTTATAATGACAGAAATAAAGGTGTGACAAACCATTGTAAAGGCACATATACACGTCTGAAACGCATTGTTGGAAACCACGGTAACCAAAGTAAACGTTCCGAAAGTAATTGTTGAGGCCCCAAAACTATTGTTGCCCGACAGTTTTTTGCCCATTTCGGGCATTTGCCCAGCTCTGACAAACTTTTAAAGTAGCCTACGGTTGAATCCCGGTCCTGTTTGGTATATATGCAAAATCTGGCGACGATCGGTCTAAAACTGTAGATTTGTATAAAGAGCATACATACATACATACATACTTTCACATTTATATATAAGATTAACATTAGATGAAAACGGTAACAAGTGATAAGTAGACTACATAGCAGGGTTGGTAAAAAAAACGGGTTTTTTTTAAATAGCCAAAAATCGGGGGTTTGTTTGGTTTAAACCAGTTTTTTTTGTTTTAAATAGTATTAACAATAAAAACAATAAAATTTCTGAAAAATCATTCTTCTAACAATTATCATTACATTAAAATAAAATGTTTATTAATGCAATTAACACTATTCCCATATTAATTAAATGAATAAATATTTCTTATATTTTAACAAAAACCAACTTTTGCAATTTAATTATTTTTTGCTTTACTCAATGGTTCACTTTGTGTGTGTTTCAAAATTCTTTTAATGTTAATCATATAATATAAAGATGTTTTCTCCAGTTACTTTCAGTATGCTTAATTAGGAAGCTATTTTGCAAAACTATAATATTCCTCCATGAATATTAAGTAAAGGGGAAACAATACTTAAGAATGTAAAATTAATGACATCATCTAACATGTGGGAAATTTGCTTGCAGAATGGAAACAATAGCCAGCCGTGACAAAATGATAACTTAATTATAGCATTACACGATTTCATAATTCATGAAAACATCACAAAAAACGAAGTAATTGAACAAATAACTACAACGTACTTAAGAAATGTTAAATATGTTGTCCACCGTGTTCTGGCTATGAGGTTGAAAGCACAAAAATTCTTGTTCAACAACAGATCAGAGTATGCCATGGCCATGGTGTGGATGCACTTGCAATTCAGCTTTATTAAACCAAACGCGCCCCCAGGTTAATAATTTAAAATTACCAAAGTTTGCAATCTGACCACAGGTATATTTATGACATTTTCAGGTACCCCACAGCCAGAAGTTGCAAGGGTTAAGGTGCATCCTGTCAAAATGGGTCTTCAGCAGCTGCTTGATAGAAGTTGTTCTATCCACATACTGACGCTGTGGAAGTTCCGAAATGATGTGGTTGGACAAAATAGATTATACTGCTGGCCAAGTACAGCATCATCTACTTGCACATTTTTCACTACTTGCACTTTTTTTTTCCTTTTGCGAAAGAAACTTCCATTTCTTCAGGAGTATGCAGCAAATTTTCAAGTCATTCTGACCAGTAGTTCTTATTGAATAGTTTTGGAATCAAAACTTCAAATTATAATCACCCTGTATACAGCTGATTATTTTTCATAAATCTGTTATTATTATACAGTAGAACCTTGATTAACTGGGCTTAACAGTGTGTGTGTGAAAGTATAAAAAAAACAACTATCTAATATTAAGACTGGAAGATATACAGTAGGAGATGTGCTACTTCTTATGGGGAAAAAAATGAAAATGTATGTGAGGTAATGTAACTTCTAGTGCACTAGTCGTTGTCCTTTATGGACAGCTGGTATCTATTGGATTATAGGATGATGGTGTAACTACTGTTGCTGCTTCTTTGTGAAGGGGAAAAGAAACCTGTGAGATAATACACCAGTACATTTAGATGTGTAATGCAATCCTTATTCATGAATTTGCTAAAGATAGAGCATCAGAATGCAGCAAAAGGTTAGAAAATGTAAGAATGAGAAATTTTGGGTTTTGTATATAACTTTAAATAACTAAGAAACTTCATATGAAAAAATATATATATTCTGGCCACTTTTATGAGACTTTTAGAAAAAAAAAAAACACTTATTAATCTTATGTAATTTAAAGATATACTATCAGAATGTACCCCAAGCATATAAAATGTGGTAAAAATGAAAAGTTTTGGCTAATGATGAATCAATATATTTTTCATGGAAAAAATTATATTTAGGCCACTTTTATTTGATTTTTTGAAAAAAACCAAATTGTTAAAACCAATTGTTAAAACGTGGCAAAAATGTCTCGTGTGAATTTTGTGTCAAGTTACAAAAAGTTAGTAACTTTTACAAAGGGAAAAAAAACCATCAAATACTCAAAGTACTGTATTTTGCTTTGCTTATATTCATACCGCCTATTATTGTCATACTTGAGAAAAAAATTTAAACATGTGTCAAACAAAAATATATTTATCGTTGATCTGGATGGAATCAATAAGTTTGAAACAATGAATATTTTGCATTCAAGTTTCATGACATTAAAAAATATTTTTAGTTTAGCAATGAAGTAATTTTCAAAGAGGAGAAGAAACCAAATTGAACTATTAACATTGCCAAAAAGGAACTAAAATATATGTACGTATGTAAAAAATTGATAAAAATTAATTAATGAATGATTAATGTAATTACAAAAATTAAATTTTATAACCAATTGAAAATTCATTATCCAAGTGGGTGCGGGGTGGATAAAAAGTTAAGAACCACTGATGTAGATCACAGGGAAGCGTTTCATCACCAGAACTTACCTGTTTCAGGAGTCACCTTTACATGGATCTATTCTATCTATTCTTTGAATTGACCAAATCACATCAACGGAATCTGTATTGAATAAGCCCAACTGGAGACAGAGACAACCAAGAGATGCATCCAATGCTCTTCTTCTTAAAAAGACGAAAAGAAATTAGTTCATCTTAAAATTACGATATACTGTACAGAACATTAAATTACAGAGGCAATCTCACCCCCCCCCGTTTTGCTGTAAGTAACCTGTGAAACCCCCCCCCATTCTCAAAAATTGAAACACAATTATTAAATTGAAATAATAAAAACAATTAATGAACATGCCCTCTCCTCTGGAAACAACAGGAATGAGCATTAGAATTAGGTTTCCCAATCGATCACATCGAACTGACTGCAGCTTGAAAAACACAAATTAGATCATTAAAAAGTTCAAACTATTTACCTCCATTCTTTTGGAAGCAACGAACAAAAATTTAAAAATGGTTACATGCATTACACAGCAATTAATCACTTCTACAGACCTGAACAATTAATAACACAATGACAAGTTCATAAAATCAAAATTCAAGAATAGCAAAGACATTCAAAGGAATGGCATTGTTTGAGACCAAAGGATGAGTTTGTAATTGAAATAATAAAAAAAGTGATGAACATACCCTCTCCTCTGGAAACAACAGGAATGGCCATTAGAATTAGTTCCCCCAATCGATGACGTAGAACTGACTGCAGATTGAAAACACTAATTAGATCATTAAAAAGTTCAAACTATATACCTCCATTCTTTTGGAAGCAACAAAAAAAAATTTAAAAATGATTACATGCATTACACAGCCGTTAATCACTTCTACAGACCTGAACAATTAGTTCATAAAATCAAAATTCAAGAATAGCAAAGACATTCAAAGGAATGGCATTGTTTGAGACCAAAGGATGAGTTTGTAATTGAAATAATAAAAAAAGTGATGAACATACCCTCTCCTCTGGAAACAACAGGAATGACCATTAGAATTAGTTCACCCAATCGATGACATAGAACTGACTACAGATTGAAAACACAAATTAGATCATTAAAAAGTTCAAACTATATACCTCCATTCTTTTGGAAGCAACAAACAAAAATTTAAAATGATTACATGCATTACACAGCCGTTAATCACTTCTACAGACCTGAACAATTAATAACACAATAAGTTCATAAAATCAGAATTCAAGAATGGCAAAGACATTCAAAGGAATGGCATTGTTTGAGACCAAAGTATGAGTTTGTGATTGAAATAATAAAAAAACTGATGAACGTACCCTCTCCTCTGGAAACAACAGGAATGAGCATTGAAATTAGGTCCTCCGATCGATGACATAGATCTCACTGCCGATTGCAAACACAAATTAGATCATTAAAAAGTTCAAACTATTTACCTCCATTCTTTAGGAAGCGACAAACAATAGGTGGCTGATAAAAAGATGTCCATAAAGACATGGATGTCCTTATATTTCAAAATGTCATATATTCAAAAATGATTACATGCATTACACAGACGTTAATCCCTTCTACAGACCTGAACTAGTTCATAAAATCAAAATTCAAGAATAGCAAAGACATTCAAAGGAATGGCATTGTTTGAGACCAAAGGATGAGTTTGTAATTGAAATAATAAAAAAAGTGATGAACATACCCTCTCCTCTGGAAACAACAGGAATGACCATTAGAATTAGTTCACCCAATCGATGACGTAGAACTGACTGCAGATTGAAAACACAAATTAGATCATTAAAAAGTTCAAACTATTTACCTCCATTCTTTTGGAAGCAACAACCAAAAATTCAAAAATGATTACATGCATTACACAGACATTAATCACTTCTACAGACCTGAACTAGTTCATAAAATCAGAATTCAAGAATAGCAAAGACATTCAAAGGAATGGCATTGTTTGACCAAAGGATGAGTTTGTAATTGAAGTAATAAAAAAAGTGATCAGCATACCCTCTCCTCTGGCAACAACAGGAATGAGCATTAGAATTAGGTCCCCTCAATCGATGACGTAGAACTGACTGCACATTGAAAACACAAATTAGATCATTAAAATGTTCAAACTATTTACCTCCATTCTTTAGGAAGCAACAAACAAAAGGTGGCTGATAAAAAGATGCCCATAAAGATATGGATGTTTTTGACATGACAAGCGTGAAAAATTAGTTTAAACTGTTAAAAACTTGTTTAAACTGTCGAAAAAAAATTTAAAAATGGTTACATGCATTACACAGCAATTAATCACTTCTACAGACCTGAACAATTAATAACGCAATGACAAGTTCATAAAATCAAAATTCAAGAATAGCAAAGAAATTCAAAGGAATGGCATTGTTTGACACCAAAGGATGAGTTTGTAATTGAAATAATAAAAAAAGTGATGAACATACCCTCTCCTCTGGAAACAACAGGAATGGCCATTAGAATTAGTTCCCCCAATCGATGACGTAGAACTGACTGCAGATTGAAAACACTAATTAGATCATTAAAAAATTCAAACTATATACCTCCATTCTTTTGGAAGCAACAAACAAAAATTTAAAAATGATTACATGCATTACACAGACGTTAATCACTTCTACAGACCTGAACAATTAGTTCATAAAATCAAAATTCAAGAATAGCAAAGACATTCAAAGGAATGGCATTGTTTGAGACCAAAGGATGAGTTTGTAATTGAAATAATAAAAAAAGTGATGAACATACCCTCTCCTCTGGAAACAGCAGGAATGAGCATTGAAATTAGGTCCTCCGATTGATGACATAGATCTCACTGCCGATTGAAAACACAAATTTGATCATTAAAAAGTTCAAACTATTTACCTCCATTCTTTAGGAAGCGACAAACAATAGGTGGCTGATAAAAAGATGTCCATAAAGACATGATGTCCTTATATTTCAAAATGTCATATATTCAAAAATGATTACATGCATTACACAGACGTTAATCACTTCTACAGACCTGAACTAGTTCATAAAATCAAAATTCAAGAATAGCAAAGACATTCAAAGGAATGGCATTGTTTGAGACCAAAGGATGAGTTTGTAATTGAAATAATAAAAAAAGTGATGAACATACCCTCTCCTCTGGGAACAACAGGAATGACCATTAGAATTAGTTCACCCAATCGATGACATAGAACTGACTGCAGATTGAAAACACAAATTAGATCATTAAAAAGTTCAAACTATTTACCTCCATTCTTTTGGAAGCAACAAACAAAAATTTAAAAATAATTACATGCATTACACAGCCGTTAATCACTTCCACAGACCTGAACAATTAGTTCATAAAATCAAAATTCAAGAATAGCAAAGACATTCAAAGGAATGGCATTGTTTGAGACCAAAGGATGAGTTTGTAATTGAAATAATAAAAAAAGTGATGAACATACCCTCTCTTCTGGAAACAACAGGAATGAGCATTAGAATTAGGTCCCCCAATCGATGACATAGAACTGACTACAGATTGAAAACACAAATTAGATCATTAAAAAGTTCAAACTATATACCTCCATTCTTTTGGAAGCAACAAACAAAAATTTAAAAATGATTACATGCATTACACAGCCGTTAATCACTTCTACAGACCTGAACAATTAATAACACAATAAGTTCATAAAATCAGAATTCAAGAATGGCAAAGACATTCAAAGGAATGGCATTGTTTGAGACCAAAGTAATAGTTTGTGATTGAAATAATAAAAAAACTGATAAACGTACCCTCTCCTCTGGAAACAACAGGAATGAGCATTGGAATTAGGTCCTCCAATCGATGACATAGATCTGACTGCCGACTGAAAACACAAATTAGATCATTAAAAAGTTCAAACTATTTACCTCCATTCTTTAGGAAGCGACAAACAATAGGTGGCTGATAAAAAGATGACCATAAAGACATGGATGTCCTTACATTTCAAAATGTCATATATTCAAAAATGATTACATGCATTACACAGACGTTAATCACTTCTACAGACCTGAACTAGTTCATAAAATCAGAATTCAAGAATAGCAAAGACATTCAAAGGAATGGCATTGTTTGACCAAAGGATGAGTTTGTAATTGAAATAATAAAAAAAGTGATCAGCATACCCTCTCCTCTGGGAACAACAGGAATGAGCATTAGAATTAGGTCCCCTCAATCGATGACGTAGAACTGACTGCACATTGAAAACACAAATTAGATCATTAAAATGTTCAAACTATTTACCTCCATTCTTTAGGAAGCAACAAACAAAAGGTGGCTGATAAAAAGATGCCCATAAAGATATGGATGTTTTTGACATGACAAGCGTGAAAAATTAGTTTAAACTATCAAAAACTTGTTTAAACTGTCGAAAAAAAATTTTAATGGTTACATGCATTACACAGCAATTAATCACTTCTACAGACCTGAACAATTAATAACGCAATGACAAGTTCATAAAATCAAAATTCAAGAATAGCAAAGAAATTCAAAGGAATGGCATTGTTTGAGACCAAAGGATGAGTTTGTAATTGAAATAATAAAAAAAGTGATGAACATACCCTCTCTTCTGGAAACAACAGGAATGAGCATTAGAATTAGTTCCCCCAATCGATGACGTAGAACTGACTGCAGATTGAAAACACCAGTTAGATCATTAAAAAGTTCAAACTATATACCTCCATTCTTTTGGAAGCAACAAACAAAAATTTAAAAATGATTACATGCATTACACAGCCGTTAATCACTTCTACAGACCTGAACAACTAGTTCATAAAATCAGAATTCAAGAATAGCAAAGACATTCAAAGGAATGGCATTGTTTGACCAAAGGATGAGTTTGTAATTGAAGTAATAAAAAAAGTGATCAGCATACCCTCTCCTCTGGCAACAACAGGAATGAGCATTAGAATTAGGTCCCCTCAATCGATGACGTAGAACTGACTGCACATTGAAAACACAAATTAGATCATTAAAATGTTCAAACTATTTACCTCCATTCTTTAGGAAGCAACAAACAAAAGGTGGCTGATAAAAAGATGCCCATAAAGATATGGATGTTTTTGACATGACAAGCGTGAAAAATTAGTTTAAACTGTTAAAAACTTGTTTAAACTGTCGAAAAAAAATTTAAAAATGGTTACATGCATTACACAGCAATTAATCACTTCTACAGACCTGAACAATTAATAACGCAATGACAAGTTCATAAAATCAAAATTCAAGAATAGCAAAGAAATTCAAAGGAATGGCATTGTTTGAGACCAAAGGATGAGTTTGTAATTGAAATAATAAAAAAAGTGATGAACATACCCTCTCCTCTGGAAACAACAGGAATGGCCATTAGAATTAGTTCCCCCAATCGATGATGTAGAACTGACTGCAGATTGAAAACACTAATTAGATCATTAAAAAATTCAAACTATATACCTCCATTCTTTTGGAAGCAACAAACAAAAATTTAAAAATGATTACATGCATTACACAGACGTTAATCACTTCTACAGACCTGAACAATTAGTTCATAAAATCAAAATTCAAGAATAGCAAAGACATTCAAAGGAATGGCATTGTTTGAGACCAAAGGATGAGTTTGTAATTGAAATAATAAAAAAAGTGATGAACATACCCTCTCCTCTGGAAACAGCAGGAATGAGCATTGAAATTAGGTCCTCCGATCGATGACATAGATCTCACTGCCGATTGAAAACACAAATTAGATCATTAAAAAGTTCAAACTATTTACCTCCATTCTTTAGGAAGCGACAAACAATAGGTGGCTGATAAAAAGATGTCCATAAAGACATGATGTCCTTATATTTCAAAATGTCATATATTCAAAAATGATTACATGCATTACACAGACGTTAATCACTTCTACAGACCTGAACTAGTTCATAAAATCAAAATTCAAGAATAGCAAAGACATTCAAAGGAATGGCATTGTTTGAGACCAAAGGATGAGTTTGTAATTGAAATAATAAAAAAAGTGATGAACATACCCTCTCCTCTGGGAACAACAGGAATGACCATTAGAATTAGTTCACCCAATCGATGATGTAGAACTGACTGCAGATTGAAAACACTAATTAGATCATTAAAAAATTCAAACTATATACCTCCATTCTTTTGGAAGCAACAAACAAAAATTTAAAAATGATTACATGCATTACACAGACGTTAATCACTTCTACAGACCTGAACAATTAGTTCATAAAATCAAAATTCAAGAATAGCAAAGACATTCAAAGGAATGGCATTGTTTGAGACCAAAGGATGAGTTTGTAATTGAAATAATAAAAAAAGTGATGAACATACCCTCTCCTCTGGAAACAGCAGGAATGAGCATTAGAATTAGGTCCCCCAATCGATGACATAGAACTGACTACAGATTGAAAACACAAATTAGATCATTAAAAAGTTCAAACTATATACCTCCATTCTTTTGGAAGCAACAAACAAAAATTTAAAAATGATTACATGCATTACACAGCCATTAATCACTTCTACAGACCTGAACAATTAATAACACAATAAGTTCATAAAATCAGAATTCAAGAATGGCAAAGACATTCAAAGGAATGGCATTGTTTGAGACCAAAGTAATAGTTTGTGATTGAAATAATAAAAAAACTGATAAACGTACCCTCTCCTCTGGAAACAACAGGAATGAGCATTGGAATTAGGTCCTCCAATCGATGACATAGATCTGACTGCCGACTGAAAACACAAATTAGATCATTAAAAAGTTCAAACTATTTACCTCCATTCTTTAGGAAGCGACAAACAATAGGTGGCTGATAAAAAGATGACCATAAAGACATGGATGTCCTTACATTTCAAAATGTCATATATTCAAAAATGATTACATGCATTACACAGACGTTAATCACTTCTACAGACCTGAACTAGTTCATAAAATCAGAATTCAAGAATAGCAAAGACATTCAAAGGAATGGCATTGTTTGACCAAAGGATGAGTTTGTAATTGAAATAATAAAAAAAGTGATCAGCATATCCTCTCCTCTGGGAACAACAGGAATGAGCATTAGAATTAGGTCCCCTCAATCGATGACGTAGAATTGACTGCACATTGAAAACACAAATTAGATCATTAAAATGTTCAAACTATTTACCTCCATTCTTTAGGAAGCAACAAACAAAAGGTGGCTGATAAAAAGATGCCCATAAAGATATGGATGTTTTTGACATGACAAGCGTGAAAAATTAGTTTAAACTGTCAAAAACTTGTTTAAACTGTCGAAAAAAAATTTTAATGGTTACATGCATTACACAGCAATTAATCACTTCTACAGACCTGAACAATTAATAACGCAATGACAAGTTCATAAAATCAAAATTCAAGAATAGCAAAGAAATTCAAAGGAATGGCATTGTTTGAGACCAAAGGATGAGTTTGTAATTGAAATAATAAAAAAAGTGATGAACATACCCTCTCTTCTGGAAACAACAGGAATGAGCATTAGAATTAGTTCCCCCAATCGATGACGTAGAACTGACTGCAGATTGAAAACACCAGTTAGATCATTAAAAAGTTCAAACTATATACCTCCATTCTTTTGGAAGCAACAAACAAAAATTTAAAAATGATTACATGCATTACACAGCCGTTAATCACTTCTACAGACCTGAACAACTAGTTCATAAAATCAGAATTCAAGAATAGCAAAGACATTCAAAGGAATGGCATTGTTTGAGACCAAAGTATGAGTTTGTAATTGAAATAATAAAAAAAAGTGATCAACATACCCTCCTCCTCTGGGAACAACAGGAATGAGCATTAGAATTAGGTCCCCCTCCCACCAATCGATGACATAGAACTGACTGCAGATTGAAAACACCAATTAGATCATTAAAAAGTTCAAACTATTTACCTCCATTTTTTGGAAGCAATGAAGAAAAATTTAAAAATGACTACATGCATTACACAGCCGTTAATCACTTCTACAGACCTGAACAATTAGTTCATAAAATCAAAATTCAAGAATAGCAAAGACATTCAAAGGAATGGCATTGTTTGAGACTAAAGGATGAGTTTGTAATTGAAATAATAAAAAAAGTGATGAACATACCCTCTCCTCTGGAAACAACAGGGATGAGCATTAGAATTAGTTCCCCCAATCGATGACGTAGAACTGACTGCACATTGAAAACACAAATTAGATCATTAAAAAGTTAAAACTATTTACCTCCATTCTTTTGGAAGCAAGAAACAAAAATTTAAAAATGATTACATGCATTACACAGCCGTTAATCACTTCTACAGACCTGCACAATTAGTTCATAAAATCAAAATTCAAGAATAGCGAAGACATTCAAAGGAATGGCATTGTTTGAGACCAAAGGATGAGTTTGTAATTGAAATAATAAAAAAAGTGATGAACATACCCTCTCTTCTGGAAACAACAGGAATGAGCATTAGAATTAGGTCCCCCAATCGATGACATAGAACTGACTACAGATTGAAAACACAAATTAGACCATTAAAAAGTTCAAACTATTTACCTCCATTCTTTAGGAAGTGACAAACAATAGGTGGCTGATAAAAAGATGTCCATAAAGATATGGATGTCCTTATATTTCAGAATGTCATATATTTAAAAATGATTACATCCATTACACAGCCGTTAATCACTTCTACAGACCTGAACAATTAGTTCATAAAATCTAAATTCAAGAATAGCAAAGACATTCAAAGGAATGGCATTGTTTGAGACCAAAGGACGAGTTTGTAATTGAAATAATAAAAAAAGTGATCAACATACCCTCTCCTCTGGGAACAACAGGAATGAGCATTAGAATTAGGTCCCCTCAATCAATGATGTAGAACTGACTGCACATTGAAAACACAAATTAGATCATTAAAAAGTTCAAACTATTTACCTCCATTCTTTAGGAAGCAACAAACAAAAGGTGGCTGATAAAAAGATGCCCATGAAGATATGGATGTTTTTGACATGACAAGCGTGAAAAATTAGTTTAAACTGTCAAAAACTCGTTTAAACTGTCGAAAACTGTCAAAAACCTAAATGAATGCATTTTGATAATGTTTTGAACACAATAGGTGTACAATATGATGAAAAACTTACTTTTGGCATATTACGATGTTTCATTTTTAAGCATTAATTTATTACAATAATTAAAAAAAATATTAATTATAATTTGCAATTTTGAATTTTTCAACACAAGAGTCTAGAACATATAAAATATAATTATTTGGTTTATTTATATAAGCTACTCATTACCTGTGTTGAATTTGCTAAGTGGAATAGAGCTGCTTATTCAAAATATGTACAATAGGGTATCAGGGTTAGGTTTTAGACCCCAGAAACTAACTCTGGTGTTAAAACTATCAAAATCTTACTGTCAATGATGTAGAATAGTTTTTGTTAACTTGATAGATATGTTAAATAACAAAACACTTACTTTTATTTAGATTAAAGGGTTTTTTTAATGCAAAATTATAATTACTGATGAAAAATACCAATTTTGATATTTTAAATTTCGTGATCTGCTCAAAATTTTATTCCATATAAAAATTCTCATGCAGCATTTGTTAATGCACTAATTAAACTCATTTTCACCTAAAAATTTGTTAGATCAGGGTGTATAAATTCACAGAGCTTTAAAGAGTATTTTCAACCAAAGCAGAGTGACAAGACTTGATACCCAAAGCATTTGTTTTGCACGTTTGAATACAGCTTCAACTGCAAAACCATTGCATTATAAATGCTAGTAAATGTACCATATCATAGTGCAAAAGTAAGAATAAACCAAGTTTGACATATACAAGCTAGCATTGCCAAATTGAATGACATTTCAGTCCTACAATTCAGTATTTTGATCGGTAGATCGAAGAGTATCGTTTTAAGTATTAGTGGTTATCTAGATAATTTAATAACAGAAATCACCATACATATATGATGTAATAAACCTTTTTTTAAATTCTTATCTGCTGTAAAACGAGTACAGCAGATGGTTTATATCAATGCACACATATACGTATAAGCAGTTGAAGAAATTTTGGAAGGTCAAGAATCATTTTGAATCAGAAAATGTCAAATCATTCCATAGTTTTCCCTTTCGTGTTTATGCTATGCTTTATTCAAATTGTATATTTTATAAGAAAAAAAATATATATATATCATAGCTGCCAAGTCTCCCGAATTTTTCGGGAATCTCCCGAATTTTAGCTTCATCACTCGACCTCCCGAAAAGTTCTTAAATCTCCCGAATTTTTATGAAATTCACAAAAATCCCTAATTGTCCCTAAAAATTCCCCACTTCATTAAAAAAAAAATCCCCGCTTATGAAAACAATCCCTAAGAAATTTCTTGTGGGGCATGAAGCCTCTTTTTTTTCCCTTTCGACGTCACACGTCGTAAATGGGGAAATTCCCTTTTTAAGGAAGTTTTACAAACCCTCTGATGGTAACAAGAAAGTTGTTTGTCTTATCGTGCAGGGAAATGGCTTAGCAGCCAATAGTTCTGGATAATAATTGAAGATTCTAGTGACGCGCATATGGTCAAAATTTCTTTTGTTTAAGTTACGTACGTGCGATATAACAAAGCATGAATAATGATAAGCAAAAACATATTTAATCAATTTTAAAGATACTTATTCCGATGAATTTCCTTTCATCAAACGTTCCAGAAGAGGGCCGACTTTTCCTTTTTGTACAAGTTGTGTTACGGACATAAACATCGGTCATGGAAGGACTGCCATCATCACTCGTGAAATGAAAAAAAAAACATCAAGCAAATGTCACAAAAAGTCAGTGTTCATCAAAAATTGACGGTGTTTTCCTTCATCTTCCGATGATTTTGGGGTCATTCGCGCACAATGTTTGTCACAGCGTTTCTGATTGAACACAATATTTATTTTTACATCATTGAAGTTTTGGCCTCCAATATCACTTGTTTTTTTGCGTAGGAATTTTATTCCCAAGGGTTTAACTTCCATGTGTGTAAAATGCTTATTTTAATTTGACTTCAGTACGGATTTTATTCCCTACGCTTTAACTTTTATGTTTGGAAAATCAGTATTGTATTTATTGGGGAGTGGTTTTAGCATAAAATACGGGTTTGAGCGAAAATCTCCCGAATTTTCATTTTCAAAAGTTGGCAGCTATGATATATATATATTTAACACGTCACTCCGCTTACATCATTTTTTGGAAGTCCCAATTATCCTCAGGCAGGAATTGGCACAGCTATGTCTTACTCCGCTTAACGAGTCACTCCGCTTGCTAAGTCATATTTTTGAGCTCCCAAGAGTGACTCATTAACGAGGTTTGACTGTATATACACTGCTCAAAACAATTAGGGGAAGCAAGCAAAAAAGTGAAGAAAACCGTGCGAGACAGCCACGTATTGGCATACAATGGATAGTACACGCGTATCAATGCACAATACAGAAAAAAGACGTAAAAAAATTTGGAATTAAGCTTTAATTCTTTGAAAATATGGAAAAAACATGAAAAGATGATTTAGGACAACAATTTGGTTACATGTAAACGATAAAAAAAAGTACTGTTTAGACATGATGCATGAGTTTTAATAGGGCGTGTGGTCTCCTCGAACAGCTAAGACTGCTGCACACCTGTTTGCCATGGATGCGATGAGGTTATCGATCAGACTTTGGGGAATACTGTTCCACTCCTCAAGAAGTGCAATCTGCAAGTCTCGGACAGTAACAGGCGGCCTTGGTCGCGCAGCAATGCGTCGTCCGAGCATGACATGCTCGATTGGATTCAGGTCAGGAGAGCACGCTGGCCATTCCATACCATACGGGCATTATCATCCTGGAAAACAAAGGAATCTCCAATGGCTCCAGCGTAAGGGATGACATGAGGTCGCACTATCTCGTCTGCATACCTTCGGGCCGTCAAAGTGCCATTCCGAATGATATGCAGGTCCGTACGTCCGCCTATGCTGATTCCACCCCATACCATCCAACCAGCTCGTCTGTATTGTGACCTTTCACGAACGAATGCGGGGTTATTTCGAATGCCCCTGTCCCTCCATACCAGAACACGTCGGGTGTCACACTCCAGACCAAAGCCGCTTGTAAGTACTCTTAATGCAGCTTTGCTCCAGACTGAATCGGGACTCGTCTGTAAACAGCACTTGGCTCCAATCATGTTGCTCCCAATCTCGATGTTCAGCAGCCCATCTTCTTCGGGCCGCACGGTGGCGTGGGGTCAACGGAATGCAGACCATTGGCCTACGTGCATAGAGCCCTCCCTCATGAAGCCGATTACGTACTGTTTGGCTGGACACCCTTCGTCCTGTTGCACGACCACCTAGATAACGACCACTTAGGCTTAAGGAGGCGGAGGTTTAGCACTACTTCCAGTGACGTCACAACGCTACGCAAAGGCCGGTTATATAGGAGGTCGTGCCTGTTGCCAAGAGCAACCGTCTTTGCAGCTGCGTAGCATTCTTTGTTCTGTTTCGACGGGCTGTTAACCGTACATACCGGTCATCAGTTGTTGTAGTGGCGCGTGGCCGACCTTGCCCTGGTCGACGTCTAACATTTCCTGTTTCTTGGAATCGATTCCACAGCCTTGCAACAACACTTCTGGCGACTCCAACAGCGTCCGCGACACTACGTTGTGTTTGGCCGGATTCCAGTCTGCCTATAACACGCCATGCCATGGATTCCGGTAAATCACGTTGTTGAGACATCCTCAAGTCACCTTGTCTCAAAAAAAAAAAATACTGCGCAATCGAATTTCACAGTTACGGCAGTAAAACAGACGTTTCTGCAACATCCCGATTTCTGCCCTTATCTCCTTTTTCTGGTTTTTGACGTCATGAACTTTGATTTGCATATGAAGCTTTCTTCTTCTGTTTCCTGCTAGGCTTTAAATTATGGATGATTCATTTTATGTTACTTATCGGTATACATCTTTGCGTAATTTTGTTAAAATCATGTGCTCCCCTAATTGTTTTGAGCAGTGTATATTGTGCAAAATAATTTTGTAGAGTAGACAATTATTTTAGAATCATATTAAATATTTATTCTTTGTATAACATAGTCACTTTAAACATTACATGCAAATAACGTGTGCATTTCCAATGGGAATTTTTACATTGAAAAGCAATATTTGAGGTTTTTGACGTGACGGTTTAAACCGTCAAAAACTGCCATGTGTCAAAAACCTTCCAACCCTGGTATAAATATACTTGAACGAAATACTGAGTAACGTGAATTATCTTTTTAATGCACTGCAAAATGGGAAACTGAAGCACGATTATCAGGAGCTCGTTGAATTATGTATGGTTTTTATTGGAAGGAACTCAGACTCGACTATCAAAATCAGGCCACCAGGGGCTTTACATCATGCTCGATGGATGGCAAAGGCAATTAACTCCTCTAAAATGTTTTCATTTAAACAGTAATTGGCTTTAAAAGTGTCTAAAGTGAACAGTCTGAAGAACATTTGTTTGTTTGTTGTTTAACGGTGTATGTTAAAGCATGGCTGTAGAGTTCATCGGCAAGTCGGTGCTCCATTCAATGATTTGATGCTTTCGACAAGATTTGAAGAAATACGAAAACATAAATAAGGGTGTTTCTTCAGTTGCTTTGAAAAAATTTTGCAATCACCTGTGGTATATTTAAATGATGAGTCAAGCATTCCAGCAATTTTAAATAAAAATGTTACTACTTCCAAAAAGTGCATCATAGAGAATTTGAAACGGGAAAATATTAATACTGAAAGAAAATGTATTATTCATCTCCTAATGAAGTTCCCCTTCTCTTAGGTAAGATTTTAATTTTAATACTATCTATTTATTAAGAATACTGTACTTTTATTATACATTCTCCTTTGATTTTATGATAGTCAATTTTAATCATTAATCAAATTTTTAACAAGGTTTTCTAATGAATATTCACAAATTAAATCTGAGAATTCAGATATGCTATCTAATAATTAGTTCAATTTGTTAAAGAAATTGGATGTCGACATTAGCTATCTGAATCTAAGTCCAGATCTTTGAGATAGGGACGATTCTTATTTAATGTCACAAGAAACATTCCGGAATCTCAGTGTTGTTAATGACACAGCTGAAAGAGGGGTGAAACTGATGCAAAATTTCAATAGGCTTTTAACTGTGGATGAAGAGCAGAAGCAATTTCTTCTCCAGTGTGTCGAAGACCACAGAAAGCAGTACCCGGACTGCCGGAAGGCTACTCTTGAACGAAAATTTTTTTTAAATATATTATTAAAACGTGAATTTGTTTCATATGCCCTTTTAAAGATGCCATTTCATAATTTTATAGCAAAAAATTATACAATTTCTTAATATGAGTAATAAATTAACATTTTCAAATGCTTAATGTTTAGCAAATTTTTTCTCCAACATCTTCATTCAATCAAGCTCCATGAGGCACGGGTTAATCTTTATATATTGAAGAGATATTTGGTATACTTTCACATTAAGGTAAAAATTAATGGGTGGGATTAAAAAAATGTTAAGTAAATTTTTCACCATTATAATAAGGGCCACCCTAATATATATATATCTACTCTATAATATAAAATCACAAACTCGAAAAGGGCCTGTTGCTAAGCAACCGAGTGACGGAAGTGGGTGAAGTTTTTGAGTGACGGAAATCTGTTACGTTTTTGTGTTACGGAAGTCGGTTACGATTTTGGGTCAAGTATTAATTTAACTCTAGCACATATTGGGACCGATTTGACCCATCGGGACCATGTTATGTGCATGTACCGAGAGGCTCCCATATCCTACAGCAGGGCCCTTAGGCTGGAATTTAGATGGCGAGCCCTGCCTCGTGGTGGGGGGTCATGCCGAGAGGTATGTATATGTATAATATACATATAACAACAGTGCTCCCAACACACAGGGTCGGGGTACCCGGGGGGGGGGAATTGTACGTATACTCTTCATGGGAAAGTTAAAAGTTTTCATTTCCAGGGGCCCTTGTTTTCATTGTTGTTTGATCTCATTTGAAAAATTTGCGATAGCGGAAGCACAAGATATATCTAGTCTGGGGGCTCCAAAAAATTTGCGAATTCGGTCACGGGTAGTTGCGTGGGTGGTCCTGGATTTTATTCGTTGGTAAAACGAATACAAATGAACATTTTTCATGGCATTCGCACCGGGCTTCCAAGTCGGGGCCCCATGTTTACAGGGTTCATTTTGGGGTTTGATCATTTTTGTCGCACCACGGTCATTTTCTGCCCACGAGGGCTAATTAGACCGGGACCTACAATTTATTGCCGATTCCGAACGGCATGCTTGTTTTTTTTTCATACTCATCGAGAGGTCGGCGCGCTAACCCCTCGATGGGGGACTCCCTGCGGTAGCAATTTTTTGCGGCGGTCAAGTCGCCGTTTTTTGTTGTACCCCTGTGTCAGGCGCAGAGTAAGAATAACATAGAGAGCGCGCGAGGGGTTACAATGTGAAGCAAAGATCCGGAGTCACGTGACTCCGGTCAAAAGGCTGGTCAGGGAATCTCGCTTTCAATGCTTTCCTTATGGCTATTCGTATGACGATCTACACGCGCTGTCTTATTTTTGATTAGAATGGCCAACACTTGCGCAGCTTTCGGATGTTTTGAATGGTTTAGGAAAGGGAGACCAGTATCCTTTCACAAGGGAATACTTTTTTGCTCATTCCCCTTCTTATAAATTAAAAATTAGAATATTAAATTGACGATTCAATGGATTTCTGACGTAGTCTCAGTTTTTAACGACTCTATTTTGGATTTAATTCAATTAAAGTTCCAAGTTTTGGTAAAATTCAAATGTCATGAGCCATTATTAAATGTTTTAATAGAATTTTTGGTAATAAATGATTGAAGTAATGAGTTTTATTAACTTTTAACTGAAATATACGTCTCCGCAAGATTTGGCGAGCTAGTGAGTTTATTCGAGTTTCGCTCAACTTGAAGAAAATATGCTTTTCAGAATGAGGAATTTATGGCAAATATTTTATTTAAATAGAATGTAATGAAAACGCACCCTCTAGACAATGGCAGTTTTGCATAAAAATGTATAACTACCTCTAAAAATAGTATTTTTACCTCTCTTCACGCTTGAGATAAAACTATTACAGAAAAGAAATTTTTTTATTGATTAATTTGTGTTTGCGTTGTATGTGTGAAATTGCCCTCAAACAAGAAAAATCAATTAATTAATTAATATTCAGTCAATATCTTTATTAGGACCGTCTGAGTTGAGATCGGAAGTCACTATGTGTACCTCAGATGTTAACTTGAAGAAAGAATCATTCTAAAAACTTCTTAATGCCTAAAAAAAATGAAGATTCACATATGTATACTTCTGGAGGGAAGAGGTTACACATACGTCACATGCAACATACATTTACGTACTCTAAATTATTACATATATACGCTAAACGAAATTTATTTCTTATAACGTAGAAAAGTACTGACGATGTGGTTTTGCAATTTTCTTGAAAAATTCATTTTATTCCTGAAATATTATTATAATATAATATTACATTTTTGTGTGATAAGGTTATAAAAAGTTTTTCAAGAATGTTGGAAATGAAACTTTTACTTATTATTTAAATATTTCATGACTGAATATGGTACGAGTGTGAATGTACGAGTGTTACATTACATAACATAATATGATGCATTATAATTATATACTCAAGATAAATGTATGATTAGAGTAATTTTAATGTTCTTGGAAGATAATTTTTATGTTTTAATAACCCTTAGTTAAAATAAATTTTCGAAATTAAAAGTGGCAAAGTGAATGAGAAGAGAATATTTTAAAATATAAATGACATAGACTGTATATATAAGAGATAGGTTATATAATAAGATTTAAAAATTCAAAAGTCTTAAATTATTAGGAATTATCCCTTTTGGAAAATAAAAAAATTTCGTTTTTCAATATTTGTTTATATTATATAGAACCTGTTCTTCCCCCGACAATACTGCTCATCCTTTCTTCACGTTCGACAAGTTTTATGAATAGCGTGCGCGGTCTATTTATATCTTTAATCTTTAGTCTATGGTGTCAGGAAAGTTTTCTGACAAGGATGAACCGGGTATCGAACTCGCGACATCTCTAAACATCCTTTGGTACTTTAGGCAAGCATCTTATCGACCGGGCTACCGCGCCCTCATTTTGGGGGCCCTGGATGAACCTCATTCTTTTCTAATGTAGAATTTGCAACAGCGGATGCCCGAGATCAAGCCAGTCAGGGGCCCCACTAAAAGTATGCGAATTGGTGTCCCGGGTAATTGGTTGGGGGCCCTGGATTTTATTCGTTGGTAAAACGAATACAAATGAAAATGTTTCATGGCAATCGCAGCGGGGGATGACCGACAAGCTTCCAAGTCAGGGCCCCATGTGTACAGGTTTCATTTTAGGGGCCCTGGATGAATCTCATTATTTCCTGTTGTAGAATTTGCAACAGCGGATGCCCGAGATAAAGACAGTCTGGGGCCCCACTAACAGTATGCGAATTGGTGTTCCGGGTAATTGGTAGGGGGCCCTGGATTTTATTCGTTGGTAAAACGAATGCATATGAAAATTTTTCATGGCATTCTCACCGGGGGATAACCGACAAGCTTCCAAGTCGGGGGGCCCCCATGTTTACAGGTTTCATTTTGGGGCTCTGGATGAATCTGATTCTTTTTGTTTTTTAACATTATACAATTTGCAACAGCGGAAGACCGAGATAAATCCAGTCTGGATTCCCCACTAAAAATCTGCGTATTGTGTTCCCGCTACTGGATGTGGGGGCCTTGGATTTTATTCGTTGCAAAATTTAAAAATTTTCATGGCCCCTTACAGAGGTGTGTTCGACAAGCTTCCAGGTCAGTGCTCCGTGGGAATGTTGATAGGTTCTAATTCGGGGCCCCTGGATGTATCTCATTGATTTTTGTTGTTTAACATTGTAAAATTTGCAACGCATCGGTAGCCCGACATATATCCAGTGTGGGCCCCACTAAAATCCAGCAAATTGAATCTGAGGCCCCAATTTCTGGGGGTGCTTGATGAATCTCATTTGTTTTTTGTTGCTTTATCATTATTTTTATTAAAATTCGCTTCTTCAGTAAGCTGGTGCTTTCACACGTCTCTTTCCATAGCACGCTGATGAAGTGAGACGAAATAAACAAGATATGTTGTGAAGTGGGGGGGGGGGTTTGTCCGCCTAAGGTGGCAGGGGGACAGAGCCCCCCCCCCCCCCCCTAGTTTAACCCATAAGTACTTCTGTACACTTCTCGAATAATTCTAATTTCACAAATCATTAATGAAGATCAGAAAAACGAATTTTATATAAAACATTGAATATCTGCCAATTCAAGTTTTTGAATGAAGTATATATAATGGTTTACATGCCAAAATCCTTCAAAATACTAAAAAGGGAACAGTAAATTTGCTCATGTCAACACCGTTGCAAATGAATTTAGGGAAGGTTGAGCAAACATTTTCCCATAGCCCCAACATTCTGGAATAGCCCTTAGGCGGGGATCTTTTGCGGGCCCCGGCCAGGTTTTTCACGGGCCCTATAAATTGAATAATGAGAAAAACTAAGAGAATTGTCCCGGGCCCTGTCAGCCCCAGCTTTGTGGGGCCATGAATTTCCCATAACTCGAGCTTTCATGAAATAAAATTGGTTTTAAGCAAAAAGCATTTCCGAAAACAAAAACAAAATTAAACATAAATTCTTATCTAGAGAACTTTCTTAATAAGCAACAAGTTTTGAAAAAAAAGCAAAATTCAGAGAAATTTACTAAATTACAGACCTATCACCTTGTATAAAACAGCAGTAATAACAGCACGTATTAGTGACAGGGAACTCAATTTGCACTCAACATTCCCGCAACTACAGTGGTTAGCGTTATCAGGAGATGCATTTTTCTCCTGTCAACTGCTGTTCCCTCTACACTACTCGGGAAGAAGAACGTACAATGCGAAACTTTTTTTTTCACACGAAATACACCAGAGGTGGATATGGCATGTTCGAATTCCTTGCATATGAAACAAAACTTAAAAGAACGTTGATATCAACCACTGGAGTTGAAGGAACAAATCCAATGTACGAAAAAATAGCCCAATTTTTTTTATTACACAAATAACGAAATAAGGGCAGCAAGCAATCGAATCAAACAAATTTACTCTTTATATAATTGATTAATTGATCCGCCAACATCCTCCTTCGAACTACTAATCGTCCCCTTCCGAAAGAAATTAACTGAGGCACTTAAAAATTGGGACTTACCCATTTCCAAAGTGACTGGAATCTGTTTTTCATCAACGACTTCAGCAGTGTAAAAATATCTTCATAATGTTGTAGCAAACGCAATTGATGAAATCAACTGAATTGCGCACCCAAGAGTTTCGACTGCAGGTAATAAACCCCTGGAGACCAGCTAGAACAACTGTTCTTGCACAATGGTGATCAGCACAGCAAAGCGGTCCGGAATGATGATGCTTCGTAAGATAGGTTGGATTTAACACTTGAAAATAATCGATGTTCAATCTAAACAAACGCGTCCTATCTTGCAATTATTTTGATTAACTACACGAAATCAAAACTCAAACTTGTACATTATTTGGACGGAAATTGTTAACGAAAATGGAGCAGTAGACGACACGCACAACCACACTCAACGGTAATCACGTACCGAATGGTGAAATTTCCCGCGTAAACGGGGTCACAGGGTTCCAAAAGTTGTCACAAGGTGCTTCCCCGAATGCTATTGGCCAGGCTTCACGGAACGCGCCACATTCCGACCGTACCTTTCGGGGAGAAGGGGGGAAACTGCTAAAATGGAGGAATAACGAATCCCATCGATGCTGCCGCGTTCCTTGGATTGTTACACAAGATTTTTATGGTGAGTTACTTTAGCAATGTAATAATTACTGTTGATTTTGCTGCTTTTTTGTTTTATCTTCTCATTCCGATAATATCATCTAATATTGGTCTCAAATGTCAGAGACTTAAGACTCGACCACACTTCAGTCAGTGTCAATCAGTTTTATTTTCTTAATTTTTCGCGGGTTAATTATATTATTTGAGATCAACACATTAGTATCTTCAACTTGTTGCTGGTGCTCACAGAAGCACGAAAGAGTGCACGATTTCGAACTCGCGAGTTGTTGATCGATTTTCTAGTTCAGAGGCCTCTAACACAAGGGCCACGTGGACCCACAAAGCTTTCAGCAGGGGTCCGCCGACGAAAATGTTTACATAGTTAAACATTTTATAGAGAAATGCTGAAAAAAACCTCAAAGAAAAAATGTATTCGAGAATTTGTGAAAGAAGTAATTTCCAATTCGCTTTTAGAAACCATTTCAGAACTAATGAGGGAAATAATTTCAGAACTAATGAGGGAAATAATTTCAGAACTAATGAGGGAAATAATTTCAGAATTAATAATGTGAAATAATTGCAGAATTAATATTGTGAAATAATTGCAGAATTAATAATGTGAAATAATTGCAGAATTAATAATGTGAAATAATTGCAGAATTAATAATGTGAAATAATTGCAGAATTATTGAAAGAAATAATTTTAGAATAATCGCAAGAATTACAGAATTAATGAGGGGGAATGATTTCATAAAAATTGAAAGAAATGACTTCAGAATGAATCAAGATTCATGTTTGATGAAAAAAATAATTTCAGAATTGATGAAAAATTCTGTGTTATTGCCCAAAATATATTTCCAATTTTGAATCTATCGTTCACATACCTACTTTTTAATACTCGTATACTATGATATTGTGTCTGAAACAGCAACTTGCTTCTTTCAGCAACATACCGGGTGCATAGGTATTTCACTCGCGAAAATTCAGGAATAACTAACAATTCTTTCTTTCTTATATAACTATCAATTACAAAAAGTGCCCAATTAACGTGTAGCACTCAGATATGTCATTCATGTTGCAAGGGGTTGTATAGTTATTACTTATTAAAATAAAAATTATGACTTTTTATACGGACACCCCCTGTGTTCAAGAACCCAATTACACAACGTTGTTGCCCTTGTCTCTCCTGGTACTAACAGAAACAGGTTCTACGTTTCTGAGTGCAATATTCGCTAAGATATTATTATTTATAATATTTATACATATACCGTATAATAACCGTACATAACCGTTTATAAATATACCGTAATTATTTATCTTTTTTTTTTTTTTTTTTAGAATAGAATAGTTTATTAAGAAAGGAGAAAAAAAAACACAATATATATATATAAATATATAATTACAGTATTCTACTCAAGGGATCGCTTGATCCGTCCAGAGTATACAAACATAAATTTTTCTGTGGTGGCAAACACTTTCATATACTAACAAGTACTAAACAATATACAAGTACAGATAGACAAATATTTGAGAGGCCTAGGCGACACAACACTGTATACTGGGGGCCGAGAAATACCTTCCTATTGTAGTAAAATATTATTGATAATTAGTTTTTTGAAAGCTCTTAATTCATTTTCATATTTTATTTCATTTGGCAGGTTATTAAAATATAATGGAGCCAAATATATGAATTGCTTTTGGGTTAATGTTTTTTTAGGTTGTATAATATTATATTCAAAACCTCGACGGAGACGTGTGTTTGTTGTGTGTGGGCATTGCTTGATTTCAAACCAAGTAGGATTTTTATAAACAAACATTAGACTTCGGTATATATACAGTTTTTCAATATTAAATCTATAGTCTGATTTATAATTATAGGCAGATGGTGTAGGGTTACGAGAGGAAATAATATTTATAGTTTTTTTCAGAGCACTTATTAAAACATTTAAATTCGATTCATGATCACCTCCCCAAACACATATAGCATACTGAATAAGTGAGTAGAACCAAGCAAAATAAAGTGTATGAATAAATTGAGGAGATATAATATTTTTTAAGCAATATAAACGAACATTCATGTATTTTATTTTGTTACTAAGTGCAGTTGCATGAGAGTTCCATTTCAAATTTTTGTTTATAGTGACTCCTAAATATTTAAACTCTTCAGTTTCCGAGACAATCAGGTAAAAACATTGGTCATCAGAACATCCCAACTCATGGCATCAAATTATAAGTGTTTCAATATTTCTATTGTATAACTGAAAATTTATATATTTAGTTTTGTTGAGATTCAAGGTTAACTTATTATGCCTCAACCAAAAAATGTTAATTTTTGTTAAATCTTCTTCAGTATCAGATTTCAGCATGGTATACGTTTGTTCTGACAAAACAATAGCTGTGTCATCGGCATAGCTAATCAAATCACCATGTAGATCCAGGTTATTGATATCATTAACAAAGATTAGAAATAAAATTGGTCCAAGAACAGAACCCTGTGGGACGCCAGTTTTAATAATCCTGTATGTACCTATTGTATCATTTATTTTAACTGCTTGCATTCTATTTGACAGATAAGTTTTAAACCAGTGATAAGTGTTGCCTCTCAGACCTGAACAATATAACTTATGCATAAGAATTGGATGATCGACACTATCAAAGGCTTTTTTTAAGTCAAGGGTTCTTTTGCTGTCATTAATACTTTCATATACTTTTTCTGAAAATTTCAAAATTGCCATCTCGGTATTCTTATTTTCAAAAAACCGAACTGACTTCTCGAAAAAAAATTTAATTGATTTAGAAAATGTATAATTTTGTGTTTCATTATCTTTTCCAAAATTTTCGAAAAAACAGGCGAAATAGAGATCGGACGACAGTTTTTGAAATCATTTACATTACCTGATTTATGAATGGCACATTTTAATTTATCAATAAAAACTCCATTGAGAATTGAAGAGTTTGTAATGGGGGTTATAAACTTTAAATGGTATTTATATACTGACAATTTTTAGCATTTTTGGAGTGATTCCATCATAACCAACCGCTTTATTCAGTACTATTTTATTTATTTTTCGATTTATGATATCAGTAGTAACTTTCCATTGTTTCTTGATGTTGTTACCACATTTTATAAATTTATTATGGTAAAAAAATCCTTTGCAGCTTTTAGTTTCTTTTTTAACTGTTTGTTATAGTTTTTGTAATTATTTTCCTTATCACGATCTGAAGGATTTCGTTTAAATATTTTATAAAGTCTTCCTTTAGACCATACATTTCAATTCATATGTAATCCATTTACTTTTCAAATTATTTCCTGTTTTGCATTTAGACTGTTTTGACCAGAAATTACGATGCCTGAACACAATATCAAGAAATTTGTCGTATAATACATTTGCATCAGTCTCATTGAAAATGTTTTCATCGAATTCATAATTTTTTTACACATATTTCAAACTTATCATAATCCACATTTTGACAAAACCGATTTTTATTATTTTGATTATTATTTAAAAGTTGTGTATGAGTTCCAAGATTACATTTAATAATCAGTGGTAAATGATCCGTTATCTCTAATTTTGATACTGCTGTTTCAAATCGATAATTTAGCTTCGCGTTTCGAATGAAAACGTTGATCTAAACACGCTGACTTTCTTGTTGGTGTATTTATGTATGATAAAAAACCAAATTCAGACATGAGGCTCATGTATTCATCACTGTCCGTGTCAGACTTCAATATATCCATATTAATATCTCCAGTATAGATAATATTTTTATACCTTAAATTGCTAATAATTGATCAGAACTCGTTAGTATAACCCATTCGAGAAAAATCATGGAATCTGTAAATTAAAATTATGCATAGATCTATCATTTCACTGTACAAATATAAGCCTTCAGCTGTATTCATATTCAAGGCAGCACTTAAAAATTAATATTTGTTATTTACGTATGCAATAACGCCGCCTGATCTATTTCTATTTCGACATTCAAAAAAGCTATTATAACCAAAAATATTGTACAGATCAGTTTCATGAGCTTTGATCCAAATTTCAGACAGTAATACAACATCAAATGGAACTACTAATTATCCGCTTAATTTATTTCACAAGTCCTTGAAATGAGCAAAAGGTGAAACAAAATGCAGGACGTCACAGATTTATTGACAGAACAGCTATTTCACTCGTATTTACACGCAGCGATTTCGCGGATTAGGGGCCGTTCAAGTATTACGTAAGCAAATTTTTAGCCATTTTTGACCCCCTCCCCCCCCTTGTAAGCAAAAGTAAGCAAAACGCTGACCCCCTCACCCCCCCCCCCCCCCCGTCAGCAAAATTTCGTCATCAGCTCTGCCCCTCTGAAACCTAACGCATATTGGTGGAGTGCCCCCTTTCCACGATCAAAAAAAAATAATTTTTAATGCAAAAAAAATAGTTTTTTTTTAATTGAAGTTTTGGAAGAAAATACTTTATATGTTATTATAATCAATTTCTGTGAATTTCAATGTTATTTTAAGGTTATGAGCTCAAAATTTATCTTCAATAAATTCATCGCGACCCACCCTCTACGCCATTGTTTCCCAACCTTTTTAGTCCCATCGCCCCTTCTTCAGAATTTTTTTTCTCCCACCGCCCCCCAACGCAATCTAACCCATAGGATCCTATGTTATGCCCGTTGCTTCTACCGCCCCCTGGAACTTTCCATCGAATGCCCACGTTCGGAATCACTGCTCTAAGCCATATAATGATAAATCACATAAAGTTCCTTGGCCCGCGGACCAAATATGGCCCTGGGGGTTACTTAATGCGGCCTGCCCTCTTCAAACCTAATTTTGTAAAAATGAACTAAACGGCACATTTACAGATCGCTTAAGTGTCCCGTGGTACAATTCTAGAACATTTAAGTGGACCGTGGCATATTTTCATATCACTTAAATGACCCGGGACACAGTTCCAGAACACTTAAGCGATCCGTGACACATTTAGAGATGACAAGATCCCTTGAGTGACATGTGACGTAGTTTTAAAGCACTTAAGTGGCCCCCAATGCGGTTCTACATCACTCAAATTACCCGCAGCACATTCTCAGATTATTCAAGTGATGCGTGGCAGTTCCAGAGCACTTTAGCGGCCCGGGCATATTTCCAGAGCACTTTAGCGGCCCGGGAATATTTCCAGAGCACTTAAGCGGCCCGGACACATTTTCAGATCACTTGGATCCGCGAAACATTTAGAGATCACTAAAGTGGCTCTGTAGGGCACTTATCAATAGGAGGGATGTTACTTCAATTACCCACAAACTATCGAAAGGTTTTTCTCGTTTTTGGCGCACCGAGTAAGATGCCATTAAAAATATTTAATATTTTCATAAAAGGTGGTTGATGACGTAAGCATTATCCAACCCCCCCCCCATTGATGATGACGTAATACTTGAACGGCCCCATCAAGTATTACGTAAGTAAATTTTTAGCCATTTTTTAACCCCCTGCCCCCCCTCCTTGTCAGCAAAAGTCAGAAAAACGCTGACCCCCCCCTTCCCCCCTGGTCAGTTCGTCATCAGCTCTGCCCCTCTGAATCGTAACTCATATTTTCATAAAGGGTGGTTGATGACGTAAGCGTTATCTTAACCCTCCCCCCTTGTCATCAAAAGTCAGCAAATCGGGAACCCCCCCCCCCATCGATGATGACGTAACACTTGAACGACCCCTTGGCGATATCTTGAGGAGTTCACAAAAAAAAAATGCGTTATTGATTATTTACAGGTGGAAAAAAACACATAATCACTATTTACATAATTTTCATAACAATATATTTTTTTTCGATGAGATATTAATACGCTAAGCTGTGAGAGTCTGGTTTTTATTGTATCTTTATGAGTATATATTTATACCAATTACAAGAACAGGATAATTTTTCATTCAATTGGAATTAAATTATTAAATCTGCCAGTGTACCACTTGCACCATCACTGCGGGCCATATAGGTCGAAAAACACCACATTAAGATATTATATTTTGCAATGTTGCTTGCAAAATGGCAGTAGCCTTGATGATGGAGATCTACATCCTGTTGGTTGGGTGTTCCTTACTCATGACTGTTGCTTACCTCAGACGGAAATATATCTTTCGTCTATGTTATTTATTTACTATGCGAATGGTTTCCCTCCGTATGCTTCGTTTTAAGTGACACTTGTTTTGGTTCAATTTTCTCGACCGTTGCATCTCGAAACATCGTAACATGCACTCATCAGTGTCGACCATTCTAAAATTGGACGCTATCTTTTATTTGACAGAAAGGAAGCAGCTTCCCCCCGAGAGTCTCTGTGTGTGTTCCTTTATGATCTCATAAATTGCATGTTGTTGCTTACAAGGAACCCCCAAAAACTGATGAAACCACAATAGGGAAGATAGACTAATGGAATGTGTCCTAATATGTAAACAGAGCTAGCAAGGATAAACCACCCACAAGCGGCCTCTCCACCCCGACGACATTCCAAAAAGACACCACCCAAATAGCTGGGCGGTGAAATTGTGTTTTAGTTTCAGTTAGGCATCCCTCGCTTTACCCGGTTTTGCCATTTTACCCGGTGTAAGCCATTTGAATATATAATATGTAAAGGGCTGAAGTGTATTGCATCAGCATCGAGGAGGGGGGGGGGGATGGATTTGCTGTACCACTCCATTAATTAATGCTCAAAACTGACAGGACCAGCAAAAAATATGGTGTGTTGCGGATAATGATCCCGTGCATTCAAGTAAAGTTCATTTCAGCAGTGTCAGACTCAGTGGGGTGCTCAGGGGGTGCCCAGCCGACCAAAAAGTAAAATAAAATTAATATTTAGATTAAATGAAATATTGAAAGAAAATGTCCTTTATATATGTGCAAAATAAACTGATTTCTGTCAATTTAAATGCTCTTTGAAGGGTAACTCAAAGTTTCTCGGGAAGAAAATTTTTGTACCTCCCCAAGCTTTTTGTATCCCCTCTAAAGGTCGATCTTGCGTACGCCAGTGTCGTCTTACTTGTGACCGAATCGAAAAACGCAGCGTTTGTGACCGAAACCACAGGGGGCAACTAATGGACGATGATGGGGATCTAGTGTCCTCTCATCTCTTTCCGTTCTCAGGCATTTTCGTGTTGACCTTTGACCTATGGCCATCTGCGAATTTCCCTTTTCAGCAAGAACAGGAAATGAAAAAAGTTGAGTCACAGAACATGTAACAGCGCCCAAGTTCAAAATTTTGTATTTCAAATCAGTTTAAAAACTCATTTAAAAAAAAGTGCAGTTTGAAAAAAAGAGAAAGAAAAAAAAAGAGAAGTTTGCTTGGAAAGAGGGATGCGCTCGAGATACACATGCTAAAAAATAAATTAAAAAAAAAAACCTATATTGATTTTTTTACTGCAGATTTTACACTTCTCGTGTAATCTACAGCCTTTTTGCTGATTTAATTGGGTATTTTCAAAAATTGACTAGCAAAAGTAAATTTTCAAACTTGTATAGATGGCGCATAAATTCAAGTTGAAAAATCTACTTTTTTTAACAAGAATGTGGCCCATAACAACTTCATAAAATTAATATTTCACTATTGATGCATAAAACTCACAAATGTGGATTATGAAATACTACAATCTTTACTCAAAGTAGTGAAATTCGCATCTGCATATTATAATACGCTGGAAAATATGTGTGTGGTACATTTTATCTCACAAGGAAAACTCCAATTCTTCTCTAAATCGCTTCTTCATAACTTTTATTTTTTTTTTATTCATGTAAACTGAAGAAAAAAATCCAAGTTCATGTGCGACTTGATTTATTTAGAAATTTTTTCACTCTTTCTTTTTAAGAGTAAGTCACTGAATTTCCATTGAAGCACATTCGGCAACTACGCCAGTCAAGTTAACCTCTTCACCTGTGAGCCAAAACTGGCTATTAAAATTTTGGTTTTTGTTTATTGTATGTCAAAATGAACCTTAAAAAAGTTTCTTTTTTTAAAAACCTAATTAATTAATTAATTGTGGTCGATATCCTTACTTGTATCATTGGAGTTAGGTACACATATGTGTGCCTTAGGTCTTAACTTAAAAAACGAATCATTGCAAACCAATTAAAACAGAAAGAACTCTTAAAACTCTGGTGCGAAAAGGTCAAATTATTGAACTAATTAATTAGAAATAATATGAGTGATATTCTACCCTAGTGTATATACTCTAGATGGGTTTCAATATTTCAGGGTTGAGTTTCGGCCAGTGATAAAAAGAGGTAAAAATGGCAAGAATGAAAGTTAAATAATGGATAATACCTAAATGATCAAATATTGGTGTCATATTCTGGTTAGTTATGATTTCCATCATTCCTTTGGATATCTTACCACAAATATATTGTTGAGTAGGTAACTTTCAAGTACTTTCGAATAAGTTGCTTGTATCATACATGTATAGCAATTCTAACGTAGTATTTTTAAGAGCCTTATTTTCCCCAACAGAAAAGTTAATTTAACATCTCAAGAAAAGAACTTTGTACTAGTGTCATATATTTTTATTTTTCCATTCGCCATTGTCTTTTTTACATACTTATCTGTAAACATTTATAAGCCACTTTAACACTAAAACGACAGAAGCGGTCGTTTTGACCGGAAAGCTATGCGACAATGCGAATACACTAAGATTGGTCATCTGTTTAATATGATTACAAAAAAAAATCTGATTTAAACAGTCTTCATAAGCGAATACTGAAAGAATAGATGTTATACCATAGAGTTTGCGTTTTTCCAGTGCCCGTTTCGTACTGTTCGAAGGTGTGCTTTTGAAGAAGCTCATTGTCGTGCGCTGTTCAATTCATTCAGCGTTTCTATGTATCTTGACGTTTTTACTACATTAGTTTGTAGTAAAAGCTAATTAATGTATTAGAACTATTAAAGAGAAATATTAAAGTTACTTTTAATATTTCTCTAACATGCAAGGTGTGACGTAAAGTTCACTCAAGTTTTGTGGTTCAGGAATCCTCACTCCTAGCCAAGAGGAAATTTTCCAAAAAACAATCTTTTTTACGACTTATTCAAATTCAAGTTCATTCATCTACGTCATAAACATGCATATTCATACAGAAAAATGTAAATTCAACATTCAAATCATTAAAAAATGCCCATTAAGACGAGTTATATGGTCACCCTGTTGATTTGCAGATACAATCGGAATATCGCCTATTATGGCGTCTTACCGTCTCATGGAGTTGGAACCATCTTCTGGTTTTAAAATTCAATATTTTAAAAAAATCCAACAGATTTAAACATTGAACAAAAGAAAGGTTTGAAGAAAAAAAAATTGCAGAGCAATGTTATTCTTGAATTCTCTTCATGATTAAAATGTTCACAGTTTTGACCGACCAGTTAGAGTTACTGTTTCTCAATTAGTTGTTAGGTCATCCAAATGGTTTGTTGGCATGACACTATTCCATCAAATTAATAACCACTGTAATATTGGTAACTAAAAAAAATAGTTTTATTTATAAGCTGTTATCATTTTTATTATTATTATGCTGTTATTAATTTTTTAGGGTTTTTCCGTGACGTTTGATTCCGCGGTACGCCAAAAAAGCTCTCGCGGAACCCCAGTTGGAAATTTATGCAGTAGAACAGGGATTTCTAACCTAAAAGCTTTCGCGGAACCCTTAATGTCTATGAGACTTTTCCGTGGAACCCTTGATGGTACCGTTTCGCAAAGTGTGTGTCGCGGCTCCTAGGGGTGTCGCCAAACTTTGTCAGAGGCGCAAGCTGGAGATATTGGTTTCTGTCCCTATTTATGCTTTGAAGTGGTTCTTTTATATAGGAAAATATCTAACAAACTATTCTGGGGAGCCCCTTCCTCTGCCGTCCCCTTGAAGCGGCTTTGTCCATGCCTACCCTGGGATAGATTTCAATGAGCTTTCTTTTTGTGGGGATTTTATGCATGGCTATTTCAGCATTAAGGGTGACCCATTAAGGGTTTCCTGGGAAAAAAGATGTTGTGTGGCCCCATACTTAGCTGGAAGTAACAGCTTACATATTTACATACTTGCACTCGAAAATTTACCTGGGTCGGGGGAGATAAAACTACTATTACGTTTTCACTGTTGTTTGGTCATCCAAATTTGTTAAAATATGTGCCACTTTTTTTGTCAGTGCAAAAAAATTAGTGCAAAATAAAGAACAGGGGCTGTAACAAAAACTTTTTTAATTTGCAACCTTTCCGGGTTCCAAAATGTTTTAGGGATCCATGACGTTTGATTTCGTGGAACCCCAAAAAATTTCTCATGGAACCTCTGGGTTCCGCGGAACACCATTTAGAAATTCATGCCGTAGAGTGCTATGATAGTGTTTATAAAAAACATATTTCAGAGATAAAATTGCATTTATTGAAAGCGCAGTGACTTCAGTTATCCGGATCGGTTCGACTCCACTGAAACAGGTGAAGGCAGCGAAACAACTGACTGAACCGATATGTTCAGGCAATGAAACATTTTAATACAGTAGGCCTACGCAAGTATAAAATGTGAGCAAAATTGTTTTAATAGTCATCAAGTTACATTACATACTAAAGCAAAATTCGTTTTTCACTAAGAAATAACATTCATATCGTGAATTATCCAATCATGTGGATGGGAACTGGTCCCAATTGATTCGGATAACTGAGTGCTACTGTATTGATATACTGCGATTTTCAACCATTGTTCCCGGGCATTTTCGAGTACTTCCACGATCCCTCGAGATCGGATAGGAACACTTTGAGATACGGCAGTTCTGATCTCATTCCCAAGGATGCAGCGAATGCCATAAATCCGCTAATCTCTACAGCCTGATGATAATTTGAAGAATTGTTCAAGGTGACGGATCTTTTTTACGAAGTTGGTTAATACTAGTACATAACTGTACATGCATCTCGTACACATTCTTCTGTGGAATTTATAACGAATCGGTACATGCTGGAACACGAGGCCAGAGTGTAAGTATGAGGCAGGGCCTTCATTTCAACTTTTTCCAGGGGGACGGGGCAAAGCACATGTATTCAATGTATGTATTTGTATATATTCGTATATATATATATATATATACACCATTTTTAGTGTATTTTCAAAAGCCGGGGCCTGGTATGAGGTATGTTGTTAGAGTTGTGCGGAACTTTGCTACTGCCATTCGTAAGCATTAATGAGAAATTAATATTTGTTTTCAAACATTTCAATTTTCTTCAGAAATTAATAGTTGTAGCTTTCCACAAAAGACACATTCTTCTATTGATAAACAACTCTTTGACGTGTCCAATAAGGTCCATTACTTAAAAAATTTTAACTTTTTCTCCTTTTCTCTGGGATCCTGGAAATGTTGTAAGAATTTCTGGATGAATTTTAGGTGCATTCAAAAACACGAATGTATATATCTAGTAAATCCCGTGCAATGATCCGGTAAAATATAAATCCAGTAAATAATCCGTCTGCTGGTATATATCTAATACGTTTCGATATCTCTCTGAGATGGGAAGCGGGGTGTGCCCGGTCTTCAAAGGTAAAATTCACCAACAACAAAAAAATGATAGAAAATTCCCTGATGTACATCGCGCATATGAGTTCGACAGCATCTGTTTTAGTCGATAAGTATTATTAATATTCAATAATTAATGTATATTTGATATCAATAATATTTCGGCGTGTGCATAATAATTTGTCTCCTTAAACTGCTATTAAATTGTTGTCGGTTAGTGTTCCGTGAACCAGATACCGGTCTATCATCGTAACAGGAACACATCATGGGTACTTCTGAAATTTTAATTAATCTGTTAATAATTTTTTTCTCTTCGTTTGTTTGCTCAATGATATTCCATATTTTTGTTATGGACATTATTTTTCTTTCCTTTTTTCCAATCACCTTCTTTTTTTTAATTCACCTGTAAGACTTTTGAATTTTATTTCCACACTGCATTTCAAAAATTAATTCAAGTTTCTTGAAATGTTTATACGAAAGAGACAGTAGCAAGTATTACACTTCGTTTTAAGAATTTGTCAAACTAGTATAATATTTTATCTTTTCGTATACTTAACGTGTAACTTACTTTTACTTTTTAATTTAGCGATAAGTGTGTTGTAATCTACCTCAAGTTTATCTGAAATATTACACTGTGGAATTCATTTCCCCTAATAACACAACACACCCCGATTCAACGGACCCAACTTCGGATTGAATGGATTGTATCCGGATAATGCAGAATAAATAAACTTTCCAATTTTTGACTATCTGATCGTGATAACGCAAAAAATAGTAATTTAGGAAATAATGAACAAAAAATTCACGATACGAAAGATCTATACATCAAAAATAGTGTAAATATACTATTCCGTTACTATCGATGATATTTATTTTTTTTACAGTAAAACATTGCAGCTATTTAGTCTCAGAAGAAAAATCGAAGAAACCATACGCTCCTAGTCCGTTAAATTGAGTGTGCAATCCTTTCCCTGAGATACTGACAAGTTGGGTGCTGTAAATCACCCCTCTTGCTACATCTTCCTTCAACTTACCCTCCCTTTGATGCCCCCCGTGGCTTCGGTCGCAAACACTACGGTTTTTGTTTCAGTCGCAAATGCTCTGGTCGCAAATAAGGCGGCTTCGCATACGCCCCTAGTCAGATTCTGTATGTATATTCGTTGGAGCAATCCCGATCAGAGGCGTACCAGGATCGACCTTTGGGGGTGCACAAGGAATTTCTTAAAGATAACTTCTTAGTTATTAATTTTCGAATACCATTGACCTTACATTTACAAAAATTAATTAAAATAACAAATATGTATAGAAAAATGTACATTATGAAAATTTAAAAAGTTTTATAAAGTTCCATTTTTTATATGTGAAAAATTGAAAACAAATTAATTATGTAAACTGGAGAGAGAAAGCAAAATATATGAACATTGAAAATTTCAAAAAGAAATTAATCGGAGAATTCAAAAATGAAAAATTCAAATAAGAATTCAAAAATTAAAAGAGTCATAGCTAATGTCTAGGGCTCTCATCAGGGAGGAACACCCTGACATTGGCTTAACACAGAATGGTTCTGAGAGCAGTCCTTGGCCCCCACGTAGCATAAATAGATGCTCGACTCCGACGTTCTGCTGTAGTACCATTGAATTCAAAAAACAAAAAAAAAAGCTAAAAAGAACGTTTTTTGTCAAGTTGAAGATAAAAGGAAAGTTGCAGTCAATATAAAAATGTATGAAATAGATGCAGAAGGTATTGGACATTAACTATGACTCTTTCTCATTTTTGAATTCTTATTTGAATTTTTCATTTTTGAATTCTTATTTGAATTTTTCATTTTTGAATTCTTATTTGAATTTTTCATTTTTGAATTCTTATTTGAATTTTTCATTTTTGAATTCTTATTTGAATTTTTCATTTTTGAATTCTTATTTGAATTTTTCATTTTTGAATTCTTATTTGAATTTTTCATTTTTGAATTCTTATTTGAATTTTTCATTTTTGAATTTTTCATTTTTGAATTCTTATTTGAATTTTTCATTTTTGAATTCTTCTATTAATTTCTTTTTGAAATTTTCAATGTTCATATATTTTGCTTTCTCTTTCCAGTTCACATAGAACGGGAAACTCACGAAACTAAAAAAAAAAAAACCTCTCCCCCCCCAAATCAGCCCAACAAATGGCGCTGACACCTACCTTCTCTGAGCCAAAGCATGACCATTTTTAGTGCATAATTATAGTGACTCATGATAATTCTCTTTCAGTTGTGGATATGGCATTTTGCCTGCAATAATCTGTTAAACGAGCTTAGAGTCCCGATTTTGACTTAAATTTTTGCACATACAGCTACACACACTATTCATCACACACACTTTTACACAACAAAATAGGCCAAGTACTTCGTGTGCCCACTGCTAAGACCGGTAGAACGGCCATCAAAAATTGTGCCGCGGGACCGGCGAATTAAGTTCCATTCAGCTCAGCTCAGCCCAGTTCACATAATTAATTTGTGTATAATTATATAATTTTCATATACTGTATATAAAATGGAACTTTAACAATATATATATATAACATACATTCTAAAAGAAATACCGAATTAAAAACCAAATGTGTATTGAAAAATTCAAAATTAAAACATTTCAAAAAGCCAGAGTATGTATACAGCCAAATGCAGCTGTACACACATAACTAGAAATTATAGAATTAGAAGAAAAGTGAAAAGATGAAAAAATACTCAAATAAATGGAACAATGAGGAGGTTGTTCTCAAGGGGAAACCCCCACATTGTTCCAAGCAGCAAAAATGTTTCTAATAATGGTAAGCCAAGAAAAGGCATAGAATTACCATCAGTTCCCCCCGACATTTTTTCGAAAAACAAGCTTTGGAAGAAAAATACAAGAGAAATGAAGAGGTAGTGAAAAAGTATATTTTTTTTGAATGACAAAAAAGAATTTGAATGACATTTTTTCTTAAAATAATTCTTTTTTGTATATATATATTTGTATATACATACGATTTCAGTGTATTTTCAACAGCTAGGGGGCAACGCTCCCTCCCGACCCCCCCAAATGGCGGACCTGCTATGATCCCAATATGCAGTAGAAGGGGGGGGGGGTCAGTGAACTTAAAACTTAATTGTACTGGCAGATAGGGGGATCAGAGCTTTCCTTACTTTCGCTGACGGGGGGGGGGGGGTTAAATTGACGGAAAATCTGCTGACGTAATACCTGTGATTTTAAAAGGGTAATTTTAGAAAAAATTGAAACCCACAACATTTGGTCCGTAGTTTGATTTTTATCCTAAAACTGAGCTTGCAAATTAGAGGTATAATTAAAATCACAAAATCCGTTGGATTTGTTAATATAGATGAGTCAAATAAAATCTACGCTCGATTTTGTTGGACGAACCTCCAATTTACGAACACGCTCTTTTTTTATGAACTTCTTCCTCTGTCCCGAACAGCATGCCATATGAACTACTGTTAAAATTCGCTCTATTCTACTAACTTTCATTTCTTCTATTTTATTACCAGTTATTTTATTCTTGCCGCCTCCTCTGAATTCATTGTAGTAAAAAGTAAACTTCAGTTCGAACGTTCTATGTGCCTTAAGAGAAAATAGAGGAAGAGGAGGACATATGTGTGTGGAAGAGAGTTCACCGATTTGTCATCACTAGAGCCCGGATTATATGCACTAAAAAGTGGCAAAATATGCTCTAAAAATACGCAAATATGCACTTAAAATGCGAAAATATGCACTTAAAATGCTAAAATATGCACTTAAAAATGCAAAAATAAGCACTTAAAATACAAAATGTGCACTTAAAATGCAAAATGTGCATTAAATACTCCAGAATGTGCACTAGAAATCTTGAAAAAGCGAAAAATTCCTAAGTATGTACAAAAAATGAGAAAATATGCATTAAAAAAATTACCATGCGAAAAAAAACAGATGTGTTTTTGAAATGCATCCTTTCTATTTCGTAGTGCATATGTATTCATTTATAAAAAATATTTCCTCACATATATATACACTGCTCAAAACAAATAGGGGAGCAAGCAAAAAAGTGAAGAAAACCGTGCGAGACAGCCACGTATTGGCATACAATGGATAGTACACGCGTATCAATGCGCAATACAGAAAAAAGACGTAAAAAAATTTGGAATTAAGCTTTAATTCTTTGAAAATATGGAAAAAACATGAAAAGATGATTTAGGGCAACAATTTGGTTACATGTAAACGTTAAAAAAAAGTACTGTTTAGACATGATGCATGAGTTTTAATAGGGCGTGTGGTCTCCTCGAACATATAAGACTGCTGCACACCTGTTTGCCATGGATGCGATGAGGTTATCGATCAGACTTTGGGGAATACTGTTCCACTCCTCAAGAAGTGCAATCTGCAAGTCTCGGACAGTAACAGGCGGCCTTGGTCGCGCAGCAATGCGTCGTCCGAGCATGACATGCTCGATTGGATTCAGGTCAGGAGAGCACGCTGGCCATTCCATACCATACGGGCATTATCATCCTGGAAAACAAAGGAATCTCCAATGGCTCCAGCGTAAGGGATGACATGAGGTCGCACTATCTCGTCTGCATACCTTCGGGCCGTCAAAGTGCCATTCCGAATGATATGCAGGTCCGTACGTCCGCCTATGCTGATTCCACCCCATACCATCCAACCAGCTCGTCTGTATTGTGACCTTTCACGAACGAATGCGGGGTTATTTCGAGTGCCCCTGTCCCTCCATACCAGAACACGTCGGGTGTCACACTCCAGACTGAATCGGGACTCGTCTGTAAACAGACAGCACTTGGCTTCAATCATGTTGCTCCCAATCTCGACGTTCAGCAGCCCATCTTCTTCGGGCCGCACGGTGGCGTGGGGTCAACGGAATGCAGACCATTGGCCTACGTGCATAGAGCCCTCCCTCATGAAGCCGATTACGTACTGTTTGGCTGGACAACCTTCGTCCTGTTGCCAAGAGCAACCGTCTTTGCAGCTGCGTAGCATTCTCTGTTCTGTTTCGACGGGCTGTTAACCGTACATACCGGTCATCAGTTGCTGTAGTGGCGCGTGGCCGACCTTGCGCTGGTCGACGTCTAACATTTCCTGTTTCTTGGAATCGATTCCACAGCCTTGCAACAACACTTCTGGCGACTCCAACAGCGTCCGCGACACTACGTTGTGTTTGCCCGGATTCCAGTCTGCCTATAACACGCCATGCCATGGATTCCGGTAAATCACGTTGTTGAGACATCCTCAAGTCACCTTGTCTCAAAAAAAAAAAAATACTGCGCAATCGAATTTCACAGTTACGGCAGTAAAACAGACGTTTCTGCAACATTCCGATTTCTGCCCTTATCTCCTTTTTCTGGTTTTTGACGTCATGAACTTTGATTTGCATATGAAGTTTTCTTCTTCTGTTTCCTGCTAGGCTTTAAATTATGGATGATTCATTTTATGTTACTTATCGGTATACATCTTTGCGTAATTTTGTTAAAACCATGTGCTCCCCTAATTGTTTTGAGCAGTGTATATATAATACCCGCATATGCAAATAACTTCTACATATTTTTCATTCAGGCATTTTTTAATTTTTAGTTTGTTGCAGTTGCTCAATAACGAAAATACCAATAAAATTATTAACACTAAAAAAAATTAACACTTTCACACATATCTCTAGAAATAGCCTTACAATAAAACGGCTAATATTCGTAAAATACTCTATAAATATGACTAAATTTCACCTGCGGGAAAAAAATCGATGTTATGAAAATATTTATTTGAAAAATTATAAAAAAAATTGAGTGAGCTTTCAAATAAACCTTCAAAAATATGCATTTATACTCAAAATTCTTTGATTTTATGCATTTATATGCATTAATGCTAAAAAAAGGCCAAAACATGCAAAAGCATATGCACATATGCATTTGCACATAATCCGGGCTCTAGTCATCACCAACATACTGGTGTTTTCCGACTACTGCCAGGAAGAGGATTCGATTGTTGCCGGGGGTGACCATGAAAATGTGTTGTAAACGTAATTCGCTCTTTGTGCATTATGATTGGTTGAATTGGTGATTTGAGAAATGGTATGATGCATTAGCTCAGGCGTTCTCGACCTTTGCTCCACGGACCGTTTAGCGCCTCTCGAAGGGCTCCGTTTGCCCTTACCAGAGGCTCCATGGACGCTCCAGGAAAATGAAATCAGTATTAATAAAACTCTATAAAAAAAAATTTTGATTGAAAAATTGTAAAAAAAGTTGTCTATGGGACTTTTTGTCATAGAAATAATAGACTAAGCATTGCTTTGCGAGTCAGAAAAGTTCGAGACCCGCTGCATTAGCTTGTTGATTTGAAAGCCATTTTCGAGTCGATCGAACTCTATTTCGGCTAACTGTCTACTTTTTGTAGACAAACTACCATTTGTCTACTTTTCTCTTCGCAAATCGCTGTCAACGAAACGGAAAAGATTGTGCTTGTCAGTGGATGAAAAAAAATATTTTGAAAGAAATTAAAATGTGAACTCTTAAAAAGACAGAAATCGCAAAAAGTACGGAATTCAAAAAAATTACATCGAGTTTTCTAATCAAAGATCAGCAAAAGATCGTTTCACTATTCCGAAGATTTCACACAATCGAAATTCGCGCAAAATTTTATCCCCAATAAATTCCATGGAATCACCAAAATTTTGCGATGAGGCAAACAAAACTAAATGATTTTTTTTTGCAAATGATCAATAAATATGGGAAACTTATTTTTCTCCCTTCACTTTTTTCGTCGTCTCTTCCATTGACGAACTCCTAATTTTACGAACTAATTATCATGTACGCACGGGTTCGCAAAAACGAGCTTCGAGTGTATTGAACAAACGTTCAAATTCATCTCACCGGATCTCAATAATGAGCATCTTTTGGAAACAAATCGACAATGCCATCAATGGGAATTTTAATCGACGAAACCTTCTGATAAAAAGTAATTGATTAAGTTCATTCATATAGTTTAAATTAATTAGAATTGTATTTATAAGTTTAAATAAGTAATTCATTCAAAAAAATATATATATATTGCTGCTGTAGGTTGAGTTTAATTCTTTCTTATCCTACTGAAGAAAACTTCTAGTCTTACAGGGTGATTAGCGAATAAGCCCTTATTTCAAAATTAAATATCTCTACAACAAAGATCAATAGAATTATGCGGTAAACGCTACGTTTATTAGCAAAACTGTAAGAATGTTGTACAGAAATTTCGAAAATTTCGTTTTTTTTTTTAAATTTTTTAAAATTGAAAAAAAAACAACAAAACTGGAGATTTTGGGGTTCCGAAAATCCTCATTTGTGTGAAGAGAAACCACTGCATTCGCCTAAAGTTACTGCATGGGCTGTGGTATGCGCCATGTGTGCTGACAAATTGTTCCAAAATTGTAACGTAACGTTCAGTAGTAATCGTTTCTCGCACGAAGGGGCCGATAATGCCTCTGGCGCATACCGCAGCCCATGCAGTAACTTAAGGTGAATGCAGTGGTTTCTCTTCACACAAATGAGGATTTTGTGAATCCCCAAAATCTCCAGTTTTTTTTTTTTTTTAATTTTAAAAAATTAAAAAAAACAACTAAATTTTCGAAATTTCTGTACAACATTCGTACAGTTTTGCTAATAAACGTACCGTTTACCGAATAATTCTATTGATCTTTGTTGTAGAGATATTTAATTTGGAAATAAGGGCTTATTCGCTGATCACCCTGTATCTTACCCATGTTAAATTCGATTCACTTTATGCGGTTTCGTCTCAGTGATTACGGGCATCAGGCATCCCTTGCTTTACGCGATTAATTGGTTCCGCGAAATTATCGCGTAAAGTGAGTTGTCTTTAATATGGGTAAGATAGGGAATTTTTTTTCAGAGAAAGATAGAAAAAACAAACCAACTTCCACACACAGCAGCAAAATAATTTTTTGAATGAACTGATTATTCAAACATTTGAATAACCCTCGCAAATTTAGCTATTGAATTAATTTAATTTTTCTTCTGTCTTTCCAGTACCTCTGATTGAATCTAATTATTGTAGATGTTTTTGTTGTATTTTTTTCTGAAGAGCTTGGTACGACACCTGGCTGATAACATTTTTTTTAATTAAACGATCGTGATAAGCACCATTCTTCGTATCTTTATGTATCAAGCGAATTATTGTCAGAGAATTCTGAATATCTCTTGCAAATACTAATATTATAGTTTCATTTGGATATTTTCCTTTGGTTAAAATTCTGATAGCATTGCCACAGTGAGATTTAGTGAATTAGATTTGAGCATTTGTCCCACATTTGTCTTATCTAAAACTAAATCATGAAATCCAATGGATTTTGTCATTTTAACTACGTCATATCTTTAATTTTTAAGCCCATTACCATGATTAACATCAAACTTAAGGCCAACTTTCGCAGGTTGCGTTTTATAAAATCCAGTTTTTCAAAATCCCGTTATAGTGAAATCGTGTAAAGTGAGACCGCGTAATGCCTATATTTTGTGGAACCAATTAATTGCTTGAAGCGTGGGCCCCCCCCCATACTCCTTTTTTTCCCCCTTTTAGCCTCTCTTTACCATATTCTGTACCATAGGAGTTGTGCGCTTATTGTAGATGAAGACGGTCATGCAGAAGCCATGAATACAGTTATTCTTTCCTCCATGTGCAGAACCAGCCTCCTTGCGTATAGCAGTTAACTAAATACCAGTGAGTTGCTGTCGTATATAGAGGAATTTACAGTATTGAGTATCATCGTTCAGCACCTTGAACCATGACTCACACATCCTGGAGCAGTGCTAGTAGGCTCATTCATTCATTCAAACCGAGCACAACTTCGATCTATCTCCACGCGTGCTTCTAGGCTACTGCTACTACTGAACCAAACATGCACCTCGCCTCTATTCCTCTGTGGAACTTCTAACGAATTGATACATGTTGGAATGTACCATATACATCAATGACCTCCCAGAATCCCTCAGTTGCACCACTAGATTATTTGCTGATGACTGTGTAATTTACCGTATCGTTCACCATGAATCTGATCAAGAACTTCGCCAACATAACCTGGCTTCCATCGCGGACTGGTGTTCTTTATGGCAATGCCAATCAATATCTCAAAAACGGCTCACATGAAAGTTACCCGTAAATTACTTCCTCTTGATTACTCGTACTCCATCAATAATTTAACGTTATCCAAAGTTTCTCAAATCAAATACCACAGTGTCATAATCTCAGCGGACCTACGTTGGAACAAACATGTTAACTTAAGTGTCTAAAAAAACTTTTCTTCCTTTGCCGCAACCTTAAACACTCCACTCGGGATATCAGACTACTCTGTTGCCAACTTATATCTCCCCCCGTTCTTTCCTACGCCGCTGAAATCTGGGACCCCTACTCCTCCAGTAATATAGACAAACTCGAATCAATCCAAAATAAATCCACCAGATTTGCTCACGCCTGCTGGTCATCTTTCGTTTCTGTGTTCGAACTTAAAAACGAACTTCATCTCCTCCTTCTGTCAAACCCTCGTCTCATTTCTCGATTAACATTGTTATATAAAATTTTCCATGTTCAATTCAACATAGATACCTCTGGTATCTTAGCCAAACCATCCTACATCCATGGGCGTAAGCAGCGAGGAGCAGAGAGGGACAGCTACCCCCCTCCCCCCCAAGAAGAGAAATGAAAGTGTAGTAATTGGCACACATTGGTATCAATTTAGTATCGGTGAGTAGCCCCCCCTCTAGTTCAGATCTTGGGTATGCCCTTGCCTACATCTTTAGAAGACTCAACCACATTCCCTTAAAATAAAACCAATTTTTTGCTTCCACTGACTGCTTTAAAAACAGCTTCTTTCCTCATACCATTGCTGAATGGAACGCACTCCCAAGCTCTATTGTCGAATCCCCCACTATCACTAGTTTTTTGTCCAATATCAAACAATATCTTTGTCATTTTCAATCGCATCCTCTTGCATAGGCCCCAGGGCCAACAATAGTGTATAAATAAATAAATGTGTATGTATGTGTAGCGAACCTGACGTGAAGTTTGTTTCTGTGGAATGCTTGTTATGTGTAGTGCTTCCATCAATTTTGCTAACTATGAGTGAAGTGTAATGATCGAATAATTGTGTCGTTGTGTGTGTGTAGGCCTGTTGTCCTCTAGGGCGAGACTTTTTAGCGTGGAGATTGGCTCGCATTCGCACCTCGAAGTTGGAAACCGCAGAAAACCAACTTGAGTCGACCACCACTATGGCGACGGTGGGGTTCGAACCCGGGTTCTCGCAGTGCGAGAACGTCGTTATGACCAGTCGACCACCATAGCGGCGGAGCACCATAGTGGTGCTCCGATATCTGGCCCGAAGCCAGATTTTTCACGGACCCTTTTGTGAATTTATAGCAGTGGTTCTTATTTTTCCATCCCGCACCCCCAGTGCAACATAATTTACCTTCTCGCGCTCCTTTAGATGATGCGTTTTCTACTTTCGTTAAATTTTTTTTTGTAATTATATAAATTAATCATCTATTAATTAATTTTTATAAACTTTCTTATTGTTTTTCTAATCCCCTTTTTAGCCGATGGTTGATAGTTAATTGTGGCTACTTTTTTTTAACCAATTCAAAAAGTAAACTAAAACGTATTACAGTCGATAGCCGTTATAATGAACTCCATCGTTCATGAAAATAACATTATATTGGTTGAGGGTTAAATCGAAAGGAAAACATAAATAATTGTTAGATGAAAACATTTGATGGAAGCTTTCCTAAGAAATCGTAAACAATTCGTTCATTTTAAAGATCATGATTCACCTTTTTCCACTGTAAATTCAGGTACTCCTCAAGGAGCGGTTCTCTCGCCTTTACTGTTTTTAATTTATATAAACGACCTCCCTGAAACCCTCAACTGCACCACTAGATTTTTTGCTGATGATTGTGTAATCTACCGCACAATTAATGACATCTGATCAAGAAATGCTTCAAGAAATTCTCCAACATAATCTTGTTTCCATCTCAGATTGGTGCTCTCTCTCTCTCTCACTCACACACACATGTTGGCACATGCCTATTAACCTATCTAAAACAGTTTTCATGAGAGCTACACATAAAACTCTTCCCCTTGAATTTTCATACTCCACCAATAACGTAACCATATCCCAAGTTTCTCAATTTAAATATCTGGGACTCATAATCTCGGCTGATCTCCGTTGGAATAATCATATCGATTATGTCTACCAGAAATGCCTCAACGAACTTTTTTTCCTTCGCCGCAACCTCAAATATTCTACTCGTGACGTCCGACTTCTCTGCTACCAAACTTATATTTCTCCCGTTCTTTCTTATGCAGCTGAGATCTGGGACCCCACACCTCTAGTAACATTGACAAACTTGAATCAATCCAAAATAAATCCGCCCGCTTTATTCACGACTGCTGGTCATCTTTTAGTTCAGTTTTCGATCTCAAACTCGAACTTAATCTCCATTCACTACTCACCGAATTATCCCCCGCTTAGCCATGCTTTACAAAATTATTCATGTTAATTTAAATTCCGATACGTCCGGTATTTTGTCTAGGCCTTCCAATGTTTCCAATAGACTTGACCACCCCAAAAAATTAAAACCAAATTTTGCCTCTACAGATTGTTTTAAATTCAGTTTCTTTCCCAATACCATAGTTGAATGAAACAAACTCCCCTCTACTATTGTTAACTCCCTCACGATCTCCGATTTCTTGTCAAATGTTTCAAAGCATATGTGTAATCTGCCGCGTCCTCTTGTATAGGCCTTGGGCCAACAATATTGTATAAATAAATAAATTTGGGACTTCTCCTACCGGTCTTTGTAATGGGATGGTCGTTATAACGAGCGTTGACTATTATTTTCAAACTATTTTCGAAATTTGAGAGAAAAGATCCAACGAATTGTTCTTCACTTAATGATTCTAGACCAAGGGTCTTAGGGTTATACCTTTCAGACACAACGGGCCAAATTGAAACTTCGATTGAAAAATCTGCAGGCCACCAACTAATGTAGTTTAGTGACATCTTAATAGAAAGGGGCGATTGGGCCCCGAGTTACACAGAGACAAAAATAATTGAAGACTTTTATCTATTCTAAAATCATTTCTTCTATTAATTATAAATTTTTATTGGTTCTGAAAGAGTTTTTAATAATTACTGATAAAAAAAATTAGTTCTGAGATTAATATTAATTTTAAATCATTTCAAATGATTTTTTATTATTTATTTCGATGATTATAAAATTATTTTCCTTCTCAATATGTCTCGAAATCATTTCTTTCAATAATTATGCAATTATTGTTTTATTGATTGTGAAATAATTTCTACAGTTAATACGAAATAATTTCTATCAGTTAATACGAAATAATTTCTATCAGTTAATACGAAATAATTTCTATCAGTTAATACGAAATTATTTCTCTCATTGATTTATAAGTTATTTTTTCACTAATTCTAAAATTATTTGTTTTAAAAATTCTGTTTTAATTCTGAAAAATTATTTGTTTCAGAAATTAAAAAATTCTTTCTTTTAGTAATTCTGGAATTTATTTCTTTCATTAATTTTATTCTAGAATTCTTTCTTTAATTCCGAAATTATTTTTATCATTTATTCTAGAATCATTTCTTTTATTAATTCCATAAATTAATTATTATTCTGTAATTCTTTCAACTGCTTTAAGCCATTTTCTGAAAATGGTCGGCGGACAAGGACAATAAAGCTCCAAGTATCCCGTTGGTCATGCGTTGAAGACGCCTGTTCTAGATAATAATATTTCATATGTTTTTCCAGCACTTGATAATGTTTTTAACAATTTTCCTAAGTCATGCTTACTTTGGTATCAAATCTAAACGCAGCATGCTAATAACAAGAGGTAAAAATGTAAACAAACTCCGAAGTATTTAATGCGAAAATGAACCTTTTGCAACGTAAATTTCGCATGCCACATTCCTGCAAAGTTAAAACATGATGTATCGAAATATCAGTATGATTCATATTTTTCAAGGAATTGAAAAAATTTTATTCTCCTCATTTCAATTCCTGAAATATCACTCGACATTAAATTTTTTCCCCATCTGGCACCTCCAGAAAGGCTTTTCTGCAGATAAGAACCACTGATTTATAGAGTGAAAAAGGAAACTCACGGTAATTCTCCTCCGGGGGGGGGGGGGTGGCTGTCAACCTCTCCTTTGTGTCAACCATCACACATGCATTGAACAAGTCGCCCAAGTGGCGTCAGAAGCGATGATTGCAAAATCTCTCACGCTTCCGCTTCCATGGCCACCATCAAAATAATTTACTGAGTTGGGGGAGGGGGAACCAATACTATCTCTGGGGCTTGTTCTTTTTATTTATTTTCAACTCTCATCTCCCTCTCTTTTTGGTTCTCTTCATTTTTTTCATTTGTTGTAGTGTGCAGTATCCCAAAGGGTGCCTTATTGGAGCCAGGATGAAAGGGGGGTTGTAGAAGCTATATCGGTTTAAGATGGGGAATAAAAAAAAGTCTGCACAAAGAGGGAATTAACGAGACACATCTTCACTTTATGGTCACCCACGTCAATAATTGAACCCTCTTTTCCGGGCACGTGTTTGCAAAACACCTGCATGTTGGTGATGACAAGTTAATGAACCCTCTTTCCCCCCCCCCCCCACTTCCTTTATTTGCTCTCGAGACACACGATACAACGGCCGAATTGAAGTTTAGTTTTGGTTACAACGAACTCGGACGGGACTCGAAGGGAAGAAATAACAGCAGAAGAAAATTTTTTCTTCCATTAGTTCTGAATTTTTATTGTGAAAGTTTCTTCCCCATTAGTTCTGAAATATTTTCCATTAGTTCTGAAATATTTTCCATTAGTTCAGAAATTTTTTTCTTTCATTAATTCTGAAACATTTTCTTTCATTAGTTCTAAATTTGCATTAGTTTTGAAATTTTATCTTTCATTAGTTCTTTCATTTCCTTTTTTGGAATTTTTTCTTACATACTTCTTTCTTCCTCTCATTAGTTTTATCAGTTATGGAAGTTTTTCTTCTATTAGTTCTAAATTTCAATTATATCTGGAATTATTTCTTCCTTTTCCTCTAAATTTTAATTACTTCCGGAACTTTTTCTTCCAGTTGTTCTGACATTTATTTAATTAGAAATTATTCTCTTCCGTTAGTTTTGAACTTTCATTAATTCTTTCAAATTTTTGTTCTAGAATTTTGTTTTTCATTAGTTCTGAAATGTTTTCTTCCACTAGTTCTGAATTTTTCATCGAATCTGAATTATTCTTTGTCAGTTCTGAAATTTTTTATGCAGTCCCCGCCGCTTAATGCGCTCACATCGGGACTTGGGGAAGGGGGGGGGGGGTTCTGATAACAATAACCGAATGGTAACTATATCGAAAGTCTTGTTTGCAAGTACGATGACCATATATCCCGTTCGACCTCATAGGATGTATGGTGAACGGCCATTTATAAAACGGGAAAAACTGTTTTTCTTTCAGCATAATTGGTTGCAAAATCGTTCCAGTTTTTTTAAATTCTAAAATGCGACTTCTTTTTTGTCTTTTGTGTGTTAAAAATGTTCCTTTTTTTTTATTCAGCCAGTTTGAGGCGTTAAAATGAAACAATCTAATGTATATTACGAATCACAATACAGCGCCATATAATGTAAGGTACGTTCTATTCATTCCTTTGAGACAGTCTCTCGGAAAAAGAAATTTTAATCTAGTCAACTGAAAGAAACTGATCAAGAACTGAATGGGAAAGGATTTTATTTGTCATACATTTGCAGGGCTCCCACTTGTACTACTTTTCCTACTTCTTTGTAAAATGTTCTACTTTTGATCAATTTCTAGGTTTTGTCCTACTTTTCCTATTTTTTTTACCAAATCTTGTCTACAAAAATTCATATAACTTTTTCTAAATGGAAAGAGAATCATGGAACTATTGCCAAATAATACAAATATAGTAGATTGCAATTAATGATTCTGCCAAAGTAAAAGTTATATCGTTTTTTCAGGTTATTAGGGGTGTATGTGAGGCTATATATATATATATATATATATAGCCTTATATATATATATATATATATATATATATATATATATATATATAAAACTTGATCATATCTCCTGTATATATATATATATATATATACAGGAGATATGATCAAGTTTTCAAAATTTTCAATGGGATGGATAGGATGGACCATGAACTTTTAGTACACCGCCAATCGACTGCTTTTACAAGGGGACACCAGTATCGATTGGTGAGGGACAATGCAAGGTTATGGTGTCGCAGGGAATTTTTCTCTAATAGGGTTGTTAATAAATGGAATAGCTTACCCCCGGAGGTAGTAAATTGTAACACAATTGACACGTTTAAAAAGAAATACGATAAACATGTTGGGGTAAATTGAGAAGCTATACATTCTTAGAACAAGACAACCATAAGTATTCTTTATGGGCATTGTATAATATTTTATCGTGTGTATATATTGTTTATAATTTTTACTAATTGCATTTTTAATTGGGTTGCTATATTTTTGAAATATATGACATCCATATTTTTATGGGCATCTGTTTCTCAGCCACCTCGTTGGGCATTTTGCCTGTTGTGGCGTTGTATTTGCATATGTGTGTTTCATTAATTTTTCTTTTTCTTATATTAAGAGATGGTATTTTTTCGGCCCGAAATATACTGAGAAATTGAATTTTCTGGGCATTATGACGAAACTAATATTTGGAAAGAAAAGTGGTTTGTCTTCTCCGGCAATGGAACCCGGGTCCCCTTGCATGCCGGGCAAATGCGCTAACCAATACACTAGAGACACACTTTTCAATTCCTTATAACACGCATTAGTAGTGTGAAGCGCTGAGTGGAGACGTAGCAGCCTCCCTTAAGCGTGTTTCTGGTGTATTGGTTAGCGCACTTGCCCGGTATGCAAGGGGATCCGGGTTCGATTCCCGGAGGAGACAAATCACTTTTCTTTCCAAATATTAGTTCCGGCATTTAACATCCAGAAAGTTCAATTACTCAGTATATTTCTTTTGCTGGGTTTGAGAATTCAAAAACTTATTTTGTGGCGATGTTTTGAGTAATTATTAAAAACTTCTATCTGGATGGAAAAAATCATTTGTATTTACTACTTGATGGTTTTAGACTAGTCATTATACAATAACTAATATTCATAATTCAAAATTATGGTGCACATATTTTGTATAGGTAAACAACAGTTTGCATAACAAAGCAGTGTGATACATAGGCCTCAAAGAGCTAGAAATGAGGGGGTTCTGAAATGTAAGAGCGTGATGATGATGATCCCACCACAGAAGAGGAAAAGGAAAAAAGGGGAGAAGCGGATCAACCAGCAGATAGCGAAAATCAGCTGATCGAGGTAAAAACAAAAATATGTTATTATATAAAAATACTAGCTAAAATACCCGGCGTTGCCCGGGTTTTTTTCAATGAGGCTTTTTTGGATCACGTGATATCTCCCTCTCTTTTTCTTGAGGGACATACAAACCGAGTTAACATACAAAACTAAGTTAACCAATATGGCGACGTCCTGCGCGACTCATGAAAGAAACAAATCTAAATTTAAAGAAACGTAGAAATGAATAGTCCCACCCCCTTTTTTTTATGGGTGTTAGGTATTTCGATTCCCACCCCCTGAATTTCAAGTTATCTATTTCTGCCTGTTTCAGCTTCTAAAAATGCTTAATTAAAGTTGTGGAATTTTTTCGATGCACTTTACGGGGCCCATAACTAATTTTAAAAACATCCTAAACTATATGAATTTATGCAAATAAATATCAAAAGACAATACGGAGACATTAATTTTCATGATTGAAAAGATATAAATAAAAAGTTAAGTTTAAATCAATGTTATTACATGGATATCCAACTCAAAAGTAGATCCGGAAAATTATTCATATTTTTAATTTTCTGGGCTTCGTATCTCCAAGTGAATTCAATATTTCAAAAATCGAGAATTCAATTTAATTTTTAAAATTATTGATGTGGCAGGAAACCCCCCCCCCCCCCCACTAAATTTCCGTATTTATGCAGTTAAATCGGCAATTTTAATACTGATTTCTATGAGGATCACCCTTTTCCTGACTCTCAAAGCGATGCTGATGATGATTATGACGTCTATTCAAAAAGCCTCATTACTGAGAGTATATTGAAAATGTGGCAAACCATTATAAAGGCATAAACCATCATACATAACTGGCAGCATTAAAGAAGTGACAAACCGTTGTAAAGGCATATACACGTCTGAAACGCATTGCTAGGGAACCACGGTAACCAAAGTAAACGTTCGGAAAGTGATTGTTGAGGCCCAAAAAACCATTGTTGCCGGACAGTTTTTTGCCCATTTGGGGCATTTGCCCTGGTCTGACGAAATTTTAAAGTAGCCTATCGTTCAAGTCGGGTCGCATTTGGTATATATGCAAAATTTGGCGACGATCGATCTAAAATTGTAGATTTGTATAGAGAACATACACACACACAGACACACAGAAAATCAATTTTATATATATAGAAGACTATAATACCCGGCGCTGCCCGGGTTTTCTTCGATGAGGCTTTTTGGATCACATGATATCCCCCTCTTTGAGAGACATACAAACCGTGTCCAAGTTAACCAATATGGCGACCTGCGCGATTCATGAAATAAACAAATCTAGATTTACACAGAAACATAGAAACGAATATATTTTTTTTTCCTTTTTTTAAGGGGCGCTAGGTATTTCGACCCCCCCCCCCCCTGAACTTTAATTTATCCATCTGCCTGTTTCAGCTTTCAAAAATGCTTAATTGAAGCTGTGGAATTTCTTCGATGTACTTTACGGGGCCCATAATTAGTTTTAAAACATCCTAAACTATATGAATTTATGCAGTTGAATATTAATAGACAATACGGAGATATTAATTTTCATGCTTCAGAAGACATAAATAAATGGTTGAAATCAATGTTATTGCATGAATGTCTAACTCAAAAGTAGGTCCGGGGCTAATTACTTCCTATTTAATCTCCTGGGCTTCGTATATGTCTAAGCGACCTCAGTATTTCAAAAATTGAGAATTCAATACAATTTTTAAAATTATTGATGGGGCGGAAAATCCCACTAATTTCCGCATTTCTACAGTAAAATCGACAATTTTAGCACTGATTTCTATGAGGATCACCCTTTTCCTGACTCTCAAAGCGATGCTGATGATTATTATGACGTCTATTCAAAAAGCCTCATTACTGAGAGTATATTGAAAATGTGGCAAACCATTATAAAGGCATAAACTATCATACATAACTGGCAGCATTAAAGAAGTGACAAACCGTTGTAAAGGCATATACACGTCTGAAACGCATTGCTAGGGAACCACGGTAACCAAAGTAAACGTTCGGAAAGTGATTGTTGAGGCCCAAAAACCATTGTTGCCGGACAGTTTTTTGCCCATTTGGGGCATTTGCCCTGGTCTGACGAAATTTTAAAGTAGCCTATCGTTCAAGTCGGGTCGCATTTGGTATATATGCAAAATTTGGCGACGATCGATCTAAAATTGTAGATTTGTATAGAGAACATACACACACACAGACACACAGACACACAGAAAATCAATTTTATATATATAGATAGATAGATAGATATATATACACTAACTATAATACCCGGCGTTGCCCGGGTTTTCTTCAATGAGGCTTTTTTGGATCACGTGGTATCTCCCTCTTTGAGGGACATGCAAACCGTGTCCAAGTTCACCAATATGGCGACTTCCTACGCGACTCATGAAAGAAACAAATCTAGATTTAAAGAAACGTAAAAATGTTTTTTTTTCTTTTTTTTAAAGGGTGCTAGGTATTTTGATTCCCCCATTTGAACTTAAAGTTATCCATCTCTGCCTGTTCCTGCTTCAAAAAATGCTTAATTAATTAAAGCAGTGGAATTTTTTCGATGTACTTTCTACGAGTTCATAATTAATTTTAAAGCAACCTAAACTATGCGAGTTTATGCAGTTTAATATGAAAAGACAATACGGAGACATTAATTTTCATGATTGAAAAGATATAAATAAAAAGTTAAGTTTAAATCAATGTTATTACATGGATATCCAACTCAAAAGTAGATCCGGAAAATTATTCATATTTTTAATTTTCTGGGCTTCGTATCTCCAAGTGAATTCAATATTTCAAAAATCGAGAATTCAATTTAATTTTTAAAATTATTGATGTGGCAGGAAACCCCCCCCCCCCCCCACTAAATTTCCGTATTTATGCAGTTAAATCGGCAATTTTAGCACTGATTTCTATGAGGATCACCCTTTTCCCGACTCTCAAAGCGATGCTGATGATTATTATGACGTCTATTCAAAAAGCCTCATTACTGAGAGTATATTGAAAATGTGGCAAACCATTATAAAGGCATAAACTATTATACATATACTAACAGGATTAAAGAAGTGACAAACCGTTGTAAAGGCATATACACGTCTGAAACGCATTGCTACGGAACCACGGTAACCAAAGTAAACGTTCGGAAAGTGATTGTTGAGGCCCAAAAAACCATTGTTGCCGGACAGTTTTTTGCCCATTTGGGGCATTTGCCCTGGTCTGACGAAATTTTAAAGTAGCCTATCGTTCAAGTCGGGTCGCATTTGGTATATATGCAAAATTTGGCGACGATCGATCTAAAATTGTAGATTTGTATAGAGAACATACACACACACAGACACACAGACACACAGAAAATCAATTTTATATATATAGAAGATAGATGTTAGTTCAACTCCCGCACCTCGTTGAGTGGCCTCTTTCTTTTTTTCGCCTCCCTCCTCGAGTATGTGCGGTGTAGAACAAAACAATGCAATTGTTTTCGTCGTTAGTCTATATATATCTCAGCGGTTCTCAACCTTTTTTGTAAAATAGGTTGCGTTTAGGTTCCGCCATGCGAAGCCCAACCCAATATGTATATCGCGAGGTATCGCGCAGGATCGTCATTTAAAATTTTTCCGGGGGAGGGGGAGCAAAGAACATATACGCAATATAGTACAGTAAAACCTCTATAAGTCGTCACCTCATGTTATCGAAAAATTATGATGGCTAAAGCGGAATGACCACCGACTTAACCAAAGTGCCGTGAGTTTCAATGTGCAATATTGTGAAAATCGCATAAATTTAAAGTAATATAACATTTATCAAAATATGAATTAAAATTGCAAGATATTAATAAAATTTATAGATTGCAAAAGAAAAAAAAAATAGAAATTTTTACCCTTTTTGAGCTCTTATTACTTATTGTGGTAAAATATACTGGTACACTTTGATTTATACTAGTAATTTTTAATTTAGACCAGTGATTCCCAACCTGGGCAATGGAAAGTTCCGGGGGGCGGTGGAACCTATGGGTATAACATAGGATCCTATGGGTTAGATTGCGTTCGGGTGCGATGGGAGAAAAAAAATTCTGAAGAAGGGGGTGAAGTGGGACAAAAAAGGTTGGGAAACTATGGTTTAGACTAATCAGAGCAACTGTTACAATAGTTAGCTTTTAGCTTTTCTTCACAACAGAACTACTGCACATTAATTTTACATGTACATGAAATTTAATTTTAATTCTTTATCAGTAGTTCATGATACCACAGCTACAAGGTAATTCTAGTAAAATTTATCAAGGTAAGCTTTCACATACAAGTTGACATGAGGTACCCTGTGTAGGTAAAATCGCGCATTAGAAGACCTCAACTTTTTTAAAAATATCTGGTTTTTCAACGAAGATAATTTGTTTAAATTTGAAGCCTTAAATTAGCGGAGTCCATGCAGAAGTCAGTTATAGCTCGAACAGTCCCCTAACGTTTCAAAAACTTTAGTCGACAAATTAACTTCTCCAGCGTATCTTTCGTTACTTGAACTGTTCCGTTTTGGTACATAAGGCTTTTATGATCACTTTTAAGCATATAGCAATGCTGTTAACAAGCTATTTTTTTAAAGGGAGCCATAGAATTAATCTGTTCCCCCCTCTCTCAAACTTATCACAACGACGAGTTAACCGCAATTAGCGACGAGTAAATGATTGTGTAATAACATTATTGCCTATTAAAGCTAGACGGGCCTGAAGAAAAACGACGACTTAACCGGGGTGACGACTTAACGAGGTTTTACTGTATGTATATTTACCTTGTTTGTCCATTTCTATTGTATTTTTTAAACATATTTATTTTATGACAGTACTCTAGCTCTTTCATTTAGTAATTTTTTTTAATTATAGTAAATTCGTAAAAAAAGGGGACCCATAAAAATTCAAGCAAACTAGCTCAGCTGTGCAATATGGAGTTCCCTGCTGTGTGTGCGCGTCACAGTGTAGAGTTGTCGAGTAGCGATTACCAGCTGAACATGGGAACCCAGGGAAAACGTAGGTTTTTTTTTTTTATATATTCTAGAAACCTTGGGTTTTTTTGTCCTTGGAGGATATTCTAGAAACCTTGAGGGACAGGGCATCTGTTCACGACCAACTAGATAATGTGTAATTTAGGTGGTCGTGATCTGTTGCGCTCGTGTGTGTAGGAGGGAGGATGTATCACCAGCGGTGATGACTAAAATATAATGTGGATAAGCTCAAAAACAAGATGGTTGCTGAACCCGGGGGGGGGGGGGTGTGCAATGTATTGGGGCAGCAGCTAGGCTTCAATCTGAACATTTTTGGGTATTCGAGATGAGAAAAAAATTACATGTTGACTGATTATTCAGAAATTGTACCGATATTTTGAGTTCTCGTTTTTTGGTTTCCACTTGCAGAAATGGCGTATGAACGTTTCTTTTTCTATTAGCGACCTTACTTGTTTTCCATTTCCATTGAGAACACCACAATTGATACTAACATTTCACGGCTTGTTTACATTGTACTTCGTGTTATTAGCATGCTGCGCTTAAACTTGATACTGTTGTGAGCATGGCTCATGAAAAACGTCAAAAAATTTAATCAAGTGCCGAATAAACATATAACTAATGTTGTTTTGGCTAGAATCGATAAAGGGAAGAACTTTTCATTGAATCTTTTATCCAAATTTCGAAAAATTTCACAAAATTGTTTTTTGTCAGTTATTTATAACATAGTCAAGCTTTTATATTTTATAGTTAGCTTTTGAAGTGGTTTTTTTAAAAAAAAAGTCAAAATTAAACAATAACCATAGCTGAAAAGGTAGTTAATAAATGAAAGAGCTTATAGAAATTAATTAATCGACAATTAATGTAATGATGTAATTACAGAAAAAACTAAATTTTCTAACCTATAGAGAACGCATTATCAAAGAGGATGCGGGAAAGAAAGTCATATTGCATTGGGGGTGAGGGATAGAAAAAAGGTTAAGAACTACTCGTATACATATATGAGCCTACCCAGGCATGGCCCAAGGGCCTGCAGTGTGGGGGGGGGGACTCACGAAACAAGATCTGGTTGAAATTTTCGATAGTAAGCAAGTAATTGGTAGGCATGCATTTCTAGCCAGATATTGGGGGAGGGGGTCCTCAGAAAAATCCTTTTGCCTGAGGGCCCCATGATGCTCTTCAGACGGCTCTAATTCCCTTTTCTCCAGTTTAGTGTGGACCAAGGACAAATTTGAATTTTTTTAGGCCCCCACTTTCGTTCTTTACGGCATTGTTGCAAAGAATTGTTATTTTATTTATGTAGTATACAAACCTGTGAAAGGCCAAAGGACTTCACTAAGTGCACACAATACAATCAATGAAAATTGGAAAAGAAAAGCAACAATATCAGTAAAAACAATAAATCGATTAAACTCAAGAGACATAAACAAAGAGGAAAAGCACATAAGAAAATGGCCCCTATAAATAGGTTAAAAATATAAATAAATAAAAAACCGAACACACAACATGCAATAAAATAAGCGTTTGAAGCACAGATCCAAGTTGGCCTCTAGGCTACGCCATTCCAATGTGAGTAGACCCCCAGACTTCTCAGTCTTTCTTCGTATGGTCGGTGACGCAGACCACGGAGCTGGTGAATGATTTTTGGACCTTTTGGATGGCTTTTATGTCTTTCACTTTGTACGGACACCATATCTGCGAACAATATTCCAGGATAAATTGTATAAAAACTAAATTTGTGCATGAGTGTACTAGTGTAACATTTTTAATAGGCCTTTCGTAGAACACAAGAAGCGAGTCTGGCTTTACACGCTATATTTGAATAATGTGGTTTCGAAATTTCCGTTGTTGTTGCAAATGGTGATTCCCAATTCGGTGTAGGAAGTGAATTAGGCGCGATTTAGTTCTGCGTATTCAGACGTGGGTAAGAACAGTTTGACATCATCAGCAAATTGTACTAATGGAATTGGGTGAATGTGAAAAGTAATATCATCTAATAAAAGTAGTATCATTAGATTCCGAAACATACTATGGCTTTTGTCGTTTTGTAGAATCCTTCTCAGTCTTCAATTTTCCAAACACCATTCAAGAATTCAACAAAATGAATCATTGAATGAATTCAACAAATGAAACAATGTTTTGAATCATTTTTGGACCCTGAAAATTCGTGAGCCCTGGGCGCGTGTCCCGTTTTCCCTCACCGTAGAAAAGACCACTGGTATTCTTCCGCGTGATTTTTAACGAGCTCCCGAAGTACGGAAAATTAGAAGTCGATGCCGAGGCGAGCATGGGCACGACCACCTAGATAAGGTTATCTAGGTAGTCGTGGCATGGGTCCTACTTTTGGGGGGGTTGTGCGGGATGGTATGATGATAATGAGATCAGGTGTTTTGATTGTCGAAAATATGTGAATTAGTAGGCACAAGTACTTCTAGCCCGGATTGAAGGCCTCTAACATTACTTATCTCGAAAACCCCTGATGTTGTTGAGGCGGCAAGGAAGCCGCAGTGATGGATTCAGAAGACCTCGCAAATCTCTTCACGACTTACTAACCTTCAAAAGGTATTCTAAAATATCACCAAAACAGCGTAAAAAATTAAATTCTATCAAAAATGTTTGAAATTTTTTTACAAAATTATTTTTTACTTTAGATCGCCTAGGATATCGATCGGCAAACTACTGCCCGCGGGCCAGATGCGGCCGGCCAAGGGGTTCCATCCTGCCCGCCAAAGGTGTTTCGGTAGTCAAGTATCAATACACACAACACAATAAATACCTAGGCTGACCATATTTTCTTCATAAAAATACGGGAAATAGGAAATCGTAATCTATGCAGGATATCACAAACTACAAAAATACCACCAAAAAAAAAAAGTTAAAGCAAGTTAAGTTGTTTGCAAGTAAAGTTTCCAATTACAGCCAAAAATAATTCTTCAAAGTAAGTAAAGTTGCCAGATAATTTCTAAAATCTCAGAGACAAGATGACTTTTCTTTCCGAGTTCACCTCAGCATAATATCCAAAAAATAAAATGTTTCCTTGGGATCTCTAAAACTGTTGAAAAATCGCCAATTGTGGGAAGTAGGGAGCTTCCACAAGACTAAATGGGTGAAAATGTATAAATTCACCAAACACAGAACGTATATGGTTGACAAACATTTGAGATGAATATGTTTGTATTACTATAACATTATGGTATTAATACATAATGTGATAACTATGACTATGTCATGAAAAAAATCTAAATTCTTCATTTCAAAACTTCAAGTAAGCCTCGTTGAAAATAGGAAAGAAACAGCGGGAAATCTTATAAAACATTGGACGTCTAAAATTACGGAAATGTACCGTAATTCAGATCATATGCCCGGGCCGCTAAAGTGCTCTGGAACTGTGTGTATCACTTAAATAATCTGAGAATGTGCGGCGGGTAATTTGAGTGATGTAGAACCGCATTGGGGGCCACTTAAGTGCTTTAAAACTACGTCACATGTCATTCAAGGGATCTCTAAGTGTGTCACGGATCGCTTAAGTGTTCTGGAACTGTGTCCGGGGTCATTCAAGTGATCTCTGCCAAAAGTCCTGTATAGTTATTATTGTATTATTAAGTGAACTGAAAATGTGCCACGGGCCGCTTAAATGATGTGGAAATGTACCACGGGACACTTAAGCGATCTGTAAATATGCCGCTTAGTTCATTTTTACAAAATTAGGTTTGAGGAAGGCAGGCCGCATCAGATAACCCCCAGGGCCATATTTGGTCCGCGGGCCAAGGGCCTTTATGCGATTTATCATTATATGACTTGGGGAGGGGGTCGCAATGAATTTATTAAAGATAAATTTTGAGTTCATAGCCTTTAAATAACATTGAAATTAACAGAAATTGATTATAACATATAAAAAGGTATTGTCTTCCGAAATTTAAAAATTAAAAAAAAAATCTTTTTTTTGCATTAAAAAAAATAAATTTTTGATCGTGGGAGGGGGGAACGAACCCCTATCCCCCCCCCTCCGTGTACGTCTCTGATCCCACCAATATGCATTAGAATCCATAGGGGCAGAGCTGATGACGAAATTTTGCTGACAAGGGGGGGGGGGGTCAAAAATAGCTGAAAATTTGCTTACGTAATGCTTGAACGGCCCCTTATAGCATAATTCCGGCCCAAGCATAAAAATTCCAATTATGAATCAAGGTCCAAATATATATCCGGCTCGTAGAAATTTTTTCTTTTCGTTTTTTCGACCGTATCTAAAAAAAGTTTTCCCGTCACTAGTCTAGTAAGTGACTTGGGCCCCTACGGTTCCCTCTTCAGAAAGCTTCTGGTTCGGTGCCTCCTTGGCCCGGCAACTGGGGCACCAGTCCATCCTGCCCTTCTTTGAGTTGCTGCCTAAAGAACAGTTGTAATTTCTTCTTTTGCCGATTGCGTTAGGCTTTATCTGCTCAATCAAGGCTACCCTCAACAGACGGGCCCACCACATAATAATTGCCACTCTGGGGTCATTCAAGTATTACGTCAGCATCGACGGGGGGGGGGGGAAGGGGATTTCGGATTTGCTGACTTTTGATGACAAGGGGGGAGGGGGTTTGAAGGTTGCTTTGAACGTCATCAACCACCCCTTTTTGAAGATATGAAATATTCTAAGCTGCGGCCGAAATTTTGCTGACTGGTGGGGGAGGGGGAAGGGGAAGGGAAGTCAGTGTTTTGCTGACTTTTGCTGACGGGGGGGGGGTCAAAAATGGCTGAAAATCTTCTTACGTAATACTTGAATGTCCCCTCTCATACTTATATAGTTTTATAAGTATGAGAGGAACTATATAACTATATAAGTATGTTTGAGCCCCCTGCAATATTTTTTATCCTTCCAACCATTTCGGATATCTTTACGACTATTCGCGGGGCCTGGTGCAAAAATAATAACAGGGAGGGGATGCTTTGCAGGAGGAATAACTCAAGCTCTAATTTCGTATGCCAATTAATTCAAATTTCGTATGCCTTAAATATTTTCATTGTTGAAGCGGAGCTACCTTGTTTTATTATTGCAAGAAATATGTATGGGTTATTTTCGCACGAAATTGGACAAAAAAAATGATAGATAGATAAAAGATTTCTGGTGGGGCCTATCTGTTTGCAGACATCTGCCGCCCTCAATGCGGGCTCCTGGGGGCCCATGTGAAGAAAAAGATAAGAGAGTGAATGTATGTGTAAAGTGAAAATGCATGTATGTCAGTCAGAATCGGGTTCGGACTAAGTCGGGATCCTATAATTAATTTAAAAAATTAATTATTATAGGCTTTACGAACTTAGCATGTCTTTCCGAGCAGGTTAGATGATTAATAACTTCGGCAGGAAAAGTGAACTGCTTCGTGACGTCATCATCATCTGCTCTCACCTCATTGGTCGGTAGAGTACCTAAAATGTAATTTCAAAAAATACAAAATTTTCAAAAAATTTCAAAAAATACAAAAATACAATTTATTAATTCAAAAAATTAATTAGAGAGGAAGAATCAGAGGAATAGTATTAGTTATTTTACAAAGTTCAGAAAAGATAGTAGAGAGGATTTTTATATTGAATTTTTTTTTAATATTGAATTTTACATTGATGGTTGCTGGGAGCTTGTTTGTTGCCCTTGCTGAACCTTCGTCGTTGTTGTGGGAATTTTCTCAGAGTCGTTGGCGTATAGAAAGCTCGAGTTGCAGGACGTTTGCTCCGGCTGGCATTTTCTGGATTTCTCTGTATTTCGTGAGCGCCTTCTGCAGTGTGTCACCCCCGGCACAGGAGTGAGTCTTGTCTCGGGTGCACCGATTCCTGGGGCGGGCTTGACTCCACAAGTTGAAGTGGCGTCTGGCATTTTCAAGATAAGCGATCGCCGCTCTAGTTTGCGAGGCTGCGTCAACCTTCTTAGTGCTGAAGGCTTGGCCCAGTCATCATTACCCTTGGCAAGCGTCACTCCGTGTAGGAAGCAAACTGGTTGCGTCTTTATATCGTGTGGCATTTCTCAAAATAATTCTTAGGTGATTAAGATTAGTTGGTAATCCGACTGAGTACGGGTTTGTGACTTAATTATGTTTCGCTGGCTATTTCAGCATATTAACTTGCTATATGGTAGCAGTTTTTAGGAGCTCAAAAGGTGCGTGCTTTCTCTCGCAGACACGTCGAGAGTTTTCGTTCGCCATAATCTATTCGCGCCTTCGTGACAAAAAATGAAAACGTTATAAAAAAAGAATGTCGACCAAAAAAAAAAAAAAATCTTCAGGATACTTTTTTGCGTGCTAATGAGTGAAATATAGTCAGTAATGAAGTTTGTTGAAAATTCATGGTGAAAAAATTAAATTAATTAAAATTCAACCATGGTAAGAGATAGGCAAATCTGGCGAAGCATTTTGTCTGTTTCAGCACATAATTTCATATTAATGCTTGACAATCGCAACATGTTCCATCTATATTGGTAGCTCATTTTCAACTTGGAGAAGCATTGATACTCTGAATTTTTTTTTTTTTGTCAACTGCATTTTTACTTCTCTTTTATTTGTGTTTCTCGCTTCTTTTTTTCGTCAATTTTATGGGGATAACCGGTTTCTAATTTGTTTTGCTACAGCACGAGAGCACTTTGCTCTCGAAGCAGACTAGATGAAACATTACTGCAGCTTGATGTTGCAGCTAAGAAATTCGGATTTTTTTTACCTTTCTCTCCCTTAACTTTTAAAAAATCAACCCTTCCTTCTGGTTACCTAATGCAAGGGGAAAGACATTTTTACATGTTTTACAACAGTGATTAAAAACTAAGCATGTTGAAAACATGTGCTTTCAGATACAATAGATGTCTTTGAACTGAAACATGTGGTAAGGTGAAAATAGTTTTCAATTATATATTATTTTTCACAAAAAGAAAAAAGCCAGGAGAGAATTGAAAAGTCACTCCTTTTTTACTGAATAAACTTAGTTAGGGAATTAATTTACAATTCTAATTGATTTAAAAGGAGGTTCACGCGATGGTTACATTCCCCTTAATCTTCTCGATACAAAATCTGATAGGTGGCAACTGGTGTTGTTGGACTTGAACCAATATTTTCCAAATGTCACAAATGGGGAAAAAAAAAGCTGAGGGAAATTTTCATTTGGCTATAAACTATTGAGAAAAAATATTTAAAATTATGAGAAAAAAATTAAATATGAAAAACTATACCAATCACAAAAATATATATCATTGAAAAAAAAGGATATATATTTTTGTTTTAGGATATATATATAGAAAGTTATCATTTTTAAATTTTTGAAAAATTGGCTGGGACAGCTAGGAGAAGGACATTTGCTTGAAAATTGAAAATTTGCTCGAGAAAATTTATAAATCTGTTTATGAAAAAATTGAAACAGAGTGGCAACTTTTTAGAAACTAGAATATAAATAGAAAGTGACAGGAAAAAAAAGTTCACAGGAAAAAAAAGGGGACACAATTATGCCAATTTCGTGAGAATGACTCATACACAGTGTAACACGTATGAAACGGAAGGTCAAGAGATTGAAATTATTTTCCTTTCTAGACAGGTTTCATTTTTATAGAGGTGCACATAAAAATATATGCAGTTGGTAAGCACGCGCTGTTTAGAAAAGCAATTTATTTACACACACACATTACAACATGGAAGAAACATCGAAAATTTCACTAGGATCACCAGATTTTCATTTCGATCGAATTTATATTGAGGTTTTTGGCTTTTCTTGAAAGTCGGTTGGAAAAAAAATCAAATTGAATTTCCAACATACGTTCCGCATTAGTTTCTTGAAAGGAAAAAGATGTCTTTTTAGAGTCCCGTTGTGGCCACACCTTACCAAGGCCTCCCCGTTACTCACCGGGTATCTAGAACAAGATCCATGAAACTCCGAAAAGATGTTCAGTTGTGTATATGTGCAGTTTATTGAAATTTTCGATACACATATACGTTACACAGGCCCGTCATTTAGGGGGGGGCAGCCCGTTGCCCCCCTGGCTTTCGAAAATACACTAAAAATGGTATTTTTAGTGCATTTTTGACACCTTATTTCTTAAGACTTATTTCTTTATTTCTTATTTCTTTGACACCTTCTGCCGGCACACTACGGTTATACTTTGTCAGGCGACCGTGCGGAGCAGTTTGCTGAAGGTCAGAGGAAATCCAGATGTTTTTCTTGTTTCAGAAGCGGATTCATGTCCTAGGAAGGGAAGGGGCAATTGCGGTGTTTGAAGATCCTCACTCATTTTTATTCCACTGAAACAGGCGGTAACGTACATTCACTAACGAATAACATGTTGTTAAGCTGATTTTTTTTTTTACCATTTGCATCCCGAGGGAGTTTGCACTACTTTTTTCCCGTATGAAGCATATGCAATATGCAGTGTCTGCCCCGCATTTGACAAAGACCTCCCCATTATCCCTTGGGTTGTGTAGGTATACAAATACTTCTCCCGACTTGAGCCCCGGGTGGTCCAGCAACACCCTTATTTCTCAGCTAGTGCATTCTAATAGTTTGCCGTCCACCTGTCTGTTCAACAGTCGAGTTTAACAAAAAAAAAAATTAAAAAAAAGAGACATTCAACACCCTCTACTGTTTCATTATACCGAACTCATATATTCATTATACCGAACTGCTGATGTGCTCTGCTGATGGCATGAGAACTGGACTAGATAACACTATTGCAATACCAGGAAGTAGAAGCGCTCTCTCTCTCTCTCTCTCTCTCTGTTATGGTAACAGCAGCGTTGAGCCCAGTGTGAATTCAAAAAATTAACCTAAGTTGGAGGTACCCTTCGTGCACATTATTTCTTACAAAACGCTTTTCCCACAAAGTATTGTCGTACCATGAAAGTAATGAATTAAATTTTCGATTGTATTTGGCCACTGCGGTATGTGTGTAAAACATTGACAAGAGTAATGTAATAATGTGCACATAAAACTGTGTATATATGTACGTAAAGGGTTCATAGGTAGCAGGGCGTGTGGCATTATACTGGTGAACCATTGTGCCTAGAGGCCTTCTTCCAATTAGCAGAAGTATCGAGAAAAAAAAATTCCACGTTTCTAAGTGCATTATTCATTGCGATATTTTAATTCGAAACATGGAAAAAAATTGGGGAAAAATGACGCTTTATGCAGGTAAACCGTTTTGCCCGCATTTAACGGGTTCTAATTCTTCGCCGCATACTAGGGCATAATACGCAGCAGCGCAAACGAGCAGTCTTCCTTCTCTATCCATTTCGAAATGTCTGAACGTTCCCTGTTGTTTCCTCCCGTTCCGTGTCCTTTGTATTGAAAGCCATAAAAATTATTGTTTATCCGAGACGACCGCGGATCTTGACAAAGACTTTTATTATCTTTAACTTTAATTATCTTACAAAGAGTGAACGCCTCCTTAATTGTATTGCAATGCCTTTTTTACAAAGTAAAAAGAGTGCCGCTGATCAGTATGGGATTGGTGACTGTTGCTCATATATCCTGCCTATTTCTTGGTGACTGTATAGTAAAAAAACCTACATTGCTGCTGTTGTTGAAAACATGTTCCTTTATTTTGTTTGGACTTTCCCTGCCCAGTAGAATGCATTATTTGTAACATGAAAGCACAGAGCTGAAAGAAAAATTTACAATTTTTTTCCTTAAAGAAATTTTATATTGGCATTTATCAAGAAGCGGGTCGCACCTCATGTAAGTTCACTTTTATATAAACAAGTTTTATCAGAACTTTCCTTTTTTTTATGACTAACTTCGTATTAGCTAATTACATTGCCCTGGGGCAGATGCATACGAAAGATTTGGGTTGGTGAACGGCCCCCAAGCTGATAAAAAAATTAAGAAAAATTGAAAATATTATCGTAATTTAAAATATCGAAAGAAATACTTTTTATATGCTATTTCACAGAGTTCATATTTCTTTTTTTAGAGGGTTTTCGGCCGTAATCCTCTACGCTGGCCAGATATTCAAATATGCTATTTAAACCACTTTAAGTTAATTTAAATGTTTTTTGAGGGTTGTCTCTAAAAAAAATTCCTTATGCCCCCTTTGAAAGTCGGTTCTGCCGCAGGGCCGCAACTAGATGTTTGTTCATCCGGGGCAAGTGCGCATTTTGGCGCCCCTTTATAATGTTGAAGGAGAGCTTCGAGGGCCAAATCTGGTCATGCGTTGAAGACCCCTGGCTCAAGCCTTCCATATTACGTATAGCCAAGACCCCCCTGTAAGCCTCGGATCTTCAACGCATGGCCAGATTTGGTCCTCGAAGCTTTTCGTCGTGGCCCGCCGTTATGTTTCCTCATTTATTTCTCAAAATGTTATCAATTCTGTTATTTATTATTATTACCTATTATTTTTTATTATTTCTTATTTTATTATTATGCATTTTTGTACCTTTTTATCAGTACTAAATTCAGTCAACTTAAATTTTATTTCTAAGCGACGGAAAAGACGTCGTTAAGCTTTTTGGAGAGAAAAAAAAAACCACGCTTTTTTTATTTCAGAGAATGTCTTCTTGCATATAATAGTAATTTATAAAATTAGATTCCAAAATTCTTTGTCAAAAAATTTCTGTTCAAAATGATCTGATGGAAAAAATACAGGGCTTGACAAATCCCAGGCACTAAATCACCACGGCGACTAAGAAATTGTCTTTGACGCCTAATATTTTTATTTATGATAACTGATAACTATATTGAAGTCTGAGGACAGTACAGAATTATCGGAAATTACGTCGACTTGTCTGCCAACATGAAAGGGGTCCTGAACAAGTCAGAATACACATTTTTGGACGGATTTTGTGGGGAAAAAATCTTGGCGCCTATAATATTTTGTTGGCACGTAAATTTTTTTTTTTTTGGAGTTTTCAAGCCCTGCTCATGTATATGTATACACTCATGTATTTGAGCGTATGTATAACATTAATAAACCTACATATACTGTACGCAGGCTCAGGGACGTGCGCAGAACCAAACTTTGTGGGAGAGACTGGGGCATCTCTCCCAGAAAAAATTTGAATCACTAACCTTTAAAAAGAATATAAAACAAACTGGAATAGAAAGAAAATGCATATAAATGCTATATGCAACTTCTGTCGATATTTTATATAATTTATTTAAAAAATACTCTAAATTTTCGATCATCTTGAGGCAGACATCCATAGATTTACCATATTTTACTAAGGCGGCAAAAATCTTTTTCCACAAAAGTAGGTTAAATTACCCGTCATCGCAGGAATCAAATACAGATTGAGGACGGGACATTCTAGTTCAAAAAGGTACGTACGGTCAGGAGGAAATATGTATGTTCCCCCCCCCCCCCCCCACTGAGTAATGTCCCATAAACTTTGAGCAACACCAATCATTTTTGACTTCCGGCGTCCCTGGTTAAAAGGAACAGCGACATTTTATGTCATATCATATCATGTCGAATTTCTTTTGGCCTTTTACCTTGGATTTGGCGCCCCTCCTAGAGAGGGCAGAGAAATAACTTTTCATAATTTTTTTTTTTTTTTTTGCGTTTCCACTTCGAATATAACGACCCTCCTAAAGCGAGCAGAAATAATTTTCTGTTTTTACGCCGGATTTGGCGCTCCTACTAGAAGGGGACAGAAATCATTACCCCTAACTCTTTTCGCCTTGTCTACCTCAGACTTGGCGCCCCTCCTACAGTGGGCAGTCTTTACTCCTGCAGGGGTGAACGAAAAGAGCTCGAGAGAGAGAATATTTTTATCTGACCAAAATTGCTATGTACTGTAAGTATATAGGTGCACTGCCCATCGATTTTTTTCTTTTCGAAAACTAACCGTAATATTATATATACACTCAAACCCTCTTTTTTTTTTGAAAAAAAAATTCTCATCTCGGTCATTATTCATGTATACGTTAGTTATTTTTTTTTTTATAAAAATGTATCTTAAAGATATTTTTCTAGTAATGTATATTTTACGCGTTTCGGCGCTCCTTCTCATTTGGCGCCCTAAGACCGCCCCTGGTTAGACTGCAGTGAGTTTAGTGTAAAAAAAGTTCTAATACTCTGATAGTTTATGAAAATAGATCCATGTTTTACTTTCGTCTGGTCGCAGTGCCCAGGGCGAAAAGAGGACAGTTTGGGAGCCACTGACTTTTAGTTGAAAAGTGAGAGAAATTGTCTTGCTCATGATAGAGCGAATTTTATTCCATTTTTCTTTTTTTACGGGCCCCCATGAATTAACATTTTTTGAAGAATGTGATACTACAGCTTTAATAATAAAAAAATTGATAATGCGTAATTAAATATAAAATCTGTTTTCTTAGTAGTTAGTTGAGCGCACTGGATAGGCATGTAGTTTAGCGGCCCCAACTGGGGGACGTGTGAATTTGAACATACCAGAATTAAATTTTTTGCTGATTCCCAGCTCTCAGGGGCCAACTGTCAGCGTAAAAACTAGCCATGAAGAGTTGAAGACCTTTGAAGGAATTCGAAGTAGGTACTTATTGCCATTTATTGTTTGTGGTGATGCTTCATCGCCATCTAGCGTAAGGAATGCAATGTGGATTGCATATGGGGAAAAAATCCTCAGACTTTGACTTTTAGCGCCATCTATCCGTTTTTGTCCCCCCAGAGTGCAAAGTCGTTTTTATTGTAGAAAGTTGTTACTTTTGATATCAGAGCGCCATCTATTTTGCTGGAGTTGAAAACGATTGAGGACGATTGAAGCAATAGTTTAGGAAAACGATTGAAACGATAGCCCGAGAAAACGATTGAAACGATAGCCCGAGAAAACGATTGAAACGATAGCCCGAGAAAACGATTGAAACGATAGCCCGAGAAAACGATTGAAACGATGGTTTGGGAAAACGATTGAAACGATGGTTTGGGAAAACGATTGAAACACGATCGAAACGATAGTTTGGGAAAACGATTGAAACAAGATCGAAACGATAGTTTGGGAAAACGATTGAAACACGATCGAAACGATAGTTTGGGGAAACAATAGAAACGATGAATTGAAAAGACGATTAACAAACAAATATCGTATAGTGACGGACTCCCGATGCGAGGATCCGGGTTCGAACCCCACAGTGGTGGTCGGCTGAAGCTGGTTTTCTGTGGTTCCCAACTTCAAGGCGCAAATGCGAGCCGATCTCCCCTTTAAAAAGTCTCGCCACAGAGAGCAACAGCCCTACAACGATAAATCATTCAATCATAACACTTCACTCATAGTTAGAAAAACTGGTGGCAGATGGCAGCACTACACATAAGCATTACAGAGAAACAAAAACTTCACGTCAGGTTTCACTACACGTACACGCACATTCCGCATGTACCGATTCGTTGGGGGTTCCGCGGGGGGGGGGATGTGGGCGGGGTGCATGTGTGGTGTAGGAGTAGTAGGTAGGGCCTCCAAAAAAAAATGGCTCGGGGATCCATGATGTTCTTAAGTCAGCCACCTCGTTGGGCAGTTTGCCTGTTGTGGCGTTGTATTTGTATAAATTTTATATCAAATTCTTTAGCGTCATCTATTTTAACATGATCTTGTCATTGTTTTTTTTTTTCAAAGATGGGGGTTTGTGTTAAGCCGCATGTTGTCTGTTTTTTTCTGAAACATGTCGAATTTTCGTAATATTGTTAGGCATATTATGGATTTACTGTGACCGTCAAATACTTGCTGACTTAATGGTTCAACCTGTTTTGATATGAATGGTACGCTACTGACTCAAGGTAAGTTTTTGCTATTTGTTTGATTTTCCTGAATGCATATGCTTCTTTAGATTGTAGATTGATTCTACAGCGTTTTCAACATAGGCACAGATAGACTTGGAAGACTCGTGGGGCACGATGATGATGGTGTCAGTTCATATATACACATATACATTAGATCAGTCGACTCCACCTTTGACGCTGGGGGGGGGGGGCATTCGTATCTCTGCCCATGGTTTTTAACCTGTTTCAAACAAATTTTAAGTTTTCGCTTCGCGCTTGAACTTCCACAGCACACTTTAATTGATATTTCAAAAATTAATCATGAATTAATTATTATTATCATTAATTATTAATTATAAAGCAACTTATTAGTATTTATAATAAGAAAACAATTGAAATTCCTGAAACAAAACTTAATTAGACATATGAGCTTCACAAATTTGTAGAATATTTGCTTTTTTAGACAGGGACACTCAAAGTTTATTCCAAGGATTTTAACTTGCATTGCAGAAAAACTGATTTCACACAAACGTGATGTTAAAATCAAAATTAGTGTTTTTTTTTTGTAGTAGTAGCATTTACGTTAACATTTAACGTTTGACAAGAAACAGGCCCTGATTACGGATGCAATGTAATATGAAAATAATAATATTAATAATAATTTTTTTGTTGCTCACTAAAATTCTAAATTTACTCTCTAGCCGGTAAAAATGTAGCAAACAATGTATTCCTATCACTCACCGTTTCTTTTTTGTTCTTTTTTTCAATTATTCCTCTTCAAAGTGTTATTGTACGAGTAATTCACCAGATACACTGGATTTATCGACCTTCAACGTGTGAAAGAACGTTTCAATTTAATTTAAATAACATGTTATGTGACTAACGAACATTCGATTTCGTTTCGTACTGATGATATGAAATCTGTCAACCTAAGTACCCTCCAATACTTGAATTTACACTCATGTCCATAAATTGAGGATAATGCCAGCTCCGGCAAATAAAGGTTCAGAAACAAAACAAACGTTACTTATCCATAAAACCCATTTATTAAACAAAAGATAAAGAACAAAAACGATGGTGTATGTATGATACCATTCATAAAAACTACGATTTTTGCTCCCTGGAGCAATTGTAAAAAATATCTCCTTTACAAAAACTTACTATTACATGGTTGGTATGATGGTTAATACATTGTATGTCTCCCATGCGATGAAATACAGTCCGTACAACGCCTAGGCATGCTGAGTATCAAATTATCAATCTGATCTTGGGGAAGATCACTCCACTCAGCAAGCAATGCTCTTCGAAGTTCCGGTACACATGTAGGAGGTGGTTGACGATCTGAAACTCGTCGGCCAAGCATGTCCCACACATGCTCTATCGGATTCAATTCAGGTGAGAATTCTGGCCATTCCATACGGGTTATATCCTCAGATTTAAGGCATTCGTTTACGATGTTTGCTCGGTGAGGACGGGCGTTGTCATCCATAAACACAAATTCTGTACCCATGGCACCCCTAAACAAACGTACATGTTGTTCCAGAATGATGTCCCGATAAATTTGGGTTTTCATGGTTCCAGTTTGAACATGCAGATCTGTTCTGGAACCCAGTATAATTCCACCCCAAACGAGCAATGCTGCACCACCGTAACGGTGTCGTTCAATGATGTTGTCTTGGTGGTAACGGGTACCCGGCGTTCTCCATATGAAAGTCCGACGTGAATCAGACTGCAAGCTAAACCTGGTCTCGTCGGAAAACATCACACAAGCTCACTGTGACGATGTCCACATTGCATGTTCCCTACTCCAGCCTAATCGCTGCCGACAGTGAATTGCCGTGAGCGGAACACATCTGACAGGCCTGCGAGCATATAGACCAATATCTCCCAAACGTCTGTACACGGTTTGCCTTGAAACTGTGGTACCCGAGACTGCAGATAGCTGACGAGTCAGGTCGGATGCTGTGCTCCGTCTGCTTCTTTTGGCAGTTACTGCCAAATACCGGTCTTCATTCGGCGTTGTAACTCGGGGGCGACCTGTACTGTAACGTCTACTGACATTTCCGTTATCTCGGAATCGTTGCCAAAGCCTAGAGATGACACTTTGGGCAATTCCAAATTCCTCGGATACTTCCATCTGAGTACGCCCACATTCAAGGCGGCCGATAATTCTACCACGTAAAAAATCATCCACATGCGTCCTCTGTGTCATAACTATTCGCTTATGGCACTGAGCGCCTTTACAGAACTCTTGTGAACAATTTTACTTCTTTGCCACCATTCCTTATATACCCCCCCCCCTCTTACACTCTCGTCATTGTGACGTACTATCGGCATCATCTGGTGGCTTCCTGAAATTTGCATATCATTCTTGCAGATGTGTGTGATAATTCTACAGGTGAAATTTTTACTTTAGATTTCGATTTCCGTGTGAATCTGAATTATCCTTAATTTATGGACATGAGTGTAGTTTGAATAAACTACGTTTTATGAATTATTTAAAATTTAAGCTTGAAATTTACGTTTCGATTAAGAATTTTAGTTAACACGAGTAAGATCTGCTTCTAAAGGGTGAGACAGACGGTGGATGGACAAGAGGAGCATACCGTTCCATCACCTTACCAGATACGCACCCAGCCACCACACATTCCACCGACGTGAGATTGTCTCGCCATCTTTCGCTAATATGAAACCCCGAACCACCGGAGACTCAAAGCCGGGTGAAGAAAAGGATTTTTCCCGAACCTTCATCCTCGCCACCCAATTCAACTCCTACATCATCATCTAAAACTGCTGCCCAAGAGAATATTCCACCACGATAGGCTTTACACCATCAACCTCTTCCACAGCCTTCATTTATTCCACTCTCCCAATATAAACCACGATCTTACTGGCAATTTCTGATTGAAGCTCCATCACAAATTTATAATATACTTTGGATTTTATTCTAAATTTAAAATCCACCCATTTTTAATGCCAGCACAGGGCTCATCAACCTATTCTTTGCAGTGTTCGCGATCAACAATTAGAAGCAGTGCCGTCTTAAGGCATGGGGCACGGCCTGGGGGCCTCAAGAGAAAAGGGGCCTCACAAAAATGAAATCCGGTTGATATTTATGAGAATTTGCCTGGTAGGGCCTCAGAAAGATCACTTGGCCCGGGGGCCCATGATGCTGTTAAGACGGCCCTGAGTAGAAGATGCCTGTGCTAGTGAAACGCAATTGGAAAATAGAAAACGCTGATGAGATATTTTCGAGCTTATAATATATTTTGAGCTCAAATATTTATATAGGCTTCATTCCAGCTAAATGTTACCTTTCAGTCTTCCAACATTCGGTAAGTATCGTTGCAAGTCTGGCAACGTTTAAAAACACATTGTTGAACTCAACAATGGAAGTAAAAAGGAAAAAAATCTGAAAGTGGTCGTCGTTAGATGAATAAAATTTCCTCAGGCCGAGGAGCCGTAATAACTTCCAGTACTGATTCGACTTTTTTTCCCAACAACAACGGTAAATATTATACGGAGATATTAGATAAAACTTACTGCGAAACAGAATTGAAACTATTATTTTCAGCCTTGACCAACAGAATCGTGGAATAAAGCTGCTATTTTTAGAACGAGTAGGCGGGGCAAATGCCCAAGTTCATGTCCAACTCGAACTTAAACATTTGCTGCGAGACTTTCTCTGTTCCGTGTCGAACATCAAAATAAAGAAAGAACCAATTTGATGACTCTGGTACTACCCACCATGGGTAGAGTTCTGAACGCATGCAAACGACCTATCCCATCAAGTCGCATTCAGTTGATGTAAAATTGTAAAGCGTCTCGCTGCAGTGTTGTGCATGTTGAACGTCGTCAGAACGCGCATGCGCGTGTTTGGCGCACGCTTTTCTGGTGACTGTTGGTTGGCGCCAACATATTTCTTGGCGACATTTAATAATAAATATATAGAACCCCTTTATACACCCCGTATATGAAGGCGTCTTATAGATATACGTCATCGAGCATATTTTACTGGAGAGAGTATGACGTCAGGGGTCTCCGCCTTGGCAGTGCTGAGAAGGGTCCCAACATCATTCGTCGGAAGATCACGTGACTAGGTGAAAACACAAACAATCCTCCGCTATTTTCTCATGGCATCCACAGCAATTTAAAACAATAACTGAAAGAAATAATTTCAGCATCGATGAGATAATTCCAGAATTAATGAAAGAGATGATTCCAGAATTAACGAAAGAGATGATTCCAGAATTAACGAAAGAGATAATTCCAGAATTAATGAAATAAAATATTCTAGAATTATGTAAGAGAGAGAGATGATTTCAGCATTCATAAAAAAGTGATAATTCGAAAACTAATCAAAGAGATAATTTCAGCATTGATGAAAGACAATAGTCTAGAGTGAATGAAAGAAATAATTCCAGAATTAAGGAAAGAGATAATTCCAGAATTAAGGAAAGGATAATTCCAGAATTAGGGAAAGAAATAATTCCAGAATTAAGGAAAGATAATTCCAGAATTAGGGAAAGAAATAATTCCAGAGAATTAAGGAAAGATAATTCCAGAATTAGGGAAAGAAATAATTCCAGAGAATTAAGGAAAGATAATTCCAAAATAAATAAAACAAAAACTATATAATTAATTAAAGATATAATGCCAAATTAATGAAAGAAAAATTCTAGAATTAATGGAAGAGATAATTTCAGCATTAATGAACTGGTAATTCCAAAATAATTGAAAGCGATAACTCCAGAATCATTCGAGAAAAAATGAAAGATAATTCCAGAATTAATGGAAGATCATTCGAGAAAAAATGAAAGATAATTCCAGAATTAATGGAAGATCATTCGAGAAAAAATGAAAGATAATTCCAGAATTAATGGACGATCATTCGAGAAAAAATGAAAGATAATTCCAGAATTAAGGAAAGAGATAATTAAAAAATTAATGAAAGCGATAATCCCAGCATTAATGAAAGATAACTTCACGGTAATTCCAAAATTAAGGTGAGAAATAATTCCAAAATTAAGGTCAGAGATTATTCCAAAATTAATGAAAGAAAAAATTCTGGAATTAATAAAAGAAAAAATTCTGGAATTAATGAAAGAAAATATTCTAGAATTGATGACAGAAAAAATTCTGGAATTGATGACAGAAAAAATTCTAGAATTAATGAAAGAGATAATTTCAGCATTAATGAAAGAGATAATTTCAGCATTAATGAAAGAGATAATTTCAGCATTAATGAAAGAGATAATTTCAGCATTAATGAAAGAAACAAATCCAGAATTGATGAAAGAAATTATTCTAGAAGTAATGAAAGAAATAATAATTAATAAAGGAAATAATTCCAGAAGTAGTGAAAGAAATAATAATTAATTAAGGAAATAATTCCAGAATTAATGAACAAAAATTCAGGAATTAATGAAGGAAAAGTCAGGAATTAATGAAGGAAAAGTCAGGAATTAATGAAGGAAAAGTCAGGAATTAATGAAGGAAAAGTCAGGAATTAATGAAGGAAAATTCCAGAATTAATGAAAGAAAATTCCAGAATTAATGAAAGAAAATTCCAGAATTAATGAAGGAAAATGCCAGAATTAATGAAGGAAAATGCCAGAATTAACGAGAGAAATTTTTCAGTATTAATGAAAGATATTTATTCCAGTGTAGTGACCATCGGTACTTCGAATAATGAGCTCTCATCACGACAAACTTGGAATTTAGGAATTTATTAGGAGTGAATTTATTATGAATTAAACAAAAATTTATTAATAAAAAAAATTAGAATAAGAACGTAAACTTGAGACGACGATCCTACTCGATCGCTTTCACACACCATTCTCTGTTTTTATTTTCGAATGTCCATTTCAGTTCTTGCAATTTCCGGTCTCCTGAGGCTTATTCCTTCTTATTATGCTCTGGAGCTTTATACCGTATTGTTATGTCAACGTTTTTAGCTGGGAGACGGGCATACAGAACACTACACCCCCCCCCCCGGTTTACATGGTTTTACATAGAAACTGGGTTACATATAAATATGGGTTTACATATAAACACAAACTGAATTCTCCTGTATGTTTCTGGCAATGTTTACAGCTATTCACTGGCAAACAGTCTTGTCATGACGGATCCGAATGAGATATTTTTGCACCTGGGCAATGTTCAATTTTTATGTTGAACTTCTGTAGAGCAAACACCTAAAGTTGCAATCGCGAGGATTGTGGTGCACACTTTGTCGAGTATGATAGGGGGTTGTGATCAGTATACTGCACTATTTCTGCTCCAAACTCCACACAATACAGGAGTGCAAGAGCTGCGCCAATTGCACCAAACTGCGCCGAAACGGTTCTCTTGCTACATGGTGCGCCAAGGCGCCGAATTTCTGCGCATTTGCGCCAATTCTTGTTTGTGGTTCGCGGAGGTACCGCTAATGCACTGTAGTGCGTCAAATACCCGGAATTTAGGAAAAAGAAGCATGAAAATTTTGTTCACGGGACGCGGTCTTTCCGAGACACGGAAAAAGATACGGAGGGAGAAATTTGTCCGAATTTTTTTTCACTTCCCACCATCTACCACAATCGCGTTATCTCGTGACCTTGGAAAGTAGTTCTACTACCTTGAAGTATAAAGTCCCATACTGTTATTGGTTAACCGGTGGGCTATCAAAGTCCCTGAATGAATATGCCGAATTTTCCGATTTCGGAGACCGTTTTTTCTCCTACTGGTTATATACTGAAAATAACGGTAATTTCGCGGCTGCAAACCTGCGTTCAAAGACGGCATATATACATCGAAAAGAGGATTGGTTTACTCGTTTAAATTACCGACATTTTCGGAAGATCATTGGGAAAAAATGGGATCTGTAAAAACTCCAGCTAAAATGTTCATAGTTTTGTTATCTAGCCACTATGCGGTCATGTGGTTATCGTCGGCGGTTGCCGGTCGTGACAATTTGACATTGCGAAAATCCGGATTTGGTGAACACACACACAGGGGCGGCTCGAGGAAAAAAATTTCTACCCATGCGGAACCTGTTTTTGGCGCTACTGACGGCGTTTTTTTGGTCAACAAAGCTTTTTTTCACCCTTTCCACTCCATTTGCTACCCCTCCTAGAGCGGCGCCCAATATGGCCGCATGGTCCGCCACTGCATTGGTGGGGGAGGGGCATGCTCTTAACAATAGTCAAAGGAAGGAGTTTGTACTAGGAGCATGTGCTCATTTTACATAACTTCTGTGAAATACATTTTTTATATTAATGTCCTACCTTTTCAAAACATGTTGGAGAGAACGAAACGTTTGCACTCTTTCTTGTTTTTTGCACTCCCTTTCGTGCATTGCTGGGATGGCACATTACTCCCTCGCGTATTGCTGGGATGTTGTTTAACATTGTATCACCAACAGAACTATTAATTATGTGTGATGAATGGGTTACACTACAATGCAAAGAATTACAAGAAGTGAAATCAGTTCAGAGAATAGATAGATAGATAGATATTGGGCAGCCATATTCAAACTTGGTGACCTTGAAAGCAGCCCAAAATTTCAGAATTTTGCCAGTTTTGGTGAAGGCTTTTTTTCTTTAGCACATGGTAATGCAGACAGTGAAAGAGAGTTCATTGTTAACAAATAAATAAAAGTCTGTTCGAACATTGAAAAATCTGTCCATCCAATGCTTTAATGGAATAAGACATACAAAATCTTATGTTCAAGAGCGTGAAAAATTTGAAAAAAATTATCATCGAGATGCTGAACTTCTGAAAGCGACTTGTGATTCGTAATCTATTGGCATGCTATTAGGTTGAGAACTTGTTTAAGTAAATAAGGTATTTTTATATTTTTCTCGTTTTTTGCATTTTGCTTTTAAATTTAATAATTCCTTTAAATTCTGTGAGAAGCTAATTTTTTTTTCCCGGAAACCCTTATTATATTCTGCATGCACTTTTTTTTGCTATATCAGGATGAATAAGATTTTGGTGTTCAAGCAGCAGAAATTCTTGCTGCCTAGGTTTTTAGTATGCATGTTGCGTAATTTGAAAAGAGTAATAATTTTTATTCGTCATTTCAGTAATGCATGTTTTAGTAGTGACATAAGATAATTCAGAAAAAATTTAAATGGATTTTAATTTGTGAAGGAAATTTATTTAGAATTATTTGTTTCAACCATTTTTGGCAAAACTTTTGGCATTTCACAGAAAAATTACTCCTTATATTGCAGATATAGTTCGTTCTTAGTTCTGCTCCATTTTCAAAATTTCTGCTCCAAAAATGAAATTTGCAGCTCCGAAATAGATGAGGGGCGCTTGCACCCCTGCACAATAGCAAAAGCTTTTCTTTCTACTGTGGACCATAACTGCCGAATTTTGTTTAGCTTCTGGCTAGCATACGCTATAGGATGCAGTTTACCGTCTACACTTTGCGATAAACAATAACCGACACCAATCAGAGATGCATCTGTATGGATTACAAAAGCCTTGTTCATATTTGGAGTAATCAAAACAGAGGCCCTTGCTAAGGATGACTTCAACTTGTTGAATGCAAGTTCACGAGTCTCTTCACTTTGCTCCTCACAGGAGACTTGTGCTCTTCCCTTTCAGCAGGGAAGGACAAATTCACTGGTATTAAATAATTCCGAACGAATTTCTGCGATCAACACATCATCTTCCGATTTCTCTTTTGTGTTAGCCTTATATCTTCTTTATAATGTTGAGCGAAATGGTTCAGTCCACAGATGTAACACTTATTTGGGGTTTTTCTGATATTCGTGTTTTCGGTCTTGTTCCAGCCCTTATCGCTTCGATATTTCCGAGTTGGTGGTTGATATGCTGTTCTTGTCGATGGTCTTCGTCCTTCTCCATAACTGAAGTGTTATTGCTGTGATGATGACCTTTCTCCTTCGAAGAAATCCTTCTGCCTCTTGCCGGTGTCTGCCCTGATGCAATTAGGGAGCACCCGTGACATCTCGCTTAGCACCTTATTCGGTGAGCAACATGAATACGACAATATGAGTACGCACGTGTGTTGTGGACATGAAATGCATGAACAACTTGAATAGAGGAAAAAGAAATACACACATATACACACATTTATATACATATATATAACTGCCAGGTCGAGTCGTCTCGCCCTAAACCTATTTTGGTGAGCAATGTGGGCTTGGTTTAAATGGGGGATTGTCTGGAGAGAGCCTTAGCTAAGGATCAGCTTCGGTCTTGGTGTTTTGGTTAACTCGATCTGGCTGGTTATATTTATATTAATTAAAAAAAAAATATATATATATAATATAAACTACATGCAATGGTTATTATAAAACCATTCGTGTCGTCTCGCCTAGCACCCTAGCTAGAATAGCGGCATGAAGGACACTTGTGGTTATCACGTTTACATCATTGTAACGGGAATGTCATAAAAATTCTTGTTCGGGTCCCGTTAGTACATGCTATATCATATATTTGTAGTGGCAGTCATGTGGATATGATTTTTGTTGTTGTTTTTATCCATTTCTGTTTCCCCCCCCCCCCACTTATTTTTGTAATATTTAAAACATTATTTTATAAATCTGGTAGACAGATTTCTTGTTTTTCGTTGGCGTGTATGAGACCACTCGTCAATAAAATGGTCTCAAATCTCTGACGGTACTTTCCGTTTCATCTAATCCGTAATAACCAAATCAGGCAGTTCTTCATCATCTCCAGGACTCGGATCCATTCAGTGAAGAAGTTTCTGAGTTCATAAGCAAAATCACACCACGTTGCTTCCGATCGTTTTTTTCCGATGTGCTTCGTGAACATTTGTCGAAACCTTTTCGGGAGTAAGCTTATATCTCTTCAGCAAAATGGATTTGACTTGGTCATAGTCATCTGTTGTCTCTTCATTTTCTCTAGCTATGACTTGCGCCATATCATAAGATAATGGTCCAATCAGATATGAAACACAGAGTTCCCTTTTTCTTTCGGCTCTTTTCGCTTGCCTCTCAAACAGTACTAGATAGAGACTGATCTCGTTGCTTTTGGAATCAAACTTTTGCAAAATGTTCTGTAGCTCTAGCCTTGGCCTTGCCATTGAGTTAATCGGGGATTCACCTGCCGCGCTGATGCGAATCTTTTCATTTTCCAGTTGCATTTTTCTGAGTTCGAACTCCATTCGTCTCTTCTAGCTTCCATCTGTTTTCTCTCACTATTACGGTATTCAAAAACTGTTCAATGAAATCTTTGTCGGAGCATTCTGCCTCCGTTATTGCGGATTTGAGTTGAAATACCTTCATATCCATAAGGGGACATTCAAGTATTACGTAAGCAGATTTTCAGCCATTTTTGACCCCCTCCCCCCTTTGTCAGCAAAAGTCAGCAAAACACTGACCCCCTCCCCCGCTGTCAGCAAAATTTCGTCAGCAGCTTAGAACATTTCACATCTTCAAAAAGGGGTGGCTCATGACGTAAGCAACCTTCAAACTCCCCTCCCCCCCTTGTCATCAAAAGTCAGCAAATCTGAAACCCCCTCGATGCTGACGTAATACTTGAATGACCCCTAACATTTTCCACAATTCCTCAATTTTAATCAAATATCTTCTATAACTATGCATACTGCTGAAATAATAGCCCTAGTTGAACCATCTTTAAACATGACCATTTTTTCTATCTACAGATCCCACTTATTCCCAGTAACAGAATTTTTCAATGAATTGAAACTTATTTTGAATAATACCAAATGTAAAAATATCATGATCATTGGTGATATCAATATTGACCTCTTGAATACCGAATCTAATATTTGTATTGAATATATGGATTATCTATGTAACTTGGGTTTTCAACCTTTGATTCAAAATATAACCAGACCTCAGTCGGGAACATGTCTCGATCATATTTTCTTGCGTCACTCCCCAATAATTACTAATATTTATTCATCTGTATTTTCCACTGATATCACAGATCATAACCCTATACTCTGTAAATTGTTATTCAGTAATATTAATGTAATTAGTAATGGTCACAAACTAAAATGTTCTGCTAAAATAATTGACTATAACAAGCTAATTAGGTATTTGCAAAACTATACATTTTCATCAAATGCTACTGACCCCTGTGACTTGTTCGAAGAATTCGTATCCAAACTTCAAACGATTGTCCAAAACTATACTAGAAACGTCAACCACACAAGATATAAAATCAAACAGAAACCTTGGATCTCACACGAACTAAAACATCGTATAAAAATAAAACAAAATCTATACAAAAAATCTCGAAAATACCCTTTTGATGTTTATATAAATATAGCTTATAAAAATGTTGCTCGTATGGTGAAGTCCCAAATTAGAATTGCTAAAAATAATTATTACTCCGAACAATTTTCGAAATGTAACACATCTAAAAAACGCTGGAAGTTATTGGATGAAATAATATTCAAAGATAATAATCAAAATTCATTACCAACAAACTGTGACAACAACACCCTCGCCCAAAATCAGTGACATCGACAGTTTCTTTTGATTTGCCTATGCTCCTCAATCAAATTATGAATCTATTTGATCTTAAGCATTGCAACATTATATTGATTTATATTTGCATATACTTACCTGAAAATCATGCAATGCGTATTTCATAAAATTGCACTCCTTGCTGTTGCCAAAAATACTACAAATTATGTGAAAGTTTTGTTTTGACATTTGATTTATTTTATTTATTTATTTTTTGAAACCCCCCTCCCCATTTTGTGTGTGCGTGTGTATGTGTTTTTCTAATATTTCGTTTTTCCGTTTTAGTTTGTTGATGTTGTTTACTAATAAGTAACTGTGTTCCTTATTATTCATTATAAATTTACAATGTATCATCCAGTATGGGTCTCTAGACCCCTTGGCTGATTTTTTTGTTTCATCTTGTATTTATGTAAAAAATTAAAACAATAAACAATCTCAAAAAAAAAAAAAAAAAAAGCGGGAAGCTCCAAGAACGTGACCCCCAGTGAGGAGCAAATGTCCTTCAGGCCTATATTGAATTGGTGGATCCTATTCCTATACCCCCCCCCCACTACCCCTTGGCAGCACTGGAATCACTGCCACATCTGAACCCCCCTCCCTAGCGGATAATAGTAAATCCCGGTACTCTGACAAAGACTCACTAATATTCGCTACTACCTGATTTGTTCCCACCCACAGAATCGTCCGCAAGGCAACTTTCGGCGATGAAAAACGTCTCGAACGTTGCCAATCTTCCCCCCAGGAAAACAACAGCGCTCGAAACCCCGAAAATCCCTACACACTCGGTTCCTAAGTTCTCTAACCATAGAATCGCCGATGATTAAACCCCTATCACTATCCCCCTCTACCTCATCCACGACCACCCATTCGCCCTCTAAACCGTCGTTGTTTGTGGAGATTGCTTCTTCATCAACAGGTGGCTCGACGACCAGAGGCTCCGTTATAACCGGGCCCTTTAGCACCCTAACTTTTTCCCGTAAAGCTTCGACCTCGAGTTCCAGCCTTTTCCTATCCAAGCACCCTTTACAATTGAAACTATCAGCTACTATACCCCTAGACCAGGGAAACCTCCCGTCGCAAGCTCTACACAACACTAGTCCAGGCATACTAACACTATTGCTAAAGCTAGATAATAATAATTAAAAATAGGAAAATGAAAAACGTTAGCAGGAAATTAAAATAATGTAAAATACATTACTATGCGAAATATACGTAAGAGATTGTACGAAAAAATTACGTAAAATAGAATGCTCAACACTAAATCACGAAGAATAAAATAAATATGTATATAAAGGATACAACACCCTCTAAAAAAAGTATTAAGCTACACAGTACAATTTTTACTTATTAGAATTAGCTAACTATCTCAAATCACACTAACACTACAACTATAGGCCCAAGTGGAAGGAAAATCAAAGTTATTGAGAGAACCTGGAAAAAGTATTCACTGTTTGCTAACCCTAACGTCCAAAAAACCTACGAATTTATATCAGAGAAGCGAGAAAACACAAACCTGGCAAAAACTCAATGAAAATGAAATGCGAACGAGAAAAAAAAATTAAGTCGATCGAAAATATACAACGAAAATTAAAAAAAATTGAGAGCAATATATAAAAAAAACCACTTATCTCGCAATCCAACGTGTGCTAGAAAAAAAAGAGAACACCGCAGAATATGGCCCAAAAATGAACAACACGCTAAGTAAAACTCACGAGAACGAAGAAAAACACAAAGAACGACACAAAATGGCGACTGACGTGACGGATAATCCTTCGGTAATCCCCCGGCAACGGTTTCGGATAAAACTTCTTCTATTGGTCGGTGAGCGGAGCGCGATAAAAGCACGTCAGTTCCCAACGACGGCGAAGACGAGAATGACCGCCACCCTTCATAAATATATGAAATATTCTTAACGGCGTCTTACTCGGTGCGCGAAAAACTGATAAAACTTTTTACTAGTTTGTGGGTACCTGAACTAACATTCCCCCTATTGAGTTCCCTACAGAGCCACTTTAGTGGTCTCTAAATACTTAGCGGATCTAAGTGATCTGATGTGTCGCGGGCCGCTTAAGTGCTCTGGACCTGTCGTCATGTAAAAGTGATTATGCCGCGGATCACTTAAGTAATCTGGGAATGTGCCGCGGATAATTTGAGTGATGTAGAACCGCACTGGTGGCCGCACCAATGCTTTAAAACTGTGTCACATGTCACTTAACGAATCTCTAAATGTGCCACAGATCGCTTAAATGGTCAGGAATTGTGCGACGGGTCACTTAAGCGATCTGTAAATGTGCCACTAAGTTCATTTTCACAAAATTAGGTTTGAGAAGGACAGGACACATCATAACCCCAGGTCCACATTTGGTCCGCTCAAGCCAAATGTTTACCGCTGGTCAAGGATTACCAAGAGCTTAGAGGTAGGGTTGCAATGAATTTCTTGAGCAATTTTGAGTTCTTAGTCTTTAAATAGCATTGAAATTGACAGGCATTGATTATAATAACATATAAAGATATTTTCTTTCGAAATTTTAATTCTTTTAAAAAATATTTTTTGCATTAAAAAATAAATTTTTGATCGTCTGTGGGGGGACCACGAGCTCCCAACCCAGATTCCACCCCCTTCCCGTACGTCTCTGATCCCACCAATATGCGTTAGGAGGAAGGGGGACAGAGCGCTGACAAAATTTTGCTTACAGGGGGGTCAGAGTTTTGCTGACTTTTTCTCACAAGAAGGGCGTCAAAAATGGCTAAACATTTGCTAACATAATACTTGAACGACCCCTTATTTTAAAGCATGCATGTGCTCAACCCATGGCCTAAATGTGGGTCTGCCTCAAGTGGCCCCGGTACGCTTACAAATACATTAAGTGGCTCGCGGCACATTCATACCTCATTTAAATCACCCGCGGCATATTTCCAGATCACTCAAGTGGGTCGCGGTGAATTCTTACTTCAATTGAGCGGCCCGAGGCAAATTTCGCGATTACTCAAGCGGCCCGCTGCACATTCCGGATTGTTTGAATGATCCGCGGCACATTTACAGATCACACAAATAACCTACGGTGCTGTTGTAGATCACTTAATCAAGTGGCCCACGATACGTTTTTAAAGCAATGAAGTGACCAGTGGCATGTTTTCCAATCAATGAAGTGGCCGCACACTCTTCAAAAGATTGAGTTAAGTTGAAATGTGCCGGGAGTCATTCAGATGGTCTGAAAGTGTGCCGCGGGCTGCTTGAGTCATCAGGAAATGTGCCACAAGTCACTTGAATGATCTGAAAGTGCGTAGCGAGCCCCTTTAGTGGTCTGGGAATGTGTCAAGAGCGCCACTAAAATCTATATATATAGAAACGAATGTATGTCTGTTTGTCCTTTATGCATTACTACACCATTCATCCGATCACCATGAAACTTTGGGAAGTTGTTGAGCACACTCTCGCGAAGGTTTCTGGGCATAGTTTTATTTTTCCTTTCCTTCATTTCCTTGAATTTCCTTTCTTCTGAGATCGCAGCGACGGGTAATCTATAAAACATGCATTTTGCCACTTGAAGTGTTAATGTATCGCAGCCCATTAGGTGATCTGTGTGCAGCGAGCGACTCAAGTGATTTCGAAGCATGCACAAGGCCACTCAAATGATCAAATGTGCCTCCAGCCACTTGAAGTAATCTGCAACTGAACTACGTGCCATTTAAGTGAACTGGGGGTTTGCCGCTGGTCGCTCAAGTGATCTGGAAATGTGCGTGAGGTCACTTAGGTTATCTGGAAATGTGCCGCAAGCCACTAAAGTAATCTGGAAATGTGTCCCACTTAAATGATTTGATGATCGTTCGTGGGCCACTTGTGTGGTTTTGTTGTTTGTCCTGGCCACATGAGATAACTCCGAGGGCCACAGGTTAGCATAAGTGTTTTAAGAAAATGTGTGTCTTTGGAAAAAACCAGACATTCATGCACATATGCAGGCCATTCTAATCGTTGTATTCCTGGGATGTAATGTAACCAGGGTTGGTAAAAAAACCGGTTTTTTTGAAAAAAACCAAAAACCGGGTTTTTTGGTTTAAACCAGGTTTTTTTGGTTTAAACCAGGTTTTTTTGGTTTAAACCGGTTTTTTATTTTAAATAGTATTAACATTAAAAACAATGAAATTTCTGAAAAATCATTTGAACTTCCAATAATTAACTAAAATAAAATGTTTATTAATGTAATTAACACTATTCCCATGCTAATTAATCAATAAATATTTATTACGTTTTAACAAAAACCAACTTTTGCAATTTCATTATTTTTTGCTTAACTCAATGGATTACTGTGTGTTTGAAAATTCTTTTAATGTTATTATTAATCATATAATATATAAAGGTTTTTCTCCAGTTACTTTCAGTATGCTTAATTAGGAAGCTATTTTGCAAAAAGTAATAAAAATTAGGTGAATACAATGTATGTAATGAAGCATAAATGATGCAGATTAATTAGCAATGATTTACGATATACAGGGTGATTATAACTAAGGTTCTGATTTCAAAACACTGTAAAAAAAGAACGATTGTCAGAATGACTTGAAAATTGACATGAATATTCCTGAAAAAATTCAATTTTATTTGATAAAGGGGAAAAAATATTTGAAAATGTAAAATTAATGACATCATCGAACATGTGGGAAATTTGCTCGCAGAATGGAAACGATAGCCAGTCATGGCAGAATACCTTAATTATAGCATTTCACGATTTCATAATTCATGGAAACATCACAAAAAACGAAGTAATTGAACAAATAACTACAACTTACTTAAGAAATGTTAAATATGTTGTCCACCGCATGTTCTGGCTATGAGGTTGAAAGCACAAAAATTCTTGTTCAACAACAGAATCGGAGTATGCCCCATGGTCATAATGTGGATGTGCTTGCAATTCAGCTTTATTAAACCAAACGCCCCCCCCCCCCGTTAATATTCCTGAGGAACTTCTAACATATAGGGAATGTGCTAGAGATTGCAATTTACCAAAGTTTGCAATCTGACCACTGTTTATAACATTTTGAGGTACCCCCCACAGCCAAAAGTTACAACGGTTAAGGTGCATCCTGGCAAAATGGGTCTTCAGCAGCTGCTTTTCTGGTATTGCAATGTGCATCTTGATAGAAGTTCTATCCACACACTGATGCTGTGGAAGTGCCGAAATGATGCGGTTGCACAAAATAGATTATACTGCTGGCTAAGTACAGCATAATCTACTTGCACATTTTTTACTTTTTTTTTTTGCGAGAAAAACTTCCATTGCTTCAGGAGTATCCATGCAAATTTTCAAGTCATTCTGATCAGTACTTATTGTATAGTTTCGGAATCAAAACTTAAATTATGATCACCCTGTATATAGCTGATTATTTTTCATAAATCTGTTACTACTATACAGTAGAACCTTGATTAACTGGGCTTAACAGTGTGTGTGTGAAAGTATAAAAAAAAACAACTATTGAATATTAAGACTGGGAGATATACAGTAGGAGATGTGCTACTTCTTATGGGAAAGAAAATGAAAATATATGTGAGGTGATGTAACTACTAGTACACTAGTCTTTGTCCTTTAAGGACAGTTGGTGTCTTTATTGGATTATAGGACCACCTGGCCCTAGCATGATGGTATCACTACTGTAGCTGCTTCTTTGTGAAGGGAAAAAGAAACCCTGTGAGATAATACACCATTACATTTAGATGTGTGATGCAATCCTTATTCATGAATTTGCTAAAGATAGAGCATCAGAATGTAGCCAAAGGTTAGAAAATGTTGTAAGAATGAGAAATTATGTCTTTTATATATAACTTTAAATGACTAAGATACTTCATATGAAAAATATATATATATATTCTGGCCACTTTTATGAGACTTTTTGAAAAAAACCACTTATAAAATCTTATGTCATTTAAAGATATACCATCAGAATGTACCCCAAGGTAATAAAATGTGGTAAAAATGAAACATTTTGACTAATAATGAACCAATATGATATTTTTCAAGGAAAAAAATTATATTTAGGCAACTTTTATTTGATTTAACCACTTGGTTAAAACCATGGTTTAAACCAAACAACCCTGAATGTAACTACAGAAGGTGTTACATCAAGGGTGTTCAACATTCACTAGAGTGTGGGCCATTTCATTGATTTTGAAATGTGTCGCGGGTCACTGAAGCTGACCTGTAAATAGTACTCTGAAACTGTGCCGCAGTGATCTGTAAATTTTCCGCGTATCACCTAAATGATCTAAGAATGTGCCGCAGCACACTTAAAGACTGCGGAACTGTGGCGCAGGTTACTTGAGTGATCTTTAAAAGTTTCATGGGTCGATTGAGTGCTCTGGAACTGTGCCGCGGTGATCTGTAAATATGCTGCGACATATTTACTCAGAGAATGTGCCACGGGTCACTTGTAGTGGTCTAGAACTCTGCCGGGAATCACTTAAGTGTAGATGAACAATATCGCAGGTTACTCTAGTGATCTAGGAATGTGCCACAAGTCACTTAAATCAAGTGGAACAGCAGCTCGGGTAACTTGATTAATTTTGAACTGTAACGCGAGCCACCTGAATGGCCTGAAATTGTGCTGCAGGTTCTCTTGAATGATCTAGAAATGTGTCGCTTAGTTCATTTTTTGCAAAATTAGGTTTGAAGCTGTGGGCCTCAACAGATGACTCCAGGGCCACATTCGGCCCGTGGGCAATGGGTTATGCATGCATGTGCTATATTTCTATGGCACCTAGACAGGTTTTTTTCTTTCTCTGAAAAGCACGGGGAAAAAATGGATCACGATCATTAATTGGACTTTTAAAGTAACAGTAGAAATTTGATTTATTTCTTTTTAGTTTTTCTGTTTACATTGTTTTCGATGCCACATTCTGTGGAAATGAAAGATTTTTAACCCGCTACTGCGGGAAGTGACGTAGGTGGTAGCGCATGTGTTGTATGACTACTCACTCAATATGGCAGCGCCTGTAGTGAAGTAGTTTTATTTTCTTGAATTGAGCAAGAATGGATCTGTAGCAGTTTTGAAATGACATTTTCAATCATATTGAATAATAGAATAGTCACTGCTATCCTGCAACTGTAGCATTAATCAATGTCTTAATGTGTTCGACCGATTGGCGATCGAATACTCATATTAGTTCTTTCTCAAGTGTTACATCCGAATTGATTGATTTTGTTTTGGGCCATTCGTTTCTCCAATTAAATAATGTTGTAAATTGTTATGGTAAAATTTTAGATCTTGTACTGATTGATGAAAATTGCTTTCGGTTTGATCTTCATAGAGCAATGAATCCTCTGTCAGACCAGAAGTATGATTGAATGATTTATCGTTGTAGGACTTGCTCTCTGTGGCGAGACTTTTTAACGGGGAGATCGGCTCGCATTTGCGCCTTGGAGTTGGGAACCACAGAAAACCAACTTCAGCCGACCACCACTGTGGGGTTCGAACCCGGATCCTCGCATCGCGAGTCGGTCACTATATCCACTCGACCACCACAGCGGCCCCCATACATAGTTCAGGGATGTGGCCTATTTAGCTGGCCCTCCGTCTATCATTTTTAATATCTGTATTAGTTCAGCAGTCTTTCCTACAATTTGGAAGACTTGCTCAGTGTTGCCTGTCTTCAAAAATGGTGATAAATCTGATGTTTTATATTATCAACCTATAGTTCAAATTAATTCTATTTGTAAGGTATTTGAACTTATCATCCCTGAAAGAATTTATTGCCCCGTTCGTTCCTGGTTTTCAAGTTGTCAGCATGGTTATATTGCCAAGAGATCTTCATTAACTAATTTAGTCGAATTTTCTCAAGTTATGGCACAAACTATAGATAATATGCAGCAAATTGATGTTGTTTATATTGTTTTTTCAAAGGCTTTCGATTCAATCAATCATATTATTCTTCTTGAGAAGATCAGGGGTTGGGGCTTTTCTGGACATCTGCTCAAGTGGATTGAGTCATACCTTACTGGGAGATCTCAGAGTAATTTTTAATGGTTGTAAATCCTCTTGTTATGCATGTTATTCTGCTGTTCTCCAGGGGTCGATTTTGGGTCCCTTACTTTTTATTTTATTTATAAATGATTTACCTGATTGTGTATTGATACTAAATGCTTAATGTTTGCTGATGATGTTAAAAATTTTCATGTTATAAATAATGCTGATGACGCTGCTAAATTACAAGAATCTATTTACATACTTAATTTATGGTGTGTAAATAATTAGTTGTATTTAAATATTGATAAGTGTAAATTTATGACCTATAGTAGGAAGCAAGCATTCTCTACTTATATATGATTACAGTATTGATGGTCAATTACTTCTAATGTTTTCTTACTCTAATGTTTTGTAAAATTTTACATTGTACCGATTTCTAAGATACAGTAATACGGATGATGCATATTTTTAAATTTTTATTTTGTATATACATATGTTTTTATCTTTATCCAGTATTCATATATGCTAGCTGTATAACTGGGCTTTTGCCTGTAGTTTGTATTTTTTAAATAAATAACTTAGCATATCCACAAAAGTGGCATTTCTTTCTTGAAAAAAGGACCGACCCGAGGGAGAGGACACTGCAGATGCTGCCATTTTGACTGGCTAGTGACCATAGTGAACCGCTTCCCGCTTTATTGCTTAAACCGCGGCAGTTGTAAAAGGCGAGATGATCCCGCGCGATTCTAGCCGGTGGTGGTTATAGTGGACCGCTCGCGGGAGCGTCTGCCTGCATGGGCAGTTGGCATCATGGAGCTATCACGTGGGGATCTATTGTGTGTTTTTGTTGACAACAAAAAATATTTATTATAAAATTAAACATGAAAGAATGACGATTGTACATGAAATTAATAGGACTCACCTTGAAGTTGCAACGGGTTTAGTGTAATCGCTAATTATAGTAAATTAATTAATTGATGATAAATCAGCGATTTCGCTTTTAGTGCCACAACAAATTTTCGATTAGAAAAACGAAAATTAATCGTTACAAAATTCCGTTTGATTTAGTTTTATCGTTAATTAGTTTATATTAATGATAAAACTAAATCATGATCGATAATTAACTAATCAACTAATAACGATAAAACTGAACTGGCCGATAATTAGTTAATTAACTAATTAACGGCAAAATCCGTTGGATTTCGTTTTATCGTTAATTAGTTTATTAACGATAAAACTAAATCATGATCGATAATTAGTAACGATAAAACGAAATCCAACGGTATTTTGATTAATTAACGATATCGTTTTCATTACGTCAACTAATTAACGATTAGTATTAATAATTAGGCGTCATGAAAACTCCGTTGGATTTAGTATGATAATTAATGATCCTTAATTAATTAATGATTTCGCTTATTATGTCATAACTAATTAACGATTAGTATTAGCAACAATTATCCATCACAAAAACTCCGTTGGATTAAGTATAATCGTTAATTAACCTTAATTAAGGATTAACCAACGATATTGCTTTTATTATGTCATAATTAATCAACGATTAGTAATAACAATAATTGATCGTTACAAAAACTCCGTCGATTTACTATTCCATTATAAAACGAACACTTAGGAAAGTATCTAAGTAACGAACACTTAGAGGAAAGTATCCGTTCAAAACTGCAAGCGGTGAGCCGGTCAAGCGAGAAAAAGAAATAATAATTCATTCTGGTTAAAGCGGGTAAAAGCAGTTTGAGCCGGTAAAAGCAGGTAGGCGGGCGCACTATGGCCGCCCCAATGAGTTTTCACGATCTTTTTTCAGCCGCGATAAAGCGAGTAGCGAGAAGCGGTTCACTATGGACGTACCCTCACACACGCTATCGCGTATGTCGCTTTTCTCGTTAGCGAAACACAAACTTATGAGTTTATCTACCCGATGAATCGTAGTTGTGGGCTTTGTCTTTAAATGTTACTGTTTTATAGCATCAATATATAGTATACTTTATGAATCGCCTATATTAGGCTTACTCATAGTGAAAAATGCACGGGAGTTCACTTTTTTTGAGGGTCGACGGAACTTGTTTTGATGAAAGTTGAAGCTCTCTTGTACTGAAAGCAACGAACGATGAACCCTTTATCACGAATTTTCATTCGCTTCCTAGTAATTGATCAAATGGACAGCTCAGAGCATCGTGGATGTTGATGTTTCCGATGTTTTCCTACACTGCTTTTTGGAAGACGGAATGGCATAAACAAGTTTTTGCCAGAAGTACTTCTCACCCCACGTTACGTACGTCGTGCTCTCCAGGTAAACTTTTATGGCTGGATCGATCTCGTTAGGAATTTCGCCTACTTTGACGACGATCAACCGCTGCACTCGGTCTTCTAGGGCTTGCAGATGTGCTGCCCTGAACTCCAACATACACCATTCGCTCTCCAAGAAATTCCTGCCGAAGAAAACGGAAAAAGATTTAAAAAAAATTTTCGTTCATGTATTTTGCTTGAATGATGACGATCATCTAGCTCTTTTCACTACTGGTTTTTGCAATGTTTCCAAAAATGTTTTTGGAAACCAGCCCAAAGAAATTGTTTCGATAAACGTGGCAAGTCCATTTTTCTGGTGAATTCGCTAGTAATCTGACAGACTCTTCTTGTTCTCAAGTTAGCTCATCAAAAAAATGCCGAATTAAAAATTATAAAAGTAAGTTTTTAATGGTAATAAATAAAAATACGTTTTTGATTATCTATAGCCAAGAATACTACCAGAAGGATAAGGGATATTAATATGCAATAAATTAAATGTTTGTATTCATGTTATTAATAATATTACATTAATTTTAAATACTCGCACCGTGAGAATACATACATTTGATAAGAATTGGATGACAAACGAATTATTATGCATGGTTCGTGTGAAAGAAAATGTGAAAGTATCCTTTCGAAATAATCTACAGCAGCGGTTATCAACCCTTTTTTTGCTCGCGGAGCCTTTCTATGGCAGAGCCCCGTATGCCTATTTCTTTTCTTTATCTATCAAATTTACTGATTCATTTTATTTTCCTCTAGCGGCCGCAGAGCCCCTGGGATGTGGAAACGGAGCCCTAAGGTCTCCGCAGGGCACTGATTGAGAACCGCAGATTCGCAGAATAAAGCTCAATAATTATAGCCTAAAAGTATAGTTTCCCAGAAAGATGGTATACAAAAGGTGATTACTTCAATTAAAATGATTAATCAATGTTTTTTTCCCCGCTTCAGACAGTCAGAGAGAAAGAAGGGAGGATGAGGGTCAAATTATTATATTTGTCTAGAATATTTGGTCTTTTTTTTAGTATTTGTTTTTATTCATACGAAGTTTGCTCCGCTTTCGACACACACAACTAGGCGTTCGAATACATTTGGAAAACAAATCGTTATCAGTGTTGCCTAAATAAGTTGTGAAAAGCAGTACCTGGATAAGACAATTATAGTTCTCTTTGAGTTTGTTATGGCGTTCATGATGTTCACGTGGATGTACTCTCCAGGCAGAAAATCGCGGTAGTGAAGACAGAGGTACACATCCGGAAGATTCTTCTCGATTTCTGGAAGAAAAAGAATGATAAAACCAGATATTCTGTACTACTTACTGACGTACTGAGCTAATTAATTAACCTTTGTGATCCCATGGGAGCACCATTCTGGTGGCAAGCCATCCGAAAGTATGCTCATTAGCGGATACAGAATCTTCTAACGGAAGTGGTGGGGGAGGCGAATCATCGAGGGTGTGTATATTGAATGAGAGAGGGCGATTAATATAGGTAATTTTTTTTAAATCATTTTCTTGCCCTCCACGTTCCAACTTCGATTCGTCCAACGAAAACCATTATTTATAGTATTACATTAATATTTTTTCTCTCGTACTTATTTCCCCCAACCACTTTTTTGGGCGATTTTCCTGTTGTGGCTTTAAATTTTGTATTTGTGTTTGAAACTAAATATACTCATAATTTTTTTCAAAAGAACTTCGAGATCAGTAAAGCCAAGGAAAGTTAAAAATAAGACTTTAACCAAAATAACACATAAAAAAATGAATAAACGTATAGGAAAAGTTAGTCCCAAAAGCTGGAGATACCAATGTATCAATATTATATCAGCGATCTCAAGAATTTTTTCCTTACGATCTTTTGATTTACCTTTTGATAAATAACATGTTTGTAGCATTTGTGGTATATAATTTAATTTGTAATTTAATAACGAGCTATAGGCCTATACGCGTAAAATGGTAATGATGATCAAGACAGGTCTCAAGCTCAACACACTACTTCGAAACGGTACGTGATATACAGTATTAGGCATAATATACAGTGCTGTGTGATAACGTCAAAAACAATAAATTTTTAATGAGATAACGAGCTCACTGTTGTTTTTGTAGCATTAAAATTTTTGAAGTGATCTTTGAACTCGAAAAACTGAAGAAAAAGAAATTAGGTCTAACCAGTAATTATGTTGTCTACCACAAAATCCTCGTCTTTATGGCTGAAGGATATGAAGGCGTCAAATGGTTTGTCGACGTCCAGCTCATTTTCTTTAACCCAAGTTATTCCATGAGCAAAGAGCCACACCTTAATGTGAACCTCGTAATGACTGTAGGCCAGTCTCAAAGCCGTCGCGACCAGCAGCAATACTAGAACGAAAATTCAGGTTAATTAATAGTATAAGTAAGTAAACATTGATTAACATGACATGCATACATTAGGGTAGTGTGCCCAACGAATAATTGTGTTTCTTGGATTCATGAAAGTTATTCAGAAGGCCAACTATTGATCAGGTGAAGAAACGAGACATTATTCAGAAAATTTTCGGTTCAGAGACTACCTATCACAGAAGACGCAGCACCGACGTAAAGTCCGGTGAAGTTAGGACAAAGTTCAGAATCGGATAGCTCCGCCAACAACTTTCCATTTAAGGACGGTTGACGCTGCTGAGTGCCGCAACGAGTTTCATTTCTGTCAATAACCTGTAACAGAAAATAATAATGTAAGTAATCACTGATAAATTGTCGATGGTTGATCACGAGCAAAAATAATTTTTGTGTCAAATCAATTTTAGTGGGTGACCAAACTTTTTTTTTAGCTATGTTGTGTGTATGCATACGGGCCATTCCCAAAACAAATGTACATTCCACATTTTTGAAATGAAAAATTTAAAGTTGAATTTTCAAAACGAAATTGATCTCATATTGACTTATAGCCAATATGACTTGAAGTTTAATATTTCATAAATATTCTTGACTTTTATTTTGTAGTAATACGTATTTTATTTTTTGAAAGTCACGGATTTTTTGTTAACTTTCTGTTACGAAAACAAATACCGCTGTAAAAAAAATAAATATTATTTCTGCAGTTTTTATCACTTGAAATAACGAAACTAGCTCATTTCTTACACAATATGCTAAAAAAAAAATCAGTTTTAAAAAAATTGAATTTTTTTCCTGTCCTTTTGATGGTTTTTCTACGATTCTTTCAAAATAGCACATAGAAAAGTTTATTTTTTTTAATATTTAAATATATTTAGCTACTCAAAACTTTTTATTTCTGACAAACAATAGGGTGGTAATTTTACATCTCAGTTTGAAGTGTTCTTAAAATTTTCTGCTCGTGAACTGCAAAAATGCTTCCCGTAGCAGAGGGGACACCATTGTAACAGAATGGACATTATTGCAACAGAGTGCACAGAAATGTTTAACTGAGGGAAAGATATCTCAAATATTCTAAATAGGCTATGCAAATAGACTTTTATTTTCTCAAAAATTATATACAAAATGTTATCTAGCTTGTGCTAGTTAAAATAGAAATATAGAATAGAGGGAATATTTAAAATTATTTTCAGATGTATTTAAAATCGATAGTTTGGAGTATTTAAATTGGTTATTTTTGGATTTAACTATATAGAACTGTAGGTCAGGCGCCGGAAGCAGGTGACAGTATACTAGTACAGCAAAAAAATAAGTGAATAATTATACGTAAATAAGAATGGTTGTCTATGGATGGTAGACATGTTTCTTGAGGGTTTAAAGTAAGTGGCGTCATGTTGATGAAAGAAGCTTTGTCCAAGCGGTTGGGAACATAGTCCCAATTAAAAGAAATACAATCACAGGCCGATGTAGTTGATGGGGCAGCCGCCATTCTAGGGAATCCATTGGTTACCGTCACAAAGCATCTGTGATGAAATGTTAACGAAAGTTACCTTACTGTCCTTCGAAATAGTCACCTCCCATTGCTATGCACCGCTGAGATCTCCTATACATGTCCTGGAAACTTTGCAAGAAGTCTTCTTTTGGGATGTAGTTCAAAAGCCTCGTCACGTTTCGTTGGATGTCAGGAATATCGTCAAATCTCTTTCCTTTCAAAGCGAGTTTGAGTCGTGGAAATAGGAAGAAGTCTGGAGGATTGAGATCTGGCGAGTATGGTGGATGTTCAATTTGCACCACCCCCCTTTTTTGCCAGGAACTGTTTGACGATATTGTTGCGAAACAACGGGGTGGGTGGACTGGATACATCGGTTAAATGAAATACACTAATCACACAAGGAAACGCACGTCCTTCATCATCACACTTTATTTACGGGGCCATTCCACTTAACATGTTGCCAAAGGGAGAACTACAATACTCTTCATGCTTTTGGCATAACCAGCCATTACAAAGGCTTCGCTTTTATATCGTAAAACTCCTCCTTGCCAAAGCATGACGAAAGGAAAAATAACGGTCATGCGCTTCATCCTCCTTGCCTGCAGCTGGTTTGCTGCTGGTGGACTTGCGAGTCTTTGGCTCATTCTCTTCCTTCTCGTCTTCTTCGGCACCGTTATCGACGTCGGACTCATAGTTCTTCGATTTCTTACCTTGGTGACCATCACCGTGTTTCTTGGACGGCAAAACTTCATCCTCTTCTTTCTCTCCAATACCATTTCTTCGTCATTTTTTGTCTGCCGGCCTACGGTCTTTCGCTTCGGTAACTTTGATTCGTAATCTGAATCCGAGCCGGTGTCGTCATCACTGTCCTCCTCCTCGTGTTCGGAACCTTCTTGCTCGTCATCTTTAGCTTTTGTCATCGTCGCCTTGCGCTCGCGATTTTTCGGACTGACTTTCACGTCGGCGGTACCATCCTTATCGGAGTCGTCGTCTTGGTCGCTTTCCTTGGCAGCTGCATTAGCGGGTCTCTCGCGCCTTTTCCGACTAGAGTTATCGTCGTTATCAGTCGTCTTCTTAGCCGATCCAGCTGCCCGACCACGTTTCCTGGTTACCGGTTTCTCTTCAACTACAGCGTCACTCACTTTGCCAGCTTCCTCAACAGTCACTTGTTCTGCTTCTTCTTTTATAGCTGCTCTCCACATTTCTGCATCAGATAATTCCATCGCTTCTTCGACGGTGGCGGGATCCTCGATCCGAATATCAGCATTAAACTGCGCTTCATTGACAGCTTTGTATGACACTGGATTCCCATAAAAACTTGTAGGTCTTCTAGTAGTAGGTTGTTGTAGGTTGTCTCTTGCTTCTTCTAACATCTGGAAGTTGATCCGCAGTGGTTGTAGACTGTTTCGACTTTCCAACCATTTGCTCTGCATGCTTCAAGTCGGGCAATCATCCCTTAGAGGGGGCTCCAGGAGGTGTCACTTGTACTTCTGGTCATTTAGATTGTCAGTTGAAAGGAAGTGAATTAATAGTCGATCTGTTTGACTCCTCCAAACCTCATCAAACCTCACATTCCTACTGGGGAAAAATATGTCTTCGTCTACGTTCCACAACTTGTATCCCTTGACCCCTTCAGGGTATCTGAAGCCGAGGCGTACACATAACACAAATTTATTAAACATTTTAGCACAAATTACCAAGACACAAATATATGACAACTAAGAATCAGACAAACTGAACATGCTTCTCTGTGTGAGTCAGCGAGTGATACAGTATATATGAAAGATCTTCGTCAGGAGTTGGGGGGGAGGAGAGTTTAGTTTTAGTTCCAGTCTCAAAGTCAAACCAAAACCAAAGATGTTCTTCGTTTTGCGGTAAACAGTGTCCGCCTCAGTACCCCCCTTCCAGTGACTAACGACACAGTCTGACAACATTATTGAATCTGACAGGATAGCGAACCTGTCTTCCGGAACGCGTGAAGCGGTCTGGTGGTTTCGGAAGCACATTAATTTTGGGACACACTGTATTCGAAATTGTAGTTGTAGCATCCTCATTCACTGTGAATGCAGGTTTGATTCGATCGATACATACATTTGTTGGTTTTCCATCTATCAGAACTTTAAAGTTCTTTTCTTTTCTGCTGATCACCGGAAACGGTCCGGAGTAGGGTGCTTGAAGCGATGTTCTCAACCTGTCATGTCGGATAAATACATGAGAACAGGTGTTTAATGCTTTATGTACGAACACATTATTTTTGTTATGAGAGCTTGTTGGCTTCGGTTTTAATGCTCTCATGTGTTGCCTGAGGTTTTCGATGAACATGGACGGATCTAGAATTTTGTCACTCGAATCGTAAAAATCGCCAGGAAGACGCAAGGAAGCACCGTAGACAAGCTCAGCTGGTGTTGCACCTATATCTTCTTTCAGTGCTGAACGAAAACCGAGAAGAATGGTTGGAAGGACTTCTGTCCACTTGGTGGTGTGGTGAGCCATAATTGCAGCTTTTAATGGACGGTGAAAATTTTCGATCAGCCCATTTGCTTTTGGGTTGTACGGTGATGTTCGCCACTTTTCCACACCTAGAAGAGCAGCAAGCTGAGACATTAGTCTTGACTCGAACTGTCTGCCTTGATCAGTTGTTATGCGGTCTGGTGTGCCGAATCGGGCAATCCACTCAGAGTAGATTGTCTTTGCGACTGTTTCAGCGGTAATATCTGAAATCGCATATGCTTCCGGCCAACGTGTTACGCGGTCAATTAAAGTTAAACAATAAGTTTTCCCGTTTGATTCCGGCAAGGGTCCCACAAGATCGCAATGAATATGTTGGAATCGTGCAGTTGGCAGTGAAAATTTTCCTAATTCTGATTTCGTGTGTTTGTGAATTTTAGAACGTTGGCAATCAATGCATTGGCGTGCCCACTCACGAACATCTTTATTCATAGACTGCCAAACGAAACGGTTACGTATAAGGTCAACAGTACTTCTAATACCTGGATGAGAAAGGCAATGTAAGTTTAGGAAAACTTGTTTGCGAAATTTAGCAGTGACATAAGGTCTTACTTTTCCAGTTGAAAGATCGCAATATATTTGAGAATTTGAATTGGGCAATTGAATTAATTTCAATTGCAACCCAGTATTAGTGTCTGAAATGAGTTGTTTCAGTTGTTCGTTTGATTTTTGATCATTACTGAGTTCATCATAATTAAGTGGCTGGGGGACAATAACCTCACTTATGCGCGATAGTGCATCGGCAGCTTCATTTCGCTCACCTTTTAGATACTCGATATCAGTAGTGAATTCTGATATGTAAGAAATCCACCGTGTTTGCTTATTTGAGTAAGTGTCCGTTGCCTTACGAAAAACGTATGTTAATGGGCGATGATCTGTAACAATTTTACAGTTTCTAGCCTCTAGCATGTGTTTAAAAAATTTAACAGACTCGTATATAGCTAATAGTTCACGGTCAAAACTTGAATATTTCATTTGTGTAGGTGTAAGACGTCTTGAAAAGAATCCCAGGGGTTTATATTCTAAATTCTGCATTACACTTAAGGTAGCTCCAATTGAAATTTCGCTAGCATCACAATGAAGTATTAACTTATCTTCATTTTCTGGAAACACTAGCGAAGTAGCGTTTAGCAAAGCTTCTTTTGATTTTTCGAATGAATCTAACAAATTTTTAGACCATGTAATGCGAGATTGATCATTTTTCTTTTTAGACCCTTTTAATAGGTCAGTTAATGGTGCTAGTACTTCAGCAGCATGTGAAATGAATTTCCTATAGAAATTTAGTAACCCCAAGTATTTTCTGAGTTGCACAAGATTTTCTGGACGTGGATAGTTCATTATAGCTTTTACCTTGTCGTCCAAAGGTCGAACACCACCTGCTGATATTTCGTGACCCAGAAAGGAAATTTGTTGTTGACCAAAAACACATTTGGAAGCATTTATGTTTAGTCCGTACCTACTAAACCTTTCCAAAACAAGTTCCACGTGCTTAATATGATCATTTTCGTTTTCAGAAAAAATTAAGACATCGTCTAAATAACTGACAGTAAAATCGAGACCTTTCAGTACCTCATTCATAAATCTTTGAAATGTCATTGGTGCACATTTCAGACCAAATGGGAGATATAAAAATTCAAAACTACCAATGGGAGTAGTAACGGCAGTTTTTGGTACATCGGATTCATTTATCGGAATATGATAGTATGCCCTTACTATATCAATTTTGGAAAATATTTTCTTTCCGTGCAGAACATTAGTTATGTCATGTATATGAGGTAATGGGTACCTATCTGGGACAGTTATAGCATTCAAGCGACGATAATCACCACAAATTCGGTACGTTCCATTTGATTTCGGAACTACATGAATTGGAGAAGCCCAAGGTGACTTTGATGGGCGACAAATTCCATTATCAATCAAATATTCAAATTCTTGTTTAACTGCTTGTAATATTTTTGGATGCAGCCTTCTAGGTTTACAGAAAATTGGACTTCCGTTTGTTTCAATAAAATGCTGAGTGTTATGTTTTGGAGGACGGGAAAACTGCGGTATTGGATTTGCCAAAATTGGAAATTGTTCAAAAATTTTATGATATGGTGATTCACCTACAATCAATTTCACTGTGGGTACTGCAGCATTGGACAGTACACCTTTTGTTTGCATGTTAGTGATAGAGTCAATTAATGCTCTATTTTTTAAATCCAACACGAGTCCGAAATGTGTTAAAAAATCAGCACCAATAATAGCAGTATTGACTTTTGCAATGAGGAAAGTCCAACGAAAATTTCGACGAAGCCCTAAATTTAGCTCTAAATGTTTTTTTCCGTATGTTGGAATTTTCGTGTTGTTGGCTGCATAGAGAAAATGTGAAGAACTGTCCTTCACATTGGGTGACACAGGAATGCAAGAGATGTCACTACCCGAATCGATTAAAAAATTACAATTTGTCGCTTTATCATATACGTAAAGTCTACATTTAGTAGGACCTGCTGCTGCACCGGAAAAAGTATGCTGTAACGATGCAGCAGCGTGCTTTAGTTTTTTGATTTGTATGTGCACGGCTGGTAACACTTTGTTGCTTTCTCACCAAATTTATTATGATAGAAACATAGTGTTTGTGTAGTATTGAAGTTACGATTTCTAAAATTACGGCTGTTGCTTCGGTAGCGAGAATGAGTACGCCCTCTTGAATAATTTTCATTTTTAATTTTCGTTGACAAATCTGCAATTTGAATTTTTAATTGCGATATTTCACTACGCAATTGTGCAATATCAGATTTCACAGAATCTGATGAAGGGCCTGACTGTGAAGAAAGCGCAGAAATACTCGGTATTGGTCGTATTTCGGAAATTTTATCGGCTAGTGTGGCCAACTCAGTTAAATCTGCAGTTGACACTGATAAAATGGCCTGAGAGTTCAAAGGTAACCTTTCCATCCAAATAGTTTTTAGAAAATCTTCAGTTACTGAATTTCCTGCCAGCTCTTTCATTTGTCTTAGTAGAGAGGATGGTTTCTTATCCCCAAGAGTCAATTCAGACAACAGTTTGCGGATTTGTATCGATTTAGAATCTGTAAATTCAGCGATAAGCCTTTTTTTAAGTGCTTCGTATTTGTTTTCGGCTGGTGGATTAAGCACCAAGTCTGAAACCGAATGAAGCGAGTCGGCATCTACAGCTGCTAAAACAGTGTTATATTTCGTTATATCGGAAGTTATTTGTGCTACTGCGAAATTAGCTTCCACTTGCACGAACCATAAAGCAATATTATTTATCCACATTGGAGGTAATTTACAAGATACCCTTGCGACCACCGTGGGATCCGTACCGTCATCCATCTCGTAATAACAATAACGAAATAGATGGGGGAAAACGAGGATAAAATTCCAACTAAAATTATTTTATACGAACAATATTAGAATTTTACAAGAAAAAAAATATATAAAGGCCGGAAGATTAGCGAAAACAGTAGCTCACCGTGAGAAGATCCCATCATGCCAATGGAAACAGAGGGAAAATAATCCAGAGCTTGGAGATACGACCAAAAAGTTTATTCAGAAGGTTCTGTTCATTTGAGAGTCACCACTGAAGCCGAGGCGTACACATAACACAAATTTATTAAACATTTTAGCACAAATTACCAAGACACAAATATATGACAACTAAGAATCAGACAAACTGAACATGCTTCTCTGTGTGAGTCAGCGAGTGATACAGTATATATGAAAGATCTTCGTCAGGAGTTGGGGGGGAGGAGAGTTTAGTTTTAGTTCCAGTCTCAAAGTCAAACCAAAACCAAAGATGTTCTTCGTTTTGCGGTAAACAGTGTCCGCCTCAGTATCCAATGAAAACGCATTCTTGTGAGCGCTTTCCTAACTTTCCCTTTACTTGCGTTTTATCGATGTGCGCATACGCTTTGCAACCAAAAATTTTAAGATGACTAGTTTTGACTGGCCTTTTGGTCCAAAGTTCTTCGGGTATATCTCCCTGGATAGCTTCAGATGGACATTTATTCCGCAAATAACAGGCGGTGACGACGGCATCTGCCCATAAGTTGTCTGGGACCTTCGAGTCTAGAAGAAGACATCTGGTCATGTCGAACAGGATGTGATTCATCTTCTCAGCTACCCCATTCTGCTCTGGAGTTCTAGGGACCGTGAGTTGCCTCGATATTCCATTCTTGTTCAAAAAATCGTCAAATTCACGACCGTTATATTCCCTCCATTGTCGCTTCGTAGAGTAGCGATTTTAACTCCATGGAAATTTTCAACAGTCCTTTTGAACTCAATAAATTTCTCGAGGACTTGACATTTGGATTTCATAGGCTTCACTACTGCATACCTTGAGTGGTCGTCAACAAAGGTGACAATATACCTTGACCCTCCTTTAGATCTAGGCATGATAGGTCCTGTGACATCACTATGAATGAGCTGAAGTGGCCTCGATGCACGTTTGGTCTCTCCTTTAGAGAAAGGAATTTTTCTCATCTTTCCAAGGACACAAGTAGAGCAAATATTTCCATCTTCCATTGCTTCTGCACAACTATTGACAGTGTCATCCTGCTTCATGAGCGTCTTCACTGCATTCAAATGAAAATGTCCTAAGCGTCGGTGGATAAGATCCTTATGCCTTGAGATATGCGCTTTATAAGGCCTCGCTTCTTCAACCTTATAAAGTCTCCCACTTCTATATGCAGTAAGGATTACTCTATTTCTTTCGTTAGGGTTTTTGACGATGGCCTTGCCTCTTTGAAATGAAACAGTCATTCCCATCTCCTCGATTCTTCCCCCTGAAAGGAGGTTATCGTCGAGCTCTGGTACGTACAGAACGTCGGCTAGATAGAATGTTTCTTTACCACAGGATTTAACAGGCTTCAAAACAACATCACCTTTTCCAACCACTTCCATTTTCTCGGAATTAGCTATTTCCACTTCGGACATCACAGTTGTCAAGTTGAGAAACATATTTTTGTGAGCACATGTGCTCCGTTGCACCACTGTCTAGATACCAATCACAGCTAGGCTTCTTGTTACCAGCGTTGGCAGTCAGTGTCCGATTCGCGTTCTGCGAAACCTTATCGGCCCGATGGGACGTGTTCTTCGACGGGCAGTTTCTGGCTACGTGTCCCCAAACACCACAGGAAAAACATCGAATTCTTCTCTCATTATTTCTGGAGTATCTCCCTGATTGTACGCGAGTTTTTCCTATATCGTCAGTTTTAAGAGCTCTATCGCCCACAGCTACGCGATTCGTTTGCAGATAGTCACGCAGTAACTTCTTCTCTTCCACAATCAGACGCGATTTTACCATTTTTGTGGACAGTTCGTTCTCATCACGCTCTAAGTTCAGTATCAGACCTTCGTACTCTTTGGGTAGACCCATTAACATCACAAGAGCGACTTCCCTGTCGGTGAAACCATATACACAAGACGCTACCTTTCGATGCAAGTCCATCAATCTTCCCAAGTATGCACTTACGCATTCGTCAGCCTTCATCGATACATTAAAAAACTCTCTAAGAAGCTGCAGTGTGTGTAATAATCCGAACTTCGTGTGAATGTCCGTCAAGGATGCCCAAGCGTCCCTCGCTCTCGCACAGTCCGCGATATCGTCTAAAAAGTCATCTTCGACCACTAAAAACAGAAACGTGAGGGCCCTTTTATTGGTTTTCCTCTCGTCCTCCCTCAGTTCTGGTCCGTATCCGGATTCTATGGCGTCTTTCTGCACCAGTGCGGCGCGCGTCCGTATACTCCACGCGTTGTAATTGTCCCTATTAAGCTTTGGAATCTTCAATTCCTCCATCTTTATTAGGCTTAGTTCCGCGCGTGTAGAATTTTCTTCGATCCTTTGTGAAATTAGATTTAACTTATCTACTTCCCACTTACCGATGAAACGTCTATCCAGGAGCCTTCGTGCTGATAACGTGTTGCGAAACAACGGGGTGGGTGGACTGGATACATCGGCTAAATGAAATACACTAATCACACAAGGAAACGCACGTCCTTCATCATCACACTTTATTTACGGGGCCATTCCACTTAACATGTTGCTAAAGGGAGAACTACAATACTTTTCATGCTTTTGGCATAACCAGCCATTATAAAGGCTTCGCTTTTATATCGTAACAGATATTGGCTGTGTGAGGGCGAGCATTGTCGTGAACAAGAAACCATGAACCTTGTTCTGCGTACTGAGGTCGTACCCTGCGTAGACGTTTCATGAAACGGATCAAAATTTCAATGTACCTTGCAGCATTCATCGTCGTTCCCTCAGGTAGAAATTCCTTGTGGTTAATGCTTTGACTATCAAAAAAGGTGATTGGCATCGTTTTGATGCGTGAGTTTTCTGCTCTGACCTTTTTCCGACGAGGTGATGCAGGAGAACGCCATTCCATGCTTTGCCGTTTCGTTTCAGGGTCGTACCTGAGACACCAGGACTCATCCTCAGTGATCTTTTGTTCGTTCATTTTCCTGTTCTCAGTTAAGAACCAACGCACTAAACAAGCACTTTGTAAAACAAGTCTTTCACGGAACACAAACGACGCTCAACTGAACAACGGTTGCGGCAGATGGTCAACACCTGCCGCTACGCATGTGCAGCGTTTTGCTTCGTTGCCAGATCGGCCGTTCTGACTTCATTCACCGAACTTTAGTGTCAGAGGTTGTATTTCAGGGGTGCCCTAGGCAAGAAGGAACGTCCGAGGAGTGTTTTCTTAGAGAAAAAGCGGGAAATCGTAGAAAATTAAGGAGACCAACGAATGAAAGACAAATTTCAAGATTGAGAATAGATTACGGCCATTTAAGTAGAAGTAGAATCCCTTTATTTAGGGGGTGCAATTAAAGTATAGAGGAGGATCTAAAATGCCGAGTATGTTAGTCAAGGATCAGTCCCACGAGAGTGGTCTAGGGGACCCTTGGTAAGATAATTAAAGTTAATAAAAGTCTAAAGATAACAAAAGTCTTTGTTGAACATAAACCGCAAAAAACCACAGCCGGCGTGAAGTAATCCGTACTTGTCCGGTCATTTTCAAAGGAAGACGCTCGTTCCGCTGCCTTTGTATTGAAAGCCATAAAAATTATTGCTTCCCCGAGGCCCGAATGGCCTCATGCGAATGAGGCCTTATAGGGAGCTTCAATGTAGGTTAGGCCATGGCCGTTTGGGTTCTCGGGGTCCTGAAGGGAGAGTCGCATGGACAAAGAAATTAGGGATGGATCGGCAATGGCCAATCTTATGAATAAACCTTGAAGAAACGAATAGAAACTTAGAGATGATGGGTAAAATATCAAATCAAATTAAATGGATGGAGTTTCCCAAAGGAACTGGGACGTCCGAAATGAAATCTTAAATGGCAAGAGAAAAATCTGGATACAGGGAGTTAGAGAGAAAGGCAGTAACGGACGAGACTGAAAAAGAGATGACGAGTGAAGACGAGAGTTGTAATTTCGGGAATCGGCTTACTGGCTGCGATGAGTTTCTAAGGCGCTAAAGACTGCAGAGGGTCTCTCAATGAACCTGGTGAGTGATGCATGGATGATATTCTCTCTCCCATATGTGATTTATATAGTGTAGGTTCTCGTAATTAATTATTTTGGGGGTGAACTGAGGTGTAATGAAATCACGGGTCATATAATGTTCAGGGTCAAGAACTTAAATGTTTTGGGGGCAAATAGAAGAATTTGTTAAGTATTTTTGAATGGACTTTTAATAAGGATGGTAATATGAGAAATACAATTTGCATTAATTCAATTAACTACAGTGTAAATAAACTAATTAACTTCCAGCATCTCATGTATGACTACTTTGTGTAATATTTGCCTGTGTTATACTTCATATATATACAGCGCAATGGAAACCAGGGAACGGTATTCGCTTACGTACTTACAAGAACGGTCTCAAACCCTAACGGGCTGACAATGTGATAGATGACCCAGAGACTCCTCTATAACCTTTGAAAAACGTTCACCCCATGAGAAAATTCTTCAAAAAACACCCCCCCCCCCCCATAGTTTGAATTTTGGTCTAGTCAGCTGTATATTATATCATATCAGGATGATTTTCCTTTCACTTCAAAATTTTTTTGTCGAAATTGAATGGTAATTTGATGTTATTATAAATCTCGTATTTATGCATTTCGCATTAGTGATTCAGATTGGGCTGGGGGGAGGGGAATTGGGACTGGAAACAAAAATAATAAACGAAAATAATGGTTCTGTCCCATAAAATACAGGACGTAATACGTGAGAGCTGTCCTTCCACTCTGCTTTTCCTTTTTAACGCTTGTCTACAACTTTCGGTTTTCCCAATTTGCTGGAAAAAAGCTGATGTCATTCTGATTCCCAAAGGATCGGACAAACTGCGTCCTCATCTACTGTAGATAACATAAGATGTACCAGTTTACTTTCTTGTCTAGGAAAATGTCTTGAAAAAATACTTGCTGGAAGACTCACCTGGCACCTTGCTCAAAGTGGAACTCTAAACGCTGATGAATACGGCTTCACTCCTCAAAAATCAATAGAAGATGCTTTTTCTCGTCTTTGTGAACTAGTTTGTAAAGGCAAACGTAAGAACTATTTTACTGTTTTGGTTTTCTTGGATATCAAAGGCGCTTTCGATAATGCATGGGGGCCTGGCATCTTGACTCTTTTGAAAAAGCCGCTGCTCCTGAAAAGCTGCTACTCCTGGAAACATTTTTAACTTATATAAAAGTTTTCTGCACCAGCGCACCACTGAGTTTGCACTTGGTAGTGTCTCAAAGAGATGAGTTGGAGAAAGGCTGTCCAAAGGGTTCTATTTCAGGACCAGCTCTCTGGAATTTAATCCTGAATGATCTTTTGCAGAAATTGTCACGTTTTCAGAACTGCCATCAAATTGCTTTTGCTGACGATTTGCTTCTTGTCATCCAAGGACAAAATTTAGGGACTGTCTGCCATCTAGCTCAAGATATTCTTGATGTCATGGTTCAATGGTCAAACATGTTAGAATTCAACCCAAAAAAAAGCAAAGCTATGATGGTACATAAAAAATGAATGATGAAATGGAACTGCTCTTAAAACTTGGCGAAAACGCGATAGAAAATGTCGAAGAAATAAAGTATCTTGGTGTTATCATTGACAACAAGTTTTGCTGGAAAAAACGCATCTCTTACCTGTCTCGCAAATCAGAAAAACTTCTCTGCGGCTTTTATAAAATCTGCAGAAATAATTTTAGTGTGAACATTGACGCCATAAAACGTATTTACTCCCAGGGGATTATTCCCGCAATCACATATGCTTCAAGCGTTTGGGGTGATAGTCTCAAGAAAAAAATAAACGCCAAATATATGAGAAAAATGCAGAGGTTTCTATTAAGAATAGTGAAGGGGTATAGGACAATAAGCTATGAAGCTCTTTTCATCCTTGCAGGAATTCCTCCAATTGATTTGGATATCCTCAACCACAAGCTCGCTCGAAGCTCCTTCACTTCATCCAACGCTGCTGAAAATGGAAAGCTTAGTGTGTCAAAAATCCCTCATCCGGCTGCCAGAAAACCGGTCTCAATTAAAAATTTCGATAGAATAATCCAGGAGAAGTATGATATTGTGTGTTACACTGACGGAAGCAAAATTAACGGCAAAGTTGGATTGGCCTTTGTCCTCTATCAATAAGGGATTGAAATCTCGCATCATCAATATCGCATTTGTGAGGACTGCTCGGTTTACCAAGCGGAACTCCTTTGTCTTAATCTCGCTCTGAAAAAAGTTATCGAATTCCCTGGCTCTAATTTTCTTATTTGCAGTTATTCTCTCTCTTCTCTTCTTGCACTTCAAGACATAACCAACAGTGAAAAATTAATTCTCGATGTTCAGTGCCTTTTAAAAAGCTGTCTCAATAACAAAATAGTTATAAATTTTTCATTTGTGAGAAGTCACTGCGACACAATCGGAAACGAGAGAGCGGATGAACTGGCCAAATCCTCCACTGCTCTCCGAAGAGTTAATAAAGTATGCAAACCTCCATATTCGTTCTGGAAACGCCTCTACCGAGAAGAAGTCGACAGAAGTTGGAACACCGAGTTTTTAAAATCCAGTAAGGCAAAATGGATAAAATGTTTTTTTCCAACAGTGCATCATCAGTTAAAGCAACCTTACTTTTTTCCGGATTTCCTTCTCACCCAGTTTTTAACTGGACACGGAAATTTCAAATCTTATCTCAAAAGATTTAAGTTAGCAGAGAGTGACATATGCAGTTGCGGAAAGGGAACGGAGGATCCCGAACATCTGATATTTGAGTGTTCAAAGGTGACAATTCAGAGAACTGTATTTGAACGTGATACCATCGAAAACAATACCATCGAAATTGGTGTACTCAAAAGAGACTGTGCGCCCTTCGAAGATTTGTACGTAGCATTAAGAACTGAGGCTTCTGTTTTCTTTCTTTCGTGTTGTTTGTAATTATATGTGTATATTTTCTCTTCGTTTTCTTCTTTTACGTATTTTTATTATATTTTTAAGTATTTTCATGATTACGCCTTTTTCTTTCTTTTCTTCTCTTACTGTTTTCTTCTTCTCCTTTTATTTTTTTCTTCAATTTTTATATATATATATTTTTCAAATGTATTATTTTTGTTTCTATTCTTTTATTTTTTATATCATTATTTTTTATTTTTATATGTTTTTTATTATTTTTAATGTTTTCTTTTTCTGTTTACTTTTTTTTTTTTTTTATCATTGTTTTATTTTCTTTGAAAACAATTTTTCTCTTTTGTACAAAGTATTGTAATTTTTATTTTTTCCCCACGGTAAATAAGCTGATTGTACCATTTTATATGGCCCTATGTTATACTGTGTGGTGCATAGGGAGATGTCTTTGTGACACAAAATTAAAAAAAAAGAAAAATATCTTAAATTTTTGATCGTCTTAGGGGAAATCACGGGTCACCATATTCTGCTACTTTTTATTACTACCAAGATAATTTAATTTGAAAATTAAAATTTTTCTAAAATATTTCTCTTCTATTACCTCGAATTCAGTGCTCTGGTGTCTCAATTAACGATACACCAGAGAAAAATAATATTGTACCGACTATAATTTTGAACGAAAAAAAAATTAAATACGTATGAGATTACGACTTACCAAGTGAGTACAAAATAGAAGGATGCAGTTTTCTTAATTTCATTGACTTGAATATATTCGGGTAAAGTTAACGAACGACTTGATTTAATTTCAATTTATTTCGAAGTGGTGCAATTTTGAATGATTTCATCTATATTTTCCGTCTTTTATCGCACAATTTTCCCTCACATTTTTAAAAAATGGGAAAATTTTATCTGCTACGACAATTGCATCAGCATCTGAATTCCACTCGAGGCATGCGATAGATTTAATAGCTGTTTTTTTTTTTTAATACATTATTCACACGACTGGACCAGAAGATTTGTAATAGTTTTACCGCTGTGGTGGTCGAGTGGTGATAGTGACGGACTCGCATCGCGGGGACCTGGGTTCGAGCCCCACCGTCACCACAGTGGTGGTCGGCTGAAGTTGGTTTTCTGTGGTTCCCAACTTCAAGGCGCAAATGCGAGCCGATCTCCGTTAAAAAATCTCGCCACAGAGAGCAACAGTTCTACAAACAGTAAAAATATTCAGTCATTACACTTCACTCACTTCACTTCTGAGATATAGATGGCAGTACTAAAAATCATACACAACTCTAGATACGCAGTCAGACTGTTAGGCAACACATACCTACACTTCCGGCACAACTCACTAGGTAGTAAATTGCCCATGACGATAGACCTGAGTTGTGCTCGGCTTGAAAAAAAATAGTTTTACCACCTGTTGCAATTTGAGAAGAAAATATGAAATTGCGTGGAAATCGTCTGCGGGAAAACTTATATGACTGGACGCAAAATTATTTCGGTCACAAAAACTGCATGAAAAAATCCTTACTATGCGGTAGCGACATTCCTATATTTGTATCGATAATGCACGTGTTGCGTAAAAATTATCTGTGATTTGAGGTATCAGTGGTAAAATTCTGCTTAGATGAAATAGATTTTAATGTTCCTTGCCATTAGATTTAATTCATAATATTTACTTGTTACTTACTTATTATGAATTATAATTACTTATTAAATAAGCACGTTCAAGGCTTACACGATGAGTAAATACACGATAAGAAATTCGTCATTGTAATCATCATTATAAAGTTCGGAAATTTTCAATTTAGTTTTAGGGAGTGGAATTTTTTGAGAAAGAAGTCTCTGCAACAGTCAAAAGTTTCTTGAAGAACAGCGAATGTATAACTCTGAGTAGAAATGTGCAAGTAGATTGTCTTTTTGCACAAATCGGCAAAAGATCATTTGGATAAATCAAGCTGCGTGTGAATAATAAAAAAAGCCTTCAGCGAAAGATGTAAATGATTTGAAACTTTCTTGCACACATTGTACTATTGTACTAGTGAAACTATACTCAGTACATTAGTTAAGAAGTCTTTGTACAGGGCATTTGAAATTAAAGGTCGCTCTCTCCATTGAGATCGCAATTCACTAAATAACACGTAATGTAATGGCGGAATGTGGTCTTTTCAGATGAAAACCTAGAATTGACAACTACATAGCATGCTAAACATTCATCGCTTAACATTTTAGCATCCAACCTCAGCATGAAGATGAAGACTTCTTGTTAATAATGATTTTTTTATTGAACACAGTTCTACTGATACAAGGAAATATTAAATCATTCACGAATTACCACTGAAGGCATTTTTTTTGTTCACTGCTCGGCATAGACGAAGATAGACGTGAAAGTCTGGGAAGGGCGCGCGATGATGATTGCTGGGGGGGGGGGGGTTATGATTATTATGTCAGTACATATATACGTATATTCATTAGATCTGTAGGCTCAGCCTTTGACGCGGGGGGGGGGGGCATTGCCTTCCCCAGTATCTCCACCCACGCTGCTCGGTTTATCGTAATCCTCTTCCTGTGGATCTGTTCAAGAAGATGGTCTACCTAACACTTACACTCTGCATAACATTCACTGCTCTGCTGGAAGTTGTTGGCCGCTGTCACAAATCTGACAATTCTCTTTCTGATTTCAAAAGAAGTAAATCTACACTTCTTTAAAAAACAAGTAGTGGATATTTACACCTTTTAATTTTTATACATCAGTCAAATGCAGGCCACACTAAACAAAGCGTCAAAGGTTTGTAGCTCTGAACAGAACATATGGTTCCCCAATTTTTGTGTTCTACAAGTGTGTCTTATTTTAGACTTAACAAAAGGTGGCAAAAACTTAAAATACTTTTTATAAATAATTAATGTATTAACTAAAGTACAAAAAAAATACCAATTAAAAAAACAAAATTGTGGTTTCATGAATCTTCTGCAATAAATTTTCTTGAGAACGTGAGTTCTTCGTTAATAAGTTTGCAAATACTCAAAATTATATTTATAACCGCGTGCTCGTAAATTCCAGGTCCGTAAGCAATAAAAGCTCCTATAAATGATATGAGATGTGAGAACGTAATTTGTTTGAAGTACTCACTGATCACTGACTTACTTTCTCGGCTTTTCGAACGAACCACTTCTTAAAATATGTTACTGAACATTCGCAAGTCCAAGGATTGCCAGACAGACTGATCGTCCTGAGCTTGGATAACCGCAAAACGGCGTTGGGTACCGAAACTAATGAGTTGTTCGCAAGTCGCAACTCTTCGAGGTCATAGGGAAGAATCCAGTCGTCTACAGTCGTCAATCTGTTGTTCTCGAAGTCGATGCTGACCACGCGATCCGCGACGGTGAATTCCTCATCCACGTTTTGCATGACGTTTACTTGTCCGAAATATTCTCTGTAATGATCGCTAGACAAGTCTAAAGGTCAAAAAGAGATATGTAACAATGGAATCACATGAATTAATTTTCGTCGAAATGATTGCACAAGCAATAGCATGTTAATAAAGTACCCAGCTGTCCATATTTAATTTTCTTCTTTGAGCACTGCTATCACACATCAATATCATATCAAATGAGTCGACAAGTTTCAAAACTCGTTAAACAACCAGATTTTTTCACAGAAATTGAAAATAAAACTTTTGTAGAGTAAGTTTCGAGCTGACGCTTGTTAAAATGTTAATGTTATGCCGTTAAAATTTAAAATTTCAAGCAGTCAGCTCAAAAAATACTCTACAAAAGTTTCTTTTTCACTTTCTGTAAAAAAGTGAAAAAATCTGATTGGCTCTTAATGAATATTGTAACTGGGCGACTCAAATAAAACCTATTCTGCACGTGAGATGCCCTGTAGAAGTGGAAGAGCTATCAGCAGAAAGACATATTCGAGCCCAGATAAAATCCGCATAAACTCAGATCGTTGTGGATGTCGTTCGAATTTTTTCTATGAATTCTTCAAATGAAATTAGGTCAAGGCTGATTCCTCTCATGTGGCTTTTTCTTAAATTTTTCATTAATCTAATTTTATAGAACAGAAATCTTGCATTAAATTCCAAAATAAATGGAGGCTGAGAACCCACCAGTATGTGTCCGCGAAAAAACCGCTGGAGTATTCGACAGATTTCGGTAACTGCATTTGACTTTCAGACGAGGGAGAGGCATTAGGTCCTGGACGCAAGAGCATCTGCACGGTGCGGGACACATTTTGACGCGTTGTCTTTGGAAATCCTTCCATGACTCGTTTCGAAGGCAGTAGGTGAAATCTGTTTCTAACGAAGAGTTTCGAAACCATTCAAGAAGCGGCATCAAGCGACAATCGCAAGATATTGGATTACCTAAAAATAGCGAAGTAAAACAAAATTCAATGGAACATAACTATTTTTTCATTATTTTAACTTCAAAATTTTTGATTATCACTGCATTCCAAGGTGAAAGTGGTCCTGCAACCGTTTAAAAATTTATACTACTTAGTTAATGAAACGTGGCACCCGATTTGATCTGAACTGGTTCATATTAAGGCATGGTGCATGACAAGAGTGATTCGATTCGCGGCGCGTAATGAAATAAACACAGATTTCAAATTTCAACGAAGTCAAAACATGAAATCGATATCGGTTTCATGTTTTTAACCAATCCGTGTCGATTTCCTTTAGCGTCGCGGATCGCATCGCTTGTCATATCGATCCAGTGTGCACCCTGTCTTAATCTGAGAAATACCTCGCCTATCCTGAGTATATTTCATCACTTAAGCTAACTTGAGTAATTATTGTTTGATAGCATTGATAAAAGTACTAAATAAAAATGATTGAGACTGAGCAATGATGAAATGGCTTTCCATCAATACCCTAATTAGGAAACACTCCTGGCAACATTAGTATTGGCGTGTGTATCTTCAGGAATAAGAGTTAGAATAGAAAAATCACGTACTTTCGAAGAAGAAATAGCGTAGTGACTTCGGTAGGTCATTTATTTTCAAGGTGGTGATTTGGTTCCGGCTAACGACCACAATCTGCAGCCTCGGCACTTTCCCAAGATGTTCGCCCAGTGACAATATCTTGTTCTGCTGCATATATAATTCCGAAAGCTCATTCAGTCCAATGAATTCTCCTGTTGAAACGCAAAATAAAATCAGAAACATCCGAACAATGAAATGTTAAATATCCGAGAAGTTGCCTCGAAAAAATATGAAAATGGATGAGATTCAAATTTTCGCTGGCAGTTAACTGAATGGAAAAACATGGATGCCTATAATCTGTGAGTCCAGGCCTGACTAGCCCTCATGCGCATAAAATTACAGCAGTGTGACAAAAAAAAAATTAGATGGTCACATTTTAACTTTAATGCTTAAGTTTCTTAGGGGGGAATAGGGAAGTTTCAATCGAGCATAGTTTCATATATTCCATTATTTACCACTTTTGTGAACTTTCATTTAAGGCCCTTATAATATCTTTTTGCAATGCTATATAGTAGAAAAAAGTGTGCTCTTTAATTTTTGGGGTTGCAGTAATTATTGAATGGGATATGGTCATTTTGCTGTTATACAGTGGTGCATCACGATTCAACACCTATCCGTTTACGAATTCAAGTCAAATTGCGGGAAAATATTCTCTGTATGTCTATCCGGCGATCTCACGCATGCGCAGTCCCAAAGAATTTGAGTGGAGTTGATATAGACGTCGAATTCCTAGACGCTGCTGTATTCGTTTCGAAAGTCTGACGAAATTAGCGTGTTAATTATTGAAGGAATCTTCAAATGTGATTTCGAGCGAAGTAGCAAATATTGAATCTCACCGTCTCTGAAGCTTTCGATGAAGTTCCTTGACACGTTCAGAGATTTCAGCCTCGACAGGTATCGAATACTGCCGTTGAGACTCCTCAGTTGGTTAAAGCTGAGGTCGAGCAATTCCAAATCATTCCTAATTGATATGAAAACTGCTTCGTCTAAGCGGTTGATGCGATTTCCCGTGATCATTAGCACTTCGGTACCGTGAGTTCCCCGGAGATCTGTCTCGACTAATGCCTCCAGGATGTTGTCGTTCACCTCGACTTCCTGCAGTTGCGTTAGTTGCAACATCGAGCCTAGCAGCCGCAGTCGATTTCCGGTAAGATACAAACGGTTCGACGTGTATGATATCAGCGCTACAAAAATAAATAAATGATGCATTCATCAACTTTCTATTTCATCGTATAATCAACAAACAAATACACATTAGGAGAAAATGTAGGCAATCCGTTCTTTCCTCTTTGAATAAATCCCCCACAGCGAGTTACAGATCTTACATTTGTATTGCACTTCTAAGAATATTCGGTGGCAGTTTCGCCCTTATAAGATAAAGCAGCGCCTGAACACATACATGCAACGTAACTTACATAAATGCATAGTTAGGGTCAACACCAATTAATATTCCGACACACCCACCTTTTTGGAAGGTAAAATGGTTGTATATTGCCTCTGTGGTGACAGACCAGGGCTGTGTACGGTGAAAAAAATAAATCAACGAATGTAAACACCAGGGTTGGAAAATACCCGGGTTTTTTTCAGATCAGTTGAGAAAAACCCAACCCACTGGGTTTTTCCCAGGGTTTTTGATATTGAAGCATAAGAAAAGAAAGTTATACAGTCAAACCTCGTTAGTGCGTCACTCGGTTAACACGTCACTCCGCTTACCGAGTCACTGTTTGGAAGTCCCAATTGTCCTCAGGCAGGGATTGGCACAGCTATGGCTTACTCCGTTTAAAAAACAAAAACCATAGCAAATTATTTGTATGCAACTAAATTCTGAAACAGATAAATCTTATTTCTCTAAAATGTAGTTAGGTTAAGAGTTTATTTTTTTTCTATATATACATACACACACCTTTGCTTTACCTGAATACTAAATAAGTTATATTTAAATCATTTTAGTTTTTTGTATGTGTTTGCAATACTTTCTTTTAAAAGGAGGGAAAGGGAATCATTCTAGGAAGAATTTATTGTGCGCTTGTTGAGTAGAAAAGCACGCACCTAACCCGACTCGACATGAATACAGAGGGTTTTCGGCGATCCCGTGGCATCTCTGGCCACTCTACAGCTCTTCATTAGTGGGCCAACATTCATTCATTCATTCAAACCCAGCACAACTCCGGTCTATCTCCATAGGCAATTTACTACTGATTGAGTTGTGCCGGAAGTATGAGTGTCCCCCTCCCCAAATCCCCGGGCCACGAAAGCGACTGTATCCTAAATGTACGTTACACAAAATACATTCAACTGCCTGGCACCTGACCAGCCGGCGCCTAGCCCACAAAGTCCAGCCGCCCCTCGAGCAGCCGCCCAGCCGGCATGGTTTGAAGGGAGTAATTGCCTCGCGCCCGTTGCCTACAAGGAACAGCTTTTGCCCTTATTTTATTAGAGTCTAATTCGTGCCTTCCTCCTTCTTCGCCTCGTCCTCATTGGAAGCCGGTGCCTAGATAGTCTGCCTCTTGATCGTCCTCACTCCATTCTTCTCCCTGTCTCCTATTCTGTCTCCTGACGTCTTCTGATCCTCTCACTCCTCCTGGGTGCAGGTGGGCGCGTCGCTCGATCTGCCGTTCCCGTCCGCTTATTATGGAGCCACTCCATGTTCTCTTCCAAAAAGCCGACCTTGATGTTTTTGAGTGCTTTATCATCCTTGGCCATTCTTTTAAACCACCCGTTCTAAAATTGAGGCCGTGGATTTACTAAGTGAAAACGACGGGTGTGGACACATTCCGTGGCAAAGTGAATTGGACTTCCCACTCCTCCGCATATACACTGCTCGTTGTCGGAAATTTTGAAACGCTTGAAGTTGGTGGGAAACGGTCCATGGTCCGAGAAGAATATTTTGCGAGAAAGTTGTTAGCTTTCTGATTAGCCTGTAATGTAAATACGTGTAAATTGACGTGCGTCTAGAGCCTGCGGTAGACCCAAAACCAGCAACCAATGAAAAAGCAGCATTTTATGACGTCAGTAAATCGGGAGTGGAGAAGGTTTTTTCCTCTCATCTTCACTAGAGCTTGATCGCAGGATATGATCTTGGTTATTTGGCACGATTGTTGATTGCGCCAACATACTTGGCGACGTTTAATGATAGATATGCTTAATTTTACAGGCGTTTTATAACCGCAATTAGTGCAGTGGTTAGAGCGTAAGGCCGGCGTTACACTATAAAAGTTTGATAAATTTTCTTTTATAAAACTTGGCAAAGATCTTTTATAAATTTTGTATTCAATTTTTTTTTAAATTTATTTTATAAAGGAAATGGACCACATTACACTATATAAAAGATTTATATGAAATTGTTTTTGCAAAAGTTTTCGTCCGTTTGTCAGTCTTCGTTAGGCTGGTATTACACTATAAAACTTTGATAAAAATTCCTTCATAAAACTTGAAAAATGTGACCAATCAATACAAAACAAACAAACCAATACAAAACACGTGTGTTACATTCGAGCGAACTTAACTGATCCGCCTATTGGTTGCATTTTTGAAGTTTTATAAACGAACTTTTATCAAACTTTTATAGTGTAATCCCGGCCTTTGTCTTGGGCTGTTGCTGGTAGTAGTTATGGATGAAGAAATTTTTTTACCATTTGCTATAGGAAATTTATCATTTGCAACCTCTGTAATGGCCTCGGTTTTAAAAAACATGAAACTTATGTGAATGATTGTATTGGATGGAGTAATTTGCGGAAGAAGCTAATTATTATTAACGCTCAGAGTAAAGGTTTAACGACTAAATTGCCCGTGTTTCATCATATTAATATTGCGTCTTATATGTAACGGTAAAATCTCAAAGACTCGGGTTTTACCAAAGCAAGTTGGTGAAAGTCCAAAAAACGCTTGTAAACGTTTCCATTTCGGATTTTTACTAAGTCAAAGTCCGTTTTAAATGAATCAGTTAATCATCACGAACTTATTAGTTCCTAATGATGATTAGCTTATGAATAATAATTCATTAATTATAAACAAATAATTAATTAACAAACGAAATAACCACCATGGTGAGTTTTGGATGCTATTTAAGTAATTGATGCTCATAATTAATTTACTCCTACCAGTTAAAGCCCGTTTTAATTAATTTAACATCATTAACTCAATCGTTCCCCCAACCATCTTGATTAATTAATAATTGTTTAATAATTATAATTACTAGTGTGAATGATACTTATTGATGAATTAATAGTAATAAGTATTTAAGTAAAACTTATTTCGTCATGAGATGGCACGCGGGGGTGCCGAGCATGGGCGGAGATACGGGGGGGGGCATGGGGGGTATTGCCCCCCAGCATCAAAGATGAAGTTGACTGATCTAATCCATATATGTATAGATGAATTGACACATCATCATCATCATCGCTCCCCCCAGACTTCCAAGTCTATCTCCGCCTATGATGCCGAGTGCGCTTTGCCCACTGATCCGCCTCCCCACGCATTGAACGCATGATGACCCCACACCCCTCTGGAAATGTCGGGACCCTAACTAATGGCCTTGAATACAAGTGAACATAAACCTGGATGAAATGAGTAATTTTGTGGGAAGCGAAATAATCTAGTTGATCTATAGCAAAACAAATGAAATTTCAAATTTATGGATTCATTATTTTTTATTTCGTGCCATCTAGCTATCGCGTTGACAAAACACACCCGACGTCGATTCTCGCAATAGTACGGTAGTGCTTCAGAGAGATATTCGGGCTTTTTTCTTGAAATACAACTTTCGATTTTATGGAACTTAATCCATTGAAAAAAAATCGATCCACCAGTGTGGCTTCCCAAAGAAAAACTTGGAAACAACCCCGCCCCCTAAAATTTGCGGACTCGTAGATTGTCACCCGCGACATGTAACCTTCATTGACCCATCCAACCCCAATCTTGCTATAACCCATGTCTGTAAAACTTAAGAGCATCATAAGGCCCCGGGCATGGCCCCCACATCCTGAAGCAGGGCCCCTAGGCTGGGATCTTTCACGTTCCCCTTTATGATGAATTTATAGTTGAAAAAACAAAAAAAATGATGAAAATCATCCCGGGCCTCAGGGCTGGAGCCTTGTCAGCCCACCCCTTGTGGGGACCACGGCCCCAGACCGAGTGATGTTATAGGGCTTCCACTACCTGATTGCAAGTACCAGAAGTATAGGGCCTAATTTACATAAATACTTTACTTTCGGAAATAATATACCATTTCATATATACCAACCAAATACCATAACGCAATTTCATATTTTCTTACCCCTCTATTTCTCAAACAATCATCACTCGAATTCCTTCCCCCCCCCCCCACCTTGTCATTAAAGTCAGCAAACGCGAACCCCCCCCCCCCCACCACCACCACGAGTGGTGACGTATTACTTGAAAATATGAGACCCCTTGTATCCCATATATATAAATATGACCATTCGTTATAACGATATATTCAACATTATTTTAGTATTGCATTGCAGGTTCACTAGGACGGAATTGAATTCGTTATAACCGATAAGCATCCAACTGTTTGTTTCTGTTTTTGCAGGCTGATGTTCACATATACGGCATTAAGATATTTGTAGCTCCCACTGACTACCTTACAACTCATTTTCTAATTTCTTTATGAAATCATAAAGTATAGCCTATACGTAAACTTCAGCAATTGAAATTGCAGTATAGAAAGCATCAGCATTAATCTTTTTTCAAATATAGGACGAGGAGGCTAACTTTGATAAAATAAAACTTGATAAAGAGCGACTTTTATCGAAGTTGCCCATTACACTATGAAATTTTTTGTCAAACGTATTTCATAAATGATCTTTGACAAAGAACTTTCATAGTGTAATACCGGCCTAAGACACGCATTGCGTAGGTTGTGGGTTCGAATCCCACTAACTCGACTGAGGTTTTTCTCATTACTATCTTCGTTTTTTTAATGTATGATTAAACGTGATTCATTCATATCACCAGTATCCAATCAAAATAAACATGCTTTTATAAATAAATGTTCTATTTATAATATGTCTGACATGATAGAATCAAAACAGGATGAATCTTACTTGTTTTTTTAAAAATCATATTAAGTTATTGTCAATAGTATACAGCCCAAGAAATTTTAAGGATCAAACCCCTGCTAAAGCAGAAAAAATATAAATAGAAAAAACATAAAACTTAATTGTTTCAATATTCAAATTGCAAAGGTGATTAATAAACTAAAAAGTAAGGGTTTTAACGCAGATTTCGCATGAATAGCGAGTATGAAATGACTTATAAAATTTATTTTTTTGTTTCATAGATTTTTTATTAATTAAAAAAAAATCCATGTTTATAATTTTTTTGAAGGAAAACTCATTTGTTCTTGATGTATTATATCATCGTAACAGAAATTTTATGTTAAGTTTACGTAACAGAATGCACTTCTTTCAAATGTTCTCTGTAATCACAAAATGTTCTTAACTTTGCACTCTTCAAAGCAAGAAATGGAACCTTCACATAAAATTTTGTGGACATTTCTCACGTGCTTCCTTAATGTGGGGGGGGGGGATTTACTTTTGAAATCCTTTTTTACAGACGCCACAAATTTCTCTCGCCAGCATGACATACAAGTCCTTTATATATTCTAGAAACCTTGATATACAAGTCGCCAAGCAGGACAAGTCACCGCTAAGCGAGGAAGGGAGGGGGATCTCCCTTTTTGGTGACGTCAAAATGATGCTTTTTGATTGGTTGCTGGTTTTGGGTCTACCGCAGGCTGCAGACGCACGTTGTAAATTGCTGTTCTGTAAATAAATCTGTTTGTCCGTCGAACCGCTTCTTGTTTTGCAATCTGAAGTCTTGTGAAAAATTATCCTTAACAATTTGGTGTCAGTAGTGGGATAATTCAAGACTTGCATGAAGACAAGAACAATGGACATGGATGAAATGCAAGAACAGAGCTGAACCAACTAATGTCTGTGATGGGCCAGATGAAGTTGGGCATTGTGGAAGAGATGAACACGTCCGCCGTCAACACGTCCATTGCTGCTGTTAAAGAGGATGTCACGAACTCTATCGCCGTTGTTAAGGAAGATGTCACCAATGCCATCGCCATTGCTATAGCTGGAGTGAAAGAAGAATTTTGCTTTAAACAGTGCAAACAAACAAAATCTTGTTTGTGATTTTCCGATTAATTGCCAGATTAGGAATTAGACAGACTCGATGAAAAGGCAGTTGTGATTGAACTTTGCGAGAAAGTTGTTAGCTCTCTGATTAGCCTGTAAATACGTGTAAATCGCTGTTCTGTAAATAAATCTGTGTTTGTCCGTCGAACCGCTTCTTGTTTTTCAATCTCGAAGTCTTGTGAAAAATTATCCGGAACAGTATAAAATGTATGGTTGTGTCCGCCCTGCCCTCCTCAAACCTAAATTTGTAAAAAGGAACTACGCGGGACATTTACAGATCGCTTAAGTGTCCCGTGGTACATTTTCAGATCACATAAATGACCTGGGACACAGTTCCAGAATATTTAAGCGATCCGTGACACATTTAGAGATTCCTTGAGTGACATGCGACGTAGTTTTAGAGCACTTAAGTGGCCCCCCAGTGCGGTTCTACATCACTCAAGTTAGGGCCCTTTCACACGGAGCGGATGCGGGTCCGGAAGAAGTTTTAACAATTGGAATATACTGCGCCTTTCAGACGAGCCGAAAAATCTCCGCACCTAGGAAATGTTCATGCGGGTCCGGACGTCGTCCGCATGTGTCAAAACCTAAGTGCGGGCTCCGCATCCGCACATAGAAGTTTTGACAATAGGTTTATTCGGAGCTATTCACACGATGCGGATGCGGAGCGAATTCGTCCGCATCTTTGGCTACTTTTTGAAGGTGATTTTTCACGGAATATTTTTAATTATTTGCCATAAATGCCCTTAAAAACACCATATGATGGTCCTTGCTCATTAATATAATGTACCCACACACGTGTATCCCTTCGTTTCCTTCTGAGATTGAGATATAGCAACTTCAACTGCCTTTTGTCCATATTTCACAATTTTATACAATAAAACCTGCCAACAACGGCCACTGACGGGACCAAAACTATAAGCCGTTCTGTTCATTACGAATATTTAATTGACTACATACTTTAATAACTTTTAAATTTAATTTAAAAATTTTAATTTTTTTCTTTTCAAATTCTTAAAATTATTTAAAAATATGAATATCTGAAATATTATTTTAAATATTTGTTATGTTTTTAAATTTTTAATCTGTTAATTTTCTTAAACTTTAAAAAAAATACTTTTATTAAACAACGTTATCCACGTACGGTGTTCACTCAGGGCCGGATTAAGACGTTTGAAGACCCTAGCACTTGAATATTTTTGGTGGTTCCCTCGATACCTACAAGTATATTTTACTCAATATTTAGTCTGTAAACTTAAAAAAATGAAATTTTATATTTCAGAAGTGACTAATCTAAGGATGGGATTTCACTCTAAAAGGTTTATGAAAGTTATTTTATAAAACTTGAAGAAAGCAACTAATAAATTGCAAGTGCAACCGATAAATTTATTAGTTGCTTTTTTAAAAGAATTATTATAAAATTTTTATAGTGTAATCCGTACTTGGGCCGGGATTATACTATAAAGTTTTGTAAAAGATCTTTTATAAAAGTTAAAAAATTCAACCAATAGGCGCATCGGTTGCATTCAAGCAAATGCAACCGGTGATCTTAATGGTTGAATTTTTCACGTTTTATCAAAGAGCTTTTACAAAACTTTTATAGTGTAATCCCAGCCTAAGACAGAATTGTGATGTGAATATTTCTAAGCACAGACATTTTGAAAGTCCCAGCCCCCTCCCTTTTTTTATACTTGCAAATTCTTTGATATTTGCTGATTTTTTTTTTTTTTTTTTTTTGGAACATCGAATGTTTTTGGATGTTTTTGGATTGGATTTTTCGAACATTGGATGCGTTTTTGGAATTTTCTTTCATATTTTTCCGAAAAGACAGATTTTTGTTCAAAATTTTTTGAAAATATTTTAAGATATTTTCTCCCATCGACTACTTGTGAGGATCGGAATGGAGGCATCTTTAGGCTCAATGATAAAAACCACCAAAGAATGCCTCTAGGCTGCCTATGGGCACTGAATCAGGGGTGAAGGAGAAAAATAATTACAAAAATTGCGAAAAAACAGTTTTTATACACGAATTTCGAACTAAAGATGCGGGCGATTCGTCCGCATCTTCAGCGCTCGTTTGAATGGGTATGCGGACCCGCATCCGCATCCGCTCCGTGTGAAAGGGGCCTTATGCGTGGAACATTCTCAGATTATTTAAGTGATCCACGGCATATAATTACTAATCACTTCAAAGCACTTAAGCAGCCCGGACACATTTCCAGATCAATTGGATCCACGAAAAATTTAGAAACCACTAAAGTGGCTCTGTAGGGCACTTATCAATAGGGGAGAATGTTACTTCAAGTACCCACAAACTATCGAAAGGTTTTACTCTTTTTTGGCGCACCGAGTAAGATTCCATTAAGAATATTTCATATTTTCATAAAGGGTGGTTGATGACGTAAGCATTATCCAAACCCCCTCCCCCCCCTTGTCATCAAAAGTCAGCAAATCGGAAACCCCTCATCGATGCTGACGTAATACTTGAATAGCTCCTAAGTCAGAATCTGATCTTGATCCAGCGACTAATGCTCTGCGCCTTCCTTTTTAATAACTAAATTCAAAACGAAGTATTATATATCATTCTAATTTTCAGGATAACAATGCAATATTTCCTTAATTAAATGAATCAGATAAAGATCAAATTAAACATCAAATAAATGTTCCAATTTATTTGATGAAATAGGGGTATGCGTAATTTTATAATAAAGTGTTTTGTACCTTCGAACGACTCCATCTTGTTGTAGCAGAAAAGCAGCTGGAGGCTGGTGCCGAAGTCTATGGTCTGGTTGTGGATAATTCGAATGTTATTGCCACTTAGGTCCAGCAGGTTCAGTTCGTTGAGGTATTGGAAGTGGTTGACGTCGAATTCCAAGATCCCACAGTAGTGCAAGTATAGGAAACGCACGTTCGGGATTTTGCCGTTGAAGCTGTTCTCGGACAGATATCCCAAAGGATTGTGATCCAGGCTGAGAGTCACAACTGACGTCATGTTTTCGTAAAGGATTTCGTCCGCATTGCTCAGGTTATTGCGACCGAGATAAATAAACTGCATGTGAAACAAAATATTATTCACGAGGAAAACTCATGCATACTTGGTACGACGGTTGTCGTACCAAATGAGTCGTTGTCATTTTTGCGTACATAATGATAGAGGTGTTCAAAATTTTCAACTGGGTGTATAGGATGGACCACGATTTATTTTCACACCGTTATTCGAGTGCTTTAACAAAGTGATACAAGTATCGATTAGATTAGCGCGCGAGTGGCGCAGTGGGGAGATGTTCGTCTTCCACTATGAAGGTTGCCGTCAAGGTTCGAATCCGGGCAAAGCACATCAGAAACAAGTTCTTTACCTACCGAGCCTCGGGCGACCACTGATAGATGGCGCCTTCAATTCCCACCCAACTCCACTGCTTGGAAATTGCCGTTGACTTCTACTGGCACGTTCAGAAATACGATACTCCTGTTGGGAAAAATCGAGAAGCTATCTGTCCATTCTTCGATTGATGACAACTGTGTTTTTAAAAAATGGGTATAATTAGTTTTTATTTGTTCCTTCATTTTAATCTTTTATTTTTTTTTTGGGTTGCTGTACTTGAAACTAATGGGCATCCTCAATTGTTATGTTTTTTCCCTTCTCCTTCCTATTTTTTTTTCCCAGCTACCTCATTGGACTTGCGAGTTCACTTGCAAAAATGAGTTGGCTGTTAACGCCTTTGTATCCGTATAATATAAAGTATACAGGGTGATTCAGAAAAAAAAAAACTTTTAAAAGGTGATAGTACACACCAATACAAACAATTGTCATCAATTAATGCATGGTCTAACATGAAATGCAAACGCGCTAGAGCGTTTCGAAACGGTCGCTCCAGAAACGTTAAAACGGCATTCCTGTTGAAATTTATCGGGAGAAAAAGAACTATACATGCAAATGTAACCTGGGGAACAAGAAGAAACCGTGTACAAACCTGCGTCACAGTGAATAAAAGGCGTGGACGCCAGCCCTGTGAAGCTATTCGAGCGTGCAACCGTTATAACGTACGGGATAATGGCGCACTTTAGTAATACTGAAAAAGCAGACATGCGTTTAATTTCCGGAGCTGCATACGGAAGTACCACAGAGGCAGCATGAATTTACAGTGAGTGTTTTCCCGGCAGGCGGTTATCCAATCCGAAAACATTTGCGCGCTTGCATCGACAGCTGTGCGAAACGGGATCCTTTTTTACTTTCCGGTGGAATAACTCTGGAATAACTTTACGCGACTGGCGTCCACGCCTTTTATTCACTGTGACGCCGATTTTCGTACGGTTCCTTCTTCCGCAGGTTACATTTGCAGGCATGGTGTGTGTTCTTAATCTCCCGATAAATTCCAACAGTAATGCCGTTTTAATGTTTGCGTAGCGGCCGTTTCGAAACACGATAGCGCGTTTGCGTTTCATGTTAGACCATGCATTCTTGATGACAATTGTTTGTATTGGTGTGCATTATCACCTCTCAAAGTTCTCATTTTTTCTGAATCCCTCTGTAGTATTTGTCTCCTATTTTTCTTGCGGCTAAGCTTTCATAATGTCAATAAGTGCATAAACATTTCCGCTTGTGAGCCGTATTTCATCCAGGACTGCTTTTGTGTCATATCAGAACTAAATTGCTTCTTCGAGTGCCAAATACGAATGAGCAACACAGATGAAATGAATTTAAGGGTGTTTTGCACGATCTTTGTTTCCCATGCTTTCCTATGGGAAAAATCTCCTTCCTTTAAGGAACCGTTTAAAAATGTTCTATTAATTTTAGGCACTCACATTAATTTAAGCAACACAAATAATGTTGAGACACAACGATTCATGACATTTGAATGAGTGGTGTTTGAAAAAATGTCCCTTATTTAACAAAAAACTTAGTTTTAAGAAAAGAGCATTTTAATGGAAAACAGTGTATATAATGCCTGCCAGCAATTTATGTTAAAATATTTTAAAAATATTTATAATACAGGTAGAACAAAAACGAATGCAAATGCAGAAAATTTCATAGTATTTGAAAATTGAAAAATTCTAAATGTATTTTTTGGAAAATTTGTTTCACCACAATCCCCCTTTAAATACACACAGTGCCGTAACTAGCCATTGTTGTGCCCTGTGCAAGAATTTGCATTTAGGCCCATTTTTTGCGCAAAATGGGGCTAAACGGGTCAATCTGGGCCCCCTTCCAAGTAGGCCCTGTGTGGGTGTACCTGCCTATTTACAGCACTGAATACACATGTCAATTTTCAATTTTTTTCTTTAGTTTCAAGTTTATTTTACAATTTGTGTGAATACATGTTATATGATATTATTGGCAACTAAGGAGATGAATGTCCCATACTGATTGTTACAATTAATTAGGTTTATAAAACATAGTACAGTCATATTATTTTTCAGATATATGGTGGAAAAAAACACAAAAAAAAGTAGTTATAAATGAAAATAGTATAATTTTAAAAAAAAACCAAATAAAGTATGTTTCAAATTGTAATATAAATAATAAAAGATATTCTCACGCAACGGTGGAGATGCTATAAAAATTACATATGAATAATATCAACGTCAATTCTTAATATAGACTTAATATTGACCCGAAATATACAAAAGAAAAAAAAAGAAAAACATTTTAATGATATACATAATAAAAATGGAGCCAGCACATGAATTTGTACAGTATTATGGAAGGTGATTTAAAGATACGATTTAATTTAGCATAATGTTAGAGGATGAAATCAGAAATGGGACTCAATGTTAGCGAGTTCGAGCAGATAAAGTTTGAGGCGTTTTTTTAAAGGGAGTAAATGCAGTGGTGTCAGTGATTTCTCTGGGTAGATTATTATAGAATTTTGGAATCAGAAAGATTAAGTGATTTTTAAGAATATTTTTAAGAGTATTGATATATTTAAAGAGCATTGGTATTTTTTTTAAATTATTAATAAGGATTTATAAAAATAAGAGGTAACGCACTGGGAGAATTTTTAATGAATGAAATTGATCAAATAAGGGATAACATAATCACAATTAGTGATGCATCTGATAGCTTTTTTATGGAGAGAAATAATAAGCTTGATATTAGTTAGATAATCTCCTCTCCAAACTGAGAGACTATATATTAAATATGAATGAAACATTAAATAATAGAATGTTGTGAAAAAATGGTTATTAATGTACGGTAGAGCTTATATAAAATGAAACAGAGCCCAGTTTGAAGGTATTTAATATGCAAATTCCATTTCAAATTTTGGTCAGTATGAACGCCAAGGTATTTTATGGATGTTACTTGTTCAAAACATGGTGCATGAGGTGAAGTGCGAACAGACATGGAAAGTTATATCATGGTTGATTTTTGAGGAATGGATTGAAGGGAAAAATTAATATATTTACTTTTTGTTACATTTATTTGTAGATAATTGCATTGAAACCAATTTCTAATTTTGAAGAGGTCTTTGTTGATGATGTCAGTGAGTGCCAAATACTCCGTTCCTGAATAAAGTATGACCGTCATCAGCGAGGATGATAATTTTACCTACTATGTCGAGGTTACAAAGGTCGTTAATAAAGATTATGAATAGCAGCGGGCCCATAACCGATCCTTTAGGGACTATTGCATTTTACCATCTGGGTTCTATTGTCAATATAAAATTTGATGATGCTAAATGCGTTTCCTCTAATTCCATAAGCATATAATTTCGAGAGTAAAATACCATGATTAACACTATCAAAAACTTTCTTGATATCTAGAAATACTCCTATTGTTTTTTTAAAATGATCTGTATTCTTATAAACAAATTCAGTGAATGTCAATAGAGCAGATTCTCTATGTCTGACAGGTAAAAAACCATGTTGATTTTTCGAAAAAAAATTATTAGTAGATTAAAAAAAAAAGAGTTAATTCTGGATTTAATAATTGTTTCGAAAATTTTAGAGGTTTGAGATAAGATAGAAATAGGTCTATAGTTATGCAAACAATTTGAACCTCTATTTTTGTAAATAGGGATCACAACTGCTGATTTGAGAGACAGGATATTCCCCATTTTCCATACAATTATTTATAAGATCTAAAAGAAGTTGTAATGTACAGGAAGGAAGAGTTTTTAAAGCCTTTGCAGTTATGATATCAAAGCAAGTAGCCGAATTGCGCAAGGACCTTAAAATTTTTGTAATTTCCCAATATCTCTTTTGGCAAGAAAAACAGTTTTCATTGGAACATATGAATTGTAGAAAGTTATTTTGTATCATTGTACAATATTTATGAAATGGGTGTTGAAGTTATTAGCAAGGAGGTGTAAATTTGTTTCGGTGGGTAGTGTCCGATTTTTGATGTTGGATCCTAGTATTTTTTTCAGTTGACGTGTTGCACTTTAAAAATTGTACTGTGAGATAGTTTTGCTTAGCTATTTTTATTTTGTCTTTGAGAAACTTTGCCAAATTTTTTAAGCATGTTTGAACAGTATATCGTATGGATAATTTTTTTTTTTTTAAATATAATTTTTGTTTTATCTCAATTAAGTGGACTAGGTCTGAATTTATCTAAGATTTGTAAGCTTTCTTGTTAGAAGTTTTATGGTAGTATTTAGAACATTGCGTATTATTGTTTGTAGTTTTAACACAAATTCATCAAAGATGAGTCCAGGTGTTGTGCTCTTGAAAACAAAGTTAGTTTTGTAAGATGTTAATGTTGTAAAATCCGTTTTTTTAAGCATCTTTCCCATCTAATCACAGGCTTTAATTGGTGCAAAGGCTTTCATGACCTTCAAATCAATGTTTCTATACCCAATCCTATTTCACATATATTACACTTAAATTCACGTATCTGTGTGACATTGTCCTACAGTCACCTGTAGGAGACATAGGTAGCACTTAAAAAAAATAGAAATGAAATGTTATCAGAAACCTCAAAATTAGTTTTATGTGTTGAAAACATTTTCTTTGTTCTCGTTGAGTTTTACTTAGCGTGTTGTTTATTTTTGGGTCATATTCTGCGGTGTTCTCTTTTTGTTTTTTCTAGCACACGTTGGATTGTGAGATAAGTGGTTTTTTATTATATTGCCTCAATTTTTTTAATTTTCGTTGTGTTTTTTCAATCAACTTAAATTTTTTTTCTCGTTTGCATTTCATTTTCATTGTTTTTTTTCGCCGGGTTTGTGTTTCCTCGCTTCTTTGATATAAATTCGTAGGTTTTTTGAACCTTAGTGTTAGCAAACAGAGTATACTTTTCCCGGGTACTCTCAATAACTTTGTTTTACCTTCCACTTGGGCCTATTGCTGTAGTGTTAGTGATTTGAGATAGTTAGCTAATTCTAATAAAGTATAAATTGTACTTTGTAGCTTAATACTTTTTTTAGAGTGTGTTGTATTCTTTATTATACTTATATATATATATATTTTCTTCTTCGTGATTTAGTGTTGAGCATTCTATTTTACGAATTTTTTCGTACAATCTCTTACGTATATTTCGCTATCGATTGGTGAGGGACAATGCAAGGTTATGGTGTCGCAGGGAATTTTTCTCTAATAGGGTTGTTAATAAAGGGAACAGCTTACCCCCGGAGGTAGTAAATTGTAATACAATTGACACGCTTCAAAAGAAATACGATAAACATGTTGGGGTAAATCGAGAAGCTATCCATTCTTAGAATAAGACAACCATAAGTATTCTTTATGGGCATTGTATAATATTTTATCATGTATATATTGTTTATAATTTTCAGTAATTGCATTTTTAATTGGGTAGCTGTATTTTTGAAATATATGATATCCATATTTTTATGGGCATCTTTTTCTCAGCCATCTCGTTGAGCATTTTGCCTGTTGTGGCGTTGTATTTGTATAATGCATTTTACATTATTTTAATTTCCTGCTAACGTTTTTCATTTTCCTATTTTTAATTATTATTATCTAGCTTTAGCAATAGTGTTAGTATGCCTGGACTAGTGTTGTGTAGAGCTTGCGACGGGAGGTTTCCCTGGTCTAGGGGTATAGTAGCTGATAGTTTCAATTGTAAAGGGTGCTTGGATAGGAAAAGGCTGGAACTCGAGGTCGAAGCTTTACGGGAAAAAGAGTGCTAAAGGGCCCGGTTATAACGGAGCCTCTGGTCGTCGAGCCACCTGTTGATGAAGAAGCAATCTCCACAAACAACGACGGTTTAGAGGGCGAATGAGTGGTCGTGGATGAGGTAGAGGGGGATAGTGATAGGGGTTTAATCATCGGCGATTCTATGGATAGAGAACTTAGGAACCGAGTGTGTAGGGATTTTCGGGGTTTCGAGCGCTGTTGTCTTCCTGGGGGGAAGATTGGCAACGTTCGAGACGTTTTTCATCGCCGAAAGTTGCCTTGCGGACGATTCTGTGGGTGGGAACAAATCAGGTAAGAGCGAATATTAGTGAGACTCTGTCAGAGTACCGGGATTTACTATTATCCGCTAGATGTTGTGATGGCAGTGATTCCAGTGCTGTCAAGGGGTAGTAGGGGGTATAGGAGTAGGATCTACCAGTTCAATATAAGCCTGAAGGACATTTGCTCCTCACTTGGCGGTCACCCAAGGAGCACCCATCTTGGAGCTTCCCGCATTTACCGATAGGTGGCTTCGTTCGGATGGGATCCATCTAAATAAGAGGGGGTCTGGGAGGTTTACGATAGTCTTAGGTCAGGTTTTTTACTCCCAAACCACGTAGTCGGGAATGCGGGCTAGTTAATGATAATCACAACAGTACTGACGGGGAATTACCCACCTCTGACTTGGTTAAGAGACAGGTCGCAACGAGTTAAGGTGAACGGGGAATTCTCTGGTTGGACAGACGTCACAAGTGGAGTTCCTCAGGGAAGTGTCCTTGGCCCTATACTTTTTCACTTTTTATCGATAAACTCGATCAGGGTATCGATGGGATTACTAGCAAATTCGCAGATGAGGTGAAGCTAATCGGGGTAATCGGGAATGAAAGCGATAGGGAGTTGCTCCAGACCAACTCAAACAGGATTGCAGCATGGGCAAATGAATGGAGCGTGACGTTTAGCGTTGATAAGCGCATGGTCGCTCATTTTGGTTCGAACAACCCACGGTTCTCATACGAGTTGAATGGTGTCACTATCCCGGATGCAACTAGGGTCGCCGATTTGGAAATTCTCATTGACGAGCGACTTATGTTTTCTGAACATTGTTCAGCGGTGGTCAAAAAAGCGAATAGAATGCTTGGTCTCATTTTCAAAAAGGTCTCTTCGCGTTCTCCTAAAGTCATTCTTCCGCTTTTTCGAGGATTAGTTCGTCCTGGACTGGAGTATGCTGTAAGGTTTTGGAGACCATAGCTACAGAGGGACATAGACTTGGTTGAAGGGGTGCAGAGAAGAGCTACGCGTGTCCTTATTGGCACACAGGGCTTGAGTTATGAAGAGAGACTTCATTTTTTGAATATGTTTGCATTGGATGAACGCAGGTGTCGAGGAGATATGATCGAAGTGTTCAAAATTTTCAATGGGATGGATAGGATGGACCATGAACTTTTAGTACACCGCCAGTCGACTGCTTTTACAAGGGGACACCAGTATCGATTGGTGAGGGACAATGCAAGGTTATGGTGTCGCAGGGAATTTTTCTCTAATAGGGTTGTTAATAAATGGAATAGCTTACCCCGGAGGTAGTAAATTGTAACACAATTGACACGTTTAAAAAGAAATACGATAAACATGTTGGGGTAAATCGAAAAGCTATCCATTCTTAGAATAAGACAACCATAAGTATTCTTTATGGGCGTTGTATAATATTTTATCATGTGTATATATTTTTATAAGTTGTGTTAATTGCATTTTTAATTGGGTTGCTGTATTTTTGAAATATATGACATCTATATTTTTATCGGCATCTTTTTATCAGCCACCTCGTTGGGCATTTTGCCTGTTGTGGCGTTGTATTTGTATAAAAAAACTATTCGTACTCATTTGTCGATGGAAATTAATTTTAGGCAGTACCACAAATAAGGGAATTTTATGAAAAGTTCAAACTAGTGGGTAGGACCGTCTTAAGAGTATCGTGAGCCCACGGGCCAAGTGATTTTTCTAAGGCTCTACCTGGCAAATTTACATGCTTACTCTGGAAAATGTCAACCAGATTTCATTTTCGTTAGGTTCCCCCCCCCCTCTGTTGAGACCCCCGGACCATGCCCGGGTGGGCCCATGCGTTAAGACGGCACTGCTTGTGGGCTACTCTGAAGAAAGTGCATTCAACAGCAACGCAGAAGTCATAAACATTAGCAGAAAAGCAATAAGTCATAGCCCCGGAACAAACATTTTTCTCTTAACTCGTCGGCTAAAAATTCCACCAGTTAATATGCTAAAAAAAAGGCTTGCCACAGTTTCAAATAAACGTAAAATTTTCAAATTTTCTTTCAAGACTGAGGAGGATAAAAGGAATCTTAAGCGTTGCAAAGAATGAAACGTTAATTTGTTTGCAATGCTCGATATGGTAATTCTCGAATGGTCAGATGCACCGGATTTTGATAACCCTTTAAGCGGTTTTTAATAAACGCATTATAACTGCCACATTGGAAATAAAAGAGTGTTAAGAACCAGAGATATTTCGAAGTGAACGAAATAAGGCAGATCAAATTTGACGAGATGTCTTGGGATTGCCGCTGTAAGGTTCATAAGCTTTGTGTATAACTAGAAGTTCAATAAACAAAAGCCGTTCTTCATTATGTGTCTGTGGTTTCCAGCGCCAGTGCGGAGACGGGCTCATATCGTCAATTTTTTATTTATTTATTAATCAATTTCTTGGTTTTATTTCTAGTTCAACTCAAATTATTGCTTTATTTGTGCTTCAATTTCATTTTTTTTCCTTTTAATAACGAAAACATAAGTCACGTGTCATACTCTTATAACTCCCGGTACACTGTAATGGCAAAATTTGTCTCTTGTAAAATGATGAAAAAATTTCTCAAAAAAAATATTAAATAGATGAAAGGATAGAAGGTGATTATTCGAAGTTTCACGACTTTAATCATTCGCGGAAGAATTGGGTCATTGTTAAAAGACTGATTGAGTCACAGATAAGATTTTATCGATAGGATTCGCAAATTTAATTAAACTCTCGAATATTTATTGAGGTGTTGAATCAAACCCTGACTGACTGAACTGATGAGGAAAGATAACTATAATAAACGGGACTTACTAGAGGCCTGGTGACACGAAGGAGTCCAGCAACAGAATAGAGTCTGTTGCTGGACAAATCCAGCTTTTTTAGTCGCTTCAAAGGATCCAGCAGACTCCGGGGCAGTTCTCGCAGATTGTTTTCCGACAAATCGAGGATCTCTATTGCAGATGAACCCAGAAAAGCTTCTGCAGAAACCTCATTTATCTTGTTGTTTCGAAAAGTCACCTCGACCAGAAGCGGCAGATGCTGCAGTTCTGACCCTATCGCCATCAACTGGCTACCATCGAAATTCAGTCGTCTCAGCGAGTTCGAAATCATGCCCAGCTCGGGTACACGCTAATATGAAACATAGAAAAGAAGTGTGTCATTGTTAAAATTTCAGCAATATACAATGATTATCTCATTGAATGTGGTTGTTATACATTCTGTAGTGAAGAAAGCAGTAGAATTCAGATGAAGCCGATTTATCCTGGCTCAAACTTTCCGTTCGAAATGTTCAGCAAAAAAGAAAAGTTAGTCTCAAGAGTCGAATTTAATGCCATGGAAATATTCCTAACCACTTCAGTAATCACAGGCTATTTATACAATGGTGCTAAGCGGACTATGTGGCAAGTTTGGATGGGCGGCAAATTCGGGAAATGGGTGTAGTGCCGGCTTAATGCATGGGTCCGCCCGGGCAGGGCATGGGGGCTTCAAGTGCAGTGCGTCGCATGAGAATGAGATCTGAATGAAGTTTTGCGAGCAAGTATATAAAATATGAATTGGTAGGCAGGTACATCTCTAACCGGGGGGGGGGGGGTCTCGGAAAAATCACTCAGACCCCCGGGGGGGGGAACTATGATGTTTTTTAGACGGCCTTGAATGGGTGTTCAAGGAACTTAGACTATAATGAAGGAAGGCGGCAAAAGCTGTTTGTCACATGCAGCTAAAAACAATATACTCGCCTTGGAGCATAACGTTTGCTATGTGAACATAACGTTTTACCAACCAATTTAGTTCTATTCAATACCTATTGCTATATCGCATTGCTATTCTCAACCTTTTATGACACGAGGAGCCTTTATTAGTATATAATTTCTGTGGCAGAGCCCTGTATATAGGCCTCCCTCTTTTATTCATTCATCCAATTTCTGATGTATTTTATGTTTCTCGAGCTGCCGCAGAGCCTTTGGGAAGTACACGGAGCTCTGGCTGAGAACCGCTGTTATATAGGATAAAGCTTGATAGTTAAGATTGAACTTGCTCCGCTCGTGATACGTCTTTGGCTTTTAGGATTGAGATGTCGTGTTCACGACATCTCAATCACATCGAACAAGTACGGAGAATGCCAACAATTTAATTTATTATATTAAACTCAACAATAACATTAGTGTAAACGGTTAAAAGTAACTAAACATGATTGAATCAAAATAAAGGGAAAAATAAACACAAAGTTAAAATCGATGAAATGAAAAAAGCAACATATACTGTACATCACGCTATTTATACTCGTTGTGGGCGTGGCCACACAACACATGAACATTCGATTACGATTAACACAAACAATTGGTAAGAACCAATATATATGCAAAACAGTCAATATTACGACCACCACAAGTACTCCCCCCTTAGTCATTTAGACGATCAACTTGAAACTTGACAACAAGGCGAGAACAACGGTCATATCGTGTCACATAGTGATTAACCAGACCACTAGATTCTTCACGTAGAGGAACTGAAATACACGATTCTTTATCCACTAAATCAGAATCACTTGATAGGAATGCAGGCTTGAGGCAATCTATAGATACTCTGTCCTTTCTCCCGTTGAGATCGAGAACGAAGAATTTCTCATCTTTTTGGCACACACGGTATGGGCCCGTGTATGGCTGCTGGAGTGGACGGCTGGAGTGGCTGCCATATACCAATTTCCACTGGCGAGGCATGCATGTCCATCTTCACACTGGCACGAATACCCATGAGGATGGTAGGAAGCAGCTCACTCCATTTGGCTCCACCATGGCACATCAGTGCCTTCAACTGACGGTGAAAACGTTCGACCATACCATTGGCCTTCGGATTGTAGGTTGTCCTGATGGCGAATGTTTCTAGAAACCTGCAAAGTGACTTGAAAAGATTACTTTGGAAATTTACACCTCGGTCAGTTACAACTATATTGGGTGCCCGAAAACGTGTTACCCAGCCATTGTAGAAAGTACTGGCAATAGTGTCAGCAGATTGATCTTTCATCGGAAATGCTTCAGGCCATCGACTAAAGCGATTGACACACAACGGTTAGAATGTACTTATTGTCATTGGAAGGTGGCAAAGGACCAACCACGTCTATATGTACGTGGTGAAATCTAGCAGGAGGCAATGTATACTCGCCGAGAGGAGATTTCACATGCCTCTGCACCTTAGATTTTTGACAAGGAATGCATGTTTTACACCATACTCGACAGTCTTTTTCCAATTCTTTCCAAATAAACCGCTTACGTAGAAGGTCGATAGTGGCCTTGATCCCTGGATGAGACAATCCATGCATGGCGTCAAAAACTTGACGTCTGAAGCTTTGTGGCACATAAGGTCTAATGGTACCTTTGTTGATACATCACAATACAGTGTATAGTTCGGAGGAAAGGGAATTTGCTGCAATTTGAGATTAGTGTCTGACCCAAGCAGTGACCACAGCTCCCCATCCGAATCCTGAGCAAGAGCCATTTCCTTATAATTTATAGATAAATCTTCAATTTCAGATATGCGGGAAAACGCATCTGCTACCGAATTTTCGCGCTGCCCTTGAGATATTGCAAATCGGTCGTAAACTGACCGATAAATTCTAAATGACGAATTTGTCGTGGTGAATGTTTATGCATTTTTGCAAAAGGGTGATAGGTCAGAGGAGTATGGTCAGTCTCCTCAATAAAGTCTCTGCCTTCGACCATATATCTGAAATGTTTTATAGATGAATAAACGGCTAAAAGCTCACTGTCAAAGGTACTATATTTACGTTCAGATGGTAGAAGTTTGAGGGGAAAAAAACCTAAAGGTTCGATGTGATTATCAACATGCTGTTGCAACACAGAACCTATCGCAAATTCTGACGCATCTACCATGAGTGACAATTTAGCGTTATGTTTCGGATAAGCAAGTAAAGTAGCGTTAGAAATCATGACTTTATATTGGTCAAAAGTATCTTGCACATTTTTTGTCCAAGCTATTTCCGATTTATCTTTTTAACAATTACCTTTAACTAAATCAAACAAATGAGCTTGCACTGAAGCTGCATTCTTTAAAAGTTTATACGGTAAAATTTGATCATGGCCAAAAATCTGCGTAGATCATGAACAGATTTATGGTAATGGATAATCCAACATGGCTTTAACCTTGTCAGGCAAAGGTGCCACACTCTTGGATGAAATTTCGAAACCAAGAAATGAAAGTTTTTCTTGTCCAAAAATACATTTATCCAAATTACATACTATTCCATGATCAGATAACACTTGAAAAAGTTTACTCAAATCGGATTTATGTTATTCAACATTTTCTGAAGCCACCAGAATGTCATCTAAATAGCAAAAGCAGCAGTCAAGATCTCAGAACATTATCCATAAATCTTTGAAATGTCTGTGCCGCATTTCTCAAGCCAAACGTTATGTAAAGATATTCATATAACCCTATGGGGGTTATGACAGCGGTTTTAGGAATATCTGATTTTTCAATAGGGATTTGATGGTACGCTTTCATCAGATCAATTTTGGAAAAAATGCTTTTACCATACAAATTGTGCGAAAAATCATGAATGTGAGGTATCGAATAACGATCTGCAATAGTAACGGCGTTTAATTTGTGAAAATCACCGCATATGCGACACTCGTTATTTTTTTTCGGCACAAGATGTATGGGACTAGCCCACTCACTTTTCGAAGCTCGAATAATCCCTTGTTTTAAAAGTGATTGGAATTCCTGTTTAACGACTATTAATTTTTCCGGTGAAAGTCGTCCGACTTTGGAAAAAACAGGAGGTCCCTTAGTTTCAATACAGTGGGTAATTCCATGACAGGTAAACTTCACATTCAATGGGGTATTAAACAATTTGGAAAATTTACATAATAATGGACTATATGGCGATTGACTTAATACTGGCGTTAAACCAAAAAATGAGCCGGAAAATGGCAGTCCTTTTGATTTCGGGGTTGTCAAATTGTCAATTAATACATTATTTTTGACATCTACCAATAATCCAAACTCCCTGAGGAAGTCTGCCCCCAATTTGGGATGGCTTATGTCAGCAATAATAAATTCCCAGGGAAATTGTCGACGTAATCCTAAGCCCAATTCCAAATGTTTGATGCCATAAGTGGCAATTTTAGAACCATTCGCTGCGAACAGCGTGAAATTTTGTATTTTAGAAGTCCTGTCTAAATTTCGCGGAAAACGGGATACTACAGCCCCAGTGTCGACAAGGAATCGAAATCCCGATTTCCTATCAACTACAAATAAACGGCTGTTGGTAGCATGACGTGCGTCGGCCGCCGCCGAAACGGACGCACTTGTCAGTTTTCCGACCACTGGCAAGGACTAATGCATTTTTTTGCAAAGTGTTTCTGGTACCAACATAACTTGCCGTAATTAAGTCGGTCACGGGAAATACTTCTAGAAAAATTTCGTTTAAACAAACGACGATTATTCGAAAAACGTTCTCTATCGCGCGACATGCGCTCCAACTCGTTTCTAAGATCGGCTAATTCAGCCTTAATCAACGCTAAATCAGAATTATGATTAGAAATTGTTGATATAGAATTTTTACCCGAAATTTCATGCACTTTATCGCCAATAGACGCGAGGTCATTCAAAGAATCTTTGCACACAGCCAATACCTGCTGCGCATGTAGAGGCAGTCTTTGCAACCACAGCGAGCGCAAAATTTCCTCGCCAATATTACCACGTGCTAAATTTTGCATATCGAGCAACATTTGAGAAGGTCTTTTGTCACCTAAAGTGAGGTCTTGAAGTAATAATCTCAAACGTGATGATTCAGATTGCGAATAATGATCTAAAATGCGTTTTTTCACAGACTCGTAGGCATTACCGGAAGGCAAAGATTTGATAAAAAATCCTCAACAAGATAACAATTTACAATCTAGAAATGTAATGACAGTATGGAATTTTGTTTGATCTTGCTTGATGCTCTTGATTGCGAATTGAGCTTCAATCTGACTGAACCAAAGCTCAGGGTCAGATTCCCAAAATGTAGGTGGTTTAAAACCCATGCTTGACAACGTAGTTTCAGACAAATTAATTTCGCTTTCAGTAGGCATTCTGGACGCTACTCAGAAATATGCTTGCCAAAAAAAAAATTTTTAATCCCTGACGAAATGGCAATCGCTCAGAACCCAGATCAAAGAACGGCAAATCAAAGCAAGAATCAAAATCACCACTCACCTAAGCAGCACAAGTACTCCATCAGCAAGAGTTCATCATGGTATTGCAAGTCCCGTAAATTGACTAGAGATAAAATCCACAGCACATGCACAGCATATCTATAATAGACTAAGACATTTGAGTATTAAAGTTGGCTAAAAAAATCTGTACATAATTTTCACGTGCTCGAAACCGGAGTCACCAGTTTTGACTTTTGGGATTGAGATGTCGTTTAACTTTAGCAATAACATCGAACAAGTACGGAGAATGCCACCAATTTAATTTATTAGATTAAAACTCAACAACAACATTAGTCTGACGTGAATGTCGCTCTTCACTTGTTAATACAAGATATACGGAAGACTGGATGTTGTGAAGATATTTATTATTTGAGATGTTAATTTTTTTATGGAAGGAAAAAACTCATCTCTACCTCTACCGGGAGTCGAACCCGGGTCCCTCGATTGCCGGACGAGTGCTCTGACCACTAAGCTACAGATGAGATAGATTTTCCTTCGCTAGAGCGTATATGTGCCGAACGGAACCGTGTTCAGAGCACTCGTCCGGCAATCGAGGGACCCGGGTTCGACTCCCGGTAGAGGCAGAGATGAGTTTTTTCCTTCCATAAAAAAATTAACATCTCAAATAATAAATATCTTCACAACATCCAGTCTTCCGTATATCTTGTAACAACATTAGTGTAAACGGTTAAAAGTAACTAAACATGATTGAATCAAAATAAAAGGGAAAATAAATAAACACAAAGTTAAAATCGACGAAATGAAAAAAGCAACATATACTGTACATCACGCTGTTTATACTCGTTGTGGGCGTGGCCACACAACACATGAACATTCGATTACGATTAACACAAACAATTGGTAAGAACCAATATATATGCAAAACAGTCAATATTACGACCACCACAAGTACTCCCCCCTTAGTCATTTAGACGATCAACTTGAAACTTGACAACAAGGCGAGAACAACGGTCATATCGTGTCACATAGTGATCAACCAGACCACTAGATTCTTCACGTAGAGGAACTGAAATACACGATTCTTTATCCACTAAATCAGAATCACTTGATAGGAATGCAGGCTTGAGGCAATCTATAGATACTCTGTCCTTTCTCCCGTTGAGATCGAGAACGAAGAATTTCTCATCTTTTTGGCACACACGGTATGGGCCTTTGCTTCTATGATCACGTAACAAAGCCTTTGGGTAAGAGCAAAAATTTAGATGTTGTTTACCTTGATTTCCAGAAGGCATTCGATCGGGTCCAACATGGTAAACTCTTGAAGCGTTTACACGAGATTGGAATTGGGGGCAACTTGTTTAATTGGATAGAATCGTAGTTAAGAGATAGGTCGCAATGAGTTATGGTGAACGGGGAATTCTCTGGTTGGACAGACGTCACAAGTGGAGTTCCTCAGGGAAGTGTCCTTGGCCCCATACTTTTTTCACTTTTTATCGACAAACTCGATCAGGGTATCGATGGAATTACTAGCAAATTCGCAGATGATGTGAAGTTAATGGGGATAATCGGAAATGAAAGCGATAGGGAGTTGCTCCAGACCAACTTAAACAAGATTGCAGCATGGGCAAATGAATGGAGCATGACGTTTAGCGTTGATAAGTGCATGGTCGCTCATTTTGGTTCGAACAACCCACAGTTCTCTTACAAGTTGAATGGTGTCTGTCACGTCTTGTACAGGCATGTGTAGTGCTTTCAATGACTTTTTCACGTCGGTTTTTAATGGAGATAATGATATTCGATATACGGGTGTTGCATGGGGTAATAAAACGCTCAACGATATTCAAGTGGAAGACGTGGAGGTCCTAAATCTTCTAAGAAATGTATGTGCAAGCAAAGCACCAGGACCAGATGATATCTATCCCAGGGTTCTCAGGGAAGGTGCTAATGAATTGTTGGGGCCAGTCGCGCAGATATACAGGAGTAGTGTTGCTGAGGGTATCGTCCCGAGAGATTGGAAACTGGCTAACGTTGTTCCGATATTTAAGAAGGGTAGTAGAGAAGTGGTGTTTAATTATCGTCCAGTGAGTTTGACGAGCTCCCTCTCGAAAATTTTGGAAATTATCATCAAAAGGCAGTTTGTGAAGTGGATAGACGAGAATAATGTATTGTCGGATAATCAGCATGGGTTCAGGAAGGGGAAGTCATGTGTAACTAACCTCCTTTGCTTCTATGATTACGTGACTAAGGCTTTGGGTAAGAGCAAAAATGTCGACGTTGTTTACCTTGATTTCCAGAAGGCATTCGATCGGGTCCAACATGGCAAACTCTTGAAGCGTTTACACGAGATTGGAATAGGGGGCAACTTCCTGAATTGGATAGAATCGTGGTTAAGAGATAGGTCGCAACGAGTTATGGTGAACGGGGAATTCTCTGGTTGGACAGGCGTGACAAATGGAGTTCCTCAAGAAAATGTCCTTGGCCCCATACTTTTTCACTTTTCATCGATAAACTGGATCAGGGTATTGATGGGATTACTAGCAAATTCGCAGATGATGTGAAGCTAATGGGGGTAATCGGAAATGAAAGCGATAGGGAGTTGCTCCAGACCAACTTAAACAAGATTGCAGCATGGGCAAAAGAATGGAGCATGACGTTTAGCGTAGATAAGTGCATGGTCGCTCATTTTGGTTCGAACAATCCACGGTTCTCTTACGAGTTGAATGGTGTCACTATCCCGGATGCAACTAGGGTCACCGATTTGGGAATTCTCATTGCGACGAGCGACTTAGGTTTTCTGAACATTGTTCAGCGGTGGTCAAAACAGTGAATAGAATGCTTGGTCTTATTTTCAAAAAAGTCTCTTTGCGTTCTCCTAAAGTCATTCTTCCGCTTTTTCAAGGCTTAGTTCGTCCTGGACTGGAGTATGCTGTAAGGTTTTGGAGACCATACCTACAGAGGGACATTGACTTGGTGGAAGGGATTCAGAGAAGAGCTATGCCTGTCCTTATTGGCACACGGGGCTTGAGTTATGAAGAGAGACTTCATTTTTTGAATATGTTTACATTGGATGAACGCAGGTGTCGAGGAGATATGATCGAAGCGTTCAAAATTTTCAATGGGATGTGATAGGATGGACCATGAACTTTTAGTACACCGCCAATCGACTGCTTTTACAAGGGGACACCAGTATCGATTGGTGAGGGACAATGCAAGGGTATGGTGTCGCAGGGAATTTTTCTCTAATAGGGTTGTTAATGAATGGAACAGCTTACCCCCGGAGGTAGTAAATTGTAATACAATTGACACGCTTAAAAAGAAATACGATAAACATGTTGGGGAAATCGAGAAGCTATCCATACTTAGTATAAGACAACCATAAGAATTCTTTATGGACATTGTATAGTATTTTATCATGTGTATATATTGATTATAATTTTTGTTAATTGCATTTTTAATTGGGTTGCTATATATATTTTTTTTTTGGATATATATCCATATTTTTATGGGCATCTTTTTCTCAGCCACCTCGTTGGGCATTTGCCTGTTGTGGTGTTGTATTTGTATTTAAGAGGCTCGTGGCACATTTTCAGATCACTGAAGTAAGCCTCAAAGATCACTTTCACATTCAAAGATTACTTAAGTAACCCATATGACACAGTTCCAGAACACTTAAACGATCCGTGGCACATTTAGAGATCCCTTGAGTGACATTTGGCACAGTTTTAGAGCACTTAAGCGGCCCCCAGGGCGGTTGTACATCACTCAAGTTACCCGCGGAACATTCCTAAATTGCTTAAGTAATCCGTGGCATAATTACGGATCACTTGAGTGAGGCGTGGCACAGTTCCAGAGCACTTAAAGGATCCGTGAAACATGTAGAGATCACTAAAGTGGCTCTGCAGGGGACTTATCAATGGGGAGAATGTTAGTTCAGGTACCCAATAAATATCGAAAGGTTTTTCCGTTTTTGGCGCACCGAATATGGTGCCATTAAGAATATTTCATATCTTCATAAAGGGTGGTTGATGACGTAAGCATCATCCAAACTTCCCCTCCCCTTGTCATCAAAAGTTAACAAAGTGGAAACCCCATCGATGCTGACGTAATACTTGAATGACCCCCATACCTGTTGAGATTACCATAATCGGCCGATCTCCTCTATGAGCGTCGTAACGACGATAAATGATGTAACGACGATAAATGATATTTAATATGGCAGTACGCGTCGTGCCGAGAAAAAGTTTCGCGAAGAATTGAAATTCGAATACAGGATGAATGAATCATTACGTTACTCTTTCTCTTTCACACACACTTCCTCGAGCTCGTGATATTTGTTCTGCCTGACAGACAATCCATCCTAAATACGAGGTATATACAGAACGGTTATTTCTCTCTGCTTATTTGTTTTTCTAAAGAAAGAATGGGAAGAGACCTTGAAAAGACTGGTGTCTGATTTCATTAGAAGTTCGTTCAAAACTTCTAAAAAAAAAATCTCTTCCCTCTTTTTAAAAATCTATTTCAGTTCGGTATTTTCTACCATTTTTTATCATACCACGGTTATAAAACTCTTTTTGCACGAGGTCTTGGACCTTCAGCATAAATTTGAGTTTGAGAATGGCTGTTCTTCCATGTACATCCAAAATTCTAAGCGGAGATTGATGTGGCTGTCACAGTAAGACGATTCGAAGGTAAAACTAGACAAATTTTTTAGAAGCCAAGCGTTTTTCATTTCTCTAAAAAAATTTCCTGAATCATTTTCTAGGACTTTATGGCCCTTTCAGTATTTAGTTCAGACATAAATTCGAAAAATCTGTTGTCTTGGACCCCATGAAAGACCGGACATGCCCCCCGTCACATCCGAGGGTGATATCGAAGTGTTCCTGAAGGATGGACGCATCCTCTTACATATAAATGTGAAACTGTATGTATGTATTTTTATTCTTTATACAAATCCACACCGTTGATCGTATCACTCCAAATGTTTTTTATGATTCTTGGCTAATGTGTAAAAAGAGCCATAAGCATATTCCCGCCGAAAAAAATTTATCAAATTTTTTTTATTGCAGAAATTTCTCGAAACAACCTTTTTTTCGCCATTTTTGCATGTTTTCAATCAGATGCAATTTTTTCCCAAATTTTTCCTATACAAAAGATGCGCATTTTAATGGGGTTTTATAGCCATTCGCAGTTTAAAAATCGGTTAACAAATAACGGAGTCAAATTGGTTTTTGTTCCACACCAAATCTTAAATTTATGAGTACAAATGTTGCTAGGATCTATGCATTTTTTTTTCGCTGAGTGTAAAAGTGTTGCTGCGATCAGTGTATTTGTTTACAAATGTAATTGCATTTACAAAATAATTAATTAAAACAAATCAGTTTTTGAACTTTCAAATTACTATATTAAAATTATTGTCACTTTTAACATTATTGAATCACTTTCTGTCAGATAAGCCTGGAAAATACCGGCTAATTGAGCTATACATATATAATTTTTTACGGGCGTGCAACGTCCCTTGTATCAGCTAGTCCTTTATAAATAAGAATTTTATGTGTACAACAACACTTGCGTAGAGTGTGTGATATCTTATATATAAATGTGAAAGTATGTATGTATGTATGTATGTATGTATGCTCTTTATACAAATCTACAGTTTTAGACCGATCGTCGCCAGATTTTGCATATATACCAAACAGGTCCGGGATTGAACCGTAGGCTACTTTAAAAGTTCGTCAGAGCTGGGCAAATGCCCGAAATGGGCGAAAACCTGTGTGGCAACAATGGTTTTGGGGGCCTCAACAATCACTTTCGGAACGTTTACTTTGGTTACCGTGGTTTCTAGCAATGCGTTTCAGACGTGTATATATGCCTTTACAATGGTTTGTCACACCTTTAATTCTGTTATTATAACAGTTTATTCCTTTTATAACGGTTTGTCACACTTCCAATCCTCCCAGTAATTGAAGAAAACCCGGGAAGCGCCGGGTATTTCATCAACCGCTCATCGTATAGGTATAGTTTCAATTTAAAAAATGCGTAAAAGGCGTTTGAATAATATTCGCTGCACAAGCTGGACGTATGACGTCGCTAAAAACAGAGAACAACAACTACGCTGACAAAACTGGGAATAAAAATTTTCAACGCCAACTGATGAACTCAATGCTTGCCTCAAATCATCAACACTCTGGCACGAAGTTAATAAATTATCATCATCCACCAACATGCGAGTTCAACTGCAAAATGACTCAGCACTGCTATCATTTTCACATCAGTTGACCAACCAGTAGACCCAAGCACTGGACCGATTACGTTCCCAAATGGATTTTGCCAGTTGTTAAACTCAGTTCAAGAACTTGCAGAGAAAGTCTTCCCAAAAATTCAACAAAATGACCAAAACCATGAGTGGCTTTGTGAGAGAGCGATTCTGGCACCGAAAAATGACAGTGTGAACAAGATCAACGAAAAAATATTAAAACTTATTCCTGGAGACTCCACATCTTACAAAACGGTTGACACTGTCACAGACACAGCGCAGACAGTTCTGTATCCTGCAGAATTTCTGAACTCTTTGCAGTGGCGTCGGAGCCGGGGGTGCTGTGGGTGCTCGAGCACCCACGGAAGTTTGTAGAGCGGGTTCGAGCACCCACAGAATTGATTCAAAAATCGAAATTTCCTATATGAATCTCAAGACGGGCACCCACAGTTTCGAAACAGTTCCGACGCCCCTGACTGTTATTATATGCCGCGGATCACTTAAATAATCTGAGAATGTGCCACGGGTAACTCGAGTGATGTAGAACCGCACTGGGGGGCCTGTGAACCTGAAAATGTGCCACGGGCCGCTTAAATGCTCTAGAATTGTACTACGGGACTCTTGAGCGATCTGTGAACGTGCCGCTTAGTTAATTTTTACAAAATTCGGTTTGAGGAGGGCAGGCCTCATTAGATAACCCCCGGGGCCATATTTGGTCCGTGGGCCAATGGCCTTTATGCGATTTATCATTATATGGCTTAGAGGGCGGGTCTAAATAAATAATTTTTTTGAGTTCACAAAAAAATTTTTTTTTGCATTAAAAAATAAATTTTTGATCATTGGGGGGGGGGGCATGAGCCCCTTTATGCCCCCCCCTCCTCCGTGTACGTCTCTGATCCCAGCAATATGCGTTAGGATTCAGAGGGGCGGAGCCGATGACGAAATTTTGCTGACGAGGGGTTAAAAAATGGCTAAAAACTTACTTATACGTAATACTTGGACGGCTCCAAAGACGAGCACCCACAGTTTCGAAACACTTCCGACGCCCCTGATTCTTTGGATATTCCGAGTGTGCCACCACACAACTTGACCCTCAAAGTCGGAGCACCTATAATGATTTTAAGAAATTTGTCGACACCGATACTCTGCAATGACAACAGACTCTGCGTGAAGAAATTGCACAATTACATCATCGAAGCAACGATTCTAACGGGATGTGCCAAAGGAGAAGACGTCTTTATTCCACGTATCCAAATTATCACTGAAGAAGCATTCACTTTCAAGCGATTACAGTTCCCGATTCGTTTAGCTTTTGCCATGACGATCAACAAAGCGCAAGGCCAGTTGTTAGCAGTGGCAGGAATCAACCTACTTGAGCCCTGTTTTTCACACGGACAGCTTTACGTCGCCTGTTCGCGTGTTGGTAATCTCAAAAATTTGTACATCTTCACACCAGATGGGCAAACAAAAACATTGTGTATCCACAAGCAATTGCCTGAAGTTTTAATTAAAATATTTAAAAATAAAAGTAATTTTTTTCTTACTTCATGCAGAAATTTTTTTGATTACGAAATAATTAATAAGGTATATATATGTAAACTTTTTACAGGGTGGGCAACGTCGCCGGGTATCAGCTAGTCTTATATATAAATGTGAAAGTATGTATGTATGTATGCTCTTTATACAAATCTACAGTTTTAGACCGATCGTCGCCAGATTTTGCATATATACCAAACAGGTCCGGGATTGAACCGTAGGCTACTTTAAAAGTTCGTCAGAGCTGGGCAAATGCCCGAAATGGGCGAAAACCTGTGTGGCAACAATGGTTTTGGGGGCCTCAACAATCACTTTCGGAACGTTTACTTTGGTTACCGTGGTTTCTAGCAATGCGTTTCAGACGTGTATATATGCCTTTACAATGGTTTGTCACACCTTTAATTCTGTTATTATAACAGTTTATTCCTTTTATAACGGTTTGTCACACTTCCAATCCTCCCAGTAATTGAAGAAAACCCGGGAAGCGCCGGGTATTTCATCAACCGCTCATCGTATAGGTATAGTTTCAATTTAAAAAATGCGTAAAAGGCGTTTGAATAATATTCGCTGCACAAGCTGGACGTATGACGTCGCTAAAAACAGAGAACAACAACTACGCTGACAAAACTGGGAATAAAAATTTTCAACGCCAACTGATGAACTCAATGCTTGCCTCAAATCATCAACACTCTGGCACGAAGTTAATAAATTATCATCATCCACCAACATGCGAGTTCAACTGCAAAATGACTCAGCACTGCTATCATTTTCACATCAGTTGACCAACCAGTAGACCCAAGCACTGGACCGATTACGTTCCCAAATGGATTTTGCCAGTTGTTAAACTCAGTTCAAGAACTTGCAGAGAAAGTCTTCCCAAAAATTCAACAAAATGACCAAAACCATGAGTGGCTTTGTGAGAGAGCGATTCTGGCACCGAAAAATGACAGTGTGAACAAGATCAACGAAAAAATATTAAAACTTATTCCTGGAGACTCCACATCTTACAAAACGGTTGACACTGTCACAGACACAGCGCAGACAGTTCTGTATCCTGCAGAATTTCTGAACTCTTTGCAGTGGCGTCGGAGCCGGGGGTGCTGTGGGTGCTCGAGCACCCACGGAAGTTTGTAGAGCGGGTTCGAGCACCCACAGAATTGATTCAAAAATCGAAATTTCCTATATGAATCTCAAGACGGGCACCCACAGTTTCGAAACAGTTCCGACGCCCCTGACTGTTATTATATGCCGCGGATCACTTAAATAATCTGAGAATGTGCCACGGGTAACTCGAGTGATGTAGAACCGCACTGGGGGGCCTGTGAACCTGAAAATGTGCCACGGGCCGCTTAAATGCTCTAGAATTGTACTACGGGACTCTTGAGCGATCTGTGAACGTGCCGCTTAGTTAATTTTTACAAAATTCGGTTTGAGGAGGGCAGGCCTCATTAGATAACCCCCGGGGCCATATTTGGTCCGTGGGCCAATGGCCTTTATGCGATTTATCATTATATGGCTTAGAGGGCGGGTCTAAATAAATAATTTTTTTGAGTTCACAAAAAATTTTTTTTTTGCATTAAAAAATAAATTTTTGATCATTGGGGGGGGGGGCATGAGCCCCTTTATGCCCCCCCCTCCTCCGTGTACGTCTCTGATCCCAGCAATATGCGTTAGGATTCAGAGGGGCGGAGCCGATGACGAAATTTTGCTGACGAGGGGTTAAAAAATGGCTAAAAACTTACTTATACGTAATACTTGGACGGCTCCAAAGACGAGCACCCACAGTTTCGAAACACTTCCGACGCCCCTGATTCTTTGGATATTCCGAGTGTGCCACCACACAACTTGACCCTCAAAGTCGGAGCACCTATAATGATTTTAAGAAATTTGTCGACACCGATACTCTGCAATGACAACAGACTCTGCGTGAAGAAATTGCACAATTACATCATCGAAGCAACGATTCTAACGGGATGTGCCAAAGGAGAAGACGTCTTTATTCCACGTATCCAAATTATCACTGAAGAAGCATTCACTTTCAAGCGATTACAGTTCCCGATTCGTTTAGCTTTTGCCATGACGATCAACAAAGCGCAAGGCCAGTTGTTAGCAGTGGCAGGAATCAACCTACTTGAGCCCTGTTTTTCACACGGACAGCTTTACGTCGCCTGTTCGCGTGTTGGTAATCTCAAAAATTTGTACATCTTCACACCAGATGGACAAACAAAAACATTGTGTATCCACAAGCAATTGCCTGAAGTTTTAATTAAAATATTTAAAAATAAAAGTAATTTTTTTCTTACTTCATGCAGAAATTTTTTTGATTACGAAATAATTAATAAGGTATATATATGTAAACTTTTTACAGGGTGGGCAACGTCGCCGGGTATCAGCTAGTCTTATATATAAATGTGAAAGTATGTATGTATGTATGTATGTATGCTCTTTATACAAATCTACAGTTTTAGACCGATCGTCGCCAGATTTTGCATATATACCAAACAGGTCCGGGATTGAACCGTAGGCTACTTTAAAAGTTCGTCAGAGCTGGGCAAATGCCCGAAATTGGCAAAAAAACTGTCGGGCAACAATGGTTTTGGGGCCTCAACAATCACTTTGTTACAACGTTTACTTTGGTTACCGTGGTTTCCAACAATGCGTTTCAGACGTGAATATATGCCTTTACAATGGTTTGTCACACCTTTAATTCTGTTATTATAACAGTTTATTCTTTTATAACGGTTTGTCACTTTTCCAATTTAATTGCAGAAAACCCGGGAAGCGCCGGGTATTTCTGCTAGCCTATATACAGGTTGTCCTGTAATCCTGTAAGTGATAATGCGGCCTTTATCTCATCAACCGCTCATCGTATAGGTATAGTTTCAATTTAAAAAATGCGTAAAAGGCGTTTGAATAATATTCGCTGCACAAGCTGGACGTATGACGTCGCTAAAAACAGAGAACAACAACTACGCTGACAAAACTGGGAATAAAAATTTTCAACGCCAACTGATGAACTCAATGCTTGCCTCAAATCATCAACACTCTGGCACGAAGTTAATAAATTATCATCATCCACCAACATGCGAGTTCAACTGCAAAATGACTCAGCACTGCTATCATTTTCACATCAGTTGACCAACCAGTAGACCCAAGCACTGGACCGATTACGTTCCCAAATGGATTTTGCCAGTTGTTAAACTCAGTTCAAGAACTTGCAGAGAAAGTCTTCCCAAAAATTCAACAAAATGACCAAAACCATGAGTGGCTTTCTGAGAGCGATTCTGGCACCGAAAAATGGCAGTGTGAACAAGATCAACGAAAAAATCCTAAAAATTATTCCAGGAGACTCCACATCTTACAAATCGGTTGACACTGTCACAGACACAGCGCAGACATTAGTTCTGTATACTGCAGAATTTCTGAACTCCTTTGGATATTCCGGGTGTGCCACCACGCAATTTGACCCTCAAAGTCGGAGCACCTATAATGCTTTTAAGAAATTTGGACACACCGAGACTCTGCAATGGCACCAGACTCTGCGTGAAGAAATTGCACAATTGCATCATTGAAGCGACGATTCTTTTTTGTGACAAAGAAAAAGAAGTCTTCATTCCACGTATCCCAATTATCACTGAAGAAATGCCATTCACTTTCAAGCGATTACAGTTCCCGATTCGTTTAGCTTTTGCCATGACCATCAACAAAGCGCAAGGCCAGTCGTTAGCAGTGGCAGGTATCAACTTACTTGAGCCCTGTTTTTCACACGGACACCTTTTCGTCACCTGTTCACGTGTTGGTAATAGCAAAAATTTGTACATCTACACACCAGATGGAAAAAGAAAACATATCGGGTATTATCCACAAGCGATTGCCTGAAGTTTTTAATTAAAATATTTAAAAATAAAAGTAATTTTTTCTTACTTGATGCAGAAATTTTTTTGATTAAGAAATAATTAATAAGCTATACATATATAAATTTTTTACGGGGCGGGCAACGGCGCCGGGTATCAGCTAGTGATTTTATAAAATAAAAAAATTCATGTTCATATCTTAGACCTCAGTTGATCAGTTATGTAAAATAGCTGATGTCAAAGCCAATTTTTTAGTCTCCATGGCAATCTGGCACCCGGGATTTTTCATACCCTGATGCTTATGGCTACTACGTAGTGATTTCATTTATTTGCCGAAAAAACTTTTGAAAAGGGATAAAAAATTTAATTTCTTCGTAAACAAATTGAAAAAAAAAATACTATGGCACACATTGAACCTTTTAATTTCCGAAAACGTTAATTTTATAAAACAATTTGAATAAAAATTTATTGAAAAAAACTGAACAAGGCGTTTCGCAAATGCAGCGTCAGTCAAAAATGGGTTAAAATCATGGGCACCCGGCTAAATAATTTTTCTGAGATCCTGTCTGGCAAATATACTTGCTTCATCCCGAAAATTTTAACCAGATCATTTCCTGAGGCCCAGGTGGGCCCATGCGTTAAAATGGCACTGTATACAAAAAACTATATTCCCCTTTCATAGAAAAATAAATGGTAGCAGAGAGAAAAAAAAACATTTCTCGCATCTTTCATCCATATGATAAAAAAAGAATTAAAAGAAACGGCTATAACACTTACTTTTATGGAGCTGGCTCTGACGTGCAACCTCCTGAGCCTCGCGACGCCCTCGAAGACAGAAATGGAAACATTTTGCGTGACAACGTCGTCTATAATTAGCCTGTAAATGATGAGTCCTTGGAAAGACTTTCCGGGAAATGATGGAGTTCTCCTTATAGTAATTTCGTAAGTCTCTCCCGGAGAAAAAACACCCCCGTCGTCTCCAAGTTTTTCACTCAAGAACCGAAAGTCGGTCACATTTTCGCACTCTATTCCGGTAACGCCGAAACCGAGGTTTTGACATTCGCAACTAGTCACAGACTGACATTCCCGAAACTGCAATTGCTGATCTTCCTCGCATGTGACGATCTGCAATCCTTCAAACATAAGCGTTAATTCGAAGATCCACCACAACAGATTCATCAACGACATTCTATGATTAACACTTACCGGTACTAGCTGTCTTTCAAAATCATCCTTTTCACGTGGTTTGACGGCGTGATATCAAGTATGATCACTGCACCCAATAAAATATAAAACGTTCCTTCTCTTCCGGATATGTGACTGGATATCTTTTGGAACCGAGTTCAAGTACTACGCTTTCGGTAAACAAAATATTGAATAGTGCATTATTATCGATGTCATACAGTCGATGTTGTTTCTTTTGCGGAAAACAGGAGCACATATTTTTTTTTCAGAAGTAGCAACAAAATTTTACAGCAGTAGCATTTCCTCATTAAAAGGTAAGAAACGGACACGTGTAATATTTTCTGTGATCCTGGCGACGGCCTGTGAGAACAAACTTCAAGAATAGCCTGGAAATGCACGAAAAGATTTTCCTTACCACATGATTCCACATCCGAAATTTCATTTCCTACACGTCATCAATGTTAGTCGCTTAACGATGAAAAAAAAAGGTAGAAAACAAACAATAATAACCCATAGATGGTGCGCTGTTCGATGAACATCAACACGTTTTTAGCGAGAATTTTCATTTGGAAAATGCTGGAAAAAACGCTGACGAATTAATGCGGGTGCGTTTAAAAGAAGTTTTTTCTTCTCTTATTTATTTCCTTTCTACATAGATGTATATCTGTTCCGTCTAACACGAAAAACGGAAAAAGGAAATAAAAAGGTAATAAATTTCTGAAGGTCGCTGTTGCGTATGTTTTATCCAATCTCATGTGTATTTTTTTTTTCTTTCTTTCTTTCACAACGATTTATTCTCTGCGATTGTGGTCTGTTTTCTAATTCCTCTGTAGCTTTTCTGAATAATTAAAATCATTTCCATCCTCTATCCTGCTATATTTGCATGTGTTTGAATACATTTTGTTTCGTAGTTGTTCTCTTCTTTACTGGCTACCCTCGCTTTTCATTTCTTACACTGTTCTATTCTGAATGTCTTGTATCGCAGTGTTTCTCAACCTGGGACCATACGGCCGCCTTGCGGTCTTAGGATATTCTAAGGGAACCACGGGTGAAAATGAGATATAACGGCATTCATGACATGCAGCTAAGGAGGCCATGGAGAACTGTGAAAAACATTTATGTTTGAATATATGTATATATATATATATGTATATAACCTTTATTGTTTTGGGCCAACTGCCCCGTTAGAAGGAAACTAAGTGAACAATTAAATTTTTGTTTTATATGAAATGCATGCATGAAAAAAAAAATACAAAAACAAATAGAGATAGTAAAAAGATTTAAAAAAAAGCAAAAAAAAATAAATAAATAAACAGGTGAGAAGCATGCATGAGTATATACGTTCGACCAAGGCAGAAATGGAAAGTTGCGCACATAAATGGAAATATATACATGTGTATACATAAAATTAGAAGAAAAATGAAAAGATGAAAAAATACAAAAATAAATGGAACAATGAGGAGGTCGTTCTCAAGGGGAACCCCCCCCCCATTGTTCCAAGCAGCAAACATGTTTCTAATGATGGTAAGCCAAGAAAAGGCATAGAATTACCATCAGTTCCCCGACATTTTTGGGAAAAACAAGATTTGGAAGTCGAAAAAAGCAAATATGAGAAAATACAAAAATTTAGAAACTGGAAAAACACGAAAAATACTTAGTAGCACAATATTAAATGGACACCTTCACAAAAGTGTGTTCAAAAGTTGGAAAAATAGGAAATAAAAATGTAAAAAAATGAAAACGTACCTGAAATTCAACTCGTTAATAGTAATGTCACAAATTATGAGCCACATGGCGAATAATTTGGTAAAATTTTTCATCTTTGAGAACTACTTGTATAATGGCATCGATGTCTTTAAACAAATCAAGGGTATACCCATGGGCACTTGTTTTTCTAGTGCTTTCGCGAATATTTTTTACATTTCTATGACACAAATTATTTCCTCTGAACAAGAGAACCAATCATGACCCCCCCCCCTTTCTGCGGATTTCCTTGATCTTAAAATTTGTTTGTCTAATAACGTAGCTTTTATTGGAATTTTTGATAAAATTAATTTAAATTTAAATTAATTTTCTATCTAATTTCAATTCTAATATTAGTATTAGAATTCTGAAAAATATATTTTTTGGACAACTATCAAGAATTAAAAAAACATGAAATAATGTAAACGAGTTTCTTAAAGCATTTTCTGACTTTTAAATGTATTGAGTGGCAACGGTTATCCGTCTTCCTTTATGGGTTTCAAACTTCACCCACGTTTTTCGACTTGCTAGTTGACGCATGTGGCTCATAATTTGTGACATTACCATTAAAGAGTTGAATCAGGTTTTTCATTTTTACATTTTTATTTTGTATTTTTTTAACTTTTGAACACACTTTTGTGGAGGTGTAAGTTTAATATTGTGCTACTAATGTATATTTTTGTGTTTTTCTAGTTTTTTTCAATTTTTGTATTTTCTCATATATGCTTTTTTCGACTTCCAAAGCTTGTTTTTTGCAAAAATGTCGGGGGCACTGATGGTAGTACTGCTGCTTGAAACAATGTGGGGGGGGGGGTCCCCTTGAGAACGACCTCCTCATTGTTTGATTTATTTGTGTATTTTTTCATTTTTCTTCTAATTTTATCATTTATAGTTATGTGTTTATAGCTGCCTTTGGATATATATATCATCAACAACAACTATTTTCAATCCATCGCTGGAGGAAGGTCTCCTCTAAACTTTTCCATTGTGCTCTGTCTGATGCTTTAGCCATCCAGTTCATTCCATCCACTTTCCTGATCTCGTCAATCCATCTTGCGTAGGGACGCCTTCTTAGACGTTGAACACCACGGGGGTACCAATCTAGAATACTTGTGGTCCATCTGTTGTCCTGTCTTCTTGCAATATATGTCCAGCCCATTTCCATTTCAAACGTTTAATTCTTCCCATGATATCATACACCTTTGCGTGGTTCCTTATCCAAGTGATTCGTTTTCTGTCTCTCCTTGTAATGCCTGGCATACATCTTTCTATGCTCCTTTGTGTTGTCTGTAGCCTTTGTATCGTCTTGCTTGAGAGTATCCATGTTTCAGCTCCATAAGTCGGTGCTGGTAGCACACACTGGTTAAACACTTTTTTTTCAGCCATAGAAGCATGTGACTCTTCAAAATTACACAGTTTTTGCCGAAAGTGCTCCATCCAATCCTGAACCTTCTGTTTATATCATTAATGGTTCCGTTGTCCATGGTAATTTCTTGTCTCAGCTATACATAGACTTCTACTTCTTCTATCTCTGTGTTGTTGAGCAAGATTGTCCTCTTCAACGCAAAGGGGTTGAACATAACTTTAGTCTTTTGCAGATTCATTTTCAAGCCCACCTCAATACTTGCCTTCGCCAGTTCTTGTATCATTTCTTCTAGTTCGTCTGGATCATTGCTGATAACAACAATGTCGTCTGCAAAACGCAAATGGTTGATAAATTCTCCATTTATTTTAATTCCTTTCTTATCCCAATCCAGTTTTCTGAATACTTCTAAAACAGTGGTAAAGAGTTTTGGTGAGATAGTATCACCCTGTCTGACACCTTTCCCAAGTTTAATCTTTGCTTTTCCTTTATCCAAACGAATCGTTGCAGTTGCTTTGTCATATATTTTCTTGATGATATTAATTAAGTTTTCTCTACCCCAATTTTATCTAGAGTTTTATCAATAGCAGATGTGAAGACAGAGTCAAACGCTTTCTCAAAATCAATGAAGGTCATACACAATGATAATTCGTATTCCTTGTGTCTCTCTATAAGTTCCCTGATTGTTTGGATGTGATCCATTGTACTGAATCAACTTCGAAATCCTGCTTGTTTTGGTTGAGCTTCGTCCAATTTGGATCCAAGACTATATGTTAGCACTTTGGTGAAGATTTTATAAGTTACTGATAGGAGACTGATTGGTCGATAGTTCTTGATATAATCTTTTTCACCCTTTTTGTAAAGAAGAACCATCATTGCGGTATTCCAATCTTCAGGTACATCCGATTTTGTGAGACAATTTGTGAATAAAGCAGCTAGCATACTGGCAAATTCTTCTTCTGCTTCTTTAATAATGTCTATTGAAATCCCATATTCACCAGGGCATTTCCCTTTTTTCATACATCTTATAGCCTTGTAGACTTTTTCTTTCCGCACAGGTGCTACTTGTACAAATTCAGCTCCATTTTCTTTTATTTCTGCTACCTTTCCTCTGTTCTTTTGACACATCCCCGAGGCCCTATTCCCCAATCGCGCTCGTAACAATTGCCAGCAACATAGCTATCGGCTCAGTGGTACAACAACGCGTCAATGATAGCTTGCAGCCGCTAGGGTTTTTTTCCCCGCAAACTGAGTGATACCGAAAAGCGATACAGTGCTTATGACCACGAACTCTTGGCAATTTTTGCATCGACCATTCACTTCCGATATTTACTGGAAGGTAAACCTTTCACGATTTTCACAGATCATAGGTCGTTGGTGTTCGTTTTCAAACAGAAAGCCGACAAGCAATCGATCCTAGACAAATTAATGAATTAAATCTAATTTCTCAGTTTACAACTGATATTCGTCCTCGCTAGGTAGTAAATTGCCTATGGCGATAGACCTGAGTTGTGCTCGGTATAAAAAAAAAATATAAAAAAAAACTGATATTCGTCATATCGAAGGAAAAAGCAATGTGGTAGCGGATGCTCTCTCACAAACCTCTCGCAGGAGCTGACCTACTGTTTTCTTCTACCATGGATTATGACCTCATCGCCGAACCGCAGGGGAATGACCTTGAACTGAAGCAGTTGCTCTCAACGGAAATATACCATCTTCACTCGTTCTTCAACAGCTCTCTTCCATACCTGGAAAAACAACTTTTTTTCGATACCTCGGCGTCTAAACCACGGCCGTATATCCCTAAACAATATCGTTTGCACGTGTTCAAAATTATTCATCAAGCAGCTCATCCGGGTGTTGAATCTACTGTTAAAATGATCACCGACAGATATGTATAGCCGAACATGAAAAAAGACATTCGAAATTGGGCTCGAGCGTGCATCGCGTGTCAGATGTCAGAAATTCATCGTCATATCAGCCTTCATATTGGACAGTTCGTATCTCCATCCGGACGATTTAGTCACGTGCACATCGACATAGTGAGCCCGCTTTCATTATCAAAAGGTTTTCGATACTACCTCACTTGCATAGGTCGCTTTTCAAGATGGCTTGTAGCCATTCTTAAAGCAGATATTACTGCTGAGACTGTTGCTAAGGCTTTCAGGCATATTTGGGTTGCACGGTTTGGAGTACCAGAAGTGATCGTTACCGATCAAGGCCGACAATTTCAGTGATCTGTGGCAACAGGCGTGAACTCATGCAAATCGGTAGTGTTGACGTAATACCGACATCGTGTTTGCTTGTGTATAAATACGTAACGAATATTGTAACTCGCGCGCTTTCCCTTTTCAGCTAACATTTCTCATAGTTAATTTTGTTCTTTTTGTTGTTGTAATAAACATGAAGTTAAGTTTTTCTTGAGTGTCTTCATTGCTGAGAAGATCGCCTTAATTGGTGACCCGAACAACCAAATTTCCCTGATGATTGAGACAACTATCAGGAAACCTGCTTTGCTGTGAGGTCCCGCTGAATTTTAGTGGATGTTATCCGGCAGCTTCGAAGTGTTTATTGCGGTTCCCTGTGACGTTGCGAAAATTCCTTGAATGTTAAACATGTGAAGGAGCTCCAAATCCTAAGGTGAGTTCAGTTTTCGTATCGGCCTTCTGTTGTGCTACGTGATATTTTATATATTTTATCGATATTTTGCATTTTACTCGTATACACATTTATTTATAGTGTTAAATATTATTGCAATATATATACTTTTTTTCTCCTTCTCGATCATTATGCCTCTAACTGAAGATCAGGCATCGAGCGCTGAGCCCAAACAATCTCACGATGTCGATAAAATTTCGATCAGCTTGCCGAATTTCTGGCCTGAAAATCCAACCCTTTAATTTGCTCAAGTTGAGGTAAGCTTTTGCTTATCGGGTATTACAGCCGAAGCAACTAAATATTGTGCATTGGTAGCTGCCTTGGATCAGCAAACAATGTTGGTGATCGCCGATTTAATTAGGAATCCTGAGCGAGTGAAACCTTATTCGGTTGTTAAAGAGAGGTTGATAAAGAATTTCAGTCTTTCTGAGGGCCGGCGAATTCAGTCGTTATTGAAAGATCTCACTATTGGGGATTCAAAGCCCTCGGTTTTTCTCCGAAGGATGAGGGAATTAGCGGGAGTTGCATTTTCGGATATAGGCTTGAAATCTATTTGGCTATTCCATTTACCGACATCAGTACAGTCGATTTTAAGTACTATCGACAAAGATTTGTCAGATTTAGCTGATGTCGCTGACAAAATTTTTGATGCTGCAAATTTTGATGCCCAATATTGTAACTCTGTCAAACATGCCAACTTGCGTGATAGTAGCTCAGTTCCTCCTGATTTGCATGAAATGGTTGCTGTATTGCAAACTCAGGTTCGTGAATTGAAAAATCGAGTCATTAAAATCGAAAATCGATAAATTTATGCAAATCAAAATTTCGTTCAATTTCCTGTGAACGATCATCCTCTCGGAGATCCGTTGATTTGAGTTCTTTCACAGATTCAGAACAACCTCAAATATGTTGGTATCATAAAAAGTTTGCGGAAAAGGCTGAAAAATGTATCAAACCATGTTCTTATGATTTATGAAGAGAGACTTCATTTTTTGAATATGTTTACATTGGATGAACGCAGATGTCGAGGAGATATGGTCGAAGTGTTCAAAATTTTCAATGAGATGGATAGAATGGACCATGAACTTTTAGTACACCGCCAATCGACTGCTTTTACAAGAGGACACCAGTATCGATTGGTAAGGGACAATTCAAGGTTATGGTGTCGCAGGGAATTTTTCTCTTATAGGGTTGTCAATAAATGGAATAGCTTACCCCCGGAGGTAGTAAATTGTAACACAATTGACACGTTTAAAAAGAAGTATTATAAACATGTTGGGGTAAATCGAGAAGCTATTCATACTTAGAATAAGACAACCATAAGTATTATTTATGGGCATTGTATAATATTTTATCATGTGTATATATTGTTTATAATGTTTCTAATTACATTTTTAATTGGGTTGCTTTATTTTTGAAATATATGACATTCATATTTGTTATGGGCATCTTTTTCTCAGCCACCTCGCTGGGCATTTTGCCTGTTGTGGTGTTGTATTTGTATAAACTGATATGCCCCGATTCGGATATGGTGGATCCGAACCAAAATGGGTTCATTAGCCACCGCTTGTTTGTAACCGATCGAGTTACAAAGTTGAAATTTTTGTTAGATAGTGGTTCTGATGTAAGCCTCTTGCCGAGAAGTTATCGAGGCTGTCGACCGCTTTCAAACTATGCTTTGATGGCAGCAAATGGTACCAGCATAAAAACTTATGGTTCTAAATTACTTTTTATTGACATTGGTTTGAGAAGAAAATTCGATTTTACATTCATTATTGCTGATGTTTTTAAAGCCATACTTGGTGCAGCTTTTTTGAAAAAATATGGACTTTTGGTAGATATTAAAAGTCGTCAAATAATCGATCCAACCACTTCTTGTAAATGCCAAGGTCAGTACTTATTTAGTAATCTTCAGTACAAAGTGTAAAGACTATTTTAGGTAACAGTAAATATCATGAATTGTTAAATGAGTTTTCCGAAGTAACCAAAGTAAAGCCGTATCCAGTAAAAGTTAAACACGATACAGTCCACCATATTGTCACGGTTGAACCTCCCGTTTTTTGTAAAGTTAGGCGTTTGAGCCCAGCCAAACTTAAGGTTGCCAAAGATGAGTTTGCTTTTAAAGGCCGTTCAAGTATTACGTCATCATCGGGGGGATGCTGACTTTTGATGACGGGGGGGGCGGATTTGGATAATGCTTACGTCATCAACCACCCTTTATGAAAATATGAGTTAGGATTCAGAGGAACAGAGCTGATGACGAAATTTTGCTGACGGGGGGGGGGGTCAAAAATGGCTAAAAATTTGCTTACGTAATACTTGAACGGCCCCTTATGCTTCACCACGGCATCTGCAGACCATCGAAGAGCCCATGGGCAAGTGCACTTCATATGGTGCCCAAAAGTAACTGTGACTGGAGGCCAACTGGCGACTACAGAGCTTTAAACGCTAGGGCACGTCCTGATAAATATCCTTTACCAAATTTACAGGATTTTACTCAAAATTTGTCTGGTTGTAAAATTTTCAGTAAACTGAATCTGGTACGAGCTTTTAATCAAATACCTGTAAATGAGCCAGACATAGAAAAAACGGCTATTTTAACACCGTTTGGTTTATTTGAATTTGTATATTTATCATATGGTTTATGTAATGCTCCACAAACACTTCAACGATTTCTGAATGAAGTTTTATTTAGTCTTGATTTTGTTTTTGTGTACCTGGATGGCATATTGGTCGCTAGCCAAAATGAAATAGAACATATGAATAATTTAAAATTAGTTTTTCAAAGATTACAAAAATATGGCCTAACAATTAATGTATCAAAATATAAATTTGGAGTATGAGAAGTTTTATTTTTAGGTCATGTAGTAGATGTTATTGGGTGTAGGCCTTTTCCTGAAAAGATCGACATAATTGTAAATTACCCACAACCACGCTCTTTAAAAGAATTGCGTAGATTTTTGGGGTATGTAAATTTTTACCGCTGATTTGTACCACACTCAGCAGAACTTTATGCATCGTTAAATGACTTATTGCGTGGTAGGAAAAAAAATAACAAACTTATAATATGGACTTCTGAGTTAGTGATTGCTTTTGAAAAATGTAAAGATGCTATTGTAAATGTAACGCAATTGGCCCATCCGGAGCTTGACTGTGAGTTAGCCTTGTTTACAGATGCTAGTGACATTGCAGTAGCTAGTGCTTTGCATAAAGTCACTGAACTGGGTTTTGTACCTTTGTCATTTTTTTTCTAAGAAACTCAATAATGTTCAGTGTAAATATTCTGCTTTTGATAAAGAATTGCTTGCAATATATTTATCAATTATTCATTTTAGGTCTATGTTAGAAGGAAGAAATTTTTGTGTGTACACTGATCAAAAATCATTGACGTATGCGTTTGCCAGAATTTCGAAAAATGTTCACCCAGACGCTTGCGTCATCTTGAGTTTATTTCTCAATTCACTACTGACGTGCGTCATGTATCTGGTTGTGAAAATCTGGTGGCAGATGCATTGAAAGTATTGAACTTCCTGTAAATATTGACTTTGAAAATTTTGTGGCACAACAGCGGGCTGATCCCGAATTGAATTCTCTCCTAGAAAATTCTAGTCAATCTAATTTAAATTTGAAACTTGTAGATTTACCTAATTTTAGTGAACCAGTTTATTGTGATATTTCTAGTAAATTTGTACGTTTATTTGTGCCTGAAGTATTAAGAAAAATATTTTTCTTTCCGTTCATAATTTAGCGCATGTTGGTACAAGATCAACATTAAGGCAAATAACAAGTAAATGGTTGGCCTTGTGTTAGGAAAAACGTGGCTGAATGGTGCCGGACTTGTATTGCTTGTCAAAAGGCTAAAGTCCGCAGGCATACCGTTGCACCATTGGGGCACATGCCAGTGCCAAATGGTAGATTTCAGCACGTTCATTTAAATTTAATTGGTCCTCTATCGACCATTTTAAATTTTCGATATTGTCTGACATTAATTGATAGACACACAAGACTGGTCGAAGTAGTACCAGTGATGGATGCCACAGCGGAAACTGTTTCCAGGGCTTTCCTCTATCACTGGGTAGCTAGATTTGGTGCTCCTATTCGTATTTCTAGTGGTCAAGGAACTCAGTTTATGTCATTCACATTCACAAAATTGTTAAAAATGCTAGGTATTGAGATCTGCCGTACAGCCGCATACAATCCTAAAGCTAATGGCTTTATTGAAAGAGTTCATATAACATTGAAGGCTTTATTGAAAGAGTTCATAGAACATTGAAGGCTTTATTGAAAGAGTTCATAGAACATTGAAGGCTTTATTGAAAGAGTTCATAGAACATTGAAGGCTTTATTGAAAGAGTTCATAGAACATTGAAGGCTTTATTGAAAGAGTTCATAGAACATTGAAGGCTTTATTGAAAGAGTTCATAGAACATTGAAGGCTTTATTGAAAGAGTTCATAGAACATTGAAGGCTTTATTGAAAGAGTCCATAGAACATTGAAGGCTTTATTGAAAGAGTTCATAGAACATTGAAGGCTTTATTGAAAGAGTTCATAGAACATTGAAGGCTTTATTGAAAGAGTTCATAGAACATTGAAGGCTTTATTGAAAGAGTTCATAGAACATTGAAGGCTTTATTGAAAGAGTCCATAGAACATTGAAGGCTTTATTGAAAGAGTTCATAGAACATTGAAGGCTTTATTGAAAGAGTCCATAGAACATTGAAGGCTTCATTGATGTGTTATGTAAATTAATCGTGGGTTGATGCTTTGCCTTTAGTACTTTTAGGTCTCAGGACTGCCGTGAGAGAAGAATGGAATCATACTTCCGCAGAGCTTCTGTATGGCCAGACGATAAGACTGCCCGGCGAATTCTTTGCCGCTTCTTATGACGTCAGTCAGCCTGCACTCCTTGGTCATCTACGCAAGGCGTTCAGCGAAATCCGCCCACAGCCATCTAAGGCCCCTTTCACACGGAGCGGATGCGGACACGGGTCCGCATACCCTTTCAAACGAGCACTGAAGATGCGGACGAATCGCCCGCATCTTTAGTTCGAAATTCGTGTATAAAAACTGTTTTTTCGCAATTTTTGTAATTATTTTTCTCCTTCACCCCTGATTCAGTGCCCATAGGCAGCCTAGAGGCATTCTTTGGTGGTTTTTATCATTGAGCCTAAAGATGCCTCCATTCCGATCCTCACAAGTAGTCGATGGGAGAAAATATCTTAAAATATTTTCAAAAAATTTTGAACAAAAATCTGTCTTTTCGGAAAAATATGAAAGAAAATTCCAAAAACACATCCAATGTTCGAAAAATCCAATCCAAAAACATCCAAAACATTCGATGTTCCAAAAAAAAAAAAATTCAGCAAAATCGAAGAATTTGCAAGTATAAAAAAAGGGAGGGGTTGGGACTTTCAAAATGTCTGTGCTTAGAAATATTCACATCACAATTCTGTCTTAGGCCGGGATTACACTATAAAAGTTTTGTAAAAGCTCTTTGATAAAACGTGAAAAATTCAACCATTAAGATCACCGGTTGCATTTGCTTGAATGCAACCAATGCGCCTATTGGTTGAATTTTTTAACTTTTATAAAAGATCTTTTACAAAACTTTATAGTATAATCCCGGCCTCAAGTACGGATTACACTATAAAAATTTTATAATAATTCTTTTAAAAAAGCAAGTAATAAATTTATCGGTTGCACTTGCAATTTATTAGTTGCTTTTTTCAAGTTTTATAAAATAACTTTCATAAACCTTTTAGAGTGAAATCCCATCCTTAGATTAGTTACTTCTGAAATATAAAATTTCATTTTTTTAAGTTTATAGACTAAATATTGAGTAAAATATACTTGTAGGTATCGAGGGAACCACCAAAAATATTCAAGCGCTAGGGTCTTCAAACGTCTTAATCCGGCCCTGAGTGAACACCGTACGCGGATAAGGTTGTTTAATAAAAGTATTTTTTTTAAAGTTTAAAAAAATTAACAGATTAAAAATTTAAAAACATAACAAATATTTAAAATAATATTTCAGATATTTATATTTTTAAATAATTTTAAAAATTTAAAAAGAAAAAAATTAAAATTTTTAAATTAAATTTAAAAGTTATTAAAGTATGTAGTCAATTAAATATTCGTAATGAACAGAACGGCTTATAATTTTGGTCCCGTCAGTGGCCGTTGTTTGCAGGTTTTATTGTATAAAATTGTGAAATATGGACAAAAGGCAGTTGAAGTTGCTATATCTCAATCTCAGAAGGAAACGAAGGGATACACGTGTGTGGGTACATTATATTAATGAGCAGGGACCATCATATGGTGTTTTTAAGGGTATTTATGGCAAATAATTGAAAAAATTCCGTGGAAAAATCACCTTCAAAAAGTAGCCAAAGATGCGGACGAATTCGCTCCGCATCCGCATCGTCTGAATAGCACCGAATAAACCTATTGTCAAAACTTCTATGTGCGGATGCGGAGCCCGCACTTAGGTTTTGACACATGCGGACGACGTCCGGACCCGCATGAACATTTCCTAGGTGCGGAGATTTTTCGGCTCGTCTGAAAGGCGCAGTATATTCCAATTGTTAAAACTTCTTCCGGACCCGCATCCGCTCCGTGTGAAAAGGCCCTAAATGGCATGCCAAGCAGGTGGTGTACATTCCGAAACAATTGGACAAGTGCACCCACGTGTTCGTCCGGAATGATGCTGTGCGCAAAAGCCTACAGCCTCCATACAATGGGCCTTACCAGGTGCTCAAACGGCGTTCGAAGGTGTTCCTGCTGCAGATTTCAATGAAACAGAAATGGGTGTCCGTGGACCGGCTTAAACCTGCGTTCTTGCAAAGTGACTCTCTCAACGATTCAACTCAGGTTCCTACTACACAAAGCTCATCTGAGCCAAAATCCATTGTCAGAACTGGACAGTCTTCAAGTTACGTCACACGGAGTGGTAGAACTGTGCGTTTCAGGATCAGCCAAACCTGAAACTCCCGAGGGGAGTGATGTGGCAACAGGCGTGAACTCATCCAACTCGGTAGTGCTGACGTAATACCGCGATATCGTGTTTCCTTGTGCATAAATACGTAACGAATATTGTAACTCGCGCCTTTCCCTTTTTAGCTAACATGTTCTCATAGTTAATTTTGTTCTTTTTGTTGTTGTAATAAACATGAAGTTAAGTTTTTCTTGAGTGTCTTCATTGCTGAGAAGATCGCCTTAGATCTATTCCGATCTCTCCGCAAACTGCTGGGGATCAAACAAAATCGTACCACTCCATACCATCCGGAAGCGAATGGTACCGTTAAAAGGTGGCATCGCGTCTTTCAAGCAGCGATCAAGTAACATTCCTCAACAGATTGGGTGGCAGCATTGCCAACCGTTCTTCTGGGACTAAGAGCGGCATACAAGCCAGAACTGGAATACTCCACATCTGAACTGATATATGGTGAACCTATCAAACTCCCTAGCGAGTTCTTCTCAGCTTCCAAAACAGATGTCAATGAGAAACAGTTGCTCACTGAGTTACGACAACACTTTTCGAAAATTCGACCTGTCCCAGCGTCTCACCATAATAGATCCAAAACATTCATCCATAAAGAACTTGATCATTTCACTCATGTTTTTCTTCGCAGTGACGCTGTCAAGAAGCCGTTGCAGTACCCATATGATGGCCCCTATGAAGTGATCGCAAGGCACAATAATCACCTTCAGGTGCAAAGGAAGAAACGTATGTCTGAACATTGCATGAGTGAAACTAGCGCACATTGCCACTAAAGTGAACCCATTGACTCGTTATGGCAGAGCAAGTCGTCCCCCGAATCGCCACATTTTATACAAATACAACGCCACAACAGGCAAATTGCCCAACGAGGTGGCTGAGAAAAAGATGCCCATAACAAATATGGATGTCATAGATTTCAAAAATACAGCAACCCAATTAAAAAATAAAATTATAAACCACATATACACATGATAAAATACTGTACAATGCCCATAATGTATTTATGGTTGTCTTATTCTAAGTATGGATAGCTTCTCGATTTACCCCAACATGTTTATCGTATTTCTTTTTAAACGTGTCAATTGTATTACAATTTACTACCTCTGGGGGTAAGCTGTTCCATTTATTAACAACCCTATTAGAGAAAAATTCCCTGCGACACCATAACCTTGCATTGTCCCTCACCAATCGATACTGGTGTCCCCTTGTAAAAGCAGTCGATTGGCGGTGTATTAAAAGTTCATGGTCCATCCTATCCATCCAATTGAAAATTTTGAACACTTCGATCATATCTCTTCAACACCTGCGTTCATCCAATGTAAACATATTCAAAAAATGAAGTCTCTCTTCATAACTCGAGCCCCGTGCAATTTTATTAGTGCATGTATAATTCCCTCCTTATGTGTGTTTATATGCATCTATTTTTTCTTTTGTTGTCAATAATTAGTTCGTCGTGCGATCCGCACTGGGGGGGGGATTGTGGCGCTGCGATCGTTAAGAGAAAGCGCGCGGTTCCGGGGAGGAAGAAAAGAATTCATTGGTCTTGTTTCCCGCGCTCGACAAGGTTGTACCACCTTCGTATGAATAAATTTCTTGTTATCTATTTTGTTGTTTTTTGAAGCTACAGAGGGAAAAAGCAATGTGGTAGCGGATGCTCTTTTGCGAGCACGAGTTGACCTGCTATTTCCTTAGCGATTCCAAAAACTGGATTTGCTTATGCAGAAAGTTAATATCTCACAAGTAGCGATTCTATTTATTTTAATTTTTTTACTTTTGTCTGGTTTTTCTCTCTTTTATATTATTAACAACTTGTCATTGAATTAACGTGAAAATAATCGTTAGCATAAAGTTCTATTTTATCAACTTTTGGTTGCCATCTATCACTTTTTAATCTAATTAATAAATATATCTGCACCTGTTCAGCCGATATACTCCGTTCTTTTTATCTTTCTTTCAGGTCAAAAGAAATAGGAACATATATGTGCGTCACTTATAGACATATACAAGGATGACGTCACTCTCCGCTACCATACGAAGGTGTTCTATATAGTGTCATCAGTTGTTGCGAAATATGAGAAAATATATGGTTAAAGTCATCAATAAAACAGCCAAACAAAGGGAAACGAACAGCTCAACTCCGTGTAAATTCGAACCTACAACAGACAGAAAATCTATAGTGAATAATGAATATGATTTTAAAAAAAGTTACTTATATATATTCATAATCAGGATGTTCAGACCATACAGAAACCGGTACGAAACATTATGTATATATATTTATTTATTACGCCTGAGGCCGGAGCCCCTGTAGCGGGAATACATACATCAAGATTGGCTGTATATAATTCATATACAGCAAAGTATTGTTTAGGATAATTTTTCACTAGTCCTTGAAATAAGCAGAGGAAGGGAAACACTTTGCGTAACGTTACAGATTTATTCACAAACAGCAATTTTTACATGTATTTACAAGCAGAGATACACGCTAACCAGATCAGAGTTCCCTTATTGAGCGTAAAGTCCAACAGCTCTCTCTTTTGTGATCGCCGTCTTATTTATAGATACGGTTGAATCTTCCAGAAAAACGAATATTCCAGAAAACTTCGTTTTACAGTTTCCAAGGTGGAGGAACATCTGAAGAAAGTTCGCAGAGAGCGGCCAAGCATGCGTACCACTGGCATCGGTAAGCAGAAAAAGTCGAGAGTTCGGATGCGGATGAGCAAGTAGAGTTGCGTCGGTGAGCGCTTGCTTGATGTCGGTGAAAGCTTTCAGCTGGTCGTCCGTGAGTTCGAGCGCAGGTGTTGGCTTGTATTTACCTTTAAGGCAACGTTGGAGCGGATCGATGATTTGAGAACATAGTGGGATGAATCTTTTGTAGAATGCGATCATACCGAGGAAACGTTTCAGCTGTTTTAACGTTCTAGGAGGTGGATAGTCTTTGATGACCGCGACGTTGTCGGCGAGCGGTTTGAGACCGTGAGCGTTGATGGTATAGCCCAAGAAAGTTAGTTCAGGGACAGCCAGGACTGATTTGTTGGCATTGAGCACGTGGCCGTAGGCGTCAAGACGTCGGAAAACTTCTTCCAGGTGACGTTTGTGGTCGTCGGGTGAGGCACTGTACACCAAGATGTCGTCGAGAAAGCAAAATGTGAAGGGTAGACCACGTAGCACCGTGTCCATAAACATCTGGTACGATGATGCGGCACCTTGCATCCCAAAGTTCAAGCGGGGAAATTCGTATTTGACTAAGGGACACACAATTGCAGTTTTGTGTTGATGAGGACCGTATATCGGGATTTGAAAATACGCCCGTGTCATATCCAATTTGGAAAAAATTGTGCAGCCGGCTATCTGGTTGTTTACGTCCTGAGTGTGCGGTACGGGGTACAGTTGCGGTGTCGTGTTGCGATTCAGCATGCGATAGTCACAGTGAGACGAAAAGAGTTGTTATCTTTCTTTTTCACAACATGGATCGGTGACGCATACTGCGAGTTGCTGGGTCGAATGATACCAAGATCGAGCCATGTGGTCAGCTCGTTTTTGACGAGCGTGTACTGCTCTGGAGTGAGCCGTCTGGACTTGCATTGCACAGGGGGATTTCCCTGGGTGTCGATATAATGAAGGACATCATGTTTAGGTGGATCAACTTTCGGGTTGAACGGCCGGGTAAGCGACGGGAATTTTTTCAAAAGCGAATGAAATTCGGAATTGCCGGAAACAGACAAGAAAGGCGAGATTTGTAAATCGACTTGCTTACCTTTCGTTGACGGTCCTGTCGTCGACTCTATCAACTGATTGTTGCCGATATCCACCGTCAGTTTGTAGTGGTTCAGGAAATCCGCGCCGATGATGGCGTGCGACGTTTTGGCGAAGATGAAACGCCAGCTGAAGTCTCTACGAAGATCGAGATTCAACGAAACGACTCGCTTACCACCGTTTGGTATGATTACGCCGTTCGCGGCGTATAAACTAAACTCGGCTGAAGAGTTGAGCGACGTGGGTGAAGGATGAGGAATAATGCTGACTTGACTGCCAGTGTCGACCAAAAACACCCAGTTGTCGTTGATATTACGGACGAAAAGACGACTTGCTGGTTTGAAAAGAAAAGAGGAATGCGCCTCGTTTTCCTCCCTGCTCACAATTTTTTCTTCATGCGCGTGGTCGGCGGCGTTGGACGAAACGCGAAAAAACGAACACGGTGACCTACATTTGCGCGCTTTCTCTTTGAAACACGAATGGTAGTAACACATACCTGCGTTATCTCGCGGTGGCGATCGGCTCTCGCGTCGAACCGGTACATCGTTGCGCTGTTGTCGAGACCTGGAAATGCTGTCGACTTTTTCGGTGAGCACTGAAAGTTTCTCCGTGAGTTCCGCGATAGTACGAGCGGTTGACATTTCCGATGACACAGTTGCGCTTTCGGCGTTGGTCGGAGTCACTGCAAAGATTTTGTCGTCTTTTTTCGCTAAGGCGTCGAGAGGCTGTTCCGAAATGCACAGGATGCTCTGCACGTGCGGCGGTAGTAGATTCAGGAACAGTGATTTCAGGAAATCGTCAGCGAGTGAATTTTCAGAAAGTTCACGCATATGTCGTAGAGGGGCTGCTGGTTTTGGCTTGCTTCGATTGGCCGTATTCGGAAAGTAATGTATCCTTGAGGTTCTTGTAGGTGCGTTCTGTTGCGTTAGTGGATTGAAGTAGCGGTTTCGCAAGCTTCAGTTCGTCTGGGCCAAGTGCGCTAATGATGAGGTGGAACTTCGTGAGATTATCTTCAATCTTGTGAAAGAAGAGCAATGCCTCTGCGCTGCTGAGGAAGAGTTTAGGTTCGTGGCTCCAGAAAGGTGGCAGTTTCACATTCATCGCCATGATAGTAGGTAACGACGGAGGCGGAATGAAAATCGAGCAGAAGAGCGTTCGGTATCGGCCAGGTCACCACTTGTCGTATAAGGAATAAAGCGGTTGACGACAAACAATCCCTTCTACGATTCAAAGATATAATTAAACATTTATTAATCAATTAAACACAAATAAACAGAACCTACAAGAACGAGTGCACCGCGTGACTGTCTCGTTTGAGCGGCAAAACCCAAGTTCAGTTTCAACATCGCGCAGGCGCGTTCTTTTCCCTATTACGTGGACAGTGCCATCCAGTGGTGGACGCTGTCACCACACAAGTCTCACGTAGGCCTTAGTCTCTTCCTCCAATTCACCGGAGTTGTCACTTTCAAGAGGGCTCTTGAGAGGGCGTCTGCTGCTAAGAGCTGTTTACCTGGAGTGTATGAGATTGTGAATGAATATATCATCATCCGTAGCCTGAAGCGTTGTAAACGAGGTGTAATTCATCCAGTTGCTTCGTTGAAAATATGGGCACGAGTGGTTCGTGATCGGTCTCAAGACGCACTTCCAGTCCAGTCCCATAATGAAGTCTTCAAATTTCTCACAAACCCAAGTGAGTGCTAACGCTTCTTTTTCGATTTGAGCATATCTTTTTTCTGCAATGGACATAGTTCTTGACGCGTAGGCCACAGGGTGCACCGTACCGTCCTTGTGTTCTTGAAGCAACACACTTCCCAAGCCGTAAGACGATGCATCCGCAGAGACGATGACCGGTAGCTTAGGATCAAACCGTGCTAGGACTGGTGCCGACGTAAGCAAGCGTTTGATTCGAGCTTTCTCGGAGTCCCACACAAAGTCATTGGCTGTTTTCAGTAGCGCTTGAACTGGGGCTAAAATTTCGCTCAAATTCGGTATGAACTTGGCCAAATATCTCACCATTCCAATGAAACGTTGCGCTTCACGTAGATCTTTTGGTGGTTGAAGATTTTCTATGGCTTCTACTTTCATCGGGTCAGTCCGGATTCCTTTGTGGTCTATCAGATGACCTAAGAACCTTACTTCAGTGACGCCGAAGACACACTTGTCCTTGTTGAGAGTGACGTTCATGGAATCGTCGAAGAACTTCTCTGAGACGTCTGTCGTGTTCTTCTTGAGTGACTCCCCACACTAAAGTTTTGTCTGTCAGGTTCGTTACGGCTGGAATACCCTGTAGAGGGTCTGCAATGTCTCGTTGAAAAACTTCTGGAGCTGAAGAAATTCCGAACGGAAGTCTCAAGAAACGGAACCTTCCGAAAGGCGTGATGAAAGTCGTCAACCTTCGAGACTTCTCTGTCAGTTTCTTCTGCCAAAATCCTGTTTTGGCGTCCAGCTCGGAAAAGATCCTTGCCTCTGGGGGGTATCTGGCCCAACAGATGATCAACTGCAGGTAACGGAAAGTTCTCACGTTGAACGCTGCTGTTCAACTTGGTCAGATCGACGCAAAGCCTGATATCTCCATTTGGTTTTGCTGCTAATACAAGCGGAGCACACCATTTACTCGGTTCTGTCACTGATTCGATTGTTCCGTCCTTCAACATCGCATCGAGATGCTGTTTTACTTCATCCATTAATGGGATAGGAACTCGCCTTGGAACGTGAACTGCAAAGGGCACGGCACCGGGCTTCAGCTTGATTTCATATTCTCCCTTCAGTTCTCCAAATCCACCGAAAATTCGTGGAAATTCTTTTTCCGGGTTCACTTGAGTTAGGCTGTGTACCGTCACTTCATTGAGTCGTTGAATCAAATTTAGTTGGACGCAATGTTCTCTTGACAATAGTGGACGATCGGGTCCCTTGATCACATAGACTTTTGCCGACGTAGAGGCTGACTTGCAAGTTAGCTGGCACTCGAACATTCCCTTGACGTTCGAGTTCGATGCACCGGGACTCGAAAGATTCCGGTCAGGAGGCTTGAGTTTCGGAAATCTGTTTTTCTTTCGTCTGTAGAGACTGTCTGGGATGACTGTCATGTCTGCTCCTGAATCCAGCAGAAAGTTGACTCGGTTATCTCCAACTAAGACGTCTTCTTACCAAGTCTCTTTATGTGATGACGCGGATGATACTAAGTAGCCAAGGAATGTCCTCGACGTCTTCACCCCGACTTTACGCACTGACGAAATGTTCGCAACTACTCTTGACTCGCAAACCCTAGCGAAGTGGTTTTTCTTACCGCACTTACGGCACGTGGCGTCCTTGGCCGGGCAGGAATTCTTGTCATGAAACTTAGCTCGTCCGCACCAAAAACAAGATGAAGCTTCATTCCTACTGCGAGTCTGGCCCTGTTTTTCCTTCGTTGATTGCTCTTGTTTCTTGAACTCTGAGCCATGGCTTCTCCGTTGATTCCTGTGACCCTGGCCGGGTTCCTCGCTAGCTCTGAGCTGGTTTAACGTAGGGTTATGTAACTCCTCCTGCTGCTTCTTGACCGATTCGTATTGTCTTGCCATGGTCGTAGCTTTCTCCAGCGTCAGACCTTGCTCCAGCTGAAGCTTTTCGGAAAATCTTCGGCCGCTGACACCCACGACGATGCGGTCGCGAATCATCTCTTCTCGGAGAGCTTGATACTCGCATGACTCCGCTAGCACACGGAGAGCAGAGATGAACTCCTCCACTGGTTCTCCGGAGTGTTGAACACGGTTGTTGAACTTTGCCCTCTCGTATATGATATTTTTCTTGGGAAAGAAATGTCCGTCGAATGCCGCTATTACTAAATCGTACTTCTCCTGGTCCGCTGATGGCAGGTTAAACGAGGTGAAAATGTCCTCCGCTTGATCACCCAACAGGTAGAGAAGCGTGTTGACCTGGTCTTTCTCACCCTTCTTCGCTAGCCCTGACGCGTCGCGAAATCTTTCGAAGCGTTTCTTCCATTTTGGCCATTCGGATGGCGTTGCAAATGAAAAGGGTTTGGGACACGGCACTTGAAATGTTGACGACATGTTCTTAGCCCTAACCATAGACTTATGTAAAGCGGCGATTTAGGCTTAGTTATTCGAACGTTAGTAATCAAGCTAACATTTACTCAACGACGTTCGAAAAGTGGATCGGTGGATCTTTCTGGATCCCACCGCTGCCACCATGCTTCGCTTGGCCTCCTAGACATATCACTATTCAAGTATACGCCAGAGCCAACGAGAATAACTTATAATCATATTTATTTACATAGACGCCTAAACGAGAGCGTCCGACATCTCTCATGTCCAACAGTCAACAACCTTGTATCCCTTCGGCTCCATGGCCTTTTCACATGATCCGATTATTATACATCACTTCATTTCACTTCCGACACAGATATAGTCTATATTGAAACAATTCTTTTGAATGCCCGGTATGAAGTGTTAGTTAAAAATTATGAATATATTATAAAAAACGAGATTTTCGCTATAACGGTATTCGTTAAGACGGGATTCGACTGTATTTCCATCAAATTATGGAATCTTTAGTGTCATCTAATGGCGAATTAAAAAAACATTCGAATTTGTGAACGTATGATGACGGAATAGATGGCAGCATGAGTTAACTCAAGTGGCTGTAGAAAATTTAATTTCAAAACTAATGAAAATCAGACCTATAATGATCTGAGAACTAATGAATTAAAAATGGGATGTAGGTCTAATTAAAAAATAATTCCAGCACCAATGGAAATTCAGAATTAATCAAAGAACTCAGAACTGATAAAAATTTAGAAATAATGGAGGGAAATAATTCTTAAATTGATGGAAGAAATGAGTGATGAATTGAGAGAGAGCGATGAAAATTTTTAGAACGAATGAAAAAGAGAAAAACAATCTCAGAATTGAGAGGGGTGAAAAATCAGAATTGATGATAAATTTTTTTGTAGTAAACAAAGTGTCTGAGCTTCAACTAAAAATTATTTGAAGCTTAGACACTTTGTTTACCACAAAAAAATTTATTTGATGTATGTAATGTATATTTTTTCACTTCTATTACCGTAAGTGCGCGCCCAACGACGGCCCAGGGCAATTGTGATGGTGGTAAAATCGCAGGCACCAATGTCATGATGGCATAATCACGGCACTAATGTTCTGGTGCATGTTTTGATTCACCACTCTTAACTTTAAAATGAAATTCACTTTTTGAAAGAAAACGTCAATTATGTTCTGGTGAAAAGTTACTGAGTACTATTGAAATTGACAGTACCCCAAGAAAAAAAACTTTTCCCCTGGGGATCATATTAGTTAGGAGTACAATTTTGAGTTGTTACCGCGCCCGAAACAACCCTTTGTGTGTCGGTGAGTAATTCTCCTGAATAAATGTGTACTAGAGCATTTCAACCCAAACAATTAAGTCACAAAGAACGAAAAGAATATGTCAACACACAGAGGTCTAAGTCACTTTAGGTTATTTAATTCCTAAAAATTCCTTTTTTTTTTATTTGTTTCACAAGATTAGACGCACACAAAAAAAAAAACAATATTTTCAACCTCAAAAATGTTTCAACTAATAGCAAAATCAAAACATAAACAAAATTTCAGTCCATATTCCTATAACCAAAGACAAAACACCAACAAAAAAAAAAAAAAACGATGCTAAAATACCTCCTTTTTGTTTATCTTATTTTACATATCGAAAATTAAAAGTTATTTGGATGCAAAAACAAAAAAAAAACCGAAATATTGCTGCAGTTTGGTTTGCCCAACCACTCAACAAAATTGAAAAAGGAAATTTACTCACAATCTCCCATATTCAGGTCACTTCATTCTTGACAACCGAATTTCGACGAACAGTTCCCTTTAACTTGAACACTCAGTACGGACAGTTCATTTTCTCATAAGTCATCCTTTGACGGCCGAATCTGCTTGGTCACCAGACACTTGAAAGACTAATGTCCTCTGCACTTGCTGGGACGACGGTCCCTGCACATACTTTGCAGTCGGAGCACCACCAAAAATTCTCCAGTTGTACTACCACTCGGAGCAGCATGGACGAAGTACCATCCTTGGACTGGACTGCAAGAGACTGCTGCTCGGCTTCATCTTTCTGGCATGACGGTACACCTTCCTTCCTGGAACAGTTGGGAGCAACTGATATGATGAGACGATTCTTCATACTGGTTTTTTATAGCTGTTTTTCTTGAACTTACATCTTCAAGTAATCCTTCCCACGTTACGACTTTTGGCAGTTCTAAATTAAATGGGGTTTGAGTGACTTGGGACTATAAGTTTCGGGGGATCTTCAAGTTTCGTGGGATCTTCAAGTTTCGTGGGGGTGGGGGGATTCTTCAACGGAGGGACCGCACTTTCTCATGCAACTGGTCCCGATGAACTGCACGTCTCCAAAGTTTTCTGGTGCTAATATGAAAATTGAGTGATGGGCGCGGCTTGAGAAAGCGCACCCTCTAATTCGTCGCACAAACTGCGTCATCCAAACTATTATCCAATTGTATCACAACCAAAACTAAAACATGAAACCAAAAGAAAAACACCACGAGGTCGATTTGAATAAAACGAAAGGGCTAAAACAAAGATTTTAACGACAATAATTTTAAATATAAGATTTCCGGATTAAATGCACAAATATTCATCAAAATCAAAAAACATTAACATCATTGTGTGGGGGAAAAAAATTAGCTTTCCAACGATATGCGATATCATATATATATATTCTCGTTTCGTGACATGCCGAAAAATTTAAATCCAGACAAAGGAAATTCTTAGAAAAATTCAAATTCAACACTTTCTCGATGACAGAGAAATAATTTCAATCATATAACGTTATCTCACAGTTTCTCTCCCTCACAATATTTTACAACACAAGTTTTTTCTTTTTTATTTCGTCGGAAACAGTGGAGAGAAAAGGGAAAAAAAATAAATTTTAAAATTGAAATACTCACAAGGTCTCAAAATTATTTAACTCTTGATTAACAAAAATGTTTGTTTCCCTTATTTAAAAAAAACATCGACTCAGAATATGCAGAAGGCGAAAAATCGGCTTTTCAAGAATAAAAAAAAATTATTCAACGGATTACGAATAGTGAGAGAGAAAAGAAAAGGAATATTATCTTCCTTTTACACGTACCGGACGCGTTCGTGTAAGCATTCGTGCAGGAACAAGAAAACTGACTCATCAATATGGCGATAATATCTTCGATTATCTGAATCATTAGGTGTGTCTCTCTCACAAAAGAAAGAATATATTATTCAGAAGAACACACATTTTCTCGTTCAATTTAACTCGGAATTTCTCAAAATTTTACAGGAAGAATCAGAAAAATTCAAGGAATTTGTTGTTGAGCTCAAAAGATTGAGATGTCAAAGCAAAGCATTTAATTATATAGGATTTTCCGACAAACACATACACTGTGATGCATAAAGAGTGTGTGTTCACTCTACACAAACGATCGGTGGTTAGATCTTGGACGTTTTATGAATATCGGACGGAATGGTAACACAAGAAAAAAAAAAAATATAGACAACCACAAGATTCATTTCAGCCTTCCACGATAAAATAAAGACAGAAACTCAAATATTATTCACACGACAAGCACAATTATATTTACATTTAGCAAATTTCACTTATTTGACATGACTATTCTAGGTTGAAAATATGTCAGGCTTATTTGTCAAAGGGGGGGGGGAAGTGTCCTACTTTTCCCACCGTGACACAATCGCACCTGGAGCACATTCCTAAAAGCTACTCTGCTAGGAGACCCATGGAAAAGGGAAATGTATATCAGATGCTATAGAGACGGCGGAAATATGCATGAGACAAACGGAAGCGAAAGACCCGCTAAATATGAGTCATATGGTCATCACATATCGTAACAGCCATTGAACATAACACTGTATTCACAATATTATGGAAGAAAATAAAACATGGCCGGGAATTTCTTGGAAATGTAAAACAAAAAGTCCAGGCCGTCCGTCTCGTCACCTTTGTTTTGTGTCGGCGCAATGTCTGAAGATCTAATTTTTGGCACCAATTTGAAGTAAAAGTGAATTTGATTTTGAATTTCGATGCGTTTACTTTTCTTCCGGAGCTCCCTTTCTTAAAATTTTGTTATAGTCAACAGCAATTTGAATTTATTCATTTAATTTTGTTGCTTAAATGCCTTGAATTTAAGGGCTCCAACGTTTGTGTTTGTGAAAAGCTTGTTAACAGTGTGCTTTCATTTTTATTTCCTCAATTTAACCATTTCGAGTTGGCTTTAAGTTTGACAAATCCCTGTTGCCATGGCGACTAGAAAATCGGGTATCGGTGCCTAAAACTTCCTATGTATAATTACTAAATCCGAGTCTAGGGATGGCTCAAAATTTTCTGATTTCACAATAAACTGCTTTTTTCCGAAGATGGGAAAGGGTCATTAAGGCCTAGAAAAGTTTTTAAAAACCATTATTTAAGACTTTTTCTTACAAAAAAAAAAACCATGCTTCGCTCCTATGACGTTTGGTTGGCAATGATGCAATTTTTCTGAACACCTATAGTATAATCCCTTTTGATGATCAGGCGCACATCTAGGACGATGTGACATGGCAAGCATTAAAAAGATGCAAACTTCAGGTTAGGTTCATAATATGTACAATCCAGCATGTACCAATTCGTTAGAAATTTTTGTTGAGGAATGCGTGTACAGTTAAGTAGTAGGACAATGTAACAGGAGGGGTAAATTGTATAACCTTGTTTGATAGTCCTGTAAAATCCGAGACTATCAAACAGGACAAATTTCCCATATTATTTTGCTCTTGGTAAAAGGGAGTCATTCTATCGTCATCCCTCTGGATCTGCTACTGAGCAAAGGCAGACATCTTCAGCTGTGAATGAAGCCAAAGCAGGGGCGTAGCCAGAAATTTCGTTCGGGGGTGGGGGACCAATTTCATTTCGGGGGGGACCAAAGTGACAGAACAATAGATTTGGCCATCTTTTTTCCTTTTTTGGGTCATTTTCTCACATTTCGGGGGGGGGGGGCGCCCAGACCCGTAAGTCCCCCCCCCCCCTACGCCCTTGAGCCAAAGTGATGTCTTCAGCTGTGAATGAAACTAAAGCAAGCATCTTCAGCTGTGAATAGAGCAAAGCCAGACAACTTATATTTCAAATGGCAAATTTTAATATTATACCGGTCAGCAATAGACTTTACACCATATGTGCATTGCAACTATTGCAATATCAACTCCACGACAAACATATGTTTCAATGTGTCTCAGTCTTCTGTTCGATTCTTCATTATTTCACATCTGTTTGACCGTAAAATGATAAGAATGTTTATATGTATGATCAACATGAAATCCTCAAATCTCCATGAGGATTCTGTGTATTTGCAAATTGTAAAACTTTATGCATCTGATCAAAACTTTCAGACAAACTGCAAGAATTTTCGTCCTTGGTTCAAGTTGGTGACACAATGCCGCATATGTTGAATAGCGTTAGAGGTTTAAAAGAGACGTTCCAAAAATGTTGAGGTACCATTGACTCATCACTGATATCAAACTGTTCTAGAGAATGATCTGTATTCTTATTAAAAAGGATAAAATCATCAGTTCGCTTAAGTCTTTTACAAGAAAAATGGTCATCTCTTTAGCTTTATTGTGCATTGAAGCTGAGATAACTGAAAAATCAGATTTTGATGCCATTATCAATGATTTTGCTCATATGAAAGTACGAAAAAAGCATATTTCATATAGAGAAAGATATTTCATATGGGGAATTCAATAATTTTACAGCATACTTCTCAGTTAGTTAAAATCAAGGGCGTAGCCAGGGGGGGGGGGGACTTGGGGGTCTGGTCCCCCCCCGAAATGTGAGAAAATGACCGAAAAAAGGGAAAAAGATGGCGAAATCCATTGTTCTGTCACTTTGGTCCCCCCCCCCGAACGAAATTTCTGGCTACGCCCCTGGTTAAAATACTGCATATATCCTTTATTTTTTATATGTTTACAAACAACATGTACTGTAGGCTATATGTCGACAGACATACCAAATACCGTTCACCTGTTTTTCATTTTTTTTCATCTTTTTTCCTTCATGGCATAGCAATAATCCAAGTAAGAAATTGAGAAAAGACCTTACAGATACACACACACATGCTCTAATACACACATGAGAGACATTTTCAGGACAATTATTGTGTATCAACAAGGATGGCAGATTTGTCGTAAAATTACCATTTAAAAACTCTCCAGATACTCTGTATCTCTAAACCAGCAGCGATATCTCGTTTGTTGAGTATGGAAAGAAAGTTCGAGAAAAATCCAGAAATGGGTATTCATTATAATCATTTCATGGAGGAATATGAAGCTTTGGAGCATATGATAGAGGTATTGTCGAGAGATCTTGCTGTAAATGGTACAAAGACTTTTAACTTGATAACTTTAGTATTCCATATTTCTCTCTGTATAGCCACTAGATGGCACCGCTAACTCAATTATTATCTATGTTACTTTTCCTGTCTTTTAAGGCAGATGTTTTGTATCTTGTCAAGTCAGTCGTTTCTTTGCTCTCGTCTAAATAAACATTATAATTGAAACCTTGCATTCTCTGTATATAACGGTGAGCTCGTCCCTGTTCTTGCACCAAAAAATGTATACGAACAACGACCTCACCGTTATATATGGAGAACGTAAGGTTTCAATTATAATGGAATTTATTTAGACATGAACAAAGGAGGAAAAAGAAACGACTGATTTGAGCCTATCCAAAAAAAACATCTGCCTCAAAAGGAGGGAAAAGTAACATAGATAATAAAGTTAGTGGTGCCATCTAGTGGTTATACAGAGAAATATAATATGGAATACTAAAGTTACATACATACTCTAACAGCGAGGTTTCATTTGATCTCACCCTCCCAATTTTTAAACACCATTTATGTCATGTACATATACTTATATATTTTCTGCCAAAGCCAGAAATTGGCCAGTTTGCCCAGCCAATGTCCAAATTTTGGACTTTCGCTGGCCCTTATGTATTGATATTCCGGTTCCTTTGATGGTTAGAGTTTCCATAGCTGACCATAATTATCACAAAAAATACAGCAACATGGTGATGACCCCTAATCATAAGGATTGATTTATGGGTAAGGCTGCAACTAGATACTTTATCACCCGGGGCAAGCCAGAATTTTGGTTCCTCTTGCATGTAAAAGAAGCAGTTAGAGGGTGAATTCTGCACCCGTTCTAGTACAGCACCAGGGCATAAGACTCACCTGCTTCTCCCTAGTTGCAGCCTTGTGTATAGGGGCTGGCCAAAGCCTGAAATTCAGACATTGGCCGGGGAAACTGGCCGATTTCAGGCTTTGGCACTAAGGTAGTTGAACAGTTCTATTTCATCATCTATAAATTGACAAAAACATTTATCTGCAATTTCCCTAAAGAAATTCTGAATAATCCCGAATTAGGGTGAAAAGGCATTAAAATATCTGTTATTTGTGAACGAGCAGTGCAATTGCTGAAAGTTAGAAAAACTTTGATTTTTTTTTTAACTTAAAAATTTGATCTAAAAAAAAAGCTTTATTTTTTTGTTTAGTCAACCATTTCTCGCTCAAAAATTTCGGATATTACCCATGACTTTAGTAGTCCACAGGTCAAGTTTCTGGGCTCCAAAACGTAGAAAGTGTCCCTACCCTCAAGGTATGAGAAAGTATTCTCTACCAACAAATGACAAAAAATAATAAATCAAAGAATTGTTGAAATATAAATGTTGTTGAAGAGAAATGTTGTGAAAATTTATTACCTACTTTCAGTTTAAAAAAATCTGTTGTGATAACAGAATGTGAATGGTAGTAATCTTAAGTACGGTTTAGCCATCTTGTGTTAAGTAAGAGATTTCTCCCCATTGAATGTAGTATTATACCAACCATGAGAATAATAAATGTCAAGTTATTGAGATTCTACTGTACTGCAAGGGTTAGGACAAAAAAGTCTCGTTGGGTTCAATAAAAACATGTTTGCAAGATTAAAACTTTGGGTAAACTCTGGGTTAGTTTGTCAAAAAATTAATAAAAATGGAAATATGTACATCCTGAGCGAAAATGAGATATTTCGACAAAAAAAACCGAAGGTAACGTATTGGGAGAACGATGTATACATAGGCGTTGGAAATGTTTCAGAGCTGTGGGTGCTCAGCTGCAGCTTTATAAAGGAAATTCTCATCTGTAAATTAATTTTGGAAGTGCTCAAACTTGTTCTACAGTCGAATCCCGTTATAACGAACTCTAGGAGACCGGAGAAATTATTTCGTTATAACAAAATTTCATAAAAAATTTCGTTATAAAGGAATTCCAGATTTTTGCATTGTTTCTATGTAAACTTATGTGAGGGATTAGAAAAGTGTTCGTTAAAACGAGAATTTCGCTATAACTGTATTCGTTAAAACAGGATTTGACTGTACAAGATACTGTGGGCACTCAAGCACCCCCAGCTCCACCACCACTGGGTATGTATGGCACAAAAAAGATGAACAAAAAATAAACTTCAAACTTCCAATTGATTCAAACACATGATGCTCTTCAACACAAAAGCCTGTTATTACTAGTGAGACTAGTCTAGGGGTGACAACTTTCAGATGATGACAATACAGACCAACAATAAATGGCGGTAAACAAAAGGAAAACCTAGAAACTACTTGGTAACCTTGTGTGTTGCTAGATGCGCAGACATAATTTTCAAAAATTTTGTGTTCATAATCTCTGATTTAGTAATCAAACATAGAACATTTTAAGGACAATGACAATTTTCTACTTGCCATGGTGACCTTGTGCCTGGGGATTTGCCAAACCCTGGCTATACTTAAAATGCTTGAGTTGTCATCTATCATTTAATATTGCATGTAAGAATCGTGTGGTGAAAATATCCTTTAATTTTCATACTTTCGCAGGCTGCCGACTCTTCCTGGTGTACAGTCTTCTTGTGAAACTCAATTGTATAAATTGCTGAAAGAAATTGATGAACTGTTCAGTGATAAATGCAGAAAACTAAAAGAAGAACTGTTGTGCGCCAGGACTGAAATTTGTGAGAAAAATAACACTATCCAAGAGCTCGTTTTAAAGCTGAACAAACTGAAAAACTGCAGCGACAAAAAAAACACCAACTCTGAGTCAATGATTATCGAGAAAAACAACGTGATCGCAGAGAAAGATGGGTTATTAAAAATTTTAGATGAAGAATGTGTGAAGTTAAAAGAGGAGGTCAGAATGTGCAAAGTGGAAATCGAGAAAAAGGATAAACTCATCAAATTGCAGGACTCGAAAATGAATTTTCTCAGACCGTTTGAACGGCAGTGTGTAAAGATGGAGTATGAATTTAAAAAAATTCAGTCAAAAATGTCGGCCAAAGATATGGTCATACAGCAACAAGAAGCAGTGATAAAATCTTTGAAAACCATTGAAAGAGAATCATTGCGGTCTAAAGAATCATTTGAAGCAGTCAAAGCAGAGTTATCCACGAAAGAAGGTCACGTCCGGAAACTACAGGAAGAAATTTCCACTTGCAAGAAGATGCTAAAGAGCAAGACCCTTGAGGTATATCACAGCTTATTTCTTTTTTCATATCTGGTGACTCTGAATCACATGTTTTTACTTTGAATTATATATGTTACAATAAATGTGATAAATCCAGTGAGATTACATTTACTGCAACATGTACAGTGAAATCTCACAGATGATACTCAATTTGACAATATACTTCTGTACAACAATATTTTGTCATATCTTGTTTGGAAAAGCCTGCAGTCAAATGTTAAAGGACTGTTCCTTGTTATAATGATAATCCCTCTTCAACAATATTTTCTTTTGGTCTGCGAGCATCATTACAAAGGTTACAAGATTTCATCATCATCTTTGGTGTCCCATGTAGGAAGAGCTTAGGCAATTTTGCCCAGTAACATGAATTGTAGGTCATGCATTTGTGAGAAATATTCTGTGAATTCCCAAAAGAGTTTTGCAACTGGCATAGTGGTTTTGAGGTATGGTGTCTGTTACCATATTGTTGAGCCCCTTGAGTGGAAAATAGTGTAACTGCAAACCGATACGGGCCCTATTAAAATAATTGAGGAGGTTGCTCCTATCTGTGGTACCCTTTTAAAGGAAAAAGTAGATCTAGGAATCCTATCTATCCAGAAAGGATCTGGTCAAAACTCAACATAAGGTTAATGAAAATAACTCATGAGAGTATGAATCAGCGCAGAAAATTGATACCATGAGTTCAAATGTTTGGTATAATTGAGAAAATTTACCAAGTTGTGAATGCTGCTTACATTTACTACATCACTTAGTGTCATATTGAGGTTTCACTGTATATTGTTTTACAGTTGATTGACATTCAGACATTTGTCATTTTCACTTTGAAATATGGCAGACAGATGGCAGCACTAGAGTATAACACAAAACAAGCATAACTCTGACAACATAGATAGGTAAGGGTCATGCATACACAGTAATGCAAGTAGATGTTTGGTCACCCGGGGCAAGTGCAGATTTTGGCACCCCCCTTGTAATTTTGAAGGAGAGGTTTGAGAATAAAATTTGCACCCCCTCTGGTCCAGTGCCGGGGGCACGAGACCAGCCTGCTTCCCCCCCCCCCCCCCAGTGGCGGCCCTGTGCATACACACACCGAACATGTTCCTGCATGTCCCAATTTGTTAAAAATTCCTCAGGGGAATGTTTATATGGTGCATCTATGGTTAAGTAGTAGTTAATTGACAATTGAATAATGGATGTTATGTGTATTGAGTGGACAGTTTCTCTTGAAAGTACAAAGGTGCACCACCTGAAATTTTTTGAAAAATAATTGAGGTCAAAATGAGCTTTGAAGAATTGATCTTGCCCAAGAATATTAAGAAGACACCAACAAATAAGGCAAATACAAGAAAAAAAAAATCCCAGTGCATTTTGACACCAATGGGTTGGCTTCAGAGGAAAAATATTTAACCACTAATCATGCTGACCAAGTTTCCCACTTGGGTTGAATACCAAATCTTAACGCTCAGTTACTCAGTGGAAAAAGTATGTCTGTTCACTTCAAACATTGTGTTCAGAATGAAGCTCGGAGCCTGCATGTGATACTAATGCAGCATCCTGATTGGACATTTGTGGAATGGTGCTACCCAATTGGTTTATTCAAATTTTCTTAGAATTCCCGCTCGAAATGAATTTAAACCATAGCGTTGCAATCGGTGGTGTAGATTTATTATCGTTTACTAGTATATTTTTGAAGGCCTGAATATATGTGCCTTCATAGAAATGTCAAGTCCACAGTTGATTTAGATTTCTACAAAGGCACATGTATTCAGGCTTTCAAAAATATCCTAGTGAACTATAATAAATCTATACCACCGATCGTAATGCCATGGCTTAAATTCATTTTGAGCAGGAACTTAAAGAAAATTTGAATATACCATACGGGTGGCACCATTCTGCAAACGTCCAATCAGGATGCTGCATTAGTATCACATGCAGGCTCACAGCTTCACTCTGACCACAACATTTGAAGTGAACATACATACTTTTGAGCAACAGAGCGATAAGATTTGTTTCACTTGGTCAGATTGATTAATGGATAAATATTATTTTGAAGATGACACCCGTTAGTGTCACAATGCATTAAGATTTCTTGTGTATTTCCCTTATTTGTTGGTTGGTGTCTTAATACAAAATGAGTTTCATATGAAAAAAGCCACCATTAAACCAATGACACTATGTGATCGTGTGGGCATCATGCGCTGATCACGAAGATTCGGAGTCCATTGATGTGTGGTGGTGGTCGGCTGAAGTTGGTTTTATGCAGTTTTCTAACTTTGAGATGTGAATGCGAGCCAGTCTTCCTATTTAAAAAAGTGTCTCCGCAGGGAGCAGGCAAACTTACAACATGATACAACATAACATCAAAATTCAAGTATTTACCATATTTAATTCAGAATATGGAAGAGAGATTGCAGCACCTGCAAGAAAACGGAACAAGCCCAATTTTTACAACATAAATATGTTAGGGCACAGACACACTCAGAACACACACATTCCATCATGTACCGATTCATTAGAAATTGTGCAGAAGAATGTGTGCGAGCTGCATGTACGGTTAAGTAGCAGTAGTAGCATATATATATTATATATGTATAAACTAATGCTAATCATACAAATATTAAGACCATTTCATGATCTTAAAAACACAAAGGTTTGTAAAACAAGAATCATCGAATTTTGAATTCAGAGCCCAGCAGTTGTCGAGAAACGTTAAAAAACCCTCAAAATGTTTTTGCTTTAGAGTAACAAGCACATTTCATGATTCAACATCTTAATGCTATTTGTGTATGCTCAATAATACTATGAAAGCCTAGTTTGGTTTTTATCGCTTTGGTTCGGGCGTGTTATCAATTTTTACTTTTCTCCCACAAAAACTTATTGTTTTGCTTTCTGTTTACGTTATAGATTGCAAAGCTCAACATGCAGCTATACAACACTGAGAAAGAGGTATTAGAACATATATACAATCGCTTGAAATCCGAAGATGCTTTGAAGGTAAATAACTCTTCTCATATTATAATTTCCTTTTCCCTTTTTTTACCATTTTCTTAATTGAGAGTGACTGAGAGCCTATGTAAAATGGCTTTATGTAAATGAAGGCTGTGAGAAAAATGATTTAAATGATGGAATGGAACTTTGATATAGGATGAATATTTCGTCCTTTTGCAGAATAATTGGTTTGGCTGAATAATGTTTGGGTATTTGGCCAAATATTTGTGTAAATCTAAGCATAACAGATTAATTTTAAAAACATATATTAATTGAAATTCTCCCTCCATAAATTAATTTACTAATTATATTTTAATTTGGAGTGAATATCCCTCCCCTGAATTTCAAGGAAAAGGTGAACATGAAACTGAAAATTGAGTCTTACACTAATAAGGTGGAAGTGAGCATGAATTTCACAAGTTCACTAACTGAAGGATGTTACCTAGAGACAAGATATCTATTGAGCTACTGGAAGAAGCAAAGTGGGCAAAGAACATTTAAAGATTAAAAATAAGAAAATAAGTTGTAAATTTTATGATGCATTTCTAGTGAATAGTACTCCAACACGACCCAGCCTCCTAGGAGGTGAAGAGAGGAAGTTGTCTTGCACAACAGCTCTGGGCGTGAGCGGTCATCAATCAATCAATCTAGTGAATAGTTTTTTACATTTTCTTGATTATACTGAGAAATTGGATTTTCTGGATGTTATGTGCCTAAACTAATATTTTTAAAAAAAAGTGATTTGTTTCCTCTGGGAATCAAACCTGGATCCCCTTGCATACCAGGCAAGTGTGCTAACCAATACACCAGAGACACACATTTCAATTCCTTATTACATGCATTTGTAGTGTGAAGTGCTGAGTGGAGACATAGCAACCTCCCTTAACTACAGAAATTTTCGCTCCAGTGGCATTTTTGTATTAAGAGATGGTATTTTTTCGACCCAAAATATACTTTGAAATTGGAATTTTCTGGATGTTATGCTGAAACTGATATTTGGAAAGAAAGGTGATTTGTTTCGGGAATCGAACCCATTTATTGGTTAGCACACATGCCTGGTATGCAAGGAGACCCAGGTTCGATTCCCAGAGGAGACAAATAACTTTTTTTCCAAATATTAGTTTTGACATAACATCAAGAAAATTCACTTTCTCAGTATATTTCAGACTGAAAAAATATGCTCTCTCAATATTTTCTTGATTAGCTGTAAAATTGTAACAAATGTTGAAAATAAAATTGATTCTGCAAGTAATATTAAAATACAATATATCATCTTTAAATTTTATTGTCATAGCAATGAAAATCTTTCAATTACTTGTTTTTTAATATTGATTTAACTTAATGAATAGCATATATAATTGAAATTCAATATATTTCAATTCATTTGAAATCACCAGTAATTTTATTTTTAATTAAAAACACCAATTTTATTTATTACAAATACAACGCCACAATAGGCAAAATGCCTAAGGAGATGGCGGAAAAAAAGATGCCCATAACAAATATGGATGTCATATGTTTGAAAAATGCAGCAACCCAATTAAAAATGCAATTACAAACTATACAAACTATATAAATACATGATAAAATATTATACAATGTCCATAAAGAATACTTATGATTGTCTTATCCAAGTATGGATAACTTTTCAATTTACCCCAACAATCTTGCATTGTCCCTTACCAATTGATACTGGTGTCCCCTTGTAAAAGCAGTCGATTGATGGTGTAATAATAATTCATGGTTCATCCTATCCACCCCATTGAAAATGTTGAACACTTCGATCATATCTCCCAGACACCTGCGTTCATCTAATGTAACATATTCAAAAAATGAAGTCTTTCTTCATAACTCAAGCCCCATGTGCCAATAAGGACACACATAGCTCTTCTCTGCACCCCTTCAACCAAGTCTATGTCCCTCTGTAGGTATGGTCTCCATTAATAGAACTGCTTTGCCTAAACCTTTTCCTTTTAATCTTGTTTGAACTTCTGGGGCATAAATGCATCCAAACCATTCAGCAAACTTGTTAGAATCCATCCAAGCATTTTTCTGTAACAAATATTTCACCCGTAATGAGCGAACATTTTCGAAACATCTTGGATTGGGGCTCTTCCATACCATAGTTAGAGGCAAGCAATGAGCCCTAGATGCATTTGCACATGCAAGGATTGTAACACGATCTTTTATTTTCTTCCTTCCACGAGCTGTAGATTCAGTTCCACTAACAAGAGTTTTTGATGGGAAAGCTTTCCGATAGTCTAGTCTCATCGCAGTTGTAAACTTGATCGGCCATTAAATCTTCGTCCTAGACAATTTTTTCATATTCCTTAACAAATTTGGCTGCATTTTCTGAATTTGCAAAGTGTTTTTTCTATTGAAGGAGAATGGCGAATTCCGTGTCTTGACTTGAAATGCTGCAACCAGTCCACACTCGGTTGAAAATGTTTATCACCTTGTAGCATTTCATTGAGAAGTTTAGCTTTCTCCTGAAGCATCTTATCGGAACACCATCAGTTCTTTTTTTGTATGAACCAAGTGTAAACAGCTTTGTCTAGCTTTTCATTCTCTGCCCATTTCATTGTGAATTTTTTTTTTAGTCCATCTGCTGTTTCCAAACTGGCTGTAAAATTTTCTATTCTTATCACAAATTTTTTTTAAATCACTGATGGTTGCTACACTTAGTCTGTATTCAACTGCAAGTTTCCACACACCATCACCCACTTTCAATCTTTTCACTATTTCTACTTTTTTTCTATGTTTAAAACAATGCGTTTTTGTTTTGTCGCCATTCTGCACTTGACAAAGACAAAAAGTGTTGGCACTACTAAAGCTTAAGAAAGATTGAAAAATATCTGTTTTTAAGCAAGCTGGGAAAGATACCACCCCCTTCCCCCGACAAAACTGTGATAAGAACTGTTTTGTTGTCAAGAAGACCCTCACCTCCCTTTCATTACAGCACACCCGCAGGATTCACGCATTTATAACTACGTACGCTGTACCAGGATTCTACATTGTTTACATCTATGGCTCATAGGTACGGTATGTACAATTGTTTGGAAGTGGATTATTGTACAATAGAATGGAGCTGTCGAGTTGGGAGATAAGAGGATTCTCTCTCTCTCTCAAGTTCCAAGGAAATACCAACTGTTGAGCATTATTGGGCATAGAAAACGAAAAATGAGTTTGGTTGAAAAGGTGTTCGGTTGACCGAGTTGTTCAGAAAATTGATGTTCGGATAATCAGTGTTCTACTGCACTTATTTTTCATTGGAACAAATACAGTTGATGCTTGTTATAATGACACCATGTTATAGCAACCATTCCATTACAACGACCGGTAAGATAAGTTCTAAATGTTTTCACAGCACAACTATCATACATGCTTTACTTTTGATATAACAACCCTCTCAATGTAACGTCCTTTTTCGACAAGACGAAGAGTGTTGTTATATCGAGGGTCGACTGTATTAGGCAACAATGCTGGCAGTGTGAGGACATGGATTGTTGTGACATATACTTCTTAACACACCATAGCGTGCCCCCCCCCACCCCAGTAAATTAATTTTCTAGCCTATATAACAAGCTTTATATCCTTGCGTAGCTATTTACATACTTACTCTCGAAATCATAGTACCAAATCTCATTATTGGTCCATGTCCTTTATACGAATTTTCATAGTATTCTTTATGCTGTCATTTAAAGTAAAATTTGAATCTATTTTCAACGGTGTTCCAAGTTTATTTGTTCTATAAATATATCATAACAAAATTGTGTTTTTATTATACACATGGTTTCAATATTAGTTTATCAATATTATATAGGAGAAGATAGCAAACCTCACTGAGAAATTAGAAAAAACTGAGCATTCGCTGAAGACATTATCAGAAAGTTATGTCAAGGTGTTGGGTGGAATGAAGGAGCATTTCAGTGTAATTTCAAAGTGAAATTGGAAAGTATAATCTAATTTTGTTTTTGATCCATTGAATTCAATTAATATAAAACATAGTGTTATTACTTCATTGTTTTTTTTCCATTGGGCCTATTGTTGTAGTGTTAGTGTTTTGAGATAGTTAGCTAATTCTAATAAGTATAAATTGTACTTCGTAGTTTAATACTTTTTTTAGAGGGTGTTGTATTCTTTATATACATATTTATTTTATTCTTCGTGATTTAGTGCTGAGCATTCTACTTTACGTAATTTTTTCGTATAGTCTCTTACGTATATTTTGCATAGTAATGTATTTTACATTATTTTAATTTCCAGTTAACGTTTCTCATTTTCCTATTGTTAAGCATTATTATTATTATCTAGCTTTACCAATAGTGTTAGTATGCCTCGACCTCGACTAGTGTTGTGTAGAGCTTGCGACGGGAGGTTTCCCTGGTCTAGGGGTATAGTAGCTGATAGTTTCAATTGTAAAGGGTGCTTGGATAGAAAAAGGCTGGAACTCGAGGTCGAAGCTTTACGGGAAAAAGTTATGGTGCTAGAGGGCCCGGTTATAACGGACCCTCTGGTCGTCGAGCCACCTGTTGATGAAGAAGCAATCTCCACGAACAACGACATTTTAGAGGGCGAATGGGTTGTCGTGGATGAGGTAGAGGGGGATAGTGATAGGGGTTTAATCATCGGCGATTCTATGGTTAGGGAACTTGGGAACCGAGTGTGTAGGGATTTTCGGGGTTTCGAGCGCTGTTGTCTTCCTGGGGGGAAGATTGGCAACGTTCGAGACGTTTTTCATCGCCGAAAGTTGCCCTTGCGGGTGATTCTGTGGGTGGGAACAAATCAGGTAGGAGCGAATATTAGTGAGTCTCTGTCAGAATACCGGGATTTACTATTATCCGCTAGGGAGGGGGGTTCAGATGTGGCAGTGATTCCAGTGCTGCCAAGGGGTAGTAGGGGATATAGGAGTAGGATCCACCAATTCAATATAGGCCTGAAGGACATTTGCTCCTCACTTAGGGTCACGTTCTTGGAGCTTCCCGCATTTACCGATAGGTGGCTTCGTTCGGATGGGATCCATCTAAATAAGAGAGGGGTCTGGGAGGTTTACGATAGTCTTAGGTCAGGTTTTTTACTCCCAGACCACGTAGTCGGGAATGCGGGTTAGTTAATGATAATCACAACAGTATTGACGGGGAATTACCCACCTCTGACTTGGATGGCTTCTCGATTGACAACAAACCACCGGGCAAATTAAAATGTGTGTTAATAAATGCCAGGAGCTTGGGTAATAAGAAAGATTTTTTAGAAACTATGATAGTTGTGGAGGGCTTGGATCTCATAGCCATTACAGAATCTTGGGCAAACGATGGGGATGAATCTTTCCTACACATCTCTGGATACGATACTTTTTTGAGAAATAGATCTGATAGGAAAGGGGGTGGAGTGTTGATATACGTGAAATCATGTTTGAAGGCTAGAGAGTGTAACGTGCAGAGAAGTGATATTGAAACCATATGGGTTGAACTTGAGAACATAAGACGTCATAAGCTTATTGTTGGGGTTTGTTACAATCCACCGAATAGGGATCAAAACTACATCGCCAAAATGCATGATGAAATTTCCTACATGTGTAAGCGAAAGAGGGTTCTCATACTAGGGGATTTCAATTACCCGGGTATTGATTGGGAGAACCTTTCATCTGGAAATCAGTATGAAAGAGACTTTCTTAAGTTGGTGCTCGAAAATTTTTTGTATCAGCATGTATCAGAAGCCACTAGGGGTACTGCTATTTTGGATTTAGTTCTTACTAGTTCTGAGGATCTAGTTGAACATGTTTCGGTGGGGGAAGAGTTTTCTTCCAGTGATCATCGTATCGTCAGATTTCACTGTAACTTTTCCTCGGGTAAGGTTGATAACAAAAGACTGGTTCCTTGTTTTCGGAGAACTAACTTTGATGTTTTGCGAAGAAGGTTAGCGGAAGTTTTCAAAGACCGGTTGGAATCAGTAGGGGTGGTAAGTCAATGGGAAGAATTTAGTACGAAGCTATCCTCTGTTTTGCACGACGTCATACAGTTTGTTCGAAAAAAGCGTGTTTGTACATCACACCCTCTATGGCTCACGGATAGCGTGCGGAACCTTTATCTTGAAAAGAAAAGAGCATTCAGAGAGTATAAAAGTGGACGAGGTGACCTATCATTGTTTACTGATAAAAGAAGACTGTTGAAGAAAGCGATAAGGGATAGTAAAAAGCAAGTTGAATCTAGGTTGGCAGATAACATTGGCTCTGACCCAAAATCATTTTTTCGATACGTCAATAATGGATGTAAGGGGACAGTTGGCCCCCTCTCGATAGGAGGCTCAAAAGTAGAGAGCAATGTAGGCATGTGTAGTGCTTTCAATGACTTTTTCACGTCGGTTTTTAATGGAGATAATGATATTCGATATACGGGTGTTGCATGGGGTAATAAAACGCTCAACGATATTCAAGTGGAAGACGTGGAGGTCCTAAATCTTCTAAGAAATGTATGTGCAAGCAAAGCACCAGGACCAGATGATATCTATCCCAGGGTTCTCAGGGAAGGTGCTAATGAATTGTTGGGGCCAGTCGCGCAGATATACAGGAGTAGTGTTGCTGAGGGTATCGTCCCGAGAGATTGGAAACTGGCTAACGTTGTTCCGATATTTAAGAAGGGTAGTAGAGAAGTGGTGTTTAATTATCGTCCAGTGAGTTTGACGAGCTCCCTCTCGAAAATTTTGGAAATTATCATCAAAAGGCAGTTTGTGAAGTGGATAGACGAGAATAATGTATTGTCGGATAATCAGCATGGGTTCAGGAAGGGGAAGTCATGTGTAACTAACCTCCTTTGCTTCTATGATTACGTGACTAAGGCTTTGGGTAAGAGCAAAAATGTCGACGTTGTTTACCTTGATTTCCAGAAGGCATTCGATCGGGTCCAACATGGCAAACTCTTGAAGCGTTTACACGAGATTGGAATAGGGGGCAACTTCCTGAATTGGATAGAATCGTGGTTAAGAGATAGGTCGCAACGAGTTATGGTGAACGGGGAATTCTCTGGTTGGACAGACGTCACAAGTGGAGTTCCTCAGGGAAGTGTCCTTGGCCCCATACTTTTTTCACTTTTTATCGACAAACTCGATCAGGGTATCGATGGAATTACTAGCAAATTCGCAGATGATGTGAAGTTAATGGGGATAATCGGAAATGAAAGCGATAGGGAGTTGCTCCAGACCAACTTAAACAAGATTGCAGCATGGGCAAATGAATGGAGCATGACGTTTAGCGTAGATAAGTGCATGGTCGCTCATTTTGGTTCGAACAACCCACGGTTCTCTTACGAGTTGAATGGTGTCACTATCCCGGATGCAACTAGAGTCACCGATTTGGGAATTCTCATTGACGAGCGACTTAAGTTTTCTGAACATTGTTCAGCGGTTGTCAAAAAAGCGAATAGGATGCTTGGTCTCATTTTCAAAAAGGTCTCTTCGCGTTCTCCTAAAGTCATTCTTCCGCTTTTTCGAGGCTTAGTTCGTCCTGGACTGGAGTATGCTGTAAGGTTTTGGAGACCATACCTACAGAGGGACATAGACTTGGTTGAAGGGGTGCAGAGAAGAGCTACGCGTGTCCTTATTGGCACACAGGGCTTGAGTTATGAAGAAAGACTTCATTTTTTGAATATGTTTACATTGGATGAACGCAGGTGTCGAGGAGATATGATCGAAGTGTTCAAAATTTTCAATGGGATGGATAGGATGGACCATGAACTTTTAGTACACCGCCAATCGACTGCTTTTACAAGGGGACACCAGTATCGATTGGTGAGGGACAATGCAAGGTTATGGTGTCGCAGGGAATTTTTCTCCAATAGGGTTGTCAATAAATGGAATAGCTTACCCCCGGAGGTAGTAAATTGTAACACAATTGACACGTTTAAAAAGAAATACGATAAACATGTTGGGGTAAGTCGAGAAGCTATCCATTCTTAGAATAAGACAACCATAAGTATTCTTTATGGGCATTGTATAATATTTTATCATGTGTATATATTGTTTGTAATTTGTGTTAATTGCATTTTTAATTGGGTTGCTGTATTTTTGAAACATATGACATCCATATTTTTATGGGCATCTTTTTATCAGCCACCTCGTTGGGCATTTTGCCTGTTGTGCCGTTGTATTTGTATTTGTATTACAGTCTATGCTTGTCATAATGACCCCCCCCCCCCCACTTACACGATCGTTCCATTGCAATGACTGGTAGGATATGTGCCAAATGTTTTCATACATCAACTATCATATATGTTTTCTTTTCAATGTAATGACCACCTGATATTATGTCTATTTTTGACAGGATGGGGGGTAGTTGTAAACAAGTGTTGACTTTAGGCTATACACTATACTATTGTTATATCATGCAGATTGGGAGGCAAAAAAGCTTAAATTGACTCATAACTTTATCAGAGTTCTGATGTTGGTTGAATTTTCCAGTGGTTTTAATAAACGGCACAAAATATTAGTATGAGAGTTACAAGGGGAACTACTATAACTCTACAGCAAGGCCTTGATTATTTGAGCTAATGTGAATCAGACCTATCTCTGAAAGATGAAAATTCTGATAATACAGACTTTATTTAAATATACTTTAAGCTTAACCCTTTCTGGCGGTTTTCTAAATTTCACTGATTCATATTATAACTGAATGAATTCCACATTCACCATAACTCGTTTTGACCTATCTCTTAACCACAAAGTAGTATATGGGGCTCCTTAGAGGACACCCAAAAATCTCAAAATTGTGCGGTTTTTTTTGCATTTTCAAACCCCAATGATCACAAACATTTTCAATGTTTCTTTGTGATTTTCAAGTGTTTTTAGCACTCTATATACTATTTTTTTACTATAAATTCATCAATTTTAAGCATTTTTAAAAAAACTCTGTCACTCATTTTCATGAATTTTCTGATCATCAGAAAACACCCCATATTGATGGAAATCGACAATTTTTTTGAATAACCGTTTTGAACTTTGAATAGTTTTGATTTCAAAAGTGTTAAAATGAACGATTTAATGATGAAAATTGATAGAAAACTTGCAAAACAAACGATTTTGAATTGGTACTTTGCAAAGTTGTTTTTGCAACAGAACAGTTAAAATAAATTAGAAGATGCAATAAATAGTTTTTTAAAAAGATTGAAAAATATTCAACAAATTAGTTTTTTTTTTAATTTCATTAAATCTTAATTTTATTTTAATTTCATTAAATCTTAATTTTATTTTAATTTTATTAAATCTTAATTTTATTTTGATTCATAAATCTACATATATTATTTGACATTGCTATTTTTTTTGTTAAACACTCTCGTGCCCTATACCATAATTTCAAGCATCTGTAAACCCTATTAAATTTTTCATCAGAAAGATGCAACTTCATTATCACTCTACAGTCATCAATTTTTTCTTGTGTTTTACTATAAATTGATGGATAAATAAGATGGATTTCTTGGATATTTAAAAACTTCATCCCAATCTATAACACCATCAAGTTTTTCAATTGTATCTTAAGATAAATTCTGATATGTAGAGACCAATTTCATATTTAATTTATCTATGTTATCTGTTATAAATTTGTCACTTAGATTTTGATGTTCAGATATTTTATTCGAATTTAATTTATTTTATTTTAAGATCAATTACAAAATTTTTAGATAATTTTTGGTAGGGGGGCCGTTCAAGTATTATGTAAGCAAATTTTTATCCCCTCCCCCCCCCCCCCTTGTCAGCAAAATTTTGTCATCAGCTCTGCCCCTCTGAATCCAACTCATATTTTCATAAAGGGTGGTTGATGATGTAACCATTATCCAAACCCCCCCCCTTCTCATCAAAAGTCAGCAAATTGGAACCCCCCCCCCCCCCCCCACACACCATCGATGATGGCGTAATACTTGAACAGCCCCTATTGAGATATAATATCTGAATTTGTAAGATTTTCATTTTCACTGATAAATTTTTCAGAAAGTTGTTGATAAGCAGATATCAGTTCCCAATCTAATTTTTTTTTGTAATAAAAAAAAAAAATTTTTTTTCTGATAACTTTTTATGTTGAGAAACTAATTTCCAATCGAGACCACTTTCAAATCTTCTGAATAAATTCTCAGGCATTGGATTTTTTTAAACCTCACCCAAGTTGACTTCATCCATTTATTTAAGATGAATAATTTCCAAGTGTATTCTTATAGTATTAGGATTAACAGATTTATCAGGCATATTTGCTATTGAAAATTTATCTCCTTGTTTTCCCGTACTATTAAATACAAAATTTTTAAAATTGACATATTTAAATGAAATAATACTAGAATATAGAGTATTTTGTCCTAAAAAGAATTTGAAAATAGGAGCTACGCCATCTTCTAACTCAATAACTGTTTTAATTTTTATGTGCATATCTGATCTTAATTTCATATTATCATCTAAAAAATAACCAAGTTTTGTGTTCAAATATAATTGATGCATAGTATATTTTATTATCCACATATGCTTTTGTTGCCACATCATTTGTTATTATAGGATTAGGTACATTTGTTATTCTTTTTCCATCAGCATTGAATAAACCATTTTTTAATTGTAAACAAGGAGGAATGTAAAATCCATCTCTGTCTATAGTTAGAATATTATCAGTTTTTCTATCATTTTTTTATTTTTACTTTTTTTAATCAACGTATCTTTTATTAACTGCATGTTTAGAAATGCATGGATCTGCAAGACCTTTAATAATTCTATTATTCACATCAATAACATTTGGATCTTTAATATTCAAATAGTTTTTACCAAGGTTTTCTTTTATTTCTGAAACATTCCATTCTATTTCGTCTCTGATTAACTCTTGTATTTTTTAATCTCATCCTATGTTTCTTTAACATAATTGATAAAACTTTCATCTGTGATATTTTTATTAGTTTCAATTATATTTTTGAGACTCGCATCAATTTTCAGCAATTCATTTGAAAGAAAATATTTGAAATATCATCTACAGGATTTTCAAAATTTTATTTTCCATATCATAATTTCCATCATTAGTCAATTTAAATCCAATACTTGGAGGACCAGGAAGACCTTCATTCATTTATTTATTCAAAAATATAATCTTTCAATGTTTTTGTTATAGTGATCTCCTTAGTTTTCATATTTAATTTGCATCTTTTTCGTTCGTATGAAATAAATATAAAATATGTATATAAATTTATATATATATATATATATAATATAATATGGAAAATATAAATATGAAATAAGACGCATATTCTTCAGTAAGATTATCTTTTAATCTCTGGTTGAATTCTATGTTCAAATTACTCAAATCTGTATAGTTAACGTGGTTGGATAAATTGAAACAAATAATCAGGTGTAATTTATCAAAATTTGAATAGTTAATCATACAACCAGTCTTAAAATTTATGTTATTCACCCTGCATCTAAAAGAGCTGTGTAGAGTCTATTATAATAATTTTTACTAAAATCTGTGGTATAATTAGCATTTGGAACACAAACACTATTTATCATCAACTAGGATTCAACTATATCTAAATTATCAAATACCATGTTATTTTGTTTTGAATTGTTTATTTTCTTCAATTGAGGTATGACATAAAATTGCAAAACTTCATCAGATATAGCAGGAAAGAATAAGATCCACTTGACGTGAGAGTATTATCAGATTTCTATATCAGTCTATACTGATTCCAATAAATATCATAATATTTATCGGATAATTTCAATTCATATACAATGAGTGCAGAATTTTTAAATCTAACATATGGTAGCCATAATGTTAAATTTTTCAAAAGAAGTTTATAGTTGTAGGGAAGAGTGTATAACATATTACTACTCTCATTTCTCTGAAATTCTAATTTCACAGAAAATACAGTAATCACTTTTCTATAATCATTAAAAAATCCAAATATTTATTTCAGAGGAATCCATATTTTAATAGTGTTACTATTTTTTGTGAACATGCATCTTCTTTTCAAATCCTTTATTATAATTATCATTTAATTTCAAATTATTCACATCTGAAATCTTTACTTCATTGTCCATATCATCAAATTTAAAATAATTTTGTTCAAATGAATCATTTGTATCAACGTAATAAAATGTATTAGTTGCCTCAGCTGTAGAACAATCAGGAGTGAAACTAATTATATATATATATAATAGCCTACTCAATATTCTACTATATATATGTGGTGTTTAAAAAAAATAATTGCTAAATATTTAAAATAATGACACGTAGATTCAGTAGCAATTCCATAACATCAAGAAAAATGAGAATTTATTTAGTGGTGAGAGCAGATGAGAGCTGCCTGCTGCCACCCTCTGCAAAAGACAAACCTCAACTGATGCGAGTATATGGGTTTCTTCTATACACTCCCACGTAAACAGCATGACCCCCCAGACAGCGTGACCTATAGTTACATTACCGTTCTCAAGCGCATTCCAAGAATCTGAAAACATGGGGGGTACACCAGCACCTAGTACATGAGGGAAAGTTTCTTTCTACGTAGAAATACAACATATATATATATATATATATATAGCCCTAAAACTTGATGCATGGTAGATGTACAATTATTTGATTTAATTATTGCATTTCCAATTGTTAGTTCTGATGATTTTAAAAGTCCACCACCATTAACTAGAGTTATGTCTTCATCATACAAATACAACACCACAACAGGCAAAATGCCCAACAAGGTGGCTGAGAAAAGGATGCCCATAAAAATATGGATGTCATATATTTCAAAAATATAGCAACCCAATTAAAAATGCAATTAACAAAAATTATAAACAATATATACACATGACAAAATATTATACAATTCCCATAAAGAATACTTATGGTTGTCTTATTCTAATTATGGATAGCTTCTCGATTTACCCCAACATGTTTATCGTATTTCTTTTTAAACGTGTCAATTATGTTACAATTTACTACCTCCGGGGTAAGCTATTCCATTTATTAGCAACCCTATTAGAGAAAAATTCCCTGCGACACCATAACCTTGCATTGTCCCTCACCAATCGATACTGGTGTCCCCTTGTAAAAGCAGTCGATTGGTGGTGTACTAAAAGTTCATGGTCCATCCTATCCATCCCATTGAAAATTTTGAACACTTCAATCATATCTCCTCGACACCTGCGTTCATCCAATGTAAAAAATATTCAAAAAATGAAGTCTCTCTTCATAACTCAAGCCCTGTGTGCCAATAAGAACACATGTAGCTCTTCTCTGCACCCCTTCAACCAAGTCTATGTGCCTCTGTAGGTATCAAATAAAAAAAAAATTAGACAATTTTCAAAGTTTCAGTCTTGTAGGAGCTTTTACTGTCCTGCCAAACCTAGTCTTCACCTCCTGCATCTTGGAGATTTGGGTATCATCCGCTGAGACTTCTAGGAGGATAAGTCTCTGAACTGGTCTCAGGCATTCACCCTTAGATGTTTTCAACCGCACCAATCTCTTCACTTGGTCTCTGCCAGGCAATATACCTGTTACCAGTCCCAATGGCCATTCGAGACATTTTGTTGAATCATTTCCAATGAGCACCATGTCACCAACATTTACCTGCTTATCATATTTCTTAAACTCACCCCTCTGAATCAGAAGCCCCAAATATTCAGATCGAAATCTTTTCCAAAGGTCATTTACCAATTGCTGTCGATACTTCATTCTCTTATTAAGACTTTTTTCATCAATTTGATCAACATCAGGCACTCCAGTTTCACAGATGTCTTGCAAGAAACTGTTTGGTGATAGCGGAATGAGGCTACTATCCACAGTTGATACATGGGTAAGTGGTCTAGAATTCACTATTGACTCAGTGTCACACAACACAGTCAAAAGTTCTTCATATGACAGAAGAGATCGACCAAGAACCTTTCTCAGGATCTGTTTTGTAACACCAATTAATCGTTCCCAAAAACCACCCCACCAGGCAGCAGTAGGTGGGTTAAAGACCCACTGAATTTTCTTTGTAGTGCTATGTCGGGCAATTTCATCCCAGTCAACCAGTTTCAATTGATTGGAAGCACCCACAAAATTGGTACCGTTATCACAGAGGGCCTACCTCTATGTGCAATAAATCTCTGAAAACCTTGCAGGAAAGCCTCAGTAGATAGAGATGATAAAAGTTCAAAATGAACAGCTCGAAATACAGCACTGGTGTATATGCATATCCACGCCTTGATATTTCCCTTCAAGTATAAGGGCCCAGCTGTATCGATTCTAACAATCTCAAAAACACTTGCGTCTTTTATTCTGTTTCCAGGCAGTGAAGATGTTGGAGCAGTCAGTGTCTGTTTGGCATGCCTCAAGCAAACAACACACTTAGCAGTGTGTTGTGGATCTTACAGTTTTTCTTGCATTCAAAATCCAATAATGCTCTCTTAGAATATTTAACAGCATCTGAGTCCCAGTATTCAAATTCTTCTTATGCTCTGTCATTATTAGTCGCTTTACCACCTTGTGGTCTGAAGGTAAAACGACGGGACTGCGAAAATTAAACATATCTTTCCTGTAAGTTATCTTGGTTTTCAACCTCAACAGTCCATCATTATCTGTGAATGGCATTAATGAACTCAATTTCTTTTTGTTCTTTTCATCCAAGAAGTATTCGTTTTGTAAAACTTTCAGTAACTTGATTTCTGCTCTTTTGACTTCTTCATAAGATAATTCTCCAGTCACTCTCAACAATTTAGAAACACAACAGTTAGAAATAAATCTCAACATCCAGGCCATCATTCGAATCATCTTGTCATATCTTGAGAAATAGTAGTGGAATTGAGATGCATTTCCATCTCCTTCAGTAGTTGACTGGCTCAATGAACAAATAGTTACAGAACTTGATGTAGATTTCTACTGCACTGACATGCTGAATAACTTGGCCGCATTGAGCAACAACATCAACCTTTACTGGGTTCCTGGTCACGTAAATTTCCAGGGAAATGAACTCGCAGACCAGATAGCCAAAGAGGCAGCGAACATGAAGCTATCTGGTCCTGAACCTTTCTATCCTGTTTCGATGTCAACCGTCAAAGGAGATGTCAAACAATGGATAGAAGACAAACACATGCGGCAATGGAACTCAAGGCAGGACTGCAGACAGGCCAAGCTGGCCTTGGGAACCCATCCGAATATTGCTAAAAAACTTATCTCATTGAACAGGAAACAAATTCGACAGGTTATACAGATCATCACTGGTCATGCTAACCTAGCGAAACACCTACACAACTGTAGTTATACAGATTCACCTATTTGTCCTGCGTGTGGAGAAGAAGACGAAACTCCACTCCACTATGTGGGACGATGTCCCGCCTTCTCCATCCCGAGAAGGAACTACTTCGGTGATCATCAGGTGACTCTAAGTGAAGTTGTGAATGCTCCCAGCATTTACAACTTGGTAAATTTTCTAAATTACACTAAACACCTAAATTCATGGTGAGTTTCAATTCTGCTTTACTATTTAATAACCTCATGTTGAGTTCTCAGCCATATCCCTGAGACCTTCTCTGCTCCTTTTCTAAAAGGGCACCGCAGACAGGAGCAGCCTCAAATTCTCTGACATGGCTTTACTGGTTGTGGTTCTCCTTAATGTCCCATACAGAGACCCAATACAATGTGGTAATAGACACCATAACTCTCGTCCCTGGAGCAGTCACCAAACTCTGGGTATTTCCACAGAATAATATCTTTCTTCATTCTTACATGACCTACAACTCATGTTGAACCACTTGGTGCTAGAGCAATGGGCAAAATTTGCCTAAGCTCTTCCCCTATGGGACGCCAAATGATGATGATGATGATGATGTAGATTTCTTTTTCTCTCTTAAGATTGCGTCTCTGTCAAATACAAGTTCTGTAGCAGTCCACTCTGCTTCTGGTTGTGAAAGCCATGTAGGTCCCTTCCACCATTTATTTGACAACAATTGTCTGGCTGAACAGCCTCTTCATGGTAGGTCAGCAGGATTGCTAGTCCCTGGAATATGTTTCCAGAGGTCTGGATCTGTCAACTTCCTTATCTCTTGTACTCGATTATGTACAAAACATTCCATGGTTCATTTTGTTGTATCCAGGTCAATACTGTAAGAATCAGTCCAAAAATGTTGTTCAATATCCTTCCACTGGAGCCCCTCTAAAATAGATTTACATAAGCGAGCTCCCACCATGACAGCCAACAGTTCTAAACGAGGGATAGAGACAGGCTTCACAGGAGAAACTATAGATTTAGCTGCCAATAGATGGACTTTGATGCCCTGCAAGCACGTAACACGAATGAAGACTGCAGCGGCATATGCATAGGCACTTGCATCGCAGAAGGTGGGAACACTAACACTTTTCTTACTCTTCTCTGATTCACGCAAAAAATGACGCTCTATGGACTCATCCCTTAAAAGAATAAGGTCCACATACCAATCCATAAACTCCTTTTTCAAATCACCTTTCACCTCACTGTCCCATGACAAGCCATCCTTTCACATTCTCTGTAACAACAGCTTAGGTTTCAGCAAAACAGGAGACAAGAAATCGATAGGATCAAAAATCTTGTGAGTCACAGAAGGAATTGTCCTTTTGGAAATCTTATCAAATTTATAAGTCTCCAACCAATCCAAGTTCATTTTAAGAACATCCTTTTCATGATCCCACACAAATCCTAGAAGTGATATGAATTTATCTGGGTTGTCATCTCCTGTGTACTGCCATTCTCTCAAATTGAACTTCCCTTCAGCCATGATTAAACGAGCTTGTTCAGTGAAATATGGAATTTCAAATTCATTATCCAGACTGATGACAAGATTATCAACATAGAAGTTCTTGAGGAGTTTCTCAGCAGTGTGTTGGAATTTTGAATAATTTAAGTATTCCTTCAAGTGGTGATCCAGAACAGCTTCTAAGAGAAATGGACTACTTTTGACGCCAAATACAACTCTAGAATGACGCAGGATCATCAAGTTTTCCTTCTCATTCCACCACAAGAAACGCAGATAGTCACGATCCTCTGGACATACACTTATTTGTAAAAAAAACTTCTCAATATCTGCAGTGAGCCCATACTTGAATTCTCTGAATCTTAGAAGAAGGTTAGGGATCAATTCCAACAAGTTGGGACCAGGCTCCAAACACTGATTTAAAGAGGGTGATCCTACCTTCCTAGCTGAAGCATCAAACACAGGACGCACTTTGAAGGTTCCTTGTTTCTTGACAACCAGTCTATGAGGCAAATAATGTTCTTTTTGTACAGCTTCATCTGGTACTTCTTCGATGATACCTAAGGACGCCCATTCCTTGAAGACATCACCATATGAATTGAACAAATTTTCTGTGTGGAGTCTCTTGGTCATGGTGTCCAACCTCTTCACAGCCAAGTCCTTATTAGAGGGTAGGGGTGGATGATCTTCACGCCAAGGTAGAGCAATTTCATACCTGCCATCTGTATTCACCTGGACAGTCTCTTCAAAAAATTGTTTGGTCAGAAACTCCTTCTCTTGCTTCAGTTTTGTGGCAGCAGGATCAGTTATGCGAAGCACATCAAGGTCGAAAAGATCTGATATCTTGGATTCTTTTATAAACATTGCAATGGTCGTTGCTGCTACTGTATCTTCATCTTCCAAATACATATTAGTCTTTCCCAGCAAAGTCCATCCAAGACAGGTCTCCATATTGAGAACCCTTTTCTTTCCAGTGAATAATCTTCCCACCACATCAGCTCCAATTAACACGTTTTATTGTCTTTTATGTGCCGTTTCGGTAGTGAATCATGAGCTGAACGGTAATTATTTACTAATTTATTACGGAACAATATTTACATCTCATTCCCGCCATGTTGTCATTCCCTTTAAGTGTTGCCACTTTTGTACAACATAATACTGCTTATTTTCTGGTGTTGCCAGATACATAAAAATTCTCCCACACTAAATTAAGAGATGATAAATGATACAACGATACAATCAAAAGTTATACACAGGAATCAACATTTGAACAGTCACAAGTTCAATCTTTGAACTGGTTTTCTGGAGCGAGTTAAGCGTCTCAGTTGAGTAGTCTGAGCTGGAGAAAAAATAGTTCTTGTTGATCGAGGAATTGCATTTGAAGTTTGCTCTGTTTCAGTAGAAGCATCTACCATAGATGAAGTATTGTGCTGGCAAATTGCAGGAATCTCTCGTTGACTTACATGATCACTAAAAGTGACAGATTTCTTTTGAGGGAAGTGCCTCATAGGAACAGATAGTCGAATAGGAGTTGGAGAAGACTGTCGATTGACTTCACACCGTCAAAGCTGTTCAAAATGTCTCTTGATAATGTATCCATCATCTAGTTCAACTAGGTAATGATTCCATAGGCTTGAATGAGTGTAATTTCTTGTCCGTACTCTATCTTCTTCCTTGAAAAATTTGTCAAAGACTGGCTGTATTGCATTGTTCTTGTATGCCTCAGGAGTTGTACGTTTGAGGAGATCTAGCTTTGTTCCGAGATTCTCTCCCAACAATAATTCTGCTGGAGTCTTTCCACATGAAAGAATTGTAGCTCTGTACCGAAACAGTAGTTTACATAATTTTTCGTGAAGTGTTCCTTGTTCGAATTCCATGCATTTCAGTTTTGTCTTCAGGGTTTGGCAATAACGTTCTGCTTGTCCATTTGTTGAGGGATGACCAGGAGCTATCATTCGTTGTCTAATACCATTTTGTTTGCAGAAGTCCATGAATTCTTGTGATTTGAAAATTGAAGCATTATCACTAACGAGAATTTCTGGCAGTCCATGTCGACTGAATATTTCTCGCAGGAAATGAATTGTAATAGCAGAATCTGGAGCTTTCTTCATGTAGTCGATTTCTGGCCATTTAGATTTTGCATCGATGACAAGTAAGAAAAAATGTCCCATGAAGGGTCCCTCATAGTCCATGTGAACACGTTGCCAATTTCTTGTTGGACTTTCCCAATTGTGCAATGGAGCTTTCTGTGGATTTTTCTTGTCGTCACAACAGCTCTTGCAACTTTTCACTAGACTTTCTATGTCAGAGTCAATATTCTTCCAATAGCAGTAATTTCGAGCAAGTGCTTTCATCTTCACAATTCCGCAATGAGTTGAGTGTAGTTCTTGCAGGATGGTTGATTGAAGTGTCTTAGGTATTATTACATGCTGTCCACGAAGTAGAATTCCTTCTTGTAATGTTATTTCTGGGTCATATAAAGTTTCTTCCATCACATTTTTCTTTAGTTCACGAAGATCATCATCCAATTCTGTTTCTTTTTGGATTTCTTCAGAAGTAATTGTGTCTGTGGATATGTGTCTAATCACTGATGATTGCAGGATGTATTCATCATCAACAGTATTGACTTGTACATCTGTCAGTGGTAAGGGACTTCTCGACAAATAGTCTACATTTGCATGTTCGGATGATTTTCGATGTTTGATGTCATAGTCGAAGTTGGAAAGGAAATGTGCATACCACAACATTCTTGTAGCTGACAATGCTGGAAGTTTTTTCTCTGGATGCAAGAGAGTCATCATTGGTTTATTGTCCACTACCAATGTGAATTTTCGACCAAAGATGTAATCATAGAACTTTCTGCATGCCCAATATACAGCTGTAGCTTCTCGATCGAGTTGGCTGTAATTTTTCTCGGCAGCTGTTAGTGATCTTGAAGCGAATGCAATTGGACGTTCACTTCCATCAGGCATAATATGCCATAATATTCCAGATAGACCATGTGGACTAGCATCAGTAGCCAAAGTCACTGGAAGTTCTGGAGTAAATGGTATGAGGACTTGGTCACTAGCAATTTCAGACTTTATTTTTATCCATGCTGCTTCACAATCAGCTGTCCAGTTGAACGGAATACTTTTCTTGAGAAGATTATTTAGTGGGTGAAGTAACCTTGATGCACTCTTGATGAATTTCGAGTAATATATAACTAAGCCCAAAAATTGTCTCAATTCATCAACATTTTTTGGTCTGGGTGCTTTGTGACAATTGAAGTTTTTATGGATTTTTTTATGGCACCAGTGTGATGATGGTTGTTTTTCACAGCACCAATTATGTTGTGGTGCAAAATTGTTGAGTACTATTTAAGTTGACAGTACCCCAAGAAAAAAAACTTTTGGCCTGGTGATCATATTAGTGGGGTACCATTTTTGAGTTGTTACCGTGTCCGCAACAACCCTTTGTGTGTCGGTGAGTAATTCTCCTGAATAAATATGTACTAGAGCATTTTAACCAAAACAATTAAGTCACAAAGAAAAAATAATATGTCAACACACAGAGATCTAAATGCACCTTAGGTTCTTTAATTCTTAATTCATATAACCAAAAACAAAATACCAAAAAAAAAAACAACGATGCTGAAAACCTTACTTTACTTATCGAAAAATTAAAAATTATTTGGGTGCAAAACACAAAAAACTAAATATCGCTGCAGTTTGGTTTTTGCCCAACCACTCAACAAAATTTGTAAGAGAAAATTTACTCACTATCTCCCATATTAAGGTCACTTCATTCTTGACAACCGGATTTCGATGAACAGTTCCCTTTAACTTGAACACTCAGTACGGACAGTTCGTTATTTCATGTCATCCTTAGACGGGCGAATCTGCTTGGCCAATTGAACGATTAATGCCCTCTGTATCTGCTGAAGCGACGGTCCATGCACATGCTTTATGATGTCGGAGCATCAAAGTTCTCCATCTGTACTATCACTCGGGGTAGTGTGGTCGAAGTACCATCCTTGGACTGGACTGCAAGAGACAGCTGCTGGGCTTCATCTTTCTGGCATGACAGTAAACCTTCCTTCACGGATCAGTTGGGAGCAACTGATATGACGAGACGATGCTTCATACTGTTTTTCTTGAGCTTACATCTCCAAGTAAAATGTTATGACTTTTGGCAGTTCAGAACTAAATAGGGTTTGAGTGACTTGGGACTTATGAGTTTCGGGGGATCTTCAAGTTACGTGGGGGGGGGGGGGGATTCTTCAACGGCGGAACCGCACTTTCTCATGCAACTGGTCCCAATGAATTGCACGCCTCTAAAGTTTTTCAGTGATAATATGTAAATTGAGTGATGGGCGGGGCTTGAGAAAACGCACCCTCTAATTCGTCGCGCAAAATGCGTCATCCACAATTTTACCCAATTGTATCCCGAGGCGCGAACACAAACATGAAACCAAAAGAAAAACATCTTCTCTCAATACGGGGTCGATTTAAGAAAACGAATGGCTTTCAGCAAAGTTTATAATTACAACAATAATGTTCAATATAAGATTTCCGGATTAAATGCACAAATATTCATCAAAATGAAAAAACATCATTGTGTTGGGAAAAAAATTAGCTTTCCAACGATATGCGACATCATATATAAATATTCTTGTTTCGCGACATGCCGAAAAATTTAAATCCAAACAAAGGAAATTCTTAAAAAAATTCAACACTTTCTCGATGACAGAGAATAATTTCAAGCATATATAACATTATTTCAAAAGTTTCTCTTCCTCAACATATTTTACAACACAAGCCTTTTTTTTTCTTCTTCAAAGCATTGGAAACAGTGGAGAGGAAAAAGGGAAAAAAATATATAAATTTTTAAAATTGAAATACTCACACGGTCTCAAAATTATTTAACTCTGGATTAACAAAAATGTTTGTTTCCCTTATTTAAAAAAAACATCGACTCGGAATATGCAAAAAGCGAAAAATCGGCTTTTCAAGTATATAAAAAAAAAATATACAACGGGTTACGAACAAGTGAGAGAGAAAGAAAAAAAAGAAAAGGAATCTTATCTTCCTTTTATACGTACCGAACGCGTTCGTGTGGGAACAAGAAAAACTGACTCATCAAGATGGCGATAATATCTTTGATTATCAGTGGATCATTAGGTGTGTCTCTCTCACAAAAGAAAGAATATATTATTCAAAAGAACACACATTTTCTCGTTCAATTTAACTCGGAATTTCCCAAAATTTCACAGGAAGAATCAGAAAAATTCAAGGAATTTGTTATTGAGCTCAAATGATTGAGATGTCAAAGCAAAGCATTTAATATTTAGAATTTTCCGACAAACACATACAGTGTGATGCATAAAGAGTGTGTGTCCACTCTATACAAACGATCTGTGGTTCAGATCTCTGGCATTTTATGAATATCAGACGGAATGATAACACAAGAGGAAAGGAACTAGATAACCACGAGATTCGGTTCAGCTTTCCACAATAATATAAAGACAGAAGCTCAAATATTTTCCACTCTACAAACACAATTATATTTACATTTAGCAAATTTCACTTATTTGACATGACAATTCTGGGTTGAAAATATGTCAGGCTTCTTTGTCAAAGGGGGGGAAAGTGTCCTACTTTTCCCACCGTGACATCTTCTTGAATAGCTTGAATCTTAGCTGGAGATTTGTTCAGTCCTTTGGAAGTTATAACATGTCCAAGGTATTCTACACTTTTTTCAAAAAATTTACATTTGTTGATATTTACATGCAAATTATATTTTCGTAATTTATTTAGAACATTCAGCAAGTGTGTTGTGCATTCCTCGTAAGTCTTGCCTTGTATAATTAAATCATCAAAATATGCAGTTACTCCATCTAAATCTTGAACAAACTGATCCATGAAAGAATGAAATTCGTTCTGTGTAGTTTTAATACCAAAAAACAATCTTTTTGCCAAATAGGTACCTCGATGTGTAGAGATCGTTTGAACTTTTGCACTGTCTTCATCGACTGCTAAATGCAAATATGCTTTATGGATGTCCAAGGTGCAGAAATATGATCCACCTCGTAGCTTGTTGAATATATCTTCAATCTTAGGTATTGGGTGTCCTGCATCATGAAGTTGATTGTTTACAGTCACCTTGTAATCAGCACAAAGTCTTACAGAACCATCAGATTTTGGCACGATGACAAGTGGAGTTCCCCATTCTGAATGATCCACTTTTTCTATGATCCCTTGATCACACAAGTTATCCAGTTCTTTTTCAACTTTTTCACGCAAAGCATATGGTACTGGACGTGGTTTAACAAACACTGGTTTGGCATCTTTCCGCAATTTCAGGGAGCATATATAATCTGGAATCTTGCCCACTGTTTGTTCAAAAACATCAGAGTATTCATTGACAATACTAGGAACAGATCTTTTTACAGCACACACAGGTATATGCTTGACACTTGAGGAATCATGAATGTCATTTATGTTGATATCCAATTTACGCATCCAATTTCGACCAAGGATAGGTTCTCTCTTCAAATTGACAAGGTATAATTCTTCACTGGATTTAACATTGTAGCATACAGTCACTTTGACGTATCCGATAGGTTTGAAAATTTCACCTGTATAACTTCGGAAAAATATATTTGTTTTCAGGATTGGAAGATTTAGGTTTAAGCGCCTGTAGTCACTTATGTTCATGATGCTCACACGACTACCAGAGTCACATTCGAAACGACAATTTTTCCCACTTAATTGAATGACTGTAAATATTCTATCGTCTTTTTCAGCAGTGTTAGTGCATATATCAACAATTTGGCTTACTTGAAAGTGATCTGGATTTTCCACATATTGAACAGTATCTCCTTCAGATCCGCTTTTATTTTTCCGTTTCAGAAGTTCTGTAATGCATACTCTACTGATATGACCTTTTTTGAAGCAAATCTGGCATGAGAGCTTGTGTTTTACTCGACAGTTTTGAGTCTGGTGGTCCACAATGGAGACACACGTTTTCTAACCCGATGTCTCTCAAATTGAGGTTTCGCTTCCGACTTGCCGATCTGTCGCGTCGATGCGGAGTCGATTTCCGTTGCGAACTCCCACGGTTATTACATTGCACAATTTTATTCACGCTGGAACCGTAATTACTTAATGTAGTGATATAATTCGAAATCGGCTCACCTGGGTGTTGTGTGCGGCAAAGAAGCTTGTGTTGTTCCGTCAGGATGTTTACCCTTTTGCAGAGATGATCTTTCAAGATTTTTAACAGGTCATCGTACGTCTTCGATGAAGAAAGATCCGGTGAAGTTAGACTGGAAAGCAGGTGATAGTACTTAGATCCGAGACAGTTGATTAGCACCATTTTCTTGGCTTCTGCGACATCTGCTGTTGAATCCGCGAGTCCTTTGAGCTGGAAGTAGTTTTCGAGTCTTTGTACATATTCCCCGAAACTTTCGTTAGCTTCGTCGTAGCATTCAAACGAGATCGATTGTGACTGGAGAAGCGTTTTCACATTGACGCCGATTGAAGGTGCTGGATGAGTTTAGTTTAGTTTCGAGACGAAATTACTTAAAACAGTTACTAAATCCTTGATGTCTGCCATTTCCGATTTTTTTTCACTCATCGCCAACTTCATTGTCTTTTATGTGCCGTTTCGGTAGTGAATCATGAGCTGAACAGTAATTATTAACTAATTTATTACGGAACAATATTTACATCTCATTCCCGCCATGTTGTTATTCCCTTTAAGTGTTGCCACCTTCGTACAACATAATACTGCTTATTTTCTGGTGTTTCCAGTTACATAACGCACGTCAACACCTTTTGTATCTTCAGCATCTTCCACAAAAATTTTCATGGATCTTAATTCCTCCATCCAAGGAACATTTTGTGCTGAAGGGATGTTGTCACAGATTTCGCCTTGTTCAAGAGCATCAAAGTTGCAGAGGAATTTACCATCCAAACTTCCTAATTCTATCTTATATACATTATGAACTTCTTCACCAATTTTTCTCCCACCAAAAATAGAATGAGAAAGCACTTGTTGGTGCAAAAGTACTTATCCTAAAACAGAAGCTGTCTCTTTTCTAATGTACGATTTTTGAGAGCCTGTGTCAAATAATACTCTCACCTTCAAAGTACGTTTCCTTTCGACCAAATAACAATTAAGCATTTGCTACAGTACTTTCGGATTTGATTTGGAGAACTTAGCCAAATTGATTGACTCTTCTTTATGTAACTTCACAGCGTCTTTGACACGTTCACCTTGACACGTCCCTGTAACCTGTTTGTTACTTGCTAAATCTGGACACATAACAACATGGTGATCCTTAGAACAAATAGCACATTTCACAAATTGTTTACATCTAACAGCTCGATGAGACCCCTTCAAACACTTGAAGCAATGTCGCTTATCCTTGAGTAATTTTTGTTTATCTGCAAAAGTCATCTTTTGAGCTTTGAAACAATTTGAACTTTCATGTTTACAATTGCAAAAACCACAAACTTTTCCATCACGCACACTTGAAGTAAACAAACTAGCGGCAGTGGGCACCTTCTCACAAGTTGCTCTACGAGATCCTCCTCTATTTGGAGACACTTCCCTCAAACCAAATCCAGCCATTGCGAGATTGGTCCGTTCTTCAGACTCAACTTCAGATTTAACAAACTTGAGCAGGCCCTCCAGTCGGATCTGTGGATCACTTCGATGTTCAACATTTGGACTTCTCTGCCAAGCTCTGGGTAGCTCCTCTGGAAGACAGGGTTCCACTGGCGGAAAAAGTAGAGCAGCGCTTTTCTCAGTTGTAACTCCCAGAGTCTCGAGAGCACGTATTTGTGACTCCAAGCTATCATGAAGTACACATAACCTGTCTGAATAACCATGATATGTGGCATTCTTTAGAACCAACTTCAAAAGTTCCCTGACGTACACCTTTACCAATAAATCATCACGTCCAAATCAACACTTCAAACTGTCCACTGCCTTCTGATAATTTTCCCCGATGGGTGGAAAATTTTCCGCCACCTCTCTCTCGCACGAGACCCTTCCACCGTTGATTGCAACAAGTACTGGAACTTATCCGATTCAGCAATGTCCTTGTCCACGTGGATCTTTTCAAATTGGCTCCAGAACGGCAACCATTCTTTTACCTCACCATCAAATTTTCGCAACTCTAGCTTCGGTAACCTAAACTTTCGGTCCGAAACATTTTCACGAATTACAGAGATGTCTGCACTGCTGTTTCCGTGATGAGGTGTATCAATGATTCTTTGAGCACTTAAACGAATTCTTAAAGCTCTATCACGAAAATCCTCCATGATCTCATACTCTGCCTCAAATTCGGCTTCATCCAGAAGTGCTAAAATAGCTGTGTGCGTGCCATCCAACCGCTTTGCCTTAGAAATAAAAATGTTCAGTTCTGCCTCTACCGCCGCTGACTGCACATCACTGGTAGAAAGCAACACTTCCAACTTATTATATGATTTCGTATAAGCAGTTCGTTGTGCCGCTCTTGTTTTCTTCAAAGTTTCCATTTCACTATGAGAAACACATTGGAAACAAATTACGGGAAATACTACACTATTAATCGAAACAGTCCCGCCGAGGGTACCAAAAAATGTTCAGTTCGAAACGTGCTGGCCGGGGAAATTAACTGCTACCAGCATCGCGGGTTCAATTATTAATTTTAAGAGCGACAAAAACTTAACGTGTTTGTAGTGTTCTGTAACGCGTCTCTCAGTTGACAACCTTGACGAAACAATATGGTATAAGGCTTGAGAGCATAAGAAGAAGAAAAGCCTCAGGAGACCGGAGGTTGCAAAAACAAAATTGGACATTCGAAAATAAACAGAGAGAGAGAGGGTGTGAAAAAGCGATCGAGTAGGATCGTCATCTCATGTTAACGTTCTTATTTTATTAATAAATTTCTGTTTATGCTTGTCATCATGAGTGCTCACTATTCAAAGAACATAAGGTCACTACAGTGTTTTTATTTACATCTTTTCAAAGGAACACAACAAGACTGGACTGGACTCGCAAGCTTGACAAAAACTAACTGTTGCCACTCATATGAACAGAAAAATAATAACAATTATAAAAAATATCCGAAAAGCCTGTACAAGACGTGACAGACACCATTCAACTTGTAAGAGAACTGTGGGTTGTTCGAACCAAAATGAGCGACCATGCACTTATCAACGCTAAACGTCATGCTCCATTCATTTGCCCATGCTGCAATCCTGTTTAAGTTGGTCTGGAGCAACTCCCTATCACTTTGATTTCCGATTATCCCCATTAGCTTCACATCATCTGCGAATTTTCTAGTAATCCCATCGATACCCTGATCGAGTTTATCGATAAAAAGTGAAAAAAGTACGGGGCCAAGGACACTTCCTTGAGGAACTCCACTTGTGACGCCTGTCCAACCAGAGAATTTCCCGTTCACCATAACTCATTGCGACCTATCTCTTAACCACGATTCTATCCAATTCAGCAAGTTGCCCCCAATTCCAATCTCGTGTAAACGCTTCCAGAGTTTACCATGTTGGACCCGATCGAATGCTTTCTGGAAATCAAGGTAAACAACATCTACATTTTTGCTCTTACCCAAAGCCTTAGTCGCGTGATCATAGAAGCAAAAGAGGTTAGTAACACATGACTTCCCCTTCCTGAACCCATGCTGATTATCCGACAATGCATTATTCTCGTCTATCCACTTCACAAACTGCCTTTTGATGATAATTTCCAAAATTTTCTAGAGTCAGCTCGTCAAACTCACTGGACGATAATTGGACACCGCTTCTCTATTACCCTTCTTAAATATCGGAGCAACATTAGCAAGTTTCCAATCCCTTGGGACGTTATCCTCAGCAACACTACTCCTGTATATCTGTGCAACTGGCCCCATCATCAACATCATTTGGCGTCCCATAGGGGAAAAGCCTAGGCAAATTTTGCCCATTGATCTAACACCAAGTGGTTCAACATGAGTTGTGGGTCATGTGAGAATGAAGAAAAACATTATTCTGTTAAAATACCCAGAGTTTGGTGGCTGCTCCGGGGACGAAAGTTATGATATCTGTTACCACATTATATTGAATCTCTGTATATGGGAGATTATGGAGAACCGCAACCGGTAAAGCCATGTCAGAAAATTTGAGGCTGCTCCTGTCTGCGGTGCCCTTTCAGAAAAGGAGCAGAGAAGGTCTCAGAGATATGGCTGAGAACTCAACATGAAGTTATTAAATAGAAATGCATGAAAGTTCAAGTTAAAGCAGAATTGAAACTCGCCATGAATTCAGGTGTTTAGTGTAATTGAGAAAATTTACCAGGTTGTAAATGCTGGGAGCATTAACAACTTCACTTAGTGTCACCTGATGATCACCGAAGTAGTTCCTTCTCGGGATAGAGAAGGCGTGCATCATCCCACATAGTGGAGTGGAGTTTCGTCTTCTTCTCCACATGCATGACAAATAGGTGAATCTGTATAGCCACAGTTGTGTAGGTGTTTCGCTAGGTTAGCATGACCAGTGATGATCTGTATAACCTGTCGAATTTGTTTCCTGTTCAATGTGATAAGTTTTTTTGGCAATATTCGGATGGGTTCCCAACCCCAGCTTGGCCTGTCTGCAGTCCTGCCTTGAGTTCCATTGCCGCATGTGTTTGTCTTCTATCCATTGTTTGACATCTCCTTTGATGGTTGACATCGAAACAGGATAGAAAGGTTCAGGTCCAGATAGCTTCATGTTCGCTGCCTCTTTGGCTATCTAGTCTGCGAGTTCATTTCCCTGTAAATTTACATGACCAGGAACCCAGTAAAGGTTGATGTTGTTGCTCAATGCTGCCAAGTTATTCAGCATGTCAGTGCAGTATTTTACACACAGTTGAAACTTGAAGTTGCCAACAGCCAGTAGTGCTGCTTGGCTGTCAGAGAAGATAACAATTTGTTTGCCAAAGTACCCTTTGGTAATCAGACTTTCAGCCAGTATGGCTATTGCTAATACTTCAGCTTGAAAGACTGTGGGCGTTTTGCTTAGGTACAGATGTATCTTATGGTAGTCGTGATCCACGCCAAAGATGCGGTAAATTGCTCCAGCCCCAGTATCAGTAATCCTAGAGCCATCGGTGTAACACTCAATAACTCCTGTTGAGATGCTATCAATTATGTGAGCAACTTCATTTCTCCTGAGTATGTGAATAGTGAAGCATTTAGTAAAATTTTTTGTTTTGGAACAGGAGTCTTTTGGCATTAGTAGAGAGGGGATCTCCACTTTTCCCAGTTGACAGCTGTCAAGATGATTCTTGAAAGAAGGTTTGTACCCCATGCAAGCAAGTCTTTGCACTTTTTGTAGGACAGTTTCATAAGAGGTCTTTGATAATGCCTGATGCCATACCATACAACCATAGCTCAGCATTGGGCGTGCAATAGCAGTATAAATCCACTGAGTGGTTTTAGGGTTTAAACCCCAGGTTTTGCCAATAATTATTTTGCACAGCATAAGTATATTAGTGGCCCGTTTAGCTCGTTCTTGAATATGGGATTTCCAGGAGAGCTTAGAATCCAAATGACATCCAAGGTATTTCACTCTGTTACATATGGTTAATTCTTGTCCCTTGAGGGTTAAGTTTCCAATTTCCCATTTTCTGTTCCATGTGAAAATCACAATTCTTGTTTTTTCCGTCGAAAATGTTAGTTGGTGTTTGTCACCCCATCTGCTGACAGAGTTTAAAATTTGTTGAGCAAGAATCCTCATTGTGGATAAATCATGCCCTTGAATGAGCACGACTAAGTCGTCTGCATATGCCTGTGTATATCCTGGTCCTTTCATTAGATCAAAGATCAGGGAGCTGAAGACCATGTTCCATAGAAAGAGAGAAAGGATTCCTCCTTGCGGACATCCTCTTCTGATAGTTCTTTCAGCTTGGGCATCAAGAACACGAGCAGTGATTGTTCGGTTCCTGAGCATGTGATCAATCCATCTAGTTAACATAGGTGGAATGTTAAAATCTATTAGTGCCTTACATACAGAGTCAAAAGCAACGTTGTCAAAGGCTCCAACAATGTCCAGAAAAATACCAACAGCAAATTGTCCATTGATAATTGTGTTTTCAATTCTCCAAATCAGTTGATGCAGAGCAGAGTCAGTGGAAAACCCTGTATTAAAACCATGCTGGTTCACAATCTTACCCATTAAGAGAGGAATATCTTGAAGATGCCAGAGTAGTTTTTCCAGTAACTTTAACTGGAAAGAAGATAATGTAATCATTCTGAAGGATGATGATTTATAATAGGTGTCTTTTCTTTGTTTTGGTAAGAAGACACCAAAGAAGATAATGTAATCATTCTGAAGGATGATGATTTATAATAGGTGTCTTTTCCTGGTTTTGGTAGGAAGACACCTCTGGAGCTCTTCCATACTTTGGGTATATATCCCAAAGCTAAGCTAGCGTTGAAGAGGCGAATCAGCTCAATGCCTATAGCTTCCCATCCTTTTTGTAAAAAAGACAGGATATATTCCATCTGTGCCTGGTGACTTGAAGGGAGAAAATCCCCTTAAGGCTTCGGTACATTTGTCATATTCAACTATCATGTTGGCTATTGAAGTGTCTACTGGTTCCAGGATGGGCCTAGTCTGTACACCACAGTCTGGTTCCGTTGGTCCACCTAGGTGATAGTTCAGAAGACATTCCAGCGTCTCCACTGGACTGGCAGTATAGTTACCATCTGGTCATTCTATAACATTAATTTTACCATGGGAATTGTTTTTGATCAATTTGGTAACCTTGGCAGTTTCTGATAGTGAATTCATCTCTGTGCAAGAACTATTTTTCACTTTTCTGATTTCTTTCTTGAACTTATACAAATACAAATACAAATACAACGCCACAACAGGCAAAATGCCCAACGAGGTGGCTGATAAAAAGATGCCCATAAAAATATGGTTGTCATATGTTTCAAAAATACAGCAACCCAATTAAAAATGCAATTAACATTGCTTCCTAATAGTAAGTCCGATTCGATTCAAGTTTAGTCCTAACAGCCTTCCTATGTGCCTTCCTCATTTCATTACGGAGGAGTTCAAGATCTTTAGTCCACCAATTTTTTCAGTAGACTTTAGATTTGTCAGGCTTGAGTGGACACGCCTGATTTGCAGAGTTCCTGATCACCTCTGTCAGAATGGCAGCATGGTGGTCCAAGTCATCTACTGTTGAGATCTCATCACCGGGGTTGGTGAGAGTGTTAAGCTGGCTTTCCAGGTTTCTTTTAAAAAGATCCCAGTTTGTGTTCTTAAAATTCCGAAAAAAAGTGGGAGTAAATGTTGCTTCATAGTAGAAGTTTATGAACATATGATCAGATAAGGAGGGTTCATCGCTGACCCTCCATCTCTTGATCGTGTCTTTTGTTTTCAAGCTCAACCCAAATAGTTTCAATATCACTTCTAGCCTTCTCTAGCCTTCAAACATGATTTCACGTATAACAACACTCCACCCCCTTTCATATCAGATCTATTTCTCAAAAAAGTATCGTATCCTGAGATGTGTAAGAAAGATTCTGCCCCATCCTTTGCCCAAGATTCAGTAATGGCTATAAGATCCAGGCCCTCCACAACCATCATAGTTTCTAAAAAATCTTTCTTATTTCCCAAGCTCCTGGCATTAATTAGCACACATTTTAATTTGCCCGGTAATTTAGTGTCATGTATATTATGTCCAGTAATTTTCAAGATTTTTAGTTCTCGTTGAAGGTAGCCATCTGAGTATAAAATACAAGCATTAGTATCATCTATATTAAAAAGATATCTTGCATTCTCATCTTTGTTCTGTGTATTATCATGTTCTCTAATCTCTCTGTATTCATAACTTTCAATCTCATCGTTATAATGATAATCGTTTTCATTTATTTAAAAGACATTTATTTAGATGAAAAAATCATGTCTTCCTGCTCCTTTCATAGAAAATATTTCATTTATTATTTTCCTTCCTAAATTCTACAAGTTTACCTTTACCATACATATCTTTTTACTCTTTGAAATTAATCTGTGATCTTTCATTTATTTTATATTATAAATTTTCTGTTATGAATTAAAATTCAACTTCTTCATTATTCAAATCAATCAAATTACCATCCCGATTAGTTATACATATTTGAATTTGATATAAATTCAAATACTGTGAAATTGTAGCTGTTCAATTGAGCTGTTCAATTGAATCTGGCAACAGCTAGGCGAGTGGGTGTGTACGGTTGAGGCTCTCTCTGAAAATTATTGTTTGCTTGCTAATTTTTTTTTCTTCTCATCGTAACTCATTTCAGATTTAATATAACATATACAATTTTTCGTAATCACATAATTTTACGGATGTGTACTATATGTTAAATATTTTTTTATTCATATAATACAAATAATAAGAGAGCTCTGATCTTATTCGGTATGGCAGAGAAAGTGTGTTCCAGGTGTGTGGAGACAATCATAACTCCAGACAATTCAATTAGTTGCACTAAATGCAAAGACATCTTCCATTATGGTTGTGGAGGTTTCAGCGAACTGGTATTCCGCAGGCTGAGGCGTGATCGGGTTCTGAGTTGGATATGCTTTAAATGTAAAGAAACAACAAGCAAGTCATCGAAGAAAGATCCACGTAGACAAGATGATCCAAATACTTCTATGAGGGATCCGGATCCCGAACCATTAATGGATATGCAGTTACTCTCTCTTGATACTGAAAAAATGCCGAGTGATATAAGAGAGATCGTGAACGGAATAAGTGAAGCATTCTATGCTAACATACAATCACTGAAATCATACATGTGCTGCCAATTCAAAGAACTGAGTGACCAAAACAAGCACTATCAATTCCAATTACTTGAGCTACAAACAAAGCAACAAGAACTGTCATCGGAAAATTCTGAGCTAAAAACTGAAGTCAAGAAACTTCAGATTGAAATTGGTGAACTACAACAATATTCCCGTCGCTGTAACATTGAGATCCAAGGCCTTCCAGAGACTGAAAATGAGGATGTGATTGAATTGAAGGCAAGAATAGCTGATCAGGTGCAAAGTGATCTGGTGGGCAATATTACAGTTATACATAGAGTGCCTACGAAGATCAAAGATAAAATAAAGCCGATCATAATTCAGTTCGATAAAAAATCTAATCGTGACAATTTTCTCAAGTTGGCAAAATCTAAGAAACTGAAAGCGTCTTCGATCGACAGCAGACTACGACCCACACCAGTTTATTTTAATGAACATTTGAGCCCATACATGAAAAATGTGTTTTATCATTCTAAACAACATAAGCAACAACACAACTTCGCGTATTGTTGGATTCGTGATGGTAAAGTTTTTATGCGTAAAACAGATGACTCCGGGGTGTTCAAAATCAGTCATGTAGATGACTTATCTCATGTCAATTAATAGTAAAGAAAATTTAAATCTCAAAATGAGCACCTTGGAGGATCTAGAAAGGTTTCTTTCCGTTATTCACGATATTCAACGTAACAATATTAGTAATATATCAAATTTTAAGGTTTTTCACTTGAATATAAGAAGCGTTAGGGCCAATTTTGACCATTTTATGTCATTTATAAGTAGTTGTGTTGATCATATAGATATTATAATTCTCTCGGAGGTGTGGATTTTTGATGTAGAGTCTGACCTTTATAAAATATCAGGTTTTGATTTATTCCCATGCTGTAGAAATTACAATAATTCAGGAGGCATATTGGTGTACACAAATAAATCTTTAAATTATAATAACATTACGTCAATCGCAATGGAAACAGCTGATGTGATTGGCATTAACCAGCCATCACTCAAATTAACTATTCTTTGTTTATATCGATCACACTCATTTTCAAAATCAGAATTTGTTGAAGAACTTGACTCTATATTAATGAATACAAAATTTAAAAATGTCCTATTGGTAGGTGACATCAATATTAACATATTAAAACCCAATAATGACGATCTAGATTACATGAATATGTTGTCAGGACATGGTTTCCTCCCCTTAATTACTGATCAAACTAGGCCTCTTTCTGATAGTTGTATTGATCATATTTATCTACGTCACTCAACTAATATTACCAAATACTATTCATCAATAGTTGACACAGACATAACTGACCATTTTCCGATCGTTTGTAAACTTCACTTTGCCACCCCAATATTAGATAAAATAAGTCAGACTATACATAGGAAAATGAAAATTATTCGGTATGCTGATATGTCAAATTTTCTCCAAAATTATGAATTTTGATTCGATCACACTCATCCCGAAAAAGATTTTGATAATTTTTTATCCACCATGAATGTCATTGTCCAAAATCATTCCAGTGACCGAAAAATTGTTTCAAGGAAGAAGATCAGTAAACCATGGGTTACAGGCGAAATTTGCAATTTGATTAAGACAAAACAACAACTTTACATAAAAACAAGAAAATATCTGTATGACCTCTCTATGGAAACTGCATATAGAAGTATAAAATCAAGAATCAAATCTAAAATAAAGCAATCTAAAAAACAGTACTACTCTTTCAAGTTCTCGGAATGTCGTAACAATACTGAGCGTTGGAAGTTTGTTAACAGAATATTAGGCACTGAGAATAAAGAGAATGTACTTCCAGAAAATGTTGAACCTCTGATTCTTGCCAATCAATTTAACTTGTATTTCAATAGTATTGGAAGAAATACTGTAGTTTCCATGGATGACTATAAAAACTACGTACGTGGTTTTCAAAATTCAATTTTTCTTTCTTCAACTAATATTTTTGAAATAAAGAAAATTATTAACAAACTAAAAAACTCTATCTTCCATCGATGCAATGAACTCAAAAGTTTGGAAGCGATTTCCTGACAGCGTCATTCAGGTATTCTCTGATCTAGTTAATAATTGTTTTCAAAGTGGTGTTTTCCCAGAATCACTCAAAAAAGCAATCATTACCCCTATCTATAAAACCGGTGACAAGAATGACCTCAGCAATTATAGACCAGTCTCAGTTCTCAGTACGACAACCAAAATATTGGAATCTATCTTAAAATGTAGATTATACTCGTTTTTAAATGCTAATAATTTTTTCTCAGAAAATCAACATGGTTTCCTGCCAAACAAAAGCACTGAAACTGCACTAATCGAATTTAGCAAATTTGTGGTTGATAGCTTAGATAACTCAAAACAAACAATAGCAATTTTTCTTGATATACGAAAATGTTTTGACAGCATCAATCACAATATATTGCTTGCTAAATTGCACACATATGGTATTAGAGGTACTGCTTATAAATTATTTGAATCCTATCTTAATAATAGATCTCAATCTGTTAAGTGTGGTAAGCATATTAGTAGTCCAGTGAACATGCACAGAGGAATTCCACAAGGAACTACTTTGGGACCGTTGCTTTTTACTATCTATATTAATGATTTCTGTAACCTTGAACTAAATGCCAAAATAATCACATTTGCGGATGACACTGTACTTCTTTATTCTGGGAATGATCATCAATCATTGGATCATATTATTAACAACGATTTAATCAAAGTCTGAAATTGGTTTCGATCAAATGATCTCGAAATAAACATTCTAAAAACAAAATACATTAGTTTCTCAAACCTCACTAATTTCGATAACTGTAACCTCATTTTTCATAATAAAAACTGTCCTACTGATCTTTTATGTACCTGTACTCCATTAGAACAAGTAAGCTCCATTAAATACCTAGGTATTGTTATAGATCGAAATTTTAAATGGAAGTCCCATGTAAAACATATCCAATCAAAACTTTGTTTTATAGTTTATAAATTTTATTATCTAAAACATTATCTAAATACTCATTTTTTGCCGTCATATTATTATTCCCTTTTTCATTCCCATCAATTATATGGACTAACTGTTTGGGGCAGTGATTACATCAATACGTTGCGACCCATCATCCAGATCCAAAAGAAAATAATCCGATCACTAACTGGCAATTACTCAACTCCGTCATTTGATCTCTACCGGCAACTTAACATACTCCCTTTGCGGTATTTATATTTTTATAAATCGATTCTCCTACTTAATAAAAAACAACTTAGTCTCCCTCTTAATTTATCAAGGACATCAAATAGATACAATAACATTCTTAATATTCCCTTGATACATAAAACAGTGAAGAAAAACCCTTTTACATATCTTATTCCGAAATTTTATAACAAAATGCCGCATGATATTCTTTCTCCCCCTTCAATACCGTTACTGAAAAAACGTTTAAAGAATTACCTTTTTTCAATAGCTAACATCAACAATCATTTTTAAAAAACAAGGAAAACAACAAAAACAGAGCTCTATCGATCAGTGCTAAATCGAATTTTCTAAATGTCTAAGTACACTTCCTGCTGTTTGCCTCCACATGTCGAAGTCGCTGAACAATTCTCGCATCAATGTAGCATTCCATAATCTTCATTTATAACGTATATGAAAACATACTGTATATCTGAAATGTTGTATTGTATTCTAATTGTATAGTTGCTCACAGATGCAGAATTACTTCGATATAATTATCAACCTTCCCCCCCCCTCTTTTTTTTGTTTTTGTTTTTTTTATGTTCGTTCTGTCCTTGAAATTGTATTGTAATTACTCATTGATACTTCGTGTTCATCAGTACAGATCCACGGGATCTCTTGGTGAATTTGTTTTATTATGTTGTGCTATTTCATCGTGTTAAATAAAGTTCAAAAAAAAAAAAAAGAAAGAAAGAAAAATATTTTTCATATTTTACTGGAAAAAATATAGGCCTGAAAAACCCTTTGGAAATATGAGAACCAGGAGGATTGATATTCGTAAATGAATAAATTACTTCTGATACAAATTAATTAATACAAGTTCCTTCAATTATATTACACAATATATATATTATCGTTTCAATTAGATAGATTACATACATACATACATACATACACTCATTGCCATAAAAATTTGCGCACCCAGAAGAAGTCGTCAAAATGAAACAAAATTTTACACATGTAAGTACCGTATATACTCGTGTATAAGCCGACTCGTATATAAGCCAACCCCCCCTACTTCAGGACCACCAAAACCGCAATAAATTGAAAACCTGTGTATAAGCCGACCCCAAAAAATACGTGCATTTCAGAGAAAACAAAATTCTTATATTTCCATGCAAAATGAATAGCTTACGGAAATTTACAATAGAAAACGATTCAAACTTTTAAAACTGTTTCTTCTGAGTCTCTAAGCTCATCGTAATCCATCAGATCATCATAGGGTGCGGCATCGCCCCTATGATGGGTACGCTGTCATCGCCATTGTCACTCTCAAAGAGGATATCATCTTCAGTTCCGTCCGTCGCATTGCTGATGCAACACTTTTTGAAGGATCGGATGATAATTTCGGTGGAGATAAAATTCCACGCCTCATGTACCCATTGGCTCACTAGGCCAATATTAGGTTTCTTCAAGGCACCACCTTTTGTGGTTTCTTTATCATCGGAACTCATCCATTCGATCCACAAATTCCTCAAATAGTCTTTGAAAGGCTTGTTGATGCTCACATTAGGCTTTACAATCGACGTTAGCACACCTGGTATCAAAGTCAATGATGTTTTCAATTTCTTTGCCTCGTCTTTGACATTTTCGGGGGTTTGAACATATCCCATACCAATAATGCCGGTTTCTTGAACACTGCTACAAAAATGACTACTGATTGGGGGGGTCGATATTTCCTCATCAAAAACTGACCCGAGTATAAGCTGACCCCCTCACTTGAGGAACAAATTTTTCCACAAAAAACTCCGCTTATACACGAGTATATACGATACTACATTGATATAAGTAAGTGATTAGAAAATCCAAGAAAAAGGATCATTTATTGCAGAAAAAAGTACAGATGGACAGAAGTTTTAGTACTCTGTTGGACCCCCTCTAGCACGAATGCACGATGCAATACGAGCAGGCATTGAGGCATACAAGTTCCATATGACGTCCTGAGACATCTCGTTCCACAGTTACTGTAAATGCGCCTCTAGTTCAACCAACCTCGTAGGGTGTCCAACTTGCCATCCCAAATGATCCCAGATATGCTCGATTGGTGACAAATCTGGGGATAGAGCAGGCCAGGGAAGGGTGGTAATGTGGCGGAGGCAGTCTTGTGACATCCTTGCTGTGTGTGGCCTAGCATTGTCTTGTTGAAAAATGGCTCCTGGGAGCCCTGCCATGAGTTGCAACACATGTGGCTGAAGGATGTTATGGACGTACCGCTGGGCTGTCATTGTGCCATGGATCAATATTAGGGGTGACAGTGTATCGTAAGCAATGGCACCCCATACCATGACACCAGCTGTGGGAGCGGTGTGTCGCTGTAAAGCGAAGGCAGGATTGAAGCGTTCACCACGGGGCCTCCACACACGAACACGATTGTCATCACTGCTCAAGTTGAATCTCGATTTGTCGCTGAAGACGACCTGGTTCCATTCCGTTGCAGTCCAATACCGTCGTGCTCGACACCACTCCAAACGGAGGCGTTGGTGGGTGGGTGTCATTGGCAGCACACGTAATGGGCGCCGCGATACCAGATGTCCTTCAGCCAGGCGCCTTGCGATGGTTCGGGAAGACACAGGGGCCCGTAGTGAAGCTGCTGCCTGTGTCTGGATAGCGGCCAATGAGGCAGTTGGCTCTACGCGTGCGTTTCGGATGATGTGAGTGTCTTCTTGACGATTGGTCTGTCGAGGGCGTCCTGAACCTGGTCGCCGTGTAAATGACGTCTCTTCTATCCACTGGTCCCAACACACCCCCCTCCTCACAGTAAAATCAGAACGGCCTAGTTGATGAGCTACTCGCGAGCTGACCACCCAGCTTCCATCATCCCGATGATTCTTCCCCTATCGAACTCTGACAACTGCTCATATGGTCTTCGACGGCAGCGTAACGGTATGTCTTCCTCAGCATTTCCTTTGCAAACGATTAAATACACTCCAGCAAGCTCTGCTTACCTGTTTTATACTCCAAGGAGAACGAAGTTCAATGCCCTCTAGGGGCATTATGCAATGCGCAATCACGCTGCATTTCTAATCATTTGCATATCTGCCCTACATGTACCTTCAGGCCAACTTTCGTTTCGATCCCACAATTATTTCTTGGTGCGCAAATTTTTATGGCAATGAGTGTATTTACATTCTTGTTCATTTTCATATTTTTCAGATTCAAATAACATGTTTTATATAATCTAATAAATCAATTTTATATTTATCATTTAATTTGATAGCTACTCTATTTCTAGGTCTTACTATTTCAAACTGAACAGGTGGATCATTTCCAAAAAGTTTTTACATGTATTAATTTAATTCTCTTGTAGTATAATCACCATCACATACTTTATAAGTTGTCCATCCTACACCATCAAATAATAAAAATGTATTATTTTTATATATTTTTTTCACTAATATTATACTAAGAAACCCACATAGAAAATGATTCTAAAGCAATTCTCTTAATTTTTAGAAGAGTCGAATATTCAATTGTAAAATCTTAAGATTTCTAGAATTCAGAATCAAATAATCCATTTATTATTCAACAAAATTTTTGTTATGATTACTAAGCTCCTGAGTGAATGAATACAATACATCTACAGGTGATTTATTTTTATTTCTTTCGGTTATATATCTCATGCAGAAATATCCACATTTATTTGATGCAGGTTTCTGTAAAAAAACTGGAATTATAAACTATACTTTTATTAAAAGATTTAAGATATTTAACTATATTATTGGGAAATGTTACACTATTCACACACACACATCTTATTAAATTTACTAAATGGATCAAAATATCCAACAAAATTGTGTTTAGGATCATTATAGTAACACCCAATGAGTTCCAGGTCTTGTACTTAAATCTAAATTAATTATACTATTTTCTAATTTTCTTATCTTTTTAGGTAACAAATCAAAAGTGAATACACCTCTAAATCTTTTTTCATTTTTCATGTTTTTTTTTCTATTCTTACGTTCGAAATTCCCACTTTTGATGTGGGCCCTTTCTAACTCTTTTTTTTTTTTTTTTTTTTTTATCACATCCAGATCCAATGACTTTCTTTGTCACTTTAGTTTCAATTGCATAAGCACTGCCTGCAAGACCTGCAATTTTAGCAGCTGCTATTAATGCAGGAATTAAAAATGGTAATAATTCCCCCCATTTTTATTCGAGTTTTATTGATTTTTAGTTCTTTTACATTGTTAATTTCATTCAGTTGAGTTTTGGTAAAATACATTTCCTAGTTAAGTACCTTAGATTTGTCTATTTGTAATGAAATTTCTTCTTTATTTTTGTATGTGTTTTTCAATGTATCTCTTTGTCTATCACTGAGATGAACTTTTGCTTTTATGTAATTACTCATTTATTTGTAGTAAAAATTGGGTATAATATCGTTTGACATCCTTATTAGCCATTTCCTTATTTTTTAGTAAAATATCTAATAACGTAACTTTTATTATGTAATTGTTTACTCTTATTTCCTTCATAAATTTTTTGAGTCAATTATATGATGATAATAAATTTGATTTGATTTGAAAAAAAAAATCTAATTTATTTAATCCATCACCAATATAATACTTTCCTTCTTTGAGAGTTTCAAAGCTTCAATATATTGTCTCACCTGTTCTATTTTACTATTATATGTTCCTATTTCAACCTCTAAGTTCTGTTTTTATTTTTCTTTTGCATTTTTATATTCTTTCTTTTTAGGTCCTTTCTTTCTACTAAACTCTGTTTTTCTCATTGGCTTTAAGTATTTTATCTAACTCTTCATCAGTTTTATTTACCAGTTCCGTTGGTAATTCAAATTGTAATCTTTTAATGCAGCGATTCTCAACCTTTTTTGACTCGCAGAGCCCTTTTTAATACATAATTTCTATGGTGGAGCACTATTTGAATTGAGGAGCTCCTTATTGTATAAAATGTTTATGGCAGAGTGCTGTAGGCTTCTTTTTTTTGTCTATCGAATTTACTCATTCACTTTGTTTCCTTTGATTCGCAGCAGAGCCCCTAGAAAGTGCACATGGAGCACCGGTTGAGAACCGCTGCTTTAATGAAATCCACATCTAAACCTTTATTCAAATTAATTTGAATAGGTGAAAACACTCTTTCTTGGACTGTAATTTCCATATTCTACTTCTGGATGTGGTATATTTTCTATTGCTTTTCTTATTTCTCCTAATATATCTTTTTTCATTGTTTCTTGTTCAATTTTTTCAATAGCAGGTTTATAAAATTCAGTTAAAACTTCTTTTCTTTTAATTGTGTACTAATGCCTACTTTTTCTTCTAATTGTTCCTCATTATACTTCCTTATTTTAGCTTGTAATTTTCCATTTTTTAAATCATTCTGTAATTTATTTTTTAAATTTTTAGTCCTGTATTTTTCTAGTTGAATGATTTATTTATTTGATAAGTTTTCTCTCAAGTGAAATAATTTGCTTACAAATAAATGATTAAGATAAAAGATTACACAGAACCTGAAGAGTTTCAAGATCTAAATTAAAATCCTTTACTACCTGTACATCCATTTAGACTTGATTGAAGGAGCTTCGGGGTCAGGAAAGACCAATTTACTCTTGAATTTAATGTATGATTATTTAAATTTTGACAAATTATATGTATGTGCTAAAGATATATATAAACCTAAATATTCAACATTACAAGAAAATTATTTCATGTTTGAAAGAATAGAAAGAGAAGATATTTTAAAATGCAAGAATTAAAAAAATAATACTTTATTGAATCTATTTAATAAATTTTTAATAAAGAAACATTTTCTTCAGATTTGAATTATTTTACTACAGTTGATGATTTAGATCCATCAAATGAAAATCTCGTAATTTTTTATGATTGTGTGACTGAAAAAGATCAGAGGATTATAGGAGATTTATTCATCAAGGGTAGAAAGAAAAATGCATCGATTATATATCTATCTCAATCTTATTATTCTACTCCTATAAACATTAGAAAGGATTGTAATTATTTTATATTTTTTAGTCTTCAACCAAGTGAGATTCAACAAATTATCAGAGAAATAGATGGTAATTTAACTAAAGAAGAATTTAATAAATTATATAAAAAATCCATTCAAAAGCCATTTGATTTTTTCATGTTAGATTTAGTAAATCTACGCGTGAGATATAGAGCGAATTTTGAATTTAAATAAATGGAAAAGAAACTAGAAGGATATCTATACGTACATAGCAAAAGTTACAAGTTTTTTATAATGATAACTTATCTCTTTCAATCAGTAAGTTTTTATTTTCAGCTTCAAGTTTATCTGCTTTTGTACTTTTACCTCTTGCGTCATTGAGTGTAGTTACTGGAGTAATCGAGATAATAGATAGGTCTTTAAAGGTGTCGGAAAAATAAGAATATAAATATACATACAAGTTTTATAAACAGTTACTCAATTCCTTGTGAAAGCTAAAAAAATTACAGAAGAAGAAGCTTTAATAAAAGAACAAAAGTTTGTAAAAGATTTGAAATATTTTCCACTTGAAAAATATTTAAAAAAGAAAGGATTAAACGGATATTACTTGAATAAATGGTTAAACATGGAAAAGGTGTAATTAATAAGGCTATTAATAATTTACCATTTGAAATGCATTTACCAAGCCATTCATTTATGGGTCCTGGAGCTCAATTACTCCATTGTAAAACAAGATTAAATCCTAATTTAACATATAAAGAATGGAGCAAACCAATAAATAAATTTGAAAAAACTGCTTATAGACATGATGTTTATTATTTAAAAAATACAGATACGAAAACTAGAAATTTGTGATTTAAATATGTTAAAAGAATTAAACAAAATTTCCAATTCAACAATACATGAAAAAATTGACAGAGCTATAGTTAAACCAATAATAAAAGCTGAAAAGACATTTGGCATAGGTGCTATTATATACTGTGTAAAATGTAAAACTTATACAGAAACCACTGATTTACAAAAAATAACTTCTAAAAATAATAGGCTTATGATGAAAGGAAAATGTGTAATTTGTGAATCTAAAAACAGTGTTAAAAAAACCATAAAAGAAATATATTATAATCTTGAAACAGGTTATTGTGGTATAAATCAATAACGAAAGAAAACATATTTGAATCAAAAAGAAATAACTGATTTCTTACATCAGCAAGATGTTTATACTAAATATAAACCTTTAATTCGTAAATTTAAAAGACATATGATGTACACATTTCATATTGATAACCAGTGGCAAGCAGATTTATTATTTATGAAACAATTTAGTAAACATAATAATGGTATCAATTATATTTTAACAGTTATAGATGTTAACCAAGCATATTTAGCAAATATGCTTGGGGTGTTCCAATTAAAAGAAAAACAGGCGAAGAAGTAACTGAAGCTTTCAAAAAAATATTCAAAGAAAGAATTCTTGAAAAGATGCAAACAGAAATAAAGGATTAGAATTTTGTAAATAAAGGTGCTCAAAAATTATTTAAAGATAATATTCATTGGTTTACAATTGTTAAATCAATTACAATTGTTAATTGTTACAATTGTTAAATTTTATAGTTAGAAAATATTGAAATAAAATGTGGTGTAGTTGAGAGGTTTAACCAGACAATAAATAATAAAATTAGAAGTATTTAGCTGCTAATGATACTAAAAAATATATATATGTGTTAAAGTATTAAAAAATTATAATAATTCATATTATAGATCGATAAAAATGACACCCGTTGAAGCTAGAGAAAATGAATTAGAAGTTTATTACAATTTGTATACTTTTAGAAAAATAAACGAACCAAAATTTAAAACTGGTGATGAGGTTAGGATTTCCAAATATAAAAAAACATTTACTAGAGGATATGAACCTACATTTACAGATGAAATATTCATATCAGAAGGGAAAACAGAGCCAATTACATAAAAAGATTCTTGAATTGTGAACAAATTAAAGGTTTATAACCGACGTTGGGTGGAGGTGCGTCTTTTTTCTGTGAAGTTGGAAGAATATTTTTAGACACTTGATATTTTGGAGAGGTTTCCAAATTAATGCATGAAACTATGAAACGTGAGGAAGACGACTTTATTTCAAAACACACTCATAACAGACAATCTTCCAGGATGGGAACCACATTCCAACTCGCACTCTCTTCTCTTGGGAGGTAGATTTTCTCTTCTTGCCTTGTTTTAACAACGTATAAACAAACAAAGCACATTATGTGGTATAAGGCCACACCGAGTTAGTAAAAATGTCCATACTGAATAAAATAGGTTCGTTACACAAGTTCTTATAATGAAAAAGAGTTAGTAAAATACACTCATTGCCATAAAAATTTGCGCACCAAGAAATAATTGTGGGATCGAAACGAAAGTTGGCCTGAAGGTACATGTCGAGCAGATATGCAAATGATTAGAAATGCAGCGTGATTGTGCATTGCATAATGCCACTAGAGGGCGTTGAACTTCGTTCTCCTTGGAGTATAAAACAGGTAAGCAGAGCTTGCTGGAGTGTATTTAACCGTTTGCAAAGGAAATGCTGAGGTAGACATGCCGTTACGCCGCCGTGGAAGACCATATGAGCAGTTGTCAGAGTTCGATAGGGGAAGAATCATCGGGATGATGGAAGCTGGGTGGTCAGCTCGGCGAGTAGCTCGTCAACTAGGCCGTTCTGATTTTACTGTGAGGAGGGGGTTGTGTTGCGACCAGTGGACAGAAGAGACGTCATTTACACGGCGACCAGGTTCAGGACGCCCTCGACAGACCAATCGTCAAGAAGACTGTCACATCATCCGAAACGCACTCGTAGAGCCAACTGCCTCATTGGCCGCTATCCAGACACAGGCAGCAGCTTCACTGCGGGCCCCTGTGTCTTCCCGAACCATCGCAAGGCGCCTGGCTGAAGGACATCTGGTATCGCGGCGCCCATTACGTGTGCTGCCAATGACACCCACCCACCAACGCCTCCATTTGGAGTGGTGTCGAGCACGACGGTATTGGACTGCAACGGAATGGAACCAGGTCGTCTTCAGCGACAAATCGAGATTCAACTTGAGCAGTGATGACAATCGTGTTCGTGTGTGGAGGCCCCGTGGTGAACGCTTCAATCCTGCCTTTGCTTTACAGCGACACACCGCTCCCACAGCTGGTGTCATGGTATGGGGTGCCATTGCTTACGATACACGGTCACCCCTAATATTGATCCATGGCACAATGACAGCCCAGCGGTACGTCCATAACATTCTTCAGCCACATGTGTTGCCACTCATGGCAGGGCTCCCAGGAGCCATTTTTCAACAAGACAATGCTAGGCCACACACAGCAAGGATGTCACAAGACTGCCTCCGCCACATTACCACCTTTCCCTGGCCTGCTCTATCCCCAGATTTGTCACCAATCGAGCATATCTGGGATCATTTGGGACGACAAGTTGGACACCCTACGAGGTTGGTCGAACTAGAGGCGCATTTACAGAAACTGTGGAACGAGATGTCTCAGGACGTCATATGGAACTTATATGCCTCAATGCCCGCTCGTATCGCATCGTGCATTCGCGCTAGAGGGGGGGGGTCCAACAGAGTACTAAAACGTCTGTTCATCTGTACTTTTTTCTGCAATAAATGATCCTTTTTCTTGGATTTTCTAATCACTTATATCAACGTAGTTGTGGTGTCCTTATAAGAAATGACTAAAAGAACTAAACTGATAAGAACATACAACGCCACCGGGGAAGAGGAAAACGAAACTGCCCACGCAAAACAGAAACTACTCTGCCGCCGCTGTCAAATATCCGCCGTGTATACGATGCACAGGGACAAATCACGATAAAGACTCCTGCAGATTTATTGCTAGCAAATGTCGCTTCTGTAAAAAAATCGGGCATATAGAAAAAGCCTGCTACGCGGCAAAGAAGACTCAATCGACACCTAACAAACCGAAACAGATTTCAGTTGAGGAAAACGAAAATGACGTTTCCATGTTTGGGTTAGAGAGGGTATTGAGTGAAGAGCCGAAAAAGCCCCGATGATGGTTACTGTCAACATAGACAATAAACCAGTGAGTATGGAAGTTGATACGGGTGGAACAGTATCAGTAATGAGCTTACAGAGATTCAGAAAAATCTCGAAGAAAAAAGTTCAACCAACGAATTTAGTATTCCGGACTTACAATGGAAAAAAAATTGTCCCAGCGGGATATGTCACTGTGAAAGTGGAGTACGGAAAACAAAAGTTGCACTTGAACTTATATTTGGTGAGGGAAAATTTAGACACGATTTTTGGCCGTGAATGGCTATACAAAATGAATCTAGACTGGAACTCTCTTAAGGCTGTGAGGACCGCTAATGACATGGATCTCAAAAAATTGTTGGATGATTATAAAGAAATTTTCAACAACAAATTGGGTGAGATAAATAACCATGAAGTGGAACTAAAGCTAAAACCAAATGTTACCCCAGAGTTTTGTAGAGCGAGAACTGTGCCCCTTCGCATTAAAAGACTGAGTTGAAAAAGAAATAGACCGGCTTGAAAGAGAAGGCATTATCGAGCGAGTTGAAACTTCAGATTGGGCTACACCAGTTGTTCCCGTGGTGAAACCAGACGGATCCATAAGGTTATGTGCAGATTATTCTGTCACATTAAATCCTAAGCTAGAGGTGCCTCAGCATCCCTTACCAACGTTTGAAGAAATATTCTCATGTTTAAATGGGGGTAAACGATTTTCAAAATTGGATTTCAGTCATGCATATTTGCAAATGAAAGTGCACCCTGACAGTCAACGACTTCTAACCATAAACACTCATAAGGGGTTATACGCCTGTAAAAGATTAATGTACGGCCTAAATGCAGCTCCAGCAATATGGCAGAGGTACATTGATGGGTTATTCCAAGGAATAGATGGTGTAAAAGTTTTTATGGATGACGCCAGAGTGACCGGAACAAATGACGAGTCACATCTCAGGGCTTTGGAAAATTTTTTCAAAAAATGTCAGGAGCATGGGCTGAAGTTAAATTTGAAAAAGAGCAAATTTTTTCAAAAAGAAATAAATTTCTTAGGTCACAAAATTGATGAAAATGGCCTAAGTGAAACAAATGAGAAAACTGAAGCAATTCTGAAAGTTCCAGCACCGAAAAACGTTCAGGAAATAAAAAGTTTTCTGGGCATGGTAAATTTCTACGGGAAATTTTGTCCTAATCTGGCAACCATTGCCTATCCTCTCAATGAGCTGACAAAAAAGGACGTTCCGTGGCGTTGGTCTAAAAAGTGTGAGACTGCATTCAAGAAGATCAAAAAGGAAATTTGCTCAAAGCGAATCTTGATGCACTATGATCCTACACTACCTCTTACTCTTGCTTCGGATGCTTCTCCAGTGGGAATAGGAACAGTTCTATCACATGTCTTACCAGATGGAACAGAAAGACCAATTTCCTTCGCTTCTCGTATGCTGACGAAAACGGAACAGAGATACTCCCAGATTGACAAAGAAGCTTTGCCAATTATCTGGGCAGTAAAGAAATTTATGCTTTACTTGAAAGGCAGAAGATTTACTCTCATAACAGATCACAAGCCTTTGGTAGCGATACTCAGCTCGAAGAAAGGTCTACCAGTGTTGACGGCTACTCGACTTCTGCATTATGCCTTGATCTTACAAGCATATCAATTCGATATCATTTATCGTAACACACAGAACCATGGTAATGCAGATTGTCTTTCCCGATTACCTTTAAGGTCGGAAGACTTAGTTGTCAAGGATGACATAGAACTCTTCCAGTTGAATCAAATCAAAACACTACCAGTGAAAGCTCAACATTTAGCAAAAGAGACACAAAATGATGAAGAGTTGGGTTCATTGCTGAGGAAATTGAAATTCTGTGAACCTTTAGGAGGGAAGGAAGCCGAGTACACCTTGCAGGACGGATGTATAATGCATGGCCAAAGAGTTTTTATTCCTAAGAAATTTAGAAATCAAATTCTTGATGAACTCCATCAAGGTCATCTGGGCATTGTTAAAATGAAAGCAATTGCTCGATCCTATGTCTACTGGAGGGACATTGATAGCGGCATAGAAAAAGCTGCTAAAAACTGTCCAGATTGCTCCAGATTCAAGTCCGATCCGGTGAAAGCAAGGGTACACCATTGGGAATACCCGAGTGCTCCATGGGAGAGAATTCACGTGGATTTCGCAGGTCCCATATTCGAGCATATGTTTTTGATCGTAGTCGATGCTCATTCTAAATGGATGGAAGTATACCCGATGAAATCAACAAACACGTTCAAGACAGTTGAATGCCTACGGGACTGTTTCTCTCGATTTGGACTGCCTTTAGTGTTAGTGAGTGACAATGGTCCTCAGTTCATATCACACGAGTTTGAAATATTCATGAGGAATAATGGAATAAAGCACAAAACGTGTGCTCCCTTCAAACCATCAAGCAACGGGCAGGCAGAGAGATACGTTCACACCTTAAAACAATCCCTTCTGGCGATGCAAAGATTTCCCGGAAACATCTACCAAAAAGTGAGCACGTTTCTGTTGAATTACAGAAAAGCGCCAAATGCGACTACCAAGCAAAGCCCAGGAATGTTATTCCTAAAAAGAGAAATCCAAACTAGGATAGACCTAGTCTTGCCAAATATCAAGAACAGGGTTCAAGAAAGGATCAGAAATGAGGTCACAGACTTGTATGACCGAACTTTCGAGCCAGGAGATCGTGTGGCTGTGCGAGATTACAGATCCGCCAATAACAAGTGGAAGTTCGGAACTTTTCTCAACAAAGACGGAGTTCTACACTACACTGTAGATGTAAATGGAACTCTCTTCTGACATCACATCGACCAGATGAGAGCAGCTGGCAATCAAGTCCAGCCAAGCTTGGTGATACCCCGAGTTCCAGGCAAACTTTCATCAACTCCTGTCGCTGCTGACTCCGAAGTGCAGTTTGCTCCAGAAGAACAGACAACTCCGGCAGAGATCAGTAGCGATCTACCAACACCAGCTAAGGCACCAGCGACGTCCAGCAAGCCACCAGCGATGGCCAGTACTTCCTTTCCTTTGCGCAGTTCCCAACGAACCAGGAAAGCTCCTGTCCGGTTGGATCTTTAAATTAGCGGGGAGGAATGTGGTGTCCTTATAAGAAATGACTAAAAGAACTAAACTGATAAGAACATACAACACCACCTAGTGTTGTGTAAGGGGAACTAGGGAGTTCCACCTCGGACATCAAGTAGACAAGATGTCTAAATGTTCTGCTCTTTCCACTTTATAAATTCTTCCTATCTATATGTATGTAATCTATCTAGTCTAACGTAATAATAAATACTCAACAAAATAAATACCCATGTGTTATCCACTCGGCTAACAAAGTGTTAAAGAAAACACAACAGTAGTACTTACATGTGTAAAATTTCCTTTCATTTTGACGACTTCTTCTGGGTACGCAAATTTTTATGGCAATGAGTGTATAAACCAGAAGTATATGAGATTGAAAAGATAATAAAAATGAAAGGTGATAAATTATTTGTAAAATGGAGTGTGGGTGGCCTGATTCATATAATAGTTGGATTTATAAAAAATAAAAATATGTACAATAAATGAAAAAAGTAAGTTTTAATGATGTAGTAGAGTTATACATGAAATACCTTATAAAAATAGAATAAATTTTGATTTAATTGACAAGCAAAGAGATTTAAAATAAGGATAAAAAGTTTGAAAAGATTTTTTTAAAAAGTTACTCTAGTTTAGGAATTAACTCCTTAATATCATATATAAATTTTTCAAAATTGTCATTAATATTCATATGATTGAATTTAGTATCTACATGGGTCAGATTTCCTTTTATTCTATTGAAAAGATTAATTGAATTTGAATTATATTTAATTTCATGAGCAATAGTTAATGTAGGATATCTTTTCTTTAAATCTTTTAGAGTACTTTTATATTTACTATACTGACATCTAATAACATAATATTGATAATCAGAATCAATTTTATTCTTTCTAATAATAATTAACATATTTAATTTCCTTGGATGTGTAGTTTTAGTAGTCACATCGTTATATTTTTCATTTTTTAATGTTCAATTCTCTAATTTAATTTCTATTTTTCTAATTTATTTTTTATCTTATTACCTTACTTTTATATTTTTGTATACTTATTTTTTAAATAATCTGCTCTTATATCATTTACTTTTTTAGAAAGCTGGTGATATCCAACAAGCTATGGTTGCAATTAAATCTCCAGATACATATGTACCATTAATTATATTATTTTTTCCTTCTCTAATATATTTTATGGCGGCCGGAATTCAGGCACAGGTACCCTAACTTGGGACAAATGTCACGTACTCCAATAACTACTTCTTGATTGATTGCCACAAAAGAATAAGCATCTTTTTATTTTTTTAGGTAATAAATATATGTCTAAAATTTTCAAATTATCAGCACAAAGATCCTAGACAAGCTTCAAAAGGAGGGGGTATTTTTTTAATTTTAGTGTTTTATTTAGGGATTGATTTTTCAGTGCAAAGTTCAAAATAGTCCACTTGACTGTAACAATGTTTTCCTTCTTCAGTTGATTTTATGAGAGGAAGAGGTATTTTGGGTAGAGGTACCATTTGTATCCTGTATCTAAATTTTTTAGCTGTTCTTTATTACCTTACATTATGAATGAAACTGGTTTTATGTATATTATGCTAATGCATGGTTTGAAAAAGCGAAGGCAGCAGGTTACCATTGCTATTAAAAAATTTATCTTAGCACCTGAAATTTTCTATGTGTTTACTAAGAATTTGAGTCTGAGTTTTAATATTTTTTGGAATTTATATACCATATTGTGTTTATCAATATGATCATCGAACTCCCAGAAGAGCCTTGGAAAAGATTATTTTGAACTGTTTTTCTTGATGAAGAAAAAGTGCTCATAGACTCCTTAGGAATTTTGGTTGGTGTCTGAATTTCTCTTTGATTCATCAAACTCTGTACTAATTATATAACCAATTATTCTATTTATGGATGCAGATAGGGTAAATGTTCCATATTCCTGCAACTTCCAGTACAACTGTTTAATATCAACAACTCTTGGTAAATTTTTAAAGGTTTCAATTAAATCTGTTGTATCATGTATTGAAAGTTGAATCAAGTTTGCTTGTGTTTTATCAAAAAATTCTTTGTGTATCAAGGATGTTTTTATTAACCTTTTAGCAGGTGTGCACCCCACACACATGTAGGAGACAATTTTTTTTATTTAAATCAGATTTTTTTGATTTAAATTAACTGACTGCATATTAATTAAAACAATTCTTGTTTATCATTAAGAATGCACATTTTTCACCTAGTCTCTCAAATTTAATTCAGCATTAATGAATAAACTTACAAACAATAAGAAACAAACCACAAGCAAAAAATATGATTACCCAAAATCAGTATTTATGTAACATGAAAGGTTGTTGAGCTCGAAATAACTTCATAGATTAAAATTTTTCTTATTGAGATAAATGCTTTTATTCAAGAGGGCTCTCCCATCCTTTAAAGTAAATGCCTGGACATGACTCGTTATCATACATAGTAGAGGTTTCTCGATTCATTTGATATACAACTAAAGGGGCCTTCAGCATCAACTAAATTCTATTAGCAAGATTGTTTCTTGCCCAATTGATGGATGTATTTATTGCAATGTGTTTCTGACTTTGCTTAATTTAGGCCTACACATTTTTATTCTTTCACAGATTTGTGGTAAAAAAACAAGCAAACTCTTTCACTTTTGCATAAAATTTTAAGTCACGTGATATTTATGTTGGTGCAACACTTCTATTATTATTTTAAATTGGCAATTAGCACATAGATAATTCAAAGCTTTATAAAAAAATATTTTTCCATTTTTTATTGGGGGAACCCTAGTGCTCAAAGGCATCGGAACCAACAGGCCATTTGAGCCCCCCCCCCCATGAATTTTGTAAGGGGCTGAGCCCCCAATTATTTTCAAAAAAACAATGCAATGCACTTTAGCTCTCCTGCGAGTCCCGTAAACATGGGACGTCAAGCAACTTCCAGCTCGCCCCCCAATGTTTTGCTCATGTCGGTGTCTCTGCTGGTTTTCCATTGTTAGGCATTACAAATGCATGGTACACTTATATCTAAGTTTAGCTCTTATAAAGGTTTTGAAATTTTTTCCAGGGCACGGTAGCCCGGTCGATAAGATACTCGCCTAAAGTACCAAAGGATGTTTAGAGGGATGTTCGATACCCGGTTCGTCCTTGTCAGAAAACTTTCCTGACACAGGGGTACAACAAAAAAATGGTGACTTGACCGCAGCAAAAAATTGCTACCGCAGGGAGTCCCCCATCGAGGGGTTAGCGCACCAACCTCTCGACAAGTATAAAAAACAAGCCTGCCGTTCGGAATCAGCAATAAATTGTAGGTCCCGGTCTAATTATCCCTCGTGTGCAGAAAATGACCGTGGTGCGACAAAAATGATCAAAATGATCAAATGAAATTTTTTCCATGCACAAAATCTAGAAATAGAACAACTACCTTTCTGCATCTGGGGATTCGGTTCAAGTCAAAATCTATCAGTTCTACATTTCTTTTAATCTGGAAGTTTACCACATTATTACATGCATACCATACCAGGTTATTTTTACCTCATTATTACTAAAGTGGAATAAAGAAAAAAATGAAATTTAAATTTCATGATTTAAATCAATGATTTAAAAAAATTAATTTATTGAAATGGGCGTACCTTGATAGGAGATACGTGAAAGAAAGAAGAGCGCATATCTGATATGTACGCACACCAGCTGGAAGGTTCATTAGAAGTAGATTAATTTTTTTCTGATTGATTTATTATTTTTTTTCTATAGGGGTTGGACGTATTTGCATCAGAATGAACGAGCATTTTTCTTTTTTGGAATCGAGCTTAATCCCAATGATGTGATGTGTTTTTATTACAAAAGAATGTCTTATTTTGGCTGACAAAAATTTCCATTGTAGTAAAGTTTATTTTTTCTAGGAAGTGTTTCAATTTTTTTTTTCCAATAAGGTACACCAGGTTAAGTGGTACAGCTAATTTCATCTGTACTAATTCGACTTAGTGTCCGAATTGGAGAAATTAACAAAACATCTTGAAAATATGGGGGCAGGTTTTTCAAATCATTCTATTTTTAAGGCTAATGTTTAAGCTCATTTTCTTCATTGTTCTTTTTTTTCAAGATTAGTTTTAATTTTAGTTGGCATGTGTTCCACTTGAGTGGAGCAATTGCCTATGGCTAATTGCGCTTTAAAATCATCCATAAAATAATGATGGGCGCGGTAGCCCAGGTCGATAAGACGCTCGCCTAAAGTACCAAAGGATGTTTAGAGGTGTCGCGAGTTCGATACCCGGTTCATCCTTGTCAGAAAAATTTCCTGACGCAAGGGTACAACAAAAAACGGCGACAAGACCGGAGGAAAAAATTGCTACCGCAAGTAGTCCCCCATCAAGGGGTTAGCGCACCAACCCCTCAACGAGTATAAAAAACAAGCCTGCCGTTAGGAATCGGCAATAAATTGTAGGTCCCGGTCTAATTAAGCCTCGTGTGCAGAAAATGACCGTGGTGCGGCAAAAATGATCAAATAAAATAATGATCACAAATGAAACATTCATTCCCATCATAAGAGGTTAAACTTCTTCCGATTCATAAAATACGAAGCTAATTTAAGACCCATATGCGTACAAACTCTGAGTGTAATAATTCACCTCCCCACCCCAAACATTAGGTGACATAACATGAGGCAAATGAATATAAAATATAATTTTTTGCAGTCTTTAAAACTTAGAGGGTAATAAAGATTTGAAAACTTCATCGCCCGTAAGAACACTCTTATCTTCAATGTTGGGCCATTGAAAGTTCGATGCAGTGGCAATTTTTCTTCCAATATTTGCTTCCTGACGAGTCTTAACATCAGTTAGTTGCCCAACAATCTTTATTGGCTTTTCATGTGAGACTGAGACAAGAACCAGCTAGCAGTTTTTGCTTCTGAAATGGTTTTTTTATATTTAAGATAAGAAGCTAGTGCTTGCTCAGGAGCAGGGTTGTTTAATTATAACCAGGTGGCTTTTTGTAACAAAATCCCATAAAAGTGGCCTAAATATAATTTTTCCCCTTGAAAAGTATGACATTAATTCATTATGAGCCAAAATGATTAATTCTTACCACATTTTCTGTTCTTGGGGTACATTCTGATGGTATATCTTTAAATGGTGTAAGATGATATAAGTGGTTTTTTTCAAAAAAAAATCTCATAAAAGTGGCCTGAATATAAATTTTCTTACATATTAAGTATCTTAGTTGTTCAAAGTAATATACAGTATGAAATTTCTCATTCTTACTCCATTTTCTAACTTTGCACTACATTCTGATGCTCGGTCTTAAAGGGTCTCACTACTTTTTCGACTTAAAGTCAAATTTTCAAAAATGACTTCAAAAAATATTTCATTCAATTGCAAATAAAATACTAAAAAATTTTGTGTCAACCGGTTAGTTTGTTCTTTCGTAATTAAAGAAAGAATTAATGAATTATATTGTAAACGTATACAAGAAAAAACACTTTGAATGCGATTTTCTCAGATTGCAGTTTTTGAGCTCATTCGTACGATTTAAAGAAAACTACTGCCCCAAAAATTCTGAATTTTCACAGAAAAGTTTAGCAGATATGTGTTAGTAGAATAGACTTCAGATTTAGTAATCGACGAATGGGAAGTATTTTTTAAAAAATGTAGAATTTAGATTTTTGAAATTTATATATTTTTCAAACTTTAAAAATTCATAAAATTCTAATGAATGGTCAGATATCAAAGTCTGGGTCTATTTTGCTAACACATGTCGACTAAACTTTCCTGCAAAAATTCAGAATTTTCGGAGCAGTAGTTTTCTTTAAATCTTATGGATGAGCTCACAAAAACTGCAATCTGAGAAAATTGTGTTCAAAGTGTTTTTCTACTATAAGTTTACACTATAATCCAGTATTTCTTTCTTTAATTATTAAAAAACAAATTAACCGATTGACACGAAATTTTTAGTATTTTATTTGCAATCAATTGAAATATTTTTTGAAGTCAGTTTTGAAAATTTGACTTTTTCAAGTCGAAAGAGTAGTGAGACCCCCTTAAGCAAACACATGAATGAGGATTGCATCATACATATGTGGTGGTGATGTATTATCCCACAGGCTTTTTTCCCTTCACAAGGAAGCAGAAACAGTAATGATTTCATTGTCATGCTAAGGGCAGGTGGTCTTATAACACTTGCACAGCTTTCGGATGTTCTGAAAGGTTTAGGAAAGGGGGACCAGTATCCTTTCACAAGGGAATACTTTTTTGCTTATTCCCCTTCTTATAAATTAAAAATTGGAATATTGAATTGACGATTCAATGGATTTCTGACATAGTCTCAGTTTTTAACGATTCCATTTTGGATTTAATTCAATTAAAGTTCCAAGTTTTGGTAAAATTCAAATGTCATGAGCCATTATTAAATGTTTTAATAGAATTTTTGGTAATAAATGATTGAAGTAATGAGTTTTATTAACTTTTAACTGAAATATACGTCTCCGCAAGATTTGGCGAGATTTAGTGAGCTAGTGAGTTTATTCGAGTTTCGCTCAACTAGAAGAAAATATGCTTTTCAGAATGAGGAATTTATGGCAAATATTTTATTTAAATAGAATGTAATGAAAACTCACCCTCTAGACAATGGCAGTTTTGCATAAAAATATATAACTACCTCTAAAAATAGTATTTTTACCTCTCTTCACGCTTGAGATAAAACTATTACAGAAAAGAAATTTTTTTATTGATTAATTTGTGTTTGCGTTGTATGTGTGAAATTGCCCTCAAACAAGAAAAATCAATTAATTAATTAATATTCAGTCAATATCTTTATTAGGACCATCTGAGTTAAGATCTGAAGTCACTATGTGTACCTCAGATGTTGACTTGAAGAAAGAATCATTCTAAAAACTACTTAATGCCTAAAAAAAATGAAGATTCACATATGTATACTTCTGGAGCGAAGAGGTTATGCATATGTCACATGTAACATACATTTAATAATTTACGTACTCTAAATTATTACATATATACGCTACACGAAATTTCATTTCTTATAATTTAGAAAAGTACTGACGATGAGGTATTGCAATTTTCTTGAAAAATTCATTTTATTCCTGAAATATTATGTAAGTGTTTACATTTTTGTGTGATAAGGTTATAAAAGGTTTTTCAAGAATGTTGGAAATGAAATTTTTACTTATTATTTAAATATTTCATGACTGAATATGGTACGAGTGTGAATGTGTTACATTACATAACATAATATGATGCATTATAATTATATACTCAAAATAAATGTATGATTAGAGTAATTTTAATGTTCTTGGAAGATAATTTTTATGTTTTAATGACCCCTAGTTAAAATAAATTTTCGGAATTAAAAGTGACAAAGTGAATGAGAAGAGAATACTTAAAAATATAAATGAAATAGGCTGTATATATAAGAGATAGGTTATATATATAATAAGATTTAAAAACTCAAGAGTCTTAAATTATTAGGAATTATCCTTTTTGGAAAATAAAAAAATTTCGTTTTCAATATTTGTTTATATTATAGAATTGATTTTTTTTTTTTTCAAATCCCACATTCCCTAAATATTTTACAAAAGAATGAATGAAATTCATTGAACAAATGAAGGAAAGTTTTCGTCTACTCGATCGAGTCAAATTTCGTTACAGCAACATCCTAGCATTAACACGAAATCACTATGTTCTGCGAAAACGAGCCAAATGTAATAGCGCAGAACCCGTTCTTCCCCCGACAATACTGCTCATCTTTTCTTCACGTTCGACAAGTTTTATGAATAGCGTGCGCGGTCTATTTATATCTTTAGTCTATGGTAGTATCACATCTTGTACTGTATATCACCACCATGCTTAATATTGAATTTATTTTTTTCACATTTTTTTTATGTTCAGCATTACCCCCAGTTAATCAAGATTCTATTTTGCAGTAGCAAAAACCTGAAATTGGCCTCTTCGCGAAGTGGCCGGTGATCCCTTTCCAAATAATTTTCAGTTAGAAATTCCTTGGAATATGGACTGGGTCATCATTTGGTTAGGATGTACAGTAGTAAGTGGTTTATGAAAAATAATCAGACTGTGTACAGGGTGATTATAGAAGAGTTGATCCACTTTGCCCAAGAATATTGAGAAGACACCAACGAATAAGGCAAATATACAAAAATAATAAAAGTCCTAATGCATTTCAACACCAATGGGTGCCGTCTTCAGAGGAAAAATTTAACCACTAGTTTCGCTGACCGAGTTTCCCACTTGGGTTGAATACCAAATCTTCACGCTCGGTTGCTCAGCGGAAGAAGTACGTCTGTTCACTTCAAACCTTCCGCTGAGCAACCGAGCGTGAAGATTTGGTATTCAACCCAAGTGGGAAACTCGGTCAGCGAGACTAGTGGTTACATTTTTCCTCTGAAGACGGCACCCATTGGTGTTGAAATGCATTAGGACTTTTATTATTTTTGTATATTTGCCTTATTCGTTGGTGTCTTCTCAATAGGGTGATTATAATTAAAAAGTTCCGTTTTCAAAACATGAATAAGAACTGCTGGTCAGAATGGCTTGAAAACTTGCATGGATCCATTGTATGAAGCAATGGAATTTTTTTTTGGCGAAAGAAAAAAATATTTTAAAATATACAAGTAGATGAACTTAGCTAGTGGTAGCTTAATCTATTTTGCGCAACCACATCATTTCGGCACTTCAACAGCATCAGTGTGTGAATAGCAGGGCTGGACAAATCCCAGATGCCAGGCAACTAGAAAATCAGTTTTGGCATCTAAAATTTTACATGCATTATTAAGATGCATGTAAAATTTTATATGCATTATTAAAATCTCATACTTATAATTACTAAAATGAATTATAAGTATGAAAATTTTTTGGTTTTTTTTGATTTTGTAATAATGTGTGTTCCAATATGAGAATTTGTCAAAGTCTCAGAGAAAAGTTAAAAAAAAAACCCACTATATTGCTTTTTCTTGGGAAAAACCATGGTGCGCTCCTAATGAATTTGGCTGGCGCCTAAATTTTTTTTCGATTTGTCCACCCTGGTGCATAACACAACGTTTATCAAGATGCACATTGCAACACCAGCAAAGTAGCTGCTGAAGAACCATTTTGACAATAACAAGATGACACGAACCACCTGGCCGCCATGTTCACTTGACAGGTGAATGCTACTATAACCCTTGCAACTTTCGGCTTTAGGGATAGCCTACCCCAAAACGTTATGTGCAGTGGTCGAATTGCAAACTTTGATGAATTGAAAGCACATCCACATCATTACCATGACATACTTCGGGTATCTTGGCGTTCGTTACAACGGGATTCGACTGTATGTGCAAAACTAGAAAAGTACCATCCAAATAGAGCTGAAGCAGTGTGCGAGCAATGAATCTGTCCAACGAACACTGCAATTTCCTAGAAAGGAAGCAAAAGCAAGTGTCATTGGATAAGGCTCTTTTTGAAAGTCATGCAAAAAAAAAGTTTGAAAACAAGGAGTCTGTAAATTGTCCTAAACGATAATTGTCCTCTCCCTCGTCGTTTAGAGTAAGTTGATAGTCAATAATGTCTGTAAACTATCGTATTGTATGTTTATTATGGCGTTAAGCTCGTTAACCGAAGTTCCACTGTATGCTATATATATTATCATTTGCATGAATGTTTGCGTGTTTTTTAACCACGGAGTTTTACACGCTTTGACCAATACCCTCGAAATTCGCAGACGAATCCAAGTTACCTCCAAGCAGGGCGGATGCTATTCTAACCATGGCCCAGCTTTCCCCAAAATAACAAAGACAATCGGAAAAACAGTTCTGGAAGAGGAAAACCGTAATATCCATTTTGAGAATACCATTCTTTGCTCACCAACAGCAGATGTCATATACTGAAATGGGGGGGGGGCGGAAGGATGGCTTTATACCTATTTCTATTTCATTCGCACGCAGAGATAAAGAAAATAGGACACAGTCAACACTCAATGCTGATTCCTCTGGCAAAAAGCAACCTCTCACTGTCTTAAATGATTTAAAAAAACATTCTGAGGGTATAGAAAGAAAACCCCCTCCTTTTACTTCAGGCCATGTAATTTAACTGACCAGACGGTTTGCACAATTCATTGAAATCGAGGGGAGACGGATCGTATTTTTTTTCGGTTTTGCTTCAACTCATATGGCCCCCAGACCAGACTTTTCACGGGCCTCTCTGCAGCGAATGTATTGCGTGAAAAAACAAAACATGATGAGAATCGTCCTGGGTCCAAGGGCTGGCTCGGGAAGGGGGAAGAGTAGGCGATCCACCGTCAGCTCACCCTTGTGAGAGATGAGTGTTGATGCACACAAGTGCATAAAATTAAATTTCACAATTAGTGCATATTTTCACATTTTTAGCATAAGCAATATCACTGATCAACTCCATCATCCTAAGCTGAAATTTGAGCAAAATTTACGGTAAATTTAAATAATTTATTGATTTATCATATTTACCAATACACACACGGGTAAAAAGTAGGGTGACCGTATTTCCCGGGACAGTTCCGGTTTTTTTTTTTTTCTGACCGTCCCGACTTTTTGGTGAAAGTGTCCCGTTTTTTATATGACGCCTACTTGGATTTTTATTCTTTATTGAAGTCAAGGATTGAAATTTTTTTTCAGCTCATAAATTATATTATGATGATTACAAATACATAAGAACAATAATCTCCCATATTTATCTCGGTGAAGTTTTATTTCGTGGAATTCATTTTAATCCACTGCAATTTGCTGTAATGCTTCATCTCCCGCCATTGCGATTTTTTAGTAAAATCAGCAATATTTGGCAACGTTTTCACTTTTGGCGTCATTCTTGGCAATAATTGGCGATGTACCGTATTTGGAATTAAAATTTCCCATATTTCTCTCGAGGAAATATGGTCAGTCTAGTAAAAGGTTACATCCTGGAAGGGACAGCCTGAGTCGCGTCTGGTTTGACGGGGATTACGCATAATCGCCGGTAAACTTGCGAGAAACAAAATTTATAAAACTGACAGAAATGGTTGGTAATGCATAACAGCCAGTGATCATGTGCATAATAACTGGTCTATAAAATTTCCATAAATATGTACCGGTTCTGTTTTAGTTGGGAAAATAAATTGGTGGTTTATTTTTTTAAATAAAGGTAGCGCCATCTTTTGTGAACTTTGCGGAAAGACGTCATCAAGGATATGGGATATGCGTGTAGGCGTCCTCCTTTCTCAATTTTTGAATATGGTAACATTAAACAAAATCACAAATATGAATTCGAATCGATGAGGCTGCCATCTGTTTCTATTTGAAAAATAACGTTTTTTTTTTATACAAACTTTCATTTACTCTTCGTCGGTAGATGGCAGTAACGATCTCGAATATCGCTTCTGGATCCGGAGAAATCCCCGTGGTATCACGGAAATTAATTTTTTTTTCCTTTCACTGGAATGAAACGCTGTTTTTTTTAAAATTTATTTTGCATGAACTCGAATATGCAATTTTATGAATGTCACGAAGGGTCGGGACTGGGTTGGGGGCAGTTTCCTCGCAGGGCAATCTTGAGTGGACGGTATTGATAAAAAGAGGAAAAAAACGTTTTTTCTTCAAAACATAATGGGAAGAATTTCTTTGAAAGTTGATGTAACAAAAACTGTATTTTCACTTACCGTCTGATGGATATACATGTCCTTTTCAAAAAATTATAACACCCCAGAAATTTACGTGAGCAGTTTATGAAATGCTCAAACCGGAAAAATAAAATTAAGGGTACGGTTGTAATTTGTATTTTCATTTTCTTGAGCATATCGGCGGAAAAAAATTTGCATAAAGTATAATGAATGTTTCTTAAAGTGTCAAATTGCTTTTTCCCCTTTTTGTTGCAAAAAATTAAAACACCTCGAAAGTTGTTTTAAAAAATTAGAACATCTTACTAAAACTGATTATTACGTGAGTATTTTCATGCAAATTTACGTCTACTTGATCGAATTCATGTTTTATGTCTTTCCTCTATGTACGTAAACCCAGGAGCATCCAGTCTGCAATACCTACACCATGGATTTTATGCATCAAGGCATTGGATTGATGTCTCCAACTCATATCTGGATTGGACCTCAACCATGAATCCCATCGTCGCTATTTTAGAGCCGATAATACTTGTTCGCAATTGATTGAGCTTTTCAGCACGACTCCACAATCTCTTGGTAGAATCAGCATCAGGTACAATCATCAGGTATCACGAAACCATCGAAGTCGATGAGTTTTTATGGAAATTGCCGAATTCTTGATACTATCTTCGTTCTCCATCTTCAAACGATGTCTTGTTGCTGGAAAAAAAATTGAAACCAATGAATCGGAAGACTTTTTCTCTGGATGGAGCGATATCAAGATCGCTACCTTTTGATTCCAGAAGTTGAAATGGCGACGTGAATTCCATTTGCCATCAAGACCGGTCCAGAAATCGGGGAGGGGGGGGGGAGATCATCCCACCCAAGAGCTTTTATTAGATGCAATTTTTTGATGTGATACGTATTACACTTAAGCTTATGCTTTCTTCTATTGAAATTCAAAAGTTTTATCTTTTATGTCAATGGTTTTCCATAAATTCTTTGAAAAGTGTCTGATGGTCGCCGATGATTTAAAGATTTTCAGAATTATTGATAATGTTGAATCGTGCAATAGACTACAACAAGATATAAATCTACTGTCCGCATGGTGTGATCGAAATTATTTGTATTTGAATATTAATAAATGTTTTGCAATCACTTATTGTCACAAAAAGTTTTGCCTATAACTCATTCATACCCTGTAAATAATATTGCTTTGTCAAGGACAGAATCAACGACAATCTTGGTGACTTATATTCTTCTGATTTTACTTCCTCAAAACACATAAATGTTATTGCTTTTAGTTCTTACAAAAAACTTGGCGATATCATGGGAATGACCAGAGATTTTGCAGATACTAAAGTTCTAATTGTGCTGTTTAACTCTATTATTCGATCCAAATTTGAATATGCATGCATTATTTGGAATCTAGTTCATGATTACCAAACAAATTTATTGGAGTCTGTCCAATATAAATTTCTCAAGTATTTGTTTTTCAAAAAGTTCGGTGTTAATCATGATATTCTTACTGGTACGATTTTACGCTCGTTATTTCATGTTGTTAGTCTAAGTTGATCGTAGAGATTTTTTATTGATATAATTTTTCCATAAGTTATTTCATAATAAGGTTGATTCTATGCAAATTTTACAGGAAGAGAATATTAATGTTCCAATGTATCGAACGAGATTTTATAATTTATTCGCAGCTAAGATCTACAGATCAAATTTATGTCATTTTGATCCAATTCATTGATTCAGTCATCTATATAATTGTCGAACAGGGCATCTAGATATTTTTTATTCCTCTTTGGGGGAATTTTAGATAAATCAACTTTTTAAACTATAAAATTTTTTTTTTGTTTTTATTCTCAATTTTATATATTTTATGTTTAATTTTGCATTTATTTTTTTTATTTACTATTTTTTTATTGCATTTTAAAATCAACTTTATTTGACGTTTTAAACTATTTACATTTTTTAGTCCATATGAGAGTAATGTATACTTGTTTTTATTTACTTTATACATTTTTTTATCTTTGTTCATTTATTATTTTTTTATCTGTAGTTTTTCTTGTGCACACACACACACACACACACACTTTGTTTATTTTCTTTCTTTTCTTTTTTCACTCTCTCCAGCTATAACTGGACTTTTTCTTTGTTGTTGGAATGATGAATAAATAAATAAAAGAAAATTTTCATACTGCGCCTAAACGTAGGGTCGCAATTAGATGTTTGGGCAAGTGCGCATTTTGGCGCCCCCTTGTAATATTTAAGGAGAGATTTGAGAATAAAATTTGCGCCCCCCTGGTCCAGCGTCCGGGGCACAAGACCCGCCTGCTCCCCCTAGTTGCGGCCCTGCCTAAACGTTTGAAAGAGATTGTAAATACGCTTATAATATGCAACGGAAATGTTAGCTTCACGTGACATTGAATGACCCTTAAGAAATGGTGCAGAAGAATAGTGTAAATCTACGGATGTGACATAAATATTAATTTTGATGATGACATTGAACGTGGCTTTTGATGTTTCGAATTCAAAATTAATTTAGTTTGAGACTAATTTTTCGCACAGGAGACTAGAAACGCTCCTTTGATATATTTTTATATAGTATTATAGAATCCGGATAAAAAGAAACCCAAAGTGATTTTTTAATGCAATATTGTTTTATGAACTACAGCATTGATTTAGAAAAATTGCATCCGGTGCATGTTCGGGGGGGGGGGGGAAGACTAGAGAAGCGATTCCTAAGCTTTTTACATCTACTATATCCATGGGGAATGATCAGAGTATTCATTACGACCCTGACCCATCTCGAAGCAAAGGAAGATGATCGCAGCGCGTGTCTAGACCTTTGTGTGTCCGTAATGATTAGCATTCATTGACTGGTCGACGTGGATTCGGTAAAATAGAGGATCATTCTTCTTCCTCCCACACCTTATGGGCTCTCAATCTCGTGAAAAAAAGAAAAGATGGCGATGATACATATGGTCGTCGTTGAGGAATCCGTTTTGCTTTGTTTCGTCCGTCCATCCATTCATTCATTCCACAACAGGAATCAGATTACGGCGTGGGTTACACGAGTTGACTCTCACCGAAATGAAGCCGATCCCTCATTGCTCTTAATAACGAGAAGAATCTGCTTTTCGAAGGATAAGTTGATCAGCGCTCAGTCCCTCTCCATATCCATATGTGAGCGTGAGTGTATCCGCAGCGTCCACTGCCGCATTCTTTGGTGACTTTTGCGAGCTCTGCGTTGCGTCAGTTCGGTTGTCCGATGATGCTGCTGCTGATGATGACGATTTCGGGAAAACAAATCAAGTTAATGCACTATTAGATATATAAGAGAGACGCTGAATAGATTTTTTTAAAGCACTTTCCACAGTCTCGGTGTTTACCATTTCGAAGAAAAATCGTATATCCGTATCCGTCTCTTTTTTTTTCAAGAAATTGGACGGTGATCACCCCGAAAGCTTTTCCAAAACGATTCGGTGGGTGACGAAAGCTACCATAAAAAAAGTTAAAATAACCAGCGATTCGTCACAAAATCAAAAAAGATTTCTTCAACAAGGATTTTATCTCTCTTCTAAAAAGTTTTTGAAAAAAATGTGTTTCGAAATTTTTTTTTTTATTTTTCTTTTAGTTTTGATCATTTTTCTCTCCCGTGTTGGTTTATCTTTGACTATTTTTTCTTTTTCTGCCAGTGGCTTGAAGCTTCGGGGGGAAGTATTTGTTTCGAATTCGGTTTGGATCGACTTCGACGCGATCGAGCAATTAACAAAACTGATCAGATCTGTACTGATCGACAAAAAATTGAGAGACCGCATGTGTTCGAGACAAAATGTAAAAGAAAGTTTGCTCCAACACAAAGACAATAGGGTTGAACTTCACGGCTACAATTTGGAAAAGTCGAAGCCACTTAGTTGGGCTCGTGAGCGCTAGTTTACGGAAAATTCACCGCCAGCAATTCACCGCCGGAAAATTCACCGACAACAATTCACCGCCATGCAATTCACCGCTAGGAAAGTTCACCGACCAACAATTCACCGCCATGCAATTCACCGCTAGGAAAATTCACCGACCAACAATTCACCGCTAGGAAAATTCACGGGTAGGAAAATTCACCGACCAACAATTCACCGCCATACAATTCACCACTAGGAAAATTCACCGACCAACAATTCACCGCCATGCAATTCGCCGCTAGGAAAATTCACGGGTAGGAAAATTCACCGACCAACAATTCACCGCCATGCAATTCACCGACCAACAATTCACCGCCATGCAATTCACCGCTAGGAAAATTCACCGACCAACAATTCACCGCCATGATATTCACCGACGACAGTTCGATGCGAGTCAGTTAGCGAGGGAATGAGCGATTGAGTTACTGAGTGAGTGAGTGACCCAGTGAGTGACTGAGTGACCGACTGAGTAAGTGATTCAGTGAGCGAGTGGGTTACTGATTCAATGAGCGAGTAAGTCAGTCCGTGAGTGAGTGAGCGAGCTGCGAAGTGAGTGAGTGATCTAGTGAGTGAGTGATCTATTGAATGAGTAAGTGCCATGTCCTAAAGATATGGCGGAAAGTTTAAATAATGACTTTATGAGAAGAAATTCAGATGATACGGATTCGGGTTGCTGTATTTTTTAAATATATGACATCCATATTTATTGTGGGCATCTTTTTCTCAGCCACCTCGCTGGGCATTTTGCCTGTTGTGGCCTTGTATTTGTATAAATTACAAATTGCTGTTGCCCAATACAAGATAGTATATTCAACAAAATTCCATTAACTCTGTTTCACTCAGAAACTTCTAATGAAATGTTAAAAGGGATAATAACAGAATTAAAAGATAATAAAGTAAGTGGATAAGCGATGAATTAACTTCCTAAAAATGCTTAAAATCATCTCCTGTTATCACTTTGATGTTATAAAAAACATCGCTCATCATCAGTAACCAATGGATTTTTTTTATGATGAACTAGCTGTTACCCGCGATTTCACTTGATGAACTTTCAGGAATCCCGCCTTAGTGCGTATCTAGTATATGTACTCTATATTTACTATATACGTATATATATACTTCCTATGCAACGGAAATTAGTGACGATTTTTTTATTACGGGAGTCGGTGACATTTTTTGAGTGATGGAAATCTGTTACGTTTTTGTGTTACGGAGGTCAAGTTTTTGGGGTCAAGTTTTCATTTAACTCTTGCATATATCGGGACCCATTTGACACATCGGGACCAAGTAATGTGCATGTACCCCGAGTTTCCCACATCCTACAGCAGGTCCCCTAAGCTGAGATGGATGGCGGGCCCCCAAACCAGCTTTTTCACGGGCCCCTCTGTGCTTAATTTATAGTGTGAAAATATCAAAAATCGATAAGAAACGTTCCGGCCCCTGTCAGCCCTGCCCTCGTGGGGGTCATGCCGAGAGGTATGTATACGTAAAATATACATATATCACCAGTGCTCCCAACATACAGGGTCGGGGTACCCGAGGGATTGCACATATACCTTCATGGAGAAGTTAAAAGGTTTCATTTCCAGGGGTCCTTGCGATAGTGGAAGCCCAAGGTATATCCAGTCTGGGGCCCCATAAAATTTTCGGTCAAGGGTAATTGCGTGAGGGGGGGGGGCTGGATTTTACTCGTTGGTAAAATGAATATTTGCAGTGGCCCTCACAGGGGGATGCCCGATTGGCTTCCGAGTCAGGGGTCTCGTTTTATTTTGGGGGCACTGGATGAATCTCATTCTTTTCTGTCGTTTAACATTGTAGAATTTTCAACAGCGGAAGCCCGAGATAAATCCAGTGTCTGGGTGCCCCACTAAATATCTGCGTATTGGGTCCCCGTTACTGGATGTGGGCCCTGGATTTTATTCGTTTTAAAATTGATAAAAATTAAAAATTTTTGGCCACTCACAGGGGGTATGTCCGACAAGCCTTCAGGTCGGGGCCACATGGAAAAGTTGACAGGTTTCATTTCGGGTGTCCCTGGATGAATCTCATTGATTTTTGTTGTTTAACATCGTAAAATTTGCAACACATCGGTAGCCCGAGATAAATCCAGCCATGGCCCCCACTACAATTCAACGAATTTGAGTTTGGGGACCCCCATGGGGAAGTTTTCTGGGGTTACTTGATGAATCACATTTGTTTTTTGTTGCTTTATTATTATAAAATTCGCTTCTTTAGTAAGCTGGTGCTTTCACGTGTCCCTTTCCATAGCACGCTGATGAAGTGGAACGAAATAAACAAGATATGTTATAAAGAGAAAAGAGGGGGGGGGGGGGGTGGCCGCCAAAGGTGGTAGGGGCAGAGCCCCCTAGTACTGTATATAAAATAACATGTCCTGACTGATTCATCATCACCGAGCCAAAACCGCTGAAGCTGTAAATATCAAATTTTGTGAATAGTTTTTTTCACGACGTAAAGACTCACTACTCACTAAGAAATGGTTTTTCCATATTCGACAACCTAAGGGCGTCATAAGAGGGGAGGGGGGGGGTCAACGTTGAAATCATGCCGAGCCGAAACAGCTGAAGCTATAAATATGACATTAGATCAATATTGTAATATAGACTCATTAAGAAGGAATTTTTCCAAATTCAACCCCCTAAGGGGGGTTTCAAAAGTTATATGGAGCAATCAGCACTGAGCCGAAGTCACTTAAGCCATAAATATGAAATTTAGTTAGTATTATATTTTATAACGTACATACACACTAAGACAGGATTTCTGAAAGTTCATCACCCATGGGGGTTATGAGGTGAGAGTAATTTTGAGATTGCAAAATCCACGCGAGCGAAGCCGCGGATAACAACTCGTAATAAAATATAATGCTTACTAAATTTTATATTTATGGCTTCAGGGATTTCGGCTCAGTGATGATTACTCCATATAACCTTTGAACCCCCCCCCCCCCTCTTTATTAGGGGGATTGAATTTTGACATTTGAATAACAGTCTTAGATTTAAAACGAACATTCGATTATGTTGATTTAAATATTCTAACAAATAAAAACACTTCTCAGCAGGCAAATGAGGTAATGTACTATATTGGTTTAAAACATATTACTACAATAGGAAACAAGCTGCCATAATAAATGGTAAAATCAGCACATTTGAAATATAATGAAAAGAGTCCCACAAGGATCGGCCCTTGGGTCATAATTATTTCTAGTTTATATTGTAGTGATTTATTTTATAGTATTTATTTTATAGTGATTTATGTAAAATTAAGTAGAACGGTAAAATAATTTCATTCGCAGATGACACAAGCCTATATGTTGAAGACGGGGGTGGATTTAGAGCTCGCTGTTGGGAGGGGAGATTTTACAAATCTTTAAAAATCTAGTCTAAGCATCGGTGACCACATGTCCTGCATTTTGTCTCGTATTTTCCGTGACAGTCCGGTTTTTCTGTTTTTTCTTCTCCATCCAGACTTTTTGAAAAATGCCACGGTTTTACTCGTTTATAGTCGAAGTTTTCTTGAATTTGTTGTTTAATTTTTTGTTGCAATATTACCATATAGAAGTTCCGAAAATTTCATAAAATATCGCATTTCGTTTGAGGGGAAATCTAAGGAGAGCACCTACATCCAGCAGTGGATTGAAATTGGTTGTTGATGATGCCACACCTATTAAAACCAGTATTTTAAATACAGTTAAACTCGGTTATAACGACATCGAAGATTTCGCTGGATTTCGGCGTTATAACCGAGTCTGGCTGTATTGCTTTCACTTTTAGAATATTGTTCTAGAGCTCTTTTAGTTATTTTCTAACATTTACCGGTGATTATGTATGATCCCCACCTCATATTAGTTCACTACGACGCAGTTCGTTTTGTAGAGGCTATATAATTATGTCCTACTACTGATGCTGGAAAACAAATTAATGGAATAAAGTGAATATAAAGATAAGTTTAATTTTCTCAATCAGCAAAACTGGTAAAAGAAAGCCATAGCCTCATATTGTTTAAAATTATATGCGTGAGTTCAAAAATCGTATGAAATTATCTCGTTTTAAACATCCTATTCTTGGACATTTAACCTCTTGGGTGACAAATAACATTTTCGAAAACTGAAACTCACGGAACCACAGCTTCAAAAAACGATATAAAAAATGGCATTCTTTTTGGGCAATGTTAGAGGAGTATTTTAGAAGGATAATTTTCACACAGCTTTCATTACATGCATATTTAATTGATAATTTTCAACCAAAACCTAAAACATTTAATTAGTAATATCTGACATAATTTTCATTCAAAACATACAGTATTTATTTAACAATTTTCGACATGATTTTCTTCCTTACATATTTATAATTAAAGGGTTCTAGTCTACTAATCTAGAAAAACAGATAACACGCAAATGTAAGAAAAAACGGGAGAAAAATATTCATTTCTCACAAATATTGATATCATAATTAAAATACAATACAAATACAACGCCACAACAGGCAAATTGCCCAACGAGGTGGTTGACTTAAGAACATCATGGATCCCCGACCCATTTTTTGGAGTCCCTACCTACTACTGCTACACCACCAAGCAACCCCTTCCCGCGGAACCCCCCAACGAACCCCCAACGAATCGGTACCAACGAAAATGATACATTATGAGCTATAGCTCTCAAATAGTCTTAAATGTCACATCCTTGATGATACTTATCAACTAAATTCTTTAATCTCTGCGCAGAGTCCCGGTATTTCTTTCTCCTAATCAATGTGATAGTTTTGTCCACTCACAATTTGCTCCATCCTAACTTCATTCAAACTCTGTTCTATTTTTATGGCACCGATGAACTTCCGTATATCTGGGTGGTGAGCAGATAATTGCTGTTGGAACGCTCGATGCCATCCTTTCATAGAATTGTTGGTATTAGGGAAATCGTTACGCGTTCCTTGAAAGCAGTTCCAAATGTCGATGTCAAAGCGCGGCTGACGACGACCACCACGACGAAGAGGACGCCCGATCCAAGTGTCTTCAAATCTACACTTCATCATAAGTACGTTTTCGGAACAATCGGATTTTTTAATCATTTGTGACACTACTAGGTTAAAAACTAACTAACTAACCAATTCACTTACTCCCTCACTCACTTACTGACCATTCACTCACTTACTGACCATTCACTCACTTACTGACCATTCACTCACTTCCTCACTTACCAATTCACTCACTCCCTCACTCACTAACCAATTTACTCGCTCGCTCAATCACTGACTCGATCAATCACTTACTCACTCTGTCACTCAGTCACTACTGGGTCACTCACTCACCCGCTCAATCACTGACTCACTCGGTCACTCAGTCACTACTGGGTCACTCACTCACTCACCCGCTCAATCACTGACTCGATCAATCACTTACTCACTCGGTCACTCAGTCACTACTGGGTCACTCACTCACCCGCTCAATCACTTCTCACTCGGTCACTCAATCACTTACTCACTCGGTCACTCAATCCCTTACTCACTCGGTCACTCAATCACTTACTTACTCGGTCACTCAGTCACTCACTGGGTCAGTCACTCACTGGGTCACTCACTCACTCGGTCACTCAGTCATTCACTGGGTCGCTCAGTCACTCACTGGGTCACTCAGTCACTCACTGGGTCAATCACTCACTTGGTCACTCAATCACTTACTTACTCAGTCACTCACTGGGTCACTCACTCACTCGGTCACTGGATCAATCACTCCGTCACTCAATCACTTACTCACTCGGTCACTCAATCACTGACTCGGTCACTCAATCACTGACTCACTCGGTCACTCAGTCACTCACTGGATCACTCACTCAATCGCTCACTCCCTCGCATTGAACTGTTGTCGGTGAATTGCTAGTCGGTGAATTTTCCTAGTGGTGAATTGCATGGCGGTGATCCAGGTTCGCTCGCTTCTTTGATATAAGTTCGTAGGTTTTTGGACGTTAGTGTTAGCAAACAGTGTATACTTTTTCCCGGGTACTCTCAATAACGTTGTTTTCCTTCCATTTGGGCCTATTGTTGTAGTGTAAGTGTGATGAGATAGTTAGCTAATTCTAATAAGTATAAATTGTACTTCGTAGCTTAATACTTTTTTTAGAGGGTGTTGTATTCTTTATATACATATTTATTTTATTCTTCGTGATTTAATGCTGAGCATTCTACTTTACGTAATTTTTTCGTATAATCTCTTACGTATATTTTGCATAGTAATGTATTTTACATTATTTTAATTTCCAGTTAACGTTTCTCATTTTCCTATTTTTAAGTATTATTATTATTATCTAGCTTTAGCAATAGTGTTAGTATGCCTCGACCTCGACTAGTGTTGTGTAGAGCTTGCGACGGGAGGTTTCCCTGGTCTAGGGGTATAGTAGCTGATAGTTTCAATTGTAAAGGGTGCTTGGTTAGGAAAAGGCTGGAACTCGAGGTCGAAGCTTTACGGGAAAAAGTTAGGGTGCTAGAGGGCCCGGTTATAACGGAGCCTCTGGTCGTCGAGCCACCTGTTGATGAAGAAGCAATCTCCACGAACAACGACATTTTAGAGGGCGAATGGGTGGTCGTGGATGAGGTAGAGGGGGATAGTGATAGGGGTTTAATCATCGGCGATTCTATGGTTAGGGAACTTGGGAGCCGAGTGTGTAGGGATTTTCGGGCTGTTGTCTTCCTGGGGGGAAGATTGGCAACGTTCGAGACGTTTTTCATCGCCGAAAGTTGCCCTTGCGGGTGATTCTGTGGGTGGGAACTAATCAGGTAGGAGCGAATATTAGTGAGTCTCTGTCAGAATACCGGGATTTACTATTATCCGCTAGGGAGGGGGTTTCAGATGTGGCAGTGATTCCAGTGCTGCCAAGGGGTAGTAGGGGATATAGGAGTAGGATCCACCAATTCAATATAGGCCTGAAGGACATTTGCTCCTCACTTGGGGTCACGTTCTTGGAGCTTCCCGCATTTACCGATAGGTGGCTTCGTTCGGATGGGATCCATCTAAATAAGAGAGGGGTCTGGGAGGTTTACGATAGTCTTAGGTCAGGTTTTTTACTCCCAGACCACGTAGTCGGGAATGCGGGTTAGTTAATGATAATCACAACAGTACTGACGGAAAATTACCCACCTCTGACTTGGATGGCTTCTCGATTGACACTAAATCACCGGGCAAATTAAAATGTGTGTTAATAAATGCCAGGAGCTTGGGTAATAAGAAAGATTTTTTAGAAACTATGATAGTTGTGGAGGGCTTGGATCTTATAGCCATTACAGAATCTTGGGCAAAGGATGGGGATGAATCTTTCTTACACATCTCAGGATACGATACTTTTTTGAGAAATAGATCTGATAGGAAAGGGGGTGGAGTGTTGATATACGTGAAATCATGTTTGAAGGCTAGAGAGTGTAACGTGCAGAGAAGTGATATTGAAACCATATGGGTTGAACTTGAGAGCAAAAGACGTCATAAGCTTATTGTTGGGGTTTGTTACAATCCACCGAATAGGGATCAAAACTACATTGCCAAAATGCATGATGAAATTTCCTACATGTGTAAGCGAAAGAGGGTTCTCATACTAGGGGATTTCAATTACCCGGGTATTGATTGGGAGAACCTTTCATCTGGAAATCAGTATGAAAGAGACTTTCTTAAGTTGGTGCTCGAAAATTTTTTGTATCAGCATGTATCAGAAGCCACTAGGGGTACTGCTATTTTGGATTTAGTTCTTACTAGTTCTGAGGATCTAGTTGAACATGTTTCGGTGGGGGAAGAGTTTTCTTCCAGTGATCATCGTATCGTCAGATTTCACTGTAACTTTTCCTCGGGTAAGGTTGATAACAAAAGACTGGTTCCTTGTTTTCGGAGAACTAACTTTGATGTTTTGCGAAGAAGGTTAGCGGAAGTTTTCAAAGACCGGTTGGAATCAGTAGGGGTGGTAAGTCAATGGGAAGAATTTAGTACGAAGCTATCCTCTGTTTTGCACGACGTCATACAGTTTGTTCGAAAAAAGCGTGTTTGTACATCACACCCTCTATGGCTCACGGATAGCGTGCGGAACCTTTATCTTGAAAAGAAAAGAGCATTCAGAGAGTATAAAAGTGGACGAGGTGACCTATCATTGTTTACTGATAAAAGAAGACTGTTGAAGAAAGCGATAAGGGATAGTAAAAAGGAAGTTGAATCTAGGTTGGCAGATAACAATGGCTCTGACCCAAAATCATTTTTTCGATACGTCAATAATGGATGTAAGGGGACAGTTGGCCCCCTCTCGATAGGAGGCTCTAGGGTAGAGAGCAATGTAGGCATGTGTAGCGCTTTCAATGACTTTTTCGCGTCGGTTTTTAATGGAGATAATGATATTCGATATACGGGTGTTGCATGGGGTAATAAAACCCTCAACGATATTCAAGTAGAAGACGTGGAGGTCCTAAATCTTCTAATAAATGTATGTGCAAGCAAAGCACCAGGACCAGATGATATCTATCCCAGGGTTCTCAGGGAAGGTGCTAATGAATTGTTGGGCCAGTCGCACAGATATTTAGGAGTAGTGTTGCTGAGGGTATCGTCCCGAGAGATTGGAAACTGGCTAACGTTGTTCCGATATTTAAGAACGGTAGTAGAGAGGTGGTGTCTAATTATCGTCCAGTGAGTTTGACGAGCTCCCTCTCGAAAAGTTTGGAAATTATCATCAAAAGGCAGTTTGTGAAGTGGATAGACGAGAATAATGTATTGTCGGATAATCAGCATGGGTTCAGGAAGGGGAAGTCATGTGTAACTAACCTCCTTTGCTTCTATGATTACGTGACTAAGGCTTTGGGTAAGAGCAAAAATGTCGACGTTGTTTACCTTGATTTCCAGAAGGCATTCGATCGGGTCCAACATGGCAAACTCTTGAAGCGTTTACACGAGATTGGAATAGGGGGCAACTTGCTGAATATGATGTGAAGCTAATGGGGGTAATCGGGAATGAAAGCGATAGGGAGTTGCTCCAGACCAACTTAAACAAGATTGCAGCATGGGCAAATGAATGGGGCATGACGTTTAGCGTAGATAAGTGCATGGTCGCTCATTTTGGTTCGAACAACCCATGGTTATCTTACGAGTTGAATGGTGTCACTATCAATAGAGTCACCGATTTGGGAATTCTCATTGACGAGCGACTTAAGTTTTCTGAACATTGTTCAGCGGTTGTCAAAAAAGCGAATAGGATGCTTGGTCTCATTTTCAAAAAGGTCTCTTCGCGTTCTCCTAAAGTCATTCTTCCGCTTTTTCGAGGCTTAGTTCGTCCTGGACTGGAGTATGCTGTAAGGTTTTGGAGACCATACCTACAGAGGGGCATAGACTTGATTGAAGGGGTGCAGAGAAGAGCTACGCGTGTCCTTATTGGCACACAGGGCTTGAGTTATGAAGAGAGACTTCATTTTTTGAATATGTTTGCATTGGATAAACGCAGGTGTCGAGGAGATATGATCGAAGTGTTCAAAATTTTCAATGGGATGGATAGGATGGACCATGAACTTTTAGTACACCGCCAATCAACTGCTTTTACAAGGGGACACCAGTATCGATTGGTGAGGGACAATGCAAGGTTATGGTGTCGCAGGGAATTTTTCTCTAATAGGGTTGTTAATAAATGGAATAGCTTACCCCCGGAGGTAGTAAATTGTAACACAATTGACACGTTTAAAAAGAAATACGATAAACATGTTGGCTAAAATCGAGAAGCTATCCATTCTTAGAATAAGACAACCATAAGTATTCTTTATGGGCATTGTATAATATTTTATCATGTGTATATATTGTTTATGATTTGTGTTAATTGCATTTTAATTGGGTTGCTGTATTTTTGAAATATATGACATCCATATTTTTATGGGCATCTTTTTATCAGCCACCTCGTTGGGCATTTTGCCTGTTGTGGCGTTGTATTTGTATTTGTATTTGAATTGTCGGTCGGTGAATTTTCCTAGCGGTGAATTGCATGGCGGTGAATTGTTGGTCGGTGAATTTTCCTAGCGGTGAATTGTGGGTCGGTGAATTTTCCGGCGGTGAATTGTTGTCGGTGAATTGCTGGCGGTGAATTTTCCGGACACGGTGTGCGCTAACATTTCCTTAAACATAATTTTGGAGGCATTATCCTCCATGTTGAACATTATCGTATTACATTGGATTGATAATTTTTGCCGCACCACGGTCATTTTTCTGCACACGAGGGCTAATTAGACCGGGGACTACAATTTATTACCGATTCCGAACGGCAGGCTTGTTTTTTATACTCATTGACAGGTTGGTGCGCTAACCCCTCGATGGGGATCCCCTGCGGTAGCAATTTTTTCTATGGTCATGTCACCGTTTTTGTTGTACTCCTGTATCAGAAAAGTATTACATTCAACGATCAACGAATTGAATTGCATTTCGATTGTTCAGAATCGGGGGTTCTTTCGTTTGAAAGTTGAAAATTTTCCTTCTTTCTTTTGCTGATTTTGTTTATAAATTTTAATTTAATTTTCCGTAAAATTGCAACTCTTTCTCTCGGGACATTCTCCGTAAAAAACTACATGTATCACACAAGTCGTTATTAACATGAGAGTTTTTCTCTTGCAGAGTTTTAAAGAGACAAATAGTATGAACTGAACGACACGAAAAACATTCCGGTGACTAAATCGTCCAATGCAAACATACTATCTCTCGATTGAGGATTTCTCGTTACAGTTTATGGACATCGCCTACGTATGCGTGTATATTGTTAGTTTTTTTTCATATATATATATCTCTTATATATATATATATATATATATATATATATATATATATATATATATATATATATATATATATATATATATATATATATATATATATATATATATGCGCACTGCCTCAATCACTCGACAATAATCAGGATCCTGAGGTTCAACTTGTAATAAAGCGATCTTCCTCCCCATTCACATATTTCCCGAAGGAGGGAGTCAACCTTTCTCAACCCTGGGAGGCCTTTCTGGTATATAATTTCTATGGCGGAGCTTCGTAGGCGTATTTTTTATTTATTCATTAAAGTTACTAACTTATAGCTTAATTTGATTATTCAAAAATATTTATAATTCTTTTTTTCCAAATTTACTGTTTTTTTATTATTATTTTCCTCTAGCGGCCGCGGAGCTCATGGGAGTTCACACGGAGCACCAGTTGAGAACCGCTGTGCTAGAGCAATGCATGTATGCTATCAGTTTGCCGTATATGTGTTACGGTAAATGTGACAAATCGGTTATTATGCATAATGGCCAATCGTCTCGGTAAGTCTGATAAATTTATCACTTTTAGCGGTGATTATGCATAATACCTAAGCGTACCTGGTAAATTTGATAAATACTTGAAATCTATCACTTTCCTTGGTGTAATTCCCAACTAGGCCCCGTGTGCCAAAAAGGACACGCGTAGCTCTTCTCTGCACCCCTTCAACCAAGTCTATGTCCCTCTGTAGGTGTGGTCTCCAAAACCTTACAGCATACTCCAGTCCAGGACGAACTAAGCCTCGAAAAAGCGGAAGAATGACTTTAAGAGAACTCGAAGAGACCTTTTTGAAAATGCGACCGAGCATTCTATTCGATTTTTTGACCACCACTGAGCAATGTTCCGAAAACCTAAGCCGTTCGTCAATGAGAATTCCCAAATCGGTAAACCTAGCTGATACCCGGCGACGTTGCCCGCCCCGTAAAAAAAAATGTATAGCTTATTAATTATTTCTTAATCAAAAAAAATTCTGCATCAAGTAAGAAAAAATTACTTTTATTTTAAAATATTTTAATTATAAACTTCAGGCAGTCTCTTGTGAATACACAATATTTCTTGTTTTTCCATCTGGTGTGTAGATGCCAAATTTTTGGGATTACCAACACGCGACGTAAAGCTGTCCGTGTGAAAAACAGGGCTCAAGTAGGTTGATTCCTGCCACTGCTAACGACTGGCCTTGCGCTTTGTTGATTGTCACGGCAAAAGCTAAATGAATCGGAAACTGTAATCGCTTGAAAGTGAATGGCATTTCTTCAGTGATAATTGGGATACGTGGAATGAAGACGTCTTCTCCTTCGTCACATCCAGTTAGAATCGTTGCTTTAATGATGTAATTGTGCAATTTTTTCACGCAGAGTCTGGTGCCGTTGCAGAGTCTCGGTGTCCCCAAATTTCTTAAAAGCATTACCGGTGCTCCGACTTTGGGGGCCAAGTTGTGTGGTGGCACACCCGGAATATCCAAAGAGTTCAGAAATTCTGCAGGATACAGAACTGTCTGCGTTGTGTCTGTCAAAGTGTCAACCGATTTGTAAGATATCCCGGAATAATTTTTAAGATTTTTTCGTTGATCTTGTTCACACTGTCATTTTTCGGTGCCAGAATCGCTCTCTCACAAAGCCGCACATGGTTTCGGTGATTTTGCTGAATGTTTTGGAAGACTTTGTCTGCAAGTTCTTGAACTGAATTTAACAACTGGCAAAATCCATTTGGGAACGTAATGAGTCCAGTGCTTGGGTCTCTACAGGAATTCTTCCATTGCCAAGTTTGATCAATTGACGTGAAAATGATAGCAGTGCTGAGTCATTTTGCAGTTGAACTCGCATGTTGGTGGATAATGATAATTTTTTAACTTCGTGCCAGAGTGTTGATGATTTGAGGCAAGCATTGAGTTCATCAGTTGGCGTTGAACATTTTTATTCTCAGTTTTGTCGTCGTAGTTGTTGTTCTCTGTTGTTAGCATTGGCGTACGGCGGGGGTTTGGGGTTCTAACTCCCTCCCCCCTTGAACCAAGATTACAGTGTCGTTTCGCAGGAAAAACATACCCCCCCCCCTCCCAGATGGAAAAAAAATCTGAAACCTCCTCGAAAAAATTCTGCGTACGCCTATGGTTGTTAGCGACGCCATACGTCCAACTTGTGCAGCGAATATTATTCAAACGCCTTTTAAGCATTTTTTAAATTTAAACTATACCTATGCAATGGGCGGTTGATGAGATAAAGGCCGCATTAGCAGTTACAGAACACCCTGTATATAGGCTAGCAGAAATAAACGGCGCTCTTCCCGGGTTTTCTGCAATGAATGGGAGGATTGGAAAAGAGTGACAAACCGTTATAAAGGAATAAACTGTTATAATAACAGAATTAAAGGTGTGACAAACCATTTTAAAGGCACATATTCACGTCTGAAACGCATTGTTGGGAACCACGGTAACCAAAGTAAACGTTCCGAAAGTGATTGTTGAGGCCCCCAAAACCATTGTTGCCCGACAGTTTTTCGCCCATTTCGGGCATTTGCCCAGCTCTGACGAACTTTTAAAGTAGCCTACGGCTCAATCCCGGTCCTGTTTGGTATATGTGCAAAATCTGGCGACGATCGGTCTAAAACTGTAGATTTGTATAAAGAGCATACATACATACATACATACATACATACTTTCACATTTATATATAAGATATATATATATATATATATATATATATATATATATATTCAAGCCATTCCTTCCGACTTATCGCGTGGATGCGCACTGCCTCAATCACTCGACAATAATCAGGATCCTGAGGTTCAACTTGTAATAAAGCGATCTTCCTCCCCATTCACATATTTCCCGAAGGAGGGAGTCAACCTTTCTCAACCCTGGGAGGCCTTTCTGGTATATAATTTCTATGGCGGAGCTTCGTAGGCGTATTTTTTATTTATTCATTAAAGTTACTAACTTATAGCTTAATTTGATTATTCAAAAATATTTATAATTCTTTTTTTCCAAATTTACTGTTTTTTTATTATTATTTTCCTCTAGCGGCCGCGGAGCTCATGGGAGTTCACACGGAGCACCAGTTGAGAACCGCTGTGCTAGAGCAATGCATGTATGCTATCAGTTTGCCGTATATGTGTTACGGTAAATGTGACAAATCGGTTATTATGCATAATGGCCAATCGTCTCGGTAAGTCTGATAAATTTATCACTTTTAGCGGTGATTATGCATAATACCTAAGCGTACCTGGTAAATTTGATAAATACTTGAAATCTATCACTTTCCTTGGTGTAATTCCCAACTAGGCCCCGTGTGCCAAAAAGGACACGCGTAGCTCTTCTCTGCACCCCTTCAACCAAGTCTATGTCCCTCTGTAGGTGTGGTCTCCAAAACCTTACAGCATACTCCAGTCCAGGACGAACTAAGCCTCGAAAAAGCGGAAGAATGACTTTAAGAGAACTCGAAGAGACCTTTTTGAAAATGCGACCGAGCATTCTATTCGATTTTTTGACCACCACTGAGCAATGTTCCGAAAACCTAAGCCGTTCGTCAATGAGAATTCCCAAATCGGTAAACCTAGTTGCATCCGGGATAATGACACCATTCAACTCGTAAGAGAACCGTAGGTTGTTCGAACCAAAATGAGCGACCATGCGCTTATCAACGCTAAACGTCATGCTCCATTCATTTGCCCATGCTGCAATCCTGTTTGAGTTGGTCTGGAGCAACTCCCTATCGCTTTGATTCCCGATTACCCCCATTAGCTTCACATCATCTGCGAATTTTCTAGTAATCCCATCGATACCCTGATCGAGTTTATCGATAAAAAGTGAAAAAAGTACGGGGCCAAGGACACTTCCTTGAGGAACTCCACTTGTGACGCCTGTCCAACCAGAGAATTTCCCGTTCACCATAACTCGTTGCGACCTATCTCTTAACCACGATTCTATCCAATTCAGCAAGTTGCCCCCAATTCCAATCTCGTGTAAACGCTTCCAGAGTTTACCATGTTGGACCCGATCGAATGCTTTCTGGAAATCAAGGTAAACAACATCTACATTTTTGCGCTTACCCAAAGCCTTAGTCGCGTGATCATAGAAGCAAAGGAGGTTAGTAACACATGACTTCCCCTTCCTGAACCCATGCTGATTATCCGACAATACATTATTCTCGTCTATCCACTTCACAAACTGCCTTTTGATGATAATTTCCAAAATGTTCGAGAGGGAGCTCGTCAAACTCACTGGGCGATAATTGGACACAGCTTCTCTACCACCCTTCTTAAATATCGGAACAACATTAGCAAGTTTCCAATCCGTTGGGACGATACCCTCAGCAACACTACTCCTGTATATCCGTGCGACTAGCCCCAACAATTCATTAGCACATTCCCTGAGGACCCTGGGATAGATATCATCTGGTCCTGGTGCTTTGTTTGCACATACATTTCTTAGAAGATTTAGGACCTCCGCGTCTTCTAGTTGAATATCGTTGAGGGTTTTTATCACCCCATGCAACACCCGTATATCGAATATCATCTATACATATAAAATTGATTTTCTGTCTGTGTTTGTGTATGTTCTCTATACAAATCTACAATTTTAGATCGATCGTCGCCAAATTTTGCATATATACCTAATGGGACCCGACTTAAACGATGGGCTACTTTAAAATTTCGTCAGAGGAGGGAAAAAACCGTAGGGCAGCAATAGTTTTTGGACCTCAACAATCACTTTCCGTACGTTTGCTTTGGTTACCGTGGTTCCCCCAGCAATGCGTTTCAGACGTGTATATTAGGGTGGAACGAAAAAAAAAAAATTCGAAATTGCCATCGTAATAGAATTTAAAATATGCCTTTATGTGAAGAAATGCCATTCCTAATTTTTTTCCCCAAAATTCAAACTTCTTGAGGTTCATTATCGCCCCTGAAGTTTTAAGCACGTGTGGAATTCTCTAGCATGACACCGCTTAGGAGGCTTTCCTATTCCCCTGAACTCGTGATTCGTTCAGTGACCCCGATGTTTTTCCCTTGTTTTCATTATTCATCTTCAATCTTACCCCTTAACTGAGAGGGTGTAAAGCAGTCAAAATGATGACCAGAAGCTTTTATTGTTGTGACATTTTAGGAAATCCTAAAGAGTGGGATTCTCGAGTCTCGCCCACCTATGGCAATGTTAACCTTTGTTATTTGCTGACTCAACGCAGTATGAAGGCACAACAATCAAGAAAAAATCCAGCTATTGCAGACATTCTTGAAATTATCGTGCCAAAGACAGAAAATATTTGGAAAACTGCTTCAATTCCTACGGTTTCTCACCAACGGATATGCAAAATTTTCAAAGACTTTTACTGTAAATACAAGAATCTTCAGAAAAATATGAAAAAAATTAAAGATTCTCAAACTTTCAAGTTGAACGTGAAATCCTTTCAGTGTAAAGCACGGACATTTTTCGACATTGCAGCATGCAAATGTGATTTTGAAGACGTTAAGTGTAACAACTTGAGAAAGATCCCAAATTTAGAGCGAGATTTCTTGCAAGATCGATCAAAGAAGTACACGCAAGATGGCCATTTGTCGAGTAGATGTCCTAACAACGAAGAAATTGAAAAACAATGAACACAGGAAAATGAAAATGGTATCCCGTTTGAAGTCATCTCAAGAAGAAACGGCGGAAACTACTTCATCAACCACTGAAAACTCATCTATATCTAACGATTCTGAGGAAAGTGATCTGTATGAGCCAAAACAGTTTACCGTTGAAGTTAGCATTTCTATCTACCAGTACTGAAGCTGGTTCATCAATCGGTGCCGAAGCAAGTACTTCATTTGCTTTTGAAGTTTTACCATCATCCTCTCAGATAAGAACTAAATTACCAAATGTTCCTCTTGCTTGTGATAGAACTGGTGTGTCTGATCGATCAGCTGCAATTATTGCGAATGCCGTGCTGGAAGATGTTGGGGTATTGACGAAAGAGAAGCCAAATATGACAATAGGCCAATAATTTCAATATGAAAATTAGAAATGAAGGATTATAAGAAGCAGAAATTCGTACATTCCATGTTCCGAAAATAAACTTTTCTGCTAAGCAGTATTCGAACTAATTTCATGGGATCAAGTGCGAGTGACTGAACCACCTATTATAAAAAATCAGGAAATGGACCCACAAAAATGATCCGAACCTGCTTTTCCATCTATACCGAATTTTCCATGTCACACGCAAGCAGTTGAACGGTGCGTACGACTCGTAATTGAAGTATCTTTTGCCGTATCAACAACCGAGAGACGTGAAGGCTTCATTCAAGCCAGAATAAAATCAAGGAGCACTCTTCCATCGTTTGAAAAAAAATTGACTATTTTGCAAAAAAGTGAAATGTAATAACAGTGGGATAACAGAAGAAGCAATAGAGGCATTCTCCTGATACCTATATCATCAAACTATGTTTTTTTTTAATTTGGAACACGGTTGTAGTTTTGTTCCCCCCCCCCCACCCAAAAAAAAACGTTTATTTTCATCTCCCTCTATCAATCACTATATTCGAAGTGCTTGAAAAATTCTCCTTTCAACTGCCATGACAGCTGCAAATAAGCAAATATGCTTGTGAGTTATAACTTATATAAAATGTATAAAATGGAACTCGTTTTTAACTTGTGAGAGTATATATATATTTCTCTGGGTATACATACATACATATATATATATATATATATATATATATTTGCCTCATCTACTGAATAACTTTTAAATTAAATGTTTTTCTTTTTTTAAAAATACTTCTTAAAAATCATCAACTTCGTTTATGTTTGTAAAGATTTTTATAATGTGTACTTAGAAAAGTCTTTTTGCTCGACCTTTAGGGTCTGTGAGGAACCTGAAGATATTAAAATATTTTCCTAAATTTTGGTATAACTTCTTAAAACCTAGAAAGGCATCTTTTGAATACTAAGGCAACATCAATTTCCAAAAAAAGTGAAAAAACACCCTTTTTCGTTCCACCCTAGTGTATATGCCTTTACAATGGTTTGTCATTTCTTCAACGCTGTCAGTATATGTATAATATTTATGCCTTTATAATGGTTTGCCACATTTTCAATACTCTCAGTAATGAGGTTTTTTGAATGACGTCATAATCATCAGCAGCATCGGTTTGAGGGTCAGGAAAATGGTGATTCTCATAGAAATCAGTGTTAAAATTGCCGATTTTAATGTATAAATGCGGAAATTTGGTGGGGTTTTCTGTCACATCAATAATTTTAAAAATTGTATTAAATACTCGATTTTTGAAATATTGAGTTCGCGTAGAGATATACGAAGCACAGGAGATTAAACATAAAATAATTAGCCATACTTACTTTTGAGTTGGATATCCATGCAATGACATTGATTTCAACTTTTATATCTTCTCAAGCATGAAAATTAATGTCTCTGTATTGTCTTTTGATATTCAACTGCATAAATTCATATAGTTTAGAATGTTTTACAATTAATTATGGGCCCGTAAAGTACATCAAAGAAATTTCACAGCTTTAACTAAGCATTTTTGAAAGCTGAAACAGGCAGATGGATAACTTGAAGTTCAGAGCGGGATCGAAATACTTAACGCCCCTTAAAAAAGGAAAAAAAAAAATTCATTTCTACGTTTCTCTAAATCTAGATTTGTTTATTTTATGAGTCGCGCAAGAAGTCGCCATATTGGTTAACTTAGACACGGTTTGTATGTCCCTCAAAGAAAGAGAGAGCGAGATATCACGTGATCCAAAAAGCCTCATTAAAGAAAACCCGGGCAGCGCCGGGTATTACAGCTAGTCTCCATTAAAAACCGACGCGAAAAAGTCATTGAAATCACTACACATGCCTAAATTGCTCTCTAACCCAGAGCCTCTGTAGTGTCTTCCCAGCACTTGCAAAAACATTATTTCCTCTTTGTGGCAACACCAGAAAAATCCAATGTCAAGGCCGTCTGGCCAGAGAGCTTTTGTTGTTTATATTCACCGGTCGCATCTTTGTACATGTCCCTGCTCTCGTCCGAATCGCGTATTATTTTACCTTCGTTTATATTTGTAAATAAATAATTGTTTTATTGTTTAATCTACTGCTTCGAATAATATAGTTATGTCTCAAAACCAGCTCACATAGCTATACCTCCTATCGAGAATGGGCCAACTGTTCCCTTACATCCATTATTGACGTATTCAAAGACCCTTGGCTCTTCATCTTTTCTTGAATAAAAATAATCTCTAGTTTTTGTGACTCGATCACTTTCGACGGCAAAATTTTCCGTCGCATATGATTAAAATGGACGGCTCGGGGTTCTCTTAACCTTCTTCAGCTGCGACTCAAAATCAAAAACATGATTAAATTCGCGACCCATCGGTCTATTTTTAATTTAAAAATTCTTTCAAGTATTTATAGTTCGTTTACGAAGTTAGTGAAACTATTCCTGGGTGAGCTGAAACTGGGGTCCCAAATAATTGAAAACTTTCACTAATCTATGTAAATAAAATTGATTTTCTGTATGTGTGTGTGTATGTTCTATATAGAAATCTACAATTTTAGATCGATCTTCGCCAAATTCCGCATATGTACCAAATGGGACCCGACTTGAACGATAGGCAGAAATTTCGTCAGAGCAGGGCAAATGCCCCAAATGGGCAAACTGTCGGGCAACAATGGTTTTTGCGCCTCAACAATCACTTTCCGAACGTTTACTTTGGTTACCATGGTTCCCTAGCAATGCGTTTCAGACGTGCATATGCCTTTATAATGGTTTGCCACTTTTTTCAATCCTTCCACTATTGAGAGCTTTTTGAATAGACGCCATCATCAGTTTCACTTTGAGGGTAAGTCAAAGGATGATCTCCCATAGAAATCAGTGTTAAAATTGCAGATTTTACTGTAGAAATGCGGAAATTAACCACATCAATAATTTTAAAACTTTTATTGAATTCTCGATTTTTGAAATATTGAGTTCGCTTAGAGATACGAAGCCCAGAAAATTAAATATGAAGTAATTAGCCCCGGACCTTCTTTTGAGTTGGATATCCATGCAATAACATTGATTTTAATCGTTTATTTATATCTTCTCAAGCATGAAAATTAATGTTCCCGTATTGTCTTTTGATATTCAACTGCATAAATTCATGTGGGTTAGGTTATTTTAAAATTAATTATGGGCCCATAAAGTACATCGAAGAAATTCCACGGCTTTAATTAAGCATTTTTGGAAGCTGGAACAGGCAGATGGATAACTTGGAGCTCAAGAGTGGGGGAATCACAATACCTAGCGCCCATTAAAAAATAAAAAAAAACGATTCATTGCTATGTTTCTTTAATCTAGATTTGTTTCTTTCGTGAGTCCCGCAGGAAGTCGCCATATTGGTTAACTTAGACACGGTTTGTATGTCCCTCAAAGAAAGAGAGAGCGAGATATCACGTGATCCAAAAAGCCTCATTAAAGAAAACCCGTTCGCTATAATAACCCGCAGCGCCGGGTATTATAGCTAGTCTATATATAAAATTGATTTTCTGTGTGTGTATGTTCTCTATACAAATCTACAATTTTAGATCAATCGTCACCAAATTTTGCATATATACTAAATGGGACCCGACTTGAACGATAGACTACTTTAAAAGTTCGTCAGAGCCGTTCAAATATGCCCGAAATGGACAAAATCTGTCGGGCAACAATGGTTTTGGGCCCCAAAAATAACTTTCGGAACGTTTACTTTGGTTACCGTGGTTCCCTAGCAATGCGTTTCAGACGTGTATAAGCTTTTACAATGGTTTGTAACTTTTTTAATGCTGCCAGTATATATGTATAATAGTTTATGCCTTTATAATGGTTTGCCACTTTTTCAATCCTCCCAGCAACAAGAGCTTTTTGAACAGACGCCATAATCATCATCAGCGTCACTTTGAGGGGGTCAGGCAAAAGATGATCCCTTAGAAACCAGATTTTAAAAATAAACTGTAGAAATGCGGAAATTTAATGGAGTTTTCTGTCACATCAATAATTTTAAAAATTGTATTAAATACTCGATTTTTGAAATATTGAGTTCGCGTAGAGATATACGAAGCACAGGAGATTAAACATAAAATAATTAGCCATACTTACTTTTGAGTTGGATATCCATGCAATGACATTGATTTCAACTTTTATATCTTCTCAAGCATGAAAATTAATGTCTCTGTATTGTCTTTTGATATTCAACTGCATAAATTCATATAGTTTAGAATGTTTTACAATTAATTATGGGCCCGTAAAGTACATCAAAGAAATTTCACAGCTTTAACTAAGCATTTTTGAAAGCTGAAACAGGCAGATGGATAACTTGAAGTTCAGAGCGGGATCGAAATACTTAACGCCCCTTAAAAAAGGAAAAAAAAAAATTCATTTCTACGTTTCTCTAAATCTAGATTTGTTTATTTTATGAGTCGCGCAAGAAGTCGCCATATTGGTTAACTTAGACACGGTTTGTATGTCCCTCAAAGAAAGAGAGAGCGAGATATCACGTGATCCAAAAAGCCTCATTAAAGAAAACCCGGGCAGCGCCGGGTATTACAGCTAGTCTCCATTAAAAACCGACGCGAAAAAGTCATTGAAATCACTACACATGCCTAAATTGCTCTCTAACCCAGAGCCTCTGTAGTGTCTTCCCAGCACTTGCAAAAACATTATTTCCTCTTTGTGGCAACACCAGAAAAATCCAATGTCAAGGCCGTCTGGCCAGAGAGCTTTTGTTGTTTATATTCACCGGTCGCATCTTTGTACATGTCCCTGCTCTCGTCCGAATCGCGTATTATTTTACCTTCGTTTATATTTGTAAATAAATAATTGTTTTATTGTTTAATCTACTGCTTCGAATAATATAGTTATGTCTCAAAACCAGCTCACATAGCTATACCTCCTATCGAGAATGGGCCAACTGTTCCCTTACATCCATTATTGACGTATTCAAAGACCCTTGGCTCTTCATCTTTTCTTGAATAAAAATAATCTCTAGTTTTTGTGACTCGATCACTTTCGACGGCAAAATTTTCCGTCGCATATGATTAAAATGGACGGCTCGGGGTTCTCTTAACCTTCTTCAGCTGCGACTCAAAATCAAAAACATGATTAAATTCGCGACCCATCGGTCTATTTTTAATTTAAAAATTCTTTCAAGTATTTATAGTTCGTTTACGAAGTTAGTGAAACTATTCCTGGGTGAGCTGAAACTGGGGTCCCAAATAATTGAAAACTTTCACTAATCTATGTAAATAAAATTGATTTTCTGTATGTGTGTGTGTATGTTCTATATAGAAATCTACAATTTTAGATCGATCTTCGCCAAATTCCGCATATGTACCAAATGGGACCCGACTTGAACGATAGGCAGAAATTTCGTCAGAGCAGGGCAAATGCCCCAAATGGGCAAACTGTCGGGCAACAATGGTTTTTGCGCCTCAACAATCACTTTCCGAACGTTTACTTTGGTTACCATGGTTCCCTAGCAATGCGTTTCAGACGTGCATATGCCTTTATAATGGTTTGCCACTTTTTTCAATCCTTCCACTATTGAGAGCTTTTTGAATAGACGCCATCATCAGTTTCACTTTGAGGGTAAGTCAAAGGATGATCTCCCATAGAAATCAGTGTTAAAATTGCAGATTTTACTGTAGAAATGCGGAAATTAACCACATCAATAATTTTAAAACTTTTATTGAATTCTCGATTTTTGAAATATTGAGTTCGCTTAGAGATACGAAGCCCAGAAAATTAAATATGAAGTAATTAGCCCCGGACCTTCTTTTGAGTTGGATATCCATGCAATAACATTGATTTTAATCGTTTATTTATATCTTCTCAAGCATGAAAATTAATGTTCCCGTATTGTCTTTTGATATTCAACTGCATAAATTCATGTGGGTTAGGTTATTTTAAAATTAATTATGGGCCCATAAAGTACATCGAAGAAATTCCACGGCTTTAATTAAGCATTTTTGGAAGCTGGAACAGGCAGATGGATAACTTGGAGCTCAAGAGTGGGGGAATCACAATACCTAGCGCCCATTAAAAAATAAAAAAAAACGATTCATTGCTATGTTTCTTTAATCTAGATTTGTTTCTTTCGTGAGTCCCGCAGGAAGTCGCCATATTGGTTAACTTAGACACGGTTTGTATGTCCCTCAAAGAAAGAGAGAGCGAGATATCACGTGATCCAAAAAGCCTCATTAAAGAAAACCCGTTCGCTATAATAACCCGCAGCGCCGGGTATTATAGCTAGTCTATATATAAAATTGATTTTCTGTGTGTGTATGTTCTCTATACAAATCTACAATTTTAGATCAATCGTCACCAAATTTTGCATATATACTAAATGGGACCCGACTTGAACGATAGACTACTTTAAAAGTTCGTCAGAGCCGTTCAAATATGCCCGAAATGGACAAAATCTGTCGGGCAACAATGGTTTTGGGCCCCAAAAATAACTTTCGGAACGTTTACTTTGGTTACCGTGGTTCCCTAGCAATGCGTTTCAGACGTGTATAAGCTTTTACAATGGTTTGTAACTTTTTTAATGCTGCCAGTATATATGTATAATAGTTTATGCCTTTATAATGGTTTGCCACTTTTTCAATCCTCCCAGCAACAAGAGCTTTTTGAACAGACGCCATAATCATCATCAGCGTCACTTTGAGGGGGTCAGGCAAAAGATGATCCCTTAGAAACCAGATTTTAAAAATAAACTGTAGAAATGCGGAAATTTAATGGAGTTTTCCGCCACATCAAAAATTTTAAAAATTGTATTGAATTCTCGATTTTTGAAATATTGAGTTCGCTTAGAGATTTATACAAAGCCCAGAAAATTAAATATAAAATAATGAGCCAACCCCCCCCCCCACCTTTTGAGGTGGATATCCATGCAAAAACATTGATTTCAACTTTTTATTTATATCTTCTCAAGCATGAAAATTAATGTTTCCGTATTGTCTTTTAATATTCAACTGCATAAATTCATATAGTTTAGGTTGTTTTAAAATCAATTATGGGCCCCATAATGTACATCGAAGAAATTCCACAGCTCTAACTAAGCATTTTTGAAAGCAGAAACAGGCAGATGGATAACTTGGAGCTGAAGGGTAGGGGAATCACAATACCTTGCGCCCCTTTAAAAGAAAAAAGTACAGGATGTTTCAAAAAGAATCACCCGATTTAAAATGCGTATATTACGAAAAATATTGAACATAGACACTTAAGATTAATTTTATATTACACAAGGCTAATCATAAAGCTTTTTACAAACTAAATTAAAGGTGCTCAATATGTCCACCTTGGGATGCACGGCATATGTCTATACGGTAGTCAAATTCGTCCCAAACTTTTGCGAGCATGTTTGCATCCGCTGCTGCTGTTATGCGTATCTTCAGTTCGGCTAATGTAGTTGGAAGGGGAGGCACATAAACGTAGTCTTTTATGAACTTCCACAAGAAGAAATCGCACACTGTGAGGTCCGGAGATCTTGGAGACCAGTGATGTTTAACTGAATCTTCAGGTCCCATACGGCCGATCCATCGTTTAAGAATGCGATTGTTCAAAAATTCTGGAACGTCCAAGCTCCAGTGCGGTGATGCCCCGTCCTGCTGGAAAATGAAGTCATCCGAATCGGTTTCTAGCTGTGGGAAAAGCCAATCTTGACAAACACTGAAGTGGCGGCCGAAGGAAGAGCGTTAGCGCTACCTGTCGGCAACTGCATGAAACTTGAGATTTCCCTCTTTTTACCTATTCATTACTCGATCAAAACGGATTAAAAACTGAATAGTTAAGATTTTTTTAAATCGAATGATTCTTTTTGGAACTCCCTGCATATTCATTTCTATGTTTCTTTAAATTTAGATTTGTTTCTTCCATCAGTCACGTTGATTAACTTGGACACGGTTTGCATGTCCCTCAAAGAAAGAGGGAGATATCATGTGATCCAAAGAGTCTCATTGAAGAAAACCCGGACAGCGCCGGGTATTGTTTTGTAGCTAGTGCCATAATAATTTTTTTTTTTCATAAATGCTGAATTTGATCAATTCTGGTGTTATTTCTCTCCTTAATTTTGAATTATTTTTATTTAATTTATCTCATTATTGTTTTGCATTTATTTTGCACATGTTTTTCATAAGTCTGCAGATATGTCGCTTTTTAATTAATCCCTAATTCTCATCATGTTTGATTCTCATTTGTTTGTGCCCATATTTTTATACAGGGTGTCCTGTAAGTGCTAATGCGGCCTTTATCTAATAAGCTGTTCGCCGTAGAGGTACGGTTTCAATTTAGAAAATGTTCAAAACGTGTTCAAAAATCACCCTGTTGCAGTTGTTAGAGTGAAAATGCAATGTCACAAAACAAAATCTAAATATTTATATGTACACCCTGTATAAGAAACCCTATTAGAAAGTTGTTTCCCTGCCTCTTTTGAGCCCAACAACAGAAATCCTACGTTTCAAGTGAAGTTTTTAACTGAGATATTTAAACTCAAAAATCGGAGAAAGAACAGCAAAAACCAACGGACTACGCTTCTTTCTTCCATTTATGTTGTTCTTTGGCAATTTTTTCGATCTTTAAATTCAAATATCTCAGCGAATTTTGCACTTAGAAACATGGAAAAAAAATTTGGGGCCTCAGGAGAGACATGGCAACAACTTTCTAATTGAAAATTAGAGGACAGTTAGAGTACTGTATGAAAAATTAGATTTTTTATTTTTTGACGCACTGTATTTCCATTCTCAAAATAGCCACAGGGTAATTTTTGAATACATTTTGAGCATTTTCTAAATTGAAACTATACCTCCATGACGAACGGTTGATGAAATAAAAGTCTCATTAGCCCTTACAGAACACCCTGTATAGGCCTAAATAATTTGCAGCACTTCAGCGCATGTAGCATTGATATCATGCTATTTTGGATGCCGAGTTCACTCCCAAAAATACTGTAAAATATAAAATTATCGCTTGGGGAGCCCCGAAAATGTTCGAGTTCGAGCCCAGGCGGTAAAATTCGTAGGTGTCTTCAACATCTCAATAAAGTCTGGGTTTGCTGGAGATGTCCGGGTCCCCGTTGGATGGGGGGAGGGGCCAAGTGCTTGCTTCTTGTTACACAGCCTCGATGTCTCTCTCGTGGTTTCTCCAGTTCCAAAAGATATCATCAAGATGCCCTTGAAACTAGTGATGCAACAAATGAATTGATTACCAGATCTGTAAGTGGATTCGTGCGACCCAACCCGTTGGTCAAGAACCCTTGGTATAGCTTATATTTCACAGTAAATCAACACATGACAATACTTAAATTTACTGACCAATTGCGATGATTCATGTCGATTCAATCCTCTGATTATAAAAAAGAAGGGTTTATTATTTTCTTTATTTTATAGTGTTTTCATTCTGGAGAAAGACTAAAAATAAACTACGAATAAAAAAACCGATGAGAACAATGTTTTTTAGAAAAATTAAAATCCAAATGAGATAACATAAAAACCTGATCTTTACGATCCTCTCGGAACACTATGGGTGCCGTTCTCAAAGGTTAAAAAAAATGTATAAAACACAACTATATAACGCTTTGTTGATGATGATGCTTCTTTCCATCTGCGTGAATTTTCTGACTGGCTTGTGTAATATAGGGTGGCGTATTATAACATTTTTCTAAATTAGTGAAGTAAATACGCCAGCGTATTTAGACGTCTATGAAACAAGTTTTACGTACATGAAATATTTAGTTGGCGATGGGAAATCAACACTATTGATTGCTTCTCCATGGAATCGATTTCCTGTATCGAAATATGTTACAATACATAAATCAGTCGGAGAATTTACATAGATGAATGACACGTGAGCAAATTCAACTAAGAGTTCATTATATTCTTTCAATCTTTAGTTGGCGTCCTTTGTAATAGCTGAATTTTCGGTCCTTTCCGTCCAAGAACATTTTATTTTTATCCTTTGAGAAAGGAATTTATAGTGTTCCGAAACGACCGTAAGCATTAGGTTTTATCTTATCAAGAGGTTTAATATGTTTGAATTCATTGAACTTACATCTGGTTTTACGTCTTCAGAACACAAGGCTTTATAAAGGAAAGATGTTTTTCTGTTCTCATCGACCTTCTGTTCAATTTTAAATTTAATGTTCGACAGATTCGCGCACAGTCACGTTTTTTATCTAATGAAACCAGGACGATGGCTCTTCGGAATCACCATTCACTTCGTTTACGTTAACCTTTCGAAATAAGAAGTAATACAAGGTTGTTCACTGGATGGTAGAAGTGATTGGCCACCGCGTGTCAAGTCTGGGGGAGGGGTGCAAAACTCGCATTAAAATCGGGGATGGATGGTTGCGTCTCCAGAGATTACAGCATTGGGTCGGACGCGCACAAAGAGGATACAGAAGGCTAGTGGTCTCGCGGCAATCTGCGGGTATTCCCAGTATTCCCCGCAGGTTCACGACAAAACGGGAAGCAAAAATAAAAAGAGCAAAAATGAGGCGAAACTGGAATTGGCTGAAGAAACAAAACAACCAGGATTTGGAGAGAAGAGAATGCGAGAGGGAGAGAGGAGTTGGAAAATTGAAAATTTTTGAAAATGCCCACAACAGACTCGAATCTCGAGAGGAAATATACTGGCGCATATGTATTCGGAGCAATCTTGGCCTGTAGCCTTGCCCTGGCTTGGCACAAGCGAAAATTGGCCCCATTCCCAAACGTATACGTCAAAGTGTTCCCTCCTCCGACCCTCTTTCTCTCTCACTCTTCCCTCGCGATTTCACTCCAGACAGACGAGATGATACTAAAATGAAAAATCCAGATCCGTTGCGATTTTTCAAGTTTTTCGGACCCTCATCATAAGCGCAAGTTTTCTTCTGGGATTCGCAACCCCGGGATCCTCCATTTCCCTCTTCACACGCGCAATACATATACTGTGTGTATGTGTGCATGCGAAGCGGGGGCCAAACAAAAAGGAAACGATTGGGTAAAGCAAAATGAAATTTTTATATCCATTTCGTGAGATTTGGCGAAAAAATGCGAGTCATTCAAAATCGTCTTCTTCCGCTTTTTTCTGTTTGTCTTTCTTCAGATTTTTCATCTTGATTTCGTTTTTTTTTGCTCGAGCGTAGGAAAAAAACAGAATTCACCCCAATCTCTTTGATTAAGGAAACAAACCGTTCATTTTGCAAATCCGTTTGATTTACTGACAGTGCTGTTTACCGAAACAGTGCAAGCCACTTAATATTATCACATCGGGACTCGGGGTTTCTCATAACAATTACCGAATAATGTGTGTGTGTGTGTGATTACATCCGGAAAAAAAATCTCGCTACAAAGTACGATGACCACATTTCCCGTTTGATCGAACGGGACGTATGGAAACGGTGCAAATCCGTTTTTCTACCACTAGTTTCAAAATGTTGAATCATGCTTTTTTTAAGTTTTTTTCATATTTCTCTAAAACGATAATTTTCTCCCTTTAAGCTAAAATCCTCATTCAGAAAGAAGGGGGGCCATTATATCGAGCGTCGACTGTATCCCCCCCCCAAAAAAAAAACAACAACTAATAATTAATACTATGTAATACACTCTACCCATAAAAAAGATTATAGTTATCTTTTATCTAAGTACGGATAACTTCTTGATTTATCCCACCATGTATATCGTACATCTTTTTGAACGTGTAAATTGTTCTTGACGATGCAGTTGAATGATGGTGTATTAATAACTCATGGTTAGGGATACGTAAATTTCGTATTTACGAAATAACCGCGGTAAATGCGAAATTTGCCAACTTTGACGAATAAATGCCGAAATTTGATTTTTTTACTACTTTTTCGCGAAATCTAGGTAATTTACACTTTTTGAAGTGGAAAAGTAATTTTGCTCAGTACTTGTGAGCGTGCTTGAAAGGGAAACCACAAGCATCACTTTCCCCTTTAATGTTGTGTTCATGTAAATACAGTCGAGTTCGGACATAGCCCCTAGGTGATTCGAGGAGTGTATGTAATAACCGACGTGTAAGTTATAAGGGAGGTGTTGAAATTAGATTACGTAGCAATGACATATATGCATTATTGAGATTGTCGTGGAAAAAATAAGCTTATGCCTCACATAATTGAAATATATCATGAATATAGTTTTTGATTGATATCTGAAAATTTTGGAAATTTATTTAGAAAAAAAACGAGATAATATTATACACAACAACACATGCAGATATTTTTTGAAATGCTAATGATTTTTTTGAGTTTATGCTAATGGTTTATCCCTTTGAAGTTCACAGTACAATTAAAGAATACAGAAAAAATAATCCAACTGATCAATAATAATACACTGGAATTAGCCACCAATTTCAACTTGAATTGAGACCACCAATAAAAAGATAACAAAGTTATAAAAACAAGTAAAAATTCCATAATTCGAAAAGCATAAGACGATACAGTTCTGCACAGGAAGACAGGATTTTATTAAATGTCAAAATTTTATTGCCAAAATAGTTACATTTATGAACGACAGGTGACGCTGAACTTTGCCAATTATAATGTTCAGTGCTATCTGTTGATCAGGAAGTGTAACTATTCCATCCATGTATTTTTGGGTTTATTGAAAAAATTTAGGTCTAACACATCACCCGTATACAAGGAATGTTGTCCATAAAAGGCTGTTTTTGACTATATTTTCCTGGGTTGTTTTTTTTACAGTGTTATATGGGGATTATTATTTGGTTAAGCCCGTTTTTTTGGTTTGCTATATCCACAATGTGTTTTAAGCAGGGTATGTTATAACAGAGATAAGAATGTATAGACGTGAACGGGCCAGATTTTAAGGATTTCACAACCGTATTTTTTATCCACCGGTTATGTTATAAGTTTACCCGACTGTATATGCAACTTTTTTGAATTTCAGAAAATGATGCTGTAAAAAGCATTTGAAAAATAATGTTAAATTAATTTTTTTGAATTTTTGATTTAAACCGTTTCATTTATTCGAGTTGTTGTTTTTGTGTGTGTGTGTGAACGAAAGTGAAATTTTTCATTTGGAATTCGTTATTGTGAATCAATGGGAAATTTCTGATCTGATTTTTTTTTTTGAGAAATAAATGCGAAATTTCTGATTTAAAATTTTTTTTTGCGAAATTTACGTATCCCTACTAATGGTCCATCCTAACCATCCCGTTGAAGATTTTTAAACACTTCGATGATATCCCTCCGACACCTGCGTTCCTCCAATGCAAACATATTCAATAAATCAAGTCTTTCTTCATAGGTAAAGCGTAAAGGCTTTGTTTTGCCTTGTGTGTCAACACGAGTACGCATAGATCTTCTCTGCACTCTCCTCAGCCAAGTCCATGTCCCTGTGTAGGTGCAGTCTCCAAAACCTTACGGCATACTCCAGTGCAAGACCAATTAAACCCCAGAAAAGCAAAAGAATGACTTTAGGAGAATGCGAAGAGACTTTTTTAAGAATGTATATTGCAATTGACCCTGTATATTGTTCTGAACGGTTGTTTTTTGACAACCGCTGAACAGAAAACATAATCAGCTCAACAATGCGAATGCCCAAATCGATTACCCTAGTTTCATCCGAGATAGCAATGCACGATACGTTCCATAGATCTTTTCAGCAAATCTTTCAGCCGAGTCACTGTGAATCTAGCCATCTGAAAGAAACTGACCAAGAAAGAAGAGGCTTTGCTTTTTGCCTTACATTTGCCTCCACAGTAGGAAAGAAATTGCAAAAGCCGCGCCACACGTACGTGGATCATTGTGGCTGCTATTGCCCAGACATTGTAAACCAAGTAAATAACAATGCAAAAATAAAAGTAAAAACTTCCGACGAAAAAAAAATGATAACGTAAACCGAAATCCTGGTAACAAAAACGAATTTTTTCCCATGTTATGATATTGGTCCATTCCGTACTGCGAACGTGATAAAAATACCTGAATGATAACATTATTCGTGATCATAATTAGTGGCGTCGACTGTATTTACGTTGACAGGAGGGCGCGGTAGCCCAGGTCGGTAAGATACTCGCCTAAAGTACCAAAGGATGTTTAGAGGTGTCACGAGTTCGATACCCGGTTCGTCCTTGTCAGAAAACTTTCCTAACACAGGGGTACAACAAAAATGGCGACATGACCGCAGCAAAAATTGCTACCGTAGGGAGTCCCCCATCGAGGGGTTAGCGCACCAATCTCTCGACGAGTATAAAAAACAAGCCTGCCGTTCGGAATCGGCAATAAATTGTAGGTCCCGGTCTAATTAACCCTCGTGTGCAGAAAATGACCGCGGTGCGACAAAAATGATCAAAGATCAAATGAACGTTGACAGGATAGATGAAGCATTTTAGTGCGCATGACATCTCTGTTGGCACACTTTGTGTAGACTCACGTTTGATGGTTGAATACAAGTAATTTTCAGATTATGAATTTCTTGCCTCGACCAGGCACTCTCTAATCGTGTAGGCGCTGGCTTTTACAAATAAGGTACATTGGAGTGAGTGGAACCACTTTTTTCATTAGTGCAAATTCAACCTAGAACATACGTTGGGGGAAGTCTCTCAACGAAACTTCTTGAAAAATATTTTCAACGGGTTTATTGAATCATGCTCCTTTTAGAGAGGTCTAATGTTTTAACTTACTTTTTGCGCAGTGTGTTTAATCCCTAAAACTAATTATTATTAGTTTGTTGATGAAGGGTTCCACTTGTCTCGATGAGTGGGGAAACTGAAACCTACGACTGATTGTGCTTCAAAATCATTCACAAAATGATGATCACAAATGAAAGAAATTTAAACAAAGGAAAAAATTCATTTGAACCATATAAACTGAAGAGCCAAAAAAACTGGTACAGGCATGCGTATGAAAATAAAGAGATATGGAACCAATCAGAGTACGGTGCTGCGGTCGGCAACGCCTATATAACACAACAAGTGTCTGGCATAGTTGTTAGATCGGTTACTGCTGCTAAAATGGCAGGTTATCGAGATTTAAGTGAGTTTGAACGTGGTGTTATAGTCGGCGCACGAGAGATGGGATATAGCATCTCCGAGGTAGCGATGAAATTTGAATTTTCACGTACGACCATTTCACGAGTGTACCGTGAGTATCGGGAATCCGGTAAAAAATTAAATCTACGACATCGCTGCGGCCGGAAAAAGATCATGCAAGAACGGGACCAACGTCGACTGACGAGAATCATTAAATGTGACAGACGTGCAACCCTTCCGCAAATTGCTGCAGATTTCAATGCTGGGCCATCAACAAGTGTCAGCGTGCGAACCATTCAACGAAACATCATCGATATGGACTTTCGGAGCTGAAGGCCCACTCGTGTACCCTTGATGACTGCACGACACAAAGCTTTACGCCTCGCCTGGGCCCGACAACACCGACATTGGACTGTTGAGGACTGGAAACACTGGTCTGACGAGTCTCGGTTCCAATTGCTTCGAGCTGATGGACGTGTACGGGTATGGAGACAACCTCATGAATCCATGGACCCTACATGTCAACAGGGGACTGTTCAAGCTGGTGGAGGCTCTGTGATGGTATGGGCGTGTGCAGTTGGCGTGATATGGGACCCCTGATACGTCTAAATACGACTCTGACAGGTACTGTCACCTGTAAGTAATGCACGTAAGCATCCTGTCTGATCACCTGCACCCATTCATGTCCATTGTGCATTCCGACGGACTTGGACAATGCGACACCCCACACGTCCAGAATTGCTACAAAGTGGCTCCAGGAACACTCTTCTGACTTTAGACACTTCCGCTGGCCACCAAAATCCCCAGACATTAACATTATTGAACATATCTGGGATGCCTTGCAACGTGCTGTTCAGAAGAGATCTCCACCCCCTCTTACTCCTACGGATTTATGGACAGCCCTGCCGGATTCATGGTGTCAATTACCTCCAGCACTACTTCAGACATTAGTCGAGTCCATGCCACGTCGTGTTGCGGCACTTCTGCGTGCTCGCGGGGGCCCTACACGATATTAGGCAGGTGTAGCAGTTTTTTTGGCTCTTCAGTGTATATACATATTAGAGCTTACTCGTCGCGCGTTGCTGCGATCTCAGAAGAAAGGAAATTCAAGGAAACTCTCTCGTTATGTGTGATAACATTCAATTTACATTGTGTCACTTTTACTGAAACTTATTCATTTTCACATGGAAAACATTTAAAAGCGTCGTGTTAATTCTATTTATTTATTAGAGTGCTTATGTATACACGATATTTTTTGTTTTTCCGTCTGGTGCGTACACGAATAAATCAGAAGGTTTTCCGACGCGTGAGCTGGCCACATACAGTTGTCCATATGAGAAGCACGGATTCTCCAAATCTAGCCCACACACTTGTAGCGATTGTCCTTGTGCTTTGTTGATGGTCATTGCAAAAGCGAGTCACACCGGAAACTGTAAACGTTTGAATTCAAATGGCATATCTGTTGGGATCATTGGAATACTTGGCAACAAAAAAAATACATCTTCCCCCTTGAATTTCCCGTTCAAAATTGTAGCTTCGATGACATTCTTCATCATCTTTTTCACCGAAAGTCTTGTACTGTTGCAAAGTCGTGGTGGATTGATGTTTCAGAGAAGAATGATGACAACTTTGACAACTTTGTTTTGATTCATCGCAGTATCGATGGACTTATACGTTGTCGCTTCGCCTGGTATGCCGTTTTGAATGCTGAAATTGATGGCATTGAGATCGTTGTTCGTAGCTGTTAATATAGCACGTGCACTGAGCCACTGATGATTTTTGTAATTCCGCGCGATATTTGGGAAAACCTTTTGAATCAATTCGTCTTTGGTCGATGTCGTCTTAGAAACGTTTGTTGTCAATGTGATACATTGTGTAGATCTGTCGATTGCCATCTTCCCATTCCCAATATCCAGCAATTGTTTTGCGAAACGTTCGGAGGATGCATCATTTTGTAGTTGAACATGCATATTGGTTTTCAAAGTCAATTTCTTTACATGTCGCCATAGAACTGATGATTTGAGACATGCATTAAGTTCATCAGCGGGTGTTGAACGTGGTATGACTTTGTTCAACAGAGTTTGTCGAAAATCCCCAGACAATAAAATGAGTGCTCCACGGAAGGGCTGTCCATTTCCCCTCAAATCCTGCAGTGTACGATCAAGCGCTTTCAATGCTTTTTTGTGAGCCATTGTGCATTCGTCCCATATGAAAAGTTCACATGTATGGAGAACTTTGCCCATTCTGGAATTTTTAGTGACATTGCATGTTGGCGTCTCAGTGGTTTGCAAATTCAACGACAGTTTCAGTGCTGAATGCGCTGTTTGACTACCATCCAAAAGTGTTGCCGCAATTCCAGATGATCCAATTGCCAGTGCAATTTTAAAATAAAACATATAAATCACTGTTGTCTAGCACCCGCTACACAACTATGCCAGAAACCTTCGACACTCACGCCACCTAGGATAGATGTACTATGCCAGAAACCTTCGACACTCACGCCACCTAGGATAGATGTACTATGCCAGAAACCTTCGCGGGAGTGTACTCAACAACTTCTCAAAGTTTCATGGCGATCGGATGAATGGTGTAGTAATGCATGAAGGACAAACAGACAGGCAGACAGACATTCGTTTTTATATATATAGATAAAGCCCAAACATTTTATTTTTCTAGTATACAAATCTGATTTCTAGTATACAAATCTGATTTCTAGTATACAAATTATGCAGAAAACTCAAAATATCATACAACTATGGTATGTATAAAACTCACAATGTAATAAAATCCCCCACCATTCCTCCGTAGATATTAACCTACATTGTATGAGGCAAATGAGAAGGGAATTGTGAATTTTCCCCGATTATCAAGCTTTAAAAGTGAAGAACTGAACTGACAGAACTTCTAATCATATTTTGGTCTTGAATGTTGGGCCATTGAAAGATGAATGTAGTACCGATTATTCTTCCAGATTTCGCTTCCTGCTGGCGAGTCTTAACATTTCGGTTAGTTCCCCAACAAACATCTTTAATGACTTTTTATTTGTGAGGTCGACCAGAGCCTAGTCACCAACCTTTGCTTCTGGGGAATGGCTTTTAATACTATATCTATGAATTTCGTTGTTCTTCTACTTCTCGACATTCATCTTTCAGGTCTATTAAAGAAGCCTGTGCTGTGATTCAAAAAAGAGCCTTAGTCTTTTCTTCAATTTCCTAATACAATCGATAAAACTAATGCTCGTAGGTAAAGTGTTGGCGTACAATCGTTAGGTTACACTTGCCCCACCATAGGAAAAGCGCAGTGAAAAAGCATAACGCTCTTAAGTCTTACTTTCGCTAAAGAAATATCATAATTATATTAAAATGACAGATTGAATATTATTCAATTAAGAAAAGAAGAACTTGTGATATCGAAATATCGATATTAGATCAATTCGCACTTTCGGAAATGGTTGAATGAGAAAGAAAATAAAGGTAGCAACGTGATCACAAATCTAACTTCTCCGTATGAAGTTATCTTGCAAGAGCAGCTAGCGCACCAAGCGCATTTTTACTGAAAAATAGAGTAAGTACAACAAAAAATTTCACCAGAAGCTAACTGAATTTTTTTTACAAATCATATTGGGCTTCATTTACCCCGAATTTCTACTTACCTCAGTGCTCTAAAGCAGAATATGCCGAAAACTGTAGCGTGCACGAAGAACGATCAGTGCTGTTACAGAAAAATCTGATGTACTCAGTGTACCTTTTGCGAATAAAAGTGAAATGTTTTTGAAAACATGTTATGAACGTCTAGCATCACATCACTCGGGTTCAGGTTAAAAAATATAAAAATAGCAGGGAAAGAATTTTTTTTGACCCGGTTATAACCTTAAAATGGCGATACCGTCATCACCATCATAATAAATCACAGGTGAATGACAAATGAATGAATTTGGGACAATGAAGAGGCTTTGGGAAGTATGGGGGGGGGATACAGAAGACAGACATGTATTCACAAAAACGCAGAGATTAGCCAAGGAAAATGTACGCACACAACTCTGTGGTCGAAAAGACAAAATTCGAGAGGGTTGGGGGAACCCAAAGGTAAATACGACTGGATGTTGACATTCACCATCACGCACCTAGACTAAAATCCATTCCAATTCTTGACGGGCCGATCGATTCGCTGACACGAATGCGATATAGCGCTAAAAAGAGTCACCAGACGAGCACTATCATGACAAGTCAGTCAATGTTAAACTGCACTCGTTTTATGGGATCGGTTATGATTCACGAGGTTGGCCTGGTGAACACGCCAACCTTATTTCGAATCCTTACTAAAGCATGAAGGACTTCGAACAGTCATTCGCAATGTGAAATAAATTGTACGCAGCGGTCGTAAATTGAAAGTGGTATCACAAAACGATGATAAAAAGTGTTACAGAACGTGGTTATAAGTGTCCTGTCACGTGGGTGGAGAAAAAAATTATATACTTTGATATCATTTAGATACAAAAATATAATTTCTGGAAAAAAAGATAAGCTGAACTTGGAAATATCATCGTCTCGAACAAGAACAAACTCCTTCTCTTGATACGTTACCCGACTTACATCGAGAAATCGAAACATCTTTAAAGAAACGAACATCACGGTAAGATGCTTCGGATCACAGTTCGCTCATTTCAGCGTGATCATCAAGACCTGAATTTTTTTGTTCTAAAAATGTTTAAAAATGACTTTAGAAAATACTCTAAGAATTAGAAAAGCATGCCATCAAAATCAATAAAACAAAGTTCTTGAAAAACCAGTTATGTTCGGAAGTCGAAAGAAAAAGTTTTGATAGCATATCAAATCATATGTATAATTTTTTTTCTCACCGTTCAGATTTCATCGAAAATAACGTTTCCAATGAACATGTCATCCGGAATAATTCATGAATTGGTTTGGAACACTGGAGTTATAGCAACCCACAAGAGTGGGGCTGCAGGACTCCTGTTCTGGAGTCTGAGACGGTTCTTAGCATTTTTTGTTTTTCAAGTTATAAATTAACTATTGACTAGACCGTGAAGAATCTCACCGAGAGCCCACCAAAGATTACAGTCTCGGACCATGCCTGGAGTACAGGGAGGGGGGACGGTAGGGTTTTCGCAGAAAAAAAAATTAAAAATGAACCTCGCCAGAAGAAAGTCCTGTGTATGCCAATGGTTAGGATGCCAATCCTGTGTATGCCATATTTTTTCATAAGTGCTCAATTGCTCAATGCAAACAGTATTCATATATAATTATTTTCAATCTTTCCGTTGTCAAAAAATTTAGAAAATGATAAAAAAAACCTTTAAAAATGCCAGAAATGCTCCAAGAGTGAAAAAAGCAGATGCTTGTATACAGTCGAATCCCGTTATAACGAACTCCGAGAGACCGGAGGAATCATTTCTTTATAACAAAGACTTTCGTTATAAAGGAATTCCAGGTTTTTGTATTGTTACTATGCAAACTTATTTGTGGGATTAGAAAAGTGTTCGTTAAAACGAGATGTTTTTTGGCTATAACGGTATTCGTTAAAACGTGATTCGACTGTATTATAATTCATTACTCCTTTCTTTTATTTTGAAGAATCCCATTAACCGATTAACACGAAACTTTTGCGTTTGATTTGCAATTGAATGTAATATTTTTTAGTCGTTTTTTGAAAAATCGATTTCAGGGGTCGTGATACCCCTTAAAAACGTGGAATTTTTTTATACATGAATGAATACATTACACATACATGAACGAATAAATTAACTTTTTATACAGTCCCCGTGCGCCAAAACCTCTCATTATTGAGATTTAGATCCCGTTTAGAAAATTCATTAGCAAAAGAAATCATATGCATTATTCATCGAGATATTAAATACATAAAGTCACTATGTTTTGGTAGCCTATCACTATATGTTGGAAAGTTTTCATAAGCTCAAAATTTATCATTTTTAGGAACAAATAGTATAAAGTCACTTGGCGTATAAAGTCAATCACACTTTTTTCCATTCATAATAAAGAGCAATCATATTTTTTGACGATTATTGTGACAATTACAGAACTTTTATAACTTTGAATTCAATTTGCGTTTCGCGATTTGTGAACCATACCATTAATCACTGGTGATAAATGCTGCAAAATTTAAGGTCAAATATCTCCGTTATCGTTATAGTCTGTCGCAAAAGTATATAGACAATCGTTTTTTCTTGAATAACAAATCAATCGTTTCCCATTTCGATCTCAAATTTTTTATGCATGAACCCCATGCAGTAGTCATTTTGCAATAGTTGAACAAAATTTTTCTCAAGAAATGAATTGACAAAAATTAAAAAAGGAAAAACAGCCCTGTTTCATAAATATATAGACATGTATTTTAATTCGAAATTATGTTGCTGTAATCGTAACCGCGAGCGATAGTCTTTGTTTCTCATCTCATTCTCGAGCGCCTCGAATTTCATTCGCATTAGTTGATTTTTGTGGTCGCTAGGGGCTCATATATTGGCAAAGTTTTTTCCATGACTACTCTCTATTTACCTTTCGGTACATATTCATACCCTCATTTCGATCACTTGTTGTGTGGTTGCGATCACTTCCTATTCATGAATAAAAGAATTTATGAGGAAAAGATGCCACTTTGAGGTCGAACCTATATAGGATCCGAAATAGTTGATGCCCTTATTCGAGTAGCGTACTGTGTGGGAAATGTTGTGCATCCTGACGTATTTTCCAATCTTGGCATTTCGGATGTTTTCTGCTGCGCGTTGTTACAACGAAGTCTCCTCCCTTTTCCTGCAGGAAAATTCAATAGAGAGAGAGAAAGAGAGAGAAGGGCCTGACCGCTGAGCCGCAGCACGTCTGTTTCGTAGGATCAGCCCCGAGGGATTTTGCTCCGACTGCGAACGGATACAATCAGATTTCGAGAAAAAGGTACAGTGGAGTAAGCAGTGGAATGAGGTCGGTGGAGGAGTGTGGCTAACGTCCAATCACTTAGGACAAACACTCGCCGTTGAACGGACAAGACAGAGGCAAATGCCGCTCTCGTCCACCCTCCGAAAACTCTTCTCCGCTAAATCAGGCGAAGACAGCTGCAGCCCCTTAGGGGACTTGCCAGCCACCAACCACAAAAAGACTTCATTCGGCTCAACTCTTTTCATGCCGATTTCTTTCCTCAGTCAGGGACAACATCCTTCGAAGAGATGAATCTTATTCCCTTTTTCCTTTTATCTCCAGTGACGAGTGGAGTTTGTCTCGTTTCTTTGATGAAGTCGAATCAGTGAACGACTCAACTACGAGCAAATGTTAGAGATCGAGTCTGGTTTTCGAAGAACGGCAGAAAAGAAATAAATACACGGAGCCTGCTTTACCTCTCGCGATATTGTGTTAATGATTCGCACCACGTTTAGGTGAGTTTCGATATTGAAAACTAGAATCTCTTAAGTTCGTCTTCAATTCACAAATTTGGTTTGCAATTTTACGATTAGATCTCATGATATATTGCCCGTTTGATTTGAGGATCTGAAGCAGAGTCATCCACATTCACTTTTCCTACCACACCCCCTTCTCGGAAGTGTTTCTCCTTAGTAGAACCTCCCCACCATCCTGACCCTAACAGTATCCTATATTCTATCCATAGCACGAAGTGATACTATCCAGAAAGGGTTAGGAACATTGAAGACGGCGTCAGGAGCATCCTAAAAATTTAACCCTTAAAAAAGCTCAATTTCTTTTTTCGAGATAAGTTTTTTTTTGCAATTTATGACACGTATTGAAAGCTGGAAAAATCGTTAAAAAATACATTCTGAGTTGTACTACTTATGCGAGGCTTTATTGTAGACGTGCAAAGTCTTAAAAAAAATCGCACATAAAATAAATATACTCAAGTAATATTACTTTTCAAATATATAACTACCTTCTTGGTGATTCAAATTGTAATAAGAAAAAAAACTCAGGTTGCAAACTACAAGGGAAAAAAAAGAAAGAAATGCAAACAGAGAGCATTTTAACAAATCAGCAAAATCACAGCCACACATGCTCTGCCACAAACAAAGAGTTATTGTCGTTAATTGGGACATCTACCAGCAAATTCAAAATATCAAGTTGAAAGAATATGACTTCACTTTTTATGTGCAAAGGTGATTCCAATTCTTTTTCTTCAAACTGGCTGCAGCAATGATTAAAGAACCCTTTGCGCCTAGGCAAAGCTACGAATCTTAAATTTTACCATAGGAATCATTGACCTGGAATGTGGACAATAGGAAGTACTTGATTCGGACCAAAAGTTAAATTTGCTCCTTGAGAAATCAGATAAAATATAATGCTACTCTTGAGTGTTGATGATAAAGGTTCAGCAAGGGACTTCATAGCAGCCTGTCTGAATTCTTCAGGACTTCTAAACTGTACATTTACCTCGTACACATCCATCTGCGGAATTTCTAACGACTTGGTATATGGAAAGACTTTTCAAATGGGAGATCAGCTCGATCATCCTCAAAGTTAAAAAAAACGAATATTGTATCTCTTTTCAAACGTATCGATTGTGTTAGAATTCCCGACAACCAGTAGTAAGCTATTCTATATCAACTATCCTTCGACTATCGAAACATCGAGAGTAAATTAAATTTCAAATAGTTTGGCAAGTAACAACCAAATTTATTGTGGCGCTAATCATAACCAATTGAATTAGTATTTAGTCATGCCAGAGCACTGGATATAAATTTTTTCTACAATCCTATGAGGGAGGGGGGAATATTTCTGCAAAGACGCAATCAGCGTATGATTTTTATTTCTATTTACAATGATCACCGTGATACCCGATTATGTCACTGCGATTCCAGATTTTCCACTGTTAAAGTAGCAGATCTGCTCATTGTAGTTGCGTCTTTTTGTGACATGAATAGAGGAATGAAGATCTTTCATCTAAACAAAGACGAGCACTATGACGGCTGAACATCCAGTCCCCTCAGCAGCGTAAGCTGTGGTGCAAGAATCTGAACTGACTATGTAACCATGAGTGGAATGTCGACATACTAAGTAACACAAGACGCTAATCGAACCTCAAGGACGCTCCCTGTGCCAAGAGACGATCGACGGATGTTATATGCGAAATTTCTAAATTAATCATTGTTATTGGACCCGATTGCCTTAAATCTATACTTATGTTTCGAAGCACATGATATTGGTATATGGATGATTGCTGAAGCCACTAATATCAATTTACTTTTTTTGCCTTTATCGTAAGCAGCTCTATGTTACTTGTTATTTAATAGAATTTCCGGACACATCCACCCTTCACGAGAACACTTAGATATCTCTCAGAGAGATGTGAAGTGGGGTGTGTCCGGTCTTTCAATGTCGATTAATACATTTAGTGGGATCAGTGACAATGATGTCTGCCAACCTAGATTTGACTTTCCTTTCACTATCTCTTATCACTTTCTTCAACGCCTTTCTTTTCATCAGCAAATTCTGACAGGTCACCTCTCCCACTTTTATAAATGCCCTTCTCTTTCCAAGATAAAGATTACGCACGTTATCCGTGAACCGGGTGAGGGTATGATTAGCAAACATGCTTTTTACATACAAAGGGAATAACGCCCTGAAAAACCTCTTATAGTTTTGCCCAAAATTCTTCCCACTGACTTACTACTCCCACTGATTCCAACCAGTGGAAAATTACCGTTAACCTTTCCCCTCAAAAGTTCGAAATTTGTTCTTGGAAAACGGGGAACTATTCTTTTGTTATTAGGTTTACCCGAATCTACAAACAATGCGAACCACCAATGGTCACTGGAAGAAAGTTGTCCCCCACCGAAACATGTTTAACAATATTCTCGGAACTAGCGAGAACTAAATCCGAAATATAAAAGTACCCCTAGTATACCTTCTGATACAAAAAATTATCGAGCACCAAATTAAGAAAGCCTTTCTCATATTGATCTCTATCCAATAGGTTCTCCCAATCGATACCCGAAAATCCCCTAATATTACTAGCCTGTTATGTCAACACATGTACGAAATTTCTTCATGAAGCTTGGAGATATAGCTTGAATCCCGATTCGTTGAGTTATAACAAACTCCTCACATTTTAAGGAAACAGTTATTTTCCGGATATTATGCTGAGGTGAGCTCGGAAAGAAAAGTCATCCCGTCTCCGCCGGGACTCGAACCCAGGCCCTCTTGCATACCGGGCAAGCATGCTACCATCTACACCACTGGAGACACATGAATCTGCCTTCCAAATTTCACGCACTGTGTCGTGAGGCGCTGAAGTAGAGGCATTGGTAGCCTCTCTTAACTTCAGGAAATGGCCCCCGGGTGGGACGGTTTAGAGAGATATAGATGGCTTTTTTTTCTCAGCCAGAGATATCAAGGAAACAGTTATTTTCCGGATATTATGCTGAGGTGAGCTCGGAAAGAAAAGTCATCCCGTCTCCGCCGGGACTCGAACCCAGGCCCTCTTGCATACCGGGCAAGCATGCTACCATCTACACCACTGGAGACACATGAATCTGCCTTCCAAATTTCACGCACTGTGTCGTGAGGCGCTGAAGTAGAGGCATTGGTAGCCTCTCTTAACTTCAGGAAATGGCCCCCGGGTGGGACGGTTTAGAGAGATATAGATGGCTTTTTTTTCTCAGCCAGAGATATCAAGGAAACAGTTATTTTCCGGATATTATGCTGAGGTTAGCTCGGAAAGAAAAGTCATCACGTCTCCGCCGGGACTCGAACCCAGGCCCTCTTGCATACCGGGCAAGATATCTATCCGGCCTTGATATCTCTGGCTGAGAAAAAAAGCCATCTATATCTCTCTAAACCGTCCCACCCGGGGGCCATTTCCTGAAGTTAAGAGAGGCTACTAATGCCTCTACTTCAGCGCCTCACGACACAGTGCGTGAAATTTGGAAGGCAGATTCATGTGTCTCCAGTGGTGTAGATCAGTGTTTCTTAACCTTTTTCAGCTCATGGCCCCCCATGGATCACATTTTTTTCTCGTGGCCCCCCTGTCCTATCCAGGGCCCCCCCTCTACCCTCATCAAAGAGGGAGTTCCAGAAGTCAAATTATATGGTAAAAAAATGGTCTGTGTAAAATACGGGATGATCCAACGAACCTGCACGATAACTCGACCCTCCCAACACATCAACCGTTGTTCTGGCGGCCCTCCATACTTAGCTGTAAATAACAGCTTACATATGAAAATCATAGCACCAGATCCCCTCCCTCCATTATAGACATGAAGACCCGGGTCATACCCACACAGACCCAAGGGTTAAGATGCCCCTGGGACGGATCTGACATATTCTGAAAGTAGTAATATTTTTCAACCATGTTTCATTTTTAAAGCTTTGCTTCTGATTTTCTCCCGTGGCCCCCTTAGAACATCCCAGGACCGCAAGGGGGCCATATGGCCCCAGGTTGAGAATCACTGGTGTAGATGGTAGCATTCTTGCCCGGTATGCAAGAGGGCCTGGGTTCGAGTCCCGGCGGAGACGTGATGACTTTTCTTTCCGAGCTCACCTCAGCATAACATCCGGAAAATAACTGTTTCCTTGATATCTCTGGCTGAGAAAAAAAAAGCCATCTATACCTCTCCTCACATTTTGTTTTCAAGTTCAACCCACGTAGTTTCAATATTACTTCTCTGCACGTTACACTCTCTAGCCTTAAAACATGATTTCTCGTAAACCAAGACTCCACTCCCTTTCCTATCAGCTCGAGGAAGCAATCAGAGTTTATGAAAATTCATATTCCATGAAAAAATTTCTCAGAATTAATGAAAAATTCATATTCAGTGGGAAACAATTTCAGAATTGATGAAAATTAATCCTGATAAGTAAATAGTTAATGGTTCCCTGCAAGAATTTTATATTTTATGAAAAATACTTTTAGGGATTAATGAAAATTCGTATTTAACGAATATATATGAATATATATATATATAAGTGATCTTAGTATAAATAAAATTCTCCAATAATGTAGGGCTCCCTACCTAACCCGAAGCTCCATTGGGTCCACTTGTTAAGATGTTAAGACGCCACTATGTGAATAGAGATATCACATTATAACTTGTTGGCTTTTGAGCTTCATGGAAATTTTTATGGCCCGCACTGTCTCAAAGGTTGAAAACCCTTGCTTTAGACCAGTTTAATAGTCTTTTAGGCTTCTTCCACGTGTGTATATAGAAGTCCTTTTCAAATAATTAGAACTACTGTAATATCGCCCTTAACGGACGTTCCCCTTCAGCTGATAACTCCTGATATAATGGTTTTTTTTTTTTTTAAATTACGTCGACGGGCCTCCATCCATAGTTGGAAAAATTATCGGTCCCATCGGTATTCGTTATTGAGAGGTTAACTGATCGAGAGGTTTACTGTATATGTCACGGACGGGAGACAGGGGCATAAGCAGAATCTACTTTTAGTGGGGGGGGGGCATACAGGCTAATATGAGGTTTGAATGGAGCACAGAGAATTTCTCCAAGGAAAAATTTTAAGTTTTTAACTGCAAAAAGTGTTTTAAATTCACAGAAATTGATTAAAACAGATTTAGATTCTTTTCAATATTTTAACATTTTTAAAAAAATTTTTTCATCCTCTCTACCTTTTTCCACGCCCTCCCCCGTGTTCAATGGGGGGGGGGGCACCATTATTTTACAAGATACTTTGGGGTGTGGGACATGACAAAAAAAAAACCGTTGTGAACCAATAGTCTAGGCCCTCCACACAGAGTTGTCAGTTTCTAAAAAAAATCTTTATTATCCAAGCTTTTGGTGTTTATTAGAACGCACTTCAATTTTGTGTGATTCAGTGTTAATCGAGATGTCATCCGAGTGAAAGAGTTAAGTAAAAAATTCCCCCTTCTATATTGAGTTGATCAACAGCGTTTTTTAAATGAATGCGTAGTAACATTATAAGCGTGTCCTCTCCCTTCAAGTCTATCCCCGATGTTGATAGACGAAAGGTTGGCCCCTTCCTTGTGTATGGGAGAGGACAAATGTTGTCTGAATGTTCTTGATACGCTACTGCTTGTTATCTGAGACCCACTTATCCCTTTAGGCGGCATTGACGTGATATCTCGCGCTTACTTAAAGACCTCTTATTTTATCACTGATGAGCCCAGATATTTTGTAAAATTGATTTCTGAATGGGACACTTTTCCCTCTACATCCCTTACTTTGCACCTGATATGTGTGTGTGAAAATCAGAAGAAATTCTACTTATTTAAAAAAAATAAGGAGGCACTTTATGGGGGGGGGGGGATTTAGAGATTTCTGCTATGTCGCTTTGAGTGTAACTACTATATTCAGTTGGATTTGCACGCGTGAATGAAATCGTGCCGGAAATGAACTGAATCGTATTTAACTTGTGCAAAAAGTTTTAAAAATGCACGGCAATGAAAGAATCGAAGAGTGTATTTAATTAGCCTCTAAAATTCTCACTTCCTCATGGTTTTTCAAAATTTCTGCACCAACTGGCATTGACCTTCATCAGCTTTTCGTTGAGATTTTATTTTGGTAAATCTTTGCAAATACATTCAGCATTCTGTATTCACTTCCGTTACTTCATAAAACACTGTTGAAGAAACATTTTACTTATCTTATCCCAAAATTCTACAATACATTACCACCAGAAATCACTCACAATACTAATTTATCATCCTTTAAAAAATGTGTTAAGCAATACATGTTCTCACTTGATGGTATAGAAAATTTGTTTAAATGTTTTTCTGTTGCTCATGTAATTATTAAATAACGTAACAGTTTAATTTACTTACATGTTGCATCTAGTCATTTTTGCTTATTCCAACATCCAAAAGAAATTTATATTTTTAGATGCAGCATATTTTGTAGAACTGTTTTTAAATTGCAATCCTCTGTTGCCATGAATTTTTATTTTAATTTGATTAATTTTGATTTTTTTTAGTTGACTGTTCTGTTTTCCATACTAATTTTTACTAGCATTTACGAGAATGGGTCATTTTTTTGATTGACTCCTTGGTAAATCTTTTCTCTTTTTTCTCTCTCTTTTTTTGTACTGTTATATGATAACAATAAATTTGATTTTTGAAAAAAAAATTTAAGTATTACAGAAATACTTGTTTGGTGAAAGATATGCTGAAAAACGCATGATGTGCGACTCCTAGGGAATAACTAGTTTTATGTCTCTAGTGGTAGAAATCGGAACTAAATTTTGCAATCCGCCTGTATATCTTGCATCGTATTTAAAAGTGGCTAATAATTAGTTCCCACAGCATTGCAAAATGGGAAATTTTATTTCACGTTGAAATTCTATATACGACTGAATTCGTACAACTTGTTTGTAAAACGGCTAATCGGCGGTTAGCTTCGTTGCGTCTAGACGCCTTGTAAACTGGCGAAATTTACAATCCGGAAAATTACAAAAAAGGTAGGACGTTATTATGCGACTTTTAGGCATATACATACTTAAACTTTGATTTTTGTACTTGACCCCGAAAGGCTTAGAATTCCACGCGTGCGCCAATGAATATCGAGAACCAGACGGACGATGTAAGGTTTCGTATTTCTAGCTAATAGTTGAAATCCGAGTCATGCCGGTTCGAGCCCCAGAACGTTATTAGGTTCTCATGGACCCTCACTCTCTCCTGTGAGGGCATCTTTATTAACGGGTTCTATCTTCTGCGTTTGTAACTTTGTGATTCTGAGCCTCAGGCAGCGGCTCTCCCAGTGATTTCATTAAGTCGTCCGTCCAACCATCGGATACAACGGTACATACAACACAACGTTAAATCCGTAGCGGAAAGTTTCTCTCTCTCTCTGGTTCCCAATCACTATCTGGAGCGCGTAGCTGCGGGCGTTGCAGTTGCTTTTGGTCCCATTACGAGCACAGCACACACACACCACACGTCGGTTTTCCCACTCGTGATCCAAATCCGTAAAGGGCCACTCATTCGTCCGAAAGTGAATTATAGCTCTCTCTTTTCTTTCTCGATTTCTTTGTCGACATCTATGACAGCCCGTCGATTATATCGGAGATAAAACTAGAAAAATTCGTTCTTAGTAATCGATTTGTTATTTGTTTGATTATTGAAGAATAAGCATGTGTTTTCCCATGCGAACATTAGTTACAATTGTATTATGACTTTTTGCTCAGCCAAGATACACGAAATCAATAGGCTATGTGGATATTACGCCAAGGTGAACTTTGGAAAAAAAGTGTCGTTCTCTCCACCGGGAATCGAATCTGGGACCTCTTGCATACCAGAAAAATGCACTACCATTATACCACAGAGAACCGATCCTTTTTCTTCTTAAAACGTAGCGTGACTTGCTGAGTAGAGACATTGTAGCCTCTCTTAACTTCAGCTAATGAGACCTCCAGGTGGTGGCAGTAGAGATGTATTACGATTTCTTGATCGGCAGATACATGAAATCAATAGGCTGTCTGGATATAACGCAGAGGTGAACTTCGGAGAACGATACTTTTTTCCGAAGTTTACCTCGGCGTAACATCCACGTAGTCTATTGATTAAAAAAACTTACCATTCTTAACAACCCTTTAAGCTGCATCGACAAGACATATATTTGGCCTTTTTAAAAACTTTTTATTTTTAGCATTGAAGAGCCCAGATATTTTGTATTGATTTCTCAATGAAAAACTTTTCCTTATACCCCTTAATTTGCACTTGCTGAAAATCGGAAGAAAGCCTACTTCATTGAAAAAGATGTCATTTTGAGGAGGGGTTGAGGAGTTTAGTGATTTCTGCTGTGCCACTTAAAGGGTTAAGCATTTTCTGAACATTGTTCCGCGGTGGTCAAGAAAGATTAATAGAATGCTCGGTTTCATTCTTAAAAAGGTGTTCTCTTAAAGTGGTTCTTACACTTTTCGGAGGCTTAGTTTGTCCTGGAGACTAAAGTATGTCATAAGGTTTGGAGACCATACTTGCAGGGATACATAGACTTGGTGGAGGGGTTCAAGAGAAGAGCCCCGCACCCTTGTTATGAAGACAGACATACATGATTTTTTGAAAATTTTTACATTGGAGGAACGTAGGTGTTGGGGATGATTTAAATTTTTAAAATTTTCAACGGGATGGATAAAATGGATCACGAGCTAATAATACGCCGTAACGAAGGGCACCAGTGTTGTTTAGTAAAGGTAAATTCCAGGTTATAGTATTGCAGGGAGTTTTTCCTCTAATAGGGTTGTTAATGAATGGAACAGCTTACCCCGGTTGTCATGAATTCTAACACAATTGGCTTATTTTTGAAAAGAAATACATTTCTAATATAGGATGAATCGAGAAGCTATCTATACAACCATAATTTTTAATGGGCAGTGTATTTTATTTTTATCGTAATCATTTGTTTGTATAAGTTTTATTTTATTGTGTATTTGTTTTTCGTGATGTATGTGTGCTGTTATATTATGTTGCTGTGTTTTAGTTTTATATTTGACATCCATATTTTTCATGCGCATCTGTTTTTTCAACCACCTCGTCGGGTATTTGCCTGTTGTGGCCTTTGTGTTTTTAATAGGTTTTCTTTAGATCGCGCGTTAGAATCACTCGCAAACGTCGAAATTTTTATGTCCTCGTTGGTTGGTGACCGCCTTATCAAAATAACGTCTACGATCAAAATGATCTTCATTAAATCGTTTGAACTGGAAAAGGCTAATTAGAAAGCCACAGCTTTCAATCTTTTCGGTTTTCCGGGACACTTTAGAATAAGTGAAAGTCGATTTGTTCCGCATGTGATGGGGAAAAAATCAGTTTTAGGTTGCACTCGAAATGAACATGATAGCTGATAATTTTTGCGAATTTAAATTGATCATTTTAAGATCAAAATAAAATTAGCCAAGTCATTTTGGCAATATATACTGAAAATCTGCCCCCAAAACAGCATTTATTATAAGCCGACTTATTTTTAACTGCAGATGCAAATATATTAATTTATGCAAGTTTAAAAATGTTAGTTGAGACACAATAATATTTGATCTGGGCCCTTTGTTGGACACGCGTGCTATAAAACTTACCAAAACAGTAAAATATGTGTCACAGCTCCATCATTTGAATTCAAATCCATCGAGTCAGAAGTTAGAACGACAGAAACCATAATATTAGACTCCGTCTGACTAGCTTTCATGTGATATCCTTCGGAATCTTTTTTTATAGAAAAATAATCAAATCGGTGGATAGCAATCGGCATCTAAAAAAAAATCAACAAATCAAGACACACAAGCATCAAGGGATTGATGCGGAAGGTTTTTATTATCATCGGTCATCATATTGTGGAGAATCGAGAGAGCGTAACAAGATTATATAATCTCTAATTCTGTACAAGATTCGATCTATCGAACATTATTTACAGTAAAAACATCAACCATTGTTTAATTGATGAAATGTAGTACTAATAATTCATAAATCCGCACCGCGGAATGTTTCATATTTTTTGTACCTAGGTGGAGATGTCCGACATCACTTCTAAGAGAAGCAACTGATGCTTTGCAAAATTTGGGTCATTCTCACAAAATTGGACAAAAAATTAAGAAAAATATTATCAAAAGTAAATATCAACCAAAAAATCCAAAAACATTTTAGAGACACTTCTTCAGTAGCCGATGAATAAAATATAGTTAGCAGCGAAGTTTGTTCAAAATCAATGGTGAAAAAAATTCTTTTAAGTTAACCATGTTAAGAGACAGGCAAATCTGACTCGACACTGCCTGTTTCAGCACTTTGACTTGATATTTATGTTTGACACTCACAACATGTTCGATAAAAATTTTGGTATTTTTTTTTCAACTTGGACAAACACTGATACTCTTTTGAATAATTTTTTTTTCAATTGCATTTCTATTTCTTTTTTTTTCGTCAATTTTATGGTGACAACCGATTTTTAATTTCTCTGTTTTACTAGAGCACGAGTTGCATTCTCACAGAATTGTCTATTGTCTTTAGATGATACATTACTTCAGCTTGATGTTGCATCCAAAAAATTTGGATTTTTCTCACCCACTTTCTTCCCCCCCCCCCACAAGATGACTATTATTTTCAAAAATAATAGACATTTCTAAACTGAAACACGTGGTATAAAGTGAAAATAAAAAACTTTCAATTATATATTTCTCACAAAAAAAATTAGCCCAGAGAAGGACATTTACCGACGACACTCGCCTCTTTTATCCTGAATAAATTAAATTTGTGAATTAATTTGCAATTCTAATGGATTTAAATGGAGATTTAAGTGATGACCACATTCTCCTTCACCTCCTTAACAGAAAAAATTGGTAGATGGCAACTGGTATTGTAGGATTTGAAACAATTTTTTGCAAATCTCACAAATGAAAAGAAAAAAAAGCTGGACAAAATTTTCATTTGGCTATAAACTATTGATAAAAAATAGTTGAAATTATGAAAAAAATGGAATATGGAAGTATACTGGTTCTAAAAATATGTTAATAAAAAATAATAGGTTTTTGTTTTAAGATAAGAAAGCCATCATTTTGGAATTTGAAAAATGGGTTGGGGGCAACCAGGAGAAACTTTCTTAATAAATGAAAATTTTGTTCAAGTAAATTTCGAAAATCTATTGATGAAAAAATTACAAATAGAGTGGGGATTTGTCAGATACCGGAATACAAAGTGACAAAAAAATAAATCTGTGCTAAATATATTAAACGTAAACGGTTGAGGACACAATTTAGGCTAATTTCATGGGAGTGACACATAAACTTTTTGTGACTTTTCCTTCCTCTCCGTATAATGTTTGGAATCTCTGAACAAACCGTCTGGACCCAACTGATACTATATGTTACGGTAAAGTGATAAATTGATTATTATACATAATTACCGATTATTATGAATACTTACCAATCGTCTTGGTAAGTTTGATAAATTTATCACTTTTATTGGCGAATGCGAATATACATAGTACCCAAACGTCATTAGTAAATTAAATAAATAGTAAAAAATTATCACAATTGGTGATTATGCATAATAATCTAGTGTCGTTAGTAAATTTGATAAATACTGGAAATTTATCGCATTATCTGTGATTATTCACAATACCCTACCTAGTGTAATTGGTGAATTCGGTAAACATGAAGAAAATTCCAAATGTTAATTAGTTTGTGTGATGGTTATAGTCGGAGCCCGATATAATGATGATAAATTTTACGATCGTACTCCGACATAATGTTAGAGTAAATGTATGAATTATCATGTAGTATATCATATAATAAGATTTATCATATTTACCAAAGATGCGACGCTTGGGTATTATGCATAATCGCCGGTAAAAGTGATAATTTTTTTAGTACTTTTACCGGCTTTTTTAGTAACTTTGTTGAAACGGTGGAACTGCTATAGTCACATGACAAATGAAATGAATTAGATAGAACCCAGTTTTCGTGTTAGCACAGATCGAGGCGAAACCACAAGCAATTTGAAATGAAATACGAGAACATAGAAAGAAATCCACATCACCCCTCACCATCATCAAGTCCCCAGATGAAGAATTACATCGACGATGTGATAACGGAACAAAAGAAATTTCTGTTTTGATCCCACGTAGGGGATCATGAAGGTTGTTCAGCTCGTGTAATTACAATATAGTTGCAATATATGCATATACAGCATATTGTTTTTACAGATTACGTATAACTGATTTCCCCGACAGTTACTGCTCTCTTCTCAACGTGAAAAATCGATGGATTTTGAAGTATAGAACGTGGTCCATATTGAAATGGTTTGTTTTTTTAATGGTTTTCAACGAGAAAGTCGGAATGTCACGGTTTGACGAATCGACAGGCGCATTTCTTTGATAACAGTTTCACCTATATTTCCTTATATTACAAGTAGAGAATCAATTTCACGGGGATGGAAAATTGACGACGAATCAAGTTTGTCATTCACGGGGTTCCCTTCTCTCACATCCACTTCTTTTTTGTTGTTTTTTTGTATCTTTCTCCGAGATGAGCTTTTATACAGTAGTGTTTACTAGTTTTCAACATAGAAAGGTTCATCTTTGAGTCTACGTACACGTTGGGCAAGCAAGCACTCGAAGAAAACGAAAGATGTGCGCATTTCGGAGGAGAAAGAAACATTTGACGATCCCAGGATTTTTTTCTCAACGAAAGGAACAGAGTGAAAGGAATGTGTATCATCGCAAACTAATTCTGGCAGAAATTTATAACGTGACGTTCCGGCATCGAGAAAGCGAAGGCGATGGCCACGCGTGACGAGGTCATAACCACAAGTTCCAGTCCGTAAGATGCAGCTGCCGAATTCCACTTGGTCGTGTCTACTGGGCACTGTGGCCGATGTCGGAATGCTGGGTCTCTTGGTGACGCCTAAGATCAACTTTCCTCTGGAAGGCTCTGCTGCAAATTTCGCAAGCGAACGGCTTGAAGCCGGTGTGTTTCCTGCTGTGCGTGATCAGATTGGACGACTGGCTGAACGCCTTGCCGCAAACGACGCACTTGTGTGGTTTCTCACCTTGAAAGACAAAAGGGAAAGAAGACGATAAAACAAAAATATTACGCTAGATAATTAGCATATTAGTTCAGCTACCAATTTCACAAGAAAAGATGGAAATCTATCTTAACAAAAGTCCATGTAAAAGCAAATAAATGGCATTTTCTTGCCTCGAAATCATCTAAAACCACGAGCTGGGTATTTACCCTCTCGGAAGGGTATCGTTTACTTGACGATAGCACACGTGACCTCACGGGCTTCTGCACATGTTATTTCAAGGTTAATAATTAGAATTATCCCGATCGGAAAGAATTTTTTTTCAACATGAACTTCAGTTGATGTTTTTATTTCGCAAATCATGTCGAAAAATGGAGTACACAACGGAAATGAGGCTTCTTTGCAAGTTGGCACTTTATGCAAAAAAAATCACCCAACGGTGACTCTTTGAATCCAATGGCGTCCTAAGCTCAACATCTCTTCTAGATAATATTTTAACTCTCCCACTTCAAAAATATGAGAGAGGCTGAATTCATTATACATATCTAAAAGAAATATATTACGCATGTAAAAGGAAATCGCGATTGATGTGGAAAGAAATCGATCTAATGTATTTCTATAGCCTCTTCAAACCTGAGCCAAAACTGTTAAAAACATTTTTTTTGATTGATTTGTATTTATTGTATGTCAAAATGGCTTTTAAAAAGAAAATTATTTTCTTTTTAAAATTTTATTATTATTAAAATAAAGATTAATTGTTCATTTACATATAATTAATTAATTAGGGTTGATATCTTTATTAGAATCATTTGAGTTAAGACTTGGCTATGCGTAAAAGAGTACGTAACTTAAAAAAAAAACCAAAAAACATTATAGATAGCAGAGAGCCGTTTATAATATACACTGTGCATAGCAAACGGAGTATGACATTTTACTGGCGAACCGTTGATCTTAGAGTTACACTTTCCATTATAAAAAGTTTTCAAACAACGTGTAGTATTCAGATGTGACATTCATGTTCCAAGGGGTTGTTTAGGTATTAAAATAGAAAAAATTAACTTTTTATATGAACACCCTGTGCTAAAGAACCCAATTACGGGTAAAACGGCTTTTCCCCCCAACTTTCCTCCGTTTTTGGAATTAAAATATCTCAGTGAATATTGCACTTAGGAACGTAATTATTTTTCTAGCATCTGTGGAGACCAGGCAACAACTTTGTAATTGGGTTCTTGAGCACAGGGTGTCCATATAAAAAGTTAATTTATTTAATTTTAGTAACTATTCAACCTCTTGAACCATGAATGACACATCTGAGTACTACAGGTTATTTTTTTCTAATGGGATGTATAGCTCTGAGATCAACGGTATGCCAGTAAAATTTCATCTCCCCCTGTTTGCTATGCACCCGTATAACGAGCAGTTTCTTAGATTTTTCGTGGGGGATTTTTTTTTATAAATTCAACGGTGTAATAATATTTCAAAGCCACAACTTTGGGAAGGCCGGTACCTCGAGTGCCGAACAAGAGAGACAGAGTGTGTGCAAGAATTAATCTTGACCAAATTATCAGGATTATTTCTCTACATCAATGTATTATCAAGTTTTATTATAATCTCTGTCCTTTCAAAGTTATGAAAGGGGAGTGAGGCAGTAAAAAATAGATGCTTTGTGCCGTTTGACAAAATGCATTTTTTTCTTGTTACCGATTCATGTTTGGTTCAACTATAGTGATATCCTATGTTGCAAAAAATATTTTTTGGAACCCTTCGAAAATCCTATACAAGTGTGTAACAAGAAACACAGTGAGTATTACAGATAGTGATGTTTCCGGAATCTTTCCGACTCGGAGTACATAATGTGAGTGTCAATGGACTCTGTATCGGACGAATATGTAGTTTTATTGTATAAGTTCATGAAAAGTTGTATGTATTGCAGGAACCGAAGAGAGAGAGCGCACACACCAACGATCTCTCTCTGTCGTGCTCTGTAGCAAAAAGTAATTAGGTTGCTCTTGGGCTTCCAGAGAGAGGGGGGGGGGAAAGAGGGGACAGCCATCTGTTTTGCATCAAGAGCTACTTTTTTTATTACTATTATTTGGCAGAAGAGAGAAAGAATCGTAGCGTTAATGGTGGTGGCTCGTGGGACATTTGCCTCCCTGTTCCCGAGGGTAAAAGTGCGCGACGTTTTAGCTAATCTCGTAAAACGGGAGTACGAAGCGACCACGACAAAAAAATAGAAACAGTATTTAAGGGGAATCCGTCAAAATTAGCGCCGGGGCTTCCTTCGCAACGGAATATATATATATATATATATATATATATAAACTTTTTTTTTTTTTTTTGGCTCATTCATATATTTTGGAACTTTTGAAAGCTTTGCAGGCAAAGAAAAACCTGTCGTCGACTTTTAAAGATTAGTTTTCTCATAAAGTACGAGACCCATTTCAGATGTCGATCTGATTCGGTCTCGTCCCGTGTTTCCCGGTGATTAAAGTTTAACGAGTCATCGAACATGTAAATTATATTTTTGAGGAACGTCTTTCGTCTATGTACTGCGCATATGATGCATATTACATTAATATTATTTCTTTATTCTTTGGTGGACTCATAGCTCGTCCATTTGCAGCGAAAACGAATAAACATTTTTCCACAGTTATCATGTCTTGGTACTGCTTATTTCACTCGTTCTTTTTGAATGTTTTCTGCGTGAGTTCATAAAAACATTTCCCTGAAAGTTCTCGAAGCTCGAATGGAAATAGAACCAAACAATGACATCTTTTCGTGGATGTCGTTGGAATGAGGTCTTCGACTTCGGAAACCGAACCTAACACCGACGTGTCACTGAAGAGTGATATTTCCCGCAAAGGTTGGATCGGAGTTTTATTGAACTAACAAAAATACCCGGTCTTCCCGGATTTTCTTCAATTACAGGGAGGATTGAAAAAGTGACAAACCATTATAAAGGCATGTGCATGTCTGAAACGCATTGTTGGGGAACTACGGTAACCAAAGTAAACATTCCGAAAGTGATTGTTGGAGCCCAGGAACGATTGTTGCCCAATGATTTTTCGCTTATGTCGGGCGTTTGCCTTGCTCTGACGAACTTTTAAAGTAAACTATCGTTCAGGTCGGATCCCATTTGGTATATATGCAAAATTTGGCGACAATAGATCTAAAATTGTAGATTTGTATAGAGAACAGACACGCAGACAGAAAAAACATAAAATCAATTTTATAGCTTATACTTAGATATCACGTATATGTACATAAAGTAAAAATTGCATAAACGATAACAGAGAAATTGCATATTATACAGCATTTTATAAAAATTATACAACGATATCGTGGAAATTTTGCCTTAGTTTTTTACTATGTAACTTCCCTATTCCCCCTCCCCCAGCAATTTCTGCAGCCTCTTTTCTGCGTTTTTATTGCAAGGTTTTATTTATTTATTTTTTTATTGTTTTCTGCGTTTTATTGATTGTTGTTTGAGCAAAGCCACAAAATTCTAGAAATATACAATATTTAGTATCTCTTGCGTATCCGGAGGTGGTATTTATTTCCACCGAAAATTGGCTCATATGTACGCAAAGCTTCTGCATGACAAACATGTTTGCATGTCTATGAAATAAAAGTCGTAAACGTTCGAATTTCAACGAGTGAATGATTTCATATCCAGTACGTCGGACTTCTTTGAATGTGGGTCCACACTTTGCGTGTTCTAAGCTCTTCCCAAGTTAGCGTTCATCAGGAGATGGGATATACAAGCTCTTGAATATGAACAACTATATAGCCAAGACCAATTTAATCTTTTAATATCCCAAGGCGGAGGAAGGCAACAACAACACATTTCGCATTTTACAATTTCATTATTAGATCGGATTTTTTTCCAATTATTTTAACATTAAAAAATTTTCGGTACCAAAATTGAAAGGTATCTGTAGACATTCAAAAAGATACGCGCTAATCGTGAGAAAAGATAAGTCTGGCCATTTCTTCTTTAATCTTTTCACTGGCACTCAAACCAGTGACAATTAGATCTGCTACTGCTGTAAACTGTACATACACCTCCTGTAAACATTTCTCAGGGGATTTTATAACGAGTTGGTGCATGCAAGAATGTGTTATGTGTGTGTATATGCATCAATACAAATGCAAAGGCCACAACGGGCAAAACGATCAACGAGTTGGCTGAAAAAGGTGCCCACAAAAAATATATGGACATATAAATACATCTGAAATATAGCAACTTAAAACAAGATTAATTACCACGAAATGCTAATGATTATGATAAAATATAATACAATGGCCATAAAAATTAAATTACGGTTGTCTTATTCTAAGTATGGATAGCTTCTCCATTTACTCCAACATGCTTATAGTATTTCTTTTTAAACGTGTCAATTGCGTTAGAATTCACGTAACCCGGAGTTAAGCTATTCCGTTTATTCTAGGACGGAACCGGATTTAAATTTTTAACTGGTTGAACAAAAATTTTAAGTCTATTAATAAACTGATTATTCAGATTTTAATCGATCGAATATTTTCGAATGCACACCATATATATTAAGCGTATTGTTAACTGTATAATGTTAATTGTTGCTACGAATACATATTTTATTTATTTCACGCACTTATTCGTTAGATGTAAAAAAATATAGAAATAGCTTAAAAGAGATTAAGGCTGCCGATGGAAGCGATTTCATACGCTGAACAATGCAAGTCTTGGAATTTCTTCGTTTGAATATTGTCGTTGTTTTAGAAAATCTGTTATGGGGGGTAGGTTAGTCCGCTGATTTCGAAAGTATTTTCGATCTTCATACTGTCACTTGTTTTCCTAGAAACTGCTCTCAAGTGATACTGTAGAAGGGGAGAGGCTGATTCTCTCTCTCTCTTTCTGAATCCGAAAACTGCTGTTTACAGTGGAGATTTTGGTTTTGTTTTCTTAGTGCCTACACACTACTTATGATTTGCGAGAATTCACATTGTCAGAGTAGTGTGTAGTGAACTTTAATGTTCTATCAAACTCGATTTGAAATTGAAATCATATCTAATTTCCGTTGAATGTCTAAAAATTTGATCAAAAAATTGATTCAAATATTTTTAAACATGGCTACTAAATATTATATATAGGAACGTAATAAATTATCTATAAATGAAGACATCTAATCTAACGTCTCGTATAAATTCAATTAATTTACAAACTTTAAATGAAAATTTAATCGAATTTTTTTGATCGAGCTAATTAACTCAACTAAAATTTTTAACTGCGATAAAAATTTGATCGATCAACCGGCCCGATTAATCGGACAAAAAATTTTCTGCGACGTTGGAACCTGTAGTTGTCCCCCTTTTCAAAACAATCGACTGACGGTTCATGGTCCATCCTATCCAGCCCATCATGAAGCCCATGACATGGTCCGAACATGTTTATGATGTTAAAGTTATGGGTGCTTCGTATTCGTAAGGTGCTGCATATATTTTCAATTTTGAAAGCAAAAGTGGCAAATTCGTGGTAGATTTCCTCCAAACACAATTCGTTAAGTGCGGCACGTGTCTTTTTCATATACCGAAATTAGTCGAACCCTCACGTACCATTGACTCGTTGCTGGTCTCGTGACTTTTCATCCCATCAGCATTGCGAGGGAAGTTCAAAAAACCACTCGAGGACAAGTACACTTGCTTCCAAAAGTTAAGCACGCAACGGCTTATGTAACTAACGATACAAATTTAACCATGTCCTTCAGGATTGGACGGTTAATGGAACAGAAATGCGTGGTACTCGGGCACATATTTCCTTCATGTGGAGCTTTCGGCACATAGTACTGGAAAATATTGTCTTACCAAGTGATGCTGCAACAATGGATGTAATAGTGGTGAAAGTCACTCGTGGATTCCGCTTGGGTGCTATAGCAATATACCGATCATCAGATGGGGTGGTAATCCTGGTCGACCGGTCCCATGTGTCCGGTCAGCTGTTTGACTTGCTTGGGAATTGTTTTCGTAATCGGTATATTGCTATAGTAGATAAGCGGAATTGACGAGCGACCTCCACAACTGCTATATCCAAGGTTGCAATATCACTTGGCAAGACACTATCTGCTGGTACTGAGCCCACGGCTCCACGTGAAGGGACTCTATGCGCGAGTACCAAGCGTTTGTGCCCCATTAATCGTGCAATCCAGAGGGGCAAGATTAAAGTGATGTAGTAATGTTATATAAGTCGTCTCGTGCATAACTTTTGGAATCGTATGTATACTATCATGCACAGCCTGAACCTAGTTTGGAAGAAACACATAAATGCTCGAGCTCCAGAAACTCGGTACACACAAACATCACTCGAACATTTAAAAATTAATAAAATAAAACAAATACCGAATTAGGTCATTTTAGTTGATTAAGAATGTAAAACGATCTTGGATTACTAAAATAAAATGAACCTTAACGTCGAATCGTTTAAATATAGATACTTATCTACATTATTCAACTATAAGGTTGCGATAACGAACTCTGCGCTAACACATTAAAGACGCGCGTTTCATTCAAGCGGTCATACCGCCGCTTCAGCTGCTCAGTGACGAGGTTCACGTTTTGACGTCACAACAAGTGTGATTCAAATATCTAGTGGGAAAAAAAGAATAACAGAACGCAGAGCACGAGAGTGACAAAGTGTTTACGAATTCTCTCTGTTTGAGCCTCAGAATGTGATTCAGGACCAAAGAACTCTTCGTTGGGAAAAGGGAGAGATTTTTGCCCTTATCCACAGTTGATTGATGCGAATACCTCCAGAGATTAGCTCCACGAGTAAGACTCTGCCGATTTCAATTTTGCTCCTCCTGCTTTGCTCCATAATCCAGTGCACACCCTTCGGTTATTAACGACCTAAATATATGGTATATAAGTATTTTATTTTTTCTTTTCTCTCGTTCCGAATCTACAAGATGCAAAATGAGTCTGCAGTTTTAATGCCATTAATGGACGAACGCATATAGAGGAATCAAACAGCGATTCTCCATGAAATTTTATCTCACGCCGCAAAGTTTTCACACACACACAAATAAATTTTCAACAAGTAATCAAAGTATGTTTTACCCGAACACCCTCACCATTACTCAAAAATGAAAACCATACACCACCATAGATTTATAAAAGGACCGGTCAAAATGATTTTGTTAACCCCGGGACTACATTAGTTAGAGTCTACACATGTTATTTCCGAAATGGTCCTCGTCGACTTTTATGTACGTGAGCAATCATGCCCACCATTCAATTCTTTAGAGACATTTTGGAACTCGTCTGTTGACAATCTCAAAATCAGCCTTCCTTCAAAACTGCCGTTTACAAGTAAAATAGTTCAAGCCTCTACGATACAACGTTGTGGCACAAATATATTTTGAACCAAAAAAAGCACATAATCATTTTTTACCATTTACTTAGATATTACTCGACGTCACACTTTTCATGCCTCAGAAAATATCGTTGTTGCTCGGTTAACGATTTCACTCACCAACGGCAATTCTGAAGAATGTAGACGCTATTTGAATTCAATATAACAATAGACGGTACGCAACAGGTAAGAGCTCAGCAAGTTAGAGAAAAACCTCCACCAGGAGTAGAAAGTATAAAATAAATATATTTCAGTGCAGAATAAAGACCAAGAGTATTTTAAAATATGATATTATGTACAATAACTGTTAGAACGTTTTCGAATGCGGCATCAGTCCCTGAATCGACAACTGATTCAGACCAGAAAATTCTACATATTTGCTACCCTATTTGTGGGGAACATTCCCTTCGATACCACAGTCAAAACTCATCTTGTACCTTGGTTCGAACACCAGTTTTGCTTGTTAAGATGTCCTGGTCCAGTTGTGCAAAGAAAACTTTTATCCCTTGAAAACTTTTATCACATCACCTCTACATCTTCCAACTTATGGGATGAAAAAGAGTTCCTAGTTATACCTACGCAGCTCGTCACTCCCAAGCAAGCTCAATCTCAGTCAGTCTACGATCAATCACTTCTCCCACACAAGAGCTGAATGATATAGGAAAAAATGCCGTGTCCCGTATTTTACAATGACCTACACAATAAATCTCCTACTAATACATTTCTCTGGATCCGTGCCTGGCTTGTCATTGCTTGGCGATGCATGACTTTGATAGTCAAACTTTGGTTTAACCACCTCACGATCAAAACGTAATTTTGCAACGTGATGCAAGGTTATGGTGTCGCAGGGAATTTTTCTCTTGTAGGGTTGTTAATAGATGGAATAGCTTACCCCCCGGAGGTTGTAAATTGTAACACAGTTGACACGTTTAAAAAGAAATACGATAAACATTTTGGGGTAAATGGAGAAGCTATCCATACTTAGAATAAGACAACCATAAATACATTATGGGCATTGTATAATATTTTATCATGTGTATATATTGTTTATAATTTTAGTTTTTAATTGGGCTGCTGTATTTTTGAAATATATGACGTCCATATTTGTTATGGGCATCTTTTTCTCAGCCACCTCGTTGGGCATTTTGCCTGTTGTGGCGTTGTATTTGTATATTTGTATATTTGTATTTGTATATTTGTATATTTGTAATTTCTCTACCGTTGGGCATTTTGCCTGTTGTGGCCTTGTATTTGTAATATTACGCCCAAACGCCTGTGAAATAAATCCAAAGAAGTTCTGTTTTTTTTTCTCTGATAAAACGTTTTTCAAAATAAAACCAAGCATCTGGATCTATTAGCATCTGAACAATGATCAGAAAGTCTCGGTCTATTATTCCTAAATCAGTGATTCTATTCCCCCATGGGGATATTGTGGTAGCTACGCTAATGAGAGAAACACGTTATGACCAAAATGAATTGCTAAATGCTCACACTCATTTATTTCCATGCCTCAATTGCCTGCCTATATTTTCAGTAAATTGAGATTATTCTGAAATTTATTTATACTTTCAGGATTGTCCACAAAAATTTCGGAAGATGATTCCCAAAAGAGACAAACTGGACCAGTTGCATCGGAGGAACAATTTCGAAAAAGACAATAACAGTAAAGTGAATAACAATAACAGTGAATGGTGTCACTATCCCGAATGCAACTAGAGTCACCGATTTGGGAATTCTCATTGACGAGCGACTTAAGTTTTCTGAACATTGTTCAGCGGTTGTCAAAAAATCGAATAGAATGCTTGGTCTCATTTTCAAAAAGGTCTCTTCGCGTTCTCCTAAAGTCATTCTTCCGCTTTTTCGAGGCTTAGTTCGTCCTGGACTGGAGTATGCTGTAAGGTTTTGGAGACCATACCTACAGAGGGACATAGACTTGGTTGAAAGGGTGCAGAGAAGAGCTACGCGTGTCCTTATTGGCACACAGGGCTTGAGTTATGAAGAAAGACTTCATTTTTTGAATATGTTTACATTGGATGAACGCAGGTGTCGAGGAGATATGATCGAAGTGTTCAAAATTTTCAATGGGATGGATAGGATGGACCATGAACTTTTAGTACACCGCCAATCGACTGCTTTTACAAGGGGACACCAGTATCGATTGGTGAGGGACAATGCAAGGTTATGGTGTCGCAGGGAATTTTTCTCCAATAGGGTTGTTAATAAATGGAATAGCTTACCCCCGGAGGTAGTAAATTGTAACACAATTGACACAGTTAAAAAGCAATACGATAAACATGTTGGGGTAAATCGAGAAGCTATCCATTCTTAGAATAAGACAACCATAAGTATTCTTTATGGGCATTGTATAATATTTTATCATGTGTATATATTGTTTGTAATTTGTGTTAATTGCATTTTTAATTGGGTTGCTGTATTTTTGAAACATATGACAACCATATTTTTATGGGCATCTTTTTATCAGCCACCTCGTTGGGCATTTTGCCTGTTGTGGTGTTGTATTTGTATTTGTAAAGACAATAAGTTGAAAGCAAACTAGATATTTTCTGAGTAAAATGAAACCATCCCCATTTTTTTAGTAGCGTTCGTAGAAATAGAGGTTTTTGTAACAAGCCTTTATTATAATACGTTGTTGTGCACGAGCGATGTCTTCTGACAAGAAAATCGTTCAATCGAATAATCAACGACCCATGATTTCTCGGATTCATTTTTTTTTTGTTCGTTTTTCATTCGTTTTTATCATTTAATGATCACGTGATCCAACCTCGGCCAAACATTTCAGTGTAATTGCTAAATACGTACGAGACAGAATGCGTTAGTGTGAGAGTATGTTTTCTGGAGTGTTTTTCGAGGCGTTTAACCTTCCCTTCGTGTAATGTTGCGCGAGTATATCATTTCATATGATGGTCTTTCATGCATATTTCATGGTTCCGCTCTCGACTATCTCTCGCTAAAGCAACGAAACAAGAAACTCTCTCTTATGGTGAGTGAAGCAACATTGCCGAGCACACACCAAGTTATCCATCCATCTATCTATATTCTCGGGTATTCAGACAATGACTCATGATCCACTAAACGGAGTCGATGTCTCAAGGGGTAGGCTACAACAGAGCGCTCGAGCGCCGCTAATCCGATTCGTTGGAAAAGGGACTTTTGCCTCCGGTTGGAGGCGCTCTTCACTCACTCACGTCGCCATTAAAAATTCACATTCTTTTGCGAGGAGGGAGGGTTCCACCTGTGACTGATGGTACCCAAAGTTGTTTAACGCCGAGACTTTTGTCTAGGGTGAGCGATTAACGTTAAGCACTGATTCCAATCGCCGCCACCTCGCTCTTAAAAGCGTTATTTGCGCGATCATCGTTCGGGGGAAAAGAAACAAACTGAAAACCGTTCCCTCGATCCTCTCTCTCTCTATATATATAAACGGAATGATTCTTGTACATACAAAATTCAGCGTTAACATGCACAATCAGTAACGAGAAACTGTATTCGACGTGATTTGCTTTCCGTAATTCAATTAGATGCATCGATTGAGATTGTTCTTTCTCTGCAAAATTATCAAAGATACCATGGTACCTAAATTGTAACTTCATATATGACCGTAACTCGTACGACTTTTTCGGAGTAGAAAAATCCTTTTCGTTGCCTGCCGAGAGAATCAGTGTCTAATGCTAGGCAATAAAACACTTGAAAAGACATATTAAAGGCTGCCATCAACTGTCCGAGCCTCTTGTGCTCAAAAATTTTATTTTAATTTGCAAAATTACGTGTATAATCATCCAATCCATTACATTGAGTGATTTGCACTCAATATAAATTTACATACAAGTGTAAATTGCTGTACGGCGATATCACCGGAAATGGTGTGTGATAAAGTAGTAGTTTGGGCTTTAAATGTCGAGCTCGGGTGATTATGTACGGAAGAAAAGAGCCCACGAAAAATACCAAAACCGCGCAGAGCTCTCTGAATATAAATATAAACACGAAGGTTATAACAGACAAATTGCCCAACGAGCTGGTTGAAAAAATATGCCCATAAAACATATGGATGCCAAATTAAAACCAGTGAAGACTGGTGCAAGCTACCGACATGATACATACCTTCAGTTTCGCTTACGCAAAACGCGGCTTGGACAAGCATACATAATCAAAATTCATTCAATATTCAAGCCGGTTTGCATTCAAGACGCGTGAGCAATATTCTCATACAGGCACTCAAGCATGATCGTAAAAAAAAAAAATTAAAATGCATGCTTGTCCAGCTTGCAGTTACATGCGCCTTTGCTATTCCCAAAAGAATGAAAATTTGAAGTGTTTTGATAACGGCTCTTCAAGTTATGACGAAAAAGTTTCGCATCAGCAAGTGAAACGTGATTTCAAAGCCTGCGCATAAAACTATCGCATTGCTACACATCATATTGAAAGAATGAATTGATAGAACATATCATGAATCGGAACTCCTTGTAAAACAAAAGTAGGATTACTAGGTGATTTTTTAAAGGCTTACCAGAACAATTTGAGGTGGACAAAAAAAAAACAGTCATTAGTCTACATTAAATCCTCAAACTGCTCTTCCAGAGTTACAAAACTGTCTTTGTATAGCAGTGATTTCCAACCTAGGTGTGGTAGCTCTATAAGGTCTCGTTGAATATCCCGAAATAGAACAGGAATACCACGAGGTATTTGAAATTCTGATATCACACACATACACATTCCCCCAAGTGTGCGGAAAAACGTAAAAATGTTTAGGAACCCCTGCTGTAGATACTGCAAGAAGCACGATTATAACGCACTGTACATGTGTGTACTGTGTTCGATTGTTGTTCTTGTTTCTCGGAAGGGAACTCGGCAAAATCTTTTTACCTGGAAACAACGAAGTAAGAACGTTAGTACATTCCCCAAACAACACAAGAAGTTTCTTCGCCCACATCCACCATTGTGTCCCCATCAGCCCTAAATGCTTCGTAAACGGGGCGCGCACACACACAACACACTGTAGGGAAATCCGTCCCAAGCCTCTCTCTCTCGCGAAACATTTATATTGCGGAGAAGGCCCCGTCGCTTGGTTCGACGTGGAAAATACACTACAGAAAGTACCATGAGCAGAAAACCCCGTTCATATGAGAGGCAGCAATGATTTGAGAAGATGAGGAGGAGGAATGGGGAGGCCGTTGTTCTCCGCAAAATTCAATTTGGCTCCCCATTTGTCTTGTCCTCGGAGCATCTTTCCCGGGCCATATCCGGCGGTACATAAATATATCGGTGTGTGAGAGCGCGAATTTCCTTCCAATACCTTCATCCACCCTTCTTCTATTTTGCTTGTTGTTCCATTGCCCCGATGGTTTTGTGAAAAATGAGGCTCTTGTTATTGGGTGGCGGCTGAAATGGCCGCAAACAGATTGCCCGAGCTTCCATCTCGATGGTACAGATTGAATTTCTAAGGATATGGTGCGGTAAAGGCGTTAAAACATTCACGACGACTACGACCTTTTTACACAACATTTCTGCCTTCGAAGGAGCCTTGCCTCTTCTCCTCTTCCTATTCCTTGGAATGGAGCGAATTTCGTCTTCGCGAGATGTTATATTGGTTCCTTTATAGCTCCGGAAAATGCTGTTAGCAGTCAAAATCGGCTTCAAAGGATTGCGCAAAAATACGCCGAAGACGACGAGCCCGTCTGTCTTTTCTCTCGACGCACCTTCTCTTTTTTTAAACGGCAATAACATATATAAAAGAAGGAATGGGAATATATTTCTCTGCATATACGAGGAAAAGCCACCTTCGTAGGATATTTTCCCATTCCGACGTCCTCTAAATTCCAGCTCAGGCCAAATTTCAAGCGAAATGCAATCGTTTCGGAATTCCTGAACCTGCGTGATTTCCGACGGGTGTTGATTCATTCTGCACGTGGACGAGTTTCTAGATTAGGGACGAGGGACAAACATCTTATTTCTAATCTAATGTATCGTGATCATTATATTGTTTGTTTCTGTACGGAAAAATGCTCCGAGTGAACCAAAATTGGGTTCCTTGAAATCTCAGGTTGATTCATCCGCCATCTTTGAGTGAAAGTGTGACGTAAGCATTATCGTTATAGTCCATCGCTGTTTCCTATTCTGCTTTTCTTAACGATTGAGTATCACTTGGAATGGCAAAGCTGGTTTTGAAGAGAAACACTTCTTTAACCACGGTGCAGTGAATTTTTTCCATGCAACACAAAAAGTGAGAAACGGAGAGAGATGCTTTCCTTTCCCTCAAAACCAGTTCCGCAGAATAAATAGTTTCGAGAAGTGGTGGGGGAGGGGGTGTCAATATATTAAGGTAAATAAAGGCCATTTATGGTAAAGAAAAATTTTTTATTTGTAATAGAGGGGTGGGAGAATGTGTGCGCACCATCTTCATCTTAACCATATACGGATCCCGTACACATTTCTCTGCGGGATTTCTAACGGATTGATGCATGTCGGAATGTGTGCTCTAAGTGTATGTATGACCTTAACGTGTTTACGTTGTCAGAATTTTGCTTGTTTCGTGCTCATGCTAGCGCTGCCATCTGACTTCAAATGGTAAATGCTTAAATTTTCATGTTATAAAGGTATCGTGTTGTAAATCGCCTGCTCTCTGCAGAAAGACTTTTTAAACGGAAGACCGGCACGCAATTAACACCTTAAAGTTGGAAAATCACCGAAAACCAACTTCAACCGACCACCACCATGATGAACAGTAGTGCCCGGACTTGCACGAGAACTCGGAGTTACGTGATTTTCTATGAAAAATTACACATTTCTCAAATTCAAGCATTATCACGGGGTAATCAAAAAAATTACCCATTCTGGTAAATGCTAGTAAAAATTAAGGCTGAAAACAGAATATTCAACTAAAAAATTCAAATTAGAATTTGCAATGATAATCAAGTAAGAATTGTTTAGTTGCTCAGAACCGCCCCCTGAGGGCATACGCTGAATCTGTTATGGCTATGTACTGAAATATGCTGATTTTTAATAGGCAACAGAGTAAGCGGGGGCAAGTTGTTCAAGAGATGAGAACATTCGATTCGAAACTTATGATTAGATTTTTATGTATGTTATCACAGGATTTCGTACGGCATGGGCCATGGCAGACTTAACAATTTCATATTTGAAGCCCAACGCTTTGGCCGGCCTTAAAAAAATTCGTTTAATGGGATGCTCAGCAATGATAACTCACCGTGCTGCAATTCTTAATTAACATTATCATTTCAACCCATGACTGAAAGTTGATTTCTTGCTTTCGAAATCAAGGTTTTATGAAAGCACTTGAAGCGTACAACAAACTATAGAGCCAGGTGAAAAATGACAATTAAAAAAAAGTAACCGTCCAAACTTTTTCGAAATTTTTTTCAGAGATAAGGAGTACGATGGGGAAAAAAATCTTGAAAACTCATTCAAAAAATTCGTAATAAGTTTTCAGTATCTATATAATTGAATTTTTTTTTCGATTATCATTATAAAATTAAACAATTATTTGCAAATGGAAAAAACTATAAGGTCATTTCCCCTTTACTCGCATCCCTTACCTCAATTGCATATCTGTTATGGTTAAGCAAAATTAAACGTCCCGCCCTTGAGGGCATACGCTATTACGCTATTACATCTCTATTACGGCTAAGAAGTGCTCTGTTGCACATCTGTTATGGCTAAGCATAATTTCTTGGAGCTTCTCAAATAATTCTACGCGGTTGTTCTTCACGAAGCTCGATTCATAAAGATAGAACGGGGCTGAAAAGCCATCTCTTATAGAAAAAGGTTAGGCCCCTTTCACATGGAGCGGATGCGGGTCCGCATACCCTTTCAAACGAGCGCTGAAGAAAACAGTTTATACGCACGAATTTCGAACTAAAGATGCGGGCGATTCGTCCGCATCTTTAGTTCGAAATTCGTGCGTATAAACTGTTTTTTCGCAATTTTTGTAATTATTTTCCTCCTTCACCCCTGATTCAGTGGCCATAGGCAGCCTAGAAGAATTCTTTGGTGGTTTAATCTAGAGCCACATAGAATATGGGAATAAAGATGTCTTCATTCCGATCCTCACAAGTAGTCGATGGGAGAAAATGTCTTCAAATATTTTCAAAATATTTTGAAAAAAAAAATCCGTCTTTTCGGAAAAACATGGAAGAAAAATTCCAAAAACATCCAATGTTCGAAAAATCAAATCCAAAAACATCCAAAACTTTCGATGTTCCAAAAAAAGGAAAAAAAAATTCAGGAGATATCAGAGAATATGCAAGTAGTAAAAAAGGGAAGGGGTAGAGACTTTCAAAATGCCTGTGCTTAGAAATATTCACATCACAATTCTGTCACGCCAAATGATGATGATGATAGGCCGGGATTACACTATAAAATTTCGTTTATAAAACTTGAAAAATGCAACCAATAGGCGGATCAGTTAAGTTCCTCGAATGTAACAGATGTGTTTATTGGTTACATTTTTCAAGTTTTATAAATGACATGAATGTCGCTCTCCACTTGTTAATACAAGATATACAGTTGACTGGATGTTGTGAAGATATTTATTATTTTAGATGTTAATTTTTTAAGGAAGGAAAAAACTCATCTCTGCCTCTACCGGGGGTCGAACCCGGGTCCCTCGATTGCCGGACGAGTGCTCTGACCACTAAGCTACAGAGGAGATAGAGATTTTCCTTCGCTAGAGCGTATATAGGCCGAACGGAACCGTGCAATGGACGGTGAAACCGATCAGCTAATAGCTCATGGACGACGAGCCACCAGATGGCTATATATATGACATGAATGTCGCTCTCCACTTGTTAATACAAGATATACAGTTGACTGGATGTTGTGAAGATATTTATTATTTTAAATGTTAATTTTTTAAGGAAGGAAAAAACTCATCTCTGCCTCTACCGGGAGTCGAACCCGGGTCCCTCGATTGCCGGAGGGGTGCTCTGACCACTAAGCTACAGAAGAGATAGAGATTTCAGAGCACTCGTCCGGCAATCGAGGGACCCGGGTTCGACTCCCGGTAGAGGCAGAGATGAGTTTTTTCCTTCCTTAAAAAAAAAAATTAACATCTAAAATAATAAATATCTTCACAACATCCAGTCAACTGTATATCTTGTAAGTTTTATAAAATAACTTTCATAAACCTTTTAGAGTGAAATCCCACCCTTAGATTAGTCTCACTTCTGAAATATAAAATTTCATTTTTTCAGTTTATAGACTGAATATCGAGTAAAATAAACTTGTAGGTATCGGAGGAACCGCCAAAAATATTCAAGCGCTAGGGTCTTCAAACGTCTTAATCCGGCCCTGAGTGAACACCGTACGTGGATAACGTTGTTTAATAAAAGTATTTTTTTTAAAGTTTAATAAAATTAACAGGTAAAAAATTTAAAAAAATAACAAATATTTAAAATAATATTTCAGATATTTATATTTTTAAATAATTTTAAAAAATTAAAAAGAAAAAAATTAAAATATTTAAATTAAATTTAAAAGTTATTAAAGTATGTAGTCAATTAAATGTTAATTGATTATGTTAGTTAATCAATGTTAATTAAATATTCGTAATGAACAGAACGGCTTGTAATTTTGGTCCCGTCAGTGGCCGTTGTTGGCAGGTTTTACTGTATAAAATTGTGAAATATGGACAAAAGGCAGTTAAAGTTGCTATATCTCAATCTCAGAAGGAAACGAAGGGATACACGTATGTAGGTACATTATATTAATGAGCAGGGACCATCATATGGTGTTTTTAAGGGTATTTATGGCAAATAATTAAAAAAATTCCGTGAAAAATCACCTTCAAAAAGTAGCCAAAGATGCGGACGAATTCGCTCCGCATCCGCATCGTGTGAATAGCTCCGAATAAACCTATTGTCAAAACTTCTATGTGCGGATGCGGAGCCCGCACTTAGGCCCCTTTCACACGGAGCGGATGCGGACGCGGGTCCGCATACCCTTTCAAACGAGCGCTGAAATCGAGTTCGAAATTCGTGCATAAAAACTGTTTTTTCGCAATTTTTGTAATTATTTTTCTCCTTCACCCCTGATTCAGTGCCCATAGGCAGCCTAGAGGCATTCTTTGGTGGTTTTTATCATTGAGCCTAAAGATGCCTCCATTCCGATCCTCACAAGTAGTCGATGGGAGAAAATATCTTAAAATATTTTCAAAAAATTTTGAAAAAAAATGTCTTTTTGGAAAAATATGAAAGAAAATTCCAAAAACGCATCCAATGTTCGAAAAATCCAATCCAAAAACATCCAAAAACATTCGATGTTCCAAAAAAAAAAAAAAAAAATCAGCAAATATCAAAGAATTTGCAAGTATAAAAAAAGGGAGGGGTTGGGACTTTCAAAATGTCTGTGCTTAGAAATATTCACATCACAATTCTGTCTCAGGCCGGGATTACACTATAAAAGTTTTGTAAAAGCTCTTTGATAAAACGTGAAAAATTCAACCATTAAGATCATTGGTTGCATTTGCTTGAATGCAATCGATGCGCCTATTGGTTGAATTTTTCAACTTTTATAAAAGATCTTTTACAAAACTTTATAGTATAATCCCGGCCTCAAGTACGGATTACACTATAAAAATTTTATAATAATTCTTTTAAAAAAGCAACTAATAAATTTATCGGTTGCACTTGCAATTTATTAGTTGCTTTCTTCAAGTTTTATAAAATAACTTTCATAAACCTTTTAGAGTGAAATCCCATCCTTAGATTAGTCACTTCTGAAGTATAAAATTTCATTTTTTTAAGTTTATAGACTAAATATTGAGTAAAATATACTTGTAGGTATCGAGGGAACCACCAAAAATATTCAAGCGCTAGGGTCTTCAAACGTCTTAATCCGGCCCTGAGTGAACACCGTACGTGGATAACGTTGTTTAATAAAAGTATTTTTTTTAAAGTTTAAAAAAATTAACAGATTAAAAATTTAAAAAAATAACAAATATTTAAAATAATATTTCAGATATTTATATTTTTTAAATAATTTTAAAAATTTAAAAATAAAAAAATTAAAATTTTTAAATTAAATTTAAAAGTTATTAAAGTATGCAGTCAATTAAATATTCGTAATGGCTTATAATTTTGGTCCCGTCAGTGGCCGTTGTTGACGGGTTTTATTGTATAAAATTCTGAAATATGGACAAAAGGCAGTTGAAGTTGCTATATCTCCATCTCAGAAGGAAACGGAGGGATAGACGTATGTAGGTACATTATATTAATGAGCAGGGACCATCATATGGTGTTTTTAAGGGTATTTATGGCTAATAATTAAAAAAATTCCGTGAAAAATCACCTTCAAAAAGTAGCCAAAGATGCGGACGAATTCGCTCCGCATCCGCATCGTATGAATAGCTCCGAATAAACCTATTGTCAAAACTTCTATGTGCGGATGCGGAGCCCGCACTTAGGTTTTGACACATGCGGACGACGTCCGGACCCGCATGAACATTTCCTAGGTGCGGAGATTTTTCGGCTCGTCTGAAAGGCGCAGTATATTCCAATTGTGTGTATAGTTGTTATATATAAATACATGGTAAAAAAAATCCAATTTCTTTCCTCTCAACCTTTTTGTAATTTAGGAAGTACATCTTTTTTAGTGCCATTTCAATGCTTAATACGGCTGATAAGTAAACTACACTGATAACTCGGCTAACGAAGAGGATTCGTTCCAGAATCACGTTCGTTGGCCGAAATCCTCGTAAGCCGAAACGTGATTCCCCCATAGGTCTCTATGGAAAATCGTTTGATTCATTCCAAGTTCTGTCTAAAATTTAAAAATAAGTTTTAAAAAAAACCAAAAAATGAACGCTATAAAAAAAAAAAAAAAACTAACTAAAATGAATAGCTTCAAAATTGGATAAATGAAGAATTTTTAGGAAAATATAGACATATTGAAGATTTTCTTATTTTACACTAATGTAACGCGCGCGCACATAACCAGCACCGGCTTTAGACTACTAAAGGGGCTGGTGGTGACTCAACTGGGTCAAGTTCGTAGGTGTCTCCATCCATTTGCGATTTTTTCAGCTCATTTCCATGGCTGATACATGCAGATAAAGAAGATAAAGTCCTAGAGTGTCCATTAGGATGGGTCACCGTTCTATGTAAAAATTTTTTTTTTTTAATTTCTATCCGGCACAGCACGAAAAGGGTGCCGAATGATGTGTCTTCAGCTCACATATAAATTTTTTTAAGAATGGGTCATCATCTTCTGCCTCTGGTTTGACTTTGAAAAATACATATTTTGAAGAAAAAAAACTTTTTTTTGATGATTTTTCAAAGTATATATATATATATATAAGGATTTAAAAAAAAATTAATGTGTGTCTATAAAACAAATACAAATCGCATGAGTAGCATTTATTTATTACAAGAAAAAAATTACAAAAAAGTGGCATTTATACTATCATCATCATAAATATTTCAAATAGCGCAGAAATTCTTCTTACTATTGAATTTCGGTACAGCGTTTCGACACTGACTTACTAATCGAAACGACGACTCAGTCCATATTCCGAAGAATTTCTAACCGGTGGGTCACCGCCGGGGTAAAAGAGTGTGACAGTGGATCAGATATATCCTACTTCTGCCAATCCATGAGATCGATGTAAGATGATGCATCAAATTTTGCAATAGGAAGTTGAAACAGTCGGAGTCTATTTTTCTGAATGCGGCTACCGGAGTTATACTGGGAAACATGGGCGTCGCTTGAGCACGCGTAGGGTCTTCCTAGACTCTCCCCATTCTTCCCACCCATCCACCCCTCACAACTACAACGTGGCGCATTATCTATGTTTGTAGAAAGTAACGTAATTGGTCGAAACCCTAACTGAAACCTACCTTGAAAAAATAATTCAAAAATATCGAAAAAATCAAAAAATTAATCCGGAGGCAGTTACACTAATCAGAATGTAAAAAAAAACACCACGTGTTATTTTGAGACCATTTAGCACCTTTTTATCGCTGTGCCCCTTGAAAAATTTGAATTTTATTTTTTTGACCCACCCTAATGTCCATACTGGTCAGTTTGATGCTCAGAGTCTTTCACCGAAAGAATACATTTTTCCTTTTCAGCTGAATCTTCCATTTTACATGAAATGATTTAACAACTTTCAGAAGGAGAAGTGGAGGTACGTCTGGAAAAAAAACCTGTGGGTGACATGAGTTAATCGGAGTAATTCTGATGACGACTGGCGCATAAAATTCAGCTCGCGATGTGGCTGATTTATGTTAGCACGTGCATCCATATCGACGAAAATGTTCGTTAGCCAGAAAAATCACGAAGAAAATCTTCGTTAGCCGAAAAATTCGTAAGCCTAGGCGTTCGTTAACCGACGCACGTTCGTTTTTCTGGAAAGAAATTATTTGAGAGCTGCTAAAATTTTATGCATCCGAAGATTCATAAAATCTAACTAAACTCAGGAGATTGGAAATGATGTTCAAGAAAACAACTATTCAACTTGATAAGCAAGATTTTATCTATTAATAGGTAACAGTAAAAGAAAGAAGGACTATATTTCGCCCTCAATTAACAGTTTCAATTAATTAACAAATCAACTCTAATTAAATTACTTTGTCGATGCATTTTTTCAGTTAAAAATATGACATTTATGTCGCACGTATTTACAACCACATTTGTAAAAAAAATTCAATACGTCTTAATGGGTGTCTTAACCATAGATCTTTTTAGGTTAATTTATCGAGAAATTGGAAAGAATATTAGTAATTCTAAGACAGTGGTGCGCAAACCGTGGGTCCCCATTTTCCAATTCTCCAAAATAAAAACTTCCAAATAAGAAATTCATTTTTATTTAAAAATATGTCAAAACTAAAGAAAGCCTTTATTCAGCTGAGATAATTGCCATGTATCAAACAATTTAATTTAAAAAAATTGTACGTGTACAATAATCAATATTATCGGCTCCATCATGTCAGAATCACGAATGTGCAATGTCCTTGCAAAAGAAAAGAACGTGGAAAATGACGTTTAAATGTTTACTCTACCCGTGTTAGTAAAACAAGGTACCCAAACAGCTGATAAAAAAAAAAAGAAAATTTGTACGTTCGGGCTTCTTGCGCCCCCATGCGGTGATTGATATCAAGTTAGTACTTTTACATCGTGAATTAGACAGAATTACTCCATTTAAAAATTATATATTTCTTAAAAATTAAAAACACAGAATAGAATGATGACCGAATAGAATGAGAAGGGAATGATGAATATACGGGGGGGGGGGGGAGATGTGTCTACGTTCTATGAACAATTTTTTTTATGGCCGATTTCAAGGGTAGAACCATTTTGAAATCGGATGATTCATTCTTAATCACCCTGTATACGAAAATCAAGGACCATACACCTCGCTACACTTCCATCTTGCATAAGGAGCACTAAGTACATCAAAACACAAATATTTATATGATATTTAAAAAAAATGAAATATCTCTAGAATTCGATATCGCCTAATAAAAATCGAAACAAGCGTTCCGAAAAGGACCTTCGGGACAGCAAATTCACTTGCAAAAAATCGGAATGTCCCGTAAAACCAGATATGATATATTATGCTCTTTATATAAGTTATAATCTAAAAAGATAACATTTTATTGTTCATTCACCAAACATTAAATACTTTTTTAGCGAACTCCAATCTCATCACTGTGCGTGCTCATATGGAGTGGTCAGGACAGCCTTTACTTCGAGCACACTGTATGCGGACCTCTTAATCTTCTATTGTGGCCTACTGGTACACACAAGAGAGTTCTAAATCGTTCACAATTTCCTCTGAACACATTGTTTTCTACTCACATCTGGAATTATTGCTATTCGCCTCTGTTAATCTATTGAAGACGACCAGACCACACCTTTATACTCACAATAACATTTGTTATTCTTCAAGAAATTTTTAACTGGTGTCTTGAGCTTATTAATATTATGTCCAATTTCTCGGGAAATTAATCTACATTGTTTTAAAAACGAGGATCTTACCTTTTTTCTATAGGAGGTAGCCTCTTACCATCTGCATGAATCGAACTTCGCTTAAAACCACCACGTCGAATTATTCAAGAGCCCTCGGAAATTATGAATATCTATGCGTATGTGCAAATAGGTAAGCGATGCAAGTGAAGGGGAATGACCTTATAGCAACATTTTGAAAATTTCAAGCAGTTACTTCTCACAGCAAACTTCAATTCTGAGACAAAACTTTTGTGTTCCCAATGTGAGCGATATTAAAGAATACACTGTTAGAAAGAATGGCAATTCCAAGGTCCAATTATTGCCCAAAAATCGATGTTATATCTCAATATGATTATCAGTGGAAAACGCACAACTTCATCCGTCTATGAACAGAACACATTCCATCTGTTATTTCCCCTTTTTTTTGTATGATCCCATCGGTTAGAAATTCTTCGGAATATGGACTGGGTCGTCGTTTGGGTTAGTAAGTCAGTCTCGAAACGCTGTGCCGAAATTCAATAGTAAGAAGGATTTCTGCGCTATTTGAAATATTTATGATGATAATAATGTAAATGCCACTTTTTTGTAAATTTTTTCTTGTAATAAATAAATGTTACTCATATATATATAGAAAAAAACTTTTTGATTTGTCAAAGTATATATATACACTTTGACAAATCATCAAAAAAAAAGTTTTTTCTTCAAAATATGTATTTTTCAAAGTCAATCCCCCCCCCCTAATGGTCATGGAGTTTAATTGTTTTGAATATGAAAATGGAAATAAAATAATCATATAGAAGCGAGACTGGTAGTATATTATACGTAAAAAGGATATTGGTCAATTGAGATGGTTTGGTTATATGTAATTATGTGTAAAAATCTCTGCAGAACACAAAGTTTATTTATATTGCTATCAGGTGGTCCTGCCCCAGACCTGGTGACAGTAAGACAGATAATCATGATATTGTAAAGTAGCAACTTGATTTTAAATGGGAAACGAAAAGAAATCTCAGTGATTATTCCGATTTTCTGGCTGACAGTTTTTCTCAGCTGATTTATGTGTTCATTCCATTTGAGGTGAGGTGCACTCCAAGAAATTTAAAAGATGAACTAAAATCAATGCAGGTATTATTAATTTTGAGACATGGAAGATCTGTGGGAATATTCTTATTAATTTGGCGGAATAGTAGGAATTTTGTTTTATTGTCGTTTAGGGTAAGCACGTTGCTATAGAACCGGTTGGAAATTTTTTGAGCACAGTCATTCATTGTAGTAATAAGATTAAGCGGATCCAAGCAAGAAATGAGCAGATCTGTGTTATCAGCGTAAAGAATGAGCCCATAGTCTGGGGCAGGGCAAATACATTTTTGAATATCATTTATGAAAATCTATATATATAAAATTGATTTTCTGTGTGTCTGTGTGTGTGTATGTATGTTCTCTATACAAATCTACAATTTTAGGACCCGACTTGAACGATAGGCTACTTCAAAATTTTGTCAGAGCAGGGCAAATGCCCCAAATGGGCAAAAAACTGTCGGGCAACAATGGTTTTTGGGCCTCAACAATCACTTTCCGAACGTTTACTTTGGTTACCGTGGTTCCCTAGCAATGCGTTTCAGACGTGTATATGCCTTTACAATGGTTTGCCACATTTTCGATACTCAAAGTAATGAGGTTTTTTGAATAACGTCATAATCATCATCAGCATCGCTTTGAGGTTCAGGAAAAGGATGGTCCCTATAGAAATCAGTGTTAAAATTGCCGATTTTACTGTAGAAATGCGGAAATTTGATGGGGTTTTCCGCCACATCAATAATTTTAAAAATTTTATTGAATTCCCGATTTTCGAAATATTGAGTTCGCTTAGAGATATACGAAGCCGAGAAAATTAGATATAAAGTAATTAATTGGCCGGACCCTACTTTTGAGTTGAATATACATGCAATAACATTGATTTCAACCGTTTATTTATATCTTCTCAAGCATGAAAATTAATGTCTCCGTATTGTCTTTTAATATTCAACTGCATAAATTCACATAGAGTTTAGGTTATTTTAAAATTAATTATGGAGCCATAAAGTACATCGAAGAAATTCCACAGCTTTAATTAAGCATTTTTGGGAGCTGAAATAGGCTGATGGATAACTTGAACCTAAAAAGGGGGGGGGGGGAGTCGAAATACTTAGCGCCCTTAAAAAAGGAAAGAAAATATTTTTATTTCTACGTTTCTTTAAATCTAGATTTGTTTATTTTATGAGTCACGCAGAGGAAGTCGCCATATTGGTTAACGTGGACACAATTTGTATGTCAGGCCCGTCATTTAGGCTACTGAAAATACACTAAAAATGATGTGTGTATATATATATATATATATATATATATATATACACAAATATATATACATTGAGTACATGTGCTTTGCCCCCCCCGGAAAAAGTTGAAATGACGGCCCCGTTTTGTATGTCCCTCAAAGAAAGAGGGAGATATGACGTGATCCAAAAAGCCTCATTGAAGAAAACCCGGGCAGCGCCGGGTATTATAGCTAGTAGTGAATAATAGCGGACCCAAGCAACTTCCCTGAAGAACTCCGAGGCAGTATTGGAGCAGTTTAGATTTTATATCATCTATTAGTACATACTGATATCTATTTTCGAGGTAATTATAAGTTGCAAGGGAAGGTCCACGGATACCTAAGTGATGCAATTTAATACATAGAATGTCACGAGGAATAGTATCAAATGCCCTGGAGAGGTACAAAAGATGCCTATACATATTTCGTTTTTGCCGAGATTAGACTTAAATTATTTTTTATATTGATATGTCTCAAAAAAGCCGTGGTAGTCCAAGGCTGCCTACAGCGTCTTTTTTTCTTCGAAAAATTCGAGGAGCAAAGCAGGTAATATAAATATTCCGAAAAATTTACAGGAACAAGTTGTAGGAGGCATTACTTTCATCGAGTAGAATTACTGAGTTCCAGCTGACATTGCTCAAGTCTAACATAAATTTATTGATATTTTTATCGTTAAATATTGGTCAACGGAAAATTTTTTGGAGGGATTAGTCACGCGTTCAACGTTAGAGAAAATAAATATAGGCAAGTGATCACTAAATGGATATGAAAGCACACCAGAACTACTGTTAAATGAGTTAGTTATGCAAAGATCTAAGCAAGTTGATGAAGTGGTAACGAGTTGGTTGATTGATGATTATATTAAAACCATAGCATTCAATAATATCAAAGAGTGAACGGGTTTCATCTAATGGCCGCTGTGGTGGTCGAGGCCGCTGTGGTGGTCGAGTGGTTATAGTGCCGGACTCGTGATGCGAGAATCCGGGTTCGAACCCCACAGTGGTGGTCGGCTGAAGTTGGTTTTCTGTGGTTCCCAACTTCAAGGCGCAAATGCGAGCCGATCTCCCCGTTAAAAAGTCTCGCCACAGAGAGCAACAGTCCTACAACGATAAATCATTCAACCATAACACTTCACTCATAGTTAGTAAAACTGGGAGCAGATGACAGCACTACACATAACAAGCATTACACAGAAACAAAATTTACGTCAGGTTGCACTACACGTACACGCACATTCCCGCATGTACCGATTCGTTGGGGGGTTCCGCGGGGGGGGGGGGGGTTCATGTGTGGTGTAGCAGTAGTAGGTAGGGGCTCGGGGATCCATGATGTTCTTAAGTCAGCCACCTCGTTGGGCAATTTGCCTGTTGTGGCGTTGTATTTGTATTTGTATAATGGGATGGGTGTATCTATATTTAAATCACCAAGAAAATATATAACTTTACGAGAATACAAGGAATATGAAAATAATGTATTTAAATGTTCAAAAAATGAAGTGACATCAGCATGCGGAGGATGGTATAATGCAGCAATTAAAATGTTTGTATTTTCAATAACAATCGATTCCCATTGTGGATCAGACATACACAAATTTGAAAATCACACAATCACCTATTTCATTCAAAATATATATATAGCAACTCTCCGCCATGTACAGTATCGCCTGTTCAAGTAATGTGTATACGATAACCATCAAAACACATACGCCTATTACATGTGCTGGAGATAAAAAATCAGAAATTATGTAATGCAGCAAATCGAATTTATTATGTAAGGATTGTGCATTAAAATGAAGAATAAGAAATGAATTTTTATGATATGGATGAGATTTGAAAGAGCTGTAAAGATGTATCATTTCCGGAAATGTGAACTATTTATGCGAGTTGGAGTTTACATGGTTAAATATCGCGGTCTACACTGGTTAAACATAACTGTAGAAGAGGCACTTTCCATATTGATATTATTAAATTCATTATTATGAGCAGTAGCATTATTGTTATATACACTTCCTTATTTTCGTTTCCAGGTAAAATGCAGAAAAGTTAAATTATTTGCGGGCCGATTGCTACTGATATTATTTTGATCACCATCACATTGGAATTTTGAGAACTTGAAAAATCAATCGTATTTGTTAAATTCCCTTGAGCTTGAAAACCAAAAAAAAAAAAAAAAAACATTACTCTAACACATACATTGTTAAATATCATTATCACCAAGACAATAATTATTATCAAGATTTTCGAATTTCAGGTCCCCAATACGGTCGTATTCACGATGGTAAACATAAACAGAGTTTTCACAAAAAAGTCTGTTGTAATTCAAGTGTGTGATCTTACCTCTATCTCTCAGATCGCGGACATACATCGAAAGTTTACGTCTGACGTTTCTTGTATGATCGGGGAAATCATCGTTGATGTAGATACCGGAGCCCTTCAGCTTCAAGTGATTTTCATAAACGAGTTCCATTTGCCTGGGTAGTGCGGGAATTTACAGATAATGTGACGATGATATTCAGGCGATTTCTTTACCAATGTCTATGCACTCTATCTGAAACTGGATCTCTTCCTGGATGTTCAAGAGTTCACACATGGCATATTCTGGACACTTCGATTTCCAGATCTTCATTTGTTTCGGAGTCTCTTTCATGTGGGCCGGAAAAAACCACATCTCTTCGACTGCGATCTTCGAGATCAATGATTTTTTCATTCAGCTTGTGGTTTTCACGAACAAGATCGCAATGAGATCTCCGTTAGACATTACAGCCTGTTCAACACCATTTAAACGTTCATCGAAACTTTCAAATTTTTCAATAATGTACTCAGTGTTTTCGACAAAGGATTCCAATTTAACCAGTCGATCATACGTGTCGTCACAATGTTGAGTCAGGTTTCGCAGATTTTTGTTTTGAGTGACTTGAGAAGTGTCAGAATTAATGCACTGACAAAAATGTCCTGATGAGAATAAATATATCAAATCGAGGGGGTCCCATAGTGAACTCACATGTGTTTACATTTTTCCTATGGCGTTGGAAGAATGCACGCCCTTCAAAGGATTATAGTTGAACTTTTAGTACATCAGTTCTAAAGTTCTAAGACTGATTCGCCCCCACGTTGAGCAGGCACCACTCATCTCTGTCTTGGGTTTTGTGTTCTTTAATTGGTTACAACTGGTACATTCTGCGTCATTTAGTAGCGTTGAGATCCAGGTGACCCTGGGCCTTCAATCTTGCCCTCCATCACATCTCGTAGCAATCCGCCGTGACGAAGAACATGTCCCAACCAGTGTAGGCGTCTGTATTTAATCCTTTTCAGGATTTGTTGACTATCTCGGACCTGCATTAGTACTTGTGAATTTGATCTTTTCAGTGTCCAGAAGGACGCATATAGATATATAAAGATATATATAGCCATATAATCCAACGACATCTTCGCTGGCATCCTTTCATTTGGTCGCGCGAAAAGATTATGGTTACAGAGCATGGTCCGTTACCAGTATATTTAGAACGTTTTAAAAAGTCCAACCATGACTAGTGTCTCTGTGTTAAGTCGGGACATTACAGCATTATCTGTGTTCCTGCCCGCACACTAAACAGTTCCATTTCGGCCACATTCCGGATAATGGAAAGCTTTGCTGGAAGCGACGCGTACTTCAGAACCCAATGAACTTCGGTCGACTTCGCCAGCTGATCCAATTCCTGGACAAAAATCTTCATCATATCCATACCAAATGGGTTGACACGAAGCGTAAACGAGGTGCTGATGACAACTATGTACCAGCTAGGTGCTTCCGCCCGGACCCTACTAGAATATACGATCTGCGGCCTCGTCGCTGAAACCCATCTACTGAGAGCCATGTGACGTTGCGCCTATCGACATTTCGTACTGACGAATGTCTAATCAACTTGTAAATTGAGATTATATTCCAGAGACAATTAATCATAATCAGTCTTGGCGATACTACGATTATTCAAATCAACTCTTTACCATAAGATAAGCGTGATCTGGCGGTTATACCTTTCGGAGTTCTTTAATTTCTTCCTCCGTATATTATGATACGTCCATTGACGAACATTGATTATATGTGAATTTATATGTGCAATCTATGTGTAATATTTTTATTTCTTATTCTGAAGATATTTAATAAAATTTCCAGACACACCCATCCTCCAGGAACGCTTCGATATCTCAATGAGATGGGAAGCGGGGTGTGTTTGATTTTCAAAGGTCAAAGTGTCCAGCTTATGCGCTCCATTTATTATGTTTTCTCAGAATAAAGATAAGTTTTACCTACCTTTCTATTTATACGTTGCTACAAATTTTCTAGCGAAGTGACATTCCTGAGTTCATACGTTTGTGACCAGAAGCGTACGCAGGAGAGAACATGAATTGGCCCCTGCCCACCCCAAGACGATCAAAATTAAAGATATTTTCAAATATTGTAGTAAAAAAATTAAAATATCAAAATTATATATATAAACTGAAGAGCCACAAAAACTGGTACAGGTATGCGTATGCAAATAAAGAGATATGGAACCAATCAGAATACGGCGCTGCGGTCAGCAACGCCTATATAACACAACAAGTGTCTGGCATAGTTGTTAGATCGGTTACTGCTGCTACAATGGAAGTTATCGAGATTTAAGTGAATTTGAACGTGGTGTTATAGTCGGCGCACGAGAGATGGGATATAGCATCTCCGAGTGAGCGATGAAATTTGAATTTTCACGTACGACCATTTCACGAGTGTACCGTTGCGGCCGGGAAAAGATCATGCGAGAACGGGACCAACGTTGGCTGGGCGACGGTTGGCCAGGTGTCAGGCAGTTGAATGCATACAGTCGCTTTCGTGGCCCGGGGTATTTGCGGGGGACACACGCACTCATACTTCCGGCACAACTCAATCGGTAGTAAATTGCCTATGGCGATAACCCGGAGTTGTGCTCGGTTTGAATGAATGAATGAATACTCCTATGGATTTATGGACAGCCCTGCAGGATTCATGGTGTCAATTACCTCCAGCACTACTTCAGACATTAGTCGAGTCCATGCCACGTAGTATTGCGGCACTTCTGCGTGCTCGCGGGGGCCCTACACGATATTAGGCAGGTGTACCAGTTTTATATATATATACACCACTGTGTTATATTTATCCATGTTTTTGTTTTTTTAATTTAAAATGCTTTTATGAAAGTTTAGTAGCTCAAACTTTCTCTAGGAGAGATTCCTTGTGCTTCCCGAACCTAATTTGCCTCCTCTAAAGGTCGATAATTGGCTTACGCCAATGCTCATCACCAGGGTATTGTAATGCGGTGGGTATGGTGCATCTTGGGTAACACAAATTCTACCACAAGTCATTGTAACCCTTGATCATTGTTTGGCGCAGCATAACCTTGATTGTCCTTGCACCAATAAAAAACAAATTCTAATCTAATCCAACGATGCATATCGCAGCAAATTCGTCGGAGAAATATATATTTTGTCTTTGGTGAAGTACTATTGTGCACTCATCAAAAACACCCTAGAACGCACATTCTATGATCAAAAATGCTTGTTTAGGCGTCTTATATCACCTCTTAAAGTTTGTCCCATGGATTTAAAATCAACCTGTATTATATGCGAGAAGGACACCAATGAAATAGAACCCCTTCCATCACCTATCAAATAAAACTTTTACAATTCTTCGATTGAAATTAACAATGGGATTTTGATTAATGTGCCATATGGAAAAAGCAATGCATTAGTATATAAGTTAATATTTTATGAGCAATAATATATCAGTTCAATTATAAAGTTTGCCTCGAAATTTTAGCAATTGTTATTTGTGCGTAGTAAGCTCCGCAAAAAATCAGCGTCCCAACCCGAAGGTTATACGCCTTAGTCTGATGATCAGACAATCGCTTCAATAGTCCTGCCCAGGACAAGAGGTGACACATCTTGTGTCACAACTTAAGCTCAAGTACTACTTGTACCAGTTAACCTATCGCCCAAGAGCTCCCCCAAACAGTATCACTCAACAAAGAATCGCTTGAGAGTCACCCTCATGACTGCAGATCGGTTAAAAAAACAAACGGCATTACAATTTTGCATTGCCAAAAGTATTAGTAACACGTAGTGTGTGTGTGTGTGTGTGCGCGCGTGCTGGGGTTAGTAAATCCTAATTACAGCAAACTATATACAATATGTACAAGCGTCTGTCTTGCCCGACAGCTGCTCACACATCTCCGTGATTTATACTTGCCCTCTGTCTCTTAGTTTCTCTCTCCAAGATCTTGCAGACCGAATCATTGCACCTATGCCCGTCGGCAAGCTCTTGTTCCTCTTGGTGTTGAACTCGATGCAGTTGTCACAGCTTGGTTCATTCTTGCATTCTCTTTCCTTATTCCCTTCTTGACCACATCTCCTGTTGGTCTCTGCTTGGTTGCAATTCCTCGCCAAGTGCCCATATCGACCGCACCGAAAGCACTGCAATGGCCGGACATACTCTCTCACAGCACACCGGCGCCAACCGATGTGCACTGCTCCTCTCACCTCAAATTGAGACTCTTAAACGTCTCTGGATCTGTTTCCAGGATCCAGCTCCTATTGTCCCGTCTTCTTAATTCATATGTTGTGACCACTTTGAGCATTGGCGTATTGCTTGTGGCCTCGTCTCCTAGATGATCTAGGATCTCGCACTCTTCGATCTCCTTAGGTACGTCATGTACAACAATCCTTGGGTTGTTCTTCTTTGGTTGTCCAACCTTGAACCTTGAGTTCAACTCGGGATCCTGCTCAAAGTCTGCCTTCATCTTCACAGCGTCCTGGCTGGTCTCTACCTCCGCTAATGCGGTTCCCTTCTTGGTCTGCCAGAAATGCACCACACGGACGCCTGCTCCTGCCGGGTTGTAAGCCTTCTTCAACTCTTCGGTGATTCCGGCTGCAGAGTCACATTTTAGACTGAATGTCACTGTTTCGTGAGCGCCCCTTCTTCGCCTTTGACCTGTCTATGACAGGACTCTTTTCCATTATAGCCTTTGAGTACAGAGCCAGGGCCTCTTTCTGCTTTTTCTTGATCCTGCAATTTCTTCTCTTATGTTTCTGATGGGCAGAAGTCTACTGCACGCTGTTAGCGTGCACTGGAATACATCCTCTTCAGCGACCCTGGTGGTTTCTACCTTTACGGCATCTTCTGCTCTATCACCAGAACACTTAAGCTCGTCAACCATTCTCAAGATAGTTTCACGGTTATACTTGATTTTAACCAAATATATGTCAATTTGTCCTGCTTCAGAGTCCAGCAACTCCTTCACTTCATCGTGGAAGGATTGCTCGAGGGGCTTCTCTAATTCCTGGCCCGTCTATCTCCTCTTCTGTAACTCCTTGAAGTAGCCCGCAGACTCTTTCTCTTTACCTTCGAACTCTAAGTAAAGTTTGTCATACTTATCCTGCAGTTTTTCTACCTGTTTTGTTTATCATGCTCAAGCTGTATTTTCTGCTCTTTGAACTCAGTCCCTGTCTCTGACTTCCTGTTTCTTCTCAAGTTTGTTGCCTTCTGTGGAAGAGGCTGTGCTCCTACGTCTGTTACTAGCGTCTTGCAATTGCTTCGTGAGATAAGCCATATCCTCTCTGAGGAGTCTTCATTCCTCGGCCTGGGTTTCTGAGTCTCTCGCTACCAGCATGAGTTCCTCTAGGATCTTTTTTAGTTTGTTGTGAAGATCACTCTTCGGGATCTTCTATACATGACTCATCCTGGTCACTTCTTCCTCGAGCTTAGCAGCTCGTCTGAGAGCCCAACACATGGCCTTGGCAGCTGGGCAGAGCCGCTTTCGACGTTTGCCATTCTTATTTGAGTTTCGTCGGGTGACTGCCTGTTCCGACTAGAGCCACTTACCTCCGTTGGCTGCCCTGGGGCCACACGACGCCGAACCGCGAGGTAGAGGTAAGTTCCCTACCGGTGATTAGACTATGGAGTATTCTAAAAAACAGCCACTGGCTAGCCTTTCTCCAATTCAAATTTGATACGTACGCTTTGGATCATTTGTCTAATCACATTGGCTCTCGGCGCCTTTGTTCGTAATAAAATAACATTAGTAAAACTCAAACTCCCTATTTGTATCAATCCTAGAATTTCTGTGATTAGAATGAAATCGCAATATAAAAGTCAAGGATGGCTACACTTGGCCACTTGGCAAGCTTTACCAACGTTGTTTCACCAAGCACAAATAACAACTGTTAAAATTTCGAGGCACAAACTTGATAATTTAAGTAATATCATTGCTTATAAAATACTAACTAATACGATATGATTTTTTTTTCATACGGCACGTTAATCAAAATCCGGTCACTAATTTCGATCGAAGAATTGTAACTCTTTTATTTGATAGCTGGCAGAAGGGGAATCTATTTCATTAATGTCTTTCTCATATGTAATATGGTAATAGTATACTGAATAATTGTTTTCAATATTTTCTGGAGGGCATATTTTTTTGGCTGATAAAATTTTATTTTTACCCGGTTATTGGTTATGGGCAAAAGTGCCGAAGAAAGACGCAATTTTTTCATGGTGAATAAGCTTACAAAATATGGTAGTTAAGAGTCTGAGAATGCTTCCGTGCACTCAGAGTTTTGCTGCGCGGAAAAAAATCTCACATATTATATAAGGTAGCACGTTATTTTGTCATTCATCACAAATATCGAAATTATGTGAGCAGAGAAACAGGTCTGCGCAAGTGAAATAAAAGGCAATGTGTCCCCTATCAAGGGGAAAGAAAAAGTTAAAGGGCACATTTCATACGTAAAAATAAAGTTTTTCCTTTTTACCACGAGCATTTCGAAGCTCATCATGCTCCCGCCTCCCTCCATTCTGGAGATAGGCCCTTCAAGATTGAGATTTTTTGTGGGGTCTCCTATATAGTGTAAAAAAATAGGTTTCTTCCGGGCCCCCGTGCTAAAGCCTTGCCAGCCCTACCCTTGTAGGGGGTCATAGTGCTCACTTCACCTATTGAGGATAGACGTTCGATTTCATACTCAAGAGATATTGACCGACAAAACTCAGATGAACAGTTTATGATTCAATGATTAGCATCATGATTATTCATCTGGTGATAGTTATAATCAAAGCTCTTGATCCGTGAACATTCCTCCCAATAGGCTTACGGGACTCCAACCTCGTGAGTCCCAACAATGAGTTCATCCGGGCACGGCAAAGAGGCCCATGGCCCCACATCTCACAGTAGGAAGTGAGTGTCCACATCTCTCCCTCCCCACGCTGAGATCTTTAGTGGACCTCCAGGACGGACTCTTCACGCCCCCCCCCCTAATATGTATTTGTAGTAGGAAAACAAAAAGGGAATCACATTTGATAAGAATCATCTCGGGGCCCCCAGCAGAGCCCAGCCAGACCCACTCCCTTTGCGGGAGGCCATGCAGGGACTTCAGTTGAAGAGGAGGATTAATGCGCATGTTCACGAATCAAGAGCTTTGATTATAACCATCACCAAATGAATAATCCTGATGCTAATCATTGAATCATAGGCTGTTCATCTGAGTTTTGTCGGTGAATATCTCCTGAGTATGAAATCGAGCGTCTATCCTGAATAAATCCTGGTAGGGCTGGCAGGGTTTTAGCACGAGGACCCGGGAGAAACACATTTTTTACACTATATAGGAGACCCCACCAAGAATCTCAGTCTTGAAGGGCCTATCTCCACGATAAGATCTGACGCAATGATTTATGACAATAAATATGCAAATTAAGAGGTGCTGCCTAACCCCGCTTTCATTCTGCCCTGGGGCTATGATCTTATCGGGATGGCAGTAGAGACACACTTCTTTTGGGATTAAATATTCAAAAATTTGTTTCTGTTTGTTCTGCAGGACATTATTATTATTACCAAGGGTTCCGTGGAACCGCCTTATAACCGAGGACCTTATATCAAGGGTTCCGCGAGAAAGTTTATGTTGGAAAACCCTGATATATAGAGAACAGATATAGGTATACAAAAATGGGCAGCTAAAACATTTTCCAGATTATTTGGAAATAGACTTGGAAGTCTGGGGGGGGGGGGCACGATGATGATGATGTCAATTCACATATGCATGTATACATTAGATCAGTCGACTCCACCTTTGACGCTGACGGGGGACCTGTATCTCCGCCCATGTCCAGACCCGAAACAGTACCACACTAGAGATACTTCTAGTATGGTGTTGGCTGAAAGAGGTATTTATTTGTCTGAATCGAACAAGGAATCCAAACTTGGGCTGAGGGGGATTCGACTAATGAAGGGAACTCAATTGGAAAAATATTGAGAAAGAGTAAAAATATCTTTAACAAAAAAGAGAGAAGGAACCTAATTTTATTCACAAACTAGCTTTTCTCTAGAGATAGGTGCCATTTTTGGAACTGCAACAAAGGAAGTGTGTTGAGATGAATTAAGTATTGAACGGCATTTCAAAACACTGAAAAGTATTGCATTTGCCTGCGCTCATTTATCCACTCCGCGCCTTCCCTTCAAACTTATTTCTATGTGTAGAAATTCGCGTGAGTGAAAGCACCGTCATAATAAATCTGTCATAAAAAATGTCGCCCCTGTAATCAATGCTGCCTTAGGTGGCCACTTAGTCACCTCGTGCCTGGCGCCGGCTCTGATAGAGTATTGACTATCGTTAGAAAACGCGTGATAGTACCAAGATAAAATAGACTAACTTCACATGGACCAGGTAGATTAGTTGTAGATATGAAAAGATGCGCACAAGCGTCATTACCTGGTGCTCCTCTATGTCCATGACATTACACGGAAACAGATTTGCGATACATGTATTCTTATTACTTGTGTTACATTCTTGGAAAAGAAATTTCGGTATTTTGGTTTGAGAAAGTTATTTTTTATTTTTATTTATTTATTTATTATATACAAACCTGTGCAAGGCCAGTAGGCTCTAACTCCACAGGTGCACAATTCAAACAATCAATGAAATTGGAAAGAGACGGCAGGGAACATCAGTACACATTCATACACACGAATATATGCAAAGAGAAAAATGCGTAAAAGATGACGCTAAAAAAAAAAAAAAAAAAAAAAAAAAAAAATCCCCGAACACAAAACAACAATAAAATAAACATGTTTACACAATAAAATTCAATATATAAATCAGAAAAAAATACATGTATGTGAAAGTATGTATGTATGTATGTATGCCCTTTATACAAATCTACAGTTTTAGACCGATCGTCGCCAGATTTTGCATATATACCAAACAGGACCGGGATTGAACCGTAGGCTACTTTAAAAGAAGTTCGTCAGAGCTGGGCAAATGCCCGAAATGGGCGAAAAACTGCCGGGCAACAATGGTTTTGGGGCCTCAACAATTACTTTCGGAACGTTTACTTTGGTTACCGTGGTTCCTAACAATGCGTTTCAGACGTGTATATGTCTTTACAATGGTTTGTCACATCTTTAACGCTGCCATCATTACAGTTTATTCCTTTATAATGGTTTGGCTCTTTTCCAATACTCCCAGTAATTGAAGAAAACCCTGGAAGCGCCAGATATTTTTGCTTGCATGTATGCAGGGTGTCCTGTAAGTGATAATGCGGCCTTTATCTCATCAACCACCCATCGTTGAGGTATAGTTTCAATTTAAAAAGTGCTTAAAAGGAGTTTGAATAATATTCGCTGCAGAAGCTGGACATCTGACGTCACTAACAACAGAGAACAACAACTACGACGATAAAACAGGGAATAAAAATGTTCAACGCCAGCTGATGAACTCAATGATTGCCTCAAATCATCAGCACTCTACTTCACCAAACACCAACTCTGGCCATATCACTACATTGCAATTTACTGCCATTAGTGAGATGGGTTGGAAGTGAAGGCGCTGTCTATCTGTGGTCGCCTCGAGTTTGTTAGGACATCAACACTCTGGCACGGAGCTAAAAAATTATCATTATCCACCAACATGCGAGTTGAACTGCAAAATGACTCAGCACTGCTACCATTTTCACATCAGTTGATCAAACTTGGCAATGGAAGAACTCCCGTAGACCCAAGCACTGGACTGATAACGTTCCCAAATGGATTTTGCCAGTTATTATATATATAAACTCAGTTCAAGAACTTGCAGACAAAGTCTTCCCAAACATTCAACAAAATCACCGAAACCATGAGTGGCTTTGTGAGAGTGCGATTCTGACACCGAAAAATGACAGTGTGAACAAGATCAACGGAAAAATCCTAAAAATTATTCCGGGAGACTCCACATCTTACAAATCGGTTGACACTGTCACAGACACAGCGCAGACAGTTCTGTATCCTGCAGAATTTCTGAATTCCTTTGGATATTCCGGGTGTGCCACCACACAATTTGACCCTCAAAGTCGGAGCACCTAAAATGATTTTAAGAAATTTGGAGATACCGATACTCTGCAATGGCAACAGACTCTGCGTGAAGAAATTGCACAATTACATCATTGAAGCAACGATTCTAACTGGATGTACTGGAGGAGAAGACGCCTTCATTCCACGTACCCCAATTATCACTGAAGAAATGCCATTCACTTTAAAGCGATTAGTTCCCGATTCGTTTAGCTTTTGCCATGACAATCAACAAAGCGCAAGGCCAGTTGTTAGTAATGGCAGGTATCAACCTACATGAGCCCTGTTTTTCACACGGACAGCTTTTCGTCACCTGTTCGCGTGTTGGTAATCCCAAAAATTTGTACATCTACACAAAAGATGGACAAACAAAAATATTGTGTATCCACAAGCGATTGCCTGAAGTTTTTAATTAAAATATTTAAAAATTAAAGTAATTTTTTTTTTACTTAATGCAGAAATATTTGATTAAGAAATAATTAATAAGCTATATATATGTAAATTTTTTACAGGGCGGGCAACGTCGCCGGGTATCAGCTAGTATATATATATTTTAAAAAAAACACACAAAAAAAAAATAAATAAATAAAATAAAAAAGTAAATAAATAAAAAATCATCACATGTAATTCCAAATTGAAATAATCAATAGAACTGATGGGAAAAAAAAGTTATATAAATAAAACAAGCATATATGCACCAATAAAACCCGACATGAACTAAAATGCATAGCACATTAAAAATGTTGAAAGATCAGAAGCGAAATGTTAGTCTGCTTGTCTCAACGTGGAGTGCTACCAACCTGCTATGTCGAGATTTTTAGAGATGACTGCTGCCTTGCTTTCGACACGAAAAATCATCGTGTCTGGGTGTGGAACGCTCTTGTTCAACGGCACAATATGAACCCGACCCATACTATATGATACATTTTTGCTCTTTGGAATTATTGGGGGGGGGGTGTGGGTGCGTAGCCCATTTATAAAAAAGTCGGTTGTAATTTCGAGGTGTCATTGTGAGTTTGTATCCAGTTCGCAAAAGCTTTGTCACTGTGAGCAGAACAACAAATTTGCATTCAGCTAAAATTAGAGTAAAAATGCCCATAACAAACTTTTTAAGAGCAATATATATTTACCAAGAAGCAGTGTGGTGAGGTTATAATAAATAGTCTGTTAATCAGGTCTGCTGTGTGAAATGCCAGCTCAAATAATGAGATAAAAAAATCAGTTTGATACACCTTAATTTTACCTAATCACGGGCCAGCTGTTGGCCATCCCTGCCCTGCAGCATGAATTTCCAACAGCGCACATTAATTCACGTCAACTGGATCCTGATTTCGCAAGAACCCATGGAAAGCTTCAAACTTTTCCATCCATCTAAATAAGCTGCATCCCATTCAAAATCCCAAAATAAAATAAATGATCAGTAGCGTAGAGTGAAGCATTCCATGGAAATATCACAGTTGCGCATCCCAATCGGTCTTCGACTGAACACCAAAAAAAATCAACGAAAGCAAAAAAACTCGACAGTTTTTTTACCGCCAGGTAAAAATCGACGGCGTAGTTCTTATCGAATGATGATGATGATGGTGTCGTCGATCCTCCCTCTTGTTCTCGAGGCCACAAAAAAAAAACGTTGTAGCACGACCTCCTCCTCCACTGCAAATAATTAAAGAACAAAAAAAAGTGCTCTCGGAAACAATAATAATAAAGTTGTTCACCCTCTCCGACTGATTAGTCGTCGGCTCTTTTGCGACGACGACGACCACCAAGACCTTCCAATGGCGTATATATATAGTACAGTACTTGTGTATGTATGCTGTACACCTTGTGGCTGATGATTCTCTCTTTTGGTGGGTTGTTTCTCTAATCCGGGGGCACCGCTTGAACAGATTGTTATTCCAGCCGAAACCTAATTCGATTACAGCTTTTGCCGCTTTTCCTGAATAGGATAGATTCCCCCGGAACGAACTAGGTTACATCACCCCGCAATCCCCTCTGGTGATATTAGCGAGCGCCGGGACCCGGGCTCGGATTGAGGGCCCCCACCACCAACCTCCCGTCCACCACCACCAACCTCCCGTCCACCACCAGTTTAATTCTACCGCGTTCGCAAATTGCCAATCGCTAATTCTATTAGATTCTAATACTTGCTTCCGCTCTCGCTCTCTCCGGGCTGAGCTTTGCTCTCTTTGCGGTTTGTGCTCTCTCTCTCTTTTCATATCTTTTCTTTTTTATATATATATTCCGTTGTTCTAAAGCTTCTTCTGATTATGAGCGAGGTTTACCATCTCCCGTCGCGACTATCTCGCCAATCCCTTCGCCAAATAAATCACCTCCGTTTCCATCGTCCCAGGTAAGGCAACAACACTACGTTACTCTTCAACTGATTTCTTCCTACTTTTTGTCCTCTCGGGACCGAAATTTCTTTGTCCAACTATTTTTTGAGCGCGTAACACATTATTGTAGAAAAAGCATAAAATGATGTATTGCTTATAAAGATTAAGGATCTCCTCAGAGAGCGTTCCGATTCAAGTGCTGCCGCTACACTGAACAACTAATTTTTATTGAGTTTCTGCATCCTAAACCGAAATAATCTCATTCCTTATGTAATTCGGAATGCGACACGAATTTAACCACAGAAAAAATTAGATTTGCTGCACTTTCCTCTGAAATCGCATATTTAATACAAACATAATAGCACAATACAATACATTGAAACACGACAAAGTACCGTGGATTCCACTGAAAACGTCACCCAAACAACAACGTTTCCCCCGATTAATACGAACCCAACTAACTTTCTACTACTAAACCACACATAACAAGCGTTACACAGAAACAAAATTTCACGTCAGGTTCACTACACGTACAAGTACATTGTTACACGTACCGATTCGTTAAAAGTTCCACAGAGAAATGTGGAGAAAATAGTTTTCAAACTATGAGTGTATGAGTGAAGTGTAATGATTGTATCGTTGTAGGCCAATTGCTCTCTGTAGTGAGGCTTTTAACGGGGAATTTTATATTTGACATCCATATTTTTTATGGGCAAATTTTTTTCAACCACCTCGTTTGTGCAATTTGCTTGTTGTGGCCCTTGTATATGTATTATATCGGCTCGCATTTGGACTAAATTGGGAACCACAAAAAACCAACTCCAGCCGACCACCACTGTGGCGACGCTGGGGTTTGAACCAATTACTTCTACTACACATCGTGATTTCCCGTTTAAATCGTTTTCCCGCTGATAAGGGTTTGTCATGTTGGTTTTTTTTTCTGAAAAACGTTATGAGCGGGGGGATCTACTGTATAGAGAAAACAAAATTAATATACAGACGGCACAAATATATAGAAACCACCAATTACATAGAAACACAACATTAAACATAGAAACACAACAAAGAGTATACAGAGGCGCAAATATATTTCGGCCCATCAATCCATTTATCGGCATATGACACGTACTTCGTTTTGCATTGGGCATGTACTAGACATAAGTAGCATCTCATAATCTGTCCAACAGTAGTCGGCCATCATCGAAGTTTACAATTTTCCCGCTGGTAACGGTGCTATGCTCCTTACCGCTTTGAGTTCAAACCCGGGTCCTAGCGATGCGAGTCCGTCACTATGACCGCTCGACCACCACAGTGGCTACCTATGTTGTCAGACTCTCTCGGAAGAACAATAACGAGTGATGAGTTTAAATATATATTCATGGTGATTTTGTGTGCGTGCGTGCGTGAGCGAGATTAAAGAAAATATCGTTGTAGCGGTTTGAAAATCTCTTCAAAAAGTACCGTTATTCGAGGATTTATCATAGTGCAGGATATTCAAAACAAGATCTGGAAAAAATATCGTTGTGGATGGATTTATCATTATATCGAGTATCGTTGTAGCGAGGTTCAACTGTATTCTGCTCTCTGTAGTCGAGGAATTTTTTTTTCCTTGTGGAAAAATTACGTGACATTTGGCAGAGAGAGATAGCAATTTTTTTACAGCAGTTTCATTTTGCACGTGTTAAGAGTCTGTGACTCATTATTGACACACGCACGAAATGAAAAATTGAAATCCTACAAAAAAGTAGGAGGAAACAAATTCAACTTGGGTACTTCATGCCACAGCATGACAGACGCGAATGTTTGTTTTTCGAAAATACTCGTCTACACTCTCTTCGAAATCGAAATGTTAAAAAAACATTACGAATTACGTATCGTTTCATTTTTAGAATTCACGACGAAAATCAACGTATAAAATCGGCATGGAATATCGCCAAACGAAACGAGTGAAAACGGAGCTGAGGCGCCAAACGGAATGCGGCAGAGATGATCGAAGGGTGGGTGAGTTTGATCCCGGTAAAAGAAATCGACTACCACCACCACAATCTCAAGCGTCGAATAGTAGTTCTTAATTGGAAGATCAAACATGGAAAGACTCTCTCTGCTTACCTTATCAATAGAACCAAAACGGCGGCGGCGAACGGACACGAATAAAAACACCGGCCGTGATAGCACCAGGATTATGATGAGAGAACATCGCGCTATAAGATTATTATTATTATTATTACTCACACTAGAGTGGAGAAGGAGGGGAATCCCCCCTTTTCAATCGAATCTGCTTTCATTCCCGCAGCGATAATAATAAATGTCGTAGCCGAAACCGCCAAAAGCCGATTTCGTTCCAATTTTAATAAAGACGACCCGCGGCCAACGTCTTACACAATGCTACAACACACACACACAGATAGATGGAGAGGTGTTAACGGGAGAATTTTCGAACGCGAATAAATCACGGTCTTGCGACAAATCAATTCGTCGAAGCGAAAATTACACTCGACACGAATTGATGGTCATCGAACTTTCAAAGAATAATAAGACAATATACACACACATTTCTCATTTGAATAAGATACTCTATTTTTCTGGAGAGTATTTGAGAAATTATCCGCGCGATTTCTGCGTGACTCGCGACATTCGTTACTGGACGGGAGACAATTCTTATCAAATGCATACATTGAATGGATGCATTGACAAAAAAATGTGGACGAGAAATTAATAACAAATCAACTAGTTGGCATCATGGCCTATAGACATCATATATTATCATGGCTATACAGTCACCCCCCCCCCCCGGTGTTCGCGGATTTTATATTCGTGGTGTCTTTCCGTTTCTTTTTTTAACACTGTCGAGGTAGTAATTCTCGTATTGGAACAAAATATAAGTTGTACGTGTTGAATAAACGTTCAAAAAATCCTTCTCAAAGGTATTTTTTAGTGCTTCTGTTAGTGTTTCTATAAAACTGTACTTTAAATGTTTCTGAAAACGAAAAACTTGAAAGAAAAATTCGAAATATTGAAAGAGATTAGCTTCATTGCTGCGGTTTCCCGTTGTTATGGCATCAATGAGTATACATTCAAATATGAATAAGAATAAAATTCGCTCAGCCGTTGTTGCAGTTACACCTGCAAATATACAGCAATGGATCGATCCACATGTCTCTCATGTAGAAAGTGCTGTTTTTCTGTGGATGCGGTAAAAAAGATATGCAAGTTATGTATTGCATAACTTGTACACCATAGTCGTTATTATTATTTAAATCTGCAAATCCGTGAGGTATTGATAAAAAGAATAGGTCACATCTCCCAGTACTTTGCATGTACGATGCAGAAGCTTGGATTACGAAAACCCTTTTTCCGAATTGTTAATGGAGAAGGATTCACTGATCTCTACATCAGTGAACCCTTCTCTATTAACAATTCAGGAAAGTGTGAGAAATTAGAGAGTTAATTAATAGCAATTCAGAAATCGACAGAGGAGGCATTAATCGAGCTGACTGCTTCTGAAACCGAAGCGATACTTTTTGAAGATGATCAAGATGGAGGATTAGAAGAGACAAGTTCATTATGAGCAACATAGCAAACGCTTCGTTAGTTTAAATCGGCAATAAATTGTTTCCATGAAATAGACTCATCTATGGTACGTTTTTCACAAGTAGAAAAATCGGTAGAGGAAGCCTCGTTACCATACTCTAACAAATTGACTAAAATAAAGAAACGGCTACAGACATTATGTTGTTCTTCCCAGAAAGCATTGCCTTGAATCACTGCAATCCCCCACCACCACCTCTACTTCTTCCACGCAAAGCAGATGCTATAAAAATGAAATGCCTAAAGAAAAAAAAATTAGGGTTTGGGTTATTCGCGAATTTTCCGTATTAGCGGTTTCACTCACAGGTGCTTAACGAAAAGGTCACTTAAACGAAAAGATCAACATAACATACAGGGTGGGCAAAAAGTCCGTAAAAACTAAAAATGAATAAAAACCGGAAAAATAACCGAAATAAAAAAACTGTTTGCAGGGTTAGCATCGCTAGGTCACGGGAATTTTTTTAAGACGGGAAAAAAGTAACTCAAAAACAGCCGATATGTGGCGCTGGTACGAGCAACTTCGGTGGAAATATGCAACTGAGAAGGTTATAAGAACTTGCGCTCATAATCCACAATCAGTCCACCGTTGTAAAACGTGTATGTGAACAAGGATGCTGAGTGCGAAGGATAAAGCTTTGTTGGTGAAGTTGTTTTACGTGAACCACAGGAATCAGCGACCATTGCCTTGCGTAAATTCCGAGTTCAGAAGCATCTGAGGACTGGAAAAGGGCCTTTAACAGCGACAGGCCTCATAAAGCTTGTTTAGCGGTTTGAGGAAACTGGAACGCTGGAGGATCGTGTAAGAGCCGGACAACCGTATTTAAGGAAAGCACGTTCGCCGCGTGTTGCAGCCGAAATGGAAGCGTTAGCATCCGAATCAGCTGCAGGGACCAGCAGTGCTTGTGAAGCTGCCAGACGCTTGGGCTTACCACCATCCTTGGAACGCAATATTCTTCATTGAATCCTTGATGATGGATGGAATCCTTGATGATCCTGAATCCTTGACAGATTGCAGTCATGTCGTGAACTTTTACCAGCGGATACCGTACATAGGGAAGCATTTGCGAGGTGGGCTTTCTCCAAAATCGAACAAAATCCCACCTGGATCGTTAACATCTTGTGGACAGATGAAGCTCATTTTTTACTTCATGGCAGGGCCGTCTTTAAGAGCATCGTGGGCCCCCGGGCCAATTGATTTTTCTGAAGCCCTACCATGCAAATTTTCGAAAATCTCAACCAGATCCCATTTTTGTGAGGCCCCTTTTCTCTTGAGGCTCCCGGTGGGGCCCATACCTTAAGACGGCACTGCTTCATGGCGACGTTACTACCCATAACTGTTGCATCTGGGCGACGTCTATACCACTTGAGTACACGCAGAAACCATTGCATTCCCCCAAAAGTGACAGTGTGGTGTGATTTCACAGGATCGTTCATCATAGGACCCTTCTTCTTTGAAATGCAGTGTCCAGTAAATGGGGGGGGGGAAGGGGGAAACGGCTACAGTGAATGCGCAGCGTTATTTAACGCCTCTGCCCGAGAAGGTCGTGCCATGTTTGCGTGAAAGAGATGCGCTTTCTACCGTCACGTTTATGCAAGATGGAGCAACTAGTCACACTGCTACTCCGGTCAAGGCATTCCTGATACAGACGTTCGAGGAAGACAAAATCATTAGCAGGTTCGCATGGCCTACTAGGTCTCCAGATTTGACACCTGCAGCCTTCCGGTTATGGGGATATTTGAAATCCCGGGTGTATCGATCCGGTCCACCCAATCTGTCGGAACTGAAAGATGCGATCCGCTGAGAGGTGTCACATATACATCCGGACCTGCTACACTCTGTCGTTGCTGGATTTGTGACTCGCCTACAATGTGTTATTCCCTGTGGCGGTGGTCATGTGGAACACATACTGCTGTAATGAACGATTTGGAGGCATTCTGTCCATTAATTTGCGTATCTATTGTTTGACTTGTGTGCGTCAGCGCCACCTATTGGATGTTTTTGATTTATTTTTTCCTTCGTCTTAAAAAAATTCTCGTGACCTAGCGATGCTAACCCTGCGAACCGTATTTTATTTCGGTTATTTTTACAGTTTTCATGAATTTTTAAAGTTTCCATGGACTTTTTTGACCACCCTGTATAAAATGCAACACAAACAGTACAGAATTAATGTTACGACAATTTACGTAACATAAAAGTGCCGTATTTCCACACGAGCACCTTTTCACACATTTAGATGTAACCCAAGCACAAAAATCACTCATATTGAAATGTGATATTTTTATGCAACGCAATAAAGCCCCTTAATTCACCATCTTTACCAAAATCAAGATCGAAATAATTCATATAATTTATAAATGATTAATAATGAAATGAAATATGGCTATATATATTCATCTCATACATATATATGTGTGTAATATATATATATAATTTTTTTTTCCCCTTTAATTCACTGCAGACCTGACGAAGCATTCCATCTCCCGAAAAAGGCCATTTACACCAATAAATGACGTTTCACTGGCACTTGGTGACATTTTTAGCCAGAACCGACAAAATATCTCGCTTATAGGATCCCAACCTACCGTATCCCTCTTGCTAAAATATGGTCACATTGATCATAAATGACAGTTTCAATATAGTCGATAGCATCTGATTGCATGTTTCATCTCAAAACACATTAAAAGCGATAAAAATGTATGGAATCATTAATGTCGTTATAACAAAGTTTGACTGCAATAAATAGACCCAGATAATTTAATGTTTTCCATTCTAAAGTAAAAAATAATGAGAATGAAAGCATAACATAAAGGAGAAGAAATTACCACAATTTCGAAGTCCCTATAAATATAATCACACCTGTAATTTATTGTCAAACATTAATTATGTAGTGTTTGTGTTGAATTCTATGTATTACGGGCCATTCAAGTATTACGTAAGCAGATTTTCAGCAATTTTTGACCCCCACCCCTTGTCAGCAAAAGTCAGCAAAACACTGACCTCCCTCCCCCCTGTCAGCAAAATTTCGTCAGCAGCTTAGAATATTTCATATCTTCAAAAAGGGGTGGTTGATGACGTAAGCAACTTTCAAGCCCCCTTCCCCCCTCGATGCTGATGTAATACTTGAATGACCTCCTATGTTTGGGTTTTTGTTTTACAGTGCCACCTGTGAGCGAAATTTGAACTTTTTTTTCGATAAATTACAAAAAAGAAAACTCTAGGCCATGATAAGTATTTTAATGGAAACCACACTTTTATTATGCCAATCGGTTGATTTTTTTATTAATTTTCACTTTTTCTTGTAACCAACTTATGGACCAATCGGATAGCACTATTCCGCAAATGTCCAATCAGGACGCTGCATTAGTATCTCACGCCGGCTCACAGCTTCATTCTGACCACGACGTTTGAAGTGAACAGACGTACTTCTTCCGCTGAGCAACCGAGCCTGAAGATTTGGTATTCAACCCAAATGGGAAACTCGGTCAGCGAAACTAGTGGTTAAATTTTTCCTCTGAAGACGGCACCCATTGGTGTTGAAATGCATTAGGACTTTTATTTTTTTTTTTGTATTTGTTATATACTTTATATTTTGTTATACACTTTGTTTATATACCTTATTCGTTGGTGTCTTCTAAATATTCTTGGGCAAAGTGGATCAACTCTTCTATTTTCACAATGTGTCTAAAAAATCTCGTCCATCCCGTATTTCGATAATTTTACATAGTGTTCATTTTTCGGCGTATCATATTATTTGTTATACGTACTGATTTGGTTAATATCACTAAAAAAAAATATTTTTGGAACTAAACAACACGGTTTCTACAAAAGTAGCACTCTATAACCACCTAAACAGCCAGAATTTACCAACAAACTACGTTCTTCAATATGGGAAATCTTTTGATAAAATTTGTCATGATGGTCAGATAGATAAGTGTATTTGTCTAAACCTACCATTCTGTATTATTAAATTCGTCAAACAATATCTTGGCTCGTGTATTTTTCGAGTCTAGTTAAATGATACTACATCACAACAGTACTGACGGGGAATTACCCACCTCTGACTTGGATGGCTTCTCGACTGACACTATATAACCTGGCAAATTAAAATGTGTGCTAATTAATGCCAGAAGCTTGGTAATACGAAAGATTTTTAGAAACTATTACAACTACGAAACTAAACAACTACGATAGTTGTAGAGGGCCTGGATCTTACAGACATTACAGAATCTTCGGCAAACGATGGGGATGAATCTTAACACATCCTCAGGATACGATACTTTTTTGAGAAATAGATCTGATAAGAAAGGGTTGGAGTTTTGATATAAATTGAAGAGCCAAAAAAACTGGTACAGGCATGCGTATGCAAATAAAGAGATATGGAACCAATCAGAATACGGCGCTGCGGTCAGCAACGCCTATATAACACAACAAGTGTCTGGCATAGTTGTTAGATCGGTTACTGCTGCTACAATGGAAGGTTATCGAGATTTAAGTGAGTTTGAACGTGGTGTTATAGTCGGCGCACGGGAGATGGGACATAGCATCTCCGAGGTAGCGATGAAATTTGAATTTTCACGTACGACCATTTCACGAGTGTACCGTTACGGCCGGAAAAAGATATGCGAGAACGGGACCAACGTCGACTGACGAGAATCATTAAACGTGACAGACGTGCAACCCTTTCACAAATTGCTGCAGATTTCAATGCTGGGCCATCAACAAGTGTCAGCGTGCGAACCATTCAACGAAACATCATCGATATGGGCTTTCGGAGCCGAAGGCCCACTCGTGTACCCTTGATGACTGCACGACACAAAGCTTTACTCTTCGCCTGGGCCCGACAACACCGACATTGGACTGTTGAGGACTGGAAACACGTTGCCTGGTCTCACGAGTCTCGGTTCCAATTGCTTCGAGCTGATGGACGTGTACGGGTATGGAGACAACCTCATGAATCCATGGACCCTACATGTCAACAGGGGACTGTTCAAGCTGGTGGAGGCTCTGTGATGGTATGGGGCGTGTGCAGTTGGCGTGATATGGGACCCCTGATACGTCTAGATACGACTCTGACAGGTACTGTCACCTGTAAGTAATGCACGTAAGCATCCTGTCTGATCACCTGCACCCATTCATGTTCATTGGGCATTCCGACGGACTTGGACAATTTCAGCAGGACAATGCGACACCCCACGCGTCCAGAATTGCTACAAAGTGGCTCCAGGAACACTCTTCTGACTTTAGACACTTCCGCTGGCCACCAAAATCCCCAGACATGAACATTATTGAACATATCTGGGATGCCTTGCAACGTGCTGTTCAGAAGAGATCTCCACCCCCTCTTACTCCTACGGATTTATGAACAGCCCTGCAGGATTCATGGTGTCAATTACCTCCAGTACTACTTCAGACATTAGTCGAGTCAATGCCACGTCGTGTTGCGGCACTTCTGCGTGCTCGCGGGGGCCCTACACAATATTAGGCAGGTGTACCAGTTTTTTTGGCTTTTCAGTGTACGTGAAATCATGTTTAAAGGCTAGAGAGTATAACGTGCAGAGAAGTGATATTGAAACTATATGGGTTCAGCTTGAGAACAAAAGCCGTCATAAACTTATTGTTGGGGTTTGATACAATCCACCGAATAGGGATCCAAACTACATCGAAAAATGTTTGATGAAATTTCCTACATGTGTGAGCGTAAGAGGGTTCTCATACTAGGGGATTTCAATTACCCAGGTATTAATTGGGAGAACCTTTCATCTAGAGATCAGTATGAAAGAGACTTTCTAGAGTTGGTGCTCGAAAATATTTTGTATCAGCATGTATCAGAAGCCACTAGGGGTACTGCTATTTTGGATTTAGTTCTTACTAGTTCTGAGGATCTAGTTGAACATGTTTCGGTGGGGGAAGAGTTTTCTTCCAATGATCATCGTATAGTCAGATTTCACTAACTTTTCCTCGGGTAAGGTTGATAACAAAAGACTGGAGAGGGAGGTTAACGGAAGTTTTTAAAGACCGGTTGGAATCAGTAGGGGGTGGTAAGTCAATGGGAAAAATTTAGTACGAAGCTGTCCTCTGTTTTGCACGACGTCATACCCTTTATTCGAAAAAAGCGTATTTGTACATCGTACCCTCTATGGTTCACGGATAGCGTGCGTAACCATTATCTTGAAAAGAAAAGCTATGTCCAATTACCGTCCAGTGAGTTTGACGAGCTCCCTCTCGAAAATTTTGGAAATTAATCAAAAGGCAGTTTGTGGAGTGGATAGGTGAGAATAATGTATTGTCGGATAATCAGCATGGGTTCAGGAAGAGGACGTCATGTGTGACTAATCTTTTTTGCTTCTATGATCACGCGACCAAGGTTTTGGGTAAGGGCAAAAATGTAGATGTTGGTTACCTTGATTTCCAGAAGGCATTCGATTGGGTCCAACATGGTAAACTCTGGAAGCGTTTATACGAGATTGGGATTGGGGGCAACTTGCTGAATTAGATAGAATCGTTGTTACGAGATAGGTCACAACGAGTTATGGTGAACGGGGAATTCTCTGGTTGGACAGGTGTCACAAGTGGAGTTCCTCAAGGAAGTGTCCTTGGCCCCATACTTTTTTCACTTTTTATCGATATACTCGATCAGGGTATCGATGGGATTACTAACAAATTCGCAGATTATGTGAAGCTAATGGGGATAATCGGGAATCAAAGCAATAAGAAGTTACTCCAGACCAACTTAAACAGGATTGCAGCATGGTCAAATGAATGGAGCATGACGTTTAGCATAGACAAGTGCATGGTCGCTCACTTCGGTTCGAACAACCCACGTTTATCTTACGAGTTGAATGGTGTCGCTATCCCAGATGCAACTAGGGTCACCGATTTGAGAATTCTCATTGACGAGCGGCGTAAGTTTTCTGAACATTGCTCAGCGGCGGTCAAAAGAACGAATAAAATTGGTTTCATTTTCAAAAAGGGCTCCTCATGTTCTCCCAAAGTCATTCATTCACTTTTCCGAGGCTTAGTTCCTCCTGGACTAGGGTATGCTGTGACGTTTTGGAGGTCTATAATGGTCTCCAAAACGTCACAGAAGGACATGGACTTGGACCTACAGAAGGACATACATTTGGTTGAGGGGTGCAGAGCAACGTGTGTCCTTATTGGCACACGGGGCTTGAGATATGAAGAGAGACTTCATTTTTTGAATGTGTTTACATTGGATGAACACAGGTGTCGGTGAGATATGATCACCAAGTGTTCAAAATTTTCAACAGGATGGACCATGAACTTTTAGTACACCGCCAATCGACTGCTTTTACAAGGGGACACCAGTATCGATTTCAGCCTTCCAGACCAGTAAAGCGGATACCAGGGAGATTCTACAACTTGCGACCACGTAGGGGTACTGGAAATTCACGAAACTGATACGTCGTTGCACGGCGAACTTTATTGGAGAAACTATAAACACTTAACATGTTAACGTGGTGAATCAATGCCACCCATAATCCAGCTAGCCAGCCGATGTAGCTTCGGGAATGATGAAAATCTCCTAATTGCCCAGGAGAATTTAGACGTAGGATGCTTATGGAACAGGAATGTGGGCCTAGAATGAGCTGAAACATCTGGGTGTCCGACCATTGGCTGACTTGGACACTTGGACAAGGACATGTGACGCAAACATGACATCGATTCGTCGTTGTACGGCCTACACGACTAGTGACATCCAACGAACGCACCAACGGAATTTGATTATTGAGTCCGGACGTGCCCCAAGGACGCTATAATATCAATTTAGATTTCGATTCTTAGATCAGGATTTATCATAATTATTTCGTTGATTTATACTCCTGTAATAGGACTTGTTATTCTGTTATACAAATTTATATAGATACTAGGAGGGCTCTGCCCCCCCTTCCCACTTCTCTTCCCAACATATCTTGTTTATTTCGTCCAACTTCATCAGCGTGCTATGGAAAGGGGGAAAGGGACGTGTGAAAGAACCAGCTTACTGAAGAAGCGAATTTTAATAAAAATAATAATAAAGCAACAAAAAACAAATGAGGTTCATCAAGTACCCCCAGAAAACTTCTCCATGGGGGTCCCCAGATTCAATTCGCTGAATTTCAGTGAGGCCCCACACTGGATATATCTTGGGCTACCGATGTGTTGCAAATTTTACAATGTTAAACCACAAAAATCAATGAGATACATCCAGGGGCACCGAATTACAGCCTGCCAACAATTCCATGGAGCCCTGACCTGGAAGCTTGTCGGACACCCCCCTGTGAGAATTTTTCATTTTTATCAATTTTACAACGAATAAAATCCAGGGCCACACATCCAGTAGCGGGGACACAATACGCAGATTTTTAGTGGGGCCCCAGACTGGCTATATCTCGGGCTTCCGCTGTTGCAAATTCTACAGCAGAAAAGAATGAGATTCATCCAGGGCCCCCAAAATGAAACCTGTAAACATGGGGCCCCCGACTTGGAAGCTTGTCGGTCATCCCCCGGTGTGAGTACCATGAAAAATTTTCATTTGTATTTGTTTTACCAACGAATAAAATCCAGGGCCCCCAACCAATTACCCGGGACACCAATTCGCATACTTTTGGTGGGGCCCCAGACTGGATATATCTTTTGCTTCCGCTATCGCAAATTTTTCAACGTTAAAGCAGCAAGAAAACAATGAGATCCATCAAGGGCCCCTGGAAATGAAAACTTTTTACTTATACGTGAAATCTCTCCCGGGTACCCCGACCCTGTGTTGGGAGCACTGCTTTTGTGTGTATATTATACATATACATACCTCTCGGCATGGACCCCCCCATCTCCCACAAGGGCAGGGCTGACATGGGCCACAACGATTCTTATCACTTTTTGATTTTTCACACTATAAATAAATCACAGAGGGGCCCCTGAAAAGCTGGTTTGGGGGCTCGAAATCTAAATTCCAGCGTAAGGGCTCTGCTGTAGGATGTAGGAGCCTCTCGGTACATGCACATAACATGGTCCCGATGGGTCAAATGGGTCCCGATATGTGCTACAGTTAAATGAATATTTGACCCAAAATCGTAATCGACTTCCGTAACACAAAAACGTAACAGATTTCCGTCACTCAAAAACTTCACCCACTTCCGTCACTCGGTTGCTTAGCAACAGGCCCTTTTCGAGTTTGTGATTTTATATTATAGAGTATATACACTGCTCAAAACAATTAGGGGAGCACATGGTTTTAACAAAATTACGCAAAGATGTATACCGATAAGTAACATAAAATGAACCATCCATAATTTAAAGCCTAGCAGGAAACGGAAGAAGAAAACTTCATATGCAAATCAAAGTTCATGACGTCAAAAACCAGAAAAAGGAGATAAGGGCAGAAATTGGGATGTTGCAGAAACGTCTGTTTTACTGCCGTAACTGTGAAATTCGATTGCGCAGTATTTTTTTTTTGAGACAAGGTGACTTGAGGATGTCTCAACAACGTGATTTACCGGAATCCATGGCATGGCGGGTTATAGGCAGACTGGAATCCGGGCAAACACAACGTAGTGTCGCGGACGCTGTTGGAGTCGCCAGAAGTGTTGTTGCAAGGCTGTGGAATCGATTCCAAGAAACAGGAAATGTTAGACGTCGACCAGGGCAAGGACGGCCACGCGCCACTACAGCAACTGATGACCGGTATGTACGGTTAACAGCCCGTCGAAACAGAACAGAGAATGCTACGCAGCTGCAAAGACGGTTGTTCTTGGCAACAGGACGAAGGGTGTCCAGCCAAACAGTACGTAATCGGCTTCATGAGGGAGGGCTCTATGCACGTAGGCCAATGGTCTGCATTCCGTTGACCCCACGCCACCGTGCGGCCCGAAGAACATGGGCTGCTGAACATCGAGATTGGGAGCAACATGATTGGAGCCAAGTGCTGTTTACAGACGAGTCCCAATTCAGTCTGGAGTGTGACACCCGACGTGTTCTGGTATGGAGGGACAGGGGCACTCGAAATAACCCCGCATTCGTTCGTGAAAGGTCACAATACAGACGAGCTGGTTGGATGGTATGGGGTGGAATCAGCATATGCGGACGTACGGACCTGCATATCATTCGGAATGGCACTTTGACGGCCCGAAGGTATGCAGACGAGATACCGCGACCTCATGCCACCCCTTACGCTGGAGCCATTGGAGATTCCTTTGTTTTCCAGGATGATAATGCCCGACCGCATAGAGCTCGTCTGGTGGAGAACATGCTTGAAGCTGAAACAATACAGCGTATGGAATGGCCAGCGTGCTCTCCTGACCTGAATCCCATCGACGATGCATTGCTGCGCGACCAAGGCCGCCTGTTACTGTCCGAGACTTGCAGATTGCACTTCTTGAGGAGTGGAACAGTATTCCCCAAAGTCTGATCGATAACCTCATCGCATCCATGGCAAACAGGTGTGCAGCAGTCTTAGCTGTTCGAGGAGACCACACGCCCTATTAAAACTCATGCATCATGTCTAAACAGTACTTTTTTTTATCGTTTACATGTAACCAAATTGTTGCCCTAAATCATCTTTTCATGTTTTTTCCATATTTTTAAAGAATTAAAGCTTAATTCCAAATTTTTTTACGTCTTTTTTTCTGTATTGCGCTTTGATACGCGTGTACTATCCATTGTATGCAATACTTGGCTGTCTCGCACGGTTTTCTTCACTTTTTTGCTTGCTCCCCTAATTGTTTTGAGCAGTGTATATACATATACATATTTAATAAAATTCCGGATGCACCCATCTTTCGGGAACGCTTTGATATCTCCTTGAGATAGGAAGCGGGGTGTGTCCGGTCCTTCAATGTTCAGTATCGATTGGTGAGGGACAATGCAAGGTTATGGTGTCGCAGGGAATTTTTCTCTAATAGGGTTGTTAATAAATGGAATAGCTTACCCCCGGAGGTAGTAAATTGTAACACAATTGACACGTTTAAAAAGAAATACGATAAACATGTTGGGGTAAATCGAGAAGCTATCCATACTTAGAATAAGACAACCATAAGTATTCCTTATGGGCACTGTATAATATTTTATCATGTATATATTGTTTGTAATTGCAATTTTAATTGGGTTGCTGTATTTTGGAAATATATGACATCCATGTTTGTTTTGGGCATCTTTTTCTCAGCCACCTTGTTAGGCATTTTGCTTGTTGTGGTGTTGTATTTGTATATCTAATCCTAGACCTATCAGGACTTCAATTGCTCTCAGGGCATGTCCTTGTCCTTCTACTTCATAATTTGGGCATGCACGATGACCAAAAGAAATTACTGCTATTTATTCTGATGATAGTGCCATGATAGGTACAGTAAAAAGTTTGATAACAGCGTTATCAAGTTTTCAAGAAATGATCCAAAACGTTGAAGAGTGGTGTCTTCAAAGTCGGGCTCTAAATGAATGCCGGAAAAACTGTTTTCATGTAAGCAACTGGAAAAATTGAGCATCCCTCAAATGAATTTATAAACGTGCAGGGAAACATTATCCATACATCTGATACACATACACCAAGATATTTATGTGTATCCATTCATCGGATATACATAAATATCTTGATGTAATTTTCGATAAACGCCTTTCGTTCGTCCATCACTGTCCCGAAGTTATTAAAAAAGCCAAACAAGCCATAGAGATCCCTAGAAAAATTTGCAGGCAACAACAAACAATTTTTTTATCCACAACAAACTCATTTTGAGTAAATTGATCATACGTCCTACATTACGTTACGCAGCTCCTGTCTGGATGTTATGCTACTTCACCGAACACCAACTCTGCCATATCACTATATTGCAGTTTACTGCTATTAAGGAGATAGGTTCGAAATGAAGGCGCTATCTATCAGTGGTCGCCTCAAGTTCGTTAGGGAAAATATCTTATCTATATCCTCCCGCGTGTTTGAACCCTGGACGTCAACCTTCACGGTGGTAGACGAACATTTTACCACCACGCCACTCGGGGGCCCGGGGTACATGTTAGAAATCCAAATATTATTGCTCTTGAACATTTCCATAACACTCCGAAGCTCCCTGGTTTCTCAGAAATAAGCATTTACACAAACACAAAGATACCAAGATTGAAACCATCATAGATTTTATGCCAAAAGAAAATTTTTTCTGAAACTGCTATGATTATCTTCGCAACCCTGACTATATGAACTTCTTCGTGTAATCTCCAATTGTAATAGCACTGATACATTTAGACTTAAAAAGATTAAAAATTTTCTCGAGATGTCCAGACCCAATGTTCCGGGTCTTTGACATGCACTTGTATTATACATATATGTGGCTAATTCTCTTCATTCTAGTACTGATAGAGTCGATACGCTGCGTACTTCATGGCTACACATATTAAATGCCCTATTTACTTCAAGTAAAATATTATTCATCATTATTAACACCATCATTATCATCATCATATACCATTAGTCACATCACTATTAACATGTTGCATCTTCAGCATCTTACTGGTGACCTTGTTGTCATTTATTCATATTGCATAATATTATCACATATAATTAGTTAGCATCAATTATCATCAATACATAGTACTCATTAGTCCCTGTGAAGGTGGCTGGTAACTGCCCGGGTAAAGATGTACTTCCATCCGCATTTTAAATTTTTCGCCTCGTCAGAGTTGGTGTGAGATGACTTAAATTGTCATCATCGCTATTGCCTTATGCCAACCATGGCTTCAATGCAGTACTGTATTTAATTGGCAGAGCGATTATGGAGTGGATATGAGCTGTTAAAGTCTCATCCCCGATATACGAATGAAGGTTGAAGGTACTGATTTGTGTGTGTGATTATCATAATGTAACAAAATATTGAATTATACCGCGCGATTAAAGGCAAAAAAGAAACTTGAGGTCATGTCTATATACGACACACAGCCCCTACCTCAATTTTTTTTTAACCAACTTTCTGTTTTGTTTTTTGGCACTTTTTACCTAACATTTGGATGGAAGAGAGAGAAATGGACTTTCACTGTAAGAGTTTATGAAAACATGAGATCTTCCAGTCGGTTATGTCGTGGCCAAGTCACTCGATTGGCAGAAGTTATAATAAAGACGACCCGCGGCCATTACTGTATTTTCAATCCAGGTAACGACGAGAAAAAAGAAAATTCATCGCATTTTAATTAATACTTCTCTATTAATTATCGATAGTTGCGGTTAATACACCAACGCATCGACAGTGATTACAAAGATGAAATTTAGTGCCTTTTCAACTCCACATAAGAAATAGTATATAATGGCATATTATAGCAAGTACTGGGCTGCGCGAGTATTGTACTATTCGAAAACAATTACTAGCAACGAGGACAGCGTTTCCCCGAGAGTATCGAAGGTGCATTTACAAGGAGAGGCAAAGGAGAGTTCCCGACGACGAGGTCTTGATTTTCGGTTGGCCTTCAAACCTCTTAATTCGCAAGTCAAACAAAATTGTACGTCCACGGTTTGTTTACCGAAGAGGAGGACGAGGCTAATGCCAAAGGCGCAGCACCTAAATCTCATCGCGGGTGAACCAGCCACGATTTCCCGACGGCACTACAGAGGCACAGCAAAGGAGGTCCCCGTATGTGTATCGTATATATATAAGCCCGGAGAGAAAGAGAAGAGAGGTTGGTTTGCTAATCCACTTTGATGCACGTTGGTCCGCATTATCGGTCGGTCACATTCGTGTACGAAATTCGATAGATGACGGCATATACAGCATATCACAGTATGTATCTATGGAAGCGACGTCTCGCTCTCCACTTCATGTTTCAACTCACACCGACCATGTTTCAAATCTTGGATTGTTTGGCGATAATTAGTCGTCAAAAAGAATCGATATTAGTTTTACGTCAATCGAATCCATGTAAAGCATATGGAAAACCGGCTACATATAGAGATGATAATCTTTTTTGGGAAGAAAAATTCATCTCTGCTTCCACGTGGACTCGAACCCAAGCTATTTCGTGTGCCGGATGAGTGCACTAAGCTATAGAAGTACTTGCAATATTTCTTCCTTGGAGTATATACAGGGTGTCATAATTAACAAGGCTTATGGTGTTTTACTGGTGAACCGTTGATCCTAGAGGCATACTTCCGATTCGAAAAAGTATCCAAATAACGTGTAGTACTCAGATATATCATTCAGGTTTCAAGGGGTTGTATAGTTATTAAAATAAAACACCAACTTTTTATACCATCCCCTTGTGACCAAAAACATAATTAGAAAATTGTTGCCCTGTCTCTTTTGATGCCAAGAAAAAGAAATTCCGTGTCTCTAAGTGCAATATCCACTGAGATATTCGAATTCGAAAAGCGGAGTAAAGTTGGGGGAAAAAATAGCGTTAAATGCATATAAACTGTTTTATCCGCATTTAACGCTGTTTTTCCCCAACTTTACTCCATTTTTAACAGATAACTATACACACAACCCCTTGAAATATCAATGACATATCTGAGTACTACACGTTATTTGGATACTTTTTCGAATCGGAAGTATGCCTCTAGGATCAACGGTTCACCAGTAAAACACCATACCCCATGTTACCTGTACAACCAGGGTATACGTAGGTTTGAGTCCCCGTGGAGAGAGAGCGAGATGATTTTTTTTCAAAAAAAAAATAATCAGCATCTCTACATATAGCCAGTTGTCCGTATACCTTGAATTAACAAGTGGAGAGAACATTTTTCTCTACTTACTCGAATCGATGTTGTTTACATTGCGTGTGAGTGTGTAGGGGGAATCTCATACACAAGACCACCATCAACGCGATGAACACTCGCGCACTTGTCCTTACATTCGGTAATGTTTCAATGAAGATGAAATACGGGGTAATGTCGTATAATGTGCGACGTCTGACTACTCTAACTGGAGCCTTTCGTTAAACATGGCTATGGAAATCACGTCTGTTACCCTGAGAAACCACTCATGTCCAAAATCGAAGAAAAATGTCTTAAAAAAACATGCAAAGTCAAAAATATTCTCTAGAAAAGGAAAACGCACTTCATCTAACGAATGTCTTTGAAAATCTGACTATTCTTACGCAGGTTCTATCTTTTGAGGGATCGACCAAAATTCTTGGGAAAGGGGGCACAAGATATTTCAACGAGAGAAATTTTGTGTTACCGACCTTCAAAAAGCATTAACATTAACAGAAACTGATTAAAATGACATATAAAAGGTATTTTCTTTTGATATACTGTATTGTATTTTAATTTTTTTACGAATAAATTAAAAAGAATTAAAATTTTGGTTGACTTGGGGGTGGGGAGCAAAAGCCCCTACGGCCCCCTCCCAGCGTACACCTCTGCTCTATCGCAAAAAACTCCGACAACCTTTCCCAAAATGAACACAGCAAAGTTTTCTTTCATTTAACCGTACATGCACCTCGTAAACATTCCCCTGGGGAATTTCTAACGAATTGGCACATACGGAGGTTTTAACAACTGGCTGATGCGAAGATGAATTAAGGAAAGAAAATTCACCTGCCTTCACCGGGAATCGAACCTATGACGGGTGAGGTTCTCCGTCATTGGTTCGATTACTAAGGTTGCAACAAAAAGCTTTGGGATGATCAGGCGAGAGGAAAGAAAACAGAGCGAGCTGATTTGAATTCATTCCACTGGTGTTAGGACGCAATATTACATCCTTTGATAAAATAAACTGGTTAAGCGGAGTACTGTTAGAGAGAGTTGAATTGCTGTATATATGACACACTGCACCGACCTGTGTAGCGCCCGTTGTGGTGGACGTATTTCATTGAAACTTAGTATATATTCCCCCCCCCCCGTTATCTATGTATCCTGTATACTAAGTTTCAAGAAAATATCTCCATCAGAATGGGCGCTACACACGTCTGTGAGTAGTGTCTCAGTTTATTTATAACCCCCCCCCCCCCTCATTAACAGAAACCCACATGGTTGCTCTAATCACGTTACAAAATATACGAGGACTATTGTTGTCATGCGCCATCCTTGGCGATGAACATCGGGAATCACAAATTTACTAGGAAATGAATTCACCATGTACAAGAAGGGTTGCCAATAATCGTGGTCAAGGAGCCCCACTTGTACTCGGTAATATATGATTGATATGAGACATCGTCCTGTCGGATATCTGCGAATCGCAACTCTCGGGAGCTGTCGTCGATGTAACGGCGATCGATGACCGTGAAACATCGTTACGACGCTCGAGTATCGACGAAGCGAGCGAAACTCTTCGGAGGCGAAATCTTTATTTTTTATTCTTTCATAATAATTCGTTGCCTTTTCACACGGCAATTTGTAACGTATATATATGCAAAGAAAATGGTTTCCGATGAAAAATTGAAATCCAGTTCTCTCGTTGTCCACATATTTTATTGATCCTTCGAACATTTTCGAGATAGGGTTTGGGTTTTCCTGCTATAGCGCCTACTATATAAATGGAATTTATATTTTTCATACCATAAAGTAGCTGTACACATCTATATGATGTTACTTGCGTAGTTCTTAGTTAAGAGATTCGAAGTTGATCCTTTAAAAATTCCAGTCACTGTGATACAGATTTATTGGATCTCTGTATCATGTGTATATATTGTTTGTAATTTGTGTTAATTGCATTTTTAATTGGGTTGCTGTATTTTTGAAACATATGACAACCATATTTTTATGGGCATCTTTTTATCAGCCACCTCGTTGGGCATTTTGCCTTTTGTGGCGTTGTATTTGTAGTTGTAGTTAGTTCCAATTAGCTCTTCTGTGGATGGCGGAGTTGATAAATTTGAAAAAGACTATTATGTCTCGAAATGGGAGTGTTAGAGAAAAGCAGCTGTCATCATACGCTTCGGATTTTGACATGATCAGCAAATCTGAGCATGTCTCAAGACTGATTCGCCTTTCGAAGTGCGAATTGCGTCTTATGTATAATATCCTCTCGAATATCAATCAACTATACAACACTCAACAGAAACACAAAGCGGTACCGCTTGGCAGTCGAGTGGTTAGGGAAGCTAACCTCTGATTACACAGATCTGGGTTCGAATCCCGGTTTGAGCATCGATGCCTACTAACACTAAAAAATCCCTGGACAGATCGTAAAGTTCTATTGGGAGTACATGATGATCACGTTTTAAAAAAACTAGTCACTGCCTCTGCACCAATGATAAATAAACATTTTATGACATTTTTCAAAACAATAAGAGAATTTCTGATAATCCAATTTATATACATAATTAAAATACCCTATTTTAAATTAGCCTACAGGCGAAACCAGTCAGCAGAAGAGTGGGAAATTTTGTGGAGGATTTCATGAAATTATGGGAATTTGTTTCAGGGGGAACAAAATTAGCTGCACATGTCGCCACCAGAGGGCGTTTCACTTTGAATATCTGTAGTAAACACGTAAATTTATGTGATGTTACCCAGCAGCTGTTATAAAACCTAGAAACATTCGCGGAGATCGTGTTTCTCTATGTGTTTGCTGCTCACAGTGACGATAAGTTTACGAGATTGCGCTTTCTTGGCTGAATAGTTCAGCAATTCTGAAGTAACTGCTCTACGGAAATATCGGACTTTGGAAGAGGATTCGAAAAGATCCAATGAATGCTAAAAACCTTCGGAGTATGATAACGAAATTTTAAACCACAGGATCGCGTTGGCTGTTCGTCCTGGAAGAAAACCCGTTTCTATAGTTAAATACATAATCTTTATGCAAGACGGAGCTCCTCCACACATTGCAGTGTATGTTAAGAATGTTCTTAAAACACATTTTACAGAAGAACGTGTCATCAGCCGGCACTTCCCTAATCTGTGGCCTTCCCGATCCCCGGACCTTAATCCATGCGATTTTTGGCTTTGTGGGCATTTGAGACGTCTGGTAGTTCGTGACGATCCAAGAACTTTACCTGACCTTAAAGACAGCATTTCACGCCACGTGCTCAGCATTTTCCCGCACACACTTCGGTGAGTTGTGGAACATGCCATCTTGTAATTTCACATGGTATCTGAAAATGATGGCTATCATGTAGAACATGTTTTGTTGCAGTAACAATTGTAAAAGTGTCTAACAATTGTTAAAATTGCAAATGTTTGCCAAATGTGTCATTTCTTAATAAAACGCCCTCTGGTGCAGCATGTGCAACTAATTTTTTTCCACTTGAAACAAGTTCTCATCACTTCATGAAGTCCTCCACAAAATTTCACAATTTTCTGATGACTGGTTTTGCCTGTAGGCTACTTTAAAATAGGGTCTTTTAATTACGGGCACCCTGTATATCGGTACCTACCGATTATTGCGTAACCGGCTCTCGAGGTCTTAAAATCGTAAGTATCGGATGAGTCTTTTTTTTTCCCCACCAAAATTCCAGTAGCCTTAACCACCCAACACCTCCTGCAGCAGAAAGCCTCCGCGTGAAGCTTTGACGTCACTGAAGTCGTTCATTTCACCTGTAATCATTGGATATAGCAGGCCGACGTATGCGAAATCTTTCTATTTTTTGCAGTATATCCAATGACTATATAGGTGAAATGGATGACTTCAGTGACGTCGCGAGATTCGCACGGAGGCTTTCTGCTATACAAGGTGTGGAACCACCACACCCCAATGCCATATATTTTCCTCGAAAATGAGTTTAATTTTGTATTTGGACGAATACGCCACTATAGAATAAAAGTACAGGGGCTGCTCTAAGTTTGTGCTACTGTACGACCGCACGGGGCACTACTACAGGAGGGGCATCAAACCATTGGCGAAGAAAAACAAAAAATCGCTGAAAAGTTAAAGAAAATGGGTTTCATTGGACATTTGGAGTGAGTGGTAACAGCGAATGGCGTCGGTTGTGTTTACTTGTCTATTGAACTCTATTAAAAATAATTTCAAATATCGCACTAGGAGGACACATAAATTTAATAATAACTGGATGACAAACGAATTGCAACGTATGGTTCGCAGAAAAGAAAAACAATAAAAAAAAATGCGGAAATATCCATTTGACAGAATCTACAGAACAGCGTATCAATGCACAGCCAATGAGCTTAAAATGCGTATTAAATTAGTTAAAAATTAATATTACAAGCAGCAGTTTATGAAATGCGATACTCTAGAACTTTCAAATCAATTCAACACCCACTTTGATCAAATAAGCCACAATACGTCTTTATTTGGTAACAATGATGATTTTAAAAATACCTTTCGCCTACCATGAATTCCTTTGCCTTTTTTTTAATGTAGTCGATCTTTAGGTACATAATACTTTAAATTCTTTCTCTAAAACTAATTCGCATGATTAAGATGGAATTAATATATATTTGCTAGATTAATATAGATAAATATAGAGTTTGCTGCAATCAATGTCGCATTTATCTCAAAGTTCATAAATACCTCATTTCAACTTGCTGTATTTCCTGAGTCACTGAAACGAGCCACTATTACTCCTGTTTTTAATGCTAGCGATAAAAATTCTCTGCTGAATTATAGGCCTATCTCAATTGTACCGGTTTTTTCTAAACTTATTGAAAAATTCTTTCAATTAGAATATATAATTTTTTGCATTCTGTAAATATTTTTGCTAAAAACCAATTTGGTTTTATAAAAGAACGAGGTGCTAAAAATGCTTTTTTGGTCTTTTCGAAATTTATTTATAATGGCATTGAGGAAAGCAAATTTACTGTTGCAATATTTTTAGATATTTCGATATTTAGAATATAATGTGAACCATTATATTCTCATTTAAAATCTCCATTCAACTGATATTCGGGGTCCTATTTTAAATTGGTTCACTTCATATTTATCTAACAGAGAACAAAAAGTCAAACTACAGAATAATTTGAGTAATTATGTCCGTATAAATAGTGGAGTCCCACAAGGATCTATATTGGGTCCTTTGCTTTTTCTGATTTTCATTAATGACCTTTGTAAATTACCTTTGTAATGACCTAATTCTAAATTACAAAGAATTCAGAATTTGACGGTTCCATGATCACGTATGCCGATGATTCTGTATTAATGTATTCATGCGATCTTGACAGCCTGAATAATCATATTAACCACGATTTGATATTAATTCAAAAATGGTTCTATGTGCTAATGATTTAAAATTATATTTACAGAAAACAAAATACGTTAATTTCAATCTGATGCTATCTGATTTACTTCTTAATCTTAAATTTCACACCCTTGTTTGTTATTTTCAACCTCATCGTCATTGCGATTCAATTTAAGAAGTAAATAGTATTAAATACTTGGGTTTAAATGTAGACAGCAATTTAAAATGGAAATCTCGTGTTCATGAATTACTTAAAAAACTTCGTTTTGTTTTATATAATTTTTAGTACATAAGTAAGAAAGTTTCCGCTAATTTCTTAAAATACCTGTACCATATGCTTGGTTTTATTCACTTATAAATTGTGGTTACAATTATATGGGGGCGATGATTATAAAACTAATTTATTGCCTTTATTTTCAATCCAAAAAAGGGTTTTCAAAATTTTGAGTCGGGGTCAGGCTCATTCTTCTACAATTTTTAGAAATCTTAATGTACTTCTTTTACGCCATAATGCTCTTTTTCGTATTATTCTTTTCCTAAACCGTAATAAAGGCTTATGCAGTTTAAAAGATAATGTTTCCGAGGGAAGACCTCATATGATTTACTCTTATTTACCTCATATGTATTCCTACTTTTAGGAAAGAAATTTTTCGTAAACATTTTTATTATTTAGCTCCGAAATTATGTAATCACTACCACTAGAAATACAAAGTATACCCACACACGCAGCATTTGAAAAATCATTATTCAAATTATTAATTTCAATAAACGATGTAGACTCTTATTTTGACCTTTAGGAGGAGCAATAAAATTTATTCACTTTAGTTTTGCTACTTTAATTATGCATATTTTTCAATTTAAAATAAATTGTTGTTGTTTGCGTTGTCTATGCATGTGCGAATTTCATTTTTTTTTTGTATATCTAATGTTTTGTTTATTTCTCGTCATGCTTTAAGAACTTTTTTTGTGTTGTTTTCGGTCTTGATTTTTTATCTTCTAATGTTTGGTTTTTTTTTTCTTATTTGACATTGATAATTTTGTCTCGTTGATATTGTATATGTGTCTTTTTTTTAATGTTTCTGTTCATGTCGTATGTTTTATATATTTTATTATTTTATTCATTAATTATCATGTAAATATATGTTTTAAAAAAACTAATCTAAATCTCTGTATGTCGAAAATTAATAAATTTTTGATTTCATTCGAATTGAATGTATTTAATGGAGTAATTTTCAGTGGAAAACTAATTTTTTACGCATTGCCTCTAGCCGGGAACATAGGGAACAAGATATTAATGCAGTACGAGTAAATTTATGAAAAAGTTGGGGAACATATAAGCGTTTACGAATAAATTACCTGCGTTATACCTCACAATGTTACTCATGGCGTGTATAAATCTACGAGTTTACTTGATGCGGCTTATACGCCGGAGAAGAATAAAAAGTCTCGCACGGGTAATAATTTTGTCTTCACTATGACCACTCGACCACCACAGCGGCAAACACAGTTGCATGTCAGAAGTGGGAAATTTTGTCTTCAGTCGCTCAAGAGTAGATAACAGCAAAACGAATTTTCGTTAAATCTGTAGCACACCAAATCTACAGGCGTATCGACCGAATCGTTTACGCACAACTTGTCCAGGGCGTCCTATAAATTCGTAATTATTTTTAAAATTCTTAAAAATTGAAGGAATCGGTACATTTCTCGCGGAAAAGTTATTCTCATGAAGGGGGATTTTTTTGGAAAAGAAAAAAAAATTAGTTCAAATTTTTGTCAATAGACGATCGACGCTACGGGGCCGTTCAAGTATCACGTAAACAAATTTTTAGCCATTTTTGAAATCCCCCCCCCCCACCGTCAGCAAAAGTAAGCAAAACTCTGACCCCTCCCCCTTGTCAGCAAAATTTCGCCAGCACTGCCCCCTACCTCCTAACACATATTGGTGGAATGAGAAACGTACGCGGGAGATAGTAAACCCTTGACCCGCAGACCAAATGTGACCCTGAAGGTTATCTCATGTGGCTTGTCCCCTCAAACCTAATTTTGTAAAATAAACTAAGCGGCACATTTACAAACCACTTAAATGACTCGTGGCACAATTCCAGAGTGTTCAAGTGGCCCGTGGCACATTTTCAGATCACTGAAGTAGGCCCGTGGCACATTCAAAGATCACTTTAGCAACCCGCGACACATTCCAGAACACTTAAACGATCCGTGGTGCATTTAGAGATGATTTGATTAGATATGATACTTGAGTGACATGTGGCACAGTTTTAGAGCACTTAAGCGTCCCCTAGTGTGGTTCTACATCACTCAAGTTACCCAACGGAACATTCCCAAATTACTTAAGTAATCCGTGGCATAATTACGGATCACTTGAGTGAGGCGTGACACAGTTCCAGAGCACTTAAGCGGCCCGGACACATTTCCAGAGCACTTGAAGGATCCGTGAAACATGTAGAGATCACTAAAGTGGCTCTGTAGGGGACTTATCAAAAGGGAGAATGTTAGTTCAGGTGCCCGATAAATATCGAAAGGTTTTTCCGTTTTTGGCGCACCGAGTAAGGTGCCATTAAGAATATTTCATATCTTCATAAAGGGGGGTTGATGACGTAAACATCATCCAAACCTCCCCTCCCCCTTGTCATTAAAAGTCAGTAAATCAGAAACCCCCTCCCCCCCCCCATCGATGCTGACGTAATACTTGAATGACCCCTACACGAAAAAAGTACGCAAATCAGAGTCTTATAAAATGTAATGTGTGCGATTAACAGCTCTTTTATTAATTTTCCTGTTACTGGCGCTCACTTAAAGTTTTCATTATGTTGTTGACATTGGTGGATAAAACACTATAGGTGAAAATGTTTTACCTCACCCATAAATCGCCGACTGAAGCTTTACGAACGTTTCGGATACAGAAGAGATTAAAGAAAGGTTCGGGCCCAATCACTCCTGCCTTGCTTACGTACAGCACCCTCTAACAAAAATTTGAACTAAAATTTTTTCCATACCAAAAAAAAATCCTCCTTCATGAGGAGGAATATAAGGAGGATATACACTGAGGAGAAATATACAAGCTTATACACTGAGAATAACTCTTTTTACAAACCGCATTCAAATATACCAATTCCTTCAATTATATAAATTTTTAAACTATTTATGAATTTACGAGACACCCTGTACATCTCATATTGGCAGCCGCTCAGAACATTTGTGGACTTGGAATCGAACCTGTCTTGTTTTGTGTTTTTCAGAGCATTTCTTAGTGGTTCAGCAGCATTCTTTGCGACAAAAAACACAATACAGAGGAACCTCATTTATACGTCGCTTGGTTATACGACTTTCACGTTTACACGACGTTTGGTTTCGGTCGCGATTGGTTCCTATACATTTTAATGTTGAAATAATTCATTTATTCGACGCAAAACCTTAATTATTCGACATTTTCACTTCTATTCAAACTCCGAATCTTTTGAAAAACGTAATTTATATCCCTCAAATGAGCACAATTTTTGTATGCAGTGAAAACGCGTTGCTGCATATTGCCACCACAAACTTTAGGGTGATTGCTGTCGTATAGGAAAATAGCTAGCGAGCTGGCTGATGGCCGTTTAGAGAGGACAACTTAAGTGATTTGTTTATTGTTTGTTTCTGAGAATACGCAGACGTGGCGAACCCCGAAGAAACAGTTTTGAATTGTTTTGACGGCCATGTATGTCCTTCCAGAATTTTTTTTCTCCCAATGTTTTCAGCGTTATCCCCAGAGAGTAAGGAAGTCCACACATTGTAAGCATTTGGAGGGTAGAGGTCTGCCGATAAGAAATAGATACGATACACATACACAGTAAGTCCTTTCGATCAAATTTGCTGCAGAATTTCCTTTCGTTCCTTTGCTTTGCTTGGTGGCCGTATCGAATCCGCCATTAGTAATGTCGAGAAAACGAAATGCACTTTCTCTAAAGAAAACAAAGTTGGAAGAATTCGATAAACATTTTAAATTAATGGCGAAAGTTGATCTTGCAAAACAGTTGAATATCTCTTTGTAATCTTTGAAAACGATTATAAAGCACTGAAACAAAATCAAAGACCAAAAAAGTTGCTGGTTGCGAATCATCTACTGCCAAAAATGTCCCAGATGGGAAATTTTTCCAAATCAAGAAGATTTTGTTTCAATTTTTTACCCAATATCGTGTCCCAAAAAGATAAGGTTCTGCTAAATTTTATTTCTTTAAGTGATTTGAAATGTGATTTAATTTTTTCCCCTCAAGTCTGATTGAAATTATATTTTTTTATGAGAGAATTGGAGATGCAATCTAAAACACATTGAATTTTATAATATTCTGTATGTCTGTGGGGGGAGAGAAGTCTTTTTTCCCCTTTAAATATTCCCAGTTATTTGACTTACACATTTATACGACTTTTTGACTGGGCCGCTTGAACGTCGTATAAACGAGATTCCACTGTATAAAAGTGCAAGATTGTACAGGGCTCTACTCGTTGATGTAATGACCATTCTTCCATGCACAAAATATGTCGCGACCAGATGGAAATGTACGGCGTTGCAGGTCTTTCCTCAACTCGTAGCTACAGTAATTATAGGGAACGAAAAAGAACAAAAGGTCTTTCCTTTTTATTACCGTTTTAAAATCGGGAATCGGCAAATTGGTTGATTGTACTCGCTGGTCGAGGAGAGATTCAGATTAACACTGGACGGCACTTCCTGTGTCTGGAGCTCCATCTCGACGCCATTACGACTGTTCATTTCACTCATTAGTCGTCGTCGTCTCATCCCACCCACACAAGCAATATTGCAATGATTAACCGCGTTGTTAAGTTTGCTTATCAAAAAGAATAGAACGGGAGAAGGTTTTTACAGCATCCTTACACACACAAATATCGCATAGGTCCGCGAAGATAATGGAGAGCGAAGGCAATGATTACCAAACCTTCCCCTCCTAACATACAATACACACGGCGATTCAGAGAACGGGGGAGGGGGAATGAAGGGCATTTTTGCGTCATCGCGAGCAGACGATGGCTGATGAAACAGGCGCCAACTCAGAAAATACTGAATCATGGCGGAAGAATCTGCGGACACTCTCAATTAACCAGTTTTGAACAGGAAATGACAAAACACACTCTCGCTCAGTGTGTGTGTGTATATATATCTAGAGCCTTATCGTCATAATCATGATAATAATACTAATAATTCGAGTGGAGCTGAGGCTTCGGCAGTCAGATTCATAAAAAAAGAGTCGGCCATGGAAAAGAGAGAGAGAATGTTTTTAGGAAAATTAGTAGAGAGAGGGGCCTTTTTTTTTGGGCCGCCGCCGGCTTGTTGACCACGTTCAAATGAAGAGATATTTTGACATGATGAGAGCGGAAATTATATCTTCCACGACATTATTCGTTGCCGGTATTTATTGCTGCTGTTATCTGTGTGCGATATGACAAGAGTCATCCGCAGAGTGTCCTTTCAGATTTGCCACAATCCGCTGATTTTTATCGGTAGTTTTATGACACGACCAGCTGTTACCCGCTCGCGCGGATTTCTTAATCTGAAAATTCCTAAGCTATAAAAATTCACGTAAAAATTGAGTTTCATTTACCAGAGTACCTCTTTGAGAACCGCGTTTTTGGTGGTGCCTTTCGGGGCTAAGATTGCAGAGCTCACACTGGAACATGCGACATAGAACAGTCCATGTGCGATGTCCATGTGCTGAAGTCGATCTCTGCCGTTTCTAATAACGTTTTCTTCGAGATTTATTAATACTCATGACAAAGCACAACTTGAGAGGGAACTGTATTCTCTCAAACTCGAACTTAGTTAATGATAATTACAACAGTACTGACGGGGAATTACCCACCTCTGACTTGGATGGCTTCTCGATTGCCACTAAATCACCTGGCAAATTAAAATGTGTGCTAATAAATGCCAGGAGCTTGGGTAATAAGAAAGATTTTTTAGAAACTATGACAGTTGTGGAAGACCTAGATCTTATAGCCATTACAAAATCTTGGGCAAACGATGGGGATAAATCTTTCTTACACATCTCAGGATACGATACTTTTTTGAGAAATAGATCGGATAGGAAAGGGGGTGGAGTGTTGATATACGTGAAATCATGCTTGAAGGCTAGAGAGTGTAACGTGCAGAGAAGTGATAATGAAACCATGTGGGTTGAAATATTGTCTGAGGCTTCTCCGTTTCCATTGTGAACTTTATAGCTGGGTAAATGCTGTTGAGATGTTCCATGAATCTTTGTAGTTCGAGGTCCCCATGCTGCCATAACACAAATGTATCGTCTACGTAACATCTCAACAGCATTCACCCAGCTATAAAGTTCACAATGGAAACGGAGAAAAATTCACAACTAGCGTTTCTGGATGTTCTGGTGAACAGAACTGACGACAACCGCTTAGGGCATAGCGTTTTTAGGAAACCGACGCATACCGACCGGTACCTCCACAAAAACTCCAACCACCATCCGAGACAGAAGAGAGGCGTGATAAAGACACTGGTAAACCGTGCTAACCGTATCTGTGAGCCGCAACATCTCGACACAGAACTGATCCATCTACGGAAGGCCTTCAAAGCTAACGGTTATTCGGTAAAAGAGTTTCAAAGAGCCATACGACCGCGCCTGGAAAGTAACAACAATAGTAACGAAGGAAATCGGGAACCCCGAGCCAAAGCCTACTTACCTTACATCTGGAAGGTCACCGATCGAATCGGTAAAGTTTTGGAAAAGTTCAACATCAAGCCCATTTTCAAACCCACCAGAAATTTAGCACAATCGCTACGTTCGGCAAAAGATCCGAGAGACCCGCTGTGCATGGCAGGTGTCTACAGGATTCCATGCTCGTGTGAAAAAGTATACATAGGAACAACAAAAAGAAGTACTGCTACAAGAATAAAGGAACACCAGAGGAACTGCCGCCTGGGTAAAACGGAAAGTTCAGCCGTTGCAGAACATATGTGGGAAACCGGCCACAAAATTAAATTTGAAAAGACCGAGGTAATATCGTCGGAGGTGCACTACCATGCTCGTCTTCATAGAGAAGCCATTGAAATATTCAAGCACCACAACATGAATCGAAAGGAGGAGACGATGAAGGTGCATCCAACTTGGATCCCGGTACTTCAGCGCCGCAGAGAGTTGAGATGTGCCCCCGATGAATGCCAGAGAGAAAATGACCTCGACAGCCAATCGTCGCCAGACACCACTTGCAACCAATCGGCGCACAACACATCCACACAAGCCAACCAATGCGGTTCTTCTGCGGCCGATCAAGTCTCAGAAATGCATATAGAGAACAAGTCGATGACCGCTTGCCGCGGAGACTTACGTCGAATTAACCTCAGATGATGCCTGCCACAGATGTGGGCGAAACGTCAGGAAGAAAATCTCCTAGACCATGGCCTAATAACCCGGAAACCGTTTGCAAGTCATATATTGGTTGAGCTTGAAAACAAAAGACATCATAAACTTATTATTGGGGTTTGTTACAATCCACTGAATAGGGATTCAAACTACATCGCTAAATTTCATGATGGAATTTCCTATATGTGTAAGTGGGTTATCATACTTGGGGATTTCAATTACCCAGGTATTGATTGGGAGAACTTTTCATCTAGAGATCAGTATGAAAGAGACTTTCTTAAGTTAGTGCTCGATCATCTTTTGTATCAGAAGCCACTAGGGGTACTGCTATTTTAGATTTAGTTCTTACTAGTTCTGAGGATCTAGTTGAACATGTTTCGGTGGGGGAAGAGTTTTCTTCCAGTGATCATCGTATCGTCAGATTTCACTTTAACTTTTCCTCGGGTAAGGTTGATAACAAAAGACTGGTTCCTTGTTTTCGGAGAACTAACTTTGATGTTTTGAGAAGAAGGTTAGCGGAAGTTTTCAAAGACCGATTGGAATCAGTAGGGGTGGTAAGTCAATGGGAAGAATTTAGTGCGAAGCTGTCCTCTGTTTTGCACGACGTCATACCCTTTGTTCGGAAAAAGCGTGTTTGTACATCACGCCCTCTATGGTTCACGGATAGCGTGCGTAACCTTTATCTTGAAAAGAAAAGAGCATTCAGAGAGTATAAAAGTGGACGAGGTGACCTATCATTGTTTACTGATAAAAGAAGAGTGTTGAAGAAAGCGATAAGAGATAGTAAAAAGGAAGTTGAATCTAGGTTGGCAGATAACATTGGCTCTGACCCAAAATCATTTTTTCGATACGTCAATAATGGATGTAAGGGGACAGTTGGCCCCCCTCTCGATAGAAGGCTCTAAGGTAGAGAGCAATGTAGGCATGTGTAGTGCTTTCAATGACTTTTTCGCGTCGGTTTTTAATGGAGATAATGATATTCGATATACGGGTGTTGCATGGGGTAATAAAACCCTCAACGATATTCAAGTAGAAGACGTGGAGGTCCTAAATCTTCTAATAAATGTATGTGCAAGCAAAGCACCAGGACCAGATGATATCTATCCCAGGGTTCTCAGGGAAGGTGCTAATGAATTGTTGGGGCCAGTCGCACAGATATTCAGGAGTAGTGTTGCTGAGGGTATCGTCCCGAGAGATTGGAAACTGGCTAACGTTGTTCCGATATTTAAGAACGGTAGTAGAGAGGTGGTGTCTAATTATCGTCCAGTGAGTTTGACGAGCTCCCTCTCGAAAAGTTTGGAAATTATCATCAAAAGGCAGTTTGTGAAGTGGATAGACGAGAATGTATTGTCGGATAATCAGCATGGGTTCAGGAAGAGGACGTCATGTGTGACTAATCTTTTTTGCTTCTATGATCACGCGACCAAGGTTTTGGGTAAGGGCAAAAATGTAGATGTTGGTTACCTCGATTTCCAGAAGGCATTCGATTGGGTCCAACATGGTAAACTCTGGAAGCGTTTATACGAGATTGGGATTGGGGGCAACTTGCTGAATTAGATAGAATCGTTGTTACGAGATAGGTCACAACGAGTTATGGTGAACGGGGAATTCTCTGATTGGACAGGTGTCACAAGTGGAGTTCCTCAAGGAAGTGTCCTTGGCCCCATACTTTTTTCACTTTGTATCGATATACTCGATCAGGGTATCGATGGGATTACTAGCAAATTCGCAGATGATGTGAAGCTAATGGGGGTAATCGGGAATCAGAACAATAAGAAGTTACTCCAGACCAACTTAAACAGGATTGCAGCATGGGCAAATGAATGGAGCATGACGTTTAGCATAGACAAGTGCATGGTCGCTCACTTCGGTTCGAACAACCCACGTTTATCTTACGAGTTGAATGGTGTCGCTATCCCAGATGCAACTAGGGTCACCAATTTGAGAATTCTCATTGACAAGCAGCGTAAGTTTTCTGAACATTGCTCAGCGGCGGTCAAAACAACGAATAAAATTGGTTTCATTTTCAAAAAGGGCTCCTCATGTTCTCCCAAAGTCATTCATTCACTTTTCCGAGGCTTAGTTCGTCCTGGACTAGGGTATGCTGTGACGTTTTGGAGACCTATAATGGTCTCCAAAACGTCACAGAAGGACATGGACTTGGACCTACAGAAGGACATACATTTGGTTGAGGGGTGCATAGCAACGCGTGTCCTTATTGACACAAAGGGCTTGAGATATGAAGAAAGACTTCCTTTTTTGAATATTTTTTACATTGGATGAACACAGGTGTCGGCGAGATATAATCGCCAAGTGTTCAAAATTTTCAATGGGATGGATAGGATGGACCATGAACTTTTAGAACACCGCCAATCGACTGCTTTTACAAGGGGGACACCAGTATCGATTGGTGAGGGACAATGCAAGGTTATGGTGTCGCAGGGAATTTTTCTCTAATAGGGTTGTTAATAAATGGAATAGCTGAGGAGGTAGTAAATTGTAACACAATTGACACATTTAAAAAGAAATACGATAAACATGTTGGGGTAAATCGAGAAGCTATCCATTCTTAGAATAAGACAATCATAAGTATTCTTTATGGGCGTTGTATAATATTTTATGTGTATATATTGTTTATAATTTGTGTTAATTGCATTTTTAATTGGGTTGCTGTATTTTTGAAATATATGGCGTCCATTTTTCATTTTTTTGGGAATCTTTTTCTCAGCCACCTCGTTGGGCATTTTGCCTGTTGTGGCGATGTATTTGTATTTGTATAACGGATATTCTGTTGCGATTAACGGTATTCTTACGATGAAAACTATCTCTAGTTTAGCTCCATTGCACAAATTCGGGGATTAAGATTTGTATATAGTATTGTAGGTACCCTTCCTCCTCCTAACCAGATAATGGCCCGCAACTCTGTCTCAATGAAGAGGTACAAGCATGTGGTCTATGTATACCCAGTAAGTATACCCAGGTCATGCTGGAGGCTGTGCATGTTTGTGCTGTGAACCCAATGTGAAGTCTATCCTTGTGCAATGCCTGCCATAGCCCGTTGCCATCTGCCATCAAAATTTTTCAAACCACGAGTGAAGTACAATGATTTAATAACTATAGTTGTAGGCCCGTCGCTCTGTGTCGAGACATTTTAACCTGGAGAACGGCTCACTTTCGGGCCTCAAATTTGGGAACCACAGAAAACCAGCTCGGTGGTTTTCCACCACCACTGTGGTGACGGTGGAGTTCGAACGCTTTATAGGTGCTCCGATTTCAAGAATAAGTTTATGTGATAGAAGACCAGAAGGATTCAGACTATTAAGATTGCGCTGTACATAGTTGCTGGAAGGAGCCAAATTCGTTTACACGGGGGCTCCATTAATGATAATATTTGGGATTTATAATAATGCCTATTCATCTAAAAGAGGTATCTGGGACCTATTGCTCGCGAGCACCTCAGATCTACTGACAGCACTTTTGCCACTGTGCGGTCGTGTGGTCATTGCGCTGCACACGCATCTCAAGGATCCAGATTCAAACCCCACCCGCTGCACCTGAATGAACGCCAGGGGCTCTGCCACCGGACTTATCCCGTTCCCGAGATCTCTTCCAGCCCAGCTTCGTGGCAGAGTCTGGGGCAAAGTGAGTGCACCCAACAGTCTGAGTGTGTAGCTAGTGTTGTGTTTGATATTTCAGTGCTGCCATCTATACTTCAAATTGCGAGTGAAATGTACGGAGTGAATATTTGTAACGTTGTAGGCCTGTTGCTCTCTGTGGCAAGACTTTTTTACGGGGAGATCGCCTCGCATTCGCGCCTTGAAGTTGGAAACCACAGAAAAACAACTTCAGCCGCCCACCACTGGGGTTCGAACCCGGATCCTCGCGGTGCGAGTCCGTCACTATGACCACTCGACCACCACAGCGGCCCACCCGCGGCACAGTAGTCCTCGGCTGAAAATGGTTTCCTGCAGTTTTGGAGGCACGGATCGATTCGAGGTACGGATGCGAACCGCTCTCCCATTTGGAAAATAGTATTTTCTCAGAAGAGACAGACTTTCCAACATGATAAATTACATGAAAAATTCAGGTATTTCCTATTTTCACTTCGAAAAACATGGAAAACAGATGACGGCACCAGTATAAAACGAAACAAGCATAACTCTGACAACATAGATATGTTAAGGCTACTCATACGCACACACCCATGACGTTCTCGCATGATCCAATTCCTTAGAAATTCCTGAGATCAATGTTTAGGAAGTTCGTGTATCGTTCAGTAGATGTCAAGAACTCCCATTGATATGCTGGTCTACATTTGAGCGATTGTCAGGGTCGCTTTCTGATAATGGTCGGCGTAACGGGGCGTGGTTGAAAAACGCCCTCTAATCTTGAGCGGCAATGACGAGATATCTCGTCTCGACAATTGATAAGCCCAGATATTCTGTAAAGCTGATTTCTCAATGGAAAACTTTTCTCTATACCCCTTAGTCTGCACCTGCTGAAAATCTGAAGAAAGCCTGCTGCATTAAAGAAAAAGGTATGGCATTCCGAAGAGAAGTTTAGTGATTTCTAATTTCCGCTTAAAAAGGATTAAGGTTCCTTGACAACCCAAGCTGGCTTATTCACCATTTTGCGCAAAGTGCGATATCACGTATCAATCGCTTCTCCCTATCTTGCTATTTTTAACGATTATAAAAAACTAGTTTGGCGACGTGGAGGACGATGAGTTTGTCCGGTTAAATGTAGGCGTCTTATTACCTTATCCATAAGGTAAAATGTCTGCGCGATCATGTTCGAGAAATTTTTCTCTGTGATTGATATTTACTTCAAGATAGAATTTTTTTTAACGCATGAAATTTACCTGTGTGTATGTAGGTGTGCTTCTTCATGTCCGATTTCTGGTGGAACCTCTTGCCGCAGTACTGGCAAGGATAAGGTCTCGTGTCCGAGTGTATAAGCAGGTGAGTGGACAGGGTCGAAGATCTCTTGAAGCACTTGCCGCATTGCTTGCACTCGAACGTCCTCTCGGCCGTGTGTATGGCCCGGTGCTGGCTGAGGCTGACCTCGTGGCCGAAGGTCTTGTTGCAGAGCTCGCAGGCGAACGGCCTCTTGCCGCTATGAGACCTCCTCGCGTGAACCTCGAGGCCGTGAGGCGTGCTGAACATCTTGTCGCATTTGACGCACGAGTAGATGTCCCCGGATGACGTCGATTTCAGCAAACCTTCGGCTGCGGCTGCCAAAAAACAAAGAAAGGTGAGCTACATAACTCTCTGCAAATGATTTTTTTTTTAAATTAAAACGAACAAACAGCAAATTACAATATACAAATACAAACATATGTTACACGACACAAAGCACACACACATATAATACATACGCTATGTAGCCCCAAGGGACTATTGGCGAAGTGTGATTCGACAACTACATCGAATATCATTCAGGAAATCCATTGATATTGTATTGAAATTGTATTATATGAAGCATCCCAAGAGCGGTGGGTCAGGAAGCATTCAGTTGTTACAGTATGCATACGTTACTGCCAAAGCCCAAAATCGATCAGCTGGCGAATTGGCCAATTTCGTTGAATATTGCCCGGCGAATGTCCAAATTTCGGGCTTTAACCAGCCAGTTCGTGAAATGTCTGGAGAATCCTGGCCAAAGTCCGAAAGAAAAAGGCAATACTCGGGGTCATCGCCATTTGGAGTATTTTTTCCATAATAATTATGTCCACGTTACTTTTGGAACCTTCATATCGCAACCATGATGAGGTGTTAACAAACCCGTTTCTCACTCTTTTTCTTTTTGTAATTTTGAGACGCTTCGCGTACATGTATTCCGTCCTGTAACTGTGCATAATGCGACCATTGTATTCACACCCCACAAATTATTCTATTATTCTGATGAACTGGGGAGTGCGTGGTGCTTCCCCCGGCTGTTTATGTGTTCATATAATTTGTAAGTGGATTGTTTTTTATATATTTTCATGAAGTGGTGTAGTGTTGGATATTTGAAGTGCGGCGGACCTGCGTGTGGGTTCTTCCCCTGGCCGCTAATTTTCTGTTCCTTCCGCAGGTTGCATCTCGGTGTAGTTTTCTTTTTGTACAGTATATATGTCACGCACTTTTTCCCCCTTTCCGGTGGTGCCAGATGTAATTTCATGCATACCCAATTTTGTAAGCAATTTAAATTTTTTCCCAGCAGCCTTTGCTTTTAATCGTACGTGTATTTTTCGATACGATACTTTGATTTTTCACACCTTCTTGACACACACTCTTCCTGCCCCTATTATACTGTTTATTACCCCGACGGTGACCTATTGGTTAGAAATTCTTCGGAATATGGACTGGGTCGCCGTTTCGGTTAGTAAGTAAGTAAGCAATGATGAGGTAATCATTTTCTTCAAAATTGTATAGAAAATCTATGTCTATATTATTATATGAATAGTTTTTTCTCTCAAATTCCACTTTTTTTCTGTCGCGTCACATGGAGCTAATCCAATACAGGTACTATATGTAGCCATGTATCACACGCTAGCGATAAAAAAAAGGGATCCGACACCTACCGGACCGTCTTACATCAGCGCATCGAACATGTTCCAGAGGGTCCCCAGCCACTTCACGAATTGGCCGGCCAAAGCCTGAATCACTCCTGCAAATCAGACTTTGGCCAAAACTCTCGGCTATTTCGCGAATTGGCCGCGCTTTGGCAGTAACATATACATCTTTCCACCTCCCATCATGAATTCCGACGTGAGACTCCTACTTAACCGTACATGCATCTCGTACACATTCTTTTGCGGAATTTCTAACGAATCGATACATGCTGGAACGATGTGTTGTGTATGTGTTGTATATATTTACCTCCTAACGAATTTATGTTGTCAGACTTGTGCTTCTTTCGTGTTATTGATGGTGCCGTTTTCTGTCTTTCATACTTTGAAGTAAAGATGGTAAATGCTTGAATTTTCATGTTGAGTAAGTATCGTGATAAAGAACTGCGCTCTCTGCGGAGAAGCTTTTTCCAATGGTAGACCGGCTCGCATTCGCGCCTCGAAGTTGAAGAGCCGCAGAAAATCCAACTTCATCAGACCACCGCTGTACCGACAACGGAATGCGACGTGAATTCATAAAACCCATTGTGCAGTGGTTTTCAAACTTTTGTTACCCGCAGCTCCTTTGCCACACTATAGGCTCTTTGCGGATCCCCAGAATATTGCTTAGTAGATATTTTCACTTGTCGAAGATTCATTTCAAAGCATAAATAGGCACAAAAATCCATATCTCGAGCTCACTGCGATGCCTCTGACAAAGGTTGACGATGCCCCTGGGAGCCGCGACATTCAGTTTGAGAAACGCTGCCGTTGGGTGTCGAACAGAATGTTCAAGAAGGCATCACGACGCTGTTATAAAGATGTTAGAAAATATTTTCAGTGCGAACGTAAATATCAATAACCCTAATGTGTTTGTGCGTCGCAAATAAAAAAAAGAGAGCGTCACACACAATAGGATAGAAATCTAATAAATCCGGTGAATCCCGACTTTTTTGTAGAACAATGTGATTCGTCGGTTTATCGATTCTTGTTTCCCATGAAGCAAATCGATGGGGACGCTAAATCGATTTCGCACCAAAAGGTAAAATATCGCAATCTGTTCTTTGTGGAAACAACTGGCGTTTAGAAAACGACGAGCTTGAAGTAATTACAAACATGCGTGGTAATCGCGGAAGTTTACGCACTAAAAATGGTCAAAATAGGCAGGCAAAAAGCACTAAAAAATTTTAAAATAGGTGCTAAAAAGGCATCAAAGGAAGAAAAATAACTAAAAACCTAGATATTAAATGTCCGAGAACTGACTGAAAATTGGTTGCACCTACTCCGTCTACTGTATGAATTATACTTTATAACAACTACATTAATTTCAAGATTTAAATTTATTTCATTCCAAAAATGAAGTGTTTGTGGTCCCTCAGGATTAGGTCAATTCAGCTTTGCCAGACGCGGAACCCGTATATAGAGAAAATTATTATTATTATTTATTTAGTATACGAACCTGTAAAATGCCAACGGGATCTGCACAATACAAACACGCATTGGGCACCTAGACACGCTGAGACGACCCTGAGGGCGTCTCCGGTCCATTCAATTCTAAATGCATAAAATAACTTTTTATGCATCCTACTACTGACGCTGGAAAAAAATTAATTAATAAAGGGAATATAAAGATAAGTTTAATTTTCTCCATCAGCAAAAACTGGTAAAAATTCTGGGGCACCTTCCTTTAAATACTAAGAGTTAAGTTTTAAATCTTCAAATACTAAGAGATTGATTTTTAAAAAGATCAAATTTTTGAAGTTTTCCATACACAAGATATCCAAGTTATACAGAATATGGTCTCTGAAATGCATGAACAAACTTAAAACAAAGTAGGCATTTATCGTAGGGAGAATTCGAAAAAAGCGTTTTACAAAAAAAAAACCGTAAAATATTATGCAAAAATAGACATTTATGGCGTTTTGCCTGAATTTCCGAGCTCTAGTAATCACATATGCACGAGTACGAATGTACCTCGTAATTGAGCTCTAATGTAATATAAAATGGGTATGTTATGAGAAGCCCTTCATTATCAAAAGCCCAAAATTGGCTAATTCGCGATGGGGGCAGCCAGTTCGCAAAGTGGCCGGAGCTCCCTGGCCAAAGTCCAATAACAAAATACACGATTTGGAATCGTCGTCAAGTTGTGGAGTATTTTGTCGTGATAATTATGTCTACGTTAGTTGCGACAAGACATCAAACCGCAGTCACGATGCGGAAATAATTTTTCCCCCATAATTTTGAGAAAAAACTATATGTTTAAATAATAATTTTTATAGTTTTTTCTCTGAAATTTCACTGTTCTCATGGAGATATTCTAATATAGCTGTTATATATATAGACATGTATCACGCGTTGGCGATTGAAAAAATGGATTTAGCTCCTACCGGGCCGTCTTACGTCAGCACGTCGAGCATTGGCCACGGATCTTTTCTGCAATGAGGACTTTGGCCAACCGACCCCTTCGGAAATTTACCGCACTTCGGACTTTGGCAGTAACAAGTACAAATGTAGAAGACAGTGCGTATGGGGAAAGGTACTGAACCTGGGGGCCTAACGGTCCTCTTGCGCACAGCAAAGAATCCCCCTTCCAACAAAAAAGAAGATAGCTCAACGAACTCTTAGCCCAGGGTCCGGGGATCGATCTTGTTTATAAAATTTCTGCCACTGTAAATTTATTTAAAGAATTAAATATAAATTCATTTCGTGGGCGAAAAAAGTTAAGAAAACTTGTGTTAGGTGGAAGGGGGGGGGGAGGTGCCGCAGCCTACTCGGATGCCGTGAGATATTTCGGGGAATAAAAATTATTCTAAACTGTGATTACTAAATGCTGTGTTATGGCAATTCAGGTTGCCAAGAAATCAAGCGGGAGTGCCGCAAAACATTTAAAATTTCGAATGGTGTCGCCAATGTAAAAGAAATTGAGAATGCCTGCTCTATAGTCCATAGTGTTTTTTTTTAAATATATAATTAAACAAACAGCACAATGGACAAAACAGACAAAAAAAAAAGAAATTTAGACAAACACTTTTCGACCCAAAGGGATATAAATAACCTTCCATGGATCGTATTGATAAATTACATAGAGAATTTCTGGGCAACATACAACGGTATATTTTACTACAATTGCTGCAGGCAAGTCACACCAAATATATTGCTTTAAAATGTTATGCTATAGTCTGATGTGTCAAAATACAGATATATTTTCTTAAAATAATAAATACATAAAAAAATTTTACTCCTTTTAATTTGCAATTTCATTAACCATCGAACGAAACGAACCTCTCAATATCTACTATTTCCAGTATAAGATCTTTTATGGCCTTTTTAAACATATCAAATGATCGATGTTGTCTAATAATATCATCAAATTCTCTACATATTCTTGGAGCAAGAAAACATTGATTTTTTTTTTTTTTGAAAATTGTTGTTTTAGGTAATGGCATATGATATATAAATATTGTGATCTCATAATGCTTCTTTGTATATAGTCACTCTGGGATACCAATCAGGATTCTTTTATACATGAATACTAAACTTTATACAGATAAACTTGACGTATATTAAATTGGATTAATGTTACTTTATTATGTGAAGAACTGTTGGTTTGTATAATGTCACGTCGCAAACAATCATAAAGATTATCTATAGTATAGATTGAATTTTTATATGTTTCCCCCCCCCCAAACTTGTAGTCCGTATAAAATATGTGGGAACACCCATGCAAAAAACACTTCTTTCAAACTTTGGTGTGAGATGATAGCCTTTAATTTATACGTCATTGTTGCAATTGCTCGTAATTTATTAACAACTTGATCAGTATGATCTTTCCATTTTAGGTTAGATGAAATAATGATACCAAGATATTTATAATGCTGTACTTTTTCAATGTATGAACAGTTACATGTAGTATTTGAAGAAATCTGTCTCTGTGCTTGAGTTAGTTAAATTAAAAAAGAACCCATTTAGTTTTTTTAGCATTTAGCCTAAGTCGAACAGAGAGGTTTCGAATTCTTTTATTTATTGCATATAGATGTCTTTTTCCAAATTTTTTATCAGTTATTAATCCTGTTCATTGTGCGTTCGTATGATTTTATATGCATAATAGAATTGGACATTTCGTATGGATACTTTAATCACATCAAATATTGAATAGAAATGCACTGTGTACTCGTAATCAGTATTTTTATTCATGAGTAAAATTTACCGAGTTCTGGGATCAAATCGCATTTCCTTTGATTTAGAATAATGGGGTTGTCGGGCAGATTAAAGATTCGCCAATAAAGAGATATTCGGTAATATGTATCACGCAAACTTACTTGACCACATTACTTGACTGGCCCGTTGCTTATTCCCAAATCATTGAAGTGATCCCGCCGCACAGTTCCAGAGCACTCAGCTGTTTCACACGGGACACTTTCAGATAAATTAAATGACCCGTAACACATTCTTAGATCACTTAAGTGTCCTGCGGCATATTTATAGATTGACTGAGTGATGCGCAGCACAGTTCCAGGACACGTAAGTGGCACGCCGCATATTTACAGATCACTTAAAGTGACCCGTAGCACATATCTGGTACAATTAATTGACCTGTGACACGTATACAGATCAATTAAGTGACCCATGGCTAATTCCTGGATCACTTAAGTAACCTGCGACATATTTACAGATCACTTGAGTAACCGCGGCACATTTACTGATCACCTAAGTGACCTGCGGCATAATTACAGATAACTTGAGTGATCTTTGGCACATCACTTAAGTGATCGTGGCACATTTCTAGACCACTTGATTGGCCCACGGCACAGTTTTAGATCGCTCAAGGGCTCCGCGGCATATTTACATATCACATAATTAGTCTGCGACACTATTCCAAATTCTTTTATTAAGTGGCCCGTAACACGTTTTCAAATCAACGAAGTGACCCGTTCTCTCCCAAAGGTTGAACAGACCACCCTTCATTAAGATGATTCGGTCAGGAAACATAAGGAGTAATAACGTCAAGATTCCCTGCCGATGGGATTCTCCCGGGAGGGCGTCCAAAAAAATCCGAAATGAAGAGATTGGAATCGCACGAAGAGAATAAACATGATCAAAATTCGGCTTAAAAGTGAATTACCTCGACTGAAATCTTTTTCTCCGGGTTCCTTGTGCGAGCCAAAGGTGTACAGCGATAAACCGAAACATGGCAGACCGCCAGCGAAAGCCGGTCGCAATAACGGGTTTTCGGAACCGCTGCCGATAATTCTGGCGGGACTCTCGCTGCCGTCCCTGTTGTTGTCCCTTGGTGAAGTGGAAGGACTCGCACACGCCTTCTGCCTGAAGATTTGTCCACCGGGATGCCAACTTCGAGCTGCTGGTAAGACCGTCGTCCTCACGCGAAGATCCGTCGGCCAAATGCTGAGTGGTGGCGGCCGGAACCTATTGGGAACCGCAGCGATGCTGTTTGGGCTGCTGCATTTGTCTGCTGTGCAAGCGTCCAGAAGCGAAGTCTGATCCAAGGGCAGGCCTACAGAAAAACAAACATGAAATTAAAGTGTGTTGACTTATTGTTCACCAAACACTAAAAACAAATGTTTCAAGCATCACAGAAAATACATGTCCTTGTGGAGTAGAGTTTTTCAGTCTTTTGAGGTACGAGTATTATTTACACGCAACATTAGATAGAGAGAAGCTTGACCCATATTTATACAAGTGCAAGGGAAATTACTGAATGGGAGTTGAATTGTGTGGTTTAATTGAGGTATCCAGAAAGGATTTCGGATTTTCATTTTTGAGGGGCAAGGACAAGTCCATTTCACCAAACATCATCTCCGGCCACATCGTTATACTGAAATTTACTGCCGTTATAGAGTTTCATTGGAAATAAAGGCTCCATTTCTCGGTAGTCACCTCAAGCTCTCTCGTTAGGGAAAATATCTATATTCTTTCCGGAATCGAACCTGCGACCTGACGGCTACTTTCACGGTGGTAGACGGACATCTCACCACTCGGGCGTCATCAAGGACCAGTCTGGTCATGCTGCGCCAAACCAATGGCCAGCTGAAAACAACAAAATGACTAGAACACAAATGCGTACTACAAAAACGAATGGCCGTATAATATAAAAAATTAGGCATTTGTAAAATGTATGATATAAAGTATGAAAATTATAATTTGTGATTTAAACCAATGGCTTTGATGAATTTAAAAATGCAAAATACATCACAATGATCAGATGAAATGTCATGAAATGAATGATGACTTTGATGAAAAGCCGTCGCAAAATCATGACGATGATGTAAACAAGTAAAAACACGAGCAATGGGCAATGGCATTATGACAATGTGGGCACTCGGGTTGACTCCTTCGTAATAGAATGTATGATTGAGAGCGGCTGAGTCCTATGTGTAACACTTTCTCTTTGCGATTTGTCGAGCAGCTGAAATGCCAATGACCAATTAGGAGCTTGAGTATCGATAAAGATTTCGTGACCAACGAGCATTCTTTAGAACGTTAAGAAGCATCACGGTTCCCCCGCGCAACAGATTGAAGGATGAAGATGCTTGATGGGGAGCGTGAGAAAACGAACAAAATCAGCCGATATCCATACCCGAGGACATCTACCAACTTCATTGTGAACGCCGTTTTCGTGCACCACATTTAGCATCCTCTGCAAAACATTCACTTCGGCTGAACAAAACACGTCTCAAAGAAATATTCATCTCAGTCCGCATCACTTATGGGTCATTTGTCGCATGTTTCCGGCTACATGACTGACTCTTTTCCTGGATCCGACTTCCTGTGTCCTTTGACTGTGGGGATATCCCAAGTCCAAGGTCTATCTTGATGGTGTCTGAACTTATCTTCCGTTAAAGGAAAACACATCACAGATTACGATCAGCATTGCTTGTGAATGTTGTCTAGGACCGTAGAGAGCCTTCTCGGGGTCCCGGGGCAGACTTTTTCTTACGACACCCTTGAAGAGGGCTATTGTTTATAGGGAAAATAAGAGTACATTTTTTGTGGATTCCCCTCATTTGGCTCTGGGGAATGGGGCACTGCTCCGGCTGCCCCAGCCTAGTTACGGGCCTGAAGTTGTCCAGAGGCTGCAAAGTGTGATCCACGAGAACGGCGGTCACTTTGAAGGTGGTCGATGTCCTCACCGGAGAAGTGAATGTGTTAAATGAAGCGTGATGATTTTTCTCTGCCAATTTCGTTTTTCTTATTCATCTGTCTGTTCTTTAAAATTACTTTTTTACACTACAAAAGTGATAAGTTTTCCCCTATCGGCGAGATTTGAAACCGATTCTTTTTCCCCGCGGAATCCGTGTCTTTTCGTGTCACGCACATCATTTGTCCCACTACTCCACTAAGTTTGGTGTCACCCCGGTCGTGATGGCTCTGAGTACTCTCAGTTTAATTATAAACACCCTGTCTATAAATAACTGGGAAGAAGGTACTTAGCATCCTCGAAGTATTACGAAGGCCAGGGGGAGCTCAAGTACCCAGAGTCCCCAGGTATAGGTATCTGTATCGCTTTCCCAAAATGTGAGGGTTGTCACAAAAATGTGAGGGAGTTGCTTCGCCACCTCTCTTCCCATTGTATATTTTTTCTTTTGACCTCAAAGTTAAGCTATGACTTAAAGGATTGTGTAAGTTTTGAGTTAGAAATATGGTGAACATGAAATTTGGAGGGGGGGGGGGAAAGGCATCACTTGAAGTTAAACTTTCAGGGGGGTCTTTAAAATGGCTTCCAGGAGAAAGTGCATCAGGGAAAAGTGTGATTTATTGCATGAACTTCAGCAATAAAATTCTGGAAAAAATTGCATGTAAAGATGAATATACACTGCCTCATCCTGGTTGAAAAAATTTGGGCGAAGTAGAATATATATTTCATCACAAAAAATAATTTAAATAAACAAGAAATTTATCATTTAAAAAACCGTTGAAAAAAATTAAGATTTACTTAATGCATTTTTTTGAGTATCAAAAAGGCAAAAACATTTTGAAAATGCCAAAAAACGATTAGTCAGTTCTGAAGGAGTTATACATGTAGTCATATACATATAAATACTTCTAATTTGCGTCTTCAGAGAAGGATTTTTATCACCAAAAGCCGAACTCTCTTTTGATATTTCGCGATGTCCATCGCAACGTCGCTTGCGAAAGTCAACGAACGAACCTCGCAAAATGATTTTTCCCTATATTTTTGCCTTCGTTCGCTCCCCGGGAGAAGAGAATGCGAAGATAAATAGTCGCCAAGTTTGGTAACCTGCACAAACTAAAAGTTTTCAATTCATAAAACCATCTGTGGTTTCGTGCCTTGAGCTCTTTGTTAGGAGAGAACAGCTTCACCATAGGAGAGAGAGAGCAAAGGCCACGACATACAATACGGAGGGAGATCAACCAGCCGAGAGAAGAACCATCATCACCACCACCAACCTCAACGCGATTCGCAATCTCTCTCTCAATCTCCGGAGTAAAGCAGCCTCCCGTAAATCATCAAATGTATCCCATCGCCCCGTGCAAATGCACTTTCATGGAAAATACACAGGTGTCGTTGCCACTGCCATGCATCCATGCATCGCCTCTCGTGTCACCATAATCATCTACTTTACGTGATACGCTCAACTCGTGTTAGACGAGTCAAACCCTACCACACCCTACCCTTCGGGAAATGCACCTCAAGAGGGTTATTGTTATTATCGATGACAAAAACACAGACGAGAACCTTCTGATTTGTAATAGGAATAGAATCAAACAGCAGCTTTAGTTTACATTAGTATCCTATACAGTTTTGAGACATAATGGCCGTATTTAGACATGTGCAACGTGTGCACCTGCACGGGGCAGCAGCAAAATTTAAGAAATGACAAATTTTCGTTTCAAAACGAATTGTTCCTCTGATCGAGCCTCTTCAACATTGGGATGGAGGAGCATAAAATATTTAACATCACGAGACTCTTTTCCTTCAAACCTTCCTTTCTTTCACACGGTCCTAGTCTATGCGCCACCACAGTTTTACCCAGGACTATACAGTAACGGGTGGCTCATTCCTTTGAAGTTGTTCTTGCCACCATGGCTCAGTGGGCGTGATCTTGGATCAGGTGCGTGACGTCACTGCTCTAATATTTTTAACTAAAGCGCGACCTTGAAATACCGGGCAGCCAATGGCAATTAACCGGTTCTGTCAGGGTGATGACATCTCTTGGTACCGACTCCGGTACTTCATGAAATAGCCCTTGTTACATGGCTTTGAGTTACAACTTTAAAGAGTAAAGCTGTGTCGGACGGTTGCTCTCCGAGACCGTCGATCCCTTTGGGAAAGAGCGCAAACCATCCCAAAATGGTCTCTCTGGGCGGTCAGCGGTCATGTCTGTCTGTTCTGTGTTGGAATATTAATTAATGCTGATACCTTTACTACAAATAGTTACTTACTTAACCACACATGCACCTCGTACACATCCTCTACGGAATTTATAACGAATCAGTCAATGCATGCAAAAGCGCCCGAGTGACCTGGTCGTAAGATACTCGTCTACCACCGTGGAGGTTGACGTCGCCGTCCCATGTTCAAAACCGGGAAAGAATATAGATATTTTCCCCCTAACGAGCTTGAGGCGACCGCCGATAGATGGCACCTTCATTTCCAATCCAACTCGTTAATGGTGCTGTTAATTGTAATATAGCGATATGGCCAGAGTTGTTGTTTGGCGAAGTAGTACATACCGAGATGTATGTTCCGAGTTGCATGTGGGATTCCTAACGTATTTGTATGTTGTTGGAATTGTGTTTGCTTCGTGTTCTTTCTGTGGCACTACCATTGCCTTCCGTGTTTTTTGAAATGAAGATGGTAGAGACTTGAATTTTCCATGTTATGTAAGTACCATGTTAAAGGTCTGCCTTATTTCTGGGGAAAGTGTTTGCTAAATGGGAGACTGGTTCGCATTCACCCCTCGGAGCATGGGCGGAGATACGGGGAGTATCTCCTCAAAAGTGGAGTCGACTGGTCTAATGTATATATGTATATATGAACTGACATGATCATCATCGTGCCCCCCCCCCAGCAATAATGACCTTGCCCCCCCCCAGACTACCAAGTCAATCTCCGCCTATGCCTCGGAGTTCGTTGCGCCAGCAACGGGGTTTGAACGTGTATCCTCACGGTGCCCACACGACTGCACTGTGGCAGACTATAAATTATTGTTAAACCTCACCGTGTATTTATGCAAGTTTCGTGCATGTGTGTGTGTGTTCATGTGTTGCCATTTATCTTCTAAAGACTAAACTAGCCATGAATGAATATTCTAGTATTAACTACATTTGATGCAATTTAAATGTTGAAAATTCTGTTACTTGTGGCGAAGTTACTTTCTTGTCTCTAGAAGTGAAAGATACCGATAAGATGTGCTATCGGTGGTCATCGATGCCGAGTTCTATTATTTCACAAGCCTAGTTGAAGATTTGGTGTATTCAGACACATGAGAAATAAGACACAGAAACGGTCACCGCGTCCAATAAAACTGAGAAATGCACCACTAGAGTTTCTTTTTAAAATATTATTATAATCGTGCGTGTGCTTTCTCTTTTATTTGCCTGTAAAAATGTTTACAACAGGGATCTTCAACATTTCAAGTTTTCCTTGACCACGGGTCCACACAGAGGCACCGACATGCCACTAAGTAGCATTTGTATCACAAGCTGTATCATATATTGAACTCAAGAGCATGTATTGAAGGATGATGGATGCGTTGCACATCATATGTTCATAAATTATTTTAGGTGAGGAGAGGGAACTCTGCCCCTTTACTAAGTTTATTGGAGGGTCCCCATATAGTTCAAGTCTTCAGGTTTCGATATCTGTGGGTCCACGGACCCCTTGAGAATCATTGAAAATGTTTCAAGGGGTCCGTGTGCTTGTATAAGAAAACACACGAGCAACTCATTATTTTCCTATTATTATATTAATTTGTCTAATCTTTCTTATATTGGCAAAGGGGTCCCTTGAACATACAAGGTTAAGAATTTCTGGTTTCCGTACATACAAAACTTGATCGGATAAAGTTGGGAAAAGGTGTCGCCAAAACGAATCGCCAAGAGAAAAGGCGGGTGGCAACCCACAATGTTCTGGCTGTGACGACGATTGCTCTCTCCTCAATCTTAAGAGAGACAAGGGAGAACAGGAGCTCTTGTGTCAATACCTGTAGGCAATATGCAACGTCTCTATCCTCTCTATCTCTCCTCTCCATATACACATGCAATATATACACGCACCAGTTCACTCTCACTCTCTTTCTCTCTCTCCTGTCCCGGAGTATTTTCCGGGGAAATACGTCGTTTGTTCCGGGATTCGCCTCCTTTTTTTCACGCTCCGGGTAACACCGGGCGTTACAATCCGTGGGAATTCGTCAGCAGATTTTGGCGCCCGCGAAAAAATTGCTTCCGAGAACCTGATACAGCGTAAGCCACTTGTCATAGCATCACACACCAACACAATACTCTCTCTCACCCTCTCTTGCTGTCTCTCTCCTTGTACAGTGTATGTAACGCACATACACATACAGCGCTGTTGCCATTTCTCCATGTTAACACAAATCCCGCAAAAGCAAGCAACAGCCACGCGAACGACAAGAACAAGATGATGAAGGATTTACAGCCTCGCTAATGATTACGCTTTACGATATCTGCCGATCCAAAGTGTTTTCTTTCGCTTTTATGAATATGCGTTATTGTATGTGTGTGTGTGTGTGTGGCCACATGATGTACGACGCGAGCGCAATCATGATAATGATTCTCTCTTTCGCACACATTCGCCGACTCTTTTCATAGAGCTATCAATAAACATCCTAGAACCAAAGTAAACGAGACAAATTGTTTTCGACTCAACAACAACCAACGACGATCCAACAAAAATTTCTGGTCGTATTTTGCCGCTGCAATCACTCAAAAGGATCGCTCCCTTTCACTTTCCCGCCATCATTTTGCCAAGCACCTATAAATAGGATTATAGTTGGTATCATCGTGTATTTGAATGACCGACTCTGGGTAAATCCACCAGAAGCAGAGAGTTATACTTCGATGGTTCTAATTGGCTATTTTGATTACTCTTTGCTCCGTTTAGAATGACCTTGCTCTTTTTCGATGCTCGCTTAATTCACCGTTAAACCAGGCCACACGCCACATGGCGATATTGGATGATTGTCCTAATAACGGACTGGGTACATCTACCAATTTTGTTTATATATGATAGAAATGCATCCAAAAATAAAAAATGAGCCTTTGAATTAATTCACTTTTCACTAGTTGAATTGTTGCTTGCTTTAACTGATGAATTGATCTTGCTGAATTGTGTCGGCTCACTTTCATCAGATTGCATAAGACTTCCAATTAGAAATATAGATTTTCCAATACCGCAGGTTTTAGGATATATTATCAGCGTATAAGTCCTCGTGCAAATCCAGTAGAAGGTGATAATGAAATGTCGTACATATCAAGTAACAATCTTTTTCCACGTTTTGTCGTTAAACTCGATCAGGGTATCGATGGAATTGTTTACAAATTCGCAGATGGCATGAAGCTAATGGGGGTAGTTGGGAATCAAAGCGGCAGTAAGATGCTTCAGAGTCCAGACGAACTTGAATATGATTGCAGCATGGGGTAATGAATGGAGCATGACCTTTACGGTTGACAAGTGCATGGTACCTCGTTTTGGTTCGAGCAACTCTTGTTTCTACGAAGTACGAAAGCCTGGATAACCAAGCAGAGATCGAGATATAGTTCGGAAATAAAATTCACATTGCTCTGTAAGGAATTGAACCACCAATCTCTCACTGTCCGGGCGAGTGTTCTAACCATTGAACTACAGAGGACAGACATTGTCCTTCCTTAGAGCATAAAAGTATGTATGAATGCTGAACGGGACTGCGCATGGGTAGCCTCCTAGCTCAGCTAATAGCTCTTAGATGGCGACATATAGTGAGAAACGATGTTCTTCTTTCCGAACTACATCTCGTTCTCCGCTTGGCTTAGCCTTCCAGGCTTTCATACTTCGTATGAACAGCGGAGAGTGACATTGTTTCTCTCTAAACCCTTGTTTTGCTTACGAGTTGATTAGTATTACTATCCCGGATGCGACTAGGCTCACTGATTTGGGAATTCTCATTGACGAACAGCTTAGGTTTTGTTGTATGTGAAATTTCGTAATGTCTTAGTCATTATAAGCGAGTCCGACTGTATTAATATTGAAAAATGTTGATATGCCAAAAATATTTATGATTTCCTAAAAAACGTAGTCAGTCATTACTCATTATTAGTGTGATTAAGTTTTTTGTTTGTGGGAGTTTTATTGTAATATACAAGTGGGTCTATCCTTATATATAGATTGTGTGAGAGTACTTCTTCTTCGTTGCTTTCATGTTGAGATTACTTGCTAATTGTTTCATGTTTGTTCTTGAGCATTATAATTGGAAGTTGAGATGGAAATGTGTGTTTTTCGTTACTACTCACTATTAAATTGGCTTTATAGCCAAATCAATAAATATATATGTATATTAAGTATAATATCTGTTGGACGGATGTTACCTACAGAATACTAAAAGTAGTTTCCGAAGTATCAGATGTATGTAACTAATGAAACATGGGGAGGGGGGTGGGGGGAGGAAATGTTACAAGTTCAAGGGTGAATGAATAATGAATCAGTGAAATGTCATTAATGTTTGTTATTGTAACGCCTCGTCATGATCCAGTAATTATAGGAGATTTTGTGAATTTGATGAGCGAAGTCAAAGATAATTGAAAAAAAAGTTGAAAACATCTCATAATCTCAAAATTAATTTTGAAGAATAAGATATTTTTGACATTTTAAAGGTTACAATTCTCCACTTCCTGCATTTGAGATATTTTAAAGGTTGAGTTTTGAACAAAGTGTATTTTTTTAATTCTTCACCACAACAGACAGGGTGGTTATAAGGACTCTACTCAGAACTATGTAGAGCCTATTTTGGTTGATGTATTCCGTCGAGAAACTTAGTATACACGCTATATGGACCATGGGAAAACTTTATTCAATCAAGCATTTTTTTCCATGTGCATTCTGCACACGTCAATCACTTGTTAAAAGTGTGTTATAGTATATTAAACAGTAGTGCGAAAGATTTGTTAAGGATTCGCATGAACAAGGTGTTTTACTTTCAATTCGAGCAGAGTTCGTTCGCCTCCTCCATAGATATGATGCAGTCACAAAGACTAAGTCCTCCGAAGAATGAGAAGAAAAATTGGTCTGATATAGAGTCGAATATAACGGTTACTCAAGCGAGAAAAACTCATATTTCAATAATTGTATTTGATTAATGTTTCCGCAATAGATTTCCATTAGCCAAATGGTCGCGCCTTCGAAATATAAAATGGTCGAACTGTGGTTTAGTCAAAGTATACATCCTATATCATACAGTCCTATCATTATCATCAAGGCAATTTCAAAGACCAAACTGTCTGTTTTATTTCCAAAAAGTCAATTTCTCAACAACAACAACCAAAAAGTCAACATTTTAACGGAGTTGTTCGTTTATTTCAACATTCATTCATCATATATTTCCGATTTAAAATATATATTTCATACTAAACTTACAACTGATATGAATAATAAAAACACAGACGCACACACACTGAACTCTTAAGTTTCTTTGTTTTGTGGTAAGCTTTTCCCGTGAGCATCCAACATGCAGTGAATAAACACCATTGCCCTTTGAAGACCGGACACACCCCGCTTCCCATCTCGGAGAGATATCGAAGCATTCCCGAAGGGTGGGTGTATAACCCCAGCGTTGTCGCTCCTCCTTGATACCAAGGGCTTGACTACCTATAGCTAGTCATTTGTAATAATACACTTAATACAATGTCATTTTCATACGCGCGAATGACAATTTCGTGTCGAAGAAAAAGCCGTAAAAGTCTGATATTGTGTATATCAAAATAGTCGGGCAAGCAAACAAAACGAATAGCAAATATTAAAGGCGACCGCTTGCGCCTTCGAGGTACTTTTTCTTAAAAAGGTCATTTTGGATAAAACGGATGTAATTTTGATTTGCATATGGTATTAAATTACAAATACAACGCCACAACAGGCAAATTGCCCAACGAGGTGGCTGACTTAAGAACATCATGGATCCCCGAGCCATTTTTTGTTTGGAGGCCCTACCTACTACTGCTACACCACACATGCACCCCGCCCACACCCCCTGCCCCCCGCGGAACCCCCAACGAATCGGTACATGCGGGAATGTGCGTGTACGTGTATTGAAACCTGACGTGAAGTTTTTTGTTTCTCTGTAATGCTTGTTATGTGTAGCGCTGCCATCTGCCACCAGTTTTTCTAACTATGAGTGAAGTGTTATGATTGAATGATTTATCGTTGTAGGACTGTTGCTCTCTGTGGCGAGACTTTTCAACGGGGAGATCGGCTCGCATTTGCGCCTTGAAGTTGGGAACCACAGAAAAGCAACTTCAGCCGACCACCACTGTGGGGTTCGAACCCGGATCCTCGCACCGCGAGTCCGTCACTATAACCACTCGACCACCACAGCGGCAAACGAGAAACGAGCGGCAAAAGAGAATAAATGTTATTTCATGAGTATTTTTCAAAAAAATATTATATTGTCTATTTCATATATAAAATTAACATATTTTCAGTACTTCTGCTAGATATTGTCCACTAACTACTGCCTGCGCATCATCATGTTCGTCACACAGATTATTGCTATGACATTGTTTAGTGCAATGAATCATAAGTTTCCGAATACTACAAAAACTTATTGAGGTATAATGTTTTACGTAAAACAGTACGCGCATTTTTCGTTAAAAATACTTGATAGTCTCAATTCAAAATAATTTGTAAAGTAAAGCAAAAAGTTGTAAACATATTGCTTAGTTTTTAGTTCATTGCACAGCCAGGGCGGTTTAAAATGCATCGGAAAAGTTTCAAAAAGATGCTTTTTGAAAAATGCTTGAGGAATCAAGTATTTCGTGAAGTAATAAAAAAAGAGACAAAAACACAAAGACCTAGTTTAATTGGTGAATTTGATAAATACGCAAAAAAAATCCAAATGAGTCTAGTATGTGTGATGAATATAGTCGGACCCCGATATTATGATAAAAGATTTTATGATCGTTCCCCAATTATTGATGCAGTACATGTATGAATTACCAGGCATAGTGACAATATGACATGTTTACCAACGACGCGTCGCTTGGGTATTATGCATAATCGCCGGTAAAAGTGATAACTTTTTTATTACTTATTAAATTTATCAACGACGCTTGTGTACTATGAATAATCACCGATAAAAGTAATTAATTTAGGGAAAAATGATTAATTATTATCAAACTTACCAAAATGCTTAGGTAAAGTATGCATAATAACCGACTATTATAAAAAATAACCGCATTTATCATATTTACCGTAGCGTATACAAGGTAAAAGAGAAAATATCCTACGTATTCGTTCGTAATGTCAGAATGATCTGGTGAGTGAGGTTCATCCATCCATCCGCAGAGATTTGGTTCAACGATCAACTTGTTCCCAAGATGATGATGATGATGATGATATTAGTTTCTCTGTGAACACAAACGAACGAAACTCAAGTCTGATATTCTGATGTTCTTTTTGATATAATCAGAAGGAAGGTCTCGTCTTTCCCGTGGCTCGTGGGAATCAGTGTCTCGCGCGAGGGTCAATAATTGCTCGCGACATTGGTCGTTAGTGTTTTTGCCGCAAAAGCGCAAAAGAAAGGGATCCGTTCTCCAATAATGGCCGTGCAAATGGCATTCAATCAATGCGTTGAGGGGGAAACGAATTATCGACAGGAAGCAAGTACGAGCAATCATTCCCTCGAGGAATCATCGCCAAGTTTTCATTCTCTGTTAGTCTCCGATTACATCGCGAATGAAAAAAGGTATCCATCGTGTGAGATTTTCTTTTGATACACTTTACCAAATTATTTCGACATTCCTCTCCGAAAACTTCTCCGTAAAATCTCTGTACATGAAGAAAATTTTCTGCATACATCTCATAGCCTTGTCTGTTATGTCCACTCCCCAGTGTCTAATTAGTTTGGCCCAAAGAACCAATACATTCGGGCTCCTATTTCCCAAGAGAAGTTGAACCTTCATCCTAGAGGGTGGGCTAGACCTCAATCGCGGATCTAGGGCGATGTGACTGGAGGGACAAATTGTGCAAGTTCGTTTCATCGTACCGTATTTTACGGGACAGACACATTTTCCTATATTATTCGGCTCTTGAGAGGGGCGGTCATTCCCATTGCCCTCCTGAAATAGCACCTGAGCGAAGGCAGGCATCTTCAGCTGCGAATCAACCCAAGACAGATATCTTAAGCTGCATTGAGTGGAGGCAGGCATCTTCAGCTACAAATGGAGTGAAGGCAGACATCTTCAGCGGTGAAAAAAAAACCGAGGCAGACATCTTCAGCTGTGAATGGAGCGGAGGGAAGCGGATACAAGACTATGTGTCGGAGAAGGGACTTGATGTGCAGGTGCATCGGATCATGCCACATTTTGCGAGACGGACAAATTTACCCCCATATTATTCGGCTCTTCAGGGGGATGTCGGTAAATCCGACTGGTCCGACCCCGCCTGGTCCCCCCCACCCGGTTGTCTAATTATTTTGGCCCAAAGAGCCGATACATTCGAGCTTGCATATCCCAAAACATATTGAACTTTCATCCAAGAGGGTAGGCTTCTCGTAGGCCTGAAGACAATTTCTCGAGTTCCTTCTTTTCCCGAGAAGTTTTGCGATGTCATTTGATTATGGGGTGTTTGAAACGAACTGCCCAGCTAGATATTCATTTCCTCCTCGCCCCCACGAATATTGTTGAAATGCTACTATTCCAAGATAGCCTACAGACTAAATTCGCGAAAAAACAGAGAACGAACATTATACGGAAGCCAGATCTCACATTCGCAATTGGGGAGGGAGTGAAAAATGGGTATAATGCTCAGATTTCCGAAGTGAATTTTCAATTTCGTCTCGTGCGAGTGTCTCTCGAAATTTATGCTTCGGAAGGGGAAATGCTAAAGGAATGCCATCTTCCGAAAAGCATAGAGGGAGGGAGGAACCTCTCGCGAGCGCAACACGTACAAGTATGTAGTAATTCATTCGATAACATCAAAAAGAGCAACAACAAAAAAAGGTCTCCTTAATGTTATATGCTCGTGACAACGTTAATTCTGTTTCATGGCTAACGGGGAGAATAACAGTAAAATGGATTACCGTATGCAAATCAGAGATTACCGATTTCATTCGATCAGAGGATGGAGAGAGAGAGAGAGAGATCCACATCTGCATAAAATGTTTCGCAAATTTGTTGTTGTTTGTTACTTATGTTCCCCGTCGATCCCCGTTGCCGTTAATTTTTGTTTCGAATCCTTCGAATCAGTGCAAGAAAACGAAGCTCGTCGTTAAATTTCCCCCGTCAAAAATCACAAGAAAACAAAAGAGAAAGAATCCAACAATAAGAGACGTCTCCGTTTTCCACGCAAAAAGGCGCAAATTAGAAAATCCAATTGCACCAAGTTTCGCGATAAATCTCTTATAAATGCATTTGCTTTCCTCCATGAACAAAAAAAAAGTGCAAATGCACATTCAGATCTCCCCCCCCCCCCCCGTTTCAGAAACATAAAAACGAAATCCCGTCACCTTATTTGCATTTTTCCGAGTGGAAACATTTCCGTTCGAATTCGTCGTCGTCGATTATTTATTCTCACGTGTCGAAACGGAGATTATCGTGATATTTGCATAAATATGATTTTACATATACTATAATATGTAGTAATATACAGTCATCACCGCTTATTACAATCATGGATAATGTTAAAATTCTGGTATTGTTATCATTTTTGCGAAGTTGTAACGAACCAATATCATAATATGGGGAAAAATTCGTTTTGTTATCGAATTTTTTGTTTTTCTTTTTGCATATTTTGTGAAGATTTAGGTTGAACCAAACTCTTTTTTTTTTTATCTATAAGTTATCATTATCAATCCGCAAGACCATGTAGGACATGAAAAGCTCTCTTGTTGAAAAAAATTTCTGTACCCGGTTCACAATGTCTTGATAATATTAACCGCCCTTAGGGGTGTGAAAAATCAATTAAGTTAAAAGTTAAATTATTTCTTGCATTAATTATGAATTTTCATTAATTGCGGAATTATTAATTTCATTAATCCTGAGTTCTCACCGATATTCTGGAATTTTTTCTTCCGTCAATTCTGAAATTTCATCACTTCTGGAATTATTTGTTTCATTAATTCTGAGTTTTTATTGGTGCCGGAATCACTTTTTTTCAATTATTTTCAATTCATCGATTCTAAAATTGTCACTACTTTCTTGATTCGTTTTTTTCACTAGTTTAAAATTACCTTGAATTTTCATAATTTTTTGTATTAATTTACATTTAATTGTGTGTTTAACATTTTTTCTATGGTTATTTCTCACCATTGTAAAGGTATATATTCTGATGTAACTGTATATTCTGAATAACTGATGCCGATTCCCTTCCTCTAAAAAATATATAAAATCGGGGCAAAAAGGGGGATTTTGAGATCGTAAATTTTTGAGATGCACCTGGCCCCACCATTATTTTCGCATCGGACCCCGCATCTGATAAGGGTGGCCCTTTCCGCTATGGCGTATGTACGTGCACTGTTGCTTTTGCAATGGCTTTCCTTTAGTGAAGACAAATGTAAGGTAAAACTCAAAGCCTCTTTCTTCTGTTCTTGGTTAATTTGTTTCAACTGACCAGATTCACAGCAACTCGGCTGAAGACTTCCTCAAAGGATCTATCGTAAATTGCAATACACATTAGACAGTTCCATTCTAACTCCTCGCAATTTCTGAATGAAGGAAAAAGGATTTTAGAGCTTAAAGGAAAAAAAATCCTGTTTTAGGAAAACAAAAGGGAAAAAATCCCGATTCAGCATTTTGGAGCTAGTAGTTATATGTGATAGAAGAACAGATTTGTGTGTGTGTGTGTGTCCCGTTTTCGTACATTCCGTTCGACCGAAAAGGCCATATGGTCATCGTACTTTCTGGAAGGTTCTTTCTCGGATATAGTTATCAATTGGTTATTGTTATCAGAAATCCCGAGTCCCGATGCGATCATATTAAGTGACGTGCGCTATACTACAAAGTAGTAGGTTGCCTAAATTATGTCGTAGATAATCTGATTTCGGTAAAAATTTATCCGATGAAATGATAAAAAACATTTCAAGGAAAACATTTTTATACTTGCAAATTCCATATCGAATTTTGAAACATTCATTAAAAATAAAAATAGGCACCCAAAGCAAAAAACAAACTAATTTCTGAAAAATCTGAATTAAATTACAGAGCGTTCTGTTGCTTATTGTATAATTACAGGAGCTTATTAGCTCTAGAACGGACCGAACAGGTCCCTAAGAGCTACATAGTGTGTGTTTTTGTTTGTTTTGTTCTATATTGTCTTTCTATTGAATACAGCAGCGGTTCTCAACCTATGGTCCGCGGACCATAACAAAAGTAGTCAGCAGGCAGTCTTGATAATTTACTTCTAAATATCAATCGTAAAATTGTTCAATTGTTCTAACTACTAGCACCATCTTCATGGGTTCAAATAAAAATTACAGCTTTATACTTGGCGTCACCACAATATTTCACAAAGGAAAAGGCAGGAAATTGCGACCTCCTCAAATACAAGATATCACTTACTGTAGCCAAAAAGTACAAATTACGACAAATTTACTAAATATTGAAAAAATTGCTGAAATGTAGGGCTATTGCAAATCGTAGTAAACACATTCGTTTTTGTGACAATATTTCATTAAGGAAAATACGGGAAGCAGGGATCTTAAATGCGGCAAAATGCGGAACGTCGTCAATTATCACCAAAAAACGTTGCTATAAGTCGGCAAAATCAACAATTGTTGCTAAAATTCCGGAAAATTACAAATGATTAGGAAATGAAGGACTACTGAAAATCGCTGTTAACCTAAATGTACTTCTAATGCCTTCGTTATTATCAAAATATGATTTATAAGTTATAAAAATTATCTTCATTCACGAGTTCGGAAAGCATCACAAATTCAAATAAACTTCGTTGAAAAAAAACGGCACAACTGTATAAAATCTGGCTGTTCCGACAGTCCCGTGAAATACAAGACAACATCATGTTGTAAGTTTGTGATCCATCGAATCGTTTCAGACATTTCACTCGTCCGTGGATTCAGAAATATTGAAAAACGCTGGAATACAACACATCTTTGTAACACATAAATTGGGTCTGTGAATGGGTTTTTACAATAAAATAATGATATGAATATGAATACAAACGAAGTTGGTTATATTTACCTGCTGGTCTGGTTTCGCCGGTCAAGGAGCTCGGAGAGACGGTCGACGACGACGACGATTCGACGCACGGAGGGAACCCGTATGAAGGCAAATATCGATGCAGAAGAGGGAACAGGGGCAGACCCGGTTCCTTCAACGACAGAGGTGTCCACAGCCCTGAATAATAAGTTGGCAAGAGGCTTCCTTCAGCGAGGAATGGCGGCAGAGTCGCTGGACGAAGCGACGTCCCGGTCAGCGAAGAAGCGTCCACCACCGTGGGAGAGATCGGCCCCGCTGCAACACACGTTTGGATTAGTGTGGACAAAATTTTCAGTGGCATAAAAGCATCTCGCGTACAAATGGGTAGACAACGTGCACTTTGCACACAAAGTTATTATTATTTTATTTATGACTTAATACCACGTTAAAATTCGATGTTTGCTGTGACTAGACCAGAACAGAATCCTCGTCGCTCCCTAGCCTTCCCAGGATGTCTAACGACTTAAAAATTACCACTCAATTGGCATAGAAAAAAAAGAAGACAAGATTGCGCACACGCAGGTGTGTTATGTAATGTACATACAGGGTGGTCATAAAATTGGTTTGCTTATATGCGAGCACCTAGCGACTGCAAAAATCAACTAATGCGAATAAATTCGAGACATTGGTGTTTTTTCAAGCATGAGCTCGAGAATGAGAAGAAAAACAAAAATTCAAGCTTTCGTGTTTACGGTCACAGCGAAAACATTTCGAAAAATTGAAATGGCAACACTCACTACTTTTATGCATTGCAAAATGATCGGTGCAATGAGAAACCATAAATGGCGTTGTTTATGGTGCTACCATTTAACGCCACTGATGGTTTCTTGCTGCACCGATCATTTTGCAATGCATAAAAGTAGTGAGTGTTGCTATTTGAATTTTTCGAAATTTTGTCGCTATGACCTTAACCGCGATAGCTCTTCTCATTCTCGAACGCCTACTCGGAAATATCTATATATAGAGTTTTATTCGTATTAGTTGATTTTTGTGGCCGCAAGGGGCTCTTATATCGGCAAAGTTATTTCATGCCCACCCTGTATGTGTAAAGAAAAACAAAATTACTGTGAGGTCACTTTTACCAGTCTCGTTAAAAACCGCTGTGTAGTCGTGTGGTCATCGTGCTAGGCCACGACCACATACCATAACCGGCCTCTGCACACGTGATCAGGAATGCTGTGACATCAGCAAGAGTAGCGCTACCGTTCCTCCATGACCCTACTCAGCGAAGCACGATTGAACGTGTTTGTTTGTTCTTCATCTCTGCTTCGCACATGTTTTTATAATTTTATTTTAACTCTCAGTTTTTTCGAATTTGTATTTTTATATATTTCTGATGCCATTCACGATAGTCGTGCCGAATTATAAATTAAATTGAAGGAGTGACCCAAAAAACGCCGTGCTCAGATGCCGAGAAATAGCATGCCATCGAAAGGTTTTCAAAAATTACCAGCAATAGTAAGGTAAGAACGTTCTTGTATCATTTAATAAAATTTTCTTGAATTTTTCTGGTTATAAAAGCATTAGTCCACTAGTTTTATGATAATGTTGAAGGCTATTCCATGTCGAAAGTGCAAAATCGCTGATTTTTTTATGATATAATATATATCAATATGGTATATAACATATTTTTTTCCGTAACAACACACTTCGATACAAATTAAAGTTTATTTTTTAAACTTTTTTTCTGTTGTTGTTTTATTAATCTAACTCCAATAATTAAAAACTGATCGTTGTTCAAAATTGAACAGATGAGGTACAGCATTTGTGTTTAGATTGCATGTTTCACATATTACTCAATTTTTTGTCCATTTGAAAAAATTTTCTTATTTTATCTTTACATAATTTTAAAGAGTTAACATTAGTTCAATTTCTTACTGGCAATGAACTCAATGAAAATTAAGCCTGCATTAATAAAGGAGAATTGTTCACCTTGGGAATTTTTTTTCCTTTCTTAATTTTCAATTTTTTTAAAGAACTTAATCATTATGAAAATTTGTCATATACTTTCAACATTGTGAATATTATGAAACAGTTTTAATTTTTTATGCTTAGATATTTTCAAAAATATTTTTTAGAAAACTTGTTGTGTCAAGATGTACCTACAAGTAGGAAATCTTGTGATAGTAGAGAGAGAAAAAAATTTGTAATCATAATAAAATTATATTATTTTCAAAATAAACTGATTTAACGCCACAAATTTTTATAAGGGCTCTTTTCTCTCATCTTACAGATATGTAAACCACATTTCAAGCCAGATTCTGAACAAGCTATTTATGAACCCTGAGGAAGCGTTCCTGATTTCATATCTGCTCAGCACCAAACACGGTCGTGATTCAACGACATCTATCCTCCATCAACGAATTCAACAAGCTTCCTGATCGGCAAATCTACGGATAGAGTAAGGTCTCGAGAAACTGTCTCTATGATGTACCACTGTTGAATCACTTCGACCATCGGTGATGCCTTTTAAAGATCAAGTGTTATACTCTGACAGTTTGCTCGACTTCTGCCAATCTGCCAGAGATAGTTGTGTAGTCACACTATGAAGACTTCCAAGAGCCTTTAGAAGCAGACTTAAGAATTAGGTTCCCTTGTAACTTTGCACGTATAATTACAACAATTATTACAAGGCAGGAGTATGTTCGTGATTGCTAGGTTGCCAGGGAGTTGCTCTTTCATATCCATCGAGACAGGTCACAAATTTTTTTACTTATGGTCAATTCAGATGGTTCTTCCATGTGTTTTTGTACACTGGGACTCTTGTGTTTCACCGTCCCATACTTCAAAACAAGCCAGAGAGAAAAAGAATATGAAACCAGTAGGAGTATTTGAAATGTGTAAACAACAAGCTTATATAGTATTTAATATAATGAACTTCCTTGATATTTGAGATTATTGGACACTAGTAAATAACAAAGACTGTGGTATGTTTCTTCATAAAGTAGATTCCCAATCCAAAGATGATGAAATCATCTGTTGCTAGTGACAACGATTTAAATGTTTCTGCTAGTAATGGTAATTTGGAAGGTATGTAGCATATCCTTAATCACCACTAACATCAATTAACTCCATGTCGCGTAAGAATAGCACATGGAATAACATGCAATTTATCGATTGAAAGGGAAATTTTTCTATCAGAAAGATGTGAAAAACATTTATGGATAACACTATGAGGTCACGTATATGAGTGTATGTTTTATTACTGATGCATTCTCAAATATTTTCTATAAAAAAAAAATGACTTGTGATGAATTTGAAACAGAAAGGAAAAAATGCCAAGTGAAAGGTAATAGAAAAATGCAAAACTTTCTAAATATTCGAAGAGATCACCAACGATAAAGATAAAGAATAAGGAAAAGCCATGAATTTCTAACGTTTTTTGAAAATTTTCAAATTTTGAGTGAGGAACTCTGTTTCAGAGTAAGAAAAATCGTGACAAACCCCCCCCCCCCCCCCCGCTTTTGCTTGAATCATAGCTTTGCCTTTATCATCGTTGGTTTCTTTTTCAATTATGCCTATCAGGCAAATAATTATTACTTATACAAGGATGACGTCACTCTCCGCTACCATACGAAGGTTTTTAACAACTGGCTGTTGCGAAGATATATTTCGGAAAGAGAGAAAATTCAACTGCCCCTGCGGGGAATCGAACCCATCGGAAAGTGAAAGGACGTGGATTCGATTCCCCGCAGGGGCAGTTGAATTTTCTCTCTTTCCGAAATATATCTTCGCAACAGCCAGTTGTTAAAAACCTTCGCAATTATTACTTGTTCATACTTTCCACAAAGGGGGGGGGGGGGTTTAATATGGTGCAGGTATAATTCGAAACAGCCTGCTATAACATAAAAATGATAAAAGCATAATCGTTAAATGCGAACATGTCTTCATGTAACATTACTGTGATTTGGAAAGGAGACATCAACCTCCGAATTTATTCATTAACATTTTTTTGTATCTCAAAATGAGTATTTTGAAGTGTTAAATTATAATACAGTGCAACCTCAATAACTCGCCTTTTATTATTTATATGGTTGCCACAATATTCGATTCATTGGGGAAAATATTTCAACTTGACACATGAGTACCAAATCCCACTCAAGTCGACTATGATTTAAACTACATTACCATAACTCGTACTCAGAAATCGCCCATGCGTTGATCAGTTCACAAAATTTTGCGACATTACTCTCGCGTGAGGAAAATTGTATTTTTCATTGTTTCTGCTATTTGTTGATTAATATACGTCAAATTCTCTCTACTCCTTTCAGTAAAGTTACTTCTCGTTATTTCTCTGTTTGGAACCTGAAAACTCAACCCGTTTAATATGAAAGCCACAGGTGTGAATGATTTTTGAAATTTTTGAGTGTGAGAGACGACACGAGAAAGCTAAATTGATGTGTTTTAAATGAGCGGAGGAAATTCATCTGTTTTGGTTCATTGCAATATGCTCATTCACAAATCACATCTTCCAACAATCAAAATATATGCCCCTTCCACCTAAAATTTGATATTATTCCCAATACGAAAACTTTTCGTAGGAAATTGCAGATAAGAATATTTGTTTTTATGAATCTGTGAATGATATCTAGAATTGTGTGTGTGTTCAACAATATACATAGGGCCTACATAAAAAAATTAAAAAATTGTTTAAAGGAAAATGAAATAAAATTCGCTAACTTGACATCTGCTTACATCAACATAATTATTTTTCGATAGTCTTTCGGTTTCAAGTTATTGGGGTTCCGTAGTATGTTACTTGGTACACGCCACAGATGATCACAAAAAATATATTTTTAACTGTACTGTTTACTGAAAACCACCAACTTACATTAAAATCAAATTTGCGTATTTTTGAAATCAATATATCTGAAATTACTGAAAATCATTGAAATCAAATTATTGAAATCATTTATCAAATGTGTATTTTTGAATTTATTTCACGTGTGGACAGATTTGTTTTTCCTACATCATGGAAGGATTTTATATTCATGTAAAATAAAGTTGTCAACATTTTTCGAAAAATGTAAATAAACTTTTCCAGTTTGACATTATTATGGTGTCTTTTATTGCTATTAAATAACATTTAGAAGTAAAAAAGATACAAGGATTTTTTTTCTCATTTATCTGTTCAAAAATCAGAAGTTTTCAAGATATTTCTGCAAAGGTTGAATTTTAGGAACACTCGTTTTTTTTTAAAAAGTCTCATACTTATAGAAATATCTGTACAGAATGATTGGTGTTTTTTTTTCAAATAGAAAAAAAAATTAAGGAATTAAGATGACTCTCTACAATGTGTGTGTGAAGATCTATGAAATCATTGCTTAATGGAAAAAAAAAGTGAATAGTGCATAACTGATGGGAAAGGGCAAACGAATTTTTTTTAAATGAGTCTAATGTGTTTATTGTTGAAAAATATCGATGTCTTTTAAGAAAATTTTCCGACTGGTTACGTGATTCAAATTCTTCAGGGAGAAAAAAACTTCAAAAAATATCGTCGCCGTATCTGATCAGATCTCAAGTAGGTGGAGGTTTAGCACTACTTCCAGTGACGTCACAACGCTACGCAAAGGCCGGTTATATAGGAGGTCGTGGCTAGGCTCTCATGCTGAGAATCCAGGTTCGAATTGCACGGTGGCTTCTGAAATTGGTTTCCTGTAATTTTTCCTTGACATGTTTAAAAATAAATACATTATACAACCATAATTTTTTTTAATTTTTACGTGGGCAGTTTATATTGTATTTTTCTTAGTTTTTTTTCTTTTTTTGTTAAAATCACTTTTATTCGGGGTGGATGCCTTTCAGATACATTTGACAACCGCTTTTTTACGGCCATTTTTTTTGTTCCCTTTCTTCTTCTCCTCTCTCTTTGGGGTTGTTAAATTTGTATTCATTTGTTCTTTCTTAATCACGTGTACATACATCGTGAAATCTCAAACGAAACGTTACTTGTTTAACATATAGTTATCCCATCTCCTTAAAGGTTGTCGTGGGCCGCGTCACGAAATATTAAATATTATAACTTTCATCATATAATTTATCAGTCGTAGAAAATTAACCTTTAAAAAAAGTATAATAAAAATTTGAAGAGAAAAAAGGAACAGATATTTAGTTGCACTTGAGCCGTACATTAATTCAATTAAATAAAAACAATTCACAAATATAAAGGAATAGATTATCGGAATATGAAATATCCGAATACTACACACACACATGAATAAATGGACTCGCCAAAGCTGGTCATCTCCCATTCTCTTTGCGGCCGGTAATCGTCTCAAATGGCTCTTTCAACTACATTTTAAAGCGATCTCCTGCTCAAGAATCGTGAGCGTCCCAGGGGACTACTAACACGCGAATCCTACATACGAAACTCGCAAGGAAAATGAATGTGAATAAGAGATACTTCTACGTTACCAAAAAAAAAAGCAACTCTAACTTGATTGGTTGATTAAAGCGTGGGAATGTTATTGGATGTTCCGCATGTTTTAGTGCCTGGGCATCATTCAGTATAAACCAAGTCGTGGCGCACCAGTTTCAAACATGTATGTACACGAAAAAGTGGTAAGCACGAGATGATTGCGAAGCAGTAGTGAAAATGAATAAATGGTGTTTCCTCTGTGATTGAAATGAAAGTAATACTGCCTGTGCAATAGGGAAGTTTAAATATTTCGATAACCTTGAAGAAGTTTCATCAGAGTATAACAGTCATTTCAGAGTGTTTCGGAAACAGCATGTAATGCATTTTATTTATCATAGAACGCTACCCAGAGAGATTTACCTTTTTTCGCATCTAATTTTATGCTAACCAGACTAGCTTCATACCTATCCGTACCAAACGCGATTACTTCCATCAATGGAGAGAACTTGATTTCAGGTCTCGCTCATGTTTCTCGTCTCTTAAAAAAACTGACACTTTTAAAAAAAGGAGGGGGAATATATATAAAAAAGCGAATAAAAATCCAGACACGGTTTTTCAGCCCCGGAGGCTCTCGTAACAAGAATTCTCTCGAACAAACTGACCGCAGCAGCAACTCATAAATGTGTGTGTGGATATATACCATTTTACTTCTCCTTATAAGAGAGAGAGTACGAGGAGAGATTTTCAAGCTGGATTTATTTGGTTCTCGTGGTCTCCTTAATAAGCTTGTTACGTTGCAATAGACACGGGGATCGCCAAGGATTAGGCGATGCCCTATGAGATATCACGTATCAGCCTGTCAAGCTTTCCCACTTGTCAAGCCCGTAAGACACACACACACAGCTTTTGCTGCGCGTATCCATATATATTTATTTATTTATGTGTATGTGTGGTATTTGCTTCATCTGTCACAAGCCGAGAATCGTGCCGGGCTTTTAAATTTGTCCGCGTGATGTCCGTATCCTAAGGGCCAAAAGAGAAGTGTCGAGGCTGAGAGACGAGTATAACTCTCGGCGAACTTAACTATATACGTACACAGCACACACAAAGGCGATAATAACAATACTATTTTATTAGTAATTTCTGGGGTTTTTCAGAATATTCGGTTCTTTATTCTGTTTCCGTTCGAAAACATCAAATTGAGATTTAATGTTTTCGAATCCAATTTGAGATTTCTTTCAAAATAATTATAAATAAATAATTGTTATAGAATAACAAGTCTGCAATGAAAATCAGAACAGAAAAGTGACTTTGACAGAGAGGGTGCAAACGCAGAATCCGCTAAAAAATACTTGTCTAATCTTCACTCGAGAAAATTCCGATTTCGATAAGAAATCGAAATTTTCCTCTCTGCAACCCTCTCTGTCAAAGTCACTTTTTAGGATCGACTCTGTTCTGATTTTCATTGCAGACTTGTTATTCTATAACAATTATTTATTTATAATTATTTTTCGCTACACCTTCGTGTTATAACATCATTAAACCATATGTGCCCGAAACTTTTTTTTCACCAAAAAAATCGAATTAATTTATATATTTGCTGAATTTATGTCATCACACACACAAGCGGGGTGTTTGTGGTCCTTCAATCGTCAATGTATTTATGTCAACAAATTTTCTTATTTTAAAAAATTCCGTCTATTTTATACAAAAATCTGGCAGGGGTCGTTTACGACCTGTTGGGCATAAATGGGGTTAAGTGAGGATTTCACCTGATTTTTGCAGAGAACAATGTTAACGATCCACCTGTTCACGTGGAAAAACAAAATATTAGCATCTTGAACTTTCTGATATTTTTTTAGAGAATTCTCAGCCTCAACGCAATGCATTAACGTTTGCTATCTTTTAGTATCAACAGCTATGACAATAAAACATGTAAATGACTAGAAACTGAACTGATCAGTGATCCTCATGGTTGTCAATTATTGTTCAGTTTCTAGCCATTTACATGAAGACAATAGCAGTGTTCCCAGATGGTGAACCTCTACCGATATTTTTCTCTAGCAAATTGAAGGTATCTCTCTAAAGCCGGGATTACACTATAAAATTTAGATAAAATCCCTTTTGTAAAACTTGAAAAATCCAACCAATAAAGCTCATAAATTACATTTGAGCAAATGCAACCGATAATCTTAGTGGTTGAATTTTTCAAATTTTATAAAAGAAATTTTAGAAAACTTTTATAGTGTAATCCCGGCCTAAGGCAGGAGTTCTAGTGTAGGGGTCTTCAAACGTTTTCATCTGAGAGGGGACCACATAAATATTTCCGTAAAGTTACGCAGGTCACATTTAATAAGACGGGGTGAATCACGGGAGTTGGGCAGCCATTCCCAACCCCCGTGACTATACAATGAGTTGTTATAGTAAAATTTGAATTTATTTTGCAAAATGTGAAGAAAATATATAAATAAATTATAATTACCAATAACTAATTAATAAACAATCATTAATTATTAAGTAATTCTTAAATAATTTGACAAATTTAGAGCTCGCTCACACACTCTGAGAGTTTTGTACAATAATATACCCAGGATGATCAGTCTGATGTTAGGAAAAAAACAATTTTTATCTTGAAACAGCAAATTCCTCGGCAGATTTATTCAAATATTTTATTTACACCTTGACCACTGTTGATAAAAAAAATTTCTGATGAAGTTGAGAAAATTTCAATAAATTATTCTCTTATTGATTTAAAATGGAAACTGGTCAGAAAGAATTCTGGTCAAGGTTTGTTTTTTTCTGTGGATATACCAACTGTTCGCACGATTGGAAAGAATGAAGCACGGTCATGGTTTCAGATAATGGAATGCTGACTTCATTTTTCACTAATCAGGTTGAAGACCCCTAACCTAGAGCTTCCGGGATGAGTGTCGTACAAATTTTTGGACAATCCGGTTATAAATCCATTTGGTGCCTATAGTTTCAGGGTCATTTTAACGATTCCGTTGGCCTGGGCTGAATGAAAGAACGCCAGAACTTTGCAACTGGACTTATCCCATTGCCGAGATCTCTTCCAGCTGAGCTTCGTGGCAGCGTCTGGAACACCTTATTTTGAGTCAAAAAAGAAAAACAAAAGAAGGAAAAAAAAACATACAGAATTTTTACAACACATTTTCCTCGGACAATTGGGTACCGCCGCGATTAACAAATTTTGTGGTGATTACAGACGAGATGGGGTTTGGAATTGGAGAAAAGTTCCGGGGTTTCGCCGGCCTGGGCTGTGCCTCAGATATTTTTTGGGGCTCTTTTCAGCCATGATGTTATATATTTTTTGGTTGGATGGGGGTTGTAGCTGGCACTAAAAAAATGTTTTACAACATTACAGAATGCACAGGAATGTTGAAAAAACATCTTTACGAAAATGTGAGCTTCTTGAGAAAAATTAGCGAAAATTTATAATTAACGAGAATTTGAAATTAACCAAAGAAGTGAATTAAAATTTAATAATGCTAAAATTGATGAAATAAGCAATTGAAAATTAATGACAGAATAGTTCTAAAGCTAATAAAAATTCAAAATTTATAAAAGAAATAATTTCAAAATTAGTGCAAGCTTTCAATAATTTGGGACCTCTATTTGATTCGGGGCCCTAGCTCAAACCCCATCCGTTAAGACGACACTGACTGCTTTCAAAAACCAAATCATTTTGTTATTTATAAATATTTAACAGGCGTTTTTAAATTCTAAATAGACCCATGGGTCGTGAAGTTGCTCGTGTTGTTGATTTAGGGCCGTCACTAAAAATGGTCAAGAACTCCTGCTCTATGGATTGACATTCTCAACTCTCTATAAGCCGCGCATACGTTTTATCTTCAACTCGGTTGTCGCCTTTGAAGGGTCTTCTGAAAATTCAGTTCAGAGCTCATTCCAAGGAATAATTCATATTTTTCATCATCATACTTTTCGTTTTTATCATTATTTCTGATTTCAAAGATGCATTCTGCGCTTTTGGGTACGAACGAAATCACATGGAGATATAGCGAATTCTGTTCATTTCTGTGTCACACGGCTCCTCTTTAACTTGATTTTACCCGTACCCATAGAAGTATGAGAACAGAAAACTCACGCGATTCCATGCTGTAAATCAAGCTATAAGATGAAGAAATTTTATCAAATTAAATTCAAAGGAATTTCTACCCGCAAATATTTCATACCTGTTTTTAGGCCTGAATTAGGAGTGATAGGAAAGTAGTGCGAAACGAAAAAAAAATCTAACAATCGGCATTTGTAGAGGAGGAGAAGTTGCAAATCGAACAACGAAACACTGAAATAACATGAATAACATGAAAGCGAAACGGTACAATTCGGTCGACACGCCTACCTTCCAGTGTAACTGACCCATCACCAATGAAAGTAATCTCCAGCCGTCTTTACAAAATTCTCAAATTTATACGTTTCTTAAATGACAAGCAATAACTGAAAATGATTAAAAGATGCAAGAGAATAATTACTACGTGAATATATTTTCAGAAATGCCATTCGATGTTTGAATGTAGGTGCGTGTCCAAGAAACACACATTTTCACGCGAAAAGAAAACAGTGTTTCTGCTCCATAGCGATGGATCTAGTAATAGGATACGACGCATAAAATGCTCTCGACCGAATTAAATGCATTTGGATTTGTTTGAAAGTTTTTGGCGTCCGTCGACGTGGTGCGATAATGAATCGCTCGCCATTTATATAGGCGGGCAAACATACGTTCACATAGTTCTTCAAAATTATTGCATTCTTTGCCATTTCGGCCACAATCGAGGAGCTGTTGTTTGGATTCTTCTCCTTTCCACCGTTCCATTCCATTCATTCGGTGGAAACGATTCGCAAACGATTTTCTTGACGGAGATTTAATTACCTGAGGACAGACATTGTTTGTGCGACGCCATTTCCTCCCTACCGATACCGTAAAAGCGAATCGAAGAGATCCAGAATTTCAGAAGAATTAGCATTTTCTCCCCCTTTTCGTGAATCGGAGGGTACGTCGTTTTAAAATTAATAACACCGAGTCGGGGCGACAATAACGTCCAATCTAAACCGATTTTACTTGCGAAAACGAAAGGAATTCAAATTATATAGAAAGCAAGACGAAAATTCCGAGCGAGACATTTTATCCGCATAATCGCCATTTGTCGTCATCGAGTGTCATTTTTGAAACTTCGGGAAACACTTTTCCCGGAAACAAAGTGCAAGAAACGTTCTCTCTATTCATTCTCATATTACTAATATCGCCATTTATAGACCGTTAATTAAACTCCGAAGGAGAGAAAATGCCTAGTGTTTGTTCAAATCCTCGATCCGAAAGATTGTTCGAGAAAATTCCATTCGAATAAACGCCGGGCTAAAGTAGTCCGGCGTTAAAACACTAAATAGTGTCGCATAATTCCTAATGTTGACAAGAAAAATAATTGAGCACTATTTTCAATGACGTTCTCCTTCATCACGTGTGTAACGCGCGTTTTCTAACAAGCTACTCAGAAACACAAAGATTAGTTTCCTCCGGTCTAGCACCATAGAATAAATTTTACTTTTATCACCGACTTTCTCAACGAATTCGCGGGCCCATGGACCGAACATTTTTCAAAATAAATTTTCAACTTATATGAAAAATATTGCCTACGGGCAGAAAGCACTGAATCAAATTGCCAGTAACAAAACAAAACGTCAAGGAAAATATATACAAATATGTGCAATGTTTTAAGCCACAAGGTCCCAAAAATGTGAATGAAAAAAATGGCAAGAAAAATATGGTTGCCTCTCTATTATTTTCAAAAAGCTTGCCATACTTCTTTTTAACGATGTTTATAATGATCCCAATAAAAGGTAAGATATTCCATGCATTTACAACCCCGTTTGGAAAAAACTCCCTGTTGAGACAACAACCAGCTTAACTAACCGAAATTAGTGTCTCCGAATGCAAACATTTGAATGACGGCGTAACAGCATTTCATGATTCATCATATCGATCCCATAGGAAATCTTAAATATTTTCATCATATCTCACGACGCACAGTGGTGCGAAAATCGTGGTCGAAACCCCCAAAAAAGTTTTGCTGTTCGATCCTGATTTTTTCCCAGATGAAGAGTAAATAAACCCCGGCTTCTCGACGCATGTTTTTTTTTTCGTTCATCACCTCTTAGTTTTTGCCCACAAAGAGCTCCAATATGGTTACTCAGGTAGCAGTATACCACACCCAACTAAACCTTTTACTAAACCGTACTCGTTCTGAAATTTTGTAGCTCTCCAGGGAATTTTAGGCAGTTATTTCTTTCTTTCAGGTGTGTTAGCAATTTATAAATGCATTTTGAATTTTGTTTTAGTATTTTTATCAAAAAATAAATTATTGTTTCAACCAAGTCATTTTTTATAAAAGTTCATTTTTGTGAGAGGTGGAAGAAGAAAATGTCCTGATGTGTCCTCCGGAAATTCATTTCTCAACATACTTTAACATGTTTAGTTTATGAGAAAAAGTGAAATTAGTTGCTAATATATGCTACTCCGCTGAGCCCAGCGACATTTCTTCAACATGCCATAGCTCAGGCTTACCTAAAAAAATGCAGAATAGATTTTAATTTGAGAAAATTTCTTTAAAAATTTCAGAGATTATTGCTCTGATAATTGCAGATTATTTGAGCTTTAACATTAAAAACTGCAAAACATGCCTCAGATTTTTTTTTTTTTTGTCTATTCAGTTTCAAACTCAAGGTTCTTCGCTCTGAAAAAATTTAGATTTTAACGAAATACTTATAAAGGGTCATATCTCAAATTTTAAGCAGCAATGCACCGATTTAAAAAACCGCTTAAAGAAATAAACACAGAATGAAGTTTTAAATGCTTAAATTGAGTAAAATTTGAAGGGCGTACAGAAAACTCAAAAAGAATGAATTGTAAATCTCGACTGGTCTTAACAAACGTTCTCATTTTCTGCGAAAAGTACATGAGGAATCGGTGGTGAAAACAAATCAGAATTTGCTGGGACTAATAAGAGAAAAAACGAAAGGAAAATAATGGTTCTTTAAGGAAACAGTAAATACATCAAAAACTTAGATAAATTCGAAAACGTTTCTTGCAAAAATTCTTAAGATGCGATGCATCAATAAATAATTTTTTCGGATCCATTCACATATCAATCATGGGGAAACAACGAAGAAAAAATTTAAGATTACCGCAAGACGTCTTCAATAACCCAAAACTAGTTTTGACTATTTGAGCGATATCTATGTATATAAAATGAATTTTCTGTGTGTCTATCTGTGTATATGTTCTCTCTCCAAATCCACAATTTTACATCGATCATTGCCGAATTTTGCATATACAGTACTCGTAAACGAAACAGGACCCAACTTGAACGATAGGCTACTATAAAAGTTCGTCCGAACAGTTCAAATGCCCGAAATTGTCGGACAACAATGGTTCTTGAGCCTCAACAATGACTTTCGGAATGTTTACTTTATTCACCGTGGTTTTCTAACAATGCACCTCAGACGTTTATTCCTTTACAATGGTTTGTGGCTTCTTCAATGTTCCCAGTATGTTGAGAAAACCAGAGAAGCGCCGGGTATATTATTGCTAGTTGTTAATAAATAATAATCATGATCATAATATTATTGTGATACACATTAATATATAGTTGTGACCATAAGATTTCCCACCCAGACTTTGACCAGAAACATTTTTCCATCGATTGCAAACTCTTTATTATAAATTTCTGTGTTTAAATTGCGTTTTATGCTTATTTTGACTTCCTGTTTTTACTTCTTTTTGAATTCCTAATAAAATTTTTTATGCAGCATTTGTATATTATTATTGGTTTTTTAATGCATCTCAGCAATATTCTAACATGCTACTACAATTCAAATATCATACATATGATGATGGGATATCATGAACAAATCCCTGCTATATTTTTCCCGCAATTCTATCAATAGCCATAATGCAAACACATTTTTTATCCATTTCACATCTTTAAAATCCCTTTAATCGCATAATCTGCACCCTGCCGTTAAAAAACATAATATTTATTGTTCCAAACAGTTTTCAGGAATATGAAATGAATTCCAAGTCGAGTAAAGAGTTTTGACTACGTTTTTCTTAAAACGCACCACTTTGCGACGCCTTCGTTGTTCAAGAGAAAACATATTCAAGTCTCTCTTCATAGCTCAAGCCTTTCATACCCGTTAGTGCTCTAGTAAATATTATTTGCACTCCTTCAACCAAGTCTATGTTTTTCTGAAGACTAAAGACTCACAAAAAGTGGGAGGATGACTCTAGGACATAGTTTCCCAAACATTTTGTTCCATCGCCCTCACTTCCTCGGGAATTCTTTTCGCTCACCGCCCCCAACTCAATCAGACCCATTGGATCCTATGTTATACCCAGAGCTTCTATCGCCCCCTGGACCATTCCATCGCCCACCAGCTGGCGATATTGCCCACTTTGGGAAACACTTCTCTAGGAAAACGAGAAGAGACCTTTTTTTGAGAATCAAACCGAACATTCCATTCGTTTTTTTTTCATTCCCGGAACAATATTCAGAAAATATTTTTTTTTTAAATTCAGAATGAATAAAATTCTCCTTGGGGCATCTTGTTTGATTGAGGAACTGAGCCTCACCGTCCTTTACATACACCATTGACTGGATCATAAATGTTTTTATCTCTCTGCACGAAATTGACCCCGAACCGGTTAAAAGTGAAACTGAACTGTAATGCACATGAACCAGAGGTTCTTCACATTACAATTATACAGGGAGTCCTGTAAGTGAAAGCACGGCCTTTATCTCATCAACCGTCCATCGTAGATGTATTATTCCAATTTAAAAAGTACTCAACTGGCGTTCAAAAATGACCCGGTATCAGTTCTGACAGTGAAAATACAATGACAAAATAAAAAAACCTAAATTTTTTATACGGTGCCCCCCCCCCTCCCGTACTCTAATTTCCAATGAGAAAGTTGTTGCCCTGTCTCTCCTGATGTCCTACTGTTTCTAAGTGCAATATTCATAGAGATTTTCAAATTCTGAAAATAGAGGAAATTTGGGAAAGAACAGTGTTAAATGCGGAAAAACCGTTTTACCCGCATTTAACGCTGTTCTTTCTCAAACTTCCTGTGTTTTTCGAATTCTATATATAGTATTTCTGTGAATATTGCATTTAGAAATATGGATTTTTTTTTGGTTGATATCAGGTGAGACAGGGCAAAAACTTTCTAATTGGAAATTAGAGTACGACAGGGGCGTCGTATAAAAAATTTATGTTTTTTTATTTTGTGACATACTCTATTTTCACTCTCAAAACTGGTACAGGGTAATTTTCGAACGTCAGTTGAGCCCTCTTTACATCTCCGATGGACGGCTGATGAGATAAAGATCACGCTAGCACTTTCAGAACACGTTGTATACACAGACACACACATGTATTAAATTTTTCTTCATATGTATATTTATACCCTTATTTACAACATAGTAATAAATAAATAAGTGAAAAAAAATAAAGAACACACACAATAAAAAAAGTTAACAGATTCAATCTGATAAAAAATTAAAAAACCTCTAAAGGGTATTGTATCAGACAACAAACGGAATAAGCGATCTTGATTCTGTTCACTTTTTTTTCAAAAAAGCCATGAAAGAGGTTGTGTTTGGGAAGATATATTTACATGTAAAAGAGTTGTAAAGATGTAAAAACCTCTGGTTCATGCAATAAAGTTTCATGTTAAATGTAAACTACACCATACAAATTTTGACGCACTTTTTTATGGCTGCCAGATGCTACAGATATACGGAATTGTGAACATTTCAAAGTTCCCAAATGCCTTGAAAAGTTTTAAATAAAAGCTAAATTTTTTAGTTTTTTCCTAAGTTCTTTATATGAACACGATTTGTCTGAGATTTTGAACATCATCACTGATTTATCGTATAGGCTTTGAAAATTGTCGATATAGGCAATTGCTAATAGTTGCGTTGAGAATCAGTTCTTGAATTGTTGAAATGCTATGCTTCTTAAAAATGCATTTGCTATACAAATGACATCGTTGAATATTTGAATAACTTCAAACAGAGCAAAACTTTGCTCTATCCCCGTGGGCAATTTATTACCGAATGAGTTCACCCGGAAGTGTTTGTGTACTTAACAGTTTGAGTGCGTATCTAGTGATGTGAGTAGTATATAGGTACTCCTAGAGAGGACATCTAAAATTACATTATTTTTATTTGGTGGATCTAAATCACCAATTTAAAATCGGGGGGGGGGGGTTGAAGTTTTCTATTGATTTTATGATAATGCATTAAATGGCGGTGAGAAAAATTAAAATTATTCATTTATTTACATTATACATTTTCTGTTATGAATTTAAATTCAACTTCTTCATTATTCAAATCAATCAGATTACCATTTTGATTATTTATACGTATTTGAATTTGATAAATATTTTCATATTTTACTGGAAACTGATACAAATACAAATACAACGCCACAACAGGCAAATGCCCAACGAGGTGGCTGAGAAAAAAATGCCCATAACAAATATGGATGTCATATATTTCGAAAATACAGCAACCCAATTAAAAATGCAATTAACAAAAATTATAAACAATATATACACGTCATAAAATATTATACAATGCCCATAAAGAATACTTATGGTTGCCTTATTCTAAGTATGGATAGCTTCTCGATTTATACCCAACATGTTTATCGTATTTCTCTTTAAACGTGTCAATTGTGTTACAATTTACTACCTCCGAGGGTAAGCTATTCCATTTATTAACAACCCTATTAGAGAAAAATTCCCTGCGACACCATAAGCTTGCATTGTCCCTCACCAATCGATACTGGTGTTCCCTTGTAAAAGCAGTCGATTGACGGTGTACTAATAATTCATGGTCCCTCCTATCCATCCCATTGAAAATTTTGAACACTTGGCTATCATATCTCGACGACACCTGCGTTCATCCAATTCAAACATATTCAAAAAAATGAAGTCTCTCTTCATAACTGCCAATAAGGACACGCGTAGTTCTTCTCTGCACCCCTTCAACCAAATCTATGTCCCTCTGTAGGTATGGTCTCCAAAACCTTACAGCATACTCCAGTCCAGGACGAACTGAGCATCGGATGTGCGTGAATCTAAAAAAAATTATTCAATATTTGAATACTGTATTTTTAAACAAAAATTAACATTGGAACCTTTTTAGTATAAGCTCCACAAACCTTCAAGATTACGTTTTTATAAACTAAACACGTGATGGGTAGGCCAAGAAATACGGTATTTTGAACGTGGGTAACAAGACCGTAAATCTCGATCAGTGTGTAAGGGCACTTGATGATACCATGGAAGGGCTTCAAGATTGAGCAGGGGTACTGCGAAACATATTATATTTCATTCTCCCCCCCCCCGTCTAGCGGTTGTCACGAACGTAATTGTTGCCTGATATACATGACATGTGCGATTTTTATGTGTTACTTTCTTTGCAATAAAGAGAATATTGCAAAGAAACATATTTACGCCAACCATCTTAGCCGGGTTCATAACACACTTTGAAACGTCGATACGCACGCACATTTATGAATTTGGCATTTATCTTTCAACCAATCGAAGAAAATGATAATTATGGTGTTTAATTGAAAAGAAAGATGCTTATTCTATTGTTAGTTTTTATGCATTTTCAGTAGAATTGCGCAAATTTCGTTCTCTCCCCCCCTCTCTCTCTGATATTCTCATTAGATCAAAAATGATATTCTCGAAATCGGTGACGAGGGAGGAAAAATCAGGATGTTTCTCCTCTTCTTTCCTACCTTATATTAAAACGCGGTATAGAGAGAGAGAGGACATCTTAGTTAATTAATTAAAAGATCGCATCATTAAATTGAACCAAACAGCAAAATAAGAAGAGAAGATGAATAGCCCCGTTGGCGCAGCGGCCAAATCAGGACACGACACAAAAAAAAGAGAAGAGAAGAGCTCAATCTCTCTCTCTCTCTCTCTCTGTCTGTCTCTCACATACCAGAAGCCGGAAAGAATAAAAGAGAAGAAAGGCACAAAGGGAGAGCTAGTGATGTAGGTGCCCCGCCTACTCTTGCACCAGAGGCCAATCGCAGCGAGAAACGGCTCTCCCTTGGGAGGAGTCGTCGTGATATCAGAGATTCCATCATTGGCCAAAGCGATGGGTGCAGTCGGCAGTTACGTCCAATCAATGCATCCCTTTGGGAGATTTTTTCTTTTTTTCTCTTCTCGTTCGCATTCGCTGCGGTTGAAGTGGTTAAATCTGATGTTCAAAGAAAGAAAGAAAAAGCTTTCCCGTCTTCTTTTCTCGTGATTTCTTTCCGCGTTTCTTTCTTTCTTTCCTTTGAAGGGCGCATTTAAGAAATCAGGGGCGTGTAATTCATTTCGAGATTCCTCTGGATGTCGAGAGCCCCCCACCTCCCCCACCCGCAAAGTGTCAGGTGCTTACGAAGTGATTACATTACATCGGAGATTGGATTAGCGCTCAACACAGCCTTTAATAATTAACTCGCTCTCTGTACTCGTTCTCTCTCCAATCCTTTTATTTTTACCAAAACCGTCTTCGACAAAGATCATTAGCTCGAAGGTACGCCTTTGGGTTTTTCCGACTCTTCAGTTTACTTCCCTTCTTCAACAGTAAATGCTAGAGGACAAAAATTTATCGGCAATAAAATATCATCAAACATCTTGCGAAGGCAAATGATATTCTCGAGCGTAAAAAAACTGGAACGTCTCCGAGATGTTAGCAATGAAGGCTTTTCCGAAACTTTCTTGACACAGAAGCACGACAATAGAAACGTAGTAAGAAGGCCGTAAGACGTTCCCTTATCGAGTGCCGAGGGCGTAAACATCTCGACGTGAGACGTTAAAGCGGACAGAAAAACATAAAACTTTGCCAGTGGGGATTGGCTGTGAATTGTAGATTCCGGTATGATTAGACTTGGTGGAAATGGCCGTGGTGTGACGAAAACCATCATAACTGATTAGCAGTGAACGAAAGTGTTTTCCGATACCAGTACAGTGGTGGTCGAGTGATCATAGTGACGGACTCGCGTCGCAAGGTCTCGGGTTCGAACCCCACTGACGCCACAGTGGTGGTCTGCTGAAGTTGGTTTTCTGTGGTTCCCAACTTCAAGGCGTGAATACGAACCGATCTTCCCTTTACAATGTCTCGCCACAAAGAGCAACAGACGCTCAAACAGTACAAATGTAATTCAATCATAACACATCACTCACTTCACTTCTCAAATATAGATGGCAGCACTGAAAAATCAAACGCAACACTACATACGCAATCAGGATGCTAGGTACACACACAGTTACACTTCCGGCGCAACTCACTAGGTAGTAAATCGCCCATCGATGGTGATAGATCTGAGTTGTGCTTGGTTTGAAAGAAAGTACATTGTTATAAAGTTGTACAGCAGAACCTCTCGATAACGGACACCCATGGAAACAAAAATTTTGTCCGCTAATGGAGAAGTACAATATAGGCCTAATGTGGAACCTCGTTTATAAACTTCGACTTCCACATTTATCTATACACCGTTTGAATTCGGCCGCAAATGGTTCTCTATGCATTTTAATGTTAAAAATGTATATGTGTTACTATGTGTGTGTAAGTGATACACCGGTGGTTATGCAGTCACCAATCGTCTCGATAAAGAAAGTTTAACTAAATTTTACTAAATTCATCACTTTTACCGGCGTTTATGCATAAGCTCCAAATCAAGTTTGAAAATCTGATAAATATGGAAAAACGTATAACCTTTCTTCTCTTCATTAAACCAATTATTTATTTTTACCACTACAACGACACGTGCATGACGCATATTTTACAATAACAATTGAATAAGTGTGAAGAAGATAAAAGCTTTCATAAAAATATTATCAGTCTTGCAATGTTGGCTTTCTTAACATGTATCAACAAACAAAACTACCATTACCATTCGAATTCCCTTGGACCACCATCCTGGACTATAGTCATGTTCAGTTTATTAAGTAATTAACTGACGACAAGAAAATATATTTTCTGGATATTATGCCGAAGTGAACTCGGAAAGAAAAGTCATCCTGTCTCCACCGGGACGATTATCATATTTACCAACATGAACTTGGGATTAAACATAATATTAGTTGAATGTTATAAATTCTCGGTTTATGACCAAAAATTAATAAATTAGGGTTTGGAAAAAGAATTTGTTAGTTTTACTGTCGTAATCCAGAGTGTCCGCTGACGGGGAATGAAATACATTAAAACCCTATTCCATGGGACCGGGGATCAGAAAAGTTTTCGTTAATGGGGAGTGTCCATTAGGGGGGGGGGGTTCCACTGTAGTCAGCATGCCTTATACTAACGAAACGAGCAACTATAGAGTTCCAGTATACGGTAGAAGCGTCCGAGTGGTAAGATGCTCATCTTCCACTATGCAGGTCTATGGGTTCGAATCCGGGCAAAGGAACATCAAAAACAAATTCTTTATCTACCGATCCTGCGGCGACCACCGATAGATGGAGCCTTCATTTCCCATCCAACTCCACTGGTTGGAAATTGCCGTATGGCGATATATGACCAGAGTTGGTGTGCGGTAAAGTAGCACACGGTAGAACTTCGATCGGAATCAAATATATTCCGTTTGTCATCTTGGTACCTTTTGGTTTTATTTAATTTTTTGTGAATCATTTTTACATGTATCACTGCATGCGTTGAACTTGCTGGTCATATCGAGGGGATAAAAACAATTTAAGTAGCTCTTCTCTTCATTTCATGCAATCCCACAACACAAAAATTCACGTATCTACCACGTGGTATTTCTTGAAGGTAGATTTTATTCGATTGCATTTTCTTCTACGGCATTTATTTTGTGGTCACGAACTGTGATCGGATTATGTAATGCAAGGGTTTTGTTTTCTCCAAATGTTTCTCAACATTTTGGAGAGTGCGGGCCACTTCATTGGTTTGAAAATTTGTCGCGGGGCACTTAAGTGATCTGGGACAACACCCCAGGTCACTTGAGCATTGGCGTAAGCAAAGGGGGGGGGGGTTGGGATTCTAAACCCCCCCCCCCCCACTTGATCCAAGGTTATAGTGCTATTTTGTAGGGAAAAAAAGTAAAACCCCCCTCAGAGGGAAAGAAATCTGAAAACCTTTCCTCGAGAAAATTCTGCGTACGTCTATGCACTTGAGTGATCTGTAAATGTGTTGCAAGTTACTGAGTGTTCTGGGAATGTGCCATAGATCACTTTAGTGATTTAGAACAGCACTCCAAGTCCTTTAAAGTAATTGTAAATGTGTCCCAGATCACTTGAACGGCCTGTAAATGTGTCACCAGCCACTTAATTGGTTAACTGTGATTTGTAGCAGCCCTTTATTTCCACACCCTTCAGGAATTTTAGCAGCAATTAGCAAATTGCATTAAAAAAATAAATTGCAAATTTTGGCAAAATTTAGTGATATCCCGTATTTAAGATTGCCATTTCCTGCATTCTCCTCAATGATGTTTGGGAAACCTTAGTATGAAGGTATAATTTTATTTGAACTTATATGAATACAACTGATATCAATTACAACAGGCGAATAATTTTATCAAGTCTGTCAGCGGACCATAGTTTGAGAAGCGTTTCTCTATGGCAATCGACCTGGACCAGCACTTATTGACATCGTAAGCACAATGTGGTAATAACTGAGGCCATCGCGAGTTTATTTGTTAAAGAAACCACCAAGTGAATTTATTTATTATTCCTCGTGAATTCTCGTCTGATTCGCCTTCAATTAATCATATATTTATCGTTCCTCTTTTTACAGTTCATTTTCCTTCTAAATTTTCTTCTATTTCTTCTTCTATTTTTTACGCAAACGTAGCAATTCGAAGCTTCGGGTCAAGTCCAGAAATACTGTGCAGAGATGAAAGAAAAATGCGAATTATTCCATGGAAATGGATTCAACTCAAAATAATAGCTCCGTCGGTTTACGAAGATGTTTCCCGTCGCGAAACTGTAAAATTCGTCGCGGGCCGTAAACAAACCGATTCAATAAAAATCCGAAACCGACGCCTTAAATTACGACGACATTCATCGCCAGCGTAAAACAACCTCTTTGACGACCGCAACAATCACTACAAATGCCTCTTTGGCAAAACTACCGTCCGTGTTTTGTTTTTTTTTTTTTTGCCGTTTATACATTTATATTGTCTGCTAATCACCTATTAATACATATACAGGGTGTCCTGTAAGTGCTAATGCAGACTTTATCTCGTCAAGCGTTTGTCGTAGAGGTATGGTTTCAAAAATGCTCAGAATGTGTCCAAAAATTACCCTGTATCAGTTTTAATTCAGCACTAACAGAACACCCTGTATAGCTGTGGGATCCACGTGTCCTTCACATAGAAAATGCAGTTTTTCTGTGGGTGCGATAAAGAAAGGTATGCAATTTATGTGTGCTGCATAACTTGCATACTGAAACTGTCACTATTATATCTGCAAATCCGTGAGCATTGAATTTAAAAAAGTCACATTTCCCCGTATTTTTTTATGAACGAGAGAAAACTACGAACACTGATCCTGGATTTTTTTTTATTAAACGGAATTTCGTACCGGAGTTTGGAAGGTGCTTTAACAGTAAAGCCACGCCATTCAATGTTCTTTGGATACTGAACGCCCCTGAAGACCGGGAGTTGAAATCTTTTGCATACCTCCTAACTTAGATTGATCAGGGGTTATGCGGACATTTATCACTCGCTATACGCATTACTCAATGATGATTGTGCAGGCAATCCAGGAAGGTGCAAATACAAGGATCCTGCGACATGTAATGCCTCGGAACCATAAATGGTCACGTGAGATGATTATGTTCGTAACGGACCATGGTCCATTTCCGGCTAACCTTCATAGGTTCAAATCAATCCCCAGTGATAAATGCTCATGTTTGGCCATAGGCACACCTCTTCACTACGCAACTCTATGCCCCAAGACAACGGTTTTCCACTTCAGAGAGCCAGCTGAACATCTGCGAATACCTTGGCTTGAGTGCATCCTGAAGCGGGAAGATTTGAAAAGTAAAATACGTAAACTGGTCCGCTTTCTAGAGCAGCACCCTGAGGATATCAGAACTACAGTCCCGGAGCCAGAACCAGATAGAGAGCCACCTATGCCAGTTAGGAGATCCACTAGACTACGACGTCAACTACACCCAGACAGCGATCTCGTACATCTGTTTAGAGAAGAGGAAGAAGAAGAGGAGCCTCAGAAGTCGAGAATAGTTTGATCCACGCTGGCTTATCGAAAAGCTGGATACAGGCAGCAATTACTGACGAATGTCTTTAGACTAAATCAAACTACACGGTGCAGCGATTAGATCAACCCAGCAGTAGATTGACAGCTTTCATTGATGTGATAGTTACTGATCCAATGAAAATCCCTGAAGAGAAGCAGATCAAATTTTATCAAGAACTATTCCCGATAATGACGATTATTATGAGATTTATAACCTGTGATTTACAATTGTGATTTATTTACAGAATCACCATTTTTCGATTACAAATTTTATACTTGTTTACTGGCGAGGTGCGTAATGGCACCTGCCCATGTATGTAATATATGTTTCTCAAGATCAATAAATGGTTAGGTTTCCCCGGAGGCACCCGAGTCCCCAGGGACAATGTGCTTATATCACTGAGTGTGACAGAGCCTGGGTGTCTCTCAGTTCCTATCACTATCACCATACTATAGCAAATTTATTGAGGATACAAAGTAATGAAATTACGAAACAGCTAAAACAGGCATTATAATGGGGGGGGGGGGGGGGTTTCAGAAAACATTGCCGAGAATCACGGGACACCCCTTTCTACTTTTGCCACGCAAAGTTGATGTAAACGGGATGCCTAAAAAAGAAAAGTTTATGATTTGGGTTATTAGCGAATTTTCCGTATTCACGGTGACCCACGCAACGTAAACCCCGTGAATACCGAGGGACGACTGCACTTGCACTTGAATTACTTTTGCTCATACTGTCTTTTAGTAGGCTCTGCAATATTTCCCTAATATTTCCCCTTCGGTTAACGAAGAAAAGTAAAAAAATCCCAAAACATTCGCCAAAAATCTCGAGAAAAATTGCGACAAATCTCTTGCAAATTTGCCATTTCATAGACACGAGAATCCGATTCTCCGGAGAATTATTCGTTCACGGCGGAGAATTTTCAACAGGTAGAATCAGCGAATCGAAATACGCTTGGAGATAATATCCGCTGGGATTCCGTGTTTTAGAAACAGGACCGCAAATGCGATCCTTCACGCGAACGGCAATTATTTCGGGCTCCGATTGAAGATAATTTTTCGACGACGGAAAATCTTTATTTGCTCTCTCTTTTGAACGACGTTTTATTTTGTTACGTCGGTGGAAGTTGATTCTCCTGATTTTCTTGATGATTTTGCGAGAACCATTTCGAAGTTGATGCCGAGTCGTAAACTACCCCGTGTGCTCGTGCTGGGTATCTCTTGATGGATAGATCTTAAGAACTATAAAAAAATCATCAATAATTTTTTTTGCTTTAGCTTGAGGATTTGTTTGATCATGTTGTGAACATTTGAGATCCAAAAAGAGTCATATTCTGGGAACTGAAACGCTCGCGATAAAAACTTGGAAGTAGACGTAAATACACTATGGGCGTTTCATCCTTTTAAGATTCATTTCAAGTCAATAATGTTGTTTCATCCTCAGTTTGATTAAAAAAAAAAGTGCCTCGTTCTGATCCTCTCTTTCTTCACCCAGTTTCTTTCTGTTCTATCCCCAAGATAAAGAATAGAGGGTTTCATAATTTTGAATGCATATTTCTGTGAGCGGCAGTCTGGTCCAAAATTGATGCTGATAATTGCGAGCACTGTATTAATCTGTAGAGTAGCTACTGAGTGCTCTCGATGTGTCTGACTCTATATTCGCGAGGTCGATGACAGTTTTAAGCATTCATTATTTATGTTGGTCATAGTTTGAGAATATCATTCCATAGATCAGACATGTTCAACCCATGGCCCGCTGGGCCAACTGTGGACCTTGGAGTTATCTGATGTTACCTGCGACCTCAAACTAATTTTTTTTTTCAATTATTTTACCTAATTTTCAATTTCAATTTATTTTATTAAATAACAGTTACATTCTTAAAAATAACACTACCCAAGAGGCAAATGGCTGCCAATACCAGGGTTATAATCATAAAAAAATCAAAAACTGATACAAACTTTTCATTGGGGAAATATATATATCTATATATATAAATTAAAACACACAAATAATCATAAATACAAAATCGAGTTAATTAGTAGTACAATTTTGTAAAAATTAGCTAGGTGGCACATTTGCAGATCACTTATGTGACCTGCGGCACAGTTCCATAGCATTTGAGCGTCCCGCGGCACAGTTTCATGTCACTCACGTGACCTACGCCTTTCAACACGACTCAAGTGACCCGAGGTATATTTTCAGACAGTCTGGCCCGATTAGTTTTTCTTCAGAGGATTTCCGGACCGTGTATTGGGGCCCTTAACGCTAAAAAAATCCCTGGACAGATAGTACGGATCTCTCGGGAATACGCTATTTTAAAAAAAAATTAATTAAAAAATAATTAAAAAGTTACAGGAAAAAATATGCATTTCATGTTTTAATCCACACTCATTCATTTTACTGTAAATACTGCGTATGCGAAATACAATCCACGTTCGTTTTTATGAACTCGAACGAATTTGGCGTAGGAGAAATGTGTATAGTATAGTCCTTTTGGAATCGAAAGACTTTATCATATCAACGTGTAACGGATTCATGCATTTATTACTATATATAAAGTATGTTACTATTTAAAAATTAATTTCTGATTTCGTGTTTGTAATTGCAAACGTTGACGTTTACAAGTCAAAACAGCAAGTTTTGTATTGTACGTAGTTATCAACTTTATTGAACAAATCCCCTGCTTAGAGAGCGAGACGGATTTTACCAATACATCAAGGAAATAGATCTTTTTTGGATATTAACCATTTCAGACATCGAGCATTCATTTTTTTGGAATTTTCAAAATGTTTTTGCATTTTTGATGCTCAAAAAATGCATTAAAATCATAAATGTTAACAAATGTTTACTTTTTCAATTTTTTTGGGAAAAATGAATCACTTCGTTCAATTTTTTCAGCCAAGAAAATGTAGGGTTTGTTTATCTTCACATACGATTTGCTCCAGAAATTTACTGCTGAAATCACACTTTTTCCGGACAAACTCTCTCCTGGAAGCCATTCTAAATCCCCCGAATGTTCAACTTTAAGTGCTGCTCTCTGGTGAAAGCTCAAAAAGTTCATATTCACCATATTTCAAACTCAAAACTTACACTATCCTATACCAAGTCATGTCTTTACTCCCTGAGGTCAAAAGAAAAAAAATCTTCAGTGAGGAAAAGCAACCCACACATTTGTGAGACCAGGGTCTGAAAGGGTTTCGAAAAGGGGAACTCGGAAAGAAAAAGTCACCTGGTCTCCGCAAAGAATCGAACCCAGGTCCTCTTGCAAACCGCGCAGGGGTGCTACCATAAGTACCCACCTTTCCTTATTTTACGCACTGTGGCGTCACTGTGGTCAGATAAACGCGAATACATAAAATATCATCGTATTCGCTTCCTTCTTCGTGCGGTCCCTCAGCGAGGGCCCAGTCTGTAATCCGGCAAACGCTGTAGACCTGACGGGGGCTAGGTCCGGCGTGAATATTATATTCGATTCTGGTTCAGTAAGAGCGATTCGGCTGTGTTTATTGTAAAGGACGTCGACATTTGATTAATGAATTTCTAATTTTTTCTTAGTCTTCAGTATGAATTAATTCTGTTTTTGGGAACGTACACTGTTGAAGTTTAAGGAATTGGCACTGAATCTGGAGGATACTTCTGTGTTTAGTTTTTACTACACGTACATAACTTTACCAATCTGGGGTGGCGGTAACGACATATAATGATGGGGATGGTGATGGTAATTACCGTTTCATTTGATCATTTTTGTCGCACTACGATCATTTTCTGCACACGAGGGCTAATCAGACCGGGACCTACAATTTATTGCCCATTCCGAACGGCAGGCTTGTTTTTTATACTCGTCGAGAGGTTGGTGCGCTAACCCCTCGATGGAGGATTCCCTGCGGTAGCAATTTTTTGCTGCGGTCAAGTCGCTGTTTTTTTTGTTGTACCCCTGTGTCAGGAAAGTTTTCTGACAAGGACGAACCGGGTATCGAACTCGCGACACCTCTAAACATCCTTTGGTACTTTAGGCGAGTATCTTATCGACCGGGCTACCGCGCCCACCGTTTCATCCTCAGGTGATAAATTATAAGTACTTATAAGTACCAAATATATTTTATCAGCTCTATACCCGCCCCCCCCCCACTTTCATATCTACATCTTGAATATTAATTATGAGGTACGATAGTGGCTTTTAATGTTTTTGAGTCGAGAGCACCGGTCCATGTGCATCATTAGAAGTGGAGCACCGACGCAGTAATTTTGATAGCGCTCAGATTGAGACCAGTACAAGTGAATTCTTGATTGTTTATTAAGAATATCAATCAAGACCTCGCAAGTCATTAAAAACCTTTAATGTGTTTAATTTCACAACCTTGTTATCCTACAGATTATACACAGGGAAATAAAATAAGTCAGCCCACTTAGGAAGTCATTTTTATTCTGTCGGTCTCTGGGGAGGGGGGTGACGTTATATCAGGGTCTGACGGTAAGTGGAATAGGTCTCATATCAAAATAATATTATTGTTTCCAATTTAGGGTGATTAGACATGGTCAATAAAAACAAAACCGATCTTTAATTATGCTTAGTAATTAATCCAAGACGGTAATGACATCACAGATACGTGACAACTTATTTTGTCTTATTCATTCCACTCTATAAGCTAAAACAATCAGAATTTCACTGTTCTTTTTTGAAACATGAACTTCACAAGATTACTATTATTCCTACCAAAATTTCTATTTATAGAGTCATCGGTTGTCTGTAAAGAGGTGGATACAGTAATTAAACCAGAGAGAACTAACATATTTGTCGCTGTTTGTTCTTGATAAATATGAGTTTGATTTTTCTGAACAGATTAGCTTTTTTTATATAAAAAGCTAAGGGTTTTTCATGTTAGATAGTGCAATATGAAATCTAAATATTTTCTTCTCTTTTTTTTTTTTTCAAACTTTAAAATCCTGAAAAATAGAATTTCTGATTCGGGACAAAGGACGGTAATCAGTGTCGACGGAACCGATTGTGCTGAGGCACCCTCTGCATTTTCTTGTGTGGGCCAGTGTTATCAAATATCTCTAAATTCTTAGAATTTTAAGTTACTGTGTTTTAAGGCCCTTAATATTTTGCAACCCGGTGCAACTGCACCCGTTTTGCAACCACCCGAGTCATGGCCCTGGCGCAAGTTGATAATGATTTGCCATTTCGGTGAACGGCGGACGCTTCTCTCCTCGAACACGAATATGATCCAAAGATATGATTCTCGAAAAGAGCAAATTCTTCGATTCCGAATCGCTGGTTTATTTTTGACAATCGGAGAAATGAAAGAAAATTTTCCTAGTTTTAAATTTAAAAGAAACAACAGAAAAACACGTTTTCAAAGCAATGATGCAATATCTTTTACTGATCCACGCGTTTCGACCTGGCAATGTGGAACGTCTTCAGAATATTAGAATAGAAATAACGGCAAATAATTTAGTATAAATTTCAGAGAACGTTTATGGAGTACATGCACGGTAAAGTAGTAGTAGTAGTAGTAGTATGAGAGATAGAAATAGGTAGAGCTCTCGTTCGGCATACGAGAGACCGGGGTTCGAGTTCCCGTGAGGGTAGAGATGAATTTTCCTTGCCTATAACATCAATATCTCTTAAAGCCACTTTCCCGCATACATTAAAGTAGTAGTAGTTTGAAGACGGCTCTCCTTTGCCAGAACCGAAATGCATTTTAGATCAGTGAAAAAAACTTTTACATTTATTTTGAAAAAATTGTATATGTCTGTTTTTGTTTTTATTTTATTTTGAGCATCCGTCATCCGAACACGATTTTTTATCGTTTATGAAATGATGTCCATCGGAAATTCGCCAGGCTTATGTCCCTAAAAGTTTTATTCAATACGAATCACAACGACTGTGCACTCCTTTAATTGTCACACGTATTAATGCGTAATAATTTTTTTATGATTTGGTTCGCGAGAAAACACAAAAATCAAAAATCTTCATCTCAAGAGTGAGTTTTTCTAGGTAGATCATTCGGCATCGAGTAGAAATAGTTATAATTAAATAAACTGATAACTGTGAGATTCATTGGGTGGTATATTATTCTGTGGCATAAAAACGGGTAGACCGACGTAAAACATCTGAAATGACCCTGGTGTCACTGCTATCGCAAATGCATATTTTGGGTCTAAGAACGAAAAGGAAATAAGATATCTTTTTTTTTCAACCCTTTCCAGAAAAGGGTGAAATACTACTAGCCCTAAAGTTGCGAAACTGAATATTACGTTGATAAAGATATTATTATTAGAAAGAGAGAGAGAAAGAAGAGCACCTTCAATGTAAACTTACCGTCCCTGGGTCTTTTGGGCGTCACGACCCTGAAGGCGCTCCCGATTTCGCCGAGAGCGATTATTCCATCGCCGGACTTTCGGAGTCGGTCCACAACGTTGCAATCGCCCTCCTTCATGATGACGCGAACCTCGCTATTGACGCCGCTCATGTGTTTGTGTCTGTTCAGTAGAGTTTTATCAAACACTATGCTCTTTCTCCGAACGGACGTTTCATCTGTCGTTACCCTCAGATGATCGGTCCCGTCGAGAGTCTGTTCTTGAAAATCGGCCGGAGAGACACGAATTCATGTCTGACACAACTGGGTTCTGGATACGTCAGAACTGATCTCAATATCTCACGTTTTGATCTCATGTCGATAGAAATTTCATCTTTCGAAAACTATGGAAACAGTAGAATATGATTGAAAACTTAAAATTGTAGCACTTATGTGTAAGATGATTAGGAGAAGTTTTCTCGCGTGATTAGGATCTTTTTAATACTGATTTTGTGTTTTTTGTTTTATAATGAGAGAAAATACTTCTTTTTTTTTTCAAAGACGAACACGTGTGTTAATATTTTCTCAACCGAAGCATTTCAGCACGTTGTTCTCCGACGTCATCGGGATCTCACGTGAAAAGTAACTCTTGTTAGAAGTTGCGGGAGGTTTCTTTGGTTTGATGTCACATGTCTAGTGTTGTTGATCATTATTATAATGAAGAGTTAGATGTTGATCCAATAAAACCACCGGCAACAGAGAACGATAGCGAAGCAACCGCCGCTCAACGACTCGCGCTCGAACTACACAACTGTATCCCGCCCACTTATGATCCGTCGCGCGCGCGCACTCACTTCTCTCTCTCTCTCAAAATCCATATTATCTCCTCTTCCTTTTCCAAAAAAGTTATCCTCCACGAGAGAGAGACGATCATCATCATTCTACAAAGAGATAGAGAAAGAGAGAGAGCAAGAGGGTCAACATGAGAGAGAGGCTCTCGCCAAACTTTTCCACTCGCAGAGTTTTGCAGGTGATTCAAAGACGCGGGAAGGCCAATACTTCCAAAGGTTTTTTTTTTTTGTTTAATCAACGGAAAATGTCTTTTTATTTAAGGATAATTTTTTGCAAAGCAAAATCTGTTGTTTCCCTCTCTTCTCCGTTCTCGAATATTTAATTAATACAAACGAAATGTGTGCCGATTTTGGTAGACTAGCAGCTATAGGCACGGCTGTGCAGAAAAAAAATCTTCTATGCGAGACTTTTGGTGCCCCCAATTAAGTTTTATTGGTCGACGAGGCATTTTTCCGCCCTTCCAACTCGGGTTTGATAATTCTACTCGAGCGGTGTCGCATTCGACAGCATGGGTCACATGGCTCAAGAGCCGCCCTAAGCAGCAAACTCTAGTTTGCTGATGAGAGTGACGTATTTTCGCCGATGGACTGCACTGCACGTCTACACCATCTGGGTTCAGGAACACTTTAAGGATATATGGAATATTGGAAACTGGTCTGATTTCCGTAGTTGTTAAGGGGAAGTAACGAAGTTGGACATGCTGGGATTCGAACCCGGGTCATCGGGATGAGAGTCTTCACCACTTGACTAGACTGAACATCTTCGAACTGGGTTTAGGAAGACCAGTGTTCCAAAACCACTTTTTTGAAAACCAAATACACCCAGCTTCCCATCTCATTGAGATATCGAAGCGTTCCTGAAGGATGGGTGTGTCTGGAAATCCACAGCCAAAAAAACCACTGCTCTGCGAAACGTTTCGCTAAATTCTTAACCCTTAACCCATTTTTGACAGCTCCTGCAATTTATAACAATGCACAATTTTTTAGTAACTAGTTACTTAAACAACATTTGAGAAGTTTCAAAAAATTGGAAATTAATTTAGCATGTTTTTCTTTGCAATTCATGCAAATTTTCAATTAATCCACTTTTTAATTAAAATAAATCAATTACCTTCATTTTGTTAAAATAATTGTTAATTAACATTTTGGGAAATCTCATGTATCACGCAACAAAAGAAATTTAAAAATAAATAAACTATTTTTTATTTTTGAAAAATTTATCTCTGTTCATGGTCATGGAACAAAAATTCTGCTGATAGAAAATCAGGAAAATATTTCCTAAAACTTCATTTTTAAAAAAAGTCATAAAAAATTTAATTTCTCTGAAAAAAAAAATTTAATATTCTTACTAGTACTTCACTCTTAGATCTTTTAATTTCCAAAAATGTTATTTTCATACAAAAATTTGTATGAATTGGGACTGGATTTTAATTGGGACATCTACCAGCAAACTCGAAATAGTATAAATGGAAAGAATATGATCTCACTTTATGTGCAAAGGTGATTTTGAATTTTTATCTTCAAACTGGCCGTAGTAATGAACGTTTAAAAAACCATTTGCCAATACATGCAAAGCTACGCATTCAAGGATTAAAGCAACTGGTGGGAGGTGAGGGATGCTTTTTTGAATTTCAATTTATATTGTTGATGAAAAAATATAATCATTCTTCATAATGATTATATTTTTCACAATCAAATTTATATCTTCTGAGAAGCAAGCAAAAACCATAGGTGTAAGTAAAAAATTACTCGTGTAATCATGAGCGCAGTAATCAATGCTAATTTAATGCATGAGTTGTTTGTTTCAAAACTCCCACATAGTGCTGTATGAGAATTCTAGAAAGTTTCACGCATGATAATGACACAAATTAAGCATGTTATACATTGTAAGATAGAAGCATTAGACCAACTCTTCGCAACTAATCTGCAGAGTAAAATCACTGCAAAAAAGTATTCAAAAGTCCCGTGTGTCCCCTTAAGGCAGTGTTTCTCAAAGTGTGCGTCGCGGCGAGCTGGAGATATTAATTTGTGTGCCTGTTTACGCTTTGAAGTGGTTCTTTTATAAGATAAAATATCTTCTCAACTATTCTGGGGAGCCGTAGATGAACCATGAAAGAGGGCCTTCTGGGACAAAATGTTGAGAACCACTGCCTTAAGGATTATTATTGGCATAAGAAGTCGGCCATATATTGAAGGAAGTATTTCGAGCAATCGGTTCATGTTCGCTCTAAGCCTCCCATCACCACAGTGGTGGTCGGCTGAAGTTTTCTGTGAGTTCCAACTTCAAGGCGAAATCTCCAGAGCAGGCCGATCTCCCCGTTAAAAAGTCTCGGCACCGAGAGCAACCGGCCTACAACGATAGTGTCAATCATCACACTTCAGTCATAGTTAGAATAGTTAAAAAAAATTGATGGCAGCACTACACATAACAAGCATTACACAGAAACAAACGTTACTTCAGGTTCACTACACGTACATGCACATTCAAAGATGTACCAATTCGTTAGAAGTTCCGCAGAAGAATATGGACGGAGTGCATGTGTGGTTTAATAGTCCATGTTCACTTGTGCTAAAATCGTGGTCAATTTTCTACCCTTCAACTTCGAATTAGCCAAAAAAATGACTTTTTTAACAAGGAAAGCTTTATTTATTTCTATTTTTTAATTAGCAAAGAAAATCAAGGAGAGTTCTCTGTCAATATTTGTAGTTCTTTCAGCAGGTCTGAATTATTAAATGTTACTCTAAGGCTGCCAAAAAATCATTGAAACTCGACTGGTTGATCGTTGAACGTTCGGTCTGATTGACCGTCAAGTACAAAAAAGGAATTGAACATTGATAAGCACCGAACATCTTTCTGCAACCAATCACGCGACGCTCACCTTGTCATGTTTAGTAGTAGGCTGTCGTCATAACATTGTATGTCCGTCTAATGTGTATTTTGCGGGGAAAGGACATACGGAGTGACACGGGCTCGCAATGTAAACGTGATTTGTGGCTCAATGAAAAAAAAAAAAGATTCAGCCGATAAATCTTGCGGAAATGGTTCGCGTGACGTGAGCGCGTCTCTCTAATAGAGACAATAAAGAGCTGATGGAAGTTTGACGAAGCGAGCAAAACGCATCATCGTTAGACTAACGTCGTCGTGTACCGCAGTAAAAAAAAAAACAAGCACACACAAGATACACACAAATCTTCGATTGTCCGAGACTGACTGACAGACACGCTCGTCCACCGCGAAACCGACAGGCGATGGATGATGCGTGCATGTGCCGGTGGGCGACGTTATTTATAGCCGCGACGAGTCGAAGTGACCATCTCGCCATGATCGACGTCGTCGGTGAAAGTCTGAAAAGTGACCGCGCCGCGAGATTTTATGTGTTACTGGCTAGTTGCGTTGAAACACTCAATTTCTGACACATCGAACCCGCTCGAGTGGCGAAGAATGAATAGTGGTGCGATCACGGAGAATTTCAGATGACCCATGCTCTATCGCTGGGATTCCCAAACTGTGCTCCGCCAAAGTTTTCTTGGCGCTCCACAAAGAGATTGTAAACTAAGTCGTTTCCCCAAGTATTTCAAAATTTTACATTTATACTAAGTTAAAGCTGAAAAGAGTTGATCAACTTTGCCCAAGAATATTAAGAAGACACCAACGAATAAGGCAAATACACGAAAATAAAAAGTCCTAATGCATTTCAACACCAACGGGTGCCGGTATTCAACCAAAGTGAGAAACTCGGTCAGCGTGACTAGTGGTTAAATTTTCCTCTGAAGACGGCACCCATTGGTGTTGAAATGCATTAGGACTTTTTATTTTCGTGTATTGGTGTCTTCTTAATAAGTTAAAGCTGGGTTGAAAAAAAATTCATATGATGAAATTGTATCGGTGCCCCGCCAAACATTGGAAGTTTTATTTTTGAACTAAACTGCATATTCATTTCGACCAAAAATTTCCAGACTTATTTCTTCTCGGGTTTAGCTCATGCATTATGACGACTCTGCCTCATCAAACCACGATGAACATGTACGATTTCAATCTGCATGTCGGATCATGCGGGATCCACCATATTTTCAGCCTTGCAGTATTAAAATGTCATCATAAGTTCAAGAACATACGTGTTAAATAATTCTCAATCTCTATCCCATGCCCTTGTAAGGTTTTGGGATTCCCATGCCATTGGCCACCAATGACTGTGGAGGAAAGTCCGAGTCGTCATCGTTATCAGCGAACTTTTCTGCATCTCCGCGCTCTGGCAACGTTTCTTGTGGGGGAGGGGATACTGGTTGGTTGCTGCCTCATTTGATGTGATGGAGGATTGTGGATCTGTTCTGGGGGTCGTTTATCATGAACTTGCTCCAGGTTGTTCCAAGAAATCTCGTGAGATCCCTCAGAGTCTTGGATGATCGTTGGTCCCTCGCCATCCTGCTGCTCCACACCTCGATTAATTCTACGCTTAGTGTTTAACCATGTGGAATTGGCTTGTGTGCGGGCAGGCAGTTGCGTAATGAAGTGGCCACTGCCACACATAGACATTTGTCATGGCTTGTCTTTTCAAACTGCTCCAGGTAGGTTGGAAACGGACCTACGGATGGAATGGTATGAGAAAAACAATTTTTTTTTCTGGTCCGTTGCACTGGTTTCTGATTAACCCTGGGCAACGCCAGGTGAACGGCCCTACCTTTGGTCTTCAGATAATCCCAAAACCTCTGCCACCTAGAATTTATTAAAATTCAGAGCTAATGAAAGAGAAAAAAAATCCGAGAATCGATGGAAAATCAGAATTAATGAGAGAAAAAATCCCAGAATTGATAGAAATCCATCATAATTAATAACAGAAATAGTCCCAGAATTGAAATATATATATATATATATATATATGTGTATATTTGAATTATGTGTATGTTTTTTTCACTTCTATTTACCGGTAAGTACGGGGCCTTCAAACCGTGAGACCCTTGCAACCGCATTTGTCGCACACCCCTAAGGGCGGCTCTGTAATCATGACAGCAAGAAAGTATAATATAGTCCCGGAAAATCATTAACTTCCATTCAATTCCTTTATTTGCTTTTTATTACGACACACGCACACAGCTAAATAATTTTTTTCATATAATGATTATATGAAATTCGAAATGAATGAACTAAGGGATAAGGGTTTTTGTGAAGGACAGTATTCTGAACAGAAATGTCTCAGCAAATCTGTATTTTTTTTTTCTCAAATATTCAATGTTTTGTTTATTTATTACTTTTTTGTGAATATATAATTAATTTCGTTCTCATTTTTTCAGTAGCGATGATGCAGGGTATATTCATCTTAACATAAAATTTTTCCCAGAATTTTATTGCTAAATTTTCGGTAATAAATCCTAGTTTTCCCAGAGGCACTTTCTCCTGGAAGTCATCTGAAAAACCCTTCTGAATGTTGAACTTTATAAGTAATTCCCTCTGATGAAAACCCTACAAAGTTCATACTCACCATATTTCTAACCCAAAATTCACACAATCCTTCAAGTCGGGGGCTTAACTCTATAAGCTCAAAAGAAAAAATTCTACAGTGAGGAAAAGCAACTAATATATTTGTGGCACCAGGGTCTGAAAAAGTTATATTTGTGAAATTTGAATTTGATGTCAAATATATGCCTCCACTTATTTCGATTTCTACTGCTCATAAAAAAAAAGTAAAGTATCAAAATATTCAAGGAAATTTTTAAAAAATTTTGAAATAATAATAAAGAAAAATCGATTTTTTGATCGTTCAACAGCCCCGTGTCCCCTCAAAAACGAATTTTTAAAAAAAAAGGTGGATGAGCATTTTGGTTCACAATGCGTGATCCCCCCTTTCCTGTGATGCCTCTCTACCAAGCTTAAAAACAAATATCCAAAACCATTTGAGTTTGAATGATTCGTTAGATGTCAACCAAACATCATGCAATTATGGTTTTGCCGCCAGTGGGCTACGCGAATTGTGACGCACTTCTCCCGTTCTATTCGAATTTTCTTGACTAGTCTTTCCTCGCCATCTTGTGCTATAGCTTGCCTGCTTGGCCTACCTCCCACGCCTGCAAGCACGTCCGTGTCTCTAAGTGGTCCCTCTCATGCCCACTTACTAAGTCACTCTTTTAGTAATTTGCATGCTTGCACACTGTTTTGGTTCCTCCAAATGCTTGTACACTGTTTTGGTCACTCTCGTGCTTGTACACTGTTTTGGTCACTCTCGTGCTTGTACACTGTTTTGGTCACTCTCGTGCTTGTACACTGTTTTGGTCACTCTCGTGCTTGTACACTGTTTTGGTCACTCACGTGCTTGCACACGCTCTAGGTCACCCTTTTGGTTGCTCTCTGGCATGGTTTCTTGCTTTATCGGCCACTCTTTTGATCATTTACACATCACTCTCTTGGTCATTCGAGTGTTTTCACACGCTCAGGTCACTCACTACCTGGTCCACGTTCTGTTGGTCACTCTTTTGGTCACTCACTGACCTATTCCCTTACTGTCTCAACAAAGGCGGATTTATTTAGGGTTATATATACACAAATTTTGCCGCCCTTCTCCCATTCTACTAGTTTTCTTGGCCACTCATTAATCAAATTTGGCGCCCCTCTGAACTTTCCATCCTTGGCCCGCTAAGTCTCCCGCAAATACGCCACTGCGAGCAGTTTATTCGAAATCAATGTCGGACGAATAGGAATTGAAAAAAAAAAAACCGAAGTCATATATTAATCGGTAGTTGAAGCTTCATTGACTTTTGAAACTCACTTGATCCACGAACCTATTATGTTTTGCCTCGATTTATCAATTTCCCCGGAGAGTGCAAAATAAGATTCTACAATTTATTCTCCGTGGAAGTGTCTCTTCCAAACAAAACTAAAAGAAGATCTCTTCCGCAGTCTAGATGCCGGAGTGTGGAAAAATGGTTGAGAGAGAGGATGATTTTGCCATGATTGTCCCGAAGGAGAGCGTCGCCAGTCATCCTGTCGTCTCTTCCTACAGCAAGAGAGAGCCTCAATCAAGAAGCATAAGCTCAGTCTGATGTCGACTTCTCCCACAACTACTACTTGTTATTGCTTTCGCTTAATGACCTCAAAGAATTTTGCCAATTCGTGCCCCACGATTCAACCACCGCAAGAATCTAGCGAATATAAACGGGGGGGATGAGAGCCCATCTCCTCTCATAATCCGTGCGGCGGCACCAGCGGATGAGGTGAAAGAGGTTTTTTAATAATATGTCACCACCGATGATGCCTGCTTCTTGTTCCATGGTAGTATTCATCGGAAATGGCAGTGGATGGGAGAGAGACGTGTCCATTAAACGGAGGCTATCAATGGTGCTCGGGGGGTGTGTTATGGACCTCCGGTGGAATGTGCCGAGAGGATTTATCACGTGGCTATCATTAAACGTAATCGAGTACTTAATGGCCGCTATCGGACTTCAAAAAAGCAATTCGTAGATTGCGCTGATTCAATAAATCCTGCGCATGGGGTGCAATATCCTAGCTATAGCCTGCTCCATCTCTCTCTCTCTCTCTCTCTTCACAAACACGGCAAATTCGCCAATGAATGAACGATTCTCCCCTTTTTTTCCAAGCGGATGCCAATATAAATCGATCCATAGAAAAAAGAAATAGATTTTTTTTTTAAATAAAAAGATGATTTTTTTCTAGATTAATTTAAAGCGCGTTTCATAACGTTATGGTAGAAGTTAGTGGTGAATAAATAAGGGGTTACTATCGCGAGTTCCCACCCCCCAAAAGAGCACTTCGGGGAGCACCGACAAGTCTCTTTGCCATCATTTCTCCGTCGGTCGCGTCGATTATCCGTCAGAAATACGCGATATTTGTTCTTCCTGAAGGTTTTCTGTTTTATATAAGAAATTTCTGGCAGAGAAAAAAATCAGTTAAACTCGGTTATAAGGACATCGAAAATTCTGAGGTTTTTTTTCGCTATAACAGAGGTGTCCTTATAGACGAGGTTGCCATTTTTAAGAGGTCTCATACCTTTTAACTGGTGAAAAATTATGCTCTAATCAGTCCCGTCTTAGCGCATGGGCCCACCCGGGCACGGCCCGGGGCCTCAGAAAAATGAGAAGCAGTTGAATTTTTCGAATGTTTGCTACGTAGGGTCTCGGAAACATCACTTGGCTCGGGGGCCCATGATGCTCTTAAAACGGCCCTGGCTCTAATGGAAATAACATTAAAAATACTATTTAACCATTGGTTTATTTCAAATTTCTTACACAAGTTTTTGATTTGATGTGCCATCCTATGCCAGTATAAAGTTTCAAATATCTCTGATACTTAATTTTTTGCAAATTTTTCAAAAAAAAGATGCATTAAAAACAGCTTGCGTGCATGATAAAATACCATGGCATCAATGTATAAAAATTGATTCAAAATATGCATATAGAGGGTGTCCCTGAAGTAATGGTCGAAACTTCAAGGGAAAGTAAAACACACGTAAAGAAGCATTTTTCGTACAGCAGTGTGGGGTCGGAAATGAAAAGTGTTATCAGAAAAACACTAAATGCAAAGGAAACGAAAAAAAAGGCTTTTTATTTACATTAATAATTACAGTAAGTGCTCAAATGTGCTGCCACTAACATCGATACAGCCCTGGCAGCGTCTAGCAAGTGATTGGCGTACCCTATCCGAGATGTCAAGTGTTTCACGAACAATTGCAGCAGCACTTATCTCTAGAACTACTGTACCGATTTTAATTAAATTTGAATTGTACATACATTGATACAATACAAAACAAATAACCATTCAATAATTGTAATACACACGCATGATCGTGCGTAACACTCGTTGGAGTCGGAAGGTATGAAACAGCGGTTGCAGAATAAACAAAAAAATGGGTTAATAGAAGGGTTAATAGGGGGTATGGTCCCCTCTTACAGATATACAGGTCTCGCAGCGTGATTTCATACTTGAAATAAGGCAGTTTATCATTTCCTGTAGCAATTGGTCCCACTCGTTCAGCAACGCTGTTTTCATTCCCTAGATGGTTCCCGGAGGGGGGTTGCGAGTTGCAATTGCCCTCCCCAGAGCGTCCCAGACATGCTCTATAGCAGCGTTTCTTAACCTTTTTTTGCCCGTGGCCCCCTTTGAAGCATATTTTTTTCTCGTGGCTCCCCTCTCTTATCCAGAGTCTTCGACCCTCATCTAGAAGCAAGATCCTTCATACGTATTGAATTGATTTTTTCAGTAAATTTATACTGAATAAAAATTTTGCAAATAAGATTGGCCTCCAGACCACTGGCCTAGAATTTATTGAGCTCCACGCTACAGATGACGAGCAAATTACAGTGGAAGAGATCAGGAGTATTGTTACAAGATTGAAGAATAGAAGAGCACCTGGCTGTGATAATATTAGTGTTCCCATACTGAAGACATTATTCGAAGCCAATGCCGAATCGTTTACTGAAATTCTCAACAGGTTCCTGGAATTATCTTTCTTTCCTAAACATTTTAAAAAGGGGAAGCTCCTGCTATTCCTTAAGAAAGATAAAGACCCACAATTGCTACGCTCATATCGTCCAATTTGCCTACTACCCACTCTAGGTAAGGTCTACGAGAAAGTTATAGTGCAAAGACTTATGTATCAATTGGAGTGCATGAACTGGCTAAGTCCTCTACAATTTGGATTTCGTGCTGGAGGGTCAGCTGAGAAAGCTATAGATTCACTGTTGCAAGTAATTGTCGGTATGCATCAACAAGGCTATCAGACGGCGATAGTCACGATAGATATTCGTGGAGCCTTCGATTCGCTGCGCCATGAAATAATTATCAATCAACTTCGCCAACTGCCACTTCCTGGAAACCTGACGCGAGTTATTGAGAATATGCTTTCAGACAGATATATAATGATGTCCACAGACAAAGGAATAGCCATGAAAAAGCAGATGAAAGGGTGACCACAGGGCTCATGCAGCGGCCCCTTGATGTGGTCACTTGTCCTCAACACGCTTTTACAGATTAACTGGGGCCCGCGGGTATATCTACAGGCATTTGCCGACGATCTGGTATATGTTATATCCGGCGAAGACCATATAGCAATAACGGAAGAAGCACAGACACTGTTCGGAAAGTTGAGCAATTGACTGGCTAATAATAAACTTCAATTGGAAGTAGAAAAAACCCGCTTCTTGTGGCCGCACCCAAAGAAAAAGATGAAACCTAAGATCTACATTGAAGGTATACGAATTCGACCGTCTCAGATAATACGATACCTTGGTGTGTACTTTGATAGTAAATTGAACTTTATGGCGCACATCCAAAAACAGGTCGACAAAGTAAATGGCACACTGCAATTACTGCGCAGATTGGCAGGATCGAAATGGGGAATGCAGCGAGCCTTTCGCAACATCTTATATAAGACTATTGTACAAAGGCAACTTTCATACGGATGCGCCACTTGGTATCAGCAACCAACTCAAAAATAAAAGAGAGCTCTGGATATCGCACAGCGTCCCTTTCTTCTATATGTTACAGGAGCATACGTTACAACCGCGAACGAAGTTCTGTATGTGGCTACAAGCAACCCAGCTTTGAGTATTTACATGGAGTACGAGGCTCTTAAGACCAGACTGCTACATCTTGAAAAGGACATAATATTGGACGAGCAGAGAATTTCGTCAAACCAATTTGAGCAGCGACATAAGCAATGGCTGTTTCACCCAAGCAGAGATCTCACCAAGTCTCAAATAATGCCATTTGTTATTGATAATATAGATTCTTTGGGCTCTAAGAAAATATTCACTGATGGCTCTAAAACAGAAACGGCTACTGGCTGCGCGTATGTGGTACTAGCGGAAGATGGTTCAATAGAGGAGCAATGGAGTCGAAGGTTAGCTAAAGAGAATAGCGTATTCCAAGCCGAGATTTTTGCGATACTCAATGCTGTTAAACGTGCGGAAGAGATGCTTTGTCCAGTAACAATCTTGACAGATAGCTCATCTGGCCTCCTAGCCATACAAGATCCTCGTTCACCTAACCCTGACGTACGAAGTATTCGTCTTATCCTACGCGCTCACGACAACATAAGGTTAGTCTGGGTCAAAGCGCAAGTAGGTATTGCGGGGAAATGAAAAAGCGGATCAACTTGCCAAGGAAGCGACAACATTGAAAGACTTGGTTGTTCTACCTTGGCCGAGGAGTCATGCCTGCAATATCTTGAAAGACAGAATGCTTCATCTTTGGCAAATTGAATGGAACAGGAACTCAACGAAAGATGCCTACAAGATACAACGTCGAGTGGCTTTGCGCAAGTGTGTATGGCCGCGAACAAAAACAATCCTTTTAACTGAGCATGGTCCATTTCCAACATACTTGCAGCGCTTTGGACGATCATCTCACAATGCTTGTAAGTGTGGTGCTACGGGCTCGCTATGGCATTACGTCTGCCAATGTCCACACACATCAGCGTTTCATTTTGGTCAGATGTCACAAAGTCAGATGACGGCATTCAAAAGAAGAATACTAAAAAGTCCGATGAACTTCTCACGCATTCACAATTTGATTCAATTTTTGGACCGTAACCTATATTTGCTGCACGACAAGAAGGGTGGACTACGGAAGAAGCAGGATGAATTTCAGCCTTCCAGACCAGTAAAGCTGATACCAGGGAGAGTCTACAACTTGCGGCCACGTAGGGGTACTGGAAATTCACGAAACTGATACGTCGTTGCACGGCGAACTTTATTGGAGAAACTATAAACACTTAACATGTTAACGTGGTGAATCAATGCCACCCATAATCCAGCTAGCCAGCCGATGTGGCTTCGGGAATGATGAAAATCTCCTAATTGCCCAGGAGAATTAAGACAGGATGCTTATGGAACAGGAATGTGTGCCTAGAATGAGTTAAAACATCTGGGTGTCCGAAAATTGGCTGACTTGGACACTTGGGCAAGGACATGTGACGCAAACATGTCCGTACATTGATTCGTCGTTGTACGGCCTACACGACTAGTGACATCCAACGAACGCGGACGGACCGCCACCAACGGAATTTGATTATCGAGTCCGGACGTGCCCCAAGGACGCTATAATATCAATTTAGATTTCGGTTCTTAGATCAGGATTTATCATAATTATTTCGTTGATTTATACTCCTGTAATTGGACTTGTTATTCTGTTATACAAATTTATATAGATATATATACATATACATATTTAATGAAATTCCGGATGCACCCATCTTTCGGGAACGCTTTGATATCTCCTTGAGATGGGAAGCGGGGTGTGTCCGGTCCTTCAATGTTCAATGATGGTTTTGTTGGATTCTGTAAGCGTATAGATCACTAATATAAAAGCATTATTTCTTCACCCCTTAATATTTCTTCTCAGCTCTCTGCAGACCTGCAAACCACCTGTCATGGCCCTTTCTAAATTTTCTTCCAAGGCCCCCTTGAAGTATTCCAGTACCACTAGGCCCTAGTACCATATGGACCCAGGTTGAGAACCACTGCTCTATAGGGTTAAGGTCTGGAGATCTGGCGGGCTAATCCATCCGGCGAATATCCTCACTCTCTAGAAAATCGTCGAGCAGAAGAGCTCTATGTAGCCTCGATTTATCGTCCATTAAAATGAACTCAGGGCCAACTGCACCCCTGAAAAGGCGAACATAGGGCTCCAAGACCTCATAAACGGATTCTCCTGCCCGTAGAAGTCTCCTGCGGGACGCAAACAGCAGGTCTTCTTGCAAACAATCCTCTCTCATGAAGTCTTTTGGAAACAGTCACCCTTGATACACGGGTTCCTGTGGCTGCATACAAGTCACGAGAGAGCTGAGAAGCTGTAGCACTCCTGTTACGCCTCGCTATAATCGACAAATGGCGATCTTCTCTGGCCGTCGTGGCTCTTGGACGGCCTTGCCCAGGCTTTCCCTCGATGGATCCGGCATCCTGGAACTGTTTCCATAAGTTACACACGACGCTGGGCGTTAAATTGAACTCTCTACAAATCTGGACTTGAGATTGGCCTGCTTCTAGCCTCCCCACAATTCGCCACCTCATTCCATCATCTAAACGTTGGTGGTTACTCATTTTTACTGTTACGATTTGAAATTAACCGATAGCTGCAAAATAACACCAAGAAATTCGCCGAGGTGTGCTAGCGAACGAAATGCGTCTTAACTTACGCGCGCTTATAAAGCCTGTTTCTCTACTGGCTCCACCTACACACGCGTGTACGCTTACGTATTTGACGTACAAGATTTGCATTTTTGTCTAGAAGCAGTGGTTTTACATTCAGTTCAGTTCTTTTCATGAAATTCGATAAAATATGCAAATTCTCTTAATTTATTTCACCAGTGTAATAAAAATAGCGAAGCTTTGTCTTGATAAAATGATAGAGACTGCGTAATGTGCAATTGGAAGGAAATATCTGATTTTATGTAATCCTTACCGACAAAAAACTGTAAACACTCTCTCAATTGATGATATAAAATTCATTGATTGAATAGTTCATTGATAAATGATTGATTCTCTATGGGAATCCGTCACAGCCGCCACTTATAATGCCGTTACAACCGAGGTCGTTATAACCAAGTTTGACTGTACTTATGTAGTAAGTACATTTAGTGAGGTTTTGAGTAGGTTTTTTCTCCTCCGATTTTCAGCTAGTGCAAACTGAGGAAGTAGTAGTGATTGGTGCGTGTCTACAGTGATCCAGTTATATTTCTGCTGTGGAACCAAAATAGAATCGGACCACTGCAGAAACGCACCAATCACTACTACTTAAAGGGGGTATAGGGAAAAATATCTCTCATTGTTAAAATCAGCTTTACAAAATATCTGGGTTCGTCAATGCTAAAACTGAGGTCCCCGCATGCCCCACCCCCTACAACGGAGTAGGGTCTAGCAGGACTTCAGCCCGAAGGTCCGAGATGATATTCTCATCTTTTTTTTTTTCTTTCACACACTCTAAATTCGTAATGGGGGAGGGGCATAAGAGTCTGACCTGGGGCCCATCAAAGATATCAGCCTGGTGGCCCTTATCCAGGATGTGCGAGCCGTGAGTCTCCGTGCCGTTCCTGATTGAACACATAGTTTTGACTCGCGAAATTAGAGCCCTGTCACCTTATTGGGTGGAAAATTCCAGAAAGCAAGAGCTTTGATTGTAACCATCATCAGAAGAAAGCAACCGTGCAAGAACTCTAACATATGACTAACTGAAATAATCATGTTGCTAATGATTGAATCATAAGGTGTTCATCTGTGCTGTCGGCTCCTTAGTACGAAATCAAGTATCTATCCCCAATTGTTTAAGTGGGTACCATGAACCCTACATAGGTAGGGCTGGCAGAGCACGAACACGAAGACTTGGGACAAATCTCATTATTATTATCATAATCTTTGCACTATAAACTCAATACAGAGGAGGCCTCCAACAAACTTCTCAGTCTGGGGAGGGGGGATCTAGCTCAGAAGGGGGGGGGGCAGATGAGCACTGAGACGCTCACAAGAAAAGGAAAATTTTAATTCCTACATAAAATGTGCCCTCTAACTTCGTTTCCTTTCAGAGGGGGCGTATTGTCTTTTATTTCACCTGCACTGACCTGTTTCTCTGCTCACAGAATTTCGATATCTGTACAGAATGACAAAATAAAGCGCTACCTCATACGATATAAAGAATTGTTTTTTGAACAGCAAAAATTGTAGAAACACGGAAGCATTCTCAGTCTCTAAACGTCCATATTTTGCAATTTTATTCACCATGAAAAAAAATGGTGCGTTTCTTAGTCACTTTTGTCCATAGCCAACAAACGGGATAGAAATAAAAATTTTATTAGCCAAAACATGCCTTCTCTAGAAAATAACCACACAGTGCAATACGTATTGTAATGAGAAACATCTCATTAAACTGGAACCCCTCCTGCCACCTATCAAATAAAAATCACAACTATTATGATTCAAAGCGGTGATCGGTTTTTGACTGATACGCCACGTGAAAAAAAACAATACAGTATGATATTAGTAAATATTTAATAAAAATATTATTAATTATAAAATGTTAAGTTTGCGGTAAAATTTTAACAGTTGATATTTATGCGTAGTAAAATAGCATTAGTAAAATGAACAGTAACAATAATTTATTAAATATGTTTGTCAAATGTTTAGAAATCATATTGAATGGTTTTGGTGTCATTGTTGGAGTTTTCATGTATATACACATTTCATTTTTTGTCTAAATGGAAATATATTGCAAAATATGCTGTAAACTTATGTTGTGTTAATCACTTTGTGAAAAACTGATTTGTTTAATATTGTACATATTGTGAGAATATTTGTAGTCGACGAGATTTATTTTGAAAGTAAGTGTAATCTGATGGAATAGAAGATGTTTTAACCCTTGAAAACTGTTAACAGTATATTGATATTGTTTTGTATTAGTGAGAATATTTTATATATAAAGGGTTATATATAATTAAAAAAAAAAATTACTGGTGGTTGTTTTTAAGCAACCATTTTGCCATTGACTGATCAATATCTCTACCTAAGTAGAGAAACCAAGACGAAGAAGACGAGAGCTTAGTGCTCGGTACTTCACATCAACTAGCAACGGCAGTAATTGTGTACAGGTGTTAACAACTTTCTACAAAACAACCAGCCACATAACATCGTGACGGCTGCTCCCACTGATCGTGAGGAGATCCTCGAGATAATTAAAGGACTTAAAGAAAAAAAGGCCCCTGGGTTTGATAATATTAGTAACACAGCTTTGAAGATACTTCCATCTAATATTATCACCACATTACTAAACATCTTTAACGGTATGTTAAAAATTTGTCATTTTCCGTATAGCTGGAAACATGCCATTATTAAAGTCATTCCAAAAACTAGGGAGATAAGTCTATTTGCGAATGATTTTCGCCCGATCAGCTTGCTTCCGGGATTGTCCAAGATTTTTGAACGAGTTTTTAAGGCGAGATTATCTTTGTATCTCGAGGATAACAGCTTTATCCGAGATGAACAACATGCCTTTCGTAGCGGACATTCTTGTGTAACACAACTGGTCCGTGTTGTGGAGTACATACAGGATGCTTTCATCCACAAGGATTATGTAGCATGTTTTGATTCAGACATACAGAACGCCTTCGATAAGGTTAAGCACTCAACACTGATTGCCATTATGATACTTAGAAGGTTTCCTTCCCACTTTACACATATGGTTCACAGCTACCTCAGGGATAGGACATTTCAGGTCCGTATCAAAAACGCCCTCTCCACCAGACGTCCACTTAAGGCATCTATTTATCAAGGGTCGGTTATTGGCCCAATACTCTTCAATATTTTTATTAACAATTTTCCTGCTCCACAAAGAGGAATCTTAGCTTCTTATGCTGATGACTCGAAAATCCTTATGGCATCCAGGGACCCTCAGCAAGCTCTGAGGAGATCTGGTGTCAGCTACATGCAGTGGTCTTAAACGAGGGTAAATGCAACTTTATATGGTTTGCAAGGAGACAACTTCCTCCGAACACCACTATCACAGTGGGGCAGACCATATTACAACCCAAGTCTCAGACAAAATATCTTGGTGTTATTTTGGATAAAAAGCTCAGTTTCAAAGCTCACATTCATGAGGCAAAAGTTCGAGCCGTTAAGGCTGCAGGAGTTCTAAACAGTCTGTTACACACGCTCTGCACTTAGCCTCAAAAACAAAACCATTATGTACAAGTCAGTCATTAGACCAATTATGTGCTATGCAGCACCATGCTTTTTCACAGCGAAACCCTCTGTCATCAAACAATTACAAGTGCAGCAAAATAAAATACTTCGGCGATATACCGGGGCACAATGGTATATCAGAAATCTTGACATAATGAAGGATTTGAACATTGAAACCATACATAACTACTTAGTCAAACTATGTAGAGGATATTTCGATAGAGCTGAAACATCAGAATATCAGCACATAAGAGACATCTCGCCTTATCCTGCGGGAGAGGTGTTGAGGTTTCTTCGACCTAAGAACATACTGGCCTGATATGGCCCAATGAATTGGTTTAGTTTTGTAAAAGTGTAAATAGTTCTAATTCTCTCTCCATTGATTGGAGGCATAGTGTTGCATATATACTGAACGCCTACCAATATTTATCGCATTTAATCTTGTATCCACATGTAATCATATGTATTGTATTCACGCAATTCATTAGAATGAACATATATATACTCTTTTGCAACCATTAGGTGCAGTATTCCACTTTTTTGTCAATTATTTGCTGAGATAATTGACTGCTTTTGTAATTGTATATAAAATGCGTTCTTGAATTTTGATACTTCACCTCCTTCGGACATAGCTCTACAAATTTCAAATTTCTGTGATAAGTAAGCCACAACTTACCGAATTCATTTTTTCTAATATGATCTGAATTAATTTGACGTTTACTGTTTCTCTGAGTACAGCATGGGCTGTAAATTTTATTATCTTTTATTGACACGCCTCTTATACACTTACACTCACACACTCAACTATCACATACAAACAGTTTCTAAACTTCTTCATCCAGCTCGTTCGGAGCAGCATCAAACAGGGAAGCTTATGGGAGTCTTAAAGACTCGGTACGCCCTGAGAAAATGTATCTACCTCAGTCAGTCAGTAATTGTGTATGTTCTTACATATAGTACACCGGCTTGGGCTTTCGCTCAGAAAAGCAATATTTACAACCTCCAGAAACATCAAAATTATATTCTCAGGAGATTCACAGGTGCCCCAAAATACTTCAGACTAACCGACCTGCACGCTGATCTTCAAATTCCATCCATCTACAAATATATAAAGAAACTGGCCAAAAAGTATTTTGAGAAGCAAGATGCTTCAGAAGTGGATATTATCAGCTCAGCATCCAATTGAACAGAAATTAGCACAGCTAAGACCAAAGAATATCTTGGTTACAAATTTTAGAAAGGAATTTTAATTGTCGTAGAACGGGCAATAATGGTTAATCATACTGAAGTTATGATTGAAAAGACCTTGTATTTTTATTAATAATGTACCACAGCATAGTATAGATAAATATTACTATAAATAAATTTCATCAAATTTTTGTAAAATACTGGAAATGATGGAAATGTTAATCACTACCGGTCAATTCCATTTTTAGCATTGGTGGAGTGAGAGTGGTTTACGTAAATACAGTCATTCATAAAATTAAATATTAATTGAAAGGTATATGATATGAACGTTATGTGATTTATATAACCATTTTTTATGTGACCTAATCAGCATAGATTTTTTAATCTAATATAATTGTCAAATGTTCAAGAGTTACGTAATATGATTCTGAGGAGTGTATTGATGTTCTGTAAATTCTAATGACCATTTGTAACCTTGTACTCTATTTTTCTATTTTATAATTATATATTTTTTAAATATGTTTGTCAAATGTTTAGAAATCATATTGAATGGTTTTGGTGACATTGTTGGAGTTTTCATGTATATACACATATCATTTTTTGTCTAAATGGAAATATATTGCAAAATATGCTGTAAACTTATGTTGTGTTAATCACTTTGTGAAACTGATTTGTTTAATATTGTAGATATTGAGAATATTTGCAATCGACGAGATTTATTTTGAAAGTAAGTGTAATCTGATGGGGTAGAAGATGTTTTAACCCCTGAAAACTGTTAACAGTATATTGATATTGTTTTGTATTAGTGAGATATTTTATATAATTAAAAAAAAAAAAAAATTTACTGGTGGTTGTTTTTAAGCAACCATTTTGCCATTGACTGATCAATATCTCTACCTAAGTAGAGAAACCAAGACGAAGAAGACGAGAGCTTAGTGCTCGGTACTTCGCATCAACTAGCAACGGCAACGGCAGTAATTGTGTAAAATCCGGTATTGTGAAAACTGTATATAAGAAACTATATATAGTGTAAATAATTAGACCAACTGCAAAATATCAAATTTTGTAGATAATATATATTTAATCAAATAATCGCATTTATTAATATGATATATAGTTGACGCTAAAAATGAGAGTAGGTAATACTATATGCATTATGATGAATGATTAATGTTAAAAGAATAGCATTAATTATGACTTAATTACGTCCTAACAGGCTGATGAAGTGACATTCTGTCACTGCCCTGTTGAGTGACTTTCTGCTTTTTATTTCCTCTCCAGCCTGCTTAAGCTTTCTTTTCCCCCTAGATTAATAACCCAATATGGGTAATATTAAACTCTAAGTAGTTTAAAAATAAAACATATGCAACCATGGCGAAAATCGCACTACTAGTCCAGGATGTCTAAGAAATGGCTCAGGGGAACCCACAGGTCACTATGTCATATTAAGGATCCGTAATTGTGTAATCGAAGAAACGGAAAGCAGTTTAATTCTGGTTCCATTGCGATTTCGACTACAATCAAAGGAAGCCAAGCGGGGTATAATTTTTGAGTTTTGTTAACGTTACCGAAAACCGTAATTGGTGAAACGGGGTCCCAATGGATAGTTATAATCCATCAAACCCCCTTCATCATGACTCTGCCAATTCCTGTGCAGTAGTGCGCTTTGCAATGATAGTTAGCGAGGCATGTGTAGAAAATTTTTTGGTCTTTTTAATCGTGCTTTGTGTCTACTGTCGTATGATGAAATCTCCGCAACTTAACATTACTTGAATTGTTCAATACTCCAATGTTATCTTACTACGCATAAATATCAACTGTTAAAATTTTACTTCAAACTTTACATTTTAATTAATATGTATATATTATGGCTTATAAAATATTTATTAATATCATACTGTATTGCTTTTTTCTTCACACGGCACATTAATCGAAAACCAGTCACCAGTTCGAATCATCAGTTTAATGAGAGAGAGAGATGTGTTTCTTATTACAAATTTCTAGAACTGTTTTGGCTGATAAAATTTTCATTTTTACCCCATTTGTTGGTTATGAACAAAAGTGACTAAGATGAGCACCATTTTTGTCATGTTAAATAAAATCACAAAATATGGACGTTTAGAGTCTGAGAATCAATGTTGTCCGGAAAAATAATTTTAAAGAGTAATTTATCACTCCCCTCTCCAAAATTTTAAGGAATAATTTTTTCGAAAAGGGTTTTCTCCCCCTGAAAAACAGAGAAATAACTCTATTAAATAAAAATTACCTAAAATTCGAAGGAGTATTTTCACTCCTCAACAAAATTTGGAGAAGTAAAATTGAATTTTGATGCGTGAATCACGCATCAAGATACGTATTGGCGAACATTGCAGAGAATGCTTTCACGTACACAGAGCTTTTGTAAAGTATATAGCATGATATTTTTTTCATTCCATACAGATATCGAAATTCTGTGCGCAGATGAAATTAAAAAGAATGTGCACCATCTGGAAAATAAAAAGGATTCTTGGTACCACCGAAATAAAACTTCAAGTGTTATTCAGTTCGGTAGGATTTTTTAAGCTGGGATGTGTTTGGTATTTTTATATTCCATATATAGATGACAGCAGGAGTTCCACTAAAACGATATTATTATTTACGTAATAAAAACTACCCCAGGGCCGTCTTTACACGTGGGCCTGTCAAGTGCGGTCCACGGGGACTTCTTGGGTGCATAGGGGGCACTCCACGATAATTGGAGCAGGTGGTATGATAAATAGCTGCTGTGGTGGTCGAGTGGTGTCATAGTGACCGACTCACGTCGCAAGGTCCCGGGTTCGAATCCCATCGCCGCCACAGTGGTGGTCGGCTGAAGTTGGTTTCCTGTGGTTCCCAACTTCGAGGTGCAAATGCGAGTTGATCTCCCCATTGAAAAGTCTCGTCCCAGGGAGCAACAGGCCTACAACGATACACTTATTCAATCATTACACTTCATTCCCAGTTAGAAAAAACTGGTAGCAGATGGCAGCACTACACATAACAAACATTACTCAGAAACAAACTTTACGTCTGGTTTCACTACACGTACATTCCAACATGCACCAATTCGTTAGAGGTTCCGCAGAGCAATATGGACGAGGTACATGTATGGTTTAGTAGTAGCACTGAAAAATCAAACACTACATGCGCACTCAGACTGTTAGGTACACACACAGTTACACTTCCGGCACAACTCACTAGGTAGTAAATCGCCCATAGATGGTGACAAACCTGAGTTGTGCTCAGTCCATGGGCGGAGATACGGGGGTGTGTGGTTGCCCCCCCCCCCCCCAGCGTCAAAGGTGGAGTCAACTGATCTAATGTATATGTGTATTAACATCATCATCGTGCCCCCCCCCAGACTTCCAAGTCTATCTCCGCCTATGACTCGGTTTGAAAAAAAAAGAGAGGTATGATGATAAATAGCAGGTGCTGGCATAAGACTCATTTTTCCAAGACGAAGTTCAAGCAATTGTCAAAGGCCGTAAATTTTTGGGCCCCTCTCTCCGGAGGTGGATTTGCTTTATCGTGGCCTATGGGCTATACAAAATCTGCAGTCCTTCACCCATTCTTGTCTAGTTTTTTTGACTACTCATTCCTCGCTTCGATATCTCCTTCAGATGGGAAGCGGGGTGTGTCCGGTCCTTCAATGACTACTCATTCCTCCAAGTTAGCGCCGTGGACTATAGCCTGTTTAGTTCTCCCCACACTGTAAATATGTCTCTGTTGTCGGTCATCACCTACTTTCACACCCTCTAACTAAACAATAATATGAATGTCTAGTCGGCCGTGCTCAAGGTCGCTGCTTTCGTCCCTCGCTCACCTCGTCTTTCTTTTTGGTCCCTCACAAGCTTGCACAATCTCTGGGTTTGTCACCCAAGTGGTCTGGATTTTTTTTTTTTTTTTTGAACGACACTATCTCGTTCAAATCTAAAACAAAGAACAGCTTTGCGGGTATCAGTAATAAGAAAGCTTTCTTCTTTGAAAGGTTTTCGGGCTCCGGCATTTTTAAGGGTTCCGTGGCGTTTGATCATGCAGAAACCTCAGAAAAGCTGCCACGGAACCCCAGTTGAAAACCCGTGCTATAGAGCGATAAGCTTTTCCGAGTCAGTGAAAGTCGTCATGATTTCCCCCCCTCGCATTTCTGTTAGAATGTCGCCATCTACCTTCCAAAACTCGAAGTATTTATAGATATTCGTTTTTTCACGTTTTTCAAAGTGAACATAATGACCATTCTTATCACGCCAATTTTGAGACAAATTATGACTGACCAAAAAAAAAAAATTTCTGACGTCAGGCTACCACGTGGTAAAATTTTGGAAAAGATTTTATGCTAAAAAAATAAATTTCCTGTTTTGATCGTAAGGGGCCGTTCAAGTATTACGTAAGCAAATTTTTAGAAATTTTTGACCCCCCCCCCTTGTCAGCAAAATTTCGTCATCAGCTCTGCCCCTCTGAATCCTAACTCATATTTTCATAAAGGGTGGTTGATGACGTAAGCATTATCCAAACCCCCCCCTCCCCCCTTGTCATCAACAGGGCCGTCTCAAGAGTATCATGGGCCCCCGGGCCAATTGATTTTTCTGAGGCCCTACCAAACAAATTCTCGAAAATTTCAACCAGATCTCATTTTTGTGAGGGCCCTCTTCGCTTGAGGCCCCCGGGTCGTGCCCGGGTGGGCCCATGCCTTAAGACGGCACTGGTCATCAAAAGTCAGCAAATCGGACCCCCCCCCCCCTTTTTCCATCGATGATGACGTAATACTTGAACGGCCCCTAATGTAAAATATTCAAACAAGCAGCTTTAATTGCTACATTATTATGGGAGAAAATCTTGCGAGGAAAAAAAATATCATGACAACTTAGTCAGGGTTTAGTCTATCACAGTGGGTGCTGGAGGTGTGTTTAGGACATACATCGAATTTTCAAAATTGCTTGAAGGCACTAAACTAAGAACCTGTGAGAGCAGCAAATGAGAAACTCTCTCTTTCAAAATAAAAAAATAGATAACTACTTAGGTAAGGAGGAAATACAGAGAAATATATGAAAACTAATACACGTATAGAGATGGTTTAATAAATCTAAAATTATATACAGCGGCAATACGAATTAGCTGAAATGTTTTGAGCACCGACAGGAAATTCTCACGGACCAGTGGTTGAAGAGCACTGATATACAAGGTGTTCGGTAAGTGCTAATGCGGCCTTTATTTCATCGACAAAATTACAGAGTAGAAAAAAAAAATACTCTAAGTTTTATACGGTTTCCCTGTCCTATAACTTCCGAATGAAAAGTTGGAGTTTCCAACTTTTTTCCAGCAAAATCCGTTAGTTTTTGCTGTTTTTTCATAACTTTTCTCCGTTTTTTGAATTAAAATATCTTAGCGAATATTGCACTCAGCAACTAGGAATTTTTTTGTTGGCCTCAGGAGATACAGGGCAAGAACTTTCTAATCGAAAGTTAGAGAGCATGGGGGACCATATAAAAATTGATTTTTTTTTTTTTTTACTTTGTTAAACACACTATTTTCACTCACAAAACTGGTACATGGTAACTCTTAAACACCTTTTGAGCATTTTCTAAATTGGAATCATATCTCTATGACGGATGGTTGGTGAGATAAAGGTCGCATTAGCACTTACAGGACACCTTATATTGGATACCCTTGCTTAAATACTGAAGACCGACCTCTTAGGCTATACGGTCTATCCGGCTATGACAGTGATTTTCAAACTCTAACCACAACAAGGAGGCTGACTGCTCTCTATCCTAGAGACCCAAATATCGACCTTATGAACATTGCATCATAGACATGCGTATATTGTTGATTTTTCGCTCTATAAATTTACTATGAAACCAAAGTACGAAGCCCACGCCTTTAAATCCACGTGTTGTGTTATGACGGAAACCAGTGATTCCCAAATTTTAGTCTTCCGTGGCTTCCTTACCTATATTATACCTGTTCCGGTCAGTGCCTCTTAACGCATGGACCTACCCAGGCACGGCCCGGAGACTTTAAGAGAAGAAAGGGGGATCTCACAAAATTGAGAATGAGCATGTAAATTTGCTCGGTAGGACCTTAGGAAAAATCACTTGGCCTGAGGCCCATGATGCTCTCAAGACGGTCTTGTTCCCAGTTGATATAATATATGCAAGGAGGCCGTGGGTATCTATAATTTAAGTCTGAGTTTCGTCATAAAAACACATTTGCTTGTCCTGTGAATATTTATCTATAATGTCGTCATGAGAAAGTAATAAGGATATGAATTAAATTAATTCAAATTTTCTCTAATGCGCATATCAACATCTTCGACTATAATGTGAAGCCAAAGATAAAGTTTTGGGACTACTCCTTGGGAGCCGTGATACACACACTTTGAGAAACACCGGGCTATATAACATAGTCGCTCATCTCTTTTTCAGTCTGCGATTTGTTCTCGGACACATCCTGTGGAACCCTTAAGGTACGTCCTTAATGTGAAGTTGTGTATTATTGTAGCTTCCAGAGAATATTCTCGTATATCCTGTCGAAGATTATTACCGATAATTTTGCATCGCTAATTATAACAATTTCATCTTTTGGTGAATTAACTAAATTTATTTTAACTTATCAACTTAATTACTTTAATTTAATGTAGAACATAACTTATTCGTCAATCAAGTTAAGTATCTTGATGTGATAATTAAGTCTTTATGTCGTGCATCTAAAAAAAAGCCTCCACTGTTCGATGAGTAGTTGAATGATTAGTAAATAGAAATGATGATGCAAAGGTTTCAAACTCTACCGCCATCTCTCGTATTTTTCTATATGTCAAATATGGAGAAATCAAGGCCGTACCACTAAAGATCATGCTAATAGCGATATCCATGGAGGAAAGAATAACCTCCATGATCTTTCCTCCATGAGCGATATCGATGCGTATGTTCCTTTCTCAGTGCTTTGAAATGGTTCTTTTATAAATGCCGAATATATCTACTGGCCAATTCTGCGGATGAAGTGTAACTAAGGCAAGGAAATCGTGGGTCCCAAAAGTTTAAGTATTGCTCCAAATCAGTGGTTACCAAACTTTTTGTAGCGCGACCCATTTGACAAGAATTTTATCGGTGACCGCTGGAAGCCTTATATCTCTAGAAGGTGCTCACCGAACTCCCCTTTAAAAGTCTCACTACAAAGAGCAACAGGCCTACAAACTATATAAATATTCAATCATTATATCTTACTCGCTTTATTTCTGAAATATAGATGGCAACACTGAAAAAATCAGACACAACACCAGATACGCAAACAAAACTGTTTACACACACACTTACAATTCACTAGTTAGTTAATTGTCCAAGTTAGTTAGTCTAGTTAGTTAAGCGGTAGAAATGAAAAAGCCTGTCAAAATGTTAAGAATAAACATTTCTAGGTTTAAATCTGTTGAATGATGTTCCCTGTAGTTATATTTTCCCAAAAAAACAAATTTTTCGGCCCCTAAGTAACTTTGTATCCCATAACGACTGTAGGAATCTGCAAAATGGCAGTATTAAAAAAAAAAAACCAGTTCACACCTTTAAATATCATAAGAATATATTGCTGTGATCTTTATCGTCGAATTTGTAAGTCTCCCGCACACTGAGGATTTAACCTTAGCACAGTACTACTCTGCAAACAGAGCCTGTATCCACTCACGCTCCAAACCAGGAGGTCAGAAGCCTCGGAATGTAACCTAGTATTTTATTGGCATTTTGATTACAGCAAAACAATGTTCAGAGAAAAATAGTTTTTCATCGATTAAAAACTCTTGAATACAGTTATAGTAAAATTATCCTCTTCTGGGATAATCTTGCTATTTAGCTCCTAATTGAAACACAAATTAACAAAAATGAACACTTAGCCAAATGATATACAACTTGTTGCTTTTGAAGAAATAGTTTGGGGTTGCTTACACCGGATCTCATCTCAGCAAATGGTCAGCATCATGTGTTTTAAAAACTAGCAAGAAATGGTAAAGGGAGTGTGGTGGTGAAAGCCATGTTGGAAAGAAAACTCGGGCTCTGAATAATAATCACAGCCAACTAGCTTCCAGAATATTTTAACCCTCTTATTTATTTGTCCAAAGTGTAAAACATATAAATGAAGGACAACAAATGAGTATGTTTTTTGATACTCCAGTCCTATCCTAACAGATACATATCTTGCCTTTGGGACTCAAACATATATGGCTCAGAAAGTCTCTCAGCTCAAAGTAATCATGGCACACAATTAAATTTAAGAGAAACGAATGTTTTAACATAATAAATAATATTGCTAACATAATAAATCAGGTCAACCAGCTTAACATACTAACATCCCAACATGATAAAAATTTACATAATGAACAACAATAAATAGAATGGATCGATCACCCCCATATCTTTAACAGACGAAGGCCCAAGGATAATATCTTTGTTTACCACTAACTATAACTGCACAAGGAAGAAACTCGCTCCCATTAGCGCACTATTATGCCCTCACTATAAATTTACATCTTAATTTCCTCAAAGCCCTTTTACTAGTACTAGCGCTTTTAGCGCTCCTACTACAGCTACACTATTTGATGTTCGTAGAGCGAGTGAAAAGAGAGATCCTCTCTCTTCAACAGAACAAAAACTTTACTTTTGGTTTCTTAGTTCCTTCAAAAACTTCTGTGATAGGTTCATGGTGGCATATGTTTGGAATCCGATAGCATGACAGGTCCAAAAATTAAAAACCAAATATCATGAGGGTGTATTGAATCTGAGTGTGAAATGTCTAGATAATGGCACCATTTCCATTCACTGTAAACGTCTTTTGCTCTCTTTGTTGACAGAGAAACGTGTCATCATCATCAACAACCATTTTCAATCCACTGCTGGATGAAGGTCTCCTATAAATTTTTAAATGTTATTCTGTCTGATGCTTTAGCCATCCAGTTGACTTCAGCTACTTTTCTGATCTCATTGATCCATCTTGTAAAGGGGGCACCTTCTCGAATGTTTAGCATTGTGGGAGTACCAATTCAGAGTACTTGTGGTCCATCTGTTGTCCAGTCTTCTTACAATATGTCCAGCATATTTCCATTTTAAACGTTTAATTCTTTCTGTGATATCATATACCTTTGTGTGGCTTCTTATCCAAGTGATTCATTTTCTGTCTCTTCTTGTGATGCCTAACATACCTCTTTCCATGCTCCTATGTGTTGTCTGTAGCCTTTGTATGGTCTTGCTTGTGAGTGTCCATGTTTCAGCTCCATAAGTCAGTGCTGGTAACACACACTGGTTAAACACTTTTCTTTTCAGGCATAATGGCATGTGACTTCAGAATTATACAGTTTTTGCCAAAAGTTCTTCATCCAATCCTGATTCTTCTGTTTATTTCATTAATGATTCCGTTGTCCATGGTAATTTCTTGTCCCAGGTATGCATAGCTTTCTACTTCTTCTATCTCTGTGTTGTTGAGCAAGATAGTCTTCTTCAAATGCAAAGGAGTTGAACATAATTTAAGTCTTTTGCAGATTAATTTTCAAACCCACCTGAATGCTTGCCTTCACCAATTCTTGTATCATTTCTTCTAGTTCGTCTGGATTACTGCTGATATCAATAATGTCATCGGCAAAATACAAATGGTTGAGAAATTCTTAATTTATTTTAATTCCTTTCTCGTCCAAATCAGTTTCCTGAATAATACTTCTAAAACAGCGGTAAAAAGTTTTGGTGAGATAGGAAAGTGTCCGGCAAAGTGATACTAGGTTTAATTTTTGTTTTTCCTTTATCCAAATAAATGGTTGCAGTTGCTTTGTCATATATTTTCTTAATGATATTGATATATGTCTTCCCTATCCCAATTACTTCTAGAGCATTAACAGCAGCAGTTGTGAAGACAGAGTCAAATGCTTTCTCAAAATCAATGAAAGCCATACACAATGGTAATTTGTATATTCCTTGTATTTCCCTATGAGTTCTCTGATTGTTTGGATGTGATCTATTGTACTAAATCCACTTTGAAAGCCTGCTTGTTCTTCTGGTTGGGTTATGTCCAATGTGGATTCAAGCCTGTATGTCAGCATTTTGGTGAAGATTTTATAAATTACTGCTACAATACTGATAAAATACTGAGACTGATTGGTCTATAATTCTTGATTTCCTATTTTTCGTCCTTTTTGTAAAGAAAACCCATCATTGCATTATTCCAATATTCAGGCACATCAGATTTTGTGAGACGAATTTAGGAACATGTTATCTTCTGATTAATATATTAGAAGTGACTACACGATTGCATTTCATTACAAAGTATTCTATTTTTAGAATGAATATTTAAAAGTGGGCATTGCGCTCACGAGATAGATACACAACATTTGTACAAAATATAGGCTGTTGTAGCTACACTAGTTCACCACAATCATAACAGGAAAGATCAGTAAACTAAATGAATTTTCTATGCCCACACAAGTAGAATATTTTTCACTAATGACATGAAATTAAGCAAGAAACTATGAACAAGGTCAACTGCAAGCTTTCTGAACATATAGTAATAGAAACTATTTATTTATTTATTCACGCAATATGTACCAATGTCGAAAATATTCTAACACTGTTAGTTCAATCAAGATATAATGATAATACTGATTACCATGCAATGTAATCATAGGAAAATCTCTATATATATAGGAAATATAACACTGTGAGGCACAAGAGAATAAAAATATCGGATCATTACTATATCACTCCTACATTTCATCTACAACGATAGATACTGATATGTGAAAAAGATTTGTGCTAGATAATACAAAACTATTTCCTTTCATAAGAACAGAAAACAGAAACCATAAAAATATGTATAAAAATTAATAATGATGAGGTATTAATGAGAAATGAAGTTTTGCTGCTTTTCAAACCAGTCTTAAAACTGATTTTATTTGGTAATGCATTGGAGAGTACAATTGCCATAACCAAAATAAATGTTTGAACTTTTTTGTTAATATTTCAAACATTCAATTTGCATTTATATGACTATCATCGATAAGCGAGATGTTGGCACTTTGCTCACAAAAGCAAGAACGATGTATATGATTTGCACCACCAAATGTTTCATTTCATCTCGTCATTTAAATAAACAGATGAAAATGATTGTAGGATTGTTTTTTTGAGTCAGAAGATGTAAGAGGTAACAAAAGAGGAGGATGGCAAGAAATATTTGATGTGTCAATGCACTTCACCACATTCTATATTAGCACCTTCATCATCTTCTTGAGAATCAGGACATATGCAAGACCTGCCTCCATGGCCATCAGAGAGGCACAGATATCGACATCCTCCGTTATCCACAGCACATGGACTGCTCACTGATATAAACAAAAAAAATTCTGTTACTTGAATCGACGATAAAATATAATAAAAAATAAAATAAATTTAACATGAAAAAGTATGAATACTCTTTAGAATATCTTGAAGAAGGGATGGGAAGAAAATTGATGGCAACAAAATAATTTCCAGAATTCACCCCTACAGGATGTTTTTTATGCAAATTGTAGTGCACATGCTAATTTTTTGTAAACATAACAGAACAACTCAAGCTTTATGGCCAGGCATATAAAGCATTATCCAGTATCATCATTTCCATCCTTATTTCTTCACAAAAGAGTATGATGTTGAGTTTACAAGAAAGGTCTTTGCTGGTAAAATTCTTTTCCGAATGTGGTGATTCCACACCAAAAGCTATGTAGAGATTTTCTTGTCTTCAGAAGGGGTTTCGACAATTTCCCCCCTTTCTTTATGACATTCATAGAATTTCAGAATTTTCTTATGGTTGGTTAAGGTTGCAGACAGCTCACAATAAGCTAACTTTAATTATATTACAGCCACTCTGTATCTCAAATCATATTAGTCAATATTTTTAATCATCAAGAGACTCTCATTATTAACAAAAGTATCATAACAATGAGTATCACAATTGCATGACCTAACAAATTTTCAAGCTTTATCAATGATTGCAGGATGGAAATTTACTTCAAACGTATAGAGGTTTTTTCTCCTTCCATTTCAAACTTAAAAATGATTTCATATTTTATCATTTAAATTAGTGCGTAACTAATTATACATTAATTTATAACATACACATTAAGCTTCAAAGCATATGAATGTTTCATTTTTACCTGCTGGACAATAAGATGGCAGAGAGACAATGCCATACATCCTTCCACTTCCACCAGCTGGTATTTCCAAAGGTTCAGCATCACCACCATTTATGTTCACTCGGTGCACAAACTTTCTGAAATTCATTATTTTTTTAAGTGAAGGATGAAAACTGAACTTTTATGAATATTTATATATTCTCTAATTAAACTGGCCAAATCAATGTTGATTGCCATTTTCATAATTTTAAATTTCCAAACTTTTAAAAATAAAATAAAAAAAGCAATCGAATTGAAGTATGGGATAAAATTCAAAGAAATCACACTGAAAGTTTTTTATGTAGCATAATTTGTTCTGCGAATGTGCTTGTTATCTGAATCATCGTATATTGAGAATCAAACTTCTCCATAAGAAATAATGAAAACTTGGATGACTCGTTCCACAATTATTAATTCACATATAAATGGCTGATGAAAACAACATTCAATCAACAAAAACAACACAGCAATAATATTAAAAATACTATGGTATAATAATAATATTGTAATAGATAATAATAAATAATACTATAATGCCATAAAGTAAACATGCAATGCAAATACAAATACAAATACAAATACAACGCCACAACAGGCAAAATGCCCAACGAGGTGGCTGATAAAAAGATGCCCATAAAAATATGGTTGTCATAAAAATATGGTTGTCACAATGATGTACAATGATGTTTGCAAATTAACTTACTCTAGAGGACTAGAGAGAGGACTATCGTTTAGGACACTTGCAGACTCACAGTTGTCTGTGAACATACCGTATATACTCGTGTATAAGTCGAGTTTTTTTGTGGAAAAATTCGTTCCTCAAGTGGGGGGGTCGGCTTATACTCGGGTCAGTTTTTGATGAGAAAACATCGACCCCCCACAATCAGTAGTCATTTTTGCAGTAGTGTTCGAGAAACGGGCCCTGTTCAAACCCCACATGGAACGGATTATGTCAAAGCCGAGGCAAAGAAATTGAAAACATCATTGGCTACGATACTAGGTGGGATAACGTCGATTGTGTACAGCTTTTAGATGTGAGCATCGACAAGACTCAGACTATTTAAGGAATTTGTGGATCGAATGGATGAGTTCCGATGATGAAGAAACTACAAAAAGTGGTGCCTTGAAGAAACCTGACATTGGCCTAGTGTGCTAATGGGTACATGAGACGTGGAATTCTGTTTCCGCCGATCCTTCAAAAAGTGTTGCATCAGCAATGCGATGGACGGAACTGAAGATGATATCCTCCTTTTTGAAAGTGACAATGGCGATGACAACCCAGATGAGGATAAAAACGAAGATGCCCCCCCCCCCCCCATGATAATCTGATGGATTACGGCGAACTTGGAGACTTAGAAGAAACGGATTAAAAAGTTTGAATCATTTTCTATTGTAAATTTTCGTAAGCTGTTGATTTTGCATAAAAATATAAGAATTTTTTTTCTCTGAAATGAACAGATTTTTTTGGGGTCGGCTTATACACGGGTTTTCAATTTATCGCGGTTTTGGTGGTCCTGAAGTGGGGGGGTCGGCTTATATACGAGTCGGCTTATACACGAGCATATAAGGTATTCTTTTTGAATGAATTTAAAAAGGAGCCTATCCAGTGACGCTTGCTTTTGCTTACTTCCTGATTTCTCAAAAATGGAAATTGTGAATTTTGTCATGGCAGATTCATTGCTCACACACTGCTACAGCTTTACTTTGACAAGTATTTTTACAAAATTTTGTACAGATTCCCACATTCTATATATCTCTTTAATCTCATTTGGAAAAAAAAAAAGTGAGGGATTCCCCCTTCTTATTTCCATCTTCCTTCTCAGACGTGATACCGTCCATATGTTCTTCCAGTTGCATGCAATGAGGATCCATAATTTTGTCTGTGGCCAACTCCTGGCTATGTTTCGCCACTATTTTTTGAATGTCATTCTCATTCACCTCCAATTCCATGACTTTCTTAAGAACACAATCTCAACACATCTGGTGGCCTGTTGACAAGCTAGCCCCTCAAATAACCACTTTTAACCATTATCTGCTTGCCAGAAAGCCGCCTTCGTTTTTTGTTGCTGTACCTAGCAGTTTGCTTACAAGTTTGGCATACAAGGCCTTTGCCTCCTCGCAGATAATATCCTCAATTCACATTACCACCAGCTAGTTTCTTTTTATTCATCCACACAAGCTGCAACTTTCCTACATTCACCAGCACATATGGTCATTGCTTTGACACTCTTTTTGCTGTATTTAGTCCTCTTATTTCTTCTTTGATATTGTGCAAATCGTCTATGTAAACTAGGATATAGAACAGGCATCTTCAACCTGTTGCTCACAAGCACCACAGTGCTCCCAGGAACACCCAGAGGGCTCGATTCACACTTCATGTGTTTGTATGCCAAGCTACAGTAATGGTGCTCTTTTGTTAGGCAGTGTTTGCGACTAGAAAACGTTTGAAGACCTCTGATGTAGAATCTTGCAATGTCAGCTATTCCCATACCCTTGCTCAACGATGATTTTCTTTTCAAGTTCCAGAGCAATCATCTTTCTACTGCTTTTCTTCTCAACCTTCTTAATCATGGAGGCCCAAGTACCAAAACAACAGAGCCACTTTTTTTTTCTTTCAAATCGAGCACACACAACTCAGGTCAATCACCATCGATGGGCAATTTACTACCTAGTGAGTTGTGACGGAACTGTAACTGTGTGTGTATACACAGTCTGAGTGTGTATGTACAGTGGAATCTCGATAACACGACACGTGGATAACTCGACATCTATTGTTATTCCCTTGGTTGGCGTGTATGGGAAGAATGAATGTTTGAAACCTGTTGGTCGGCTTATCATTTTAGTGTAGCTTCCAAAAAAGGTCTTTCATTCTTTTCATGGTAAAAAAAAAGTGTGGATATTGTCAACATCCAATTAGGGATAAAAATCTTATCAATTGGGAGTTTTGATATTGTCTGTTGCGAAGAATGTTTTTTCGTTTCAACTCAGTTTTATGATTTCTTGCAAAAAGAGTAAAAGAAAAAGAGCTAAAGCCTGGTTAGATGCTGAATATGTCATTTGGTTTTCATCTTGAGTATCGACAGCCGTGAATATACAATGGCTCCATGCAAACTTCATACTTGAAGTTTAAAATCAAAAGTTGAAATTTTGAAAAAACTAGAATCAGGTAAAACACAGAGAGTGAACTCACCAAAGAATATTTATTTATTTACAATAACCCCAGATGGCATGAAATGCACTTATACTGGGAAAAAAATTTAAAAATAAAAAAAATAGAGTTGCATGGAACACTATTTCAACATTTGCCAAAAATAAGGAAAAAATTTTATCAGCATTTGAATCTTCTTATGAACCAAGCAGAAAACGTATAAGAAAATCAGACTTCAGTGACATAGAAGAAGCAACTCTTTTGTGGTTCAAAATCACTCAATCCCATTATCAGGACCAATAATTCAAGAGAAAGCAAAGGATTTCGCAAAAAGTCTCAATCAAGGTGATTTTACTCTGACCAGTGGATTTGGTTGACCCGATTCAAAGAGCGCCATGGCATTGTTTTCAGGAAAGTTTGTGGAGAGAGCATATCTGCATCTCAAGAAACTGTCGAAAATTGGAAGAATGATATTCTGAAACCAATGATAGAAGGGTATAAAGATGCAGATGTGTTTAATTGTGATGAGACAGGTTTATTTTTTCGCCTTTTGCTTAACCAAAGGCAAAAAATGTGAAGGAGGTAAAAAACACAAAGATCGTTTGACAGTTCTTTTGGCTGCGAACTCAGACAGTTCCGAAAAATTGAAACCGTTAGTTATTGGAAAATCAAAAAACCTGCAGTGCTTTAAAAATATTAAAACTCTTACTAAAACTTTTAATATAAAAACTGTGGACTATGGTGGCAACAAAAAGGCATGGATGACATCAGAGATTTTCTAACAATGGTTGAGGTTAATTTAGAGATAGAAAATTTTCAAGAGAGAAAAGAAAAGTTTTATTTATTTTGGATAAAATTGCACTGCTCATCCTAAAATAATGGACCTTTCTGCAATAAAAGTATGCTTTTTACCACCTAATTTAACAGCAATTTCACAACCACTATGCTAGCCAGATGCTATTTAAATGATTGATTCTGCTTGGAAGTCAGTCACGAGTGCACGATTCGGAACTGCTTTTATACAAATACAAATACAAATACAAAAACAACGCCACAACAGGCAAAATGCCCAACGAGGTGGCTGATAAAAAGATGCCCATAAAAATATGGTTGTCATATGTTTCAAAAATACAGCAACCCAATTAAAAATGCAATTAACACAAATTACAAACAATATATACACATGATAAAATATTATACAATGCCCATAAAGAATACTTATGGTTGTCTTATTCTAAGAATGGATAGCTTCTCGATTTACCCCAACATGTTTATCGTATTTCTTTTTAAACGTGTCAATTGTGTTACAATTTACTACCTCCGGGGGTAAGCTATTCCATTTATTAACAACCCTATTGGAGAAAAATTCCCTGCGACACCATAACCTTGCATTGTCCCTCACCAATCGATACTGGTGTCCCCTTGTAAAAGCAGTCGATTGGCGGTGTACTAAAAGTTCATGGTCCATCCTATCCATCCCATTGAAAATTTTGAACACTTCGATCATATCTCCTCGACACCTGCGTTCATCCAATGTAAACATATTCAAAAAATGAAGTCTCTCTTCATAACTCAAGCCCTGTGTGCCAATAAGGACACGCGTAGCTCTTCTCTGCACCCCTTCAACCAAGTCTATGTCCCTCTGTAGGTATGGTCTCCAAAACCTTACAGCATACTCCAGTCCAGGACGAACTAAGCCTCGAAAAAGCGGAAGAATGACTTTAGGAGAACGCGAAGAGACCTTTTTGAAAATGAGACCAAGCATTCTATTCGATTTTTTGACAACCGCTGAACAATGTTCAGAAAACTTAAGTCGCTCGTCAATGAGAATTCCCAAATCGGTGACTCTAGTTGCATCCGGGATAATTGGTTTTTGTTCTGAGTCTGTTTTTGTTCTTTATCTGAAGGTTCCTCTCAAATTGCGTGTGGAGAAAGCATAAATAACGCAACAGGTGATTTTATAGAGGATGAATTTGTGAACATTGACTTTGATCTTGTAACTTCAGGACTTTTAGAAGACGAGGATATTCTAGAATCAACCAAAGAGGAAGTGCTTCATGTTCCAAAAAAATAGAACCAGAAAATTCAGATGAAGAAGTATCTGCACCATCTCGCCATGATGCATTAAAAGCTGTAGATGTGATACATCGATTTCTACACACTCAGGAAAAAGCCGAACAATAACGGGTAAACTGAACAGTGTAGAAAAATTTTTGTTTTCTCTGCGGAAAGAAAAACAAACAAATATACTTGATTATTTTTCATGAGGTAAATTTTTTATATGTTTTGATTCTATTATGAAACAACCCTGAATTAAAATTAATGAGAAAATTAACATTTTATTTAATATTGAATTGTTTGAATGCATATAATTACGTACACAAAAACGATCAGACAAAAATTTAGAGCGAAACCCAGCTAACTCAGCATCCGCTTAAGTCGACATGTTTTTCAATACTTTCAGGGTGTCGAGTTACAGAGAGTCTATTGTATTATGTTTGTTTTTTCAGTGCTTTCATCTATATTTCAGAAGTGAAGTGAGTAATGTATTACGATTTAATTACATCTGTACTGTTTGTAGGTCGGTTGCTCTGTGGTGAGCCTTTTTAAAGGGGAGATAGGCTCGCTTGGCGCCTTGAAGTTGGGAACCACAACAGAGCCACTACACTTGGACAAATAAAAACAAATGCTATAAGCGCACATACATGTGGTTACAATGCTATATCTAGTTTTGTATTTTAAACAGTCATGCTCGCAGTAGAAAATTGCCCATGGCGATAGACCTGAGTTGTGCTCGGCTTCAAAAAAAAAAAAAGTCATGCTCGCATATGTGCTCACTTTTCGAGTGAAGCATGCTGACCAAAGACTGTAGGGGAGAATATTACCCACAATTCCATAGTATGTGTGTGGGAAAAAATGAAAAATCATCGGCTCAGTTGTGATTTTGTGAAACTAAATAAACAAAGTACAAATTTTTTGCATGTAATGCAAATCATTGCTCGTTAATTGAACCAAAATTTTTGCTCGTTATCTGAATTGCTCATTAACCAAAGTTCCACTGTATTAAAAATGTGATAAGTTTATTCATTTTTAGGGTTGCCAAACTTTCTATCATTTTGCATAAAAAACCCAAAACCTTACTCACATTTCCCAGTCAGTCCAGTAGATGTGGCCTGAATGAATAGCAATTCCGAAGGGATAAGCTGCTGGCGTGAAAATCAATCTTCTACTCTGGCCATACACTGATATGCATTCAATCCTTCCTAGACCTGCAGGTAGAATGTATGAAAAATTATTGCTAAGACTGGAAACACATTCAAAAACATGATATGATGTGAGCATATCTTGAAATTAAGCTTCAAAAGAGGCTACATCAGAATTAATTATTACAGAACACAATTTTATATTTTACGTGAATATGGTGAATGTTAGGCGTGTTTATAGCTGCTGTGATCTGTCTTCCAAATAACATATGAGTAACTGGCATATTTATTTATTATTTTTCTGAATGAAATGTAAATTTTGTAAGACAGGGCTTGACAAATCTCAGGTGACATGTCATCATAGTGATTGAAAATTTTGTATAGGGGAAATTTAAGGGGGAAAATTAAAAAAAGCCAATTATTTAGGACCATATTGGAAAAAAAACTTGACTCCTAAGAAACCTGGTTGGCACCCAAACTTTTATTTCAATTTGTCAAGTCCTGGTTCAAGGTCTGCAACTGGATGAGGAGAGATTTGGTTTAAAAAGAATACCATTTGTGTCTTGAAGTTTGAAAAACAAATATTTAAGCACTGACAAAAATCTACAGCTATCAAAAATTTAGTTATATTTTTATTCCATTATTTAAACTAATGAAGCTCTACCTGCATCCGTCCAACACAGGTTGTTTCTTTCATAATCGATGGTCAACATATTCGGGAGACCAAGGTTATTGGACACAAAATCTGCTCTGTCAGTTCCGTCCATGTTTGACACCTCTATCTTCGGAGATGTACGACTCCAGTCAGACCAGTAAAGTCTCCTGATGTGATTTATTCAAACAAAATAACATATAATACTTTTCTCATGCAATGAAAGTGTCAATGATAATAATCAAGCAGAAGAGTAAAAAAAATTAGAGCTGTACATAAGAAACTTACCCTATCCCTGGATGAACAGCTATTCCTCTGGGATTATCCAAATTTTCTGATATAAGAACTTTCTTGTAACTGTTTGACAGACTTGCAACTTCCACGGTATCTTTGGCAGAATCAGTCCAATAAATATTTCGGCCAAGCCAATCAATGGCTACTCCTTCTGGAGACATCATATCTGAGCATAATATAAGAAAGGAAAAAACATTATAAAGCCTTCAACTACCAGGCATCATTTGATTGTTCGCTATCACCCTCAACACCATCTAATATTTCCACATACACACATTCAACAATTTCTTCTTTGCAAAATATTTTTGCACTGATAATGACCTTTTTTTGGTCACAAATATATCTAAAATTCTGATTTTGATGTGAATTGAAATACATTAATTTTTTTACTTCTAAAACTATACACAGTCCTTCTTTATTGCCACAGAGGTAATTCACTACCATTTTTTCCCTAAAGAGGTGGCGGCATCGGAATTAATTATAATGAAGCATAATTGTGCATTTATGTAAGCTTCATAGATAATGATGTATACTTAAATTTTACTGTTCTATATCATTCAAATAATTTTATAGATTGTCAAATTTAAGTAGTTAAGACTCTACTGTAAATATTTAATGCAGGGCTTGACAAATCCCAGGTGCCAGGTCACCATGGCAACTAAAAACAAATTTGACATTGGTGCCTAATTTTTTTTGTAGTTAATGATAACTGAATTTTTTTTAAGTCTATGGACAGCATAAACCTATTGCAAATTATGTCAGTGAGTCTCCTAGCATTTGAAAGGGCTCCCAAATTCCCCTTCTGCGAAATCTCTCCAAAGTGCATTAAGACCTGATTTTAGGTATCTAAAGCTAATATACTATTTTGGACAGATTTTATTGTAGGAAAAAAATGTTGGCAACTGTGAAATTTTGCTTGCACCTAAATTTTTCTCCAATTTGTCAAGCCCTGATTTAATGTTAATATTTGGTAGCCATATTACATTATTACCTTTAGTTAAAATTACAGTAACCTCAGAACCATTGTAGTTTGCACGGCGAATGTTCCTCAAAGACACATCTGCCCAGTACAAGTGTCCCTGTTGACAGTCTGCTGTTACTCCGATTGGTGTTTGATGGGGTTCCATTAGCAACAGATGCCCTGGATCACTTTTTGTGGGTGTTGTGGGAATCTTAAGCAATGACATGCCTTGAGCAAAGACAAGATTTCCACCACTGTGCTGAGGTGCAGCTGCAAAATATTAGGAGTGAAAGTACCAATAAAAAAAAATATTTCCTTGAAAAAAAAAAAAACTGAAACAAACAGTAAAAACAGGAATTTAAATTAATAATGGGGTCATCAAATGCAGGTTTTCTTGGCCAGTTATAAGTAGAAACTTCCAAGCTATAGAGCAGTGGTCCAGAAAGTGGTTTTTTTTCTTGAAAACATGTTTTTGGACAAATTGTTTTTTGTCTTGGAGGTATCTATAAAAAGGCAGGTTTTACTATGTAAGGCAGGGGTTCTCAAACTTTTTCTACCCGCACCTTCCTTTTTGCTAATCAATGCTTATCCGTGGCTCTCCAGTGAAGTTTAATAAAGAATCTCTTCGAAAAACTTTTGTCATTGCTGGCACTTTGTGGTGCCTCTGATAAAGATTGGAGGCGCACCATGGTGCTGCAGCACACAGTTTGAGAGCCCCTGGTATAAGGAATAAGCATTGCTTGGTAACATGGCTAGTTCATCGGGCAGAAACAAATCAGTTCTGGTACTGAGAAAATGCTTCAAGTTCAGCTGCTATTGTAGTAACAGTATGTTGCAGACAGAGTTACATGCCACAGGGATTTCTTCATCGTGGAATTTTAGAATATCGTCCCCCTTATGCCAGAAGCATGAATGTACAAATTTTCAAAATATGCGAAATGACATTTGAATGTTTACTCTACCCATGTGAGTGTCTTAGATAGCAAAATAAAGGATCCAACTAGCTGATAAACTCAAAAACTTAAAATTTGCACATTCATGCTTCTAGCATGAGAGGGGCGATATGGCAATGCTGGTTTCTTATTTTTTTTTAATGGGCAACTTACAGTATAAATAGCAAAAAGTGCTAACTTATAAAATAAAAGGAAATTGATCAAACACAATTTTTTTAAGCAGAAAAGAATTTTCAGGAAAAAAAAATAGAACTCTTATATATTTTCAAAAAGGAATGATTCACTTACGAGTGCAGGCTATTCCATCACCAACATACCCTTGACGACAGTGGCACGTATATTCCCCAGAAGAATCATGTAAAACACAGTCTGCATTAGAGTCACAAAGATATCTGTCCTCTCGGCACGACCTTAATGGTTTGCACTCGTAACCATCGCCAATGTACCCATTCTGGCACCTGCATCTGTAACCACCAGCCTGTGAATCATATAGGCACTCTGCTCTAACATGACATGTGTTGATTACATTGCAAGGTGCAGTTGCAATGCTTTTCTCACATTGTCTGCCATCACCTTGATAGCCTGGCTGACATTGGCAACGGTATATGAGGTCTACGGTGTCATATATGCAGGTTGCGTGCTCGTGACAAATGTTCCGAACATTACATGAAGCAGCTGTTGAAGAATTAATGAAAAAAAATTAGGTCTAACATTAACCTTTGTAATACAACACATTTTCACCAGTAAAATTTAAGCGCTTTTTGAACCCATTACAGGCACACCTAAAATACTTAAAAATATGTTGAAATACACACATAACCCTTTCCCCGGCAATATTTTTGAAAAAAATATTAACACATAATTGCGAGCTTAACATAAGTTCCGAATCAGTTGCACTTTCCAGGATAAAATTTAACTTCATTTATACAAGATATACGGAAGACTGGATGTTGTGAAGATATTTATTATTTGAGATGTTAATTTTTTTAAGGAAGGAAAAAACTCATCGCTGCCTCTACCGGGAGTCGAACCCGGGTCCCTCGATTGCCGGACGAGTGCTCTGACCACTAAGCTACAGAGGAGATAGAGATTTTCCTTCGCTAGAGCGTATATATGCCGAACAGAACCGTGCAATGGACGGTGAAACTGATCAGCTAATAGCTCACATAGCGACATTCATGTCATATTAACTTCATTTATTTTATTTATTTACCAATTGCTGTGGAAAGCCTTGCAAGGCTCGTAATCTACTTGACAAAAAAAATTGAACATTGAAGAACCGGACACACCCCACTTCCCATCTCAGAGAGATATCGAAGCTTTCCCGGGGGAAGGGTGTATCTGAAAATTTATTACTTTATGTGAAAATAGCAAAATGATATATATATATATAATAAAGAATCGCTTGACAAAAAACAGCTGGGAAAAAATTACAATCAATAAAAGCAGTTAGAGGAAAAAAACAGACAAATTAAGAAAGTTATAAAAAATTAAATAAAATGAAAATAAAAATCCAATATATATATATATATATACAATTAGCTATAATACCTGATGATGCCCGGGTTTTCTTCAATTAATGGGAGGATTGAAAAAGTGACAAGCCATTATAAAAGAATAAACTATTAACCATACATATACTGGCAGTATTAAAGAAGTGACAAACCATTGTAAAGGCATATACATGTCTATCTGAAATACATTGTTTGAGAACCGTGGTAATCAAAGCAAACATTTCAAAAGTGATTGTGAGGCCCAGGAGCCATTGTTGTCCAATAGTTTTTGCCCATTTTGGGCATTTGCCCAGCTCTGACGAATTTTCAAATTTGCCTATCAATCAAGTGAGGTTCCATTTGGTATGTGTGCAAAATTTGGTGGCAATGGGTCTAAAATTGTAGTTTTGTATATAGAACATACACACAGAAAATCAATATCACATACAGACAGAAAATCAATATCACATACAGACAGAAAATCAATATCATATACAGACAGAAAATCAATATCTATCAATCAAAATCAAATTGCCCCCAGTCAATTTCATGGAGATGATGTCTTTTGAAACATGCACGAATTTAGAACCAGAAATGAATCTATGTAGATCGCCAAGATGGGTGAGTAGATCACCCACTCAGATAAGAGCATATGGATGATGAGGTTCTAAATTATTGAAAAAAAAGAAAGAAATATTGCAAGATGTTGAACATCTTGAGCATGAAAGAACATGTTTTGACATAATCTACATTTGCCCATTATTTGACTGGACATAAGGCTCCAGATATTTTATATTTTCACTTAAATTTCAACCAAAAAATTCAAAAATAAAATAAAATCCATAATCACATTAAGTTCTTTGTGAAAAAATAGTGTTGAAGTTTTCAACCCAGTACAAGAAAAAGAAGGAAATCTTTGCTCTTCATTGTGAGACATCAAACCTAAGTTTTGAGATTTCACGAATGAAAATTTGTTCTTCACAATGAAGAGCAAAGATTTCCTTCTTTTTCTTGCACTGGGTTGAAAACTTCAACACTATTTTTTCACAAAGAACTTAATGTGATCACGGATTTTATTTTATTTTTGAATTTTTTGATCATTTTTTAAATCATTAAGCTAAATAAATGAGCAATACATAGTATAAATAAGCACATCATAAAACAGAATTTTTTATCTTTATTTGCTTACATTCATCAGGCTGACATTCCTTGCCATTGCCATGATACCCAGGGCTGCATTGGCAACGATACCTCTGTGACGAAGGGTCATAAACACATTGAGCATTTACATCACAATTATCAACGGTGCTGCACTCATCTGTTAATGAAGAGAAATAATAAATGCTGCTCATAAACATATGTGTAGGTAAAATTTATTTATAGCATAGGACTAAAATATAACCTGGGTTGACAAACCAAAAAAATGAGGCATAAATATGAATAATAAGACAAGTATATTCAATTCATTGTTGGAACCAGAAGTGTATGTAAGATTTTACACAAAATGATTCATGATTAGGAAACTAATTTAAAAAATTAGGCTTGAAAAGAATGATTTATACCTATTGGGGAACATGTGATGCCATCACCTTCATATCCGTCATTACATATACAAACGTGCCTGCTAGTCAGACGATCAAGAACACATGTAGCATAAAGAGAGCAGATTGCTACTCTATCACAAGTAGCACCGTCTGAAAAACAGTAGTGAATAGTGGATTAATTTTTCTTCTTTCAATAAAGATACTTCAGACCTGAAACAGAGCATAGTGTGAGGGCTGAAAATGAAATTAATACTTACAGAATATTTATATATTATGAATATTTTAAAAGAAAAAAAGAAACATTCAAATTTTCTCTAGATCAAGAATTTTGGGAAAATAGTCTGTAGATTTCTGGGTTTATTTATTTATTTATTTACTTATTTATTTACAATAACCCCAGAAGGCATGAAATGCACTTATACTGGAAGAAGAAAAAAAATAATAATAGTCAGTACGGGAAGCACTTCGCATACGGAGCCAGGTCGAAATCCCCAATAGTGGAAGCAAATCTTGCGTAGGAGGCACATACAAGTTCTGATGGAAGACTGTTCCATATTCTTGCCATACGGCATCTATATCCTTGGAAAAAACAATCCCTTCTAGCCATTGGTATTCTTATTTGGAAGCGATGCCTACGTAGGTTAACTCGCCTGTCTACTAGGTTTCTTCTACTAAATCGCACAAGCCCTTCAATAAACATTTCTCAGAGGAATTTTTAGCAAGTAAGTGCTGCAGTGGATCCCATTCAAAGCTGCAACTAGATGCTTCGTCAGCCAGGAACAAGCATGCATTTAGCGCCCCCTTCGTAATGTTGAAGGAGAGGTTAAAGAGAGAAGTTTGCACTACCTCTGGTCTGACATTCGGGCACCAGACCTGCATGCCCCCTCCTAGTTGCAGCCCTGATCCCATTTATAATGTTCTCACTTTGTTCTCCCACTTCATATGACTCATTTTCTTGGTTCTCTTTTTAACTCTTGCAAATACTTATCAAGATTTCCCATTTAAAGCGTTTTCCCACTTACAACTTTTTTCATGACTGAAAAATGTTATAAGGGGGATCCACTATACACATGTACAATAGAATTTCAAGAAGCGGGATCCACTGTGCACATGTACAACAGAATTTCAAGTCATTTCACAGATGTAATTGCACTCATAGCACCAGTTCATTTTTCATGACCACAACATACGTTCATGAAGTAGAGAGAAAAAATTTATTTACACTTGTAACAGGAATGTGTTTATTTCAGAAGATTGAATTTTTAATATCTTATTCGTGTTTTGGGATGGATCAAAAGTATTTTGACAAATGTGCTTTTATCATCACTTTAGACCTGTGGGTGCTTGGCTTGAGCATCGTTCAAATTATATTTAGGTGATTTTACTTTCCAAATTAATTCTGAAGATTCTTGGCCCTGTGAGTTTTTGTCTGTGAAACTCTTGCCCCATCGAATTTTTTAATCATTTGTTTGTGCATCGGTGATTTTTTTTTCAAATTTTGTTAATTCCCAAGAAAAGGAATTGTATATTCTATAGATATGTTCTCTCACCATCAGCATGTGCATAATATGAATATGTATATTGTAAATATAGGTCACATAGGTGTCTATAAAGAAAAGTGTTATAAATTATAACATTGGTCATTTTTTGAGCAAAGAACTGGTTTGTTGCTCTGAGTTAATACCTCAGAAATCGTTGGGAAAAAGTCAGGATAGGGAACAGTGATTGGCTATAGTGATAATACTCATGTCACACATTTGCTAAAAAGTTGGCGGATGAGTCAGTTTTATATTTCAAGGAGCTGTAGGTTATGATGTGTGTGTGTGGGAAAATCCCATATCCTCCAAGATAAAGTTCAGTTGAGTTTTGTCTCGCAACAGTGACAGCAGCTCTGATCTGCTCTTCATGAAAGTTATGCTTCCTTGTATCATATAACTAACTACTGAGTCCTATAAATACATTTGTTTTTTTTTTCTTTTCTGTGTGTGTGATTCATTTGACGTAATTTAATACTTATGCATTTACTATACAATGTACCCCCTTCAGCACTGCACTTATAATATGATTGTATACTCCCGTTATTATTTTCACAAAAATTAATTTTCAATGTTGATGCAAAGTTATTTATTATAGACAAAAATAAAATATACTATTTAAAACATTGTAACTCCCACTTATAAGAAAATTAGAATTATCTTACCATGTCTTGTGCATGTTGTCCCATCACCAATATATCCAGCATTGCAGCGGCACATGTGTCTGTTCTGCGAGGAATCGTAAACGCATTGTGCTAGAGGATGGCAATTGTTGACCACATTACAACTGAGAAAGGTATCTGAAAAGATGAGTGCAAACTTGTGTTTATTTTCTAAGAACTCACAGATGTAAAACAATCTTAGAAATCTGTGGGACAAAAGGAAAAACAGAGTATAGAAAATTCCTACACAAAGACTGCTATTAAATAGCCCACAATAATTAATAATCCCACAAAAAAAAAATGCAGCTCATGAACATTCCTCTGGGGAACTTGCAACGAATTGGTGCATGCTGGTATTTGAAGTGAAAGTGGCAGATGGTGACGTTTTGTGTGTTTTGTAAGATCAATGAACTCAGTTAAAAGTCCACACAAAAGTACAATGTGCATCAAAAGACCAAATGATCCAAATGATCGAAACAATGACAATGTTAAACTACACAAAAGATAGGGAAACCATTACAAAAATTTATATGAGATTAAATTTATATTATAATTCATAAAATTTTGTGCAAAATTGAAATGATAACTTTAAGATTGTTTAAATACATGCACATACAGAAGATGTGATTACCTTCAGGAAGACAGATGTAACCATCTCCAGAGAATCCAGGTTTACAAGCACAGTAATAAGTTGCACCTTCATTATCATACAAACATTCACCTTGTGGACTACAGTTGTTTGCTACATCACAAGAGTCTTCAACACATACAATACCATCACCGGTGAAGCCAGAACGACACCTGAAAATTTTTAAGTTTTCTCAATCTCCAGATTTCATACCAAGGTCTGTTATAGTAAAAATAATCAAAACCTTCAACTTCCAATGGAGAAATAGAACACCTTTTATTTGAAATTAATGATGGGAGAAAAGAAAGTTTTGGTATCAGTTACATGCTCATTTTTATGGCATCTTGAATCACACTATTAGCACAAAAATGGAATTTCAACATTTGTTACCACTTATGTTATCCTTGTGTATTATCAAATTTTCGTCATATACCTGCATTCATATCGCTGGGCTACATCATTGAAAACACACTCGGCCCTTCTGTCACAGTAATTTGTCTGTCTGCAGTCATCTGTATCGGAAGGTTGACAGTAGAAGCCATCTCCGACAAAACCACGCCTACAACTGCAGCGAGGTATCCTCTGTGGACCCCATTCTGAACACTCAGCATTTATGTCACAAGTTAACTCTGCACATGTTTGCTTTCCTTAAAAATAAAAATGTTTTTTTACCAATTAACAATTTTTTTACCATCTATCACGTTGATGAATAATAAAACCCTTCAACTAGACCAGTGTTTCCCAACCTTTTGGATTTTACCGCACCCTAGGGAATATCATTAAAAACTTGGGGCACTCTTCCTTGAATACAGTTTACTACAACAAAAATCACTGAGTAAAAATACATCAATAGAGTTTTGTTTGATTAATAATTAATGTGAAACTTGTGATTGATGCTTGTAGCCCAGATACTTGATATCTGGCCTCACAGTTGACAAAGAAATATGCATATCATCCTCAAGGTCTTGCAGTCTATTTCTTGCTTTGTACTTTGTCACCATTGCAGAGAAGGCTTGCTTGTATAGATATGATGTTGAAAAAGGTAAAAGTACATTAATTGCTTTATTCATTAGATTAGGATACTTCTATCAGTCCAAGCCAAAACATAGCCACCGATGCATCACTCTTGGTGAACTTATCTTTTAGTGTGGAATCAGCACAAAAATCAATAAATTCATCTCGTTTGAAAGCAGTGAAATCTATTTCCTCCGCACTGTCTGCGAAATCAAATGGTGAGACAACCCAGTCTAAATTCTCAGGGGAAAAAGATGGAAAGTACATATCTATTGCATCTTGCAATCTTGATAAGTGATGACAAATGAGATCTTTCAGCTTTTTTTTTTATTTCCTGCCAGATTAAGAAGAGATAGAAAGTTCAACAGATCTCCTTTCTGAAATGCAGACCTCCAAGAACCAAGTTTTCTTTTAAAAACTTTCATTTTATTGGTTGAGGAAATTATTGCTTCTTGTTGACCCTGCATTGCAACATTAAGTTCATTCTGATTGTGAAAAATATCTGCCAGATACGACAGTTCCAAACACCAAGAATCACTTAGTAACAGCTCATAAAATGTGCCGTGATTTTCATTCTAAAAAAAAATTTCACCTGTTTGAGTATGAGAAACCAGTTCGACCTCATGAAAACCACCATACTTCTGTGTGAAGTAACAAAGAGCGGCATCTGTTTTGTGACATAACTTTTCAAAAATCCTGCCCTTTAAAGGTCAAGACTTGATGAAGTTTACCATTTTAACATCTTGGTTAAAAACTGCAGTAAACTCTTCATTACCTGCTTTCACACCTTATGCCTCTCTGTGCAAAAAACAGCGAGTTATAATAATGGATGAATTTTCATTGAGAGCTCTAGTAGTAAAACCTTTAAATTTCTCAGATACAGATGGTGCACCATCTGCACATATACCACAGCATTCTTTTCATGAAAGATAATGATTATTGAGATAGGGAGTAATAGAAACAAAAATATCATGGCCTGCAGTTGCAGTCTACAGAACAGAAACTGCTCACTGATATCTTTGTCATCAATATATTTGATAAACCAAAGTAGTTGCAGTTCGTCATCAATATCAATACTATCCGTGTTTCATTTTTGGCTTCTCCAGCTGTTTTGGCTCAGTGCGGAGTCAAATATCAATACTGTCATCTACTTGGAAAACAAATTTTCTACGAGATTGTATTTTCTCCACCACTTGTTCGTTGATATTGCATGCCATTTCGGATATCTTGTGGCTGATTATATTATTAGAGAGATGAACTTTCGAAACTTGATGAGCTGCTCCTTCGCCAAGTATTGTTAAAGCTATAATTTTACATGAAGGGCCAATGATTTCTTCTCCAAGAGTATGAGGGAGTTTTTTTAGCTATCAGTTCCCTCTGCTACTTTAAACGATACTTTAAGAACAGGGTCAGCTATGGTGACTCTCTTGAAGAAAGCAGAGCTGCTTTCTAGTAGATGTGAAAAATATAACAAACTTTTCTCTGACACACTATGATGCTGTATTGCTTCAGTTTGCTAGGTACCATGGCCTGGTTGCTAAGTGTTTCACAACAAATTACACACATAGAGAGAGGGTATTCCTTGTTCTTATTCCACAAAAATCCGTATGCTAAGTAACTGTCCAGGTAGTTCTTTTCTTGTTTCCATCGTTATGTGTTGAAGTTGATGGTCCGGGAGAGAGTGTAAGGTTTGGCTTAAAGCAAGCAGTAGGAGCTGACTGTTCACTTTCATTGTCCTGGAGTTAAGGTTGGGAATTAACTTATCCATAGCGAAACACTGTGAACCAATGCTAAGAAAACAACTAAAAGCCGTGGGAGAAAAGCATTTGGAAGGGATTGGCTGTAATGTCATCTGCCGAATGCAAGTATAATTAAAGCATTGAAATGAATTGATCAGTATAATCATCTGTCGAGCAGGAAAGTAATTAATTTGACTTAATTTATTTTAAGACCTTAAGTGCACTGTAATATTTTTTTGGTTTGTCTCCATATCTCGCAGCACCCTTTAGCCAGTATCGGGCACCCCAGACACTCCGGTTGGGAAAGACTGAACTAGACATTATGAATTCAAGTATGAGTAGAATGTCAATTTTCACAGATTTCAATCATTACGCTGAATAACTTTGTCAGATGAAAACAAATATGTGAATGCATATTCTATGTTGCACTTCAATGAACAGGAAATTATAACATCAATTGTAGATTCATCTGCAAATCTTAAATATTTTGCTTTAATATTTGAATGTGCAGAAAAGTAATCCTTACAGATTCAGATTTTCAAGCACTAGAGCAGGCATTCCTAACCTTTTGTGTTCAATAAACCCTTTGTTTCAATAAGATGAAGTCCTTGGCCTCCATAATAAAATGAAGGCCACAGACTCCCTTTATAAAATAAGATCCAATATACAGATATGCAAAAACAATGAGTTGATTGTTTTCACATCCAAGCTCATGTGGATCCCTTGAAATCTCTACAAGGACCCACAAAGGGTCTGTGCACCTCTGGTTAAGAGCCTCTGCACTAGAGAATGAAAATTTCTGGCCATTATTTACATATGTAGTATGTTAATATTGAAGACAAAGAAAAAGTTTACATGCATACTTTCACAATTGTTACCATCACCAATGTATCCAGCTTGGCATCGACATGCGAAAGATCCCGGTAAATTGATGCAGTCCGCAGAAATATGGCAATTGTGCCTTCCAAGTGCACATTCATTCATATCTACATTCAAAATTATATATGTATATATGCCATTACTGATCATGTGTAAAGTATATAGAAACAATATGTATAAAAAATGAAGAAAATTTTTGAATTAAGAATGAATGTATGTTATGATCATTTGACCATTTTTGCTGTATCAAGGTAATTTTTCTGCAGATGAAGGCTATAATTGGACTGGAACTTTTTTTTCATGAGTTTTTCTCTCTCTCTCCACGAGGTTCGTGCAGAAACTTCCTACAGCAGCAATGTGATCTGTGGTCATCTTGTCAGAGTTGCTATTGTATCTCTGTATCAAGAAAACTTTTTGACAAGGACTGAATTTTGCGTCAACTCCTGACACCTCTGAGCATGCTTTGGTCTATTGATTGAATGCCTCATCGGTCTGAGTGATCATGCTTATATCTGCTACAAAAATTTCTCAATAAATTTTATATACCACTGATAATTGTATGAATTATATATTCATCACACATATTTCAAATTAAAATGGTTCTCTTTTGTCACTGCTTTCACCCCTTTTTTTTTCACTGAAGTTAATTTATGCATTCTAGATAAGGCATACTGAACCAGAACAATACTCTACAGATAAAATTCTAAAGGGGTAGAAGAGACTTCTGTGTTGTTCTAGCTGAGATTTTGATCTAAACTTGGAAGCATAGGTGGTTCAACAGTCTTATATATGATTACCACATGGCATTGGTTAGATTTTTTCCTGTATATATTTTGTGGAATTGCCAGAAATGGCCATGCATTGTGTTTTTTGAAGTGATCAGTGGCCCCTCTTGGTAGATAATGGGGGTGAGACCATCACCTCTTTCTTCTTTTATCTTTAACATTCTTAACTCACCTCTGTCCCCTCCAAATATTATTTTTTTCTTCCTTGCCCCTATATACTTTTAAATTCAATTATTTATACCTCTCTTCATTTTATGAAGGTGGTCTCCACCCTTTTTGTGCCTTTGAGAAAGTCTCCCCACAGAGAGCACACAATCAGGTCAACAACATTTAAAATTCATGTATGATATGAATAGTAAAAATAATCTGTTGTGTTGCTGTTTCCAAATACAGAAGACAAATGGCAGCATTTTTTTATCACATACACATGAGAAGCATTCCTCAAAAACATAGTTCATGTTAGATACACAACCACAACAACACATGCATGACATTGCGACATGAGCCAATTTGTTATAAATTCCACAGAGGAATGTTTATGATGTGCATGTTTGGTTTAGTAGTGGCATTTATATGCACCAATAGGAGCATACGCAATTATTTCTCCCTTGACAGTGGGTGCAGCTATCTAATTGTTAGCCAAGTGGCTTCTTCATCTTCTGCCATCAATTTTTCTATGAGTGAAATCCTAGTCTAACTAATGACTAGAATTTTTATGCCCTAAAAATTTCTAAAAAATGCTCTATAAAAAATGTATTTAAGCCCTTAAAAAACTGTAAATATGCACTATAAAATAAAAAATATGTCCTAAAAAAATTGACATTCCCATCTCAGATAGCATTAGTTTTAGCAAACTAATTTGATAATTGTCTCGACCAGGACGAATGCCGCAGGTGATGTAGTGCTTGTGACCACACAGGGTTGGGACAACCCCTATAAGATCACTGAATGGAATTTTCCAACAACCCACACAACATTTGAGGTAATGGAAGTAAGTTGCTAATTTAATCAGGCCAAAGTTGTAGGCAGTTCTTTTATCTATTTCAGATTATTTTTTATCGTTATCCCTACCTATGCATGAGGGATGTTCACTGGTTGAGTCCTGTTCATAAAACTGTTGGTAGCCTTGAACACAAGCACACCTAAAAGAGTCCCCTTCAACAATACATTGGCTGTTCTGACCACACACATTTTTTCCTTCTTGGCAGGGATCACCAACTGCAAAAAAGAATGAAAATATGTCACAAACAATCAAATCACTTTTGAGAAATAGACTAGTATCAGAGTTTGACTAATGAATGTGTCATAATAACTTACCTGTTAATGGTGAAACTTTGTTAGTCATCGCGTATCGAACAATCTGCTCCTGCGCATCATATACAATGAAGTTTCTCGCCACTTTCAATCGCATTGTTGTGATAGGCTCCTCACATTCAATGTAATTTATTGTTTGGTCTATCGTAAAAGGTACCTCCAAATTGTTTCCTTCAAGCCGGTATGATCTTGATGATCGTGATCGAATGACACCTTGAATAAAATCATAGCTTGTTTAATATACAATGGGTCATGGAGATTAATAAAATTGCATAATGCTGGCATTATGAAAATTATTTAGAGATGAATGCTTTTGACCACTATAAACTATTCAGAAAGACTACTTTTTATTTATAAAATAACCATCAATAGTTCATTAAAAAAAGTAATAAATTGTTAATACTTTGTGAAACATAATTCATGCTTGCACAGCAGTATAATGGTAGATAACATTACTTGGACAACAAAAAAGACCTTTTTGGTTACAAAAGTTCACCAAATTGAGGTATATATGCAAATCAATTGATTACTGTGACAGGATTTTATACAAATACAAATACAAATACAACGCCACAACAGGCAAATTGCCCAACGAGGTGGCTGACTTAAGAACATCATGGATTCCCGAGCCATTTTTTGGAGGCCCTACCTACTACTACTACACCCCACATGCACTCCGTCCACAACCCCCCTCCCCGCGGAACCCCCCAACGAATCGGTACATGCGGGAATGTGCGTGTACGTGTAGTGAAACCTGACGTGAAGTTTTGTTGTTTCTCTGTAATGCTTGTTATGTGTAGTGCTGCCATCTGCCACAAGTTTTTCAAACTATGAGTGAAGTGTTATGATTGAATGATTTATCGTTGTAGGACTGTTGCTCTCTGTGGCGAGACTTTTTAACGGGGAGATCGGCTCGCATTTGCGCCTTGAAGTTGGGAACCACAGAAAACCAACTTCAGCCACCACAAACATGTTTTCGTGTGTTGAGGTAATAGTAGCCCAGAGTATTCAAAACAAGAAGTTTAAGTGAAAGTTTGCCCTATGCACCTGTTCAAGGTGAGTTGCAAATGGATGTTTGACTTGAAAAAAAAAGACTGATTGCTTCTGGATCAAAAGGATGCAGCTTCAGTGAAATAAATCAGTTTGCTAGCCCATTACACAGTGCCATTAAGCTCATTAATCAGCAGTGGAGACAAATACATTCATCTTCCAATAGATGTGGAAATTGCATAATGAAAACATTCTCACAGACAGAGATTGCAATTTGGTATTGTGTGTGTAGTGAGTACGATTGCTTCTGCAACCTGGCAAGAACCATGGTGAATTGTCAAAGTAAGATCTCATTTACCAATGTTGATTATTATTCTGCAAAAACAACTCCATCGCATGGATATTCAAAGGGCAGACATAGTAATTGCCTATTAGGTTAGATTTTGCATGAAGGAGGGGCCTAATTTTTTTCTGATGAGTTTTTGATTTAATAGTTGTACGAACATAATAAATCAAATTCAATAGTTTTAAAATATAAACCCTTACTAACCTGGTGACACTCTTGTGAATTCCTCCTCATAGTCTGCGATTTCAATTTTCATACCCGATGGCACAGATGGCACTGTGCCCCTGACTTTCATTTCAACCCTCATATAATTGAACACATCAGGACCAAGGAAAGTTTCCTCTATGTAAACATGGTCTCCAGATTGAGGAAAGTCCATTTCTACTGTTCTATTGAATGCCCCCCCTGTAAAAAATGCTTAAATATTAGTCATGGCAGATGAGCAATATACAGTTGCATTTATGATTAAGATTTATTCATAACCTTGCATTTAATAATGATTTTTATATATCTTTTCTCCCTTCAAAAAACACAAGAAATAAATGTTCTACCAACAAAAATGTATTATCCAAAAAAGTGTGAACCTTTCTGTGAACAAAAATATAATTAAATAAATTAATATATTGTCCATATAAGCATGGTTCTTAAAGAAAATGTGTAGTATTACATAAAATTTTGGAAGATTAGTTTTTCTAAGTGAGATGTTTGTCTTTTATGCACGAAAAAAACATATGGATCTCTTAATATATTTCTTCCACATATAATATTTGATACCTGTGATGGTGAATCCATTTTGAGCGCCACTTTGAGGCAAAGCAAACAGCCAACCTACAACTGCACCAAGAGGCGACAGAACCTGTAAATCAGCTCCAATAGTTACAGGCACACGACTCACAGCTGTGTACGTTCTACCTGCATTCGTCACTATGTATGCATGCAAATCAGAATCTTCTATCTGGACATCATTTATGATGCCATTAACTTTACCATTCATACGCTGCGTCGAATCTGAATGCAAAAGACACATTCGAATATAAATAATGAAAATAACAATATGATAATTATTACAAAAATTAGAACTTTGCCTGGTTTAAATTCATACAAAAATTGACACGTTTTTAAGACAAATAAAATTTAGTTGGTCGAATGGTCGACACGTTTCGGCTCTACAATGGAGAGCCATCATTAGGACCTCGTGGTCAGAATTCACACAAATGAGTCGTGGAGGGGTGATGTTTATGTCTAGTATTCAAATACAAAGGCAAATTCTCTAAACGACCAGACATAAACATCACCCCTTCACGACTCATTTGTGTGAATTCTAACCACGAGGTCCTGATGACGGCTCTCCATTGTAGAGACGACCATTCGACCAATTAAATTTTATTTCTCTTAAAAACGTGTCAATTTTGTATGAATATGATAATTACAAGAACCTAACAAAATTTAAAACAAACAAATGAGATACAAAACTAAGAAATACAGCAATAGAATAGCACTGAAAATGGTGCTAAAGCTCTAACTTACTTTTCTCAACACAGTTTCTTCCATTGCCCATGAATTGCTCTTGACAAACGCAACAAAAACCTCTTTGTTCTGGTTTATCGACACATGTTGATTGAGGTGGACAAGGCAATAGTGTTGTGGCACAAGATCCCAGTGATGAAGTTCCTCCTGCCTCAAACGACTCTTGGCCACCTGTTTCCAGATCAGCGGGTAGGACATTGCCTTCAACAATCCCAGAACGTCCAAGGTAGAACATCCAGACACCTGGTGTCTGGACATTTGACATTCTGCATAAAAAAATAAAACTGTAGCAAATACAAGCACACAATTCAAAAATAAACATTACCATTAGCACAAATAAAGTCACTTTTATGCAGCTTACATTATTCTCATTCATATTAGAATGATCGTCCATCCCTTTACGCAAGCAAACAGGAGGAGGATGGACAATTCTTTGTTTTGAATCAATCAGTGTATCTGTCTCACCTTGCCGAGGAAAAATTTAACTTCTCCTTAATTACTGTTATCTTGCATTATACAAATATATTTTTCAAAAGAGAAGGCAGGCTTTCACACACAGCACTAGTTTTATAATAGTATTCATACTTTTTGAGTTGCAATGCTGTGTTCATTCAAGCCTCAAACACGACAAAACAGAATGTTTGAAAACTATGGATACTATTATAAGCATATACAGTCGTTGCTCCTATTCGTGGGGAGGGGGGAATTACGTTCTGAGGATCGCTGCAAATACGGAAGTATATGCAGTACAGTAGCAGGTGAAGCTTTAGCAATTGCGGATATCGTTTCAAGTTCTTTTTCTCGATAATATCTGATTGTAGATTCATTGATACAATAATAACAGGGAACTGCAGCAATGAAACTAACTGTTGTCAATATTTAAAATTTTTCTTCGAGTTTTTCACTTTCAGGAATATTTATACAGCAGTCTTGTGGAAAAATTTTCAGAAGCACAAAAAGAACCTTTAAAAGGATTTTTTTTTTAAGTTTCATTAACTAGTTTATATTTTGTTTCAATATGAGAATTGGCAGTGTTTTCCAAAGAACTGAGAAAAAGATCTCGAATACAAAAACCACAATCATGAAATGTGCAAATACAGAGGGCCGACTGCATTTGTTAGAAAATGACTGCTCTATGCACAGAATCAATTCTGAATAGTATAAAATGGAATTTAGTTAATTGACATTTGAAAGTAATATGATAATGCTCAAGTTGATTGTGAATGAATTGTGTATTTCAATATATATATATATGCGCTATACAAGCTTCCAAATGCGTTTTTAAAAAGATAAGTGCAAAAGGCTGATTGGGTAAAGAAATATGGTAATGAATGTGTTTTCTAGCAGAAGAGATAAAAAGTCAATATTCTAAGTTTTCAGAATAGCAATGAGGATTTCAAAAAAAAATAAGCAGTTACGGAAGTGCTAAGAATTCATAGTTTTCTCTACATTAAAACACAATTAAAAATATAAACATGTTAGCCATTATTGCAAATCTAAAAGCTATCCATATTCAAATTAATAACTATAATTCTATGGGCAGAGTTGTTTTTTTAGTTACCTTTTTTCAGCTTATTACTATTGGGTAGCTGTATTTACACTATGTCAACCATATTTTTATGGGCTTTTCTAATACTATTTATTTTTATAGTCAAGGCTCATTGTAACAACCCCCTTCATTCTGTCGAAAATGTGCATTGTATTGGGTGGTCATTATATCAAAAGGTGTACATATAGGATATTTTCTATATGAAAGCATTTGGGACTTATCCTATCAGTCATCGTAATGGAATAGTCGCTACAACATGGGGTCATTATAACGAGCGTCTACTGTATACATTTTTATCTTTTTTTCCAGCCACCTTATTCGGCAATTTGCCTGTTCTGATTTCTAATTTTGTATTCGTATTGCATATTATCTAAGATTATTAAATTTAATTTCTTTGAAACATTAAATTTGCTTCAATTTGATTTGGTGATCCAGAAAATACCTGCACATTATTTACATATTTTACTCCCTACAAAATGCAGCTTCATTCCATCCATCAAAAATACTTTCAGTGAGAAATAATATTTTCAACTATGAGGAAGATTAATGGAAATGTGAGCGTTCTAGTCAATTTTGTTTCACAGAAAAATTCATTACATAATGAATCAGCTTTGCATAAATATTTGACTTGAAAATTATTTTTTCACCTTATTGCAGATGCACTTTCAATGTCGGGAATTTAAATAATACTGTACCAACACTGTGATGGGCTAGAAAAATTATTTTTTTTTTACACAAAATAATTTTCAAACTGATGTTTTCTACAAGTAATGTAATTTAAACATTCTTACATATATCAAAGATTTGTAGGTTATTCCAGTATGAGAAGATACCAATGTTTAAAATCGATAATGGGTATGTGAGAAATAAGATCACCTGTCAAAGTTTCTTGCTTGCTCGGTGCCAGATCCTCGCAATGTATACAGCCTTCCGTCACCAGGCATGAATCCAGCCTGCGCTCTGGCATCTGGTAAATTTGGATTCTTGCCATCGCTCCTGATCCACTGTACTCCATTTTCAGGATACAGAAAGTAGGCATATGAGCTTTCGCCATCAGTGACAAGGACTACTTGAAAAGTATTCACCTGCAGGATTAAATTCATCACAGAACATTATGATGATATGAACATATTTCATAACAGATGATGCACTCAGATGATATTTAGAGAAACACAAAATAAAACTATAAAGTTGAATACCCTGCCAAACGCAAAGATATAATGCAGTAAACCTGTATAACCAGAGTTCATATTTATTTTTAGAGGGTTTTTGGCTGTAATCCTCGACGCTGGTCATGGTGAGGTATACGATAAAGGATATTGTATACATTACCATGGCCAGCATGGAAGATTACGACTAAAAACCCTTTAAAAATAAATATAAACTCTGTTTGTACAGGTCATAAGGATATTGTATACCTTAAGAAGCCACGCAAAAGTATAAGATATCATGAAAAGAATTAAACGTTTAAAATGGAAATGGACTGGAGATATTTCAAGAAGATGGGACAACAGATGGACCACAAGTATTTTAGATTGGTACCCCCGTGGTGTTAAACACCCAAGAAGGTGTCCCCATGCAAGATGAATGGACGAGATCAGGAAAGTGGCTGGAGTGAACTGGATAGCTAAAGCATCGGACAGAGCAAAATGGAAAAATTTAGAGGTGACCTGCATTCAGCAGTGGATTGAAAATGGTTGATGATTATGATGAAACTTGTATAGGTAAATATAAGGAACTAGGTATAATATCAGGCACTGCCCGGGTTTTCTTCAATAACACTTTTTTGGATCACATGATATCTCCCTTTTTTCTTTGAGAAACAGACAAACAGTGTTTAAGGTAACCAATATGAGGACTTCCTGTGCCACTCATGAAAGAAAGAAATCTAGATTAATAAAAACACAGAAATGAATATTTTTTCCTTTTCAAGAGGGGTGCTAGGTATTTCAATTTCCCCCCCCCCCCCCTTGAACTTCAAGTTATGCATCCGCCTATTTCAGCTTCCAAAAATGCTTAGTTGAAGTTGTGGAATTTCTTTGATGTACTTTACGGGTCCATAATTAATTTTAAAACATCCTAAACTATATGAATTGATGCAGTTAAATATTAAAAGACAATACAGAGACATTAATTTTCATGATTGGGAGGATATAAATAAGTTTGAAATCAATGTTATTGCATGGATATCCAACTCAAAAGTAGGTCCAGCTAATTACTTCATATTTAATTTTCTGGGCTTGGTATCCGAAACGAACTCCATATTTAAAAAATCAAGAACTCAATACAATTTTTTAAATTATTGATGTGTCAGAAAACCCCACTAAATTTCTATATTTCTACAGTAAAATTGGCAATTTTAACACTGATTTCTTTGGGGATCATCCTTTGCCTCAAAGTGATGCTGATGATGGTGTCTATTCAAAAAGCTCTCAGGGAGGATTGAAAAAAGTGGCAAACCATTATAAAGGCATAAACTGTTATGCATATACGTGCAGCAATGAAGAGGTGACAAACCATTGTAAAGGCATATGCACATCTGAAACGCATTGCTAGCGAACCATGATGACCAAAGTAAATGTTCCAAAAGTGATTGTTGAGGCCCAAAAACCATTGTTGCCAGATAGTTTTTTGCCCATTCGGGGCATTTGCCCTGCTCTGATGAAATTTTAAAGTAGCCTATCGTTCAAGTTGGGTCCCATTTGGTATAGGCCTATATGTAAAATTTGGCAACGATAGATCTAAAATTGCAGATTTGTGTAGAGAACAGACACACACACACACACAGAAAATAATATATATATATATACATGATGAAATGAAATCCATTTGAGTCAAATTATCATGATGGTCTAGGACAGTTTCCTAACCTTTTTTGTCCCATCACCCCCTTCTTCAGAAATTTTTTCTCCCAACGCCTCCAACGCAATCTAACCCATAGGATCCTATGTTATACCCGTAGCTTCTACCACCCCCTGGAACATTCCATCGCTCCCCAGGGGACGTTAACGACCATGTTGGGAATCACTGGTCTAGAACAAAGCTTGACAAATCAAAAAATAAATAAAAATATTCAGGCCCAATCAAATTTCTTAGGAGCCAAGCATGAATTTTGCTTTAGAAAAAAACAGTCCTATATATAGATAAGGTTTTTTAAACTATTTTTCTGGGACTTTATAACTTCTTCCCCTGTTAAAACATGTAATGTAATGAAATAAGAAAATATTGTGTCCTTTTCAGACTCCAATTCAGCAACCACACTTAGAAAATTTTAGGCACCAATACCAATTTTCTAGTCCCCATGGTGACCTGGCACCTGGGATTCATCAAGTTTTGGTCTAGGACAGAGGTCTTCGACCTTTTTCTAGTAGTAACGAGTACTGTCTGTACCCATCATCAAAAAAAGAGCACCCTAATGACAAGTTTGACATATGAATGCTTCACCTTGGGCAAAATGGATTGAAGATGGCTGGTCTAGGAGGTATATATGCAATGGTGCGAAAGAATTGAACAATTCAGTTATCTAAAAAGCCAGCATGTACAGTGGTACTAACATAAAATGGAGCATCAACAGACTGGAGTAACACTCTGTTTTAGAAGAGATTTCCATTATATAAAGGTACAAATCAGAGCACTAATTAGCCATGGAATTATATTTTGATTCCATTTAATACAGGCTTCCGTCTCATACAGTGTTTGTCTTAGACAGATTTCACTGTGTTTGCTAGAAGAACTCGTTGAAGGCTTTCAAATGCACATCCAAAATCTTGAAAAGAAAAAACACACACTGTCCATGAATTAATTTTATAGGCCAGATGCTTGAAAAAAACTTCAGTTGAATATAAGTGAGAACAATAATTGTCATGCAAACAAAAACATCTTCAGTATTTTTACACCATGTGAAAACACAATGGGGAAAATTCACCACATGCTGGATCACTTATGGTCAGAGTTGTCAAATTTGCTCCCCGGGTAGATACCCATTTTCCCCCCCGGGCTGGGTTTTTTTGGGGAAAATAGGTTTTTTTAGGGAATATTGTTTGTTTTCGAAGAAAATGCGTTACTTTCAGATTAAAATTTTAGTTTGAGCTTAGTTTATGTATTCCAAAAATTGCTGCATAGTGCAATGTTTAGAATATGTATGTTTTGAAATATTTTTTAATGATTTTTTAGGAACAAAAATGTGATAATAAATAATTTCTTGGAATCACAAACACCCTTTTTTATAATTCTTCTACCTTTTATGTAAGCATTTAGGTATAAGATCCACATATTAAAATATTTTACAAGAAATCGCAAACAGAAAATTGTAACCATGGACCTTAGGTTAAGAAATATACCTGATATATGTGATAAGCATACCTACAGAAATTTATTTATAATACACAATAATTTTTCACACACACACACAAATCCTTGTATAAATAAATCGAAGCATCTGTGAAGAAGTAAACCAATGTATGTAAACTGAATTTTCATTCAAAAAATATTTACATGTTTTTGCAATACTTTTTTATAAGTTTTATACAGGTACATCAGACTTCATAACAGAAATATCAAGAGACAAAAATAACATTATCTAATAATGAAAAAAAAATAACTGTGGGATTCTTGAATTGAACATTGGCAACGAACATCTTCAATTGAAACAGAATAAAAAGTATAGTTTTTCTTATGTGAAAATAACACCTAAGCAGAAAATAAGCCTTAGCTTGAATTTTCAAGATGCTGATAATACAAACCAGACCCAGAAAATTTGCCTGTTAAAATCGTCAGCCAGATGAAGGCATTCTGTAGGTCTGTTGCTATACATGACAGGTTTCTTGTATAAAGTGATATTAATATATAATAATGCTATTGACATTTATGTTTAATGATAATTCAAGTTATTCTGTAGTTTCAAGTTCCCAAAAATGGTTAATTTGGACAAGTGGAAAACACCTCCAGAGTAAGGAATCCTCAGAATGACTTATCTCCTCCTCTTAGCCAGATAATTTTTTAATTATCACTGCTCCTTTAAAAATATTTCAGAATTTAATTTAATGAAGTAGGGATATTCTTTAACAGTGAGCAATTTAAGAAAAAGAGAAGCATGAGATTTTTTAGCTCCTGAAAGTTTGGGTTCGATTATAAAAAAAAACTGTGGTTCGGGTTACATAGCTGAAAGGTTTTATTTTTGACTTATCTGGACACTTTTGGTTACATTTTCTGCGGGGTCTGAAAAATTTGGAGAAAAAAAAAATTCAGGCACCATTCTGATTTCTCAGAATTTTCATTATCTCCAAATTCATTTATTTTACCACAAACAATTTTCTTGCTGCAGTTCTGCATACAACTCAAGGTTCAGATATAATTACAGAGAAGTGGGTGTGTTTGTGTGTGAACAATTATTCCCTTACTTATAATCATGGTCAATTTTATTGATCAAATACATAGTTTAACATTCACCAAAAATGTATATTTAGACATAATATAAGATGTAGGCTTACACGTAAAGGATGTGCATTAGGGTGGATCGAAAAAAAATATTTTATTTGCAAATTGCTATAGTGTGGAAAAGTAGCTTCTTTTAATAAAAAGAAAAATGACGTAAAAAAATTTAAAATCTATTGACATTTTCCAGTCATGCATCGTACTTGAAGTTTATGAAAATTCACAAAATTGAACATTTTTCTTAAATTTGTTTAATATTACTTAAAATTTGATGATCGATGTGCAAAAGTTTCTTATGCTTATTTTATGGTTCAATAAAGTAAAATAAATTAAAACATCATTGATGTTTCAATGTTTATCGGTCGCACAATGTGTTCAAAAAACTGGAATTGACCAAATTTTTGCAAGTTTCATTGTGCAGCTCTTTGCATGCTTTGTCAGAACAAACAAAATGACCCAGAATTTACCATGAAGAGGTGGCTGCACATCGAGTTCCACCTACACTATATCCAATCAACCATCCAAAGTAGGAGAGTGTATGTAATTCACATTATAGTTACCAAAATTGTGTGACTAGGATTTACTGGTTTACAGTTTCTCCTATTGTTTCTTTTCCAAGTGTTCACGTTTAAAGTCTAACTTTTGCACAATGAAACTTGCAAAAATGTGGTCAATTCCAGTTTTTGGAACACATTGCTCAACCGATAAACATTGAAATATCAATGATGTTTTAATTTATTTTACTTTATTGAAAAATAAAATAAACATAACAAACTTCTGCATGCCGATCGTCAAATTTTAAGTAACATTAAAAAATTAAGAAAAATGTTCAATTTTGTCAATTTTCATAATCTTCAAGTAGTGTGCGCGACCGGAAGATATCAACTGATCTTAAAATTTTTTGTTGTTTTTCTTCTTATTAAAAGAGGCAACTTTTCTGCACTATAGCAATTTGAAAATGAAACTTCATTTTTTTTCAACCCACCCTGTTGTACATACATGTTTAGGTTACATATTTTGAAGTTGTGGAAAAAGAAAATTAAATTTTCCTTCTATTTTGCCCAAAAATCTCGCCTGGGCTGTAACTGAACAATTATTCTCTTATTTTATTATTCCCAATTTTATTAATCAAATACATAGTTTAACATGCACTAAAAATATATATTTAGGCATAATGTGTGTGTAAGATGTGCACATGTTTAAATTAGATATTTTGTGGTTGTGGAAAAAGAAAATTCAATTTTCCCCATTTTGCCCAAAAAATCCGGGTTTTCTACCCAAAAAACCAAAACACTGGTTTTTTTTCTTTTAAAAACCCGGGTTTTTTACAACCCTGCTTATGGTCAGGTTTTGTGCAGTTTAATTGATGGCAAACAAACTTAAAATCCTTCTTTACAAATGATACCTATCTGCTTTCTCCAAAATCTGTGCTGGATGTCCACAGAGTGACTTCCAATAAATAACAATTTATTCCAGCTTTGTCCAATAATTCATTGGTTATATCTTCCAATCCATCTTAATAAATGCACTGAATGGGTGGCACTATTTATCAGGAATCCAATCAGTATCCATGCCAATTATGACAATATAAGGATAAACAGGAAATTTTGGTATTATCAGTATTCTTATCCAAAAACAAGCATTGTTTTTCTCGGAATATTCAAAGGAAGATACAGATAAGGAGGATCTACTCCTTCAGCATCGGATGATAGCATTTTTTACTCGCAATAGCACCAGTTTAGTAAGAAATTTTTCACAATTTTTTTTTTTTTGACTTTGAAATTTACTATGATGACTTAAGTAGTGTTTTTCCTTGAAAGAAAATAATGCACTTTTGTCTGCCGTTTGCAATTGATTGGACTCAATTCGAAATCTACTCATTACCAAATATAGCATACAGTGAAACCTTGCTATACAACAACACTCAATATAATGATATATACCTCTACAACAATATTTTTTCATCTTGTTTGGAAATACTTATACTCTAATATTAAACTGCTTGATATAACAATAATCCGTCTACAAGGATATTTTTCTTTGGTCCAAAGAGTATAGTTATATCAATATTTCCCTGCACATTACTTGATGATATACACTCATTGCCATAAAAATTTGAGCACCCAGAAGAAGTCGTCAAAATGAAACGAAATTTTACACATGTAAGTACTACGTTGATATAAGTAAGTGATTAGAAAATCAAAGAAAAAGGATCATTTATTGCAGAAAAAAGTACAGATGAACAGAAGTTTTAGTACTCTGTTGGGCCCCCTCTAGCGCGAATGCACGATGCGATACGAGCGGGCATTGAGGCATACAAGTTCCGTATGATGTCCTGAGACATCTCGTTCCACAGTTGCTGTAAATGCGCCTCTAGTTCGACCAACCTCGTAAGGTATCCAACTTGCCATCCCAAATGATCCCAGATATGCTCGATTGGTGACAAATCTGGGGATAGAGCAGGCCAGGGAAGGGTGGTAATGTGGCGGAGGCAGTCTTGTGACATCCTTGCTGTGTGTGGCCTAGCATTGTCTTGTTGAAAAATGGCTCCTGGGAGCCCTACTATGAGTGGCAACACATGTGGCTGAAGGATGCTATGGACGTACCGCTGGGCTGACATTGTGCCATGGATCAATATTAGGGGTGACCGTGTATCGTAAGCAATGGCACCCCATACCATGACACCAGCTGTGGGAGCAGTGTGTCGCTGTGAAGCGAAGGCAGGATTGAAGTGTTCACCACAGGGCCTCCACACATGAACACGATTGTCATCACTGCTCAAGTTGAATCTTGATTCGTCGCTGAAGACGACCTGGTTCCATTCCGTTGCAGTCCAATCCCGTTGTGCTCGACACCACTCCAAACGAATTCGTTGGTGGGTGGGTGTCATTGGCAGCACACGTAATGGGTGCCACGATACCAGATGTCCTTCAGCCAGGCGCCTTGCGATGGTTCGGGAAGACACAGGGGCCCGTAGTGAAGCTGCTGCCTGTGTCTGGATAGCGGCCAATGAGGCAGTTGGCTCTACACGTGCGTTTCGGATGATGTGACGGTCTTCTCGATGACTGGTCTGTCGAGGGCATCCTGAACCTGGTCGCCGTGTAAATGACGTCTCTTCTGTCCACTGGTCCTAACACCTCCTCACAGTAAAACCAGAACGGCCTAGTTGACGAGCTAACCACCCAGCGTCCATCATCCCGATGATTCTTCCCCTATCGAACTCTGACAACTGCTCATATGGTCTTCGACGGCGGCGTAATGGCATGTCTACCTCAGCATTTCCTTTGCAAATGATTAAATACACTCCAGCAAGCTCTGCTTACCTGTTTTATACTCTAAGGAGAACAAAGTTCAACGCCCTCTAGTGGCATTACGCAATGCGCAATCACGCTGCATTTCTAATCATTTGCATATCTGCCCAACATGTACCTTCAGGCCAACTTTCGTTTCGATCCCACAATTATTTCTTGGTGCGCAAATTTTTATGGCAATGAGTGTAATTATATTATGTATAAAAAATTAATGAAGCAAAATAGTAATAATTACCCAAGTCCATGAAACTACTCAGAGTCATTGGGGAAAACAATACATTTTTTACTCCGATGTGCATTCAGCAGTTCTTTACGAACTGAAGTATGGCTTAGAGAACTTCGGTAAATTATTTATCATGCTGAAATATCCTCACAAATAATATTTACAGGGTGAAATATATATTTAATTTTAAAAATAACTCTTCGTGTACTCCTTCCATTTCCCATCTTCCCCATTGAAAAAAGGGAAAATGAAATATCAAACCAATAGTCCTGCCAACACCGTTTCAGAATATGAAAAATAAATGATGCATGCGCATTAAAAACGAATTTGCATTGCCACCATTGGTGAACAAAAATTTAGTAAATATGTAGTAGTAGAGTTGTATGTCCCAAGCATTATGTTGATTGGTCAGCAGTCAATCGAACAAAGGAAAAAATTGCTTTTCCCTGACTGGAAAGCAATTTCTTTAATTTTTCCCTCTTTTAAGTCACGTGACTTTAAGGATTAAGAATCATTCCCTAGTAATGTTTTTCGGATTACTTTTAAAGTCCTTCTTATGAACCAATTCTTATAATTCAGATGGGATGAGAATAAGTATTAGAAGATAGTACTGTCCCTGTTTTCAAAGTTCCAAATAAATAAGCATATACAATACAGAGAACTATTACTTACTCTTCCAGTGGATCTATCATAGTGACCAACACCATCATAAGTAACAATGAAAAGGCTTCGAGCTAAGAAAGATCCAGCATTTGAAAAATGGTTTCGTATATCCCTTGTTGCTCTGTCCAATAGCTCTTGAGACTGTGTTTCTCTGGGATTCGGAAAATATTTCATACATTAATTATAATATTAATAACAAAATAAAGTTTATAGTTGATAAGGTTTTCGCGGCCATCATTTGATAAAAATTGTTTTTTCGGGTTCGAAGACCGTCGTCCGTTTGAGTTAGTTCTCAACGTTTCCCCAACACTAGTGGTTGGCATCATCAGGAGAATTGATAAACTGGATCAAAGTCAAGTTTTCCGGAGTCTCAGGTTGTATTTATGCACATAAGTTATCTGATAACTCCACATCTCTCGGCCAATCAGGTTCTACCAGCATAACAACTGACCAATCGCAAAACAATAGTGTAGTTCAAGCCACTTATGTGCATAAATACAACCTGAGACTCCGGAAAACTTGACTTTGATCCAGTTTATCAATTCTCCTGATGATGCCAACCACTAGTGTTGGGGAAACGTTGAGAACTAACTCAAACGGACGACGGTCTTCGAACCCGAAAAAACAATTTATAAAATAAAGTTTGCTCCAATGTTGGGAGGTATCCAAGTTAACAGGTTTTACCATAAAAATGTTTCAAGCTAAAACAATTTCAACATCATGACAATTAACGCTTTCTTTCTTTCAAACCAAGCACACACAACTCTGGTCTATCACCAAGGCAATTTACTACCGATTGAGTTGTGCACCTAACAGTCTGAATGTATATATAGTATGTGTGAATTTTTAGTACTACAATCTGCATTTCATATTGTGAGTTAAGCATGATGATTGAATATTTGTACCATTGTAGGCCTATTGCTCTCTGTCTCTAGACTTTTTAACGGGAAATCAGCTGACATTCGTGCCAAAGTTGTCAGATTGATGGTTTTCCTGCCAAAGTGGGCTGGTTTGAGAAAAGTTTGGATAGAAATTTTTGGCTTTTGCTGGTGGCAATGTTTCGGGCAGGTTTTGCCAACAATTTTGGTGACAAATTTACATTTTTCTTTTTTTCCCCATTGCATTCATTCCTGTCATCACCTATTTGTTGTTTTTTTCTTGACAACGGGAAGACCTGTGAAAGAAACCCTGACTTTCCCCCAAGGGTGGTACTGACAGGGCTCTAGCATGGGACAATTTTTAATTTTTTTTATTTTTCACACGGGTGGCATGCACTTTAGATACTTACCATTGAGAAAGTCATCAAATGTGGTGCCTCGATAATGTTTGTTAATTTTCTCTGAACTTGCCTGCTCCAAATACTTCACCACACAGAAACTCTTGTCACACCCCTATAGGTAATTTACCACTGTTAATGAATTTGGTTGGAATTAATGGCGAAATCTATCAGTGGTCACATCAAGCTGGTTAGGAAAAATACTGTGTTAGTCTTTCCCATGATTGAACCTGGAACCTGACAACAACCTTCACATTGGTAGAAGAGCACATTACCACTACGCCAGTCTGGGCTTCCTATCTATTAGGGTTTTAAACCCGCTTAGTGAAATAATACTAATAATGGTGTCATTATAAAAAATGCTTCAATATTCATGGGTCCGTCAACACAAAATAAAAGCGAAATGAGATCTACGGTTATAGCTGTAGCAATTGTACAACATTCCCCTCTTTTATGCTTCATTTTTATATTCACATGTAAATATGGTACCGACTGGGTGAAATGTTTTCTGCATTATTGTATTATTTAACTTTGTGTAATGTCACTTGCTCGCAGTTGTGTTTCAGCGCCAATTTTTTTAATTTTTTTTAAATGTTTTTACAATGTTAAACTGCTTCTGTTGGACTAAGGCTTGTCAATGACTTCAAACCCTGCGGAATTAATTTTTCATTTTTGTGATTTTTTTATTAATTGGATAATATCAGTGTACTCTGTCCATTCAATTCTGTGAATATAAAGCATGCATGGGCAGAGATAAGGGAGGGCATGGGGACCCCCCAACGTCAAAGGTGGTGTTGACTGATATAATGTATATATGAATTGACATCATCTTCATCGTGCGCCCCCCCCCCCCCCAGACTTCCAAGTCTATCTCCACCTATGAAAGCATGTGTGGATGCCCTATGGATAATTCTGAAATGTCACCTTCGATTACAATCGCAGTAGCGAAAGGAAGATGGGAAAAAAAAAAAAAGAGTTGAGCGGTCTCAACTTTTAAATGAACTTTTTTATTTCAATAAACTGCATTTTCACCAAATCTAATAGGTTCCCTACAAAAGAGAGGGCAATGCAACCTCATTAAAATGAAATCTTCGGGCTAATATTTTTGAAATATTTTGGACTACTTTTGAGGATGATTTTGGCAGGAAATTTTTTAAGGATCTATCAACTCTTATTCACACCTTGAAGTTGGGAATCACAGAAAGTCAAGCCAATTAATGCTGATCAAACTTTTGAAAAGCAGGGTTGTCTCAAACCATGACTTTAGCTACCATGCGCCCACCCCCAGCCTGGGCTTCTTGAATGACCAGAGGCCTCTGATAACCTAGCAATTATTATCCATTGCGGCCAATTTGTAGTGGACCCCAGCACACGTGGAGATTGGAAGCTTGATGCTGCTAAGATTACCCTGGTGAGCATTTTTGCATTTAGAAACTCCATGAAGGGCGTTGAAATTCCCACAAATATCAATTTTTTCATTCATTTATCATCTCACCAGAAACTAGTTAAAACCCGAGTGCATTTGGCGACCCTCTATCTCTATTATACCTAACACTTCACATTGAATATTATAGAACATATATTCTTAACTGATTATTATAAAGAATCGCAAATACGTACGCAGCGATTTTGAGTTATGTTAAATTATAAAAATTGGGACAGAGAACGAACATTAACACAATTTTTCGTACTTACCACAAAACAGTTACAGTTACAGTTACAGTTGAATTAAGCAGGGCTATCGGCTGCAGAGACCATTCCCTGGCTGGGACTTACCACAAAAGAAAACAAACCCCGCTGATAGTAAATTAGGACGACTTTGACAACTCAAACTTTTTCTATTCACTCCACTTCTTGTTTTCATTTCGATTTTGACTTCGGCTGCCTCTGTGACTGGCACACCACAGTCATCTCTCACAACAAGTGTCTAACACGCTACTGTGACCATATTTTATCCAAAATTCGTGAGAAATTCTGTGCTCAGATGGCAAAATGCAATAAGTTACTTTTTCAACATTTCAGGAGGGTAAATTTGTAGACAATAGTTTGTAAAATTGTGATACTGTGGCTTTTTGACTTATTGAAATTTGCTTCCGTTCGTTCCTCATGAACCGAAAGAGATGGACTAAATTTTGTCACCTTATTCCAAAATTTTAACGAACGAGACTCCAGAATGTGAACAACTCAATTTTTTGGGAAAAGTGGCTTGTGACATTTTGCCATCTGACCACAGAATTATGATCCAAAATACCGTACAGGAGTTTTTTCCATCCACCGCTGTGCTGTAGTGTGGGCATCGTGCTGGACTCTCATCGTGAGAATCTAGGTTCGAACCCCGTTGACGTACAGTCGTGGTCGGCTGAAATTGGTTTTCTGCAGTTTCCCAACTTCGAGACGTCAATGTAAGCGGGTCTGTCATATATAAAAAAAGTCTTTCAATCTCCTTACCTACAACACAATACATACTGTATTATACAGTAGAACCTCTCGCTAACAGACACCCATTGGACCAAAAAATTCTGTCCGTTAATGCGGACAGTGATGGAGAGGTATGACACATAGTTGAACCTCGTTTATATACGACGTTTGGCTTCGATTCTAATTTATATAAATGATCTACCCGACTCCATAAACTGCCGTATCAGACTCTTTGCTGATGATTGCGCCATTTACAAAACAGTGTCCAATTTTTCCGACCAAGAATCTCTCCAACACAACCTTAACATTATTGCCGAATGATGCTCAACTTGGGAATTGCCCCTCAACTCCTCAAAAACAGTTTTCATGAAAGTTGCCCGTAAAAAAGAATTCTTCACGATTTCCCTCTCTTACTCGATAAACAATTCTTTGATCTCTGAGGTTTCCCATTATAATTTCTTCCGATATCCGCTGGAATCCTCACGTTGATTATATTTTTAATTGATCCTATACATTTTAATTTTTTTTACCACACATTTAAGGTGGTCCAGCGGGTAATTTTTAAAACAAATCGAAAATAAAAAACAAATGAGTGATGAAAAGATTTCAATGATACATATCGAAATTACATAGTGGGCAATTAATGATAAAGAGGTTCGAAGTGACTGCCTTTTTTTAACAAGGACAGCAGTGAGACGATTCTGGAATCCATTCGTTACACGTGAGCAGACGTCGCTGTCAATCGTGTCGGCAGCAGTGATAGGTCTTTTTGTCCGGCCATTACTTTGTTGCGAAACTCCTTTCGCCACGCTGCTTTAACATATTCGTAGCATCTGGCCATTTATAGCACAATAAACACTCGAACATCTGTGAATTCATTCATTTTCACTAGTTAATATCACAACTGAACAATACGCTTAAGCTCACCACTCACTAACGAAACACACAAGTATACAATTGCCCGCTCTAATAATGTTGCGCAGGGTCGCAACTAAATACTTTGTAAGTCGGGGCAAGCAATCGTTTTGGCACCCCCGTGCCAAGTAGTATGTAGATAGTGCAGTTAAAGGGTGAATTCGGCGCCCCCTTTAGTCCAACGCCCGGGCAATCGCTAAAGACTAAAGAAGTTTGATCAAGTTTCCCTACATTTATCACTTTTACCAGTGATTATGCACATTTCCCAAATAAAATGGGAAAGTCTAAATAAATATATTAAAAACTTTTCTTCTCTTCAATAAACCAACTAATTATGTTTACCCTCACATAATACGTGCGCGACGTATATTTTGCAATAACAACTGAATTTAATTAATAGAAGAGTGAAGAAGATAAAACATTCATAATAGTCATTCAATAGTCATAGAACATTCAATATCAGTCTTGCAATGCTGGCTTTCTTCGCACGTATAAACAAACAAAACCAACATTACCATTCGAACTCACCATCCTGGGCCATAGTCATGATCAGTTCATAAAGTAATTTATTGATGATTTATCATACTTACCAACACGAGCTTGGGATTAAACATAATCCTAGTTGAATATGACAGATTCCCGGTTTATGGTGAAAAAATTAATAAATTAGTTTGAAAACAAATTAGAGTTTGCCCGATTTTACTGTCCGAAACGGGAGTGTCCGCTAACGGGGAGTGAAATATATTAAAGCCCTATTCCACGAGACTGAGGATAAAAGAAGTGTCCGTTAACTGGGAATGTGCGTTAGGGGGATGTTCCGCTGTACTAACATAACATGAAAATGCAAGCATTAACCATTTTCACTTCAAACCAGGGAAGGCAGATGGCTGTACCTGCCAGAACATGAAACAAGCACGATTCTGACATCATAAATACGTTAGGGCCACACATACACTCAGGACACACATTATGGTATGTACCAGTTCATTAGAAATTCCGTAGAGAAATATGTACAAGGTGCATGTTCGGTTAAGTAATAGTAGTAGTGTTTTCCAAACGTACTTACATTGTGAGACATAGGTTTAAATCTCACCGATGGCTGACTGAAGTTGGTTTACTGCTGTTCTCAATTTCAAGGCGCGAATACAAGCCGTTCTCACCGTTAAGAGTCTCACCACAGTAAGCGCGCACACACACACACAATCAGGTACACAATATTTAAAAATTCACGCATGGCACGACAAGCAAACATTAGCTAGCCAAGTTGTCTGCTTCCGAGTTCGGAAGGTCTCAAATTCGAAAGTCTCAGAAACAAACTTCACGTTAGATTCACAACACGTACACGCACATTTTAACCCGAAAGTGGTATTTTTTTGTACAAGAGCCACACTCTAGGGGGCCAATGAGCCGCATGTGGCTCGCGAGCTGCGGTTTGCCGATCACTGTACTAAGCGGATCTAGAGCTCGCTGTTGGGAGGGGTGATTTTACAAAAGGATAATAATAATAAATGAGTTTGTTTTTTTTTTGGTCACTGTGAATGAGGTGACCATACATCCTTTAGTTTTTTTCGTAGTTTATTTATTTATTTAATATTGTTTGGCCGATGCCTATACAAGAGGACGCGGAATTTATGTATGACGAAAATGACGATTGATGATACAGGGAAATTGGGAAGTCGTAGTACTATCTACAATACTTGTGGTAGGTTGTTCCAGTCGATAATAGCTCTTGGGGAGAAGCTGAATTTGTGACAATCTGAAGAAGCAAAGATGGGCTGTAATTTTTGGGAATGGTTGAGTCTAACAGAGAAATTCGAGGGTTTAATTAGAATGTTTGAAGTGTCGATATTAAAAACCCCATGGAGGATTTTGAAAGAAAAGTAAAACAAGAAATAAGTCTAAGAGAGGAAAGCGGTTGGATATTGAGTTGGCGCTTGAGTTCCGATATGGAGACAGACGAAGACTAACAGTTAAAAATGAAGCGAGTGCACTTATTTTGGATAGATTCTAATTTCTATGTTGGTTTGGGTATGGGGGATGCCAGACTTTACAGGCAAGCATAGGAAAGAACAGGGAGGATATATGTCTGGTAGCAGAGGTGACGGACATGACGGGTAGATTTTTTCAGGTTACGAGGAAGGAAAAAGAGTTTTTGGGGACATTTATTAAAAATATAATCAACGTGAGGATTCCAGCGGAGATCGGAAGAAATTAAAATGACCAGGTATTTATAATGGGAAACCTCAGAGATCAATGAATTGTTTATCGAGTAAGAGGGAAATTGTGAGGATTCTTTTTTACGGGTGACTTCCATGAAAACTGTTTCTGAGGAGTTGAAGGGCAATTCCCAGGTTGAGCATCATCCGGCAATAATGTTAAGGTTGTGTTGGAGGGATTCTTGGACGGAAAAATTGGACACTGTTTTGTAAATGACGCAATCATCAGCGAAGAGTCTGATACGGCAGTTTATGGAGTCGGGTAGATCATTTATATAAATTAGAAATAGTAATGACGCGAGGACCGAACCCTGGGGTGTGCCAGACTTGACATGAAGAAACATGAAGAAATGGGGAGTTCTGGCCCTTGAATGAGACAAAGTGGCTACGGTAAATGAGGAAGGCCTCCACCCATTTCAGCAGTTGAATGTTTAGACCAAGGTTTGAAAGTTTTAGTAGAAATTTATTATGGTTCACCCTGTCAAATGCTTTAGAAAAATCTAGGAAAACTATACCGGATTGAAGGTATATAATGATATCGTATTTTCCAGGATCGTCCCGATTTTTTTTCTGTTTTTTCTCCGCCCCTAATTTTGCGAAAAAATGTACTGGTTTTTCCTATTTTTTATTTGAAGTTTTCTTGAATTTGTTATTTAAACAAAAACGTACAGGTAATTTTCAACGGAATGATTGAAAATGCAATATTATCATACGAAAGTTCCGAAAATTTCATGAATTATAGCATTTTGCTTGGGGGGGGGGGGGGGTGATGGTGTGATCATCCTCCCCCCACCCCTAGATCCGCGCCCTGCTTATGGTATTACCATTGAAATTCAGCTTTCACCCTAACTCAAAAACCTAGAGCCAATCTAATAAAACCAGTCAGATTCAGTGCCCCAAAAGCACGCTGAAATCACTGAAATATCCTTGAGAATAAAATCAGTATCGACATATATATTTTGATATACTCGAAGCATATCAAAATCAGTGTCGAATGTAATCAACAGAAAAATCCGAAACCAACAATTTTTTTTAATATGCCAATTCGAAAAATAATGTTTGATTAAAAGTTTCTGATTGAATCGTTGTTATTTCACTGTTTCCATCAATCACATTTTCGTCCAGCTACCATTTTTACATCCTTAGAATTTTTACATCCTTGAATATTTTAGTTCATTTTTTCAAGAAGTGACAACCCGCTACTGGTGGAGAGATGTACTTTCGTTCGGAGTTTGGCATATACTGACCGTTAGAAAAATGGCACGTGTCACAAAACCTTATAACTCACTTAATATTCGTCTGATCCGGAAAACACTTTTCTATATTAGTTTATCACATGGAATCACGTGTGTAATTATTGGCGGTCGATAGTTACCACCCTGTATAGTGTGAAAACAAAAATAAAATAAATAAGACTTGCCTCGAGTTCCCGGACTGGAGCCCTGCCAGCTCCACCCTTGTAGGGGGCCATGCCTGTTCCATATTCAGAGAGAATTTCTAACTAATAGATTGGTTGGCTCAATTTCGTATAAAAAGATTTTCATTCCGATTGAGGAAAGGGTGTTGGGCAAGCAAAATATGCTTCATAGTCAAACCGCAATTTATTTTCGCACAGGTGTTAATTGAATTATAACTAAATCTACAAGCCAGTTACGAATGCCCAAATGAAGACGTCCATGCCTTACCAAGGTTAAAAAACAGTGCCATCTAAGTGTCTGAGCCCACCACAGCAGAGCCCGGAAGCCTCATGGTTATGACGTCTGGTACTGTGAAGTTCAATAGTAAATATGCAAATTAGTAATTTCTGCCAAATAGGGGCCCCTGAATATCACTTGCACAGGGCCCACGATGAAATGACGGCCACGTCTTAAGACCCGACAAACCTATGAAACAGGACATGAGGTTTGGACAATAATCATAAAAGGTGTCTCTTAACAAGATAATTCGAAACTTGTATTTGTTTGTGAATTTCTTCGAAAAAAATTAATTAAAAAGAAGGCAAATCCCTTTGCTCTCGTTACCTGTAATATATTTTTCCGGATTCCCTGTTGTCGACGTCGGAATATAGAGGTGCGATGATTGGATACGTCAGAGGAAACTGAGCGTTGAAGAAAGATGGCACTTCAGTGAGGAACGAAAGCAAGCCGTTGTCGTTCACCTAAAGAAAAATATACACAGTATGCATTGTCGTATCTTTGAGACCGTCCTTGAACTCGAAAAAGAATACTATACATAAATATAATTGTAACGAGTTTTTTCTTAGGAGCATCCGAAAGGAACAAAAATTTTGCGAAAGCTTTTAAAATATGATTTTTTTTTTCATGTTACACCCAGAGGCGCATTTATGATTTTGCCGCCTGCGGCCCAGACAAATTCTGCCGCCCTTCTTCCAGTCTAGTCTAATTTCTAGTCTAATTTTCTTCACTAATCTTCCCTCGAATTCGTCACCCTCTGCTTGGCTTCCCTCCAGTAAGTACACCTGTGTTTTTTTTTATAAGTCACTCTTTTGGTCACTCCCATGCTCACACACTTTTAAAGTCACTCATTTAGTCACTCACACGCTTGCACACTTTTAAAGTCACTCATTTAGTCACTCACACGCTTGCACACTACTTTAGTCACTCATATGCTTGCACACTACTTTAGTCACTCACATGCTTGCACACTATTTCGGTCACTCACATGCATGCACACTATTTCGGTCACTCACATGCTTGAACAGTATTTCGGTCACTCACATGCTTGCACAAGCTCTAGATCACTCCTTTGACTGCTCACTGACATGGTTCCTTGCTAGGTCACTCTTTTGATCATTTAAGTATTTACACATGCTCTAAGTCACTCTTATGGTCATTCACATAGTACTTCTTTGTGTAATTGCTCTGTTGGGATATCAGTCAGGATTTTTATACATGAACAGCAATACTTTATATAAATAAAGTGGACGTACGTTAAAATGAATTAGTGATACATCGCATTGCTAGAAATTATTGTTAATGTGTAGAATACCTCGTCGAAAAAATCATATAAACGGTTTAAAGATAGAATAGAATTTTTGTATGTTCCTCCCCCAGACAGTTAATCCATATAATATGTGTGGGAATACCCATGCATAGAACACTTTTCTCAAACTGTTGTATGAAAAATAATAGATTTTAGTTAAAACATCAAACTCATAATTGCTCTTAGTTTATTGACAATTGAAGTAGTGTGATCTTTTCATTTCGATTTGACGAGATAACTAATTCAAGATATTTATAATTTATTACTCTTTCTATATAAGCAAACAATTACAAATAGTATCAGGATGAAAATCATCACATTCATGAAATTTAATTTCAGTTGTCTGTGTATTTAGATTCAGTAAAAATTAAAATGCATCCATTTGGTTTTACTTGCGTTAAGCTGTAGCCGAAGGCTCTTAATTCTTTTATTAATGGTGTAAATGTCTTTTTCTAGATTTTTTATCAAATCTTCAGTTATGTCAGCAGTACAAATTAAGACAGTATCATTTGCGAATGACACCAAATGACCAGAAATATTAACATTATGTATTTCATTTATATAAATTGAAAAAAGTATTGGTCCCAAAACCGATCCCTTGGGGTACACCTGTACTTATTATTTTAAAATCACTTACACTGTTATTAATTCTTACCGACTGTTTCCTATTTGTAATAAAAGATCTAAACCAGCCAAGGGGAAGGCCTCTCTCTTATTCCAATATTTTCAAGTTTTTCTAATAAAATATCCCAATTGACTGAATGAAAATGCCTTGCTAATATTAATAAACACAGCTGCTACCTTTTTATGATTATTTATATGGTTTGTTATGTAATCCATAAATTTTTAGTCGTAGTCATTTCAGTGTTCATTTTTCCTCTAAAACCAAATTGACTATGCGAGTAATAATTAATAGCTTTTAAATTTTTTAATAAGAATTGAGTTGTTGTTTAGCCTATTTTTCTATTAATTTCGACATAACAGGTAATATTAAAATAGGTCTGTAGTTGTTAAAATCCTCTTTGTTACCCGTTTTGTATATGGATGTGACAATAGATTTTTTGAGTTAAGTAAAATAAATTATGGTACTTAGAGATTTGTTGATCAGATGAATTATAACCGATGGGTGGTGACGGTAGATAATCTTGAGCATTCCGGGTGTTAAGCCATCACTTCCCGCAGGTTTTCTATTATTTAGTGATTTAATTAAATTATCAAGTTGTGTGAAGTCAATTTCTCGAAGAACAAATGAATTAATATTAGAATTTTCAATATGAGTAAAATTGCTCTCTTGATTGTTTATATCATCATTTTTCACCCGATCAATAAAATTGGTATTAAAAGAGTTAGCTAATCGGTGTGGATTATCATAATTTGGCAGCATAACTGCATAACTTCTGCAGTCATTTTACGATGACTCAGATATTGAATATTTATAGCCTCTACAGAGGGGAAGGAAGACGACACAGCTCTAGCTTTAGCACCTGGAGATCAACTTTATTTTGTTTTTTAATTTTTTACATAATAAATTAATACAGTAGAAAGACTTGGCCTAGTGGGACTGCTCCGTACCATGGAGCGGATTGGCTGTATTTCATCCTCAGTATTATTAACTCCCTTTACGAACAGGCTATTGGCTACAAATTTGGACGATATGCAATAGAAATAATAACGATATACCTAAAAAAAGCTTTAATATGTTTAATACCTTTGTTAATATTGAATAGATATGGGGGAGGGGACAAAGGTGATTGTGTGTGAGGTTTTCCATTTTTTCACCCATTCCTCCCAGCCTACTTTTTCTTCTCTATATGCAATGGTGCATTTTCTTTTTACTCGTCAAACCATAGCGACGGAGAAAAGAAAAACAAAAATAATACTGAATACTGAGGTAAAGGAAAAAAACAATTCCAAAAACAAACAAAAGCAATTCGTTTATATGTGTTGCCAATGAAGATGGTCTCGATAAGAGGAAAACAAAGAAGGAAGAGCTCAAATGCATTTATTTGGCCTGGTCTGCGCATGGATACCTCCCTCTGCACGTAAAGGGGCTAAACCGATTAATAGTTACGAAAAATGAAGATGAAACATAATTTCTTGTTCCCAGAGATCTCAGAATGTCGGGGATTCAGAAACCCCTTATCATAAGAAAATTTATTTCATCTGATGATAGCTATTCCAGCTCTAATCTCCGTCATGTAACTTCTTCTAAGATTTGCCGTGAACGACTCGTTACTACCCAATTTTTATCAGTTAAGATCATCAATGTATTCTGCAGCGAAATCGCAACAGAGATAGGTATGCTTTGGGCACGTTGCTGCTTAAATAAATAAATAAGAATCGCTTCATCCAGCTTGACGAATCTTTTTGTCTACCTTAGCACAAAACTCTTCAACTTATGCATGGTTTCGTTTCTAGTCTCCGACCATCGGTTTTCCATTACTATATAAAAGGAGGTCATCTTGACCGATTCGTTATTTTCAAATCTTTCAGTTACGTTTCCCCTTGACACCACAATTCTCTTCCATTTGTTACAGGTGTTACAGGAACTCACCGAGCTGAAACAGTGAAAGGGATTTGATCTTACCACGTGCCTTGGTGGATTGAAGCTCGGTTAATCAAGTTATACTGCATCTTATTCTGCTTCAGCATGAGCAGAACATGAAAACAAGCGCAGCATAAATACGTTAAGGCCAGGCATATACACCCAACACTTTCCTGCATGTACCAATTAGTTAGAAATACTGTAGAGGAATATGTATGGGGTGCATGAACAGTTACATAGTAGTGGTAATAGTATATTCTGCTTGAAAATCACTTCTAAAGTGAAATCGGTTTCAAAAACTTGACACTTCCCCGCAGCTGCGAGTTCTTTTAACAAAATTGTGGACGGTGTTCAACGCGAGTTTTTTGTTCACGTGTTTAGCGTCGATATCTCTGGAATGCATTAAGAACGGATGAGATAGACGTATAGCAGAGATCTTCAACCTTTTTCCAGTAGCAAGCAGTGTCTGTATCCACTATCGAAAGAAGAGCACCCTTACGGCACGTTTAACATACGAATGCATGAAATGACGATGATTTTACACCTTGAATGCACAATTCCTCCAAGGTGTTTAATTGGAACGTTGATCAAGTGCTCGCGAGCATGAAATCGGACACAAGCATCGAGCACTCTGGGTACTTAGGGAGCACCATGGTGCTCGCGAGCAACGGGTTGAAGATGCCTGACGTATAGAAACAAAGCAGAAAAATTGGTGCATTTCTCTAAAGCCAGGGTCACACTCGTATCCAGGCTGGTCCAATACGTTCTAAGGTTGGTCATGGGCCAGTAATTTGGTCGCTTCATCATTGGCATTGATCTTTAAATGTCGAAGGATGCAAAAAGTATTGAAAGGCTGGTCGAACAGAACGACAAGTACCTTTCAGCTTCCAACCCGAGTCAAAGGTGCCGCCTTCCTTCCCTATCTTCCAATCCGCCTGGCCACACATTGGTTGAAGAGCTCTAACAGTCGCAACACAGAGAATGTTCTGGAAGCAATATTTGCCAAGGAATATTGGGCTGAGCTGGGCCAGTGTGCAGCCAGCTTATGCCGCTACTACTTCTTTGTATCGGGGAAGGCAAATATTCGCGAATGGTTATTGAGCCAGGCTTGACACGAGTGGAATCTAGGCTTAAAGAGAGAAATTTGTTGGATTGGTTGATGACCATTTGGTTAACAATTGGGTTTCCCTTAATCTCTTTCGCGTGTAAATTTTTAATTTGAAAAACAATATGGACATGGTTTTGTAATTATAGCTTGGTACTTAACTATCATTGATCAATAGCAATGATTTTTTTTCCTGGTCATCTAACAGCGGGAAGGACACGCACACACTTCACGTAGTCATCAAAAACGAACAAAACAAGGATTCGACCTACGACCTCGTGGAAAAGTCGCCGTTGTTTTGTGGGTGGCTTGTTTATTTAGGAATCGGCTTCGAGACGTTACAGATCAGAAGTCAAACGAGATAAGCTTAAATCTCAGAAGGCTTTTATTTTATTTTATTTCGAAAAACAATCTCGTGAGAATAAGATGCTGTTCGATTTCATTGATGATAATCGAGCACGGCTCCTCTACATCGAGTTTTCGTGACAGACTTTTTTTTTCCTGATTGAACTAACTGGTATTTTATCACGCCTAAAATACATAAATATTTGTGTATTTTCCTGGAGTTTAAATATGTTAAAATACGTTTTCCGTTTTTTTTTCTCGCTTCGGTCTCGTATGTTTAAAAATTTTCACTTTGCGTCTATATTATACGAATTTTCATTTATCCACTGTAGTTTAGTGTCAAGCTTTATGATACAAAGCGCAAAAAGGTTTTGATTAATGAAATTATTGAGGCAGTCGGACAGGAACGGACCCAAGTGTGCCCCCAGAACTACTGCTCTACAACATCAAATCAAGGGTATTTACAGTCTGAAGGGAACCATAGTGTGAGGGCGGTGGAGATAGAGAACCGATTATCTACCCAGGGACGCAACTAGAAACTCTTACAGCCGAAGCGAGTGTGAATTTTGTAACCCCTCCCCCCCCCCACCTCGTGAAATTTTGAATAAGTGATTAAAGAAGCGCCCGGGACACCATATCCATCTGCAACTCTTCCTCATCTTTGTTTGAGCAGGGAGCCTCGGTAAAAACCTAGATCAGAGGGTATCAATGTTAAAGTATTTAGGGGTTCTTTGTCTTGGTTTCGACTATACTGCTTTGTTAAGAAGTTAAATTAAAAATATAATCAAAGTATTTTTAGACTGATTTGCGGCCCTTAAAATTTAGTGGTTCGGTACGGCCACTAGGCCGCTGGCCTACAGTCTGGCCCTGTAGCCATAAAGTTTTGATTGGTTTTTACGTCATATATATATTTCAGCTGTATGCTGATAGGCGTTTTTACCATATCAAAATAAATACAAAAAAAAAGAAAAGAAACTGAAGCCACAACAGACAAATTGCCCAACAAGGTGGCTGGAATATTTCTTAGTAACATAAAGAGGTTGAAAGTATACTTAAATGGCATGTCTTTCTTTTAATGGAAGCAGTGTGCTTCTAATATTTTTACAGGGTGTTCAATGTGGATGATCAAGAATGAAGTTTTAGGGGATTTCAAGTCTACAACAGTCTATAAGGAGCATTACATAGAAACAAGCATCACGTTAGGTTCATAACACAGACATGCACATCCCAACATGTACCAATTCGTTAGAAATTCCGCAGAGGAATATGAACGAGGTACATGTGTGGTTTAGTAGCAGTAGTAGTAGTCTACAACAGTGGTTCCCAAAATGTGGAATCCCCCAGAAATCTTGGTGTTTGCCATGTGTGTGTGTGGGTATGAACCTCCAATTTATTTTTGGCAGCAAGAACTACAGCCATAGAAGAATGTTCTCAAACGATGGAGAACATTCTATCCGGTACTAGTAAATGTGATGCGATAGCAATGTCATCTACTGGACTAAAAAAGAACTAAAATAATGTTGCATACTCCTACTAAATGATGTCACCACAAGTAAACTTTTTGTCAAATCATGACAATATTACTACCGCAGTCTACCAACGTTACAGTGGTGCTTTTGTGTGTTATTTAATTAAAGATTTTCTTTTCAATTCTTTAAATTATGTACTTTTTCAACTCACCGTTAATTTTTTTTATAATTCTGTAATTGGGTCGTGGATCCCGTGGGGGGGGGGGAAAGGTCGAGGCACCTCCAATTGGAAACCACTGGCCCAAAAGATGTTGATCATAGTTGATGACTTGTTGCCATAAGCGAAGATAGGCTTTAATGGCTGTGTGGGAAAGTGCACGATAATGATGATGATGATGCCATTACATATATATGATGTATGAATTATATAATAAGCTCCATTATTGATGCTGGAGGAGGACACCGTTCTATGGCGCCCCTCCCCCGTATATCATATTATACGTATCTGCCGCAGTATTACGCCAATATATCACTGGTTGGGTAAGATCAGCCACGGAGTTTGAATGTATTCATTCTGTTTGAAATTATCCTCTCATTTGGCTTTATATGTATGTACTGTACTTGGATTTCCAAGCATCGCGAACGAAATTTTGAGAAAATCTTGTTGCTATTTACTTACGTAGATTCCTCGGTACGAGCTTCCATAAAACACGTACGGCACAGACAAGGATATCTCTGAAGAGCTGACGTCATCCTGAGCCGGCAGGTACTGTTCCGTGCCAAACGGGAAAAGTTCGGACTTTGGCAGTGCCCCGACATGCGCTGCGAATAAAGAAACTGCCAGTGAAAATAGCAGAAGCCATGCACGGGAAGCCATCACCGGGGATCAGTGCCTCTTTGGTCCAAGTCTATCTATTATCAGAGCCACTTCGTAATCGAAGAAGGCAAATGGCTATTTCGCTTTCTAAGTAATCTCTCTCTCTCTCGAGGGAGATTTTTCGGTCACTTATCTATCACAGGGCGGTCAAAGGCACATCTCTCAGCGGTTGCGCGGCAATCTGATCGTGGCGGAGCTCGTGGATCAGCAAACATTTACTCAGTCGCTCGTTCGCGCGTTCAATAGCTGCATCAAAAAATGAGTTCATAGACAACAAGAATGAACTTCCGTTCCCATTGGCGCCAATCAACGAAAGCTTATCGCAAAAGTCAAGAAACGTGTTCCCTGGAGTTTGTCGTTGCTCCGATAATGAATCGGTTCGAACTCGTATTGTCCGTGATGTCCGAATCGAGTCCTTGATGGACAAGGTCGGCTGAAGTTCTCTTCGGTCGTAATCAGGCGTTGATATTACTAAATATCTTTCAATAATCGAGATCATCCTCATGAAACGTTACTTGAGAAGAGGAAGGAAGAGAAGAGAAAAAGAAAAAAAAATTGAAATCAAAGAGGAAGTATATCACTGGTTTCATCAACTATGGTTATTGTAAATAAAACCACTAATACCTGCAGGAAAATAGCCCAGATTGATAAAATCAAATGTATAAAAAAAATCACAATCCTGTCTCGTTTCATTTTTAGGAGGAGGACGCAAATGAGATGAATGTACTAACCGTGTCATCAATAGTGACAACTTTTCTAGTCTTTATACTAGGGGTTTTCAATCTTTTATTTCTTTTATTTTGACAAAAACATGACAAATTGGTACAAAAAGACAAAAACAGTAACACAAAACAAACAAAAAAAATAGAAAGATATATATATATATTAGGAACATTCCCTCTGTGACCCCCAGGGACTAGGGTGTCCGTCAGCAGGTCTATCAGAATAGAGTCTATTATTTGTTAATCTGTTAGAGCTCGAGTGCGCAGTACGGCCTCGTTCAGCGCACTCGAGCTTTAGGCTGCCGGCACACTACGGTTCGGCTGGCGCGGTTGATCTTATCAGCAACCGTGGAATTTCGCGTGAAACACACACTGCTGTTAGCAACCGGGGTTTTTTATTTTTTAATGTCACGTGACATCTCGGGATTGGCTAAATTATTTTCGCCAAGCTGAAGTTGGCTCCAGCTAGCATGCAAATTCGTGCTCATAAGCTGCATTGCAGTAAAACCCTCTCTTAACGGATACTCTCTCTTTTACGGACAAATAATAATTTAGTTGTATAATATATAAAGGTATGAATTTCAAGCCTCTTTTTAACGGTCACCCATTTTACATGGATTTCATTTTTTTGTCCTGTCCGTGTTCACAAAAAGGAGGGGTTTTACTGTATATACTAATAAAAATATTCATGTAATGAAATTTAATTTTCTGTAACAATATTTGCCGTTTGAAATTAATTCAGAGTAGAAGAAAGACAGCCTACAAGTTGACCCATTTTTGATGCTTTTACGATTCGTGACCAAATCGCACAAATTTTATTATATATCATGACTGGAATCATCATAATTAATTTAAATAACATATTTTTGAAGTTTAAAAAAATTGGCCATGAATTTAGCACGTTTTTCTTTGTAATTAAAGTAGATTTCCAATTAATTAAATTTCTAATTAATGGAAATTAAGCATAATAATTGTAATTTTGGGAAAAAAGGAAAAAATTATTTTCACCTATTTAAAAAAATATATATTTCTTTTGATGGTCAGGAAAAAAAAAATTCAGATAGGAAATCGGAATGAAATTTCTGAAAATTTCATGTTTTAAAAACTGTAAAAAATCAAATTTTAAAAAACATTATGATACAACATTATGAAGGGTCGTCTTAAGAGTATTATGGGCCCCCCGGGCCAAGTGGTTTTTAGGAGGCCCTACATGGTAAATCCTTTAAAATTTCAATCGGTTCTCATTTTTGGGAGGCCCCTCTTCTCTTGAGGCACCCGGACCGTGCTCGGGTGGGCCCATGCGTTAAGACAGCACTGACTGATGCCCCAAACTCCGAGCCAGACAGGAGCGCAAATGTTAACACTTCATCTCTCCTTCAATATTAAAACGGGGCGCCAAAATGCGTGCTTGCCCCGGCTGACCACGCATGTCGTTGTGGCCGTGTACATCAGTATGTATGTTGCAGGGTTTAAGGTACATACAGGGCCGCAGCTGGATACTTTTTTAACTGGAGCTAGCAAGCTTTTGGCGTCCCCGTATAAGGAAAGGTTAGAAGGAGTGGTGTTAAAGGGGCAATTCGGCGCCCCCTATAGTTCAGCACTCGATACAGTGGACCCGCTCTCCATAGTTGTGGCTTTGTGTGTGTATGTAAATTAAAAACTGCTTGAAAAGAACGGTAGGTGTGAAAATTGTCTTAGTGCACTCTTCTATATTACCGGCATACAACGTTTTGCCTAGATCAGCGGTTCTCATTCTTTTTTGACCCACGGAGCCCTTTCCAGTATATAATTTCTATGGCGGAGCCCCGTAGGCCTATTTTTTATTTATTCATCAAAGTTACTGATTTATTTTTATTCAAAAATATTAATAATTATTTTTTTTTAATTTACTGGTTCTTTTTTTTATTTTCCTCGAGGGCCGCGGAGCCCTTGGGAGTTCACACGGAGCACCGGTTGAGAACCGCTGGCCTAGATGGTTTTTTCTCATTGCAAAAACAACAGATAGACAGCCACATTCATATACGATACAAAAATAAATAACAAAAAGACAATAATGAAAGCAAAACACACACACAATGCAGCTCTTAGGGACATATTTCATCCCCGGTTCATACTTAGGCTTTTAATAAATGTTTCAAAAGTTTGATATGGAGAATTTGCAAGTATATAAATATATTCCTTCAAATGTCTGATTATTTTTACTTCTAATTTTTTATGAATTTATTATAAATGGTTGGGCCCCGTGGTAATTTGTACTCTTTTGGATGAGGTAACTAATTGGTTTTTTGCTAAAACGTTATAATCGGGATCCAATGCATTTCATTCAAGTGTTCTAAAATATACATCTCGGTTTTAGCGTAATCACGTTAGTTTATGAATGTCATTATAACCGAGTTTCAATGTATGCTCATGTAGGAAAGCAAAAAAATTTCCCTAGTTAGAAAAATTTAATTTTTTCTTCATTGGTTTTTTTTATTGTTATCAGTGCAAAAGCGCCAAACAAAGAATTAGTTTCCGTCGCATGGAACTTCACCATACAGTTCCTCGAATTTGTCTTCTCCTCCTCTCATTTTTTTATGGCAGCCTGAGAAGGAGAGCAATTCCTTTGTCCAGTGCATCCGAGATCCCATCACCCTCCTTGTCAAACCACTTAATAGACAATGGAAGAGAGCAACCGCAGGTCCAGCCGAACCGTCATCAGGGAGCTCAAGCCTTTGCAATACATGATGGCAGCTTTCCGGTTACCCCAACCGTCCCAAAAAATGTGGATTTTCTCGGTTGAAAAAACCGCGCTCAGCGGTTGCAGTTGTATCTGTGCGTTGCCAGAATAAAACTATAGATGATGCCTTCCCCCCCCCCAACCTCAACCGCGTGCAACCGCGCCGTAGTCAGGTCCCAGCCTTAAGGAAAGAGAATTCGTAGGCTTTGTAATCTAGTACGCTCCCCAGGCAAGTGAGAGGACGTGGATTCGATTCCTCACTTGGTAAGTTGAATTTGCATTCCTGGATTTATCTTCGCAACAACCAGCTGTTGAAATCCTCGTATTATGCTTTTTGTTAATAGCAAGACATGTACATTTACACTTTCTTATTAGTGTGATCAAATACAGGGTGGGCAAAAAATCCGTAAAAACTTTAAAAATTCATAAAAACCGGAAAAATAACCGAAATAAAAAACGGTTTACAGGGTTAGCATCGCTAGGTCACGGGAATTTTTTTAAGCCAGGAAAAAAGCTAAAAAAAGCCGATAGGTGGCGCTTACGTACACAAGTAAAAAGATACGCAAAAGAAAAGATACGCAAATAACGAACAGAATTCCTCCAAATCGTTTATTACAGCAGTACGAGTTTCAAGTGGCCACCACCGCAGGGGATAATACATTGCCTGCGAGTCACAAATCCAGCAACGGCAGAGTTCAGCAGGTTCACATACACGGTTTACCACGATGAAATGGTTGTGGATTAGGAGCGCAAGTTCTTATGACCGTCTTTGTAAATTTTATTTGCAAATTTCCACCGAAGTCGCTCGTACTAGCGCCACCTATCGGCTGTTTTGAGTTGGTTTTTTTCTTGTCTTAAACAATTCCCGTGATCTAGCGATGCTAACCCTGCGAACCGTTTTTTATTTCGGTTATTTTTCCGGCTTTTATTAATTTTTAAAGTTTCAACGGACTTTTTGCCCACCCTGTATCATATATAATTTTTTAAAATCAATATGTAAATTTTCAAACGTAACTCATGCAAAAACATACAAAACAAAAACAATAAAGCGCTGTGCATAGTCTGTAAAAATTGACTTCAGTAGACATACGTTCATATGCATACGTAGAACGGTTAAAAAATCCCAAAATCTTAATTTCTTGCAACAAGAATATTCATACAAAATCCGTGTACATCAATACTGTAATACATTTCATCAATTTATCACGATTGTCAAGCATCTGCATTTATTGAATAATTGCTTCATTGTTTATATATAACTTTTCAATTCTTTTACAATTTTTCTTCATAGTTTTCGTTTTAATCTTGTGTCCTCCCCCCCCCCTCCCCCCGGCTCTGTGTGACAATAGGAGATGAGGTCTGTAGGAACCTAGAAAAATATTGTTATAGACAGTTTGAGCATTTGCACTATTTCCTATTCAATAGAAATTCCGCCGGGACCAAAAAAACCAAAAATCGTTATAGGCAGGTTTATTATTATACACAGGTTTCACTGTATGTCGTAAATCAATTTAATTTCGGTTCTCTGAGAAATATCATGACCCTGGAATTCTGTTTAAAGGCTATTTATTTTGCTTGATCATTTATATACTCGTTTTAACTACGTTTTTTTCTGTTGGTTTTTACCTTGCATTGTATCGTGTTTTTGATTTCTGTTGATGCGTTTGTTTTTGTTAACACGCATTCGGGTTCACATCCATGTGTTTTCTGGCGTACTCTCATATCATTACTCCTTTCAATTTCACTGATTTATTGACCCACTGCCTATTGGGCTATCGTTGGTGCCGTCACGATGTACAGTGAGGGCACCTTGACTTTCGTGACTTGACTACAGTTTGTGTAAATAAATACATAAATAAATATTTCGATAAAACAAAGAAAATAGGAGAGCACTTTGAACATCGTTACCTGTCGCGCGTTGGTGGAAGACCACATCACGCGTTGAGTTGTTTTCCATCTGCATTCGAAAATTTATGACTTAGACCGCTTTTTTCTATCCCAGACAACAAACACGTCTCACACCTCGCAGACATTAAACGAATTTCCCCAAACAATTTATTCGGATCGGACGAATATCTAAATAATATTGATATGATTAATGACTATAATAGGAATCGGAGCTGAGTTTAAGTGGATCATCGCGAAACCACATTCCGATTCGTATGTCCGTGTTTGTCCGGCTATCTAGAAAATTCGTGAAGATCATGAAAATAAGTGGTTCTCCTTGGACGGAACGTGAGTCTCGTAATCCAATTGCCTGGTAAGTGAAACGCACTCGCACCCACAATGGGACAAAAGAGTAATGTTCCTTATGGAAAAAAATAGCGTAGATATATATATATATTTGTGATGACGTTGTATTCATTGCTCACCTTTTCTGTTTTTTTTCCTGCCCGATACCCATTCGGAAGGAAAATAAAAATGGAGAAGTGTTTTTTTTTGTCGGCACTTCCCCATCCACGATTGGATTGCAGCCAGAGAGTGAGACTTACGTACAAATGCTCACTCACTCACCGATTCCCCACCACCATCAACAGCAGGACCGTTTGAATACGAAGACAGAAGAGACATTTTAAGACAGTGGAAGTCGTCATGTCACAGAGACACAAGTAGGCAAAGCGCAAGTGGAACGATTCCCGAGTGGTGCAGAAGCTCAGATATTAACTCTGCCGTACAAACATAGTAAGAGAGAGAGAAAGTGTGTGTGTGTGTGTGTGTGCGTATGTGTCGCTTTCTCTCTCACCGTCTCATTCGGTCTGTGAGTGCATGTCTGTGTGCAAAGGATAAAACAAATCGTCGTCAGAGGACAGACAAAGGCAAAAGTGTGGGATTATCGGAAGTTTGCGCAGCGTCCAGCGTTGTTTACCGTATGCTTTTAGGGCGCAACACAGTTTGACGCGAAACTGTGTTGTGTTCCTAAACACATTGACGACCAACAATGCGCAGAGGTTTGCAGAGAAGGAGAAACCAGGACGCATTAACGTTGAGCCACCTTCAAGGTTATGATCCCGCGCACGGTAAGACTTACAAACTGATACTCCATCGATCACTTGAACTTTGAAGCTTTGGGCAGTAGGGGCAAGGGCATGGATCCCACATCTTGGTGCAGGGCCCCTAGGCCGAGATCTTTATCAGGCCCAAGCCAGACTTTTCACGGGCCCTTCTATAGTGAATTTATAACATGAAAAAACTGGAAAAAATGACGGTGATTGTCCAGGGCTGGAGCCCTGTCAGCCCCACCCTTGTGGGGGGCCATAGTCAAGGGTACTCAATAGTCAAGAAGAAACCAAGAAGGGTTGGAAAAAAGATCACAATAACATTTTCTTCGGAATGGGGGGAAGGAGTCAAATCACACTCTTTTTCATTTGAATTAATTCTCTTACAGTGATCTTTTATATAATAAACGGACATAGACTTTTATGATGATTGATAGTGTGATAGAAGGAAAGTCTTCGAGGGCCGAATCGTCTACAGAAATAAAGAGAGCCAAATCGTCGTCGTGGTTTGATGACGTAACATACGTAATACAGTAAAAGTCCGTTATAACGACAGTTCAAAATCAGAGGAAAAATTGTCGTTATAACGGACTTCTCGCTATGAACGCATTTTAGTTTTTTTGCACTGTGCGAACATAAATAGGGGTAAAAAAATAAACCAGATAAACTCACGTTTTCATTTGAACTACTTTTGCTGAAATAGGCACGTAGACCTAGTTGCTTATGCATATACAATGTCGGATTGTACAACGAAATTTTGCACTTTATAGAATGCAGCCGTTTCTGCAACTGGAGTATTCGTTGCATTAGAAAAGTGTCCAATAATATTTAAGGCAAAGAAAATGATTACGACCTGTTTTCCAGGTGTCCAGTTTTGGAAGATTCCAAGAAAGTCGAGATGAGGGGTGGAGTTGAAAGGATTTTTCAAGGGAAATAACGACACAGAACCAGAGGTCGTGCCTCACTTACCCAACCAGCACACCTACAGATAAAATTATGTCTTTTCTACCTTCTATATGGATAACAAGAAGATACAGCATGTGGTCTTCTTATCTATGTAGGAGGTACTGACATTCCCCGTTTATCGAATAGGTGAAGATATTTAAAAGAGAGTCACTTTCCAGTCCATTTTTATGTATAATTCTTTATAGAAAGGTCGAAGGAAAACATGCTTTTCGGGAATTTCCGTTGTCGTTATATCAAATATGTTCTTATTTTTCATTCATAAATACAACAGTAACTCGCTGTAAGCGAATATATTTTGTATCTTTAACATTAGCTCTTGGACAATCACTTGCGAATTATTAGTAACAGCGAGATTATCGTTATAAGCTGTACTTGTTTTATAACGGATTTTTACTCTACATATTACTCCGAATAAACATATTACACTACGAAAAATTTCTCAAGAACTAGATTCGTTAATTAGACACTCTAATGAGATACACATGCCCAATGAGCTCGCACATTTGATTCTAACCTTGATAAAGTATTTTAAATTGTATTACATGTATTATAATCGAACTAATAAGCGTTATACAATCTCGTAGCATCACTGCACATTGACACACCCTTTCGGTTTCTTTAATCTAATTTTCCCATATTTCAATATCAAATCGGTATCATTCAGTGACATGCATTCGTAATAAGAAAATTCAAGCATTTACTTCACTTTAAAATATGGAAGACAGATGCTAGTCCAGCAATAACACGAAACAAGCGCAACTCTGACAATATAAATACGTTAGGGCTATGCACATACACATGCACAACACGTTCTTACATTAACCGATTCTTTAGAAATTCCGCAAAGGAATGTATATGAGTTGCACATGTACGGTTAAGGAATACTAGTGGCATGCACTGAAGATCTGAACACGAGAGAGAATTGAGCTTCGATGAGCTATAAATGCAAACAATGAAGTGAAACATGGCGAATAAAATCGCGAATGATGCTGCCACAAGTTTGAACGTGGATACACCTTTTATATAAGTACATTCCAGTGCAGTATATACGCGGCCGGAATATTTATATAACCTTTCTACCAACTTATGAATTATCAAGTAGATTTTTTTCTGAAGTTCAGTGATATTCAATCCGGGACCGCACTTACCAGATGCGGAGCCCAGTGCGAAACAATAGTGGGGCCGTCTACATAATTTCGGGCCCATTAGCCCCGATTTTATATATTTTATGAAAGGGAAATCAGCATCCAAAAATTCATACACTATTACAAAATATAAGATTGCTGGAAAATATTTATACAAGGACATATAGATACAATTAAATGTAAATTAACAAATAATGTTAATAAAAATTTGGAACCGAAGGAAATTTTAAATTAATGAGAGAAATAAATCATCCCAGAAATAAAAACATCCATGCCCGACCCGGGATTCGAACCCGGGTCGGGCATGGATGTCTACTAACTCTAGCAAATTCCCTGGACAGATCCTAACGACCTCTTGGGAAAACGTGCTGATCACGTTATTATTATCTACATATATAAAATTGATTTTCTGTCTGTCTGTGTGTGTGTGTGTGTGTGTGTGTGTGTGTGTGTGTGTGTATGTTCTCTATACAAATCTACAATTTTAGATCGATCGTCGCCAAATTTTGCATATATACCAAATGGGACCCGACTTGAACGATAGGCTACTTTAAAATTTCGTCAGACTAGGGCAAATGCCCCAAATGGGCAAAAAACTGTCCGGCAACAATGGTTTTTGGGCCTCAACAATCACTTTCCGAACGTTTACTTTGGTTACCGTGGTTCCCTAGCAATGCGTTTCAGACGTGTATATCCGTTTACAACGGTTTGTCACTTCTTTAATCCTGTTAGTATATGTATGATAGTTTATGCCTTTATAATGGTTTGCCACATTTTCAATATACTCTCAGTAATGAGGCTTTTTGAATAGACGTCATAATAATCATCAGCATCGCTTTGAGAGTCAATAAAAGGGTGATCCTCATAGAAATCAGTGCTAAAATTTTCGATTTTACTGTAGAAATGCGGAAATTAGTGGGATTTTCCGCCACATCAATGATTTTACAAATTGTATTGAATTCTCGATTTTTGAAATATTCAGTTCGCTTAGAGATATACGAAGCCCAGGAGATTAAATATGAAGTAATTAGCCAAACCTATACTTTTGAGTTGGATATTCGAGCAATATCATTGATTTCATTTATATCTGCTCAAGTATGAAAATTAATGTCTCCATATTGTCTCTTTTGATATTTATTTGCATAAATTCATGTGGGTTAGGATATTTTAAAATTAGTTATGAGCCCGTGAAAAAAGCATCGAAAAAATTTCACAGCTTTAACTAAGGATTTTTGGAAGCTGGAACAGACAGATGGATAACTTGAAGTTCAGGGGGGGGGGGATCGAAATACCTAGCGCCCCTTAAAAAAAGAAAAATATACATTCATTTCTGTGTAAATCTAGATTTGTTTATTTCATGAATCGCGCAGGTCGCCATATTGGTTAACTTGGACACGGTTTGTATGTCCCTCAAGAAAAAGAGAGGGAGATATCACGTGATCCAAAAAAGCCTCATTGAAGAAAACCCGGGCAGCGCCGGGTATTATAGCTAGTCTTATATATAAATGCGAAAGTATGTATGTATGTATGTATGTATGTATGCTCTTTATACAAATCTACAGTTTTAGACCGATCGTCGCCAGATTTTGCATATATACCAAACAGGACCGGGATTGAGCCGTAGGCTACTTTAAAAGTTCGTCAGAGCTGGGCAAATGCCCGAAATGGGCGAAAAACTGTCGGGCAACAATGGTTTTGGGGGCCTCAACAATCACTTTCGGAACGTTTACTTTGGTTACCGTGGTTTCCAACAATGCGTTTCAGACGTGAATATATGCCTTTACAATGGTTTGTCACACCTTTAATTCTGTTATTATAACAGTTTATTCCTTTATAACGGTTTGTCACTTTTCCAATCCTCCCAGTAATTGAAGAAAACCCGGGAAGAGCGCTGGGTATTTCTGCTAGCCTATATACAGGGTATCCTGTAAGTGCTAATGCGGCCTTTATCTCATCAACCACCCATCTGGCACCGAAAAATGGCAGTTCAAGACAAGATCAACGAAAAAATCCTAAAAATTATTCCGGGAGACTCCACATCTTACAAAATCGTTGACACTGTCACAGACACAGCGCAGATAGTTCTGTATCCTGCAGAATTTCTGAACTCTGGATATTCCGGGTGTGCCACCACACAACTTGACCCTCAAAGTCGGAGCACCTATAATGCTTTGCGAAGAAATTGCACAATTACATCGTTGAAGCAACGATTCTAACTGGATGTGCCAAAGGAGAAGACGTCTTCATTCCAAGTATCCCAATTACGAGGTATCACTGAAGAAATGCCATTCACTTTCAAGCGATTACAGTTCCCGATTCATTTAACTTTTGCCATGACAATCAACAAAGCGCAAAGCCAGTTGTTAGCAGTGGCAGGTATCAACCTACTTGAGCCCTGTTTTTCACACGGACAGCTTTTCGTCGCCTGTTCGCGTGTTGGTAATCCCAAAAATTTGTACATCTACACACCAGATGGACAAACAAAAATACTGTGTAGCCACAAGCAATTGTCTGAAGTTTTTAATTAAATGTTTAAAAATGAAAGTAATTTTTTCTTACTTAATGCAGAAATATTTTGATTAAGAAATAATTAATAAGCTATACATATATGCATTTTTTACGGGGCGGGCAACGTCGCCGGGTATCAGCTAGTCACACTGGTTTGTCACACCTTTGATTCTGTTATTATAACAGTTTATTCCTTTATAACGGTTTGTCACTTTTCCAATCCTCCCATTAATTGCAGAAAACCCGGGAAGCGCCGGGTATTTCTGCTAGCCTATATACAGGGTGTCCTGTAAGTGATAATGCGGCCTTTATCTCATCAACCGCCCATCGTATAGGTATAGTTTCAATTTAAAAAATGCATAAAAGGCGTTTGAATAATATTCGCTGCACAAGCTGGACGTATGACGTCACTAACAACAAAGAACAACAACTACCCTGACAAAACTGGGAATAAAAATGTTCAACGCCAGCTGATGAACTCAATGCTTGCCTCAAATCATCAACACACTGGCACGAAGTTAAAAAATTATCATTATCCACCAACATGCGAGTTCAAGTGCAAAATGACTCAGCACTGCTATCATTTTCACATCAGTTGATTAACCAGTAGACCCAAGCACTGGACCGATTACGTTCCCAAATGGATTTTGCCAGTTGTTAAACTCAGTTCAAGAACTTGCAGACAAAGTCTTCCCAAACATTCAACAAAATGACCAAAACCATGAGTGGCTTTCTGAGAGCGATTCTGGCACCGAAAAATGGCAGTGTGAACAAGATCAACGAAAAAATCCTAAAAATTATTCCAGGAGACTCCACATCTTACAAATCGGTTGACACTGTCACAGACATTTAGTTCTGTATCCTGCAGAATTTCTGAATTCCTTTGGATATTCCGGGTGTGCCACCACACAATTTGACCCTCAAAGTCGGAGCACCTATAATGCTTTTAAGAAATTTGGACACACCGAGACTCTGCAATGGCACCAGACTCTGCGTGAAGAAATTGCACAATTGCATCATTAAAGCAACGATTCTAACTGGATGTTACAAAGAAAAAGAAGTCTTCATTCCACGTATCCCAGTTATCACCGAAGAAATGCCATTCACTTTCAAGCGATTACAGTTCCCGATTCGTTTATCTTTTGCCATGACAATCAACAAAGCGCAAGGCCAGTCGTTAGCAGTGGCAGGTATCAACTTACTTGAGCCCTGTTTTTCACACGGACACCTTTTCGTCACCTGTTCGCGTGTTGGTAATAGCAAAAATTTGTACATCTACACACCAGATGGAGAAAGAAACATATCGGGTATTATCCACAAGCGATTGCCTGAAGATTTTAATTAAAATATTTAAAAATAAAAGTAATTTTCTCTTACTTGATGCAGAAATTTTTTTGATTAAGAAATAATTAATAAGCTATACATATATAAATTTTTTGCGGGGTGGGCAACGTCGCCGGGTATCAGCTAGTTATTAATAATTCCAAAACCAATTAAAATTAGAACGGATCAAGTGAGAAATTGTCTGAGAACAGTAATGAGAGAAAATTCAGAATCCATGAATTGAAAATGAGAGGAAAAATAATTGACAGGCATAATTTCATCACTTATGAAAATTCAGAACATATGAAAGAAATGATTCCAGAACTGATGAAAATTCTGAATTTATTGAAGCACCGATTGCAGAATTGATAGAGATTTTCAAAATTTATGAAAGAAATAAAATTCCAGAATTATTTCTTTCTAGATGAAAATGCAGATTTGCAGAATTGATGAAAATTCAGAATTTATAAAACTGTGTTAATAATAATTTTAGAAATTATTATTATCTTGAATGCGGGGCCACCTAAACTCGGGACCCGGTGCAACCGCACCTGTCACACACCCCTTAAGGGCGGCTCTGATTCAATCCTAAATTCCATGCCACTTTTACAAAACAGATTGAAGTTGAACCGCAAAAATTCAAAGTTTTTATCTGCACTTGGATCCTCGTTCCATCGTACTACAACTATACAATATTGTTCATCGGGACTCCGAGTAGGCCACAATAATTTTTTTCCACCCATGTCCTCACATAACTACCCTCATACGGCCCACACATGAAGATATATTTTCATCTGTGGATTTTCTCAAACTTAACCATGTAATTAATTTCACAAACGAATCAATACATTTCTCACATTTCGGAGTGGGGGGGGGGGGGACCCATTCCTCCCCAACTACAACCTTGAGGGTGCTTACTATTACTAAAGCCCTTCAGGCCTGGAATGCCTTTCAAACGGAGAGAGCTACAGATCCTTGCAACTTAGATATAACGGAGTAATAAAGTGACTATGCCTAACAGGATGCAGTAAAACTGCAGCGCCTTAAATGATAATTGAGTAGAACTACAAAAATTTTAATTTTTTTCCGTTTAATTTTTGTACGGCCTAAGGAAAAAAAATTCAAACTAGTAAAATTTGATTCATTTTTACCGGAAGAAATTCTTCTCTTAAAATTTGGGTAGAAATTCACCGAGATATTGGTGATTGAGGTTCTTGATTTTTGTCATTTTTTTACAATCAACTTTGAATCTCTTTATCTTAACGCTTATAAGTTGAGGAAAAAAGAATTTTAATCACTATCTCGACGATTTTTTATTTGGTAAACCGAAAGCTACCCAGGGCACATCGCCATATGGCAATATCGGCTCATTGTCCTCACGGACTGAATATACCTCTGGCAATTTATTTATAAAAACATACACATTACAAAATACATTATAATCATAACAAGTATAAAATCATAATCTAAGCATAAAATCAGTTGCAAGATCACAATCTGCTTATACAATCGGAAATCAAACATATTATCTCTCCCCTATATCGCATATTAAATCTTAATTCGAATATAAACTCCTAAAAATCGCATATCGAAATCAATAATGAATGAGATTTCAATTCCGGTTTTTTATCGAGTTTTTAAGAAGATAGATTTCTTGCGGTATCGACGTATCGTGATAATGGGCTGAAAATCGCAAAAATTTCACGTATTTTTCTGTGGCAGCTCTGCCCTTCAACTTAGAGCAACGTAATTTTGTGTTATTGTTGCATAGGCCCTAGAGTATAATTATCGTTTTTAATTGCGAATTTCGGGGAATACCTGTGTATGTAAAAGTAGAAATAGTCGGTATCAATACTCACCCCGTGTCTGGAGTGAGAGTTGTCTTGGCTTTGAGTCATAGCAAATAACACATTTTATGGACGAGGTGCGAATCGCCAGAAAGAGAAAATTTTAAAACTGATTTCGCTGATTTCACAAATAATCGTTTCTCAACCTGTCTGAAAGTAAGGACGGTAAAATGTCTGAAAATTTTTGACGGACAACTAGCGTCCCGTATTACGGGACATTCCTATAACTTTCGTTGATGAGAATTTTTTTATAAATTTGTCCCGTTTTTTTAATGATACTGATTTGAATATGTAATATTTACTGAAGTCGTGAATATGCAGCGTATTATCATAATATAATATAAATTATATTACGATAATTGCGCGCAACATTTATAAATATTTATCAGCGTCAACTTTTTTTCGTAATTTTTCAGCTATTTTAATTACGATTGCTGATTGTGCCTATTTCTGGCCATGTTTTTTATGACAATTGGCGATATCGCGTATATTACGGATTATTATAGTTTAAGATCCCAGTTTACCGTATTTTTTTCAATGAAATATGATCATGAGATCATGTGAATTCTTTTTTTGCTACGATTTGTAGCAGCCTTTTGTTTTCCCACCCTTCAGCAGTTTTAGCAGTAATTAGCAAATTACAGTTTAAGGAAATAAATTAAATTTTTTGTCAAAATTTAGTGATATCCCGTATTTAGGATCGCAATTTCCTACATTTTACACGATGACATATGGTAAATCTGAGTATTGAAAGTATAGTTTTTGAGTAAAACCCCTCTTAACGATAACCGCCCAAATTCGGTCACTCTTCTTTTACGGCTAAATAATAATTACCCCATGAATGATAAAAGTATGCATTTCAAACCCCTGATTAACGGTCACCACTATTTTACTATTTTACGGATGAATTTTTTTGTCTCTTCGGTGTTCATGAGAAAGGAGTTTTACTGTATTGCCAATATCAATTAAAAATGGCGAATAATTTTTCATTCAGACTTAAATTATCAACTCTGCCTGCGGGCCACCTATGTCATCGTCTCGGACCATAGGTCGAGAAACGATGCATAAATGGTAAAATCAAGTGTGATATCACTTAATTTTCCTCAATGAAGTTTATCCGTTAGACCAGTGTGTGATTCTTAACCTTTTTTCTTTCCCGCACCCCTCACGTTGGTTGCAGTGCAACTTACCTTCCCTCTTTTTTATCTGTTAGAGAAAACTCAATTTTCCTGTAATTAAATACATTAATTATCCATTAATTAATTTCTATGAATTATTTTACATATTATTTAATGCCCTTTTCGGCTGTGGCTAATATTTAATTTTGGCTTTTTTTCTTCTTTTTTTTTTTAATAAATTCAAAACAAAACTGAAAAAAAAAGGTACTTTATTTTCAAAGGTTTTTGAGATTTGGAAAAATCGATTTATGTTGAATAGTTCTTCACTTATTGATTCCAGCCGCAATAATTGGGGCCAGTCGTCCACTTCGATCTACCACGAGCCATACCAAGTCGAGTGTATTCGCAGGACAATTAACAGCGGTACTGCACATACCCGCGACTTGTTTTTGTTCGTGGTAGCTTCCAGTGAACGGCCGGCCTAAATTAATATTTCTTTGACACTTGACTAAACCGCGAAATAGTTTAGGTAATTAATGGTATTTTTTCACAACCGAAAATGGAAAACGACCGCCTAATCGAAAAAAGAAGCTTTTACAACGTGAATTTCGCGTGACTAAATCAAGAGATGAGGTGTCGAAATATTGGTATGCTTCATATTTTTTCAAGAATTGAAAAATTCAATTTTTATCATCATTTCAATTTTTCCGAGTAATCAATCAAAGGTGTTTTAATTTTTTTTCCATCTCGCACTCCCAAAAATGCTTGATACTGGCTTCGAGAGCTTTTTTTTTACGCTTATTTTTAAAATCGGGTGTTAATAGCAGAAAGGGGGAATGCGATGCATCCTAAAAAGTAAGAATAAGCTTTCTGACATTCTGGATGATGAATTTTTGCTCGTCTAAGATACATGAAATCAGTAGGCTTTCTCGATATTAGCGTAGGTGAACAGGAAAGAAGTGTAATTTCTCGCCACCGGGAATCGAACCCTGGACCTCTTGCCTACCGGGCAAGCACACTGACCATTATACCATAGAGAGACGATCCCTTTTTCCTTTAAACAAGCACAGTACCGTCACTTCCTGAGTAGAGACGTTTTAGCCTCATTTTAACTTCACTCGGCATAATATCCAGAAAGCCTATTGATTTCTGCATTCCGTTGGACAGAAAAGCTACTACTAAACCAGACATGCACCTCGTCCATATTTCTCTGCGGAACTTCTAACGAATTGGCACAAGTTGGAATGTGTGCGTGTAGTGAACCTTCCGTGAAGTTTGTTTCTGTGTCATGTTTGTTATGCGTAGTGCTGTCATCTGCAATAAATTTTTCTAACTATGCTTGAAGTGTAATGATTGAATAGTATAACGTTGTAGGTCAGTTGCTCTCTGTGGCGAGACTTTTTAACTGGGAGATCGGCTCCTCATGGACAGAAAAGCTAACTGAAGATGTCGAGGTGTGAAAGAGCCGCCCTTAGGGGTGGGGGACAGGTGCGGTCTCACCGAGCTCCGCGTTTTTGGGTAGGGTGCACTGAAGGTAACAATTTCTTTCATAAGTTCTGCATTTTCATCTAGAAAGAAATAATTCTGGAATTATTTCATAAATTCTAAATTTCCATCAATTCCGAAATTGCATTTCAATAAAATCTGAATTTTTATCAATTCTGGAATTCTACATTAATTAAATTATTCAAATTATTTCTTCCATTTATTCGGAATTTTAGAATTACTTCTTTCATTTTCTGAATTTTCGATCCCCCTCACCCTCAACATATATAAAATCGGCGCAAAGGGACATTGAAATTATTAAGTCGCCTCTGGTGCCGATAATTTTTTCGCATTGGGGCCCGTGTCGAAGTGTGAGTAAAATACAGAATACGCAAATACTTTAGGGAAGACAGCTTGAACGGTATGAAATTTATTTTTGTCCGAACTACACTCGGGATGAGCTAGAATTGTCAGATAACTCACGACCGAGCTCAACTCGGAAGTAACCGGGAAATGATTAAAAGACATATCCACGAAGAAAACTGAGAATAAGTCGATGCACTGTCATCATCAGTAAGATGATAGTGAAGTGAAACTTCGGTTAACGAGCTCAATTCGTTCCGCTCATTATTCGAATCCCTCGTAATTCGAACCAAACTTCCTCATAGGAAATATTAGGAACTCGGATAATTCGTTCCACAATTATTTATTCGTATAAAAATGACTAATAAAAACGGCATTAAATCAATATTATAACTCAATAATGATATAATAAATAATACAATAAAATATATAACATAAAAACGCCATAACTAAACGTGCAATAGGATAATGTCTGCAAATTTACTTATTCTAAACGACGGGAGGGGGGGGGGGGGGAGGACTATATCGTTTAGGATGATTTACGGACTTTCTGTTGTTTGCGAATTTATTCTTTTTGTCATTGAAAAATAACCTATCCAATGACACTTGCTTTTGACTCCTTTTTATGATTTCTCGGAAATGGGAAATTGTGTTGTCATTGGGCAGAGTCATTGCTCTCTACAGCTATATATGATTGGTTCTTTTTCTTACAAAAGTTTGCACAGATCCCCCCCCCCCCCTCTTTTACACATTTCTCTAATCTCATTTGAAAAGTGAGGACCTCGCCTCACTTCTCTCTTCCTCGAAAGAGACACCTTCGAAAAGCTCTTGCTGTTGCGTGCAATGGAGATCCATCAGTTCATCTGTGGTCATCTCCTGGCCACGGTCCGCCTTTAGTCCTTGAATGTCATTGCACATCCAGTCCCATGGTCTTCCCCCAAGGACACAATTTCTTCGACAAATGTTGGCTTCTGTTCATGAGCTAGTCCCTCAAAGTCACGTTCAATAAAGCAATCAGCAACCACAGTTTTCTCCATGCTAAATTTAAAAGAACTTCAAGCGCACATACTCGTGGTTACAAAGCGACATATAGTTTCGTATCGCAAACGGTCACGCCCACACGTGTGTTCATTTTCCGAGTGAGGCACTCTGACCCGAAACTGTAGGGGAGAATATCACCCACAACTCCGTAGTGTGTGTGGACGGGAGCGAAAAACCACCAGCTCAGTTGTGATAACATGAAAATAAATAAACCAAGCGCGAGTCAAAATCTGTTCAAAATTTCTGGTCGTTATGGGAATTACTTGTTAATCGAATCATCGTTAACCGAAGTTCCACTGTATTGAAGTGGAAAAATATCATTTCTGTTTTACCGTATTCCTCCAGAGAGAAAGAGAGCATTCTTTATGCCACTAGTGTACACAGTACTTTTCCCCCTCAATCAATACGGAATACCTACCTGAAATTCCGCTAGCAATAAATCGATCTTCGTTATCAGTAAAAGACTTTACCATAAGTATTACAGTGGAACCTCTCTATAGCGGACACTATGGGATCAAAATTATTGTCCCCAAAGGAGGAGTGTCCGTTAATACATAGCGAAATACATTGAGGTCCTGTTTCATAGACAGGTGTCCGTTATGGAGGTTCCATTATATTGACATTTGGTAGTGGATTAGGCATTATCCAACAGCTAAGCAATGAAAAAGTCAACGAACAGTAAAAATGCATCAGATTCGGACGTTGTCGAGGCAAACGCGGAGGTGAAGACTGTCACGAGGGTTCATAATGGTAATCACTCATCGCAGCTGACGTTAAGTCGCACATAATTGTGGAACATGTCACCGGAGAGTAAAAGAAAGTCTTTCCCGCGAAAGTTAATTTTAGGGAAGGGCTCTTCCCAACAACACATTTTCTGTTCCGTCATGTTACTCCCCCCCCCCCCCCAACCACCATCAGCCTTCTCTTCTTTTTTGAAAAGAGTAACAATAATGTCACAGTTGCATTTCAAAAATGCTGAATCAGTATAAATATAATTGGATTCGATTCCAAAACTTTTTTTATTTCACTTCTTATTACACAAATACCAACATATATAATACGCAAAAACACACACACATAAAACCAACAAACACTTTGTGACCTCAAGGGACTGAAATACCAATACAAATGCACGGCCACAACAGGCAAAATGCACAACGAGGTGGCTGAAAAAGAATGATGTTCATAACAAATATATATGGATGCCATATATTTCTAAAACAAAGCAACCCAATTAAGAGTCCAATTACATTAACTAAAAACTATGTATATGTGATGAAATATGATGTTCTGCCCATAAAAGATATATACAGTCAAACCTCGTTAGTGCGTCACTCGGTTAACACATGACTCCGCTTACCGTGTTACTTTTTGGAAGTCCCAATTGTCCTCAGGCAGGAACTGGCACAGCTATGGCTTACTCCGTTTAACGAGTCACTCCGCTTACTAAGTCATATTTTTGCTCTCCCAAGAGTGACTCATTAACGAGGTTTGACTGTATTTATGGTTTTCTTATCTAAGTATGGATAGGATAGCTTGTCAATTTCCGAACATGTTTATCGTGTTTCTTTTTAAACGCATCAATTGTCTTAGGGCCCTTTCACACGGAGCGGATGCGGATCCGGAAGAAGTTTTAACAATTGGAATATACTGCGCCTTTCAGACGAGCCGAAAAATCTCCGCACCTAGGAAATGTTCATGCGGGTCCGGACGTCGTCCGCATGTGTCAAAACCAAAGTGCGGGCTCCGCATCCGCACATAGAAGTTTTGACAATAGGTTTATTCGGAGCTATTCACACGATGCGGATGCGGAGCGAATTCGTCCGCATCTTTGGCTACTTTTTGAAGGTGATTTTGCACGGAATTTTTTTAATTATTTGCCATAAATACCCTTAAAAACACCATATGATGGTCCCTGCTCATTAATATAATGTACCTACATACGTCTATCCCTCCGTTTCCTTCTGAGATGGAGATATAGCAACTTTAACTGCCTTTTGTCCATATTTCACAATTTTATACAATAAAACCTGCCAACAATGGCCACTGACGGGACCAAAATTATAAGCCGTTCTGTTCATTACGAATATTTAATTGACTACATACTTTAATAACTTTTTAAATTTAATTTAAAAATTTTAATTTTTTTTCTTTTTAAATTTTTAAAATTATTTAAAAATATAAATATCTGAAATATTATTTTAAATATTTGTTATTTTTTTAAATTTTTTAACTGTTAATTTTTTTTAAACTTTAAAAAAAATACTTTTATTAAACAACCTTATCCGCGTACGGTGTTCACTCAGGGCCGGATTAAGACGTTTGAAGACCCTAGCACTTGAATATTTTTGGTGGTTCCCCCGATACCTACAAGTTTATTTTACTCGATATTCAGTCTATAAACTGAAAAAATGAAATTTTATATTTCAGAAGTGAGACTAATCTAAGGATGGGATTTCACTCTAAAAGGTGACCGGAAAGTTATTTTATAAAACTTGAAAAATGTAACCAATAAACACATCTGTTACATTCGAGAGAACTTAACTGATCCGCCTATTGGTTGCATTTTTGAAGTTTTATAAACGAACTTTTATAGTGTAAACCCGGCCTAAGACAGAATCGTGATGTGAGTATTTCTAAGCACAGGCATTTTGAAAGTCTCTACCCTTTCCCTTTTTTACTACTTGCAAATTCTTTGATATCTCCTGAATTTTTTTTTCCTTTTTTTTGGAACATCGAAAGATTTGGATGTTTTTGGATTTGATTTTTCGAACATTGGATGTTTTTGGAATTTTTTTTCCATATTTTTCCGAAAAGACGGATTTTTTTTTTCAAAATATTTTGAAAATATTTGAAGACATTTTCTCCCATCGACTACTTGTGAGGATCGGAATGAAAACATCTTTATTCCCATATTTTATGTGGCTCTAGATTACACCACCAAAGAATGCCTCTAGGCTGCCTATGGCCACTGAATCAGGGGTGAAGGAGAAAAATAATTACAGAAATTGCGAAAAAACAGTTTATATGCACGAATTTCGCGCTCGAATTCTTCAGCGCTCGTTTGAAAGGGTATGCGGACCCGCGTCCGCATCCGCTCCGTGTGAAAGGGGCCTTAGAATTCACTACCCCCGGAGGTAAGCTATTTTGTTTATTAACTACCCTATTAGTGAAAAACTCTGGGACACCACAACCTGGAAGCGTCCCTTACTTAATGATACTGGTGTCCCCTTGAGGAAGCAGTTGATTGACGCTGTAATGATAGTTCATGGTCCATCATATCCATCCCGTTGAATTTCATTTGCGTTCTTCCAATGTAAACATTTTCAAAAAATCAAGTTTCTCTTCCTAACTCAAGCCTTATGTGCTAACAAGAGCACGCGTGGCTCTTCTCTGCAGCCCTTCGACCAAAAAAAATTGTATGTTCTTTTTTTCATTTTTTGACACAGAATAAAGTGTTCCAGAATCTGTCACGAAGCTGGGCTGGAAGAGATCTCGGCAACGGGTGGCAAAGTTCTGGCGTTCATTCATTCAGTCCTTCAACCAAGTTATGTCCCTTTGTTGGTATGGTTTCCAAAACCTTATGACATACTCCGGTCTAGGACGAAAAAAGCCCAAAAAAAGTGGAAAAATTACTTTAGAAGAACGCGAAGAGACCTTTTTGAGAATGAAACTAAGTATTCTATTCGATTTTTGACAACCGGTGAACAATTGCCAGAAAATATAAGCCGCTCGTCAATAAGAATACCCAGATCTGTGATCCTAGTTGCATCCGGAACAATAACACCATTCAACTCGTAAATGAACGGTCCTTTCAGCAGGCTTAAAGGAGTTAGTCTAAAATTCCATCAAAAACTTCAACTTATGAATATCCCTTTATTGGCTTTCGTCGATTGACTGATAACCGCCACGAATGGCTTCTCCCTGTTTTGGTCACAAACTAAAATGATCTTCAAAGCCGATGATGAGAATACGTCATTCGCATCCATCGCTAGAGTTCGTATATCGGGATGTAAATACACACATTCTTGATAGGAACAGTCGAGCTTGTGTTCGCCTAACGAAAGATTAACTCGCACAGACATCCTTGAAAATAAAACTAGAAAAAAAAGAACCAGGCATCGTCGAAAAAGTCAGGTTAAATCGGCTTCAGGGGTGGTGTCATCGAAATCTCGAACGTCACCAGCAACACGAGACGGTCTCAAAAAGAACACGAACACCGTCCTCTTCTTATTTTTAGTCGAAGAAGAAAAAGAAGATGATGATGATTCCGTGTCGAGATATGAATGGCGCTTTTTGTTTTGCGAAACATGAGTTCATGTGAAACGATTAAAATCTACTTACAAATAAAATAAATAAATAAATGGATGGAGGAAACGATAATATTTAAGGAAAAGATGCGAAAGTAAAATTTCCCCCCATTATTAATTGGAAAAGATTGAATTCTTCAAATGAAATGTGCATTTGTGAACAGCTTCTCAAGTGTAAAAGGTTTTGTTTACCTATACACTAGCGTCAGGTGTCACTTTCACCTTAAAGGTGAAGTGTCACAAGAAAGTGACTGTGTAGGTACTTTTCTAGGGGCCATTTTATTCCGAGATTATTTCTCTCGATTTAAGGAGATTGCTCTTCTTGTAAACTCTATTTAGGCACTATGCGATTTCAGAAGGCCGATCGGGTCTTGGCAGAGCACGTCGTAGTGCTTCTATTTGCTTCTTTTTTATTACGAGACCAAATCGCAGTTGTTTTATGACAATTTTTCAAAGGAATTAAAAGATACAAAAATATGACACATTCCTTTTCTACATAATCTTCAGATTTTAGAATACGTATTCCCCAACCAATTAGCAGATGTTTATTTCTTCTTCGAAGAAAAAAAGGAAATGTACGTAGAGCAGAGTCAGTAGCACACGTGCTCCTCCTCTTCTGCATCATCTTCAGATCACTGTCCCCCCTACCCCGAATGCCTCTTTAAGCAGTTGAAGCGACAGTTAGAATAATATAGAGAGCGCGCGAGGGGTCACAATGTGAAGCAAAGATCGGAGTTACGTGACTCCGGTCAAAAGGCTGGTCAGGAAATGTCGCTTGCAATGCTTTCTTTATGGTTCTATTCGTATGACGATTTACACGTGCTGTCTTATTTTTGATTAGAATGGTCAGCACTGGCGCAGCTTTCGGATGTTCTAGGAAAGGGGGACCAGTATCCTTTCACAAAGGAATACTTTTTTGCTTATTCCCCTTCTTATAAATTAAAAATTGAAATATTAAATTGTCGATTCAATGGATTTCTGACGTAGTCTCAGTTTTTAACGATTCCCTTTTGGATTTAATTCAATTAAAGTTCAAAGTTTTGGTAAAATTCAAATGTTACGAACCAATATTAAATGTTTTAATAGAATTTTTGGTAATAAATAATTGAAGTAACGAGTTTTATTAACTTTTAACTGAAATATACGTCTCCGCAAGATTTGGCGAGCTAGTGAGTTTATTCGAGTTTCGCTCAACTTGAAGAAAATATGCTTTTCAGAATGAGGAATTTATGGCAAATATTTTATTTAAATAGAATGTAATGAAAACTCACCCTCTAGACAATGGCATTTTTGCATAAAAATGTATAACTACCTCTAAAAATAGTATTTTTACCTCTCTTCACGCCTGAGATAAAACTATTACAGAAAAGAAATTTTTTTATTGATTAATTTCTGTTTGTTGTATGTGAAATTGCCCTCAAACAAGAAAATCAATTAATTAATTGATTAATTAATTTTCAGTTAATATCTTTATTAGGAGCATCTGATTTAATATCTGAAGTCACTATGTGTACCTCAGATGTTAACTTGAAGAAAGAATCATTCTAAAACCTACTTAATCCCTAAAAACAATGAAGATTCGCCTATGTATACTTCTGGAGCGAAGAGGTTATGCATATGTCACATGTAACATAAATTTACGTACTCTAAATTATTACATATATACGCTACACGAAATTTCATTTCTTATAATTTAGAAAAGTACTGACGTTGAGGTATTGCAATTTTCTTGAAAAATTCATTTTATTCCTGAAATATTATGTGTGTTTACATTTTTCTGTAAGGTTATAAAAAATTTTTCAGGAATGTTGGAAATGAAACTTTTGCTTATTATTTAAATATTTCATGACTAAACATGGTATGAGTGTGACTGTGTTACATTACATAAAATAATATGACGCATTATAATTACATACTCAAAATAAATGTATGATTAGAGTAATTTTAATGTTCTTGGAAGATAATTTTTGTTTTAATAACCCCTAGTTAAAATAAATTTTTGAAATTAAAAGTGGCAAAGTGAATAAGAAGAGAATATTTAAAAATATAAATGAAATAGGCTGTATATATAAGAGATAGGTTATATAATAAGATTTAAAAACTCAAAAGTCTTAAATTATTAGGAATTATCCCCTTTGGAAAATAAAAAATTTCGTTTTTCAATATTTGTTTATATTATATAGAATTGATTTTTTTTTTCAAATCCCACATTCCCTAAATATTTTACAAAAGAATGAATGAAATCCATTGAATAAATGAAGGAAAGTTTTCATCAAATCTCGATCGAGTCAAATTCCGTGGCAACAACATCCTAGCATTAACACGAAATCACTATGTTCTGCGAAAACGAGCCAAATGTAATAGCGCAGAACCTGTTCTTTCCCCGACAATACTGCTCATCTTTTCTTCACGTTCGACAAGTTTTATGAATCGTGTGCGCTGTCTATTATATCTTTAGTTTATGGTTGAAACAAATGGTATTCATTTGAGGGTAAACCCGGACTGTAGAGAGACTGTTCTAGATCTAACCAGTGATCCGTCCTCAACTTTTCAGCTGTTAAAGCAGCAGGTGTGCCTTGTATTGTCGTAGATAGAATTGCACGCGAAACCTACCCAGCAAAGACTTTTTGGTGTTCCAGAGCCCATCCTCAATAATGAATTAAGCTGTTCCATAGCTAATCCTGTACCAACTGATGATATTTCTGCATTCCATCTGCCACCGTAACCATCTGTTTCAATAATTTGGCGAAGAGCACGAATGTTTTCTTCAGTGATGCTTGTCTACGGTGAGGCTCATTTTTGACCGCATCACGTTCTTGCTACAAAAACTTTTATGCCCACATACTTGAGTGTTTTGAAGATTTTTTCTTTCTTGAACAATGGATACAGCCTCGCCAAAACTTCAGTCGGCTTTACGCCTTTTGTCAGAAGTTTTATAATAGTGAGAAACACTTTAGCGCATTTATAAAATTATCTTTGTAATTAAAAACTTAATCCAAGAGAAAGGAATAAATTTAATTGAGTGCGAAAAAGCCAAAAAGTAATATTTAGTTGTCCGCGAAAGTGTCATTCCAACATCTAATTAACCCAAACTCAGAGTTTTTACTTGAGATTTAAAATTTTGACGTTCTATTCATTCATATTAACTTCATGCGAATACGAATGATAATTAACGATTCATGCACACATTCGCTCCCAAGCTGCGCAATAAAAATGAATTTTTTTTATTTTCAAATAATTTAATGTTTTCTTGATAAAGTTCGTAATTATATAAATCCCAGAATATTTCTCCCATGAAACGTCGTTACAGATTCATTTATCTATGAAAGGTGGATACGAGTACGCACTTATTGGGAATTGATTATAAAAATGAAACTTGTGGAGTTGAAGTCCCAAACATTTCAATAAACATAGTTTGGTAAATCGGAAATAAAGGTACGAGAAATGAAAACGGTAACTTTATAAACAAATTAAGTTAAAATTTTATTTCAAAAATTTTCGAATGTGTTTTTTTCCACTTTGCCGGGTAAGACTACTCAGGGCGGGTGGCCAACACTACGCACCCAAAGATATAACAATATGTAGGTGTAAACGAATGCCGTCGTACCTCTGTATTTACAGCATTTCTTATGCCACTACTCCTAACATATAACACACTGAGTCCGATCTACATCATAGGATTGTTCACAGGTTGGTCAGATTTGTTGAGAAAATCGGTTTTTCGATATATGGACTGTTTTTTTCCCTGAGATTTCAAATTTTTTTCCTTTTAAGCGTTTGAAACACCTATGCTGTTTTCACTTCCAGATTTGATTACTTAATTTCATTTAAATAGAACTCACATCACCATTGTGCGCGTACTCTTAGCCACCCGTCTATTGTTTTTTTTAAATTGTTCATGAATAACGACACCCTGTGATACAGTTACATTCTAACGTCACCATATTGGTCGGCAGAGAATGTTCATGAATGAATGCAACTAAATAACTTGAAAACTCAATCCTCTCTGTTAAGTTAATAGAAAAATTAACTCCTTCACAGAAAAATTGCATACTAACATGAAAAATCGAATTTTACCTAATACATCGGAGACATCAAGGATGTTATCAAGGTTGGCGGTTTTTTGAAACACTTCAAAACACGTTTTTAATTTCTTGTTAACGTTTCTCATTTTCCTATTTTTAATTATTATTATCTAGTTTTAGCAATAGTGTTAGTATGCCTCGACCTCGACTAGTGTTGTGTAGAGCTTGCGACGGGAGATTTCCCTGGTCTAGGGGTATAGTAGCTGATAGTTTCAACTGTAAAGGGTGCTTGGATAGGAAAAGGCTGGAACTCGAGCTCGAAGCTTTACGGGAAAAAGTAACCCCCCCCCCCCAGATAGTGAGCGCATTCTTTTTCATTTCACCTGCACAGACCTGCTGTTTCTCTGCTCACAGAATTTTGATATCTTGATATTTGAGGGATATGACGAAATAAAATGCTACGTTATACAATATAAGGAATTTTCTTTGCTTGCAAAAAATTCTACGTACAGGGAAGCATTCTCAGTCTCTTCTACTCTAAACGTCCATACTTCGCAAACTTATTCACCATGAAAAAATGGTGCCTTTCTTTGTGCATAATCTACAGTATAAACGGGTAAAAATAAAATTTTATCAGTAAAATGTGTCTTCTGGAAAATATTAAAAATAAGTGTGCGGCCTACAGTATATATACTGTATATATATTATATTTTATCATTGAACTGGGACTACTGCTCTGTCACCTATCAGACCGGTTTTTCATTAGTACGCCGCTTAGAAAAATTTAATATAGCATGATGCTGATAAATATTTTTTGAGCAATAATATCAATTGAATTGTCAAGTTTACTTCGAAATTTTAACAGTTGCTATTTGTATGTGGCAAATTGACATTAGTGGATTGGATTGGATTGGATTGGATTTTAGGTTTATTGGTGCAAGGACCAGTTTGGTCAAACTGCGCCAAAGCACATGATTATAAAAAGGTTGACCTTTTGTCATGTCGAAATATTAAAAAGGCGCTCGATAAAAAGCAGCATGAAACGTAAAACAATGACATGAATTGTAAAACTATAATTTGTTATAAAAACCAATGGCCTTGATGAATTTAAAAATGCGAGTTGCATCGCTATTGTCATTTAAAATGTCATGAAGTGAAAGATGACTATGACCAAAAGCGGTCGTAAAATGATGACGGTGATGTGAACAAGTAAAAGCATGAGCAATGGTCAATGGACTTTGACAATGAGGGCACTCTGGTTGACGCTCTCGCAATAACAAATATGATTGTGTTAGGCGACTGTGTCTTATACGCAACCGGGCAAGCAGAACTTCCTCCTTTCGGTTCGTTCTGCAGCTCAAACGCCAATGGCCAAGTGTGGGCTTGACGGCAAATAATTTGTTATTTATCTGATTATTCCAATGATCCTGCCAGCGGAGATGCATCACTTCTCGGAGGATTGAGAAGTGGTCACTGGCAGGTATCAAAAGGCCATTATCAATGTTAGTTGTTGTTCGAGCTGCGTTGTCTGCTTTTTCGTTGCCCGGTATTCCTACATGACCTGGTACCCAGTAAAATTTAACTGTGGTACCGTGATGGATGAGGTAATGTAATTCATAAAAAATGGCATGAATGAAAGGATGAGTGTGAAAACTGAAGGAACACAGTGATTGCAATGCGCTGAGAGAGTCGCTATGAATCGTCGGTGGCGTTTGCGTCGTATATGACGTAGAGCCTGAAGGATTGCGTACAGCTCTGCCGAATAAATAGAGAATGTGTCGGGAAGTTTGAAAGATGTCTCCTCACAACAGATGTAGGCACAACTGACATGCCCAGGGCTCTTAGAGCCGTCGGTATATACGGGGAAGTACCTGTTGTACCTACCCCTGTGCCTAAAGAATATCTGTCGATATATGACATCTGCTGTGGTGGCTCTAGGGTATAATGATAATGAAAGAGGGACATCTGGCAGAGACTGCTCCCATGGTGCCAGTTGCCAAGCAACTGGGGCCACACGACTGATGTCTAATTCTAGTTCCTCCACAAAAGTCCTCATACGAAGACCGAATGACGGTACACATGAAGAGCGAGCAGCAAAAAGTCTATGAAATGAGGGATTAAAAATGACATTATGATGATCTGGAAAAGATTTCATCTTGATATAATATTTCAACGAAAGTTGCTGGCGTCTTGATGTCAGTGAGGGCTCGTTGCATTCGACATACAGACTCTCCATTGGAGACGTCCGGAAAGCTCCAGAGCAGATCCGCAGGGCGAGATGGTGGACTGGGTCGAGTACACTCAGATAGCTCCGAGGTGCCGACCCGTATTTAATGGAACCGTAGTCGAGCTTCGATCTTACAAGAGCTTTATATAAGTGGAGGAGCGACTTACGGTCTGCTCCCCACGATGTAGAAGAGATGACCTTCAAGAGGTTCATCGTCTTCATGCAACGAGCTCTTAATTGGGCAATATGAGGTTTGAAAGTGAGCTTCTTGTCGAATGTGATGCCGAGGAATTTAGTGTTTTCTACAATAGGTATTAGATTGTTATTGAGAAACAACTGTGGGTCATCGTGTAGGTCTCGACGCCGGCAAAAGTGCATAGCAACAGTCTTGTCAGCGGAGAAAGAAAAGCCGTTATTATGAGCCCACTTGCTGATCTTGTTGAGTGTGGTTTGCAATTGTCTCTCGGCTGACCTCATATTCACTGATTGGTAAGATATCAACAGATCATCTACGTAGAGTGCGCCAATGACAGACAACGGGAGTTGATTTAACACCCCGTTGAGTCTTAAAATAAAAAGTTTTACACTTAAAATGCTACCTTGAGGTACACCTTGTTCTTGAATTTGGGGAGCTGATAATGTTCTTCCGATCCGTACATGGAAAATGCGGCGAGCAAGAAAGTTCTTAATGAAAATAGGCAAGTTGCCCCGCAAGCCGCTATTATTGAGGTCGGAAAGAATTCCGTGCCTCCAAGTACTGTCGTAGGCCTTTTCTATGTCGAAAAATATGGCTATCATATGCTCCCTCTTCACAAATGCTTGTCTTATTGATGTCTCAAGGCGTAACAGATTGCATGTTGTGGACCTGAACCGTCTAAAGCCGCTTTGATGTTTAGATAAAATATTGTTAACCTCAAGGTAGTGCATAAGGCGATAGTTGACCATTCGTTCCATGAGCTTACATAGACAACTGGTCAAAGCAATAGGTCTGTAACTATTAGGTTGCTGAGGATTTTTGCCAGGCTTCGGGAATGCAAGAACAATGGCTGCTCGCCAGGTGTCAGGAAATGAATGACTGACCCAGATCCGATTAAATAATATGAGTAAATGTGACAGTGATTCTGGTGAGAGATGCCGAATCATGGAATAATGAATGGCATCGGGCCCTATAGCTGAGTCAGGACTTCGCTGCAAGGCCGTCGTCAGTTCATGAAGGGTGAACAATGAATTGTATCCCTCCGGTGTAAAAGGCCGGAAGGTGTACGATGTACGTTCGGCCGATGACTTAATGGGATGAAACGATGGGAGATAATTCGCATCACTGGAGACAGTGGCGAAATGGGCGGCGATGGTATCCGCAATATCCCTCACATCGCTGATGATAGTGCCATTGGTGTTTAAAATAGTGATCGGATGAGACTGATAATGACCATTTATTTTTCAGATCCGGTCCCAAATGACTTTAGATGAATTGATAGTAGATGAATTGATTCCCGTGGTAAACTTTTGCCAGGACTTGCGTTGAGCCTGGCGCCTGGTTCTTCTCGCTATCGCCTTTTGCTTTTAAAAATGCCAACTTGTCATGGGTAGGATACCGCCGGAACCTACTCCATGCTTTCTTTTGTGCTTTAATCGTAAGATTACATTCGTGGTTCCACCAAGGTTTAGGAAATTTAGGAAGTTTCGAGGAGACTTTGGGTATTGTTTCATTTGCTGTAGAGATGATACAACTGGTCACAAGGTCGACACAGTGGTCGACGTCGGGTTGCGAAACCATATCCTCCTTGATTTCTGCCTTGACCGTGAAGTTTGCCCATCGGGCGGCCACAAGCTTCCACCGAGGAGGACCCTCAGGTATGCTATGGCTTCGACCAAGGCACTTAACCACTAGAAGCAAATGATTGCTCCCGTGGAGGTACGGATCGACCGATCAGGACCAGTTCGGCAGGAGTGAGGGTGAACATAAGGAGAGATCTATTGCAGTGAAACTATTGTTTGGGGCATGGAAATGAGTGAAACTGCCATCATTCATGATGGCAAGGTCCATGTCGTCTAACAGCCGTTCTACCATTTCCCCACGAGGGGTGTTGCTGTTAGAACCCCATATCATGTTATGTGCATTGAAGTCTCTAAGAAGAAAAAATGGTGGTGGTAATTGATCAATCAGATCTTCTAGATCTCTCTGTAAGATGGTGTCATTTGGTGGCAAATAAATGGAACAGATGGTAATTCTTAAGCCTGTAGAGATTTCCACCGCGATGGCTTGCAGGTTCGTGCGCAGCGTTAAAACGCGCGACGACACGTGATGTGGAACCAGCAGAGCATCACCGCGGCAAACCCTACTCCCGTCATCGTAGTCAATACGAAAGAGGGAATGTCGCCTGATGTTCCATGTCTCTGAGGGCTTTGTAAAAGTTTCCTGGAGTGCCACGCAAACAGGATGATAAGGATTGATCAAATCCGTGAGATCTTCATAATTGGATCTAAGACCACGAATGTTCCATTGAATTATGTTGGCCATAAATTAAGTAGAAGTAGACGGTTCAACGTCTTTGAATTTATTCCGGTCTAGTTTCTGGCGAGTACCACCAGTTTGTGACGGATTATCAAGATCCATATCACCAATTGACTTGTCATCAATTAGTGATACATTCTGGAGGGTGGGACATTTAATTGCTCTCTGTATCGCTTTTCTTGAATATCCGGTCTTTAACTGTTCCTTTTTAGATTTATTTCCAGAATTGATCTTGGGTTTAGTACCAGATTTTTTGAATGTGTTAGCCTTTGCTTTTTCCGCTTCTTCTTCGGAGGTAGTGGACTCCCTCCGTAATCCAGCGGAGCAACAGCAGCCACAACTATTGCATGGTTGGTTAGATGATGATGTGTCAGCTATTGGTTCAGTCTGAGTTGTTACGGATGCTTTGGTGACATTGTTAGTCGTATTAACTGTTGATGGATTTGTTACCATATTAGAGTATGATCTACTAGTTATTGGAGTTTGGTTAGGGATTATACGACGGCGTGCTTCAATATATGAGATGTTATTAAGGACCTTGATCTTCTGGATCTCTTTTTCTTCATTCCATTTCGGACACGTTCTGTCAAATGCGGGTGGTCGCCACCGCAATTGACGCACTTGAATGGTGAATTAGTGCAGTTGTCCGAAATGTGGTCCTTCTCACCGCACTTTGCGCAGGTGGGTTGACTACGGCACGCCGTTCGTGAGTGACCGTATTTTTGGCAGTTGAAGCATCGAACGGGGTTAGGAATGTATGGCCGGATTTTGAGGTTATAATAACCTATTTTGATATCTTTCGGCAACGTTGGTGAAGAGAACGTGAGAATTATATTACGTGTTGGAGCTGGATTGCCATCTTTGCGGCTCATAATATGTTTAGCTGATGTTACGCCTTGAGACGCCAGCTCTTGTGTTAGTTCTTTTTCATTCATGTTAATTAAATTAGTATCTGAAATAACACCACGTGAATAATTCAACGTGGGATGAATTTTGACCGTTATTGGAATGTCTCCGAGAGATGTGAGCTTTTGAATGAGTTCGGCTTGTTTGGATGTGTTAGTTTCGATGAGAAGGTCTCCTGAACGAAGGGCCTTCACTGATTTTAAGGTACCAACTGTGCCATAGAGAGCTTTATCTATTACAAATGGTGATACTTTGGCCAGCCGTTTTTCGGCATCTGAAGACTGCAGAAAGAAAACTGAGACAGTTGATGAATTTGAAGCAGTTACATTGACATGTGTTTGGTTTGAAGCAGTTACATTGACATGTGTTTGGTTTGAAGCAGTTACATTGACATGTGTTTGGTTTGAAGCAGTTACATTGACATGTGTTTGGTTTGAAGCAGTTCTTTGACGTTTTGGTGCATTTTGATTTTTTCCCATATTTGAATTGGTATTGTTCCACTCCCACCCACCATGGAGCCCTACGAGGGGACGCGCACACGTAACCGGTGAAGGTTAGTAGCAACGTCAGGTTAGGTGGGAGCTATACACCACCAAAGCAGGCGAGCAGACGCGTTCAAGATCCAAGATCGTCGTGAAGCAGCACCAACAAACCTCAACGACGTCCGGCAGGCCCGGCTCCTCTACCTGCCCAGTAGTGTAACCCCTTCAGCCACCGAGGCGACCACAGCCGATTGACCTGGACGGGGCTAATCCAAGCCTCCCGTTTCTGCTGAATCCGAGGCCAAAGCTAGCGCATCAGGCTAACCAGGATTCCCATCTCCAGCCTTACGGGTCTCCACGCAGGTAGACAGCGTCCCAGACAGAGCATACGCTAGAAGCAACGCCGCGTCTGGGAGGACCCCTCCCCGCCTAAGCGGGGTCCACAATGAGGGGTTGGACACAAGACACAAACATGTACAGGACAAAACAAGACGCAAGACAAGTACTGCAAGATGTGTAGAAAAAAAACATGTAATCTGGGCTATTGAAAGTGAAGGATATGAGCACAAATAAGCGATGACAATGGCGTGTGATAGATTTAGCATTACCCAGGGTGCACCACGAGGAGGCCTATCACATTACACCCCATTAACATTAATGCGATGCGCAAAAGAAAAACTAATTTCACTCTGATTTACATATCTTTCGACTGTAATTGCATCTTACTACTGTTAGTTTACCGCACACAAACACCAACTGTTAAAATTTTTGAGCGAACTTGACAATTCAACTGATATTATCGCTTAAAAAATATTTATCAATATCATACTATATTGACTTTTTTTATGCTGCGCACTAATCAAAAATCGGACATCTCAATTTTAATCGAAGAACCACAAATGTTACATTTTTTATTTGATAGGAGGTGACAGCAGCAGTAGTTCTAGTTCAGTGATGTTTCTTACATATAATATATATTCAGGATGATTACTCGATTCCCCCTTGCCGCATTCTACCCGTTTATTCTATAGGCATACTACCGATTAGAAAAAGTATTCAAATAATAGAAGAGAATATAAAATAATTCATTGTAGAACTCAGATACGTCATTCATGTTGCAAGGGGTTATATGGCTATCAAAATGAAAAAAATTAGCTTTTATGTAACACCTTGTTCTCAACCCAATTAGAAACTTGTTACTCCGTCTCTTCTAAAGCCCAAAAAAACTCGTTTCTAAGTGCAATTCACATAGATATTTGAATTCAAAAGATCAGGGGAACGTTGAAAAAAAACAGCATAAACCAACGGACGCTCCTTTTCCTGATTTATGCTGTTCTTTCAATCTGTTGATCATTTTAAGAGACACCATCTCGTTAAGAAATCCAATTAAAGAAAAGCTTTGCCAGTATCAGTAATTAAAAACTTTTCTTATTATTTTTTTTTTTGAAAGCTTCCCGGAGTTGAGGGTTTTTTAAAGGTTCCGTAGCGTTTGATCATGCGGGGCCCCAAAAAAGCTGTCGCGGAACACCAGTCGGAAACCCATGCACTAGACTGACATCAGATGTCATCGTTTGCTCCCTTCCAAACATTCTTTCTAGGTGATACAAGGATGCATGAAAATTACTCGATTAGCCGGGATAGTCACGAATTTTCCCATGAACTATCTCATGACATTCGAAAATAAGGGTCATTAATGATCGTGTGCAGCAATAAAACTCGCATGTAACCTAACTCTGAGCACCAAGGACCCGGAGGGTGAACAAAATACACAGAACACCATAGGAGATAATATAATGGAAAAATTATTTTATATTCCTTATATTTTATATACACTGCATTTGCCAGGTTTTGAAAGAATTTTGCGAAGTTTCCAAAATCTCCTGCGTATTTCCATTGGGGGCGTGGTATGATTTTCACAGGATGAAATCGGATTAAAACTATCTGCTATCTAGTGCTTGGCTGCGATGAGAGAGCAGAGGCTTCGCGACTGTTGCGGGCATTCACTCGCTCTCCATGACCTCTTTGAGCACCATCAAATGTGTCACACTCTATCAACTTCTCGTTGACAATCCATCCTTCATCACTAGATTCTGATGTCAACTTTTCTAGCTCATGCGCGTGAGTATTTACCCTTCCTCCACACTTTTCTTCGGAGTGAATTTCAAATATCGAAAACATGATACATTTACGAACCATTCACGACACACACACAGTCACTAGTTTCACTTTTTTCGTATTTCTTGAATGAAGAAATTTCAAGACAGCTTTGCTGATCAACATTACAATAAGAAAGAAAGATGATGTGAAAATAGAAGATGGTTGTTATTATTTATTTTTTTACTACATCTCCAGAAGCGAAAATGGTAGTTACTCCCCATCTAAATATAAACTAAGCCGTTTTCAGAACATACATCCAGAGAGAATGGGCTTCCTCTGTTCTATTCCTTTCTCCTTTCGCAGATCAAGAGAAAGACACAAACACTAAATTTAACAACGGCAACGCAGCATTCGAGCCGAGGTACCCACGAGCCGATGCCACAAATAGAAATTGCGCGGAAAAAAAAACAAACCCTGGTGCTTTTGTTCTTCGACGTCACAATAAAAACAGTATTTCCCGCGATTATCAACGGTACAAAATTTACTATCCTTGTCCGAGGTCTACTTATTATAGGTTCCTAAAGAGGGGGTTGATGATTGGTTGAACTGCCATTACACCACAAAACGTGCATCTCTCGTTTCGTACAACACAACAGTTGTAATTTCGAAAAATATCAAATGAATATTAGGTTTTCGTGATTGAAATTCTGTAACGGGGGGTCACGTTTTTCTCGTGCTCCGCTATCAAGATAATCTAACATCTCAAACGAAATATTTTTGTATATGAATAGGCAATCATGTTCAATATTCTGAAAAATAGTTACTTCCGCTTCACTTCTACCAACAAAGAGGAAAGCAAAATTTCGGCGTGGATGATAACTTAGCTGAGGAAGAGTCAGCTCAGCGGTAAGATCCATCAATTCCTGTCAGATCTCAGCTATGAAGCGGAAGTTATCGTAGACCTGCCAAAATCATCGAAGTTTTGCAAAGGTGATGTCCTTTTTTTTCGAAAGATATTCAGTTTTCATGCGGACAGAGCGATGACGAGTCAAGGCAAAATCAAAAGGGCCGTCACAGAGAATTTTGAGAACTTCTACTATCTCTCAAAGAAGAAAAGAGATAAAAAAGAAGATCAAACCCAAGAATTCAGTTCCAGTAAATGAAAAGCCACTATTTACGGATGGCCATATAACAAGGGCTGTCTCATGAGCCGCTGGAGCAACATCACCTATAGAAGAACGCCTCCATACGAAGCTTGTGGCATCACTGCAGAAGGCCATCTGACCTATAGCTATTGGATATACTACATAAAAGGGTAATGATGGCGCATGCGTCGGCCTGCTATATTCAATGGCTATAGGTGAGACTATAGCCTCTAGAATAAAGCATTACTAATCTTTATACAGTCGCCTTAGGTGAGACGGTCTTCTTCAGTGACGTCACGAGCTTCGTGCGGAGGGCAGGAGCATTACCTCCTAGATACCAGCTGACGTCACGCGTGACGTCATTCACTCTGCAGAACCGAGTGCACCCATTCTACTATCTCGTTAATTACGGTAGTTTACACAATCGCTGTACTGTCCATTTCATTGAATTTTTTCCAGAATTATCTGTTGATTATTTTCATTAGTATCTGTTTATTTATTGGCTTGCATCGTTCAGCCATTTAAGAATAAGGTTTGCTTTTGCGTATGAGGTAAACTAAGAATATTTTTCTCGGATCCATTTCAGTTGATTCACGTACGTCAACTTTCATTGGGTTGATTGAAAGTCGACTTGAGACAGATAATTTCAGTTGTCCTCCAAACGTTCTAATAATTTTCAGTTACCTTTTTGTTTTCATTTGAATTAGGTGTAGCTTTTGAAAGCCTGGGAGTTCGTTATTATCAATGCAACTGCAATATAAAACATGGGAAGCAAATCTTAAAAACATCCTAATAGTAAACGTTTGAAGTTATTATTATTTACTTTGATTGCTAAATATCAAAGGACATTATTACTAACCAACTATTTCTTAGATTTCTATCCTTTTTTTCCCGAATTCACTTTTTTTAAATCTCAATTCAAACTTTTAATTCTGATAAGAACACTTATCTTGGAATAAATGTGGAGAGCTTGTGGGCATACATCAGGGAAGTCCTTCGTGAGTCTTTCTTTCGGCTCTTTAATGATACCTTTTCGATAGTTGAATGTCTTACGCTCAACGTGGAGAGATTTAAAAACTCTTTCGAAGCTATCAACCGTTCTCAAAGAAATATTATAGAAATATCACCTGCGCATATCAATGACACCAAAACAACACCATTAACGAGAGATCACTCACAGTAAAAAAAATAAGCAACTAAAATTTAAATTAATCTTCTTCAATACAGTGCGTTTTGAAGCTGATGTCGTCCGAGAGGGACAAAAAGTAGTAGGGCCGTTACTTCACATAGCAGCTCCGAAACCACGCCCACTGAACCAAGACGGCAAGCACAACATCATAATTTCTCTCTACGGAGAAAAATACACATGAGACAATGAAGGGGACAAAATAGACCATCCGGAAAATCTGATCGAAGGGTAAAAATCAACGTAACTGATATTCCGTATGCAACATTGCGATGGTCATGGACTTGATGTGAGGGATCCTTACAAAAATGAGATCCGAGATGAGTTTTATTTATTCACCGCGAATAGGCCTATGTCTTTTAAATCCTCTTTTAGATCAATGCCGGGTGCGTATCAGGATTCAGCACGCTGAGCCGATTGAATCTCCCCCTACCACAAACGAAAAAATAGAGACCCAACTTTTCGAAAATTAAAAATCGTCAAATCCCTCCGATCCATGTCAACATCAAAGGACTTGAAAAAAATCTGCTACTTGAATTTCACTGCAAAATTCGATGAAGGCAAGATGTATATTTGGGCCACTGCAAATGACCATAGAAGCAGTATCAACTTTTTTACGGAATGGAAGAGGATACCTTTCGATAGTTCAATTCAACACCTACTTATTAGAGAATAAACGGCTGGACCCAAAATCCTCGAATAAGAATATCATTTACAGGAACTCAACTTTGTGATCATAAAGATCCGACAACTTCGAAGTCGAAGAAGCAGCACGAAACTATCCAACTGGCGAGTTGATCTACCGAGATACCCAGCTTCAATAAAAAGATCCTGGAACATAAGATACTTGACCACCACCAGATCAGAGTGAAAATCTTTCAAAACACCCAGAGATTTATTCAAAGCTTTCGCTGCAAACCCTAGGAACATCATAATTCGCGATGCGTCACTCCAAGACGATGAGTAAAATTGCATCTTGATGCGTCCTAGTTGTCAGTGTAAGAAACCTTATGCCGATAAGTTGAAGAATGAAACACCAGAAACCTGTCTAAACCGTCAATAAAATCAGTGGACGAATTGTACAGTATATTTCAAAACAAGCTTGTGAATACATTGGAGTGATACTCGACACCGAATTGAGTATTGCAAAACACATTGGCAAAATTATTCACGAAGCTCTGAAATGAATGAATGAGCGTGATGGGACGTGATACGAACAGGACCGACCATCTACCTGTCTGCAGTTAATGTTCTATCAAAGAAATTTGCCGAACATTAAAACTAATGCAAGAAACTTTTTAGGCTGGATTTGGCACAGAATGGGAGAAGCTAATTTTAATTTACCTCACCCCTTAATTCACACTTTTTTCCCCATTGAGGATGGTTTCGTGTGGGAACTGGGCAACTTGTTCGTAACTTGGAAACACTATTGCAAAAAAAAGAACAATGCGCTGACCTAATAGATGCTACATTAGGAAAGAAAAAAAAACGGTAAGGCTCATTCGTCACAATCAGCAAAACATTTGGTCCCTGAACTTACCGGCAGTTCATTCTTGAGGCGTCAACAGAAAGTCTTTTTCAGGACGCGCGCGTTGTGTGGTCTATGAAGACAACGACAGCTTGTTGCTATTTTCTTCTGAGCTCATCCTTTTTTCAACCTGTCTCCTAACCTTTCTCCCACATTCATCTCTGGTACACTTCCCGCTTTTGCATCTTGAGGACTGAAATCGGAAAATCTGATCGAAGGGCAAAAATCAACGTAACCGATATTCCGTATGCAACATTGCGATGGTCATGGACTTGACGTGAGGGATCCTTACAAAAATGAGATCCGAGATGAGTTTTATTTATTCACCGCGAATAGGCCTATGCCTTTTAAATCCTCTTTTAGATCAATGCCGGGTGCGTATCCAAAAAGTTTGAGTAACGAAACTACTTTAAACGCTCACATCATAAGAAGTACGCACAATACGTGAACGATTTTGATACCTACGGATGGATCTCGCTAAGACAAATTGAAAAATACCTTACTAGTGGTGATACGTTTCTGGTTCAAGTACCAGGCTCTCAGTACATTTCCGTATTGAAAATGTTTTGCACTATGTCTCAGGCAGAAACGGCTCGAGCTTATCCATTACCGGGTGCAAAGCTTCATGTGCCGCCCCTAAACACGACCCTCGCGGGAGGATGGCATGACATTAGCCTAGGGGTCCCTGGGATAAACGTACTTTGTTTCTTAAGAAAGCGGCACACCATTGTTTACCGAGAAAATGTGCATGACCATGCATTCCGCTTTTCAAGAAAATCGTTTCGGTTTCAAAGCAGGATTGTTTTCGCTTTTGTTTTCCTAATATTTTTTTTTTCCGAATTATTTCCTTTACGTTTATTTGACTGTTCCGGAAAAATTACTGCTTGAGAGCACGAAAATGTACCCCAGCTTCTTGCGATAGATATTGCCGTCCCAGGCTGTCTTTTTTCTTAAGTTTGCTAAAAACATCCGTTGTCAGCGAGTGGTTCAAAAGCGTGATGTCGTGTGAATTTTTACTGTTAGAAGTTTTTAAATTGTCTTGTAACCAAAGCGGAAGTCCAAGCTGCCGCCCCTTACAATCTACTGCGCTGGTAAACTGCGCCCGTTGCACCCTCACTTAAGCCGACCCTGGTCTAAGATAATATACAGGGTGTCCTGTAAGTCCTTGTTCGGCCTTTATGTTATCAACCGTTCGCCGTAGAGGTATGGTTTTAATTTTAAAAAATGCTCAAAATATGTTCAGGAATTACAATGCACTAGCTTCGAGAATGAATTTAGTGTGACATAAAATAAAAACTCTACTTTTCATTCGGTCTCCACTGTCCTCTAACTTTCAATTATAAAATTGTTTCCCTGTCTCTTCTCAGGCAAACAAAAAAAAAATCCCCGTTTCTAAGTGCGACATTCACTGAGATATTTGAATTAAAAAAATCAGAGGAAGGTTGGGGAAAAACAGCATAAATGAGGGAAAGAAGAGATGTCCGTTAGTTTATGCTGTTCTTTCCTTGCCCACAATTTCTAAGATTTTCTTGCCCACGTTCTTGCCCACAATTTCTAAGATTTTTGAAATCAAAGCTCTCAGCGAATATTGCACTTGAAAACGTGAAATTCTTTTGTTGGTCTCAATTAAACATTTTGGTGGAAACAGGGCAACGACTTTCTAATTGGAGGATAGAGAGCAAGGGGATCGTATAAAAATTTAGATTTTTAATTTTATGACACACTATGTTTTCATTCTCGAACCTGACACACAGTGTTTCCTTGAACACGTTGAACACGGCAATTTTTAAATTACAATCCTAATTCTACGACGAACGGTTGATGATATAAAGGCCAAATTATGACTTACAGGACACCCTGTATACAATATGGATATCCATCCCACACAATACTCCATTAAAGTCTTCTCCAGATTCACTTAGCAGTCAAAACGAATTGTATTGCAGTATAAAGAAGTATTCACGTTAAAAATTGCAGCTGTGTCAGCCACCACCCATATTTTTTTAATAACACTATTGGGATTACAGAGAGCATCGATCTTAGACTTGTGGTTCTGATCCAGGCTGTCAGGGCTCCTGGAAATGGTCATCTTGCCCGACTGTTTTCTGCTTTACCGTTAAATTGTGTACTGGACTTTTCACCGTATCCCTGTCAGAAAAGGCACGAAAGGCTCAACCTTCACGTAAATAAGCTTTAGTCCATCTCTGAAAATTTCCCTCTTCAAATTTATACAAATACAAATACAAATACAACGCCACAACAGGCAAAATGCCCAACGAGGTGGCTGATAAAAAGATGCCCATAAAAATATGGTTGTCATATGTTTCAAAAATACAGCAACCCAATTAAAAATGCAATTAACACAAATTACAAACAATATATACACATGATAAAATATTATACAATGCCCATAAAGAATACTTATGGCTGTCTTATTCTAAGAATGGATAGCTTCTCGATTTACCCCAACATGTTTATCGTATTTCTTTTTAAACGTGTCAATTGTGTTACAATTTACTACCTCCGGGGGTAAGCTATTCCATTTATTAACAACCCTATTGGAGAAAAATTCCCTGCGACACCATAACCTTGCATTGTCCCTCACCAATCGATACTGGTGTCCCCTTGTAAAAGCAGTCGATTGGCGGTGTACTAAAAGTTCATGGTCCATCCTATCCATCCCATTGAAAATTTTGAACACTTCGATCATATCTCCTCGACTGCGTTCATCCAATGTAAACATATTCAAAAAATGAAGTCTTTCTTCATAACTCAAGCCCTGTGTGCCAACAAGGACACGCGTAGCTCTTCTCTGCACCCCTTCAACCAAGTCTATGTCCCTCTGTAGGTATGGTCTCCAAAACCTTACAGCATACTCCAGTCCAGGACGAACTAAGCCCCGAAAAAGCGGAAGAATGACTTTAGGAGAACGCGAAGAGACCTTTTTGAGAATGAGACCAAGCATTCTATTCGCTTTTTTGACCACCGCTTAACAATGTTCAGGAAACCTAAGTCGCTCGTCAATGAGAATTCCCAAATTGGTGACCCTAGTTGAATCCGGGATAGTGACACCATTCAACTCGTAAGAGAACCGTGGGTTGTTCGAACCAAAATGAGCGACCATGCACTTATCTACGCTAAACGTCATGCTCCATTCATTTGCCCATGCTGCAATCTTGTTTAAGTTGGTCTGGAGCAACTCCCTATCGCTTTCATTTCCGATTACCCCCATTAGCTTCACATCATCTGCGAATTTGCTAGTAATTCCATCGATACCCTGATCGAGTTTGTCGATAAAAAGTGAAAAAAGTATGGGGCCAAGGACACTTCCCTGAGGAACTCCACTTGTGACGTCTGTCCAACCAGAGAATTCCCCGTTCACCATAACTCGTTGCGACCTATCTCTTAACCACGATTCTATCCAATTCAGCAAGTTGCCCCCTATTCCAATCTCGTGTAAACGCTTCAAGAGTTTGCCATGTTGGACCCGATCGAATGCCTTCTGGAAATCAAGGTAAACAACGTCGACATTTTTGCTCTTACCCAAAGCCTTAGTCACGTAATCATAGAAGCAAAGGAGGTTAGTTACACATGACTTCCCCTTCCTGAACCCATGCTGATTATCCGACAATACATTATTCTCGTCTATCCACTTCACAAACTGCCTTTTGATGATAATTTCCAAAATTTTCGAGAGGGAGCTCATCAAACTCACTGGACGATAATTAGACACCACTTCTCTACTACCCTTCTTAAATATCGGAACAACGTTAGCCAGTTTCCAATCTCTCGGGACGATACTCTCAGCAACACTACTCCTGTATATCTGTGCGACTGGCCCCAACAATTCATTAGCACCTTCCCTGAGAACCCTGGGATAGATATCATATGGTCCTGGTGCTTTGCTTGCACATACATTTCTTAGAAGATTTAGGACCTCCACGTCTTCCACTTGAATATCGTTGAGCGTTTTATTACCCCATGCAACACCCGTATATCGAATATCATTATCTCCATTAAAAACCGACGCGAAAAAGTCATTGAAAGCACTACACATGCCTACATTGCTCTCTACTTTTGAGCCTCCTATCGAGAGGGGGCCAACTGTCCCCTTACATCCATTATTGACGTATCGAAAAAATGATTTTGGGTCAGAGCCAATGTTATCTGCCAACCTAGATTCAACTTGCTTTTTACTATCCCTTATCGCTTTCTTCAACAGTCTTCTTTTATCAGTAAGCAATGATAGGTCACCTCGTCCACTTTTATACTCTCTGAATGCTCTTTTCTTTTCAAGATAAAGGTTCCGCACGCTATCCGTGAACCATAGAGGGTGTGATGTACAAACACGCTTTTTTCGAACAAAGGGTATGACGTCGTGCAAAACAGAGGACAGCTTCGTACTAAATTCTTCCCATTGACTTACCACCCCTACTGATTCCAACCGGTCTTTGAAAACTTCCGCTAACCTTCTTCGCAAAACATCAAAGTTAGTTCTCCGAAAACAAGGAACCAGTCTTTTGTTATCAACCTTACCCGAGGAAAAGTTACAGTGAAATCTGACGATACGATGATCACTGGAAGAAAACTCTTCCCCCACCGAAACATGTTCAACTAGATCCTCAGAACTAGTAAGAACTAAATCCAAAATAGCAGTACCCCTAGTGGCTTCTGATACATGCTGATACAAAAAATTTTCGAGCACCAACTTAAGAAAGTCTCTTTCATACTGATTTCCAGATGAAAGGTTCTCCCAATCAATACCCGGGTAATTGAAATCCCCTAGTATGAGAACCCTCTTTCGCTTACACATGTAGGAAATTTCATCATGCATTTTGGCGATATAGTTTTGATCCCTATTCGGTGGATTGTAACAAACCCCAACAATAAGCTTATGACGTCTTTTGTTCTCAAGTTCAACCCATATGGTTTCAATATCACTTCTCTGCACGTTACACTCTCTAGCCTTCAAACATGATTTCACGTATATCAACACTCCACCCCCTTTCCTATCAGATCTATTTCTCAAAAAAGTATCGTATCCGGAGATGTGTAAGAAAGATTCATCCCCATCGTTTGCCCAAGATTCTGTAATGGCTATAAGATCCAAGTCCTCCACAACTATCATAGTTTCTAAAAAATCTTTCTTGTTACCCAAGCTCCTGGCATTTATTAACACACATTTTAATTTGCCCGGTGGTTTGTTGTCAATCGAGAAGCCATCCAAGTCAGAGGTGGGTAATTCCCCGTCAGTACTGTTGTGATTATCATTAACTAACCTGCATTCCCGACTACGTGGTCTGGGAGTAAAAAACCTGACCTAAGACTATCGTAAACCTCCCAGACCCCTCTCTTATTTAGATGGACCCCATCCGAACGAAGCCACCTATCGGTAAATGCGGGAAGCTCCAAGAACGTGACCCCAAGTGAGGAGCAGATGTCCTTCAGGCCTATATTGAATTGGTGGATCCTACTCCTATATCCCCTACTACCCCTTGGCAGCACTGGAATCACTGCCACATCTGAACCCCCCTCCCTAGCGGATAATAGTAAATCCCGGTATTCTGACAGAGACTCACTAATATTCGCTCCTACCTGATTTGTTCCCACCCACAGAATCACCCGCAAGGGCAACTTTCGGCGATGAAAAACGTCTCGAACGTTGCCAATCTTCCCCCCAGGAAGACAACAGCGCTCGAAACCCCGAAAATCCCTACACACTCGATTCCCAAGTTCCCTAACCATAGAATCGCCGATGATTAAACCCCTATCACTATCCCCCTCTACCTCATCCACGACCACCCATTCGCCCTCTAAAATGTCGTTGTTCGTGGAGATTGCTTCTTCATCAACAGGTGGCTCGACGACCAGAGGGTCCGTTATAACCGGGCCCTCTAGCACCCTAACTTTTTCCCGTAAAGCTTCGACCTCGAGTTCCAGCCTTTTTCTATCCAAGCACCCTTTACAATTGAAACTATCAGCTACTATACCCCTAGACCAGGGAAACCTCCCGTCGCAAGCTCTACACAACACTAGTCGAGGTCGAGGCATACTAACACTATTGCTAAAGCTAGATAATAATAATAATACTTAACAATACGAAAATGAGAAACGTTAACTGGAAATTAAAATAATGTAAAATACATTACTATGCAAAATATACGTAAGAGACTATACGAAAAAAATTACGTAAAGTAGAATGCTCAGCACTAAATCACGAAGAATAAAATAAATATGTATATAAAGAATACAACACCCTCTAAAAAAAGTATTAAGCTACGAAGTACAATTTATACTTATTAGAATTAGCTAACTATCTCAAAACACTAACACTACAACAATAGGCCCAAATGGAAGGAAAACAACGTTATTGAGAGTACCCGGGAAAAAGTATACACTGTTTGCTAACACTAACGTCCAAAACCTACGAACTTATATCAAAGAAGCGAGCGAACCTGGCGAAAAAACAACGAAAATGAAATGCGAACGAGAAAAATAAATATAAGTCAATCGAAAATACACAACGAAAATTTAAAAAAAAATGAGAGCAATATAAAAAAAAAAAAAAACCACTTATCTCACAATCCAACGTGCGCTAAAAAAAAAGAAAATCACCGCAGAATATGACCCAACAATAAACAACACGCTAAGTAAAACTCACGAGAACGAAGAAAAACACAAAGAAAGACACAAAATGGCGCACTGGCGTGTCGGTGAGCGGAGCGCGATAATAGCACGTCCGTTCCCAACGACGGCGAAGACGATTATTAATTTCGATGACTTGCGCGATGATAATCGCGAGTTTTAGGTTTACAAAACATCAAAAATCAATATTAGAGGGCATTTGCTTCAATGATTCAAATCATGTTTTAACGACCGAAAACAAAGAGTGAAAATTCGAAACACTTCCAATAAAAGTATTCGAATATCGCTATGGGAGTTCCTCGATGCTCTAAACTCGGTACCTTAATTTTTGTTTTGTTTCATTAGTGTTTTTTTCTCATTAATTAAAACTGCATGTCAAAAGGGCACCATTAAAATATGCGCCGATTATTCAGTTTTACTTTACTCTTGTAATGATCTTCATGCACTCGAAAAACAATTTGTAGAAAATCTCTCATTTCTCAACATATTATTCTCGAATGACGAAATGAAATTATGCCTGAATGAAAACAAAATTGTTTGTTCGTTTCAAGCACAGTGGGAAATCTAAATTTCATTTACGAACAAAACTCATGCTATCTTAACTACATACAACGTAGTTTTAACACTATCCTATTCTTGGAAATATCTTCAAATTTTAGCCGATTTAACTTCAAAATGCAAATCTCGCATCGCACTTATAATTAAAAAATTCTAGATAGTGAGAAAAATTATAATTTACTTATGATAACTTAATTCGATAATTTAAAATTATACTTAATACATAGGTTTCATCATTGGCAATATCTTGTTAACAGTTATTTTCTTCATCCCACGTGCTATGCTTGGGTTCAATTGTCACTGCAATATGGAATAACGATTTGGGAATGTGACTACTACACTACTTGACCGTACATACACCTCATAAAAATTCCTTTAGGAAATTTCTAACGAATCGGAACACGCAGAAACGTGTTATGTGCGTGTATATGCGTCGCCCAACCTATTTATGTTATAAGAGTAACACTTGTTTCTTAATTATACGGATACTGTCATCTGTCTTCCATATTTTGAGGTGAAAATGGCACGTGCCATATTTTTCATGTCATGTAAGTATCGTGTTGAGGGTCTGCCTGCTCTCGGCGAAGACTTTTCCAAATAGGGGACCGGCTCGCATTCGCATCTCGAAGTTGGAAAATTGCATATCGTGGACGTGACTATAAAGCACACAATTCTACTGCAAAACATAAACATCCAAAGGATGTTTTTAAAAAACATCGTTTTGAATTTCAAATCGTGCTGCTTCTGCAAAACATATCCAGGTGTACGGCAAATGGTTTTTTTTATAAATTAGTCCTCTTTCAGCATCAAAATAAATATTTATGCTCCGCTAAAAAATAAATCGTTCAGAGGCCCCGATGAAACCAATGAAACGTCTTAACATAGAAATGTTTCGTGAACATTTCCTCCACTTCACGTCTAAAATTAATAATACATCACTTTATGCCACATCAAACATGAATTAATACTGTGTGTTCAAAAAAGAATTACCATTTCAAAATATCGTCCAGCCTTTTCTATTATATAAGTTTATTTTTGTTAAGAATTCGAGAGAAATTCATTGCGGAAATAATTCGCTTCTGAAGTTTTCACTTGCAATCATGATTTTGTATGCATCAAAGTCTTGTTTTTGTATACGCGCATTTGTTTTTTTCTAACTTGAATTATTGTACACAATAACTTATACCTCACGTTTACCCAGTCTGTGTTAACCATTAATACTTTTCACTTAAATGCTCATTTAGTTTTTGTTTGTCATTAAATTTTGGCAATATTAATACGTAAATTGTTTTTAAAATATTTTATATAAGTAACACAAATACAAATACAAATACAACGCCACAACAGACAAAATGCCCAACGAGGTGGCTAATAAAAAGATGCCCATAAAAATATGGTTGTCATATATTTCAAAAAAAAAACAGCAACCCAATTAAAAATGCAATTAACACAAAATATAAACAATATATACACATGATAAAATATTATACAACGCCCATAAAGAATACTTATGGTTGTCTTATTCTAAGAATGGATAGCTTCTCGATTTACCCCAACATGTTTATCGTACTTCTTTTTAAACGTGTCAATTGTGTTACAATTTATTACCTCCGGGGGTAAGCTATTCCATTTATTAACAACCCTATTAGAGAAAAATTCCCTGCGACACCATAACCTTGCATTGTCCCTCACCAATCGATACTGGTGTCCCCTTGTAAAAGCAGTCGATTGGCGGTGTACTAAAAGTTCATGATCCATCCTATCCATCTCATTGAAAATTTTGAACACTTCGATCATATCTCCTCGACACCTGCGTTCATCCAATGTAAACATATTCAAAAAATGAAGTCTCTCTTCATAACTCAAGCCCTGTGTGCCAATAAGGACACGCGTAGCTCTTCTCTGCACCCCTTCAATCAAGTCTATGTCCCTCTGTAGGTATGGTCTCCAAAACCTTACAGCATACTCCAGTCCAGGACGAACTAAGCCCCGAAAAAGCGGAAGAATGACTTTAGGAGAACGCGAAGAGACCTTTTTGAGAATGAGACCAAGCATTCTATTCGCTTTTTTGACCACCGCTTAACAATGTTCAGGAAACCTAAGTCGCTCGTCAATGAGAATTCCCAAATTGGTGACCCTAGTTGAATCCGGGATAGTGACACCATTCAACTCGTAAGAGAACCGTGGGTTGTTCGAACCAAAATGAGCGACCATGCACTTATCTACGCTAAACGTCATGCTCCATTCATTTGCCCATGCTGCAATCCTGTTTAAGTTGGTCTGGAGCAATTCCCTATCGCTTTCATTCCCGATTACCCCCATTAGCTTCACATCATCTGTGAATTTGCTAGTAATCCCATCGATACCCTGATCAAGTTTATCGATAAAAAGTGAAAAAAGTATGGGGCCAAGGACACTTCCCTGAGGAACTCTACTTGTGACGTCTGTCCAACCAGAGAATTCCCCGTTCACCATAACTCGTTGTGTCCTATCTCTTAACCACGATTCTATCCAATTCAGCAAGTTTCCCCCTATTCCAGTCTTGTGTAAACGCTTCAAGAGTTTGCCATGTTGGACCCGATCGAATGTCTTCTGGAAATCAAGGTAAACAACGTCGACATTTTTGCTCTTACCCGAAGCCTTAGTCACGTAATCATAGAAGCAAAGGAGGTTAGTTACACACGACTTCCCCTTCCTGAACCCATGCGGATTATCCGGTAATACATTATTAATTAGTAATTAATTAATAATTAATTAATGATTTAAAATTATGTCACTAATCAATTTCAACTTACTTTATCTGGCCGCTGGCACGTGTAAAAAATTAATTCTCTGAATGTTCATCAGAAGAACTTTTTCATTCTTCATATTTATTTATTTTCCTTCATATTATAATGTCATCTTCCATCGCACACTGTCTGTTCAGCATCAGCATTTATACATTTGACAGCTGAATTAAATTATTTGCGTCATTAAATAATAAAAAAATCATGAATATTACTAATGATGAAGGAAAATGGCCGGGTTCAAACCCCATCGGCGCCACAGTGATTGTCGGCTGAAGTTGGTTTTCTGTAGTTCCCAACTTCGAGGCGCGAATGCGAGCCAATTTCCCCGTTAAAAAATGGAGAGCAACAGGCCTACAACAGTACAAATCTTCACTCATAGTTAGGAAAATTGATGGCAGATGGCAGCACTATACCAAGCCTTACACAGAAATAAACTTTACGTTAGGTTCATAACACGTGCGCGCACATTCCAACATCTACCAATTCGTTAGAAATTTCGCAGAGGAATATGGACGAGGTGCATGTGTGGTTTAGTAGTGGTAGTCTATTCTGCTACAGAACTTCAATACGATAGTTATAGAAGATGAAAATTCAGACATATTTAACATCATCACTTCAAAATATGCAGGACAGATGGCATCACAAGTATAATGGTTCATTCACGCGAGTTAAGTAATTTTGCAGTTAACTAGATTTTAAGTCGAATGCTCAAAAAAATTGTCCCAACGTTAGAAATCAAGTAGTAAATAATCATTGCATAATACAAGGCTGCATAACACAAGTCAACAAACAAAATTCCCTGTTCCAAAATACCCACTGGTGCCGATTGGTTCGGTTAAGGAGGCGCATAATGCCTAAATTAACCAAAAAAATAGACCAGTTTCTATTCACTTATATATTTGTCTACTCAACCACTTAACAACTGAACCCGTCTGAACGGCTCTTAATGTCTGCGCACATTAAAAAAAAACAGCCTAATGACTTAAAATTTGGTTACCTACTAACTTACCCTTGTGTAAACGGGTTTTTAACACTAAACAAGCATAACACTGATAACATAAATACATTTTAGAGCCACACATATTATTATCACCTAAGTTTCTTCGTGTAAATAATTCCTTAGAAATTCCCCCAGAGGAATGTTCATAAGGTGCGTTTTTGAATAGTTTAGTAGTAACACCAAACATAGCCCCCGCTCTGAAGCAGATTACCTAGCGGCTGGACCATGCTGGAAAAACTCTGTTGAGTGACCAACAAAAGGTTAAAAAATGTTTGCTCTCAAATTAAGTTTCGGTAAATACTTAGGCATGCCATGTATTATCATGATACTGAAAATCTATCAGATATCTGATTACAACTATTTTGGCCTTGAATAAACAGACACTGTATATTACTTACGAACCCAGTATAAATTTAGCTTTCAAGGGGTTCTATTCCATAGGAATAGAATTATCTGAAGAGTGAAATATCAAATGCTTTTGTTAAGTCAAGAAAAATGTCTATCGTTTTTTTTTTAAATTGATCGATATTTTTGTAAACGCGTATTCAGTAAAACTTAAAAGAGTATGAATTCTGTCCCTCTTTATTGGTATAGGAAAACAATACTGATTACTAGAGAACGGTTTATTGTTATTTTAAAAAGAGGAAATTCTAGTTTAAATAATCGTTTCTATCATTGAAGTTGCTGAGATTATTTGAATCACCAATTTTGTGGACATGAACAACTATTACTGATTTGAGAGGTTCAGGAAAGTTCCACTTTTAAAGAAAAATTATTGATGAAATTAATAAGTAATTTGTACATATTGAGTAGGGACATAGATACAGGAATACTTTTGGGAATATTTATAGTGATAACATCATAACAAGAAACAGTATTAAGAAGGGATTTTATCATTTTGGAGATTTCATTAACCCCTCGAATGTTTGAATTTCTGTTGCTTATTTCAATGAAATGTATTTTATCTTACCTGATGAAGAAATTCGCCAAAAAAAGGAAGCTTACATTGAGGCAACAGAGAAAACATCAGTTTCATCAGATTTTTATTTATTTTAAATTACGAATTGGCACACACACACACTCGAAATAGCAATAGCAGCGAAGGAACCGTGCTTTGTATTTCTTGCAATCAACGTCCGACGTAGTTTTGCGTCGAAAACATTCCATGGGTTGAAACGAGTCAGACACATTGAATATTGAAGGATCGGACCCGCCCCGCTTTCCATCTCAAGGAGATATCAAAGCGTGCTCAAAAGATGGGTGTGTGTGTTCAGAATTTTATTAAATAAGTATATGTATATTTATATTATTTATACACAAATTTGCATAACAGAGTAATGAGAAGACCACCTACATGCGTAAATAGTATACGTATAGTCTAAGAATCGAAGTATAATTAACACCGTGGAGTTCTTAGATCATCTGGACTTGCTAACCAATGAAAGGCGGCAGCCCGTCCACGTCATCCAATGGGCGTTGGATATCACAAGTTGGAGTCGTGTTGGCCGTACAACCAGGGCCGTCTTAAGAGCATCCTGGGCCTCCGGGAAAGATGACTTTCCTGAGGCCCCTACTTGGAGAGACATATTTACTGTCGAAAAAACTAACCAGATTTCTTTTTCATGAGCCCCCCACTCCCCGGGCCCATGCGTTAAGATGGCATTGCGTACAACGACAGGTCGACGTCACGTCTGCGTTACATGGAGTCCTGGTTCAAGTCAGCCAATGTTCGGTTATTCGGGTGTTTTAGTTTGATCTGGGCGCACATTGCCGTTTCATAGGAACATTACATCCTTAATCTCCAGGGCAAATAGAAGAATTTTATCATTCCTGAAGCTATATACATCTGCTTGATGATATATCCACCACGTGCACATGTTTACGTTTCGCTCATTGAAGTTTGCCGTTTCAACGGCACATCATTTTACCAGTGAGACCCAGAAAGATGAATGAATTGTTCAAAATAATTTTGTTCATGAGTTCGTTGTAAAATTTTACAAAAAAAAAAAAAAAAATACCAACTGTTCTTCTTAGGCGGGCGAGAGATCTCGTACTAGAATAGCTGGAAAAATATTTTACAGCTCTTTTTCTCGTCTTTCCCTCTTCGTTTTTAACTCTATGAACGAAATTGGATTTTTTTCCCTTCACCTCGGCATTATTATTTTTTGCTTTTATTCCGTGCTACGAAAAAACAAGCCCGTACGTAAAGGTGGAGGAAAGGTGTTAACACTATTATTTAGTAAGTATAAATTGGTTTCTGAGAGAAGTGCATCAAAATCTCATTATTTGAGGAATTTTGTTTGTTGACTCATTTAAGCGCACTTCAATTTCTTTTAATGTTCTAACTTTTTTATTACAAAAAATAAATTTTTGAAACTTTTTTCCCCAATTAAAATGTTGCCTAATTCGACGTTTCTTTCATAAAAGTTTCTCTTTAAAAAAAAATCTGCAGATGAGTTGAAATGAAGTTAACAAACGAAGCGTAAATACCGTAACTCGATTTGCTATTTCACCATCACTTTCCAATTACGCCAAAAAAAATGACTTTTTGGAAAAAATAATTTTTCTCTTTGACACATGGCTTAGATGTTTTACAACACTCCAAAAACCATTTTTTTCAATCAAATGTTTCACTTTTTTAGAATTTTTGAAACCACTTCAGAAAAACACTGAAGCTTAGCATGGCCATATTCCCCATATCATTTATGATTTCAGGTACCATATTATGGTATGAAAGATACTCAATGTAAGGAAATGCTGCAGATTACACCGAAAGCATGGGCGAGCGATACTGTCATGGCCCCCACAAAGGGGAGGCTGACAGAGCTTCAGCCTTGGGGCCCGGGACGATTCTCATCATTTTTTTGTTTTTTCACGCCATAAATTCCCTATAAAGGGGCCCGTGCAAAGTCTGGTCTGGGGGCCCACCAAAGGTCCAATCCTAGGGGCCCCGCATCAGGATGTGGGGGCCATGGATACTGTGTTAGAAAAAAGAGCTTTAGCATTTGCACTCTTTTGGAATTCGGCGCTGTGGATAATCCCCCACTTTCCCAAACAGCAATAACAACACTAATCCACTGCGAAGTTATTTATCGGGGCTTTATTAAGCTAATGAGAAATAAGTTTGCTTCGTTTGTACGAGTTACTCTTATAGTTCAAGTACGTACTACATGCACGTGTTGGTGGAAACGAGGTTAATGTCTGCAAACATCGGAGTTATCCTATTTTTTGTCTCCGGGGTGGCGTTTTGTTTAAATCAGGTTTATTCTGTTTGTCTTTCTCTTAGTTCATCGAGACCAACCAACTTCTTAAAAGAACCGAAAAGATGTTACGTTTGACCCTCGGCAGTAACAGCTTCATAAATCTTATTTGAACGGCTAATCAAATAAATCTCTTTTTTTTTCCCTTTTCTTTTTTTGCCCTAGAGTATGTACATACGGTATATACACACATATATATTAAGCGTCTGAGATCTCCCGACTCCCGTTCTCATTTCCGAAAAGTTCGTACAGAATTTTGGGCTTGTCGGAAAGAGACAGAGAATCGCGCGGAGATGTATGCGGATAGAAAAAAGGGGCTCCCGGGAAAAGCTAATAAAGTATAAATTAATGGAAAAAGAAGAGAGAATATATAACAAGCAACTACTTCTCATTGACCCAAAAAGTTAAGCAACCGACAATTCGCAGTAACGAATTATCACCCCCCATCCCGCTACCCTTTTCTTGATATGTACATACTTACAACGTCTTCTCAAAAAGATAGAGGAGAGAAGAACCTTCGTTTGCACTCAAGAATCGGACGCACCACTTTCTATTTTGAACACCTTGACGAGTCGCCGACATTTTGAAGCTTAATTATTAAGGGAGGCTTTTTTTATGAATTGCTCTTTTTCCTTCTTTTTAATACTTCAGAAAATTGTGCCGCCTCTTTTTTTTTTTTTTTTTTTTTGTCTGTGTGTCTTTGACTTGTTTGCATTCGAAAGATTACTGAGGATATAGTCAACCCTCGGTTTACGAACTTTATTCGTTCCTGAAGTTCTTTGTAAACCGAATTGTTCGCAAATCGAAACAATTTCCCTCATAGAAATCGATGTAAAATAATTAATTCGTTCCGAGGACCACGAAAATTTCTAGTGTAAATTTTTACAACAGCTCCTGTGCATAACGTTAAAACCAGTGAAAATCATCGAACTAACACTGAAAAAATAACCATAGGTATGAAATTGATGAAATGAAAATTATGATAGGGCCACCATGTTCATTATTTTCTGCGAGTGACGTAGGTAGTACCACTAGTACATAGGTAGAGACGAAGCCCTGAAAATTCATGGTTCTGTAAGACGTTTGAAGCGAAGATTTTTCAATAAGAACTATGCAATGTGGGATATTAAAATATTGTTTTAATGCCCTACTTCTTTGAGTGTTGGTTGATTCTATATCACATATATTTATTGCAAAACATCTTTGAACAAAATCTTTGGTGCGGAGCTTTTTCAAGACTAAAATGACGACCTGTTCACAGAAGTTATATTTAGAGTGGGGAGCTTTACTCTGATGAAATTTAATCATTCAACCAACTCTTCCGTTAAATAAATAAAAAATATCGATGTGTGACCACAAACATCTAAAATACGCTTTTCGGGTTTTGGTTCATTTTGCGTGTTTGCAAAGCTTACTATTCGTCGGCTTGTGTGTTCATAAACCAAGACTAGTTCGTAAACCGAATCATTTTGTGTTGTTCGCAAACCGAACCGTTCGTAAACCGAGGGTCGACTGTAGTTCGAGAACAATAATGCATTTTTATGGGAAAATAATAATTAGACGACGATGTAGTGCGCTAAGAGATATAAGATACGTAGAATAGGTAGGTAGGAGCAGAGTTTTCCTCAGACGGGAACAACTTTCGAGTTTCCCAAGTCGATAATTGCTTGAACAATCAGAGGCTGGAGATTGAGCAAAGTCTGATTCGATTAACGGTCGAAACTCGAGTTTCTTTCCCTTTTTTTTTCGAACGAGGATGGCTCGAATTTGCTCTTCTGATTTCATTAATCATCTTCAACTCTTCCCGTCGCGATCCTCATTTTTGGTAGCATAATGACGAAACCGAATTCGTTTATTTTATTTTTTCATTTTCGGATTAATGAATTTCGGTTCGAATTGATAATTACACATTTTATGATTTCTTGGTGATTGCACTGCAAAAATACAGCCTCAAGATAAATTTTTCGTGATTGGTTCGCATTCACCTGGCGTTGAATGATTCTGCTCATCGAACACGTAATTCAACTTGGAGTTGTATTTCTTGAGGAAGTTTCAAGGCTGGAATCAAGTCACAGTTTCAACTGAGTGTGTCTCACCAATAGTTCTCGCTTATCCTATTGACATGGGGGAAGTTAATTAATAACAGAAAAAAACAACTTTAATTAAAAATAAAATCCGAGAACCGTTTATACTTTCGACAATTGTCTCGGCTTACGAAGATTATTTGTTCCGGAATCATATTCTTTAACCACAGGATTCTATGAGAAATCGTACAATTCGTTATAGATATTACCCAAATTTTAAAGACAACGTTTACAAAACATTAAGAAGCAACAATAGCAGTAAAAAAATAATTACTGACCAAGTCCGAGATGAATAATTTTATAATTGGATGAAACGAAATTTAAGGGAAACTGAAGATCTTTTATTTTTACACTATTGTAAACCACCGAGTAAGGTTGTCGCCCACCCCCATGCGATGTTATCAGCGTGTTTCTCTGTCACATGCAGATGGGAAAGATATGCTCCTGGAATGTCTAGCCCGTTAAGTAAGTTTGATGCTGAGACTCTTACCGTATACACTGTAAACATTCAAGTCCAGCGAGTTTCATTTTAATGCATTATCTCTCAGTTCAATCTTTCGTTTTACATGAAATGGCTGAAAAGATTTTCTGAAAGAATAGAGGTAGCTCATCTGAAAAGCTGAAAAGCGATTCTGAGAAGAGAGGCATAAATTAATCGGGCTCGCGTGACAGTAATGCCGATGATCATTTGTGTGGGACCATAAATTCGGCTCACAGTATGGCTGCGCTGTGTTAGAGCGTGCATCCATATCAATTAAAACATTGGTAAGTTAAAACTGCGAAAAACTCTTTGTTAGCCAGAAAATTCCTGAGCCAAGTAATCATTGTACACAATTATTGTATATTGCTTTTTTTTTTCTTCTTTCTGAAGAACGCTACACGCTACTCTGATGTGACATGCGACATCGTCAGCGTAGTCTGCAGCGGCCTTTAAAGTATCTTGTCTAATGCGGCCATGGCCTGTTTGATTCCGAAATCATGTCTCAACATTTCTTGATTACACTAGCCTGCATTTTTAAACTTTTCGTCACATGATTTCTTAAAAGTCAGTGTTCCCGAATCAATTTTTGATGCTGATTCCATAAATGACTTCCATTTTTGTCTATCACGTCAGGTTTTTACAAAAAATAAGAAGTCACATGTTTTCAATATTTTAACTAATGTAATCAAAAATCAATCACCATTTCATACAAAGTATTTGGTTACACACTTTAAAAATACATGTGTAATAAACAGTAATAAACACAAATAAACAGTGTTCCATTTAAGAAACTTTCTCCTTTTTGACTTTCTTGCAGATCCCCCATCAATTCTGTCCATGGGCGGAGATACGGGGGGGGGGGGTCAATCCCTCCCCCCCCCCCAACGTCAAAAAGGGAGTGGGCAGATCTAATGTATATGTTGTGTATGAATTGACATCATCATCGTGTCCCCCCCCCCCCAGACTTCCGAGTCTATCTCCGCCTATGATTCTGTCCCTCTTCAACATCCAACAATAAGCGAGATTTTTTGGAGGTCTACGAGCGGTTCGTGCAGGATATATTCAGTCCCAGGAACAAACATTTCTCCGCTCTGGCCAAACTCTCACAATCCAATGCTTTTGCTTTGCCCGACTGTTCCATTCACATAGAAAGCAAGGCATTTTTGTGTACCCAGCTTGTTGTCCTAATAGTATTCCTATAAGTTTGAAGTTACCACAGATGAGCCATTTGTGTAACGCATACTGAATATTTTTCTTAGCAGTTCCTTCATGTTCTCGAATGTCTCTTTCATTTGAAATAAATGGGCCACATATACATTCCCATTAGGCAGTAACACGCCTTTGAGACTACTCTCGGGGGAGTCATGTTCAATGCCATAGAAGTGCATAAACTTGTTTATGTTATTGCAGTAAACCAATGAATCTTTCTTTGAGAATAAAGGAAGTAGTGTTCTTTTTCTCTGTGTGTGTACCAAGGAAAATGTATTCCTGGTACCAGAAGATTCTTGCTTTTAAGCCGGGAACCAAGTAGTTCTGCAGATTCCTTAGGCACGTATAGATCATTAAGTTCACTCTGGGAGAACCGTTGTTAATTAAAGTCATCTTCAGGCTCATGGACATCATCACTATCATTTTTTGAGGTTGCAGCATGTTCACATTCAACATCGTCTGCCACGTTTTGTAATGCAGCTGGAGGAACAGGGGCAAGCACTTCTTGTCCATTTGGAACTGGCCTAATGGCTGAAGGAATTCTTGGATACACAATTTTGTTCTTATTTTTTACATTGCACCCCTGTACATTAATTAAGCAGAAGTAACAGTCATTAAGGTGGTCTTTAGGCTCATTGCACACCATAGGAATTGCAAACGGCATGCACGTTTTCTTTCCTTTTGTCCATAACCTTAACCTTTCAACACAATAGCGGCAAACTTTCTTTGGCGCCCATGCCTTATCCTGATCACCTAGTTTTATTTTAAAATAAGCATAGTAAGCTCAGGGCCGTCTTAAGAACATCATGGGCCCCCTGGCCAAGTGATTTTTCTGAGGCCCCCCACCTTAGAAATTCTCGAAAAATTTAACTACTCATCTTTCTGAGGCCCCTCTTCTTGTGAGGTGCCCGGGTGGGCCCATGCGTTAAGACGGCACTGAGTAGGCTTTCTTCACAAAGTCTGTTATATCCGCGTTCTTTGCTTAAGCACTACAAAATTTCCGCAAATGTAATAGAAAACATCAGGATTGTTCACACACTTGCGTGAGGGCCGTATTCACCGACATGGTTTAAACTGTAGTCACAATTTTTGGATAAGAGATCAACATAGATTGGTTAAAAACCTGAATTTTTTAAGCAATCCGTGTCGATCTCTTATCCAAAAATTGTGACTACAGTTTAAACGATGTCGGTGAATACGGCCCTTCTTCAAAATCAACTCGGGTCGATTGCGAACGAACTATACGTGATAGAAAAAAACTAAGAACAGTTCTGTAATCAGCATAAAAAAAGTGAGCTAAGGACAGTTATTAGTTTTCAATCATCTGATATCATGCAGACTAGTGTTATCGATCCCTAACAATTTGAAGTTTATTTGTGCTCTTATTTCGCTAGAGGGCGTGGTAGCCCAGGTTGATAAGATACTCGCCTAAAGTACCAAAGGATGTTAAGAGGTATCGCGAGTTACATATCCAGTTTGTCCTTGTCAGACACTTCCCCGACACAGGGGCACAACAGAAACGGTGACATGACTACAGAGAAAGATTGCCACCGAAGGGAGTCCCACACCGAAGGGTTAGCGCACCAACCTCTCGGTGAGTATAAAAAAAAGGTTGCCATTTGGAATTGGCAGTAAAATGTAGGTCCCGGTCAAATTAGCCCTCGTGTGCAGACAAGGACTGTGGAGCGACAAAAATGATTTTAAAAAAATGATCAATGATGTTTCGCTAGTTGTTGCTATTTCAATCTGCCTTCTATCGATTTCCTCGTTGTTGCAAATCAACAAATACATTTTATGTGTGCTATCCCACGCCATCCCCTCCTTTGACCAGCCTGCTCTGGAATATATTTTTCCTTTCCCGCTTAATAAACATTTTCTCATGCTTCCAGGTCATAGTGGACGTGACTGATGGTTTTGAGACACGCATCATTGTGCATATTAAGTTAATTCGTTGATAACTTAGGTGCATTCGACAGCAACGAGATTTTTGAGCGAATTCGATTTCTGCGGTTGATAAGTAGCTTTTTTCTCACCAGAGATGGTTTACTGCCTTTTTTTAATGTGCAAGTACGCAATAAATCACGGTGATCGTTGATGGTGGAGGAAAACAAAAGAACGCGTGCAGATTGATGAGTTTCGGGGTCGACGCTCTCGACGGAGGCTCGAGATCAAATCTAGAGGAAATAATAAGCCCTATAAAAGCCTCCTTTTCATCTCGACGAGGACTCTTTTGGGAAGGGATAGGAATCCTTTTGTTATTTTCGACTCGCGACCGTAAAGATAATCAACGTACGTCGAGACAATCGTTTGTTTGTTTCACTTGTAAAGTTTCGACACGAACAGCTGCGAGTGCTATGTCTAAAAAAACAAAAAAAAACGGAGAAGAGACTATTCGCGGCGGTGACGTTTTTTCTTAAACTTCAAAAATTCTCTGACTAATGACCAAATTTCTTCAGAAAATTCACTCAATCGGCTCCTTTTTAAAATCACTCCGAGGCTATTGGTTTCTCGTATCTGCCTCTCTGTTTCTTACATCGCCAAAATTTTGGAAATTTTCGGACTTATCGAGAAGTGTGCACTCTTTTCTTTTTATATTTACATGCAACAAGGCAGGGCAGGAACGGGGAGGGTAACAAATGCACCGGGGGGGGGGGCGCAGATTTTAAAGAGCGGCAAATTTTTGGAGCGATAAAGTTCTGAAATTATTTGTATCGGTTCAACCAAAAATTGTATTAGGTACAACATGAGTAAGTAACGACATGAAACAACAAGTAGCAACACGAGCAGTAAAAAACTAACAAACTTCAAAAATTAAATGAAGGGTATCAACCTTTTTACGAAATACACCTAATTTTATAGTAACTCCAGTGCATTTTAATGATCATCATTTATAATGACATTTCAAGCGTCATGATTGATGACTCAGCCACTTGTTCGATTCACAATGTTCACATGAACAATGATTCACATGTTCGAGTTTTCACCCAGACCAGAGGATGCCGCGACACGTGTTCGTCACTAATGGAACGACTCGATCCCTTACTGTCGTCTCATTAGACACGGGCTCGGCCCGTTATTGGCCTCAACGCACAAAGCATCTATTTTTGAAATACTTCACTTTATTTTCCTGTATATATGTTGTTGTTTTTGTCTTTTGTTAGGGCAATCACAATAGGGCTCCCTGCCACGTATTGTTTCGGGGCAGAGAGAAGAATATAAAAACCTGTCGGATGAGATCTTTTGGCTGAACGTCAGATCGTTTCGTAATGAGAAAACGTTCTGCCTCTTCCTGTCAGCAGCAATTGATCACGCGTTCGATCGTGTCGAGAAGGATTGCATTCATTAGTCATACACCACTGGTATATACAGGGTGTCCCAAAATTATACCTATAAACAGTTATAAGTGGTAGAGAACATGCAAATTAACCAAATTCACACAAGAAAACTTAAATTACCAGAAACACGATCGGAAATTGATGGGCGCTCATCGGCGCTTTAGGTGTATAAAGGCGGTTATAAACGCGACTTTTTATCGCTCGTAGTAGCTTCCAGTGCACGACCAGTCTACCGCGAGTTAGTTGGATTTATCGAGCGTGGATTTCTTTCTGTGGGGAACGCCTCGGAGACCGATCATTTTGCGCAATTTTCAGCGATTGTGCGGTTTCCCAACCTCGAGGCGTTTTCCCAATCTCTGGAATTTAAGGCGCTATTAAAAAGTCTCGACACAGAGAGCAATAGGCCTACAACGGTACAAAACGCAAATCGTCACGCTTCACTCATAGTTTGAAAAATAGATGGCAGCACTATAACAAGCATTACACAGAAAAAATTTCGTTTCAGGTTCACAACACGTACACGCAAATTCCAACAGGTATCAATTCATTAAAAGTTCCGCAGAGGAATATGGAGAAGGTGGACGTGTGGTTTAGTAGAAGTAGAAGTAGTAACGTCCGATGGCGTTTCCGGTGATACGTTTCTAAATGCCAGACGATCTCCCCGTCTCGCCACACGGAGTAACAGGCCTTCAACGGTACAATTATTCAATCATTACACTTCACTCATAGTTAGGAAAATTCATGGCAGATGACAGCACTATAACAAGCATATTACACAGAAACAAAGGTTCACAACACACACACACGCACCTTTTCAATCATATCCTAGGTCTTCTTTGACCACCTCCTGCGTATATCTATCTCTTCATTGAGACAGAGCGGTCGGCCATGATCTGGATAGGTGGAGGAGATGATGTGAATATGGTTCATTTACACGTCCTCTATCATTCCTTGAAGTTTGTAGGTGTAACTTTAAGCCGCTGTGATGGTCAAGTAGTCATAATGACGAACTCGCATCGCGTTCGAACCCACTGGTGTCACTGTGGCGGTCAGCATAAGTTGGTTTTCTGTGGTTCCTAACTTCGAGGTGTGAATGCGAGCAGATCTCTCCCTTAAAAAGTCTCGCCACAGAGAACAACACAGGCCTACAAACGGTAAAAATATACAATTATTACATTTCACTCATTTCACTTTCGGAATATAGATGGCAGTACTGAAAAATCAGACACAACACTAAACATGCACTCAGACTGTTAGGTACACGCACTTACACTTCTGGCACAACTCACTAGGCAGTAAATTGACCTTGGCGATAGACATGAGTTGTGCTTGGTAAGAAAAAAAAAGAAAGGTGTAACTTTAAGACAACCGGAGCGCTTACATATACGGCACGCACGCGCGACATTTACCGTATTTCCCCGCATTAGAGCCGGGAAACATCGAGGAAGACCAGCATGCCCGGAATATCCGTACTTTACTGCATGCCGGGATGTTCGAGTCCCAGATTCCGGGAAATTATTAAATATTTGGAATCGTTTGAATTGATTTACGTCGTCTGTTCTCTACAGTTTGGGGTCTTTTCTTCTTTTACGAACTACATTGGAGACGTAGTTTTAACGTTTGCTTTTGCTTCAATAAAGCTTGTTTTATTGCAAATATCGGATGCTAAGCATTATCGTTTTTGCAAATTAGATGACCTAAATGCAAAAATAAGTACATTGCGAAGTATTCTTTGATCACGTGTTTGAAATTTGAATAATCGGAGCAAAAAATGAACGAATCGCACTGCAAAAGAGGACGCTCAATCTTTGAACATACAAAAAAAAAGCTCAAAACACAGTGTGTGTGTGTGTATTTGGTATTCGACTAGCCGTTTGCTACAGAAGAAACTATTATTTCATTCGGATTCACGTATTTATTCAGTATTTAATATAGATTTCTTCTCTGAATGAATCGTGAACATCGTCGCTTTGCCCGGAGTGAACCAGACTCCAACATTCAAAAGCTGGTGGTTCCCCCCTATTTTTACGGCATGCCGACAATTCGGTGGTATACGGTACATACAAGCACAGTTAGTTTCCACAAAAACAATATTTTGAAGCACACCCATCTCTTTGGAGGTGAAACGGTAGTGAATTGCTTCTGTGGCGTCTCAACGTGGATGGACTGTGCGTGCGTGCGTGAGGCCCTGACGTATTTATGTTGTCAAAAATATGCTGATGCTGCCATTTGATTTACATATTTTGATGCGAAAATTATGAATGCCAGAATCTTTTTGTGTTATGTATCGTGGTGAAGATCTGCCTGCTCCTCACGGAGAGACTTTTTCAAATGGGAGAACGGCTCGCATTTGTGCCTCGAAGATGGTAAAAAGAGCAGAAAACCAACTTCAGATGACCATCACTGTGCCACCAACGAGGTTGAACCTATATTCACACAATGAGAGTTCGGTCACGACCTCCTATATAAAACCTGTTATACAGGAGATCGTTGTCCAGCACGATACCTATGGGATCGCAGAGCGGCGTTTTTTAAGCATTATAAAGTCTTTTTCCAAGGGCTCGTGACAAATATGGCCGAGGGGCCTGCGAAAGAGTCTACCCTAGAAGCCATGAATTAAACGGTAGCTACCCCGCATTGAACTCTTCCACCGTGTGTTCCAATGTGCACGACAGCGGGTATTTGTTTGAAATTGCATCCAACTCAAACGTAGGTAGCTTCCATGTAAAAATATTATGTTGGTATTTTGAAAATTTTCAAAAAATGTAAAAGGGTGTAATTTATAATTTTTATAGTACGGGGTGGGAAAAAAGTCCGTAAAAACTTTAAAATTCATAAAAATTGGAAAAATAATCGAAATAATAAACAGTTTGCAGGGTTCCCATCGCTAGGTCACGGGAATTTTTTTAAGACAGGGAAAAAGAAAATAACTAAAAAACAGTCGACAGGTGGAGCTGGTACGAGCGACACAGTGGAAGTATGCAAATGAGACGGTTATAAGAACTTGCGCTCCTAATCCACAAACAGTTCACCGTTGTAAACCGTGTATGTGGACCTGCTGGACTCTGGATTAAACGGACTGTGCCGTTGCTGAATTTGTGACTCACATGCAATGTGTTATCCCCTGTGGTGGTGGTCACCTGGAACACATAGTGCTGTAATAAACGATTTGGAGGCATTCTGTTCGTTATTTGCGTATCTTTTCTTTGACTTGTGTGCGTCAGCGCCACCTATCGGCTGTTTCTTGAGTTATTTTCCCCGTCTTCAAGACCTAGTACTGCAAAGTTTTTTATTTCGGTTATTATTCCGGTTTTTATGAATTTTTAAAATTTCTACGGACTCTTTGGCTACTCTGTATTTTGTTTGCTTGCGGTTTGCGACCGAATACCGAACCGCGCAAGTGACCCCTTACTAAATCAATCGGCTCGCATTCTTGTCTGAATCAATTTTACGTACCAATTGTGTCCTGTATTACGGGACATTCGTGTAACTTTGGTTCCTTTTTTTTTCTTTCTATATTTTTGTCCCGTTTTCTCAACAATACTTTTATTTAAATTTGTGAATTTACTAAAGTCGTCAATACACAGTGATTTCAAAGAAACAATATGTAAATTATATTATGACAAATAATATAGATGTTCACATTTTACATAGTTGTCAGGTTCGTTTTTCCCGCAGTTTTTCAGCAATTTTAATAAAAATTAATGATTGCGCCTACTTCCGACAACATATTTTATGACAATAATTAATTATGTCCCGCATTTTACCCTAAGATTTTACCGTATTTTTCTCAGTGAAATATGATCAGATGCGATCATTTGAAGAATTTTTTTGTAAAATACATTATGTTTACTGTGATTTGTAGCAGCCCTATATTTCCCCACCTTTAGCGATTTTAGAAGTAATTAAAAAATTGCATTTTTGGCAGTTTAGATCTCCCGCATTTTCTTCGATGATATATAGTGAACCTTATTATGGAAGTTGAACCCATATGGATATTACTAATATCAATTACAACGGTTGAATAGTTTTTCATTCAGTGAGAATTGAATTATCGAGTCTGCCTTCGGACTATTCACGCCATCGTATTGGGCGATAGGTTGAGAAAGGCTGCTCTAGAGAAAGAAAACTGTTTCTTGTAATACGTACGTTCTCTCTCTCAAAAAGTTCCGAGACTTATTTTATTGCGGAAGAATGAGTACTGATAAAACCTGTTTAGTTGGTGCTTGGTTCGAAGTAACTGTCCTGTGGGATTATGCATTTTTGCCGTTGTTCATACAAAGACGCAAATGTGGAAATGCAAGCTTTTTCTTTTTGTTACATTCTCCAGTGCCCTCGTCGCTGTACTTCTTCAGAACCTGAGAATTATTGCCCTAGAAAATTTTTTATCCGGGGAAAAAGTCACATGGGGCAAGATCAGAAAAATAAGATGGTTGTGAAAGAATCCGAATGTGATGTTTTTCGACAGGTAATCAGAGAGACAACATTAGGAATCTTCGAGTCCTTAAACGTCTGCACGAATCATTAAAACGCAAGCGACCAGATCATTGGAAGGCCAAGTTGTGGTAGCTCCATCACGACAATGCGCCGGCTCACAGGTCCTTCCCGGTGTCAGATTTCCTGTCAAAACATCACATTCCAATACTGCCACAATCAGCTTATTTCCCTGATCTTGTCTCGTGTGACTTTTTCCTTTGTTCCTCGGACGAAGAATTTGCTTAAGGGGCAACGATTCTCGTGTTCCGAAGAAGTGCAGCGAACAACGACGAAAGCACTGAAGGATGTGACAAAAAAAAAAAGGCTTGCAATCCGCATTTGCACTTTTGTATGAACAATGTTAAAAATGCATAATTACACAGGGTAGTTAAAAAAGGAAACACCAAATAAACAGGTTCTGTCTGCAGTACGTATTCATTCTGTAATGAAATGTCTTGGAACCTTCGAACGCGGTCATTAAAGGGTCGTAAACAACTTACAAAGGAGATGAACCTTAACAGGATCATTCACTCCAAAAAGAAACGAAGGAATTTCAGGCAAACTCATACTTACATAAGGATGTCATCATCAGGCCTGTGTATGCATGTACGCGTCGCGAACATGCTCTTTCAATTACTTTCTTTCATTTCTTCCGAATGTTGTCGATAAAATTAAAAAAAGAGAGGCTTTTTTTTAAACGTAAATATGAAAAGATAGGTACGGAGAAGAAAAAGAACTCGTTTTTTCCCATCCAAAGGTTATTCGCCTTGAGAAGATGGCGGCGAAACATCAACAAATGGGACTCCTGGAAATATAAATATGCATATTTATATATACGCGCACACATAAGCATTTTTTTCCGGGAAAGTTTTTCCATTCATTGATATCGTTAATGCGAGACACATTCGGTCGCATCCGAAACCAATGAAACAAACGCCAAGGGAAGTTTAATTTTGGGGCTTCTCCGAGAGATATACGCATATTCTTAGACTGATATCATCTAACTCACCGGCGCTCCCTTTTCTTTCTAAACTTCAAACATTAGTTGCTCGTTTCCCGAAAACGCACGAGAAAGAGCATAATCATGATATCTAGGTGGGGGGAGACAGAGAGACGCACACACTCTCACGTTGCACTTTTCACGTGACGAACGCGAATCCGCCCGGGGATGTGCATTTCATGTGTGTGCACATTTCGAGTCGCCCCCGTCTCTTCCCCTGCTCATGTTCGAATCACCAGGAGAGGTTTTTGCGCTCGAAACTCCTAGCTTCCGATCCAATGGAGGCCATAACCTCGCGTGTGGCGTGAATGGTGAGTTGTAGTTAGCTCTCTGTCTGCGACAGACGTGGTTTTTGATAGACATAGTGCAGAATCGTGTAGATGAATTTCATCTACTTATCTTACTTTCCAGGCACTGAGCTCATAGCGCAATAGCAACAAAGCCTGGTCGACATCGGTTCACGTTCAATGATGTTCGAAAAACCTTCGAAAATTCTTGGCAGCCATAGTCCTATAAAACGATCCGCAACATCCATCGAGAATTTCGCTTACAAACTTGTCCCGCAACGATGAAATGGCATCCTCGTAGAAAATATGTTCTCAAGACTACTACAACTTAACCGTAGTCAGAGCCGTGCTCGTTCCGTGTTATTGCTGGTGCTGTCATCTGACCTCCATATTTTGAAATGAAGATGGCAGATTCCCGAATTTTTGTGTTATGCGAGAATCGTGTTGAAAATATGCCTACTCAACGGTTCTCAAGACTACGTCTAATTAGTGAATGCCTGTATCTCTCGGATTTCTAAACGGTAACCAAGAATATAGCATCAGACCACGTCTGTCAACCAGTCGAGACCATATGCGTCATTAAGGTCATAAGCTCTTGCCTAGTATATATAGCGGGGTTTAAAGTTCCAATAAGCAACTCGTTCATGTTTATAGGGATGCATATTTCGAATTCGCGAATTGCGTATTTTTCTATGCGATTCGTTTTTCTTTAAATTTATAAGTTTTTTTCAACGGTGCAACATTGTTATGAGCGCATTTCTTTTCCGTATTTCGGCAAAAATGTGAATTTTTGTTTTCTCCCAACGACAGGGTATCACCGTGAGCAAAAAAGAACTTCTAGGAATTTTGTTGGTCTTCATAGTGTACGTGCTGACGGGTGGAGTCGTCTTCATGCTTCTCGAGAGTCCTCGGGAAGAACAACTGCGAAGGGAACTCACCGAACTCAGGAACGAATTCCAAGGTGCGTATCTACCTAATAATAGCGTATGTCAGTGAACACGTTATGGACTCGGGACCACGTAACTTCTACATCGATACGGTGAACGATTTAAATGTAAAGCGATCCTACTTTTTAGTTTTTGATTTTGTGGAATGAATTTTCTTCAATGGAGCTAATTTGAATTGAATGCATTTCTTTGCCGTGAAAAGGTAAGGAAAACTATTTCTTATTCCTTCCAAAAGAAACCAACTGCTTATTCTGGGAATGCGGGACGACTGGCGATTGAAAGAAAGTCGCGGTTTGTTTCCTCAGGTGTCGCTTCCCGGTCTTCCGAAACTATTTTTTCCTTCTAGATGGTGGAGATGTTTCGGCACACTCACTCCATTGGAATTCCGTGCCCGAAATTCCTGGGCTGCTCGAAGCTGTAAAACTGCCACTCGCTCCAGCGAATTCGGTAACTCAACGCAAGAGTTAGTGCAAGTGACGGCAACGTTTTTTGAACTTCATAAGTTGTTGTTTTGCTGCGAGAGAGAGGAGAAAAAAATATATATATATCGGAAAAAGGGGAACTTTTCTTTTCTTTTCTGAATATTGAGACCTTCAGACATCGGCTCGAACTATTTCAGCAGATCTGACAAGGAATGGATGGATGGATGGACGCCACTTTTCGGAAGCTACCGTCTTCGGTAACCTTCTCGCTCACTCTCTTAAAATTGAAGATATCACTCATACATTTGGTCAAGTTCATATTTATTTCCAATACCCAGAGCTATATAATAAGGCCTGTCTCATTCCTTTGAAGTTGCTCTTGCCTTGCCGCCTCGGCTCAGTAAGTGTGGTCTCGGATCAGGTGTGTGACTTCACCGCTCTAATATTTTTTTGACTAAAGCGGGATCTTGTAATACCAGGATAGGCAATAGCAATTAGCCGGTTCCGTCAGGGCGATGACGTCAGCTGGTACCGAGTCCGACGCGTCATGTGCCTTATTATATGACCCTGTCAAATTACTCGATACTGCAAGGTTAGTAGAATATGAATTTCTGAATTGAGTTCATTCTCTTGTTGCAATTCGTGTCGTCTGCTTTCCGGTTGTTTTCATTGAATTTGAGGATACTTCAGGTTGACCTTAGTTAATTTACAAGTCTCGGTTATGGTGGCGACATTGTATGTGCACGTTACAAGCTTTTCAATCTAGTGTCTTAGATAATATGGCATTCCGGGGACCGAAGCATCAGATTCCATGATGATTTCTTAAATATGCTTACATTGGAGGAACGCCGGTGTGTGTGTTGGGAGATATGATCGAAGTGTTCAAAATTTTCAACAGGATGGATAGGATGGACCATGAATTATTAATACACCGTCAATCAACCGCTTTGACAAGGGGACACCAGTAATTTTCCAAGTTGTGGTGTGGCAAGAAATTTTTTCCAATTAAGTCGTTAATAAATGGAATAGCTTACCTCCGGGTGTGTTATGAATTCTAACACAATTGACACGTTTAAAAAAAAAGTACGATGGACACGGTGGGATAAATCGAGAAGCCACATCCGTACTTAGATAAGAGCCAACCTATGATCTTTTTTTATGGACAGTACATTATAGAATATCAATTATTTGTTGTTGTTTTTTTAATATTTTGTGGTACTTGTGTGTTTTTATATTTGGTTGCTGTATTTTACTTGTATTTGTGTGACATCCATATTTTTTTTATGGGCATCTTTTTTCAGCCACCTCGTTGGGCAATTTGCTTGAAATCGCGAAGTTGACATGTTGCTTTTTGGGTTGCGGTGAGAAAGGTTGAGAACCCCTGGCCTATAAGTTGGAACGCTGTCACGTTCGAATAACGAACAATTTGACCGAAAATTATTTTCGCCTGATTATGAGGAGAGGGATTGAGGTGACGAACCTCCCCGACATTCATGTCAGTTGACGTTCTGTGTGAAGCTTCCGGAATGGGAGAAAAAAAAACCACTGACTCTTAGATTACTATAATGAAAATTGACAATCACTTTATAATATTAGAAACATTTCTTTGATTTCGTTACCATCGCGTAGTACAGTGAGCTAGCTGGTTTAAAGATTGTTTTCTGTGGTTGACAACTTGCGAGCTGATCTCCCCATTAAAACGTCTCGCTACAGAAAACAGCAGGCCTACAACGGTACAACAATATTCAATCATTACACTTCACACACGGTTAGGAAAGTTGACGGCAAATGGCAGCACTACATATAACAAGCATTACATAGAAATAGACTTCGCGTTAGGTTCGCAACACATACACGCATATTCAGGCACGTGCCAGTACGATAGAAATTCCGTAGAAGAACGTGTACTAAGGTGCATGTACGGTAGTGAGCTAGCTACTCAACAGAACGTGCTTCTCTTTTCAAAGAACGTTCGACTTATCCTTGATCTGCGAAATGGCTATGAAAAATTCCTCTCGATGTACTGTACATTTTAAATAAAACAAATCACATTTTTAATGCATAATAAATTAGAAATACTAAACACACATTCGTGACATAAGTATTTGCAATTAATAATTACGAATACAAACGTAAGTAAATGCACTCACTTTGTGACCCCAAGGGACTGAAGAGTCAACATTTGACATGTCTTCCTTTTTTTTTGAGGAATTCTTACCTTTTGACACCTTTTCGATCGCTTGAGATAATTGTCGAGTATCGGTCACGTGACGTCTGCTACTGACAAAGTAAATTTGATGACGGAAAAATAAAAATGGTCCGATGTACGTAGTTTCAATACATTAAAAAAAAGGGAAATTTGTTCATTATAAATGTATGTAAAAAATATTTTCATATTTTAATAGTTAAAAGATTTTTTTCACTGAAATGTTTTCAAATCTGATTCACCTCCGGATTAACTCAATAAATAAATTGGCCGAAGTGGCGCGAGTAGTGATCGTACATCGCAATGACCGGATAATAATAATTGCATTCGATGAGTAATAATCGAAAATATTATTCATAATCGCAAATGACTCGTCACTACTTACAGAGAAACTGGGTCTGCTGGTCGAGAATTCCAACTTGTCGAGGTCGGACATGGAAAAGCTGGTTCACCGGCTGGCCGTGGCTCACAGCAACAGCCTCGTCGATGAAGCTGGAAACGACACGCACACGAACTGGAGTTTCGACAACTCGTTCTTCTTCGCAATCACCGTCGTCACGACTATAGGCAAGTATGAAATATGATATAAAGGTGCGTCTACATAGGCTCACGCACCCTTCTTACTCTTCTTCGTTTTGCAAATTCACCGTGCTCGGTTTCTCATACCCCCCCCCCTTCTTTTTTTCCCCTCCCCACGCAGCCCGGTTCTGACCGCAGCTTTGCTATACAGCCGCTGTGGTGGTCGAAGGGTCATAGTGACGGACTCGCATCGCGAGGATCTGGGTTCAAACCCCACCGTCGCCGCAGTGGTGGTCGGCTGAAGTTGGTTTTCTGCGGTTCCCAACTTCGAGGCGCGAATGCGAGCCGATCTCCCAGTTAAAAAGTCTTGCCGCAGAGAGCAACAGGCCTACAACGGTATAATTATCCATTCATTACACTTCAATCACTATGAGTTGAGAAATACTCATAGTTAAAAAAAATTGATTGCAGATGGCAGCACTACGCATAACTAGCATTACACAGAAACAAACTTCGCGAAAGGTTCACTATACGTACACACACATTCAAACATGTACCAATTCGTCAGAAGTTCCGCAGAGGAATATGGACGAGGTGCATGCCTGGTTTAGTAGTAGTAGTAGCCTTGCTATACAAAATGAAAGAGACGCAACGCAAGCTCTTTCATTGAATCCATCGTCGGCAGATCCACCCCAGTTTAACGTTCGTTCAGTGTGCGTTGCTTGGCTCGCGATGAAATATTTTGTTGTGACAGCCGCGTACATATGGATAGGAAATTCCAGCGAACCATTCAAGGACAACGCATAGCGTGCGCATGTAGACGCGTCTTGATGAGTTTAAAAGAGAGAAATAGATATTGGCGTATCAACATTAAGAAAAACGAAAAATAGAAAAGGAAGGGGATAGTTTTTTTTTTAAATAGAGAGGTTTCCAATTGTTATTGACGTGAATCCGTCTTTTAAATCACCTTTCTGACCAAACAAGGTGCATCTCCGAAAAGTTGGCGTAACTAAATACTTAAACACTCGTATCTCAAAACGTCAACAAAACTGATCGAGGTCTTAGGCCCCTTTCACACGGAGCGGATGCGGATGCGGACGCGGATGCGGGTGCGGAAGCGGGTCCGCATACCCTTTCACACGAGCACTGAAGATGCGGGTGTTTCGCCCGCATCTTTAGGTTGAAATTCGTGCATAAAAACTATTTTTTCGCAATTTTTGTAACTGTTTTTCTCCTTCACCCCTGATTCAGTGCCCATATGCAGCCTAGAGGTATTCTTTGGTGGTTTAATCTAGAGCCACATAGAATATGGGAATAAAGATGTCTTAATTCCGATCCTCACAAGTAGTCGATGGGAGAAAATGTCTTCAAATATTTTCAAAGATTTTGAAAACAAATCTGTCTTTCCGGAAAAATATGAAAGAAAAATTCCAAAAACATCCAATGTTCGAAAAATCCAATCCAAAACTAATATGTTCCTAAAAAAAAAATTCAGGAGATATCAAAGAATTTGCAAGTAGAAAAAAAGGGGATGGGTGGGGACGTTCAAAATGTCTGTGCTTAGAAATATTCACATCACAATTCTGTCTTAGGCCGGGATTACAGTATAAAAATTTTATAAAAGTTAGTTTATAAAACTTGAAAAATGCAACCGATAGGCCGATCAGTTAAGTTCGCTCGAATGTAACAGATGTGTTTATTGGTTACATTTTTCAAGTTTTATAGTGTAATACCAGCCTTAGGCCGGGATTACACTATAAAAGTTTTGTAAAAGCTCTTTGATAAAACGTGAAAAATTCAACCAATATTATCTTATTGGTTGAATTTTTTGAATGCAAAATGCGTGTGTGTGTGCACCGGTTGCATTTTCTTGAATGCAACCGATGCGCCTATTGGTTGAATTTTTCAACTTTCATAAAAGTTCTTTTATAAAACTTTATAGTATAATCCCGGCCGGATTACACTATAAAAATTTTATAACAATTATTTAAAAAAAGCAACTAATAAATTTATCGGTTGCGTTTGCTCTAATGCAACTGCAACCGATAAATTTATTAGTTGCTTTTTTCAAGTTTTATAAAATAACTTTCATAAACCTTTTATAGTGAAATCCCATCCTTAGATTAGTCATTTCTGAAATATAAAATTTCATTTTTTCAGTTCATAGACTGAATATCGAGTAAAATAAACTTGTAGGTATTCGGGGGGAACCACCAAAAATATTCAAGTGCTTTATACAAATACAAATACAAATACAACGCCACAACAGGCAAATTACCCAACGAGGTGGCTGACTTAAGAACATCATGGATCCCCGAGCCCCTACCTACTACTGCTACACCCCACATGAACCCCCCCCCCGCGGACACCACCCAACGAATCGGTACATGCGGGAATGTGCGTGTACGTGTAGTGAAACCTGACGTAAAGTTTGTTTCTGTGTAATGCTTGTTATGTGTAGTGCTGTCATCTGCCCCCAGTTTTACAAACTATGAGTGAAGTGTTATGGTTGAATGATTTACCGTTGTAGGACTGTTGCTCTCTGTGGCGAGACTTTTTAACGGGGAGATCGGCTCGCATTTGCGCCTTGAAGTTGGGCCTTCAAACGTCTTAATCCGGCCCTGAGTGAACGCCGTACGTGGATAACGTTGTTTAATAAAAGAATTTTTTTCAAAGTTTAAAAAAATTAAAAGATTAAAAATTTAAAAAAATATATTTAAAATAATATTTCAAATATTGATATTTTTTAAATAATTTTAAAAATTTAAAAAGAAAAAAATTAAAATTTTTAAATTAAATTTAAAAGTTATTAAAGTATGTCGTCAATTAAATATTCATAATGAACAGAACGGCTTATAATTTTGGTCCCGTCAGTGGCCGTTGTTGGCATGTTTTATTGTATAAAATTGTGAAATATGGACAAAAGGCTGTTAAAGTTGCTACATCTCAATCTCAGAAGGAAACAAAGGGATGGACGTATGTGGGTACATCGTATTTGATGAACAGGGACCCTCATATGGTGTTTTTAAGGGTATTTATGGCAAAATAATTTAAAAAATTCCGTGAAAAATCACCTTGAAAAAGTAGCCAAAGATGCGGACGAATTCGCTCCGCAAACGCATCGTGTGAATAGCTCCGAATAAACCTATTGTCAAAACTTCTATGTGCGGATGCGGAGCCCGCACTTAGGTTTTGACACATGCGGAAGACGTCCGGACCCGCATGAACATTTCCTAGGTGCGGAGATTTTTCGGCTCGTCTGAAAGGCGCAGTATATTCCAATTGTTAAAACTTCTTCCGGACCCGCATCCGCTCCGTGTGAAAGGGCCCTTAGGTTCGAGATCCTACGATAGAACGATACGTTTTCTGGTTTGGCAAGCAGTTGTATGGCATACTTTCGCTACAAAAATCACTTTATATTGCCTGAGGAAGTATGTACAAGACAGAGAGAAAGATCTGATCTCGTTAAGACAAATCCCACAACACCGAAATTGTATGAAGTCGTCTTGATTTCCTCTTAACAGACGAAACAGTTACAGTTACGAAACACAGCTGTGTGACGACGAGGTTAGAAACGTATTCGCGTTTGAATTTTCGGCCGTGTCCTCGAAGGCACACGATCTCTTCTTTTTTTTTCTTTTTTTTGTAGGAAAAAGTAAAAATATACTCATTTTTGTTATTATCAATGTGTCGGCATTTCGTTATAATTACAAACATCCGTAAAATTTAAAATTGTAAAAAGCGAAGACTGGAAAGGAAAACTTGAGATTTAGAAAGTAATATCTAAATCACATTGAAGTAAAGCTCCAGATTAGACAGGGCTATTGCCATCTGGAATACAATTAACGCGCAATGGGCATGTAACATCCATATTTTAACTCTCCAAAAGGATATCTTTTCTATGATAAGCATCTTGAGATAGAGGATATGATACAGTTAGTCAGAAATTTAGCAGTATTGCTGTGCGAGTTTGCGAGGTTGGCTGATGAGCCCAAGTTCGGCGTTTCAATACGAGATCCGAGATTCTTCTCGGGATTTTGGTGTTGCCGTTGCTCAATCCAGTTGAAAAAATGTGTCCATTCTGCGGCCGTGATGCGGAAGGCTCTCATAAAGTATATCTACGGCTTTTGTATTTTCGTTCAATGCTGGTTGAGGAAATCTATATCTCCCTGTTTTTCCTTGGATACCAGATTACCTTTATTCAGTGGTAAAAGCTACATCCTTAAAAATTTGTTGTTTTATGCAATTCGTACGCTGCGGATTGCCTTTGCTTCTCTTTTTTTCTGTTTGGATGTTGTTGTATTCTATGAGTATATTAGTCTCTCGCTGTGGTCGGAATGATCTTATTTCCAAATTGCTAGCTGAAAACTGTCTTGACGTATATGAAGTTATGAAGGCTTTAATCACCTCAATTAATAACTGGAGAAGATGGGAGGAACGAGATAAACAATAGATAGATATATATTGAATATATAATGGGATATACTTAATCAACGCAGTCTCACTCTCGAATGTTTCTTTCGTTCACATCTATCTATAAGATGTGTTGTTTCCCCACTTCCAGGCTTGCCCCCCCCCCACAAGGATGGGGCTGACAGGGCTCCATCTTGGGGGCTACTGCTTCACTACTTCGGGGCCCGCCAAAGATTGAAGCCTGGGAGCCCTGCTGCAGGATAAGAGGCCATGCTTCCAAGGACGAATGCGATCCAATATCCCCGTTAAAAAGTTTCGCCACGTAGAGCGCATCAGTCCTACTACGGTACCACCACTGTGGTGCCGGTGGGGTTCGAACCCTTGAGCGATTCCGTCAATTTGACCATTCGACCATAGTTCAAACAGAGCACTATATTTACGCACTTAGACTCTATCAGGGTCTCCCCCCCCCCCAACGCAGACACACACACACTTCTGGCACAACTCCATCAGTAGTAAATTGCTTATGGCTATAGATCAGAGTTGTGCTCGCTTTGAAAGAAAGCAAAGAATATAGGATGTGTTGGAAATCGAGTGACAGCCATCAAAAGACGTGTATTAAAATTGATTGTTTTTTCCCGATGATTGATTTAAGAGGAAATGATTCAAATGATGAGTAATGTGATCAAAGAATATCTTCCAATTACAGGATATGGTCACTTGGCGCCTTCAACGACACCCGGTCGACTTTTCTGCGTGGTGTACGCAACCGTAGGCATTCCACTGACCGGCATCTTGTTGGCGACAATCGGAGGCCATTACAGCCAGCACCTGGTTCGCAAGCTTCAGAAAGCAAGGCAGTCGAGGAACCCGAGGCTATCTCTGTTCGTCGCCGGCTCGACATTCCTCGTTCCTTGGCTGCTCGTCTTCCTGGTGCTTCCGACCGTCCTTTTCATGTTCACCGAGGGCTGGTCGTTCGTCGAGGGATTTTACTACTGCTTCATCACCTTGTCTACCATCGGCTTCGGGGACTACGTCGCAGGTAAGTTTTTTTCATCATCTGACGCCGTGTACAAACTCTCGGTTGTTGATTTCCAGATCTATCGATGTGGATAATTCAGTTGCAATACAAATATAATTTTCATAAAACCAGAGGTCCATTGAATTGATGAGCAAGCATAATGCTGGGTGATTCCTAACTCATGAACTTTGAGGGGTGATAGAGCACGCTAAAACATTTTTTTCCTGATAATGAATTAATGAATGAGAGCAAGTGACGTGTTCAAAGTCTAGTGACCTATTCAAGCGCTATTGAATTAACGGCAATTTACCACTAAATGTGTTGGGTCCGAAGTGTATACGTGTACCTAACACTGAGTGCTTATCCGGTGTTATCCGTGATCCGTTAGTACTGCCTAGGGCCGTAACTAAGATGTTTGCCTCCCGGGGCAAGCATGATTTTGCCGCCCCCACAACTTCAAAATTCCATAATTTTATAACGGTGTTTTATGTTCCCACTTAAAACTGACGCCTCTCCTAAATTTTACCGCCCGGGGCAGTTGCCCCCTCTAGTTAAGACCCTGGTACTGCAGTGTATTTTTCAAACTATGAGTGAAGCGTAATGTTTGAATATTTGTACCGTTGTAAGTCTGCTGTCTGTGACAAGGTGTCTTTCCTATCTCACTGGCATTGACGAGATATCTCGCCGCCTCAAAAAAAACCCTTTTTTTCGGTAATGACGAGACTAAAAATTTTGTAAAGCTGACTTCTCAATGGAACATTTTTCTTTTTGGGGGGGGGGGGGGGTTGGATGGGCACCTGCTCAAAATGAGAAAAAGCCTACTTCACCAAAAGAAAAAAGTCGTGTATTTTATACACTGCTTAATCACTTCTACCATGCCATTTCTAATGCTAATCGGTGAAATAATTACGCCAGCAAAGGGTTAAAAATGCCTCTTTGATGGGATATTCATCCTAGGAATTCAGGATGAGTTTTTGAGACTGCGGTTCTGCATATGATGGACGTATTTATAAATTTTGATGCATTTACGAATTTGGAAAGTCAAACACAGAGAGAGCACCTTACACCTATTTTAAAAAAAAGAAATCATTATGTACACGTGAGAATACAGCGCAGTTCTTGTGTCGTTGCCAAATAATACCACTCTAATTGAATTGCACCTAAAATATGCCACCAACGCCTTTGACGCGTCACTTGCGCCCATTTACTCTTTTTGACAAAAAAAAAAAGTTTTTTAATGCACTCAATTAATCCCTTGAGATTTGTACCACGATTTCAGAACCACCCTGTATAGAGGGAATATCGTGGATAGCATCTGATAACACAGGCCTTCAAATCTCATCTCAGTTGAAGATCTCGTCTTTCAAGGTGAGTCCGGATCCGTCATCATCGCTGGAAAATTGTCCGCTCGGATAATGTTTATGCGAACTCGACTCCATTTTATTCCACCGCAATTTCATCTCGTCGAGTAAGAAAGCGCTAAAATAAAAAGAGAGAAATATTATTTATTTATTTAATGCAGGTTAAAAAGAGCTGCTCATTACCGATGACGTCATTCTGTGCTCATGAGTCAGTCATCCATCAGCGGTAAAAGGGGATATAAAATATCGTTTATATGCTGGAGTCTGCCTCGAGGACGCAAGTTCACAAAAAAGATCTCCTCGGAAAACCACCTAAAAAAAGGGAAGGGGCTTGCACTTAAATATAAGTAAAAATATAAGGACAGTGTCTCGGGAGACAGCGGAAGCGTGGGACACGTCCTCCACCATTTCTACGTCTTTTCGCGTTTTTTTGCTGATTTCTCCGCTTCCGTTCATCTTTTATAAATCACGCGAATACGTCACCTTTTTCTTTTAATTTTCGAAATCTTGCTCTACTTAACACACACGAGAGGAGATATAGCGGTCAACCAACCTTGACATATAAACAAACTTTTACTCACACCACATGATGAGACAACATCACCATCATCATCCCTCCATTAAGATCTACCATCTTTCATCCTTTCTTTTTCCTTAGGCGATGTCTGGCTTGATTTCTCGGATGACGCTCCCGTCATCCTTTCGGGGTAGATGACCAGATTCTGCAACACATGCTGCCTGCTTGCACACGTATAAAGAGAGAGAAACTGGAAGAACGTTGCATGTGTCGTAACCACGTGGTGAGCTTTCGCAGAAAATGGTTAGCGGAAGGACGCATTTTTCTGGGTCGGAACCGACGACAGTCAGAGGCGGATTTATGGTTTTCAGGCCGGCGGGCAGATACGTTTTTACAAGGGGGGCGGGGGCTTAGTGGGCTGTAGCCCGGGACGGAAAATTTCAAGTAATGAGTGGTTAAGAAAATTAGTAGAATGGGGCGGCAAAATTTGTTTTGCTCAAGGGCGAAAAAAACCATAAATCCACTTCTATATAATGAGGAAGTAGGTCAGTGAGTGGCCAAAAGAGTTACCTAAGAGGATTTGCAAACATGTAAGTGACCAAAAGGGTGGCCTAGATAGCATGTGACCTGTTCAGTGAGTGAACAAAAGAATGACTTTTGAGAGTTTGTGACCAAAATAATGTGCAAGCATATGGGGGGGGGGTGACTAAAACAGCTTACGAGCATGTAAGTGACCAAAAGAATTACATAAAGAGCATACGACAAGGTCAGCAAGCGATTAATGAAGTGACTTAAAGAGTTTGCAAGCATGTGACTGACCAAAAGAGTGACCTAGATGGCATTTGACCAGGTTCGTGAGCGATTGGGGGAGTGACCTAGAGCGTGTGTAAGCATGTGGAGCAAACACGTGAATGATCAAAAGAGTGACCAAGCTCGGGTGCAAGCATGTGGATGAACAAACATGCGATTGATAAAAAGATGAAAACCTCGGGTGCAAGCGTCTAGGTCATTGTGTGACCAAATAGGGTGAGCTAGAGAGCAATGGATCAAGTCACTGAACGACCTAAAGAGTTTTGAGTGAGTGAACATGGGAGAGATCAAAAGAGTGATACAGAGAGTGTATAAGCACAAGAGTGACCTTGAGAGTGGATTGGATTTTGGTTTTATTGCACAAGGGCCAATACCTTGAGAGTGTAAGCATAGGAGTGAAATTGACAGTGACCTTGAGAGTGTGAGCATAGGAGTGACCCAGAGAGTGTGAGCATAGGAGTGACCCAGAAAGTGTGAGCATAGGAGTGACCCAGAGAGTGTGAGCATAGGAGTGACCCAGAGAGTGTGAGCATAGGAGTGACCCAGAGAGTGTGAGCATAGGAGGGACCCAGAAAGTGTGAGCATAGGAGTGACCCAGAAAGTGTGAGCATAGGAGTGACCCAGAGAGTGTAAGTATAGGAGTGACCCAGAGAGCGTAAGTATAGGAGTGACCCAGAGAGGTAATTAGAGAGCGACGGACCAGGTCAGTGAATCTCAAAAGATGAACGATCAAAAAAGTCACCAAGAAAGTGTGCAAGCATGTGAGTGACGAAAGGAGCGACTTAGACATATAGGCGTATTTAGACACAGGGGCGGGGCTGAGCGGACTACAGCCCAGGGCGGTATTTTTGAGATATGAGTGGTTAAGAAAATTAAATTAGAAAAGGAGGAGGGCGGTAAAACGTGTGTAGCTCACAAGCGGCTAAACCATAAATCCCCCACAGCCCGATAGCCCCCTGGGGCTGGGGCCCCTTATAGCCCCAGCCTTAGTAAATACGCCTCTATTTCCAAAACATTCGTTTGGTCACTCCCATGCTTAAACACTCTCTTTGTCATTTTTGGTCACTCTTTAGGTAGTTCACTTGTCTGGTTCCTCACTTTCTAGGCCACTCCCATGCTTACGTAATCTCTTGGTGACTTACATATCTGGTCGTACTTTCTCGTTTATTCATTTACATGCTTGCACGCTGTTTTGGTCGCCCACGTGCTTGCACGCACACACACACACGCACACTCTAGGTCATTCTTCTCGTCACTCACATGCTTGCAAACTCTAGCTCTATGTAACTCTTTCAGACACTCACTGATCTAATCCCTCATCTCTAAACAGGTGGATTTATGGTTTTTCCACCGGTCACTTATAAAAAATTTTTCGTCACTATCTCAATCGACTAATTTTCTTGACCCCTCATTCTTCAAATTTGCCGTCTTAGGCTACAGCCCGCTAAGGAGCCCCCCTCCCCCAAATACACTTCTGGTATCATGAAAACATTATGTAGAATTAATATGATTCGAAGAATATATTGTATGGTGCTATGGAAGAAAGATATTGGATAATTCAGCTTTAACTGCTAGTTGTACTGTTTCGGTGGTCGTGTGTATTTCTTCAACACGTGGTTTCGTCTTTATCTCGCACTCACATATACATGCAAACCGACTTACAAAACACAGACATATTCTCTCACCTTCTTCATAGGCCTGTCAGGGCCCGTTTGTAATCCAACCACCAGCCCATAGGGCTGGGAACTGGGACAAAAGCTTGATGCAGGCCTGATCTGGTTTCATGGAACGGTATCTTCAACCAGCGGTTCCCAACCTTCAATTCCCCCTGGAAATGCGTAGGTGACTTGTGTATTCCTAGAAAAATGCGTAGGAAGTTACATACCTCTAGAAAATGAGTAAGAATATTTGAGTACCCCTTCGTATTTTGTGCAATACCGTAAACGCGGGCTACTTTGACGCTAGGATCCTTCTTTTTGGCCCTAAAATAATCTACTCAATAATAATCGTACTCTAACTACTGTAGGAAAAACATTCAAAGTTAGTTTTTTTGTAGTTTTCGCTAAGTGGCTGTACTAAGCAAGGCAACTGGGTGCATCGGGCAGTTCACAAATGGCCGACTAGGCAGCAACAATGGTAGTTTTGTATGTTATGATTGCACGTGGTTTTCTTCATCTGTCGAACTTTCAACTGTGGAGGTTGTAATCCTGCTTTTTCAAGTTAGATAAGCGTCTAATTAGAAACACTATTCAACGCTTTTAACTGTAGTATGATGAAAACTTCGGTTAATCTTTCCTTTTTTTCCGAAAACATTAATTGAAAATTTAACTTATGGTAAAACTTCAAAAATACGCCCTTCTTTGGCCCAACATTTTTGATGGGGTAAAGTAGGTCTAATTTTCGCAACCAATTGCAATTTTTTTGTGAGTACATTTAAAAACAGTACGTAACATAACATAACATAACATAATTTATTTGTCCCCAGTCAATTTCAATAATGCTATACAAATTAGAGTTTACAATTAAATTACGTATTTACAATATTTGACAGAAAATGCAAAGAGAAAGAAAAAAATGTTTGAAAGGACTCGGTAGAAAATAGTTAATTCATAATATGGTGAAGAAAGCTGGGACAGGGAAGAGAGCAATAGCTAAAAGCTAGTGTGTAGGCTGGACAGCGCAATGGCCACCTTCAAAACTATTAAGATGCGATTAGATCTGTTGAATTTAACCAGACACGCTGCAGCTAACTTTAAAATACTTTGGAGCACCATTAAGAACGAATAAAAATGCATTTTCTAGCAAACCAGGTCATCTCAAGTTTTTTGTTCCAAGGAAGAACTAGTATTTGCTGGCTGACAAAATGTGTGATTATGGGTTCCTAATAAGTAAGCCTCCAAAGCCTGTTGAAAGAGGTCTGTTTCTCAATTTGTAGAGGTCAATTTGTACGACAATAAAAATTTCAGAAAACATGTAACATATTGCTATTTTTATGATCGATTCAAGTTGAAATATGTTTTCTTTAAAAAATTTCAAAAAAGTTTTATTATGAGCCTAGATTCAAGAAACACCCTAGGTTTTAATTTAATGCTTTAAGATAGGAAAAAAAATGAAGTGGGTCCAAAGTTACCCCATATACAAGGGTAACATTGGCCCATAATGCTTTTTTTTTAATTAGCTTAAATTATAAAGAAAAATGTGTTTTTATTTACATATAGGCCTACATAAAATAGCATTCGATACAAAAACGGTTACCAGAACATAAAAATGGTAATAATATTGAATTTATTGGGAAGTGAATTTTTTCTTGAAAAATTTAAAAAACATGTTAATGTAGCCCACGTTGATGGTTATTAATGTTTTGTGTTGTACTCGTTTTGCCGATTATTTTTCGCATGCCCTGAATAACCCGTGGCATGTCGTCGGGCAACGCATCCCACAGGACGGGAAACACTTTTCCTAGAGGATTGTATATTTCTCATTTTAATGTTTTATGTCTGGATGCTTATGCCATTTGTTGCTGTGAGACTCGTGAGGTTTGTTGCTGTCAGGCTCGTGAGATTTCTTGCTGTTAGTGTTCATGCGATTTATTGTTGTCAGTGCAGTGTATATGCTGCTTGTTGCTGTGAGTAGTATGTTGCTGGCTGTGCTCGTGCAATTTGTTGCTATGAGACTCGTGAGGTTTGTTGCTGTCAGGCACGTGAAGTTTTAGCTGTCAGGTACGTGAGGTTGGTTGCAGTCAGGTTCGTTAAGTGTGTTGCTGTCAGGCTCGTGAGATTTCTTGCTGTCAGTGTTCATGCGGTTAGTTGCTGTGAGACTCCTGAGGTTTGTTACTGCCAGGTCTCTAGCCATTTGCTGCTGTCAGTGATCATACGGTTTGTTGCTGCCTGGGTTCATGCCATTGATAGCTATGAGACTAGTGAGATTTGTTAGTGTCAGGGCTCTCGCCAGTAATTTGTTGCTGTGAGACTCGTGAGTTTTTTTTCAGTCATGCTCACGAGATTTGTTGCTGTTAATGTTCATGCAGTTTGTTCCTGTGAGACTAGTGAGGTTTGTTGCTGTTAGGCTCGCGAGACTTCTTGCTGTTAGGCTCGCGAGACTTCTTGCTGTCAGTGTTCATGTTGTTTGTTGCTGTTAATCTCGCAAGACTTCTTACTGTCAGTGTTCACGTGGTTTGTTCTTGTCAGTATTCATGCGGTTTGTTGCTGTCTGGGCTCACGACATTTGTTGCTGTCTGGGCTCACGACATTTGTTGCTGTCTGGGCTCACGACATTTGTTGCTGTCTGGGCTCACGACATTTGTTGCCGTGAGAGGTTTGTTACTTCTCAGGGATCTCGCTATTCATTGCCATCAGGCTCGTGAGGTTTGTTGCTGTCGGAACTCATGCCACTTGTGGGTGTCAGTCTCATGAGATTTTTTGTCGATGCTCGTGTCATAAGAAAAAAGGTCGTGCTCTTTTAAAATCAATCAACCTCGACCTTCATATAGAGGAATGTTTTTAGCAAAAAAAAAAACCTTTCAGAATATTTAAAAATAATAAGAAACGGCATTCGTCGCCATCATGGCACTCGTCATCACGTCGCGCGAGATTGAATTACTTCTTCGCAGACGAACTTCTTTGATCCTCTCTCTCTCTCCGGAATTACTTTTCTGCAAAGAGCTGCTGGAAATCAAATCCATACAAAAGCTTCGTATATGCGACTCCTGTTGCTCTTATTACGATAAACTGTGAGGGTCGGGGTAGGAAGCACAATGACAACAACACTGTTGTGAACTGTATATCGTTCCCGCACAACGAAGTTGCCTGGCAATAGGCCATTTTGGCACAAAAGAGGTCATCTATTTTTTTTGTGCCAAAACATGAGTCGCAGACGATACAAAATTTTCCTCTCTTCGACGCAAGCGCGCATTTCTCTGTCATTTTGGCTTTTGTGTTACGGAAGAAACACTATGTTTTGAAACAAAACATTAAAAGAAACTGTCCCGACTGCAGGTGTCGCCGTCATCAGTCTTCCAAGAGCTTGCAACTACTTTCCGTGAAATTCGTAGTTCGTTTTCAGAGGACAATTATTGTTAAAAGGCGAAACACGACGAAAAAAAAACTGAGACAATATCCATAAGCAGCTGTTTGATCGCCCAATTGTCCTTAAACGAAGAAAATGAAAAAGGGAAAGGAAGAGAGGGTCGCTGAAGAGCAGAAGTCGATAAATCTTTTACCAGCCGAACTAAGATTTCAATTGATTTACTTCATTTTTCCTGTTATTTCGCCTTCTGATCCTTTACGTTAAAGATATCAGCCAAAAAATTCATAGAATAGAAAATTTTTTTCTTGTTTGTTTTCTGGACTTGCCCATGTCCATAGAAACAACATGAAAATTAAAGACGAAAAATTTAAATTTTATTCTTCCATGAATAGAGGATACACAAAAATCAAATTTATGTCATAAGGGCTGAAATGAATGAAATTATTATTTTGTAAATTAATTTTGGAATCTCACACCTTCGGGGAAAAAAATCAAGTACTTTGATGTAAAAAAAAATGTTTTTCTAATTAATAAAACCGATGTTCCAGCTGTCTTTGATGCTAATATTGGTGTATTATGTATGCGAAATTTTAAATCTGATTACATAACATAATCTCGGATATACATATGTATAATCCCAGATACGTTTAAACACATTACGTGACAAATTGATTAGAGAAAGGCCATTACTTTTTAACCTTTCTTTTCTCTCATACCGAGCGTAGCTCAGGTCTATGGCCATGGTCAATTTACTACCTAGTGAGTTGTACCTAACACTCTCTGAGTGCTTATTTAGTGTTGTGTCTAGGGTTACCAACCGTCCTCCTTTAGGAGGACATTTCCTCTTTTTTGATGTCATTTCAAACGTCCTCCTACATTTTGGAAAATTCACGCTTTTGTCCTTTTCAGGTTTTTCCGGCATTATTTTTATTTTTTTCTGAGAAAATTTTTTTTTTCTGCACTTTGAACACATATTTCTTCATTGATATGAATGTTTCGTGTTTTTCCCCACGCATTCACCAGTAGCCGTCGAAATTCCAAAATTTTCTTCTGTTTTTGCTGTTTTTAGCAGTTCTGTTTTAGAGTTCGGAAAAATTATTCATGTTGCCAGAGTAGTGCTCGTTTCATGTTCTTACTGATGCTGCCATCTGTTTTGCATATTCTGAAGGGAAGATGGTAAATGCTTGAATTTTCATGTTATTTTAGAGTATCGTGTTCAAGGCCTGCCTGCTCTCTGTAGAGAAACCTTCAAATGCTAGATTGGGTCGCATTCGCGTGATTAGAAAGGCTGCAGTATTAAAGATTGTTTGATGTTACAAATACAACTATCACTAAGAACTTATTTTTGATTCTTATTTGATCTATAAGAACAGCGAGAAAGACCACTACGAGACACTTGGATATTCGCATGTTAGAACATTCGCTGGCTCATGCCCAACGTGCCCTCTAAATTTTATTTCACCTGCGCGGAACAGTTGGACATCATGCCACACAATGACAAAGCAACATGCTTCTGCGTACAATGTATGTAATTAATTTCCATCTGCGTGCACGAAAGCATTTTCAGTCGTGTGCAGACGCACACACGCATGTAGCTCAGACGAAACGTTGCTTTTGCTGCAGTTGACTTATTATGAGTTCATCATAATATTGGACATTGAAGGGCCGCTTTACATCTCGGAGAGAGATATCAAAGCTTTCCCGAAGGATCGGTGTATCCGTAAATTTATCAAATGTAAGTTCCACACAACAGAATGGTGTGATAGACATAGGGGAAGAAGGCGAGGGGCGATCATCCCCCCCCCCCTTTCAGTAAAAAAAAATATTATCGGTGTAGGCGGAAGAATGGAAGCAGACATTCCCAACCACCGTTCGCAAAACACACCCTCAGTGATTCAACCATGTCCTTTCCCTTTGGAGAAGCCAGTATCCACTTATGGATGTTACTCTCTATTGCTGCTCAATCTTATATGAATCGAATTTCGATTGTTTGTGAATTCTTTCACTTTATTTTATTTATTTATTGCTTGGCTGTGGCCTATACAAGGGAATGCGGTGGTAAAATTTGAATCGGAAACTGTTGTACAATCAATAATGTTTGACGGGAGGTTGTTCCGATCGGTTATTATTTGAGGAAAGAAATTAAATTTGAAACAATCTGTGGATGCAAAGATGGGTTTCAATTTTTGGGAATAGTTAATTCCATTGGACAAGTGTGAAGCTATCTATATAGAGTTAGAAAATTGGGTAGATTCGAACATTATACCCAAGCTACCCACGCGATTTTTTCATGTGGGGTTATGGAGAAGACTTGGTGTCTGCGTCTTCTTCACCAGAGGACCTACAGCACTTTTATCATAAATATTATGCTAGGGCTCATGTCCAACTTGGTCCAATAGTAATTAGCAAATATGTGCTTCCAATCTTTGTCTTCCCTTGCTGCAATGAAGCACCAGTGGCATAGGCCGGCTAGAGTCTGGTTCAGTCGGGCCCAATGTTCTTGGCGAATATATTTGTTTTCAGAACACTCTCCATGATATAACTGTTGCCGGTCTTCGACCAATGTGTGGCCAGACGGATAGAAATATAGGGAAGGAAGGCGACTTTTTTTTCTTTGACTTGGAGTGGGGGCTGGAAGGTCCTGGTCGTTCTTTTTTCAACCAGCTTTCCAATACCTTCCAACCTCGAACTTTTTTTTTGCCACTATGGTGGTCGAGTGATCATAGTGACGGACTCGCATCGCGAGCATCAGTTCGAGCCCCATCGACGCCGTAGTGGTGGTCAGGTGAAGGTGATCTTTGCGATTCCAAACTTTGAGACACGAATGCGGACCGATCTGTCCATCCAGAGCAACAGGCCTACAATGGTACAAATATTCACTCGTAGTTCGAAAAATAGATGGCAGATGGGAACACTATAGCAAGCATTACACAGGAACAAAACTTTACGTTAGGTTCACACACGTACCGTCACCACATGCACCAATTTAACTGAAGTTCCGCTGAAAAATGTGAACGAGGTGCATGTATGGTTTAGTAGTAAAAGGGGTCATTCAAGTATTACGTCAGCATCGATGGTGGAAAAGGGGGTTTCCGATTTGAAGATGACAAGGGGGAGGGGAATTTGGATGATGCTTACGTCATCAACCACCCTTTATGAAGACATGAAATGTTCTTAATGGTATCTTATTCGGTGCGCCAAAAACGGAAAAAAACCTTTCGATAGTTATTGTGCCCCTGAACTAACATTCTCCCTCTTAATAAGTCTCCAACAAAGCGACTTTAGTGATCTCTAAATGTTTTACGGATCCTTCAAGTGTTCAGGAAATGTTTCGGGCAACTTCAGTGCCCTAGAACTGTGCCACGCATCACTTAAGTAATCTGGGAATGTTCCGTGGGTAACTTGAGTGATTTGGAACCACACTGGGGGCCGCTTAAGTGCTCTAAAACTGTGCCACATGTCACTCAAGGGATCTCTAAATGTGCCACAGATCGTTTAAGTGTTCTAGAACTAAGTCGCGGGTTGCTTGAATGATCTTTGAATGTGAAAGTGATCGTTGAGGCCTACTTCAGTAATCTGAAAATGTGCCACGGGCCACTTAAATGTTCTGGAATTGAATTGTGCCGCGGGTCATTTAAGCCGTTTGTAAATGTGCCACTTAGTTCATTAAAAAAAAACATTAGGTTTGAGGGGGGGGGGGGTAAGCCACATCAGATAACCTTCAGGACCACATTTGGTCTGCGGATCAAGGATTTACCATGTATGGCTTAAAGGTTTGATGGCAATTTCTTAGAGAAATTTTGAGTTCTTAGTCTTCAAATAGCATTGAAATTAACAGAAATTAATTATAACAACATATAAGGGAGTTTTCTTTCGAAATTTTAATTTTTTTTGTTAAATATCTTTGCATTAAAAAAATTTTTTTTTTTGTCTGGAGGGGGAGGCGCATGAGCCCCCCTATGCCCCCCTCCCGCGTACGTTTCTGATCCCACCAATATGCGTTAGGAGATGGGGGGCAGTGCTGACGAAATTTTGCTAACAAGGGGAAAGGAGGGGGTGAAAAATGGCTAAAAATTTGCTAACGTAATACTTGAACGGCCCCTAATAGTGACCTCCAACATCTGACGATTATTGCCAATGACGGAACGACCACCATACTGGCCCATAACCAACCTTGGAACGAATTGTGCCAGATTAGACACGAGTAGGGTCTCGGCTTTATTCATCGAATTTCATACGGGACAACCTACACCGTGAGTAAGAGGAACTTGATTACAAAGTTGATGCCTACAGAATCACTGAAGGGGCCAAATATCGAACACGTGTTCCACACCAGACAAAATCAGTTTACCTAATGAAACTGCGAAATTCTGTGATCATATGCCATCTAATATATACTATAAAATCTCAAAATCGTTCCATAATCATTTATATAATTCTTGTATTATTGTACAAATGAAGATGAGTTTGTTATTACGAATCTGGAATCGGATCTCACGCACCGACGTTCAGAAGCTCCTACTGCACTGGTGAAATAAATTAAGAGAATTTGCGTATTTTATCGAATTTCATGCAAAGAACTGAACTGAATGTAAAACCACTGCTTCTAGACAAAAATGCAAATCTTGTACGTCAAATACGTAAGCGTACACGTGTGTGTAGGCGGAGCCAGTAGACAAACAGGCTTTATAAGCGCGCGTAAGTTAAGACGCATTTCGTTCGCTAGCACACCTCGGCGAATTTCTTGGTGTTATTTTGCAGCAATCGGTTAATTTCAAATCGTAACAGTAAAAATGAGTAACCACCAACGTTTAGATGATGGAATGAGGTGGCGAATTGTGGGGAGGCTAGAAGCAGGCCAATCTCAAGTCCAGATTTGTAGAGAGTTCAATTTAACGCCCAGCGTCGTGTGTAACTTATGGAAACAGTTCCAGGATACCGGATCCATCAAGAGAAAGCCTGGGCAAGGTCGTCCAAGAGCCACGACTGCCAGAGAAGATCGCCATTTGTCGATTATAGTGAGGCGTAACAGGAGTGCTACAGATTCTCAGCTCTCTCGTGACTTGTATGAGCCACAGGAACCCGTGTATCAAGGGTCACTGTTTCCAAAAGACTTCATGAGAGAGGGTTTTTTTTCAAGAAGACCTGCTGTTTGCGTCCCGCTCACTTCTACGGACAGGAGAATCCGTTTATCATGGTTCAGAGAGCATAGAGATTGGAGTATGGATCAATGGGCGACCGTTCTCTTCACTGATGAGTCCCGGTTCAGCCTAAGCACCGATTCTCGCCGTACGTTCATATGGAGAGAACCAGGGACCCGCTACCTACCCTCCAATGTCCGCGAAATCGACCATTATGGCGGAGGAGGTTTAATGGTCTGGGCAGGCATCATGTTGGATGGCCGCACACCTCTCCATGTCTTTGAAAGAGGCACTGTAACTGGTGTGAGGTATAGGGATGAGGTCTTGGAGCCCTATGTTCGCCTTTTCAGGGGTGCAGTTGGCCCTGAGTTCATTTTAATGGACGATAACGCGAGGCCACATAGAGATCTTCTGCCCGACGATTTTCTAGAGAGTGAGGATATTCGCCGGATGGATTGGCCAGCCAGATCTCCATACCTTAACCCTATAGAGCATGTCTGGGACGCTCTGGGGAGGGCAATTGCAACTCGTAACCCCCCTCCGGGAACCATCTAGGGAATGAAAACAGCGTTGCTGAACGAGTGGGACCAATTGCCACAGGAAATGAAAAACTGCCTTATTTCAAGTATGAAATCACGCTGCGAGACCTGTATATCTGTAAGAGGGGACCATACCCCCTATTAACCCATCTATCAACCCATTTTTTTGTTTATTCTGCAACCGCTGTTTCATACCTTCCGACTCCAATGAGTGTTACGCACGATCATGCGTGTGCATTACAATTATTGAATAGTTATTTGTTTTGTATTGTATCAATGTATGTACATATCAAATTTCATTAAAATCGGTACAGTAGTTCTAGAGATAATCGACCAAGTCTGAAAATTCTCTTAATTTCTTACACCAGTGTATTTCAGTAGATATTTTTTAAGAAAAATGGCATCGGAATCAAAACATTCCTGACATCATCGTCATCTCCCTCTTCTATGCATCCAATGGCAAGTATGCTTGCGCCTAGGATAAAAGACCGAGTTTTGTTTTCGGATCTTCATCTCGAGAACAGAGGAATGAATCGTCGTGGTTCTTTCTTCTTACTGCACATTCTCTCTTTCTTTCCAACTTGGCAGAGAACGACGTCATCGTCAGAAAGATGCGATGATTTGCCAGGGAAACAAAAAAAATAAGAAAAAAACAGATTTATGCTAAAGTGCATCACAAAGTTGCCAAACGATGCCAAAGCTAATTATTTCCGCTGAAAATAAAAACAAGAAAACCTCGAATAAATTTCGCTTTCGGTTTTAAATTTAAAAAAAAGATGACGAAAACCCTTTCTCTCTTGCTATGAGCTTGGTTATTTACGATTTGCATATTTTGATCGTCCAATCGCTCTCAGTAAATCTTAATGAGTTTACTATGCATCCGGAAAATAAAACAACCCATTTTTTCAAACATCCAGAAAACGCAAATATACTTATGAAAAAAAAGCATTTGAATAAATTACCTGTGAAAAAAAAATGAAATTCAATGATTTGATACAATTTTTATTTAATTTCCAGGTAATTTCAAGGAGAAGTACATATGGCTGTACAAACTAGTCGTTCTGCTGTGGATAATCTTCGGCCTCGGTTATTTGGCCATGATCTTGAACTATATATCCTGCGCGATGAGGTGCAAACAAGTGCGCAAAGTCGAAAGAAAACTATCCACCAGCTTTTACCACACTCAGCAGAGAGTCGGGCAACGATTCGAAGACGTGCGACACATCTTCCAAGACATCTCCAAGGTATTTCGTGAGAGCCCTCCTTTCTTTTATTTTTTTATAAGCTTGTTTATTCATTCTCAAAGAAAATGAAGATAATTTCAAATACTTGTAATTTAAATAGGACAAGCACAAGGCTCCGGTGGCCACTCCGAATAGAGAAGAGATTAATGGAGCATACAGGAAAACCTCTCTAAAGCCCCGTTCACATGTGCAAGATTGGGGGGTCGCTTTGGTGATAATTACTGGCATGACAACTTTTTTCCCCTCGTAGGGAAGAAAAAGGTGGGAGAGAAGCTCATCAAAAAAAGCCCATCTTTCTTGGGGTGGATTGGAGGTCGACACCGACCTTCTCTCCCATAATCCTTTGCGCCACGAAAACTGCTATAAGCTCCTTCGTCAACCATCTTGAATCAATCACTTCCGTTCAACCTACGTAACCAGTGACGACTTCCGGAAAGAAGAGGGGAATTACCGGCATAAAGTTAGCGTCATGTGAAAGGTCTGTAGCGAAAATCCCCGTTACCGGGAACTTCCCGGGATGTTTTATTGTACATGTGAACGGGGCTTAAGACACCACTCTTATTTGCATAATATCCAGAAAACACAGTAAAAACTCCTCTTAACGGACACCCCTGAGATGCGGTCACCCATATTTTCCGGACAAATAATAATTGCCCCTTGTATAATGAAAGTATGCATTTCAAAACCCTGATTAACGGGCATCCCTCTTTTACGGACGAATTTTTTTGTCCCGCCGGTGTCCGCAAGAGAGGTTTTACAGTAGGCCTATCTGTTTTCCTTGATATATTGGGCTGAAAAAAAGCCGTCCATCTCTCTCTCTCTACCGCCCCACCTAGGAGTCAGTCGCTGTTATTAGGAGAAAAAGAGGCTACTAATGCTTTTTACTTCAGCGCCTCACGCCACAGCGCGTAAAAAACGGAAAGCAGGATCGTGTCTCCAGTGGTGTAGATGGTATCATGCTTGCACGGTTCGAGAGAGTGCCGGCGGAGATCACATAACTTTTCTTTCCGAGTTCCCCTCAGCATAATATCAAAAAGATATGTTTCCTCGAAACCACTCTTTGTTTCTCTAAAAACCGACTCTTTAGGGAGTTGGATCTTTTATTGTGAAGAAATTATGTTTTAAAAGAGCTACAATGTATAGAAATAAATAATTACACCATTTGATAGTAAGTGTTAATGCGCCGGCCACGTTGTTTGTCTGCTGCTTTGTTTGGTGAGTTTTTTACCGATTTTGGTCGATTTTTCTTGCCAATTGGGCTTTGTGTGCTGTGGTTGGATTGACACACCTTATTTGTGCTGGTTTTGATGGTCAGGCGTGTCCTCCACTTGGTTATTCGTCCACTTGCTGCGACAATCCAGACCTACTTTGTTGTGTTGTGCTCGCGGACTATTCTCAACTGAGGTCGTGATGCGGTTCGTCGCCTAGCGACCAGTGACGTTTTGGTGTTTCCGATATTGACTCCGCAAAATTTTCTTTCATCGATAGTCTTTTCGAGGTCTTGTTGAGGATGGCCGCCGAGCGCCATCTATCGCCCTCCGAGGGAAATTCTTTCAACGGCGATTTTCATAAGTTCTTAGACGAGATGTGCTCCATTTTTAATGGCATTTGTGACAAAAAATCTTCCAGAGTTGTCGAGAAGGAGTGTTTCAACGCTTTGAAAGTGAACGTTATCAGGATATTTGAGGATGCCCACGCTACGGTTACCAGACGGTCGCTCTCGGGGGCCACGGCTCCCACCTCACGACCGCCCAACTCCGAACTAACTGGTATCGCTGAAACAATCGAGAAGAACTTTACTAAATTAGAGGAGCGCTTCAATAAATTGGAGAGCATAGCGCATGCTATTTCTTCAATGCAACAGGACATCTCTACTCTATCTAAATTGTTACCACCGAAGCTGAATATTGACACTGATTCGAGTGATAACGTCTTGGTACCTGACCAGATTCCGGTTCCTTCCTATGCCCATGTTGCATGCAATCTCCTTACTGCTTCAAATAACCTTCCTGATGGTTCTCCTGCTCACACTGACCTTCCTCTCACGGGATCGATATCGACTTTACGTGGCCCTGTTGCCCACAGCCAGCGCATTAGTGCTGCTCCTGCTCTGGGACGCCGAGCCGAGTTCAGAGTCGGACCTCCTTCTCGTCTCAAGTGAGAGTGGTGCCGATGATCCGTAGGCGTCGCGTCCTGGTGAACAGATTTCCCTCAGACACTTCAATCTCCGACATCCGCTGCTATCTGGATAACCTTCATTTTGAGTTCGATTGCGTCAAACTTAATACGAGGAATTTCTCTAGCTATACCTCGTTCGTCTTAACTTCCACTAGTGATAACTTTGACTTATTGAGCGACCCTTCACTCTGGCCATCGGGCATCCACATAAGAGAATTTTTTGGCACTCCTCGTCATCTTATTGTTGACTCTCCTGTTGATCCGGCCAACGTCCTGGATATCCCTCCTCCGGGCGACGTTGCTAATCAACAATGACTACAGTGTGGTTCCTCACGGTTCCAAACAACTCTATCTGGGTCTTCAAGCATTCCCAAAACGGGACTGATCATCATTTTTATGAATCCTAGAAGTATAATGAATAAACTGGCCAATCGCCAATATACACTATTTCATCCGTCACACATGACGTTGACATCTTGGGCGTAGCCGAGTCTTGGCTGAATCAGTCCATTCCAACATCTTTAATAGGCCTACCGGGATATGAGATATTTCGACACGATCTTTTTCTTCAGGTGGTGGTGTGTGTCTTTTTATTAACATTTTTATTAACATCAAACTCAAACCGAAGCTGGTCTCCAGGCCCCATACGAGCCACGAGGTTGAGATTGTGTCAGTGGACATCAAGTGTCGAAATAATAGATCAGGTTGATTTCGTCCTACGTACCTCCTAATAGGTCTTGCTCTACTGACTATTGGTCTATCTTTTGGAGTGAGCTCTCCCAGCTCTGTTCGGTGCACTTCCCGGTGGTTCTATTTGGAGATTTTAATCTGCATGGCATTGAGACTGGCCGACCGGTAGGTGATCATCTGGTGTGGCATCGCGGTTCCTGGAATACTCTACCGAACTTGGTCTTGTAAAGTTGGTCTACTTTCCTACAAGAGGAGTCAACTTTTTGGATTTCCTCTTCACAACGACCACCTCGTTGGCTCAAGACTTGTTTTCACTCCCCCCGTTCTGCTACAGTGACAACCCGCCCCACCTTCCACTTCATTTCTCATTACTTATCACCTCAGACGTACAATTCATCGTTAAATTATTTTAAGGCCAACTACTCTCTGCTATCTTCTGTCATCACCGAGGTCTACAACCAGGCACTGGCGGGTCTCATTCCAGCTGTGGATGTCCTCCCTACTCTCTTTCGTCGCTCCCGAGATCATATTCCACCTTGTAGTATCTCCCGTAGATCAGATAGTTTTACGTATAACATATAGTTTAACATATTTAGTTTTTAATTTTTGGACCTATCATATTATCGGATTCCAATCGTATGCCGCCATCAACCAATCAGATTATATGCAGTGGCGTAGCCAGGTTTTGGTCAGTGGGGGAGCGAAATTCGGAAAGTGCCATTTTTTTGTTTTTGCTTTAGGCGCAAACCTAAAATTATGAAATTAGTAGAAAGAACTTTAAATTTTTCATTTTAAAAGATCAAATTAAACTTTTTTTCAGTTTGTTATTTTTAAAATAAATTAATTGCTTTTCAATTGACTGATTTATTTTAATTTTTTAATTAATGGAAAAATGTGAATTCTATTTTATGTTTGAATTCTATTTACTTTTACAAATTTAAACACCAAAATCAACTGGGAAATCACCCTAAAAAGGTGGTTGGGAAAAATTTTGATTAAAATGCAAAAAATTACAGGATTTTATTTTATAGGAGAATAAAATAAAATAAACATATATACAGTAAAACCTCGATAAGTCGTCACCCCAAGTTATCGAAAAATTATGACGGCTTAAGCGGAGTGCCGTCATTTTCAATGTACAATGTTGTAAAAATCGTATTAATTTAAAGTAATATTACTAAAGTATGAATCAAAATAACAATATCAATAAAATTTATAGATCGCGAAAGAAAAAATAATAGCAATTTTTTACCTTTTTTTATCTCTACGTAAAATGTACTGTACACTTTGATTTATATTAGTAATTGTTAATTTAGACTAACAGAGCAACTGTTAGTCTAAAGCTATAAGTAGATTTCTTCATCAGTAGTTCATGATACAACTACAAAGTAATCTCGAACACTTTTGACTTGGTGGAAGGCCCTGGGCAGGGAAAAGTAAACAAAAGACCTTAACTTGGGAAAGAATGTCTAATTTTTTTCAACAAAGATATTTTGTTTAAATTTCAAGCCCTTAATTAGTAGAGCCCATGCTTTCTATGATTATTTATTATCCGCGCGCGCGTTGCACTTTGACTTGATTAATTTGATTCTTCGATTTACATAATTTTTGATTTCCTTGCACTATGTGTAATCTTTGACGCATCAATGGATTTTGGTTTTGCCGGAGATTCCCTGGTCCTCCCCCTGGGGGGGCCGAGGGCTTACGTTGCTTCTTGCGACAGAGCCTGGGTGTCTCGCGGTTTCTCCAGTAGAGCCCATGCAGAAATGAGATCTAGCTTGAACAGTCCCCAACGTTCCAAAAACCTTAGTCAGCAAATGAACTTCCCCAGCGTAACTTTCGTTACTTAAACTGTTCCGTTTGGGTTACAGGATTTTATAGGGCCTTTTTTAAGCATATGGCAATGCTGTTAACAAGCTCTTTTTTTAATGGGAGCCATAAAAAAAGTCTGTTCCACTTTCTCAAATTTTTTCATAGTGACGAGTTAACCGAATTTAGCGACGCGCAAACGAGGGTTTAATAACATTGTTGTCTATGAGAGGTGGAAAGGCCAGAAGAAAAATGACGACTTAACCGGAGTGACGACTTATTAGGGTGACGACTTAACGAGGTTTTACTGTATATATATATTTCTCTAAAACTATTCCAAGATATGAAAATACAGAAAAATCTTTATGCTCCCATTTACGCTCTTATCACAAGCGCTATCACTTGTACACTACTACTACTCAATCGTATACATGTACTTCCAAAACATTTCTCTTATAGAATTTCTAACAAATTGGTGCATGCCGGAAAGTTCTTTCTTACATTATGCGTGACTATAACGCATCTATGATGTCATAGTTAAGCGTGATTTGTGTTCGATAAGTTTTGCCATCTGTTTTCCATATTGGAAGTAAAACTGGCAGAATGCCTAAGTTTCGTGTAATGCAAATACCACGGTGAAAGCCTGGCCGAGATCGATTAGCATTCGTATCTCGAAATAGGAAAAACGAGAAAAAAAACTCACTCCAGTCGACCCCCACTATGCCGCAAGTAGGGTTCACACAGAGAAGATCATCGCGATACGAGTCCATTATGATGCCGACGCGATCGCACAGTGGATATCACATACTACTAGATTGCAGACGCACAAGCAGAGGGTACCATGAATCCAAAAAGGCTTGGGAACCACTGCTTCAAACGAACTGACGTGTGCCGGAAATTGTCGCGTGTGTCCATAATGCATTTAAGTATGTCTCTGAGGCGTGTTTGAAATACTTGTACTATTGCTCATCTTTCGAATTGAAGTGCAAGTGACAGGTGCATGAACCGATTGAAATAATTGTTATGTTTGATGGTGTACCGGCTTCCTTTGGAGAAACTGTTTAAAGGGGAGCTCTGCTCGAAGTTGAAAAATTTAAGCAGGCATTGTACACAGTATATGTATATTTATTTCTAGTGAAATAAAATCATGGGATGTATTTTATAACAAATCAGAGAAGAATGAAAATATATCGACCGATGAATATTACAAACTACCGCAGGGATTCTCAAACGTTTTCAATCCGCGACGCCCCCTTACCCCAATCAATGCTTATACGCGGATCCCCAGAGCTGTTCAACAAGGAATCTCTTTGAAAAACCTTCGGGTTACTCCGCGGTGCACCGACAGAGGTGGTGGCGCACAGTTTGAGAACCCTGGACTAACGATTTACTTTTTTCCCCCTCGTTGTGTTTGACCAGAGGGCCTTCGGGTAAGTGATGGCAAACCGCACGATGACAAAGTCCATATTAGTAAGTATCGTAAGCCCTCGGATAAGTGCTAATTGAAAAATGGTGATTTTTCATCAAATAAATGAAACACTGGATAATCTTTTAAAAGTAGACTCAACATTTCGCGGGAAGTTTTTATTTTTCTGAAATAGTATACGTATGGGTGTATTTTCAGTTACTTTTAAACTTTCCACGTAATACATGGGTAATTCCAGGCCCGGTCCACGTGCAAAAGGGACTTCATGAAGATGAGATCCAGTCAAAATTTGAGAGTAAATTGTTAGGCAGGCATTTCAAACAAGGTAAGGGAGTCCTAAGGAAAATCCCTTTGATGCTCGTAAGACGGTCCTGCGTAGACCACCAATGTGTTGTGAGAAATAAAAAACACAAATAACGCCTGGAATTTTGCTTTAAAAAGCGATGAGTGTATATATATAAAAGTGCATTTATATTATTTTATTTCGGAAATATTCAACGGATTCTCAGTGTGCATCGCGCTGGTGGCTCATCGCAAACCTTTTTTGAAGGGCGTCGCAACGCGTCGGTGTGTTGATGCGTGCTCATTCAGTTCTTTGAAATGGTTCTTTTTTACATTTAGGCCAGGAGTTCTCAAGCTGTGCGCCGCGGTGCCCTGGTGCGCCTCCAACCTTTGTCAGGGGCGTGACGCGTGACCCTAAGGTTTTTCGAAAATATGTTTTGTTAAACATCTCTAGAGAGATGGCGGAACTCGCGGATAAGCATTGAATAGGGGGAAAAGGATGCCTCGAGTGGAAAAAGTTTGAGAACCCCTCTAGGCTGTTCTGGGCAGTCGCGAATGATGCAGATGTGATGAGCGGAAAAAGAGGATCACCCACACTCGCTTTGAGAAAGAATGAAGTAGTTTTATCAAGAGCACTTAAAAGGCACTAGTTAGAGCGAGTCTCTTCCTTTGTGTAGTTATATGGAAAATCTTCCCTAGGATCTACGTCCAAAAGGACAGTGGTGAGTGATTCGGCCCCACTTCATAGAGGTGGCCATTCAGAGAGGTTTTCAATGCATATTTGCACGGTTTAAATTTTTTCAAACTTCGGCAATTTCATATGTGTAATGGTACAAACATAGTGGCTGGCCAAGTGATTGAAATTTTTCAACCACTTTGATATGGTGGCTGGTTTCCGATTCTCAAAATCGGCGCCGTTATGAATTTGTGGAAAAATACTGAATTTAATGTGAACCACTCCCTTACGACGCAGACTTACAGAAACGGAAACCAGCCACCACTTAATTTGTACCTTAGTGACAGAAAAATATGCAATCGGAAGCCACTTTGCTACGGAAGTTGCGGTTGATGTTACAATATACTTAAATAATAACTTTTATTTTATTTCGCAGCATCGGACAATCAAGCCGAGAGGAAGGATACTCAAACGAATACAGTCTTTCCCGTCGCCAGAACTGAAAGATCAGAACCACAACACCAAGTTGCAGCGTCTATTGGATCTCGCGCAGCACATGAAAGAAGAGCAACCGCCGCCGAAGAGGCCGAGGCGTCACAGCTTGCCGCTGCCGGAACCTCCGCCGCACCTACAGGCTTCGACTCAAGCCAGGGGTTCCTTGCAGATGTATCCTGTTGACCTGAAAAGCTCCAAAATCGCCCTGAACGGTTACCAGCCCGGCGTCCCGTGGGTCGTAGCTCAATACTGGGTTCAAGGAAATCCCGATTTTCGGCCACATAACCTGCTGTCGTCACCATCGGGCAGCTACCACTTCTTCCGCAGAAGTCTGATGGACTGTAAAGGTCTCAAAGTTTCAGCAGTCGACATAGTTCAGGACGCAGAAACGAACGACGATTTCCGGGTCTCGAACCCGATCATCATCGACATGGAGGGGCTCGAGGCTACAAGAGTGTAAAATATATTTGTTCGGATACTGTTTTTTCCGATCTAAGAGCTCCTTGTGCAAAAAAAATGCGCATCGATACATAAGTGCCTTTAAAAAAATTATCTCGCGTATGGGGTTCCTAGATTTGCCAATCAAGGCAGGGAAAAAACTCACTACCTCAGGCGGACATTTACTGGAAGAAAAACTTTGAAATTCGGAGTTTTCATCCCTTTTTTCTTTGTGTGACACCAGATCGAAAAAATAATGCGGTTGTTGTTTGAACGAAAGGTCGAACTGCGAAAAGATGACCAACCTACTTCCCACCCTAGTGTTCCAATAATTTCACGCGCTCCATCAGTGTACAGTTACCATTTTTCTCATATCATCTCTATATACTGACAAACCATATCCTTACACTGACCCCCCCCCCCCACAACCACAAGTAATCACTCCGAAGGTAAATGCGAAAAACAAAGCAGCGGTCGAATCATCGAAGTTAAGTGTCAGTAGGTAGACAAAACAGAAGCTAATGGGCACACATTATGATATCTCGCTCAAACATGATGTAAAAATGAATGCACGACTCCTCTAGCACAGACTTGAATGCTTATCAAGCACTTGAATTTAAATTTCATCGATCGGCATTCCGATTATGATGTTTGTACACCAGATTGCCAAAATATCGGATTTTTGCATCTATAGTAGTCTATATACCGCTGTTTTTCAGAGTGAGCGCTACCAATCTTTATCAAAGTCGACACTGATGATTGCCTGTCCTATGCTTTGAAAAATGGTTTTTTAGACTATTCTCGGTAGCCGCAGGTAAACGTTGTCATGACGAGAGAGCCGCGGTTTGAAAAAATGTTTGAGAATCACTAGTCTGCACAAAAATTCCAGGCTTTTGTTTTCGAAATTCTTAAATGAAACCAATGGTTATACTCCCAAGACCAGAAATAGGAGATGGCTGACTGGTCAGAAGAATGCGTTTCTGTTAGCAGATGCTGCCCCGGACCTCCCCTAAATTAAAGAACTCGCATTCAGTTAACACGAAAGAACCCCTTCGTGCAAATGAAATAATTGTGTCCATGACAAAAGGAATTGATTTGCTTTGATTGTGAATATCTGAACTTTCTTCCACGCACCGCTATTTTCACTTTCATATTTGGCATGAAATATTTTGAAACATTTTCAAGCAAAATTGAAAATATTTTCAGTTCATCAATAGCGTCTCTTGAGAGTGATTTTTCCTCCCGGAGTGATCAGTTGCTCAAAGATAATGTTTGTATGTATTGTATGTATGCTGATCAGTTTTAAAACATATGCACTCTCTCATGATGGTCCCATACTGCCATGCACACAAACACACACGTCAAAAACCATTGTAAATAAAAAAGTATTTTCATTGTAATGCTGCTGTTATTTACTGTGATGTTTTTACAAGTAAAACAGGTGACAAATGAAGAAAAATCACTAGAAAGATAAGTCTGAAACTTTTTTTTAATTTCCAATGTAAATGAACAACTAAGGTATTATTTGATTGTTTCCAGATATCTTTATAAAGGGGGAACAAAAAGAAAAACACAACATTAAAAGTAATGCAAACACTTTGTCTGTATAACAAAAAAAAGTACAGACATAGGAGAAGCAAAAACTTTTAAAATTTCCAAAATGCAATATATTATAAAATAAAAGCTCGACTCTTCCCCATTCACAAAAAGACTAAAAACTTTTGGATGTATATATACTTCTGAAATCTTTGGTAAAATCTAGCATCTCGTAAAAAAATGAACAAAGACTAATGATCAACTCTCATTGGTCCATCATTAATATCACTGAGCCACTTCACAGACATGCACTCTAATGCAAACACCTTTTTTTAATACCTTGTCAGCACTATCACATATGCTATTTCACATACAATAAGGATCACTAATGCCTTACCACATCCTATCAAGGCATTTCCTAAGCAAAAAACGAAAATTAGTTTTTCTTACTTTCCAATGTACAAATAAAATACTATTTTTACGTACTGAGTTTCCTCATGTATATCACACTGCAATCGATAACTATTGATATAGTAATGCGCAAAAAGAATAGAAGACAGGCAGGCAGGATATGGCACGTTTCATCAGCGAGTGGATGGCAACATAATGAAGCACACTTAAATTACATTTCCTTTTTTGGCTCTGGTATTATATGTAATATATGCATACATTTTTTTCCATTCTTTACGATAACAACAACAGGCACATGCTTCCAACAGTTTGCGGTGGCTAATAAAAACATTCTATGTATAATGTATGCTAGGCTCACCATACCACAAACTAATCTACATGGGCTAAGGCTGACATTCAAGTGTTTTACACAAGTGACTTTGATCTATCACAACAGGAATTTTTCGCAGGTGCAATGATTGTACAGCAAGCATTCGTTTTACTATTATTTTCTCGTTAATTCCATCGACCATGATTGGTACACACACACACACACATTAGACTGTTATATGCTTTTAACTCTTTTCATTTCCATGATGAAAAAATCATCATTTTTGTGTTTCTTGTACCCTAATGGAAGATCTGGATTCTGAGGATGCCAGCAGCATGCAGACACAGTTGCAAGGGAAACAACCATTTAACACATTTTTTTTCAAAACACTTAATGTTCAACTGCTACTGTAAAATCAAGTTCCAAGAGAAGACTTTGAACATGAATGCTTATCCAGGCTCTGACACTGAAGTGAAGATATTTTTGCTTCAATTTTGCTGACCGTTGGTAATGTCATTTTCACGTTTTGGCAGAAACAAGGACTAGATGGTGCTGTGGCAGCTTTAGCTAGAAAAGCTTTAGCTGGAGAAAAAGATTGTAAATTCAATAACCAATTCATGCACTATGACTCACAGACATACTAATAAAAATATCATTATAAATGCTGTGTTATATAAATACAAACTAATTGGATTTAAATAAAACTATCCATTAGGACATGGGTTCTTAACTGAAGGTCCATGAACTCCTTGGGAATTCTTGGAGATTCCAGGGGTTCTGTGAGCTTGGATAAGAAAACAATTACTTAACTGTTTTTACATTGCTATAAACAGAATGTTATTTTGTAAATGGTTCTGTAGCCCTAATTTTATTGGCACTGTGATTCCATTGGCTTCATCTTAGGTTAAAAAGCCCTGCATTAGGAAGACTAATTTGTAACACAGACTAATTTTGGCCTTTCTTTGCGAGTTTACCTCGGCATAAAATCTAGAAAATATCCGTTTCCTTAACAGACTAATTTTGTTTGAGGATTTGGTATTATAAATCTAATTAATCATACACACAAAAAAAAACTTTTTGAAGAGTATTTTCACAATATAATACTAGTATAATTATCTTCAATGTGTATAGTCCACAAATAATTAATAATAATAATAATTTATTTACATATAGGCCATTGGCCCATTATAAAGGTTGGCAACACCATAATCACACAAGAATACATCAGAAATCATAATTGTTCATAAAATAAAATGAAACAGAAGGTGCAAAAATTAATTTACATATCAATTTCAAATAAGAGTAAGCAAACGTTATATAAAATTATGTATATCCAATATAAAATTTGTATTGGATGAGTAAATATTTCCATTTTCTTTATAATTAATGAATCCACAGTGTGGTCAAAATTATCTGTTACAGTGAACGTGGAAAGGGAAACAATGAAATAGGATGTGTACAATACAATCTATAAATCATTGAGGAAACTCTTCCTTGTGAGTGGAAAAATTATAATTCACTTTTTAGAGATAAAAAGTTTGTTCATAAATGAGCAAAATTTTTCCTGCACACAATCCGCTGATGAAAATTCCACTACTGCATATGCAACTTCATTCCCCAATGAAGAAATCTTAAGGAATGGAAGAGGCTGTTGGTCATGGTTTTTTTTTAGCAAAATGTCTATTTTCTACTCACATTTATATGCAAACTATAAATCTTTAAAAACTACCTTTTACTAATTATTTTTTTGAAATATTTATTTCTATTCAAACTTCTCAGGAAAAAAAACTGCAGATAATATGCAGCAGCATATATAGCATATATATAATCAGCATTAACAAATTCAAATGGTTCTTTTAATGTATACTCAGTGGATTATACAGAAGAGAACATGGTAACAAGGAAACAGTTATTTTCCGGATATTATGCTGAGGTGAGCTCGGAAAGAAAAGTCATCACGTCTCCGCCGGGACTCGAACCCAGGCCCTCAGCATGCTTGCCCGGTATGCAAGAGGGCCTGGGTTCGAGACCCGGCGGAGACGTGATGACTTTTCTTTCCGAGCTCACCTCAGCATAATATCCGGAAAATAACTGTTTCCTTGATATCTCTGGCTGAGAAAAAAGCCATCTATATCTCTCTAGAACATGGTAAGCTTACATATATAATACAGTAGACATAACTTAAGATCTCATTATCAGGACCATACAACAAAAACGTATTCATTGGAAAAATTTCTTGAATGTGAAATGCTTCAATATAGAAAAAAAAATCAAGACTCCAGAAATAAGACTCCTCAAATGGCAAGACGTCTTATGCAGGGTCTTCTTAAACAGAATCTCCTGTACTATTCAGATATGTAACATATACAATCAGGATTATGCTAAATGAAATTTCGAAGGTTTCTGCACAAAAATAATACTCACACTTGGAAAATATGTCTTTTTCCCGGGGGATTACTAAATCCTGTCCAGGTTTACTGATTATTATGCCATTATCACAATTACAGAATTCTCTGTCTATGCTAGATCTTCGCCTTGCCCCAATGGTAGATTCTGCATCTGACTGACTGGCTTTGAGCTGTCGTTTCCATGCACGTTGCATGCGACTCTTTCCTTTAGTTCCATCTAGAAATTGAGGAAAAAATCTCTGAGAAATTGAATAATTGCTCTTTAATATTTGAATGCCTTCTTAACTTGAAATCAAATCCATTTATTTACCTGATGGTGCAAAAGATGTAGATGATCTTGAAGTAGAGTATAGCGTTCTTCTGCACTCAAGCACCACAAGCTCCTTACAGTGCTTGTGTGCATTAATGCCACAATCTGATAACAAAAATGAAAAAAAACATCAATTATAAAACAACGTCCTCCAAAGGTTGTGAGTCTGAATCGTAGGCAATTGCAGTACATTGCTTAGAAAAATATAATAAAAAGGTCTTGGAAGCATAAAAAGAAATGATGGCATTGATATAAAAGGAAATGAATGGGAATAAAAAGAAAGCATCTGTATTTACCTTTGCATTTATAACCTTGTTTTATTAGACCCCACAGCTGAAAAATAAATGTTTTCTTATTATATATGGGAGCAGATCTATTTGTCATTTATGTAAAGTTTATGGAGATTTTTCATTTAAAAGGTTTTTTTTGTCCAAGGAATATAAAGAAGTAATCTTAACTTGGTGAGACATTATGTTAAAAAGACTGTTATAAGATAAAGTCAAATTAAAAAAAATAATAAAATTTTTCAGAAAATTCAATCTTTATACATAAACAACAGAAAAGTAAACACAAGGAAGAATATACACAATAAGGTGAAGTTGAAACATACATGATCACGTGATATGTAAGAAAGAAAATTTCACAATTTAACACCACATATATCAACAGCTTCACCGTAATTCTTGAAATATCCAATTCAGTGCCTATGTTTGATAAAGCATGAATTTAGAGCCTTGAGCACTTACATTTGTTTTTATTTTTTAGAAAACAACACAATTAAAAAAAAATAACTATATGCATCATGGTGTAACTTTAAAAAATATATACGGGGTGATTATAAAAAAACTATCCCGACATATGGGCCCCTAACTATCATACCATTCACAGAAACTGAATGAAATTTTGGCATAAGGTATTTTGAGGTATGATATTTCAAGAATGATATGGAAAACAACAGTATCACTCTAACAGTTATGGTTACAGTGAGAAAATTTCGAAAATATGTAATGGCAACACCAAGTTTTTTGTATTGGAATGTGATCTGCATTGTGAAAAATCCTAAATAGCGTTGGAATGGCACCTGTAGCACGAAAATCCCCGGAGCTAGGCAAGGAAAAAGTAAAAAGGACTTTGCCGTGCACCAGAGCATTAATGTTCGTTTCATTCGTCACACCGTTTCTTCGGCTGAGATCCCAGCCTGATTAGTCCTCCACAAGGTCATTTGTGAAACACAATAAAATGCTTTATTTTATGCTGCTTCTCTGTGCTTATTGGTTGTCCTCACTTTTAGCCTATCTACCGCCGGTGATTTTCATGCTACAGTTGCCGTTCGAACGCTATTTAGGGTTTTTCACAATGGCGATCACATTCCAATACAAAAAACTTGGTGTTGCCATTTGATATTTTCGAAATTTTCTCACTGTAACTGTTAGAGTGACACTGTTGTTTTCCATATCATTCTTGAGCGCATACATCAAAATCCCTTATGCCAAAATTTCATTCAGTTTCTGTGAATGGTATGATAGTTAGGGGCCCATATGTCGGGATAGTCTTTTTATAATCACCCTGTATATATAGAACTGAGTTGTATTTTAACAGTATTCAGAAATAATTATGACCATTCTGTAAACATTTCCTATCAAATACCTGTTTTTTAAACACAGGAAAATAGTCATTACATGAAAATTAAATTTTAGGCTGTTGCTAAGAAAAATAATCTACAGAGAAACCCTGTAGACCTACTGGAAGGACAGGCATGTCCCTTGAGGTCAAAAGTGTATGTTTAATGTGTTTCTGTATATGTTTGTATGTTATTAAAAAAAAAAAAAAAAAAGTATTGTGCAAATATTAAACTCACAAAAATGCATTCATATATTTTTCACAGTGCACAGCATACACCCCCATAGTACTTATTTCGAGAAATATTGTAAATTAGATCAAATGCAGCAGCAAATCATCTTGACTTAAGTGCTATCAAATAAGTTTTGGTTTCGATAGGTGGCAAGTTAAAAGGATCTTACCAAGCCAGCACAATGTCCACAGAATGTTGGCTTGAAATATGTTGTTTCATTGAATTCATGCTGGAAACCACTCGTTAAAAGCTTTACATCATTCTTTTGGAAGTATTCTTTCATATCAGTCTTACTTATGAGCCCATCACTTGTAAAATAAACAACATTAATTTGCAATTAGCTCTGCTTTTTGGAGGTCAATAAGAATATGTCTTTACAAAACACAATGATAATACATAAATGCATGCTCTCTATTGATAACAAAAGACTGGTCCCTTGTTTTCGAAGAACTAACTTTGATGTTTTGAGAGGAAGGTTAGCGGAAGTTTTCAAAGACCGGTTGGAATCAGTAGGGGTGGTAAGTCAATGGGAAGAATTTAGTACGAAGCTGTCCTCTGTTATGCACGACGTCATACGCTTTGTTCGAAAAAAGCGTGTTTGTACATCGCACCCTCTATGGTTCACGGATAGTGTGCGTAACCTTTATCTTGAAAAGAAAAAAGCATTCAGAGAGTATAAAAGTGGACGAGGTGACCTATCATTGTTTACTGATAAAAGAAGATCATTGAAGAAAGCGATAAGGGATAGTAAAAAGGAAGTTGAATCTAGGTTGGCAGATAACATTGGCTCTGACCCAAAATCATTTTTTCGATACGTCAATAATGGATGTAAGGGGACAGTTGGCCCCCTCTCGATAGGAGGCTCTAGGGTAGAGAGCAATGTAGGCATGTGTAGCGCTTTCAATGACTTTTTCGCGTCGGTTTTTAATGGAGATAATGATATTCGATTTACGGGTGTTGCATGAAGTAATAAAACCTTCAACGATATTCAAGTAGAAGACGTGGAGGTCCTAAATCTTCTGAGAAATGTATGTGCTAGCAAAGCACCAGGACCAGATGATATCTATCCCAGGGTCCTCAGGGAATGTGCTAATGAATTGTCGGGGCTCGACGAGAGTCGAGAGGGGCCTTGGGAGGGAGGGCACCCAAGAGAACCCTCTCCCTCTCGTGGGCGGGGCTCGAAGAGAGCCAAAGATGGGGGGGCTTTGGGTGAAGTGCACCCCCCACCCCATCCTGCCCTAGGAGCCAAGGCTGGTGGGGGCCAGTCGCACAGATATACAGGAGTAGTGTTGCTGAGGGTATCGTCCCAAGGGATTGGAAACTTGCTAATGTTGTTCCGATATTTAAGAAGGATAGTAGAGAAGCTGTGTCCAATTATCGTCCAGTGAGTTTGACGAGTTGCCTCTCGAAAATTTTGGAAATTATCATCAAAAGGCAATTTGTGAAGTGGATAGACGAGAATAATGTATTGTCGGATAATCAGCATGGGTTCAGGAAGAGGAAGTCATGTGTAACTAACCTCCTTTGCTTCTATGATCACGTGACGGAGGCTTTGGGTAAGGGCAAAAATGTAGATGTTGTTTACTAGCAAATTCGCAGATGATGTGAAGCTAATGTGGGTAATCGGGAATGAAAGAAATAGGGAGTTGCTCCAGACCAACTTAAACAGGATTGCAGCATGGGCAAATGAATGGAGCATGACGTTTAGTGTTGATAAGTGCATTGTCGCTCATTTTGGTTCGAACAATCCACGGTTCTCTTACGAGTTGAATGGTGTCACTATCCCGGATGCAACTAGGATCACCGATTTGGGAATTCTCATTGACGAGCGACTTAGGTTTTCTGAACATTGTTCAGCGGTGGTCAAAAAAGGGAATAGAATGCTTGGTCTCATTTTCAAAAAGGTCTCTTCGCGTTCTCCTAAAGTCATTCTTCCGCTTTTTTCGAGGATTAGTTCGTCCTGGGCTGGAGTATGCTGTAAGGTTTTGGAAACCATACCTACAGAGGGACATAGACTTGGTTGAAGTGGTGCAGAGAAGAGCTACGCGTGTCCTTATTGGCACACAGGGCTTGAGTTATGAAGAGAGACTTCATTTTTTGAATACGTTTACATTGGATGAACGCAGGTGTCGAGGAGATATGATCGAAGTGTTCAAAATTTTCAATGCGATGGATAGGATGGACCATGAACTTTTAGTACACCGCCAATCGACTGCTTTTACAAGGGGACACCAGTATCAATTGGTGAGGGACAATACAAGGCTATGGTATCGCAGGGAATTTTTCTCTAATAGGGTTGTTAATAAATAGAATAGCTTACCCCCGGAGGTAGTAAATTGTAACACAATTGGCACGTTTAAAAAGAAATACGATAAACATGTTGCGGTAAATCGAGAAGCTATTCATTCTTAGAATAAGACAACCATAATTATTCTTTATGGGCATTGTTTAATATTTTATCATGTGTATATATTGTTTAAAATTTTTGTTAATTGCATTTTTAATTGGGTTGCTCTATTTTTGAAATATATGACATTCATATTTTTATGGGCATCTTTTTCTCAGCCACCTCCTTGGGCATTTTGCCTGTTGTGGCGTTGTATTTGTATTTGTATAAAATATTAACATAAATGATTCAAACTAACAATATACTTGTAGATGTAGTTCTAAATCTAGTTCCACAAGAATTTTATTTTTATCTAAAAACATTGCAGAAAGTCATACATCTATCAAGAAACGTTTGACTATTACACAGTAAGAATTAAAAACAAATCTCAATTTGTCCCTAAATGTTTCAAATGTCATTTTTGCATGTGCTCTACTATCTTTACTTCGAAATGATAGAAACGGTTTATACTCAACCATGAAATAAAAATAAAGCTGAAAACTCACTGATCACAGTCCAGATCCATAAAAGAGGGTATGTTTGGAAAATTGCACAGCACCATATCGAATTCATCTTGGCAAAGGTAGTCATCTTTATCAGTATCATAATTTCTGTAAACCACCTGAAAACAGGAAAAGTATAATTTTCATTGGTTTTTATGAGAATGATGAGTGGGAAAAACAAAGTTAATACAAAAATAATACTATATTCATTTCCATCATTTAAAAGAGCTCCAACATTTTAAAAGTGATATTGATCCGGATAATTTCTCACAAGTCCTTGAAATAAGTAGAGGAACAATTTGCAGGATGTCAGATTTACTTTACAGAAAACAGCTATTTACACAACAAATAGAGCTCTTGCATTGAACAACAGATGACCACCCACTCCATTCCTCGCATCATTTTTAAAGAAACTGGGAATTTTTAAAAAAAGTCTTTTGCATTCCCAGAAGTTTGCACATACCGCCGAAAACTACTGAAAGTGAAGTTTCTTCCCTGGCGGAATGAATCAGCATGGAGACTCTGAATCAAGACACCCAATTTCACGCTAAAACTTCAGCCAGCGTCACTGCTTCTTGATCTGGAACGGGATACGCTTCCGGCCACTTAGTAAAATAGTCCATCATCACAAGTATGCACTTGTGGCCATCGTGAGTTCTGGGTAACGGTCCGAGATTCTCTCGAACGGCGCACCAACGGTGTAGAGTTGAAGGCGGCCCGGGTGCGCTTTGAAGGACCTTTGAGAGCGGCGCAGACACCACAACTCATTCACCATTTTTCCACATCGGTCCTGGACTTGTCCCAATAGAATCGTTCACGGATCTTCTGGAGAGTCTTGGTTATGTCGAAATGTCCACCGGTCGAGCTTCCGTGCAACTCTTTCAAAAGCTTCTACTCGGCCCCTTGGTAGGATGAGTTGCCATCGGAACGTCTTTCCTTCCTCCGATTCCCATTTGCGGTACAGCACGCCATCTCTCATCTCCGGGAGTCCTATAGCGCCCAGTATCGTTTGGTCGTCGGACTGGAAGAGGCGACGTCTTGCCGAGTTGGTTTATTCCCGGTGGATTCCTTCAAGTCCATTATTGGCCGTATGTCAGGATCTTCTAGTTGGGCCTTCCGGTTGTTCTCGTCGCTCCATTGATTGTCACTCTTGAGACTTATGATGGTATCTGTCTCACTGCATGGTTCACAGGCCCGTACATATCTTCTACCTTGAGGCAATGACGACGATTCTGTGGACCCAGTTTTCTAGTCAGGGCGTCGACATTTCTATGCGCTTTTTCTTCAGGAGGCTGGACGTGTTACGTAGAGAAGTCGTTAGTGGAATTTTTGAGCCAGGTCCGTCCTGACGATGCTCACGTTGGCTTCAGTGTCAATTACCATTCTTACGTGGGAGTCCATCAATTTCGTCTCTCACGTAGAGTCCATGGTCTCTACCATGCAGCTGTGAAACGTGGTACACTCGGCATGGCACATTTCCAGTACCGGCAGCCGCAACTGAGCGTGCGCTCCGCAGGTGGCCTTTTTCAGGGCTTTTCCCAGCACACCCATGACTTGTCTTTCCGGTTCAAATGCTCATTGGTGGTATTCTTCAGGAGTTCTTTCAACTCTTTGATGATGTCCGCCGTAGCGTCTTCCGTAACAACACCGCGGACCAATCGTCGCTCTCGCCTCGAAGCTTGATGGGATGCTTCGAACTTCATGGCGTAGACAAGAGCACTCTTGACATTCTTGTATTCTCCCAGCCACAACGCCCTACTGAATGTCGGGGTCCCCTTCACGGAATCGACGAAGCATACAGAGTCAATGCGTCCCTGATGTCGGGCAGGCAATCGGAATACGCCAACTGCGAGAGCCTTTTGATGCCCATAGCTACTTCTTGCAAAGTTTCCTCGTCTTCTGTTGCCTGGTCTTGAGTTGCAGCCGATGGAATTCCTTGAGGTAATTTTCTCCGAACCTCATCTCCAGTGCGTCCGTTAGAGCTGGATAGCTGGACCGGTCTTTAGCGGCTAATGTCTGTAGAATCTCTGCGGCTTCACCTCGCAGTGCGGCGGCGGCTAAGTAGAAGGCCTTGAGTACACAGTCCCATCCGTTCGCAGAGACAATCATCTCGAACTGTGTCCTGAAGATTGGCCACGTAGTCTTCCCGTCGTATGTTGAAGGCCGACTGACGTCAGCTATGGCTGGCAAGACGAAGTGAGCATCCGAGGAAGACGTAGGCTCTTGAAATTTCTGTTCTAGTTCCTGTATCCTCTTCGAGAGCTTCTCATCGACCGCGTTCATCTCTTGGAAGTTCTTTCACTCCAGCGACGGCAGTGTGTGTTTATCCTTCACCCCGGCTATGGCGATGTCTCCCTTCACAGTGTCGACACCCTCTTTGACGGCAGCAATGGAGGTGGTGACATTTTCTTTGACGGCAGCAATGGAGGTGCTGACATTTTCTTTGACGGCAGCAATGGAGGTGCTGACATTTTCTTTGACGGCAACGGTGGATGTGTTGACGAGGGTGACATCTTCTCTCATGGCTGAGCTCACTGACTGGATCTTATGCTCGATGCCTGACTTCATCTGGCCCATCACCGACATCATCTGGCTCAGCTGTTCTCGCATCTCGTCCATGTTCATGCCTCTCGTCTTTATCATTCAAGTCCTTGAATTACCCCATCTCTGACACCAACTTGTTCCGGATAATTTCTCACAAGTCCTTGAAATAAGCAGAGGAACAATTTGCAGGACGTCATAGATTTTACAGAAAACAGCTATTTACATGACAAATAGAGTTCTCGCATTCAATATAAAGTCCAACAACTGACCACCCTGTTTATTCCTCAAATCGTTTTTAAAAACATAGGGACTTTTCGGGAAAAGACTACTATAGTTCGAAACTGGCGGAGCCACCGTCTTGAAGTCATACGAGAGTTTCTAGATCAATCTCTAGAAGATTCATGTATATTTTCACATTTCCGGTTTGGCATCGCTCCGACTTAACGGCATTTTGAGGGGTTTATAACAAATTGTACTGCCGATATTTACAGATGGATAATGGCAACACATAATTTTCGTATGCTTGTCTCCTTTATTCACTTCATTGATTTTTTTTTTGGCATAATCACCATAAAATTCTGGTATATCTTGGAAATTTTGGCTTTCCATTCGATTTCTATACTTTTCTTGAATGATTCTTTTGATGTTATACAGTGCTGCCGTACCTTAGAAAGTTCCTTGAATGGAAAACATCTAATGTATAAACTGTTCAGCAAGCAATGCAGCAAAAATTTCAGCAAAACAACGCACTATGCCACAAATCAGCACTACAGTGCCACATACACCAAATACTAATCCCTTTATAATGAAATTTAGTACCATGATTTTCGACAATAAGTATAGAAATTGGTAGACAGATACTTCAAGCTACGTAGGATGCTTCAGAATACCCTATTGCCTGAGGACCCATGTGCTGTTAAGACAGCCCTGGCTATAGTGCAGCAGGTTCGAGAAAATGTCACTGAGTTTTTATGTTGGCAAGCAGACAGGCCTGTGCATTCAATAAAATATTTTTGGAACATTCCAAGTTATATGGCAGCACTATGTAGCATCAAAATAATCATTTAGGAAAGCTATGGAACTTGAAGGGAAAGCTATAATTTCCAAAAGGATTTTTCTCTTTTAAACTGTTTAACCATACACGACACAGGCTTGAAGTTTTTTGGTGATTATGCTAAAAAGAGTCAATGCAGAGGTTCAAGTTAGAGACCCAATAATTAAATATTAAAACAATAAAATAAAAACTATCTTCAAAGTCGCATTGTATGATTTCTGTCTTATACAAGACCATTTGAAAATAATGGGATATTTTCAATGTTTTTTTGGCCAAATGTGTTTCTTTTCTGTTGAAAAGAAACACATTTGGCCAAGGCTGTAGTTGGCGTTCAGTGGCAAAATAATACTTACATCCATAATTGACTGAAAGTATCTGTCAAATGTTTCCTCATCAGGTTGTTCTCCTTGACCGGCGACCCACTCTGAAAATGATGTGATTCTTGATGGAGATGATTGCAACTGCCAGGATGGGAGAAAATTAATATTAAAAAAAAGTACTGTTAGAGAAATATTTAAAGAATTGAAAGTACTTGCTGGAAAAAATATTTCATGTGAGCTGATGATTTTAAAGAAATAATTCATGAATTATGCAATAATGTATTTCTCTAAGCGTTAACAAAGTACTAACTCAATGAAGGTTATTTTGAAATTTCTTTTGTACTTTCTTGACAAAACTAACTTTGTTGAATTTAAAGTTCTTCAACAACTTCTGTAGTGACACATGTAATTTACTATTCACCAAAAAATAAATGAATAAAAAATACACACAATAAATACTGTATTATTGAAATAAAAAAAAATCCTTTCAAGGAGTTTTAAGTTGTTTTTATTGGTTAAAAACAAAATGATGTTAAATGATGATATAATTTTCCCAAGTCTGGATTTTTTTAACATTCTTCAAACATTCATATTTTGAATGATAGTTTGCATAAAGAACAGAACATTCTCAAGCAGAAGAAACTGAACTTGAACTTACAGAAGATGATGCTCTGGGTTCCCGAACTAGTGAAAGCTCGTATAGTTCATCCTCAGAATACGGACTTTCCAAAGATAGCTGAAAATATGTTATCAACACAAAGTTACTGTAATAATTGTAAAAAATTAGTTCATTTATTAATTTGGTTAGCTGATTATATGAAGTGAATAAAAGAAACTTTGTGAATATCAATACAGAAATGAAACAAATAAAACAGCTCACTTTCAAAGTATTGATGAGGTCAGCATTAGTTACAACACTCGGTATAGAATTTTGAAGTTCCCAGAGCTCCTGAAAGATCAAGGAAAGTTGAGCTATCTTCCGAAAATTGATTAGACCATCTTCAACAGTGTCAGGAAGAGCAACATGCAGTATTATTAGATCCTTCATATGAACACCCCTAAGAAATCAAAAGTAAATCTTCATGATGAAAGAATTTGGAGCTATCAGTAAATATTGCATTCATGCAAATTAGCACTTTTAACAGAGAGAAAACTTTGAATTAATTAAATGAATTTTAATTTTCGATAGAATTGCCATTCACATACACAATCTAAGTACAAAAGTCAACAATCAAACACAGACGGTCTATGATTTCATATTCATCAGGTGGTATTTTATATTTTAAAAAACAAAGATTTCTCTTCAAAGACGAGAGGTTATGATTTCAACATAAAAAAATACCACAAAAGAACCCTAAAAATTCACTGATTAACACGCTTGATTTTTTTTATTTATAATCATAGGAAAATATTATCAGAGAATGAATAATTTATTTAAAAAAACACTTCACTATCATAATATAAAAAATTCAATTACAATATTGGTATTTTGAAACCTTTGCACTCGGACAACACCTTCCTGTAGTTGCCAAAGTTGGACGTTGAACACAAGAGTTGTGACAAATCCTCTAATTTCTTCTTGGTCTCCTGTGGTACAAGCTCATTCGTTTTTGCCAGTCGAGCAAGGCAACTATGGCTCAGCCCTCCCACAACAGACATGAGCGAATTGAAGTTTTTCTGGATACGAAGGTTCTAGAGATCAAGAAAGTATTGCCAAATTGGTCAAATGAAAATATGCAAGTGCATTTAAAGAAATATGGATCTAATTTGTAAGTGCAAAGTGCCCTATTAGTGGTAATCAATTAAAATATAAGGTTTAGAGGCTATAAAAGATATGAAATCACTTGTTCACTCTTCGTACTTCTGCAACATCTACAATCTTCCTGATAACATCTGCTCTCTGCTGAGGAAGGGAGCGACTGAGAACCATAAACTGGATCCATTGTGAAAGCCCATTGAAGAAAGCAATGGATCTTTCAAGCTTAGAGTTGCTCTGTAAGGTCCCACATTCGGCATACCTTTTGAACTCTTCAAACTAAAAAATTAGCAGAAAATGTTTATTTATTGAAGTATGTAGTAAAACATACCTCTCCACAGCAGTAAAGAGATACCATAGGCATACAGAGTGGTTATAATTAAACTAACACTACTCCGACCTGTGTAGGGCCTGTTCTGGTGGATGTACTTTGTTGAAACTTGGTATATAGGTTACATGGACTATAGAGAAAAGAAAACTGCAATGAAAAAATAGAGTTCATTTTTTGACCACTAGGTGAAAAAACTATTCTTTTTTATATTTATTGCAGTTTTCTTTTCTCTATGGTGTGTATGTGTAAAACAATTTTCAACGAATTACATCCACTAGAAAAGGTCCTATATAGGTCTGAGTAGTGTCAGTTTAATTATAAACACCCTGTATAATTAGAACAACATACAAAATCTACACTAATTCTGAGACACGTGGGAAAAATAACATTATAAATTTTTCATGAAAAAAATTTTTTTTAATAAAAGCAAAAGAGAAAAGTGATGGAATGCGACTAGAATGGCCCACCGGAATTCTACGCATAGCTTTGTGTTCCAAGGATGTGATGTGATCAACAAGTTCTGCTGGCTCCAAGTGATCAAACACCAGAGAAATTTTCCGGGTTCTTTTCATGGGCACATTGCGAACAGACATATTACGTGCCCAGTCATAAGATGGACTGAAAAATGATAAAAAAAAAAGTACAAATAAAGAAACAGTGAGTTAAAGAAAAATTCAAATGAATGTCAAAAAGCATATGCTGAGTTTGAAAACATTTCATTTCTTTGGCAATGGGAAAACAAAAAAAAATTAGTGATATTGTCATATTCGGATTACAATTGCAAATTAAATTACTAGGATAATTACTACAGAGAGTATAAGATAAGAAAGGGTACAATAGACTATTTTGTCTATTTAGTTAATCAGAAAATAAAATTTAAATAATGAGACTTACAGTTTGGATAGATCAAGCAAATCAGCAAGACCTCTGTCTTCCTGACTGTGAAGGCTTCTCTGGAAATCTTTTACAATTGCTGTTAGATTTCCATTGAGGTCGAAATGTATGGGAAACATACTCATCCAGTACCTTGAACATTAAAAACAAGTTTTTGGTTATAAAATGAAATTCAGCTATTTAATGCAGAAAAAATCTGGAACTTAAAAAAATGGAAAATTCTCAAACAATCTTAATTAAAATTTGAATTTTTTTTCAAATAATAAATCATTTAATTTTTTCAATAAAAATAATTTGAGGAGGATTTGAATAAATTAAATTTTTAAAGGTAGAAAAATATTCCTTTATAATTTTAGAGAAATAAAAGTCATGAATTTTTTGAAAATATTTGTCTAAACATGAGTAATATAGCAAGTAACACAATGTCAATTTTCTTGTTACGCAATTTGACTCTAAAAAATTGCGAAAAACACTATAAATTTGAAGTATATTAAAGAACTGATAAATGTAAGCTCTCGTGGCTTTTGTCATTTTGACTGTTTTATTTACTTTATTTACTTTATTTATTTATTTATGCAATATTGTTGGCCATTCAAGGCCTATACAAGAGGACGCGGTAGATTTGTACACATATGCTTTGTAACATTTGTTGGCTCCTAAGGAAAATGGCCGCGGCTTCAATTCAAGTATTCCGGGATTTTACTAACGTTTTCAAAAAAACAGACTTTATTCGAATTCAGAGCATTAACAAGCGTAGCCTAAATACGACTACTCTCCTCTACCATCCCTTAATTCAATCTCTCCAATACTACTTCTCTCATACTTTTTTTTTTAAGCTTGACGTTCTTACAAATCGCTCGTTCGCTCGAGCACAAAGTCACGTTACATTTCTTCCTTTTCAGCGGCTGTTCAACAGCTTCCTACACATTTGACAAGAAATTGATTGGAGATCGTGGGGAGTTAACAATAAAAGTGTAGAGCTTGTTCCATTCAACTATGACATTGGAAAAAAAACTGAATTTAAAACAATCTGTAGAGGCAAAATTAAGTTTTAATTTTTTGGAGTGGTCATCTACTGGAAACATAGCAAGGCTTAGAATACCGGACGTTTCGAAATTTAAATGACCATCTTCTAAATCATGGCTAAGCGGGAGATAATTCGGTGAGTAGCGAGTGGGTGGAGATAAAGTTCGAGTTTAAGATCAGAAACTGGACTAAAAGATAACCAGCAGTCGTGAATAAAGCGGGCGGATTCATTTTGGATAGATTCAAGTTTGTCGATATTACTAGAGGTGTGGGGGTCTCAGACCCCAGCTGCATAAGAAAGAAAGGGAGAAATATAAGTTTGGTAGCAAAGAAAGACGTCGCGAGTAGAATGTTTGAGGTTGCGGCGAAGAAAAAAAGTTTGTTGAGGCATTTCTGGTAGACATAATCGATATGATTATTCCAACGGAGGTCAGCCGAAATAATGACACATCCAGATATTTAAATTCAGAAACTTGGGGTATGGTTACGTTATTGATCGAGTATGAGAATTCGAGGGGAAGAGTTTTACGAGTAGCTCTCACGAAAACTGTTTCAGATAGGTTGATAGGCATATGCCAAAATGAGCACCAGTCTGGAAACAAGATTACGTTGGAGAGTTTCTTGATTAGACTTGTGATTAAATGTGCAGTAGCTTACACAGTCATCAGCAAAAAATCTAGTGTTGCAGTTGAGTGTTTCAGGGAGATCGTTTATATATATAAATTAAAAACAATAAAGGGGAGAGAACGAGAGAGAGAGAGAAGGCGAGGCTTTTGACATTCAAAAATTAGAATGTTACGTGTCAATGATGATGACAAGTAATGATAGTTATCGTAAGATTAAAAAAATAGGTTCTGAGTACGATATTAAAAGTTGGAACTAGAACTTTGCGTATAACTGAATAATACTTGAAGTAAGTTCACAATAAATGTATGAGATTGTGAGGTATAAGGGAATGGAAGGAAGAAATATGTGTCTAATAGAAGAAAGATTCAATAAAAACTTGTTGATACATCTCCTTTAATCCAATCCTAGCATGATATTTTATATCTACAAAAGTACTTGAAATTATGATTACCTGAGAGACTGGCATATTTGAGCTCGATATTGATACACAGCACAATCAGTCACCCTTTGTAATGTATGTGGACAAGATGGATGACATTGCAGGGATGTTTCTGCATCTGAAAACTTGAGATATGTTAAAGAATTGGTTACCTTTCAAAAGTATTCACTGATCGATACACTGGGACTATACATTTCCATGCCTTCATCATAGATAATGCAAGCATTTTTAATTGGGTTGTTGCATTTTTAATTGGGTTGCTGTATTTTTGAAACATATGACAACCATATTTTTATGGGCATCTTTTTATCAGCCACCTCGTTGGGCATTTTGCCTGTTGTGGCGTTGTATTTGTATTTGTATTTGTATTTGTATAAGCAAAATAATTTTTTTTTAAGCAAATGAGTTGAAAATTCCAAGATTATAAGATTTCATCCCAAATTAGATAAATTTTTATATTAAAGCCATTGCAGACATTTTAGTTCAGTTTCAAAGCATTCCATTTGAGATTAAATCTTTCAGGTTTGAAGCAAATAAAATGTCTTTATATTTTTCAATATGCAAATAAAACCAAAGGATATCTTTTGATGAGGAATCCAGCTAGTGTTTCAGATGAAACAAACCATTGATGCATCAGGAACATAACACGAGGAAAATTGTTGCTTTCATCTTTCTGCCCACCGACTGGTTCTAAAAAATTAGATTGATTAAAAAAACTTCTAGCAAATGAAGAACGGCATTAGTTTGTCTCATTTGGAAAAAAAACTTTATTATACATTTCAGTTCAAAAAAGTCTCTTCAATCTTCTTTGATTTTCTTAAATCAGTAATTATATGGTATGCATATTACTTGGAAATCGTTATTGTATCATGCTTAATGTATCTCTGGATTTAACTTGCTGTCAATTACACATTGGAACAGCTTACCCCCGGAGTTAGTGAATTGTAATACAATTGACACGTTTGAAAATAAATACGATAAACATGTTGGGGTAAATCGAGAAGCTCGATCCATACTTAGGATTAGACAACCATAAGTATTCCTTATGGGCATTGTATAATATTTTATCACGTGTATATATTGATTATAATTAGTGTTAATTGCATTTTTAATTGGGTTGCTGTATTTTTGAAATATATGACATCCATATTTTTATGGGCATCTTTTTTTCAGCCACCTCGTTGAGCATTTTGCCTGTTGTGGTGTTGTATTTGTATAATTCTGCACTGAAGATCAACAGTCACAAAGTAAGCACAGTGGTACCTCGGCTAACGAAGATTCATCCCGGAATCAAGTTCATTGGCCGAAACGGAATTTCTAATGGGTTTCTACGGAAAATCCTTTGAGTCGTTCCAGCTTCTGCCCAAAATTTAAAGATAAGCTTTTTAAAACACCAAGGAATGCTATAAAAAAGACAAAAACTGATTGAAGGCTAAAATGAACAGCTTCAAAATTGAATAAATTAAATTTTTCAAGAAAATGAGATACTGAAAGGACTTTTTTTTTTATTTCCCTATGTTTAACCAATACCAGCTTTAGTAGACTAGAACTGATGTTGACACTACCTAGTCGAGTTCGTAGGTGTCCCCATCATTGTATTTTCGATTTGGTCAGCTCATTTCTGTGTCTGAAACATGCAGATGGGAAAGATAAGCTCCTAGAATGTGTTCAGACTGTTCATTCTGATCCTAAAAGTCTTGCACTGAAAGAACGCGTTCTCTGAAAACATAGGCTCCCTTTTTTTCAATGAATTTTCTATTAGCTGAATTTTTCATTTTACATGAAATGGTTCAAAAAATTTCAGAAAAAGTAGTGTAGGTGCATCTGGAAAAAGATTCCGAGGATGGCATGAGTTAATCGGACTCAAGTGAGAGAAATTCTGATGGTGATTGATGCGAAAATTCTACTTACGACGAAGCTATTTTATGTTAGTGCGTGCATTCATATCACCGAAAATGTTCGTTAGCCGAGGCAGAAAAATCACGAAAAAAAAATTAATGGTAGCCGAAAAATTCGTAAGCCGAAGTATCACTGTATTTATTAAAATAACAAAAAACCTAGTGTTATGAAATTCTTACGAAAGCAATCGATGAGGCATTCAACCAGTGAATCTAAACTTGCAGCTCTAACTGTTACTCCAGGAACCACGGGGCGATCTTCTTCTTCAAGCAACATGCCATTCACAAATCTCTCACATTAAATGGAAGAAAATCCTATTTTGGCAATTCGATGCCACTTCAACGCCTAAAGATAAAATCAAAGTTGTCACAGGAAGCAAAATATTTCTACTTGCTCATAACCATTAAATATTTATTAAATGACTGAGTCCATTTGTAAAAAAAAGTAGTGGAAGGTAAGAATCGTTTACCGAATAGAAATACGTCAATGCAAGAAAATAATTACACAGCGTTTTGATGTAAAAAAGTTTTCTCTCTGAATACGTGTTCATACAGTATACAGAACTTATTTGTGCCATCACAGAGCCGTAGCGTTGGCTGCAGGAACGTGGATGTTATTTTTTCCGCATCTAATTAGCTTAGCTAAGTCACCCCCCCCCCCCCTCTAAAAGCTTGGGACCCAGAGGCATCAAGCCAGTCACCCCGGCGTATCCCCTCAGCCGCACGTATAATATTCAGCAATAAATCTTTCAGTGCAAGTGCATTAAGTGCTATTAATCTCATTGAAAACAGATAAGAAACATAGAAATCGGATGCACAAGATAAAGAAGAGACTGCAATACTTTGGAGCCGTGTTAATAGTCTGTCATTTTTCATTTGCACGAGATGAGAATAAATAAATCATGGAAAAATTAATGGGAATAAATAATTTCTGTAGTGCACTTGAACAGAAATTTAACGAAATATTCATTAAAAGAAACGAGCACGAGTTTCAAAATGGATGTAAACCGATGCCTTTGCCAAACGCGGAGCCAGCATGAAAATAATAGCTGGGTTCCTTAACGGAATCAATAATTTTCAGTAATTCGTTATATGAAGATTTTAACAACTGGCTGTTGCGAAGATATATTTTGGAAAGAGAGAAAATTCAGCGGCCCCTGCGGGGAATCGAACCCACGTCCTTTCACTTTCCGGGTGAACGCCCTAGACCACTAGACTACAGAGGCACCGAATCTTCCCCGCAGGGGCCGCTGAATTTTCTCTCTTTCCAAAACATATCTTCGCAACAGCCAGTTGTTAAAACCTTCGTATGGTAGCGGAGAGTGACGTCATCCTTGTATAATTCGTTGTATTATTTAGAATATTCATAACCACTCTCATAGTTAGAGAAGCGCCCCCCCCCCCCACCCCACTTTTTTTTCCCAAAACAAAGTTAGTACAGTATTTCGTTGATTTCTAAGAGAGTGTGCTATGCATATCGCGTGTGTGAGCCCTCTGCAGTCGCAGCTGTCACATACTTCTAAAGGGTGGCTCCGTGCCTTTGGGTAGGAAATTAAGATGGAACAAAAAAGAAATGTACTCGAACTGTAAAATTGATTTTTCAAACAATTCGGGGCTCCAATTTATTTCCAAACATGAAAAGCATTATAAATGAGCAAATATCAAATAAATTAAATTCAACCGGAAACAAAATAGCATTTACAAAGAAATAACGACCAAAAAAAAAATGCTCATAATATGGAGATGCACAGGCATAAATCCACGGAGAAAAGGGCAAATAACGACGTGAAAACGGTGGCTGAACACTTGACAAAAATATGTACCGTGCTCTACTCAATAGCGTAGGCAAGTCGCAGCATATTACCCACTTGAGACGTAAATATAAAAGTATCTGAATGGATTCGAGCTGATGAATGACGTGGCTTATGCCAGACTTTAACCCTTCGGTTTCTCTGAGACAACTTCCCGTAAAGAAATTCGTTATCACCCTAAAGCAAAATAAACTCAATGATATTGATTCATTCACTGATTTTCAATGCGTATAGTGCCTCCGAGTAGTTTCCTGAAGATAAAGAAACGTAAGATATAGATAGCTGTTCCTTCTTGGTGACGTGCATAGAAAAATCTAACGTTGGAACTGATTTCGTCGGAATTTGATACTTATGACGATGGGGAGCAGGGACGCATGCTGCCATAGACTAATGAAAAAAATAATTAATTACATAACTACACGCATGCTGCACACTGTGTATCTCGGGAAAAAGAAAAAAAAACCTCGCCATCACTGAGCGTCAATATCGGCTCCATTTCTTATTTCTCGTACCAAGTGAGACAATTCAGTCACGATACCGACTGAATTCGGAAGAATGAAGCGTAGATAATGGATGCTACGAATTTCATCACTCGCGGCCAAATTTCCAGCGAAATGAAGAGACTGGGAAAGTACGCGTATAAGTATGTCTCAGATAATACACGCACGAAAACATTGAGGATTAACAATACTTGTTCTACATAATACAGTATGTAGGCCTATACAAAAAAAGGGTTGACGAGAATTGGTATCAGTGAGTTGAGAATGAAATCTCATCGATTCGGGACTAACCAAATAAATGTGATCGTGGTTTCTCTATATTTTCATGATAAAATGAATCATTATCAAAGTTACAAAATTTCTTATATCATTTTTTCATCTGGAAAATGAAGAAAATTAATTACATTAGAGAAAAAAGAAAATAAAAACCGTGATAGGCCCGACAAACTAAAAGGAATAATTTCTATCCTAAAAAAGTGTGCATCTAACTCAAAGACACCGGAGGATCTAATCGAGATTCACGGCTGAATAAAGTCAAATATATTTTAACGACAATGAAATCAACAACCAACCGCGATTACAAGTTCAGAGTAGCGCTTTCAGGAGAGAGGAGAGTAGTACCCCGAAGTTACGCGGTAGGTGGGACCGACGATAACAGCGTAAGTCGAACTCACGTAAGTCGAGGTACAATTCTGCACAAACATACATTTACTGTAATTATAAATCAATTGGGATCCAATTAAAACACCACTTTTTCCTTCTTATTATGGGCGTAATTGCCATGGTATTTTTCAATGAATTCATAAAATTTATATTCAAAATAACAGTATTCCTTAAAATCTATGCAAATTGAAGTCACGGGTTGAACGCTTTGAATGTTCTAACATCTTAGGTCATCAAAAGAAATGAGTTACTTGTTTGAAGGCAAAATTACAACTCTCACTTCAGGGTCGAAACAGATTTTCAGAACAAATGAATTGTCATCAATGAACCCCATCACATTAAATTATTATTATTATTATTATTTTGAAAATTCACAATAGTGTTGGAACTGAGGTGAGAAATTGTGACTTTCTCTGCAAAAATTGCAGAAGTCTTAAAATTTCATTTCTAAATCAATAGCAGTTTTCATTTTTATATTCTGTACCCCTCAAAAATCAGCATAGTTTTATTGCATATGATGTTCTTATCGAATAAAACATATTGTATTTGATTATTACTTGATAATCTTAACTACCTCAGAAGTAATCCCAAGAATATGCTTAACTTTCAGAAATGTGTGTTTTTCATAGAAAATCGAGCAACTCGGGGTAGCGTAAGTTGAGTAATTACTGTACCATCATCTTCCGTCTAAGGGGAAAGGTGAAAGAGTGATAGGCCACTGCACCAATGGAGGAGAAGTACGCGAGGGCAACCGAATCGAATCAGAAAAAAACAAAATAAAAATACGTACTTTAAAAAGAATGTTTTGACAAGAAGGGTGAGAAGGAAATTCGATTTCCAATCGTACCTGCGAAACTTGTTTTTTCCGCGAAAATCCAGTAAAATCAAACAAACGCCGATGCAATGCCAAAAAAGTAATGACACTCCAAACACTGCTGGAAGTTTCTTCACCTGCGAGTTCACATGTTCCGTCCGTTATTAAAGCCGATATTTTTTCCCGAGGAAGCATAAAAAGAGAATAAAAATGCAACGAGAGACTGAACCACTGCTGCGCAAACACACGTGCCCGTCGCGTTTCAAGCAGCACCAACAAATTTCCTGGAAACGCGAGGCTCGAACTCAGAGCAAAATACACTAGTAGTAGGGGTGGCGAGTAGTAATAAGTAAAATGAAAGTATGAGAGGAGGTGGAAAAAAAATATCGCGCACACACACAAAACTATTTTTTATTTTTCATTTATCTTATTTCCTGCTCGGAACAGAGAGACAAAAGGGGTAGGACGAAGATTCGTAATGGCAGGATGTTGTGAGCAGCTGAGGTTCCCATGACGACACTGATAAAACCCGTACGAGATGACGTTTATTGACGACTTTCTCCCGGGACAAGGCACTTTAGCGAATGGGAAGCATCCATTTCTCCCTCCCAGTAGCCAGCGCACCAAAGATTTACCTTTTATGTTACTTCCCCTACTAACTCATTACTAATATCGAGTTGCTCGGAAAACATTATTCTCTGATGATGGGTCCAGAATCGAAACACGAAATGTGCCTCACCTAAATCACGATCTCGAGTTTCACACACAAGAACTTTCGTGATCGACCAGCGAGTGCAGATGCATTAGAGACCATAACTCGATGAAAAACTTTCAAGACTCGTGACACTGGATACGTTCTGTAGTTCTTCATTTAGTTCTATTCAACTCGAAACACCTCCACCTTTAATTTGTTTCTGGAACGTAAGAGATGAGAATCAAATAAGCATACGAGATTCGAGGATAGCAAGAATCATTTTAAAAAGAAAAAAGAAGCAATTTCATCACGTGACCACGGTTTCTTATCATTTCACTCACAAATTTTTGCTGAATTGATTTCCAAGGACACGTTTGGTTTCAAACACATCGAGACGAGGAGAAAGTATCAGTCTTCTCGAAGCAATCAACATCAAGGAAGTTGTGCATTTCAGTATCGAAATCATCGGAAACAATTAGGCTTTTTGATAGAGTCCTAGACGCGCGCCTGGCGTTAGATATTTTCCGTTCGGCACAACTCCGCGTAATTTGAAACATAGCGCAACGGACAAGTTCTGTTCATCCCGGGTAGGCAGCATTCCGTTAGTATGGGAGTATATGTGGTTCCCAACTTCAAGGCGCAAATGCGAGCCGATCTCCCCGTTAAAAAGTCTCGCCACAGAGAGCAACAGTCCTACAACGGTAAATCATTCAACCATAACACTTCACTCATAGTTAGAAAAACTGGGGGCAGATGGCAGCATTACACAGAAACAAACTTTACGTCAGGTTGCACTACACGTACACGCACATTCCCGCATGTACCGGTTCGTTGGGGGGTTCCGCGGGGGGAGGGGGTAGCATGTGTGGTGTAGCAGTAGTAGGGCCTCCAAAAAATGGCTCGGGGATCCATGATGTTCTTAAGTCAGCCACCTCGTTGGGCAATTTGCCTGTTGTGGCGTTGTATTTGTATTTGTATTTGTATAAGCAGAACAGAATGCCATTCGGTGTCATCTTCTCCACCCTTCGGCAGCATAGCCCCTAGGGTGAGATCTTTGATGCGCTCCTGTATCGTGAATTTATAATTCGGAAAGAAAAAAAAAAGAATTGGCCCGGGCCAAATCAGCCGAACCCTTATAGTTCTATAGTTCTTATAGTTATGATCTTGAACTGTTCAGTTCAAAATCATAACACTCGCAAACGCATTTATACGCATAAAATAAGGATGCTGGACAATTTGTGACCCAAATAAAAAAATATTGCTGCCAAGAAATAGTTATTGAAATATAATCGAAAATCAAAGCCCTCACACACACCATAAATCTTTCACCGATGGCGCATAAAAATCAGGAGTTCGGTCAAAATCCCAATACACACAGCAGGGTCGTAGCGTGCCCTTCTCGAGAGGCAAAGTTTGTCTTGCCTTTTTAATTGGGTTACTGTATTTTTGAAATATATGACATCCATATTTGTTATGGGCATTTTTTTCTCAGCCACCTCGTTGGGCATTTTGCCTGTTGTGGCGTCAGTATTTGTATAATAGATGTAAAAATATATAGATGTGAATGGACCAAATTTTAAGGATTTCATATCTGCATGTTATATCCACGGTTTATGTTATATCCGGGTTATAAGTGTAGTCGACTGTATATGCAACTTTTTGGAATTTCGGGAAAGGATACTATAAAAGCATTTGAAAAATAAGGTTAAATTAGGAGAAAGTACAGATATATTACGATTTCAACTAATAACTTTAACACTATCCAGTAATACAGCCAGTTCTTTTTTATGCGAAATGTTTTATTTCAGCTATGTTTTATGTATTTTTACGTTTTATGTAAGATTTTTTTTTTTTTTGAACGAACGTGAAATTTGTCATTTGGAATTCATTACTGAGAATAAATATGAAATTTCTGATCTGAATGTTTTTTGCGAATAAATGCGAAATTTCTGATTGGTGTAATTTTTTTTTTTTTTTTTTTTTTTTTGCGAAATTTACGTATCTCTAATAATAATGCATTAGACTCAAGCAGTTTTATATAAGCAGATACAGGCTAAGGTTTTCAACAGCTGGATGATGCGAAGATGAATTTAGAAAAGGGAGAAAGTTCAACTGCCCTTGCAGGGAATCGAACTCACGTACTCTCTTACTTGTCGGGTGAGCATCCTAGACAACTAGACTACAAAGGCAACGAATTTCAATCTTTCCTTAGAGCTCGTGTGCACTGAGCGGGACCGTACATGGACGGTTGTACCTAACTCAGGCCAAAGCTCACAATTATTGACACTTGCCACAAGATTTCGACTTATCCGAGGATGATTTCACTGTTCGATATTCGTACGAAATTTTTCAGCAGCTGGCTGATGCGAAGATGAATTTAGGAAAGAGAGCTTTAAGGACAGATTTAGATTCTTTGCCTTTGTAGTCTAGTGCAGTGGTTCTCAACCGGGGAGCCCTAGGATATTCCAGGGGGGCCACGGATGAAAATCTTGCAAAAGGGGAGCCGCGGCTACTGATACGGGGGCCACAAAGAAATTTGTGACATTAATTTTTTTTTAGTCACTCTGACTATAAACATTTAATTTCAAACAAAATGTGCATAGAATATCTTTTTCGTAATTTTTCCCCAATTCAAGTAACATTAACATGAGGAAGGAAATAAAAAAATTGGTTCATGTAATCTCGGTGGTTTTACGACTTGAGGGTGATAGTAGGCCCTGACACAAACTATAGAAGAGGTTTAAGCAAAATGGAATAACTGTAAAGACAGAAAATTGTGTGTGTTCAGACTTTTCATTCAAACAGGGCTGCAATAAAGAAAACAGACAAAGATTTGTTGACCTGACATTGACATTCATTGACATTCTTTTGAGTGCTGGTAGTAAATGTAATCCAAGAAGTAGATGGGTGAAAAATGAAAGCTTGTAAAAAACCCATCGTTTTCATGCAATTACAGACGGATAGCCATTTAGTTTAGCACAAAGCTATCTTCAGCCAGCCTGAGTGGTCTGATGGGGAATATATTTATAAAAATCGAATAGAGAATGATTGCTATGGGGTCTTTTTTATGAATTTTGAAAGGGGGTGCCTCTGCTTAAGAAGAAATAAAGTCGAATTCAGTTATAGCGAACTCCAAGAGACCAAATCATACATGAGGAAAAATACCCGCGAAATTTAATTTTTTAAAACTACATTGCTGTGATAATGTATTGGGACAGGGGCGGCGTAAGCGAGGGTTCAAGGGGTGCGGCAGGTTGTAAAGGGCGGCAGCGTAGACTTTACTTAAGACAACAAAATTTAACACAGTAAAAATTCACGACATCACGCTTTTGAGTCATACTATACCTCGACAACGGAAACGTTGAGAAAATAGACAAGGCCTCTGATCGTAATACCAGAAACAAGAATGTAAGCTATCTGGGCGGCTCGAGACAAAATCTGTACCCGTGTGGGACTTATTTTTTGCACCTCCTACCTATTGCTCCCTCCATAGCCTCTACCTCCTGCGTCAGGGAATCTTTCGTGGGGCCCATGCCTGATTTTCCACGGGGCCCCTTCTACAGTTAATTTATAGAGTGAAAAAAGAAAAGTTATAAGGATTTTGTCCCGGGCCTCAAGCTGGAGCCCTGTCAGCCCTACCTTTAGAAGGTGTCCTGCCCCTCCCTCACAATTTATCCAAACAATTCCTAACAAAATATTTTTTCGGCCCTTGATTTCCGATTTTGCGCCCCTCCAGAGCCGACAGTTTGGTTTTTTTTGGCAAATTGAATTTTTTTTTACCCATTCACCCAGGATTTAGCATCCTCTTAAGCGGTGCCACCCCTGTACTCTATTACAAGGGTCATTTTGTTTCCCTCACCCATGCCCCCCCCCCCCACATGAGCCCGGGATAATTCTCATAATTTTTTGGCTTTTTCAGGCTATAAATTAACTAAAGAAGGGGCCGTGAGAAATCTGACGGGGAGGAGGCCTGCGAAAGATCCCAGCCTAGGGGCCCATACCCTTACTCAAAATTTGATCCACAATAGTCAAATGAAGGCAAAGGTTTTTTGTTTTTTTTTCACCCCTGGAATACCAGAAACACCTTTGAAAAAATTTTCTTAAGAAAAATTACCCCGTTAAATATCATATTCACAGGATAAGTGATGATGGCTCACAAAAATAAGTGCTCTTTCAAGGATTAAGTTATCTGGCATTTATTAAGAATGGTAAAATAATTCTAGAACAAAAAATTTTCCACTTCAAAAGCGGGACGTATGGTCACGCACATTTTGCACGGTAAACAATTATGTGCGGCTTTCTTCTGAGAAAAAATCAGGTTTATCTCCAGGTGTCCTTCACCGAATCCCTATCAGCCTCCTGGCAGGGTCACCAGTAGGGGCGGCATGTAAGCTCGAGCCGCCCCTGTATTGGGACTTCCTCCAAGATTGACACCACATCTTTAACGTTTTTTTAATCGATACTGTAATGCTTCCTCTTAACTGCCCTACTACTGGCCTGCAGCATCCTAAATGATTTCAATGCAATTTTCCTATCCTGCAAGAACAATATTGTAGACATTAGGAAAAAAAATCTAAAAAGGCGTATGACCACATTTAAAGCAATTTAAATCCGTTTATTAGAGACTCACTGCCTCTGCTGATCTCTAAAAAAAGTGCAATAAATTCACACGTAAGTCTTCACTTTGAAATGTCCGTAACCCGCTCAATGCGTCTCTTTGTATCTGTCAACCTAAAATTTATGGTTTTTAGTGTTGATAATACGCATGCAAAACCAATTCAGCGACGCGTTTTCACAATCTGCAAAAACTGCTTGGATTTGATAGTTGGAAATGTCTAAATGCCAAAAATTTGGAGTTCGAATCAAAATGAAAATGTCAAATAATTGAAATTGTGCTTTGTATAAATGAAATATTTTAATATTGAAAGCTATATATATAGAGATTAATCTCGTGCCCGTAGTCAAACGTCTCATAAATATGAAATTTTGTCATAAAACTGAGAGTGAGGCACGAATCCCCTTGCGCACAAGTGGAATTTCAAGGCATTTACGCACAACCGAGCCCGTCTTGGCCATTTTTCTTTTTCTCCCCACCCTTCCTTCCTTTTGTTTCCTTCCTAAATTTATAAAAGTAAAAAGGACATAATCATTATAAAAAGGACTGTTTTCAGATCAAATTGCGGAAGTTAAATTACTTTACTGTAAAAATGTCAGATTTTTTTGGGGGAAATACAGTCAAACCCAAAGCGTATTAAAGACCCTTTATTAATACGCTTTGGTCAAACCCCATTAGACCGGAACTCCAAGAGACCCGAGAAATCATTTCGTAATAACGAAATTTCGTTGCAAAGGAATTCCAGATTTTTATGTTGTTCCTATGTAAACCTATCCGAGGGATTAGAAAAGTTTACGTTAAAACGATATTTTTCCCGTTGTAATGGTATTTATTACAATGAGACTGTATTTCGTCTCAAGTTATTTTTTTACGTGTATTTGAAGGCTGCATGGGTAACAGGGCGTATGGCACTTTACTGGTGAGCCATTAATCTTAGAGACGTACCCAACTACAAAAAGTATCCAAATCACGTGTCCAACTCAGATATGTCATTCATGTTGTAAGGGGTTGTATAGCTATAAAATTAAAAAAAAACAACTCTTTATACCGTCCCCGTGTGCCAAAGAACCCAATTAAGTTGTTGCTCTGTCTTTCCCGATGCCAACCAAAATAATTTCACGTTTCTAAGTGCAATATTCACCGAGATATGTGAATTCAAAAACTTGAAGAAATTTGGGAGAAAACAGCATTTAATGCGGGTAAAATGGTTTCCCCTCATTTAATGCTGGTTTTTTTCCAACCTTCTTGGAATATCTCAGTGAAAATTTAGACACGTTGAATTCTTTTGTCGGAGACCAGGAAACAACTTTCCAATTGGGTTTTGGGGCACAGGGTGTCCGCATAAAAAGTTAACATTTTCATTTTAATAACTCTGTAACCCCTGGCAACATGAATGAAATATCTGAGTACTGCACATTATTCGGGTACTTTTTCCGACTGGAAGTATGCCTCTAGGACCAATGGTTCGCCAGTAAAATACCCTTATGCCCCGTTACCTATGCGCCCTGTATATGAAATATAGTACGGACTGTGATGTGAAATATTGTGTTGTGTTTAAGCCAACATGCACGTTGCTTCATTCGCCTGCGAGAGAGTGGTCACATTATGAACCAAAAAAGCCACTTGAAGGTAGCTTGTCATCCAATGAAATATCAGATTTTCACCGAATCTAAATTTAAGTCAACTAACTGATAATTTTCATACTTGAAAATCTGATTATTTATATATGGGCTTGAAATCCTGATAATGAATCATTATTATGTTCGCACGAACAGTTTTGTCACTGCGTACATGCTTTTTCTGGAATGAACAAATATTTAACAATTTTTCACACGTATTTTAGTTCATTTTTTGAAATTCATAGTAGGGCTACAACATGAACCTATATCCTTGATACATGTATTATTGTTGAAAACTATGTGGAAGGTTGAACTTCTCTTCATTTGTGTGTGGCTACTCCCTCATTACTACTTTTATCCGCATGAATAAAATTAACAAAACTGCTTGCTACCACTTTTTGCGATTTTTGTCATTATAAGAATGCATATTTTGGAAGATACAACTGACATTTCTCAATGAAACCATAACTATTTACACACACAAAAAAAACAAATTTGGAAATAATAAAAATTTCATCCAGTACAGTAACTTGATGACATTGTGCCGTCTTCAAGCGCAGAGTTTACATTGATTTTTTTTTTAATTGGACTGACACAACACATAAAACATACAAATCAGACTGAGAAAAACACAAAACAATAAACTTCACAAAAAGTAGCATTACTATGATACAGACCCTTTGTGAGCCCAAGGGATTTATTCTATTTTTACTGTATTCTATTATGTTTATTTTGCTTTTTCGTTATTTTCATAAATTAAAAATTAATCAAATTAAATTCAAAAATATTTATACTTCAGACAATTTTTGAATAACTATCTTCTAATGGGAAAACGGGGGGGGGGGGGGGAGAGAAAGAAAGGGGGAGTAGGAAATTATTCATGTTCGCAAGGGGGCCACAGGAATGAGAAATGGTTGAAAGGGGGTAATGGACAAAAAAAGGTTGAGAACCACTGGTCTAGTGTGCTGACCCAGCAAAGTGAGAAGTTAGTTCCGTTCTCCGCATGGGGAAATTGAATTTTCTCTCTCTCCTAAATTACATCTTCGCATAAGCCAGCTGTTGAAAACCTTCGTATGGATACAGGCTATTCCACATTTTCTAAAAACTTTCTCTTCCATCACTCCATTCTTCAGAAATGTTTTTTCCCTCATTGCCCCCTTCCCACTCCAACTCAAGCCAACACATAGGAACCCATATTATAACCATAGCTTCTACCATCCCCGGACCATTCCATCACCCCCTTTGGAAACCACTGGTAAAAGTCATGGTGAACTTGGAAAAGTCCACCCTCATTCTCCCGCCTGCGCTGCCGATACAATTGTTTTAGTGAATGAAGGGAGTGATTACCCCACCCCCTACCCTACCCCCCTCCTTGAGCCCCCTATGCCGTTTAATCTAAAAATTTAAGCAGTAAACTGTGTCCGAAGTATGGTACTAAACACAAGATTGAGACTACCTTCTTAATCAGGCAGTTCAATGACCGTCAAGAGTATCGATCCTTTTTGAGCATCCGATTTCGTCAGCCGCAAATAGGAGCCATGTGCTATATACGTTACGGTAAAAATGATATGAATCGGTAACATGCATAATCACCAATCGTCTCGGTAAGTTCGATAAATTTCACATTTGCAACATTTACGGCGATTATGCATAACAATCAAATGAATTTTTTTTTTTAGGTTCGATAAATATGGAAAAATCGTTCGGAAATATTACTAAATTTTGGTTTTTTCCACATTTATCAGCATTGCCAATCAAATTCATGATTGTTTTTCAACCTCTTTTATCCAGTTTTTATCACCTTTTTTACACTCGAACTTACTGTTGAACTTCCACTGCATACTTGAATTAAGATTTTAAAAAAGAAATAATTTATTTTCTTTTTTTAGAAAATAATATATAAATTATTTTTTCTAAAAAGAAAAAAAATATTTAATTTTTTCTGAAATCTTTCGCGGTACTCCTATGATACTCACACCGGTTGAACAAAGCCTGTTCTAGACTGGCGTTTATGCATAATGCCCGGTAAATTTAAGTAAAAGTCCGTTATGACGAGTACGGCTTATAACAGCCATCTTTAACCTGTTGCTCGCGAGCACTAAAAGCACTCAATGGCTATGGGGAGATGGGCAAAAAAATGTTCTGAACACAGGGGAGCGATGAAACAATTTTGAGAAACTGTGATGAGATATTTAGTATATGAATTTTTTTTTGTATTCAAAATTACCATATTTTAAGTGCATAAGGCATCCCTTTTTGCCAAAAATTGGGTCCCAAAAATAGGGTTTCTTGCACACACACACACGTGGATAGTATTATAGATATCAACAAATTAATCAATTCCTCCAAACTCAAATTTTGTTAACTCCAACCTAACATCAACGGGAAACCAACAATTAGTGAAGTTAGCAGCCAGGTGAAAAAGTCGGGGAATAGTGTGAAGAAAGAAGTGATTATGTAAAAGGGTTTTTTAAAAAGTGCAGCATAAGCAACAACGTGATGGTACTGAGGATGATGCAATTTATAATGGAAATTATTTGTTCAGGTTCGAAGACCGTCGTCTGTTTGAGTTAGTTCTCAGAAGAACTGACTCAAACGAACGCGGCCTTCGAATCCGAACAAACAATTTTCATCAAATGATGACCGCGAAAACCTTATCAACTAGATGCAATTTATGATGAGAGTGACTCTGATGATGATAATGAGCTTGTCTATGTAGCTCAGGCATCTTCAACCCATTACTCGCGAGCACCACGGTGCTCCCTGAAGTACCCAGAGTGCTCGATGTTCGTGATCGCGAGCACTTGATCAATGTTTCGATTAAACATCCCGTAGAAATTGTATTCAAGGAGTTATACAAGTTTAATTTAAGGCTTGGGATTACACTATAAAAGTTTCATAAAAGTTGATTTGTAAAACTCGAAAAATACAACCAATAGGGTGATCGATTGCATTTGCTAGAATGTTACCAATGACCTTATTGGTTGAATTTTTCAACTTTTACAAAAGTACTTTTATCAAAATTTTATAGTGTAATCCCGGCCTAAGGCATACGCATTTCAGAGTTGCTGTAAGGAGTGCTCTTCGTTTGATGAATGGCATAGGCAGTGCTCACGACTCAAGAAAGGGTGAAGAGGCGTGGCTTATAACGAGTAATTTGCAATAGATTATCAAACTAAAGCCAGGTTTTCCTAGAAGCGGGTTTCTACAGTGTGTGCAGCGTAAAAACACTGATTGGTCAAAAAGCCTGAATTTCGCGTTTTTAACCAATCAGCGTTTTCACGTTGCACTCGGCGCAGAAATTCTACTCCTAGGAAAATCCGGCTTTATGTTAAAGAAACAAAAAATATTCGGTTGTAGCGCGTTCAGAATTAGAAAACTTTCGCTATAACGTCGTAAAAATTCTCGAAAACGCGTTTCCCTTTCTTTAAGAATAAAATTAAAAAGATGACACCATCACATATACTTCGCTTAGGCATTGCTCTGAAGTACTTCTAATAAAGAATGGACACAAAAAAGTCACAGCCACATCGGAGGGGATAAAAAAGGCTTTTCCACCATACACACACGGCGTGTGGCTGTCAGGAGATCTATTACAATAAGACGTCAAGTACACCCAGACAGTGACCTAATATATCTGTTAAGAGAGGAGGAAGAGCCAGAGTAGTCGAGAATGGACATGATCCCACGCGAGCATACCGAGAAGCTGATTACTGGTAACAATTGCTGAGTCTGACGAATGTTTTTGGACGGAATCTAATTTTACGGTGCTGCGATTGAACCAGCCCAGCTGTAGATTGATTCAGTAACTATAAATCAGCGAAAAGTGTCAATGAAAATCCCGGAAGAAAACCTGATCAAATTGTATCAAGAACTATTCTCGATTATGGGATTTATAATTGTGATTTATTTACCCCAATAAACATTTTTCGATCGTAAATAAATAAATATATATATCATGTTAATGCTTAATAAATGGTTAGGTCTGCAAGAGTCACCCGGGAAAATGTGCTTATATCACCGAGTGTGACACAGCCTGGTCGTCTCTCGGTTCCTATCACTATCATATACATGGCGTATGTGACGATTTTATTCGAATTTTGAAGTGAGTGAGTGACTACGGTCAATGCCAAGGCTTATTTAACCAGAACTTAGTTTAAAGTTGTTTTAAAGCAAATCAGCTAAGAAATCTTAACAATTAGAAGGAAAAATTTTAACGAGTCCGTATGGCCATAGAAGTGAGGTTGGTCGTTTTCATGATACAAGATATAGAGAAAACTGGTTGTTTATGTAGATATCCTAATTTTTGGAAAAAAATTTCATCTCTGCTTCTACCCGGGCTCGAGCCCAAGTCACTCGTATACTTACGAAATTCGAAATGCTATGCAAAAACCTCTTACAGAATCTACTGCTGTGAGAACAAGAATCAATTTCACGACTGAATACTGAGAACTTCTGTTCATTCGCTAATTTAATTAATACGAAATTATCTAAAAGACGTTTTAATGCAGATAAAGAAGCAATTTTCAACAATTTATTATCTAACAGAGCGAAAAATTTAAATTCGCATACAATGAGAAATCAGTTATGGACAATTTTCTTCGTGATTGTGAGGTGTCGTTACAACGGACTTTCACTGTAATTCATTGATGATTTATTATATTTCATACGCATGAGCTGGAAATTTGTACGCAATAATTGGTAAATGTGATTTCTCAGTGGAATTATATAAAAAGAATTTTTGATCAAATTTACCAAAAGGACAGTGAGGGGAAAACGTAATCACCAAATGCTTAACAGTTTATAATACCGCCCAGTATATTCGAGTAAGGCTTTTGTGCCTCTCGGTGTAATAACCTATATTCCAATATAAATATTTCAATTTTCCAATTGGATAAAAATTTTCCAATACAAATACAAAATTTTGGCGAAATATCTCAGCAGCTTTTCCCACATACTTTTTAACTAATTTTTCGCTCAATTTCGAATATAAAAAAAACCGACATTTCCTGGGCAGAAAATGGGCTTTTAAAATAATTCAACTTTTAACCGTTAAAAGCGACCAAAATCGACGGCACAAACACGACTTGTTAACCATTACACATTAACTGTTACATCTAATAACGTTCAATGGCCACAGCCGGATGTTGACTTTTTTTCGCGGTAAGGCGCGTCTTGCGATTAATAAATGACCACGTCACGTGAAATAACTGAAACGTGGTTCAAAGGATCTTGTCCCTTCTAGGTTGTTACCGGGGCCACGAGAAATGGGCATCAACTCGAAGAAACTGGCAAAAAATAATTACAGTCAATAAATTTTTCTTTTCATTTCCTTTCTATATCCCATTTTTATTCATTATAGACGCCTCTTAAATGATCTAATGCATCAACGTTAGTGTTTAAAGATAAATATGAAAACGCGGCAAATACTATTTTTTTACTATCGTCGTTGAGAGTGAAGAAATGGGATTTCGGAAACTCGGTAATCTCGCAACATCATTTGTTTCTGTGTAACACGCACAATCACTCTCGAAGAAAAGTCAAATTACTTCAGTGATGCAAGCTTTTTTAATGGGCACGCATCAAAAAAGGTAAAGATGTTATAAAATAAATGTCATGCACTTTTTAATAAAAACAAGAGGAAATACCTGTTTACGCATAGTTTTTCAGCTCGTCGCACAGGTGCTATTTTTAGCTCGCGTAACGGGATCTTCCGTTCTAACGGTTTACTCACAGCTTCATTTGCCATACACGCGGCGGCTGAAGAGAAGCGCGGATTGATCTGCATGCATATCGGCAGGTCCAAAGAGCCGACCATAACCGAAGGGTGCTTCGAACGGAGCCCGGGCTAGCAGGTCCGCTACATTCTATTCCAGGCAGGCCGTGTGCGTGTGCAAAACTTTTCCGGGGGCGCCCCACTACGACACAAAGGAAGAGAGCAACATCAACTTGTGCGCGAGGGGCACTGCGGGAGGGCAATATCGATCAGCCAAGGCGGTTCCGGAAAATCGGGATTCCAAACTTAGCGAAAATCCGGGGACTTCAACAGCGGCAAAGGGAAGCAAGCGATTTTTTTTTGTCTTTACTCCGCCGTTAGCTCCGACGACAATGTTTCAAATGATGAAGATAGTAAAAATGTTTTCAAGTGGTCATGAATGTTTAGCGATAATATCAAGTATATCCCTGAAATTCCGTCGTTAATTTTCCAATGAAAAAAGCATGTTAAATTATAAAATAATTTCGCAGAGATTTCAGAAGACGTTTAAAACATACTCCTCCAGGAAAAACAGTTGTAACAGATAAGCTTTTATGAAAGCGCTGGAAAAATCGGTAGGGGTGGGTGAAGGGGGGGGGGTTGAGGAACCGACGAAAATAACATTTGAATGTAATTACTCGTACATGCCATCTTATACACTGGTTGAAGATCGTTCAATAGTTTGGTATACGATTGAATGATGAAGTATCCCGATTTATTTTCCTCCCAAAAAAGGGCTGGGAAAACTCGACGAAGAAATTTAATTTAACAAACTTTACCACTATGAATGTGGAAATGCCACTATAAATAAATATTAGTAGCATTTGTATAGAGACTACGCATTCCAACTAATTTATTATTCATCTAATTTCATCTTTTCAGTGTGCAAGCAAAAGTAGGCCTACAGGTTTCTTAAAATTTATGTCATATCGAAACCAGAACTGTAGGAAACGAAAGAAGGAAAAATAGACGGTAGGGCAAACTGAACCTTCGTAAATCAAAATGCGCTACAAAACGAGCTTTTTTCTTTGCTAAATGCATTCAAATGTAGAATGGTCAACTCTGGGGGAAGGGGGGATATAACTAACGTGAGAAGGGCAAAGCTAACTCATATTGCTGGGTATTGTACATCAGAACTGCTTAAACTTCCCCTTAATCAAGATACCAAAAAAAACACGAAAAATATCGTGATTACGCAGATAGTTGAGATCACCCTTCCCCCGCCCCACCTGTTTCGGTTTACTAATATACACTTTTCCCATCGCAAATGTGTTGAAAATTGATGTGAACAGTGGAACAATTGATAGCGAAATTCTTCGAATACCTTCAAGAAACTAGGATATACAGTGAATACTTAATGAAGAGAACACTGAAAGAGTATGAGAAAAAAGCAGAATTTCATAGTTTAAGATGAAAATTTTTCATGGGAAAGTGTATGCAGACTTCACGATAATCCTAGGAACCCTTGTGCAGAATGCTTTGTCGAAGGACACCATAGTGCTATTAAGATGGTCTAGAGTGGAAGTCTATATTGTTCCGGATAATTTTCCACAAGACTTCGAGATTGCAAAACAAGAAGTGATTCGACGGACAAACACAGATTTATTTACAGAACAGCAATTTACACGTATTTACAAACTAATCAGAGAGCTAACAACTTTCTCGCAAAGTTTAAACACGACTGACAATCTCTCTAAAATCTCCTTGAGCCTCTCTGAGCCTGCCATCTTGTGAGCGCCGCACTATTTATAACCCCGGAGAAACTTCGAGAAAAAGAACATTCCACAAAATTCTATCTTACAGTTTCCTGTCTGGAGGGGGGTTGAACCATTCTCCGGAAGGGCGGAGCTTTCTAGAATGTTCTTCTAGCCCTCCGCCAATCGGACCTTTTTCCGTTTAACCGAAACCGATATCAACTGATTTCGACATTTTGAGAGCCATCGAACGAATCGCGCCATCTATCGTCGATAGATCGTAACATTGCCCCTCTCTTAGAATTTTTCGTCCCGACAATTCAGTTCGGCGGGTTGCATTCACCGTGGTAAGAGGCCAGTCTGTTGAAGTGGATCACCTTGCACTTCGAGGATGGCGTTTTCTGGATACGAGCTACGGCGTCGTTCAGTCTCTTCACGACTCTGTAGGGTCCTTCCCATGAAGTCTGAAGTTTCGGGCACAGTCCTTTCCAGCGCTTAGGGTTCCACAGCCAGACAAGATCCCCTTCCTTGAAGTCATGAGACGTGGCCCTCACATCGAAGCAGTTCTTCATCTTTCCAAAGCCGATGCTGATCCTCTGTCTGTCGATTCGATGCATGTCCTCGAGGCGTTCCTGGAGTCCCTGGACGTGTTCTTCCGGTGGAACATCAGATCACCTGGCTGGCGAAGGTCCACTCTCATCAGCGATGGGGTGCTGTCGTGGACGGTGCTCGGCAACGGTCGCAAGTTCTACGATCTACTGTGGTGAACCATGAATTACCACAACGCTGGTTTTGTTCTGGAATGCATTTTGGACTGTGATGTTGTGTGAGACTATTTTGTCTAGTCTCTCGAATTCCCACTGCTTTGTAATCCTAGATATTCATCGGATGGACTATGATGTTTCATGGGAATATTTTTCACCATATCACTGTATTTTTTTTTTTTTTTTTTTGCTTCTGTCCCGCTCATTTAACAGAACTGCGATGTTTGTCATGTTCTTTCCTGACAATTTCCATTTGATGTTAAGTACTTGCTGTCGTTTCTGTTCAGTGCTTGCATGTGCCATGTATGTATGTTTTCTTTCAGGTGGCAAAGGAGCTGAAGCGAGTGATTGGCAACCGAGATCCCACGGGTCCATCTGCGAATGGATTGGTGGGGTCGGAGTGCGGTGGTGGCATGGATGGGCACGGGCTGCCGAGGGGGACGGACGTTTGGTTCCGTTCTGTTGCTCCTTCGGGCGATGAGTGGCGGACGGGGGTGTTCTTTCGTGGACTAGTGGAGCCGAGGGTCGTTTGTCGAATGTTTTTGCTGGGTCGGAGATCTGGCGGGCGGTCCACCTGCGCTCCTTCTTGACCATCGGAGGTTTCCGGGAGCTTCCCGGAGTGTGGCTGCTTGGGATGGAGTGGGATCCCGGCGCGACGGACCCGGTGGCTTGCGAGTCGGGAGATGTTCGCCGGGCCCGGATGTCAGGAGAATTCTTCCAGCATGGCCCAGCCGCAAGGTAATCCGCTTATATCCCGCAAGGGACAGAGCGGGGGCCATGTTTGGTGTTATGGCAACGGTCGCAGGATGTTCGGGGGATTCCTTTGCGGGCGGCGCAGGCGTAGCAATTCTTGCACCACTCGTGCACATCGGTCCTGGATTTGTCCCAACAGAACCGTTCACGGACCTTCTGGAGAGTCTTAATCATGCCGAAATGTTCACCGGTCGGGCTTTCGTGCAATTCTTTCAGCACACGCGGCTCCTTGGCAGGCCGAGTTGCCACCGGAACGTCTTGCCATCCTCCGACTCCCATCTGCGGTACAGCACGCCATCTCTCATCGCCAGAGAGTCCCATAGCGCCCAGTATCTCTTGGTCGTCGGACTGAAAGAGGCGACGTCTTGCCATGCTGGTTTACCACCGGTGGATTCTTTCAAGTCCATTATCGGCGTATGTCGGGATCTTCTAGTTGGGCCTTCCGAGTATTCTTGTCGCTCCAAGGACCGTGACTTAAGATGTTATGTCTCACTACAGGATTCGCCGGCCCGTATTTCTCTTCTGCTTTGAGGCAATGACAACGGTTCTGTGGACCCAATCCTCTTGTCAGGGCATCGGCATCTCCATGCGCTTTTTGTTTACGAGGCTGGATCATCCTTTTCATGCCATCTGACCCTCGTGAGAGAACAGTTCCGGTCCTGACATTGGTCTTCTCTGCATCGACGATGCACTCTTTTTCCGCCTCTGGAATGTCTATCACTTTCGTTGGAGATACTTCGTCACGGCCACATCCGAGCAAGGCGATACGTTCCTTCGGCGTGTGCAACTGGTCGTTCCTAAATGTCCAAGGAAAATCCGTATCTCCTCAAAAAGTCCACTCCGATGACGCACGGATCCCTTATATATGCCACGAAGACGGTGTGTTTGTAGGTGACCGTGGCGAACTTCACTGAGACTTCTAATTTTCCACGCACAGTCATTTTCTCTCCCGTGACTGTCTGCAGTGTCAGTGATGGTGGTACGTAGAGAAGTCGTTGCTGGAATTTCCGAGCCAACAGGTCCGCCGTAACGATGCTCGCGTTGACTCCTGTGTCGATGGCCATCCTACACGGCAGTCCATCGATCTCGCCTCTCACGTGGACCACGCGGTCTCCTCCGTGCATCTGTGAGACATGGTGCACTCGGCATGGCGCATCTTCCGTACCGGCAGCTGCGACTGAGCATGCGCTCCGCAGGTGGCCTTTTACGTGACTTTTCCAGGTTCCCAACGACTTGTCTTTCTCACTTTTCTCGGATCGTTCTTGGCACTCTTCAGATCTTTCAGAGCTCTGACGGCCGTAATGGAGGTGATGACATCTTCTTTCATGGCCTCGATCTTTTCATTCACGGCAGCAATGGAGGTGAGGATTTCCTCCTTTACTCCAGCGATGGATTTGTTCATCTCTTCGACGATGTCCGATTCCATCTGGCCAGCAAATTTTATCAACTGGTTCAGCTGTTCTCGCATCTCGTCCATGTCCATCTTCCTTGTCTTCTTCATGCAAGTCATGAATTATCCCACTTCTGACACCAAATTGTTCCTAATAATTTTCCACAAGACTTCGAGATTGCAAAACAAGAAGCGGTTCGACGGACAAACACAGATTTATTTACAGAACAGCAATTTACGCGTATTTACAAGCTAATGAGAGAGCTAACAACTTTCTTGCAAAGTTTAAACACGACTGACTGAATCTCTCTAAAATCTCCTTGAGCCTCTCTGAGCCTGCCATCTTGTGAGCGCCGCACTATTTATAACCTCGGAGACACGTCGAGAAAAAGAACATTCCACAAAATTCTATCTTACAGTTTGCTAGTCGGCGGCGCCACCGTACGGTCTGTCTGGAGGGGAGTTGAACCATTCTCCGGAAGGGCGGGGCTTTCTAGAATGTTCTTCTAGCCCTCCGCCAATCGGACCTTTTTCCGTTCAACCGATACTGATATCAACTGATTTCGACATTGTGAGAGCCATCGAACGAATCGCGCCATCTATCGTCGATAGATCGTAACAATATTTTATTGCATTTTCGTTGTGGAGCATCTGAAAGGCCAGTCGTGGTCCAGGCTCTGTCCCTGGTGGGATGTAAGCCATTTACCTGGAGAGAGTCGGCTACGCCGGGCCGGAGGGCCTGGATTCCAAGCCCCCCGGTCCTCGAACCCTATGATTGGCGCTCCAGGCCGTGACGCCTGGTCTCCTTACCCCCATTGCCCGGAGCAGCCTCAGCCCACAGCTCCCCCGATCCGGGGCAAGCCCAGGAGGGCTCACAAACCCAGTAGACGCCGACCCCGATCACACCCCCCGGGCCAGATCCAAAAAACCCCCAGAAAAGTTTTATTATTGCAATTTCAATACTATGCAAAATTTTCATGTTCCCATCTGTTTGTTCTGGACCGCTAGCGGCGCGACAGGTGCCCCGAGTGGGCGCGGTCTTCACAAAGTGTGCTGCCGTTGGTTATGAGTTAACACAGAACAGAGTAAATAATCGATGTTACATTCGTTAGCTATGGACCACCCATCGCGACAGTTGCCCCGGTTGGGCGCGGTCTTAACATTGTAATTTGAGCTGCCGCCAGACGTTTATAGTTCAGATATTGCGGAAAGTTCGCGGAGGCTTCGGTGTTGTTGGGTTGTGTTGATGTGTGGCCAGCCCAGGTGCTGGGCCACTTCTCTCTCGGCTGGTGGCTCTGGTTGGCCCGCAGTTGATTTTGTGGCCAGCCCATGTGCTGGACCACGACGTTGGCAGGATGGCACTGGTGAGCCCGCAGATGATGGCGTGGCCAGCCCAGGTGCTGGACCACTTCTATATGGCTAGATGGCTCTGCTGAGCCTCAGTTGGTTGCGTGGCCAGCTCAGGTGCTGAACCACTTCACGTTTGGCTGGATGTCTCCAGAGAGCCCGCAGTTGATTGCGTGGCCAGCCCAGGTACTGGACCACTTCTCCGTGGCTAGATGACTGCGGAGTGCCCACAGTTGCTTGCGTGGCCAGCCCAGGTGCTGGACCACTTCTCGTGTGCCTAGGTGGCTCTGTTGAGTCCTTCGTTTGCGGTGTGGCCAGCCCAGGTGCTGGACCACTGCTCTCATGGCTAGGTGGCTCCGCTGAGCCCTCCGCTGTTCACGTGGCCAGCCCAGGTGCTGGACCAATGATCAGCCTGCTTCCAGTGTACCTAAGGATAGAAATAGTGTGTTTTCTCTATAGCGGGTGCTATCTGGTGTCTTTTTTTGGGCTTTCTGCCTCTTTTTTGGGTCTTTGCCTCTTTTTGCACCACTTTCCGATCTGTTGGAGTGAATCTCCCTCTGAGGTGGACATTACGGGTGTCTTTTTTTGGGCTCCGGGCCTCTTTTTTGGGTCTTTGCCTCTTTTTTGCACCTAGTCACTAGTGAACAATATACGTTGAGGTAACAATCTAAGGCTTGCCTTAAAATGTTGCTGGGGAGAGAGCCGTGGTTCCGAATTGTTTTATACAAAATGACTCAAGGTGAGCCGCCATGTGCAGGAGGCACTAGAAAAACATAATAGCAAAAAACATAATTGCGGCAAGGATTGAATACAAAATAGATGCATAGAAATATACATATACAATGGCTTGTCTGTTCCTGTTTTATGCCGGCTCCCGTTTTGCATAAGTATGCCCTTCTTATAGGCTCAGCAACGGGGGAGAACGCTGTACAGTGTACAGGAAAAGAATACATTCTCAAGGGTTGCGAGAGGTACGCATTATTTACACGACATGTTCAAACTTTACACAGAAAATGTTGCGGAAAAATGACGTTTGCAAGTGACAAAGAATACAAGGGTGGAATATTTTTTCAAAGGTTGCACAAGTTTCATGTTCTTTACGATAAATATTCGAGAGTTTCCCGGCACATTGTACAGAAAACGGCATTTGCAATAGAACATAGGATACAGAAAAAGAATATATTCTCCAAGGTTGCAGGGGGTACAATTTATACAAGACATGTTCAAAGGTTTCTCAGTACATGGTGCGGAACAAAAACATACGCAATAGACATAGGGTAGAAAATGGAATGTTTTCTCAAAGGTTGCAAGAGTTCATGTTATTTGCAAAACATATTCGGATGTTTTCCAGAACATTTGTACGAAAAACGGCATTTGCTATAGAGCATAGGAAACATAAAAGGAGCAAATTCTCCTAGGTTGCAAGAGGATCATATTATTTACAGGGCTTGTTTCCAGTATATGGTGCGGCAGAGTGCCCTTTGCAGATGTCGTGGGGTACAGACAATACAAATTTTGGGCTTGTTTGCGACTGTGCAGCAGGACTGACAGAGAAGCGGTGAGTGAACTGGCATGTACCTTCTGTTGTGGGGTGTTAATCTGCGTTGTTACGTGTGCAGCTGCGCGTCACCATTTGTAGTGTTCTACCTCTCTGTGGGGGTGGGGCAGCCGGGGATGGTCCTTGTTCTGAATCATTTGAGTCCAGCGAAGGAGATCTTCTCGTTCTGACTAGTTGCCGTCTTCGCTCTCTTGGGATGAATATTTGTTGGTATTGCTCGAGCCTGGCTACCATTAGGTCAATTCTCTTGGTGCAGGCCATGGCTTCCAGCAGTTTTTTCCTCCAGATTGGAATGTTTGCCTCTGAAGGGGCTCCGAAGTGTGGAATATTTATGAGAGGGCATTCAGTTGCATAATGTAGTGGAAAACCTCTTTTGCCGCATTTGCACGAGGTGCTACTGATGATCTTGAATCTTTCCAGGTAGGTTGGAAATAGTCCGTGTTCGGTGAAGAAAAGGGTCATTCCCCTGGTCCAGTTCTGGTTTTCAAATTTCACCCTCGGCAGGAGCTCATGAATTTTCCTCTCAGTTTTCTCCCGGTCCCATTTGCCTTGCCATTTTTGCGCCATATCACTCTTGAGCCTTGCTTTAGCCCAGGAGCTGGGGAATGAGAGGTGGACGTCTATTTCCTGGCGCTTGGTAGCTTATTTAGCAAGCGAGTCAGCCTCCTCGTTTCCCCAGGTTCCATCGTGGGCTTTGACCCAGGATAATTTAAGCTTGGGATGGTTACACAGCTGTGCTCTGATCTCTCTTGCCGTTACTGATTTGGTCAGTGGGTCCAGTATTGCATATAATGAGGATAGAGAGTCTGTTTGTATCTTGGCAGCGGCGTTGCTGTGCGTGGTTGCTCTCTTGGTTGCTTCCTGAATGGCGGGGAGTTCGCCTTGAAAGACCGTGGTCTCGTTGTTAAGTTTCGCGGAACATTTGTAAGTTATTGCGTTATGTTCCATAACTACATAGGCCGCCGCGGTCCCATCGTCCATCTTGGAGCCATCGGTGTATATCTCTATGGCTTCTGGGTTATTGTTTTGTATTAGAGATATCTGGTTTCTCTTTGGCACGTTAGCAGGGTGGGCTGACCATCCTGTTTTATGCTGCTCCATGTTGGATAACTGTAGGTTGTCCACGTCCCGTTTTAGTCTTGTTAGCAGTCCTACCTTGGCCTCGAACTCAATCCAGAGACTGAGGGGTGGGAGTCCGGTGATGACTTGGAGGTCGGTGGTGGGGGACGTGCTGTAGGCCTTGGTGATATATAGCAGGAACTCTGTGCCGAGTCGAGTTTCTCTTGGATCGCTTTCGTGAGTTTGCCACCCCAGACCGGTGCCGCGTAAGCAATTATTCGCTGTATGACCGTGACGTACAGTGTGCGCCTCATTTTGATGTCCATTCCCCAGTTTGTTCTTGCACTTGCCAGCAGCTTGGGGAGGATCATATTAGCCTTTATTGCCTGTCTGCTGACGTGCTCGGCGAAGGAGAATGCTGGGTCTAGATAGACTCCAAGGAATTTCATGTGTTTGACCCGTTTGACGGTTGCTCCGTTGAATTTGGAGGATTCACTTGGCGTCTTGTGTGTGATCCACATGAAATTTGATTTTTCGGCCGCTAGCTTTAGGTTGCGTCTCGTTAGCCATGGGTCAATTTTTTGGAGAACTTCTTCTGCACGTTCCCTTGTGTTCCTGATAGTTTGTCCGGAAACAACCACAGCGATGTCGTCTGCAAACGCTTGGACTTTAGTGTTTTCCGGCCATTGCATTTTCAGGAGAGGGTCCAGGGCTGCGTTCCACATCGTTGGGCCGGAACAGGATCCCTGTGGGCATCCTCTCGTCATTCGATGGGAGACAAGACCATCCGCTGTTTGCAGTGCTGCTTTTCTGTCCTTCGGGATGTTGCAGGTTATTTTGGCAAGGTTAGCGGAGATCGGCATTTCCCAGATTCTTTCTACTATGGTGTCATGCTGGAGGCTGTCAAATGCTCCTTGAATATCCAATGAGAGAAGGATTGTGTCATATTCGGCGGCCTTTTTGCGTTGTATGTGCTCTTTAATACTTAGCAGCGCGAGTTCTGTAGTGTCCTGGTCTGAAGCCATATTGCTCGTTGCTCCACCAGTTGTTGGTCTCTGTGTGATATGACAGCCTCTGCATTAGTATTCTCTCGAGAGCTTTCCCCACTGTCGGTAGAAGTTGGATGGGGCGGTAAGACTTGATGTCTGTGGGGTCTCTGTTCTTCTTCAGTATGAGGATGACTTTCCCTGTCTTGAAGTGTTCGGGGAAGACTCCTAGCTCCAGGCATTTGTTAAACATACTATGAATAAGGTTGGGGAATTTTTTGAAGACTGCTTTAAGTAGTTGATTGCTGATGTTGTCGTGACCAGGCGACTTCCTGTCTTTGTGCTTAGAGATTACTCTAAGGATTTCTGGTTTTGCAATTGCTTTTTCGGCCGGGATACCACTGTTGAGATGAGGGTTGGTGATCTGGACCGTGGGAGAAGTTGCGCTCTGGTCTTCTGGAAAGAGTTTCTCCAGTTGTTTTTTTTTTTGCTGCAGTGGTGATGGAGTCGTTGCTTGCCGGGTCTATGATGATCTGGGGGGTTTGTGTCCTTCTCTTCACTGTTGACTTGTATGGAATACCGAAGGGGTCTGATGCTTCGGAGCAGAACCTCCTCCAGTTATCCCTTCTCGCTTTTTTTATCGCTTTGGCGTAAAGCGCTCTGTTTTTTCGGAAGACTTCCCACAGTTTTATCTTGTTCTCTTCCGATGCCTTGCTTGCCCTCTTCTTGTGGGCTCTCACTTTTTTGCGCATAATTTCCAAGTCTTCGTTCCACCATGGGGTGGAGTCTTTCTTCGTTACGCCATTCACCTTAAGTGTGCTGTCCTCGATGTTTTTGATGTTTTCGAACATTTCATGCACCAGGTGTTCTAATTCTTCTTCCCCTATGTCGCGTTTGAAGCTTTGGGTAAGGGCTTTGGCGTAGGGATGGAACCGTTTGAGGAAGTTGTTGATTCTCCTTGTCGAGTTCGAGTATCTGGCTGTGTGCAAGATTTTCGGGGCGTCGTCTATTGTGATTATGATGTACTTATGCTTGCTTAACGTCTCTTCGTCTCGGACATACCGTTCTACGTTGTTGGGTGGCATCGCTTCATTGATAACGGTAACGTCTGGGCTGCCTTCAGCTCGCTCGAACTGGAACGTTGGTTCGCCGTTGTTCTGTATCGAGAGGTTTTCAGATCTTAAAAAGTCCAGAAGTTTGGATCCTCTCGGTTTTATGTACTTATATCCGAAGGCGGTGTGTGGCCCGTTGAGGTCACCTCCTATCAGAAGTGGGGTCTTCCCTGCACTTCTGGTCGTCTCTCGGATTTCGTTTATGGTATGTCGAAGGTTTTCGTATGGCGAGGAATAGGCAGTAGAAATCAGGATTTCGCTGTTGTTGAGAGCTGTCCTTATTGTTAGGCTGTTTTGTTTGATATTGACTGTTGCTCCTTGGGTGTTTTTGCTGGTGGTGAAAATGGCTGCTTTGCCACTCTTCGACAGCCATTGCACCCAATCCCCAGCAATTCCTCTTATTTGACTTTCAAACACGTAAGGTTCCTGAAGCAGGACGATGTAAATTTTATACTTTTTGACGGCTGTTTCAATCAGGCTTGTTGCAGCCCTTCCCTTATCACTGTTGAACTGGAGGATGTTCAACTTTTGCGTTCTCATTTTGATTTTTTTCCCGCTGGGATATTTGAGTTGTCGTTTGCTAAAGGGTATGATGCGCCTGGTTGGGGTGAAAAGTCCGCTATTTCAGTTCCTTTTCCTGAAAGAGACCACTCGGGTGTAGTGGGTGTTCTCCTGGAGTTCTCTTTCCTTCCTAGGGTTCCTTGAGAGGTGGACCGGGATGGTGGGCTTGTTTCTCCCGAATCCTTTGGATTTGTTCCATGTTACTGATCTGTTGTCTTCATAGAATGGCCTGTGCGTTGTTTTTGCCCTCTGGTTTACCTTCGTTTTCGTCGTTGGCCACTTCCAGTTGTTCTCATTATCTATGAGACGGTCCGTCCTCCATCTCCACTTGGGGTGGTCTCCTCCTTGTCTTGGGGACCTTGATTGCTTCTTCGGTGGGTTTCCGATGTTCGGGGGCTGTTTCCTGATGACATCCTCCCTCCAGGTCCTGTCGTTAGTGAACCTTGTTTTTTGTTTCGTGTGTCTGTTTTAGACAGGGCACGAGATGTCTGTTGTAGACAGGGCACGAGATGTCTGATGCACTGTGTCCCACGGATAGCCTGGTTCCGTAGTCCAAGTTAAGCGTAATGCAGTTGATGAAAGAGAGCCTTGTGTTTTGGCAGCTTGTTGTGGGATGTCTCTCTGCACATCTCGCGAAAATTGATTCTTGGCTACGGCATCTCCTCGCGTGGTGGTCCATGGATTGGCAGACGAAGCATCTTGGAGAAGGGGTGAATTTTTTGATTCTGATGTTCTCTCCCTGCAACAGTAGTGATCCTACCCTCGGTGGAAATGTTTACGAAAATAGGGCCTAAACCGATAAAACTGTTGAAAGTGCAATAGAAAATCGATAAAGGATCAATATATGTGCAAAGAGTTGGATATCAATGGAGCTGGAGCCTTGGGAAGGGCGAAAATCCAAAAAACGGGATTGTCGCGTATGTCCAGCAGAAAAGTGGGGCCTTCACCGGTTTATGAGGGACGGTTGGTCAAAGATTTCTTTCCCCACAATCGATTATCTATTTGGTCCTCCCCTTGGAAGATTGGCCGTTGGACCCCTGTGGAGTCGTACCAGCTAGAACTCCTTAATACACGTATTAAGGCGTAATACGTATATGAAGGCGTCTTAGTACCAGCTAAGACGCCTTCATGTGTATTAAGGAGTTCTAGTACCAGCCACTGCCTTATCTATCAAATCTTCTCCTCTCAACGGGGGGTCTCAATGGCTGACGGCTTCGCTAATCCTTTAGAGAGCGGTACTGGGAGAAATTATATTAATCAGCTCTTTCAATTAGAAATTAACAAATCCACCCCCAATTTTTATGGAAACGTATGTATTTCTTTACGCTGATTCCAAAAATACCTTACTCTATACTTTTCCGGGCTCCAGTTCCCGAGATATCCGAAATTTGAAAGGCAGCCATTTTGTAGATAATGCAAGAAATACACTGAAATGCACGATATATACTGTTTAAAATAAAGTTGCACGGTTATTTAACTCCTCTCGGCTACCTTTCGAGTGTCTGTCCAGGACTTTAGCCTGGCGAAGGACGACTTACTGGTGAAGGAAAGGAGGCGCCATTTGCGACTCGAAGAGAAATTATTGCCGCTAATTAAAAAGAATATACACTCATGTCCATAAATTAAGGATAATGCCAGCTCCGGCAAATAAAGGTTCAGAAACAAAACAAACGTTACTTATTCATAAAGCCTATTTATTAAACAAAAGATAAAGAACAAAAACGATGGTGTATGTATGATACCATTCATAAAAACTGCGATTTTTGCTCCCTGGAGCAATTGTAAAAAATATCTCCTTCACAAAAACTTACTATTACACGGTTGGTATGATGGTTAATACATTGTATGTCTCCCACGCGATGAAATACAGTCCACACAACGCCTAGGCATGCTGAGTATAAAATTATCGATCTGATCTTGGGGAAGATCACTCCACTCAGCAAGCAATGCTCTCCGAAGTTCCGGTACACATGTAGGAGAGGGTTGACGGGCTGCAACTCGTCGGCCAAGCATGCCCCACACATGCTCTATCGGATTCAAGTCAGGTGAGAATGCTGGCCATTCCATACGGGTTATATCCTCAGATTCAAGGCATTCGTTTACGATGTTTGCTCGGTGAGGACGGGCGTTGTCATCCATAAACACAAATTCTGCGCCCATGGCATCCCTAAACAAACGTACATGTTGTATACAAGAGGTTTTTGATCTATGTACAAGACGAATGGATGGCTTTCCAATATGCGTCTGAAGTATTTGATAACACAGTAAGCTGCCAACAGCTCTCGGTCATAGGCGCTGTAATTCTTTGTGCAGGAGATAACTTCTTGGAGTAGAACCCAAGTGGCTGTCCAGATCCTGACACACGTTGCAACAATATTGCGCCCATAGCAACATCGGAAGCATTTACCACAATAGCCAAAGATGCTCCTACCACTAGAAATGCCAAAGCTGTTGCATCTGCCAGATCCGGCTTAGACTTCAGAAATGCTTCATTGGCTTCTTTGGTCCAAGCGATCTTTCTCTTATCGTTTCTTTTGGCACCCTCGAGAAATTTATGCAGGAGTTCCTGCGTCCCTGCTGCTTTTGGAACGAATCGACGATAAGAAAGAGGGCCAAAAATCGTCGGAGCTCTTTGATTGTGTCTGGATTTTGGGTATTCTGCGATGACCAACACCTTCTCTGGAAGAGGTGCAACGCCGGTTGCAGAGATCATATGACCCAAAAAAAGAACTGATGATTGCCCCAGAACACACTTGGCAGCGTTGAGGCGAACTCCGAATTCGGAAAAGCGTTTCAATGCTTGGCGCAAATGTTCTTTGTGCTCTTCAGCATTTGTAGATGCCACGAGAACGGGTGCCAAGACACGGGGGAAACAGGGGGGGGGCATTGCCCCTACCCCCAGCGTCAAAGGTGGAGTCGACTGATCTACACTGGTGAAATAAATTAAGAGAATTTGCATATTTTATCTAATTTCATGAGAAGAACTGAACTGAATGTAAAACCACTGCTTCTAGACAAAAATGCAAATCTTGTACGTCAAATACGTAAGCGTACACGTGTATGTAGGCGGAGCCAGTAGAGAAACAGGCTTTATAAGCGCGCGTAAGTTAAGACGCATTTCGTTCGCTAGCACACCTCGGTGAATTTCTTGGTGTTATTTTGCAGCAATCGGTTAATTTCAAATCGTAACAGTAAAAATGAGTAACCACCAACGTTTAGATGATGGAATGAGGTGGCGAATTGTGGGGAGGCTAGAAGCAGGCCAATCTCAAGTCCATATTTGTAGAGAGTTCAATTTAACTCCCAGGTCGTGTGTAACTTATGGAAACAGTTCCAGGATACCGGATCCATCGAGGAAAGCCTGGGCAAGGTCATCCAAGAGCCACGACGGCCAGAGAAGATCGCCATTTGTCGATTATAGTGAGGCGTAACAGGAGTGCTACAGCTTCTCAGCTCTCTCGTGACTTGTATGAGCCACAGGAACCCGTGTATCAAGGGTGATTGTTTCCAAAAGACTTCATGAGAGAGGGTTGTTTGCAAGAAGACCTGCTGTTTGCGTCCCGCTCACTTCTACGGACAGGAGAATCCGTTTATCATGGTTCAGAGAGCATAGAGATTGGAGTATGGATCAATGGGCGACCGTTCTCTTCACTGATGAGTCCCGGTTCAGTCTAAGCACCGATTCTCGCCGTACGTTCATATGGAGAGAACCAGGGACCCGCTACCTACCCTCCAATGTCCGCGAAATCGACCATTATGGCGGAGGAGGTTTAATGGTCTGGGCAGGCATCATGTTGGATGGCCGCACACCTCTCCATGTCTTTGAAAGAGGCACTGTGACTGGTGTGAGGTATAGGGATGAGGTCTTGGAGCCCTATGTTCGCCTTTTCAGGGGTGCAGTTGGCCCTGAGTTCATTTTAATGGACGATAACGCGAGGCCACATAGAGATCTTCTGCTCGACGATTTTCTAGAGAGTGAGGATATTCGCCGGATGGATTGGCCAGCCAGATCTCCAGACCTTAAGCCTATAGAGCATGTCTGGGACGCTCTGGGGAGGGCAATTGCAACTCGCAACCCCCCTCCGGGAACCATCCAGGGAATGAAAACAGCGTTGCTGAACGAGTGGGACTAACTGCCACAGGAAATGATAAACTGCCTTATTTCAAGTATGAAATCACGCTGCGAGACCTGTATATCTGTAAGAGGGGACTATACCCCCATTTTTTTGTTTTTTCTGCAACCGCTGTTTCATACCTTCCGACTCCAACGAGTGTTACGCATGATCATGCGTGTGTATTACAATTATTGAATGGTTATTTGTTTTGTCAATGTATGTACATATCAAATTACATTAAAACCGGTACAGTAGTAGATAATCGACCAAGTCTGCAAATTCTCTTAATTTCTTACAGCAGTGTATAATGTATATACATATGAATTAACATCATCATCATACTTAGACTTCCAAGTCTATCGCCGCCTATGCTCTTGTCTCACAGGGATTTGATGAAAAGCTTTTGCGACATCTAGGGTGGAAAATATTTGCTTCCTTCACCTCTATCACCTGAAGGCTGTCCTGGATGTGCGGAACGGGATATGTCTGAGATAGTAGCAACATTCAGTCTCCTGTAGTCGCCGCATGGTCTCCGATCTCCGTTGCACCATGTGCAGCGGGATTGGCCAGCAACTTTGAAATGGTCTGCAAACTCCTTGGACAACTAGATGATGGAATTCTCTTTTGGCTGCTTGCAGTTTGTCCGGTGGTAGCCTACGAGGTTTTGATGCAACTGGTGGGCCTTTGGTCTCAATGCAGTATTGGACGGCATGCTTAACAGCTCTAAACGTTGCTACAGTCGCTGTCAGTTCAGGCAACTCTGAGAATTCGATGAAATTGGCTATTGTTCCGGATGCATTTCACTGCTGGGGATGGTACGTCCGCACCAGAAATCTTGCAACGTGAACGAAGCTGAGTGAGTGGATTGATTAATTTACCGCGGCGGACATCGATAAGCAGTCCGAAATGTCGCAGAAAGTCGGATCCGATGGTTGGACGGGAAACGGCAGCAACGATGAACGACCAATGAAATGCACGACGAAGTCCTAGGTCAAGCTGTAACAGTCGCTGATCGAATGTATTGATGGCAGTCTCGTTGGCAACAAACAACTGAAGCTTGTCCGGCTGACGTCGGGAATCTTCTTTACGTAGTAGCAGTACATATACATCGGCCAAAGTATCTATTACAAAATGCGAACCGGAAGACGTATCTGAGAGTTGCAGTTGCTGAATATTTGATGTGCCGCCACCCGATGCACCAAGTGACGGCCCTGAGCAAAGTTGGACGGCTTGGAGCATTTATGAACATTGTTTCCAAAGCGTCGGTGTTACCAGCACTGTCGATACCAGTTGATGATATTGCTTAGACGGTAATGTTGTTGGCAAACGTCGCGAGGATTCCATCGGCCATGTCTGCTAGTCTGTTCAGCGGCCACTGTAGTGGTCGAGAGATCATAGTGATGACCTCTTTTCGCAAGGGCCGGGGTTCAAACCCCACCGTCGCCACTGTGGTGATCGGCTGAAGTTGATTTTCTATGGTTCCCAATTTCGAGGTGCGAATGCAAGCTGATCTTTCCGTTAAAAATTCTTGCCACAAAAAGCAATAGGCCTACAACAGTAAAATCTTCGATCATTACACTTCATTCATAGTGCAAAAAATACGAGGCCGATGACAGCACTACAACAAGCATTACTCAGAAACAAGCTTCCCATTAGGTTCACAACACGGACATGTACCAGTTCGTTAGAAGTTCCGCAGAGGAATATGGACGAGGTTCATGTCTGGTTTAATAGTAGCTTTTCTGCCCAACAGAATGTCAGAAATCAATAGACTTTCTGGATATTATGCCGACTAAAGTTAAAATGAGGCTAAATGTCTCTACTCAGGAAGTAACGCTACTGTGCTTGTTTAAAGGAAAAATCGATCGTGTCTCTATGGTATAATGGTCAATGCACTTGCCCGGTAGGCAAGAGGTCCTGGGTTTGATTCCCCGGTGGGGAGAAATGACACTTTTTTCCTGTTCACCTCGGCATAATATCCAGAAAGCCTACTGATTTCATATATCTTAGCCGAACAAAAATTCACCATTCAGAATGTCAGAAAGCTTATTCTTATACTTTTTAGGATGCATTGCATGCCCCCTTTCTGCTATTAACACCCGATTTTAAAAATAAGCGTAAAAAACCAAAAACTTGACATTTTTTTTACTCTCGAAGCCAGTATCAACTGATTCTGATCGTGATTTAATGGTAGTTTGTCCAGCGAGTCATCGGAGATCGCTAATATTCGCTGGACATTAGTTGGATCTTTAGGAGGTTTTCTCCGATGTGAGCAGACGCTTTGCCTCGCATTTCGAGAAGCAGCCGGGAGGACTTCTTGTCACCCAACTGCATGCCGGAAATCAAGTCCTTGAGACGCTGACCCTCGGTATCTGCGTACTAGGCGCACAAGCAAGCATGTCGCCAACCACGGCCAATTCCTCTGGTTCCAATGCCGCCACGACATGATGGAATATTGTAATTTCTGACGTCAATCCAGCGAGAGTGAATTCCACTCGAGTAGCAGGAACCACACAGATGGATTTGAACGCCAGAACTGTGGGGGTTTGACAGCTACTTCGATTCGCACTACTCGGTTCCTGATCCATAGTGAGATTTGCGAAGAATTAAAAAAATATTTTAAAATATTTCGGTAGTGCAGTATAAAAAATATTTGAGACTCACGAATCGATCACGTCACCAACTATAGGTACGTGGATATGAGTGACGCCATTTTTCATAAAAATATATTTAATTTAAATGTATACTACAAAGTAAATTAATATAAATCTTTCTTCTCTCAACAAGAGCGGCCATTCACAAGCGCGTTCGAAAACCAACTAACTGTCTATTACAAGTGTTAACAAGTGGAGAGCGACATTCATGTCATAACTGTCTATTGTCAACGATTTTGATCTTGCGGACGGCTTTGACCGATTCCCCCACACGGCATATAGACCGTCATTGAAGTGGTAGTTATGTTGGAATTGCATTTTTGTAGACCCAAACAGTGCATATTTGCAAGTGTTGGCATGTTATATGTTCAGCAAGTACAAGCATCTATCTTCCGAAATGAAAGTAAGAAATCGGCAATGAATGCACATCTTCACAAGCGTAATTTAAATGCTGTGGGTCTGTTGCCACAACTCAGACAATCCATACATAACAAAGTAAATTGTTCTAAAAACCGTTTTAATTTTCGTAGAAACTCCCAGTAAAATATATTTCTAACCCAGATGCTCCATATAGTTTTTCAATTTTCTTTATATACATATATATATCAACACATGCTACTAATTAACTGTTAATTTTTCAATTTTTCCTCTTTTTTTAATTTTAATTTTCAAATTTATCAGGGTTAATGAATTTGAGACTGAAATCATGGGCGGAGATACGTGGGCGTGGGGGGGCATTGCCTCCCTCCCCCAGCGTCAAAGGTGGAGTCGACAGATCTAGCGTATTGCGTATGTATGAATTGACATCATTATCATCGTGCCCCCCCCCCCAGACTTCCAAGTCTATCTCAGCCTATGACTGAAATTGAAATTATGAATGCATCGCTCCCTAAGTAAGCAATTCATAGAGTTTTTACTTTAATGAGGGCAACAGAAAATCCCTTCAGTGCAGTTTCCAAAATTTAAATATTTTCATGAAATATGGAAGTTAATAAAAGTGTCTATTTACACACACGACACACACAGTAATATATATTTTTTTTTCTAAATCAGATGTACTGACGTTACTTCTACTACTTTACTGCACACCAACTCCAGTCACATACGGCAATTTCTAACGAATGGAGTTGAATGGAAAATGAAGGCTCCCTCTATCTGTAGTAGCATCAGGACCGGTAGCAGACGTGCCAACTTTTGAAATCCAGAAATCCGGAGATTCTCTCGAGGGGGGTACCCCCCCCCTGACGCTCATAGACTCGATCAAAAAAAAAATCGAAAAACAAATTTTTTTTAATAAATTAAGAAAAAGCTAAATTCTCCCCCCCCCCCAAGGCAGGTTCTGCATTGCCCTGAGAAGAATATAATTCCATGTCAGTCTTTCCATGCAGAATAGAGAAATCACATCTACATAATGTTCATAAAGTATAAGTGTTTCCTTTCGTGGATGCTATCAGTGATTGATAATCTTGGGTATATGAATTCTTAAAAGCTTATAGCTGTATATAGCTTAAAGTTTTATATTTTCTTTCCGAAGATGTTTAATAGGAAGAAACGATTTAAAAAAATTCAAATTACAAAGCTGCGGACGAAAAAACGTGTTTATCGCACGGCTGTTAATGGAGTACAATAACGATTATACAGGAATTTCGGCACCCAAGGTCATGCCCCTGATAAATGATTGCCGATAAACGCTACGAAAACGAAGTCGCGTCTTTGCCAGTTGCTTAAATGCGATCACAGAGATTTTTTTTTACGGCTGCTCGATGGAAATGACTACGGCTGTCCTCTTGGGTGTTTTTCCTAACGACAACGGTAATCATTGATGCCACGACAACGTGAAAGCTCGCGTAAAATCTAATTTTCTGCCAAAATCCGGAGAAATTTTAACAAATCTGGAGAGCGGGAGGAAGGATGAAAAATCCGGAGTCTCCCGCCTAAATCGGGAGAGTTGGCAGGTCTACGGTAGGTAAAGAAATTGATTCTGATATTCTATGGCTGGATTCGAACCCGTGCACCTTGAAACCCTTTCGCACCCGTGCGAAATACTCTTAAAAAAATGTTTTTCAGCATCAAATCAAGTTTAAAAAGTACAAAAAAAACCTATTATAACTATTACAAAGGTGTCTTACATGATATATTTTTCACCACTGCTCTGAGCTCAATTCTGTGCCCGAAATATTTAAACAATAAACCTTAGAAAAATCATATTTTATGTGAACTAGTTATAACAACTGTTGCTGAGAGTAAATATGTAGCACCCCCCTCCCCTCCCCTCCTCATTCCTAGTTTTCTTAATTAAGTAAACAAATAATTTTTGACCAGTTACCTCAATCCACTGAGGTATTTTTTTATTGAGTATACTTTTTCGGACGACGACCTCTCTGACGCATAGGCATCACAAGTGTCTCTGCAATATTGGTGCTGATTATGATACACTCCAAGCGATACCTGAGGTGAAGATGTACTGCCACAGCATATCTACGTGGAGATCTCCGAGACATCTCGGACTTTTGAAGCCTCGGCGATGAGCGTCTAGTTTTCGTCTTGAGGAACTCTACGTGCTTCTGAAAAACGGATTCGTCCTCGAAGGTCATCTCACAGTATTGACAGACGATCACCCGGACGCGAATGGGCTGCCACGACCAGGCGCGGATCTATGGGGGGGGGGGGGCAAGAGAAATGCGAATATAATAATATTGCATTCAATAAATCCGTTGAAAATTATCTGTATCAACGTTTTTGAATAAATAACAAATTCAAGAAAACTTTGACCAAAAAATAGGGGAAAAACCGGAGTTTTGTTTTTCAAAAAAGTCGAAATAGAGAAAAAATCGTGACTATCCCGAAAATACAAGACAACGCGGGACGTGGTCATCATATTCAGTGTGTAATAATAATAATCTCTCCCAACCGCGAGCTCTGGATCCGCCCCTACCGCGACTCTGGCAATGACAGTGACGCCATCGTCGTTTCCTCGTCCTCGGCGCACGCCTCTTTCATGTTGGTCATGACGTGCTTTATCATCTGCAATTTCGGACCGAATGTGGACTGGCAGATTCCACAAGCGTAGGCAGCCTGCGAGCGACTGGTGGACACGACCTTGCCGCTGCTTGAAACGGTGACTTGGTGGATATGGAATAGCTCCTTGAGTGTTATTGCTCGTCAACGTGCCTGTGAAACTGACTCTTCTGGGTGAGAACGAACTGGCAGACGTGACATCTGAATGAGTTTCTGGTGTCGAGCGGAGGATTCGCTGCGACCCTTTGTTTTTGTCCACTGACCGGTGTTGAGTGTTCAAGCTTACGGCTCACCAGATGCTGCTTATCTGAGACCCATCTTGTTGCAGACTTTGCATTCGAAGAACACTTTCTTGTCCTCATTCCACAAGAAGGACTCCTGGTCGACTGCGTTCCTGGTCTTCTTGGTGAAGTACCTCGTGAGGGTTTCGAGACTTCCTTCAATCTGTGCGTCTACATGTAGTTAACAAAGGTGACCGTCGTTGGCAAAAAGGTATGACGCTCGTCGCACTCGAAGTTCTGGACGAGCTCTTTCGACGACCGCTTGTCACTTTTCCTCCTTGAAGTATCGGCACGTCTCTCTTCATCTCGCCCCGGAATGCAACTTCGAGGAGCGCTGCATCAAATGTACTAATTCCCACATCGGACGACCATGCTCCAAAATCAAAGGAAAGGACACTCCAGAATGCGTCAACTGCCTAAAAAGCCACCCCGCCAGCTACAGGAATTGTAGTGTATACAGAGCTGAACTACTGAAGCTCAAATCCGGCACCACACCGCAGGAAAAAACGGGACAAGGCAACAACTCAGTTTCGCAAAGTGCTGCAAATACCAAGAAACCAGCAAAAGTGACTTTTCGCCCCCGCAGCGTCCAACTTAATCGCACTCCATCAAAAAAAATCCGTATCGAAGTCTCCCCTAGAAAAAATCTTCCCGTTTCGACCCCAGGAAACATTGCTTCAACGCACCGTCCCGTCGAAAAATCTTCGAAAAAACCCGAAAAAATTTTGAAGTCCAACAACCAGTCGACAGCCAATAGTAATGCAAGTTCATCCACTACGGACTTTACTACGAGCGCCCGCTCTACGGACTTGCAGAAAAACTCGTGGCCAGAATTCTTCGAACAACCGAGTAACCGAGACCGCTCCGAAAAAAGCCGAATCTCTTACGGCAGCACCGGCACACACCCGAGCCGAGACCATCAGTGACACATCCGACGCTGAATCGGACTGCCCGAACTCTACTCTATACATGTTCGAGTATGCCAAGCTCTGTTTCGAGGAAATTTTAAAATTCAAATCGAAGAAAGATAAACGTGCTGTCTTTGATAAATTTATCTCCGAAGCAGGCAGCATCATCGTCAAAGCTTAAGCCTTTTTCGAAAATTGAAAATTCTTCGAATTTTCCTTATTTAATCGTATCTCCTTTTTTCTTCTTTTCCCTTTACCCACCTTTTCTCAAAAAAAAAAAAAAAAAAATCTCTTCAAAGAAAACTTAGAAAAATTTTTGTGTGAAAAAAAAAAAAAAATCGTGATTTAAATATTCTCTTCAAATCGAAAAAACCTATCTTTCTTGACTTTTTTAATCGTATTAACACTATCTCTCTTTTTTTCCCAATTCTTGCCGCTAACAACTTTTGCATTTCATGTTTCTTTCCCACAGGTTCCAGCCAATACGGAATCGAGGAAGCGCCTAAACCAATCACAGACGCGCAGGCCAACATCAAAGCGTTGCCCGACCGGGCTTCTTCACATGCGAAGCTTAATCATAATAATACTAACATCGTAAGGAAGTGGTGGCATTTTACATCGTCTAAATTTAATTTTAATTGAAAACCAGTGAACCATTAATTAACTTTTTCAAAAGAGGAATTTCTCCCAACCTTTCCACTCTCGTACACTCACATACATATTTACACAAACATTACTCCCTTGTCTTTTTTCCTTCATCAGGGGGACGCGACGGGCCCCCAGCCTGTATGGGGAATATATGGCCCGCACAAGGGCCAGGCATCCCCTTAAAATTTTTATTCTGGTTCTGGAAGACAGAATTGTGATGTGAATATTTCTAAGCACAGACATTTTGAAAGTCCCAACCCCTCCCTTTTTTTATACTTGCAAATTCTTTGATATTTGCTGAATTTTTTTTTTGGAACATTTTGGAATGAATTTTTCGAACATTGGATGTGTTTTTGGAATTTTCTTTCATATTTTTCCAAAAAGACAGATTTTTTTTCAAAATTTTTTGAAAATATTTTAAGATATTTTCTCCCATCGACTACTTGTGAGGATCGGAATGGAGGCATCTTTAGGCTCAATGATAAAAACCACCAAAGAATGCCTCTAGGCTGCCTATGGGCACTGAATCAGGGGTGAAGGAGAAAAATAATTACAAAAATTGCGAAAAAACAGTTTTTATGCACGAATTTCGAACTAAAGATGCGGGCGATTCGTCCGCATCTTCGTTGTGCTCGTTTGAAAGGGTATGCGGACCCGCATCCGCTCCGTGTGAAAGGGGCCTTAGAGTCCGAAATTCTCTCATCGATGACAGTTAGCAGGAATTCTTTCATAAAGTCCTCATCATAATCGTCGTGGTTGGCTATGGCAGATTTTAACTAAACGACTGTCATGTCGGTTGAAACGGCTAGTCCCAATGCTTGAGCTAGAAAATGAGATCTTGCCTCTTTCCTTTTTTGCTAAGTGTAATACAAGCAGCACGGCGTGGACGCCATGACAACAATTTCCCCGTTCGATCAACTCTCGAACACTACTGCCCACAGGATAAGTCCGGTGGCAGAGCCCCTGGCGTTCATTCATTTAGTGGTTTAGGCTTGCATCTTTTATGTGACAATAGTATCTTTCTTTTCACCGTCGATAGCCACGCTAAAAAGTTATCTGCTCTTTTAATTCCTGAATACTGTATTTTTGGCTTTTGGATGCTCGCTGTAAACAAAACTTGATAAGAATCATCCGTAATAACCATGACAGGACATCCGAGGGGGGGGGGACTTGGGGGGTCTGGTCCCCCCCCCCCCGAAATGTGAGAAAATGACCGAAAAAAGATGGCCAAATCCATTGTTCTGTCACTTTGCCTCCTCCCCCCCCCCCCCCGAACGAAAATAAAACTGTAGTGAAAACACGTGGCATCGACGTATAGCGTTCGCGAAGCGGGGGGTGACAGAAAATTTCGGCAAGCAAAATAAGTAAAAAAATTTGAAACTTTTCCGTATCATTATTATTATTTAGTGCTATTGCTGCATTTACATGTGTAAACAGAGTTAATCCGGTTGTTCTTAATTTATTTTTTTGAGTGGCTTCAAAAATTTTATTTAACGTTCATTTTTTTCATATAAATTGAAAAGAAAATTAAAAATCCCCAAGTTTTAGAGAGCCATGGTTAATATACAGTATCTAAAAATTATACGTTGCTTTCATGTTATTGTTTCGAATTTTTGTTATAAATAAATTTCAGCTCGGGAAGGGAAATATTGCAATGTTTTTCGAAATTTTTAACGTTACTTACGGCACATCAATGAAGAGTAAGTGACACGCTGTGATATATATATATATATATATAACTATTTTTTCTAAATTTTAAGTTTTCAATCAAACAAATGATTTCAAAAACCTCACTTCAATTTCTGAAAAAGTATCGGCAGAATTTTTTTTTGATTCTATAATTATTACTAACTTACAGTGCAAGTTTTTTACACGCATTACGTTACACGCGAAGCTGTATTAAAGATCTCTAGCCGCTTTGGTTACACGTAAAAAAATATTTTTCTGAATGAGAATGGTGAGAATCGGCCATATACGTTACCAAGGCCGCGCATCGATACATTGGTTAAGAGGTTTTCGTTCCCATAGCAACGAGTGATACGGCTTCCCCTTCACTGCAAAGTTAACCTGAAACGAACCACCTGAAAGGTGGACTCGAATCGCAATGACACTGTGGTTGGTGGTCAGATGAAGTTTGTTTTCTGTCCGCTCTCTGCAGAAAAAGTCTCTCTCTTTAATGCTTTTGCCATAGTTTGAGATGTTATCTGATTTCCGTGAGTTGATGTTTAATGAGTGACAGTATAATCCATAAATGCTCGGCCCACGGGTCAAATGTAGCCCTGCCAGTCATCTGATACGGCCCGCAACTTAATTTTGTAAAAATGTACAAAGCGACATATTTTCACATCACACAAGGGACCCGGTGGGTCCACAACATCGAGGAGAAATAAAGTAGAGGGCGAAAGCCCATTCACGTGCTCTTCCGAACAGGTGCTCAGAGTATACCACGTGACTTATATAAGCAAAGCTGCCATATTTGGCGGTTATCTTACGCGCTTCGTAATTTGGCGAGTTCGTAATCGCACACTTTGTCCGCGGAGTTTTTTTGCAGGGGTATGCAGAGTATCTTCAGAAAATGGATGAAAACTATGAAAGACGATTAATTCTAGAATTAATGAAAAGATAATTTCGGAATTGAAAAATAATTTGGATTTAATGAAAATTCTAGAATAAATTGATGAAAATTCAGAATGTCTGAAAGAAATAATTTTAAGTTTACTGGTTTTTAAAATAATTTTTCAGAAGTTAAAATCCTATCCTAATTTACAATAATGTTTTTGTCCCGTAAATATTTTTTCCTTTTTTTGTTACATATGAGATTTCCCCCAATCACAATGTTAAATTATTTTAAGTGGATACTGTTAATTATTGGTTAAAAAGTTGAATGGAAAGTTAAATTAAAACCTTTACAAAGATTAAGTTACATTAAGTAAACTTTGAATACTTATGAAACATAAAACCTCAAGAGTGATATAATAAAGCAAACACAGTGAAGAACACTTTATTAGATATTGTGTGCATGTGGCACCAACTTTTAAATTTCACAAATATAATCATCCGTTCAAAATTCAACTCAAAAATTTTCAAAAGTCAAACAAACATCAAATTGTTTATTTAATAGTTTTGATGATATATGATGCAAATAACTGATGTATAAGCACGTTGTTGCAAATAAACATGATGTATAAACACGTTGCTGCAAATAAACATGATGTATAAACACTATGCTGGGAATACGATGCATAAACACGATGGGAATAAATATGATGTATGAAACAATGCTGTGAATAAATAAATGCTTGAAATATGGTTTCATGTTCCATATTATGGCTCCATATTTTTTGGTTGTTGCAAAATTACAGCTGGTGCCATCAATAGTCATAGAGACTACTTCCACACCAGTCTCTTCAACAGATTTCAAACATTCATTCATCAGGTTGGCCATCTGATACCACTTTTGCATTGCCGATGGGTGTGACAAGCATTTTTTGAATGTCTTCCTCATGAAGTTATAAGCCTTGCTTGAATAAAACTAGCGTTAAGGCAAAGGCTCCAAATTCTTGTCGATATTTTTCCATTTTTGAGCTTTCGTAAGTTCTGCTGCTGGACCAGGCAATGAAAACTATAAGAAAGGTGAAAACGACTATCAGTACAAGTACCTAATAAAGGAGCGGTTTATTTTCAACATTTCAGGAATTCAGAGGCCATTCAAGTATTACGTAATCAGATTTTCAGCCATTTTTGACCCCCCCCCCCTTGTGAGCAAAAGTCAGCAAAACACTGACCCATCCCCTGTCAGCAAAATTTTCGTCAGCAGCTTAGAATATTTCATATCTTCAAAAAGAGGTGGTTGATGACATAAGCAACCTTCAAACTTCCCTCCCCCCATTGTCATCAAAAGTCAGCAAATCCGAAACCCCCCCCCTCGATGCTGACGTAATACTTGAATGACTCCTTAGTTCTGAAAATGTTTATATGGCACTGAACTATGTGTATAGAACATATACAGTTGTATACAATCAAATAGCGAAATGCCGCAAGCCAATTTTCCCAAAAAATTGATTTGTTCTTGTCTATCTTTCGGTTTATGAGGAACCAACAAAGGCAAATTGCAATAAGTCAAAAAGCCACAGTATCACATTTTTACAAAATATTGTTTACAAATTTGCCCTCATGAAATTTTGAAAAAGTGACATTTTGCCATCAGAGCACAGAAATGAGAATATTGAAAAAAAATTTAACGTGGACATACATAAAATATAAATGATAAACAAAAAAACTAATTGCACATATACCTTCAATACTTGTACAAATTTCTATAGTGATTTCAGAAATTTTTAATTGTCTCTTTTCATTTATATTTTCAGTCTTGCACGAATAATTACCATGTTTTACAAAATCGGCAAAAATAATAGCCTATTCAGGGAAAAAAAATTTAACGTACAAACTTTTGAGATTTGGATTTCTTTCCATTTCATTAGGCCAATAATTTTTTTTTTGTTTCAAATCTAAAACTTTACTTCTTTGACATTTTCAAGAAAAGTCTGCACACAATCAAGATGTGATCTGGCATTTGTGTATTACTCACACCTGAGCTAACTACTGACATGACCATACATACAGCAAGATTTGCAAGCACTGTTGACCAAGTTGATTGTCATTGGTTAGTTTATTTACAAAACTAGAGAAGGGAAGTAGGAAATAAAAAAAAATGTCTCAAATATATGCCGTACCTAAATTCTTCACTCTGATAATGAATTTAATTCCTTTCAAACCAAAAACTTCAGCTTAAAGAAAGAAAAGTTTAACTCAAGCAGATATTTGAGTCATCAGAGTTCAACTGATAGAAAATTGACTGTAGGTCTATATGGAATAACCTCATGAAAAATGCAACCATACCTCTAACATATTACAAGCAGCATCAGAGATTGAAGACTTTTTCCTCATGATTTCCAGCATTTCTTGAAGAGAACTGACTTTTATCTCGAGTGACTTTCTTCTTTTTTTTTTCTGCCCAATATTGTAATTTAGCTTATCCTGTGGTTAGCTATTTTCACAGCTTAAGTAGCTTATGGACAGGGGACTTCATACCATCAGAACCAAAATCTCCAAGGTAGTATTTCTTTTTGTTTTTGGCAACTGCAAAATATGTTAACAGTAAAATTAGTGACAAGCATCAGTTTCACGTCAATCAACATGAAAACATAAAACAAAGTTTCGTGTTAAGAGAAACATGTCCACGAGTTTTCACATCTGCATTTTGAGATATTTTTCTTATGACAGACTAGAATCAAATTCATCTATGAAAAAATAGTTTAAGCTGGATCATAACAGAAAACTAAATGTGTCTTGTTACCTGCATTACTAGGCACATTGAATTTTCATCTTTTTTCCGCTTCTTTTGTGACTTTCAAACAAGCTTTTTTTAGCCATGAACTTCTCCCGATCAAAACCGTCTTCTGTAAAATGCTTGGAGCAAATTTTGGAGTAATCAGAGGCCTTCTCTCCAAAGATTGATTTCCCAAAGCTGCCTTTTTCCATGATCTTGAGGAAAACTGAAAAATAAAGAATATTTGTGTCAGTTCAAAGCAAAAAAAACGAGATCATTGGAATACAAATCCAAATAACATGTTGTTAAAATTGTTATAATTATTAACAAATTATGTTTTATGAGAAATATTTTTTTTTGTCCTCCAGCTACTACTTTGAAAATTGCTTTACTGTGGCCTCTGAATCTATTTTTTTATTTATTTATTTTCACTTACTGTAACTTTTTAAATTTTTGTAAAAGCTGGGGGTGGGGAAATCGCCCTCTCCAGGAAATTATCATTTTAGGGAAATAGAAAAGTACGATGGTCATACTATTTTTTAAAAAAAGTACAAAAATCAAAATTCATATAATTTTTTCCATTTTTTTTTAAACCGCTCAGGTATTATGTTAAGTAACCAGTAATCATATGCAAAATTTGTGTGAAATTGGGTTAAAAATCTGAAGATCTCTCAAAAATGGGTTGAGAAAACGCATCGGAGCTGCAGTAGTTGGTGAAAAATTTGGTCGCCAAGAACAACATCAACATACTTGTGGAACATAGTCACAAATAGATCAAAATTTAATTAAATTTTTATTCAAGAGTGCAGAAATATTTATAACCATTTAGTTGTTAAACTTAATTTCAATATTCATCTAAAAATTAGCAAGAATTTGCACCTTATTTAACGAAAAAACGCACGTTTTAATGAATGCACTTTTGCATAGCAAACTTTAATGACTAATATATATTTGAAAACATTAAAATAAAGAACGATTTTACGTACCTGTGAAACGTTATTCGTCCCCCTTCCACACTCTTCTCATCACAAGCGTAAGCACAGCACATTAGCACCATTATTAACAAAAATAACACGCGAGAGCAGACGCGCTTCCAAGAGTGTAGGGTAAACACATAGAAAATGGCCGCGGGAGGGGGAAGATTGTTTATAAGTCACGTGACCTTTACTGTCTGCACCCGAAAAATAGGGTTTCCCTCACTCTACTGTATTTCTCCTCTAAGGTCCACAAGTAATCTAGGGTGTCTGTGGACAGGCTTGCAACTAGATACTTATTCAGCCGGGGCAAGAACGCATTTTGGAGGCCCCATGCAATGTAGAAGCAGTTAAAGGGTGCATTCGGCGCCCCGTTTCGACCAGCGCCCGGGACGCAAAACCCGCCTGCTTCCCCCCCCCCCCAGTTGCGGCCCTGTCGCGGTGTCCATAATAAGAAATCTAGATTACTGACCCACTGGACATTTACAGATCACTCAAGTGGCCCGCAACTAGATACTTTGTCACCCGGGGCAAGCACGTATTTTGGCAACCCCGTGTAATGTAGAAGCAGTTAAAGGGTGAATTTGGTGTCCCCCTCTAGTCTAGTCCGGTGCACCAGACCCGCCTGCTCCCTCCTAGTTGCGGCCCTGTACAGCACATTACCAAATCACTTAAGTGATCCGCGGCAACGGTGCTGTTCCGAATCACTTGTGAGGCCCGCGACACGTTTTCGTACCAATAAAGTAAATTATAAATAGATGTAACTTATCGCATGGTCCGACTTGAATGGAGGGCCCTGGGGACATAATGGGCCCCAACACACTAGCATCCAAGATGTTTAGTAGCTAATATGCAATGTTTAAATTTTGGGCCCTATGATTTTATGGGGCCCATCGTGTATAAACAGAATTTTCACAGTGAAAAATATCGTTTTAAAACTGAATAAATATTAAAGTCGCAATTATTTTTAAAATGAAAATTTCGAGTATGAGTTAAATGAACACTGAGGAACTCACTCTGTCTTTGCAGCTGCTTTTGCCGACATAAACGTGCACCCAATTCAAATGCATTTCGAGACGTTTTTGTTTACATCACTTTCTCTGCATGTAAACAAACCACAGAAACGATTTCGATACGCTACTAATGCTAGCTATCGAATCACAATTAATCGATGAACTAGTTTTGATTTTTTTTTTTTTTTAGTTTGACACTTTTAATTATAATTTAATTGTTTTGAAAAAATGAGAAATTATGTAGAATTTCAATTATACTTTCTTTGATAGATTAAATAATTTTCAAGACCCCCCCCCCCGCATAATTCACTTTCTTTATCATTGTGATTCCGGGGTCAAAGCCGTCCATATTTTGCGATAGCAGTTGTCTAATTTTTATACGAAACCATGGAAAAATCCGATGTCAAAGAAAAATCGGCTCCCGACAAACCAAAAAAAGACAAGAAGCGCGCTAATGGCTTCGAAGAGTGGGTCAGTTGAAATAATTTCTCATTCGATAATTGATAATTCGGTGGATTTTTTTTTAATGAGAAATCACCAATTTTGAAATTTCGATGTGCTTGTATACGATATTATTTTTTGATTATAGTAAGTCGAGCCCAGATATAACGGAATCGGGAATGAAAGGAATCTATTCGAAGCAGCGTTTATCGGCCTATGGCCCGCGGGCTAGCGTTAATCCATAGTAATCCTCTGACAGACTTGAAAATTTCATTATGATTATATTCATACGTCTCAAATATTAATAATATTTATATAGGCTTTTGAGTAAAATATTACATCCAATTGAATATCCGTGAACATCTTTGCCGAGTTTATGTTATCAATGAATGAAATATTTAATCTATCACAACCAGCTTCAATGTTCACGCAGGAATGTAGACAGAAAGAAAGAGATTGATGACCACTTAAACCTTAAAGTGATGTGTAGAACTGCACCATGAATCACTTCTTAAGTGGTCTTTAAATGTGCCGCTTAGCTCATTGCAAATACAAACAACTGTGCACAAGACTTATTTATTGCTTCAAGTTGCTTCCAGTAGATGACCAGCCTTAGGGCCTCCTCACATGGGTAACTGATAGGTTTGGTATCCAGGGGATCGATACATACATTTCTACAGTGCTCTTCACACGAGGATATTGATGACAAAATATCCTATGCAACAGAGTTGCTTGGTGACTTGCATGCTAGTCAAGCACAAACATGTGTTGTACATTCACAAGATTGTATAGATTATGGGAGAGGTGCCCAATGCTGAATTTTGTAACAAGGTAAACAGTTATATGTAACTATTTTCTAGAGAAATCTGCTCTGATACAAACCTAACCCGAAATCCCTCTCAAACGGAATGTGTATAATATAAATATAGGTCACACAATATAATATCACAGCACACACACAGGGACGTGCGGTAGCCCAGGTCGATAAGATACTCGCCTAAAGTACCAAAGGATGTTTAGAGTTGTCGCGAGTTCGATACCCGGTTCGCCCTTGTTAGAAAACTTTCCTGACAAAGGGGTGCAACAGAAACGCCGACATAACCACAGAAAAAATTGCTATTGCAGGGAGTCCCCCATCGAGGGGTTAGCACACCAACCTCTCTATGAGTATAAAAAACAAGCCTGCCATTCGGAATCGGCAATAAATTGTAGATCCCGGTCTAATTAGTTCTCGCGTGCAGAAAATTACCGTGGTGCGACAAAAATGATCAATGATCAACAGCACACACACACGAGTGCGTGGGGGAGTAATGTAAAAATGCTGTACCCCTCCAAGATGGACACTAATTTTTTTTCCTCTCACTATGGTAGAAGCATAGACAGTTTAAAAAGAAATAAAGCTTCCAGTTTTGGAACTGCAATTCCCTCCGATTGGATATTTACAATGTGAATTTCATTTTCCTTAATTAAGGATTTCTATGAATCACACATCAGGGCTGACAGGTAACCAGTGGATAATTATTAATTCCAGGTAAGTCTTTTTTCTAATTTCGTATAATGCAAGGAATCTGATTCATATTCGCAGTAATGAATAGTATATAATGAATATTATTTTCAATGTATTGATAATTTTTGCCTCTATTTACCCTTTTTTTGTGTGTGTAAATAATAGTGTAAAATGGTAATTATAATAAAATATCAGCATCACCGCTAGAATCACTAAAAATTTGCCCCTCTTACTCCAATCTATTATGTACAGGTAGATAAGGGGGTGAACTAAACACTGCGTTTTTACCCATTTTCCCGAGCTTTCAGATTTTTTTTCAGTAGTGCTGTGTGAGGGAGAAGGGCAACTCGACTCGTTTAAGTCAGCCGAACTCTCAAGTTAAGTTTAAATTGAGTATCCCCATGTGAGGAGGTCCTTAGGGTCACCAGACTTCAAGGATGTCATTGTCAGAGGTGCCTCTCAATCCATTTCCCTATGACTAATCAATCTTCTATTGTATGTAAAAAATCTCCCAGTGTCCCTGTAAATTTAAATCAGTTTGAAAATTGGCTTTTTCTTGTAAAATTTATTTTTTTACTTATATATGTGTATCCTCGAGCATTTTATAAAATTTGAAAATTTTTTGTCTCAAATCTTTATGTCACACGACTTTGCCTCCAGTGTCATGCATGCTGCAAGTTGGCCACCTCTAATCTAACTTTTCTCTAGTGATTATAATTTGTCTTTTTCCCCAGGGTGGAGATCATCACTACAATCATGATTAGTTTTGTTGTAGTAGCTGCCAGGACCAAAACGATTGTGTGTTTCACTTCCTAAAACCATAAACCTCAAAAACTTAATGGAGGTTACCAAATAGTTTTTGAGTATTACAATATTAGCCTGCAACAAATAAGATGGTGCCTTATTCTCAAATATAATCCTTTCCATTGACAAAGTTAATTGTAGTTGTTTTCCATTACAATTACTAGAAATATCACGTCTTCATGATGTTTAAAGAAATCAGACTAAAAAAAGTGCCCACTGTGGAACAGAGCAGCTAAACAATTGAGATTTACATTTAATTTTTTTTATGATTGATAACTGAGTTGAAGTCTGAGGACCACAAAATTTTCTGGAATTATGTCAGACCAGGATCTATGGGGGCACGGTAGCCTAGGTCGATAAGATGCTCACCTAAAGTACCAAAGGATGTTTAGAGGTGTCGCGAGTTTGATACCCGGTTCGTTCTTGTCAGAAAACTTTCCTGACACAGGGGTACAACAAAAACTGTGACAAGACCGCAGGAAAAAACTGCTACTGCAAGGAGTCCCCCATCGAGTATAAAAAACAACACTGCCGTTCGGAATCGGCAATAAATTGTAGGTCGTGTGCAGAAAATGACTGTGGTGCGACAAAAATGATCAATGACCAGGATCTATGGGGGGTGGTTATCAGAGTGATCAACCCCCCCCCCAAACAAAATATACAATATTGCCCACAATGGGATGATTTGTGAAATTTTTGTGACTTCTATATGATAATATTGCATTCAATCAGTCCATTAAAAATTACCTGTATCAATGTTTTTGATTAAATAACAAATTCAAGAAAACTTCGACTAAAAATCAGGACCAAGAAAAAATTTGAAACTGTCCTGGAAAATACGGAACAAAATACAAGAGGTATGGTCACTCATTACACAACAATTTTTAAAATCACCCTCCCAACAGCGAGCTCTAGATCTGCCCCTGTGTCAGCCTGTCTGCTGGCATGGAAAGAGGTCCCAGAAAAATCTCGCAGAAGTAAAAAAATACACTATTTCAGATCAATTTTGTTGAAGGAAAAAAAATGCTTGGCACCTATAAAATATTGCTGGCACCTAAATAGTTTCCACATTTGTCAAGCCCTGCTATGGAATATATCATGTTTGCTCTTGAAATCAAATTTATAAATTCAATATAATGTATGTGTTGTAGTATCTTGGATTAATTTGTTCAATAAGTATATTTTGAATAATTAAAAGGAAAAAATTGTTTCTTTTCTTACAGGGTGGCTACATGGCTGCTAAGAAGAAAAAACTTGTCTCCCAGTTTGAAAATCAAAGAGCATCAGCAGTGGGCCATGAGGAAGATAATGATTCAAAGATATTCGACCAAATCTCCATTTATGTGAATGGTTATACTAGTATGTTTCTTTTTTCTCTTCATAAGATCAAACAAATTTATTATAAGCTGAAACATTTCAGAAATATGTATTCAGAAAATTTGAGAAATTCAAGTACGTACAGTCGAATCCTGTTTTAATGAATACCGTTATAGTAAGTTCCTGTTTTAACGAACACTTTCCTAATCCCCCAGATAAGTTTACATAGGAATAATCCAAAAACCCGGAATTCCTTTATAGCAAAATTTTGTTAGAACAAAGGGATTTCTCTGTTCTCTCGGAGTTCATTATAACAGGATTCGACTGTAGTAGGCTTATATCACTCTATTTATCATTTTTATGACCCTGTTAACCAGGGTTTACCAACATGTTGCCATGGCCACTCAAAAATTAGCATTTTGAAGCATTTTCACTTCCGCCTGGCAGCTGAATGGTTGTAATACCAACCCCTAGTTGGATACCTCTGAGACTGGCATGGAATTATTTGCTGATTGAAATCGGCTCTAAACTGTACATTGCTGTTTATGCTAATTAGTTTCTGTGGATATGAAGAAATGTGCCAATATATATATTGAGAATTATATATGTATTACTTATTTTTTTTTGTTTGTGACCCACGCAGATCCATCGGCTGACGAGTTGAAGCACCTAATGATCGTACATGGTGGAACCTACCATTATTATTACACATCCAATACAACGTTCATGGTAGCATCAAACCTTCCAGATAGTAAAGTGAAGTCCCTGAAAACAGAGAAAGTTATCACACCAGACTGGGTAGTAGATTGGTAGGTCGAAATAAATAAAGGGGTCGAAATAAAATGTATGATATTCTCCTGAATACTAGAATTTTTTTTTCTTCCTTCCATTATCTAAAATTTCACATTAACTGGTACTTTGTGTCTGTTATCATCTGGTTATGACAGCTATAGAAGTCACAACCTCATGCTAAAATGCTAAAATTGCTCAGATAAAAAATTAACGCCCTGCTTCAATGTTTTGCCTAGTCGGAGGCTTTTCATTTAAAAATTCCACATTTGCACCATCCAATGGGTTATTGCCAATCTTCTAGCTTTCCACAAATGCAGATATGCCATACATTCACAATATAATTCTGACAGTGTTGATAATACAAATCAATAAATGCAATACATGCCACCTTATATAAGTTATTGGCAAGTCTTTTCTGTAAGAATATTTTAGATATGAGTATTATACACTGCTCAAAACAATTAGGGGAGCACATGGTTTTAACAAAATTACGCAAAGATGTATACCGATAAGTAACATAAAATGAATCATCCATAATTTAAAGCCTAGCAGGAAACGGAAGAAGAAAACTTCATATGCAAATCAAAGTTCATGACGTCAAAAACCAGAAAAAGGAGATAAGGGCAGAAATCGGGATGTTGCAGAAACGTCTGTTTTACTGCCGTAACTGTGAAATTTGATTCCGCAGTATTTTTTTTTGAGACAAGGTGACTTGAGGATGTCTCAACAACGTGATTTACTGGAATCCATGGCATGGCGTATTATAGGCAGACTGGAATCCGGGCAAACACAAAGTAGTGTCGCAGACGCTGTTGGAGTCGCCAGAAGTGTTGTTGCAAGGCTGTGGAATCGATTCCAACAAACAGGAAATGTTAGACGTCGACCAGGGCAAGGTCGGCCACGCGCCACTACAGCAACTGATGACCGGTATATACGGTTAACAGCCCGTCAAAACAGAACAGAGAATGCTACGCAGCTGCAAAGACGGTTGCTCTTGGCAACAGGACGAAGGGTGTCCAGCCAAACAGTACGTAATCGGCTTCATGAGGGAGGGCTCTATGCACGTAGGCCAATGGTCTACATTCCGTTGACCCCACGCCACCGTGCGGCCCGAAGAAGATGGGCTGCTGAACATCGAGATTGGGAGCAACATGAGTGGAGCCAAGTGCTGTTTACAGACGAGTCCCAATTTAGTCTGGAGTGTGACACCCGACGTGTTCTGGTATGGAGGGACAGGGGCACTCGAAATAACCCTGCATTCGTTCGTGAAAGGTCACAATACAGACGAGCTGGTTGGATGGTATGGGGTGGAATCAGCATAGGCGGACGTACGGACCTGCATATCATTCGGAATGGCACTTTGACGGCCCGAAGGTATGCAGATGAGATACTGCGACCTCATGTTATCCCTTACGCTGGTGCCATTGGAGATTCCTTTGTTTTCCAGGATGATAATGCCCGACCGCATAGAGCTCGTCTGGTGGAGAACATGCTTGAAGCTGAAACAATACAGCGTATGGAATGGCCAGCGTGCTCTCCTGACCTGAATCCAATCGAGCATGTGTGGGACATGCTCGGATGACGCATTGCTGCGCGACCAAGGCCGCCTGTTACTGTCCGAGACTTGCAGATTGCACTTCTTGAGGAGTGGAACAGTATTCCCCAAAGTCTGATCGATAACCTCATTGCATCCATGGCAAACAGGTGTGCAGCAGTCTTAGCTGTTCGAGGAGACCACACGCCCTATTAAAACTCATGCATCATGTCTAAACAGTACTTTTTTATCGTTTACATGTAACCAAATTGTTGCCCTAAATCATCTTTTCATGTTTTTTCCATATTTTCAAAGAATTAAAGCTTAATTCCAAATTTTTTTACGTCTTTTTTCTGTATTGCGTATTGATACACGTGTACTATCCATTGTATGCCAATACGTGGCTGTCTCGCACGGTTTGCTTCACTTTTTTGCTTGCTCCCCTAATTGTTTTGAGCAGTGTATTATGATGGAGTTTACGGGAAATTCTTCATTCTAATACAACTTTTTTTATCCTTTTCTTTAATTTCAGTATCAAAGTCGGAAAGATCATCCCATACCAAAACTACTTACTTTATTCTCCTGAAATTAAAGACAAGCAAATGCGACTGGGCCATAAAACTCAAGCAACTTCATCTCGAGCAGCATCTCAAAAACAGACAACGCAATTGAGAAACTGTTTTAGTGAGACAACTGCAAAACTGAATGAAGAAGAAAAAGTAGATTCAAGATCTTCAGTTTCATCAAATGAAAAACTGAATTTGCCCGGAACAAAAAAATCTCCCAATTCAAAGAATACTTCACCATCCAAAGTGACTGAAAATAGAGAGGAAAATAATCATCCTGCTATGAGGGCTGGAGACCCTGGTTTCATTTCAGAATTTTATAGTCATTCGCGTCTTCATCACATTTCCACGGCTGGACAGGAACTCAAACTTTACGTACAGAATCTAGCATGTGAACAAAAAGGAAAGCCTTTTCCTGGTCGCACAAAGATCCAAACATTGTTGCACAAAGGCTTGTTGGAGGAATCTGGAGTGCACGGGCAGAAACACATTATGCATATTGATATGGATTGCTTTTTTGTTTCTGTTGGACTGAAGAAATTTCCAGAATTGAAAGGTTTGTGTTATATCTTGGTTTAGAAAGTTCAAGGAACAGATGGTGATGCTGAGGTGTCTGCATGCAGATTCAAAAATGTTCGACTAATTAAAATGATATTAAAGTAAAATCATTCTTTTGTGTGTCACAAATATTAGTAATTTATGTGAGTTAGTAGTGGGAACAACAGTTAGAGGTGTGCAAAGCTATTTGAAACAATTCACTGATCCTCTGGTTCAGAAAGATTGAAAAATGCTGATATCGATTAAATTGTAGACCAGTTACCAAAAAAACAGATGCTCATTACAATGACCATGTGTTATTTACAACGGTTTTATTATAATAACAGTGCGATGAATCCCAAATGTTTTCCTATTCATCACATTATTTTTAATCCCATGTAATGACTCGCTAAAATCATTTGATCCAATACAACATCCGATTTCAGCTTCATCTGACCTTTTCTTAGCAAAGAAACAAAAAAAAGTGAAAAAGTCTTTAACCTTGACTATCAAATAATTCTGTTTAATCTGTTTGTAATGGTGAGAAACGCAATTTATCTGATAAAATGCCTATGTGTGTGATATGATTAACCCATCCATTTCTCAAGGTAGGAGTTTTTTTGGTATCTGGATCAAAGAGAAAGCGTGTATGAAAGGTTCTCCACTACATAAAGATTTTCCGTCCAATAGGTATTCATAATGAATAAATTTCTTTGGATAAGGAGGGAATATACAGACAAGTGTACTTATGTTTTCATACTGAAAATCAGCAATTTTTGGTTACATTCATTGAACATGGCTGTCTGAAACGCGCAATGTGATACCCTTGAACCTCAAATTGCACATATGCAGTGCTTGCATGAAATAATTATTATTTTATTATTTTCCAATGTGATGAATTTTCATTCCAACTGCTTATATTATAATAAAATAATAAAATCAATATATAGTTTAATATTTGATTCTGTCCAAATAGGAAATTCTATTTAAGAAGCTAATTCTTTTTTCAAACTTTTGACATAATTTCCTCCCAATATAATGTTAGTTTTTTGTGGAATGATGGGAAGCATCGATTGTATCTTTTTATTTATAATGATGTGGATGTAGAAAAAAGTGACTACTAAATGAAAGTAATTATTCTTATAAGTGCATGATTATATTATCTGATGAAAATAATCATCTCATTTCATTTTTGCACACAAATTAAGATCGAAGAATGTTGCCCGTAGTGTCTGCATATTTTTGCACATTTATCAAATCTGATGTACATATTGAACAAGGCATCCATGTACTTCAAGTTCAGCTATATGATTTCAATCACAAAAATTGAACCTTTTTTTAGGTTATCCTGTTGCAGTTGCTCACTCTAGGGGAAGAAGAGGTGGCATGAATCATCATAATCATGGAGATGATGATACAGATTTAGCAGGTGAATCTTCAAGTATGTTGAAAACCTCTGATGATTTTGGATCAAGATCTGAGATTGCTTGTTGCAGCTATGAAGCTAGGAAAGCTGGTCTCAGAAACGGAATGTATTTGGGTGAAGCCTTAAAACTGTGCCCTCAACTGAAGACCATTCCCTATGATTTCGAAGAATACAGCAAAGTATCGAAGCAGCTCTATGACGTCATTGCTAGGTTTTGTTTTTTCTCTTTTTTTTTCATACTCATCTTGTAATACACATTTATGTATGGTCAGTGGAACCTCTGTTACACATGGTCATTAATTGTGGATTAATACCACATGGTTTTTTGACTAGCTTTTTCAAACTTTATACTTTGTTTCTAAAACCTTTTAATCGGTAATCTTAGTTATAAATAAAATCTCAAACCTATAAAAATGGTTTAAATCTTAAATCATTGGAGTTTTGTCTATTCCCCAAAGTGGTTTCAGAAGGTAAAGTTTTAAGGAAATTATTTCACTTCCTTTGTAATACCAAGCTAACCATCAACAGTAGTACTTGCACATGTAAAATCATGAAATAAATACAAATACAACGCCACAACAGGCAAAATGCCCAACGAGGTGGCCGACAAAAAGATGCCCATAAAAACATGGATGTCATATATTTTAAAAAAAAACAGCAACCCAATTAAAAATGCAATTAACACAAATTATAAACAATATATACACATGATAAAATATTATACAATGCCCATAAAGAATACTTATGGTTGTCTTATTCTAAGTATGGATAGCTTCTCGATTTACCCCAACATGTTTATCGTATTTCTTTTTAAACGTGTCAATTGTGTTACAACTTACTACCTGCGGGGGTAAGCTATTCCATTTATTAACAACCCTATTAGAGAAGAATTCCCTGTGACACCATAACCTTGCATTGTCCCTCACCAATCGATACTGGAGTCCCCTTGTAAAAGCAGTCGATTGGCGGTGTACTAAAAGTTCATGGTCCATCCCATTGAAAATTTTGAACATTTCGATCATATCTCCTCGACACCTGCGTTCATCCAATGTGAACATATTCAAAAAATGAAGTCTCTCTTCATAACTCAAGCCCTGTGTGCCAATAAGGACACGCGTAGCTCTTCTCTGCACCCCTTCAACCAAGTCTATGTCCCTCTGTAGGTATGGTCTCCAAAACCTTACAGCATACTCCAGCCCAGGACGAACTAATCCTCGAAAAAGCGGAAGAATGACTTTAGGAGAACGCGAAGAGACCTTTTTGAAAATGAGACCAAGCATTCTATTCGCTTTTTTGACCACCGCTGAACATATACATAAGCCTATGTATATATATACACATGTGAAATAAATTAAGAGAATTTGCATATTTTATTGAATTTCATGATAAGAACTGAACTGAATATAAAACCACTGCTTCTGGACAAAAATGCAAATCTTGTACGTCAAATACGTAAGCGTACACGTGTGTGTAGGTGGAGCCAGTAGAGAAACAGGCTTTATAAGCGCGCGTAAGTTAAGATGCATTTCGTTCGCTAGCACACCTCAGCGAATTTTTTGGTGTTATTTTGCAGCAATCGGTTAATTTCAAATCGTAACAGTAAAAATGAGTAACCACCAACATTTAGGTGATGGAATGAGGTGGCGAATTGTGGAGAGGCTAGAAGCAGGCCAATCTCAAGTCCAAATTTGTAGAGAGTTCAATTTAACTCCCAGCTTCGTGTGTAACTTATGGAAACAGTTCCAGGATAACGGATCCATCGAGGAAAGCCTGGGCAAGGTCATCCAAGAGCCACGACGGCCAGAGAAGATCGCCATTTGTCTATTATAGCGAGGTGTAACAGGAGTGCTACAGCTTCTCAGCTCTCTCGTGACTTGTATGCAGCCACAGGAACCCGTGTATCAAGGGTCACTGTTTCCAAAAGACTTCATAAGAGAGGGTTGTTTGCAAGAAGACCTGCTGTTTGCGTCCCGCTCACTTCTACGGACAGGAGAATCCGTGTATCATGGTTCAGAGAGCATAGAGATTGGAGTATGGATCAATGGGCGACCGTTCTCTTCACTGATGAGTCCCGGTTCAGTCTAAGCACCGATTCTCGCCGTACGTTCATATGAAGAGAACCAGGGACCCGCTACCTACCCTCCAATGTCCGCGAAATCGACCATTATGGCGGAGGAGGTTTAATGGTCTGGGCAGGCATCATGTTGGATGGCCGCACACCTCTCCATGTCTTTGAAAGAGGCACTGTGACTGGTGTGAGGTATGGGGATGAGGTCTTGGAGCCCTATGTTCGCCTTTTCAGGGGTGCAGTTGGCCCTGAGTTCATTTTAATGGACGATAATGCGAGGCCACATAGAGCTCTTCTGCTCGACGATTTCCTAGAGAGTGAGGATATTCGCCGGATGGATTGGCCAGCTAGATCTCCAGACCTTAACCCTATAGAGCATGTCTGGGACGCTCTGGGAAGGGCAATTGCAACTCGCAACCCCCCCCCCTCCGGGAACCATCCAGGGAATGAAAACAGCGTTGCTGAACGAGTGGGACCAATTGTCGCAGGAAATGATAAACTGCCTTATTTCAAGTATGAAATCATGCTGCGAGACCTTGTATATCTGTAAGAGGGGCAGGGGCGTAGCCAGAAATTTCGTTCGGGGGGGGGGGGGACCAAAGTGACAGTACAATGGATTTGGCCATCTTTTTCCCTTTTTTCAGTCATTTTCTCACATTTCGGGGGGGGGGGACCAGACCCCCAAGTCCCCCCCCCTCGCTACGCCCTTGAAGAGGGGACCATACCCCCTATTAACCCATTTTTTTTGTTTACTCTGCAACCACTGTTTCATACCTTCCGACTCCAACGAGTGTTACGCACGATCATGCGTGTGTATTACAATTATTGAATGGTTATTTGTTTTGTCAATGTATGTATATATCAAATTTCATTCAAATCGGTACAGTAGTTCTAGAGATAATTGACCAAGTCTGCAAATACTCTTAATTTCTTACACCAGTGTAGTATGCATCTCTCAAAAGAGTAATTGACAAAAACCAGATTTATGTAAAACTTCAAAAGTTAGAGTATAGTGCCAAAAAATGCTGCTTTATACACATAACTCGAAATTATAAATAAGATATTATGAAAAGGCGAAAAAATGAGAAGTAATTGAAAAATTGGAAAAAAAGGAAAGGAAAAATATGGATCAATGAGGAGGTCATTCTCAAGGGGGGGGGGCCACATTGCTCCGAACTGCAAAAATGTTCCTAATGATGGTAAGCCTAATAGGCATAAAATTTACCATCAGTTCCCCCGACATTTTTGTGAAGAAACAAGCTTTGGCAAGTCAAAAGGCAATTTTGAGAATATACAGTTATAAACCAAAAAATTTGAAAATCAAAGGAGTAACACAATATAAAAATATATATATATATATACAAAGTGTGTTAAAAATATTGAAGACTGAAGAAAACCATCATTAGAAACATTTTTGCAGTTTGAAGGAATGTGGGGGGGGGGGTTCCCCCTTGAGAATGACCTCCTCATTGATCCATATTTTTCCTTTCCTTTTTTTCCAATTTTTCAATTACTTCTCATTTTTTCGCCTTTTCATAATATCTTATTTATATATAGCACATTGTGCCAAACAACCTCCCCCCCCCCCCCAAAAAAAAAACAAGTCAGTGCAGGTAAAAAAAACTTAAAAGGAACAGTGACTGTCAGTGCGATTCAAGAAACTTGCGGGTAAAAAACATCCGTGTCTACTTCAAACAGGGTAACGACAACAGAATAAGCATGTGTACATTTATTTCCTCTTTTATGTTTCTCTGATTTTTCTGGTATTTTTTTTCCCACCATGAAGCTACACATTGGATATTGAGGCTGTGAGCTGCGATGAACTCTTCGTCGACTGCTCTGAACTTCTGAATGATGTTAGAATTTCCCCATCAGATTTTGCTGCTCTGCTGAGAGAAGAAATTGTCAAAATCACTGGATGTACAGCCTCAGCTGGAATAGGTGAAGATTTTTTTACATAAATTGCAGAATATGCTATAATTTATTTACAAAACATATCACTGAAGATATGCACTTACTCTCGTGTTTTCTTCACCTTTCTTTGCTTTGTTTCAGGAAGAAATATGCTTCTGGCTCGTCTAGCCACTCGAGCGGCAAAACCAAATGGTCAACATGTATTATATGAAAGTGGTGAACTGGAATTCATGAAGCATCAAAAGGTTGAAGACTTACCAGGTTAAGTATCAATTCCAAAATTTTAATACAGTTTAGCAATCTTTGAAAGTTTTCCAAATGTTTTTTATATTGAATATATACATTGCTTAAATCATCATGCTGGCTACTATTACTTAACTGTACATGCACTTCATACACATTCTCCTGGGGAATTTGTCACAAATTGATTACATGCAGGAATGTGTTATGTGTGCATGCCCCTAACTAATGTTGTCAATTGGGCTTTTTCTTATTATACTAGTGCTGCCATCCATTTTCCATATTTTGAAGTGAAAATAGCAAATGCCTGAATGCTCATGCTATGTAAGTATTGTGTGGAAGGTCTGTCGGCTCTAAGAGACTTTCTCAAATTGGAGACCAGCTTGCATTCAAGCCTCAAAGTTAGATAATAGCAAAAAACAAACTTCAGCCGGCCACCACTGTGCCATCAACAGGATTCAAACTTGGATCCTTGCGGTAAAAGTTCATAACGATACCCACATGACTGCACAGCGGCTGATCATACTCACTGCTGCACCTGTCAGAGGAGGCATCCAGCTATCTCATCCTCATCTACACTTTTGTTTCCCCTATTAGGGGATACATGTAGTCAAACCGTACTAGTTGGTCACCCAAGTCTTGCTCTGCATAGTGAGTCGCTTTTAAATTCTGATTGTCCCCTATGGCGTTGTTGTTAAATTCCACATTTTCCCCACACCGCTCTACAAAAGTATGGGTATAGATTTCTTGAGAAATTTTGAGGACTCAAAAATTTTTCACATAATTATATTTAATTATTTAATTTAATTATTTCACATGATTATATTCTTTTTAAATTCAGTTTTGCAATAACCTCTTTGTAAATAACTCATGCATTCACTGCTAACATATCCAATATGTTGAAGGAAGCTTGCATAGGCAAGCTTGATGATCCAGATTTAGTTTTGTATAGAATTTTAATCTGGTCTGTGATATCTATGCTGTATTTTGTGAAGATACATAGGTGTAAACTTGTGTATCTGGTCCATGAGCCTGAGCTCCTCTCCACCCAACATTTGCCACCATCTCTATAGTAACCTATGAAAATATTAGGTTTGAGGCCTTCCAATAATTGTGAGCCCCCCTAATTTTTTATTTATTTTTTATTTCCCATAAATTTATGCCTATGTGAAGATCCTGTGTTTCTTAGGGAAAAAAATCAATTAAAAACAGGTTATATGTATTGTGATACTATTTGAAAGTATCATGGAATAGATTAAATTATAGTGAAACCTCACTGCAACAATACTCGATATAACAATACATCCCTCCACAAAGATATATTTTTTTAATATTCTGAGGATAGCTGATAATGTTTTATTTAGTACCACCTGATCACCGAAAGTGTTGATGGAGATTTTGATATGGCTACTTTTTACATGACACACTAAAGTACCTGACAATCAGGGCCACAACTAAGTGCTTGGTAACCCAGGGCAAGTGCGGATTTTGGCGCCCCCTTGTAATGCTGAAGGAGAGATTTGAGAATAAAATTTGCGCCCCCTCTGGTCCAGCACCCGAAGCACGAGACCTGCCTGCCCCCCCCCCCAGTTGCAGACCTGCTGACAATAAACCTCTTCACAGGGGCAATACATCCAAGTGAATCTTAATTATCAGCTAAGACTTAATCAGTTAAAAAATTTTGTGCATAAATATTCAAAAGTGCATTTTGGTGGTACTAGCAATGCTGATTTAGAAGATAGCAAAAGCAGCATAAATTTGATTGCACATGATGATAGCGATCATCGTATCATCAGTTTTCACTGTAAATTTTCTTCGGGTGAGGTTGATAACAAAAGACTGTTTCGTGTTTCGGAGAATTAACTTTGATGTTTTGAGAGAGAGGTTAGCGGAAGTTTTCAAAGAGACCAGTTAGAATCAGTAGGTATGGGAAGAATTTAGTATGCTGTCCTCTGTTTTGCACGATGTCATACCCTTTGTTTAAAAAAAAGCGTGTTTGTACATAGCACCCTCTATGGTTCACGGATAGCATGCATACCCTTTATCTTGAAAAGAAAAGAGCATTCATAGAGTATAAAAATGGACGAGGTGACCTATCACTGTTTACTGATAAAAGAAGATCATTGAAGAAAGCGATAAGGGATAGTAGAAAAGACATTGAATTTAGGTTGGCAGATAACATTGGCTCTGACCCAAAATCATTTTTTAGATACGCCAATAATGGATGTAAGAGGACAGTTGGCCCGCCTCTCAATAGGAGGGTCTAGGTTAGAGAGCAATGTAGGCATGTATAGTGCTTTCAATGACTTTTTTGCATCGGTTTTTAATGGAGATAATAATATTCAATATATGGATGTTGCTTGGGGTAATACAATCCTCAGCGATATTCAAGTGGAAGACGTGGAAATCCTAAATCTTCTAAGAAATGTATGTGCAAGCAAAGCACCAGGATCAGATGATATCTATCCCAGGGTCCTCAGGGAATGTGCTAATGAATTGTCGGGCCTTGACGAGAGTTGAGAGGGGCCTTGGGTGCCCTCCCTTGGGAGGACACCCAAGAGAACCCTCTCCCTCTCGTGGGCGGGGCTCGAAGAGAGCCAAAGATGGGGGGCTTTGGGTGAAGTGCACCCCCCACCTCATCCTGCCCTAGGAGCCAAGGCTGGTGGGGGCCAGTCGCACAGATATACAGGAGTAGTGTTGCTGAGGGTATCGTCCCAAGGGATTGGAAACTTGCTAATGTTGTTCTGATATTTAAGAAGGATAGTAGAGAAGCTGTGTCCAATTATCGTCCAGTGAGTTTGACGAGTTCCCTCTCGAAAATTTTGGAAATTATCATCAAAAGGCAGTTTGTGAAGTGGATAGACGAGAATAATGTATTGTCGGATAATCAGCATGGGTTCAGGAAGGGGAAGTCATGTGTAACTAAACTCCTTTGCTTCTATGATCACGTGACGAAGGCTTTGGGTAAGGGCAAAAATGTAGATGTTGTTTACCTTGATTTCCAGAGGGCATTCGATCGTGTCCAACATGGTAAACTCTTGAAGCGTTTACATGAGATTGGAATTGGGGGCAACTTGCTGAATTCGATAGAATCGTGGTTAAAAGATAGGTTGCAACGAGTTATGGTGAATGGAGAATTCTCTGGTTGGACAGGCGTCACAAATGGAGTTCCTCAAGGAAGTGTCCTTGACCTCATACTTTTTCTCACTTTTTATCGATAAACACGATCAGGGTATCGATGGGATTGCTAGCAGATTTGCAGATGACGTGAAGCTAATGGGTGTAATCGGGAATCAAAACGATAGGGAGTTGCTCCAGACCAACTTAAACAGGATTGCAGCATGGGCAAATGAATGGAGAATGACGTTTAGCATTGACAAGTGCATGGTCGCTCACTTTGGTTCAAAAAACCACGGTTCTCTTACAAGTTGAATAGTGTCGCTATCCCAGATGCAACTAGAGTCACCGATTTGAGAATTCTCATTGACGAGCGGCTTGGGTTTTCTGAACATTGTTCAGTGGTGGTCAAAAAATCAAATAGAATGCTTGGTTTGATTTTCGAAAAGGTCTCTTTGCTTTCTCCTAAAGTCATTCTTCCGCTTTTTCGAGGCTTAGTTCGTCCTGGACTAGAGTATGCTATGAGGTTTTGGACACCATACCTACAGAGGGACATAGGTCTTGGTTGAAGAGGTACAGAGAAGAGCTACGCATGTCCTTAGTGGCACACAGGGCTTCAGTTATGCAAACACCAAACATGGCCCCCGCTCTGTCCCTTGTGGGATATAAGCAGGCTACCTTGCAGCTGGGCCATGCTGGAAAAAAGAAAAAGCCACCAAGACCACAGGCCGACCCCCGACCCACACAAAAGACTACAAACATTAACACCAAACCACCAGCAGGCATCCCCAGCCCGTAAGTCAGAGGACCCAACCCAGTCTGGAGCCCCATCGCCTCCGACTCACGGCAATCACACCCCCAAAGTCCCCGGAAACCCCTCGCCAATGAGCCCGTTTGGATTGCCCGCAACAAGCCAACAAAAGCATCCCGAGCCATCCACCTTCATCACTGTACTCTGTCCCCAACCATCAGCCAATCTGCAACACCAACTGCTCTCATCTTGTCTTCTGTTGGAAGGGTTTTTTCATAGGTCCGAATCTGAAATTAGAACATGAAAAACAGGATACATGTGCAAATTCATGTCCAATGAACTATAAATATGTGAGTAGGAATTATCAATATTGATCAATTGCTGGTATTAATAATATCACAAGACTGAAGGAGCCAGGGGGACTTTTCATAGCGAGTTAGAGACATATTTAGATATGGATATTATAATGCTAATGATGAGATCAAGTCCGGAGAAATTACAAAGTTCACTTGAACATACAAAGTTCAGTTGCGCACCAGTGAATTCACCAGCGGTATACATTCGAACACATGAATATATTGATGAATAACAATAATTATGGCATTTCGTATAGCAGTTGAGAAAGTATATATAATGTGATTATAAGCAGGTGTCGAGTACAACATCAGCGTTTTTATAACAGATGGACTCTGGGAATGATCTAGACAAAAAGCGATGCCACGAAACGTAAGATATATAGCGTACATACATGATGATACGATGTAAACATTGTATAGTACACTGAAGAGCCAAAAAAACTTGTACACCTGCCTAATATCGTGTAGGGCCCTCTCGAGCACGCTGAAGTGCCGCAACACGACGTGGCATGGACTCAACTAATGTGTGAAGTAGTGCTGGAGGTAATTGACACCATGAATCCTGCAGTGCTGTCCATAAATCCGTAGGAGTAAGAGGGGGTGAAGATCTCTTCTGAACAGCACGTTGCAAGGCATCCCAGATATGTTCAATAATGTTAATGTCTGGGGATTTTGGTGGCCAGCGGAAGTTTCTAAAGTCAGAAGAGTGTTCTTGGAGCCACTTTGTAGCAATTCTGGACGTGTGGGGTGTCACATTGTCCTGCTGAAATTGTCCAAGTCCGTCGGAATGCACAATGGACATGAATGGGTGCAGGTGATCAGACAGGATGCTTACGTACCTGTCACCTGTCAGAGTCGTATCTAGACGTATCAGGGGTCCCATATCACGCCAACTGCACACGCCCCATACCATCACAGAGCCTCCACCAGCTTGAACCTGTAGACATGTAGGGTCCATGGATTTATGAGGTTGTCTCCATACCCATACACGTCCATCAGCTCGAAGCAATTGGAACCGAGACTCATCAGACCAGGCAACGTGTTTCCAGTCCTCAACAGTCCAATGTCGGTGTTGTCTGGCCCAGGCGAGGCGTAAAGCTTTGTGTTGTGCAGTCATCAAGGGTACACGAGTGGGCCTTCGGCTACGAAAGCCCATATCGAAGATGTTTCGTTGAATGGTTCGCACGCTGACACTTGTTGATGGCCCAGCATTGAAATCTGTAGCAATTTGCGGAAGGGTTGCACGTCTGTCATGTTTAATGATTCTCGTCAGTCGTCGTTGGTCCCGTTCTTGCATGATCTTTTTCCGGCCGAGATCTTAGATTTAATTTTTTACCGGATCCCCGATATTCACGGTACACTCGTGAAATGGCCGTACGTAAAAATCCAAATTCCATCGCTACCTCAGAGATGCCATGTCCCATCTCTCGTGCGCCGACTATAACACCACGTTCAAACTCACTTAAATGTCGATAACCTGCCATTGTAGCAGCAGTAACCGATCTAACAACTATGCCACACACTTGTTGTGTTATATAGGCGTTGCCGACCGCAGCGCCGTACTCTGATTGGTTCCATATCTCTTTATTTGCATACGCATGCCTGTACTAGTTTTTTTGGCTCTTCAGTTTATATAACATATGCATAGTAAATATACATGAAATGAGATGAAATTTAATTATGCGTATAGGACAACATCCACAAACTATGCATGATTGAATAATAAAAATTCAGTCAACAATTCAGTCAAAAATAGAAATTCAATCGACAATGCAATCAATAATAAAATTCAATCAATAATTCAATCAATAATGGCGCTTAGCCCATCTAAGCAGAGTAGCAAAATTCAAACAGGATATTATTAAACATTGAATCTGAAATATATGCTTTGGATAAAAAAAATATATCATATATGAGCATGGAAAGAATACATATTGGCATCACTGACAATGATAATTTTCATCAAACTATCACTATATATATATATTTTATAGCATATGGGGTTAGGAAAGATGTCGCAATTAAGGTACATAGTCTGAGTCTGAATCAGAGTCCAAGGAGTCAAGTCTGTCTTGATATGCCGTAGGTCTCGGGAAGATGTATAACTCTTGATTATTTTCCATAAAGTTGATAAGATTTTTAATCTTATTATAACTACCAGGATTTTGGAAGACCTTCAACTTCCAAGACTGTATCAGCAACAGGGATTTGTAAGTGGAAGTCTTTGGTCAACGGGCAGGCTGTAGCGTAGTGGATGACCGTGTCCTCCCCGCCACATTTGCATTTCTCAGTCTGTCAATGAAATCTCGCCAGATATGCTGGAAAAGGACCATGTTCAGAAAAGAATATAACTATTTCCTATATTTGTATCTAGCTGTGGGGAGGAGAGCATATATTTTCCTGCCCACTTTGCGTTCTGTCTGCCATCAATTTTGCCACTTGTGCATCATTTCCTCAGATAAGATGTTCTTTGCCCATGACTTAGGGAAGAGCAGCAAAAAATCAGACGTCACTCTTGCAGTCGCAGCTTTTGCAAGTTGGTCTGCCTGTTCATTCCCATATGTTCCTGCATGAGCTTTCACCCAATTGAGACTGATTTGAGGATTGGCACACAGAACCTTTCTGATTTTGCCTAGCGATGAGGTGTTGAGACAGGGGATCCCTGATTGAATGGAGTGATGAAAGAAGTGAATCTGTGAAGATAGATGTTCTCTTCTGGAGTTCCTCTTTCTTAATAGCCATAAGTAAAGCAAAAAGTTCGGCTTGGAATACTGTGTTATTGGCATTCAATTTACAAGACCATCTGTAGAAGATGTCATCTTTCTGAAGGATAGTAAAAGCCGCTGCAACTCCATTTTGTCTTTGAACCATCTGTATAGATGTCGAAATAGGATTTTTTAAACAGTTTCGTGTCAGTCGGGTCTGTAGATATTTGTCTATCATTAGAATATTCTGCCTGGTGTCTCATCCATCCAGTGATTTTCCTTTGGAGTTGAGTGTGACTGATCTGAGTTGCATCTTGTAGTTGGATACAATATTGCGTTTGTTCCGAAGTGTGCCTATTTTAGCTTCGTACTCCACGATATATCTTAGTGGAGGCAGACCAGCCAAGATTTGCAGGGCGTTTGTTGGTGACGTTGAGTAAGCTTTGAGGATGTACAATAAGCAACCATGTTGGATAGAATCAAGACATCTACCCTGTTCCTCCGTTAATGTGATACCCCAGGCTGGGGCACCATATGCGATGATCCTCTCAGCCACTGTCATATATCGGATTCTTCGCATTGACGTGGTGATGCCCCATTCCTTTCCGGTAGAGCACCATAATCTTGGCATGAGGGCATTAATTTTCAGGGCTTGAGTTATGAAGACTTCATTTTTTGAATATGTTTACATTGGATGAACGCAGGTGTTGAGGAGATATGATCGAAGTGTTCAAAATTTTCAACGGGATGGATAGGATAGACCATGAACTATTAGTACACCGCCAATTGACTGCTTTTACAAGAAAACACTAGTATCGATTGGTAAGGGACAATGCAAGGTTATGGTGTCGCAGGGAAAATTTTCTCTAATAGGGTTGTTAATAAATGGAATAGCTTACCCTCTGAGGTAGTAAATTGTAACACAATTGACACGTTTAAAAAGAAATACAATAAACATATTGCAATAAATTGAGAAGCTATCCATACTTAGAATAAGACAACCATAAATACATTTTATGGGCATTGTATAATATTTTATCATTTGTATATATTGTTTTTAATTTTTGTGATTGTGTTTTTAATTTTTGTGATTGTGTTTTTAATTTGGTTGCTGTATATTTTAAATATATGACATCCATATTATTGTTATGGGCATCTCTACCTCAACCACCTCGTTGGGCATTTTGCCTGTTGTGGCATTGTATTTGTATTATGTCGCCTCCTCAATGTAATGATAATCCCTCTACAATGATATTTTTTCTTGGTCTGCTGAATTTTATGAAGGTTTCACTCTATTATAATTTTTCATAAGTTTTAGTGTAGTTCTGTAATGTGATTAGTATCAATAATAAAAATTATTTTCCATCAGATCTAATTTCTTCATCATTCTTTTTTTAGAAATCAGCATGATAATTATATATTTATAGCATCATCCATTGCAGGTGTTGGCTATTCAACAAAGCACAGACTGCATGAGCTTGGCATCTATACATGCTCTGATCTTCAGCATTTGTCTTTGGCAAAACTTCAACAAGAGTTTGGTACCAAAAATGGACAATCTATATTTGATCACTGCAGAGGCAAAGATGACAAACTGGTCTCCTCAGAGAAGAACAGAAAGTCTGTCTCAGCCGAAATAAATTATGGGATCAGATTTGAGAAAGTATGGAATCTGTTATATTTTGGATGAATCAGTGTAATTGTGTTTATCATTATATCAAGTGAATAAATCACTGAGATGTGTAAGCTTCACATAGAAAAATTCCCTGGGAAATGTTTTGGTAGATTTTTATATGATGCATATAGATTTGTGACAAAAAATTCTTATAAAATTTTGAAATCATCCTTTTTTTTTCCACTTTTTGATACATTTTTTTTTTTTTAAATATTTGTATCTGGTTGCTCACCTGCATGCTGTGTGATTTATATTAAATTTTGTGTGATTTCCATTCACAAAATAATTAAAACTCTCAAAATGTTTTGCAGCACTTTGAACACACAACACACACTTCAGACACTCATAAATATGCTAGACACACACGACACTTCCCAGCATGCACCAATTCCTTAAAAGTTCCTCTGAGAAATATCTAATCAGGTTTTTGTAGCTATCGTCTGATGGTAGAAGTTTTTAGCTTACTAGGTGATTTCAGGTTAAAGTTTTCAGTCCATATTTCCAAAACTCCAGTGGTTGGCATTGATATTCTTCTTAAAGGCAGAGTTTTATCTCAGAAGTATCCATTTTGAACCCATAATTACATTTGATTTTGTGTTTATCATGTTGGTAAATTGTTTTGAATTCTTGTGTTCACAGAACCAAGATATATATGAATTTGTGCATGAATTAGCTGGAGAAGTTCATCAAAGATTAAAGAATATTGAAAAGAAAGGCAAAAGCATCACTTTGAAGTTAAAGGTAAGCACATATGAATGAAATAATCATAAAGTCAATCAGACATAATGAGAATACCTGTGAGGTAATTTCTGAATCTAGTATAATAACCAATACACAGTGATACCTCGGCTTACAAATTTTTTGGCTAATAAAGATTTTTTGTCATGATTTTTGTGCCTCGGCTAACAAACGTTTTTGTTGAGATCAGTGCATGCACTAACATAGAATAGCTGTGTCAGAGCTGAATTTTCACACCAATCATCATCAGAATTATTGTCACTAGAGCCTGATTAACTGTCCACCTCGGAATCTATTTCGAATGTACTTGCACTTCTCTTTCTCAAATTCTTTGAATCTCATTTCATGCAAAAAAGAAAGATTCAGCAGATAGAAAATGCATTGAAAAAAAAAGCCTATATTTTCAGAGCAGGCATTTTTTCAGTGCAATACTTTTAGCATCAAGCTGAACAGTTTAGCCATTCTAGAAGCTCATCTTTTCCATATCCATGTATCAGACACAGAAATGAGCTGACCAAATCACAAATAGATGGGGACACCTATGAACTCGATTGGGTTGTGCTGACCCAAGCTTTAGTGGACAGAAGCTGGTGTGGGTTGTGTACATACTGAAAAATAAAAAAATCTTCAGTATTTATATTTTGGGCAGAAGCTGGAATCGAATGATTTTCCATAGAAACCTATGGAAATCATGTTGTGGCTAACAAATTTGATTCCATAATGAATCGTCTTTTTTAGCTAAGGTATCACTGCAATCTAAATATGACAATAATCATCCAATCAGTCCTAAAGTAAAGAAAGGATCTGTATTCCATGGAGATTGAAAATTGACACATCTGATAAAAATGAAAAGAATTCTTAAATATTGCCAGTCATCTACTTACAAAAGGATCTGTCTAAAGCTTCAGTATATGTTTATATTTGCCACCATCTCCACAATATCTATGGAAGTATTGGGTTTGAGGGTTCTTCCCCCCCCCCTTCTCCAATCCCAGTATTTTCCATAACTTTGAATGCAGCATTATCATGGGAGTATTCTCAGATGATTTTTTTCCGTTATTATCATAGGTCAGGAGGCAAGATGCTCCTAAACAAACAGCAAAATTCATGGGCCATGGAATCTGTGATAATATCAGCAAGTCAGTCATTCTAAAATCAGCCACGAATGATTCAGAAATCATTTCAAATGAATGCTGCACTTTGGCACGCTCACTAAAAATTGCACCAGAAGATTACAGAGGTGTAAGTTGCAATGCATGCTTTGAGCATTAAATGGAAGTAAAATATTTGCATGATTGCAAATAAAACATGGGTTTCTATTATTATAGAAATTTAAAATTTCATGATCAATCATGATACTTATGTTCATGTGTGTAAATTTTTTTCCCCTCATTCATTCAGATTGGAATTCAGGTAGGAAAACTAGAACACTGCAATTCCTATACTAAAGGAACAAAAATAATGGATGCCTTCTTATCAAAAGACTCAAAGAATAGTTCTTCTACTGGCGGAACTTCTCGTGTAAGTATCATCAATTTTGAGCTGCACACAAAAATGTGTGCAGCTCAAAATTGTTATATTGTTTATAACTTTTAGTTGTGTGTGAAATTATGAATAATTTCAAGCTAAGTCGATCAGATCTTTACATGTGACACATATATGATTCACAAGCTGTTGCATGTTCAGGCCTATTTGGATGCTGTTTATTTATTTTGCCGTTAATTTATTTCTGTAGTATGAATACATACTTGATTTTTTTTAATCCATGCTATATATTTTTTAGAGAACTCCAGAAAAGTCATCCCGTGGTGATCTGGAAAATGAAAATTCAAGGACCAGTCCAAGAGGAAGAAAATCTCAGCAAGCAACTGCTTCTGTATCTCGTCGTGTCACTCTTTTGCCAGATGAAGTAATTTTTGTAGACAAATTCAGTTTTAATATTGCCTGTTTATCATTACGTTCTGTATTTATATGATATGGATTCACAAAAAATATCACTGTTAATGACTGCTTGCTGTTCCATTGTTCATAATCAAATCTGATAAATGTGATTCCTTTTAATGAAATGAGTACTAAATAGTTTTGTAAATTTTTTTAATTGTTCAACCCTCAGCTTGATCAAAGTGTACTAGATGCTTTGCCTGAAGACATTAGGATAGAAGTTCTTGCTGCCTATGCAGGTCAACAAGAGGCCTTTGGTAACCCAAGCAATTCTGCCTCGATTCAGAAAGCTAGTTCTACAAATAGAAAGATTCAAAATGGATCTGCCAGAGGGAGAAAGAGTAAAGCTGCTTTGAAGCTTCCACCCCAAAATACACTTGAATGGTATATGAAAGTAAGTGATACAGTCATCAGAGATGCCATTGACGGGCTATAACACGTCAAATACACAGAATTTCGGAAAAGGACGCATAAAAATTTCGTTCACACGTCCTCCAGAACGCGTTCTTTCCTAGTTCTAAAAAAAAAATCTCCCAACTTTTTCCCCCTTTCTTTTTTCTTCTTTCTACCGTGTATCATGATCGCGCGACCTTGACAAACTGGTTTTACTACTTTGTACAATGTACTGCAGCGGTTCTCAAACTTTTCTGGCTCGCAGAGCCCTTTTCAGTGTATAATTTCTATGGCGGAGCCCTTTTTAGTATATTATTTGTATGGCGGAGCCCTTTTTAGTATATTATTTATATGGCGGTACCCTTTTAGGCCTCTTTGTTTGTTTATCAAATTTATTGATTTATTTTATTATCCTTGAGTGGGGTCGCGGAGCCCCTGGGAAGTGCACACGGAGCACCAGTTAAGAACCACTGCTGTACTGTAGTGATATACACGCGGGTTGTTGAAGAATAAGATGAGGGATATCTGGTTGATTCTCCCTGAATGAGGGGCCGTGTACAGAACTTTCAAATTTCGGATGTTTTATTACCCTGCAGATTTTCTCCTTCTGGTTACATACCGGAAATTACGATACTTTCGCGGCTATCGGCCGGCATTCAAAGACAGCGCCTATACGACGTAAATTCATCTTGTTCCTACAATATTGCGAGTGCGCGTCTTTTTTAAAAATCGTTAAGGATTGTAATGGCCATTCAAACTGCTAAAATTTCTCGATATCGTGGGGGAAAAAAACCGAATCTGTAAAACTCAAAAAGGACCCAGATTTTCCAAATAACCTGGGTCCCGGGACCCAGGTAAATTAGAGTCCAGTGGCATCTCTGGTCATGAGAAACATCTCTCAAACACACATACTTACTTTATTTACTCCAATGCATCTCAGTCATTCTTTCAAAAAAGATGGTTCATATATTCCTCACATTTCTAAATTGTTCATTATGATTTACGTATTATTGAATTCATTTTTCAAATATTCTCTGTGTCTAATCATGATTTATTCTGACTCAAGTTCTAAACATAAGTTGGTTTTCATTTGATAATTTTTGTTTCGCCACATTCGTTTTATGCACACAAGGGCTTATTGGACTGGTTCATCACTTTTTATTACATGTCACAGTGCAAGTGAATTTTATGTTCAATTTCTAACATTCTGAAGAGTCACATCTGAATGTGAAAGTCATGTACAGCCATTATACGATAATATGCAGTCTCAGTATGAGGATAGTCTGCAAATCAAGGGAAAAAATTATTACAAAGTTGGAGTTCTTAATCTTTTGTGTTCTATGGACCCTTTATCCACTTAACAAAGCAATATTATAACAGAAATCTAAAAGCAGTGAGTTAGTTTTTTTCTCATCCAACTTTTATGCCCCTCCCCCAAAAAATTTCTCTAAAGACCTCTGGTTAAGCATTTTTGTTATAGAGGGATCGTTCTTATATCAAGATCATCATATACCAGGGTTGGTAAAAAAAACGGTTTTTTTGAAAAAAACCAAAAAACCAGGGTTTTTTGGTTTAAACCAGGTTTTTTTGGTTTAAACCGGTTTTTTTGTTTTAAATAGAATTAACATTAAAAACAATGAAATTTCTGAAAAAACATTCAAACTTCCAATAATTAACTAAAATAAAATGTTTATTAATGTAATTAACACTATTCCCATGTTAATTAATCAATAAATATTTATTACATTTTAACAAAAACCAAATTTTGCAATTTAATCATTTTTTGCTTAACTCAATGGATTACTGTGTGTTTGAAAATTCTTTTAATGTTATTATTAATCATATAATATATAAAGGTTTTTCTCCAGTTACTTTCAGTATACTTAATTAGGAAGCTATTTTGCAAAAAGTAATAAAAATTAGGTGAATATAATGTATTTAATGAAGCATAAATAATGCAGATTAATTAGCAATGATTTACGATATACAGGGTGATTATAACTAAGGTTCTGATTTCAAAACACTGTCAAAAAAGAATGATTGTCAGAATGACTTGAAAATTGACATGAATATTCCTGAAAAAATTCAATTTTATTTGATAAAGGGGAAAAAATACTTAAAATGTAAAATTAATGACATCATCCAACATTTGGGAAATTTTCCCCCAGAATGGAAACGATAGACAGTCATGGCAGAATGATACCTTAATTATAACATTTCACGATTTCATAATTCATGGAAACATCACAAAAAGTGAAGTAATTGAACAAATAACTACAACTTACTTAAGAAATGTTAAATATGTTGTCCACCGCGTGTTCTGGCTATGAGGTTGAAAGCACAAAAATTCTTGTTCAACAACAGAATCGGAGTATGCCATGGTCATAATGTGGATGTGCTTGCAATTCAGCTTTATTAAACCACTTAATCTGACCACTGTTTATAACATTTTGAGGTACCCCCACAGCCAGAAGTTGCAAGGGTTAAGGTGCATCCTGTCAAAATGGGTCTTCAGCTGCTGCTTTGCTGGTATTGCAATGTGCATCTTGATAGAAGTTCTATCCACACACTGATGCTGTGGAAGTGCCGAAATGATGTGGTTGCACAAAATAGATTATACTGCTGGCCAAGTACAGCATCGTCTACTTGCACATTTTTCTTTTGTGAAAGAAACTTCCATTGCTTCAGGAGTATCCATGCAAATTTTCAAGTCATTCTGATCAGTACTTATTGTATAGTTTTGGAATCAAAACTTGAATTATAATCACCCTGTGTATAGCTGATTATTTTTCAGAAATTTGTTACTACTATACAGTAGAACCTTGATTAACTGGGCTTAACAGTGTGTGTGTGAAAGTATAAAAAAAACAACTATAGAATATTAAGAATGGGAGATATACAGTAGGAGATGTGCTACTTCTTATAGGAAAGAAAATGAAAATGTATGTGAGGTAATGTAACCAGGGTTGGGTTTTTGACATGACAAGCGTCAAAAACTGGTTTAAACTGTCAAAAACTGGTTTAAACTGTCAAAAACTGTCAAAAACCATCAAAAACCTAAATGAATGCCTTTTGATAATGTTTTGAACATAATAGGTATACAACATGATGAAAAACTTACTTTTTGGCATATTACAATGTTTTATTTTTAAACATTAATTTATTACAATAATTAAAACAAAATATTAATTATAATTTGCAATTTTGAATTCTTCAACATAAGAGTCTAGAACATATAAAATATAATTTTATGGTTTATTTATCTAAGCTACTCATTACCTGTGTTCAATTTGTTAAGTGGATTAGAGCTGCTTATTCAAAATATGTATGATAGGGCATCAGGGTTAGGTTTTTGACCCCAGAAACTAACTCGGTATTAAAACTATCAAAATCTTACTGTCAATGATGTCAAATAGTTTTTGTTAACTTGTTAGATATGTTAAATAACAAAATACTTACTTTTATTTAGATTAAAGGGTTTTATATTCAGAATTATAATTACTGAGGAAAAATATATATTTTGATATTTTAAATTTTCTGATCTGCCCAAAATTTTATTCCATATAAAAATTCTAACGCAGCATCTGTTAATGCACTAACTAAACTCATTTATTTTCTCCTAAAAATTTCTTAGATCAGGGTGTATAAATTCACACAGCTTTAAAGAGTATTTTCAACCAAAGCATTTGTTATGCACGTTTGAATACAGCTTCAATTGGAAAACCATTGCATTATAAATACTAGTAAATGTACCATATCATAGTGCAAAAGTAAGAATAAACCAAGTTTGACATATACAAGCTAGCATTGCCAAATTAAATGGCATTTTAGTCCTACAATTTAGTATTTTGATCGCTAGATATATTTCAATGTTATGTGCAGTAAGAGTAATTTAATAATAACAGAAATCAACATTACATACATGATGTAATAAACTTTTATAAACACTTATCTGTTGTAAAAATAGTACAGCAGATAGTTTATATCAATGCATATATATAAGCAGTTGAAGAAATTTTGGAAGGTCAAGAATCATCTTGAATCAAAGAATGTCAAATCGTTCCACAGTTTTCCCTTCAATGTTCATGTTATGCTTTATTCAAATTTTATAAGAAAAAAAAAAACATATATTGTCCAAAATAATTCTGTCGGGAGTAGAAAATTATTTTAGAATCTTATTAAATATTTATTCTTTGTATAACATAGTCACTTTAACATTACATGCAATTAATGTGTGTATTTTCATTGGGAATTTTTATATCGAAAAGCAATATTTGAGGTTTTTGACAGTTTTTGACAAAGGTTTTTGACGGAGGGTTTTTGACGTGACAGTTTAAACCGTCAAAAACTGCCATGTGTCAAAAACCTGCCAACCCTGAATGTAACAACTAGTACACTAGTCTTTGTCCTTTAAGGACGCTGGTGTCTTTATTGGATTATAGGACCACATACCCCTAGTAGCATGATGGTGTCACTACTGTAGCTGCTTCTTTGTGAAGGGAAAAAGAAACCCTGTGAGATAATACACCATTACATTTAGATGTGTGATGCAATCCTTATTCATGAATTTGCTAAAGATAGAGCATCAGAATGTAGCCGAAGGTTAGAAAATGTTGTAAGAATGAGAAATTTTGGCTTTTATATATAACTTTAAATGACTAAGATACTTCATATGAAATATATATATATATTCTGGCCACTTTTATGAGACTTTTTGAAAAAAACCACTTATAAAATCTTATGTCCTTTAAAGATATACCATGAGAATATACCCCAAGGATATAAAATGTGGTAAAAATGAAACATTTTGGCTAATAATGAACCAGTATGATATTTTCAAGGAAAAAAATGATATTTAGGCAACTTTTATTTGATTTTTTGAAAAAAACCGAAGTGGTTTTTTTAAAAAAACCACTTGGTTAAAACCAAGGTTTAAACCAACGTGGTTTAAATCAAACAACCCTGTCATATACCACCAAATTTTTGCTGTTGTGAACATCACTTCTAAATTGACGTGGTTAGTAACACTAGAAAATGCAGTTTTAGGCTTTTATTGGTCACACAAAATTATAATTAACTTGTTAATCAATACAATTGAGCCAAGTGCATCATATGAAGGTGTTTAAGGGATTTGATGATTCCGTCTTATACAGGCAGTAACAACAGCGGCAACCTCATTAACACTTTTGGAGGAGAGGTGGTATGAAACAGATGTTACTAGATGCCCTGAGAAGAATAAAAGCTAGGGAGGTGTTTTAAAATGCAGTGCATGCTGCTTAATTGAATTTCTGATAATAACTGGTTGATAGCTGTATCAGAGAAAACCTTAATTTCAAGTATGATGACCGGCCATCCCATTTGGTCAAACAGGATAACTCAGTTTTTCTTTTTCACCTAACTGGTTGCAAAATGTACAATCATACCTTTTTTTCCCCTCATATTGTTTTAAAATAGGGTTGTTTTTCCCCTTCAAGCTAAAATCCTTTTTTTTTTAATCCAGGGATTGTGAGGAGTTAGAATGAAACACTGTCTAACACGTATCATGACTTATACTTTTTATAATACACAGTATGTTCCATGGATTCCTTTGCAAAAGTCTTCTGACGGAAGAACTATGAATGTGGTCAGTTGTAAAAAACTGAAGAAATTAATTTCTTTTATCTTAAACATACCTTTATTACAAAAAATGCACATGGATCACAGAGGCTGCCCAATTAGGACATTGTAAACTGAGTATGGAAACTTTTGTCAACAAGGGAGCTTTCTGATCTCCTACATAGTCATTCAAGTTGATAGCAATAATTTGTGGGAGAAAAATGAATCTGGACCAACCTTAGGTTTTTCAAAAAGTTGTTCAACATATGAAAAATGAAAAAAAAAAAAATATTGGTAGCATAAACTGAAATCCTGATAACTGTAAGTGAATTTTTTCCCCATGTTGTGTGATATTGATTCATTCTGTACTTTGCAAAAGTTATAACAATACCCAAATGATAACAGTATCCATGATTCTAATAAGCAGTGTTTACTGTATTTTGAAGATGACATTGAGCAAGGTATAAAAAATGTATCGTCGTAGTGGTTTCATAATCTCTTTAAAAAATATTGCATAGCTGCCAACTTTGGAGAATGAGAATTCGGGAGGTTTTCGCACGGATCTAAATTCCGTATAGAAATAAATGTAAAAATGATCTTTTAAAACATATTAGGGATTTTTCATTAGTATAAGGAAAATTTTAGGAATATTTTCCCGTTGCAAACACCGTGAAACCATCGCCAATCATGGCCAACCAGTAGGTTGAGTTAAATTGGTCCTTGGTTTAAACTACCTCTCAAAAATCAAATCTTGCAAACCAAAAAATCTCTGTCGGTCCCGCAACGGGACATATGGATAGAGCATAAAGCAGATACACGCGATCATGCCAATTTTAGATTCCGAAACGCTGGATTGACGGTTGCTGATTGGCGAATTTTCTGTTTTCTCCCAAAAAATTAAATATATTTTTGTGATTTGACGAAAGGGTGACAATTTAAGCAGCTCTTATGAAGCAGCAGTTTTTTTTTGATAAATTATGGGAATAACTTTTTCCCTTAAATGTAGGGATTTTTTACAATCACGTTCGAAATTCGGGGGATGAAAGAATTTTTCGGGAGTCCGGGAGATAGAGTAGAAATCCGGGAGACTTGGCAGCTATGATATTGTTATACAGGGATTATCATTGAAGATATCATTGTGTCAAGGGGATTTAAACATTACACTAATGGAAATTTTAAACAAGATTTGAAAAAAATTTTGCTGTAGGAGAAAGATTTATCGTTATAGCAAATGTTTACAGTACTTTGATATTTTCGTCTCAATTCAATGAATGTGTTCTTGAATTTTTTTTATACAAAGAATATGTAGAATCATTTTATAAAAAAAAGGGAGAATTTTTTTATACATATTTTACTTATATCAGTCTTTTCACCCTGGAGTGTGACTTAGCTCTTTTCTTTTTATCTATATATTAGTATACCATCTTCCAAAATGTAATGTGATGACTTTTTTTTTACCGATAAATAGCATTACTGTCTTACATTTTTACAGACCAGCAATAAATCTCCTTCACCAGCACCACCAAGTCCTTGCAGTTGTGTTGACCAAGAAGAGCAGCCAGTCCAAATACCTCTTATCTATGAAAAAGCCCATTTGGGTGGTGCAACAGACATCGATGAGGTGCGGGGCCTCGTAAAAGAATGGGTCAATAGCGCTGAAGGTTGGTTATTTGATATAATACCTTATTACACTGTGCAATGCCCCTTGAAAGAACGTTGTTCAGACCTTAAAAAATTAACTAATTTATAGATATAGTAAATATCTATATCACAGATTCTTTGTTAAACAAAGTTATTAAAAATTTATAAATGCTCATGAGGTATCCAAATGCTACATTTCTACATTAATGTATAGCATAGGTGCCAGAACCTGATGGCTCAGCCCCCCCCCCCCCAAATAAATTGGAGGGTTGAGCCCACAATAAATAGTGAATATGCAATGCGACACATCCGTTGCTGTCTTAAGAGCATCATGAACAGAATGGGCAAAGTGATCAGCATCATCCTGGGCAAAGTGATTTTTCTGAGAGCCCCCCCCCCTACTTGACTATAAATTTTTTTCCTTTTAATTTGCATGCTTAAACTTGGAAATTTTGACCAGATTTCATTTTCATAAGCCCCCTGTGCACTTAAGGCCCCCGGTCAGCCCATGCATTACGGCAGCATTAAACTCATCTTTCCCTCTTATGCATATGGCTTTATTTCGGTATGTAATCAGAAACTTTCAGCCCTCCAAATGCTTTCTTCATAGTGGCGCCTGTGATATATATATGAAAGGCTCAGAAGCCAATCAGTGTGAGTCAATTTTCTAAAAATGACTCGTACTGAAAGTGCCGCTTCACTGTTAAAACTTTCAGCTGCCAAAACATTCAAGTCATTATTTTTAATATTGCAACAGCAAAATAGAGCCACTTATACTGATCACAGAATAAAGATTCTTTTATCTCAGTTTTAATGTTTGTTGACTTACTACCCTGATTGACTTCTGAGCCCTCCGTATGTAATTTGATGACGAATTCCCCCCAAGAAAGTGCTTAGCTTTTTCAAGAGATAAACGTTCTGAACAATTCAAAGCATTGAAATCTTTTCTAATTCCTTATTATAGAAGTCCCCCCCCCCCTCCCCCCGTCTATTTTTATTTAACAAAGGGTTTCTGTAATCCAAAAAAAAAAGATAGTTTCTTGTCTCACTCATCTCAGATTATCTAGACTCTACTGTAGTTTTAATTAATTTCAAGTGTTGCTGTGCATTTTTTAAAAAACCAAACTCACATTTTTTTTAATCACTAACTAAAACTTCACTTTTTTTTCCATTTTGTCAAAGGAAAAGCTGACGTAGAAAAATGTGTCAATTTCAGTGATATAAATTTATAAATGATGATATATGTTTCTGAGTACATTTCACTTTTTTTTACAGTTCCTGGCGAGGATGATATCGAACAATTCAAAGATTATCTCTTGCAACTTATAGATGAAGATCTTGAAAAGATGGACTTCATTCTTAAATATTTTTACAGGTTAGCATTTTTCTTACCCCACACATACACGCACAGCTACATGCATGTTCAAATTAAAAAATAAATAAATACATTTTCACAAGAAAAATGTATAAAATTAAGAGCATAGAAGAATTAGAAAATATGTATAAAATTTCTTTGTCTACTAGTTAAGGGTATTCATAAAAATATACATTTATTTGGCAGTTTTGTTTTCAGGAGATAGATGGCAGCATCTGAACATACAAAACTGGCAACAACATACACTTAACTTACATAAATGCACAGTAAGGTTCCATGATAAATCTGATACAGCCATCTCTTCAAAAATAAAATGATAGTAAATTGTCTCCATGGCAATAGACCAGGCCTGTGTGTAAATTGTTAAAAAAAACTGTACAGTGGAATTGTGGTTAACCCTCTGGCTGCTCATCCCGCGATTTCCACGGGCAACTCAAATGTAGCAAAATCTGCTCATCCCGCGATTTCCGCGGGCATGTGTTTTTCTTCCTTTATTGAGGAGCGCATCCCGTTTTTCCCCCGTTTAACCACTGAAATAAATTATACAGTATTAGACGTTTCATTTATGTTTTGGCCAACAGATGTCGTTAGTTGTCCACTAAATTGCGGCATTTGAACGCACGTGGTATTACCGCACAAACTTCACTTTTAAAATTCACTGAAAAAAATTACGCAATTTTTGAAGCAATTTCGGTCCACAAATTGAGCAGTCAGAGGGTTAACAGGCAATTCGCATAGCGAGGAAAAATTTTGACTCTGTTAATGAGGGATAATTTGCATTGCAAGCGTGAAAGGATGAATGAACACCAGAGCTTTGCCACAGGACTTATCCCGTTGCAGAGATCTCTTCCAGCCCAGCTTTGTGGTGCATTGCGAGCAAAAATTGCAAGCACTTTGTTTATCTATTTTTACACCTTCACAACTGAGCCAATGGGTTTTCTCTCTCATCCACATAGGCACTGTGGAATTATATGTAATATTCTTTCCTACAGCCTCCAGTCATATTGCCTCACTCCAAAGATGAACACACGTGCGAGCATGACTGTTTCCAATACGAAACTAGATATAACATGGTAACCACACATTTTTGAACTTGGAATTTTTTAAAATTCTGCTTGGAGAAAACCAATTGCATTACTGAACGCAACTTTGAGGGGCTAGCTCTTGAACAGGAGCCAACATTTGTCAAAGAGATTGTATTCCTTGGGAAAGAACACATGGGACTGGGGATGCATGAGGATGATGTTCAAGAACTAGTGGTAGAACATAGCTAGGAGTTGACCGTAGATGAACTGGTGGATCTTCTTTGCATGCAACAGCAAGAGTTTATGGACGGTATCTTGTCTGAGGAAGAGAGAAGTGAAAAGAAGTTGCTCACTTTTTTTAATGAATTTAGATGTGTAGAGAACGTGGGAATTTCTAGAAAAGAACCAATCAAATAAGGCCAGCAAAGCGAGGAGTAAATCTGTCCTACACGACAGTGCTATTTCCCATTTCCAAATACTATTGGAAAAAACCCAAAAAAGGAGGTAAAAGCAAGTGTCATTGGATAGGTTCTTTTTCATAGTAACACAAAAAGAATGACTTTATACAACATAGTCCATAAATTGTCCTAATTGCAGACAGGCCAATTCTCCGGAATTAGGCGGGAGACTCATCTAGATTTCATCCTCCCTCCTGCCCTCCGGATTTGTTAAAATTTCTCCAGATTTTGGCAGAAATTATATTTTATGCGAGCTTTCACATTGTCATGACGTCAATGATTGCCGTCATCGTTAGAAAAAACACTCATAGAGGACAGCTGTGGTCATTTCCATCGAGCAACCGAAAAAAAAGTCTTGGTGAACACATTTAAGCAACTGGCAAAGTCGTGACTTTGTTTACGTAGCATTTATCGGCAACCATTTATCAGGGGTAAGCCGAAATTCCTGTATAATCGTTATTGTATTCCATTAACACTAGAACCACAGCACTTTCGGTATACCTAAAACCGCGGACTGGGTCAAATTGACCTAAATTGTTTCATAGCAAAAACAGTAATTTCTTTTTGGTTTCTGCGTTTTTCCCTACTCTTATTTTATGTTGTTGAATTGTGTATTCATAATGGAAAACTATATTTGTTTATAAATATGAAATGGGCTTCAAAATCAGCTAAAAAATGATGTAATTCAGTAAAACTAAGATTTAGTATGCATTATTTACTCTATTCAGTATGAAAACTTTTTTTAGTAATCCCATAATATGACAAAGATGTAAAATAAGCATGTATTTTTAAGTATGAGAAAGTCTAATATGATTCGGTCAAATAAGTATTACAATTATGTCAAATAAGTAGTATAAGTAAGTGGAATTTATGATGAGCACATGGAGCAAAGTTTTTAATTTTCCTTGCACATTCACAGCATGTTGGAGTTGCACAACCCCTGCAAAAGTTAACAGTTTTGTTTCCACATTTTGATGGCTCACAGTTACATGATCAAGAGCGCATGAACATTTATTTTTGCTAAAGGGCAATACATATGATGAACCCAGCTCTTCAGTAGGAATTTAGAGAAATTAGGTTCGAAAATTAGTTCTGGATTTCTGTACTGCTCTATACAAAATCCAGAAATATTTTTATAGTGAGATCTAGGATGTAGAAAATGTGGACAGGCCACCTCTGTGATGCTATTTTCACTGAATATTTTCTGGCTATTTGATCGCTACAACTATGGCAAGCTTTATTGAATTGTAGTGTGAAATAGTTTCTGGAAACTTTTTGGGGCTACTACTACCAATATCGACTGTCAGATGAAGTGTGCTGAGTAATGAAACAATTATGTCGTTCTTTCCTTGATAAATTGTCATTGTGGCATCATTGTTTTCCAGTAGCGATGTTCATACAACTGTAGTTTAATATTATCTGACGCAATAAGTAGTGACTCTTAGATTTCGTCTGACCTTCACAAGCCAGAATTTTATTATTTTTCTGTGACATCGTTTGCCTACAGAAATTTCAACTACATGTTTTTTCTTGAGTTAAGCTTTTACTTTCCCAAAAGGTATTCAAGTTTACAAAGGGAAAAAAATATTTAGCTCTACTTGCCGTTCCCCCATTCAAAAAAAAAGACAATCTCCTCGGACAATAAATTGGCCTTGAAAGATTTCCTTTACTCTTCACTATCTTCATTTAGAAATACTGAAATACTTTTTAGAAAAGGTAACCACTTCCAAGAAAATTCTATACCCCTTTTTTCTACAGGATAGTATGTTGGGTCAAAATGACCCAAACCGCGGTTGTAGGTATAAGTGCTTATAACTCTGAAATACAAAGTGTGAAGATAATAAAATTTTCACGAATTAATTTTCATACGATATCATGAAAAACACTAAATTTTTTTATCATCTGCGTGTAAGTTTTTTGAGATAAATGAAAACGAAGTATGATTTGGGTCAAATTGACCCACTCCGTGGTAGTAGTGTTAACAGCTGTTCGGTAAACAAGCTTTTTCGTCAACAGCTTTGTATTTTGAAGTTTTTTAATTAATTAAAATTATTAAATTTTAATGATTGATTAAATGTCTTCAGAAAGAAAATATAAAACTTTAAGCTATATAAAGCTAAATATAAAGATTCATTTAAGTCATTCATAAAGCCATTCTCTTAAGTCATTCACTTAAGAGATTCATAAGTCATTCTTCCACTTTTTTGAGGCTTAGTCCGTCCTGGACTGGAGTATGCTATAATGTTTTGGAGACCATACCTACAGAGGGACATAGACTTGGTTGAAGTGGTGCAGAGAAGAGCTACGTGTGTCCTTATTGGCACACGGGGCTTGAGTTATGAAGAGAGACTTCCTTTTTTGAATATGTTTACATTAGATGAACGCAGGTGTCGAGAAGATATGATCGAAGTGTTCAAAATTTTCAATGGGATAGATAGGATGGACCATGAACTTTTAGTACACCGCCAATCGATTGCTTTTACAAGGGGACACCAGTATCGATTGGTGAGGGACAATACAAGGTTATGGTGTCGCAGGGAATTTTTGCCTAATCGGGTTGTTAATAAATGCAATAGCTTAGGAGGTAGTAAATTGTAACACAATTGACATGTTTAAAAAGAAATACGATAAACATGTTGGGGTAAATCGAGAAGCTATCCATACTTAGAATCAGACAACCATAAGTATTCTTTATGGGCATTGTATAATATTTTATCATGTGTATATAGTGTTTATAATTTTTGTTAATTGCATTTTTAATTGGGTTGCTGTATTTTTTAAATATATGACATCCATATTCTTATGGGCATCTTTTTCTCAGCCACCTCGTTGGGCATTTTGCCTGTTGTGGCGTTGTATTTGTATAAATGCTACGTAAACAAAGTCACGTCTTTGCCAGTTGCTTAAATGTGGTCACCAAGACTTTTTTACGGATGCTTGATGGGAATGGCCACGGCTGTCCTCTATGGGTGTTTTCCCTAACGACGATGGCAGACATTGACGTCACGACTACGTGAAAGCTCGCGTAAAATCCGGAGAAATTTCAACAAATCTGGCGAGCGGGAGGATGAAAAATCCAGTTTTTCCCACCTAAATCCGGAGAGTTGGCAGGTCTGCGTATTGTATGGTTATATTTAAGGTGTTATTTATATTATATATATTTTATCGTATTATTTATTATATTATTATTGTGTTTGATTACTGATTGAATGCTGTTGCTATTAATCATTCTTATGTGAATGAGTAATAGTGGAACAAATTTTCCATTATTTCTTATAGGGAAGTTTGATTCAAATAACAAGTGAACAAGTGATTCACACAGATTAATGAGCACGATAGTGGAACAAATTACGCTGATTAAGAAATATTACATTCTTATTATCACAAAAATGAGAAACTTTGCCTGGCTTTAATTTATACAAAAATTGCCACGTTTTTAAGACAAATTCAATTGGTCGAATGGTCGACGCGTTTCGGCTCTTCAATGGAGAGCCGTCATCAGGATCTCATGGTCAAAATTCACACGAATGAGCCGTGGAGGAGTGATGTTTACGCCTGGTCGTCCGAAGAGTTCGCCTTTGTATTTGCTGCATCCGAGTGGTCTTTTGATGGAAATTCTGGCAGAACATGCCAGAATTTCCTCGTTAATGATGGAAGAAACACGCCACCTATTTCGTCAGCTTGGATAGGCTTTATTAACCTCAGTCGTGACAAAACTTTCAACACTTTGCAACAGATGGCTCCCCAATTCGCATCCAAAGACCACTCGGACGCAGCAAATACAAAGGCGAACTCTTCAGACGACCAGGCGTAAACATCACTCCTCCACGACTCATTCGTGTGAATTCTGACCACGAGGTCCTGATGACGGCTCTCCATTGAAGAGCCGAAACGTGTCGACCATTCGACCAATTGAATTTATTTGTCTTAAAAAAGTGACAATTTTTGTATAAATTACATTCTTAATTATAAACAATGCCAGCATGGGTTGATCAAGTTCAAAATGAATGCAGGAAATATATTTCTTGAAATATGATTGTTCAACTCCATCTACTGGTGAGCAAATAATGTAGAAAGATGCCTTGGGACAGGGGTCTTTAACCTCTCATTCACGGCGAGGGACATTGAAACTTGGTTCCGCGGACTATCAATTCATGTAGTTTAGTGACATTTTAAAAGAAGGGCCGATGAGAAGGCCCAAGTTAAACAGAAATGAGAATAATTGAAGACTATTATTTATTTTGAAATTATTTCTTTTGTAAATTATCAATTTTGATTAGTTCTGAAATAATTTTTTTTCACTTATTATTCTGAAAAAAGTTTTTGTTAATTACCGATTAAATTAATAAATTCTGATTTTGGTCTGAAACCACTTTAATTATTCTGTAATTATTCATTTCGGTAATTCTGAAGTTATTTTCCTTCTCAAAATATATCTTTAAATCATTTCTTTCAATAATGATGCTGAAAAATTAGAAAGTGAAAAAATAAGTTTAGAAATTTGCTTAAAAACTACCAGCTTGATGAAAATATATTTGATTAAAAAAATGTAAATGCTTTGTATGAAATATTCTTGGATACAATATTTAAATAGCGTTCCTTTTAGATGAAACACTAGAATTTAGAAAAAATGTAAAAAACAAAACGAATGGATTACATGAATTGAAGAGAAAATGATTAACATCAAAGAAGGACTCTACACAAGATTTAAATTAAATAATAAAGAATTTGAGATGGAATATAAAAATTATGTTACTTAAATATTGAAAGAACTCAAGATAACTAAAGAAAAATATTTCTACAATAAATTCTGTAACTGCAACAATGATAAAAAAAAACAATGGAAAATTCTAAATAGAGTATATGATAATAATTATAGTATATATAATAAATACAAATACTGGATCTGTGTGCAAAAAGAAACCTGTTAATAAAACCATTGAAATAATAACCGAAGAAATTAATGATTATTTCATCAATGCAGCTAAAAATGAAATAAATGAACGTAACATTGATTATAACGATTTTCCTCAATGGTTTGTATATAATCAAGTGAACTCTATTTTACAGGGGTAGAAAATCTGCTACAATTTTAACAATTTATCCTCGTTTGCTACATTCCGCTACAAAAATGCAGAAATTCTTCAATTCTACACATCTTGCACCAAAAACAAAATTTTCCCTTAAGAAACTTTGAAGTTATGTCACAATAGAAGCGACTTTTCGATGACGTCATTTCTCCTTCCCACAATTTTATTGAGCTTGAGGGCCCTTCCCCAAGATTCAGCGTCTAGGCTTCAGACAAAAAAATGAATAAAATGGGGTCAAACTAAGTGAACTGCAGCTCATCCACAGAACAACAAAAATCCTTCAATCGCTGTTTCCAGCTATTTTTTTCCAAAAAAAAGTAGACTCTGTTGATTCATTTTCACAAAAAATTTGATCCGAGTACATCTATTTTCACTCCCTATTTTTTATTGATTTGTGAATGCTCTATGTATTTTATTTTCCAGCACGTTTAACAAATTTTCAGGCTCTTGTTTTGCTTCCAAGTTTTCTATTATTCATTTTCTACTATTCATTCTTTTGATATGCCATTTCCTTTTACGGCATTCACAGGCATATTTAGTGTTCAATGGAAAATGGTTTCCAGTTGCGCATTAATTAAAATTACTTTGTCTAGACCAGTGATTTCCAACATGGGCACTAGCACCCCCTGGGGTGATGGAATGTTTCAGGGGGACGATAGAAGATACAGGTATAACATAGGATCCTATGGATTACATTGCATCGGAGGGCGATGGGACAAAAAAGGTTGGGAAAACTATGGTCGTGGCTGGTTTGAAAGGTATTTGATGTAAGATTCCAGCAAAACTTATTTAGGCAGACAAGCAGAGGTTCACAAAACTTTTCTTTGGATATGTGGTAGACACTCTGATAATGAAAATAATAAGATAACACAAGCCAGTATCCCTCACAGCTACAGTGACCATTTTTGTTGTATTCCGCATACCAGGGCTAATTGTATTGGGATCTACAGTTTATAGCCGATTCCAAAACAGACACAGTTGCAGAGGACGGCAATCGCCCCTTCCAAGATCTGAATACTATGAGAAACATTGATTTATATCATAAAATACAAGATCATCTAACACTGTGTTTCTCAACCTGGGGCCTTATGGCCCCTTTGTGGTCCTGGGATATTCTTAGGGGGCCACGAGTGAAAATCAGATGAAAGGGGGGAATCATGACAAGTGGTGAAGGGGCCCCACAGAGAAATATAAAGAAATAAAATTTTCAAGTAAAATATGTTGGGGGAAAAAGTGTGACTAAACTTTCAGAATCCAGCAGAGCTGTCCATGAAGCAGGAGCCATCTAAATACAAATACAACAACAGGCAAAATGCCCAATGAGGTGACTGAGAAAAAGTAATGTCATATTTCTCTCTTTTTTTGTGAACCAAAGAGAGTAGCAAGATAAGCAGCTCCTCCCTTCAACTTCACTCGCAAAGACAACAGCAAGTAAACCAGGCAACTTTATTTACAGAGCAACTCGAATAGCAGCACGTACAACCTCAAGCGAGTAACTGATAAACTCGCCAACTATAATTTAGCCTTAACAACTCTCCTTCATAAATGCATACAATAACGTTTTTTTTAATTTATATTATTTTTTATTTTTCTACCATGCTTTCAGAATCAATTCACGCAAATAATAATGAAGTAGAACCTCAATCATCTAACCCAGCGATGGGCAAATTACTAAAATTTAATTTTTCTCAATGTTTTCCAGTTGGCATCAGGAATGGTATAATTTAATTCAAATCTATGTGGGCATGGCTTGGGGTGCTCATGGAGGCCTTTCATGGTCACTTATAGCACTATCATTTTTGAGTAAATATGTATAAGCTGTTTTGATTACGTAAAGGGGCACCCCCAGAATTTTGCCTGGGGAACCATGATAGTGAGACACCAATGCATAGAACCCCCAAAAGAAGGAAGTTCACTGAGCTCCAGCCCATGGTAAGGTGCAGACCAATAATACTGTGTTGGTAGGGGTGATTTATTGTGTAGGTTCATTGGATGGTCCAGCATTTTGCACATACCTATTATTCCCATATAATTTGTCCCATAAGAAAGGTGGCAATCTCCCCCCCCCCCCCCCCCCCACTTAGATTGATCTTATCTATACATTTTTTGTTCATTATAAATTTAGCTTGGATTAAACTAAATTCAGTAAGTAGAATGTGTTACGCTCCTTCATGAGGGTAGGAGGCCCTAGATAAGACCGGGGGGGGGGGGGGCACGAGAAGAAAATGTGGTTCAAAGTGGGACATAAGCTAAAAAAGGTTGAGAACCACTGATCTAACAAACCTATGAAACAAATCATTCTGGACCTGTCTTTTTTTTTAATGGTCACCATATGCAGGCTAATTGCTTTGAGATAAAGCAGTTATACCGACAGCTATAGGGGCTTCCACATCTAGGAATGTGGTTTGCCTAGGTCGTTATTTTCTATGCACACCCGGGTCACAATTTTTTATGGGTCCCTTTATTAAAAAAAATGAAAAATAGCCTTTGTGCAATCATGTGAAGGAGCAGGGAAGGCTTGAGACAAAATTCTCACCTGTGCAAGACATCATTTTGGTGCCTTTTTGGCATATAAGCCGCACGAGTAAAATTATCTGGGGGAAATTTGTAGATTTTTGTATATGCCATGAGTATAATATGGTGAGAGATAACATAGATAGTTTAGTCATTAAAGCTCTTATCCTGGGCTTTATATTCACTTCATAAACTTACACACATTTATTGTGTACTATCTGAGTTGTGTTCCAGCTAGATGAAATGAATCGGAAATTACAATGGTTTCTGAAAATTATTCTATCCAATACAGTCATAGTTTGAAATTTGCAGAAAATTTTTTCATTTTCATTCTCATATTTGATTTGGAAGATAGATGGCAACACTTACATGAATTATTTTTCATTCCTTTGAAACCAACCACGACCATGGTCTAGACCAGTGATTCCCAATGGGGCGATGGAATGTTCCTTTAGAACCTATGGGTTAGATAGCGTTGGGGGCGATGCTCAGTTGGGAATCATTGGTCTAGACAAAGTAATTTTAATTAATGCTCATCTGGAAACCATTTCCCATTGAACACTAAACATGCTGGTGAATGACGTAAAAGGAAATGGCATATCAAGAGAATTGTAAGGTTCAAGAGAAAAGAAGTTGGAAAAAGGCCGAGAAGAGACACAAGTCGCGAGAAAAGAAAATGGAATGAATTGAGACATACGAAAACAGGAGATGAGTGTGAAGTTTTGTACCGAAGAGACATGACGGTTTTGTTGGGGATGTTCAATAATAAACGAAATAAAGTGTTGTTCTCTTCTTTTGTGCGTGTGTGGGAGTCTAGAACCCAGTTATTTCGCCCTGAAATCATAGTAGAAGTACAGCCGAGGACCTACGACCGATAAGAAGAAGTCGGGGGAAAAGTTTACTGGCGCAGTCAACAGGATAGGATCGTGGTTTCAACGACTCAAGACTGTGAGCTGAATTAGAAATTACAAGAAGAGTGTCCTACTAGCCACAGTGGAACCACCCCGGTTGGTATAGAACAGTGGTTCTCAACCTTTTTTGACTCGCAGAGCCCTTTTTAGTAAAAAAAATTCTATGGCGGAGCCCTCATGGGGAAAATTTTTTAATTACTGATCAAAGACTTACTGATTTATTTTTACTATTTAAAAATAATTATAATTTTTTCAATTTTACTGTTTTTATTATTTTCCTTGAGCAGCCGCGGATCCCCTGAAGAGTGCACAAGGAACACCGGTTGAGAACCGCTGGTGTAGAAGGATAGCAGCAGTGTCGAGCTCCCATGCTGTTTTTTTCTCGTGAAGTCAACCTGACTACAGTGCTGAGAGGGGCAATCTTGCCTTAGGAAGAGAAGCAAGTATTGTGCAGTGGTATCGAGACGATAAATAAAGATGGCATATTTTGAGACCATGGCCACCAACTTGGGGGTAGAAGTCTGACCGAAGTTTAACTTAATGCAATTAGTGAGTGCCATATAGGAAGATGTCATCCATTCTTCCCCATCCCCACAACCTGTCAATCAACTGCCAGTGGGCAGAGTCAATTTTTGTTCAAAGTTTGAAGATTGAAAAGAAGGATAAAAAAAAAAACACTTTCTGAGTGGTATAGGAAGGCATATATATACAGAATGAGTGATAGGGAAAAAAAAGTTTTTTCTTTCTTGTTTTTATTTTTCTCAGTTTCGGAGGTAAAGCAATATCATCTCATAAAATCAGAAAAAAGTACTCTTGAAAATTGCCAATTTGTAGGTTTGATGATTTTCTCTGTGGCAGTTACGTCTATTAGGAAAATTTTGAAAATCGCTTAAAGGTTTAAAATTAAACAGCAGAATATTTGAGAACACATCATTTTGGATGAAAAGAGATTGCTGTGTTCTATCAGAGGTAGATCTTAATTTTCTGATATTTCTGTTGTTTTTGGAGTGGTAACATCAATTTGATGGTTAGGGATGTTATTCCTTCAATTGTAGGATTGTTTGAAAATGTTCCCCTCACCCCCAACTTTAACACGTGAAACCTAGTTAGGAACTTTTTTAACCATTACAAAGCAGAAATGACGAGATATCTTGCCTGATGATGCCTTGTATTTCGGCAATTCAGAGATATCTCGCTTACTTAAAACCCCCTTATTCCAACAAGATGTATAATGTTTTTTCCATGATCAAACATATTTTCCACCCTCCCCCAACCTGTCAGATCAACTTCCAGTGGGAGGAGTTAGCTTTTCTTCAAAGTTTGATAACAGAAGAAAAGAGAGGGTTTTCCCCTTTCCTTTGGGGTAATATAGGAATGTGCATACAGTAAGTATAAAAGAAAAAGATGGAGTATTTCTCTCTCTATCTTGGTTTTTCTGAGTCTTTGAGTTGAGGGAAAGAAACATTTTCACTTGCATGAAATCTGAAATATTCTTCCTGAAAAAAAAAGATGTTTGCAGAAGGTTTCATGATTTTCATTGTAGCAATTATAATGTAGATCGAGAAATTTTAAAAACTGTTTGAAGGGGTTAAAGAGGTTTTGGTTCCACTCCTTATTGTTTGTACATTTTCCCATTTTTTTTTCAAGATTAACAGAAAGATGTAATTTGTTTAGGAGCCTTCATGTGACCAATAGTGCACATGTTTATTGTATTAAATTTTTATCTTCAAACCATTGAACATATTTACGTCTTTAACAAAAATCTTGGGAAGAAAAATTAGATGCGTTTCATTTTTTGTTTCATAAAATCATTACTGTAACTTACATTTGATTAACCCTGGTGTTATATAAGTTTTTGTAATATAACATCTGAAATTGTTTAGTTCTTGTGAATACAATACTTTTAACAAGATTTATTTGAGAGAGTGGTATAACTGATGTTATTTGTAACATTCACAGGACAGTCAATGCAGCAAACATGTTCTGGAAAGAAGCTTATCTCTTAGTGTTATCGTATGTCCAGCAGAAAATGTTGCAGGACTATGGCTATATGCTGAAAGCAGAGACAAAATTTTAAGCTAAAATAGTGCCAAATAAGCATAATTATGTCATCACCTGATCTTCATGTATAAATGCCTTGTAAATTGTATAGATGTGATTCACTAAATAAATGTCAGTTCATTTTCTTTTTTTGTTTATCCTCACAATTTATGATGAAATCAGATTATAAATAATTTTTGAGCATTAGAGTGCCCACATACATTTTTTTTTAAGAGTCCTCTTGTCCACATTTGGATGAAATCTGTAGTTAAATTTGGGATGCAAGTGTTGGCTTTCTGGAAGTAGGAATCCAAGTATCAAGATACAATCAAGATGTTTACATAAAATAATTTGAAATATTGAACTTTTTACAAATGACTTTTAACAGCAGGTTCTAAATTTTGCCAACACCAAGTTTTAACACAATGAATTTGTATAAACAGTTATTTTATTTTTTGTATATGGCCCCTCAAAATTTTAAAAAACTGCACATCATTTGAAAATATTTTGTAATTGGAAGTATACTTCTAATGTCAAAGGCTACATAGATAGTCCTATAGAAAATATTCACAACACGAGGACAAATAACAATTTATAACACACTAACCTATGTTTCGGCACTCATGGGTGCTGTTCTCAAGGTGGAAAAACATGTTCTGTCCCTGCAAAAACCACCACCTTGTTTTTCCACCTTGATAACGGCACCCATGAGTGCCGAAACATAGGTTGGTGTGCTATAAATTGTTATTTGTCCTCATTACATTGTAAATATTTTCTATAGTTTTGGGCAAACTTATTCTTTTGATTAATAGATAGTCCTATAAAAAAATAAAAAAAATAAATAATTGGCTTGAATAAACTGCAAATTTTTGGCAATTAAATTATTGCATTTTTCATCGAGCAACAGAAATAAGATTTTGTTGCATGCAGAAAAAAAATCTATATCACTAACATTTTCAACATCATTTACTTTCCAGCATAAGAACTTGAAACATAGCATTGGTACAGGCTTTCACTGGCAATGATAGAAAACAAGAACTTACCAGGCTGTTTGTCCAGTCTTTTATTCATTTTTGTCGTTTCACTTGTAGTTATGGCAAGCACCTTCTTAGTTGAAAGTCAACACGGTCAAATAGCCTGTTAAGTTCTTGTATTATCAATAGCACTGGCTACTTTATTTAAGAATATAGCCAGTAGTAGATTACACAAAGAATAGTTAATAGGAATGGGAGTTTATAGCCATGCAAGCTCATTCAAGTACCAATGTTACTTTCATTCATGGTTTCAACCCTGAAAACTCTCATCCAAACACTATTCATTCACAATTTTTACAGTGAAAAGGCACAAAACAGAAATTAAATGAAATAATAATGGAGTTTATTATTTAGTTTTTCTTTGCCTGTTGAACTTGAATTTATTTCCAGACTTCTTGAACTTCTTACTTTTCCAGTCCCTACCCTTTACAAATTGATCCCGTTGCTTTTCCCAAGCCAGTTGTTTTGCGGCTGAAAAACAGGAAAAAAAAGTTGTTTTACAAATAAGTTTCATGCATACTCTTAAGATAAATTATCCTCAATCCTTAAATTGTTGCATATTCGATTATCTGTAAACTTCAATATACTGGTGTAGACTCATCCCAATTACATTGAATAATAGAGATTTTGCTGCAATTGTAATATCCAGTTTGTAAACTTGTTCATTCTTATATCAAAGTAATTTACCTGCATTATCATAATTAACAAATGCTTCAGTTGTCATAGAATCTTTTCCCTTGCCAATGTTTTCTTCTAAAATAACATCAAACTGCAACATATTTAAAAAATAATTATTATTCATATGTATGCTTTGGAAGAAACAAAATTATACATAATTAACTGGTGACAAAGCATGAACACAAGACAAGTGGATTTTGTAAAGTCAAATTACAGTAGACTCTCGCTAATTTGGCACATATCAGATCAGGGGAATTTCGTGTTTTGCTCTCAAATGCTCAAAAAAAAGCCTGCCTAAAAAACACTGGAATACTGGATGAGCCAGACCAGCGCATGGCCGGATTATTGAGAGTCTATTGTATTACCATATTCTCCTGGCATGCCTATATTGAGACATACCAGGTTTTTCAATGTAGGGGTCTGATTTGTTCCCTACATGCCGGGAAAAGCTTGGTTTAATAAGGATCACAGTACACATTCAGCCAATTCAATGGATTTTATAATAAATTTCCTAGAATCTGTGATTTGAATTTCCAGGCATGCTGGGAAATACGGTATTCCCTGCATGTCGGCTAATACGGAACAATATGGTATGTTGATTGTAGCAATAGCAAAGCCAATTCAACACACATTGTATGAAGGTGCTGAAATAATATTTTTTTATTCATATAAATTTACTTTATTTTTATATATTTATCATTATTACATTTTTAATCATTCATTAATGCAAGAACAGCTGTATCAATCGATTCCTTCTTTTCATGAAGGTTTCTATCACGGCATTTCTTTAATTTTGTCTTCACAGGTTTTACATAAACACTCATGCTGTGATTTTGTCAAAGTTAACAAAATTATGATGAAATCATGTGAGTATGATTAATAAATCTTTCATCTAATGATTGCGACACAAAGACTGAAATGAAGTGACCATGTTAAACAAATGAAAAGTTCTGACTTTAAAGGATTGCAGAATAAACTTTTAATAGAACTAATGCAGGGGAATCTGCATGTAAGTTTTCATACAAGCACATCTGTGTATAGATTGATTGAACTCTTAAAACGAGAAACTTGATAGATGTCTACTTACCTCATCATCATCAGCTATTTCATCATTATTCCTGTGGAAAAGATTGAAGGCACTATTTATTGATTCTCATACTATGATAATATTATACGGTAGAATTATCAAAAGAATATTTCAAATTTATCAGTGTGCCAGAGGTAAAGGGCACTATGTCCATTTTTGTCAATATTAAGATAATGCTATTCATTTGCAGTACTTTCTTTACACTAAGCAGAGGTACAAGACCTCTATGTAGTACTATAATTCCTATTTCAATAAATAACAGATATTTACTTTATAAAACAAGCGAGCTCTATAGAAAGACATTTAAATCTTGAAATTGACAAATATATGTTACGTTTTAATTAAGGTTGGGAATCAATAAAAAACTTCAATCAACTGATTAATCAAATTTTAATGCAATGTTTGATGAAACTATATATGCTCTAATATTAATTGATGCTATAAAAAATATATTTCATTCATATCGTGAGTCTATCTTCCAGATGTAAACAAATAAAGGAACAAATTGAGAAATTAGAGCTGCCCACTTGAAGCAATTTAATATGCTGATCACATTTGCCAAATCATGGAATATCTTCACTTGAATCTTGTCATATTTTTTAGAAAATAGGTTATTTTAAATTTATCATTGATTTCGATACTACTTTCAATCATACTGGTTTATTTCCTAGCAATCTGCCCAGATTGTACTTGGGGGGGGGGGGGGGGGGAAATTGATGCTTCCTGAATATGAAAACTACTACAAGATATACAGAAGACTGGATGTTGTGAAGATATTTATTATTTGAGATGTTAATTTTTTAAGGAAGGAAAAACTCATCTCTGCCTCTACCGGGAGTCGAACCCGGGTCCCTCGATTGCCGGACGAGTGCTCTGACCACTAAGCTACAGAGGAGATAGAGATTTTCCTTCGCTAGAGCGTATATATGCCGAACGGAACCGTGCAATGGACGGTGAAACCGATCAGCTAATAGCTCATGGACGACGAGCCACCAGAGGGCTATATATATGACATGAATGTCGCTCTCCACTTGTTAATACAAGATATACAAAAGACTGGATGTTGTCCATGAGCTATTAGCTGATCGGTTTCACCGTCCATTGCACGGTTCCGTTCGGCATATATACGCTCTAGCGAAGGAAAATCTCTATCTCCTCTGTAGCTTAGTGGTCAGAGCACTCGTCCGGCAATCGAGGGACCCGGGTTCGACTCCCGGTAGAGGTAGAGATGAGTTTTTTCCTTCCTTAAAAAATTAACATCTCAAATAATAAATATCTTCACAACATCCAGTCTTCTGTATATCTTGTATTAACAAGTGGAGAGCGACATTCATGTCATATGAAAACTACTGTTCACATTGGAGACAATAAATTTTGTTATTTTCTTCTTCATAAGACTTCTATCAAATTCGATTTGAAATTGAAATTGTCAGTTTTTGTTCAATCAAATTGTATTTCCCCATGCGAAAAATTTGATCGAAGTACTGAACTAATTTAAATATATGGCCACTTACCCAAAATGTTATACTTATTTATAAGACAACTAATTGATTATGCCAAAAAAAATCAAGTTAATTTACAAACTTTTGATTAAAATTGTAATCGAACTTTAATCAGATTGATTGAGTAGATTAACTCAACTGAAATTTTTAACTGCAATTAATAATTAATCTATTAACTGACTCGATTAATCAGACCATTCTAGTTTTAATGTATGATAACACATAAAACAGCAATGTGAAAAAGGGCTTGACAAATCAAAAAAAAAATTTTTAGGCACCAGTCAAGTTTATTAGGAGCTAAGAATGATTTCAATCTCAATAAAAACGGTCCTAAATACTGTTTTTCGATTTTTCCGGGTGTTCATATCCTTTTCCTATGTTAGAAAACAGACACACTGTCATGAAATCAGAAAAATTTTGTGTCATTCATAGACTCCAACCCTGATATAAACAGAGGTCACGATGCAAAGTTAGCTAAGCTAACCCATATTTTTATGATTTTAATCACACTGTCAATTATACAAAAACATATTATGGAATTTAACCCTTTACTTGCTTGCGACTGGAGTTAACAGTTTTAGTAAGTATTAGTGATGCCTTATATTTCCTTTATTATCCTGTATTTATCTCGAACAAATATGTTTGCCAAATATATATTTAATATCAAAAACTGCTTATGTTACTGTACCAGATGGGTCCCCCCCCCCAGTGCCGTCTTAACGCATGGGCCCACCCAGGCACTTCAAGAGAAGAGGAGCCTAAAAAAAGAGAGAAGTAGTAGAACTTTTCGAGAAATTGCCAGATAGGGTTCAGAAAAATCACTTGGCCAGGGGGCTCATGATGCTCGTAAGACAGCCCTGCTCGCGCCCATAGGCCTGATCAAAAAAAAAAAAAAAAAATTACAAAAAACAAATTGCGCAAAAAAATTTTTAATCAATGAAGGAAAATCCACCCTTCCCACTATTCTAGAGGGTGGATGGCCCCTCCTAAACGCCATGAATAACAAGGAAAAATTTATCTGTCCCGTAAAATACAGGACAATCTAGCGAACCTAAACAATAAATCGCCCCTCGCTGGATCTGCACCATATCTAAAATGTTTTCATGTTTTATTTTCGATGCAACCATATCGCAACAGCTTCACATCACATGGTCAGCACACAGCAACTGCATAAAGCTCTCATAGATCACAGTAACTAGCTGATACCCGGCGACGTTTCCCGCCCCGTAAAAAATGCATATATGTATAGCTTATTAATTATTTCTTAATCAAAAAAAATTCTGCATTAAGTAAGAAAAAATTACTTTCATTTTTAAATATTTTAATTAAAAACTTCAGACAATTGCTTGAGGATACACAATACTTTTGTTTGTCCATCTGGTGTGTAGATGTACAAACTTTTAGGATTACCAACACGCGAACAGGCGACGAAAAGATGTCCGTGTGAAAAACAGGGCTCAAGTAGGTTGATACCTGCCCCTGCTAACGACTGATCTTGCGCTCTGTTGATTGTCATGGCAAAAGCTAAACGAATCGGGAACTGTAATCGCTTGAAAGTGAATGGCATTTCTTCGGTGATAATTGGGATACGTGGAATGAAGACTTCTTTTTTCTTTGTCACATCCAGTTAGAATCGTTGCTTCAATGATGTAATTGTGCAATTTCTTCACGCAGAGTCAGGTGCCATCACAGAGTCTCGGGGTCTCCAAATTTCTTAAAAGCATTATAGGTGCTCCGACTTTGAGGGTCAAGTTGTGTGGTGGCACACCGGGAATATCCACAGATACAGCACCGTCTGCGCTGTGTCTGTGACAGTGTCAACCGATTTGTAAGATGTGGAGTCTCCCGGAATAATTTTTAGGATTTTTTTCGTTGATCTTGTTCACACTGTCATTTTTCGGTGCCAGAATCGCTCACTCATGGTTTCGGTGATTTTGTTCAATGTTTGGGAAGACTTTGTCTGCAAGTTCTTAAACTGAGTTTAACAACTGGCAGAATTCATTTGGGAACATAATTTGTCCAGTGCTTGGGTCTACGGGAATTCTTCCATTGCCAAGTTTGATCAACTGATGTGAAAATGTGCTGAGTCATTTTGCAGTTGAACTCGCATGTTGGTGGATAATGATAACTTTTTAACTTCGTACCAGAGTTTTTTAAATTGAAACTATACCTATACGATGGGCGGTTGATGAGATAAAGGCCGCATTATCACTTACAGGATACCCTGTATATAGGCTAGCAGAAATACCTGGCGCTCTTCCCGGGTTTTCTTCAATTACTGAGAGGATTGGAAAACTTACAAACCGTTATAAAGGAATAAATTGTTATAATGACAGAATTAAAGGTGTGACAAACCATTGTAAAAGCATATATACACGTCTGAAACGCATTGTTGGAAACCACGGTAACCAAAGTAAACGTTCCGAAAGCAATTGTTGAGGCCCAAAAACATTGTTGCCCGACAGTTTTTTGCCCATTTGGGGCATTTGCCCAGGTCTGACGAACTTTTAAAGTAGCCTACGGCTCAATCCCGGTCCTGTTTGGTATATATGCAAAATCTGGCAACGATCGGCCTAAAACTGTAGATTTGTATAAAGAGCATACATACATACATACATACATACATACATACATACATACTTTCACATTTATATATAAGATATCAAAAACTGCTTATGTTACTGTACCAGATGGGTCCCCCCCCCCAGTGCCGTCTTAACGCATGGGCCCACCCAGGCACCTCAAGAGAAGAGGAGCCTAAAAAAAGAGAGAAGTAGTAGAACTTTTCGAGAAATTGCCAGATAGGGTTCAGAAAAATCACTTGGCCAGGGGGCTCATGATGCTCGTAAGACAGCCCTGCTCGCGCCCATAGGCCTGATCAAAAAAAAAAAAAAAAAATTACAAAAAACAAATTGCGCAAAAAAATTTTTAATCAATGAAGGAAAATCCACCCTTCCCACTATTCTAGAGGGTGGATGGCCCCTCCTAAACGCCATGAATAACAAGGAAAAATTTATCTGTCCCGTAAAATACAGGACAATCTAGCGAACCTAAACAATAAATCGCCCCTCGCTGGATCTGCACCATATCTAAAATGTTTTCATGTTTTATTTTCGATGCAACCATATCGCAACAGCTTCACATCACATGGTCAGCACACAGCAACTGCATAAAGCTCTCATAGATCACAGTAACTAGTATAATTTATGACAATAGCAGTCGTAACGCAAAGCAGAATCCAAACCCACGCCAAATCAAACAAACATTTCGAAGCATGAGTGATTATGACAGTGTGAAGGAACTGCAATGAAAGGGGGTGGAATAAGTCTACATATAAGCTGAATCTATCTCTGGTGAGCAAGAAATTTGCATGAGCTGGCAAACTGGTTTTCAAAAAATTGCAGGTAAAAAAAATCAGTTTTTAGGTTGCTGTCAGACAAGCACATTATCACCATTCATCAAAGTTGATGGAATGCATATGTTTTCATTCAACTGAGCACAACAATTTTTTATGGAGAAACCAGTTCCATAATAGAAAAAAAAATGCTCACTCATCAAGTCCTGTGTAATTTTTGCCATCTTGAATAGTCTGGGAATTCTTCATTTTCAAAGTGTACGGCGAAAATGGCATACCTGCAGTTAATGCTTGTAAGCTGCTGCGGTAGTCGAGTGGTCATAGTGACGGACTCGAATCGCAGGGATCCAGGTTCAAACCTTACCGTTGCCACAGTGGTGGTCGGCTGAGGTTGGTTTTCTGCGGTTCCCAACTTCAAGGCGTAAATGCGAGCCTATCTCCCCGTTAAAAAGTTGTGCCACAGAGAGTAACAGGCCCACAACGTTACAATTATTCATTCATTACACTTCACTCACTATGAGTTAAGAAAAACTCATAGTTTAAAAAATTGATGGCAGCACTACACATAACAAGCATTACACAGAAACAAACTTCATGGAAGGTTCACTATACATACACACACACACACACAATCCAACATATACCAATTTGTTAGAAGTTCCGCAGAGGAATATTGACGCAGTGCATGTCTGGTTTAGTAATAGTAGTTGTTAATGCTTGTAATCTTGTCATTTTTCCACCAAAACCGAGAGAAAAATCCAATTTTTGTCAAACATCTAGAGAAATTTATAATAATTCTTGAAAGCAGGAGGAAGGGTGAAAAAGCCAGTCTTCTGCCTAAATCTGAAGAGTTGGCAGGTCTGCTGTCCCAAATTAATATCATGAAAAGAATTCCAGTGCTATAGGGGAAAAAAGCCATGAAAATTATAACTTACCTTTGTTTTTTCTTTGCTCTTTTTGGTGACTTAGACATGTCTAAAAATAAAAAATGTAGAATAAGAGCACTTACAAATAAAAAGCCTAGATAATACTCAAAACAGAAAATAGGCCGGGATTACACTATGAAGTTTTATAAAACACCAACATAACTTTCTTCAAAAATGTGAATTACAAAAAAAAAACTCACCTTCATTAATGAAATCGCCCTCATCTCCATTTTCTGAAATTTCTTCGAAGTCACTGATGTCCCTGAAAGCATCCTGGAACTCTGCATCGTTTTCAAAATCTAGATTTCCTTCGAAATCACTATCATCCTCAGATTCAGATTCTCCCTTTTTGGTATTATTTTTCTTTTTCTTAGAACTATTGAGTGAGAGCTCTTTTGCAAAATTTAATTCATCATCCCCTTCACCATCGGGACCAATCTTGAAAATATAATAAAACAAATACAAAAAATGATAAGAAAACAAGAAAATAAAAATTTTCAAATAAAATTGATGAAATTACCAGCCTATCAATTCCTTAGACATACTGATAAACAGTTTTACACAAATGAAGCTGAAAAACTTTTATATTATATATTTAGGTCACTAAATATAGAAGTTGTTGCGATAGTTTTTGCTACAAAAGCACCAAAAAAATGTCAATTTGTGCAATGAAGATTACAATCATATATTTTTTTCCATCAAAGGATATTAATCAGTTCTCCTTTCTTTTAAAAAAACTACTTTCAATTGGTGCTTTAAAACACAATTTGGACCAGGGCCTGACAAAAAAAAATTTAGGAACCAATCAAATTTCATGGGAATCAAACTTTTTTACTCATAAAAACCCTAAAATAATGTATTTCCCAACTTCTCCAGGACACAGGGACACCTTCCTATGCTAGCAGACATGCTGACATCATTTTTTAAAATTTTGTGCAGGGTCCTGAGACTTCCATTCAGTTATTGAACAAACAAAAATTTCAAAGTCAATGCTAATTTTTTTAGTCACCACGGCAACCTGTGACTAGCATTTAAGACACTACAAAAACAATATTTAGTTATTTCACTAGAATTTATCACACAATAAGAGAGATTGTGGATATTGAAAAAGAAAAAATATATTCAACACAAACAGTCGTTGATTATCTATAACAAGACGTTATAACAGTGACAAGCAAAATAAAGAACTTTACGATGTTGCTATAGTTTCAACATTCTCAGAGGGGAGTTGAAAGTACAAACATTTTCATCAATCAAATAATCTTATGATGTTTGTTAAGAAACTCAAAACTTGGTTTTGGTAGATCTCACCAAAATTTAAAAAACAACTGAAGAAATAGAAATTACAGGATACTGAGTTATCTTCAACAATATGAAAACCTACTAGATTATCAAAATTGCAGATTATGTTAAATTTTGTGTAAATTTTAATAAAATCTCGAAGCTTCCATCAGATTATCTAAAAAATTCCTACCATTAGTGAGTGAAACTACGAAATATTTTATTTCACTAACTCTTACCCAACTGAAATTTGATATCTCAAAAAAAATTTATCTCTCATTTATATATATAAAATAGGTTTTCTGTCTGTCTGCCTGTATGTTTTCTATACAAATGTACAATTTTAGATCAATCGGCGAAAAATTTTGTATATATATGCGAAACCAGGGGGTGTACCACCTTCTGATTCTTAATAACCAATCATCCATACGTAAGAATCGGTTCGTAAGAATCACGTTAAGAATCGAGCTCCGAATGCAACCACGATGTGATTGTTAAAAGTTATTCTTAAGGTCACGTGACGATGGACAGGCCGATAAATTTCCCTTTTGGGGAATTTCGCCATTGGTCAATCAGCGCCCAGCTAAAAATTAACAACAGCTTGTTGTTGACAAGATAAGGAGGAAAAGAAATTTTAGAGCGACGCTAGCCTGAAAAAATGGCGGAGATTATTTCAGCAAATGTGAATACGGTTTTGAAGAAATGACATAATATTTTTTTAACATGTTACAGTAAAAAACAAACATATCCATACTTAATCATCCGATATGATTCGAATCAAAGATTCATCCCACGTTCCCTGGGATGGATCGGCCCTGGATGGATCCCTGCCACCCTCCATGAAGAGGGGCTATGCTATATATGTTATGGTGAAAGTGATAAAGAGCTGCGGTTATTATATAAATAATCACCGGCCATTTCGGTAAGTTTGATAAATTTTGCTCATATACCGTGAATCTATCACATTTGTAGGTCATTATGCATAATTGTCAAACCATGGTTAATGCGATTAATGAATCATCGTTGTGTTTACATTATGTATGTAAGTGAAGCTAACATTACAAGACTAATAATAATTTTTTATAATATGCTTCATGTTTCTTTAAATTAATTGTCATGGCGAAATGAACGTGGTACTGTACATGTATTGCATAGCTGCTTCGTGGCCAAATAAAAATAATATATAGTGATCAGATAATACACCAATATTAAAAATGGTCATCGCTTCTGTAATGTTGGCTTTTTCACGTACACCAAAGTATGTGAAAAAAACAAACGCAGCAGCAGGTTAATAATGATTTTTAATTTATGTACAATTATATTTCGGCCGATTAAAGCTTTATCTCACATATTTTGTGGGCGAAATTCAATTTTCTCTCAAGTTTTAAACTAATAAAAAATTTCAAATCATATATGATTTGAATTTAATAATTCCATAATATGAGTTATATTAAGTTCCCATAATATGAAAAAAATTGTGTTTACGACTCATCGATCATGATATTTATGGATTGAAAATTTGAGAATTATGCATAATCACTGGTAAATGTGATAAATGTAGCAAAATTTATCAAACTTTATTGAAATAATCCGATATTTTATCACTATTATCAACATATATGTGCTGTATATAGACTCTAAAACTGTTTTCAACTCTCCCACACAACCTTCAGATAACTTTTCGATAACTTAAAAAGTCTGACGAATTTCTTATTTTGAAATAAAAATGCATTGTTAATTTTTTTTTCATTTTTTAAAATATGAATCATAGAAAACTTCTATTAAAGAAAGAATTTAAGTTATCTCGCATAGAAGAAAAAAAATGTTTACTAAGAATCAAGATAAGAAGTGGGTAGCCTTGGTTCTTAACTCGATTCTTAACTATGGAACAAAAACGATTCTTAGTTAAGAATGTGGTAGCAAAGTTCTCTCTTGTTTCTTAACTAAAGATCAAATCCATAGTTAAGAAGAGGATTCTTATTAAGAATCAGAAGGTGGTACATCCCCAGGCACGACTTGAAGGATAGGCTACTTTAAAAGTTTGTCAGAGCTGGACAAATGCCTGAAATGGGCAAAAAACTGTCGGCAACAATGGTTCATGATCCTCTATAAAGACTTTAGGAATGTTTACTTTGGTTACCATGGTTCCTTAATAAATGATTTTCAGACACATATATCTTTACAATGGTTTGTAACTTCTTTAATGCTACCAGTATTATGTATAGTAGGTGTTGAGGAGATATGATCGAAGTGTTCAAAATTTTCAATAGGATGGACCATGAACTTTTAGCACACCGCCAATCGACTGCTTTTACAAGGGAACACCAGTATCGATTGGTGAGGGACAATGCAAGGTTATGGTGTCGCAGGGAATTTTTCTCCAATAGGGTTGTTAATAAATGAAATAGCTTACCCCCGGAGGTAGTAAATTGTAACACAATTGACACAGTTAAAAAGCAATACGATAAACATGTTGGGGTAAATCGAGAAAATATCCATTCTTAGAATAAGATAACCACAATATTCTTTATGGGCATTGTATCATGTGTATATATTGTTTATAATTTTTATTAATTGCATTTTTAATTGGGTTGCTGTATTTTTGAAATATATGACATCCATATTTTTATGGGCATCTTTTTCTCAGCCACCTCGTTGGGCATTTTGCCTGTTGGGGCCTTGTACTTGTATTTGTATAATAGTTTAGTCCTTTATAATGATTTTTCAATCCTCTCAATATTTGAAGAAAACCCAGGCAGCACCGGGTATTATAGCACAGTGTAACATATTGTTGATAAATCATGCAAAAGATTTATAATAGAAAGATTTTTTTTTAAGAAACTATAAATTCACCTGATTTAGTAGATTATCAAACTCATCATCACCCACACTCTCAACATCAGATTCATCTCGCCTATCTGATCTTTTTTCGCAAACATGCTGCTTCAAGTAACTGTATATGAATCTCTCTTCAACTGGAACTTTATCCTCCCTTTGTTTTATGTACAAGTCACTATTCATTGAAACTGGTTGAGATTCCTGTTTTGGGAAAAAGCGTTTTCCAAACACTTTCCTATGGGCATCTGAGATAGCAGAAGGGGACTGCTTTTTTGGATTTCTGTACACAAACCTATCCAAGAATCGAATCAGAGCAAAGTCCCGAAGAGGATCCCCGCTGTAGTTTATTTCGTTCTCATCGAAAACTTCTTGTGCAAATAATGATACAGATGGATGGAAACTGCTTTTCAAGAACCTCAATTCCCACAGTTCGGCATATTCTGCGCCACAGTGAGATGGATTACGATTCTGGGGATCGTATTTCCTTTTCCCTTTTGTAATCCTATAATCTTTGTGAACCCAAGACGGAATTTTTGGTGGGGCTGCATTTTTGGCCATTGCATCAGAGACTGGTCGATCATCATCATCTTCATTCTAAACATATATTTTTTTAAAAGAAAAAGCAAACAGAAATATATGAAAATCAAGTCAGATGAATAAAGAAATAAATGAGTGACATTTATTATACTAAGACATTTCAGTTAAAAATCATAATCATAACAATTGGGAAACTTTTTATATTGATGAAAATAAAGCTTGAAAATACACAGTTTGTGCTCTCATCACTCATAGGCAATGAGCTTAATATAGGCTACTCCAATCACTTATCAATGATATTTCTGTGATGCAGATAAAGAAAGAAAAATTTTCTCTATCGTGAAGGAATGGGTATAAGGTGGCTTGTTCAAATTTTCATGAATTCTCCTTCAATTTCTATCCAACTCAATATTGAAATAACTTTTTTAATTTAATTTTTTTTCAGATGCTTTTTGAATAATTTAAAGTTGAAAGGTGGAAAAACTTAATTTTGATACGAGTGAGCATGAATGGTTGGAAAAAATCATACAAGATGTGACAGACCTTGCTTCAACCAAGCTATTTAAAAGTACCTAAAAGTTTGAAAAACAATGTATGTTATTGACACATAATGAATATTTGTTTTACACCTCAGCACGTCTTGAACAAACTTTGCTATCATTCTGCCTATTGAACAACAAAATGACGAAATTTCAGACAGACAAGAACCCTGGATCACATATAGTTGACTTTCGATAATGTATGAGTACTTATTCCTTTGAAAAAAGCACATTATATCAACATTTATGAAAGAATTTTATTTGCCTTTTCCCTGGGTTAACAATTGAGATGATCTTGATCCATAAAAAACGTCATAATGTGCTGCATGAATCCCCCACGACTTGGATGAACAGTAAGCTATTTCAGAAATGACTTGTCAGTAAGAAAAAAATTGCACAATGCAAATTATGAAAATTTTAATGTTTATTGATAACTGAATGATTATTCTAACCTTGCTCAGTCAAAGTACATTATGATTGTGTATAACCATTTGCTGTGACTTCTGTTGGTCAACCAACAAATCAAGGTATAATTCGAGATAAAGTTTATCACTGGTATCAATAAGAGTACAGGCAGTATTAAAATAATAAATTCTCACATGTCAATGAAATAAGACTTTCTGATACACCACACATAGTTAGCAAAGATTGGAAACAAGTTTTCTAACAAATGATAAGGAATTTTCATAAATCAGGCTTGAGAATAGTCAAAAACTACAGCAATGCAGATTCTAAAATAATGTAGCAGCTAAAGATCCTTTATTGGTCGCATGTAAATGCTGATGATAAAGTTACACTATATGGTCAATTTAAGGATTCAGTATTGATAAATTTGATAATTTGAACTTTTTTGGTGTTTCCCTGAACTTTGAATTCACCAAGTTTAACCATATACAGGGTGTTGCCTTGAAGTGGTGACAAACTCAGAGGGGTGATATTAGGCACTAAGAAGAACAAAAACTGCCATGGAACATGGTATCACAAACCATGTTCAATGTTTAGTTGGTGGAAACTGCAAAAATACTTATGAAGGGTGTGATGTTGAGTGGGACAAAAAAGGACAATAATAAGTAGTAAAAACATTCATTTCACAGCATAATTATAACACAGCCTGTGGTGTACAAAATAAATTACAATAATAAGTACAAAAAGTAATTTAATTGACAGCGTGATTACAATACAGTCTATGCAGCACAGTTCAATGTCAGAAAGTAGATGAAGAGAAATGATTACAGGAGTTGTTTGAAGTCATTATTGTACTTTATTTTGTACATAAACAAAAGGTGAAAATTCATAAAAATACACTGAAACACAAAAAGTGCTATGGATTCAAAATCACACTGCATATTAGAAGCAAGACCATGATACAAATTCATTTTTGTCATTAACAATACAAATACAAGGCCACAACAAGCAAAATGCCCAACGAGGTGGCTGAAAAAAAGATGCCCATAACAAATATGGATGTTATATATTTCTAAAATACAGCAACCCAATTAAAAATATAATTACAAAAACTGCAAACAATATATATACATGATAAAAAATTATACAATGCCCATAAAATGTATTTATGGTTGTCTAATTTTGTCGAATTGGAATAAATTTTGGATGAATTTTTTTAATTCACACCTCCTTATCATAGCTGGTGAATGGAACTTGCCCAGAATTGACTGGCACAAATTGGAGTTCCTCTCGGGTAACCATTTTATTAATAATAGAGTTATTTTTCTTTTCTTTAAGTTTAATCTTGTTCAAACTATTCTAGAACCAACAAGAATATTGAACTACTCTAGCTCTACATTATACCTAATTGCTGTTTCAAATAAAATCCTGGTTTCCAATTTCTCAGTTTTTCATGGAATTTCAGACCACAGCCTTTAGTAAATTTTTCTCTCTATCACCCCTCCCTTCCTTTGAACACTATGCAAAAGTCAATTTTAACAAGGCCATCTTTCCCCTTTTGCAAAATATCCTTCACACCCATTTCCCTGATTTCGTTTCATCATCTTCCTCAAATGATGTTCATATTCTCTAGAGTAAATTCAAAACTGTTATCGAGAAATGCAAAATACCTCTGTTCCCATCAAAAATACCTCTTCAAAATATATCTTTAACCCCTGGATCAATCATAATATTATCCATTTAAAAAGAAAAATTCGCAGAAATGTCTCCAAAATTAAAATCAATAACTCCCTTTCTTTCAGAAATAAGATCTCAACCTCCACGCGTGACCTTAAAGATCGCATCCTCTTTCTTCGCCCTAAATCAGCTGGCCCATCTTCCCTTAAAATTTATAACATCGACTTTACTTCTCAGCTTGATATCACCACAGAATTTAATTGGGCTTTTTCATCAGTTTTTTCCTCTGACCCCCCACTCCCTCTCAGTATTCCTTTTCCAATTCATTATCCAACACTAGTTCTATCCTCTTCTCTAAAGCAGGCCTTCTGAACCTTTTAAAAAAACTAAAACCCCACTCCACTGGCCCCGATGGGATCCCAAATCATATTCTCAAATTTTGCGCTGATAAAATTTCTAATTATCTTTTAATTATCTTCAACATCTCATTAAACTCAATCTTGCCATCTGGAAAAATTAATAAGATTATCCCAATTCATAAATCAGGTTCTCTTTTAAATCCCCTTAATTTCAGACCGGTCGCTATCACCTCTACTTGCTGCAAGCTTTTTGAGCACATAATTGCCAAGGAAATCCACTCACATCTTGATTTAATAAACTTCCTTTTCTCAAATCAACACCGCTTTCAACCAATTTTATCAGTAACTACCCAATGAGCTCTTTTCGTACATGATTTATCAAGCAGTATTGTGGCATCATCGCAATCATGCAAATGAAACTCAACTCATGATGTCATGCTACCAGATATACAAAAGGCGATGTGCTGATTCAGTTTTTCTCTTGTTCTTTATTTCACTCACTATATACTAAGTTGTTCCTGTTAATCGTTACTTCTCTGTTCATGTTATCGGCTGATTAAAAAAATGTTATAAAAATATTTATTTAGTTGAGTGTTGATTTCGCGCAACTACAAGTATAGACAAAAACGTTCAAACTGATGTAATTTTCTTGGATATCTCTAAAGCTTTTGATAGGGTGCCCCACAATAAACGTCTACTTAAACTCCAAAACCTTGGCCTATCTGTTCAACTGCTTAAATGGGTGGAAGCCTTCCTTACCAACCGCAGTCAGTTTGTCTCCTTCAAGGGCCAGAACTCTCCAAGTTGAGTCTGGCATGCCCCCAGGGTTCAGTCCTCTTGCCGTTATTGTTTTTGATTTATATTAACGATCTCCCAAATTCCAAAAATTGCCATATCAGACTATTTGCAGATGATTGCATCATCTACAAAACAGTGCACAACGAATCTGACCAAGCCTCTCTCCAAAATAACCTCAACATTGTCTCTGAATGATGCTCGTCCTGGCAATTGTCTCTTAATTCTTCAAAATTAGTTTTTCTGAAAATTACTTGCAAAAGACTTTCCCCTCGATTCTTCTTACACTATCAATAACTCCTTAATCACAGAAGTTTCTAATTATAAATATCTGGGTGTAATTATTTCTGTCGACCCCCATTGGAATCTCCATGTTGATTACGTCTTTCATAAGTGTCTCCAAAAACTCTTTTTTTCTTCGTCAGAACCACAAAAACTCCACCCGTCACCTCAGACATCTCTGCTTCAAACCTACATCCTTCCTGTACTCTCATATTCCTGTGAAATCTGAGACCATCATACTCTCTCCAATATAGACAAATTAGAAGCTATTCAAAATAAATCTGCCCACTTCATTCTTAACTGTTGGTCATCCTCTGCCTCTGAACTCAAGTGCCAACTCAATACGCAACCGCTTTTTGCCCATAGATATATCTCTTGATTATCTTTACTTTTCAAAATCCTTCATGGCCATTTTCATATCGACACTTCAAATTATCTAACTCCAGCTTCATACTTTTCAAAAGGAATTAACTATTCACAAAAATTGAAACCATTCTTTGAATCCACACATTGTTTCAAATTTAGTTTCTTTCCTTGAACAATAACCAGGTGGAACAACCTCCCATTAAACATTATTGATTGTACAATAGTTTCTGATTTCCTTTGTAACATCAATCGTCTCTGTCGAACTTCACCACTGCATTCCCTTGTATAGGCCTCGGCCAAGAAATATTGAATAAATAAATAATTCTAAGTATGGATAGCTTCTTGATTACCCCAATATGTTTATCGTATTCCTTTTTGAACATGACAATTGTGTTAACATTTACTACCCCCGGCGTAAGCTATTCCATTTATTGACAACCCTATCAAAAAAGTTTTTTGTGGCATCATAACCTAGAATTGTCTCTTACCAATCAATACTGGTGAAAATAGAAAACAAATGAAAAATTATGTGGCTTCAGGTCAAGCAAATATAAGAATTGAACTCAAAATAACATACATCAGTGATATCTTCAAAATGTTCATCACTTTCACTATCAGAATCAACTGGGTCTTTGATGGTTTCCAGTAAATCTGGATGAGTCTTCAACAAATTGGAAATTAACATCAGAATTCCACACTGTAAAGTTGGTGCTTGATACAAGGCAATCTATTAAAAAGATAAAGGTAGGTGAAACATTACAAAAACTTGAATGACAGAACAATCATAAACAAAATACTATTTTAACCCTTCACTTGGCAAGCATTGAAATATCCAAAAACATATGAAATATCCAAAATATTAAATGAGGTATCCTGAATGCTATTACATGATAAAAAAAAAAACATTGTTGATATTTAAAAAAAGATTGGCTGTTACACTTCAGCCAACACACTGTCTTTATATGATTTCCATAGATTTGAATAGCATAAGAATGTTATTTATCCTTTGCACACTTACTTTTCCATTGTTGTTGAATAATGTACAGCGATATGTCTTCTCCACACATAATAGTGTGATACCTTGGCTAATGAAGATAATTTGTTTCAAAATCACATTTGTTAGCCGAAACATGATTTCCCATAGGTTTCTATGGAAAATCTTTTAATTTGTTTCAGCTATTGCACAAAATTTTAAGATATACGTTTCTTAAAATACCAAATAATGCTATAAAAAAAGGACAAAAACTGAAGGAAGGTTAAATGAACAGCTTCAAAATTGAATAAATCAGAATTTTACTGAAGATTTTTTTTATTTTTCACTAAGTTACACAATCAACACATCATTTTGTCTACTAAAGTGGGATGTGTCAACATCAGTCAAAGTCAAGCTTGTAGCTGTCCTGTTTTGGTCAGATCATTTCTGTGTCTCGTAATGCAGAGTTTGATACAATAAGTCTTGCATGAAAGAACACATGCTCCGAAAACACACACAGACTTTTTTTTAATGCATTCTCAATTTTAAGGATCAGAATCAGGCTCAGGTGACAGTAATTCTTTCTCCAATGGCGATTGGCATGAAAATTCAGCTGCAAATGCATTCATATCTACAAAAATGTTTGTTAGCTAAATCTGTATTCATTAGCTAAAGCCAAAAACTTACAAAAAAGCTTCATTTGATCATTTTTGTCGCACCATAGTCATTTTCTGCACACAAGGGCTAATTAGACCGGGACCTGCAATTTATTGCTGACTTCGAATGGCAGGCTTGTTTTTTATACTCATCGAGAGGTTGGTGCACTAACCCCTCGCCGGGGGGAATCCCTGCAGTAGCAATTTTTTGCTGCGGTCAAGTCGTTGTTTTTTGTTGTACCCCTGTGTCAGGAAAATTTTCTGATGAAGACGAACCGGGCATCGAACTTGCGACACCTTTAAACATCCTTTGGTACTTTAGGTCAGCATCTTATCGACCAGGCTACTGCGCCCCCCCCCCCTTCACAGCAACAGTAGTGACACCATCATGCTAAGGGCAGTTGGTCCTACAATCCAATATTAGTGTACTAGTAGTTACATTACCTCACAGACATTTTAAAATTTTTCTTTCCCATAAGAAGTACCACATCTCACACTGTATATCACCCAATCTTAATATTCAAGTTTTTTTAATACTTTCATCGTCAAGCCCAGTTAATCAAGGTTCTACTGTATAGTAGTAACAGATTTATGAAAAATAATCAGCTATATACAGGGTGATTATAATTAATTTTGATTCCAAAACTATACAATAAGTACTGGTCAGAGTGACTTGAAAATTTGCATGGATACTCCTGAAGCAATGGAAATTTCTTTGGCAAAAGAAAAAAAATTCAAGTAGTGCAAAATGTGCAAGTAGATGATGCTGTACTTGGCCAGAAGTATAATCTATTTTGTGCAACCACATCATTTCGGTACTCCCACAGCATAAGTGTGTGGATAAAACTTCTATCAAAATGCACATTGCAATACCAGCAAAGCAGCTGCTGAAGACCCATTTTGACAGGATGCACCTTAACCCTTGCAACTAAATGTTATGAACAGTGGTCAGATAGCGAACTTTGGTGAATTGCAATCTCCAGCGCATCCCCTATATGTTAGAAGTTCCTTCTCAGGAATATTAACATGGGGGCACGCTTGGTTTAATAAAGGTGAATTGCAAGTGCATCCACATCATGACCATGGCATATTCTGATCTGTCGTTGAACAAGAAGTTTTGTGCTTTCACCTCATAGCCAGAACACGGTGGACAACATATTTAACATTTCTTGAGTAAGTTGTAGTTATTTGTTCAATTACTTCATTTTTTTTCCTTTATGATGTTTCCATGAATTATGAAATTGTGCAATGCTATAATTAAGTTATCTTTTTGCCATGACTGGCTATCGTTTCCATTCTGTGAGAAAATTTCCCACGTGTTGGATAATGTCATTAATTTCAAATTTTTAAGTATTTCTTTCCCCTTCACCAAATAAAATTTCATTTCTTCAAGAATATTCATGTCAATTTTAAGGTCATTCTGACAATCGTTCTTTTTTTACAGTGTTTTCAAATCAGAACCTTAGTTATAATCACCCTGTATATTGTAAATCATCACTAATTAATCTGCATTATTTATGCTTCATTAAATACATTATATTCACCTAATTTTTATTATAGTTTTTGCAAAATAGCTTCCTAATTAAGCATACTGAAAGTAACTGGAGAAAACATTTTTATGTTATATATATGATTAATAATTTAAAAAATTTTCAAACCTGTGAAGTAATCCATTGAGTTAAGCAAAAATAATTAAATTGCAAAAATTGGTTTTTGTTAAAATGTAAGAAATATTTATTGTGATTAATTAATATGGGAAGTGTTAATTAAATTAATAAAAATTTATTTTAATTATTAGAAGTTTGAATGATTTTTCAGAAATTTTATTGTTTTTAATGTTAATATTACTTAAAACAAAAAAACTTGTTTAAACCAAAAAAACCCCCGGTTTTTGGTTTTTTTCAAACAAACTGGTTATTTTACCAACCCTGGCCAGGGGGGTTCTAGTATAATTGTCACTCTCAATCACTAAGAGAAAAAACGGATTTCTCAAATGCAGTGAAAAATATAAACTAGGAGTTCATGCTAGTGCAAATGAGTTCAATGCATTGAATAAATACATTTTCTTGTAAATGCAATAACGGAAAGTCATTGGAGATTTAGTCTTTTAGCTTAAAATAGATTTTGAAGATGTTGAAATACTCAGCAAAACCCACTAAACTAAGATCAGTTTTCCAAAACGTGTTAATTCAGTATACAAACTTTGCATATTTCTTTTGTAATTTTAATTTCACATCTATGCAGTAATTATGTATTTCATGACTTTAAACGCATCTCATATTGTCAAAATTTCATTCACATCCAAATAAAGAACCATTTCAGTTATTGTCAATACTTTTTTTTTTTCAAGCAGAGCACAACTCAGGTCTATCGCCATGGGCAATTTACTACCTAGTGAATTGTGCCGGAAGTGTACCTAACAGTCCGAGTGTGAATCTAGTGTTGTGTATGATTATTTTTTTTAGTGCTGCCATCTATATCTCAGAAATGAAGTGAGTGAAGTGTAATGACTGAATATTTGCACTGTTTGTAGGATTGTTGCTCTCTGTGGCGAGACTTTTTAACAGGGAGATCGGCTCGCATTTGCGCCTTGAAGTTGGGAACCACAGAAAACCAACTTCAGCCAACCACCACTGTGGTGACGGTGCGGATCAAACCCGGGTCCCCGCGATGCAAGTCCATCACTATGACCACTTGACCACCACAGCGGCTATTGTCAATATTATATAATACAGTAGACTCTCTGTAACTCGACACGTGGATAACTCAACATCTATTATTCCCTTGGTTGGTCCAATACTAATTTCAATGAAGAGGAAACTCTCTAACTCGACACATGTTTGGCTTAACTCCGCTTAAGTTGACTACGACTTTTGTCCCTTTACTACGACTGGTTTTTACAATTGCCCGTGTTTTACCATTCTAAGAATTTTTTGACATTGTCCATGGGTACTTTGATAATCTTTTGTTTCTTTGTTCTATATGATGGGTTCATTTTTTGCGCTATGGGTTGGGGGGGGGGGCGTGAATGTTTGAAGCCTCTTGGCCAGCCTATCATTTTAGTGGCATTTCCAAGGACAGGTCTTTCATTCTTTTCATGGTCAAAAGCAGTTTTACGATTTTTTGGAAAAGAAGTAAAAGAAAAAGAGCTAATGCCCAGTTAGATGATGAATATGTCATTTCGTTATCATTGTGAGTATCGACGGCCGTGAATGCAATGGCTCTACGAGAACTTTACACTTTAACTTTAAAATCAAAAGTTTTTTTTCAAAATTTTCAAAAAACTAGAATCAGGAAAACTCAGAGTGAACTCGCCGAAGAATATGGAGTTGCACAGAACCCATTTCAACATTTGCTAAAAATGAGGGAAATTTTTTTTCAGCATTTGAATCTTGTAAAAGATCAGAAAACGCATAAGAAATTAGAATTCAGTGATGTAGAGAAAGCAACTCTTTTGTGGTTCAAATCCCTCAATCTCACTCAATCCCATTATCAGGACCAATAATTCAAGGAAAGCAAAATATTTCGGAAAAAATCTCAATCAAGGAAATTAGGAATTATCCTAAGTATGAAAACTTTTTACAGAAAATTACAGACAAAAAATTTGTGAATTTGTGGATGTTAGCAAAAATGACGCAAAAATTTCTGTTTTAAATGCAGTTGAAATGATTGATTCTGCATGGAACTCAGGCATGAGTGCCATGATTCGGAACTGCTTCTGTCATGTTGGTTTTTGTTCTAAGTCTTTGAAGAACAATTATTTCTCCAAAGAAAATTAATTAATTAAAATAAAAAGCTTATTTCTCCTGAAGATTCCTCCCAGATTAAGTGTGAAGAAAGCATAAATAGAACTATGGGTGATTGTATCGACGATAAATTTATGAGTATTGACTCTGATCTTGTAACTTCAGGACTTTTAGCAGACGACGATATTCTAGAACCAATCACCCAAAGCAAGTGCTTAATGTTTTGAAGAAATAGAATCAGAAAGTTCAGATGAAGTATCTGCACCATGATGCACTAAAAACTGTGATGTGATACGCCACTTCCTACACAGTCAGGAAAAAGCAGAACAATCGCGGTATAAACTGAAAAGTGTAGAAAAAAAAAATTCTCTTCGGAAAGCAAAACAAGCAAATATACTTGATTATTTTTCATGAGGCAAATTTTTTATATGTTTTGAGTCTATTTTGAAACCGAATTAAAATTAATGAGAATCAGCATTTTATTTAATACAATCGTTAGAATGTATATAATTACATACACAAAAACGATCGGACAAAAATTTAGAGTGAAACGCAGCTAACTCGACATCCGCTTAAGTCGACATGTTTGTCGATACTTTTGGGATGTCGAGTTACCAAGAGTTAGTCTACTGTACAAATGAAATGGGAACCCCTTCTGATATGATCACCCCCCTTTTATGGATAGTCTATTTTGTCTTGTGAATGTCTGCAAAAGTGGGGTTTTACTGTATTTCCCTCCAAAATGGAAGGGTAAAAAAAATATTCTTGCTTGACTTGTCAAGAACTAGGAGACGTGTAACTTTGAGTCATTCTGCTTGTACCTATAGAAAGTTCATGAAGAGCTCAAAAGTAAAAATTGAATGTTTAGGTGTTGCTTATTGTAACATGACGACCTGGGATCTCTTACAATCCTTATGTTCATTTAATCTTGAATCTCGACGTTGTCTCATCGCTGGTCTTCATGCGAAAACCCAACTTCGTCCTGATCCCGTCACCTGTGGATTGGTTAATGGCCAGACTGGCTACAATAAACACTCATAGACTGTGAGACATTATAGACCGTGAGATGGTCCTAGGACCCACCGACGGCGTGGAGGTAAAATATATTGCATTATGAACAATGGCGAAACAAGCTCAAAATATAAAATACTTTTATTTAAAAAATATATGCAATTTACGTTGCCTGAGAGCAACACTGCCAAATAAAGGGTTAAATGCTGAAAATCAATTGAAGGGGAAAAACATGGTTTTTTTTTAAAACCATGAAATCATTTACAGTTTTCATAACATTGATACACAAATGAGAGAAAACTCTTTTCGAATTATGGAAAGGATGTAATTCAGCTAATAGAAAATGCATTTTAAAAACAGGAAGCCTATGTTTTCAGAAAGCGCTTTCTTCCACAGCAAGACTTTGAGCATCAAACTTAAAATTCTGTACATTCTAGTATTATCTTTTCTATCTGCATGTATCAGACACAGAGGCACAGAAATGAACTGACCAAATCACAAATGGATGCGATCTCTACAAACTCAACTGGGTTGTTCCAACACCAGATCTAGTCTACTAAAGGTGGTGTTGGTTATGTGTTTGCATAGATTAGTGTAAAATGAAAAGATCTTCACCATCTCTCATCTTTTAGTTCCTGTAGATTCTCATTTATCAAATTTTGAAGTTGTTCATTTTAGCCTTCAATCAGTTCATGCCTCTTTTTTAGCATCCCTTGGTGTTTAAAAAAAACAGGCCTCGAAGTGAAAATTTGAAAAAAAATTAGGAAAAATAGGAACACCATTGAGAAAAAATAGGAGGGAAAAAATGGAATTCCCGAATTATCGTGGCATTTAACAATGTTGCGCCATTAAGATTCACACCTTATATACTTTAATTATAGTATTATCTATAGATATTTTAGGAAACTCAAGTTCTAATTAATTTAAAAATCTTTCATTTCAACAATGTAAATAGCAAAACTAAAAAGAAATTAATCAAATTGCTACTGTTACTTGAAAAGTCCAACTATTGATCGTGATCCACCCCCCCCCCCCGCTCTTTTCGAAGAAAGAAAAAAACCTGTCTAGGTGCCATAAAAATGTAACCCATGCATGCTTAACCCATTGTCCACGGGCCGAATGTGGCTCGGAGTCATCTGTTGTGGCTCGGAGTCATCTGTTGTGGCTCACACCTTCAAATATTATTTTGTAAAACTGAACCAAGTGACACTTCCATATCGTTCAAGAGACCCTGCGGCACAGATTCCTGTCATTCAAGTGGCTCCCGTCACATTCGCAGATCACTGTGGCACAGTTCCAGATTACCCAAGTTATCCCAGCTGCTGTTCCACTTCACTTAAATAACCTGTGGCACATTCCTAGATCACTTAAGTGACTCACAGCAGAGTTCCAGACCACTCAAGTACCCGCGGCATGTTTACACGGCATTCAAGTGACCCGCGGCACATTCCTTGATCAGTAAATATGTCGCAGGATATTTACAGATCGCCGCAGCACATTTCTATTATTACTAAACCAGACATGTACTATTAGACACCTTACATTACTATTACTAAACCAGACATGTAAATCGTCCATTTTCCTAAGCGGAACCTCTAACGAATTGGTACATGTTAGAGTGTACATGTAGTGAAACCTAGTGTGAAGTTTCGTTTCTGTGTAATGCTGTCATCTGCCACCAGCTCTTCTTTAAGTATACTGTGGCACATTCCCAGATCATTTAGGTGACCCGCAGAAAATTTATAGATCACCGCTGCACAGTTCCAGAGTACTCAATTGACCCAGACATATTTACAGGTCAGCTTAAGCGACCCATGACACATTTTAAAATCAATGAAATGGCCAACACTCTACTGAATGTTGAACACCGCTGATGTAACACCTCCTGGAGTTACATTACACCCGAAGGATACAACGATTAGAATGGACGGCATATTATGTTCAAGAATTTTTTTTTCATAGACAACGGCAGTCGTCAATAGCATACACATGAACCTAGTTATGCTTTAAAACAGACATGCTAACCAATGGCACCTCAGAGTTATCTTATGTGGCCCATTACGAATAACAAAACCACACAAGTGGCTCATGAACGACCATCAAATCATTTAAGTAGGACTCATTTCCAGATTACTTCAGTAGCCAGTGGCACATTTCCACAATCATTTACGCTGCCAACGGCATATATACAGATCACCTAAGTGACCCCAAGCACATTTCCAAATCACTTAAGCGACACGCGGCAAACCCCCAGTTCACTTAAGTGGCTCGTAGTTCAGTTGCAGATTACTTTAAGTACCTGGAGTGGCACATTTACATATCATTTGAGTGGCCTGCGGCACGCTTCGAGATCATTTGAGTGGCTCACAGCACAAATATCACCTAATGGTCTGCAATACATTAACACTTTAAGTGGCTCGATGCATTTTTTATAGATTATTTTAGTGGCACTCTCGACACATTTTTAGACCACTCAAGTGGCCCGCTGCACACTTTCAGATCATCCAAGTGACTTGTGGCACATTTCCAAATGACTCAAGCGGCCCGCGGCACATTACAACTTAACTCAACCTTTTGTGACCAGTGTGGGGCCACTCCATTGATTTGAAAACGTGTTGCGGGCCACTTAATTAAGTGATCTAGAACAACGCTGCAGATTATTTGCGATCTGTAAATGTGCCACGGGTCACTCAAGTAATCTGGAAATGTGCCACGGGCGACTTTAGTGATCTGGAAATATGCCGCGGGTCAATTACATGAGGTAGGAATGCGCCGCGAACCACTTAATTTATCTGCAAGTGTACCGAGGCCACTTGAGGCACGCCATATTTAGGCCATGGGTTGAGCACATGCTTAAAAAAAGGGGCCATTCAAGCATTACGTCAGCAAATTTTTAGTGATTTTTGACCCCTTCTCCCCTTGTTAGAAAAAGTCAGCACAACTCTGATCCTCCCCCTTTCAGCAAAATTTCATCAGCGCTCTGCCCCCACCTCCTAACGCATAGTGGGTGGATCAGAGATGTACATGGGGCTCGTGATCTTCCCCTCCCCCCCTCAGACGAGCAAAAATATAATTTTTAATCAAAAAAATTTTTTTTTTAATAACTAAAATTTCGAAAGAAAATATCTTATTACTATGAATTTCAGTTCATTTCAATGTTATTTGAAGGCCAAGAACTCAAATTTTTTAAGAAATTCATTGCGACCCTACCTATAAGCCCATAGGTAACCCTTGACCCGCGGTAAACACTTGGCCTGTACGGCCCGAATGTGGCCTGTCCCTTTCAAACCTAATTTTGTAAAAATGAACCAAGTGGCACATTCACAGATCGCTTAAGTGACGCGTGACATAATACCTAATCATTTAAGCGATCCGTGGCACATTTAGGCCTATAGATCCCTTGAGTGACATGTGGCACAGTTTTAGAGCACTGGCGCGGTCACAAGTGCTGTTCAATAACACTCAAGTTACCCCCTGCGGCCCATTCCCAAATTACTTAAGTGATCCGCGGCATAATCACGGATCACTTGTATGATGCGCGGCACAGGACCAGAGCACTTGGATCCGCTAAGTATTTAGAGATCACTGAAGTAGCTCTGTAGAAGACTCAATAGGGAGAATATTAGTTCAGGTGCCCACAAACTAGCAAAAAGTTTTATTCGTTTTTGGGGCACCGAGTAAGATGCCATTAAGAATATTTCATATTTGTATAAAGGGTGGCTGCTGAAGTAAACATCATCCTAACACCCCTCTCCGTCATCAAAGTCAGCAAATCAGAACACCTTCCTCCCCTCCCCCACCATCGATGCTGACGTAATACTTACAAATACAACGCCACAACAGGCAAATTGCCCAACGAGGTGGCTGACTTAAGAACATCATGGATCCCGAGTCATTTTTTGGACGCCCTACCTACTACTGCTACACCACACATGCACCCCACCCACACACATAAATGGACTTGGTCTACTATGGTTGTGAACCCTCATGTTATTTTATGTAAATAATGTTGCTATCGCCACATGTGTGTGACATCACATGGTATGTACAGCCTATACAAGTGGAATGTATCTTCAGTGCCTAGGCATAATTCTTGTTTCTCTCACTATTTTGTTATCTTTAGTTTCTCAATCATTAATGTAAATGTAGTCTGGTACTATCATGAAAAAGAAGTCTTTTATTAAAGAAGAGTTGATCCACTTTGCCCAAGAATATTTAGAAGACACCAACGAATAAGGCAAATACACAAAAAATAATAAAAGTCCTAATGCATTTCAACACCAATGGGTGCCGTCTTCAGAGGAAAAATTTAACCACTAGTTTCTCTGACTGAGTTTCCCATTTGGGTTGAATACCAAATCTTGGTATACCGAGATCAACCCTACCAAATCTCACGCTCGGTTGCTCAGCGGAAGAAGTGCGTCTGTTCACTTCAAACGTCGTGGTCAGAATGAAGCTGTGAGCCTGCGTGAGATACTAATGCAGCTTCCTGATTGGACATTTGCAGAATAGTGCTATTCGATTGGTCCATTCGAATTTTCTTGTAATTCCCTGATGGGTAATTGCTCTGATGGTTTCAAGTTCATGGTCTAAAGTGTTCCGATCTGAACAGATGTTAAATGCTCTCGCTACATAGGTGCGAAAAGACGAAAGTTTCTGTTGCATAGGATGGCAAGATCTGAAATGAGGTGGTAATGAGACTGCAAAAGGCTTATGATAGACCGAGGTTTGGAACTGTGATTTCTGTTTCGTTACTAATACGTCCAAGAAATAGAGTTCATTGTTAGTTTCAAATTCGGCTGTGAACTGAACATGAGGGTCTATGTCATTCATAACGAGTAACAATTGTTCCAAGTCATCTTTAGAGCCGTCCCAAAGCACAAAAGTATCGTCCACGTATCTTCGATAAAGTGAGAAGGGCACAACGTTCAATAGCTTACTCTCAAAGTCGTCCATATATATATATCATACAAAATGGAAGGTGAGATTGCAAATTTCTTCTACTTAGGTTGTGAAAAATTGTGGGTTTTAAGTCGTCTTTCTAGACAACTGATACTACCACCTATGGGAATGTTCGTAAATATTGACACTACGTCGAAAGACACCATGTTGAGCTGTTTGGGTTCAATTGTACGTATTATTTGAGCGAAGCTAGATGAATTTCTAACTGCTATAGAGAAGCCTATAGATATAAATATACTAGCCTATAGAGAAGTCAGTTTCACGCAGTAAGATTCTACCTGAACAAAAAGACACCCTGAGACATCTCATATCCAACATTTTGGTGGATAATGAGCGAAAGAACAACAAGGTGGTCACTGTAGGCTACTCACCGAACGAACGTCGAAGCATCAAACAACTGCAAAATGATAATAATATCATAATATCTAGAGCAGATAAAGGTGGCAGGGGTGGGAAGTGACTAAGTCCATTTCGGAGCAGCTTTGGAGCAGCAAAATTCAGGATTCGGAGCAGTTTTGGAGCAGCAAATTCGGGATTTGGAGCAGCAAAATATGGGATTTGGAGCAGATATTTATAAATTGGAACAGTGAAATTAACAAGAATATTTTCGTTAACCCTCAACCCTTTTCAAAATAAAACTGCATTGTCTTTTGTTATCAAACATCTTTTCGTCAGCTTGATTTTTGTTTTTGGTGTTTAAGGCTTTTGACACCTTGTTTGAAAGAGCGGCTATCATAAAATTTTTTGCACCCGTCTATTTAAGATGATTTTTGCTTACTGTGGGCACTATTTGCTGCCTTGAACAGCAGCACTTCAAATGAGCTAAAAAATTTTATAAGTTTTTAATTTTTTTATACTTGGAAAGAAATTGTTGCAAAATGGGAGAGAATTTCGGAACAATCAACTCGATGTTTGGCGATTCAGCACTCATTATCTGGCAAGATTGGCGATCTGACACTCGCTATTTGGCGAGATTGACGATTTAACGCTCGTTATTTGGCGATATTGACGATTTAACGCTCGTTATTCGGCAACATTAGCGATTTAACGCTCGTTATTCGGCAAAATTAGCAATTTAACGCTCGTTATTCGGCAAAATTAGCGATTTAACGCTCGTTATTCGGCAAAGTTTCTAAACTAACATTCGTAATTTGGCGGATATGCGCTTTTTACTCCCGGAATGAAATTTTTTTTTCACGAAACATCGGGATTTAACACAATGACAATCGACTACAGTAATTTCTGCTGCTTCCAGTGACGACTTTTTTTTCTTAAACGGAAACACCCGAATTTGCACTTTAAAGCTGAAAGGCATTGCAAGCCATCTCCAGTTCCACGATCACGGACAATATCGGGGTTTCGCGATGGTTAAGCCCGATCAGGGGCCGATAGTTTAAGTATAGTGGAATAAAACACGCTTTTCTCTCTCGTAAAGAAACGTTTCGTGGCTAGCAGGAACAAAATTTTTTTGGCGTCCTTTCCGAAATTCCGGACATACTGAAGCAAAATGCAGAAAAATGCGAAAATACGCTATTGGAGCAGGATGGCGCAAGATATTAGTTTTGGCGCAGTGCGGCGCAATTGGCGCAGAGTTCCCACCCCTGAGGTGGGCAAATTGTGATAATGCCTAAAGAGCAATATTCGGATTTGATGACATCACATATTTTGAGTGGTCCTTATAAAGAATTAAAGAAAGATCCATCTGATTCTCACTTGAGAAAATTGAAAGAAGTGGTAAAAACCAGTGTCTCTCTTCCAGAGCATGCAAAAAAAGAGCGTAATTCCATCAAACGCCATTTCGTCACGGATCTATAGCCTACCCAAAGTGCACAAACCAACACTATCTCTCCGTCCCGTAGTCTCTAACATTGGTGCAGCGTCATACAAGCTCGCTAAATTCCTTGTCCCAATTCTTTCTTCTATTCACTAAGTCAAATAATAATACAGTTAGAAATTCATCTAGCTTCGCTCAAAGAATACGTACAATTGAAACCAAACAGCTCAACATGGTGTCTTTCGACGTAGTGTCAATGTTTACAAACATTCCCATAGGTGGTAGTATCAGTTGTCTAGAAAGACGACATAAAACCCACAATTTTTCACAACCTGAAGTAGAAGAAATTTGCAATCTCACCTTCACATGTATCTCACAAAAAGCCTTCAGTTTCGATGACAAGTTTTACACCCAGACAGATGGTCTAGCAATGGGCAATCCCATCTCGCCGATTTTGTGTGATATATATATGGACGACTTTGAGAGTAAGCTATTGAACGTTGTGCCCTTCTCATTTTATCGAAGATACGTGGACGATACTTTTGTGCTTTGGGACGGCTCTAAAGATGACTTGGAACAATTGTTACTCGTTATGAATGACATAGACCCTCATGTTCAGTTCACAGCCGAATTTGAAACTAACAATGAACTCTCTTTCTTGGACGTATTAGTAACGAAACAGAAATCACAGTTCCAAACCTCGGTCAATCATAAGCCTTTCGCAGTCACATTACCACCTCATTTCAGATCTTGCCATCCTATGCAACAGAAACTTTCGTATTTTCGCACCTATGTAGCGAGAGCATTTAACATCTGTTCAGATCGGAACACTTTAGACCATGAACTTGAAACCATCAGAGCAATTGCGATAGACAGGGGGTTCAACACCAAGATCGTTGACGAATTAAGTAGAAAAATTCTTGAAAACGGCAGGAGGAACCACTCAAGAAAATATTACAGAGAGACCACTCAGAGAAAGTGTAGTCATACCCTACGACCCAATACTCTCACTGAAGATCAAACCAATTCTTAAAAAGTTTAATCTAACAACCATAGATGGGCCCACTAAAAACTTTGGTTTCATGCCCCCTAAAGATGCTATACCGCAGAATAAACAATGGGGCATTTATTACATTCCATGTGGTGATTGCTCTCTTGGTTATATAGGACAGACAAGGAGACCCATAAAAGCAAGATTAAATGAACATGCTCGCTGTGTTAAGAATCAAGAATGTTAAAAATCGACCATCGCCGCTCACTGTTGGCAAGAAGGCCACAAATTCAAATTTCGAGAAGCTAGTGTTTTTCACAAAGTCAAGTCCACAGTTGATCTAGATTTCTACGAAGGCACATATATTCGGGCCTTCAAAAATATACTAGTGAACGATAATAAATCTACACCCCCGATCGCAACACCATGGCTTAAATTCATTTCGAGCGGGAATTACAAGAAAATTCGAATGGACCAATCGGATAGCACTATTCCGCAAATGTCCAATCAGGACGCTGCATTAGTATCTCACGCAGGCTCACAGCTTCATTCTGACCACGACGTTTGAAGTGAACAGCCGTACTTCTTCCACTGAGCAACCGAGCGTGAAGATTTGGTATTCAACCCAAATGGGAAACTCGGTCAGCGAAACTAGTGGTTAAATTTTTCCTCTGAAGACAGCACCCATTGGTGTTGAAATGCATTAGGACTTTTATTATTTTTTGTGTATTTGCCTTATTCGTTGGTGTCTTCTAAATAGTCTTTTATTATGTTGCTTATGATATCAGCAGTTCTTTGGGAATGAAATAGCTAACAATATAAGTAGTTCGAGGTATGCTGCGCTGTGCTAACCTCACCAAGGTTAAACAATTTTTATTATTTTTATTGTTGTTATTGCTATTTTAGTTTTGTGAAAATTTCTATAAAATTCAATGTCTTTGATTATGCAAATTACTTAAATTGTTTTTTTCATTGGTCATATTTTAACATGCTTTTTCTAACATGGTCTGTCCCTGGAGTTGGATCGTGCCATACTTGTTATTTCAGGTGTAAATACCTGGAGATCTGACAATCAGGTTGCATTCATTCATACTCAATTCACTTCTACTAACATGATTTGCTGATCGGCTCTTGGGAGCTGCTTGCTCTGTAAAATAGTGATGAAAGGTAAACAATCTTCACTTGTGCTAAGCACACATCACCGGCTGGTTCTGGATCATCAAGTCTTCTCTTGTTCTTCATGCCATGGTTTCAGTCACCGTGACGTACTTGTTGCTGATCATTGTCCTGGCTCCTGTTGTCAGGACTACTGGTTTCCTGTTTCACCACACCCACGTCATGCCAAGCTACGTTGCCGGATTGGGATGTTTACTCGTTCTCATCAAGATCGATGATGTCACGCCCCAAGTGATCTGAATATCATTGTTCTTCTCAACTGTTGTACACTAGTGTGTATTCACGATCAGGACAAATAAGCGGACTGTTGCTGTCAGTATGATAAGCCTTTAATGTTTATGCTGTTTCATTAACTGTTATCCAAATAATTTGCTTAAAATTGCTAATAAACTAATTTTGCTAAACTTAAAATCTCTTTGGAATCATCTGTCTTTCATACTGTGTACCTTTGCACCAATTCTCCAGATCAGAACCTGGGTCGTATGCAGTTAAATGTTGCACTAACAAACACGATTCCAAAAAGAATCATATATTCATTAGCCGAGGTATCACTATAATTGCTTTTTGCCAAATTTATAAATTTTATTAAATTTGTAAATCAATCAAAAACTGAAAAACTATGGAAGTTGAAAAAAATTATGCCTGATAATTCTCAAAAGATCTTCCGCTTGTAACATTTTATAACTGCAGTTGCTTAAAAAATTATAAGTAGGACCTACTGTACATCAAATGGCAAGAGTTTTACATGGGGCAACAAGACAATAAACGATTTTAATAAATAGAAAAACAATTATAATATTTTATCATTTCAATCCAGATATAGTGATAGAAACATATAGTCAATAATTGATACTACTTTTAATGTTAATTAACATCATAGGAGGATACAGGGGTGAGAGAGTAATCCCCCCCCCCATCCAAAAATTTTTTTATTATTGGCTGGATGGAAGAGTAGAGTTGGGCAATCACCCTCATCACTACACACACCTTCTGTAATGTGCCCCCAGTTTGAACAGCCTGTATCTGCAATTGATTAACATATCTCAAACCAGCAAATTTTAGAAGACAATAAAAATGAGCAATGTGAATAAAGCACACAGTAATTAAATAAAAATTCTCACCTGGACAAGTCTTTTTGTGAAAGCTTTCACTCTGATTTTAGCAGGATCTTTTTTCAAGGCTTTGTATATGAGGTTCAAAAGCATTGATTGCCGAGTCGATGTACTAAGAGCAGGATCAAGAAGCTTTCTGTACAAAGCGCTGTAGAACCTGTCTGAGAGGGAATCTTTAGCATCCAAAACCTTGAAATAAAATTAAAATGAAACTTTGTATAACTAAAACTAAAGTAATCACTTTTTTCAATTGATCAAAGTATCAAAGAATGGGTTTTTGTAAATATGTTTAAAAATGTAAAAAAAGAAAATATTATTTGAATATTGTACCTGAAATATCAACATCAAGGTTTGAACGCTTATGTTAAAATTCACCAGATGAACTAGCCTGAACATAGCATCCAACTGCTCCATGATGACATTATTTTTTAACTTGGCATATGGGTAAGCTCTGTTAACACCAGTCAACAAAGCACTCATCATCTTTGTGTTTACTTCACCCTTTTTGATACACATTTTGAACAATCCAAAGTAAATGACTATCAGGTGGTTTGCAATGTTTGACTGCTCTTCACACAACAATAACTGTTTTTAAAAGAAAATAAAAACAAAATTAATGATTATTATTAATCTAATTAAAAAACACCAATTTCAACAATATGTTGAAAAAATACAGTTATCTTAATTTAATAATTATAAAAAAATCTAAACAATTTGGTTTTTATTGGAAAAAAAAGAATTTGAAATAAGCAAACACATATCAACTTTTTTTAATTTAAGCATTACAAAAGAAACATCACGTTAGTAAAACATTTAGGTACATATTGTTAAATAAACACAGTAAAATTTTCAAAACATGCGAACAATATAGTGATACTAGTATTATTCTACAAACACAACTGCAAAATACAAGGGAAGTGAGAATGGTAGTTTCAATTAATGTTTTCATGAAAATTAAAAATTAACTGTCTGTCTGGTCATGAAATTAAATGCCATCTTGTAGCTCTCAGATATATAATCATGTTCTGTTTGAAATAGTCATTTATCCAAGCGAGTTACAGCTATTCATCTGATAATTTAGCTGTATGTAATACCAGCCGCTGTGCAGTCCTGAGGATCCAGGTTCGAACCCTGTCAATGTAAAAAAGACGAGGAAATTCTTTTGAGTTCTGCAGAACTTGAAAAGGTACTTAAAAGCAATTTGACATATCTACCAAGTTCATCAGGTATGTCACTGCCAAGATTGGGAAGCACCTTCCAAGTTGGAAAAAACCCAGCAGGAAGAAATGGGTTTCTCCCATTAAGTGTAGAAGAAATGGAAGAAACAGATTTCTAAAAAATTACTTCTTTTCATACTTATGCAATCATAAGCTTAATTTACTGCTGTTACAGAAAGATTTTATCAACTGTAATGTTAATATAGTATTAATTTTGAAAGGTTTTATTAGCTGTATATTTGAATAAAAAGTCCTTTATTTTTTCTCTAATGGGGTTGTTAATAAATGGAATAGCTTACCCCAGGAGTAGTAAATTCTAACACAATTGACACGTTCAAAAAGAAATATAATAAACAAGTTAGGGTAAATTAAGAAGCTATCCATACCAGGGTGTCTACCAAATACTAAAAGCAAAATTCTGCGACTTTTTGGTGACTTTTATGTGACCTTTTCTCATTCGCCAGGATCCCACTCAAAAAATTAGAAAAAGTAAGATGGGGAGGGTACCCCCTGACAATATAATCATGGCATAATTAAAAAAATCCCAAGAGGTTTTTTTTTTGAAAAATTGTAAAATTAATTTTTTTTTTCATAGCACACTATTTGAGTATCCTGTAAGATTGATTCAAGCAAAACCAAAATGACAAATGTCTTGATTACAAAATTTTTTTTTTGGCTAAAATAGAGTCTTAGCAACCACAGATAATTCTTTTCTGCTCTACTCACAATATATATATATTACATTCTTTTTCGGGAGTCTTCCACAGTCCAGTCTGTCAACTCGCTTCAACAATACACACGACAAATTATGAAGATATGTAAGTTTTTTAAGAATGACTATCTTTCAATAACACTTCCAAAAGCAAAATATGTAAATTACAAGGTCCGATATAAATAACCCCAGTGGACCAGATGGTTTTACTGCATTATCCATCCCTTTTAAAAAGGATTTGTTTAAATTTGGTTTTACTTGCGTTAAGCTGTAGTCGAAGGGCTCTTAATTCTTTTATTAATGGTGTAAATGTATTTTTCTAAATTTTTTATCAAAATCTTCAGTTGTGCAGCAGTACAAATTAAGACAGTATCATCTGCGAATGACACCAAATAACCAGAAATATTAACATCATGTATTTCATTTATATAAATTAAGAAAAGTGTTGGTCCCAAAACCGATTCCTAGGGTACACCTGTATTTATTATTTTAAAATCACTCATACTGTTATTAATTCTTACTAACTGTTTCCTATTTGTAATAAAAGAGCTAAACTCTTATTCAGTCATTAAATTTAAGATAAAAAATTATGAATCGAGTCGGGCCAATTTAAAAATAAATTATCGGCATCAAAGCCGGTTTTATTCACGGCAAGTAAGAAAATACAGATACATATCAGCCAGTCTATATATACAGTCAGTAATCCGCTCACCTGGTCCTACGAACAAAACCACCAATGAAAAACAGGTTCACTCAGCACCGTATTCAAAAATAAAGATAGCATCAGAGATAAGGAAAAAAATCTATCGCTCGACGCGAGCGGATCAACATAAAATGTGTGATCATGGGAAAAGAAAATCAGCATTTGTGCCTAACATAAACCACTCAAGAGGAAGGCCACCCTCCCAAGTACTAACCGCACCCGATGCTGCTTAACTTCGGTGATCGGACGAGAACCGGTGTTTTCAGCATGGTATGGCCGTTGGCTAAGAGGAAGGCCTCAATTTGAAAAAGGCCTAAGTTTTCGAGGCCAATATTTTTAAGTTTTTCTAATAAAATATCTTGTTATGTAATCCAGAAATTTAGTCGTAGCCATTTCAGTGTTCATTTTTTCTCTAAAACCACATTGACAATGTGAGTGATAATTAATAGCTTTTAAATAAGAATTAAGTTGTTTAATCTGTTTTTCTGTTAATTTCGACATACAATTTCTGCTTTGGCAGAATCATTAATTACAATCTACTACATTTGTATTATTTGGCATTATGTGCCTGATTCCCTTTTCAATTAAAATCAATTATAAAAATTTTGTTGACAAAAGTGGGACATTTTACCAAAAAGTAGGAAAACTAGGAGCCATGCTAGACTTTTTCCTTACATCAGTTGTTCCCAAACTGTGAGTAGCAACCACCTGGGGGGTGGGGAGGTTTAATAAAATAGAGGGTCTTAATGAAAGGGGCAAAGCAAGTAAATTAACAAAAAAAGACCTGAATTTTGTTTCAAATTTTTAAAAACTTTTAAATTTAAAGTTGATTTAAATACAATGCTCCATAGAAACTGGACCCCAAGAGCTCAAGCAAAAAACCCTACCCCCCCCCAAAAGCATAAATGGATACAGGTTGTTTCCCTAACAAGGTGGAGAGGGGGGGGAGGCTAATTTCCACCTTTTGCTCTCCTGCCTATGCACATTTTTTTTAATCTGGGGCGATAGTCTTCAATATCCCTCCTGTATCTCCACCCATGGCTTCAATCAACTTTGCGAAATCACCTAAACCTACATAACAATAGTGGGCTCAAAAAAGAGCAAAAGACCCAAACGACACTGAATGGAGCAAGGTGGGATTGATCAAGCAGTTTGTTCAGTCTGTAACGTGTCGCCTTTTTGGGTTTCCCATTACGGATTGCATTACCGATGTCCCGATAATCCTTCCTCTAGCTAACTAGTTAATACTAGGTCTGCCCCGGTCGAGGATCCTGTTGTGTCACCGACCTCTGATGATTATGTTCAATATAAGTTGTTATTTTTTGTAAAGAAATATTGTTATCAATTACCTTGTTTAGTTAGCGGAGGGCTGCGGACTTCCGCTACTTATCAAGCAAAAAACCCTACCCCCCCCCCCCCAAAAGCATAAATGGATACAGGTTGTTTCCCTAACAAGGTGGAGAGGGGGGGGGAGGCTAATTTCCACCTTTTGCTCTCCTGCCTATGCACATTTTTTTTAATCTGGGGCGATAGTCTTCAATATCCCTCCTGTATCTCCACCCATGGCTTCAATCAACTTTGCGAAATCACCTAAACCTACATAACAATAGTGGGCTCAAAAAAGAGCAAAAGACCCAAACGACACTGAATGGAGCAAGGTGGGATTGATCAAGCAGTTTGTTCAGTCTGTAACGTGTCGCCTTTTTGGGTTTCCCATTACGGATTGCATTACCGATGTCCCGATAATCCTTCCTCTAGCTAACTAGTTAATACTAGGTCTGCCCCGGTCGAGGATCCTGTTGTGTCACCGACCTCTGATGATTATGTTTAATATAAGTTGTTATTTTTTGTAAAGAAATATTGTTATCAATTACCTTGTTTAGTTAGCGGAGGGCTGCGGACTTCCGCTGATTTGGTACAATCCATTGTCTTGGACTCACCCTCAATAGCCTTACCGATATTGTGGGTAAAGTCTGGCCGGCTGCGTTCACAGTTATCAAACTATTGCCAACCAGAAATACAGAATATCTGAAATAATCCCTATTGTGTTACGATATGCAGATCAACAGGAATGATATCATAGTTTTCCCGATGTGCCGGAAGAAACTCGTTCACTCAGTGTACCGAGAACAAACCTGTTTTCAGCTATTATAAATAGGCTGGATAAACCTAAAACTTGGCATTCAACCTCCGAACAGTACGATCTTCTCACTCCTCCCAATGGGGATGATGATGGCTGAATAATCTTTACTATCAACTAAATGTTGTTGTGTTAATACTAATGTCATAAAAACGTGATTTACTAAGCTAGGCTACTCCGGCTGGTCCTGGTAGTTGGTTCAAACGTAATCTTCTAGTCATTAATAGTCAGTTACTGTGTATTCTAGTCAGATGGAATGTGATTCCGAGAAAGAGCCAGGTGAACCCTACAATGATTCAGCAACCTGCACTTATGTACAAATAAATCTTCAATGTGGCGCTGAAGGTCAATAGCATGTTTTGCTGACTGCTGTGATTCAGCGAGGTCTACAAGTGCTGCACTACTTAATGGTGTTCCGATCCCTATAGGTTCCTGAGATGAACTATCTCAAGAGGTCATCGTTGCTCGCCTCACCTGAAAATAAGGACACTTCGTTCTCAATGTTGGACATACGAGTTGATCAATGATGTCACGCTGTTAATAGGAGCTAATCCACGGCTGTATTTGGGTGAGACCTAATCTTGTCGTTTTGCATATCATTTTTGATTTCAGAATTAATTTGTAATAATTTGAACTCTAACGTATAACTTATTCTAAGTACTTGTAATAATAAATGTTTTGACCTGGAGCTTGCCTAGTTCATTTATTGCCTGTTGAATTGTTGGAACTTTGAATCATGGGAATGTAGCCTAAAAACAATGCTACAAGTTGGTTCAATGATCGGCACCGACTTTTGAAATTGGCATTGCCGTCAGAATCTATGTGCATTGCCAGACAGAGATGTGCATCAGAAGAAAATGCCATCTTAATAGAATGTGCACGAATGAGCCCATTTCTTTACTGATTGCACTAGTGCTCTTCTTTTGATGATGGGTACAGGCAGTGCTAGCGACTGGAAAAAGGTTAAAGACCTCTAGTCTAGATCGCAAGCTTGTTACTGTATTCCAATGGTTGTTTTGTCAGCTGCCTCCCTTGAGTAATTCATCGTTCATCGGCAGCTTCCCAAGAAGTTTGGCAGTTTTTCACCATATAAAAGAATCACTTTAAAGTGTAATGGAACATATTGGTAATGGAAAAAACATATATAAAATTCTTTTTAAGCCAGCTGAATTTGCAGAACTTAGTAGCATTTCAACACAATCACAGCTTTTTGAGAATTTCAGATATTTAACACATTACTTCTTTATTACATCTTTCTTACCATAATACTATATTAAAATTTGAATGGTATGACTGAAGTTTTGCACTTGCAGTTAAAAAAAATCACAAGTTAGTATACTTTGCCACAGTTCCTGTTCAGAATTCAATCTTTCATCCTTATATTCGGTATTGAAAGACATGAGAAAAAATGATAGGGAAGAATACTTTCTTCATATCTTAATTGTATGACTTACAAATAAGGCATCAAATCAGCACTTTGTAAAAAACCCTATTCATTCATGATAATAATCAGAACTATCTGCACAATCTTTCTGTAGCTGATATACGGAATGCAATTTAAAATTTAAAATTATGTTAAGTATTCTTCGATCCTCCTCATGGAGATAGTCACTCATAATGATGAAAAAACATTACGATTAAAATTTTAAGCATTTCTATTGGCTGTTATATTTGATGTCTCCCACCAGCTTTGGTCTTATTGCACACCTGTCGTGCACAAGTCCTATGATGATTTTTAAAATACTTTTACATTTTTGTTAAACATGGCATATTATTCATTATCGTTAAATATTGCCAAGTAATTAAATAAATGTACTGAACATATGAAACTAATTATTTTCTAAAATATATTAATTATACTTTAAATTGTATAATATTTTTTATACACAGATTAGCATTTTGAGTGGTAATTGAAATAATATTTTAATATGTGTGCTTCACTAGAAAATTAAATATTGCACATCTTGGTGAGATATATATTTAATTGTTAGAAAATTGTTTTTAAAACATTTGATATTATTTCACAACCAATGAGGTGAAATAACAAGCATTAATTGTGTGCACTTCAATTAAACTGTGATTAATGTATATTTTTTCAGTTTCTTCCACTGCCCTGGAAGAAACCCAACCCTGCAATGAAAGGACTATTTTTGATTCTGTTGAAGACCGGTTTCTTTCTCATAAAGTGTCCATCTTAGAAAGGTTTTACTGCACAGTGATGCTCCAGCTAACACACACAACCATGATTCTGTAACAAATTATCTTCGTAAACTTATGTATCATTGTATTTGCAATGTATGAATTTGATTGACATCTATCTTACACAAAAGACAACTAAAAAAAAGATTTTTTTTTTCCACACACGCATTTCAAGAGCAGCTTTTATCCGACTATTCCTGCAGCCTAGGAGTTAAGGAAGACAACTGGTTTGTATGATTTATGTATAACATGACTACAACCCATGACAAAAAGGGTTTGATTATATACAAACACACTTTGAAACCGAGCACAACTCAGGTCTATCACCATCTATGGCCGATTTACTACCCAGTGAGTTGTGCCGAAAGTGTAACTGCGTGTGTACCTAACAGTCTGAGTGCATATGTAGTGTTGTGCTTGATTTTTCAGTGCCGCCATCTATATTTCAGAAGTGAAGTGAGTGATGTGCTATGATTGAATTACATTTGTACTGTTTGTAGGTATGTTGCTCTCTGTGGCGAGACTTTTTAAAGGGAAGATTGGCTCGCATACACACCTTCAAGTTGGGAACCACAGAAAACCAACTTCAGCCGACCACCACTGTGGTGATGGTGAGGTTCAAACCCAGGACCTCGTGACGCGAGTCCGTCACTATGATCACTTATACAAACACACTGGCGATGATGCATTTAAAATGCAAAAAAGAAATAATAAAAATTTTTTTTCTCTCTCAGTAAAACTTTTTGGTGAAACCAATCATTTTAAATATGGAATAAACGAAATAAATCAAATTTATTTTAATGTGACTTTGAAAATCAATTTATGAACTGGCACCACCTGGGAAAAAAGTGTTCGATCAACATTTCTGCGGGAAATAAGCATTCGATCACTGTTTTTAAAAATATGTAGGCTCGAAATATGTGGATGAAATAATTTTTGCACAGGGTAACCAGAAAATGTATGAAAAATGATTGAAACAAGAGAGTTCTTATCATTATAACTTTATCTGAAGTGCTATGAGATGGCTCTCAGAAGATATCGTCACAATAATCTCAAAAAGCTAATAATTTCCATGTTGGAAGACATGGGATTTCCATGTTTGAGTTCTTCAAAAAGGAAGTTTCAGGATTGTTTAGCTGTGCTTAAAGTACGGTAAGCTTCCTTTGGAAAACATATCAGAGGATTGACAGTGTTCTTGCTGTGACAGCAAGATGCTTTGTCTTCCTATAATGTAAATTGAATCCCTAAGCCCAGTAGACATCTATAATGTCCACATAGACTTCAGAATTTGTGGTACCCTACATGATGCTCAGTTTTCTTAATCTGCTGGCTATCATGCATGTCCAAATGTTAAACAAACGGCAAACCAAACATTAGTTGTATCAATGCACTCATCATTGAACTTTTCTTTTCTTTTCCCCCATATGAATTTATCTTAGCCATCTCCATTTTTCAAGCTGTTTCTTCACAATTAGTTGAAGCGTCGTCTTCCTGTAATCCACCTTTCAGTTGCCATGATTTTTTACCCAACTGCAACTGAGACCTCTTCTGCTGACAATTTGAATGAGATTTAGGTATTCATTTGCGAAACCTTTTTTTTCTAGTAAAAGATTGCATAAAGTATAGTTGCAGATACAAACCTTGTACTTTGTCCATTCTGAATTCAATTATTTTAAGGGTGGCATGCCATCCTTGAATCTTTGTATCCTTTTTAAGACCCCTTTCTTGGTAAGTACATTGAGTTTTTTATCACATTCTTCTTGCGATTTCAGATGTGCTGCAAGCCTGAGGCAAATTCACAACACCACCAGGCCTTCGATATCTTTTCCTAAGAAAGCTCACCATACTTTGAATACAGTTAAATAATATAGGTACTTCTTTTTGATTTGAGGACCTCTTTCTTCCACCATGGAAACTTTTTTGAGATCATCAGAAAGATATAATTTGGGAGCTTATCTCTTACAGCTTCAGAAAAAGTTACAATGAAAACCCTGTTCCACATTCACTTTTTATAAATTTTCTGGTTATCCTGATCCTGCGCAATCATATTTTATTTATTTATTTTATTTATTTAATACCACGCTACAGAAAACAATCCAATTACAGCAAGGTATAACCAAAACATTGTAAATATAATAAAATCAAACAGAATAGAATGCAATACACAGATATGAAACATATAAAATAAAAACAAACACTAGTCAATACCAAATAAGTAAAATAAAGGTCTGTATAAAATCACCGGATCAATTAAAAATGAAAATAAATAAAAACACACGAGACGATTAAAAAAATGAAAAATGAATAAACAAAGAAAAACTAAATATTTAACAGTCAAATACAAGAAATCACCATTTAAATATTTAAAAAAATCGCTGATCAATCGGAGAGAAGAAGCTCTTTGAATTTACCAATAGGTGTCGAAAATATATCAAATTCATCAGGTAAACTATTATACAAAATACAAAATCTGTTAACAGCACAAGACATACCAATCAATGTCCTAAAGTGAGCTACATAGAATAATTTATTTGACCTTGTGTTGTACCGTGTGATATTTTGAGCCAACACATTTTTCAAAGCAGTAATCAAACAGTTATTTCCCATGAAAATATTGCTTGAGCACTTTTTTTTCAGTTGTTGGCAGTTCGCAAATCAATTTTTAAGATCACATTGGAATAAAAAAAAATTCATTTATTTCATACTTAGGATTGATTTTACCAAAAATTTTCACTCAGAGGAAAATAAGTTTTTAATCCTAGATAACTAAACTTAAATCAGTGTTACTCAGTAAGTAATCTATTAAGTAGTCTATTAGACGAATGCTTAGTTATCTATATATATATAAAGGGTTAGTATATATTTATTGTATTTTGAACATACTTTTGCTAGTGTGTTTGTATATGATTGACAACATTTTGCCACAGGTTATAGATAGGCAGATAGCATAAAGGCCAAAGTCAACAGCACAAGAAGCAATATACAACTTTGGGGTACTTGTATCTCTCAGCTACACATGCAGTGTTAACATACAGTTCTTGAAACCACCATGTGTTCATGCCTCATATGATGACAGCAAAGCAAGAACTGAAGATGAGAAATTCTCACGGTTAAAGCAAGTAAGCACACGTAAACAGACATATGACTCTGGTCACATTGATAGGTGGTTCTATGTGACCAAAGTCACATAGAACATCTGATACGTATATAAACAAAACTTTGAACTTTCCTCTGTGTGTGTATCGGGTATATAATTTTTTTTATTTACACCATTGTTTACTACGAACTTATTGCCATTTTTAATTAGGGGACATCATTTTACCTTACCTTGTATTTTTCATAAAATTTCCCAATGAAAAGGAAGAAACTTATCAATAAAAAAAAATCTTAAAGTATACAAGCAAACATCAAAATTATTTTAAAGAAGTTATAAGTCATTACAATCATTTTAAATTTTGTAGGAAAGGCCTGCTATTTTGGATTTAGTTCTCACTAGTGATGAGGATCTTGTTGAACATGTTTTGGTGGGGGAAGAGTTTTCTTCCAGTGATCATTGTGTAGTCAGATTTCACTGTAACTTTTCTTCGGGTAAGGTTGATAACAAAAGACAGGTTCCTTGCTTTCGAAGAACTAACTTTGATGTTTTGAGAGGAAGGTTAGCGGATGTTTTCAAAGACCGGTTGGAATTGGTAGGGGTGGTAAGTCAATGGGAGGAATTTAGTACGAAACTGTCCTCTGTTTTGCACGGCGTCATACCCTTTGTTCGAAAAAAGCGTGTTTGCACATCGCACCCTCTATGGTTCACGGATAGCGTTCGTAACCTTTATCTTGAAAAGAAAAGAACATTCAGAGAGTATAAAAGTGGACAAGGTGACCTATCATTGTTTACTGATAAAAGAAGAGTGTTGAAGAAAGCGATAAGGGATAGTAAAAAGGAAGTTGAATCTAGGTTGGCAGATAACATTGGCTCTGACCCAAAATCATTTTTTCGATACGTCAATAATGGATGTAAGGGGACAGTTGGCCCCCTCTCGATAGGAGGCTCTAGGTTAGAGAGCAATGTAGGCATGTGTAGTGCTTTCAATGACTTTTTTGCATCGGTTTTTAAAGGAGATAATGATATTCGATATACGGGTGTTGCATGGAGTAATAAAACACTCAACGATATTCAAGTAGAAGATGTGGAGGTCCTAAATCTTCTAAGAAATGTATGTGCAAGCAAAACACCAGGACCAGATGATATCTATCCCAGGGTCCTTAGGGAATGTGCTAATAAATTGTTAGGGCCAGTCGCACAGATATACAGGAGTAGTGTTGATGAGGGTATCGTCCCAAGGGATTGGAAACTTGCTAATGTTGTTCCGATATTTAAGAAGGGTAGTAGAGAAGCTGTGTCCAATTATTGTCCAGTGAGTTTGATGAGTTCACTCTCGAAAATTTTGGAAATTATCATCAAAAGGCAGTTTGTGAAGTGGATAGACGAGAATAATGTATTGTCGGATAATCAGCATGGGTTCAGGAAGGGGAAGTCATGTGTAACTAACCTCCTTTGCTTCTATGATCACGTGATGAAGGCTTTGGGTAAGGGCAAAAAAATAGATGTTGTTGAAGTGTCCTTGGCCCCATACTTTTTTTACTTTTTATCAATAAACTCGATCAGGATGTCGATGGGATTACAAGTAAATTTGCAGATGATGTGAAGCTAATGGGGGTAATCGGGAATCAAAACGATAGGGAGTTGCTCCAGACCAACTCAAACAGGATTGCAGCATGGGCAAATGAATGGAGCATGACGTTTAGCGTTGATAAGTGCATGGTCATTTTGGTTTGAACAACCCACGGTTCTCTTATGAGTTGAATGGTGTCACTATCCCGGATGCAACTTGGGTCACCGATTTGGGAATTCTCATTGACGAGCAGCTTAGGTTTTCTGAACATTGTTCAGCTGTGGTCAAAAAAGCGAATATAATGCTCGGTCTCATTTTCAAAAAGGTCTCTTTGTGTTCTCCTAAAGTCATTCTTCCGCTTTTTTGAGGCTTAGTCCGTCCTGGACTGGAGTATGCTGTAACGTTTTGGAGACCATACCTACAGAGGGACATAGACTTGGTTGAAGTGGTGCAATGAATGCCAGGGTCTCTACCACCGGACTTATCCCGTTGCCGAGATCTCTTCTAGCCCAGCTTCGTGGCAGAGTCTGGAACAAAGTGAGTGTGTACACCTAACAGTCTGAGTGTGTAGCTAGTGTTGTGTATGATATTTCAGTGCTGCCATCTATACTTCAAATTGTGAGTGAAGTGTAATGATTGAATATTTGTAACGTTGTAGGCCTGTTGCTCTCTGTGGCGAGACTTTTTAACGGGGAGATCGGCTCGCATTCGCGCCTTAAAGCTGGGAACCACAGAAAACCAACTTCAGCCGACCAGCAGTGTGGGGTTCGAACCCGGATCCTCGCATCGCGAGTCCGTCACTATAACCACTCGACCACCACAGCGGTTGAAGTGGTGCAGAGAAGAGCTACGCGTGTCCTTATTGGCACACAGGGCTTGAGTTATGAAGAAAGACTTCATTTTTTGAATATGTTTACATTGGATGAACGCAGGTGTAGAAGAGATATGATCGAGAAGCTATCCATACTTAGAATAAGACAACCATAAGTATTCTTTATGGACATTGTATAATATTTTATCATGTGTATATAGTGTTTACAATTTTTGTTAATTGCATTTTTAATTGGGTTGCTGTATTTTTGAAATATATGACATCCATATTCTTATGGGCATCTTTTTCTCAGCCACCTCGTTGGGCATTTTGCCTGTTGTGGCGTTGTATTTGTATTTGAAACACAATTATTTTAAAATATCAGCAGATTTTGATGTCTTACTTACAGGAATACCTATGATAACAAAGATATTTCATTACAGAATCATATCTGTTAGCCAAAACACTATTCCTATAGGTTTCTATAAAAAATTGTTTAAATTGTTTTAAGCACTGCCCAAAATTTAAAATGTATTTTAAAAAAATACTAAGAAGCACAATATAAAAAATGATATAAACTGGCAAAAGGTTAAATTGAACACCTTCACAACTGCATGAAGGGAAATTTATTAAAAGAAAAAAAAAGGAAGATCTTTCTACTTCAAATGAGGTACATTATTTTATGTGATGTGGTCAGCAACATAAAATTCTACTCAAGGAAAAAAAAATAGGCATATCTGGAACATACGTAGATATGAATGGATGGGGGACAAAGAGGAGAAACCAAACAACCATTCACTAAAAGTGTTTATCAGTGCCATAGATGAGAGGGCAAGACTGGACTATTGCTCCTCCCCTCTCATTGTTTGAAGGACTTGTAATCTGGAAAGTGATTTCAAAGTGGGCATAACCATGCTCAGAAGACAAACTCTTGCGTTAATTGACACAAAAATTCAATTCCCAATGCAGCTGTGTTATGTTATGTGTACATCCATATCAACTAAAATGTGCTTTATCTGAATCTGTACCCAGCCGAGGCAGTGGGGTTTCACTATACTTTTTGTATAGACAAAAATAAAACAAAAAAAAACACAATACACACAGAAAAGAATGAAAAATAATTCATCAATACATAATACAAACAGAAACTAACCTGATTGTAAAAACAAAGGCAATAGTACTGAGCTCTATCAGATACATTAGAACGAAAAAGTAACCTTTCCACTTCTCGGACAACATTGGCAATCATCATCCTATGATAGCAGACCAACTGCCCCAGAAGATAACAAACATGAGATCCAACTCTTGGCACAGGATCACCAATCTTATTGACCAATGATTCTAAAAGGAACTTGAACAAAAAAATAAATATTAAAAGAATGAAAATAAAACTATGCAATAACTTGATAGTTATTGTATTATTATTATTAGTAGTAGTAGTATAACTTGACAGTTATTGTATTATTATTATTAGTAGTAGTAGTATAACTTGACAGTTATTGTATTATTATTATTATTAGTAGTAGTATAACTTGACAGCTATTGTATTATTAGTTGCATAATGAATTATATATTCATTAAATAATTGAAGGAAATACAATATGTTTGGGTGAATGATGAACTAATAAATTAAGTTTTATGTTACATAATATCTCAACAATATTAGTCATCACAACTAACAAGTGTATGATACTATAATATTATGAAAAGTAGATGACTTTGCCTAATAATACTCCAAAAAATCGCCAACGAATAAGGCAAATACCAGGAAATACTAAACTACTTTTAGTATTTCCTGGTATTTGCCTTACTCGTTGATGATTTTTTGGAGTATTATTAGGCAAAGTCATCTACTTTTCTGTACTACAATATCATGTTCTCAACAAATATAATGACCCCATGCATACAATATAATGTAAAAAGAGCACTTATCACTTCTTCGCTCAAAATATTATGTGTAGACTAATTTTGCATTGTTATACTGTCACAAACTAGAGTGTAACACACATAGCTTTTTGCATAAATCAATACAAATTTTCTACAGGAGGTTGCCAAATAAAATTGGTGTAATATCAAGAAAAATGAAAAAATTGCAGAATGCTGCTTGTGTAAATATCATCAGGTTCAGCATTGTCCCAGAGCAGAATATAATTCAATGTCAATCGTCAGTCTTTCCATGCAGAATAGAGAAATCACATATACATACTGTTCATAAAACATGTGTTTCCTTTCGCGGATGCTATCAGTGATTGATAATCTTGGGTATACGAACTCTTAAAAGCAGTTTAATATTTTCTTTCTGACGACATATTTAATCATAGGAAACAATTAAAAACCTCAAAATACAAAGCTGCTGACGAAAATACTTATTGCCTATACGGCATGGCTGTTAATGGAATACAATGATTATACAGGAATTTTGGCAACCAAGGTCATCCCTCTGATAAATGATTGCTGATAAAAGCTAAGTAAACAAAGTCACGTCTTTGCCACTTGCTTAAATGTGATCAATATGTTTTTTTTATGGCTGCCCTATATGGGTGTTTTCCCTAATGATGACGGTAGCCATTGACATCACGACAACGTGAAAGCTCACAGAAAATTAATTTTTTGCCAAAATCCGGAAAGCAGGAAGAAGGGGTAAAAATCCTGACTCCCGCCTAAATCCAGAAAGTTAGAAGGTATGCATACATTTGGCTGATTTTCTTCATAAAAAGTATGCGCTAATATCAAAAACAATAAATTCTTAAAATTCACCTGTTCCTGTTCTGGAGAATCTTTAAGGAGTTGACTGATGACAGTGACAGCTTTCTGCTTAGTCTTTTCAATTGTGTCATGGCTTACAGCATCTAAATTCTTTACAAAATTCAGGTACAGCTTTTTTAACAGATCTTCGAATAACCAAAAGAGAAGCATTTTCTTCCTTTTGACATCAGAATTGCTCATTTTATCCAGTTTATCTAACGGATGCTATGAGAAATACATAAAGGTTATCATAAGCCAGGTGTCTTACAATTTTCACACAATGTGGGCAACATTGAAAATTTTAATAAAGCCTGTGAGTCAAAGAGCTACGGTAAACATATGTCATATTACAAATAAAGCTATAATAGTCAGTTATAGTTCAAATTGGCTAGCGGGCAAGACCCACTAAGTTCTTTGTTGTGGCCCACAGACCATGCATTCAATACCCATTTGATAAGCAATGAATCACAATAAATACTGTAAAGAACTAACTCTTAATACTATGAACATATATTTTGAGACAATATATTAAAAAATGTACAGTGAATTTTAACAAAGTTGCTTAAAAAACTGAAAACTGCCTCTCTCATTTTTAAACTTTTTAATTACGTGAATTAAGGAAAAAATTAAAAAAAAATATATTCAAGAAATTTTAAGACCCACAATTATATATTTGTAAGTTACTATAATGTGCTTGAAAACTATTAGATACTACTTTAACTAATATATTTTTTAAGAGCTATAGAAAACAAAATTTAATTTCAATCAAAAAACGATAATTTTCATTGATTCTTTTTTTTATTCAGAAATGTTACAGTTACATGTTACAAGCTATGTAGCAAAAGTGAAACTGAAATTTTATTTACACACACATAGGCAATACATAAGACACAGAAAGTAATCTTTATAAAAAAAAATATATAAAAAAAAAATTACAAAAAGTAATCTTAATAAGCAGAAAGTAAAATAATGAACATATTTACAAAATACGTATATGGGTGATTCTTACGAAATTGGCTTAAAATATATTTGACACAGAACCTTTTTTGACACTTTTTATTTACATTCCACTTTTTGAAAACATAACATAATTTATTTGTCCCCAGTCAATTACAACAATACTATACAAATTAGAGTTGACAATTAAATTACATATGATATTTTACAATATTTGAAACAAGATGCAAAGAGAAAGAAAAAAATGTTTGAGTGGACACAGTAGAACAGTTAATTCATAATGTGATGAAGAAAGCTGGGACAGGAAAGAGAGCAGTAGCTAAAAGCTAATAAAATGCTCTCGACCCTATGACGACATCTCTATGGGTGACAAACATTTTAAATCAATGACAAATTTTGAATAATATAGAAGGGAGCTAGACAAAAATAAAAATAAATAGAATCTAGATTTGATGTTAACTATCTACATAACCAAATCGAGTTATTGTTTCTATTTAAATTTACCTGTTGAATTATTTATTATTTGATATAGAAAACTTGATATCAGGTGAAATTAATTTTTCATTTCATAATATTTGTTTAAATTTCATTTACTATCTTCCCATTCATTAATTTGTTAATGTGACATTGCTATTGAAGTACTTTTCAAACCACAGTTAATGAAACAGAAGGAAAGTTGCTTTCACAATCAAAGGAGTTTCAACTGAGTTTCTGTGAAAAGTTCATAATTAGTTGTATAATTAGTACAGAAGAACGAGTCAGCGAAAAGAAAATTTTTTTAAGAAGGACCAAATGAGTCACTTCACAAGGCTTGTTGATGTGGGGGGAAAGATAAAAAGGTATGGATAAAGTAAGAGTACTGATAAGGGCACAAATGGAAGACCCCATGCCGATTAGAAAATCCGGTATTGTCACTTCAACAGTTTGGTTATAGAGAACAGGTGTTGAAAAAAAAAAACCAGAATGTATAAAGTGAGAAACCTTTACAAAGATAGGATTTAAAGAAAATATTTTTTTTGGCGAGAGGAAGGGGGGGATGAAGGAAAAGAAAAACTCTTATCAGTGATAACAAGTGCTTTTGCACATATGAGCACGTGCACACTGTTCATTCCAAGGGATTTTCATCCAGAAGATGGTTAAATACAGTCAATTTGAACAATGCTAAGGATTTATTTCGAACATTCAATGGCAGAGAATTTCAAATGTGAATACCCCGGAAGTAAACCATATTTTTCTTGAAATTTGTTCTCGCTGTAGGGGTTGGGATACAGTTTCTGGAAGAGAATCTTGTTGGATATCCGTGTGCACAGGGAATATGTGTTGGTTTATGTAGTGATTCATACATTATTATAGCTAATCAATATTTTATTAAGCTATCTAACAGAAGAATTCGCCAGAGTTTAAAAAGAGGAGCTGTGTGCTCATTAAATGAGACAAAGCTCAAAACCTTCAATATTTTCTTTTGAGCAATTATCAGAGGTTGTAGAGATGTTTGAGTGGTAGATGACCATACTTCCAAGCAATAAGTTAATTTAGAGAAAAATAGGGAAAAATATAACATGCACATTACATAAAAGTATACAAAATGCCTTGCAAAAATATGTATATACAAGAGTTTAATGATTTGCTGACTTCTAGTATATGGTTAGACCATAAAAGATGCTCATCAATTAAAACTCCAAGGTATTTAACCAAATCAGCAAAGTTTAACTCATCCTGATTGAATTTTATTGGCAATTGCACAGTGTCCAATGGCTTTTCCCAAGGTCTGAAAAGTATGCAAACTGATTTAGAAATATTAAGTTGTAGCTTATTCACTGATAGCCAGGTGCTTAATAAGTTCATATCAGTTGATTTCATCTATGATTTGAGGAATTTGTTTTCCTGAATTTAGAAGAGTCATTTCATCTGCATAATAAACACTGCAATTTCTGAATATTTTATAGATATCATTGACATAGACCAGAAAAAAAAATGTTCCGAGGCAAGATCCCTGAGATACCCCGCAAGTGACGTTGTTGACACTAGAGTTGAATGCTCCGATATTTACAAATTGTTTCCTGTTTGAGAGGTAACTCTCAAACAACTTTAATGCTACACCACGAATTCTATAGAGAGAGAGTTTTTTTAGTAAAATTTTATGGTTTACAGAATAAAATGCTTTCTTAAAGTCTAATATTCCGTACGTGAAACGGATTAACATGAAAAATCATCTATAGCGCATCACACTGTCAATGAACCATATAAGTGCAGTTTTAGTTGACATATTTTTACGAAATATAAATTGTTTTTCATATATGTAGCAATTGTTTTCGAGAAAATTCGAAATTCTATTGTACATCGCTTTTTCAAGGATTTTGCTCAAGATTGGCAAAATTGATATGGAACGATAGTTTAGGGGGTCAGCTCGATCACCCTTTTTGAATAATGGAATTACTTTAGCAATTTTTAGTTGATCTGGAAAAATTCCGCTTTCAAAGATCACATTTATTAGATATAGCAGAAAAGTTTTAAAAAATTTGATATTTTCTCTCACAATACGCATACTTATCTTATTGAAACCAATGGAAGATTTAGAGCTAAGTTTTGATATTATTCTGTTTAGTTTCATCAACAATAACTGTGTTGGGTTCAGGAACAAACAATTCGAGACATGTTATATTATAATTTACAAAAATTTCGTTATTAATAGCAGGTGGCGTATTAGTGTTATGATTACAGAATACATGATTCAGTGTTTCTGCAATCTCTTGAGTATTATTTGATTCTGATACAGACCCTAAAATTTTTAGCCTCGGGATCACAGTAGATTGTTTGGTATTCTTATTTAAAATTTGATTAATTACTTTCCATGTTTCTGAAATATTTCCATTAGACTTTAAAAATTGATCTTCAAAATACTTTCTTTTGGCATTTCGTAAAGTAGATATTAGTATATTTCTATAGGTTTTATATTTTTCTTTTAATTGAATGTTGAAAGGATTGGATTTTAATCTACTATAAAGCCTGTCTTTGTTTTTAATAGACTTGAGAATATTGAGCTAGAAACCCAGGGGGTGAACTATCTCTGCAGTCCTTAGCCGAAAAAAAGTAGTTGAGCACCGATTAGTCCTCAGCTGGCCAGTAGTTGGACTTTTTGATACTATCTCTAAGCTAAGGACTGCCGAGCACCAGTCGTTAAGCAGTAGTTCATGGCGGCCATCTTGGAAACGAAAAAAATGTTGCCGAGAGAGAAAGTTGCAAGATCGCGCTTTAATATTTAGCAGTGAAATATGCTGTTTTATATGAATCAAACAATTTTATTCAACAGAAATGAATGATAAAACTTCCTTTATATCGTTGATGTCTTTGAAGTGAAGTTATTCATTGTTATATTCTCCAAGTGGTCTACGTACGTGTATGTTGACCTCGGCGAGCGAAGCCACGACGCAGTGCTAGCATGTTTATACTAAGGTAAGAATTATTTTAATGCTATCAAACTATATAGCAAGAATTTTTAAAGATATTCTTAATATTTTTTTGCCTGGTAAATGCGTTATCTAGAAATATAAATGGCTATAATGTCACACAAATCAATACTGAAAAATATCAAATAGCCCATGTATATTTTGGATTGTATTGAAAATTACATAGCAAATGAAATATGAATCTGTAATTACTATAATATCAGAGTTTTGCATTCTCTGTGTTTTGCTAAATGAAATTTTTTTAATGAAAAATTGTCTCTAAATGAATTGAGCGTGTAAATAAATAATTTGAATATTATTGATACGATAAAAATTCTGCTTGGATGACTATGCATGTAATCAGTAGTAAATAAGGAAATTTCAAATTTGTATTTTAGATTAATCCCCACCTTCAATGCATAAAGAAACTGATAAGCTATAATTGATTGATAATAAATTATTGCATGTAATTGACAAAAATTTGAATTATTTTTTGTGATAAGCAATGTTAAAATTAAAACAAAACGTGGTAAATTTCCATAATGTTAAGTATTAATTTCTGTAAATTTCATACACTGAAGGATTAAAATCTTGATTTGATTACCAATCTTGAACTGTTTAAATAAACAATATTGTAAGACTTAGTGAAAGTTAAATTTTTGGAAGAAAAAATATCAAATGCAACTTGAAAAATTGCACCCTGTAACTCGCTCTGAGATGAAGCATATTCATGAAGGAATCATGTTTTGTTGATATATAAAAAAATGAAATTCGTATAATGGGACTAAAAAACAAAGTTGGAATTTTTCTGCGAAGTTTTTAGTGTTGAAGTATATGTGCCATCATCATGAGAGAAGCAGATTACTGTTCGCAACTTATTACTACTTCAGTATTTGGTGTTACGACCTCCCTGAGTTCAAATATGATTTTTTGCTGACAATTGCTTGATTTTATGTGTATGGTTAAACACACATACCTTCCAGAATTTTTATCTTGGATTGGACAAAAATTTATTTTTTTCCATGTCAAATATTTTAGAAGTTTAAAATAGAACATTTTGAGACTTTATGGAATTTATAAATTTTTAAGAAGCATTTATTTTTTCACCATGTTGTTAGTAAACAGCTGATGCATTTGTGTATACATTTGTGAGACTTTTCTAACTCAAAAAATTTTGTTCCCTAGGAATTTGGCTGTATCTAGCTACGATGTTATGTGAAGGTTTCACGAAGCAAAGGTAATTTCAATTCTGTGTATTTGCCTTTTTAAGTAATATAGTTTTCATTATTTTCATGTAAAATAAAACATTTCCATGCATGATTTAATGACACATATTTCAACATTATATCACCACATTTTTACTGGTTTCATTTGTATCAACAACCCCAGTGGAACAAATACAGTCAAACCCTAATTTAATGCCACTATCTGTCCCAAAGAATTTTGGCATTATATCGGATCACAGAGTAGCATTTCGGAGAGGCTGTATTACATAACTTCACATGTTTATTACGAAATGTTATATCTCAGTGTCTAATTTATGTTGCTCCATGAATAACAACCTATTTCATATGCATTCAATTTTAAATTGAGAAAATTTATAAAATTGTAAACACTACAATCACTTGAATATTTCTCAATATCACTTATATAACAGAAATATACTGTCTTACCTCTGAAATTATTTCAGTTCTGTATATAAATTTAGCGGCACATTTTATATGTGCAAAAACAAAATAAACAAAGGGGGAAAATTTAAAGAGATGAATTTTTGTACTGCTCCAAACTTGACCAGTATGAGTAAAAACATGCACTGCTGAAAAACTTGTCTTGGCAACCTTGAACAAACTGGTGCAGTATGCTTGTGTGGTACACTTTCCCTTATCAACAAATCCATTTCTTTGCATAGGTTGGCTCTTTATATAAATAGACTTTGTAAAGCACTGTTAAAACCTTTTGACCACACACCAGTCTCTATTCTTTAAATCATTTGCTCAGACTGTTATATAGACCGATAATAACAATGGAATGAAAAGATAAATCTTCAACTCCTATATAAAAAAAAGCAAAATGATGGGAAAGGAAATGTGGGAATTCTCGCAAAATGACACAGACTTTGTATAAATCCACACAATAGTTGGTATTATAACACGTTCACACTAAAATGGGTGTTTTACATTATAGTCAATGTATGGAATATCAATTCACTGAAAATTTGTGGCGCTAAGCGGGGCTGGTGCTATAACAAGGTTTAACTTTATATAAATGAAAGGGAGGACATTAAAAAAAAACCCATTGAGAATTTTTGCTAACTGAAAAACTATGATATTAATTCTTTGAAAAAATTATAATTATATTCACCAATGAGCAAATTTTGTGAATGGAAATAATAAAACAACCAATATCCTTGACAACAAATAATATCATACCTTTTAACTACAGTGACACTGCAAAATCTCTTTTAATGTAAATGAGGGTTCCCCGATCTACAAGAGATTGCTAAGGATGTTTTAGAGCGAAGCTAAAAGTAGAGTGAAAAAAAAAATAAACTGCCTGCCAAACAGTTTTTGCTTCATGTGTCTGCGACCAAAACTTTAGGGTAGAAACAGGACTTGAAAAATTAAAAAAACATTTTAGGCGTCACTAAAATTTCTTGTCAGCCAAGCATTTTTAAGAGAAATACTGCAAAATAAAAACATTCGATTTTTCCGGCACTTGATGACCTTCCCAATGTTAGAAGATGCACAGACACAAATTCCAAAACATTTGTGATCATGCATAAAAAATTTTAGGTGCCAATGTACATTTTTTTTTGTGCCATGGCGACTTGGTTCCTGCGATTTGTCAAGCCCTAGGTAAATACATCTAGACATGAACAAGTGCATCTGTGTTCAATGTCAGGCCTCCCTTGCAAAACACTGTTGATGCATTTTGGTTCCTACTGTCATAAAATTGTCAAGTCGCCTCAATGTCGACAAAGTGCTATTGTGCACAGTTTATGTGTACTTATACAACTAAAGACTGCGTTATAATTCAAAATAAAATGCATATCATGTTTGAAGATTGAAAAGCATAATAAAAGGTTTTTTTCCTTCCTCTCATTCTAATTTCATGTAAATCAACATTTGAAAATGCAGATAAAAATGAATCCCTGAAGAATTTTTGTTCTTGAAATAGTAATTTCTAATAAGCATTCAACAAATAAATTGTGATTATGATATCCCTCTATGGACATATGTTTGAAATAAAATGTTTTTGTATGACAAATCATGTGTGCAAGTTCTGTCATTTGTGTTTATTTTATATATCAGTGTTTAATTCATGCTTCTATCAATAACCAACTGAAATGAAGTATACGATCAAATGAGTTATCAGGTGAAGTTATTTATTTGAAGCTAAGTGTGAAACGCATAGATTGGTAAAACATCTTCAATATTTTAAAAATATATATACATCGATATTAAAGTTGCTTAATACTTTAATTTTTTTTAAATATTATTGCTTACACTAACAGGTAAGTGCTCATTCATTGTTTCAACAATGCCATTTGAAAGCAATAAAATGTATAATAAAAAAATCATTTAACAAATTAATCTTTAAATGGCACTCAATATTAAAAATAATATTCAGCAGGGCCCTCGGGTGGGGTGCTGCCCACTTTAATTTAAAATGACTTTTTTGTGCTTTTTTTTCTCGTTTCCATTAATATGAGACCCAGTTCTATGCAGCTGGGGTCCCCCCAGATACTCGTTCCTTCAAGTATCCAAAAGCACAGGTCCTTCGAAAGATTTCAAGTGTGGGGTCGATGAGCTCGGACAAGAAAAATATTTTTACTAATTATATACTGAATAGTATTCTAAAAAAGTCCACAAAATATATAAAAAATGTTGCGTCCTCATACCTTTACAAAATAACTAAATTAGCTAGCGATTATAAGAGTAAAAAAATGTTTCAAAGAGCATGGATGACAAAAATTTATGGCGAGAAAAAAAATCCATCGGGAAAAAGTTTGTTTACGATCAGTGGTAAACATGAAATTGCTGCCACCACTGCTGCGGAAAAATGATGGTTAAATAATTAGTAGTAGTTGTAGGATTGGAACGGCATTCCGATTGGTTAGACATCCGTTACTCTCAAACCAAAAATTTTCTCCCCGTCTAACTACTATTTCATATCACATGATCTTAAGGACCGGTAGTTCGTGGTTCCTCTCAACTACTAGTAGTTGAAGCAGTCCTTAGCTCTGGTCCTCCGACCATTAGTTGCTAAGGACTAGTAGTTACTAAGGACCGCAGAGATAGTTCACCCCCCAGGGTTGTTTGGGAATGCTGTGATTTTTAATTCTAACTTTTTTTATTTCTGCTTCTTTCCATATATCCTCAAAATGTTTAAAAAAGATTTTATAAGCAGTGTTAGGATCATTGCATGATAGGCTATCAGACACCCCAAGGTGGATCACATAATAATAAATTTAATTTACTATGACCATAACAAGTGTGGATTTCTTTACGGCTGTCATTATTATTTTTACAATTATCAAGATAAAGAAAGATCAGATGATGATCTATTATATCAGAGTTTATAATACCCACTGTAGATACTTGTTTCTTTGTTCTAATAAAAATGTGGTCCAAAGCTGATGATTTTCTAGTGGCATTGGTTATAATATGTTCTAGTCCGTAAGACAATAAAATATTATTGTAATATGAACAAACTCTGTTATTAGCTAATAAATTTATGTTGATATCACCACACACTCAAAGATGGCATTGACGCGTTATAACATGTCAAATACCCAGAAATTCGGAAAAGGACGCATCAAAATTTTGTTCACGCGTCCTCTGGGACGCATTCTTTCCTAGTTCTAAGAAGAATAAAGTAGAGAGAAAAGCCTCCCCAACGTTTTTCCCTCTTTTTACCTATACAATGCCTGGTGGTGATATATTAGATGTGATGTTTCTTGTTGTGATGATGATTGTAAAAAATAATAGCTTCTGTGAAGATATAAACTATGGCACACTGGTCTTTGTCCTTCAGAGGGCAGCTGGTGTCTTATTTAATTATAAGACTTTATCATCCCAGCAGGTGATGATAAAGTCACTGCTGGTGCTTCATTGAGGAAATTAAAACAAAAGTGTTAGAACTAAACTGCACCCCATCAAATGATGCAAGTCTCAATTATGATCTTGCTGAAGACAGAATGTGCTCGATAGAGTAGCCTACTCCAGGGTTAGCAAATTTTTCTTATGACAACACAATTTCCATTTGAGCTAAATATTTTATATCATCATTTTGGAATTCAAAGTAAAATGTCAGAAAAGACACTTGAAATTTATAGTGTTGGAAAAAAAACTGGATCTGACTGTCATAAAAAGTGTTATGCTAAAGTGTAAAAGCTGTTACCCATTACATCATTGGACCCATCGAACATCAATATTGAGGAGTGAAGCAAGTTCTGAACATTTATCTATTGTGTGTTTAAGCATCATAGAGCTTTTTTCTGAAAGTATGAAATATATCCGAAAGCATGCTTTAATCCTTTAAAATGTCATGAGAAAAAAATAACTAAAGGTTTAAGGATAGTAAACTTGTATTTTTCATGTATAAATGAAATAAATGGTTGTACAAAATTAATTCCAGGGCAAAAAATATGCCATGCCTGTAGGGACAAGTGAATATAAACAACAATAAATTAGGTGAAGAAACTGAATACTGTGAAGAGATGAACAGTGATAGTAATGTAGAGAAGTAACTTGGAAAAATGTCAATTACTAAACAAGAAGCACTTGAAGAAATAAATTCATCTCTACAGAACATAGAAGAGTCACCAATTAAACTTCATAGGGTAGCTCCACAGTGCAAGTCAAACAATGCCAAAAGAAAAGTTGAATCTGCTTGCAACACTTTAAAATCAAATGTTTGTAAAGTTTTTGAAGAATTACCAGAAAATGAATCTCAAAGCACACTTAATGAAGATATTAAACTGAAGGCAAATATGATTATTTTGATAAAGTTAATTAGAAATAAGACTCAATTTAACCATCACAACAAGGGGAAAACTGCAAATTTTAACTCTGGCCCCTGCTTTAAGAAAGGGGAACAAGGAAAAAAATCTGAAGAGTTCAATGTCACTGAATATGCTGTGCGAAAAGCAGGAGAGCTTTTGTAAATGACAAAGCAAAGGTAAGCCATTGTGTTTTTATTATAAAAAGAATCAAAAATTGAATTTCAACGATTTTTTTGCAATCTAATTTTTTAATGCAAAAGTTTAAATTTTCTTTCCAAGTCATAATCTACATTTTTTTGTGAGCATTTTAGTGGAAATTTCATTTGAATGTATTGAAAATCTGCAAAGTCATGATATATTTTCACAAATAGTATTGTTCGAATGGGGTTAGCCTAAGAGACGTCATTCGTGAGGTTAGAAAACATTTTTTTTTTTTCAAAAAGTTTTTGAGATATGTACATGAAATTTTGCATGGTCAACAAGCATGGTAAAAGCAATAAACAAAAAATAATAATTGGAATCCGGGATGATGGGTTGCATTTCAGTATCTAGTTGAATGATTTGAAATAGGAACGATCCAGTCTTATTTCGCTGAATTTTGTGTTGCGAGCCAGAATAAACATATTAACGGTCAAAAAACCATTATTTTTTTTCTCCAGTATTTTACTTCATATATTTAGGAGAAATTTAAAATAAAAGTTGTTTTGGTAACTGCTGTGCCTCTGGTCTAGAAATACGTTTGGAAAATTGTATTTTTTTTAAAGAAAAATTCCACAAAAACAAAGTTTACATAATTTTTTTGCATGTAAATTTCAAATGTAAGTGTATGAATTATTTTTATTCATATTTTGTATGTTTTTGTGAACACTTTAGTGAAAATTTCACTTGAATATATTGAAAATTGAAAAAGTTATGATTTATTTTCTCAAACAATGCCACTTAAAAATTGAGCCTCGGAAAAGTCATCTGCATCAGTTTTTGATAAATTTCAACATTTTTTTTCTCAAAAAGTTTTTTTTCTAATTATTTTTTCAATTTTACTTTTTCCTCAAGCGGCCGTGGAGGGGGCTCTGCGGAACACTAGTTGAGAAGCGCTGATTTAAAGACCTTGCTTTGAGAATACAACTTGTGTGCTTGCAAAACAGAGGCAAATTGGAAATCGGCTATCACCATAAAATTGATGAAAAAAAAGAGAGAACAGAAATAAAAAAATAAATAAAATTGCAATTTATAAAAAACATTATTCAGAGTGTCTGTGCTATGCCAAAATATATCGAACATGATCCGAGTATCGAGCATAAATATCGAGTTATGCGCTGAAATAGGCAAAATGCCTTGTTGGATTTGCCTATCATATTTCAGTTGAAATTAAATACATTTTTTCATCTCATGCATTTTTGACAAACTTTTTTGCTGATTATATATCATTTATTAGCAGCTAAAGTAGTGTCCCTAAGAATTTTTTATTTTTCAGTTGATTTTGTTTCAGAACTTTTTTAATTTTCTGCCCTATTTCATGAGAATGACCCACATACATGGTCCACTTCAGTTGTGCGTATGGGATAAGTGTGATCCGTCCGAGGCAAGCTACATAAAATATTTATACTGGTGGCAAACACTTATATAAGGCAAAAAGAATAGCATACCCTTAAACATGGTAATCACAAGCCAATTTTATTATAATTTTAAAATGTTTCAGATTCTAATTACAAAGTATAGGAATTTATGTTATTGGTTATAACATTTGATACATAATTATTCACTTGAAAAAAAAAACACATTTGTACTAATATAAGTATTAAAAATATTGTAATTTTTTTTTGTTTTATGTTTCTGTTCATGTCGTATGTTTTATATATTTTATTCATTAATTATCATGTAAATTTTCAATCATCCGTACAGGCATCACAGCCTCTGGATGATAAATATGTTTTGTTTTCCAGAAAAAACATTGTTCTGTTTGCCGTTTTTTCTTCTGCATATCAGAGTATCTTGATAAGGCTTCCTCTACGTAAGTTCCTCTGAAGAACTTACCATAGAGGGATCTGCCATGAAAATAATTTATTGCTGATTTGAACTTAGGAAGCCCTTCCGCTATGTTACTCATGGTGAACTTGTCGTCCACTTCTTTATCTTGATCTTCATCTGGTACCGCTTCAGTTTCAGGAGCAGTCAACAGCGTCAATTCCTTCTTGGTCACTGCCTCTGAATTGCTATTAATTAGCTGTTTGACTTCTTCTATGTACATATCATTTATCCCTTCTGCTCACCTGTTTTGCTAACATGACAATGCTTTTTACAATCTCTTCAGTAGGTTCTGTAGAAATGGTTGTGTCCTGGAGGCAACATTGTGGGCAAAGGTTTATCCAACCCAAGTTGGCTGTTTTTCTCTTAGGGGCCATTCAAGTATTACGTCATCATCGATGGGGGGGGGGGGGGTCAGCGTTTTGCTGACTTTTGCTGACAAGGGGGAGGGAGTCAAAAATGGCTAAAAATTTGCTTACGTAATACTTGAACAACCCCTTAAGAGCTGCCACGGCTTTAGTGATGGCATTGACAATAATGTAATTCTTCCGTACCTTCAAGACATTTTCTGCATTTGTATCTTGTTCTATTGCACGCACAATCATCTTTATTGAGTGACGTGTATAGTGAGCCTTGAATTCTCACATTACCCCCGATCAAGGCGGTATTACGAGGCATATAAAGGACTTCCACACCATCAGCTTTGAACTCATTGGCATATGCATGTCCAGGAGCATTACCCAGTATCAAAAGAAATTTGAATGGCATGTCTTCACTTTCAAGATACCTCCTGGTCTGGTCTTTTTACTGTTCATCCAAAATACTGTAGGAGATTTGACTTATCCTTTCCCTTCAGTGCTTGCGAATTCAGATTTGAAAATGATGGTGGGCTTTATCATGTACCCACACACATTTGCACAAAACAACATAGTAAGTCTGCCTTTACTTGCTTTAAAACCAGGAGCTTGCTTTTTTTCTTAGATAATAAATGTTCTTTGCGCATTTTCTTCCAAAATAGCTCAGTTTCGTCAGCGTTAAACACCTGCTGAGGTGCATAACCCTTCTCTTCAATAGTTTTCTACAAAATTTTTGGAAATTTTCTAGCTGCCTCCTGATTGGCAGAGGCTTGATCGCCAGTGGTTTTTACATTGCATAATATGAATCGTTTTTTAAAAACCTATGAAACAAACCTTTGCTTGCATAAAATTCTGATGAAATAGACATTTCACTAGCCCTTTTCTTTAAGTTATCAAACCCATTTACTCACCAATAAGGTGTTAAGCGAGATGACTCACTCCGATGGATATATATATATATATATATTATTTCACAATAAGATTCTCATTTCTTTTTTTTTTTGTATCCTGTGTATATAATATGGCAAGTGTAAGATAACAGATGAGATGGCATGGGGGAGGGGGTGCTCAATTGCTTTTAAAACATACCTCCATCCTAATATGTGTACATTAATTTTAACTAAACCCCGAAACTTCTCCAACTCCTAATCCCATCTCGTCTATAATCACCATAAAATTTGTTAATCGCGACAGTACCCAATTGTCCGGGGAAAATATGTAGTAAAAGTTTGTATGTTTTTTTTTTTCTTTTTTTTTGACACAAAATAAAGTGTTCCAGACTCTGCCACGAAGCTGGGCTGGAAGAGATCTCGGCAATGGGATAAGTCCAGCGGCAATGTTCTGGCATTCATTCAGCCCTTTCCTTTATAGAAGAGTAAATTTTTTTGCCGTTTTTGTTATAATATTACAATCAATTGAAATACCATTTTTGTAGTAGTCTTGTCCCTACAAAAAAAACCCCAGCATTTTCTGTATGAGAAATACATGGATTCCATAGGTGATATGAAGTTTTCACTGTTACAGATACAGCCATGGCTGATCGAATTTCGAAGTCCATTTTCTTGATATATCTCACCACAGATTCATTGATTCCATAATGGTGGGCCACAGCAGCAATTGACTTACTATTGCCAAGCATAGTCAATATATCCAATTTTAATTGTAAAGTTCTCACTTTTTTTGTCTTTAGAAGCATTATCAGTAGCTTTAGAAAAATGAGCCATCCTAAACACACACAACTCAAATTTTGTAAACAAAACATGTGAATGACAATTGTTGAGTGTTGCAAAAGAAAAATTCCAATAAAAGAAAAAAACTGAAAACACGGAAACCGTGAATATGAGGGGGGACTGCATTTGAATATTATTTCGAAACAAATATTTATTCTAGTAATTAATTTTTAAAAAATTGGTTTAGTAGTAATTATTAAAAAAATTTTCCTGTTTAATTACATTACTCACTTCAATAAATGACTTCAATTTTCTTTCTTCCGGCAGCAAATCAGAGAGGAACAAATCTCTCAAGCTCTCTGAAATATAATGGAAAAAAATTACATAAGTTAATCAATAGTAGTGTTAGGTCTATCCTTGATACCTCAAAGTGCTTATAGAAATTGATTCAACTGCTATTATTGATATTACTTATCTTCAATTGCAGAAAATTATAAAAAATTAAGAGACAGAAAAGTTATAAAAGTTTGATTATAGCATATTGTTACATCACAACATTAGTTAGAGAGAGAGACTCGCTTCAAACATCAATAACTTGATGAAATTGGAAATTTACAAAGTAATTTTAAATACCAAACATATATCATCATGGATTTGATTTGAAGTGCTCACAATATAATGCAACAAAATACTAGTGCAGTTGTGATGAGCAGGAATTCCATCTGTTATCAAGGATTTTTCACATTTTCCTATTCCCGAAAAACTCCTGTCCAAACATTATAATGTATTCACAATGGGTAAAGAACTAACTGTCACAGTTGTTAAAAAATCAGTGTCATTAGTAATCATGCTAACATATACTCATTTATTGAATATAATAAATACAAATATACAAAGGACACAACAGGCAAAATGCCCAACGAAATGGCTTCATTCTCGTCTTCGCCACAGTTGGGATCGGACATGCTTTTATCACGCTCTGCTCACCGACCAATAGCAGCAGTTCTATCCAGAACTGTTGCCAGGGATTACCGAAGGATTATCTGTCACGTTGGTGCATCATTTCATGTTATTCTTCGTTGTCGTGACTTTTACTTAGTAAGGTTTTTTATTTTTGGGTCATGTTCTACAGTGTTTTCTTTACTTTTCTAGACTGTGTGTTTAATTTAATCTTTAGTTTGATTTTGTCACTAGATCTTTTGGACTGCACGTTATTGGATTTGCAAGATAAATGGTTTTATTTACTGCTCTCAATTTTTTAAATTTTCATTATGTATATATATATTCGATCAACTTAATTTTTTTTCACACTCTCATTTCATTTTACTTTCGCCAGGTTTGTGTTTTCCCCACTTCTTTGATATAATTTATATTTGGTCTTTTGGACGTTAGTGTTAGCAAACAGTGTATACTTTTCCCGGGTACTCTCAGTAATTTTTGTTTTTTCCATTTGGGCCTATTGTTTGTGTTAGTGAGTAGAGATAGTTAGCTAAGTTTAAATTGTACTTTGAAGCTAAATAATTTTTTTGGGTGTGTTGTATTCTTTATATACATATATTCTTGTTCGTAATTTAAGTGTTGAGCATTCTATTTTACTTAATTTTTTCGTACAATCTTTTATGTATATTTTGCATTGTAATGCATTTTACGCTATTTTAATTTCCTGTTAACGTTTCTCATTTTCCTATTTTTGAAGTATTATTATCCAGTTTTAGCAATAGTGTTAGTATGCCTCGACCTGGACTAGTGTTATGTAGAGCTTGCGATGGGAGGTTTCCCTGTTCTAGGGGGATAGTAACTGTTAGTTTCAAGTATAACGGGTGTTTGCATAGGGCAAGATTGGAACCTGAGGTTGAAGCATTACAGGAAAAAGTTAGGTTTCTTGAGAGCCCAGTCGTGTAATTACAATCCCTACTCTCTTAGTAACACAGGAAGCATTAGCATGCCAGTGATTGGTTACTGCGAGCAAAAAAGCTAGCAAGATGTCACGAGAGTAGGAGTTTTTTGTGAAACTGAATTTTAAAGTTCATTGACGAAAAGTGAAAGCATTTTTTATTGAATCAGTAAATGATAGCTGGGCGCTTGCTTCGCGAGCCGTTATTATTGTCTTCTCGAAACACATGAATTGTATTTGATTAAATCAGAAACAAAAGTGGAATTTTTTTTGTAAATCAATAAATGACAGCAAAGATGGAAAAAATATTTGGATGAGTTTGAGACCCAATCGAACACACAACCTGCAGTACGTGAGTGTCGTACTATAACCATTACTCAAACGTGGACGTTGGATTCCAGCACAATTAAAATGTATATATTGTTAAATGTCGCCATCCAAAATTTTACCAGGAGTGATGTAATGATTCATCACTCATTTCAGCCAATCACAATGCGCTAAATTTCTACAATGTAGCTAGAAATGTAGGGATTGTTTATAAGCGTCCCAGTTATAATGGAAGCACTTGTCATCAAGCCACATGTTGATGAAGAAGCAATCTCCACGAACTATGAAGTTGAGAGGGTGAATGGGTGGTCATGGATGAAATAGAGTGGGAGATAGTGATAGGGGTTTAATCATCACCTATTCTATGGTTAAGGAATTAGGGAACAGAGTGTATAGGAATTTTCGGGATTTTGAGATCTTTTGTCTTCCTGGGGGGGGGGGGGAATTAGCAACGTTTGAGACGTTTTTCATCACCGATAGTTGCCCTTGCAGGTGGGAACGAATCAAATAGGAGTGAATATTAATTAGTCTCTGTCAGAGTACCAGGATTTACTATTATCAACTAGGTAGGATCACGTTCTTGGAGCTTCCTGCATTTACCAATAGGCGACTTTGTTGGGATGGGATCCATCTGAATAGGACGGTGGTCTGGGAGGTTTAAGATAGGTTTAGGTCAGGTTTTTTACTCCCAGACAACGTAGTTGGGAATGTGGGTTACTTAATGATAATCACAACAGTACTGACGAGGAATTACCCACCTGAAATGGATGGCTTCTCGACTGACACTAAATCACCGGGCAAATCAAAATGTGTACTAATTAATGCCAGGAGCTTGGGTAATAAGGGAGATTTTTTGGAAACTATGATAGTCGTGCAGAGCCTGGATCTTATAGCCATTACAGAATCTTGGGCAAACTATGGGGATGAATCTTTCTCACACATCTCAGGATACGATACTTTTTTGAGAAATAGATCAGATAGGAAAGGGGGTGGACTGTTGATATATGTTCAAAATCATGTTTGAAGGCTAAAGAGTGTAATGTGAAGAGAGGCGATATTGAAACTATATGGGTTGAGCTTGAAAACAAAAGACATCATAAACTTATTGTTGGGGTTTGTTACAATCCACCGAATAGGGATCCAAACTACATCGCCAAATGTCATGATGAAATTTTCTACATGTAGAAGCGTAAGAGGGTTCTCATACTATGGGATTTCAATTACCCAGGCACTGATTGGGAGAACCTTTCATCTAGAGATCAGTATGAAAGAAACTTTCTTAAGTTGGTGCTCGAAAAAATTTTGTATCAGCATGTATCAGAAGCCACTGGGGTACTGCTATTTTGGATTTAGTTTTTCTGAGGATCTTATTGAACGTCTTTCGGTGGGGGATGAGTTTTCTTCCAGTGATGATAGGCCAACTTTTCTTCAGGTAAGATTGATAAATAAGAATGGTTTTGTTTTCAGAAAACAAACTTAGAAGTTTTGAGAGGAAGGTTAGCGGAAGTTTTCAGACCGGTTGGAATCAGTCAGGGAGGTACATCAATGGGAAGAATTTACTACGAAGTTGTCCTCTGTTTTGCACGACATCATACCCTTTGTTCGAAAAATCGTGTTTGTACATCACACCCTCTACGGTTCACAGACAGCATGCGTAACCTTTATTTTGACAAAAAAGCATTCAGTGAGTATAAAAGTAGACGAGGTGACCTATCATTGTTTTACTGATAAAAGAAGAGCGATAAGAGGTAGTAAAAAAGAAGTTGAATCTAGGTTGGCAGATAACATTGGCTCTGATCTGAAATCATTTTTTAGATATGTCAATAATTGATGTAAGGGGACAGTTGCACCCCCCTCTCGATAGGAGGGTCTAAGTTAGACAGCAATGTAGGTATGTGTAGTGCTTTCAATGACTTTTTTGCATTGGTTTTTAATGGAGCTAATGATATTCAATATATGGATGTTGTGTTGGATAATACAATCGTCAACGATATTCAAGCTCAAGATGTGGAGGTCCTAAATCTTCTATGAAATATATGTGCAAGCAAAGAACCAGGACCAGATGATATCTATCCCAGGGTCCTCAGGGAATGTACTAATGAATTGTTAGGGCCAGTCGCACAGATATACAGGAGTAGTGTTGATGAGGGTATCATCCCAAGGGATATGAAACTTGCTAATGGTGTTCCGATATTTAAGAAGGGTAGTAGAGAAGCTGTGTCCAATTATCGTCCAGTGAAATTGACGAGCTCCCTCTCGAAAATTTTGGAAATTGTCATCAAATGGCAGTTTGTGAAGTGGATAGACGAGAATAATGTATTGTCGGATAATCAGCATAGGTTCAGGAAGGGGAAGTCACGTGTAACTAACCTCCTTTGCTTCTATGATCACGTGACTAAGGCTTTGGGGGAAGAGCAAAAATGTCGACGTTGTTTACCTTGATTTCCAGAAGGCATTCGATCGGGTCCAACATGGTAAACTCTTGAAGCGTTTACACGAGATTTGAATTGGGGGCAACTTGCTGAATTGGATAGAATAGTGGTTAAGAGATAGGTCGCAATGAGTTATGGTGAACGGGGAATTCTCTGGTTGGACAGACGTCACAAGTGGCGTTCCTCAAGGAAGTGTCCTTGGCCCCATACTTTTTTCACTTTTTATCGATAAACTTGATCAGTTTATCGATGAGATTACTAGCAAACTCGCAGATGATGTGAAGCTAATGGGGGTAATCAGGAATGAAAGCAATAGGGAGTTGCTCCAGACCAACTTAAACAGGATTGCAGCATGGGCAAATTAATGGAGCATGACGTTTAGCGTTGATAAGTGCATGGTCGCTCATTTTGGTTAGAACAACCTACGGTTCTCTTACGAGTTGAATGGTGTCACTATCCCGGATGCAACTAGGGTCACCGATTTGGGAATTCTCATTGACGAGCGACTTAGGTTTTCTGAACATTGTTCAGCGGCGGTCAAAAGAGTGAATAGAATGCTTGGTCTCATTTTCAAAAAGATCTCTTTGCGTTCTCCTAAAGTCATTCTTCCGCTTTTTCGAGGCTTAGTTCGTCCTGGACTGGAGTATGCTGTAAGGTTTTGGAGACCATACCTACAGAGGGACATAGACTTGGTTGAAGGGGTGCAGAGAAGAGCTACGTGTGTCCTTATTGGCACACAGGGCTTGAGTTATGAAGAGAGACTTCATTTTTAGAATATGTTTACATTGGATGAACGCAGGTGTCGAGAAGATATGATCGAAGTGTTCAAAATTTTCAATGGGATAGATAGGATGGACCATGAACTTTTAGTACACCGCCAATCGATTGCTTTTACAAGGGGACACCAGTATCGATTGGTGAAGGCCAATGCAAGGCTATGGTGTTGCAGGGAATTTTTCCTCTAATAGGGTTGTTGATAAATGGAATAGCTTACCCCGGAGGTAGTAAATTGTAACACAATTGACACGTTTAAAAAGAAATACGATAAACATGTTGGGGTAAATCGAGAAGCTATCCATACTTAGAATCAGACAACCATAAGTATTCTTTATGGGCTTTGTATAATATTTTATCATGTGTATATATTGTTTATAATGTTTCTAATTACATTTTTAATTGGGTTGCTTTATTTTTGAAATATATGACATCCATATTTGTTATGGACATCTGTTTCTCAGCCACCTCGCTGGGCATTTTGCCTGTTGTGGTGTTGTATTTGTATAAAATATAATATAGCCTACTGCCTATAAAAGCAATTACAAATAGAGAGAATTGTTTTAAGATCATAAATCTAGTTATTTTATGAAATCTGAACGTGATCACTTAAATAAAAAAAGATTATTATGTTATTAAATTAGGATTTATTAAACACAGAAACAAAGGTCATGGAGAAGACTGTGTTTACAGGTTGGTTTGTGTAATTAATTTTTTTCATGAAAAAGTTGTTTTTTTTTCATCTCGGTGAGCACACATTTCAAAGCTAAGATTAAATTAGGCTTATTTTTCTCTTATAAGTTATTCTTATCAACCTGCAAGACTATGTAAAAGACAGAAGGTCTACACCCCTCCTCCCTATATTTTGGACAGAAATTCCCTTACTTCGTTCAGAATCGGCTTTCTATATTTGTCAGAGCGTTACAAATATATTGCCCAATATGTCCACATAAAAATTTCAATCGGCATGTACTTGGTTTCAACTACATGCCCGATCCTGGCATATAAGGCATATAAAATACTGATTTGGGAGTATACAGTATTACAAGTTGCATGGAATATGATAACAGAATAGTATGATGGTAAAAAGTGAAACAAATCAGAGGAATATAACAGCATGATCAAATATTTGCAACTAGTTGTGTAAAAAAACAGAGCTTTCCTATTTTTCCCCCATGAAACAAGATTCCTGTGTGATCTTATTTGCTTCTGGATTTATTTGAGATATAGTTATCATGTAGTTATTGTTATCCAAAATCCCTTCCTTAGAGTCCCAATGTGAGCACATTAAGTGGAGTATACTGTATTAGCATAAATATTGTCGTATTCATGTTGCTCACAGAATAAGGTGCTAAGCGAGATGCCATGGGTGCTCCCTAATTGTATATATTCCCCCACACAATACTTCTATTTTGTATATTTTCATTAAATCCGCCGGACCGAGTGAACTCAACCCAATAAAACTGATGCTGTCTTCTAGTCGCAAGTTATCAAACCCATTTGCTCACCAATAAGGTGTTAAGCGAAATGACTCGCTCCGCTGGATATATATATATATTATTTCACAATAAGATTCTCATTTCTTTTTTTTTTTGTATCCTGTGTATATAATATGGCAAGTGTAAGATAACAGATGAGATGGCATGGGGGAGGGGGGTGCACAATTGCTTTTAAAACATACCTCCATCCTAATATGTGTACATTCATCTTAACTAAACCCAGAAACTTCTCCAACTCCTAATCCCATCTCGTCTATAATCACCATAAAATTTGTTAATCGCAACAGTACCTAATTGTCCAGGGAAAATATGTTGTAAAAAAGTTTGTATGTGTTTTTTTTTTTGACACAAAATAAAGTGTTCCAGACTCTGCCACGAACTTGGGCTGGAAGAGATCTTGGCAACGGGATAAGTCCAGTGGCAAAGTTCTGGCATTCATTCATTCATTGTATTAGCATAAAAATATAAAGTTAATAAAGAAAATGCTCTACTACATGCCTGGTTTACAAAATAAAATATATGCAAGGGAGAAAAAGTCTTACCCATGGCCATAAGACATTCCCTTTTTCCTTTTGTATTCACCATCCCTATCAAGGACTTAATGCTGTTCATGTTATGAACTGGACAATCTTGAACAAGTAGAATATGAGCAGAAATTTTGTCTTGCAGAGTCCCAGTACGAACAACTGTTTTGATCCATGAGAAATCTGATTTATCCTTTCTTTTATCTAGAACTACAAACCATACATAATTAAATACGCTTTAAATAACAGTATGAGAGTTTATATCATGTGAAATAAAATATAGAACATTAAATGCATTATATCAAGTGAGAAAAACGAGTCAAAATCATAGAAAATGGTAAAAATCACAATAAAAACAGTTTGCATAAGTGATTGAATTGCAAAGTGATCAATCACTGGCAAAAAATCACTGGCTTAGAAACCATTTTTTTATTTTCGCTACAGGTTTGAGGAAGTAAAAAAAAAAATTCACCACAAATAAAAAATGTATGCCTAAGAATAAATCAGAATGCTGAAATCAATATAGCATTGATCCACCTCTGGCTTAGACATAGCTATTGCCCAAATTATAATCATAAAATTAACAGATGGTATTTTGAAGTCTATTTTATTGCTGGAAGGACTGCACAATTGACAGACTGTCCTATTTTCTTGAAATCTAACAAATAATGTCTTATGAGAATGATAATAGAAAACAGGTCTAGTTTCATGGTCCTCAGTAAAAAAAATGTGCTAAGCACAAAAGCAACCGCAAGAGTTGCATGCAGTACAACCAGGGTTGTTGATTTTTTTGATTTTTAAAAAAAAAATCGATTTATTTGATTTAAATCATGATTTTTTTGATTTTTTTAAACAAAATATATAATATATATATTACTTACACACTAGTCATTAATCTATGCTTTCTTTAAAGAATATAAAATTAAAGAAATTTGAACTTACAAAAATAATGACTATTTAAAAAATATTTTCAAACTAAAGATAAAGAACCATACTTGTGAAATATTTCAGAACATTTTATTAAGAAAACGGAGGCAAACACTTCTCGAATAGATATCTTACATCAAGTATTAAATAATTTTACCCTTTGGGGCAAACGTTATGAATAATTGTTCATTTGTTTCATTAGAAACACTAGTTTGAATGCTTTGTCTACTCTTAATCTGTTTCGCTATTTGGAATGAACTGCACCTTGAAAAAATCCTTTCAACACAGGCATCAATGATTTGGCTGTAGTTAGTGTGTTTACAAATTACATATCGCTCTCCGTAATTGTATCTTTACCCAAAACACTTTTCCGCCACTGAAAATCAGACATTGTATCAACAACCTTAGGGTGAAAAAAAATTTTTTTAGCATGAAAATGGTTCCAACTTTTCCAAAAACCAGAGTCACATTTTTGTTTGATTAATTCAAGACTCTTATTTCTCTCTTCTTTTGTGACATTAATTCCCTATTAGAAGTTAACATTGTGAGCTTAGAATAAATGCATCAAAGTGTGCATCTGTTAATGATTGTTCATATCTATTTTTATACTCTGATGACAAAACCTTTTTATTGTTTGATGTTGATGCTTCTTTTATCTTCAATTGCAGCTTTTACCATGCCAATACACATTCAGCTATGGAGCAGTTGTGTGTGTTCCTTTGTACAAAATCGTTAATTTTAGCTATTGGCTTCAGAATTGCAATTATGTCCTTGAAATTTCTTTTTGAATCAATATTTAAGATTTCACTAGAGATGTTACTGAGATCTGTGGTCTTCACAAACTTTGGTAACAACTGACGAATTTTTAACATAAGATTCAAGAGAATCACAATAAGTATTCCATCATACCTCTGCAGGAAGACCAATGCACTTCTACCTTACATATGATACCATGCTTTTAGAAATGATTGTTGAAGTACCTAAATATACTTGTAACATCAGTTTTAACCAAATCGTCGGCTAACAAGTTTAAAATGTGGGCACTGCACCAATATGTAAGTCCCAGAAAGCCAGGCTTTTTATCCAGAGAAAATGGAAGAAACCATACTTGCAGTAACAAAACTTTATAACAAAACTTGATATTTTATAGCAAAACTTGATATGTTACATTAGAAGTTTTCTCTTCTGTTGACTTCACTGAACTAAAAACCACATTTGCTAAATAATTTCCAGCATGTGCCTGATGTGTCAATAGCATCAACATTGATAGAATTTATTCATTATGTATATCCATCCATTGCCATGTAATTTGATTTTCTAAGTCAATTTTACATCCTTTAACTTCATCATTGTAAATTGATATGACTATGGTATGTCTGATATTTGATATACATATTAATATATATGTTGTATTATAAAAATATTTGAAAATATATTTAAAATAATTTAATAAAAATTTAAATCAGTTTAGAGCTGCATAAATAATTTTATTCAATTATAACAGATAATTTTTCATATCAGAAAAAAATTTTATTTAAATCAGTGATTTTTAAAAAAAAAATCAGTTGATTCAAATCATGATTTAAATCAGTTGATTAAAATCAACTGATTTAAATCATGACAACCCTGAGTACAACATTAGGTTTTATTTTGCTGGGAAAATTAAGCTTGGATTTTGAAAAGGAATAGCAACATAATAAAGTCATAATAAGATTTTAACATATGCAGCATCATTAAAGTACTGAACTTATTCTACATCACACCACAACAGGGTTGATATGATTAATTAACCATTAAAAAAATGGTTAGCAACCAGTCTATTGTGACCCCAATAAATTTTATTTCACAAATTCTCACAACAAAAGTATCAAAATTCAAATTATGAAGATATTTTGAGTTGCTCTCAAAAAATATACTTAATTGGATGAAATCCTAAAGACTAAATGAAAAAAAAATTTAATAGACTTGATAAAATATACAGGAAGACAAAATAACAGAAACTTGAAGCCCATATCAGAGTTTTTGAAAGTTATTAAGTTACTCACCCATTATGTTTCATTATGTTTGGTTACTGATCCCTATAATAAGTTACTTTTTTTTTCTTTTCTTTATAATTCCATTTGCAGCGATTTTAATATAGATCAGACTTTTTAAAAACCCAGAAGAATTAGGAGAGTATCAAAACAGACCATAAAACTGAATGAAGCATGTAAACAGTAGCAAAACATTAAAGTTTGATTCATACAGGCTTTTATGTAAATGACTGGTTATAAAAAGTCATGTTGCAGCACTGGTTCCCAAAGAGTAATTCGTGGAGGGGGTGTGAGGTCTATGACAGGGCTGGACAAACCTAAAGAAATTTAAATGCCCGAATGGGCATGTAACTTTACAAAAATGCATGCCCGAATCAATATTTCAAATGCCTGAAAAACATTGCTTAGTTTTCCCTTTTCAGCAAATTTTTCTCACACATTAAAAACGAATGTGCTACTTACTATCTAATGATGAAAATATGCAGCCAATATAGAAAAGTGAAAGCATTGCACTACATTAAAAAAAACTTTCAAATTATCCTTTTGTTTGATGAAATCTAAAAATTTTCTACAACACTAAGAAATTTCCCACACGGACCAATTTTGGACTATTCTCTCCCCCTTCCCCAGTTTTGATCAGTGATGATTAAGGCTTGTATTACACTAATCTTGACAAATGCAACCAATGAGTACATTGAATACTCGAGCGAATATACCGATCAGCCCATTTGTTGCATTTGTCAAGTTTTGTAAAAGAACTTTCATAAAACTTTTATAGTGTGGCATGTAAAAATAATTTTTTTCATAATATCCCTCCCCCCCCATCCAAAACAAATGCATTGCCATCTATTGGTGAAAATAATTACTGAAGAATTTAAATAATGAGAACTATATACATTAGGGTGGGCTGAAAAAAAGTTTTTATTTTCAAATCGTTATAGTGTGGAAAAGTTGCCTCTTTTAATAAGAAAAATGAGGTAAAAAAATTTTAAAATCAGTTGATATCTTCAGGTCATGCATTGCACTTATGTGTATGGAAATTGATGAAAAATCAAACATTTTTCTTAAATTTTTTAATATTAGTTAAAATTCTACTATCAACATGCAAAAGTTTGTTATGCTTATTTTATGGTTCAATAAAGTAAAATAAATAAAAACATCATTAATATTTCAATGTTTATTTGTAGCGCAACATGTTCAAAAAACAGGAATTGACCAAATATTTGCAAGTTCCATTGTGCAGTTCATCGCCCTGCAACGAGCAACATATTCATGGGCCCCGGTGGAAAAGTCTAAAATCGTCATCGCATAAATACATAAATGTTTACTTTTTTGTTTTTCGTCTGCAGCAGTGGTCGTATGGCAATGACCAAGGCCGATCGTGATGTTGCCAGCCTGCGACCATATGTAAATGAAATGACCTTGAAGCCGATTGGCTTGTTTAGAAACATGCGGCCAGGAGTTTCCCCTTTAAATACCGGCAGTACATTGTCACGATCGCTCTTTTTTATCTCTGCATTTTAGCTCTGATAACTTCTTGTTTGTTAGCTCAAAACGATCCGTTGAGGTCGTTAAACTAAAACAGTCATGTCATAACTTGAATAACTCTTGCTCTTTATTTCCCGGCTGGTTCGGTGAAAATGATTTTTTCACAAAAGTTCTATAAATGAAAGTCTAATAGCTTTTTACAAATTTTACAGCACCGATCTGGTAACTATCTGCCTGCTCTGGATGATGAAACCCTGGATGGATTATTGGTGAAGGTATCGATCTACGTCGATCTAGACGTCCAGTTATCTTGTGGTCTAAGATGTCAACTTTACTAGCTTCCGAGGACTTTCATCTCTAATCACTGAGATCTTCGCTTGATGTTGGTTGCTGCTGACTTGCCACGAACTCCGGAACTTTGGTTTTCAATAAATTCTACTAATGTGGATGGATCTGCATCGTGTCTACCCTGGTCTATGACTGGAAAGATGTTCAGCAGAACATGAATTTTCTATGGTGGAAGCAAACCATATCTACTAAATTCAAATTTTTGAACTGAAAGAAGAAAATGTAAAATTGTTCATTGATGGATGACTTCAGTGACATCAAAGCTTCACGCAGAGGCTTTCTGCTATAGAAGGTGTTGGTTCTACCCACACCCTACCCAATCAGCCATCCAAAGTAAGCATGTATGTGAATTAAGGGATATATAGTTTCTTCTACTGTTCCTTTTCCAAGTGTACACGTTTGAAGTCTGATTTATGAGAGAACTCATACATGACTGATTTTGATAACAGCGTATAGATCTGATTAGCTATCTCATGATTAGCTTCATGTCCACATACTTTAGTTAAGGCCTTGGTAACAAGATAAACACATCTCTCGACTGTCGACTGCCTGAGTGTGACTAGAGCATGTGTGATCAGATTTACCATGGCCGTAATATGATTTTTTTTCTGGAGAGGAAACGTAATTATACTGCCCCTTGAATGTGAAATTTGATAATTTTGCAAAGGAATTTATTGCGTTTCTTAAATATACCATTCCATCAAAAATGCCATCCAAGGCACTGCTCCCTCCCCCCATTTTGGATCTGATCACGTTATGTAGCAACCCGGGCCGCAAGTACAAACGAAAATTCACTATTGCCGGGGCCGGTATCTGTTTTTTTAACAGAAAAAGAGTAAACTCGACACCCTTCTTCGTTCAACACCCGTGGAACCAGACCCCTGCCCTCTCCTATTGCGGTCATAACAGCGACTCGAGACAAAAACGTTTTAATAACTTCCAAGGTATAAAAAGGGGATTTTTTTACACAACACCAAGAATGGAGTGCAAGATGTCGATATTAAGTCAAAAATCAGTATCGTGAGATGCTATAAATTAAGTTATGGCCAGAAGCGGATAAAGGTCAGTTGACGGCCCAGGAAAAAAAAACTAATATTAGGCCCCCTTAAATTAAGAAAAAAAGTGTAAAGGTAGGGGCCAAAGGCACGCTCGGTGTGCCCACCGTTAAATCTGCCTCTATTTACAGCTCGCATGCACGTTAACTGAGTTTTTATCAGCCTGATCATCATTTTTCATCTGATATGGAAACCCTTGTGTTAAACTAAATGTTGAATTGCAGGATTCTGTGCGATCTTTTCATAAATAGTTCTCTATTTGATCGTATTTGGGGCTATGGTTTCTTGCTGAGATTTAAATTCAGTTAGAAAAATAGTATGAATTTTATTCTAGATAGATCGCGATTTTCAATCGGATGATTTTTTTTATTGTAAGTAAATTCAAAATACCTGCGAGCTTGTTTAACCTTGGCCAGCTACAAGAGTATTCTCCAAAGCGCATTAATGCGTCTTTAATGTGCACACGCTTTGGTATTCTCCCGCTGCACGTAAGTATCTGCATGGGCTCTCTTAAATCGTCATTTCAAATAACATTTTAAAAAAATTAACAAAAGTAACGATAGAGCAAACAACAAATGTAACTTGCTCGATGGTACAAGAAAGGAATTCTGCCCTCAGGACTAAAACTTTTTTAAACAAAATAAAGGATCAATTTTAAAATAAAATGAAAATGAAAGAACAAGTGAGCACGTGGGGAAATAAGAAAGAATGGTAGTAGAGGGAATAAAAATTCTTTGTTGTAAGTACGCTTTTTATGCTAGTTTTTTTTTTCCGACTGTCTTTTCCATAAAATGACGACTCTTTAACTAAGGAGCTTTCTTTTCAAGCGCCTTGAAATCAAGTTATGCTGACATCACACGGTATGCTCCCGGGCAACACCTAGAGCAAGCTGCTCTGGAAGGTATTGTCCCGGGGCTAACGAGAAAGAAGAGGAAGATAAGACGGCTTCATATATAGGGGTTCCTTGTATATAGAGGTTCTACGGGAAGTGAGCTAATGATCATAGTTCAATGAAGAGGGGGAGAAAATTAGCGACCTTGAACCGGTAAAGTTCCTTCTTGAAGAAAAGAAAAACACTGACATCAGAAAAGCGCGTGAGACCAAGGTTTTTTTTGCTAAAAAAAGTGGAAAAAGTGGCCTGGGCCTGAAAATACATAATAAAAGTGACCAGTCTCTAAACAAGTGACTTTTAGTGAAAAAAGTGACCTGTGCCGAGCCCTGCACTTAAACAATCGAGAGATGTATCAAATTTGTTATAAAGGCCTCAACTACTGTAGATATAAAGATAGAGATGGCTACATTAGATCTTTGCTATTATCAAGATCAGTTATGCTTGATTTTTCCCAAAAGTCAAATTTTGAATGTATCAATTTTGGTAACTAGTTTTGAAATATAATGTAAATTACAATACATGGGCCTACTTTGGATGGCAGATTGGATGGGTTGTGAGTGAAAGTCAATGTGCAGCCACCTCTTTGAGATGAATGCCGGATCGTTTTGCACTGACAAAATGGGTGAAGAGCTACACAATGAAACTTGCAAAAATTTGGTTAATTATTGCTTTTTGAACACATTTTACGACCAAAAAAAATTGACATATTAATGAGGTTTTAATTTATATCACTTTATTGAACCATAAAATAAGCATAAATTTTCGTATATTAATTGTCAAATTTTAGGTGATGTTAAAAAATTATTATTTTCATCAATTTCTATAAATTTCATGTAAGATGCACAACCAGAAGATATCAACAGATTTCTAAATTTTTTACGTCATTTTTCTTATTATTAAAGGAGTCAACTTTCCCGCACTTTAGCGATTTGGAAATAAAAATTTCATTTTTTGGACCCACCCTAATATACATATATACAGGATGATTCAGAAAAGATGGGAGAAAACTTTAAAAGGTGGTAGTAGACACACACAAAAACAAACAATTTTTTGTGTGTGTGTGTACTATTACCTCTTAAAGTTTTTCCTATCTTTTTTGAATCACCCTGTATTTGCATTTCTCATTTGTTTGAGCTTCTTAAAATTTCCCATAAACACTAAAAAAAATGTTCCCTAATTTTTTGGACGTTTTGCCTGCCCGCGTCAAGCATGTGATTGAAAAAAACTATATGCCCGAGCAAAATTTGTAAATGTCCCAGGCATGTCGGGAATAGATTTGTCCAGCCCTGATCTATAGCCTGTCTAGGTGATATAAGATGCTATATAGACATTAGTGTCCCGTGTCTTTAAAAAGTGTGGGATCCACTGCTTTATAGATTTGATAAAGGTTGATAGTAAACATTGATTAATCACCCTACAGGTTTGGTAAACTTTTCCATCTTGTTGCAGAATATCTTCAGCTTCTTTCATGAGAGATGATGCCAAATCTGGATTCACGGTTGCTTTTTTCTCCACATCTGGGACTTTGAACTATGTGGAGGGGAGAGATACAGAATATTTACACAAGATAATGTTGTAACCAAGAAAATCATACATGAACATTAACAGCATAAAGAAATTTAAAAAAATCCCGTAATTCAGAAATAAAATTAAAAAAAAATTTAATTTTAATGCATGATTGGTATTTTAAAAAGTAAGGGCAGATTGGCTATTAAGCAATAACAAATGAAAGAAAAATTAATTACTTTTTCAACACATACATATCTTCATAATTTTTCTAGCCTATGCAATCCTAAATTTTTTAAGGAATTTTTTACTTCCTAAAACAGTCTTCAGCCATATTTGTGGTCAGTGTGTTGGACTCGAATCGCACAGACGCAAGTTTGAACCCCACTGACAGCACAGCAGTGATTGGCTGAAGCCGGTTTTCTGTGGTTTTTCAACGTTAAGAGAGCAATTGGGACTGCGACATTAAAAAAATTCCCACATAGCACATTAGACAGAAAATAGGCTACCGGGTTATTTGCTTCGGAACTTGGAAGATGGCAGCATTTCTTGGGCACATAGTAAGAATTCTACAGAAACACAGTTCACATTACGTGCAGAACACATAAATGGCACATTCTGGCATGCTCAATTTATTAGAAGTTCCTCAGAGGAATATTTATATGCAAAGATGTATGTATAAAATAATATAGTCATTGTATATTTGCCTCATTATCCCGCATAACATTTTCCCTTCCCATTGCCCTCATATGCTAAACCAATCCATAGGGTCCCATGTTTTATCTGTAGCTACTATACTGCTCCCCCTAATTCATTGATTCATTCCATAGTTCTCCCTCCTGCCCAGGAGCGATACTGCCCATTTTAGGGAAATGCTAACCCTTGCACAAGATTTTGACTAAAATCTTCCACCAGCTCAGTATTTAACGCCATAATTTTCAAAATATTTTGTGTTAGGCCGGTATTACACTATAAAATTTTTCTAAAAGTCTTTTTATAAAACTTGAAAAATTCAACCAATAAGCTTATTGGTTGCATTTGTTCGATTGTAACCTATGAGCTTTATTGGTTGGATTTTTTGAGTTTTATGAAAGGGATTTTATCAAACTTTTATTGTGTAATACTGGCCTTATGCAGTCAACCCTTGGTATTATTTATTGCTGTGATAACAAGGTTGATTAAAGAGTGAGTTTGGCACATTGAAAACTCTATTCACAAGGTTACATTCCGAAGGTCACAGCAAGTTCGAAACATCTGAAAATAAACGAACCCCTATATTTTAAAAATGTATATTGCTTTCAATTTAGAATTTGAAACCAAGGAAACACATGATGATTTATGTTTTGTGTCTTTTGCAAAAGAAGATGCCTGACTTTGCACAGGTTTGTTCAAATAAATTAAATTAACATGATAGTAAAAAAAATTATCGAATTAAAAAAAACTGAGCTTTCTTTGTCAATCAGTTTTTAGCTTTCTACATAAGAAAACCATCTTTAAAAATCTTTGCGGCAAAACTATCAACTATAATGGTTAATTAACATTAATGGTTTTTAGTAGCTATTAACCAAATTCATCCACGACTTACTAAACATAGTCATTAAAAGTTTTGTTTTAATGTTTCAGGTAGTAAAAGTTGAATTATATTTATTAATATTAAAAAATTGTAGATTTTTCTATTACATAAAAGGAAATATCTCAATTATGCCATAGCTGCCAACTTTTGAAAATGAAAATTAGGGAGATTTTCACGCAGACCCGTTTTTATACTAAAACCACTCCCTAATAAATACAAAAGGGATTTTTTCCAAATAAAATAAGGATTTCCCACTCATAAAAGTTAATGTGTAAGGAATAAAATCCCTACTCAAAAAACAAGTGACGTTGGAAGCCAAAACTTTCTTAGTGATCTAAAAAATATATATATATTGTGTTCAATCAGAAACAATGTAAACAAACATTCTGCGCGAATGACCCCAAAATCATTGGAAGATGAAGGAAAAAAACATCAATTTTTGAAGAACACTGACTTTTTGTGATACTTGATTGATGTTTTTTTTGATTTCACATGGGTGATGATATCAGTCTTTCCACCATGACCGATGTTTATGTCTGTAACACAACTTGTACAAAAATAAAAAGTCTGTCTTTTCTGGAACGTTTGATGAAAGGAAATTCATCGGGGAATAAGTATCTTTAAAATTGATTAAATATTTTTTTGCTTATCAGTACTCATGTTTTGTTATCGCACGTATGCAACTTCAACAAAAAAGGAAGTTTTGACCACATATGCGTCACTATAATCTTCAATTATTTTCCGGGACTATTTACCTGCACCATAAGACAAACAACTTTTCTTGTTACCATCAGAGGGTTTGTGACGTCATTTTGAAAGAGGGAAAAAACAGAGGCAAAAGACTTTTTGTCAGACTTTATTACTATATAAGCTCGATGCTTTTTGCCCCACAAGAAATTCCTTAGGAATTGTTTTCAGAAAAGGGATTCTTTTTAAATGAAGTAGAGAATTTTTAGGGACAATTAGGGATTTTTGTGATTTTTGTAAAAATTTGGGAGATTTAAGAACTTTTCGGGAGGTCGAGAGATGAAGATACAATTCCCGAGACTTGGCAGCTATGCTATGCTATAAATTTTGCATGTAGGAGAGCTCTTTCTATCATATCTCTATTCATGGTTATGTCATAGCTAACAACTTTTGAAAATGAAAATTCGGGAGATTTTCGCGCAAACCCGTATTTTATGCTAAAACCACTCCCTAATAAATACAATAGGGATTTTTCCAAATAAAATAGGGATTTTCCAAACATAAAAGTTAAAGCATAGGGAATAAAATCCCTACTCAAAAACTGAAGTCAAATTAAAATAGGGATTTTACACACATGGAAGTTAAACCCTTGGGAATAAAATTCCTACGCAAAAAACAAGTGAAATCGGAGGCCAAAACTTCAATGATGTAAAAATAAATATTGTGTTCAATCAGAAACGCTGTGAACAAACATTCTGCGCGAATGACACCAAAATCATCGGAAGATGAAGGGAAAAAAAGAGTCATTCTTTGAAGAACACTGACGTTTTGTGACACTTGCTTGATGTTTTTTTTTCATTTCCATGATCGATGTTTATGTCCGTAGCACTACTTGTACGAAAAGGAAAAGTCTGCCCTCTTCTGGAACGTTTGATGAAAGGAACTTCATCGGAATAAGTATCTTTAAAATTGATTAAATATGTTTTTGCTTATCAGTATTCATGCTTTGTTATATCGCTCGTACGTAACTTCAACAAAAGAAATTTTGACCATATGCGCGTCACTATAATCTTCAATTATTATCCAGGACTATTGGCTGCTAAGCCATTTCCCTGCACGATAAGACAAACAACTTTCTTGTTACCATCAGAGGGTTTGTAAAACTTCCTTAAAAAGGGAATTTCCCCATTTACGACGTGTGACGTCATTTCAAAAGGGAAAAAAAAGAGGCTTCATGCCCCACAAGAAATTCCTTAGGGATTGTTTTCATGAACTGGGATTTTTTTTAATGAAGTAGGGAACTTTTGGGGACAATTAGGGATTTTTGTGATTTTCGTAAAAATTCGGGAGATTTAAGAACTTTTCGGGAGGTCGAGCGATGAAGCTAAAATTCGGGAGATTCCCGAAAAATTCGGGAGACTTGGCAGCTATGTTATGTGGATGCATGAAAACCTGCAAATATGAGTGATCATCACATACCTGTTCATACCACTTTACAGCAGGTTTAACTAGCAAATTTTTTGAAGCATTCTCTTGCCATCCAAGGTCATTATGATTATCATCAAAATCAGGGACAGCCTTGTCGTTATGAAATTTAAACCTCTTTCTTTGATGACCAAATTCTTCCTTGCCAGACTTCCTTTTGTGAAAAGATGTCTTTCTATTTCTTTGCGAAAAATTACTTTTCTGTGAATCAAAAGAATATCTAAATTATTGTAATGCATAAACATACATGATCATAAAAGAACTTGATAACATTTGAAAAACGTTCATTCAAAAAAAACTAATTTTTATCGCTTTTGTAGAATTTTTAATATGCAGTGAAATCTGTATAAAATGAAATGTCAAGAGACTGAAATTATTTATTGCAAAAGCATGCACATGGATTGTGTCATTTCCACCTATAATCTCTTGCTGTACACCGAATAAATATACGGTGCTGTGTACATATCCAGAGCATCTGAAATAACACTGTGAATACATACCTACAGTGTCAGATCCTTATTCTGTGTATTGCAGATCAAGAAGCGATGTCACTTCTGTGTATCCATTCTGACAGCGCATGCGCAGTAGTGACAAGGGTGTATTCCCAATATACGGTATACCACTGTGCCACCAAATGTTCATGTGCACCAAAACAGCAATATGTTGCCAACATAATTCTTCCTGGTCCTAAAATGTAGATGCGCTACTGCACCCAATTTTCTTTTCCACCTTTTGTTGTTATTTCGCTTCACTTATTCAGTGAGGTGACACTGTACGGTTTACACTTTAGTGCTTACGTTGCTTCTTCCGTGCCGCTTTTTCATGCTGTAGCTGCTTTTTCATCATTATAACGGTCAGGGCCGATGAACTTTGTAAACGTAGACGGTGTGCCCGAGATCCACTCTCGTGGCAGTAGTGTTCAAGAGTTGTTCGAAAGAGGAAGTTGTTGTCATGGCGTCCATGCCGTGCTGTTGTATAGTAGCCGCTGTTATCTCTCCCTGAGATACAAATACAATGCCACAACAGGCAAATTGCCCAACGAGGTGGCTGACTTAAGAACATCATGGATCCCCGAGCCATTTTTTGGAGGCCCTACCTACTACTGCTACACAACATATGCACCTCGCCCACGTGCGTGTACGTGTAGTGAAACCTGACGTGAAGTTTTTTTTTTTGTTTCTCTGTAATGCTTGTTATGTGTAGTGCTGCCATCTGCCACCAGTTTTTTTTTCTAACTATGAGTGAAGTGTTATGATTGAATGATTTATCATTGTAGGACTGTTGCTCTGTGGCGAGACTTTATAAAGGGGAGATTGGCTCGCATTTGCGCCTTGAAGTTGGGAACCACAGAAAACCAACTTCAGCCGACCACCACTGTGGGGTTCGAACCCGGATCCTCGCATTGTGAGTCCGTCACAATAACGACCACCTGACCACCACAGCGGCCTCCGATGTAACTTGTGTTTTGCTCAAATAAATTACATTCAAAACAGCGTGTGGCTATATCTGGGGTTTTTTTTGTTATATATATATGGCTGATCGCATCGATGTAATCGGTCTACAAGTATTATAGACTTCCGTATAAAGATGAGCCTGATAGCAAATAATTACAAATGCCTAATACCAATGAAGTTAGATGTGAGCAACAGTTTCTGTTGGTCCTGCCAAGTCAAAGACTCGTATGCAGTGAAAAGGTCTATCCATGAAGGCACATGGTTTGAGGAAAGCCGGCTCACAAACACACATCAATATTTTAAAGCTTACATACTTGTAGGTGAAACAAACCATAAATGCTTGGATTACTAATGAACTACAAGAGTTTTCTTCCAGTGATCATCGTATCGTCAGATTTCACTATAACTTTTCCTCGGGTAAGGTTGATAACAAAAGACTGGTTCCTTGTTTTCGGAGAACTGACTTTGATGTTTTGAGAAGAAGGTTAGCGGAAGTTTTCAAAGACCGGTTGGAATCAGTAGGGGTGGTAAGTCAATGGGAGGAATTTAGTACGAAACTGTCCTCTGTTTTGCACGACGTCATACCCTTTGTTCGAAAAAAGCGTGTTTGTACATCACATCCTCTATGGTTCACGGATAGCGTGCGGAACCTTTATCTTGAAAAGAAAAGAGCATTCAGAGAGTATAAAAGTGGACGATGTGACCTATCATTGTTTACTGATAAAAGAAGAGTGTTGAAGAAAGCGATAAGGGACAGTAAAAAGGAAGTTGAATCTAGGTTGGCAGATAACATTGGCTCTGATCCGAAATCATTTTTTCGATATGTCAATAATGGATGAAAGGGGACAGTTGGCCCCCTCTCGATAGGAGGGTCTAGGTTAGAAAGCAATGTTGACATGTGTAGTGCTTTCAATGACTTTTTTTGCGTCGGTTTTTAACAGAGATAATGATATTCAATACACGGGTGTTGCATGGGGAAATAAAATCCTCAACGATATTGAAGTGGAAGATGTGGAGGTCCTAAATCTTCTAAAAAATATGTGCCAGCAAAGCACCAGGAGATATATATCCCAGGGTCCTCGGGGAATGTACTAATGAATTGTTAGGGCCAGTCGCACAGATGTACAGGAGTAGTGTTGATGAGGGTATCGTCCCAAGGGATATGAAACTTGCTAATGGTGTTCCGATATTTAAGAAGGGTAGTAGAGAAGCTGTGTCCAATTATCGTCCAGTGAAATTGACGAGCTCCCTCTCAAAAATTTTGGAAATTATCATCAAAAGGCAGTTTGTGAAGTGGATAGACGAGAATAATGTATTGTCGGATAATCAGCATAGGTTCAGGAAGGGGAAGTCACGTGAAGGGGAACCTCCTTTGCTTCTATGATCACGTGACTAAGGCTTTGGGGGAACAGCAAAAATGTTGACATTGTTTACCTTGATTTCCAGAAGGCATTCGATCGGGTCCAACATGGTAAACTCTTGAAGCATTTACACGAGATTGGAATTGGGGGCAACTTGCTGAATTGGATAGAATAGTGGTTAAGAGATAGGTCGCAATGAGTTATGGTGAACGGGGAATTCTCTGGTTGGACAGACGTCACAAGTGGCGTTCCTCAAAGAAGTGTCCTTGGCCCCATACTTTTTTCACTTTTTATCGATAAACTTGATCAGGGTATCGATGGGATTACTAGCAAATTCGCAGATGATGTGAAGCTAATAGGGGTAATCAGGAATGAAAGCGATAGGGAGTTGCTCCAGACCAACTTAAACAGGATTGCAGCATGGGCAAATTAATGGAGCATGACATTTAGCGTTGATAAGTGCATGGTCGCTCATTTTGGTTCGAACAACTTATGGTTCTCTTACGAGTTGAATGGTGTCACTATCCCGGATGCAACTAGGGTCACCGATTTGGGAATTCTCATTGATGAGCAACTTAGGTTTTCTGAACATTGTTCAGCAGTGGTCAAAAAAGTGAATAGAATGCTTGTGGTCTCATTTTCAAAAAGGTCTCTTCGCGTTCTCATAAAGTCATTCTTCCGCTTTTTCTAGGCTTAATTCGTCCTGGACTGGAGTATGCTGTAAGGTTTTGGAGACCATACCTACAGAGGGACATAGACTTGGTTGAAGGGGTGCAGAGAAGAGCTACGTGTGTCCTTATTGGCACTCAGGGCTTGAGTTATGAAGAGAGACTTCATCTTTTGAATATGTTTACATTGGATGAACGCAGGTGTAGAGGAGATATGATCGAAGTGTTCAAAATTTTTAATGGGATGCATAGGATGGACCATGAACTTTTAGTACACCGCCAATCGACTGCTTTTACAAGGGGGACACCAGTATCGATTAATGAGGGACAATGCAAGGTTAGGGAGTCGCAGGGAATTTTGTATAAGTGTCCAAGAAGTGCGCGTGGAAACATTCGTTAATGAAAACACTGTTCTGGGTGGTCCTGGTGCCATTGTTGAAACTGACAAAAGCAAATTTTCTAAAAGAAAATACAACCGTGATAAACACATGAACGGTGATTGGGTTTTTGGTGGGGTGGAGTAAGGGACCAACAAATGCTTTATTGAAGTGGTGCCGAACTGGGGCAAAAATGCTCTATTGAACATGCTAGAGAAATATGTGCTACTGGAAACAACAGTAATCTCTGATTGCTGGAAGTCGTACACTTGTCTCGAAGATGAAGGTGTTCTTCAATAATCACAGCGTGACTTTCAAAGATCCAGAAACTGATGCCCATACAAATACTATTGGAGGATTGTGGCACATAATCAAGAGTTTGTTACATGGTATGCATTGCTGTACCAAACAATTCAATTCATACCTGGCTCAGTGCATGTGACGTCACCTTCACACATAAAGACGAAAATCACTTTTTTGATAGTTTTGTGGAAACAATCGCTATCATCTGCACCCCACATCATAAGGATGCTTTCCCCCCCCCCCGATGTCTAAAAAAAAAACCTAATGATAATGAGAAAAGGAACGATGAGAATACGATACATATCCATTGAATATTTATTTACATACACACTTGCCTATTTTCATGATTTTTAGCGAACGTTTTCTTTTCAGCATCAGATAGATTTTTTTTAAATGTCTATGTGTTTTTAATCATTTTTGGGTTTTCTGGCAGTAACCGTAGTGCATAGCACCCAAATGGGCTCAACGATAAAAAGTCACCAAATAGTGGTATACCATACATATATAGAATTAACCATGACAAGTAGATGTTCAGGAATTGATAAATTAAATTCAGACTTCAACTAGCATCCACTGTTAGACCAGTTCATAGGGCATAGACTAGGCAATCCGAAGAGTGATAGTTTGAATCCCCCCAACATAATGTTATTTCTCTTCCCCCCCCCCCCTTCCATTGCTTTCATTCTCAACTCTTGAAAGATTACCAACACATTTTCCTTCGTATTCAAAGTTGATGAGAAGTTTCTAGTCATCAAATACAAATACAACACCACAACAGGCAAAATGCCCAGCGAGGTGACTGAGAAAAAGATGCCCATAACAAATATGGATGTCATATATTTCAAAAATAAAGCAACCCAATTAAAAATGTAATTAGAAACATTATAAACAATATATACACACGATAAAATATTATACAATGCCCATAAAGAATATTTATGGTTGTCTTATTCTAAGAATGGATAGCTTCTCGATTTACCCCAACATGTTTATCATACTTCTTTTTAAACGTGTCAATTGTGTTACAATTTACTATCTCCGGGGGTAAGCTATTCCATTTATTGACAACCCTATTAGAGAAAAATTCCCTGCGACTCCCTAACCTTGCATTACCCCTCACCAATCGATACTGGTGTCCCCCTTGTAAAAGCAGTCGATTGGCTGTGTACTAAAAGTTCATGGTCCATTCTATCCATCCCATTGAAAATTTTGAACACTTCGATCATATCTCCTCTACCTGCATTCATCCAATGTAAACATATTCAAAAAATGAAGTCTCTCTTCATAACTCAAGCCCCGTGTTCCAATAAGGACACGTGCAGCTCTTCTCTGCACTCCTTTAACCAAGTCTATGTCCCTCTGTAGGTATGGTCTTCAAAATCTTACAGCATACTCCAGTCCAGGACGAACTAAACCTTAAAAAAGCGGAAGAATGACTTTAGGAGAACGCGAAGAGACTTTTTTGAAAATGAGACCAAGCATTCTATTCTTTTTTTTGACCACCGCTAAACAATGGTCAGAAAACCTAAACCGCTCGTCAATGAGAATTCCCGAATCGGTGACCCTAGCTGCATCCGGGATAGTGACACCATTCAACTCGTAAGAGAACTGTGGGTTGCTCGAACCAAAATGAGCGACCATACACTTATCAACGCTAAACGTCATGATCCATTCATTTGCCCATGCTGCAATCCTGTTTAAGTTGGTCTGGGGCAACTCCCTACACTTTGATTCCCGAGTACCTCCATTAGCTTCACATCATCTGCGAATTTGCTAGCTATCCCATCGATACCCTGATCGAGTTTATCGATAAAAAGTGAAAAAAGTATGGGGCCAAGGACACTTCCTTGAGGAACTCCACTTGTGACAACTGTCCAACCAGAGAATTCCCTGTTCATCATAACTCGTTGCGACCTATCTCTTAACCACGATTCTATCCAATTCAGCAAGTTGCCCCCAATTCCAATCTCGTGTAAATGCTTCAAGAGTTTGCCATGTTTAACCCGATCTAATGCCTTCTGGAAATCAAGGTAAACAACATCTACATTTTTGCTCTTACCCAAAGCCTGAGTCCCGTGATCATAGAAGCAAAGGAGGTTAGTTACACATGACTTCCCCTTCCTGAACCCATACTGATTATCAGACAATACATTATTCTCGTCTATCCACTTCACAAACTGCCTTTTGATGATAATTTCCAAAATTTTCGAGAGGGAGCTTGTCAATTTCACTGGATGATAATTGGACACAGCTTCTCTACTACCCTTCTTAAATGTCGGAACACCATTAGCAAGTTTCCAATCACTTGGAAAGATACCCTCAGCAACATTATTCCTGTATATCTGTGCGACTGGACCCAACAATTCATTAGCACATTCCCTGAGGACCCTGGGATAGATATCATCTGGTCCTGGTGCTTTACTTGCATATACATTGCTTAGAAGATTTAGGACCTCCACGTCTTCTACTTGAATATCGTTGAGGGTTTTATTACCCCATGCAACACCCGTATATTGAATATCATTATCTCTGTTAAAAACCGGCGCGAAAAAGTCATTGAAAGCACTACACGTGTCATCATCTAACCTAGACCCTCCTATCGAGAGGGGGCCAACTGTCCCCTTACATCCATTATTGACATATCGAAAAATTGATTTTGGATCAGAGCCAATGTTATCTGCCAAACCTAGATTCAACTTGTTTTCTACTATCCGTTATCGCTTTTTCAATGCTCTTCTTTTATCAATAAACAATGATAGGTCACATCGTCCACTTTTATACTCTCTGAATGCTCTTTTCTTTTCAAGATAAAGGTTCCGCACGCTATCCGTGAACCATAGAGGATGTGATGTACAAACACGCTTTTTTCGAACAAGGGGTATGACGTCGTGCAAAACAGAGGACAGCTTCGTACTAAATTCTTCCCATTGACTTACCACCCCTACTGATTCCAACCGGTCTTTGAAAACTTCCGCTAACCTTCCTCTCAAAAAATCAAAGTTAGTTCTCCGAAAACAAGGAACCAGTCTTTTGTTATCAACCTTACCCGAGGAAAAGTTACAGTGAAATCTGACGATACGATGATCACTGGATGAAAACTCTTCTCCCATCGAAACATGTTCAACTAGATCCTCAGAACTAGTAAGTACTAAATTCAAAATAGCAGTACCTTTAGTGGCTTCTGATACATGCTGATACAAAAAATTTTCAAGCACCAACTTAAGAAGGTCTCATATTGATCTCTAGCTGAAACGTTTTCCCAATCCATACCCGTGTAATTGAAATTCCCCCTAGTATAAAAACCCTCGAATGCTTACACATGTAGGAAATTTCATCATGCAATTTGGCGATGTAGTTTGGATCCCCTATTCGGTGGATTGTAACAAACCCCAACAATACTGGAGGGTGATCTTGGCTTGAGCCGTCTGGTGGCAATTTATTCATTTTTATTACTTATAGTCCAGGGTGAGGGGCTATGGGGTGACAAATCAGCGCATGAAGTGCACCCACTAGCCCATGTGAGCCATCATGACAAAACGAAAGCAAAATTACATTGTGAGCTCACCATACAATAATTATTTGTTTCATAATTTTCAAAAGATTTAGCAAGCCAGTGACACAACTTAATCAAATCTGAAACGTCCAATGTCACTTTGCCTCTGTAAGATCTAGCAAGGAGTATGACATCACTTAGCAAGTATTCTGTGATACACTGAATAAACACCGGCACCATAAGCGTAGGATATATTCTCAGCCTATTTAAAATGTTTCTCTAATTTGTCCTGTAAAAAACCAATCCTAAAAGGTTTTTAGTAGAGGGGGACAATAAATTCAATGCCTATACATAAAATCTATTTCTCATTGAACTGTTCGAACACCACAAACTAAACTTTTTTTTTTATTCTTATCATAGGAGCCCCCTCCCCCCCTCCTCAAGGGGGCAGCTTGAGCTTACCTGCCACCCAGGTGAAAAGCCTCATATGCCACCCCTAATGGTGACCCTGGCAGGAGGCCGACAGGACTTCAGTGAAGGGAACCTGGAGATAAACCAGATTTTTTTTTTCAGAAGAAAGCCGCACATCATCACTTATCCTGTAAAGATTATATATAACGAGGTTATTTGTAATAAGAATTTTTTTTCAAAGGTGTTTTTTGTACTCCAGGGACCGGACAAATGAGAAGCCGAATTTTTCCTTTGCTTTCATTTAACTATTGTGGAACAAAGTCTGGGTGAGGACATGGCCTCCCATCCTAGTCAGACTTCTCATGAGCCCTTGTATAGTTAATTTACAGCATGAAAAAGCCAAAAAATTATGAGAATTGCCCCAGGTCCTGTCAGCTCCGCCCTTGTGTGGGCAATGGGTGAGGGAACCAAAATGCACACTTGCCTCTTGTGGTAGCCAGAGTACAGGGGCAGCGCTTGGCCATGCAACCTATTGCGGCTGCCGCTCAAGAGGGGTGCTAAATCCAAGGTGAATGGGTAAAAAAATTTCCATTGGCAGAAAAAAATCAAAGAAAATGTTTTCTGTCTGCTCTGAAGGGGAGTAAAATACAAGATGAAAAAGCTAAAAAAAATTTTTTTGTTAGAAATTGTTTCCAAACAATAACTTAAACTTTTAAACTTTTAACTTTCCAAACATATTCTTATGTTTCCTCCCTTCCTATGTTTCCTATTCTTCTTCCAAACTTATCCTTGGATAAGTTATAAGGGATGGGCATCACCCCTAAGGGTAGGGCTGATGGGGCTCCAGCTTAGGGGTGAAGGACTAAATCCTTATAATTTTTCTTTTTTTCACACTATAAATTAACTGTAGAAGGGGCCTCATGGAAAATCTGGCTTGGGTCCTGTGAAAGATACCAGCCCAGGGGCCCTGATGCAGGGCTATGGAGGGAAGCAATAGGTAGGAGGCACAAAAGTCCCACACGGGTACAGATTTTGTCTCGAGCTACCCCAATAGCTTACATTCTTGTTTCTAGTATTATGGTCAGAGGCCATGTCTATTTTCTCAACGTTTCCACTGTCGAGGTATGACTCAAAAGCATGATGCAATGTAAATTTTCAGTGTTAAATTTTTGGGTCTTGAATAAAGTCTATGCTGCTACCCCTTTTCACCCTCATTTAAGATGCTCCAGGCTACGGGCCCTGACGTATGATGTGTAGGGCCATAGGGAAGGGATAAGCAGAAAGCGCAAAAAATAAGTCCTGCATGGGTACAGATTGTCTCCAACCACCCCTGGTAGATTTCTTTCTTGTTTCTGGTATAATGCATAGCTGCCAACTTTTGAAAATGAAAATTAGGGAGATTTTCGCGCAAACCCGTATTTTCTACTAAAACCACCCCTAAATAAATACAATAGGGATTTTCCACCTATAAAAGTTAAACTGTAGGGAATAAAATCCCTACTCAAAAAAAATAGGGATTTTCCCCACATGTAAGATAAACCCTTGAAAACAAAATCCCTACATAAAAAACAAATGAAAGTGGATGCCAAAATTTCAATGGCGATCTAAAGCAGCATTTACAGAAAGAATATCAAAAATTTATTTTAAAACACGTGGTTAAACTAAATACAGCCTCTTCAGAAAAAGTACTTTAATGTAAATTTATTACTCAGAAGTGGGAATGCTTTCTGTTTAAAAAAAAAAAGTCAAAGGACTTTTAACAAGAAAATTTTTTATAAAAAATACTTGGATCGAAAAAATTTACAGGAAAATAAAAATACAATGCAAAGGTTTGACTTAAAAGTGAAGTTGTGCATGTGTAGCAGACTTAGCTTTCTTCAGAAATTCATTAGTGAAATCTTTTTGAAAGCACTTAGTTTTCAGACAATGTTTAGCTACAAGTAAGCTTTCCAGGTTCTCATTAGAAAGAGATGATCTAAAGTCAGTTTTTATTTTTCTAACCTGACTGAAAATTCTCTCACATTCAGCATTGGAATGAGGAATTACAAGTATGGACAGCATCACTTTGGATAGTCTTTCATATTTTTTTTCCCCGATTGCATTTGCGATGTTACCAATCCGTGTCCATTGAACATCAACTCGTTTTTTGTTATTTAACAAGTCAGTCAAATCTTCCATCTGCAATTCACAGAACTGTGACTCTAAATTATCCAAGACCTTTTCCATAGTTTCATCTTCTTTCTTAAATGAAATGACAGGAAACTTTTCAACAAAATACTTGACCTTTGAAAAGTCAGAATATGAAATAGTTGCTGGATTTGCTACTTCAGCATTGACCAAAACATCTGAATTAAGAGGGAAAGTGTGATGAATGTAATCCAAAATAGAAACAAAATATTTTCTTACATTCAAAAAGAAAAATTCTCTATCTCTATCTGGCAAAGACGAAACTAAGTTTGAAGTTAGACTGCCAATGACAATCTCAAGATCTTTTTTTTTGTTTTCAGGATTATGGTAATCCACAAGCAGTGGAAATTTATTTTCCTTTACAACATTTGCTTTCACAAATTTCGAGAGCAGCTCCTTAAAAAGATCTATAATTATTTGTCATAAAACATGTATCAAAGGATACTGTGACTGTGAAATAGAGCAAAACCTTTCCAATACAGGTATGATATTTTTCAAGAACAAACAGAATGCCTTATTCAGATCTGATAAAAGAAATTCAAAGACACGCTCTTTTTGATTTCTGGGTGTATCAATTTTTTGTTCATTGTGTTTTGATTTTATACCTGTTCGCTCCTTCCCCTTGAAATTTTTACTCGAGGCTGTTTTGGAAACTTCAGGAATTTTATTGAAATTCAAACCTGTATTTGTGATCTCTGTCGTTTCTGATGATTTTCGAACTTTTGGAATTCTATAAGAATCTAAGTTTGTGTCTGTTGTTCTTTTCCTGCAAGTATTTGAAATATCTTCAGTAAAAAAACTCAACAGTGGGTCCCACTGTTCAATCAATCTATTCAAACATCGACCCATGGATAACCACCTGGTTTCGACATGTTTGAGGATTTTTCTCATTTCTGTTCCATGAAGTTCCTGGAACTGCTCAAATTTGCTCACTCTCTTTGCACTCCGTTTTAAATAGTAATAAACATCAACTAAAATTTCATCTACATTTACGGGCAAAGAGGCCATTCCTCGTTCAGCAGCCAGATCAGTGAGATGGCTCACACAACCCATTACAAAAATTTCACTGTGATGATCAGTTAAAACTGACGCAACACCTTTGCGACGCTCAATCATCACATTTGCATTGTCACAACCTAGGGCAATACAATTTTTTATTGGAATTCCCCTGGACACCAAACTGTCGACAACAAGATTGCCAATGTTTCTCCCTGTTGCATCACCGTTCAAAACAGGAGCACACAATAAATCACTTTGAATTTGCAAAGTTTTATCATCGAAATATGTCACAACAACGGGATATGGTTTGTCATCCTTGTTACTACCATCAGTAGCAATAGCAAACGGTTTCTGACGTAAAACCGCAATTAATGAAGATTGTTCTTCTTCAGAAATCACGCGAATTATAGCTGTTGCTTTTGTGCGAGCACATCCATACTTTTTTGCTGTTTCGGAATCCGGAAACATTTTCTTCAGTAATGGTCCTACGTGATCGGCGCAGCTGACCGGCAAATTGTGTTCAATCAAAAATGATGTGAACAAACATTCTGCGCGAATGACCCCAAAATCATCGGAAGATCAAGGAAAAAAAGAGTCAATTTTTAAAGAACACTGACTTTTCTTGGCACTTGCTTGATGTTTTTTTGATTTCACATGGACGATGATGTCATTCTTTCCACCATGACCGATGTTGATATCTGTAACACAAACTGTACAAAAAGCAAAAGTCGTCCCTTTTTTGGAACGGTTGATGAAAGGAAATTCATTGGAATAAGTATTTTTAAAATTAATTAAATACTTTTTCGGCTTATCAGTATCCATGTTTCGTTACTGCATGTACGTGACTTCAACAACAAAGAAGAAGGTTTGCCCATATGCGTGTCACTATAACGTTCAATTATTATCCAGGACTATTGGCTGCTAAGCTATTTCCCTGCACGATAAGACAAATAACTTTTGTTGTTGCCATTGGAGGGTTCACACTGCAAAACTTTCATAAAAAGAAGAAATTCCCACTATTCTCCACTTACTACGTGTGACGTCATTTCAAAAGGGAAAAAGAATAAAAGCAAAAGCCTTTTCCCTCCCAAGAAAATTCTTAGGGATTTTTTCAATGAAGTAGAAAATTTAGGGACAATTAGGGATTTTTTTCAATGAAGTAGGAAATTTTTAGGGACAATTAGGGATTATTACAATTTTTGTAAAAATTCGGGAGATTTAAGAACTTTTCGGGAGGTCGGGAGATGAAGCTAAAATTCGGGAGATTCCCGAAAAATTCGGGAGACTTGGCAGCTATGGATAATGGTACCAGGTCCTGCCTATTCCCTGAAGTTGGAACAGGTGCAGTATAATCCAGACCGCCAAATCAATATAATGCAGATCGCCAAGGGCACTATAAGTCACTAACGCCGGTGTTCTCAGTTCTGCAGACTGGCGCTCTCAGCTGTAGCTCCTTTCTGCTTCTTTCTAGAAGCTTTCATTACCCATTCCATTATAGATGGCGCTTAAAGTGTGGGCGATTCAAAATGATAACGACATTTTTTCCCTTTGTGCAGTAGAGCATTTCGTTTCTATTTTCCAACGCATAGTTGTCTCAGATTATTTCTTCCCAATTACCAGGTTGTATTCTTCCGATACATTTCTTTTTTGTAATTACATTTTTGTGATTTCTCACCTATTTTATCATGCCTTCAGTCCTCAGCATGGTCAAAAAGTACCAGGATGTTATTTCAAATGACCTGGATCTTAAATTTTCTAATGGAAGGCCAACCTTGGGTAATGAGGGAGTAGGTAACTTCCTTTTCTATCAGGCATACCTGTGCCGAAATAGGGCCCTTTTTCTGCAATTTCGTAGAGATGCTGGGCTACTGAAGTCTCAAATGCTTTGCCCAAAATGTGGCACTGACATGAGATCGGGCATAAAAAAATCCCTTTCAGGTGGTTTTTGTTTAGTTTTGTAGGTGCAGAGCCCAGAAATTGATTCAGCATGGGTCGTGGTTTGGGTGCAGCAAGTTAAATCTTGATGAGATTCTGCTGCTAAAATACTTGATGGTGCTAGGTGAAAGCACCACTAGGATAGCGCAGGAATTTTTTTTCCAAACACACCTTAGCCGACTGGTGACAATTTATAAACGAAACTATACTTGACAACATTGAACTGAAATCGCAGAATATAGGTGGGCCAGGTAAGGTCGTTGAGATCGACGAATCTAAATTTGGTAAGGTAAAATATAATAGAGGTCATAGAGTGGCGGGTCAATGGGTTTTTGGTGGAGTAGAGAGGGATTCTGGTAAGTTGTTCTTGGTAGCCGTGCACGATCAGTCCGCGGATACGCTCCTTGGGTTGATCGAGATGTGGATAGAGAAGGGAACGACCATCCACACGGATTGCTGGAAGGCGTATAATCGTCTAGGTGAGAGAGGTTACACCCATTTAAAAGTGAACCACAGTGTGGAATTTGTCAACTCTGGGTCAGGTTCCCACTCAAATACCATCGAGAGCTTTTGGCAACACGTAAAGAGTTCACTGCCTGAGTATAATCGGCAGAAAGACTTCAAATTTTATTTGGTTTTATTTCTGTTCAAAAAGGGTTACTTAGAAAAAAAATAGATAAATTTAATGCCTTTTGGAAATAGAGATGTTGGAACAGCTTCGGTATAAGGGACACACCAACTTGGCAACTTTTTTCGACGAAGGGTTGTGTAACATGACTTCCTCCGGGTCATGTTTTCCTTAATTAATATCAAGAGAGTACAGTCGGCCCCCCGTATTCACGGTTTCCATATTCGCAGTTTTTTTTCCTTTATTGGAATTTTTTTTTCAACACTCAGAAATCGTCATTCATGTGTTTTGTTTACAAAATTTGAGTTGTGCATATTTAGAATGGTTCGCTAATGACATTACTGTCATCACCAGAGCCGTGGCAGCTCCCAAGAGAGAAACAGTCCTCTTGGATTGGATTAACCTTTTGCCACAATGTGCACTAAAGGATACAACCACTCATACAGAGCCAACTGAAGAGACTATAAAAGACATTGTCACGTTAGCGAAACAGGTGGGTGGAGAAGGGTTCAATGATATGGATATAGAGGAAGTCGAACACAGCTAAATTAATAGCAATTCAGAGGTGTTGACCGAGGAGGAATTAATGCAGGTTAACTGCTCCTGAAATTGAAGCGGTACCAGATGAAGATCAAGATAAAGAATTAGAATACAGGTTCACCATAAGTAACATAGCGGAAAGGCTTCGAACATTCAAATCAGCAATGGATTGTTTTCATGGCACAGATCCCCATATGGTACGCTCTTCACATTTAGAAAAATTGTAGAGGAAGCCTTGTCATCATATTACAACATACTTGATGATATAAAGAAGACACGACAAACAGAAATCACAATGTTCTTTCAGAAAACATTGCCAACAATCGCTGCACCCTCTTTTACATTTCGTTCTATCCTCTGTGTCACCCTGCTCTTTCCCATGATGTTCAATAAATGAGATATACAAGAATAAAACAATGGTTTCGGTTATTCGCGGTCACCCCCAGAACGTAACCCCAGCGAATACGGGGGGGGGGGGGGCGACTGTACTTACCTTTAGAGTTCTCAATCTCTTGATGCCTCCCGGGAGAGATGTCACCTAGTCTCATTGGAGGTTGTGTTCTTCGTATGTTCTAAGTTTTATGTTAACATAAGTATTTCGTTTGCCGGCGGATGGCAGCGGACCTCCGTTGGTAAACTTTCCCGATTGTCGTTGGTCGTGTTGGGTGAACCTGGCCAGTTTGCCTGACATGTTGCCAAATGGTAATTTAATGTTTATACTAATATTTTGAAATTACATGCAAATTATACCGATGTTCTTTTTGTTGTGACGTAATAGTTTATTGCTGTGACATAATATTTTTCATGATGTGACGGAGTATTTCCGCTGTCCAAGTGGACCAAAATACTTGTTCCCCACTAGTGTATATATACAGGTTGTGGTTATTGAACGATCGCATCATATCTCATCACATCCTGTTGCATTGTTCTTCACCTCACTCGTTAACGAGTTTGGTGCTCCGATGTTGTAGCACAGAGGTGCTAGTCTTTCATTAGTCAGGTATTATGTAACGTGACTTCATCTAGCCTTAGGCTTGGAAACAAATCTTATCATGACTATCTAATTTTGCATTTGTGTCTCGGCAGGTCCGAACTTTTAATAGTAGTTTTACATATGAGCAACAGCTTCATTCTTCAAATGCTAGACAGGTGACGTCGGAAAGGTCTCTACCCAGAATTCCTGGTCTAGTTGGAATTGCCAACTAAGTGAAATAGTGTCGACAACGGTTGATCTCAACATCCGCCTCATCGCCGCCTGATTCCCGATCTCCTGCAGCTCTGGCTCCTCGACACCCGCTGCGCTGACATCAGACGATCGTCTCTCCCACAGGCTCACAATTGTTGCTTCGCCAGACTCTTGGTTTTGATGTTGTGCTAGCTCGAGACAGTATACCGAAATAGGAAACACGGCTCCCAAACGGCTTCACCTATGACAATCTGCCTGTGACGATCTCACCGCAACGGACGTCCACTTCAAATCCGGACTTAGTGTCTCACCTATAACCACGTGCCGAATTTCTGGACCTACCCCAGATAAGTGCAATATATGAAAGTCTCTGTGATACGTTTAAATTTTTTTTAACGTCTAACTAAATTTTTAATATCGTTGGAAAATTATTTGAATTAATATTGTAACCATGTTTTACTTTAGTAATTGAATAAATGTCTTAATTTGAATTCTGTTGTCGTTTTATTTCCTTGTGCTGTCAAAAAACTTGAGGATAAAAATAAAATCGGAGAGGTAACATTTAAAGCATTACAGTTACCAGCACTGGAGCACTGTGTTGTTCCGTGTTGCGTTGCCTGCTGGCTTGTCGTTGTTCTAGAATGTTCTTTCTGATAAAAAAAATAGTCAGATGGCGCTGGTTGTTGTTTTCCTTCGTTCCTAGCGCATTTTTTGAAACTTCCCATTGCCATTTTGTCGTAACTGATTCTCTCTCTCCCCCCCCCCTATTTTCTTCCAAATGACGTCACCCCATAGCCGCGGCATTTTGAAAACTGTTAGATGAGATCTTTTTTCGTGATTGAGAGATTGATTTCCACAATTTAGTGCATGGATCGGATTAATTATTGGATATATCATGCCAAATAAATCGCCAGCATAAAAAACAACGGAAACAAACATCAGATTTTTCTATTGTCTCTCAGGTTGTACCTTTATTATTTTCCTTTATTTAAACAGTGCCCGTATTTTATTTATACCCTGATCAATTTATTATTTAAACAATGCCTGGGTTTCATTTATACCCTGATAGATTTATTATTTAAACGAGGGACCAGGCTTTATTTGAACAATGCCCAGGTTTTATTTAAACACTGATCAATTTTATTTTTTAAACAGGAAGGACTGTTGTTTATTTAAAAGCATATGGATGTCTTACGTTGTTTTAATTATTACTATTATATTTAATAATTATTATGTGCTTGTTGGTTTCTCTGTTGTTTTTAATGATGGTGATTTTTTTTCGGCTCCCGTAATGTGCCTGGCAGCATTGGCGACTTTTGATCAGGATGTCGGACATGTTTGGCATCAAAAAAAAAAGTTGTAGTAAATCGCCAAGCTGCCCTTTATAAAGAAGCTGTTTCCAGATATTAAATGGGAAGATTATAAGATTTCCATTTAGTCGATTATATGCTTTCCAGCTGTAGCTATTTAGTTTATTTAACATGCAGAAATATTTATATTTAACCCAGAAAATTTATTTTTGTTATTGTGATATTTTGCATCATGTGATATTTTTGTTATTTTTCCCGTTGTTGTTGAGTTTTTTTTTTTTGCTGGCGATTGTTTTTTTTTGGCAACAATCAATCTTGGAGACCTCGTCCGGGCCGATGGAAGTGTTTGGTGCCGAAAAAAATTGCCAATCTCTGGATTATACAGCACCTGTTGCAAATTTTCAACAATTTTGAACTACAGTCTACGCTGTAGGCCGCTGTGGTGGTCGAGTGGTCATAGTGACGGACTCGCATCGTGGGGATCCGGGTTCGAGCCCCACCGTCGCCGCAGTGGTGGTCGGCTGAAGTTGGTTTTCTGTGGTTCCCAACTTCGAGGCGCAAATGCGAGCCGATCTCCCCATTAAAAAGTCTCGCCACAGAGAGCAACAGTCCTACAAACAGTACAAATATTCAGTCACTACACATCACTCACTTCACTTCTGAGATATAGATGGCAGCAATGAAAAATCATACACAACACTAGATACGCACTCAGACAGTTAGCTACACGCATTTACAATTCCGGCACAACTCACTAGGTAGTAAATTGCTTACGGCAATAACAAAATGAACCTATTTTAGAATGAGCCTAGAATATTTAATTATTGTGGTTATGAATATTCAAGTTTAACGACGTTTCTCAAATAAAATTACTCAAGAAAAACATTGACAAACTCTCATACATACTTTACGGTTCTGTGTCGGACCAGAATTTCTTTTCTTGGTGTAATTCATCTTAAAGTAAACTTATGGTAATTGATGAACAAACAACAATAATAAAGAAAAATCGACGCTTGATTTCAAATGAGTAATTCAAGTGCAATAGTCTTCATCCTTGATAGAAAAACGTTCAAATTAAAACCCGCATTAAAAAAACGTGCGTATGATAGCAACTCTGGTCAAGACGTCCGTGACTGCCGAAACCAAAAAGTCAACAAACCAAGCTTCAACAAATGTATGTGAAAATCCATCTGACACACAATATTCTTAGAAATCCTTTTTCCCATAAAAAATACTTTATAGCTGATAAAAAATTGAATTTTATCACTATAATAATTGTAAACTCATCATAATAATGAAAATTGTGTTTCAATAAAGTAAACCGTATGAGAGAAATATGGTCAAATCATCCAACTTTTGTTGGAGAAGGTTTTTTTTTTTTACATTTTGACGTTACGGTCGTCTATCATTCAATGTCGGAAATATAGTAAATACACCCCAAAATAGGTTATTTCGGTCAGTGATGAGAATGTTCATTGAGTAAATCATCTATTTTTTTTCAGAACTAATCATTACCAATGTCTCAATTCTATGTTCAATATACAGCCCAATGATTGGTCCCCTCAAAGACTTGTGATCTCATGTAAACACTCTCTATTTTCCTACTTCCTCGTAGCTCTGCCATGAAATATCGCTGCATGATCCGCATTTAGATATCAATATGGCGTTTTCGGGAACAAGGGATTTTCATTTCAACGCCGTGCATCTTTTAGCCCGGTCTCTAGCTGCTCTCAAACCCACCCCTTGGGAGAAGGTAATAATTCAGTTGCTAAAAATACATATTTTACAATTTGTACGGGAAAAAATGTACGGACATTTTTAATGGATTTCCTTGGTCCTGTTCAGGAAAAATTTGGTGAAATTAGTGATGACTAAAATAAGTACAGCATACGTCATATCTGGAGAGGTATGGTAAATTTTTCTTAGCAACTAGTATTTTTGCCGCAAATTAAAGAAAGAAACTTTCCCGTTATTAATGCAGAGACAAACTTGGAAAAAGAAAAGTCTGTTGTCTCCACCAAGAGCAGTGAAGAATCAGATTCCCAACGGAGACAATAGACTGAATAGACTTTTCCTTCCAAAGTTTAGCTCATCACTGATATCCACTAAAGTCTATTTCCTTAATGTGCTATAATTCTAGTTGCTAAGAAAAATAACATCTCTCTCTACTGTTGCCATCTTAAAGCCTATCGCTGAGTTGAAGGAGACCACTACTACTCAGTGAGGAGTAGTGAAGGAGGCTCTACTCAGTCCATGATGTTGCTGTGCGTGTTATATTAAAAAAAAGAATAGGTGTGTCTGTGCTGTATTGGTATATTTCCCTCTGTGCATTAGTGTGCTTGCCCAGAGAACCAGGGTTCAATTCCTGGTAGAGACAAACTTTTTTTCCAAAGTTCACATCAATATTAATATCTTAAGTCTCTTTGATGTGCTGAAATGCCTCATATTTTCATTGAATATTTTGCATATATACAATAAAACCTCTTTTGCGATCACCAGCAGGACAAAAAAAAATTTCTTTAAAAGAGGGGGGGGTGACCACTAATTAGGTTTGAAATGTATACTTTTATTATACGAGGAGACAATTAATAATTAATATTTTGCCGGGAAAGAGAGCTGTACATTAAAAGGGGGTTTTACTGTGCATGTAATACGACACATACATGGTGCATGGGGAAGTCCCTTTATCCTGCAAGAACTCACTGATCATAGAAGCATATTTCCAATTAGAAAAAGTATCCAAATAACGAGTATACTCCAGATACATCATACTGCAAAGGGTTGTATAGTTCATAAAATAACACTCTAATATTATTTGGTCCCCGGGTCCCAGAAAAACCAATTAGAAGGTTATTGTCATCTCTCTTAAGCCCAAAAAACGGTTTTTAAGTGCAATATTCATTTAGATACTTGAATTAGAAAATAACTGAAAATAATAAATAGAACCACATAGACTAATAGACAAGCTCATTCTCCCCTTCATATGCTGTTACTTCCCTCATTTTCAGTATTTTTCAAATTCAAATGTCTCATCACTTAAAAACAGAATTATTTTTTTCGGCTCTTGAGAAACAGGGCAAAAACTTTTTAATTGGGTTTTTAAAGACAGGTTCACCAAATAAAAAGTTTTTTCTTTGTTTTAAAAACCTTAAAAACCCCTTGAAATATGAATTACATACCTGAGGTCTAAATGTTGTTTGGATACTTCTTTCAATTGGAAGTATGCTTCTAGATTTCAAAAGGCTCAGAGGTGTGGCGTGAAGTACAGAAAGAAATGCATGGACTATATATACACACACACATTTGTGAGTCCTTAAATTACTGACAGCAGCGTCAATATACTGATAGCATGAAGATTGGTGACTAATGCCACAAATGACATAATAACACTAAAATCAGCAATTTGCAAATTATTCCAGGATAGAGACTTTCCTGTGCACCCTGTATATACATATTTAAATATTTGTCATGTTCGCGTGTTATTTTCTTGTGATTATGATAATCCACATGTATATGCCTATTACACCTTCTCCTTACTTTAGTGACATATGGTATAATAATTTAATCTAAAGTATTTTTTGAAATTGTTTTGAGCATATATTAATTGATATCTACTTTTGGTTATGAAATGTAATTGCTCAAAATTTTTTTCCGCTTTGTTTGTACAGGTGAACAGTTTAATACAGTCGTGCCCACAAGAATCATTACAAGGCATTTACAAGTTTGACCAACGGGGTCAAAATTCTGTTTTTGCTTTGGGTATTTACTTTATACAGTCTGAATTTCAGGTATTGTTTAAAGCAGATGATGATTCTTTAATTTGCAATGTCTTTGTGATCATGTTGTAGATGTACTGCCACTAAATATAATATCACAATATAAAGGACTCGTATGATATTATATTTAGTGATGGAGTCCTTTCAATTGATTTTCTGCAAAAACATAGTTTGTTATTTCATTTGCATTTTTCAGTACAAAGATGCCATTTTCCCATATTTGATGAAACTTTTGCGAGGTCTGGTAAAGGCTCTCTGGATTGAGGAAATCAGGTTACATGAATCTGACAGTGAGTAAAGCAGGATATGGACCAACTAGTTTTGCAGCTGCTAACTATGAACATAATTTATCAGTGTTCCACCACTTTATCTTATTCTTGTGTATATATTCATAAATATCATAAAATATCTGCCAAATGTTGCAAACCTACATATATAATTTGGTTCATATAAAATTCATTATTCTTGTGACCTGCATGGTTTTAGTGTTCCAAACAATAGAATCAATTAATATTTGCTAATAAATATTTTCAGCTAATGTTTTTTTAAGCCTAGATTTCAATATTGGAGACTTTTCATTCAGTTAAAGTTATAAAAGACACTTTTTATGTTACTTTTCTGTAATGAATTAACTTATTTGGCTGCAAAAATGTATGTCATTACATAAGTGATTCCTTGAGCTTCAAATACAGCAATATCTCGAGTTATGCTCTCCACTGCCACATTTATGTTGTCCTATTTTGAATTTTTTTTTTTTGAACTACATATACACATATACTTTGAGCAATCGTGAAGGCTTTTGACATCACATTCTTAGGATTAAAATCTTTACCTGGAAAGAGTCACATGAAAAAGATGGGTAGACGAAAAAGAATAAAGAAAATCCACTCATTTTTTTTTTCTTCGAGAGGGTAGAGCAGTATCAATAAAAATATTTACCTAGACTTATATTTATTTTTTTACCTACATTGTCAGGCTTAGAATGAATCGCTGACATAAGGTGGTATCACTGTACGTAAAAATTATTCTGATCTGAAATAGTACTAGACAAGTAGAAACCACAATACTGTAAGAGCTAGAGTGATTTGAATGTGACAAATGAATGTGTGATTTCAGCTCATCCTACAATAATTTTCTTTTCCTATTTTTATTGCCATCTTTTGTCATGGATTTATGTCCATACTTATTATTCATAATCTATCAATATTATAGAGACACATGGTGAAAACGAAGAGAAAAGTGGCAGAAACATGTGATAAGGCTTACTACTGTAATACAATCCACATCTCCCGAAAGAATACTTTTCCATCCCTTTAAAAATGCATAGATATGGAAGTTGTGGTTGCACCATGCAAATTCTATATTAACAGAATTGTATTACATTTGATTGTTCAGAATCTTCGACATTTAGCATCTCACCTTGGCACTTCTTAGATTTAAGAACTCTAGAAAAAAATTTGTGGTTGAAAAAATATGAATCATATTTTATGTGGATCAAATTAAATTATCTGTTTAAAACAATTATTATTGCAAAAATACACGTGATTGCTGATTGCTAAATATAACTGAGTTTGTCCCATTCTTGTGTGTGTGATTTAAGTATAATTTTTTGTGTATGACTATCTCTTAATTAGGGTTTCCCTGTATTTTAATTTAATTTTGATAAAATGGTATGGCAATTGAAAAACCTCATAACATATCTCAACAAAAAAAATATAAAACATAAGTATAAATTTTTATCAAAAAAATTTTTTTAATCATTTTTAAATTTGATAGCTTTAAGCTATCAAATTTAAAAACGTGACAGCTTAAAGCTATCAAATTTAAAAACGTGACAGCTTAAAGCTATCAAATTTACAACAGTTCGTTATTTATTATCAACCTGCACATGCACCTCATGAACATTTCTTCAAGGAATTTCTAAGAAATTGGCATATATGCAAGCACGGATGTGTGCTGGATCTCCCTTCGAGGGGAGACACACACACACAAAAATTTTCTTCCAAGAAACTAAGTTCAAGAAGCATTTGAATTAACAGAAATTGGTTAATATAGCATTTGAAGGACATTTTCTGTCGATGTTTCAATTTTTCACCGAAATGGTTTTTTTTTCTAATTTTTGGTTGGCTCTGGAGGTGCTTGGGGGTGCTCAAGCACCCCCTTGTGTACACCTCTGTATGCAAGAATATCGTGTACATTTGTACATGTATTCACTAATGTTTGAGGTATGCGTGTCAAGTGTTTGAATTTTTTCAACTCATTTATGTAATTAAATCGGCTAAATGTGTATGAATTGCTACATAATGTAATTTGTATCTATTGTATGTTTCAAGGAATTCCTGTGAGTGAGCGGTTTGCTTTCTGTCTGAACACTCTTCTAAGTGACATTGCCTGCTTATGCGAGGAACTTCGTGATGAGGTGAGAAACAATTTATTGACATATGACACATTGTGTCACAATTGTTCTTCTTTATTTATTGATTATGAGACAAAGGAAAGAGGAAACGAAGATCAGAAAATAGGTGAGATAATGTGAAGGTATTGGTACATCCATATTTTGATGCCAAAAAGTGGTTATGTAAATGGCTGGGAATTCCTGGTTGAAACAAAGAGAAACAATTATTAAAAGATGTAAAAAATTTACATTGGAAGACATTGACAAAGTTTTCTATACCCGATATTCATACTTTTTTGATAATCTAACTTTTATAGCGAAATAAAGAAAGCAGCATTATAAGTACCATTGCGAGAGTGCACAACATTTTCACTCTGCAGGCCAGATATGTGAGATGGCTATCACTTTCAGGCCAGCAACGAGTGTACCTATTCCACTGGCCTGACGGAAACTTTTAGTGGGTTGCACTTGGCCCACAGACCAGAGGTCGTGTAGTTTTCTAGTATGGGAAATCTGGAGACAAAATAATTTTGTTAGTATTATCAGAATATGTGCACTATTGAGGTTTGACTGTTTCTTATGTGTTAACTGATCAAATAGTTTGAGATTTAGTTTTCCATAAAAGCAAAAGGGGAAAATTTATTTTTTAAGCATAGGAAATAATAAGCTTTTGTGTGGAACAGTCCCTGCCAAGTTTATTGCCAATAAGCCATAGGAACAGGTCAAAAATTAAAGAATCAGATAAGTCTTGGAAATGTTCAGATATTCCAATCTTAGTGTTTAGAAAAATTCTATCTTAAATTTACTGTTTGGTTATATCAGAAAATTGTGTAGTCATTATTAAAATATAATGTGTATTTGTGTTTGACTTGACTTTTTTTTCTGTAATTATATTTTAGTACAGCAAATGAAAAGTTACAAGTTTATAAACTTTGTGATTTGATGTTCAGTAATAATTCTTAAATAATGATAATCTAGCTCGTATTAATTGGCTTAATCAGTCGCCAATATTAGAGCTTGATTTAAAATTTCCTTATATATATATCGCATTTGCTTGAATTGATTTGACTCGTAAATTTTCCATTTAAAACTCTTTTTTTCCAATTCTGTTGTATTTCCTTTGGAAATATTCAAATCTTGGTTATTTATCATATTGAAGGTCATAAGTGCTCAGATTGAATTGCTGACATCCTTGACTAACCTTATAGTGAATTACAAGGATAAGGATTCAAACTCAAAGAACAATGCCAAAGGTAAAATAAAAAAAATCAAACTGTGAATATAAATAAAAATATATGATCTGTCTGTATAAAGATATAACTCCTTTATAATGATAATAATGATATGTTGCTCTGGTCCTTTAAATATCATTATATCACTGTACTGTGTTTCAGTGTATATTCTCAATGATATAATAAATCTTTTTAAATATATATTTCTAGTTGCTCTCTGCAAATCAGCTGTACCAGTGTTGATAGGTAGTGCAAGAGCAATCGGTAGGGCAGATAAATGTGATCCGCCTTTGTTCTGCCGATTATTTCCCCCAACATCACCAGTTACTGATGTGTGTAATGGAAAAATTCCTGACCAGTCTGAAACTATGCAGCCGGTCAAACCAAGACCTTTCAGCAATTTTCGCCCCATATTGCCAAGATCATATTCGGCTGTATCTAGAAATCCATCTTCCCCTGCACTCACAGCCCAAGATTCTGGTGCAGATCTGCATTCATTAGGAAGCTCTCAGGGTAAAAGAGGTTCGCTTTATAGCCAGTCATCCATACCATATGACCCTACATCATACTATTACCATAAATTTGGATCCAGCTTCGAAAAGCATCGTGGTCTAGGTGTGACAGATGCCTACGACAGTGGCCTAGTATTTTCTGTTGCTCATCTACAATCTGTGTTGGCATTGGTAAGGAGACTTAGATCATACTTTGTTCATGACATTTCTATCATGAGTGTGAAAAGATCTTTGATTTATTAAAGTTCATTTGGTTTTTTTTTATAATGATCTGATTTATCTTTTTAAATTGATATACTCTGTGAATATTTGTGCCTTCTTGGTTGACCTTTTTTACTAGGTTAAGCTGTTTAACCCTTTTATAAGGACGAGGTGCATGTGTGATTTAGTAGTTGTAGAAAGGGGGTTATATTACACAAATGAGGTACCCTGGATTACATTGAAAAAATCTCAATATTTAAAAAAATATGGGGTGTTTCACTTCAGGAAACACATTGTATTTATATGATTTGCATATATTTAAATAGTTTAGAAATGTCATTTATTGTTTGCTAACTTACATTTTTCCATTGTTGAAGAATACATAGCAATATGTCTTCTCCACACATGGCATTTCCCTCTAAAATGCAAGGGTTAAAATCATTCTTTGCTCAGCTTAACGATAGGGAGACTTGTACCTTTGAGCCATTCTGCTGGTAATCAAAAGCTTTTTGAAAAGCTCTCAAGAGAAAATCAAATGTTTGGGGGTTGCTTAGAAGCATCAATGCTGAAACAAGCTCAAAATATGCAATACCTTTATTTAAAACACAAAATTGTTACTGACAGTTTTTGAATTTCTTCAACATACATTTTGAATACACATGATGAGATGGCAGTTAATATATTTTTTTGTTATTTAATGAAATGCACATGGTTTCTGTCATGATGTACATTTTTGTGTGTTATTAAGCATCCTTGAATATTTTAATTTTCTCATCATTCTATTTTTTAGGCTAAAAAACTATTGGTGAAAGATCTACTTAATTTCTTAGATGACTCTGCAACTGAAGTTTATGCTGTAAGTATGAAGCCATCTATTGCTTTAAATTGTGTTTTGTCATATTTTATTCTGTGTCTACTATGTAAAATTATCCATTTATCTGTATTTAATTTTCATATTTGCTTTATTACAGTTAATTTTTAATTATTATTATCCTGTATGCATTTACATTTGTGTATTTGCATGAGTGCGTCTTGAGAGAGAAACATGATTTCTTTTTGTTGAAAGTAAAAGTTCCAGAGAGAGAGAGAGAGTTAATTTTTTTTTTACTATTTTAATCAAATAATTTGAATTTAATTTGACTATTTCAACTCATAGGTGTTCAAGTTGTGATACATGGGTTCTGTGTTTTAAACTTTATCTAAAGACCCTAGGTCATATGCCTTTCATTTTTTTAAACTTCAGTTAAATTTGTGAAATTTAAATGCATGTAGGAATGATATAGATGTAGGGAGCTCTGACTCAAAGAGGCATCAGTTTTGTTGCTAATAACAGAGACAGTTATGCAACTGCATGTCCTCTGAAGATATTCCAGATGTACCAGTAAAAACCAAACTAGCAATAAGCTAAATGATCTTTAAAATCTGTCTTTTGCATTGGAATTGTAGACATATAACTTACAAAATTAACTTCATAATATAAAAAACTGTGGGTGATGAAAAAATTCTAATTTCAGTTTTTTTTTTCAATTTGGGCATCAATGTAATTTCATAAAGATGAGTATAAATTATTTAATAAAATCACTGTTTCGACCAGTGTTTCTAGAATATTTATGCTTGTGAGTGGATAAAATCGAGATAAGTTTTGATCATTTTTCTTAGTCAGGGGCTGTGAAAATTTTTCCATACAAGACTTTCAGTGAGACCATGAATCTTGTACTCGTCACTCTCCTCAGAGAGCTGTTGAGACCTCAGAAAGGTATAAATAGCTGCAGTGCATGTGACTGACATTATTTGAATTCGTTCGAAGAAAGAAAAATTCATTTGTGTCTGTTTTCTTTTATAGATCTGCCTCCTCCTTTCACAAAAGATGTTCAGGAATTTGTAAGAAGTCTGTTTCTCTCTGGCCAAACTGAGCTCCAGAGTTCACAACATGATGCTAGTGAAAGAGAAGACAAAGAATCTAATTTCACAATAGTCAACAAGTTTAAAGTAAATGTGCAAGCAAATGCTGCATGTGTTGAACTTTTGGTTTGGGCTGTGCTTGATGATATGGGTAAGTGACATTCACTCATGTATAATAATGTTTGAAAACTTGCATTGCATTACAAAAATCAAATTTAAGACCTGTTACTTTATTGTAATTGTCACACAGCCACTCCTAGACTTAACAAACATGATATATAGCCACTCCTGGACTTAAAAACAAAATATTTTCTGAGCATTATTTGTAAAAGGTTTTTCTAAATGCTAATTTTTGAATTTAGGATCAAAAATAGGGTAGTCTAATACAAAATGGAATATGCAACTCAAATTGAGAGAAAAAAATAATGTTTAAAAAATTTAATGGTTAGTTACAAAGCTTTTCATTTTAATTACTATTTAATAATCATGACACGTAAGATACTCGTGGATCCTTCTTTAATCAGCCTGTATTTTCATCTGTTATCTCAATCATCTGCAGGACTTCATGAATTTCACTCAAAAGGACTAAATTTTTTTACATAGGATGTTTCTGAGCCTACAATTCCATGCCTACTTCCTTCATTTTTTTTTTCCAGCTACTTGGCATCCTTTAACTGTTTACCAAGTTTTCATTAATTAATTCTTTATCAGCTTTACTGAAATGTAGTATGTCCTCATTTTCCACTTCTAAATTTGTTTTTTTTTTTGTCATGTGCAAATGAAGGGTATGGGAAGACTCAGTCATTGCTTGATAATTGATCTTCAGAAAAACACAATTTTTAAAGTAACAAAAAGTATGATATTCAATGGCACAGCAAATATTCAACCTTATTTTGGAATACAACGATGAGGTTTTTAATGACAAGGATGGCATATTCAGAACCTATGCCTTAAAATCCAATAGATGATGCCCTCAACTTATTTTTAATCAAAAATTCAATGACTGGACTTTTCCCTAAATACCATTTGTATGTTTTTCATTGATGTCTCCAAATTGACTTGTTTCCTTGAGGCTTCAAAATCATTTACAGAACAGATAAATATTTTGTTTTAAAATTTTTCTCATAGTTTTCAAGTACAAATAAATACAAGTACAAGACCACAACAGACAAAATGCTGGACGAGGTGGCTGAGAACAAGATGCCCATGCATATATGGATGTCACATATTTCTAAAATACAGTGACTGATAAAATATAATAGAATGTTCATAAAACGTATTTATGGTTGTCTTATCTAAGTATGGGTAGCTTCTTGATTTACCCCAATATGTTTATTGTATTTGGTTTTAAACACATGTCAATATTGTTAGAATTTACTACTCAATCGATACTGGTGTCCCCGTGTCAAAGCAGTTGATTGACAGTGTATTTATAATTCATGATCCATCCTGTCCATCCCGTTGAAATTTTGAACACTTCAATCATATCCCCAACATCTGCATTCTTCCAATGTAAAAATCTTCAAAAAATGAAGTCTCTCTTCATCACTCACGCCCTGTGTACCAACAAGGATACGCATAGACCTTCTCTGCTCCCCTTCAACTAAGTCTATGTCCCTCTGTAGGTGTGGTCTGGCTTCATTCATGTTGTGTTCCGAATAACATGTATGCCCTTTCCATTATACTCTTTCCATAATGTCTGTCATTTTGTTGCTGCTGCCATTCCCAGAGGGTTTTGAAGGTTATATGCTTATGTATTCCTACATGAATGAGAGCCATTTTGGCAGCTTCAGGGGCTCCCTACCTCTCTTGAAGTACAATCTACTAATTTACTTAATCATTGTGCCAAATCTCATTAACATAGAGGCTCTCTAAATATTTGAGGCTTCCTGGCTGTGCCTGTTTAGATGTTTAAATGACCCTGCATGATGTGCTACATCAGTAGTACACAAATAAATTTTATAAGCTTTAATGAAGAAATTTTGTTCTACTAATGCATTTTTGGGACATTCCATTCTGCAAAATGGACAGATCCATTCTGAAAAATATGGTGTATGCTTGAAAATCCACAGCACAGATGCTACTTTTCAAAGTATATAAATCTATCATTCACAAGTTGGGGAAGTGACTGTGTTGCAATTAATGGTATAATTAATAATAATCAAAGAAATTTCAATTCCTTAAAATATGATATGCTGGTGTTCGAATTTCAAGGACAGCTAACTTTTTACTTTTCTCACTTTTGTCTATTTTTATACTTGCATGAATGAACAACATGATTTTTCTCATTCTGTGTCATTATAATTAGGTGCTGATAGCTTGTGCAGTCGCTTGAATGAAAAAATTCATTCTTCCCATGGTTATAAATTAGCATTGGCTCACATGCCATTACTTATTGTATGTTTGGAGGTTAGTGCTTTATATCTCCTAACTTTTTTCTATTGTCTTTTACTTTGCTTCACCATTATTGTACTTATCAATGTAGACCACAATCACTGGAGAAAAATTATATAGTGTTGATGCAGACTTCCACATTTAGAGCATGCTTTTGAAAGTTCAATAGAGCTACATATTCCTTATGATATATCTATCATCATATTTATCAGAAAAAATATTGATGACATTCTGGTATGAATAAAAAATTAATAAAAAAAAGTAATTTACGTTTGTTATATAAATGCAAAGGCCAAAACAGGCAAAATTCCCAAGGAAATGGCTGAAAAGAAAAAAAGTAAACAAATGCCCATAAAAATATTGATGTTAACACAGTGCAAGTGGCGTGAGATCTCTCAGTCCCACCTCGTCTGACTGGAATTTAAAACTTGTTATTCTTCTGCAGAAAATTGAGTGGGGGATTGGTCAGATTTTTTAAACCAGGGTGAAAGAAATGGTGTTCAAATTAGATCTTTTTTCCTTCTGTTTCCTTTGTCTGCTATGAGAGAGGAAAAAAAAGCAAGAAAGGCAACAGGGTTATATCGCACCAGTGTTGTACCTAAAAGGAAATGATAATAACACTTTTACCATTACCGCTGAAAATCACCCTCATAAGAATTGTAAAATACATTATTGCAAGCTCTTTAAAGTTTTATGTTTATTTTATACCTATCATCGAAAAATGATTTTTTGTAACTTCGAGTTCTATGCATTTTTATATAGAAAAATTATGTTCATGTTTGTCAACTATTTTTTATTAGTTTTAAAATGACAATGTTGCTGATTATTTTGTATAGACAGTAATTTTCACAAAAAAATGTGAAATTTAGGTGTTTTTCAAATTAAAAACGTTTGTCAATCATGGTGACAGTAGAGATCGTACATGTTTTTATCACACTCTGCTGCCAATAGCCATAGTTTTATATGGGTTTGCTGTTGAGGGATTATCTGCATGTCTGTGTGCCATATAGTGTATACTTGTGAGTTTTATTTGCATATTTTTATTTTTTGGGTCAAACCCTGCGGTATATTCTTTATTTTTCTAGATTGTGTGTTTAATTATTCTCTTTAGTTTGATTTTGCCACTTGATTTTTAGAAGGACCATCATTGTTAGATTTGCGACATAAGTGTTTTTTATTACTCTCAACTTTTTTAACTTTAGTTGTGTATTTTCGATTGACTTAAACATTTTTTTCTCATTTCATTTTCATTGCACCGTCATTACACTTCATAACACTTGTGTTATTATAATTCTCTTATTATCTAGTTTTTTGCAATAGTGTTAGTATGATTAGTGTACCTCGACCTTGATTAGTGTTGTGTATAGCTTGCGACCGGGGAGGTTTCCCTAGTCTAGGAGGATAGTAGTTGATAGTTTTAAGTGTAAGGGATGTTTGGATTGGGCAAGGTTGGAACTCAAGGTCGAAACATTACGGGAGAGTTTTAGGATTTTAGAGAGCCTGGTTATAACAGAGCCACCTGTCATCAAAGAAGCAATCTTCACAAACAACTACAGTTTAGAGGGCTTAATAGGGGGTCAAGGATGAGGAAGAGGGGCATAGTGATAGGGGTTTAAATATTGGCGATTCTGTATGGTATGGGAACAGGGTGTGTAGGGGTTTTTGGGTTTTGAGCACTGTTGTCGTCCTGGGGCTTGAAAACTAGCAACGTTCAAGACTTTTTTCATCTTCTAAAGTTTCCTGGGTGGGAATGAATCAGGTAGGTATGAATATTAGTGGGTTTCTGTCAGAGTACTGAGACTTACTATTATCCACTCGGGAGGGGATTCAGATGTGGCAATGATTCCGGTACTTTGCCAAGGGTAGTAGGGTGTATAGGAGTTGTATCCACCAATTAAATTTAGGCCTGAAGGACATTTGCTTCTTACTTGAGGTAAAAAAAACATTCTTGAAGTTTCCCGCATTCACCAATAGTTGACTGTGTTGTGATGGGGCTCATCTGAATAGGGGGAGTCCGGGAGGTTTACGATAGGCTTAGGTCAGGTTTTTTACTCCCATACCATGTAGATGGGAATTCGGGTTAGTTAATGATAAATAATAAAAGTATAGACGGGAATCACCCACCTCTGACTTGGATGGCTTCTTGACTAAATCAAAGGGCAAAATAAAATACGTGCTAATAAATGCCAGGAGCTTGGATAATAAAGATTTTTTTAGAAACTATGATAGCTGTGGAGAGCCTGGACTTTGTAGCCATTACAGAATCTTGGAAAAAAGATGGGAGGATGAATCTTTCATACACATTACAGGATACAATACTTAATAGGTCTGATAGGAAAAGAGGAAGAGTCTTCATATACGTGAAATCATGTTTGAAGGCTAGAGAGTGTAATGTGCAGAGAAGTGATATTTAAACTATATGGATTGAGCTTGAAAACAAAAGGCGTCAAACTTATTGTAGGGGTTTGTTATAACCCACCGAATAGGGGATCCAAACTAAATCACCAAACTTCATGATGAAATTTCCTACATGTGTAAGCATTCGAGGGTTTTTATACTAGGGAATTTCAATTACACTGGTATGGATTGGGAAAACGTTTCAGCTAGAGATCAATATGAGACCTTCTTAAGTTGTTGCTCAATAATTTTTTGTATCAGCATGTATCAGAAGCCACTAGAGGTACTCCTTTTTTGGATTTAGTTCTCAATAGTTCCGAGGACCTTGTTGAGCATGTGTCAGGTGGGCCAGTTTTCTTCCATTGATCATTGCGTCGTTAGTTTTTTCTGTAACTTTTCTTCGAATAAGGTTGATAAAAAAAATGGTTCCTAGTTTTCTGAAAACTGATTTTGATATTTTAAGAAAAAATTTGGCGTTAGTTTTCAAAGACCGGTTGGAATCAGTCGTGGGTGGTAAGTCAATGGGAAGAATTTAGTATGAAGCTGTCCTCTGTTTTGCAGGATTTCATAGCCTTTGTTCGTAAAAAGTGTGTTTGTACATTGCTCCCCCTCTGGTTCATGGAAAAGCTTGTGTAATCTTTATCTTGAAAAGAAAAGAGCATTCAGGGAATATATAAAAGTTGACGAGGTAACTTGTCATTCTTTACTGATAAAAGAATGGCGTTGAAGAAAACAATAAGGGAATAGTAAAAAAAGGAAGTTGAATCTATGTGGGCAGATAACATTGGCTCTGATCCAAAATCATTTTTCAGATATGTCAATAATGGATGTAAGAGGACAGTTGCCCCCTCCCCCAATAGGAGGATCTAGGGTAGAGAGCAATGTAGGCATGCTTAGTGCTTCCAAGGACTTGTGGTGTCTCACGCAGATGACCCCCCCAAGGGTCGGGTCAACGATCTCGAGCGTGTCACGTGATCCCGGGTACTGGAGACGACCGTCTGGAAAACAGCAGAGCAGAGAGTCACTGCACACGAAAGCGTTAGGTTCGAAAATTTCTATGCCTGTCTTACTTTTTCATTAACCAAGATAATCATGTTTGTGTCGTCGTAATAAATGTTTATTCTGAAGCTGTGGCTCTGTGTAGTGACTCCGCAGTGGTGACCAGCGTCGTTTAGGAGCATTAACCATCAAAAAAAGTCCATCTTCATTGAAGATTTAATCTCATGCATTTTCGGAAATTTTCTTCTTTCCGAGCCTCCATTATGTCTGTGGTTACGACGACTCGATTCTTCCCTCAAACAGGCCCTTGAAGAACAGACCCCCTCTCGCCCACGCATCATTGTCTGCTCTTCTTCTCTTCTGGTGTGTGACCTCCTCCTCCTCTCTCGTCTTCTCTTCTTTTTTTTCTCTCTCTCTCCCGTTGGAGCTGAGCGATGGCGGAAGAAAATGCTCAAGTTTCGAGGATTGGACTTCGATTACCTCCGTTTTGGAAATCCAATGTCCAACTATGGATTCAACAGTGCTTTTCAACTCAGTGGAATCACTAACGATGACACGAAGTATGCAGCCTTGGTCTCTTCCTTGGACGGAGAATGCTTGTCTTTCGTCTCGGATCTGATATTAAATCCTCCGGCAATCAACCGCTATCAAGCCTTGTCGGATCGCCTCATAAAGGAGTTCGCTGCGACGGAACATCAAAAAGTCAAGGAACTTTTGAACGAGCTACAGCTGGGTAATCAAAAGCCAAGTCAACTGCTGCGAAAGATGAAAGAACTCTCCGGCAGCAAAGTCACTGATGAGTTCTTACGCACCTTGTGGATGCAACGTTTACCGCAAAATATTCAAGCAGTGTTATCGGTTTCCAGTGAGCCATTAGATCAACTTGCTGTCCTAGCCGACAAAGTGGCTGAAGTCACTACCCAAAATTACGTGTGTCGAATCCAGCCATCGTCGTCATCTCAAATACAGTTGACTCCAGATCGAACCGATTCGACATCAGCCATCGAAACGCTCACCAAACAAGTGGCAGAGCTAACGGCTACGGTGAATCGACTCTCTAGAGGGAGATATCGCAGTAACTCCCAACAGCGACGAGCTAGGCGTTCAACATCTCGTTCAAGTCGAGCACGGGATATCTGCTTCTATCACAACAAGTTCGGTGAGAAAGCCCGCTACTGCCGTCAGCCATGTAAATTCCAGAAAAAAAACAACGACCTTCCATCATCGCTGGTATGATGGAATCGGGCAGCAAATCCAGCAGGCTCTTCGTGATTGACAGAGTTACGGGTGATCGTTTCCTTGTTGACTCTGGCAGTGAAGTTTCTGTTATCCCGCCTAAAAAAAATTCGTCAGCACTACATCCTAGTTTCCATTTGTTCGCCGCAAACAACAGCAAGATTCTTGCTTATGGTTCCACGGTCAAGAAACTAGATTTAGGTCTCCGGAAACCTTTTTCCTGGACATTTCTCGTAGCTGACGTCACTTCACCAATACTTGGAGCTGATTTTCTCAGCAACTTCAACCTAATCGTTGATGTGCGAAACCGACGACTCATCGATTCGCAAACATCATTACGGGTACTCGGATCGATCAAGCCCACAACACAACCTTCCGTCACTACCATTGGAGATTCTGAATACAGTGCTATATTTCAAGAATTCCCAGATGTCTTCAACCCTTCACAGATCGGTAAAACAGTGAAACATGTGACGCGACACCATATCATCACTCGAGGCTTCAAAGCCTCGACGTCTCATTCCAAAAATTCAACAACAGGTGAAAACCGAGTTTGAATTCCTTTTGGAACAAGGGATTATCCGGCCCTCCAAAAGCCCTTGGAGCTCACCGTTACATATTGTGCCCAAGGCAGATGGTACTGTACATCCTGTCGGTGATTATCGTCGTCTAAATAGTGTTACGGAATTTGATTCTTACCCGATACCACATATTCAAGACTTTTCACAAGAATTGCATGGTAAGTCTATTTTTTCTAGACTAGACATCTTCAAGGCATATCATCAAATTGGCATTGGCGAAGAAGATATACCAAAAACCGCAATCACAACCCCTTGGGGTTTATTCGAGTATACAAGATTGAGCTTCGGTCTCGTAAATGCCGCTCAAACTTTTATGCGGTTCATGCATGAAGTATTACGAGGTTTGCCATTCTGCTATGTATATCTTGATGACATTCTATGCTTTTCTGAAAATGCCGAAGAACACAAAATTCATTTAAAACAAATATTCCAACGTCTTCAACAGTATGGCTTAGTTTTAAATGTGTCAAAATGCATATTTGGTGTTTCTGAGCTCGAATTTCTGGGACATGGGATCAAACCATCGGGTATCACACCTCGTCCAGACAAAGTGCGAGCTGTACTCGATTTCAAGCAACCGGAAACAATTGAGCAATTGTGTAAATTTTTAGGTCTCATAAATTTTTATCGCCGTTTCCTACCGCATGCAGCTGAGACACAAGTGCCACTGCATGATCTATTGAAAGGTTCTACGAAAAAAAGAAAAAACAAAACAAAAGTTGTGTGGTCTACATCAACTTTGAAAGCATTTGAAGATTGCAAAAAGCTACTAGCTAATGCCGCATTGTTGGCACATCCATCCCCGTCTGCCCAATTAGCTCTACATGTAGATGCTTCCAACTATGCTATAGGCGGTGCACTGCACCAGGTGACGGACAATAGTCTTCAACCGCTAGGTTTTTTCTCACGTAAACTTTCACCCACCGAAACATGATATAGCGCATACGATCGAGAACTTCTTGCCGCATATTCTTCCATAAAATTTTTCAGATATATGCTTGAAGCTCGTGAGTTTATACTTTTCAGTGACCATAAACCACTGTGCTACGCGTTTAGACAAAAAAGTGAAAAATGCTCACCTAGACAGCTAAGGCATTTAGATTATATATCGCAGTTCACAACGAACATTTGCCATATTCCTGGATCGCAAAATATTTCCGCGGATATCTTATCACGCGTAACAGCAATTTCAGTTCCTGGACCTCTTGATTTTACTGCCATCGCTGAGCAACAAGAGGGGGATAAAGAACTAGAGGAACTTCTAAAGAGCAAATCAGCTTTGCAACTGAAGAAAGTATTTCTTCCAGACTCAGCTAAAGCGCTCTACTGTGATTTATCAACAGGTGCTGTTCGACCTTATATTCCAGAAAAATTTCGATATGATGTGTTTTGGAATATGCACAAACTCTCACACCCAGGAATTAGACGTACTATTGATTTGGTCAGAAAGCGATTCATTTGGCCATGTCTAGCTAAAGACTGTGCTAAATGGACAAAAGTGTGCATACCATGCCAAAGATCCAAAGTGCACAAGCACACGAGATCCACGCTACAATCGTTTGTGGAACCTTCCCAACGATTTCAACATATTCATTTGGATATCATTGGCCCACTGCCCATTTCCGATGGATATTCTTATTGCCTAACAATGATAGACCGATTTTCACGATGGCCAGAAGCGGTACCTATCCGCGACATCACAGCAACCACGGTAGCTACAGCTTTTCTTTCCACCTGGATTTCTCGATACGGCACACCTTTAACAGTAACAACTGATCAAGGTCGCCAATTCGAATCGCAGCTATTCCGGGAGCTGTCCAAATTCATCGGAGCAAAACGAGTTAGAACAACTGGATACCATCCACAAGCAAACGGTATGTTGGAAGAGTGGCATCGCCCTCTCAAAGCCGCGTTGAAATGCAACCAAACCCATAAATGGACTGAAGCATTACCTACAGTTCTACTCGGTCTTCGGTGCTCTCTGAAACAAGATTTGGGGTGCACACCTGCAGAACTACTGTACGGAGAACCTTTACGATTACCTGGTGAATTTTTCCAAGCACAAGCTAATTCCAACTCAACTGACGCTTCCGAGTTTCTACAAATGCTGAGAACTCACGTCCAAACTTTCCAGCCACGACCAATCAAACGGCATGGAGGACATCCTACATTTGTTCACCATGATTTGAAAACTACTTCTCACGTTTTCATGAGAACTGATAGGGTGAAACGTCCTCTGGAACAGCCATTTGAAGGACCATACAGAGTGATCAGCCGGACCGACAAAGTGTTCAACGTGGACATAAGAGGAAAAACTGTGTCAGTGTCAGTCGATCGGCTTAAACCGGCATTTCTCGTGAATCCGACGGTGGAGCCGGTACCTGTATCTCCAGATGTACCAACTGCAGTTACGTCTGACAGACTCGCAGCTGATTCTGCTGTGAAACCAGTCAGAACCACTCGTTCTGGACGTACTATCCACTTTCCAGATCATCTACAGTGCTCGTGATCACTGATGCTACTCCATAGTACGCGATCACCTCTTATTACTCGTGATCACTGGGGAGGGAGTGTGTGGTGTCTCACGCAAACGACCCCCCAAGGGTCGGGTCAACGACCTCGAGCGTGTCACGTGATCCCGGGTACTGGAGACGACCGTCTGGAAAACAGCAGAGCAGAGAGTCACTGCACACGAAAGCGTTAGGTTCGAAAATTTCTATGCCTGTCTTACTTTTTCATTAACCAAGATAATCATGTTTGTGTCGTCGTAATAAATGTTTATTCTGAAGCTGTGGCTCTGTGTAGTGACTCCGCAGACTTTTTCCCATCAGTTTTTTAGAGAGAAAATGATGATCAGTATATGGGTGATGGTGCATGGGGTAATAAAATCCTTAACGATATTCAAGTGCAAGAATTGGAGGTTCTAAATCGTCTAACAAATGTATGTGCAAGCAAAGCACCAGTGGAACATATCACCCTTATGGGGTCGTATGTTCCATTAATCACCAATGTCATGTCACCACTAACCCCTAGTGACCAACACTAAATGATCCCCTGGGAGAAAGCCCCGTCGAGTCATGGGATTTATGAGTATATGTTTTTTTTGTTTATGTGTAATATCATGTTATTTCATTGTGTTGAAATATATATATATATATGTGTGTGAGATGAAAAGTATTACATTGTTATTAAATACCTTGTTTTATGGGCAGAGGTACCAGCAGGCTTCAGTTTCATAATAATAGTTTCGTGATCTCATATTACAATAGTCATATAGACATTCGTAGAGAAGCCTGATCAACTTCCTCCATCTTGTTTAGACTGTTGCCTCAAAATGTAATAGTGTTAAAAAAATAATCCATGCCACGTGTCCGTATGCAAATAAAATTCAGTGACTTCATCTATTTTTTCATGCACCAAACGCCAGCCGTACTTCGATTGGTCGGAAAACAAAACAGTTCTGTGCTATAAATAGTCTGGACAGACACAACATCGTTGTATTTATTCATCCAGCGTTCTTGGAACGACTTGTTCTCACTTAGTGTTTGGCTTTGAGTGTTGAGCGGTAATGCTCTTCACATTAACGTACTAACATCATGTGATGTTACTGCAGATTACTAATTATGGTTAATTAATATCTTCAAAGTGAAGTGTAACATACTTCTCTGGCTGGTCCGCATAGTCGGCATTTAGTAATCATGGTTTTCTCTCGTTAATTCATCAATGATTTCGTAATGTTCTAATTGTGTTGAAGTGGTTCGACTTGAGTATCGAACGTCTTCCTGTGATGTGATATACGTCTACTCTTGAGGCGTTTTTACACAAGACTGGGAGAAACTTGTTAAATTGGATAGAATCATGGTTAAGAGATAGGACACTATGAGTTATAGTGAACGGGGAATTCTCTGATTGGACAGGCTTCACAAGTGAGGCTCCTCAAGGAAGTGTTGGCTTCTTGATCAGGGTATTGATGGGATTGTTAGCAAATTTGTAGATGACGTGAAGCTAATGGGGGTAGTCTGCAATCATAGTGATAGGGAGTTGCTCCAGACCAACTTAAACAAGATTGAAGTATGGGCAAATGAGTGGAGCATGTGTGGTAAGTTTTTTTTTCATTTATCAAGAATGTATTTAAACATTTTTGGCCGGTGATCGATGTAGTGAGTACAATGCATGGTTAACCTGCCCACAAAAACCCTTTTCTACAGGGAGTGTTTTTGTTTACCATCCTTACCAAAACCTTACCACATGAACAACAAAAAAAATAATAATTCACCGGAACAAAATTAATGCATGTCACACAAAGTTATTCTAAATAAAGAAAATTCAAATTTAATTACTTTTTTTTAGAGTTTCATTACTACAAAAAACATGACATTGAACAAGTTCTTCCAAGAAACACAAAACAGTCTCTTTGCGTAGGATTTTGCTTTTCCAACTTAATTATCAAACAATGCTTGCTTTAAACTGAGAAAATTAGACATACTAACACCAACCATAAATGTGCATAATGTGCATTTGTCCCGATAAACGTCGCCGGGTTTTCTGAGAATTATTTTAATTTAAACTAAACCATAATAATTTTTTATTGGGGGAAAATTTGGAGTGGTCATTTAAGTATAGTTAACACACACAAATTTAAGTGACTGACACACCAGAACATAACCAACATTTGAGTGACAACAGGAAAAACTTCTCACATACCTTAAAGCTCCGAGTGACTTGTAATTTGATCACTCAGGGGTCAGAATTCAGAGTCCTCAGGGTGTCACAAGTACAGTTCTCATCAATCAAACATCCAAGTCCGATGGGTACTGGGTAGCAAATGACCTGATCCAAAACAGGATAGTCATTTTCAGGAACCTTCTTAGCTGAGGTTGTGACCCGTGTAGACACGAACTCCATCTCCGCTCAGGCCATGGTGACAAATCTCGGGATACTTCATCAGGATAGACTCGGCAAATGGGAAACTTATTACATTTCGCCAGAAAATTTCAACTGGATTCAAAAGGGAAAAGGGGGGGGGGGGAGAGAACTTCATATGGACAAGCCGAGGTGCTACCACGAGAAAACGGAAGACTGAACCAACCTACAGACGTTTCAAGAATATAAATAAACTGGAAAAGTGGGCATGGCTTCAAAATGTGCACACTTTGATTCGTGGCATAAAATTTTATGACAACTTTTGACCAATTAAGGTGAAAAAGCATGTCTTAACCTGAACGAGAGAACGCCCTAAACAAAAAAAAAAAAACTTCCTATGGGTAGTCGTCTGACATCAGAGACAATGCACAATGCAAATGCTTAATTACGCTCACACAACATATCAAAATCAAATTTTACCATTAAAAGGGGATTTAATTCAGCTTTCCAACGATAGGTCACACAACATACTTTGATACATAAATTAAGGTGCAAGAAAAATTTCGTCATATGACAAAGAAAATTAAAAACTGATTAACGCATGATCTTAAATTCATGATGACACATAGAATACGCTTTCTTGAAGTACCTGTATATTTTGCGATCGAAAATTATAATCCATATTCAATGTTAACATTTTTCAAAGGCACATGTATAACTTTCCTTTTCGTAAAATTAGAAATTATTAACGAATTGCTTAATTACTGTGTCCAAAATTTAGCTCAGTATGAATGTCTCGTCCCCCTAGAAAAATTCTGATGATGTAACAAAAAATTTGAGACACGAAGTGATGTAATTATGTGTGTTTCAACAATAAACATAAACAAAATAAAAAAAATTCTTTCCCTGCATCACTCTCGAAAGCTTGGGAAAATGGCTATCTCTCGCCTTCCTATACTGGGTCGAATTTAAATTTTTACAAAAACTATCAATTTCTCCAATGAAGACGCCTCAAATCTGCTCAAAACTTGACACCAAGGGGGGCAAAAATTTAGAGGATAAATTTAGAAAAATCGGCAAAACTCTACAGTATCAGGATCGCATCCAAAAGTTTGAAAACACATACAGTGTGTACCAAAAGTAGGTGTGCAACCTACTTGTTTTGCCAAATGAACAAAGACAAACTAATTTCCTTGAAACAAAATACACATATCTACTATTTGACACAAAACATCACATAAACAAGACATGAACTCTCAATTGCTAATTCTCTGTCTTATGTCAAAAGAGGGGGAAAAGTGTCCCATAACTTTTCCACCTTGACACATGACATTTAGCATTTACAAGTCACTCATTTTGGTTCAAACAACCCACGTTTCTCTTAAGAGTTGGCTGGTGTCACTATCCCAGATGCAACACGGGTCACCAATTTGGGAATTCTCATTGACGAGCGGCTTAAGTTTTCTGAAAATTTTTCAGCGGTGGTCAAAAAAACGCAAATAGAATGCTCAGTTTCATTTTCAAAAAGGTCTCTTCGTGTTCTCCTAAAGTCATTCTTCCGCTTTTCCGAGGCTTAATTCGTCTTGGACTTGAATATGCTGTATGGTTTTGGAGACCATATCTACAGAGGGACATTCACTTGGTTGAAGGGGCACAGAGAAGAACTGTGTGTCCTTGCAGGAGTGGAAAATCTACTACAATTGCTACAAACTCCTACAATTTCCGACGTCTGCTACATTCTGCTACAATTTTGGCAATTTTCCCCTCATTTGCTACATGCGGCTACAAAAATGCTGAAATTCTTCAATTCTGCGCCATCTTCCACAACAAACAAAATTTTCCCTTTGGAAACTTTGAAGTTGCTTCACAGTAGAAGCTGACTTTTCGATGACACCATTTGTCCTCCTCACAATTTTATATCTTGGGGGCAGTAAATAGAATTAGCGTGAGCCCTCCAGGATTTGGCGCCTAAGCTTTCGACAACGTATAAAATGGGGTCAAATTAAGCGAATTACTGCTTATCCACATAACAACAAAAAAAAAATCCTTTAATCGCTGTTTCCAGCTATTTTTTCAAAAAAAGATCTACTTTGATTTATTTTCACAAAAAATTCAATTTCTTTTTTAAGTAAAAAAACGTGATCCTCACATATTCCCAAGGGATCAGCATGATCCGTCCAGAGAATTTGTTAGTGTTAGTAAACATCCATGCCAGAACCGGGATTCGAACCCAGACCTTCACAGCAAGGAGCTAGTTCCCTAAACACTCGACTGCCAGGCGGCAAACTCCCTATTCTACTGTTTTCACTCCCTATTTCTAACTGATTTGTGATTGCTCCGTGTATTTTATTGTCCAGCATCTTTAACAGATTTTCAGTCTCTCGTTTTGCTTCCAAGTTTTCTATTATTCATTTTCTACTAATCTTTCTCTTGATATGCCATTTCTTTTTATGTCATTCACTGACATGTTTAGTGTTTAATGGAAAATGGTTTCCAGCTGCACATTAATTAAAATTATTTTGTCTGGACCATGGTCATAATTGGTTTAAAATTTATTTGATGTAAGATTCCAGCAAAGCTTATTTAGGCAGACAAGCAGAGATAAAACAAATTCACAACTCTTCTTTGGGTATGTGGTAAACACTCTGATAATGAAAATAATAATGTAACAAGCTAGCATCCCTTGCAGCTACAGTGACCATTTTTGTCACATAATTATCATATTTTGCATACCTGGGCATTGGGATCTACAGTTTATGGCCGATTCCAAAACGATCACTGTTCCACAAGATGGTGATCGCCCCTTTCAAGATCTGAATACTATGAGAAACATTTGTCTGTATCATAAAATATGAGATGATTTAACAAACCTGTGAAATAAATTGCCCTGGACCTATACCTTCTTTTCAACGATCATCCCACACAGGCTAAAGTGCTTTTAGATAGAGCAGTTATATTGACAGCCAGGGGCTTCCACATCTGGGAATGGTGTTTACCTAGGTCATTATTTTCTATGGACACCCAAGTCACAATTCTTCAAGGGTCCCTTTATTTAAAAAAATATATAATAGTCCTGGTGCAATCATTTGAAGGAGCAGAGAAGGCTTGAGACAAAATTCTCACCTGTGCAAGACATCATTTTGGTGACTGGGATATAAGCCACGTGAGTAAAATTATCTGGGGGAAACTTGCAGATTTTTGTATATGCCACAAGTAATATGATGAGATCAGGGGCAGATCTAGAGCTCACTGTTGGGAAGTGTATTCCCCACCTAGTTTTCTTTAATTTGTTATTTAATCAAAAATATTGATGTGAGCAATTTCCAATGGATTTATTGAATGCAATATTATCATATTCACATTTCTCTTGGGGGCCATAGGTCTGCGCCTGTGAGATAGCATAGGCAGTTTGGTCATTAAAGCTCTTATCCTGGGCTTTATATTCCCTTCATAAACTTACACATATTTACTGTATACTTTCTGAGTGGTGTTCCAGCTAGATGAAATGAATCAGAAATTACAATGGTTTCTGCAAATTATTCTATCCAATACAGTCATAGTTTGAAATTTGCAGAAAACATTTTCATTCTCATTTTTGATTTGGAAGATAGATCATAGATCACAACACTTGAACACATAAAAAGTGCAACACTCACATGAATTATCTTTTCGTTACTTTGAAACCAACCATGACCGTGGTCTAGACAAAGTAATTTTAATTAATGCTCATCTGGAAACCATTTTCCATTAAACACTAAACATGTTGATGAATGACGTAAAAGGAAATGGCATATCAAGAGAATGAATAGTAGAAAATGAATAATAGAAAATTTGGAAGTAAAGCAAGAGACTGAAAATCTGTCGAAAATGCTGGAAAATAAATACATGAAGTAATCACAAATCAGTTGAAAATAAAGAATGAAAACAGATGTACCCGGATTGAATTTTTTGTGAAAATTCATATTTAATGAATCATTATATTAAATTTTTTAATAATTTAATCATTTTATAGTTTTTATTTCTGTAGTTTAAATTAAAAACAATTTAATTCTAGTTTAAATTAGGATAGTTTAAGTTAAAAATAATTTAAATCTAGTTTTTAATCACTCTATTAAATTTCTAATAAATATTCTGAGAATGACCCAGCAAAAGAAGTTATCTCAAAGTATGTTTAATCAAATTGAGATAATATAATCACGTAGCGGTCAATTTGTCGCGCTCAACTCGTCGCGCCTCAATTTGTCGCAGTACAAATTCGTCACGATACAAATTTGTTGCAGCTACAATTCGTAGCTGTACAAGTTTGCAGCGTGTCAATTCGTCGTGACGGCAATTTATATATTAAAATTTATATATTATAGATTACAGAATCAATTCGCCAAACTGTCGATTCTTAATTGTACATGTTCCATGCGAGCTTGTATGTAGGTTTTTGTCTTACATGTGAAATGAAAACATGAACAAAAGTGTACATGCAGTTAACTGGAAATAATTATTTTTTGTCAATGTGGAAAGGCCATCGAAATTAAAATTACAATATCAATTACATATAAAAATTTAACTGCATATAAAAGTTTATATTTGAAAATTCAGTTATAAAAATTTAAAATGTTAAATAATTGATTTTTGCTGTGGTAAAATTTCAATATCATGTGGAAAAATTTCGGTTTGTATGATATTCCCCAAATTACAGTGAGCCTATCTTTAACGGTAAATTTCTATCTGCCCCATGGGCTCAAGAGTTTCTCCCCACCCCCACCTTCGAAAGTCACCAACATTTTCCATTACAGTATCTCCATAAGAACCTGGAATATTTAATTAATTAATAATTCAATTAAATTAATATTTAATTTTCACCGTATGAGCCGCACTTCCCGCTTAGGGAGTTGGGCGCAGATCAAGGGTAGAAATGAACAGTGCTTACGAATGACAATTCGATGAAGTTTTCATAATGCCCACAGGATGAGCACCGAGGAAGGCAATGTAATCACCAATAAGAAAGATGGCTATGGGTAAGTCGCATAGCTATAATATAACCATTAATCATAGGTTTATAATCAGTCTCATATCTTTGGCTGGCTTCGAGGAAACAATTATTTTCCGGATATTATGCTGAGGTGAGCTCGGAAAGAAAAGTCATCACGTCTCCGCCGGGACTCGAACCCAGGCCCTCTTGCATACCGGGCAAGCATGCTACCATCTACACCACTGGAGACATATGAATCTGCCTTCACGGCGGAGACGTGATGACTTTTCTTTCCGAGCTCACCTCAGCATAATATCCGGAAAATAACTGTTTCCTCGATACCTCTGGCTGAGAAAAAAAAGCCATCTATATCTCTTTGGCTGGCTTGTTTGAATATTTTCACATATTAATATATTAGCGTCTATTTTTGGTACAAGGTTGGTGTGCTTGGTCTACATATTTCTGTTGGCAAAAACATGGAATATTGCAAAACCGAAAGTGGAAATGACATGTTGGTTTGCGTGTGGGTTTAAAAGTTTTTCTTCCATAATTGATGTTCTGAAATTAGAAAAACTTTTAATGCAATTGAATGAATTAGCCTATTATTAATTTTCTTTATTTGAGTTTTTTGTTGTATCTTAAAGGTACAGATTATACGGATGACAAAAAATAATGTAGTACTTTTTAAATTAAATTGTTTGAATTCAATTTAAATTGCAATAAATTGAAATCTTCTCCTACGTATCTTTAGAAAAAATAAAAAAAATTATGGTAGTTCAAAATATCATCATTTATTATTCTATAAATCATCATCACGTTTTTACTGCGATATTCACGTTATATAAGTGTTTAAATAAAATGATACTCAAAGCACTGTCAATAAATAAGGGTTTAGATATTGTGGAGTGTTTTTATATATATGATACGAATTGTTTTTAAAATTAAAATTATCCTAATAAATGTAGGCTATAATCAGAGGAGGATTCATAGTTTTCCCACCTGTGGGCTATTCAAACCTTGCCTCCCTTCTTCCTTTCTAATTCATGTTCTTGATCACCAATTACTTAATTTTGGTTACGCCCTTTCACTCGAACTTGTCATCTTGGGATAGAGCCCGCATACCCCCTCCCCACTTAGGAAATATACCTCTGAATATAATCTTGCATTGTCTGTTAATGTTAATTCACTTGTAAGAAGAAATTTTTACAAATCATTGACTGGAGCCGTATGAGTGTCATGTACATGAAGTTACATACAATGGGCTGATTAAAAGTCTGATTTCATTGTTTTTACTTTAGAGTTGTTACTTTAGAGTTGAAAACAAAACAATAAAAAATTGATTGACATTTGCAGTGGTGTCAGAGACAGGGATGCTGTGGGTGCCCAGTGTACTTTATGGAATGTGTATGAGCACCCAGAGAAATGATTCAGAAATCAAAATTTCCTACTTCAAGATCAAGACAAGAACCCACAAGTTCCAAAACTTCCGGCATCCTTGGTCAGTCAGAGGTGCCGACATGAAGGAAACATTGAGGAGAGGGGGCTGAAAATCGTCATTCATTCCGTTTATAAGGGACTCAAACCCGTACTCAGGAGGCGAAATGGTGCATTGCATAGTATATTCATGAGTTATAGGAGTTGGGGGGGGGGGCCCAAATGGCATCAGCCCCCAGTTTCTGGTGCCTATGGTCGGAGTGTTTGAATATTATTTTGGTGTGATAATACAAAGTGATTTGAAATGTACATTGCATTGTAGAAAAAATAATTTGAAAATAAGACCTTTCACTGATGTTACACACAGGGTTGTTTGGTTTAAACCTTGGTTTTAACCAAGGTTTAAAAAACAAAGTCAAAAACAAGGTAAAAAAATCAAATAAAAGTTGCCTAAATATAAATTTTTTTCCTTGAAAATATCATATTCGTTCATTATTAGCCAAAATGTTTCATTTTTACCACATTTTATATCCTTGGGGTACATTCTGATGCTATATCTTTAAATGACATAAGATTTTATAAGTGGTTTTTTTCAAAAAGTCTCATAAAAGTGGCCAGAATATATATATATTTTTCATATGAAGTATCTTAGTCATTTAAAGTTATATATAAAAGCCTGAATTTCTCATTCTTACAACATTTTCTAACCTTTGGCTACATTCTGATGCTCTATCTTTAGCAAATTCATGAATAAGGATTGCATCACACATCTAAATGTAATGGTGTATTATCTCACAGGGGTTTTTTTTCCCTTCACAAAGAAGCAGCTACAGTAGTGACACCATCATGCTAGGGGCAGGTGGTCCTATAATCCAATAAAGACACCAGCTGTCCTTAAAGGACAGACTAGTGTGCTAGTGGTTACATTACCTCACATACATTTTCATTTTCTTTCCCATAAGAAGTAGCACATCTCCTACTGTATATCTCCCAGTCTTAATATTCAATAGTTGTTTTTTAGTACTTTCACACACACACTGTTAAGCCCAGTTAATCAAGGTTCTACTGTATAGTAGTAACAGATTTATGAAAAATAATCAGCTATATACAGGGTGATTATAATTAAAGTTTTGATTCCAAAACTATACAATAAGTACTGATCAGAATGACTAGAAAATTTGCATGGATACTCCTGAAGCAATGGAAGTTTCTTTCGCAAAATAAAAAAGTGTAAAATGTGCAAGTAGACGATGCTGTACTTGGCCAGCAGTATAATCTATTTTGTGCAACCACATCATTTCGGCACTTCCACAGCATCAATGTGTGGGTAGAACTTCTATCAAGATGCACATTGCAATACCAGCTGCTGAAGACCCATTTTGACAGGATGCACCTTAACCCTTGCAACTTCTGGCTGTGGGGATACCTCAAAATGTTATAAACAGTGGTCAGATTAAGTGGTTTAATAAAGCTGAATTGCAAGCACATCCACATTATGACCATGGGGCATACTCTGATTCTGTTGTTGAACAAGAATTTTTGTGCTTTCAACCTCATAGCCAGAACACGCTGTGGACAACATATTTAACATTTCTTAAGTAAGTTGTAGTTATTTGTTCAATTACTTCGTTTTTTGTGATGTTTCCATGAATTATGAAATCGTGAAATGTTATAATTAAGGTATCATTCTGCCATGACTGTCTATCGTTTCCATTCTGCGGGCAAATTTCCCACATGTTGCATGATATCATTAATTTTACATTTTTAAGTATTTTTTCCCCTTTATCAAATAAAATTGAATTTTTTCAGGAATATTCATGTCAATTTTCAAGTCATTCTGACAATCGTTCTTTTTTTACAGTGTTTTGAAATCAGAACCTTAGTTATAATCACCCCGTATATCGTAAACCATTGCTAATTAATCTGCATTATTTATGCTTCATTAAATACATTATATTCACCTAATTTTTATTACTTTTTGCAAAATAGCTTCTTAATTAAGTATACTGAAAGTAACTGGAGAAAAACCTTTATATATTATATGATTAATAATAACATTAAAAGAATTTTCAAACACAGTAATCCATTGAGTTAAGCAAAAAATAATTAAATTGCAAAATTTGGTTTTTGTTAAAATGTAAGAAATATTTATTGATTAATTAGCATGGGAATAGTGTTAATTATATTAATAAACATTTTATTTTAGTTAATTATTGGAAGTTTGAATGATTTTTCAGATATTTTATTGTTTTTAATGTTAATACTATTTAAAACAAAAAAACCAGTTTAAACCAAAAAAACCTGGTTTAAACCAAAAAAAACGGTTTTTTTACCAATCCTGGTTACACATAAAACTTAGATACATTGTCATAAAAATTCCTTAAAGATATATTCTCTGCATGGATACATTTAATAGTGAATTACGGAAATTGTGCTGGAGGGCCACATTGATCGCAATTTATTATCTCAATGTGCACCCCCAATGCCCCTCGCTGCAAGAAATGGAAATCCCCTGCAGAAAGCGGGAAGCGCGGCCTATACGATGGAAACTAAATTTTCAGAATTTATTTGATCTCAATGTATTATTTGGGTGAGCTCTTCAACGCCTCTCACTGCGAGAAATAGAAATCCCGACAGAAATGCGGCTCATATGGTAAAAATTAAATTTTTAAAATTTATTGGATCACAATTTATTATCTCAGTGTACATTCCAATGTCCCTCGATGACTTCAATGAATACTTTCCTTCATTTGTTAAAAATTAAAACAGATGGGAAGGGGGAACATTTCCAATAAATGAGAAAAAAAATTAGTCCCATTTTTTAAGCCTAAAGCAACTACCCAATTTATAAGATCACAACAAATATATGAATTTTAAAGCAATTCAAATTTGTCGTGACGAATTGACAATAAAGCAACGAAATGAGTCTGCGAAAAATTTGTACGAAATTAGCAATACATAAATCTAAATTAATTGCGACAAAATGAGCCTGTGACAAATTTGTGCCGCGACGAAATGAGCTTGCGACAAATTTGTACCACGACGAGTTTGTAGCATGACGAATTGATGTTGCGACGAATTGTCCTGCGACAAATTGACCTAGACCCATATAATCAAGAGCAATATCAAAAAGAAACATCATTTTAAATATGAAATGGGTAAATTCTGGTAAAAGAAGCAAGATCAAACGTTCAAAAATGCTTGAAACTGAAGAGAACATAAGCAGAATTTAGACTTGCATCAAAAACAAGAAAAATGATTACAGAGTAGAACATCGATTATCCGAACACATCGGGACCGAAAGGTGTTCGGAAAAGTGAAAAGTTCGGAAAATCGATTTCGAAACTAATTCGATAACACAAAGAAATAAATTGAAATTCAGCAACAAAAACCATAAAATAATTAAAACCAGCCGACTTATTCTGGAAAGGAAATGAAAAAAAGGCAGCGCATCACAAAAGAAAAAAATTAATGCATCTTGCTTCAACTTGCTTATACGACATTTTGCCATCTCATCCCGTAATATTTTCAACATTAAAAATTGAAGCGGATTAGTGTTAGGCCACAATTCTAACCACGCGAGACATTTTGTGGAACACTGTTCTACCTCACTGTGCATTATTATATTTGCCATTGGTTCATCCTCATCACTTTCACAGTCATCCTGATCAACTTAATCTTTCACTTTCGTAATTATTTCTCTATCTTCCAAAAAAATGTGCCCATAATAAATATGGATGTTATATATTTCAAAAATACAGCAATCCAATTGAAAATGCAATTACAAACAAAATAATTGCAAATACAGATGATGAAATATTATACAATGCCCATAAGAATACCTATGGTTGTCTTATTCTAAGTATGGATAGCTTCTCGATTCACCCCAACATGTTCATAGTATTTCTTTTTAAATGGGCCAATTGTGTTAGAATTTACTACCTCCGGGGATAAGCTATCCATTTATTAACAACCCTATTAGAGAAAAATTCCATATGATACCATAACCTCGCATTGTCCCTTACCAATCGATACTGGCGTTCCCTTGTAAAAGCAGTCGATTGATGGTATACTAATAATTCATGGTCCATCCTATGCATCCCGTTGAAAATTTTGAACACTTCGATCATATCTCCTCAATACCTGTGTTCATCCAATGTAAACATATTCAAAAAATGAAGTCTTTCTTTATAACTCAAGCCCCGTGTGCCAATAAGGACACGTATAGCTCTTCTCTGCACCCCCTTCAACCAAGTCTATGCCCCTCTGTAGGTATGGTCTCCAAAACATTACAGCATACTCCAGTCCAGGACGAACACAAACAAAGGGTATGACATCGTGCAAAACAGAGGACAGCTTCGTACTAAATTCTTCCCATTGACTTACCACCCCGACTGATTCCAGCCGGTCTTTGAAAACTTCCTCTAACCTTCCTCTCAAAACATCAAAGTTAGTTCTCTGAAAACAAGGAACCAGACTTTTGTTATCCTTACCCAAAGAAAAATTACAGTGAAAACTCATGACACAATGATCACTGGAAGAAAACTCATCCCCCTCCGAAACATGTTCAACAAGATCTTCAGAACTAATAAAAACCAAATCCAAAACAGCAGTACCCCTAGTGACTTCTGATACATGTTGATGCAAAAAATTATCGAGCATTAACTTAAGAAAGTCCCTTTCATATTTATCTCCAGCTGAAAGATTCTCCCAATCTATACCCGGGTAATTGAAATACCCAAGTTCCAACCTTGCCCTATCCAAACACTCTTTACAATTGAAACTATCAAATACAAATACAAATACAACGCCACAACAGGCAAAATGCCCAACGAGGTGGCTGATAAAAAGATGCCCATAAAAATATGGTTGTCATATGTTTCAAAAATACAGCAACCCAATTAAAAATGCAATTAACACAAATTACAAACAATATATACACATGATAAAATATTATACAATGCCCATAAAGAATACTTATGGTTGTCTAATTCTAAGAATGGATAGCTACTCGATTTACCCCAACATGTTTATCGTATTTCTTTTTAAACGTGTCAATTGTGTAACAATTTACTACCTCCGGGGGTAAGCTATTCCATTTATTAACAACCCTATTGGAGAAAAATTCCCTGCGACACCATAACCTTGCATTGTCCCTCACCAATCGATACTGGTGTCCCCTTGTAAAAGCAGTCGATTGGCGGTGTACTAAAAGTTCATGGTCCATCCTATCCATCCCATTGAAAATTTTGAACACTTCGATCATATCTCCTCGACACCTGCGTTCATCCAATGTAAACATATTCAAAAAATGAAGTCTTTCTTCATAACTCAAGCCCTGTGTGCCAATAAGGACACGCGTAGCTCTTCTCTGCACCCCTTCAACCAAGTCTATGTCCCTCTGTAGGTATGGTCTCCAAAACCTTAAAGCATACTCCAGTCCAGGACGAACTAAGCCTCGAAAAAGCGGAAGAATGACTTTAGGAGAACGCGAAGAGACCTTTTTGAAAATGAGACCAAGCATTCTATTCGATTTTTTGACAACCGCTGAACAATGTTCAGAAAACTTAAGTCGCTCGTCAATGAGAATTCCCAAATCGGTGACTCTAGTTGCATCCGGGATAGTGACACCATTCAACTCGTAAGAGAACCGTGGGTTGTTCGAACCAAAATGAGCGACCATGCACTTATCTACGCTAAACGTCATGCTCCATTCATTTGCCCATGCTGCAATCTTGTTTAAGTTGGTCTGGAGCAACTCCCTATCGCTTTCATTCCCGATTACCCCCATTAGCTTCACATCATCTGCGAATTTGCTAGTAATTCCATCGATACCCTGATCGAGTTTATCGATAAAAAGTGAAAAAAGTATGGGGCCAAGGACACTTCCCTGAGGAACTCCACTTGTGACGTCTGTCCAACCAGAGAATTCCCCGTTCACCATAACTCGTTGCGACCTATCTCTTAACCACGATTCTATCCAATTCAGCAAGTTGCCCCCTATTCCAATCTCGTGTAAACGCTTCAAGAGTTTGCCATGTTGGACCCGATCGAATGCCTTCTGGAAATCAAGGTAAACAACGTCGACATTTTTGCTCTTACCCAATGCCTTAGTCACGTAATCATAGAAGCAAAGGAGGTTAGTTACACATGACTTCCCCTTCCTGAACCCATGCTGATTATCCGACAATACATTATTCTCGTCTATCCACTTCACAAACTGCCTTTTGATGATAATTTCCAAAATTTTCGAGAGGGAGCTCGTCAAACTCACTGGACGATAATTAGACACCACTTCTCTACTACCCTTCTTAAATATCGGAACAACGTTAGCCAGTTTCCAATCTCTCGGGACGATACCCTCAGCAACACTACTCCTGTATATCTGTGCGACTGGCCCCAACAATTCATTAGCACCTTCCCTGAGAACCCTGGGATAGATATCATCTGGTCCTGGTGCTTTGCTTGCACATACATTTCTTAGAAGATTTAGGACCTCCACGTCTTCCACTTGAATATCGTTGAGGGTTTTATTACCCCATGCAACACCCGTATATCGAATATCATTATCTCCATTAAAAACCGACGCGAAAAAGTCATTGAAAGCACTACACATGCCTACATTGCTCTCTACTTTTGAGCCTCCTATCGAGAGGGGGCCAACTGTCCCCTTACATCCATTATTGACGTATCGAAAAAATGATTTTGGGTCAGAGCCAATGTTATCTGCCAACCTAGATTCAACTTGCTTTTTACTATCCCTTATCACTTTCTTCAACAGTCTTCTTTTATCAGTAAACAATGATAGGTCACCTCGTCCACTTTTATACTCTCTGAATGCTCTTTTCTTTTCAAGATAAAGGTTCCGCACGCTATCCGTGAACCATAGAGGGTGTGATGTACAAACACGCTTTTTTCGAACAAAGGGTATGACGTCGTGCAAAACAGAGGACAGCTTCGTACTAAATTCTTCCCATTGACTTACCACCCCTACTGATTCCAACCGGTCTTTGAAAACTTCCGCTAACCTTCTTCGCAAAACATCAAAGTTAGTTCTCCGAAAACAAGGAACCAGTCTTTTGTTATCAACCTTACCCGAGGAAAAGTTACAGAGAAATCTGACGATACGATGATCACTGGAAGAAAACTCTTCCCCCACCGAAACATGTTCAACTAGATCCTCAGAACTAGTAAGAACTAAATCCAAAATAGCAGTACCCCTAGTGGCTTCTGATACATGCTGATACAAAAAATTTTCGAGCACCAACTTAAGAAAGTCTCTTTCATACTGATTTCCAGATGAAAGGTTCTCCCAATCAATACCCGGGTAATTGAAATCCCCTAGTATGAGAACCCTCTTTCACTTACACATGTAGGAAATTTCATCATGCATTTTGGCGATATAGTTTTGATCCCTATTCGGTGGATTGTAACAAACCCCAACAATAAGCTTATGACGTCTTTTGTTCTCAAGTTCAACCCATATGGTTTCAATATCACTTCTCTGCACGTTACACTCTCTAGCCTTCAAACAGCTACTATATCCTTTGATCAGAGAAACCTCCCGTCGCAAGCTCTACATAACGCTAGTTGAGGTCGAGGCATACCAACACTATTGCTAAAACTAGATAAAAATACTTAAAAAATAGGAAAATGAGAAACATTAACAGGAAATTAAAATAGTGTAAAATACATTACAATGTGAAATATACGTAAAAGATTGCATGTGTTAAAAAATTAAGTAAAATTTAAATGCTCAACATTAAATCACAAAGAAGAAAATATATATGTCTATAAAGAATACAACAAACCCTAAAAAAGTATTTAGCTACAAAGTACAATTTATAATTACTAGAATTAGCTAACTATTTCTATTTACTAACACTAAAACAATAGAGCCAAATGGAAAAAGCAAAAATTAAGGAGTACCCGGGAAAAAGTATACACTGTTTGCTAACATTAACGTCCAAAAAACCCACAAATTTATATCAAAGAAGCGAGGAAAACACAAACCTGGCGAAAATACAATGAAAAATGAAATGATATATATATATATTGTTGAAAATTGATATTGAAAAAAAAAGTAGTAAAATCATGAATTTTTTTTAGGGTCTTGGACAATTGGCGGAAAAATTTCCCAGCATAGCTCATAGCTGTATTGATGCACTTAGAGATTTCGTAGTGAATCCATCTCCAATACTCTTACGATTGCATAGACAGCAAACTGATCACAGTACTCGTAGTGGAACATTAAGCATCATGGTGACAGCAGAGAGTCCAACAGGAACCCTAAATCCACCGATAGCTTCCAAAACCTTCACTACATTTGAGAATTTGAGGGATACTGCCATAGAGAACCTCTGTAGGTGAGAAATAATTCTTAACTTATATCTGTAATATAAATGTCATTTAAACCATGTTCTACTTTTTTTGGAATTATACTGGGTTTTTTTACACAGTGTATGCCTTGATTAATCACAATTTCAAAATTTTAAATAAGGAATTTGTATTTGTAACATAAAATACTATACCAATGATATGTGTCAGTGGATAAATCACTGGAGCATTTTTGTATCTGTATACAAAGTAATTTAAATTTAAAAAATATTTTTGAAATAAAACTATATATATAACAAAGCACAACAAAATAAATTCCACAAAATGAATATTCAAAGCATTCCTGATATCAATAAAAAAAAAAAACACATACACAAAAATATGAAAGTTTTTTTATTCATCTAAAGTAGATTATTATCCTCAAATCTTATTAAATTCTACTGTATTAAAATTTAAATACTGTACAATTTTTCATTTGCATGCGTATTTCTTATGAATATGTTGTGTATATTTCTTCAAATGGTATTTATATCAGGCTGTGTGATCAGTCTGAAATTGATATGCATTTTTACAATCAGATTTGATTTGTTCATTATCACATGTAGTAGCAAGCTGAAATGCTCCATTTGATCCCTCTAAAATTTATTCAATTAGTAGCAAATTGTCTTTGAGTCACCTTGTAAGCATCTGAAGTTTGATGACCATCCAAAAAAAAAGTTAATGAAGCCTGTGTATTAGAAGCAAAGATTCCCCCCATCATTGTCTATGCTTCGCCTTACTATCCCACTGAAAAAAATCTTGACTCTTTCTATTTACACTCATGTCCATAAATTAAGGATAATTCAGAATCACACGGAAATCGAAATCTAAAGTAAAAATTTCACCTGTAGAATTATCACACACATCTGCAAGAATGATATGCAAATTTCAGGAAGCTACCAGATGATGCCGATAGTACGTCACAATGACGAGACTGTAAGAGGGGGGTATATAAGGAATGGTGGCAAAGAAGTGAAATTGTTCACAAGAGTTCTGTAAGGCGCTCCGTGCCATAAGCGAATAGTTATGGCACTGAGGACGCATGTGGATGATTTTTTACGTGGTAGAATTATCGGCCGCTTGGAATGTGGCGTACTCAGATGGAAGTATCCGAGGAACTTGGAATTGCCCAAAGTGTCATCTGTAGGCTTTGACAACGATTCCAAGATAACAGAAATGTCAGTAGACGTTACAGTACAGGTCGCCCCCGAGTTACAGCGCCGAATGAAGACCGGTATTTGGCAGTAACTGCCAAAAGAAGCAGACGGAGCACAGCATCCGACCTGTCTCGTCAGCTATCTGCAGCCACGGGTACCACAGTTTCAAGGCAAACCGTGTACAGACGTTTGGGAGATATTGGTCTATATGCTCGCAGGCCTGTCAGATGTGTTTCGCTCACGGCAACTCACTGTCGGCAGCGATTAGCCTGGAGTAGAGAACATGCAATGTGGACATCGTCACAGTGGGCTTGTGTGATGTTTTCCGACGAGTCCAGGTTTAGCTTGCAGTCTGATTCACGTCGGACTTTCATATGGGGAACGCCAGGTACCCGTTACCACCAAGACAACATCATTGAACGACACCGTTTCGGTGGTGCAGCATTGCTCGTTTGGGGTGAAATTATACTGGGTTCCAGAACAGATCTGCATGTTCAAACCAGAACCATGAAAGTCCAAATTTATCGGGACATCATTCTGGAACAATATGTACGTTTGTTTAGGGGTGCCATGGGCGCAGAATTTGTGTTTATGGATGACAACGCCCGTCTTCACCGAGCAAACATCGTAAACGAATGCCTTGAATCTGAGGATATAACCTGTATGGAATGGCCAGCATTCTCACCTGACTTGAATCCGATAGAGTATGTGTGGGACATGCTTGGCCAACGAGTTGCAGCCCGTCAACCCCCTCCTACATGTGTACCGGAACTTCGGAGAGCATTGCTTGCTGAGTGGAGTGATCTTTCCCAAGATCAGATCGATAATTTGATACTCAGCATGCCTAAGCGTTGTACGGACTGTATTTCATCGCATGGGAGACATACGTACATACACATGTATTAACCATCATACCAACCATGTAATAGTAAGTTTTTGTGAAGGAGATATTTTTTACGATTGCTCCAGGGAGCAAAAATCACAGTTTTTATGAATGGTATCATACATACACCATTGTTTTTGTTCTTTATCTTTTGTTTAATAAATGGGCTTTATGAATAAGTAACCTTTATTTGCCGGAGCTGGCATTATCCTTAATTTATGGACATGAGTGTAGTTGTGCATGCACCTGAAATTTTTTTTACTTTCATACAAGGACCCCCTGTGTTGATGCCGACTTTGTATTTTCATTGTGTTAGCTTTATACCATTCAGCCTATACTACATCAAGGTTTTAGCCTGTGTGATATCTGCAGTGTTACTAATGTCTTTGATATACTAGGGAAAACAACGTGTTTTTCAACAGGAGTAGCCAACTTCTTTCTGTTCGCCGCCCAACATAATGATCAGCTATAGCATCGCGGGCCACTCCATTATTAATTGAATTAATTAGTTATTAAATAAATTTTGTCACTAGAAATAAGAAGTTTGCAAGCAGTTTGTTAATCAAGAATTACGCTGTTGCAGGGTGTCTACCATCATGGGAAAGTCACAAAGTCCGGGAAAAGTCACGGAATGAGAAAAAGGTCACGGAAGTCCCAAAAAAGTCACAAAATTTGAGTGAAGGTCACAGATTTTTTTTACTCCAGAGATTTTTTTCCCTAAAATCTAGGCTTTGGAGAAGCTGTGGAATTCAATATTTATTTCTTCTCTCTCGGGTTCTATTCATTCTTTTTTTTTTGCCCTGGAGAGATGGATGGGTAAGTAGAAACAGAAAAGAACAATGCCAATATGTAGCCACCCTACAGTCGGGCAGACATATGGGTGGGGCAAAAAAGTTATTTAGACTGGATGAACAAAAATAACTTTTCTTTCTTTGCTTGTCCGGACCTTTCAACATCTGTAATATTTCCCCTACAACAGTGTTCTCAGGATCACATCATAATTCCTAGAGGAGGGGGGGGGACTGTAATAAACCACAGCTGCAGTAACCAACAATATTGGTTTTCCAAAGGATGTGATTTCCCCCCCCCCCACATCGTGGCGCAGTTCTGTTGGATCTTTGGCGGGTCCACAAGCCAGAGTTTTCTGTGAGGAGGTGGGGGGGGGGGCTGTGTAGTAAATTTATAGCATGAGAAAGCGATGATGATGATTGTCCCAGGCCACATATTTCGCAAATGCACCTCTATTCCGCGATTACACAATTTTTTTGTCTTTTTTTCCACACAGCCAATCACGTTGCTTCAGCCTCTACGATATCTTCATTTTCGTACCTGATCGCCCAATAGTGGTGCAAACAAGGTAGACATCTCCACTGATGTTCCGCGAGGCATTTCAAATGTGCAATCGCGCCATTTTCAATAAAAACGATTTTATTTTTTAAACCAACAAATTTATGCATTAAAAGCAAACTTAAATATTCAAACAGTTAAAGGAGGGTAACGACTTGAAATTTCTGAAAATGCGATAGAAAATCCTTGTAAATTTTAATAAAAAATTTCTCCAATTTAATCAATGCATTTTTCGATAGTAAATAAACTGATAAATTATAGTATGAAAAAATATATCGTGTGCATGTTAATGATCGCAAACAACTATGAAATATTTAAACATCTATTTAAAAGTTAGTACAAAGTAAGCAAGTACGACTCACAAAGGCATACGGCCTTGCGAGTCGTATATACGAATGTCTGACAACCTTAGACCTCGCCCTTCGTCAATGTTTTTGTCGTATCTGTGTTTCTTTGTCACCTACGACAAAACTTTCCAAAGCAAGGTCAATGGGCATACCCACGCTCATTGAAAACGATTACTGCGAATGCAAAACTACTGAACACACTATTGATCGATATTAAGTGTATGCACAACAGCAGCGTTGTGCTTCGACACATAGCAATAGTGGACTCAAAAAAGAGCAAAAGACCCGAACGACGTTGAATGGAGCAAGGTGTGATTGATCAACACCACACTATAAATATTTTGTGTTGGATTGATCGAGCAGTTTGTTCAGTCGGTTCAACATCGGCCTTGACTGTCAAAATAGGCATTGCCATCGGAATCGACGCGCATCACCAGACAGGGATGTGCATCAGAAGGAAACGCCATCTCAATAGAATGTACACGAATGAGCACATTTCTTTACTGATTGCATTAACGTGTGCAAGCAAAACATATTGGCGCAGGTAAAATAAAAAAATTGGAAGAAACGTTTCTTATATACAAGATCCGAATTAGATCCCAAAAGTTCTCCTCCTCCTCCCCCCCCCCCCCCCCCGCTAAGCCTTCCCACAGCACGGTTGATTTCTTGTTCTTGATTGAAAGGCCTGGGCGGCATACACGAGATAAATGGGCAAAAATGAAGCAATAAACCACTCACTGCCCAGTTGGGCTTATGCCAGGGCCCGACGGTTGAAGAACACTGCACTAGACCAACCAAGTCCCATATTAGACGCTTGTTATTTGCTCTATCGTCATGTGTAGGTGTCCGTCTAGATAAGGCATCTTCAATCCGTTGCTCGAGAGCACCATAGTGCTCCCCGAAGCACCCAGAATGCCCAATGCCTGTGTTCGATTTCGTGCTCGCGAGCACTTGATCAACGTTTCATTTAAACACCCCTTGTGCAAATTGCATTCAATTATTAAAATCATCCGTATTTCATGCATTCGTATGTCAAACGTGAAGAGTGCTCTTCTTTCGATGATTTGTACAGGCAGTGCTCGTGACTGGAAGAAGATTAAAGATCACTGGTCTAGATTGCAAGCTTGTTACTGTATTCCAATGGTTCTCTTTTGTCAGCTGCCTCCCTTGCATAATGCATGTTTCATCGGCGGCTTCCCAAGAAGATTGGCAGTTTTTTCACTATATAAAAGAATCATTTTAAAGCATAGGTTTTGTGCGCAGAAATCCATATTTTGAGCTCGCCACGAGGATCCTAGGAGCCCTTTTGGAAATACTGTGGTACTCTTTTAAATTCGGCCTAAAAATTATGTCACAACACAATTAATGGGGAATGAGTCTGATGTTGGTCTTCTCTTGAACTCTCTCGTTCTGTCGCATGTGTATACTCTATGATTTCGTCGTTCGCTAAAGCTAGTCGGTAAAGATCGACACGATCAAAATAAAAAAAATGGATGATAATTTAAAAAAAATTCTTTTGCGGAGGAAAAACTTGGTGTCCTTTCACCTGTCTCCCATGAGGGTGGGGCTGACAGGGTTGCAGCCCTAAGGCCTGGGAGCTAATTTCGCAGATGCACCGCTATTCGGCGATTACACGATTTCAGCCAATCACGTCTCTTCTTGGTTTACGATAATTCCCACTACCTTAATATCTTAAGATCTGTTGTGCTTTCTGTCACAAAGTGGCTTCCTTATGTAATCACTGGAATGTATTCTGAAATATTAACACACTGTTATGCCAAACAAACATTCTTCATTTTAATTCGCGTAAGGGAAGGATTAAAATTCTGTGGTTAATGGTAGCAAGTGATGAATGGTAATGAATTTCAAAAAAAAATTTCACTAAAAGGATATGCTTTTGGTGATAAACAGTTTTAGGACCCTTTTTGGCAGTCGAGTTATTGTAGGTGATAGCATATCGGACTGCGAAACTGAAGACCAAAGTTTGAATCCAATTCGTAAAAGTTTTTTTTTTCCTCCTCCTCGTCAGAAAATGATTTTAAAATGCAATTCTTTTTGCTCATGCAATACATTTTACAATATATTTTGCGGACTCTTAAAATACAAAGTACTGTCAATCAGTAAAATATTATAACAAAAGCATGCAGAAGAAATTAAGACCAATAATGTTATAAAAAACTTATTTGTTGTCTTTTAGCATCTTTACTTTTCCTAAGTTCCAATTTTTAAATATTTTATAGCTGTTTACAACTAATTAACGTGCATAATATATATATATATATATATATATATATATATATTTTTATACAATAATTTATGTTTATTTTTAGTCGATTTGCTATCGAAAAATGCATTGATAAATTGGGGAAATATTTTACTAAAATTTGAAGATTTTCGTGATCTGCGCCTTTAGCTGTTCAAGTATTTCAGTTTGTACCGAATTTATAATGTATTTATATTTTTCCGAATCTTAAAACTTTGGTATATAATAAATTAGTTAAATATTATAAGAAAAAATATGTAGAAAAAATTATCAAGACCAATAATAATGCTCTAAAAAATGTAATTCTTTTAGCGTATCTTTACTCTTCTGAAGTTCTGATATTTAAATAGATGTTTAAATATTTCATAGTTGTTTGCGATTATTAACATGCATACGATATATTTTTTCATACTATAATTTATCGGTTTATTTTTAGTTGATTTACTATTGAAAATGCATTGATTAAATTGGAGAAATTTTTTACTAGAATTTACAAGGATTTTCTATCACATTTTCAGAAATTTCAAGTCGTTACCCTCCTTTAACTGTTTGAATATTTAAGTTTGCTTTTAATGCATAAATTTGTTGGTTTAAAAAATAAAATCGTTTTTATTGAAAATGGCGTGATTGCACATTTGAAATGCCTCGCGAAACATTAGTGGAGATGTCTACCTTGTTTGCACCACTATTGGGCGATCAGGTACGAAAATGAAGATATCGTAGAGGCTGAAGCAACGTGATTGGCTGTGTGGAAAAAAAGACAAAAAAAATTGTGTAATCGCGGAATAGAGGTGCATTTGCGAAATATGCGGCCCGGGACAATCATCATCGTTTTCTCATGCTATAAATTTACTAACTAGCTCCCCCCCCCCTCCTCATCACAGAAAACTCTGGCTTGTGGACCCGCCAAAGATCCAACAGAACTGCGCCACGATGTGGGGGGGGGAACTCACATCCTTTGGAAAACCAATATTGTTGGTTACTACAGCTGTGGTTTATTACAGTCCCCCCCCCCCTTGTTTGCACCACTATTGCGCGATCAGATACGAAAATGAAGATATCGTAGAGTTACGCAAATTATCGTAGAGGCTAAAGCAACGTGATTGGCTGTGTGGAAAAAAGTACAAAAAAAAATCGTGTAATGCAAATACAAATACAACGCCACAACTGGCAAAATGCCCAACGAGGTGGCTGAGAAAAAGATGCCCATAAAAATATGGATGTCATATATTTCAAAAACACTGCAACCCAATTAAAAATGCAATTAACAAAAATTATAAACAATATATACACGTGATAAATATCATACAATGCCCATAAAGAATACTTATGGTTGTCTTATTCTAAGTATGGATAGCTTCTCAATTTACCCCAACATGTTTATTGTATTTCTTTTTAAACGTGTTAATTGTGTTACAATTTACTACCTCCGCGGGTAAGCTATTGCATTTATTAACAACCCGATTAGGCAAAAATTCCCTGTGACACCATAACCTTATATTGTCCCTCACCAATCGATACTGGTGTCCCCTTGTAAAAGCAGTCGATTGGCGGTGTACTAAAAGTTTATGGTCCATCCTATCCATCCCATTGAAAATTTTGAAGACTTGATCATATCTCCTCAATACCTGTGTTGATCCAATGTAAACATATTCAAAAAATGAAGTCTTTCTTTATAACTCAAGCCCCGTGTGCCAATAAGGACACGTATAGCTCTTCTCTGCACCCCCTTCAACCTAGTCTATGTCCCTCTGTAGGTATGGTCTCCAAAACCTTACTGCATACTCCAGTCCAGGACAAACTAAGCCTCGAAAAAGCGGAAGAATGACTTTAGGAGAACGTGAAGAGACCTTTCTGAAAATGAGACCAAGCATTCTATTCGTTTTTTTGACCACCGCTGAACAATGTTCAGAAAACCTAAGCCGCTTGTCAATGAGAATTCCCAAATCGGTGACCCTAGTTGCATCCGGGATAGTGACACCATTCAAGTCGTAAGAGAACTGTGGGTTGTTCGAACCAAAATGAGCGACCATGCACTTATCAACGCTAAACATCATGCTCTATTCATTTGCCCATGCTGCAATTCTGTTCAGACTGGTCTGGAGCGACTCCCTATCGCTTTGATTCCCGATTACCCCCATTAGCTTCACATCATCTGCGAATTTGCTAGTAATCCCATCGATACCCTGATCAAGTTTATCGATAAAAAGTGAAAAAAGTATGGGGCCAAGGACGTTTCCCTGAGGAACACCACTTGTGACGTCGGTCCAACCAGAGAATTCCCCGTTCACCATAACTCGTTGCGACCTATCTCTTAACCACGATTCTATCCAATTCAGCAAGTTGCCCCCAATTCCAATCTGGTCTAAACGCTTCAAGAGTTTACCATGTTGGACCCGATCGAATGTCGTCTGGAAATCAAGGTAAACAACATCTACATTTTTGCTCTTACCCAAAGCCTTAGTCATGTGATCATAGAAGCAAAGGAAGTTAGTTACACATGACTTCCCCTTCCTGAACCCATGCTGATTATCCGACAATACATTATTCTCGTCTATCCACTTCACAAACTGCCTTTTGATGATAATTTCCAAAATTTTAGAAAAAATTTTTTTCCCAAAAAAGATAAAGGTTCCGCACGCTATCCATGAACCATTGAAGGTTTGGATGTACAAACACGCTTTTTTCGAACAAAGGGTATGACGTCGTGCAAAACCGAGGACAGCTTTGTACTAAATTCTACCCATTGATTTACCACCCCTACTGATTCCAACCGGTCTTTGAAAACTTCTACTAACAAAAATTGGGGAGGGACGATCCGGGCTGTCTTCTTACGCGAGGTTGAAACTGTAATCGCGGAATAGCAGTTCATTTGCGAAATATGCATGCAGGAATGGATTGCATTGGATATTCATGATAACCTGAGGGCTTAGGCGATTTCCCAAAGTTGGTTGAAGCCATGGGTGGGGATGTGGGGGGCAACGAAGACGATCGCCCCCCCCCCCCCCCGATTAAAAAAAATTATTGGCGTAGGCAAAAGGTGGACATTAGTCCCCCCCCCCCACCTTGTTACGGAAAAAATACAAATGTGTGTCCACTTATGTTTTTGCGCAGGTGGGGGGGGGGGGGAAAGCTTAAGTGGCTAGGGTCCAGTTTCTATGGGGCATTGTATTTAAATCAACTTTAAATTTTAATGTTTTTAAAAATTTGAAACAAAATTCAGGTTTTGTTGTTTCTTTTAAATTTATTTGCATTCCCCCCCCCCTTTCATTAAGACCCTTTATTTTATTAACCCAAACCCCCTTAAGTGGTCGCTACTCAAAGTTTGGGAACAACTCATGTAAGAAAACAGTCCTGCATGGCTCATTTTGTCGAATGCAGGGCTCCCCCTCGTCCTGCTTTTCCTACTTTTTGGTAAAATGTCCCACTTTTGTCCTACTTTTCCAACAAAAATTGCATAATTGATTTTAATTAAGAAGGAAATCATGGACATAATGCCAAATGATATGAATGTAGTAGATTGTAATTAATAATTCTGCCAAAGAAGAAATTGTATTGTTTCTAAGGTTATTTGGGAGAACAAGGTGTACGTGGACCATTTGATGATTTAGTAATTTTTTATTTGCTTTGTTTGAGGATTCTACAAGTAGAGTAGTCATTTAAAACTTCTGCCTGGTTGAAAAAAAAACTGTATTTACCACTTCATGGTCTTTGACAGTAACTAACATTCATCATTCAAAGTTATGGTGCACATTTTGTGTATAGGTGAAACAACAGTTTGCATAACAAAGCAGATGGGTACATAGACCTATTCTAGGTTTTGTGATTTTGATGATGCCTAATAGCATTCAATTTTCTTCTGTATTTTTAGCGCATGCAGAGGCACAAACAATATTTACAATGCTAAAGTAAAGAGCTAGAAATGAAAGTGCTGCATTTGTCAAAAACAATTACACTGGTATTGACCACTAAAATTTTAACAACTCCTTTTTAAAAGGGATGAACAACGCAGTAAAACCATCTGGTCCACCTGGAGTTATTTATATCGGACCTTGTAATTTACACATTTTGCTTTTGGAAGTGGTATCAAAAGAGCGTCATTCTTAAAAAACTTACATATCTTCATAATTTGCCATGTGTATTGTCGAAGAGAGTTGACAGACTGGGCTGTGGAAGACTCCTAAAAAAGAATGTAATATATATATATTGAGGAGAGCAGAGGAGAATTATGTGTGGTTGCTAAGACCCTATTTTGGCCAAAAAATTTTTTTTTTTGTAACCAACTCATTTCTGTCATTTTGCTTTGGCTTGAGTCAATCTTGCAGGATATCAAAATAGTGTGCTATGGAAAAAATAAATAAAAGTTTTCAAAAAAAAATTTTAGGGATTTTTTTTTAATATGCCATGATTATGTTGTCTAAGGGGTGTTCTCCCCCCCATCCTACTTTTTCTAATTTTTTGAGTCGGAACCCTGCAAATGAGAGAAAAGTTCACAGAAAAGTCACCAAAAAGTTACTGAATTTTGCTTTTGGTATTTGGTAGACACCCTGTGTTAGAACCGTTAGTTCAAATAATGATCACTATTTAATTTTTTCACTGCACTTTTACCTTGTCGTAGGCTGCACAAAATCACTTCACGAGCCAGCTGTTGGTCACCCCTGTTTTTCAACAATGGCTGTTTTTCTCTTCTAATTTTGGGTACACTTACATTGTTTTTCCTAGTATATTGTCTCATCCAAAAGGTAATTCATTTCTAATGTCTTTAATGTTTTGACAGCCTTTTTTTTCAAACACCCAAATTTTTTCCGCATTGCAAAAACAAGTTGGATAACTTTTCACTTTAAAACTGTCACTTAACTGACATTTGATATAGATGCAATCATCAAAGTTTTCATGTGATCAAAAATTCATTTAAACTTTTGAAAAAGATATTTCACAATTTTCAGAAATTAAAAAAAAAGAAATTAATTGCCTGTCACTGGAAGAAATAAATATTCTATTACTCCACATAACTTGGGCATAGCTACCATATTTTGGTGACTTCTGAAATGAAGCAAGCATGTATCTCTCAAGTGATTGGATTGTGACCCTTGGTTTTATTGTGAAAATTGTTTGCTTTGATGTATACTATCATCCCCCCCCCCTATTTTCACAGTAGTTCCGGGACACCCTGTGTTTTGATATTTATGTTGAATTAGCTTCATGTTAATTTGTATTTCAATACTAACTTCAATCTTGGTTTTTAATTAAATTTCCTGAAAACATTTTTTCATTTTGCAAAAAGTTTTAATCAAGCTGAAACTTTTGCATGTTTCAAACATTATTGTTAAGCTAATGCCTATAATGTGTCTCTGTTGTTCTTCTACTACTTTAAATTGTGATGCAACATAAACTTCAACAAAATCTTGTAACCTGATTCAAAATATTGATTATCTTTGTACTTTTGATCGAATATGTTTTTTTTAGTAATTGTTTTGTTTTTCCCATTAGAGCTTTAAAAGCAGGCCTGAGTAATGACACTCATTGTGTTCAAGCATTTTTGGCCTCTGTTTCGAATAGATTATATCAAGCTGAAAAAAGTGATGCGTAAGAAAATTTTTTGTTCTTTTTTTTTTTCTTCTTTCGAAGTACCAAATAATTAATTCAAGGATGAAAATATTGAATAAGTATTTTATCCTTTGTAATTTTTATTAACACAAACCAGGGAATCATCTCTAGTGTCTACCAACACTATAGTAGCATTAGGGCATGTTGCTGTAGCTCTGAAGAACACTCCCCGTACAAGTGAATCCATTTTGCAATTCTTCCAACAGAGGTTTTGCCAGCCCCCATCTCGTTTGGACTCATTGATTGTTGATCAGCTGGGGTGTATGGTTATAGCCAAAGGAGATGTAAGCAAAACATTTTTATTCATTGTATTTGTATTTTGTTCTTTATTTTCATTGAAGGCCCTGTCTATTCTGTTTACAAAATTAAAATTCTTTATTCGCTACAGAATCCTAATTTATTTTAGTTTAAAAGTATAGTAACCCTTCTGATATATATGGCAGGCATGTCAAGATACAAAAAAAAAGTGTGAAGTACTAGAAACATATAAACTGAAGAGCCAAAAAAACTGGTACAGGCATGCGTATGCAAATAAAGAGATATGGAACCAATCAGAGTGCGGCGCTGCAGTCGGCAACGCTTATATAACACAAGTTTCTGGCATAGTTGTTAGATTGGTTACTGCTGCTACAATGGCAGGTTATCGAGAATTAAGTGAGTTTGAATGTGGTGTTATAGTCGGCGCACAAGAGATGGGACATGGCATCTCTGAGGTAGCGATGAAATTTGGATTTTTACGTACGGCCATTTCACGAGTGTACCGTGAATATCGGGAATCCGGTAAAAAATTAAATCTAAGATCTCGGCCGGAAAAAGATCATGCAAGAACGGGACGAACGACGACTGACGAGAATCATTAAACGTGACAGACGTGCAACCCTTCCGCAAATTGCTACAGATTTCAATGCTGGGCCATCAACAAGTGGCAGCGTGCGAACCATTCAACGAAACATCTTCGATATGGGCTTTCGGAGCCGAAGGCCCACTCATGTACCCTTGATGACTGCACGACACAAAGCTTTACGCCTCGCCTGGGCCCGACAACACAGACATTGGACTGTTGAGGACTGGAAACACGTTGCCTGGTCTGATGAGTCTCGGTTCCAATTGCTTCAAGCTGATGGACGTGTATGGGTATGGAGACAACCTCATAAATCCATGGACCCTACATGTCTACAGGTTGAAGCTGGTGGAGGCTCTGTGATGGTATGGGGCGTGTGCAGTTGGCGTGATATGGGACCCCTGATACGTCTAGATACGACTCTGACAGGCGACAGGTACGTAAGCATCCTGTCTGATCACCTCAACCCATTCATGTCCATTGTGCATTCCGACGGACTTGGACAATTTCAGCAGGACAATGCGACACCCCACACGTTTGGAATTGCTACAAAGTGGCTCCAGGAACACTCTTCTGGCTTTAGACACTTCCACTGGCCACTTAAATCCCCAGACATGAACATAATTGAACATATCTGGGATGCCTTGCAGCATGCTGTTCAGAAGAGATCTCCACCCCCTCTTACTCCTACGGATTTATGGACAGCCCTGCAGGATCAATGGTGTCAATTACCTCCAGCACTACTTCAGACATTAGTCGAGTCCATGCCACGTCGTGTTGCGACACTTCTGCGTGCTCGCGATATTAGGCAGGTGTACCAGTTTTTTTGGCTCTTCAATGTATAATCTGCAGTAGATAACATTATGTAGGTTTTAATGTCAGTTATATTTTTTGCAGTGGCTTTTTAATAAAGTTTGAATAATTTTTTATCTGAATGAATCTTAAAATAATTAGAAACAGTAATATCTTTATCAATGTCAAATTAGTTAAAATATAAGAATTATTTGCTTCAAGATGTTTTAAACATTGTAAAATTACATTTTGGTTCTTTCCTCATTTCAGCAATTGTTTTTCGTAAGTTACGTTTCACATTGATTTTTTTGTTCTTATCTAGGTTGGTTTTTTTTTATTGCAATAGTGTGCCTTCACTTTTTAAATAATTTCCATATGCCTGAGTTTTAATTTTGATTCATATTTGGCCAGGGGAAAAAAATAACATTTATATTTTTAAGCGTATCTCTTCAATTTGATAAATGTGCTGATTAATTATCAGATCACGTTATAAAATTTTTTGAAGCAATAATTTTTAAATTTTAAGAAAATTTTCTTGAAATGAAAATTTGTTATAAAAGATTATTGTATTTGGATTATTGTGTTGGAAGGAAAGAAAATTATTGTAAATAACATAAATTTCTTATTTTTTTACTTAGCATATTTCTCATCTTGCTATTACTGCCAGGGCTTTGGCTTCTCTGTTTGGATGTGTTTTGCTATATTATATTTAAAATAATCTTGTCAGTTTATCATTACTGTTAGTATTTGATTTTTCATTTGTTTTCCAAGTATAGTCTTGATTTTTTTTGTAGCCTCATATTTATGAAGAAGTAATGAAAATGTTCACCATGATCACAGTAGAGTCTAGTTCAGCATATAATGTAGGCAGCGCTGATGGTCGAAAGCAAGGATATAGGTATGTTCTGGATTCATGTAATTTGTTTTGTAACACTTTTTCCAAAAAAGTTTATCTGTAGGAGTTATGAGAATATTCATTCAACAAGACATTAATTTTGTAGTATGCTAGTACAATTTCTGAAAAAGGATATATATATATATATATATATATATATTGAATAGTAAATTAGAAATAAATATAAATTTAATTTTAATATTTATAAAAAGTGAGTATTATTATTTGTTGTGTTCTTCATACATCCTACTGGTAAATGATGACTGCAGAATTAGTAAAGATTTGAAATCATTGAATCTTTAACAAGGCAAATAAACATTGAATAATTGAGACTCAACTTTGAAGATGGTGGTGCCCTTTTCAAACCAAAAAGGCCAAGCCAATGAATATGCTTTGCACAAAATTAAGAAGTTTAAATAGGTTAATTTTTAATTATAATTTTATTTCTGTATTTTTTTATTTTCATGTTTTGATGATCAGCTGATGTTTTTAGTTTTAAACAATACTAGCTGATACACGGCGACGTTTCCCACCCTGTAAAAAATGTATATATGTATAGCTTATTAATTATTTCTTAATCAAAAAAATCTCTGCATCAAGTAAGAAAAAATTACTTTTATTTTTAAATATTTGAATTAAAACCACTCATGGTTTCGGTGATTTCGTTGAATGTTTCGGAAGACTTTGTCAGCAAGTTCTTGAACTGAGTTTAACAACTGGTGAAATCCAAATGGGAACGTAATCAGTTTAGTGCTTGGGTCTACGGGAGTTCTTCCATTGCCAAGTTTGATCAACTGATATGAAAATGATAGCAGTGCTGAGTAATTTTGCAGCTAAACTCGCATGTTAGTGGATTATGATAATTTTTTAACTTCGTGCCGGAGTGTTGATGATTTGAGGCAAGCATTGAGTTCATCAAAAGGCATTGAGCATTTTTATTCTCAGTTTTGTCATCGTAGTTGTTGTTCTCTGTTGTTAGTGGCGTCCTATGTTCAGCTTGTGCAGCGAATATTATTCAAATGCCTTTTAAGAATTTTTTACATTTAAACTTTACCTCTACAATGGGCGGTTGATGAGATAAAGGCCCCGTTACCACTTACAGGACACCCTGTATATTGGCAAGCAAAAATATCTGGCGCTTCCCAGGTTTTCTTGAATTACTGGGAGGATTGAAAAAGTGACAAACCATTATAAAGGAATAAACTGTTATAATGGCAGCATTAAAGATGTAACAAACCATTGTAAAGGCATATACACGCCTCAAAGTGATTGTTGAGGTCCCAAAATCATTGTTGCCCAACAGTTATTCGCCCATTTCAGGCATCTGCCCAGCTCTGACGAACTTTTAAAGTAGCCTATGGTTCAATACCGGTCCTGTTTGGTATATATGCAAAATCTGGTGACGATCAGTCTAAAACTGTAGATTTGTATAAAGAACAGACATACATACTTTCACATTTATATACATATAAGATGGTGCAGAATAGAAAGAAATACACTGCTCAAAACAATTAGAGGAGCACATGGTTTTAACAAAATTACGCAAAGATGTATATCGATAAGTAACATAAAATGAATCATCCATAATTTAAAGCCTAGCAGGAAACGGAATAAGAAAACTTCATATGCAAATCAAAGTTCATGACGTCAAAAACCAGAAAAAGGAGATAAGGGCAGAAATCGGGATGTTGCAAAAACGTCTGTTTTACTGCCGTAACTGTGAAATTCGATTGCGCAGTATTTTTTTTTTTTTGAGACAAGGTGACTTGAGGATGTCTCAACAACGTGATTTACCGGAATTCATGGCATGGCATGTTATAGGCAGACTGGAATTCGGGCAAACACAACGTAGTGTCACGGACGCTGTTGGAGTCGCCAGAAGTGTTGTTGCAAGGCTGTGGAATCGATTCCAAGAAACAGGAAATGTTAGACGTCGACCAGGGCAGGTCGGCCACGCGCCACTACAGCAACTGATGACCGGTATGTACGGTTAACAGCCCGTCGAAACAGAACAGAGAATGCTACGCAGCTGTAAAGACGGTTGCTCTTGGCAACAGGACGAAGGGTGTCCAGCCAAACAGTATGTAATCGGCTTCATGAGGGAGGGCTCTATGCACGTAGGCCAATGGTCTGCATTCCGTTGACCCCACGCCACCGTGCGGCCCGAAGAAGATGGGCTGCTGAACATCGAGATTGGGAGCAACATGATTGGAGCCAAGTGCTGTTTACAGACGAGTCCCGATTCAGTCTGGAGTGTGACACCCGATGTGTTATGGAGGGACAGGGTCACTCGAAATAACCCCGCATTCGTTCGTGAAAGGTCACAATACAGACGAGCTGGTTGGATGGTATGGGGTGGAATCAGCATAGGCGGACGTACGGACCTGCATATCATTCGGAATGGCACTTTGACGGCCCGAAGGTAAGCAGACGAGATACTGTGACCTCATGTCATCCCTTACGCTGGAGCCATTGGAGATTCCTTTGTTTTCCAGGATGATAATGCCCGACCGCATAGAGCTCGTCTGGTGGAGAACATGCTTGAAGCTGAAACAATACAGCCTATGGAATGGCCAGCGTGCTCTCCTGACCTGAATCCAATCGAGCATGTTTGGGACATGCTCGGACGACACATTAAGGCCGCCTGTTACTGTCCGAGACTTGCAGATTGCACTTCTTGAGGAGTGGAACAGTATTCCCCAAAGTCTGATCGATAACCTCATCGCATACATGGCAAACAGGTGTGCAGCAGTCTTAGCTGTTCGAGGAGACCACACGCCCTATTAAAACTCATGCATCATGTCTAAACAGTACTTTTTTTTTTATCATTTACATGTAACCAAATTTTTGCCCTAAATCATCTTTTCATGTTTTTTCCATATTTTCAAAGAATTAAAGCTTAATTCCAAATTTTTTTACGTCTTTTTTCTGTATTGCGCATTGATACGCGTGTACGCATTGTATGCCAATATGTGGCTGTCTCGCACAGTTTTCTTCACTTTTTTGCTTGCTCCCCTAATTGTTTTGAGCAGTGTAGTTTTAAATTGGAAAAAATGCTTGCTTATAATTTATGTTTTTAATTTAATTATGCAAAAAATATTTTTCTCTTCATTTTACTGCAACATCTTTATCTTTAAAATTTCAGACATGTTTCCTTGTCTGTGATCAATGCTCTTGCTAACATAGCTGCTGACCTCGAAGGTGAAAATGAACAGAATGAATTGCTTGTTAGATTGCTGGAGTTGTTTGTTCAACTTGGTTTAGAGGGAAAGAGGGCCAGTGAAAGGGCTCCAGCAGCATTCAAGGTGACTAAAGTCTTCTCTTTTTTTTTTTGCACTTTGTTATTTTTTATCCGTATGAAAATGACATGAAAACGTTTGGATTATTAAATTTTGTTTTGTTTTATGTTTTTTCTTCAGGCTTCTAGCAGTGCTGGAAATTTAGGCGTTATGATTCCTGTCATTTCTACGGTTGGTGAATGCAATATTTTCCTTCATTTTTTTTCTTGTAATTAACATCGTTTTAAGGTGTATAATTTCATAAATTGTTACATTATCTTTTTTTCAGCTCATAAGAAGACTTCCACCAATTTCAAATCCTAAACCAAGGCTGTTGAAATTATTTCGAGATTTCTGGCTGTACTGTGTTGTGATGGGCTTCACATCTGAAACTGGTAAAATTTTTTTGCTTATTTTTGAACTCCATTCATTTGAAATGAATGTTCTCTTGCATTTCATCTGTATATTTTATTTCAGTAATTCTTGCTTATGCATAATTTCCTGTAAAGTGGCATCAAAACTATATATATAAAAAAATTAGGGAATTCATTTTTTTTTTCGTTTGCTCGTACAAATAGGATTATGGCCTCAAGAATGGTTTGAAGAGTTGAAAGAAATTGCTGCAAAATCACCTCTTCTTGTCTCACGTGAACATCTTAGGTCTGAACTGCAGTATAATTCTGCAATCCGTAGTGAATCTGTTTCAGTTGTGAGTATTCTTCTGTACATGTTTTGTGGTGGGAAAGGGGGGGGGGGGGTGTTATTAGAAAATATCAAGAGTTTTCTATCAATTCTTTCTTATCTTTGGTAAACTATCACAACTTGAACTATTTGCTTTTATTGAATGTTTCAATCAGAGCTTCTTTAGCGATTTCAGCTTTTGAAAATTTTTCTTTTAAACCAGTGATTTTCTGATTCTGACACCTCCTCCCTCCCCAGTGATTTTGTGTTCTGGTTTCATATATTTGTGGTGCTTTCATGGTTATGGCAATTAAAGTTGTGTGGATCGAGATTATTTCTAACCACTGAGTATACAGGGTGAATCTGACCTATTCTAAACGGAGGTGATATGAGCCCCAGTGGATCACAAAACAACCTACCAACCCTGTCCTATCTCAGACCGTTTTCAAGTTATGGTGGATAATCAATTATAGAAAAAAAATACATGATCTACATGCAAACTAGGCACATATTTAGAAAGCACAAAAAAAAAAAAATCCTATAAGGTCACACCAATTTCATTGAAATATCTGAATTTAATGGCCAGCTACAAGCACTGTCAGTTTACCAATTTCATTGAAATATCTGAATTTAATGGCAAGCTACAAGCGCTGAAACATTGGCAGAGTTCAAAATCAAATTGTTGCCAAATTTTAAGTGCCAATTCTACAAACACCCTCGTACAATCGGTCAAATTTTCCAAAACTTGTCCATTCCACCAGCTTTCGAAAGAGCTTAAACCAAATTGGTCATCAATTTCAGGAGAAATTTAGTTGTTTGTTTGCAATACATCACTGAAATCTGTGTTCGTCAAAGTAATTTTAGAAGGTTTTGGCAACAAATCGATTTTTCATTTCACTGATCCCTCAGCACTTGTAGCTTGCCATTAAATATAGATTTCCTGTAGATAGAGGTACTGACACCTTATAGGATTTCTTTGTGCAAAATCAAATTGTCACCAAAGTCTAACCACCAAAAATGCTGATTTCATTGATGTATTGAAAACTAAACACTAAATTTTTCCTGAACCTGAAAGCCGATATCAGGGTTCGTACAGTCCTTACAAGTTCCTTAAAAAGTCCGAACTTTTTATTTTTTTCTGGAAGGGTCCTTACAATTCCTTACTTTTTACAGCCACTCCTGAAAATTTTTTAATTTTTTTCTCTGGAGGGACGATCCTTCTTAAAATAGGCATCCCCTCCCCTATGGTGATGAATAGCATTGCCTAGAAAAATAAGAGGAGGCTTCCCTCAAATATAAAAAAGGAAAAATAGAAGAAAAATCTTCCTTTTTAATTGGAAAGCAGGGGAGGGGATTAGAACATCCACTAGTTGTGCATACCTACCAACATTACGATTTTATCGTATTTAGTACCATTTCAGCAAATTAATACGATTATACGCTTTTGCTTCTAAAAATGTTTCTTACAGAATCGCTAATATTGATGTTTTCCTGCCTATGTTGCAAACTGGTCAGTGTTAGAAATCGATGATCCGCTGATTCACATCACTCCGCTCTCCGTAGAACCAGTAGCTGAAAATTCCCCCATGCCCCGTGGTGAGAAAAAGTGGAACACCGCTGGGGGTTTTCGCAGTAGTTTTATTGATATGGCTTATGCTCTGAGACAATGTCTGGAGCCGCCTCTGACTATATTATGCAGTATACTGAGTGCGCTTCAATCCCTTAGCATCCCTTACCCGTTTAAAGGATCAATATTTTTCCGAAATTTGCATGTCATCCTAACCCTTGATGCTTTCATGAACTATGTAGCATTTTATTTTTTTTATTTCAGGCCGAATTTTCTAAATGAACTTGAATTGAAATGAACCTAAATGAAATGAATGCCAAAAATTGAGTTGGTAATTCATTTATGATAAATTTACACTAATAGACCATTATTTTCCCATATTTGAGTATCGTCAAAATTTTTTTATATCTGAAATTTATAAAATTACTAGCTGTAATACCCGGCGCTGCCCGGGTTTTCTTTAAGGAGGCTTTTTGGATCACGTGATATCCCCCTCTTTCTTTGAGGGACATGCAAACCGTGTCATTAGTTAACCAATATGGTGACTCCCTGCGCGACTCGTGAAAGAAACAAATATAGATTTATAAAGCAACATAGAAACAAATTTATTTTTTTTACCTTTTTAAAGGGGCACGCTCTCTCTCTCTCTCTCTCTCTAGTTATTTCGATCCCCCTCCCGAACTTCAAGTTACCTATTTCTGCCTGTTTCTGCTTCCAAAAATGCTTAATTAAAGCTGTGGAATTTCTTCAATGTACTTTACGGACCCATAATTGATTTTAAAACAACGTAAACTATATCAATTTATGCAGTTGAATATCAAAAGACACTATGGAGAACTTAATTTTCATGCATGAGAATATATAAATAAACGGTTGAAATCAATGTTATTGCATGGATATCCAACTCGGAAGAATAGGTCCGGATAATTACTTCATATTTAATCTCCTGGGCTTTGTATATCTCTAAGCGAACTCAATATTTCAAAAATCAAGAATTCAATGCAATTTTTAAAATTATTGATGTGACAGAAAACACCACCAAATTTTTGCATTTCTACAGTAAAATCGGCAATTTTAACACTGATTTCTATGAGGATCACCCTTTTCCTGACCTTCAAAGTGATGTTGATGATGATTACGACGTCTATTCAAAAACCCTCATTGCTGGGAGGATTGAAAATGTGGCAAACCATTATAAAGGCATAAATATTATAGATATACTAATAGCATTGAAGAAATAACAAACCATTGTACAGGCATATACACGTCTGAAACGCATTGCTAGGGAACCACGGTAACCAAAGTAAACGTTCGGGAAGTGATTGTTGAGGCTCAAAAATCATTGTTGCCTGACAGTTTTTTGCCCATTTGGGGCATTTGCCCTGCTCTGACAAAATTTTAAAGTAGCCTATCGTTCAAGTCAGGTCCTGTTTGGTATATATGCAAAATTTGGTGACGATCAATCTAAAATTGTAGATTTGTATAGAGAACACACACACACACAGTAAATAAATTTTATATATATAGATTTGTTGTTGAGTTGTTCAGGGTCAGGAATTTTTAGGATTTTCAAAATTCCCGACAAAAAATTATATTACACTATGCCAGTGGTTCTCAACCTTTTTTTATTCGCGGAGCCCTTTTTAAAAAAAATGAAAAAGTAAAAAAAATTCTATGGCGGAGCCCCGTAGGTCAATTTTTTAATTATTCACCAAAGTTGCTGATTTTATTATTTGAAAATATTTAAATTATTTTTTTTAATTTTAATGGTTATTTTTTTATTTTTCTCGAGTGGCTGCGGAGCACCTGGAAAGTGCACAAGGAGCCCCAAGGGCTCCGCAGAGCACCGGTTGAGAGCCGCTGCACTATGCACTTGATATGCAGTCAAACCTCTCTATCTTGAAACTGACGAGACGGAAAAAAATTTTGAGATAGAGAGTTTGAGAAATAGTTTTTTTGGTAAGAAAGGAAAAACATGCCAAAAATATAGAAAAATTTGATAAAAGCTAAAAATTACCGTACAGTAGTTTTACTAGATACTAATGACATTATTGGTTGCACACAGGGCGATTGGTTTTTTTGAATTTTTTATAAAAAATCAATTTATTTGATATAAATCAGATTTTTTTTATTTTATTGATTTTTTTAAACAAAATATATAAAATATATATATTACTAACACACTAGTCATTAATCTATGCTTTCATTAAAGAAAATAAAATTAAAGAAATTTTTTTTTAACTTACAAAAGACTATTTAAAAAATATTTGTAAACTAAAGATAAACAATCATAACACTTGTGAAATATATCAAATATTTTATTAAGAAAAGGGGAAAAAACATTTTTTGAATAGATATCTTACAGCAATTACTAAATAATTTTACCCTGTGTGAATAATTATTCATTTGCTTCATTATACAAATACAAATACAACGCCACAACAGGCAAAATGCCCAACAAGGTGGCTGAGAAAAAGATGCCCATAAAAATATGGATGTTATATATTTCAAAATGGCAGCAACCCAATTAAAAATGCAATTAACAAAAATTATGAACAAAATATACACGTGATAAATATCACACAATGCCCATATAGAATACTTATGGTTGTCTTATTCTAAGTATGGATAGCTTCTCGATTTACCCCAACATGTTTATCGTATTTCTTTTTAAACGTGTCAATTGTGTTGCAATTTACTACCTCCTAAGCTATTGCATTTATTAACAACCCGATTAGGCAAAAATTCCCTGCGACACCATAACCTTGTATTGTCCCTCACCAATCGATACTGGTGTCCCCTTGTAAAAGCAGTCGATTGGCAGTGTACTAAAAGTTCATGGTCCATCCTATCCATCCCATTGAAAATTTTGAAGACTTCATCATATCTCCTCAATACCTGTGTTCATCCAATGTAAACATATTCAAAAAATGAAATCTCTCTTCGTAACTCAAGCCCTGTGTGCTAATAAGGACATGCGTAGCTCTTCTCTGCACCCCTTCAACCAAGTCTATGTCCCTCTGTAGGTATGGTCTCCAAAACCTTACAGCATACTCCAGTCCAGGACGAACTAAGCCTCGAAAAAGCGGAAGAATGACTTTAGGAGAACGCGAAGAGACCTTTTTGAAAATGAGACCAAGCATTCTATTCGATTTTTTGACCACCGCTGAACAATGTTCAGAAAACCTAAGTTGCTCGTCAATGAGAATTCCCAAATTGGTGACCCTAGTTGAATCCGGGATAGTGACACCATTCAACTCGTAAGAGAACCGTGGGTTGTTCGAACCAAAATGAGCGACCATGCACTTATCTACGCTAAACGTCATGCTCCATTCATTTGCTCATGCTGCAATCCTGTTTAAGTTGGTCTGGAGCAACTCCCTATCGCTTTCATTCCCAATTTCCCCCATTAGCTTCACATCATCTGCGAATTTGCTAGTAATCCCATCGATACCCTGATCGAGTTTATCGATAAAAAGTGAAAAAAGTATGGGGCCAAGGACACTTCCCTGAGGAACTCTACTTGTGACGTCTGTCCAACCAGAGAATTCCCCGTTCACCATAACTCATTGCGATCTATCTCTTAACCACGATTCTATCCAATTCAGCAAGTTGCCCCCAATTCCAATGTCGTGTAAACGCTTCAAGAGTTTATCATGTTGGACCCGATCGAATGCCTTCTGGAAATCAGGTAAACAACATCTACATTTTTGCTCTTACCCAAAGCCTTAGTCACGTAATCATAGAAGCAAAGGAGGTTAGTTACACATGACTTCCCCTTCCTGAACCCATGCTGATTATCCGACAATACATTATTCTCATCTATCCACTTCACAAACTGCCTTTTGATGATAATTTCGAAAATTTTTGAGAAGGAGCTCGTCAAACTCACTGGACGATAATGGGACACAGCTTCTCTACTACCCTTCTTAAATGTCGGAACACCATTAGCAAGTTTCCAATCACTTGGAAAGATACCCTCAGCAACATTATTCCTGTATATCTGTGCGACTGGACCCAACAATTCATTAGCACATTCCCTGAGGACCCTGGGATAGATATCATCTGGTCCTGGTGCTTTACTTGCCTATACATTGCTTAGAAGATTTAGGACCTCCACGTCTTCTACTTGAATATCGTTGAGGGTTTTATTACCCCATGCAACACCCGTATATTGAATATCATTATCTCTGTTAAAAACCGGCGCGAAAAAGTCATTGAAAGCACTACACGTGTCATCATCTAACCTAGACCCTCCTATCGAGAGGGGGCCAACTGTCCCCTTACATCCATTATTGACGTATCGAAAAAATGATTTTGGGTCAGAGCCAATTTTATCTGCCAACCTAGATTCAACTTACTTTTTACTATCCCTTATCGCTTTCTTCAACACTCTTCTTTTATCAGTAAACAATGATAGGTCACCTCGTCCACTTTTATACTCTCTGAATGCTCTTTTCTTTTCAAGATAAAGGTTCTGCACACTATCTGTGAACCATAGAGGGTGCGATGTACAAAAACGCTTTTTTCGAACAAAGGGTATGACGTCGTGCAAAACAGAAGACAGCTTCGTACTAAATTCTACCCATTGACTTACCACCCCTACTTATTTTAACCGGTCTTTGAAAACTTCCGCTAACCTTCCTCTCAAAACATTGAAGTTAGTTCTCCGAAAACAAGGAACCAGTCTTTTGTTATCAACCTTACCCGAGGAAAAGTTACAGTGAAATCTGACGATACGATGATCACTGGAAGAAAACTCTTCCCCCACTGAAACATGTTCAACTAGATCCTCAGAACTAGTAAGAACTAAATCCAAAATAGCAGTACCCTTAGTGGCTTCTGATACATGCTGATACAAAAAATTTTCGAGCACCAACTTAAGAAAGTCTCTTTCATACTGATTTCCAGATGAAAGGTTCTCCCAATCAATACCTGGGTAATTGAAATCCCCTAGTATGAGAACCCTCTTTCGCTTACACATGTAGGAAATTTCATCATGCAATTTGGCGATGTAGTTTTGATCCCTATTCTGCGGATTGCAACAAACCCCAACAATAGGTTTATGACGTCTTTTGTTCTCAAGTTCAACCCATATGGTTTCAATATCACTTCTCTGCACGTTACACTCTCTAGCCTTCAAACAGGATTTCACGTATATCAACACTCCACCCCCTTTCCTATCAGATCTATTTGTCAACCAGAATATTTCAACCTTTAAGCATAGGTTGAAATATTCTATCTGCTTCCATAGCTTAGATGGTAGAGCACTCGTCCGGCAAGCGAGAGACCGGGGTTCGAGTCCCCGTGGGGGCAGCGATGAATTTTTCTTCCTTGTAATCTTCATCTCCACAAATAATCAGTCTTTCAATGAATCTTGTGTAGTTAGTATGTTCGCATATCGCTCTCTGTACTTATATCTCTACCCGGAACATTATAAAACTATTCCACCACTGAAAATCAGACATTGGGTTTTTTTTTCATTCTAAGGTTGTTAATACATTTTAAATGGTTCGAACTTCCCCAAAAATTTTAATGTAATTGCCAGGAACCTAAACCCACATTTTTGTTTGACAAATTCAAGACCCATATTTCTCTCCTTTTTTGTGACATCAGTTCCCTATTAGAAGTTAACACTGATGAACTTAGAATAAATGCAGTAAAGTTTGCATCTATTAATATGATCGTTCATATCTATTTTTATATTCTGGTGACAAGACCTTTTTATTGTTTGATGTTGGTGCTTCTTTTATCTTCAATTGCAGCTTTTTCCATGCTAATACACATTCAGCTGTAGAGCAATTGTTTCTCCGTACAAAATCTTTAATTTTTGCTGTTGGTTTCAGAATCACAATTATTTCCTTGACATTTTGTTTTGAACCAATACTTAAGATTTTTCACTAGAGATGTTACTGAGACCTGTGGTCTTCACAAACTTTGGTAACAACTGATGAATTTTTATCATAAAATTTAAGAGAATCTCAATAAATATTCCATCATACCTCTACAGGAAGACCAATTCACTTCCACCTTACCCATGATACCATGCTTTCAAGAGATGATTGCAGAAATATGTAAATATACTTGTAACATACTTTGTTACATCAGTTTTAACCAAATCTTTGGTTAGCAGGTTTAAAATGTGTGCACTGCTCCAATATAAATTCTGAAAAGCCAAGCTCTTCATCGAGAGTCTTTCTAGAAGAAACTTTATATTTTCAGTATTGTCTGTAACAAAACTTAATATTTTACATTTGAAATTTTCTTCTGTTGACTTCATTAAACTAAAAACCAAATTTGCTAAATAATCTCCAGCATTTGATGAGCCAGATGTGTCAGTAGTATCGACATATAGATGGCTTTTACCACACTGTTTGATAATACACGTAACTTAAATATTAACATGAAATGCAGAATTTATATGTATACACAACACATACGCACTCAGACTGTTGGGTACACATACACTTCCGGCACAACTCACTAGGTAGTAAATTGCCCATGGCGATAGACCTGAGTTGTGCTCGACTTCAAAAAAAAAAAAAACGAATTTATATGTTGTCATGTAATTTTTGATTTTCTAAGTCAACTTTACATCCCATAATTTCATCATTGTAAATCCTGGGTAAACATTTATCAGCTAAATTGGTACAACTACAGTATCTCTAATATTTGATGCATATATATTAATATATGTTATAATACTATAAATAATATTTAAAAATATATTTATATAAATTATTTGATGTTTAAAATAATTTAATAAAAAATCAAATCACTGGAGCTGCATGAACAATTTTATTCAATTACAACAGATACTTTTTCATGTCTGAAAAAAATTGATTTAAATCAGTGATTTAAAAAAAAACAACAATTGATTAAAATCAGTACAACCCTGGTTGCTCAATCAGTTACACATTCAATGTTCAGTCACACTAATTGTAAATACACGGAAATGCATTCAAATTTCTTTTTTTGCTGAATTAAATTTTATTTACTTACTTAATACTTACTTACTTACTTCATAATCTATATATATAAAATTGATTTTCTGTGTGTGTGTATGTTCTCTATACAAATCTACAATTTTAGATCGATCGTCGCCAAATTTTGCATATATACCAAATGGGACCCGACTTGAACGATAGGCTACTTTAAAATTTTGTCAGAGCAGGGCAAATGCCCCAAATGGGCAAAAAACTTTCGGGCAACAATGGTTTTTGGGCCTCAACAATCACTTTCCGAACGTTTACTTGGGTTACCGTGGTTCCCTAGCAATGCGTTTCAGACGTGCATATGCCTTTACAATGGTTTGTCATTTCTTCAACGCTGTCAGTACATCTTATATATAAATGTGAAAGTATGTATGTATGTATGTATGCTCTTTATACAAATCTACAGTTTTAGACAGATCGTCGCCAGATTTTGCATATATACCAAACAGGTCCGGGATTGAACCGTAGGCTACTTTAAAAGTTCGTCAGAGCTGGGCAAATGCCCGAAATGGGCGAAAAACTGTGCGGCAACAATGGTTTTGGGGCCTCAACAATCACTTTCGGAACGTTTACTTTGGTTACCGTGGTTCCCAACAATGCATTTCAGACGTGTATATGTCTTTACAATGGTTTGTCACATCTTTAACGCTGCCATCATTACAGTTTATTCTTTTATAATGGTTTGGCTCTTTTCCAATACTCCCAGTAATTGAAGAAAACCCTGGAAGCGCCAGATATTTTTGCTTGCATGTATGCAGGGTGTCCTGTAAGTGCTAATGTGGCCTTTATCTCATCAACCACCCATCGTTGAGGTATAGTTTCAATTTAAAAAGTGCTTAAAAGGAGTTTGAATAATATTCGCTGCAGAAGCTGGACATCTGACGTCACTAACACCAGAGAACAACAACTACGACGATAAAACAGGGAATAAAAATGTTCTACGCCAGCTGATGAACTCAATGCTTGCCTCAAATCATCAGCACTCTACTTCACCAAACACCAACTCTGGCCATATCGCTACATTGCAATTTACTGCCATTAGTGAGATGGGTTGGAAGTGAAGGTGCTGTCTATCGGTGGTCGCCTCGAGTTTATTAGGACATCAACACTCTGGCACGAAGCTAAAAAATTATCATTATCCACCAACATGCGAGTTCAACTGCAAAATGACTCAGCACTGCTATCATTTTCACATCAGTTGATAAAACTTGGCAATGGAAGAATTCCCGTAGACCCAAGCACTGGACTGATAACGTTCCCAAATGGATTTTGCCAGTTATTATATATATAAACTCAGTTCAAGAACTTGCAGACAAAGTCTTCCCAAACATTCAACAAAATCACCGAAACCATGAGTGGCTTTGTGAGAGTGCGATTCTGGCACCGCAAAATGAGTGTGAACAAGATCAACGGAAAAATCCTAAAAATTATTCCGGCAGACTCCACATCTTACAAATCGGCTGACACTGTCACAGACACAGCGCAGACATTAGTTCTGTATACTGCAGAATTTCTGAACTCCTTTGGATATTCCGGGTGTGCCACCACGCAATTTGACCCTCAAAGTCGGAGCACCTATAATGCTTTTAAGAAAATTTGGAGACACCGATACTCTGCTATGGCAACAGACTCTGCGTGAAGAAATTGCACAATTGCATCATTAAAGCAACGATTCTAACTGGATGTTACAAAGAAAAAGAAGTCTTCATTCCACGTATCCCAGTTATCACCGAAGAAATGCCATTCACTTTCAAGCGATTACAGTTCCCGATTCATTTAGCTTTTGCCATGACAATCAACAAAGTGCAAGGCCAGTCGTTAGCAGTGGCAGGTATCAACTTACTTGAGCCCTGTTTTTCACACGGACACCTTTTCGTCACCTGTTCGCGTGTTGGTAATAGCAAAAATTTGTACATCTACACACCAGATGGAAAAAGAAAAAATATTGTGTGTCCACAAGTGATTGCCTGAAGATTTTAATTAAAATATTTAAAAATAAAAGTAATTTTTTCTTATTTGATGCAGAAATTTTTTTGATTAAGAGATAATTAATAAGCTATACATATATAAATTTTTTACGGGGCTGGCAACGTCGCCGGGTATCAGCTAGTCCCTATTAAAAGTTAAATGTCTTTCATGTTTTATGGTAATTACCTTTTGTTATTGTATCACTAGTTGTAGAAAGTGACAACCTTTTCTTTTCTAAATGATGTAAAATTAATCCATAAATTTTTTACGGGGCGGGCAACGTCGCCGGGTATCAGCTAGTCTTACATATAAATGTGAAAGTATGTATGTATGTATGCTCTTTATACAAATCTACAGTTTTAGACCGATCGTCGCCAGATTTTGCGTATATACCAAACAGGTCCGGGATTGAACCGTAGGCTACTTTAAAAGTTCGTCAGAGCTGGGCAAATGCCCGAAATGGACGAAAAACTGTCGGGCAACAATGGTTTTGGGGCCTCAACAATTACTTTCGGAACGTTTACTTTGGTTATCGTGGTTTCCAACAATGCATTTCAGACGTGAATATATGCCTTTACAATGGTTTGTCACACCTTTAATTCTGTTATTATAACAGTTTATTCCTTTATAACGGTTTGTCACTTTTCCAATCCTACCAGTAATTGAAGAAAACCCGGGAAGCGCCGGGTATTTCTGCTAGCCTATGTACAAGGTGTCCTGTAAGTGATAATGCAGTCTTTATTTCATCAACCGCTCATTGTATAGGTATAGTTTCAATTTAAAAAATGCTTAAAGGCGTTTGAATAATATTCGCTGCACAAGCTGGACGTTTGACGTCGCTAACAACAGAGAACAACAACTACTACGACAAAACTGGGAATAAAAATGTTCAACGCCAACTGATGAACTTAATGCTTGCCTAAAATCATCAACACTCTGGCACGAAGTTAAAAAATTATCATTATCTACCAACATGCGAGTTCAACTGCAAAATGACTCAGCACTATTATCATTTTCACATCAGTTAATCAAACTTGGCGATGGATGAATTCCCGTAGACCCAAGCACTGGACTGATTACATTCCCAAATGGATTTTGCCAGTTCTTATATATATAAACTCTGTTCAAGAACTTGCAGACAAAGTCTTCAACAAAATCACCAAAACCATGAGTGGCTTTGTGAGAAAGCGATTCTGTCATCGAAGAATGACAGTATGAACAAGATCAACAAAAAAAATCCTAAAACTTATTCCGGGAGACTCCACATCTTATAAATCGGTTGCCACTGTCACAGACACACATCGCAGACAGTTCTGTATCCTGTAGAATTTCTGAACTCTTTGGATATTCCGGGTGTGCCACCACACAACTTGACTCTCAAATTCGGAGCACCATAATGCTTTTAAGAAATTTGGAGACACCGAGACTTTGCAATGACAACAGACTCAGCTTGAAGAAATTGCACAATTGCATCATTGAAGCAACGATTCTAACTGGATGTGCCAAAGGAGAAGCGGTCTTCATTCCACGTACCCCAGTTATCACTAAAGAAATGCCATTCACATTCAAGCGATTACAGTTCCCGATTCGTTTAACTTTTGCCATGACAATCAACAAAGCGCAAGGCCAGTCGTTAGCAGTGGCAGGTATCAACCTACTTTCTGTTTTTCACACGGACAGCTTTACGTCGCCTGTTCGCGTGTTGATAATCCTAAAAATTTGTACGCCTACACACCAGATGGACAAACAAAAATATTGTGTATCCACAAGCGATTGCCTGAAGTTTTTAATTAAAATATTTAAAAATGAAAGTAATTTTTTCTTACTTAATGCAGAAATATTTTGATTAAGAAATAATTAATATAAGCTATATATATGTAAATTTTCTACAGGGTTTGCTACGTCGCCGGGTATCAGCTAGTGTATAATATTTATGCCTTTATAATAGTTTGCCATATTTTCAATACTCCCAGTAATGAGGTTTTTTGAACGACGTCATAATCATCATCAGTATTGCTTTGAGGGTCAGGAAAAGGGTGATCCTCATAGAAGTCAGTGTTAAAATTGCCGATTTTAATGTAGAAATGCTGAAATTTGGTGGGGTTTTCTGTCACATCAATAATTTTAATTTTAACTGTATAGAATTCCCGATTTATGAAATATTGAGTTCGCTTAGAGATATACGAAGCCCAAAAAATTAAATATGAAGTAATTATCCGGACCTACTTTTAAGTTGGATATTCATGCGAAATAACACATTGATTTCAACTTTTTATTTATATCTTCTCAAGCATGAAAATTAATGTCTCCGTATTGTCTTTTAATATTCAACTGCATAAATTCACATATAGTTTAGGTTGTTTTAAAATTAATTATGGGCCCGTAAAAAGAAAAAATTCCACAGCTTTAATTAAGCATTTTTTGAAGCAGAAACAGGCAGAGATAGATAACTTGAAGTTCAGGGGGAGGGATCGAAATAACTAGCACTCTTAAAAAATAGAAAAAATATATATTCGTTTCTACATTTCTTTAAATCTAGATTTGTTTATTTCATGAAGTCACGCAGGAAGTCGCCATATTGGTGAACTTAGACACGGTTTGCGTGTCCCTCAAAGAAAGAGGGAGATATCACGTGATCAAAAAAAGCCTCATTGAAGAAATCCCGGGCAACGCCGGGTATTATAGCTAGTTATATATATAATTACTTACTTCAATACTACTACAGATTATTTAAAATAATCCATAAGCTTAGATCGATGCATATTTTTTTGCTCTTAGAGACTTTAAAATTTTGTCCACACTAGCAAGAGCTACAAATATTTCGAGCCCTATCTTCTCAGTTTACTCCAGAAAATGCTTCAGCATTTTTGCAGAATGTTCGGCAGTTTTCACTAGTTACTTTTTCTAGTTCCTCTAAATCATCATCTACTGTATTTTTGTCACTCGGTGGGTAGACACATTTCAGTTTCAGTCAAGGTGCTGCAAGTTTGTAGTGAACCTGGTCCATTTCCAAAAAATCAAAAAATGAATGAAATTTCTAGTTTCAAGTGTATTTTAGTAACGTCCCAATGTTTTGAAATTCTGGTGAACCACCAGATCTGACCCTTCATCACTGAGATGACTGGTTCCAAACCCACAGTTCTTGAAGTCATTTTGAATTGTCTGTTGGCTGACTTTTTGCCATGTTGAACAAGCCATCCACATAAAATCCACCCTTGTCAGTTATAGTATCCGCCTATGATTGACAAGATTCAGTAACACAATGAACTATAATACAAATAATCCTTTTTTAATCAGTTTTTTTCACCTCCGGAGAATTAAACCCTACCTTCTTTTTTCATGTAGCAATTATGTCTTCTAATTGTAATTATATAACTTTGTAATCAATTTTTAGTATGGTGTTACACCCCCCCCCCCCAACTCACCTCGTTTTCCCTTGAATTGAAAAATGGGCAGTGATATGCTTTTTATGGATAGAGTAGATTTTTTTTTTCTTCAGAGGTGGGCAGGTCTGGTTGTGTGTGAGGGAGGGTCATTAACAGTTCAATCATGTCAGGGGGGAAGCTGGATGAATGAATCTCATTGTTTTTTGTAGTTTAGCATTTTAAAGTTTGCAACAGCGGAAGCTCGAGATAAATCCAGTCTGGGGCTTCAGCTAAAAATCTGTAAATTGGGTCAGTTGGAGGCCCTGGATTTTATTCCTTGAATAAATTAATACAAATTAAAATTTTTCTTGGCCCTTATAGGAGCGGTGTCCGACAGAGGCCTTTAGATCGGGTGGGGGTTCTCATGGGGGAATTAACATGTTTCATTTCGGGGGCCCTGGATGAATCTCATTGTTTTTTGTTGCTTATCAGTAAAATTTTGCTAAAGTGGAAGCCTACTATAAATCCACGTATTGGCTTCTCGCTTCTTGGTTGGGAGCCCTTGGATTTTATTTGTTGGTAAAATAAATATGAATTAATTTTTTGTTGCTCTCACGGGGAGGGGGGGGGGGGTGTAACAGGGCTCCAGTCTGGGAACCCCCCATGGAGAAGTTGGAGGAGGTGCTTGATAAATCTCATTGTTTTTTTGGTGCTTTAAGATTTTAAAATTCATAAGTAAGCTGGTGCTTTCACATGCCACTTTTCATAGCACTTTGATGAAGTGGGACACAAAATAAATAAGATATGATGTGAAGAGAAAGGAAGGGTTGGCCGCTGAAGGGTGTAGGAGGGTTTTGCCCCCCCCCCCCCACCAGTATAGCTGTATTCATAAATTTTTCCCTGATATTTAATTTTAATAAAAAGTGTGACTCGTTCACAAATGCACATCATGAGAAGCAGCTCTCATGACTTGCATAAGAAAAACTGGATGAGTTTTCTTAAAAATACATTTTGTGGCTCCATAAAAAAAAACGGTGTATATGAAAGGATTTGAATGAAAAATGAGGTTGTTAGTTATTTCGCATCTTATTTGCATATTTTCAGTAAGTAAACAGTGATTTAACTCTCATTTGTTTAATATTTGTTATCTCTCTCTCGCAGAGATGGCCATGGCTAAAGCAATGAACCCTGGGTATTTTTATGATAAAAACAAAATTTATATTGGAAACTCAGTACATCACTTCCTACATCTTTAAATCACTTCAATACTACTACCCCAACTTACACTCTATTTTTTACTGAACCTCTCAATACCTAATCCTCATCATAATGCTGTTACTGTTCCAATGTGTGTTCTCAAACGGTATAGCTTGTTACTTGCGCATACATTTGCAGCATACCTATTCATTTTCAGCAGCTGTTCAATAAATTCCTACACACCATACTTTTATTTCTGAAAGTTGAAATCTTGGAACCATTGGACTAGAAATTAAAAAAAGGACATTTAAAGGAAAATCAATCCACATTCGGGTCATTCTTTTGTTTTCTAGTCTAGTGATGCAATTTTTATGGGGGGGGGGGGAAGTCGACCATGATTCCAGAAAAACTCTTTATAACCTCCTTAAAAACTTTTTTTTTGTTCTGAAAATTTGGAACCCTGGATATGGTTTATTGCAAGCTCTTTCCTAAGCTGGTGGGATGGACAAGTTTTTGGCAAATTTGACCGATTGTAGCTAGAAGGGTGTTTGTAGAATTGACGATTTAAAAATTTGGCAACAATTCGATTGTGAACTTTGTCAATCTTTCAGCGCTTGTGTGTGTGTGTGTAGCTCATCATTAAAACCGAATATTTCAATGAAATTGATGTCATCATATAGCCTTTTTTTTTTTCCCCTGCTATTTCCAAATGTGTGCTTAGTTTGCATATAGGTCTTTTGGAAACTTCACAAATTCTGGTTTTTCAGACTTGACTTTTTTTTTTTCCATAATCAATTATCCACTATAACTCAAAAATGGTGTGGATAGAACAGGGTTGAAGTGTTTTATGATCCACTTGGGCTTGTGTATCACCCCCTTTTGTTTGGCAGAATAGATCGGATTCACCTTGTATACATATTGTCAAAAAAAACATCAGTAGCGCAATTTTTGGAGAACCCCTCGGGACAGTAATCTCCTGTTGCCAAACCGGAAGTGTAAAGATAAACACTTGAATCATGTGGAAAGATCAAGGTCTTGTAAAGTCTTTGTTGACCTCCATATGGTGGCACCGCCAATTTTGAAACTGTAAAATGGAATTTTATGCAATATTCTTTTTCTCAAAGTTTGGACTGTACCTATAAAAAAGTGAGACGATCACAAGAGAGTGGATGGATTTGTTGGACTTTATCCTGAATGCAAGATTTGTATTTGTAGTTCGCTCTTGTAAATAGCTGTTTTCTGTAAAAATAAATCTGTAATGTCCTGCAAATTGGTTCCTCTCTGCTTATTTTAAGGACTTGAGAAATTATCTGAAACAATTTCAATGTTCTCTCTCAGCTTAGTGTGATGATGTGCTGTCAACAAAGTTTGTTGACGCACACTTTTGGAACCATTGAAAGTGATAGATGATAGGGAAGCTCCAGGTTAAGAAACCATGGTTTAGTGGAATTCGAAGTCATAGATGTTCCATTTCCAGCTATGGATTTGTCACCAGGTGAATAGATTTACAACAAATAAGCATTCTTTCTTTCGATTGAAATGCCTTGAATTTTTTCTCTTTGACCTTATGCAATCTAAGGCGCCATGTTCTCTTCGCTTTGAGTCCCTTTTTTTTCTCGATAAAAGTATTTTGTCAGAATAATTCTGATGTTAATAAGTGTCTGCTGGGGAAATCTTCAGAGGCGCCTACTACAAAATTATTTTGCTTTCCTTTGTGGTCTTCAGAGAACTAATTTCGAGGCTGAGGCTGCACTAGTATTTGTATCCAAATCAAATTTTGATTACATCAGGCTATCATTGAGCTGGAATTGCAATTGCTATGATTGGTCAGCATCTTGATGCAACGTAAATCCACTCTCCCTGTAAATACTAGCACACCCCTAACCATGGTTTCAGTTCTCTCTGGCCCATCAAAGAGATCATAATGACTTTGCAGTTACCATCACTGAAGATGTTCTCTTGTAGAAATCTAATAAATTTTAACAAGAAAGAAAGAGGCTGAGGCCCTAAACTGAAACAGGACATGGCATTTCATGTTGCATAAGGTCAAAGAGGGTCAAGACATTCTGATTTAAAAAAAAGACTACTCTCTATATTTGTTGATTTATAACTATCCACTGATGGTGGCTGCTGCAGCTATGGGAAAAAAGTCTTATGCTGCAGTTACAGGGGAGTGAAGAGATAAGCTGTACGAGAATTGCAACCACACACACACAGGAAGAAAACAATGCATAGAGGTGGAGGAAAAAATGTGTGCACATAGTAAAACAGAAAGAGGATAGAGAAAATGGCCGGAGGGGTTCTGAAATGTAAGGGTATGATGATGATGATGATGCCTCTGCAGAAGAGGGAGAGAAAAATGGGTAGGAACTGGCCAATCATCACCTTGAGATAAAAATAAGCACAGTGGTTTGAATCCCATACCTAGTTGAGTGCCTCTTTCTCTTCCTCTGGAGTATGTGGGGTTTAGAACAAAACAATAGAATTGTTTTCTTCGCTAGTCTCCCTTATGCCCTCCCATACCTTGTGCTTGCCTCACTATGTGTTTGGCCTTACAATTCAAATTCCATTTGACTACTGCATCTGAACCTAGAACTTTTCTTTCATGATGATATAGCCTTCATTGCTCTATCCGACACATTTTTGTTTAGTTATGAAGGAGTTTTTTTGACATTTTTATAACTGTAATAATGTTTGTGTAATTGAAATATATTTTTGAACTTTAGGCAGAAATCCAGGAACTTAGAAATCAAATCCTGACATTGTTAGAACATCAACCGGATGTGACTCCTGTAATCAACAAATTGAATTTTGCCCAGTGTACATATTTACTCTCAGTTTATCGCCTTGAAACACTGAGGTGAGTGAGTTTTATTGTCTAAGACTCTAGTATTTTAGAAGTTTTTTTTTGTTGATCTGTCAGACCAGACAAGATCCAGGCTATGTTCCTTCCAGGATATAAGCCCTTTACCCGTGTGGGTCGGGTCATGCTGGGAGACATTCGTTGATCTACCACCATATTTGAATGTTTTTTAATTCATTTTCATTCATACACATCAGAAATCTTTTTGAATTTTAAAAACTTTTCATTATAATTTACTTGAATAACAACCTTACTCAATAACTTTTGCTTTTATTTTGTTTAAAATTCATAGCTTAAAAATACTACCGTAACAAGTATTATGGTCCAGATATATTTTTTAAGTTCTATTTGTTGTGTGTTGGTCACATGAACAAATATAAAAAAAACTTTTGAAATGTATAAATTGAAATCACATTAGTTTGTGCATTTTATACTTTCAAAGTTATGCATTAATAACTGAGATGCTATCTGGGACAAAAATGGACCTACTTTGACCTTCGTTTGTTTAGTCCATTAAGTACTTAAATAGTACCATTCTAAATTTTCGTTGTTCCTCTTTATTCAGACAAACTTTTTCATTTCGATAGCTTAGTAATGTTAAAGTTATGAGTGACTTGAATTATAGCTTTTCATTACACCCTATCTTTGCTCATGTTTCCCGAGTGGAGACGAATGAATTATTCGTCAAAATTCAGATTCATTAAAAGTCTTATTTACCAAAATTTATAGTTTTCAGTTGTGACTTCTCCATTCGAAAAAAAAATGCTAGCATTTCATTTAATTGATTCAGACTTTTGTACCATCATCTCGTGTGGTATTAGGAACAAAGACGATCAAATGATGCAATGTCATTGGGATACCCTCGTAAGCCTTAATGGAAAATTCTTGCTAATAAACATGAAACCACAGAGTATGGTCTGGTTATCTCAAACATAAGCAGAATGCATGCATATGAAAGACGTCCTCATATATGAAGGATATTAAAAAAATGATAACTAAAATCAAGTACACTGTGTTAGTTCAAGCAATAACTAGCACTTTCTCCTTTAGTACTTTTCTACTTTATTTGGGGACATAAATTCTTTGACATGTTATGTTTTTGTCAGATCTAGCACAGGGGTGACCAACCCATGGCATGTGTGCCACAAGTGCCATGATATCAGGTAGCAAGTGAACGCTTTTTCAAAAATTAAAGAAATTGTATTTCATTTTTCAATCAATGAAATTCTCAACTTTTAACAGTTAACCTTTTAATTTTCAATTAACCTTTTCTTATGAATGATGGTCTTGTAGGGCTGCCAAACCTATATTTAGTTTGATAGACTTTCTATTTAATGGCTTTCTATTTTGACTTTCAATGACTTTTCATTTAAGAGTTTCAGTTCTGTTTTTCATCTTTTATCATAGTTTCTGGACGTCTCATGTATACTAGATTCAGGATCGTTTGCATGAGGGACATGCATTGTCTAATAAAATTATAATATATTAATTATAATACAATTGCATTGCATATCCATGAATTCTTGCGGGGAGGGGTCATGCAGGGTCCCAAGCACTCGGAATTCTCAGGTTCAGGTGTTTATGCCCAACACGGTGTAGGTAAGATGATCTTTTCTACCGATATACGTACTACTAGTGCATTGTGGTAATCAAACTTATGACAAAATTGAAAACAATTTAGAACTCAAAAGAATGACAAACTTAACATTTTTACGGAAATAAAAGGACAACCAAACAATAATTTGTAGGAACGTAAATGAGGTACTCACGTCCCGTAAAAACAAGATGTATGGTTTGCTTGTTACAAGTCGTAGAGTGGCACATGCATAGAAAATAATCTTGATTTTGTCATGGCTTGGAAAAAAGTTGGCTACCTCTGTAGTGCTGCCATCTGCCACCAGTTTTTCTAACTATGAGTGAAGTGTTATGATTGAATGATTTATCGTTGTAGGACTGTTGCTCTCTGTGGCGAGACTTTTTAACGGGGAGATCGGCTCGCATTTGCGCCTTGAAGTTGGGAACCACAGAAAGTCAACTTCAGCTGACCACCACTGTGGGGTTCGAACCCGGATCCTCGCATCGTGAATCCGTCACTATAACCACTTGACCACCACAGCGGCTGGTTGTACGCATTTTATACGTTTTCATTCTATTTTGAAACAACCCTGAATTAAAATTAATGAGAATTAGCATTTTATTTAATATATATTGTTAGAATGTATATAATTGTGTACGCAAAAACGATCGGACAAAAATTTAGAGTGAAACCCTACTAACTCGACATCCGCTTAAGTCGACATGTTTGTTGATACTTTTGGGGTGTCGAGTTACAGAGTCTACTGTATATATATAATCCCCCTGTATATGTAAAATAAATATGAGCTCGTTCTTTTTTTCTTTTGTACCTCTTCGGAATTTAATAAAGGTTTGTTGGACTTCAGGATGCACCTATCTCCTGGGAAAACACTTCAAAATCTCATCTTGGAGATGTGAAGCAGGTTGTTACCAGTCTGTCAATGTATATATAAATAGTATTATGCAATAAAACATTCCCTTTGGGATTGAATAACTTTCGTTTTTTAATGATGTTCAGGGTACGTCATATTCAAGATAAGACTCCGTTTCACTGCATGCTACAGTACCTAGAAGATCCTACAATTCAGAAAGATAAAGCTGGAATGTGGCAGTGCATTTGTGCTGTAGCTGATAAAGTATTCTTGACATATTTAGATGTTGTTTCTTCAAAGGTATGATTGCAAGCAAGTTCATTATTTTTTAGTAACAATTTGCTATAGGAATATGAAAGAGAATGATAAGGGCAATTTTTATTTCAATTTTAGGTTAACAAAGGATAAATTAAGTGCTATTCAAGTTTAAAAAAAGAAATGGAATGTGTGTGTGTGTGTGTGCGCGCGCCTGCCCATTTTGACTATTTTCTTTCTGAGAAAATATCTGATATATATTGTGTTCTGGATAATTTTTCACAAGACTTCGAGATTGCAAAACAAGAAGCGGTTCGGCGGACAAACACAGATTTATTTACAGAACAGCAATTTACACGTATTTACAACCTAATCAGGGAGCTAACAACTTTCTCGCAAAGTTAAATCACAATTGACTTTTCATCCAGTCTCTCTCTATTCGAGCCTCACATCTGCCATCCCTTATTCTCATTCTCCCTATATTTATAGGACTGCCGAAACTTCGAGAAAAGGAACATTCTACAAAATTCTACTTTTAAGTTTCCAAGTTGGCGGCGCCATCATACAGAAGTGTTAAACCACTGTCTGGAGGGGGCAGGACCTTCTAGAATGTTCCCACCAGTTCTCCGCCAATTGTAGGTATTTCCGCCAAACCGAAACCAGTATCAACCGATTTTGTTATTTCTGAGAGCCATCAAAAAATCGCGCCATTTATCATCTGTAGATCGTAACAATATAAAATAACATGTTTAATTTTAAATGTATTTTCAGTTTCGTCCATGTATCTCTCTTCCCCCCCCCCAAAATACTAGTTATTCCCTTCCAAAATAAGGCTCCAAAATGAAATTAGATGTGATAACCATAATTTTTTTTATGGGCAGTATATTTATATTTTATCATAATTGTTGATTTTTTTATTGCTCTTATTGGGTTGCTGTATTTTTGATATAGTTTAGATATATGTATTCAACATATAGCAATATTTTTTATGGGCATCTTTTTTCAGCTACCTTGATCGGCATTTTATCTGTTGTGGCCTTTGTATTTGTATAAAATAAATTTCTTTCTTGGTTTTTTCTCAATATATCAGTTTTGTATGTCTTTTTTTCAGGCTCGTAACAGAGAACGTGATGATGAATTAGAAGAGCATGCAACTTACCTTCTTGTGAAATTCAACCATCCTCAAAAGCAAATTCGAAAAGTTGGTGATAGGTACCTTTCTAGACTTGTGGACAGGTTTGTGTTGTCTTGCTAGAAATCATTTCATGTTTGTTGAAGAGAAACAAAAACTTGTTTTCCTTTTTATACTAAACTAGCAATAATACCCAGGTCTGCCCGGGTTTTCTTCAATGAGGCTTTATAGATCCCATGATATCTCCCTCTTTCTTTGAGGGACATACAAACTATGTCTAAGTTAACCAATATGGTGCCATCCTGCGCGACTAATGAAAGAAACAAATCTAGATTTAAAGAAACGTAGAAATGAATGTACAGGGTGTTTCAAAAATAATCATCCAATTTAAAAGAATCGTAACTATTCAGCTTTTAATCCGTTTTGATCGAATAATGCATAGGTAAAAAGAGGGGAATTTCGAGTTTCATGCAGTCGCCAACAGGTAGTTCTAATGCTCTTCCTTCGACCGCCACTTCAGTGTTTGTCAAGATTAACTTTTCCCACAGTTAGAAACCAATTTAGAGGACTTAATTTTCCAGTAGAACGGCACACCACCACACTGGAGCTTGGACGTTTGAGAATTTTTGAACAATCACATTCCTAAACGATGGATTGGCTGTATGGGATGCAACCATTCAAAGCACTCCCAGATTCCATTTTTATCCTTCAAGTCATTTGACAGTAAAGGAACTCACGGGAAGTCATATTTCAAACTAAGACAAATTCTCAAAAAACACAATTACAAAAGTTTAGTAAAAAACACCTTGTTAACGAAATTTTTAGTATACAACCTTGTATATTAAAAGATTAATATATCACAGAACATATTCACATATTACTATTGCGCTTACCTGATAATGGGTCCGTAATTTCGGCATATGACTAGAAGAGTTCCACTGTCCATGCTATTTCCAATATCCAAATGTTTGCCGATGGGTGTGTGTGTCTTTGAAGTGATTGAACCGACGAAAACCAATTTACGACGTCTGTGCGAATAGAGTCATCTACGTATCGTAGTATTCTCGATGTGGGCATAGCTCACTCGACATTGTATTACCACACACCAAGGCAAACTATATGGAATTAGCACAGCATCTGAGCCTGTAGAAATCCAATCGATGAAACCGGTTGGGCAAGTGACACAAGGCCATCGATGATGCGTTGATCATTGAATGTTTGTTTGAAGATTGCCATTGGACGCAATTTGGAGGAGGATTAGAGTCAGGATCCAATGAGACATGGATGTTGAGGATCGCCAGAGTCGACCAATCCGAACAACATGGTAGACGATACAAACTTGATCAGCATCGAGGATATTAGATGTTGAGACTTTCCATCATCACGTCACACTTTGGGAAAACCAAGTCACAGCTCACATTAGAGAATTGGTATTAACTCATCATAAAAAATCTGGACCTGCCGAGACACAACACAAATTTAGTAAGACATTTCAGAATAAATTTTCAAGCCAAGGACCAGATGAGAATTTAGTTGAACATTACAGTATATAATTCCAAGCCAAAAAGGCTAGATGAAATTTCATTACATATCTACTGATCTGTAAAACACCAAAGCACCACTGTGCTACAACATTGCAAAAATAAGTTCGAGAAACAGATGCAATCATTCAATAAACACGATCCGTACTTATGCTCATCACAAATAAAATAATCTCGGTCCACTTCGACCACAGAAACACTTCATCTCAACAAGTAAAATATTACATCATACAATTTTCATGCACATTTAGATATAATTTGCATACATTTTCACAGAAATATTATCATAATGGAAAAACATCAATTGGAAACATGCCAGGTGAACTGGCCAGATTCATCAACCATGACCAACAAGGATCATCAGAAAATGAATGATGGGAACTCTTTACCCTTGAATGTCCGCAGCTATCCTCCAGCAAAAAGTATTTATACGTATTATATTAAACTTATAAAAACATATTTCAAACACACAGAAGAACCCCAATGAGACTAGGTGGTATCTCTCCCGGGAGGAGCCTGTATTGTTAATGGTTAAGAAAAATTATCAATGAGAGATTAATTTTGATGGGACATCAGCTGTCCGACCTGCGGTTAGACGACATCCTCCAGCCAAAAGACTAAGCAGACGAACTTGCCCATACTGGAATGCTATCGAGACCTTCTGTGGTTTCCGGTAGCTCAGCGATTCCTGGGGGTCTAAAGGGAAGATATATCTCTTAATATTGAGCATTAATAATAAAAACATGATCCAAAGGCTGTCATATTGCAGGGACCTGATGATTCAGTTAAACATCACTGGCCTCAAAGATCACCGGACCTCACAGTGTGTGATTTCTTCTTGTGGGGGTTTATAAAAGACTACATTTATGTGACTCCCTTCCAGCTACATTAGCCGAATTGACGATACACATAACAGCCGACGGGGAAGTAGTGAATGCAAACATGATCGCAAAAGTTAGGGACAAATTTGACTACCGTATAAACATATGCCATGCATCCCAAGGTGAACATATTGAACACCTTTATTTGGTTTGTAAAAAAGTTTATGATTAGCTGTGTAATATAAAATTAATCTTAAGTGTCTATGTTCAATATTTTTCATAGTATACACATTTGAAATTGGATGATTCTTTTTAAAGCACCCTGTATTTTTTCTTTTTAAGGGGCGTTAGGTATTTCGATTTCCCCCCCCCCCCTCTGAACTCTCAAGTTATCCATTTTCCTTTTTCTGCTTCAAAAAATACTTAATTAAAGCTGTGGAATTTCTGTGATGTACTTTACAGGCCCATAATTAATTTGAAAACATCCTAAACTATATGAATTTTTGCAGTTGAATATTAAAAGACAATGCAGAGACTTTCATTTTCATGCTTGAGAAGATATAATAAAAAGTTGAAATCAATGTTATTGCATGGATATCCAACTCAAAAGTAGGTCCGGCTAATTACTTCATATTTAATTTTCTGGGTTTCGTATATATCTCTAAGCAAACTGAATATTTCAAAAATCGAGAATTCAATTCAGTTTTTAAAATTATTGATGTGGCGGAGAACCACACTAAATTTCTGCACTTCTGCAGTAAAATCTGAAATTCTAACACTGATTTTTATGGGGGTCATCCTTTGCCTGACCCTCAAAGTGATGTTGATGATGATTACGACGTCTATTCAAAAAGCCTCATTACTGGGAGGGTTGAAAATGTGGCAAACTATTATAAAGGCATATACTATTATACATACACTGGCAGCGTTAAAGAAGTGGCAAACCATTGTAAAGGTATATACAATTCTGAAACGCATTGCTAGGGAACCACGGTAACTAAAATAAACATTCTGAAAGTGATTGTTGAGGCCCAGAAACCATTGTCGCCCGACAGTTTTTTGCCCATTTGGGGCATTTGCCCTGCTCTGACAAACTTTTAAAGTAGTCTATCATTCAATTCAGGTCCAATTTGGTATATATGCAAAATTTGGTGACGATAAATCTAAAATTGTAGATTTGTATAGAGAACACACACACACAGTAAATCAATTTTATATATATAGATGAAACTTTAATTTTAATCTCACATATTTTTTCACATTTATGTAGGTTTCCCCATCTTTTATGGAATGGAAAAGTTTTGTGGACCATTTTAGATATACTTCAAATTTTAGCAATGTCCCTACAATTGGTAAATATGTTAATTGAATACTTAAAAAGTATTCTTTGGATTTGGAAATTTTCTTCAGAAAGAGAAAACTTATTTTAATTTGTGTGTGTATCTTCGAAGGATCCAAATTTAGAAAATCCAGATTTGACAGTTCCAAGAACCTCATATATTCTATCCTTGACCGATGCCTATGATACTAGAGAGGTAAACTTTCAATTAATTTTTTTTTTTTTTTTGGCAAATGTATATAAGGAACTTTTTTCCTTTATTGCCAGACCATTTCTGCGGCATAATATGATATCCATATAGATAACTGGACTGAAAGAATATCATCTTTTTTGTTTTTTAAATGACCTTTTTGTGTTAACCATTTTCTTTTCTTTATTTTAGAGCATTGTGAGGGATTTCGCAGCGCGAAGTCATGGTATTCTACAGGAGGCAGTCAAATGGGCACCAAATGTAACACGCTCCCATTTAGTGGTAAGGTTAATGATTATTCAACTTGGTACTTTGATGATAAACAGGGTAAATTACAAATGAAGAGATCTACAGGTATGCAACTTTTGGATAACTGTAAGTAACTACACCCATCAGATATAACAAACAATAACTTGTACAATAATAATTGAAAGGAAGTATAATTATAAAATTTCTGTAATAGTCTAAGCTCATTGTAACGACCCCCCCCCCCCCTCCGTTATAGCAACCATTCCATTACAACGACTGGTAGGATGAGTCCCAAATGTTTTGATAAAAGAACTATCATATATATTTTACTTTCGATATAAGGACCCTCCCAATGTAACACTTGTTTTTGACGGGACAAAGGAGGGGTCATTATATCAAACTTAGACTGTATATTAGGGTGGGTCACCATTCTATGTAAAAAAATTTTTTTTCAAATTTCTACCTGGCACAGCACGAAAACGGTGCCAAATGATGTCTTTAGCTCACATATAAATTTTTTTAAGAATGGGTTATCTTCTGCCTCCAGATTGACTTTAAAGAATACATATTCTGAAAAAAAAACTTTTTTTGATGAGTTGTCACAGTAAGATTTAAAAAAAAAAAAAAATTAATGTGTCTATAAAAAACAAATGCAAATCGCACGAGTAACATTTATTTATTACAAGAAAAAATTTACAAAAAGGGCATTTATATTATCATATTTCAAATAGAGCAAAAATCGTTCTTACTATTGTGGAAACGCCTAACTTTTTATCTTTTGCTCCCAACACAAGATGGAGTTGATGTCAACTTTCGCTTTTCTTTTCTTGTGTATTTCTTATTATTATTATGTCTCTCTCCCTCTCTAAGGAGAAAAATGTGTAAGAGTGTATGTCACAACTCTCCAGTGGGAGGTTGTCTGATGTAATTCCCCTGCGTGTTATTGCACGCATTATTGAATCACCCTTCTCACAGAATTAAATTTTGTTGAGTTTAAAAACACAGGTGTGTGTTTGAGTTCATGGTAGTGACCATGGATTTTGGTCCGTCATCACAGGAGCACCAGTGAACCTATAGATTGATATTTGATTAGTGAATCGAGCATCAGTGAACCTATAGATTGATAGTTGATTAGTGAATCAGCTCAACTTTGGATACTCAACTTTTCTACACAAGAAACTGTAAGTAGAATTTCACCAAATTCATATTTCGATTCGCACAATGGCGAATTTAACTGTGTTGAGTCGATGTAAGGGCAACATCAAGACCCAAATCACCAGACTTGATAAATTCTTGTCAGATAATGAAAGTGCTAGTGAGGCAGTAATTAAATGCAGAAAGGAAACATTAAACACGACAAAAAACAATTTTGAAGATTTGAAATTGAAATATTTTGAAGTTTTAAAAGATGATGAGTTTGACGTTCTAAATGTAGAGCTCTGTGAAATTGAAGAAAAATTAGAGGACATTGAAATTCGTTTGAATTTGTTGAGTTTCGTTCCCAGTAAAATCGAAACTAATACTTCTAAGCAAAACATAAAACTGCCAGAAATTCCCCTGCCACAATTTAGTGGTAAATATGAAGAGTGGACCTTGTTCAAAAATCAATTCAATTCTCTGATCACCGAAAATATTAACCTTTCCGATGTACAAAAACTGTATTATTTACAAGCTGCCTTGAAAGGTGAAGCTAGACAAGTTCAAAGCATTGAAGACACCTTTGATTCATTATTCTCTGCACTAGAGAAACGGTTTGAAAACAAACGTTTGATTGTTGATACGCATATCAATGCATTAATTTCAATCCCTAAAATCACCCAAGAGTCGGCTAAAGATTTGAGAGCCTTGCTAGACAACGTTCTAAAGCACCTGAGAGCATTAAACATTGCAAATCTTAAGACACATGCTCTGAGTGAAGTAATATTATTCAATTTAATTCTCAGAAAATTGGACAGAGAAACAAGAAAACAATTTGAAATGACCCTAGAATCTACAGAAATTCCTAGTTGGGACAGTTTGATTTCATTTTTGGAAAGCAGATGTCAGTTTTTGGAAGGTGTCACGCGAACTATTCCCGTCCGTGAGCCTCGCAATTCACCTATAAATAAATCTAGGACCTTTGCTGTAAAATCCTCTAACTTCGGGAAATCATGTCCTGTATGCAAAATAGAACACTCCATCTATAATTGTTTGGAATTTCATAAGCTAAGCATAAAGGAGAGGCAAAATATAGTGAAAAAGAAACACCTTTGTTTCAATTGCTTAAATGACTCCCATACAGTAATTGAATGTATGTCCAAGGGCTGTAACATCTGTGGTTACAAATATCACACCCTCCTTCATCGAGTTAAAAGAAATGACTCGGTAGAAGACAAAACAAAAAAAGAAGGAAAGTCGCTTCCGCAAGCATCAAACATACTCCCGCTTGCTGATAAACAATCCGATGAGATGGGGGAAGTCAGTCACACATCGACCCTCATAAACAGCACTCCTCAACAAAAGACGAATAACTACGTTCTTCTGGTTACAGCAGTGGTATACGTGAGGGATTCACGAGGTTGTTTACAACCATGTAGAGCGCTGTTGGATAGTGCATTGCAGTCAAGCTTTGTCACTACCGAATGCGCAAAGAGACTTGGGCTGAAAAGAAATAAAACTTTCGTCGCTGTGTCTGGGCTGAGCGGCTTACCAGTAAACATAAACCATAAACTTCATGTGGTAATTTCATCTTCAGATGACAAGTTTAGGCGCTCATTGGAGTTGCTAATAGTTCCGAAAGTAATGGGTTTCAGTCCTTCCAGATACATCAACAAATCTGAAGTTTCCCCTCCAGAGAATATACGGCTAGCAGATCCCAACTTTAATGTTCCGAATAAAATCGACATTTTATTGGGTGCCGAAATATTCTTTGAGATTTTATGCGCACATCGGATTACCACATCTAAATTATCGTTGCAAGAAACTGTTTTTGGTTGGATAGTTTGCGGTGCTGTTCAAAACCAAACCGAAAGTAATGTGCGATATTGTCACTTATCGAATGAATTAGAACATTTAGATAACACCTTGAAAAGATTCTGGGACTTAGAATCCGTAAACGAAAACAAGCTTATTGAAAGTACTGAGGCATTTCTTTGTGAAAAGCATTTTTGTGAGGCTCATTCCAGAAATGAGGCATGTAGATATAGTGCAACTACCTCTTAAATCAGATCAAACACAATTGGGAGATTCTTTGGCCATGGCTAGTAGAAGATTGAACGCACCATGCAAACGACTAGACAAGGATGAAGGTATGAAAAAGCTTTACGTGTCCTTCATGAAGGAGTATGAGGATTTGGGACACATGGAAGAACTCACCTCTGTTGCAGTTGATCACAACACCTACTATATGCCACATCATGGCGTTTGCCGACCTGATAGTGTGAGTACAAAACTTCGCGTTGTCTTTGATGCATCCGCCGTCTCTTCTTCAGGGGTGTCTCTTAACCATTTGCTCATGAATGGTGGAACTATTCAACAGGATTTATTCTCAATTATGATATTTCGTCAACATAGATATGCTTTCACCGCCGACATTGTAAAAATGTATCGGCAAATTCTGGTTGAATCCGGCCATTGTGATTTGCAGAGAATCGTGTGGAAAGAAAATCTGAACGATCCTGTTAAGGTGTTTAGATTATTGACTGTCACCTACGGTACAGCTTGTGCTCCGTATTTAGCTACACGTGTGCTGAAACAGCTTGCGCTAGATGAACAATCTCGGTTTCTTTATGCGTCCAAGATTGCACTCTTGGACTTTTATGTGGATGACATCTTGTCTGGTGCACATGAGCTACATGACGCTCTAGAGCTTCAGCGTCAATTGATACAGATGCTCCAAACTTGTGGAATGACACTTCACAAGTGGTGTTCCAATTCGACACTGCTAAACGCAGTCAACCATGGCGAGATTGGATACAGTTTTGATGACAAAGACAATGTCACTGTGAAAACATTGGGCTTGGCTTGGAATCCCCAAAAGGACTATTTCACGTTCAAGGTAAGCTCAAACCTATCTTCCGATTACACCAAACGCACCGTTCTCTCAGATATAGCGAGACTGTTTGACCCTTTGGGTTTGCTAGGGCCTATCATAGTTAAGGCCAAAATATTCATGCAGCGTTTGTGGCTGTTGAAATTGGACTGGAATAATACGCTTCCAAAAAAGGAAGCAACCAAATGGTGCAAGTTTATTACTGCCCTGCATGTTGTTAATGATGTATGCATTGATCGTTATTGCTTATCTGGTGAAGGTCGATCAATTGAAATACATGGATTCGCCGATGCTTCTTCTGAGGCTTATGGCGCAGCAGTTTACGTGCGGTGTCTTTCTGAAAATGTGTACAGCGTTAAGCTTTTGTGTAGTAAGTCAAGAGTGGCTCCACTCAAGGTGACTACTATACCTCTCTTAAAATTGTGTGCAGCAGTGTTGCTATCCAAGTTGATCAGTAAAGTCGTAGAATCTCTAAGGTTAGACCTTAAGAAAATTATTTTGTGGTCAGATTCAAAAATTGTTCTGACATGGATAAACACCTCACCTCATTTGTTGAAAACTTTTGTAGCCAATAGAGTGGCAGTTATTCAGGAAATAACTAGTGGGTATAAGTGGTACCACGTTAGATCCGAAGACAATCCAGCAGATCTGGTGTCACGTGGCTTGTCTCCTGACAAATTAATTCACAATGAATTGTGGTGGAGCGGTCCTGATTATTTGAGATCAGAACTTAGTTTTGATTTAGATCCACCTACGTTCACAGCTGAGGATGAGACATTTGCTTGTGAATTCAAGAAATCCGTTGAACATTCATTGGTAGCAAGTGTTGATGATGTTATAACACCCATAATAACGAAAGCCAGCAGATACACAGCCATGATTAAAATAGTTAGTTACGTGCTTAGATTTTGTTCTAATGCGAGATCTAAGACAGACAAAAAATCAGGTCCACTCACTGCCCAAGAACTTGACGTGGCAAGAATAAAATTAATTCAGACAGTTCAAAGAGAATTCGGTGAGGAATTGAGGAACTTGAAGCAAGGGGCTCAAGTTTCCACTAAAAGCAAATTGAAAAATCTTAATCCCTTCATCGATCAGGAAGGATTGCTTCGTGTTGGTGGTCGCATAAATGAAGCAGACCTTTCGTACAATCAAAAACACCAGATAATTATACCAGCCAAACACCGACTAACGAGACTGATTTTCGAATACTATCACCGTAAACACCTGCATGTAGGTTCTCAAACCTTACTGCATCTCGTTCGCCAAACTTTTTGGGTTGTTGGTGCAAGAAACCATGCAAGAAAAATAGTTCATGAGTGTGTAACATGCTTCCGTGCACAACCGACCACTCTTGAGCAAATAATGGGCAACTTGCCTAAGGAAAGAGTAAACAGAACTTTTCCATTCAACGTTTGTGGAGTAGATTTTTGTGGCCCATTCTACGTAAAATTCAAGGGTCAGAGAAGGGGTCAATTGCATAAAATATATGTTTCTTTATTCGTGTGTTTCATGACTAAAGCAATCCACCTAGAATTCGTGTCAGATTTGACAGCAGACGCATTTATTGCATGTCTAAAGAGGTTTTTTGCTAGACGTGGAAAATGCTCATCAATATTCAGCGACAATGGCACTAATTTCGTCGGTGCCAACACAGAGTTGAAACGTCTTCATCAGATGGTTGTGAAACCTGATGAATCTGTGGCTAATTTTTTCGCCTTCGAGGAAATCACATGGAATTTCCTACCTCCAAGAGCTCCAAATTTTGGAGGCTTGTGGGAAACTGGTGTCAAGTCCTTCAAGCACCATTTCAAAAGAACTGTTGGGTCTTCCAAACTCACGTTGGAAGAGTTCCAAACTGTTATGACCCAAATTGAAGGAATTTTGAACTCCAGACCACTTACACCTCTATCGCCAGACATCAATGACTTTGAGGTCCTAACACCAGCTCACTTTTTGATTGGATGATCGCTTAACACCGTTGTTGAGCCTGACCTGTGCCACCTTGGTGATAACCGACTATCTCGATGGCAGCTCACAACACGATTCGTTCAGACCATCTGGAAGCGTTGGCAGATGGACTACCTAAGTTCGCTCCAGCAACGAAATAAGTGGCATTTCTCAAAATCTAATGTGCAACCAGGTGCCATGGTGATTGTCAAGGAAGATAACGTGCCGCCGTGTAACTGGTTACTTGGAAGAATTGAAGAAATCATTCCAGGTCCAGATCACAAGGTTCGCGTTGTGACTGTTCGAACTAAAAATGGACTAATCAAACGATCCATAGCAAAAATTTGTTTGCTCCTGCTTCAAGAGAAATGAAGTGACTTGGTCTTCATGTAATTTATCATCTAGTGTTTGTGTTTATCATATTTAATCGGATACATCTTGGTATTTTCATTTGTGCATTTTAGCTGCATAATTTCATTGCATATGATAATGATGTTTTTTTTTAAGCTTTTCAGAATGGATATTAATTTGAATTGACTTTACATATGTTTGTTGCATTTTGAATCAATTGCAACGCATGTTTGATTACAGCAGTTATGTGTTTAGATTGTTTCAGTTCATTTTGATGCCTAAGATAGGATATGCCTACACAAGTAAGATGCATTTATCTTGCAAATGTATTATTACCGTTATAGTTATATGCTCATGATTCTTCATAATTACTTTTTCAATATGTATTGTGTACAAGTTTTGATTTCAAGCATTTTTTAATTTCTTTTGTACTGTGTTAAATTGATACTGGTTGTAATTAGCATTACAACGCCGGGCGGGATGGAAACGCCTAACTTTTTATCTTTTGCTCCCAACACAAGATGGAGTTGATGTCAACTTTCGCCTTTCTTTTCTTGTGTATTTCTTATTATTATTATGTCTCTCTCCCTCTCTAAGGAGAAAAATGTGTAAGAGTGTATGTCACAACTCTCCAGTGGGAGGTTGTCTGATGTAATTCCCCTGCGTGTTATTGCGCTCATTATTGAATCACCCTTCTCACAGAATTAAATTTTGTTGAGTTTAAAAACACAGGTGTGTGTTTGAGTTCATGGTAGTGACCATGGATTTTAGAGCAAAAATCGTTCTTACTATTGAATTTCGGCACAGCGTTTCAAGACTCTGTTTGATTTTTTATGAAGCTTTCTCTCAGATTTTTTGCACAATGTGGCTGAAGTTTCTGTAGCAGTCTTGACCACATTTTCAGCAGTTTGTGTTTGACATGGCAAGCGTAGTAAAGGCAGTTCTGATTTTTGAACGACAAACAGTTAGATGTCTTCGTCAGGTATGGATTTCAATATTGGTGGATCAGATGTCTTCTACTTCTGCCAATCAATGAGATCAATGTAAGATGATGCATCAAATTTTACTATAGGAAATGGAAACAGTCTGAGTCTATTTTTCTGAATGAGGTGGACTGTTAGTTCACGGATGTGCGGTTTACTGTTGGTCAGCACCCTGAATTTTCAGGATGTGCAAAGTAAGTGTTTCTTTGAGAGAGAACTACAGAATATATTTTGCCTTTCCGTTCTGCGGGTAGTTGCAGTGATGAGCTTGAAAAGGTGCTGTGTTCCATCTTTACAGGAAGGGTGAGTTTTGATAGCAAACCAAGTTGGAGGGTAAAACTTGATGACATACGTTGCTAGAGTTATTAAATTTTCAGGAGATTCCATCGAAACGTATAAACATAGAATTCGATTAGAACGAGTTAAGCATCGAGACTGACATTTTGCTTGGTGATTTGTTTGCTAAATCCTTAGGTCATTTGAAACCACTGAGACTATTCTGTACAAATATGTTTGGTCTGTGCTAACACCTTGAATAGAAAACTTGGGTAACTGTTGAAATTACTTGAAACGAAACACCAGTTTTTTTTAAACATATTTCTATATCTTTGTCAATTCTCCCTGAAAAAGTTTTGGGTCCCGATGTGCTGCCGTCAATATGTAGAAACAAATGTCGGAATGGTAATTCGTTCATATGAAGTAAACAGATAATCCACCACAACGGCTTATCTAACCTTTTTTCAAGCAGATGTATGACACCTCCATATTTACCAGCGTTCACATTAGTTCCACGTCACACCCAACTGCCACTAAAGACTCCATAAATATTTATGATTCCAAGAAGAAGTCAAAGATTGCTTGTTCTATGCATTCAGATCTGCCAGAAGCTGGTACTTCCAGATGCTGGTTCCATTATCAATAGAATATGCTCTTCAAGAATGCTCTATCAATACATTTTTTCGTCTTTTTTTTACATTTTTTTTTACATTTTTTTCTTTTTTTTTTTTTCTGATATAATTAAAGTTTATCCTTTCGTGTGTCCATCTAAGTATAAAGCAGTTATTTGTAGGACTGGTTGTTTGTTGGTCTATTAGGAAGCTTTTCTCTCTGACGGTATTTTTTTTTTTTTCGTATTTGGGGCAGATAAACTCTTAGATGTTCTTATACTTGCAGCATGAAATAAATGTCAAACAATAATTTATGGCGAAACTCTTCTAATTGCTTCTTCGGTATTTTAGGGTGTGATTCTAAAAGATTTTTTTATTTCATACATGATACGTAGGGATGCATAAATTTTGTATTTACGAAATAACCGCGATAAATGCGAAATTCACGAAATAAATGTGATAAATGCGAAATTTTTCCCAATTTTCACGAATAAATGAAAAAATTTGAATTTTTACTACTTTTCTGCGAAATCTCGATAATTTAAATTTTATCGTTAATTCTTCCATGTGTTTCCATTGACACCTTAAAAGAATACGAAAATAAAGGATCTAGTATCAGACTCCACGCGTTACATGACTACGTGCTTCAAATCATTAAAAACACTTCTTGGTGACAACATTTTGCACTACCGATGCTGGCCGTATAAAGTGAATCTTGTGGGTGACACATTCATTAAAGAATTCAAAGAGTTTAATTCTGTTGTGGCCAAGACGAAGATAACTTTTTTTTGCACTCAAGAAAAGTGTTACAATTTTGCACGTTACTAACCTAATAATCATGTTTACAGAAAAAAAAAAATTAAGTGAGAAAATGAACTTATAGTTACAGAATATTTGGAAATTAATTACAGTACTTAAAAAGTTCAGTCTTGCGATGATTTAGAATTTTTTTTTATCATAGTCTGCTTTCATGATGAGTGTCATTTCTTCGCTGCCAAATCTTGCATCTTTGCAGCATCATTATGTCGATTCCTGTAGCTTCTTGTTGCTCAATATATTTAATTGCGGTTTCTAGAGCCTTAATTCCATCGTTATGTGAAATTCTGAAAGCTCAACAGTTGGTGCTTGATCATTTTTTTGTGGTGGGACATCGGATAAACGAGACTCTACTGTATGTTGAAATTGATGAATGACATAGTATTCTGCTGAAGACACAGCAGCAGAAAAGAGTTAAAATGAATTAACTTTACACATGGCATCCAACCAGTGTTGTCTTCATGCATGGGTCTGACCGGTCACGGCCCAGAAACCTCAAGTGCAGTGGGGCCTCATGAAAACAAGATCTGGTTCAAATTATCGAGAGTAAGCATTTCTAGCAAGGATTCAAGCAATTAATTTTAGCCGAGGGCCTATGATATATTTTTTTGTAAACAAATACAAAATTTCGGACCTGAATTTTTTTTTTTTACGAATAAATGTAAAATTTATGATTTTTCAACATTTTTTTGTGAAATTTACGTATCCCTAATGATACGCTTTTAACGAGTGATACTTGCTTTCACTCGTTTATGTTGGGCAGAAGGAATGGAAGCTCTTGACCGTATTTCTTCAATTTTGGCCACGACAGTTTTCTCTAGTTCTTTATACATGGGCTCTATATTAGTTTCATTATCACGTTTTATCTTATGACGGTTCCACTCATAGAACCTCTTAACATCTTTGTAGGTTGGTAATATATTGCATTTAATGTCACTTGAATCACAAAATAATGGACATTTCCACTTTGAACGAGTACGATCCATGATTAAAATGGCTCACCACAACCTCGCCTTATTTCAGCCCAAGTTATACTGAGAAACATGGACATCACATGCGCACTCTCCCCCACCCATACGTGACGAATTGTCTGTTTGTAGAAAGTAACGTAATTGGTCGAAACCCTAACTGAAACCTACCTTGAAAAAAAAATCAAAAAATCGATATCAATCTGGAGGTAGTTACACTAATCGGAATGTAAAAAAATCATGTGTTATTTTGAGACCATTTAGCACTTTTTTATCGCTCTGCCCCTTAAAAAATTTGAATTTTATTTTTTTGGCCCACCCTACTGTATATGCCTTTATCAATAAATTTCAATTATTGTACAATTTGTGCCTTTCCCCCAATTATATTCAAAGACATTACCTCCTCTAATGTTTGAAGAAATATTCGCAGAGATTGGTTATTCAAATTCATGATTTTGCTAAATTTCACAATGATGTCCATATTTTCAAGAATTGGAGCACTTAAAAGTAGCAAAAGTCATCAAAAATTTCAATCATTCATGTCTCTGGAAATTTTTCTTCAAATGTTATGGGATGAATTTCTTTAAAATTGAGAAAGGTGAAAATTTTGCTACCCGACATTATTTGATTCTGAGGTGTATAAAATTTTTATATTTCCTTCCAGTTATTATTTTTTGTGATGCTGTTTGTCATATCTGATCAGAATTAATCAATTTACTTAACTGTGTTATCCTAGTTGTTTGCCTGCAGCTCTCTTTGTTTACAAGTTATTTCAAGTAAAAGGAACTTTTTTTAGGGAATCTGTATATATATATATATATATCATAAATCATGCAGATTTTGTAGTGTTTCAGAAACAATTTAAATGTTTTTAAATTATGGGTTATAATAATAAATTTCTATTTCTTTCCTATGATTTTAATTTATTTCTAGGAGTATTTAGCAGTGCAACAACATGCTACAGATGGTCTCAAGCATCACAGTGGTTTAGCTTTGGCATTTGAAAGTGTACTTCAGTTTTCTGGTCTAAATCTTATGTCATCTCCATTGCCTGTATGAAATTATTTATTTTTATATTTTAATATGATACTTTTTTTATGTTTTTCCAAGAGATCTGTGTGATCTCTTCAGGTAAATGTTTGAAGTTAGTTTCAAACACGTCTGAACTGGGATCCAAACTCAGACCTATATAGTTGAACTTTAGCATGCTAACCGCTTGATAGCTGGGCAAGAAGTAGTTAAATTTTATTAAGTTTATCTTCCACTTTGTTCAGCTTGATCTTGGAATCCTACATTTTTCCAAATTTTTACGAGAAAAATTTTATTCTAATTAAATTTAATAATTTACAATATTTTTACGATTTCCTTTTACAAATCGATGAATTTCTATAGATTTAGGAAAATTGAAGTTTATTGTAATCAGTGATATAAATTTTTATGTGCAACATCAAAATATGTATAAGCCATGCCATGAGAGAGTCATGTATTTAGTGGCTGTAAGAATCAGGAGATGAAAAAATGAAGCAGCCTCATTGGGCATCTATAAAACAGCTAGATCATTTTTTGAACATATCATAAATTCTCTGGAATTGGAGAGAGTCATGTATTTGTTTTGACTTTCGACGGTTTGTCATGTAGAAGAATTTTTATGTCTTGTGAAAGGAAGTTTTTACTTTAAAAGCTTCATGTAACTGATTTACTTTATACTCGTTTAATTTATACATTAAGTTTGTAAATTGAACAAAAAAAATCTATATACAGTCCTATAGATATTTGGCCACTGGCTTGATTGAAATTCGTAATGTGGTGCTCACAGTGTCTCTAAGTTTGAAGAATTGGTATGTATGTATAGGTCTCGCCCAGATACACTCGCTTCCAAAAGTTGAGCACGCGGTGGCTTATATAACATTACGACACCACTTTAATCTTTCCCCCTCTAGATTGCACAGTTAGTGGAGCACAAACACGTGGTACTCATGCATACAGTCCCTTCACGTGGAGCCTTCAGCATTCAGTACCAGCAGATAGTATCTTACCAAGTAATATTCAAACCTTGGAAGCAACAGATTGTTAGGTTTATTTTTCATTCATGCAAATTAAATGAACTCAACCGTAACCGGATCGATCACGATCCGTTGTGCAAATCATGACGAGATCGCACATGTTTGTAATGTGTATATATATATGAACTGTTTGGGATCCTTTTTGTTGTTCTTGTCTTAGTGTTATGTTTGCGTTGTTTCATCAGTTATGTTAGACGTAATATGGACTTTAGTTTTCAATGATTTCTAGTGGAGATCAATATGTTGTCGTTAAATAAATTCGTTATTTTGCCGATCATTATTCTCGTATTCTTTCCGTCTGTACTCGCGCATAACCACACTTTGCCAACAAGGGTTATGGGCCCAGGCACGAGTGCAGATCGGAAATTTTAAACGTTAAGTTACGTTTTTGAATCGGAATGTTAAAAAGTCTTTTGTGCAAACATGCCCACATTTTTCTCATTGCATTTGCGACAACGATCGACGAACTATAATTTTAAAGCGGAAACTTGTATTCGCCGTCCGTAATATCTTCGACATTGGTATCTCCAACATCGTATTTTCACCGATCGCCGTTTTCATCGGGACTAGCGTATTCGTCCTTTATCGAGCTTATGGGATCAATGAGCGCTTCATTTTGCCGATTACCAAGAATTTCTACCGATTACCGATAAAGAATCGTAGTTTTTCATCGAAAGTGCATATTCACAATCATCTTGAAATTCGCGGTTTTCATTGATCAGCCTCTTCCGCTCAAGGTTGTAGCCGATTTGTTTTCATCAAGGACAATCAGTGAACTTGAAAAAAAACTGGATTTACTAATCAGTGTGTCAACTGGAACATCGCTGAATTAAAAACTGATTGAAACAATACCAGGATGAAGAAATTTTCAGGTATGAGAAAAATTCTAAGATTTTTCATTTACAATACGACTTTTTCGGCTGGGGCCGCAGAAAATTGTGGTACTAGACTGCTGGCAAGGTTGTATTATATGCTTATACTCGTTGCAACATTTTTTTTTAAGAAATGAATTACTGGTAATTTCATTATTATACTCTATTGTTTTATTTCTTTGTGTATGCTTATAAATTATAATTTTATACATTATGGAGACAAAGGATGTGAAAAATTAAGGTCCTAAATGGGGACAATTGGCATACTTGGATAGATGATATTAAACGGAACCTCCATTGGATGATGAAACTGCATCACGTAAAGAAGTATTGGATTATAATTTGAGAAAAAATATGGCATATTCAACAATATACTATGCAGTTGATCCTCAGTACAGAAATTTGATAGCTAAAAATACTGATGGGAAATCTGCACATATGACACTAAAAGAGTACTTTGAGCCAAATACAAGAGCACATGTCATCTCATTATTAGATGAATTTTTCTCACTTAGATTTGATAAGAGATCAGAAACTATAGGGTTATATTGTGCTAGATTGAGAAATTGCGTACAAAGATTAGAAGATGCTGGACATGCATTAGAATCTTTATATCAGAGTTTTCAATTGATAAGGTATCTCCCACAAGAATTTTCAGGAATAGTTCAAACTATTCTATATCAAACTAGATGGCCTGAAAAAGATTTCCTCTTTGATAAAGTCGCTAAAGAGCTAGTATTGGAAGAAAATAGATTGTTACAAGCTAACAAAGACATGAGTAATTTTGAGAATAGTATAGATGGGGCATATGGGGCAACTGTTAAATGTAACAATAGAAATCCAAATGCCAAAACTAAGTTAAAGATCAAAAGAAAAATGACCAATTCTAAAAAACTTGGACCTTGTTACAGATGTGGGGAGTTAGGACATTTGAAGGTTAATTGTAATGTAAAAGTACCAAATCCTTCAAACAGATATAACAAAAAAGATTTAACCAGTGCTAGTTAAAGTTTCAAAGAAAAATGTAATGTAAAAGATAAGCCAGTATTTGAGTCAAATGTCGAAGTCTTGCTTAATCATGCTAAACTTCATATGGATAAATTTAGTTGGTGTTTAGATAGTGGAGCAACTCACCATTTTTGTAACAATAAAGACCTTTTCACTAACTTTAAGGAGTTAGAAGATGTAAATATGGTTTTAGCTGTAAAGATTGAAAGGAAAATTGGTTACTATTGAAATATGTGATGTACTATATTCACCGAAAATGAGACGCAATTCAATATCATGTTCATTGTTAGAAAAATGTGGTGCATATTTTATTGGTTGTAATGGAAGACTTAGCGTCTATACACCAGAGGACGGACAGTTATTTTATGGTATAAGAAAAAATTATTTGTATGTTCTAAGGCCAATGTATGATCTTAATGGTAATTCAAATATGAATTTTAACATTAATGAATTGATAACGAACAGTTGTGAAACCTCAAATAACTTCAAGAACGTATCTGCTGATACAAATGTCAAAAAAAAGAAAGAAATGTATAATTCCATTGCAAGAACTAACGATAATATAGAACTTTGGCATAAACGTTTTTGTCATGTGAATATACATTATTTGCAAAATACAAGTAAGAATTCAAGTGTTAGAGGGTTACAATTGTTAAATAATCCCATGGAAGAATGTGTTAGTTGCAAACTGGCAAAATCCAAGAGAAAACCTTTCAAACCTATTGACAAAATTCGATCTAGTAGACCTTTGGAATTATTACACATGGATGTATGTGGTCCAATGCCTACTGAATCTTGTGGAGGGAATTTATATTTCTTAACTATAACAGATGATTATTCTCGAAAAGTGTTTGTTTTACCAATGAAAAGAAAAGGTGAAGTTTTCCAACTTTTTGTAAAATTTCAAAAGAGACAGGAAAGGTTTCTAAATCTGAAAATAGTAACTGTTCGTACAGATAATGGCATGGAATTTTGCCATAATGAATTTGTAAAGTTCTTAGACAATCAGGGAATAGGATATGAAAGGACAAATGATTACACCCCAGAACAGAATGGTGTGAGTGAACGCTATAATCTAACAGCATTGGATGGTGTTAAAGCTATGCTGAAAGATAGTGAAATTGATAATAAGTTCTGGGCAGAAGCAATAATTTGTTTTACTTATGTTTGGAATAGAGTCTGACACAAGAACCAAACAAAAATGCCATTTGAGTTATATGGGGGGAACAAACCAACAGTAACCCATTTGAAGGTTTTTAAATACAAATACAAATACAACGCCACAACAGGCAAAATGCCCAACGAGGTGGCTGATAAAAAGATGCCCATAAAAATATGGTTGTCATATGTTTCAAAAATACAGCAACCCAATTAAAAATGCAATTAACACAAATTACAAACAATATATACACATGATAAAATACTATACAATGCCCATAAAGAATACTTATGGTTGTCTTATTCTAAGAATGGATAGCTTCTCGATTTAACCCAACATGTTTATCGTATTTCTTTTTAAACGTGTCAATTGTGTTACAATTTACTACCTCCGGGGGTAAGCTATTCCATTTATTAACAACCCTATTGGAGAAAAATTCCCTGCGACACCATAACCTTGCATTGTCCCTCACCAATCGATACTGGTGTCCCCTTGTAAAAGCAGTCGATTGGCGGTGTACTAAAAGTTCATGGTCCATCCTATCCATCCCATTGAAAATTTTGAACACTTCGATCATATCTCCTCGACACCTGCGTTCATCCAATGTAAACATATTCAAAAAATGAAGTCTTTCTTCATAACTCAAGCCCTGTGTGCCAATAAGGACACGCGTAGCTCTTCTCTGCACCCCTTCAACCAAGTCTATGTCCCTCTGTAGGTATGGTCTCCAAAACCTTACAGCATACTCCAGTCCAGGACGAACTAAGCCTCGAAAAAGCGGAAGAATGACTTTAGGAGAACGCGAAGAGACCTTTTTGAAAATGAGACCAAGCATTCTATTCGATTTTTTGACAACCGCTGAACAATGTTCAGAAAACTTAAACTTAAGTCGGTCGTCAATGAGAATTCCCAAATCAGTGACTCTAGTTGCATCCGGGATAGTGACACCATTCAACTCGTAAAAGAACCGTGGGTTGTTCGAACCAAAATGAGCGACCATGCACTTATCTACGCTAAACGTCATGCTCCATTCATTTGCCCATGCTGCAATCTTGTTTAAGTTGGTCTGGAGCAACTCCCTATCGCTTTCATTTCCGATTACCCCCATTAGCTTCACATCATCTGCGAATTTGCTAGTAATTCCATCAATACCCTGATCGAGTTTGTCGATAAAAAGTGAAAAAAGTATGGGGCCAAGGATGCTTCCCTGAGGAACTCCACTTGTGACGTCTGTCCAACCAGAGAATTCCCCGTTCACCATAACTCGTTGTGACCTATCTCTTAACCACGATTCTATCCAATTCAGCAAGTTGCCCCCTATTCCAATCTCGTGTAAACGCTTCAAGAGTTTGCCATGTTGGACCCGATCGAATGCCTTCTGGAAATCAAGGTAAACAACGTCGACATTTTTGCTCTTACCCAAAGCCTTAGTCACGTAATCATAGAAGCAAAGGAGGTTAGTTACACATGACTTCCCCTTCCTGAACCCATGCTGATTATCCGACAATACATTATTCTCGTCTATCCACTTCACAAACTGCCTTTTGATGATAATTTCCAAAATTTTCGAGAGGGAGCTCGTCAAACTCACTGGACGATAATTAGACACCACTTCTCTACTACCCTTCTTAAATATCGGAACAACGTTAGCCAGTTTCCAATCTCTCGGGACGATACCCTCAGCAACACTACTCCTGTATATCTGTGCGACTGGCCCCAACAATTCATTAGCACCTTCCCTGAGAACCCTGGGATAGATATCATCTGGTCCTGGTGCTTTGCTTGCACATACATTTCTTAGAAGATTTAGGACCTCCACGTCTTCCACTTGAATATCGTTGAGCGTTTTATTACCCCATGCAACACCCGTATATCGAATATCATTATCTCCATTAAAAACCGACGCGAAAAAGTCATTGAAAGCACTACACATGCCTACATTGCTCTCTACTTTTGAGCCTCGTATCGAGAGGGGGCCAACTGTCCCCTTACATCCATTATTGACGTATCGAAAAAATGATTTTGGGTCAGAGCCAATGTTGTCTGCCAACCTAGATTCAACTTGCTTTTTACTATCCCTTATCGCTTTCTTCAACAGTCTTCTTTTATCAGTAAACAATGATAGGTCACCTCGTCCACTTTTATACTCTCTGAATGCTCTTTTCTTTTCAAGATAAAGGTTCCGCACGCTATCCGTGAACCATAGAGGGTGTGATGTACAAACACGCTTTTTTCGAACAAAGGGTATGACGTCGTGCAAAACAGAGGACAGCTTGGTACTAAATTCTTCCCATTGACTTACCACCCCTACTGATTCCAACCAGTCTTTGAAAACTTCCGCTAACCTTCTTCGCAAAACATCAAAGTTAGTTCTCCGAAAACAAGGAACCAGTCTTTTGTTATCAACCTCACCCGAGGAAAAGTTACAGTGAAATCTGACGATACGATGATCACTGGAAGAAAACTCTTCCCCCACCGAAACATGTTCAACTAGATCCTCAGAACTAGTAAGAACTAAATCCAAAATAGCAGTACCCCTAGTGGCTTCTGATACATGCTGATACAAAAAATTTTCGAGCACCAACTTAAGAAAGTCTCTTTCATACTGATTTCCAGATGAAAGGTTCTCCCAATCAATACCCGGGTAATTGAAATCCCCTAGTATGAGAACCCTCTTTCGCTTACACATGTAGGAAATTTCATCATGCATTTTGGCGATATAGTTTTGATCCCTATTCGGTGGATTGTAACAAACCCCAACAATAAGCTTATGACGTCTTTTGTTCTCAAGTTCAACCCATATGGTTTCAATATCACTTCTCTGCACGTTACACTCTCTAGCCTTCAAACATGATTTCACGTATATCAACACTCCACCCCCTTTCCTATCAGATCTATTTCTCAAAAAAGTATCGTATCCGGAGATGTGTAAGAAAGATTCATCCCCATCGTTTGCCCAAGATTCTGTAATGGCTATAAGATCCAAGTCCTCCACAACTATCATAGTTTCTAAAAAATCTTTCTTGTTACCCAAGCTCCTGGCATTTATTAACACACATTTTAATTTGCCCGGTGGTTTGTTGTCAATCGAGAAGCCATCCAAGTCAGAGGTGGGTAATTCCCCGTCAGTACTGTTGTGATTATCATTAACTAATTTTGGCTGTACTGTTTATGTAGGAGTTCCAAAACAAAAGAGAGAGAAACTAGACATGAGAGCACGTTTAGGAACCATGATGGGATATGCCCAAAGAACACGTGGTTATAGAATTTGGTTAAGAGACTAACACAGAATGATTGAAACTGCTAATGTTAACTTTAATGAGCAATTGAAAGGAAATATGGCATATTCTAATAAAAAAGGTTATGCCAACTTCGAAATAGATGACATTTCATACTCAGATGATGAAACTAAGTCAGTAAACTTATCTGAAAGTTCAGAATTCATCACTAAAATTAACCCAGATATAACAAAAGTTACACACAAAACAAAATTTCGAACAGAGGAATAAAAAAATTTAGTTTCTTGTATATCAATCCCATGGATTAGAAAAGCGGTCTTGAGAAAAGATCAATCAAGGACGGACATCTATTACTATAATGAAGGGACAAAAACAAGATTTAGATCCCCACATGATATAAAGAAATACTGTGCGAAACGTGGTATAGAGTTTAGAAATGAACTTTTTCATTTTAGTGGTAAAGATAATTCATCAGGTAAACTTTCAGCTTTGTGTAAATACAATATTACCCAAAGCATGATGCAGAAGCAAACCAAGTAGAATTGAAGATTCCCAAGAACTATAAAGATGTATTTAATTCTCCTCAGGTAAAAAATTGGCAAAATGCTATGGATGAAGAAATACAAATTATCAAAGATAGGCAAGTTTGGGAATTAGTTCCGCCACCCAAAGAACAAGTTATTGGATGCAGATGGGTATGTACAACAAAATTAAATGAAAAAGGGGAAATTGTTAAGTATAAGGCTTGCTTAGTAGCCAAAGGTTAAGGACAAAGAAAAGGGGAATCATATGATGAAGTTTATAGTCCAGTAGTAAATTTCAGTGTCATTCGATTGTTTTTCTCTTTATTGGTATGTATGCTTGGTTGGTTACATTATCAATTAGATGTAAAAAGTGCATATCTGTATGCAAAATTATCCAAACCTATTTTTATGTCTCAACCAGAAGGATATATAAATGACAATAAGAAAAATTATGTATGTCTGTTAAAAAGAGCTTTGTATGGTTTACATCAAAGTGGTAGAGAATGGTATTTAGAACTGGATACAATGTTAAAAAAAATGGACTTTGTAAAATTTAAATGGGGCAATTGTGTATACAGGAGAGGAAAAACTGTAATATTATTAGTGTATGTTGATGATATAATAGTTTTTGGAAAAACTAAGCAAGCTATAGATGAAGCTATCACTATATTAGGTCTTAAATTTGAATTGAAAATGTTGGGTAAAACCAAAAAACTTTTGGGTATTGAATTTGAAGAAACTGATAGTTTTTTATCTATTCATCAGTGTTCATATATTGATAAGATATGTACAATTTTTTCTAAGTATAATTTCAAATTGGCAACGTTACCAATTGCCAAAAGTCAAATCATGTCCAAACTTGACTCTCCATCATATCAAAACCAGATAAATGAGATGCCAAAACTTCCATATAGAAATATTTTAGGTTGCCTTTCATTCATTGCAATTAGAACCAGACCGGACATATGTTACGCTGTAAATATTTTATCTCAATTTCAGGAAAACCCAGGAATTAGACATTGGAACTGTTTATTAAAATTATTAGGATATGTACAATATACAAAAGACTATAAATTAGACTTGTCAAAAATCAGAAATATTAACATGAATTGTTTTTCTGATTCTCATTTTGCAGCCAGTAGAGATGACAGAATCTCTATGGGAGGTACATTGATTTTAATTGACAAATCTCCCATTTTTTGGCGCACCTTCAAGCATAAATCTGTAAGCTTGTCAACAATGGAGGCAGAATATATTTCACTTACTGAATCTGCTAAAGAATTAATGTGGATAAAAAATATAGTCAAAGAATGTAGACCAATAGGGTTAAAAATAACCGAATGTAATTTACTATGCGATAATCAGGCTACAATTGATTTCTCAAGCTCTCCATTAGAAACGCACAGGACAAAGCACATGGACATTAAATATCACTTCCTCAGAAATCTTGTCCGTGATAAGTGCTTTAATGTTAAATTTGTCAACAGTAACAAAAATACAAAAATATGGCAGATATATTTACAAAGCCTATGACTAGAGAAGCAAAAAATAACTTTTGTGAAAAAATGTTTGTATAGTAATGTAAATGTTATAAATTTGATACGTCTTGTTATATCTGTAAAATTTATTGGTATTGTGTTTATATATATGTGTGTGTGTGTGTGTATATATTGTATTTTTTTTTAATTAATTTGCATGAGGGGGGCCGATTGTTAGGTTTATTTTTCATTCATGCAAATTAAATGAACTCAACCGCAAATCATGACGCGATCACACATGTTTGTAATGTGTATATATATATGAACTGTTTGGGATCCTTTTTGTTGTTCTTGTCTTAGTGTTATGTTTGCGTTGTTTCATCAGTTATGTTAGACGTAATATAGACTTTAGTTTTCAATGATTTCTAGTGGAGATCAATATGCTGTCGTTAAATAAATCTGTTATTTTGCCGATCATTATTCTCATATTCTTTCCGTCTGTATACGCGCATAACCACACTTTGCCAACACAGATGTGGTGGTTGCTCGTTGATTTTTCTTCGCTACTATAGCAATATAACGATTACGAAAACAATTCCCAAGCAAGGGAATGTCCAGTCAACCAGGGTTACCACCACCACCCTTCCCCCCATCTGATGATTGGTATATTGCTATAGTACCCAAGCGGAATCCACAAGTGACTTTTACCACTGTTGCATCCATTGTTGCAGCATCACTTGGTAAGACAATATTTGCCCTACTGTGTGTCAAAAGCTCCACATGAAAGGACTATACACCCGAGTACCACACATTTGTGTTCCATTAACCATCCAATCCAGAAGGACACAGTTAAAGTGGGTGGCCGTTATGTTATATAAGACATTGAGTGCTTAACTTTTGGAAGCGAGTGTAACCCAGTAATCTTTCAGTTTGAGTATCAGTCTTGTTGTAAGTTATACAGTATTCAATGCAAAAATATCAATTATACATGCATAGATAGATTATATTTTAAAAATATTTTGCTGCCCCTTTTTCATGTGAATACATTTTAAAGTTTTAGTACCTAACTAGTTTTAATATTCCATCACAGTGGTGATATATTGTATCACTAGAAGTTATAAAGTGCTGTAATGCTGGATAGGAGTCTGATGTCTGTGGCACATATCATTCGAGTAAATTCAACAATGTTCCATCGATGTGAATATATATATATATATGCCTACTCTCTAATTTCTTTAAAGTAAAATTATAATTTGTTTTTATTGTTTTGGTGTATAATCTATCTTAAGTTTTCAATAACCAAGGAGGTCTCTGGCTGATTCACTTCAGATTATTAATACAAATACAATGCCACAACAGGCAAGATGCCCAACGAGGTGGCTGAGAAAAAGATGCCCATAACAAATATGGATGTATTCCAAAAATACAGCAACCCAATTAAAAACACAATCACAAAAATTTTAAACAATTTATACACATGATAAAATATTATACAATGCCCATAAATAATATTATGGTTGTCTTGTTCTAAGTATGGATAGCTTCTCGATTTACCCCAACATGTTAATCGTATTTCTTTTTGAACATGTCAATTGTGTTACAATTTACTACCTCCGGGGGTAAGCTATTCCATTTATTAACAACCCTATTAGAGAAAAATTCCCTGCGACACCATAACCTCACTTTGTCCCTTACCAATCAGTACTGGTGTCCCCTTGTAAAATCAGTCGATTGGCGGTGTACTAAAAGTTCACGGCCCATTATAACCATCCCGTTGAAAATTTTGAACACTTCGATCATATCTCCTCGACACCTGCATTCATCCAATGTAAACATATTCAAAAAATGAAGTCTCTCTTCATAAATCAAGCCTCGTGCGCCAATAAGGACACGTGTAGCTCTTCTCTGCACCCCTTAAACCAAGTCTATGTCCCTCTGTAGGTATGGTCTCCAAAACCTTACAGCACACTCCAGTCCCAGACAAACTAAGCTGTTGACTCTAATATATGCAGAAAGTGCAGTGTTTTCCTTGTTAAATGTTGCTCTTATTTTTATGATCTTAATTTGTTTCCTCTTTTTACTCAACTTAATTGCTATTTTTTTTATGTTTCAGCCTTCCACTCTTGATAAATGGCCAGCATGTATAAAAAACAATTATTCAGAGTCAGTTGCATCTGTCAATCTAAGATGCCACTATACTGGAGAAGTGAGAATTTTTCCCTTTTTTGTATTTGTGTGATATTTTGCCTGGTTGGAATGAAAAAATACTGTGCAATATCACTTGTGTTAAAAAAGGGTTCTTGAAATAGATTTCATCCTCCCAATAAAATTATAGAAACTTTAATTTATAATCTATTAAACGTAAAGTTTGTGTGCCTAGCATAGGAATGATAGCTTTTAGACTGGGTGATGTGAGAAACGTTGGTTTCTCAAAAATTAATTTTCAAAAATTTCTGTTTGGAGAGATAAATTATGTGCTGAAACAGTGAAATCTTATGAAAAATCCTTTGGATCTAGTTTGTTTGAATGATTTTAATGAAATCTGCAGTACTCTAATCCTTAATGATTATAAAATATTTCTTGATATAGGAGTGCCATAACTTGATGACAGTCATACTGATTTTTAATGATATAGCCATTTGATATTACTCTTTTTTTAAGGTTGCTGGACTTCTGACTAGTTGTCATGGAACTGATGATCACCTATGTGTTGTGAAAAATGAACTCTTGCATACTTTAAAACAGAGTTGGGAGAATAAGGGTAAAGATTCATTTTGTTACTTGTTAAAACTTCCTTTTTATTTATGCAGTCTCCCTTTCTATTTGAATGAAATAATTTTTAATGCATTTCAAGGATAATTGTTGATTTCAAAATAAATTTCAAAATTTTTATTGACTTTTAATATAATAATAAGAAAGTTATATGTATAAATAGCAATATAGTGATGAGATAACTCTCATCAAATTAACCTCAAATTGCTGTAGATGTGAAAGTTATCTTTTGTTATTATTTATTACTTATGAAATTATAAACTGCATTTATATCCTTCAATGTGTATGTTAAAATGTATGTTTAAAGTATGGCCAATGTGCAAAGTGTTAACACTTCAGATTTCAGCTATAACATATGCATAAAGACATAATGCTTGTGTACTCAGAAACATTTATTAGGTATGAGCAAGTTCTTAAAGGTTAATGAAGATTCCCAATCACAAAAATCTTCCACATTTTTGAGAAAAAAAGTGTAAATTTTCCATTATTTTGAGGGTTGGATGGTTGTCTTCTATCTCTCACTGATGTGTACCAGCAAATCCAAACTAGCAGGGCTGGAACTTGGGGGGACAAAGGAAGCAACTGCCTTGGGTAGCAAAATTAAGAGGGTAGGAAGTAGGAACAAAACTGCTGCTATAAAATTATCAAATTTTACAGTGATGGGGGCGACGAAATAATGTTTTCTCCCTCCCACACACACACAAAATCCTACTTAGGGCCCTACAAACTAGTGTAACCCAGTCTAATCAAATTATTACGAAAATTATGTAAATAGTGAATATTTATCATGTCATCTTTCACCCATAAATAATCAATAGCGTATATCTCTGTAAATCTCGCCAAATTAATGACAAACTTGGGGCATTTGGTGGTAGCTCCGACATGTTGCCAAACAGAAAATGTAAAGATGTCACACAAATTGTGGAGATTATTCTAGAAAGATGCTCTTCCCTATATATGTGTGAGGCTGCTTTTGTAGAACTATGCAGTTATAAAATTTTAGTCAGAAGACAAGGCATTGTCTGTAGATCACATTCTATCTGTAAGTCACATTTCGTTAAGATCTCTGCTTGTAAATACATGTAAATAGCTGCTCTTTGGAACAAATCTGTGATGTCCTGCATTTTGTTTCATCCTCTGCTTATTTCAAGAACTTATGTGTGAGTCATTATCCGGAACAAAATTTTCCTGTTGAAAATATGAAAATTAAATGTTAAAATTCTCTATTAGAAATGATTGATTTAAATTTCTGAATTTTCTATACTTGTTGCAGTTCATTTATCACTTATTATGCGTTATATTTTTTATTTCTCAGATTCTATTGAACATGAAAAATGCATTTTCCGTGTATGTGCTCTTCTTATTGTTACTGAGGGTAAGCAAAGACTTATTCCAACGTGATTGATATTTTTTTATTTTATCTTATATATAAATGTGGAAGTATGTCTGTCTGTTCTTTGTACAAATCTATAGTTTTAGACCGATCGCCGCCAGATTTTGCATATATACCAAACAGGACCAGGAATGAACCATAGGCTGCTTTAAAAGTTCGTCAGAGCTGGGCAAATGCCCGAAATGGGCAAAAAACTGTCGAGCAACAATGGTTTTGGGGCCTCAACAATCACTTTTGGAGCGTTTACTTTGGTTGCCATGGTTCCCTAACAATGCGTTTCAGACATGTATATATGCCTTTACAATGGTTTGTCACACCTTTAATTCTGCCATTATGACAGTTTATTCCTTTATAATATTTTGCCACTTTTCCAATCCTCCCAGTAATTGAAGAAAACCCAGGAAGCGCTGGGTATTTTTGCTAGCCTATATACAGGGTGTCCTGTAAGTGGTAACAGGACCTTTATCTCATCAACTGCCCATCGTAGAGGTATAGTTTCTATTTAAAAAATGTGTTTGAATAATATTTGCTGCACAAGCTGAACGTATGACATCGCTAACAACAGAGATCAGCAACTACGACAACAAAACTGAGAACAAAACTGTTCAACGCCAGCTGATGAACTCAATGCTTGCCTCAAATCATCAACACTCTGGCACGAAGTTAAAAAATTATCATTATCCACTAACATGTGAGTTCAACTGCAAAATTACTCAGCACTGCTATCATTTTCACATCAGTTGATAAAACTTGGCAATGGAAGAATTCCCGTAGACCCAAGCACTGGACTGATTACGTTCCCAAATGGATTTTGCCAGTTGTTAAACTCAGTTCAAGAACTTGCAGACAAAGTCTTCCCAAACATTGAACAAAATCACAGAAACCATGAGTGGCTCTGCGAGAGAGCGATTCTGGCATCGAAAAATGACAGTGTGAACAAGATCAATGAAAAAATCCTAAAAATTATTCCTGGAAACCACATCTTACAAATTGGTTGACACTGTCACAGACTCAGCACCGACAGTTCTGTATCTTGCAGAATTTCTGAACTCTTTGGATATTCCAGGTGTGCTACCCTCAAAACTTGACCCTCAAAGTCGAAGTGCCTACAATGCTTTTAAGAAATTTGGAGACAGAGACTCTGCGTGAAGAAATTGCACAATTACACCATTGAAGCAACGATTCCAACTGGATGTGCCAAAGAAAAAGAAGTCTTCATTCCACGTATCCCAATTATCACCGAAGAAATGTCATTCACTTTCAAGCGATTACAGTTCCCAATTCGTTTAGCTTTTGCCATGACAATCAACAAAGCTCAAGGTCAATCGTTAGCAGTGGCAGGTATCAACCTACTTGATCCCTGTTTTACACACGGACTGCTTTTCGTCGCCTCTTCACGTGTTGGTAATCCCAAAAATTTGTAAATCTACACACCAGATGGAAAAATAAAAAAATATTGTGTATCCACAAGCGATTGCCTGACGTTTTTAATTAAAATATTTAAAAATAAAAGTAATTTTTTCTTACTTGATGCAGAAATTTTTTCGAATAAGAAATAATTATTAAGCTATACATATATAAATTTTTTACGGGGCTGGCAACGTCGCCGGGTATCAGCTAGTCCCTATTAAAAGTTAAATGTCTTTCATGTTTTATGGTAATTACCTTTTGTTATTGTATCACTAGTTGTAGAAAGTGACAACCTTTTCTTTTCTAAATGATGTAAAATTAATCCATAGACATGTGATCTCTTTGCAAATGATGTCCACTCGAGCTCTTGATATTTATGTTAATATATCTGTTTTGATCAATCATAACAATGGTGGATACATGTTCAATTTGTGAAGGCGAAGTACTGGAAGGGAAGGAGGTATTTTCATGTTCTGGTTGTGAATCACTTATTCATCCGAAATGTGTTGGAACCACAGACTCAAATTTCAGAAAAATGTCTGCTGAAATAAAACAAAAATGGCGGTGTACTGACTGCATAATATATCAGCAAAGATCGAAAAACAGGAAAAATTGGGGCTTGAAAAATACATGATATTATTCGTGAAGAATGTAGTGTGTTAAAATCCGAAATGATGGAATTGAGAATATCAATCGAGTTCAATGATGAACCACTCAAGGAAACAAAAGCTGAACTATTGGAGGTAAAGAATGAATTACAGGCAATGAAGAGATTGAATGAAATGTTGCAAAGTGATAATTTTTCGAAAGAAAAAATCAAGAACATTTATGATGAACTGGATAAAATTGAGTTACGATCGAAATCAAGCAATATAGAGATTTAGAGATCGGAATCAAGCAAGAAATGCGGAAGAAAAGGGGGGCGAGGATGCGACAAAAATAGTGACTGAAATTGGTAAAACTTTACACGTGTATAAACCGAATGATATAATGAAGCTACATAGGGTAAATTCGGTAAACAAAAAAAAATAAGATTAGGCCAATTATTGTCAGATTTAGAGACTCCGGGGTGCCAGATGAACGGATCGAAGCTAGCCGAAGCAAGAAAGGACTAAATGCAAGTGAAATCAATGAACGTTATGGTGATTCAAAGCTATTCATAAATGAACATCTTACTAAGACTCTCAAAAACTTTTTTTTATCATGTTCAGAAGTTTAAGAAGGATAACGATTTTGACTTTGTGTGGGTGAGAGACAGCAAGGTCTTACTGAGGAAAAGGCAGGGTGAAAAAGTTTATCATATTTGTAACATAAATGATTTGGATAAAATTAATCAACAGCAGAATTCCCAGGAATCTCAGGAATAAATAATGTAAGTATCAATTCACCTTGCCTTGAAACATTCGATGATTTAGTGAGTTTTTCAAACAGTCGTGAAACTTTCAATATACTGCATGCAAATATTAGAAGCGGCGGTAAAAATTTTAACAATTTATTATTGCATTTAGAAGGTTCGTAGTTCCATTTGATGTTATATTACTGTCTGAAATTTGGATCAAAGATCATGAAACTGATTTGTACAATATTTCTGGTTATAATATCTTTTTTGAATGTCGAAATAGAAATAGATCAGGCGGCGTTATTGCATATGAGTACATGAGTCTCATGTCTGAATTTGGTTTTTATCATACATAAATACACCAACAAGAAAGTCAGCATGTTTAGATCACGTTTTCATTCGAAACGCGAAGCTAAATTATCGATTTGAAACAGCAGTATCAAAATTAGAGATAACGGATCATTTACCACTGGTTATTAAATGTAATCTTGGAATTGATACACAACTTTTAAATAATAATCAAAATAATAGTAATCAGTTGTGTGAAAATGTGGATTATGACAAGTTTGAAATATGTGTAAAAAATTATGAATTTGAAGAAAACATTTTTTCAATGAGATTGATGCAAATGTATTATATGACCAAATTTCTTGATATTGTGTTCAGGCATCATAACTTCTGGACAAATCATTCTAAATGCAAAACAGTAAATAATTTGAAAAGTGAATGGATTACATATGAATTGACATGTATGGTCAATACTAAAGAAAGACTTTATGAAGTTTTTAAACGTAATCCTTCAGATCGTGATAAGAAAAATAATTACACAAGCTATAACAAACAGTTAAAAAAGAAACTAAAAGCTGCAAAGGATGCTTTTTACCATAATAAATTTATAAAATGTGATAACATCAAGAAACAATGGAAAGTTACTAATGATAAAATGAAAAATAAATAAAATAGTACTTCGAGTAAATACTGATTCTAAAACATTAGTGAATGAAATGAATCAATTTTTTATTAATTCTGCAATAACTGAAGATTCTGAATTAATAGATGAAATAGAGCTTTTAGTACCAAACCAGTATAATTCTATAGTCGTTACTGAGATAGAGGAAAGGAATGTAAAGAATTTAATAAACAAACTTGAGAATAATAAAGCGGTTGGTTATGATGGAATCACTCCAAAAATGCTAAAAATTGTCAGTATAAATACCATTTAAAGTTTATAACTCACATTATAAACTCTTTAATTCTCAGTGGAGTTTTTATTGATAAATTAAAATGTGCTCTTGTCATACCCATTCATAAATCAGGTAATGTCAATGATTTCAGAAACTATCGTCTGATCTCTATTTTGCCTGTTTTTTTGAAAATTTTGGAAAAAATAATGAAACAAAATTATAAGTTTTCTAAATCAATTTAATTTTTTTTCGAGAAATCAGTTCGGTTTTCTTGAAAATAAGAATACCGAGATGGCAATTTTTAAATTTTCAGTAAAAGTATATGAAAGTATAAATGTGACAGCAATAGAACCATTGCTATGTTTTTAGACTTAAAAAAAGCCTTTGATAGGGTTGATCATCCAGTTCTTATATATAAATTGTATTGTTCAGGTGTAAGAGAGAGGCAACACTTATCAATGGTTTAAAACGTATCTGTCAAATAGAATGCAAGCAGTTAAAATAAGTGATACAATAGGTTCATACAGGTTTATTAAAAATGGCATCCCACAGGGATCTGTTCTTGGACCAATTTTATTTCTAATCTTTTTTAATGATATCAATAATCTGGATCTACGTGGTGATTTGATTAGCTATGCCGATGACACAGCTATTGTTTTGTCAGAACAAACGTATACCATGCTGAAATCTGATACTGAAGAAGATTTAACAAAAATTGATACTTGGTTCAGGCATAATAAGTTAACCTTGAATCTCAACAAAACTAAATATATAAATTTTCAGTTATATAATAGAAATATTGAAACACTTATAATTTGATACCACGAGTTGGGATGTTCTGATGACCAATGTTTTTGTCTGATTGTCTCGGAAACTGAAGAGTTTAAATAGTTAAGAGTCACTATAGACAAAAATTTGAAATGGAACTCTCATGCAACTGCACTTAGTAACAAAATAAAATACATGAATGTTTGTTTATATTGCTTAAAAAATATTATATCTCCTCAATTTATTCATACACTTTATTTTGCTTGGTTCTACTCACTTATTCAGTATGCTATATGTGTTTGGGGAGGTGATTATGAGTCCAATTTAAATGTATTAATAAGTGCTCTGAAAAAATTATAAATATTATTTTCTGTCATATATATATAACCCTACACCATCTGCCTATAATTATAAATCAGACTATAGATTTAATATTGAAAAACTGTCTAATGTTTATTTATAAAAATTCCTACTTGGTTTGAAATCAAGCAATGCCCACACACAACAAACACACGTCTCCATCAAGGTTTTCAATATAATATACAACCCCTAAAAAACATTAACCCAAAAGCAATTCATATACACTGCTGGCCACCGTAAATGCAACACCCTGAGGGAAGCATGGAAATAATATGAAATTTACAACATGCATTAGCGGAGGTGAGATATGCAAATGATTAGAATTTCAGTGCAGACGCACATCACGTGCGCCTGTGGCGCCACTTCAAAACGCTATTTAAGGCTTGGAGAATTCGACGATTTGAAGTACGGCAATTGTGTTTTTCTTGTGGTTTTTTCAAAACACGATCAATTATGCCTCGTAGAAAACAGCGATCATCTTTTGATCAAGTATCCGAGTTCGACAGAGGAAGGATAGTGGCCTACCGAGATTGTGGATTATCTTTCAGGGAAATCGGTAGTCGTGTTGGACAAAACCAAACAACTGTAATGCGGATATGTGATCGTTGGATGCAGGAGGGTACGACGGACCGACGTGTTTTATCGCATCCACCTCAGTGCACCACTTCACGTGATGACAGGCGTATTGTGCGTATGGCACTGACGGATTGCCCAGCCACATCACGAACCATAGCACAGCACATTCAGTCTGTACCGCATCATCCAGTGTCTGGGCGTACCATTCGACGCCGTTTACAGCAGAGTGGTCTGTCCGCAAGACGTCCATTGCTTTGTCTACCCTTTACGCAGAACCACAGACGTCTCCGCCGCCAATGGTGCGATGAAAGAAGGATGTGGACGGCACAATGGAATGAAATTGTCTTTACTGACGAGTCACGTTTCTGTCTGCAACACCACGATGGTCGGATTCGAGTCTGGAGACATCGTGGAGAGAGGATGCTGAACAGCTGCGTTATGCACCGCCACACTGGTCCTGCATCGGGTATTATGGTATGGGGCGGTATTGGATATCACTCTCGCACTCCTCTAGTACGCATTGCCAGTACTTTAAAAAGCCAGCGCTACATCTCCGAGGTGTTGGAGCCAGTTGTCCTTCCTTACCTTCAGGGCTTGCCCACAGCCATATTTCAACAGGATAATGCGCGACCACACGTGGCACGCATTGTCCAAAGGTTCTTCGTCAATCGCCAGATTGAATTGCTTCCCTCGCCAGCTCGCTCTCCAGATCTTTCGCCGATAGAAAACATGTGGTCCATGATTGCTCAACGATTGACCCAGATTACATCCCCAGCTGCCACACCAGATCAACTTTGGCAACGCGTGGAAGCTGCTTGGTCTGCTGTACCCCAAGAACACATCCAAAGTCTCTTTGAATCAATGCCGAGGCGTGTGGCAGCGGTGATCTCCAACAATGGCGGCTACTCTGGCTACTGATTTTGGCAGGAACCACACTTCACAGAAGTCTATAAGTTTAATCGTTTGATGCTTGGTCAACATGTTATCTACAAAATAAATATTGTTGCGATATCTCTTGTCTTTCTTGGTGTTGCAATTTGGGTGGCCAGCAGGATATTTGGCTCCATTATATTTTAATAACCTGCCAAATGAAATAAAATATGAAAATGAATTAAGAGCTTTCAAAAACCTAATTATGAATTATATTAATATTTTACTACAATAGGAAGGTACTTCCCGGCTCCCAGTATACAGTGTTGTCACACCAAGGCCTCTGTAATATCTGTCTATTTGTATACTTGTATTTTGTTTAGTACTTGTTAGTATATGAAAGTGTTTGCCACCACAGAAAAATTTATGTTTGTATGCTCTGGACGGATCAAGCAATCCCTTGAGTAGAATACTGTATTTATATACACTCATTGCCATAAAAATTTGCGCACCCAGAAGTCGTCAAAATGAAACGAAATTTTACACATGTAAGTACTACGTTGATATAAGTAAGTGATTAGAAAATCCAAGAAAAAGGATCATTTATTGCAGAAAAAAGTACAGATGAACAGAAGTTTTAGTACTCTGTTGACCCCCTCTAGCGCGAATGCATGATGCAATACGAGCGGGCATTGAGGCATACAAGTTCTGTATGATGTCCTGAGACATCTCGTTCCACAGTTTCTGTAAATGCGCCTCTAGTTCGACCAACCTCGTAGGGTGTCCAACTTGCCGTCCCAAATGATCCCAGGTATGCTCGATTGGTGACAAATCTGGGGATAGAGCAGGCCAGGGAAGGGTGGTAATGTGGCGGAGGCAGTCGTGTGACATCCTTGCTGTGTGTGGCCTAGCATTGTCTTGTTGAAAAATGGCTCCTGGGAGCCCTGCCATGAGTGACAACACATGTGGCTGAAGGATGTTATGGACGTACCGCTGGGCTGTCATTGTGCCATGGATCAATATTAGGGGTGACTGTGTATCGTAAGCAATGGCACCCCATACCATGACACCAGCTGTGGGAGCGGTGTGTCGCTGTAAAGCGAAGGCAGGACTGAAGCGTTCACCACGGGGCCTCCACACACGAACACGATTGTCATCACTGCTGAAGTTGAATCCCGATTTGTCGCTGAAGATGACCTGGTTCCATTCCGTTGCAGTCCAATCCCGTCGGGCTCGACACCACTCCAAACGGAGGCGTTGGTGGGTGGGTGTCATTGGCAGCACACGTAATGGGCGCCGCGATACCAGATATCCTTCAGCCAGGCGCCTTGCGATGGTTCGGGAGACACGGGCCCGTAGTGAAGCTGCTGCCTGTGTCTGGATAGCGGCCAATGAGGCAGTTGGCTCTACGCGTGCGTTTCAGATGATGTGCCGGTCTTCTCGACGACTGGTCTGTCGAGGGTGTCCTGAACCTGGTCGCCGTGTAAATTACGTCTATTCTGTCCACTAGTCCCAACACCTCCTCACAGAACGGCCTAGTTGACAAGCTACTCGCCGAGCTGACCACCCAACTTCCATCATCCCGATGATTCTTCCCCTATTGAACTCTGACAACTGCTCATATGGTCTGCGACGGCGGCATAACGGCATGTCTACTCCAGCATTTCCTTTGCAAACGATTAAATACACTCCAGCAAGCTCTGCTTACCTGTTTTATACTCCAAGGAGAGCGAAGTTCAACGCCCTCTAGTGGCATTACGCAATGTGCAATCACGCTGCATTTCTAATCATTTGCATATCTGCCCGACATGTACCTTCAGGCCAACTTTCGTTTCGATCCCACAATTATTTCTTGGTGCGCATATTTTTATGGCAATGAGTGTATGTTGTTTTTTTTTTCTTTCTTAATAAATGTACTTAAATTTCTTATGATAGGTTAAAAATAAGAAACAATCATTAATTCATGGCATTAATAGGCTGTATGTATAATTTGCAAGATTTTTATAATGCATTATATTTTTTCTTTCATGGGACTATAAAATTCAAAATGTCTCACATTTTCTAGTTTAGTAAAAATTAAGGTTTTTCCAATGGATCTTTCCTCTTTTCTCTAGGAATAGATAGAACTTTGTTGCATGCTCTGTGTTGGTCACCAGTTGAACTTTTTACAGAAGAAGCAATGAGAGCGGCCGTCAGCTGCTGGCAGTGGTTACTCGCTGCAAGATCTGATCTGGAACTACAGGTACAACATGTCTTTCTTCGTACTTATTTTGCCAAATTTGAGCATATCATTTAAAGGTTCACCTGTATGTGTAAATACTGAACAGGGTGCTATCTTTTGTAGCTTCAAAAAAAGGAGTTCACATCAATTATATAGTGAAGAATAACATTTCAATTGAGTAAATAGCTATCAGGTTTAATAGTACCACAGTTATTTTCCCAAAGGCTTCCTCTAAATAAAGGAGTTACATGTATTCAAAAATTGCTTCGATAAGCAAGTGTACTCAGTTTCTAAGTTTAAAAAAAGATAAACCTATTAAAATGAGAATTTTTCTACCTTTGCAAAAAGTATCTTTCTCCCTCAATTTCTTTGCTACAGTTCCTTCAGGAGATGTCAGCTGCTTGGCAAATGACCATTGATCGTCAGCTGGGCCTGTTCTCTGAAGATCCTGTTCAAGTTGATCCTCTAGCTGCACATGAAGGATGTGATTTGAAGCCTAATGGCCCATTCATTGCTCCACACACACTCTGGGTAAAAGTAAGTGTGTTTTTTGAGTGTTTCAATGAATGAACATGAAAAGAACATGTGTGGTGGGAAAGTCATAGATCATTGTCAAATTAAAATGTATAGACACCAAAATGATCAGTGGCAGTCTCCTACCATTGGAAAGCCTTTTATCCGGGACTTGTGTCTAGGGATAAATTTTGAAAAGAAGAATCCCTAATTTCTTTCATTTGAGATGCGTCATTTTATCTCATGAGAATTCGTGGTTTACATGTTTGTATTAAACGAAGCTGTTACTGTTATTTTCCAGTACCATCTGACAGGGAAATGTTTAATCAATACTAATTAGTAAACAATAATAATAATCAGTGAAATTTGTATTAAGGGAATTCTAAATGTAGTTTGATTCTATATTTGTTTTGAAAGTGGTATGTGATAAACAGTAAAGGAATTTCAGTATTTTAGTTTGATTTTTTTTTATTAATTTTTAGTTCTTGTCTGAGAGAATTGAAGTGGCAAAATATTGTAATGTTAGTGAAGTCGAAATATTTGCCAATATGTTGCACCGATCTTTACCTGTTGCAGTTGGATGTGCGACCAGTAGTCGTAGACATATATCTTCAATTGGCACAAGATTCAGGTTAGAATTATGTCACATTATCACACATGGCAATATTTAATTAAAATAATACTTTTATTCAATGAAGAAAGTCAAAATTTCAAGTTTTCAGAAAAAGTTTGTGTTTAACAATGTTTTTGAAAACCTTGTGCATTTATTGGCTTCCTGGTGGATCAAATTATGCTTGTGCAAATTTATTTATTGTATTATAGTGCATTCTATAGGGTTGCTGAGACAAACCAATGGAGATAAAAATGTGCAGTTTGTACTGAAATACTTGTCATGGCTTAGTTGGGTTTTTTTTTCTGATGAATTGAAAAAAAAGTTGAAATTTCACTCACAGGTGGGCACTGTAAAACGAAAAACTTGACATAACACATGAACTGCAACATAAAAAGCGCATAATTAATGTTTATAGTAATTTGTGTTACATAAAACTATTACATTTCAACATGAGCACCCCTTTTAGCTTGGCTACATCTAAATACAAATACAACGCCACAACAGGCAAAATGCCCAACGAGGTGACTGATAAAAAGATGCCCATAAAAATACATCTAACACATCTAAACAGGTAATGGGTGCTTTCATGTTCAAATATGGTAATTACATGTAAAATTGTCATAAACATTAATTAACACTTTTTTGTGTTGCATCTTTTGTTTTAATTTATCAAAAAAAACTGTTGACCATGATAAGTATTTTAGGCCATGCAAACTGCACCTTTTTATGCCAATCAGATGATTTGTTATTAATTTTTTAAAATGTGTGTCCAGGACTTTTTCATCTGCCCCTGCCCTGCATATGCTAAATTTTTTATATGCTTCTTGTTCACTGCCCAGAAAATTTATTCCATGGCCATTATTTGAAGTCAATTTAAAAAATGGTTGACCGCTCCATAAATCACCCAGACTCTAGACATTGACCTTAAACATACATATACTATACATACTTCATTATTTGTCAAGACACCAATTATTTTCTTTTTTTTTGTTTACTTCCTTTTCTAAATCTTATTGGAATGATTAGGAAAAAAATATTTATCATTTCAGAATTTTGATATGATTTATGTAAACTGTTATTAGGTTTATTTGAATTTTTTTTATTTCTCCACTTTAGTTTTAAAAATGATTCCTTTCTTAGGAAGGCTTATTGATATCAATTATAATGGCATTTGTGAATATTCCACAGGCTATTATCTTGTGGGCTTCTATTACTCCAGGGAGATATTCTGCCAAGAACTATAAGTAAAAATGTTCTACGAGAAAGAATATATACAGCGGCATTAGATCATTTCTGGTAAATAAAGTATTCAGCTACATATTTTCAGTTTACTTTTGAAATATGATGAGTTTCAGTGCATGAAATTTTATTTGATTGTTTCTTTTTTGTGTGGATCTCAGTAATACTTTTTTGTTTTATGTAAATGTTATTTTTAAAATTTCTGAAAGGATAAAATGATCTGAAGGTCAAGATTATTCACTGGAAACGACTTAATGTGATAAAAAAAATGTGAGCGACTGCAGTCAATATTGAGTTGGGCAACTAGGGGTGACTGAGGTCATTCATTTAAGGCAAACCTCTACATGCTACACTGTTCACAACTGTACTCCATACACACGTTTGTTGATGATGCATAGGTAATATTGAAAAACTTCAATAACTTTATGAAATGGATTTAGAGAACTCCTGTTCTTTTTAGACATCCTAATGTCAGTTGCCTCAAGTTTGCCACTTCAGGTTATTTGTAATAGATGACGTTGCCTTTCTGTGCCATTGGGTTCAGTCTTGCAGACACAGACAACTGTGCACAACTTGTTAACAATTCATAGTTGCTTTCAGTGGATGATCAGTCTAAATATGCACTTACCATGTGTATAAAGCATGTAAAATAATTTTTTCCACAGTGCATCTCCTATGTGTCCGATTCAGAAAGGTTCGGATCTCCGTGATGATATAACAGCTCTAATAAAATTCTGGAATAGCTTGCATACAGATAAAAAGTACTTGAAAGCTAATATGATGGCAGGTAAGAGTTTTTCAATGTTTCCATTAAAAACATGTACTGAATAAATTTTATGACCTTGCAAATGTTTATTTTAACTATCCTAATAAAAAAAATGCACCTCAGATTTAAATCAATCAGTCTGTAATCCATGAAAACAACGATTTTATTATGAAGTGCACAGTAGGTGTTCACACACACATTTAAATGTGCATGTGTGCAGTACTCAAACGTAATGAAGTCAAATGATAATAGATGTAAGCAATAGCTTTTAATAATTTTTTAGAGTATCTTCTGCAATTGTGTTTTCTGAAATTCACATATCAAAAATTTAAACATTTTTCCTTGACATATCATATAGATCAAATACACGAGGATCACATTATTTGATAAAAAAAAAGTTTGTGTGCATTGTATAATTGTATTTTTTTTAATACATGAGGAGCTTATTTTCAAATAGGAGCATTCCCACTTTTATCGAAATACACTTTTGATGGGTTCAGTATCTTGGATGAGTGCTGTCAGATTATGCAACTGTGTGTGTGTTTATTCAAATGGAAATATTTTTGGCAGAAATTACAATGCAAAGTCAGTTGTTTCTATCACAAGGGAACATTTCCAGCTTGTTCATTCACTTTAATATTATTCATTTAAAAAAAAAATAACAAAGGAGTTGTTCTACTGCCATTAAGGAATTTTTTTTCATAATTTCATATTTTTCATAAGTATTTTCAAAGTTGCATTTTACAGTAGAACCTCTTGATAATGAACACCAGTGGGACAGAAAATTTTATCTGCTGAGGAAGAGTGTCCATTAATGGATAGTAAATTACATTGAGTCCTGTCGATGTAACTCATAAAAGTGTTCGTTAGTAGAGGTATCTGCTAACAAGATGTCTATTATGTAAAGTTCCACTGTAAAATGATTGTGTTTCTTATATTACTTATGACAGAGTAGTAACGGATACCTTCTTTAGCTAGGTTAAACTTTCTGGAATCAACAGGGCATAGAAATTTCCAATTTTTCAGACTTGACCAGCTCCAATTTTAATAAAAACGTAACATTTCCACTAATTTTCTTTCAAAATAGAACATTTCCAAAATTCAAATATAAATAACTCCCTTGACTGTTGTTCAAAAAATGTAACATTTAAATATTCTTATACCACTCCCGTATGCTACCTGTTCAGCTATTTTCCGTTTTAGGGAAGCAGCCTATTTCAGAGAAAAAATGTTTTTACTCCTACTGTAAATTTTTAGTAATTGTGGAAATGTTCTGTTTTGAAAATAAGCTCCTCACATTAAGCATTTGGTTTAATTATATATTTGGATATATTTCATTGAACTTTATTTTGTTTCTTATTTTTCTTCTATAGATGTAGGAGATAATGCTAGCACTCAGAATCTATCACTCTCCCTCAGTTCTGATTGGCGTAGTAGCACCGAACTAACTCAGACTAGAGCTCCACCTACTGGCTGGATTAACACTATGCCTCTCAGTAGTAACATGTCAACAATATCCAGACGGTCATCGGGAGGCCGGTCAGGGCGAAGGGAGAATCATAGTGAAAGTTACATGAAAGGATACGTTAAGAAACGAAATCTCATATTAGCACTTCTGGTAATAAAATATTCATTGTCTTCATAATACTTGATAGCATGTGTAGGTATATAGGTGTTCTAAATATATGTGTGAGTTTCCAGAGCAATATTTAGTGTTTTTAAAATCAATATCCTCAAAAGAGCTATTCAATGGTGCTTGATTTGTCTCATTGCAAGTATGGACATTTATGGGCTGTTGGATACTAGAAAGGTAGCCATCTGATAACAGAAAATTGGATATAATAGGATTATGGGAAAATTTTAACAATTGACTATAAAGACTCTAAGACTAGAGTCATAAAATTAGGTTGAGGAACCATAGTTCAATGGAGAATGTATATTAGCTGCAATCAGAATAGCCAGCAGAGATTGAAACTGAGTTGCCTATGAATACTAAAATGGATGCTGGGGATGCATTTCAATCGCAATGTGACAAGTTTGTGTTCCAGCTTAGGATACCACTGGGAGGAGAGTTTATCATTTAACCTAATCAAAATATGGTCCTTAAAGGTCTGGACACACATATCCGCACCGTGCCCGACACGTGCGTCGGCCGAGTGTAGGTCATCACACGGTCAAAGAATAATTCTTTGCAGAGCAATGCAGCCGTTCACACATATCCGCACCGTAGCCGAGCACCGTCACCGCACCGCGTCCACACCGTCACCAAGTAGTTTATTTCATATTTTTACGGTGATGGTGCGGTCTCGGGAGAGAGAGAGAGAGCGCAGATTTTTTTATAAAAGAGGAGAGAGAGCGCTCATTTATTTTATGTCGCTTCTCAATTTTCATCAATTGCTGAATTATTAATTCCATTTATTTCTTGATTTTAATCAATTTCGGCATTATTACTTTTATTAATTCTGAATTTTCAATAGTTCTGGAATTATTTCTTCCGTTAATTCTAAATTTTAATCTATTCCGAAATTATTTCTTTTATTATAATTCTGAATTTTCATTGGTACTGAAATTATTTCTCCCAATTATTTTTAATCCCTAGATTCTAAATTTTTTTATTAGTTTCGGAAACAGTTTTTCACATTAGTTTAAAATTATCTCCATCAATTTTTGTGTTAATTAACATTTAATTGTGTGTTTAATTATTTTTTTTGTACGGATATTTCTTAGTGCTAACTGGGACATCGAGAATGAGTGATTCGAAATTATTATCATAATACTGCCAAAGTTTCGACATTTAGTACAAGTTTCATGGCTTTCACATGAGCTTAAAAATATTCCCTTTCAGACTAAACACCCCTCCCCCTATTTAATAGCATGTAGCAAAATTGCATTTGGAGATTTTTATTAAAAGAATAATGAACTTAAAAACTGTGTGAATGTGTTCAATCCCCAATGCTCCATAAATAAAACACTATTTCGGTTCGAACATGCATTCGATAGAGAATGGTTCAAACTTTTTTTACTGTATATGAAAATATTGGAAACATTTTAAATTTAGTACTTACACAACTTAAAAGAACATGAATCAGAACACGTAACATGCTTCGCTATATCCGACATCCCCCCCCCCGACACACACACGCACACACATCCTGCAACAGGACCCCTGGGCTGGGATCTTTGGTGGGTTTCCAGATCGGGCTTTTTATGGGGATCCTGTGTAGTAAATTTATGGAGTGAAAAAAGAGATAATAATCCTCTTAGTTCCTGGGGCTGGTGCTCTGTCATCACTCCTCCACTGAACACTATTCGGTACTCTGCCATCTCCTCCCTTGTGAAGGCCATGACATCGGGCATTGCTGTTCAAGAGACTGACTTTGGCAATAAATACTTTAAATTATTGAATATTGCTATGCAAACGGAAAAAACCCTCTGGGAGACTAAACACTTCCAATGATTTCCACTATATTTGTCACCAATCCCAATGTGCAAAAGGGCGAATTCTGGGTTAGAAGATTCTACATAGGTACACAAAGTGGGATATGCTGTTTCTATGTGATTGTGAGGAAGGGTAGTATACACCCGCAACTGGGGTCTTATCGCAATTTGACACCATCTGCCCCAACAGATGACTGTTGATTCTGAAAAAAAGAAAAGAAAATGAGTGTGTGAGATGTGTGTGAGGAGAGAGAAGAGTACTCTCTCCACAGGTATTTTTTACTTTTTTAGTGACTTTTTTTCTCAATATATCTCTCCAGGAAATTATTCCTTTTCTGCCAACTGCATATAAACAAAAAAATATATATACACAGTCAAATAGCACCTGGCCTGGCCACCTCTCTTTTTACTCTCAGCTGCTCTTAATAAGATTCTATAGTTCTTTTGCAAGTTCCAGTTTGATACATACAAAACAATTTGGTGGAGGTTAGTCCAAATAAAAAACACCACACACACAGAGAGACAGAAGATTATATGCATATATGGATAGATTATTTACAGTAGTATTTACTTTATTCATTCCATACATTAAATTGTCCTACACATCTATTAAATATTTTAGAATTTACATTTAAAATTGAAAATCCAAATAAAAAATTTTGCAAAAAAAAAATAGATTTTTCTTGAACAGTTTTTCAATCTGAAATTCAAGTAAACAATAATTTCTTATTAACGCCTGGATAACCTGAAATAAATTATGGCCTCATAGCGTAGGGAGAAGATTATATCACAAACATTAACAAAATTTTGTAAAAATGCAAAATTAATTGAATAAAATTTTATCTGATTTAAATGGAAGCATATAACTACACACATTTTAACATTTTATCCATGAGACATTTATATTTTTATACAATCTGTTTTGCCATCTCAAAACATTGAATTCAGTGCAATAGATGTGAGTGTTAATAAGAATATTTTATATAAAATCTTCATTTACTTGCCCCAAAGCACAATGCAATATAGCTTTTTTTTACCCATTTTTTTTCTTGATTTTGCATCTTTTCTTTCCAAATTCTCCTCTTCTAACGACAGAGCTATTATAGCCAAATCACCATTACTAAATTTGCTGAACTGTTTTGAACCGGCTACGTAAAAATCTTAAAGCAAACTAACACGGTTCGATGGCCAGCATACGGTGACGGCACGGGCTACATGCAGAAAGGTGTGGTCTGAAGGGGGACGAGCCGAGTCACGGCCAACTGACGCCCAAGCTACGGTCCTGGCATGGTGCGGATATGTGTGTCCAGACCTTAAGCCCACTTTTGGTTTTTTGCTAAAGATGGGGGAAGGGGGAAGATTTTCAATTGTCTTACAAGTTTTAAACCAAGGGTTCTTCACGTATAAAGAGGTGGTATAATGACAGGACCCTGTATTTAAGTTTTAATGTGTATTCATATAAATATTATTTCGTTTAAATAATTTCACAAGACTTCAATTTGATATGCAGTGGTGTCTTGACTTTGGAGTAGTTTAGCTAGAGGTGCAAAATAATAGCTAAAAGTGCTCTGACTTAGGAGATGTTTCTCTAACTAGTGTGATTTCATGAGAAGAATTTTAATTTGACGCATCAAAGTTCAAGTGCCTTGTAAACAAAACTACTTTTATTTGACATGAAATGCATTGTACCATTGCACTTCTTAATTTTTACATGAGCATCAGTAGTTGTATTTTCTGGTTTGTAGATCAAACTGTAGAAGTCTTTATTGTTTTAAATGGGAAAGTTTGCTTCGTGATATTATATTTTCACAATATGGGTAATTTTCAGGGATGAAATAAACTTTGAAGTCAAGGTACCCCAACATATATTCATAAATTAATAAAGTAATTATTAGGTAATGTAGGCAATTTTGTGTGATGCTTCAAAGTGATATGAAAACATATTTTGGAATGAAAACTTCTAGTCTCTTCTATTTGAGAAATGGTTAAAACTTATCATTTCTTATAGGCTGTAGATATTGAATTTCTAATAACTTGGCACAATCCTATGGCATTGCAAGAGCATAGTTTTCCAGGAGAGGATGCCATATCTGCATGGCGTTGTCAGCCATTGACTGAGAAAACCTGGAGGGACACAGCTAGGTTGGCATGGGAGATATCTCCAGCTTTAGCTGTATATCTGCCATGCAGGTGAGATTTCAGTTTGAAAAATGCGTTCATAATATCCAAATTATTTTTAACAATTTAATAAGATTATCATTCATACAACACACACACAAAGATCTGTGAAATCTGTTTTATAAGAAAGATATTACTGTGCCCACATACTTTTTTAACCAAACATATATGCACTCTCTATAATAAGTGAGTATTTAACCTAATGAGGAGCAATTAATTAAAATTAATTTGTTATAATAAGAGTTGAGACACACGTATACTTGTTAAAATGTTCTCTTCCAGACCTTTTGATGCTCAAACAAATTTAAAAAATAATTTCAAGTATAAATTGATCTGAATCTGGTGATTGCTTCAAAGTTTATTGCTTCATTTAATCATGAAGTTTATATTCTTATCTCTTTACTCTCATCTAAACTTATACAGTAGAACTTTTATTTGCTGAAGATAATGGATCTGACATCACATCAAATAATGTCATCTTTGGTTATGGGGGTTATCTCTAAAAATATGAGAAATAAAAATCTGCTGATCACAGGATAATTAGTTCACAAACACATAAAAATCAAACTTCAATACATGATAGCAATTTGTAAGTATTACATGAACTTTTTTAAACCATCTCAGTTTCACCACTGGTCATGCAACGCTTGCCAGCAAAAGGTTTGCATGACAAGTTGTCCTTGGTCTGGTCCATGTCTTTTTGATAGAAGCTCAGTTAATCAAATTCTACTGTAACAATGAGTTTGAGTCAGTAAAAAAAAACTGAGGTATAAACCTTGAGTATGTAACTTTTTTTTTAACTTTCATTTTAAAAATATGATTTTTTTTTCATCACATCCAATAAAATTATTTTTCCCACATTCGTGCACCTTTAGGTTCAATAACTCAGATGTTTTGAAGGAAGAAGTAGCTCGCTTGGTTCAACTAAATCCTTCAGCCGTCAACCACATTCCAGAAGCTTTGCAATACCTAGCCACTCCAGAAAGTATTGTTAATGACTCAGCTGAAGTAAGTTAAATTTTTAAAACCACAACTTTTCTAGACCCGAAATCATCCTATATTAAGTTGTTCAAAATTTCCATCAATAAATTCACTTCTTTACATGCATGTGCATCTCACAGAAAATGATGTTTCTTCTCATTGTTATGTCTATTGATTATTTCTTCCAGCTGACTCATATGTTGACTTGGGCACGGGTTGCTCCTGTTAAAGCTTTGGCTTATTTTTCACGTCAGTATCCACCACATCCTATCACTGCACAGTATGCTGTCAGAGTCTTGGATTCATTCCCTCCAGTGAGTGAAATGGTTTTTTTTTCTACCTTTACATTTTGCAGGTTTGAAACTTAACCTCCAATGTGTGCTACTATAGCAAACACTTATTTCATTGTCAATTGTAGTTTTCTTTCGATCGGTAATAGAAATTTTATTCTGGCAATAAATAGATTATATTTGTTAATTATTTGCCAATATTTTTTTGTAATGCTTTCTCCTTCTATTTTGAGCAGTTAATAAGAATACCCTTTTGAAAAAATGGTACATGGTAAAAAAACTGTCAAGGCATCTCTGCTATACCACCAGATTCATCTTTTATGGATCGCTAACATGCTACAGATACCCAAGCACTTGTGTGTAGAATGCTATGGGATGCTTATAGAATACCATATATAAAATGCTTAAAATACCAAAAATCTATCAGTCTTCCAGAATTTATTACATCCCCTACTATCAATTTCAGTATTAACTATCACAAAAAAATCTTGCATCTGCTACATTCACTTTTGATTTAGAAGAATAAATGGCAGTCCTTCCATGACATATCACACCTACAGACACCTAAGGCATCATAAGTATGTTAAGCACGCACATACACTATGTTTCCAAAAGTCTGTGTCCTTTTTGTAATTTAAGAATTTTCTAGAATTTCTAGAAAAATACTGGGAGAATCATTCCGAAATTTTGGTGATATATACCCTATAACGGTACTCACCATTTCCAGTGAAAATTTCGCCATGAGTTCATTTATATAGGGGACCGACAAAAAATTAAGTAAGAACAATTTTTTTTTAATAAACCCTGTATCAGAAAAAGCTACAAATGACTTGAAGCTTTAAAAAATATTGCACTAACTTTGTGCAGTACTTCTGTGCATTTTCGTGAGAATAGCATACATAAATGCTTTCCATGAAAATTCCAGTTTTCATCGCAAGATTTTTGCTCATAACATGCAGTTTTCAACTAATTTTTTACAAAATTTACAGAAAACAGGACGCTGTACAAGAGAGATCATCATCTGGCATCCCATAAGGGAAAAGCCTAGGCAAATTTTGCCCATTGCTCTAACACCAAGTGGTTTAACATGAGTTGTGGGTCATGTGAGAATGAAGAGAAACATTATTCTGTGGAAATTCCCAGAGTTTGGTGGCTGCTCCAGGGACGAAAGTTATGTTATCCGTTACCACATTATACTGAATCTCTGTATATGGGAGATTATGGAAAACTGCAACTGGTAAAGCCATATCAGAAAATTTGAGGCTGCTCCTGTCTGCGGTGCCCTTTTAGAAAAGGAGCAGAGAAGGTCTCAGAGATATGGCTGAGAACTCAACATGAAGTTATTAAATAGTAATGCACGAAAGTTCAAGTTAAAGCAGAATTGAAACTCACCATGAATTTAGGTGTTTAGTGTAATTAAGAAAATTTACCAGGTTGTAAATGCTGGGAGCATTAACAACTTCACTTAGTGTCACCTGATGATCACCAAAGTAGTTCCTTCTCGGGATAGAGAAGGCGGGACATCGTCCCACATAGTGGAGTGGAGTTTAGTCTTCTTCTCCACACGCAGGACAAATAGGTGAATCTGTATAGCCACAGTTGTGTAGGTGTTTCGCTAGGTTAGCATGACCAGTGATGATCTGTATAACCTGTCGAATTTGTTTCCTGTTCAATGTGATAAGTTTTTTGGCAATATTCGGATGGGTTCCCAAGGCCAGCTTGGCCTGTCTGCAGTCCTGCCTTGAGTTCCATTGCCGCATGTGTTTGTCTTCTATCCATTGTTTGACATCTCCTTTGATGGTTGACATCGAAACAGGATAGAAAGGTTCAGGTCCAGATAGCTTCATGTTCGCTGCCTCTTTGGCTATCTGGTCTGCGAGTTCATTTCCCTGGAAATTTGCGTGACCAGGAACCCAGTCAAGGTTGATGTTGTTGCTCAATGCTGCCAAGTTATTCAGCATGTCAGTGCAGTATTTTACACTGTTGAAACTTGAGGAAGTTGTCAAGAGCCAGTAGTGCTGCTTGGCTGTCAGAGAAGATAACAGTTTGTTTGCCATGATACCCTTTGGTAATCAGACTTTCAGCCAGTATGGCTATTGCTAATACTTCAGCTTGAAAGACTGTGGACATTTTGCCTAGATACAAATGTATCTTATGGTAGTCGTGCTCCACTCCAAAGATGCGGAAAATTGCTCCAGCCCCAGTATCAGTAATCCTAGAGCCATCGGTGTAATACTCAATAACTCCTGTTGAGATGTTATCAATTATGTGAGCAACTTCATTTCTTCTGAGTATGTGGATAGTGAAGCATTTAGTAAAATTTTTTGTTTTGGAACAGGAGTCTTTTGGCATTAGTAGAGAGGGGATCTCCACTTTTCCCAGTAGACAGCTGTCAAGATGATTCTTGAAAGAAGGTTTGTATCCCATATAAGGTCGATTGCACCATGTACCATTTCTTTCCAACCTATACATAGTTTTAAACGCTTCTCTTTGTAGGTACCATCTCAGAGGTGGTATCTTAAGAGTAGCTTCAAGGGCGATGGAGGGAGAGCTGGGTAAGGCTCCCGTAATAAGAATGCAAGCTAGTCTTTGCATTTTTTGTAGGACAGTTTCATAAGAGGTCTTTGATAACGCCTGATGCCATACCACACAACCATAGCTCAGCATTGGGCGTGCAATAGCAGTATAAACCCACTGAGTGGTTTTAGGGTTTAAACCCCAGGTTTTGCCAATAATTCTTTTGCACAGCATAAGTATATTAGTGGCCCGTTTAGCTCGTTCTTGAATATGGGATTTCCAGGAGAGCTTAGAATCCAAATGACATCCAAGGTATTTCACTCTGTTACATATGGTTAATTCTTGTCCCTTGAGGGTTAAGTTTCTAATTTCCCATTTTCTGTTCTATGTGAAAATCACAATTCTTGTTTTTTCCGTTGAAAATGTTAGTTGGTGTTTGTCACCCCATCTGCTGACAGAGTTTAAAATTTGTTGAGCAAGAATCCTCATTATGGATAAATCATGCCCTTGAATGAGCACGACTAAGTCGTCTGCATATGCCTGTGTATATCCTGGTCCTTTCATTAGATCAGAGAGCTGAAGACCATGTTCCATAGAAAGGGAGAAAGGATTCCTCCTTGCGGACATCCTCTTCTGATAGCTCTTTCAGCTTGGGCATGAAGAACACAAGCAGTGATTGTTTGGTTCCTGAGCATGTGATCAATCCATCTAGTTAACATAGGTGGAATGGTAAAATCTATTAGTGCTGTTTTCTATTTTGTTTAATGGTACAGTTAATTACAATAATTCGGTTACAGACATATGCAAATACATGATGATAACGGACACACGATTACAAAGATGCTATCGTAACAACAACGCGGAGCGAACTGCCTAAACGTCCAATAGCCGTAATACGATACAATGACATTTGCGCTATCTATCTGACAATAATATAACCACATACATAACATTTCCTCCCATTCTTAGCATTGCAAATGTCGCCTTCATAATCCAAGTCGGTCCGGAGATTTTCTTTTTCGAGTGGACCTACGAAGCACAGGGTGGGCAGGTAGCGTTGGCTCGACACCCCATGACACAACATCACCAGTCTCATCTCCAGCCGTATGTGGCCGATCCTCCGCTCCAGGTCGGTTGTCAACATCAGTGTGAGAACCTGAAAAACAAAACTTATCATTATTGCTATGAGACTGTTCTCCCGAAGTGGCAAATCTCGGATATTCTCTTGTTCATCACTCTCGTCCTTCACAGTTTCTCCGCATTTCCGGATTTGGTCGACATGGCGTCTCCAGATTTCAGGTCCCACTTGCATGCTGTATGACAGGGTACCATCTCTGTTCAGTACAGTTCCAAACTTCCATTTCTCAACACCACGATAGTTTCTAACAGCAACTTTTTCTCCCGCTGAAAATTCACGATGAAATGCATGAATGTGTGATTCTTGTTTTCTCTGCACACTCCCTCTCACATCAGGATGCATCAAGTCCAATCTGGTACGAATCTCTCTTTTCAAAAACAACATACTTTTACTACATACTACATACTTTTTGCCAGTTAATGAGTGCGGTGTTATTCTATACATCAGTAAGAATTGTTGCAATCTCTTACGTAGATCCAATTCCGTAAGAAAGGTAGATTTTATCGAATACTTGAATGACTGAACCATTCTTTCAGCCTGACCATTCGTCGCAGGATGGTATGGAGCCGATACTACATGTTTGATACCATTTGACTTGAGAAATTCCTGAGAAACTCCATGCTCGTGAAATTTGTTCCATTATCGGAAACCAAAGTTTGAGGCAAACCAAACAGCGCAAACAATTTTCGAAGTTGTGATATAGTGGTACTAGCAGTTATGTTTCGTGTTATAATGATTTCAGTCCACTTGGAATATGCATCACAAACTACAAGAAACATTTTCCAAAATATGGACCTGCATAATCGATATGTATTCGTTGCCAAGGACCATTTGGCCATTCCCGGGGATGTCGCAAAACTTTTGGTGGTTCTTTTCTGGTTTTCTGACAAGATTCACAATTGGATACAAAAACCTCGATATCTTTGTCTATACCATGCCAAAAGCAATGACTTCGTGCTAGAACCTTCATTTTGATTATACCAGGATGGCCTAAATGTAGTTCTTCAAGAAGTTTCTGCCTAAATTTTTGTGGAATGATGACCCTATTTCCACGTAAAATACATCCATGTTGCAACGAAAATTCAATCTCTTTTCCCTTCCAAGGTGCAGGTAGTTCAGTCCCTTTTAGCAAGCAGTGATACAGTTCAGAAAGAGATTTGTCATGCTGGGTAGTCCTGGAAATTTCTTGAGCAGTCAGAGGCACAGTTTCAATCTGCATTACATTAAAACAGTCAACTTCATTATAACTGTCCTCTTGAGACTTTACAGGTAGTCGCGAAAAGGCATCGGCATTCCCATGATCCTTGGTGTTTCGATACTGAATCATATAATTAAATGCTTGTAAAAACATAGCGTAATGCAACATTCGTGTAGCCGAGAGTACAGGTAAACTTTTGTGTGGAGAGAATATTGACACTAGGGGCTGATGGTCCGTTACTAGAAAGAAATGTCTCCCAAACAAATAATGGTAGAATTTTTTTACACCCCACACTATACTCAAAGCTTCTCTGTCAATCTGAGAATATTCTATTTCAGTCCTTTAAAGTGCACGTGATGCAAACTTTATGGGTCTTTCCGAACCATCCGGCATGTAATGACTAAGTACGGCACCAATGCCAACCGATGAAGCATCGGTCTGTAACACGAGAGGCGATTTAGGGTCATAGTGAGCTAAAATTCGATCAGAAGCTATCTCTCGTTTCAAGAGCACATATGCATTTTGACATTTTTGATTCCATATATACTCACTATCCTTACGTAGCAAATTATTCACAGGTGCAATCATTGTCGACAAAATTGTTCGCCAAAATTTCCCATAATACTGAACTAATCCCAGGAAACTTCTCAGTTCGGACACATTCTTAGGTACTGGTGCATTTAATACGGCATTCACTTTTTCTGGGGTTTTCCATAGACCATTCTTATCGATTTTATATCCGCAATAATAAATTGATTCCCTGAAAAACTCACTTTCCTTTTTGTTCACCTGCAAACCATATTGTTTCAGGCGCTCGAACACAGCATTCAGTCTTTCAAAGTGTTCAGCATCAGAGGCTCCGGTAACTTTGATATCGTCCAAATATACATGAAACATGAACGCTGGGGATTCCAGCCAGAACTTGTTCGATACTCCTCTGCCAAATAGCAGGTGCTGACACTATCCCGTAGTTCATCCTCTTGTATCAGAATAACCCTCTGTGTGTATTGATAGTCAGTAGGTGTCTATCTCTTGGTTGCACTGTCATCTGTAGATAAGCTCTGGCGAGATCAATCTTGGAAAATGCTTTTCCTCCCGCAAGCTTCGCAAAGATGTCATCTATTCTCGGCAACGGATGTTGATCAACCTTCAGAACCGGATTCAGGGTAGCTTTGTAATCGCCACATATGCGAATGTTTCCATCACGTTTCACCACTGGAATGATGGGGGTCACCCACTCACTATGGTTCATAGGTTCAAGTACGTCTTCAGAGACTAATCTGTCCAGCTCTTTCTCAACACGTTCTTTCAATGAGAAAGGGATTGGTCTCGCTTTCATTAATTTCAGCTTGGTTCCTGCTTTCAATTCGATGTTACACTGTAATTTCTCCAACCAACCAAGACCCAGGGTGAAAATTTCAGAATATTTTTGAAGCAAGGTCTCAAGCTTTGAAGATCTCGAACCTTCTTGGGTGAGATGTTTCATCTCAGGCCAGTTGATTTTCAGGGTTTGTAGCCATTCCCTTCCGAAAATTGCATTTACTGGTTGGTTCACCAAGTACAGGTTCTGAGTAGTAGTTTGCTTTTCATAACGTACTTGCACGGTAGCTTGACCCACTAGATGCACCAAAGATTGATCAAAGTTCTTTAGAACCAGGCTCGTTTTCAGAATTTTTACACTTGGACATATTTTCTTGAATTCCTGTACATTCATGCATGGTACTGCGGCACCGGTATCCAACTCCATGGAAAGTTTCTTTCCCTCAAGGTATACATCAAGCATCAACTTCTTGTTTCTATTAGCCTGTAGATTATTGACAGGAAACACGTCAGATTCCGGGTTCAGCTGATTCACATTAGTTTTCGATCTACACACTTTCTGTAGGTGTCCTTTCTTTTTACAAAATCTAGATATGCTGTCCTTGAATTTACACTGATGAGCCATATGAAAAGTGCTCGAACAACGATAACAAGCACGATTTTGTCCCACTGGTTTCACTTTATGTTTCGATTCCGAGTTCGTGTTGCTCTGGTATCGTTTCTCCATAGGTGCCATACATGACACTTTGCTGATTTTCTTCACGCCGAGCTGCGACAGTTGATTATACATTTCTTGGATATCCTTTGACGTAAATGAAAGGTAATTATATATAACAATTAAAGTTAGTTTCAGTGTGTGGCATGAGAGAATAATTTAGGGAATATCATCGCTCCACGTCTTATTAGGGTTACCATAGCTATAATTCTTGAGGAATTATGGGTAATACTAAACTCGCCAAACTTGTTCCAGAGATTTCGCCAAGTTGGCACGAAACCCGATTACGGAAATATAGCCTAGAGTTCGTATTCTCTTATGAAAAATGTTGTTTAATATCAACGTTATTTACATGTATTATCAATTATTTTTATAATTATTTTCTTTCTTTCTGAGTTTTTATTAAATATTATTGTTCTTTCCAAGGTTTTGACTTTTCATTAGCTCTAAATTTTAATTCACTATGGAGTTATTTTTCGGAATTCATTATGGGATTCATTAATTTCGGAATTCATTATGGGATTCATTAATTTCGGAATTCATTATGGGATTCATTAATTTCGGAATTCATTATGGGATTCATTAATTTCGGAGTTCATTATGGGATTCATCAATTTCGGAATTCATTATGGGATTCATTAATTTCGGGATTTTCATTGATACATGGAATTTTCACTAATTTTGTGATTCGAAATTTAAAAATTTGGCATTAATTTTGAATTTTCATTAATTTTTATTAATTTTTAGAGAAAAGAAATCCACTTTTGTTTTTTTTAATAGCCCGTAGGCTATTAAAAAAAACAAAAGTGGAATATGTTTAAAATATTTTCCATTAAATTTCCGAATTTGGCTTTAATTCCGAATATTCATTAATTATATTTAGTCGATCGATAGAGGAATAATTTTTCATTAAATCTGAAATTTAGTTATTAATTTCACTAATTCTGGTGTTTCATTAATCTATTTTTCTTAAATATGAATTTCCAGCAGTTTTGGAATTATTTATTAATTTTAAATTGTGATCAATCGTTTCATTTGTTTTAACTTTTCACAAGTTCGAAATTTCATTCATTATGGGATTAATATTGGAAATTATTTTCGGAATATTAATTCATTCCAATTTCTGTTAATTATATAGTAATCTTTAATTAAGTTTATTGTGTGATTCATTCTAAATTTTGAATTTTATATTTTCATCAATTTTCGTAAGCCCTGAATTTTCATTAAAATTTTTATCCCTCCTAAATTTTTCTTTATTTTGATCCATTTTCAATTTTGGTTAATTAATGTAAAGTTTTCATATATTTATGTACTTTTAGTTTTTTAAGGAATAATTCATTAGAAACATCTGAATTTGCAATAGTTTTTAAATTATTCGCTAATTTTGAATTGTCATCGATCCTAATTTATTTCTTTGTGTTCACGTTTTTATATACGGTATTTTAATGCATATTTTCGGCGCATACTCGTATTTTCTTTTTAATTAATGTTATGTCTTCATTAATGTCAACTTTAATGACCAATAATCCGGGAGCCTCCCAAATGACAAGGTGGCCAGGTTCTTTAGGATCTTGTAGGTGCGTGGCCCGATGACGCTCAGCAAAGCCGATGCTTTCTTCTCTTCGGGTACATCGGGCGAAATACGATTCCAGTCGCTCCTCGTAGCTATTCCAATCTTCAACGGATTCAACGAACTGTTCAAAATGAAACTGGAACGGTGCGGTGCCAACTGGTTGAGGTCGCGTATTCATCTCATAAACAGATACGGTTCCGGTTTTATTTTTAATCCTCGGTCGCCGGTGTTTTCTATTTTGTTTAATGGTACAGTTAATTACAATAATTTGGTTACAGACATACGCAAATACATGATGATAACGGACACACGATTACGAAGATGCTATCGTAACAATAACGCGGCACGAACTGCCTAAAGGTCCAATAGCCATAATACGATACAATGACATGTGCGCCATTTGTCTGACAATAATATAATCACATACATAACAAGTGCCTTACATACAGAGTCAAAAGTAACCTTGTCAAAGGCTCCAACAATGTCCAGAAAAATACCAACAGCAAATTGTCCATTGATAATTGTGTTTCAATTCTCCAAATCAGTTGATGCAGAGCAGAGTCAGTGGAAAACCCTGTATTAAAACCATGCTGGTTCACAATCTTACCCATTAAGAGAGGAATATCTTGAAGATGCCAGAGTATCAGTTTTTCTAGTAACTTTAACTGGAAAGAAGATAATGTAATCATTCTGAAGGATGATGATTTATAATTGGTGTCTTTTCCTGGTTTTGGTAGGAAGACACCTCTGGAGCTCTTCCATACTTTGGGTATATATCCCAAAGCTAAGCTAGCTTTGAAGAGGCGAATCAGCTCAATGCCTATAGCTTCCCATCCTTTTTGTAAAAAGACAGGATACATTCCATCTGTGCCTGGTGACTTGAAGGGAGAAAATCCCCTCAAGGCTTTGGTACATTTGTCATATTCAACTATCATGTTGGCTATTGAGGTGTCGGGCGCGGTAGCCCAGGTCGGTAAGATACTCGCCTAAAGTACCAAAGGATGTTTAGAGGTGTCGTGAGTTCGATACCCGGTTCGTCCTTGTCAGAAAAAACTTTCCTGACACAGGGGTACAACAAAAATGGTGACATGACCGCAGCAAAAATTGCTACCGCAGGGAGTCCCCCATCGAGGGGTTAGCGCACCAACCTCTCGACGAGTATAAAAAAAAAAAACAAGCCTGCCGTTCGGAATCGGCAATAAATTGTAGGTCCCGGTCTAATTAGCCCTCGTGTGCAGAAAATGACCGTGGTGCGACAAAAATGATCAAATGAGCTATTGAGGTGTCTACTGGTTCCAGGATGGGCCTAGTCTGTACACCACAGTCTGGTTCCGTTGGTCCACCTAGGTGATAGTCCAGAAGACATTCCTGCGTCTCCACTGGACTGGCAGTATAGTTACCATCTGGTCGTTCTATAACATTAATTTTATCATAGGAATTGTTTTTGATCAATTTGGTATCCTTGGAAGTTTCTGACAGTGAATTCATCTCTGTGCAAAACTTCTTCCAAGAACTATTTTTCACTTTTCTGATTTCTTTCTTGAACTTTCTTTGAACTTCCTAATAGTGAGTCCAATTCGATTCAAGTTTAGTCCTAACAGCCTTCCTGTGTGCCTTCCTCGTTTCTTTACAGAGGAGTTCAAGATCTTTAGTCCACCAATTTTTTGAGTACACTTTAGATTTGTCAGGCTTGAGTGGACACGCCTGATTTGCAGAGTTCCTGATCACCTCTGTCAGAATGGCAGCATGGTGGTCCAAGCCATCTACTGTTAAGATCTCATCACCAGGGTTGGCGAGAGTGTTGAGCTGGCTTTCCAGGTTTCTTTTAGAAAGATCCCAGTTTGTGTTCTTAAAATTCCGAAAAAAAAGTGGGAGTAAATGTTGCTTCGTAGTAGAAGTTTATGAACCTATGATCAGATAGGGAGGGTTCATCGCTGACCCTCTAGTACAAGAGACATACTGTACAGAAATTTAAAATATGACAAATCATTAGACATGGGTATTTTTAATAAATGATTATTAATTGCATATGTGCAAAAAATAGAAATTTTATTTTCCGTAATTTGATTGCTAGATAGATATGCAGGGTGTTCAGTTAATGGACTGACAAACTCAGAGGGTTGTTACTAGACATCAAAAGGAATAAAAATTGCAATGAAACATGGTGTTGCAAACCACATTGAGAGCATAGGCGGAGATAGGCTTGGAAGTCTGGGGGGCACGATGATGATGTCAATTCATATACACACACATACATTAGATTTTCCCACTCCACTTTTGACGCTGGGGGTGGGGGGCGCCTTATCTCCGCCCATGTTTGAGAGGGTAAAAATCGCGAAAAATGTATGCAGGTTTAGACGTCACGCTGGAACGACAAAATGTACAATAAGAACTACAAAAAGATTTATTTGATTAATTATTACAAGAGTTGGAAGTGGCTGCCGCTGACGTCATTGCACAGGCTACAACGACGCAAAAACGATTTCTGGAAGCTCTCATAGATACCAAGTATGCTTTTGATGTATGCTTTCCGCAGTGACGACAACATCATCGGATATTGCTGTTGGTGCATTCACTGTGCTAAGCGCCCATTGCCATCTGCTGGACCGGGAGATCGCATACGATCCTAGATTGTAGGTCTCCCGAGGAGTGACGTCATCTTCCTCACGTAGACGTACATGTTTTTCGGCTACGTCACTACTAGTGTGGAGAGTGAAATTTTTCCTAGTATGCAAATAAGCCTAGATGGCGCTTGGAGCACTTTAACTCGTATAAGAAGGCGTAGTTCCTTCTTGGCTGTTTTGTGATTTGTTTGCGCGTGAGCACTGCTGGTATGCTAAGAGTTCTCCATCCTTAGAAGCGATCTGCCAAGTTATTGCTGAGGTCTCTGAAAAATAATGAATTGAACTCTTCCCCCTTCTGTTAGGATCACCTCCACCAGAAGTTGCCCATGCCGAGTTGTCAGATTCTCTTCTCGATCTGCTACGCTGGACTAACCTACCGTTCTGCAACGCTCTTGTTTCTTCATCATCAGATGGACTAAATCTAATATCGGGAGCCTATGCATCCATCGCCACCGACCTACGGACTCGTCGTCGCTGATCGTTCATTGCCACTGACTGGAATTTATACTCGCCGTCGATCGCTCACTTTCGTTGACCGGGATCCTACGAAGGCGTCGCCGATCGTTCTCTGCCAACCGGATTCTACGATCTTGATACCGATCGTTCATCGCCACGTATCGGACCCTACGATCTCGTCGCCGCCGCCGGTCACTCATCGCCGTTGACTGTTCGTCGCTGCTAATCGGGTTCTATGGTTCCATCGTCATCGACCGGACCCTACAGACTCGTTGTCGACTACCCATCTTCACCCAGTGGACCCTACTAACTCATCGTCGCCGATCGCTCAGCTCCGTCGACCGGATGTACGGACTCGTTACTACTTATCGTCAAAAGGACTGATTGTTTGTGGACTTACTTCAACCCCTTCGAATTCCCCCGACTACTGAACTAAAAGGTTAATCACCTTTTTCACAATTCTTTGTTAGGAAACCTAATAAATTATTTGTTCATTGTCAATGTGTCTTTGCCTGTTCACTTGCAGCGACGCATACAAAAACCATTAATGCAATGAAAACGTTGCAACTGCTACACGTGCTTACTACCGCAATAGCGTTAATTTACGTCATCCGCAGAGCGTGATCCTACCCCAGTGCATGCGTTTTGCGACGCTGCTTGCATCGGAATATGGTGAGCGAACACATTTAGCGGTCAACTAACATCCACCTTTTGTCTCCTCTGGACTCAGAGCCTGCATGCGTTTTTCTCACAGACCTGCCAACTCTTCGGATTTTTCATCCTTTCTCCTTCTCTCCGGATTTGTTAAAATTTCTCCGGATTTTCGCAGAAAATTACATTTTACGCGAGCTTTCACGTAGTCGTGACGTCAATGATCATCGTTAGGGAGAACACCCATAGAGGACAGCCGTGGTCATTCCCATTGAGCAACCGTAAAAAGTCTTGGTGACCACATTTAAGCAACTGGCAAAGACGTGACTTTGTTTACATAGCGTTTATCGGCAATCATTTATCAGGGGCATGACCTTGGTTGTCGAAATTCCTGTATAATCGTTATTGTATTCCATTAACAGCTGTGCTGTGAACCAGGCCATTTTATAAGAAATTTGGACTGGTGGGGCACTAGGAAAAAAGGGCACTCGAAGCGGAATAAGTTCCAGTGTGTTCGTACAAATGATATAGCAGGCAAAAATTTCAAATTTTAATAAAAATATTAATAAAATATTAATTAATTATTAATTAATAAGTTATTAATCATTAATTAATTATAATTGTAAATTTTGCTAATGATTAAATTTTTTAAACTTAATACTCTATTAATATTATTAATTAATCAAAATTATTACATTTATTTCACACTGGTATCCAAAGGAACAAAAAACTATTTTTATGATTCACCATCAGTAACAAGTAAAACAAAACAAAAACCAGATTCACTCACCACTGCTATATAAGTTCCATGCCACAAGGAGTGTGGCCAGTTGAGTTATAAGTCCCATTGATTTGAATATTAATGATATGATATACTAGAGAAGAAAATGGAGCAACATTGCATAACATGTGCAAAACAGGGAGGGCGGAGATGTAAAACTTAAAAAAAAAAAATCATAGCAAGAAATCTAGCAGAAGTTTACAGGGCATGTTGCAATCAAAAATTATGCACAATGGGGATAATGACACTTTGTGCTGGCATTGATTCAAACAACATTAAAAAAAACATACGCGAGGTAGAAAATTATTGCATGTACAAATGAAGCAAGGTGAAATTGTATATGCAGAAAAGAAGAATATAACCATTTGCAAAAATATATATATGAAGGTACGCAAAAAATACATTAAACAGGTAAAAAACAAGAGGGTGCGTGGCCTGGTGAGAGAGAAACCGTACTAGTAAACTAACTGAATAAGCATCAAAAGTGAGCTTAATAAGAAATCCTAATACTTCTGCCGAATGTTTTTGGAATTGTTTCATCCATGGATGTTTTGTGGAACCTTTCTTCCATTCTTTCTCCAGTTCATGATGTTCTGTGACTTTCTTGTGGATCTCTAACAGAAGATGTTCAATACTAGTTTCAGTTTTTCTTTAGAATCCGCTCGAATTCCTTCAGCTATGGGTACCATACCATTTCGAGAATGTTTTTTGGCTATGTATTCGTATTCGTGGCATATGTTACACACAACGTAAATACGATTTCGTTTATTTCCCGTTTTTTACAATTCGGTCAAACATGTATTGTTTCTTAGTAGCCATTTCAGATCTAGTTTCATTCCTCTACACCACTCATCTACATCTGATTTTTGCAGCTCCTGCGATACAGTTTGAAGGCAACTAGAAGTAACAGGGGTCGATAAAATTGAAACGCCCGTGTTGGTTGATTGATTCTGTAGATTTTTTGTTCTGATGACGTAGATTTATTTTCGAAAAAATATGAAATTTTTCGGCATTTGGAAGCAGTCTACAAAATCTGCTGATCGATTTTTTTGATATCGTTCGGATAATGACATTATTCTAGTCAGAGCTACCATTCTTTAATCCTGTGAAATGAATTATGTGTTTTATTTTTTCAAAAAGCCCGAAATAATGTTGTGTGTATGGTGAGATTTATATTATCAAGAGAGGCTTATATGTTTACATAATCGCCTAGAATTGGTGTGTTAAATAAGTTATTACAAACTGCAGTACCAGTAGTGACTTGTGGTCATGTTGCAGAGTGGTGAAACTACTTTTTTTCACGAATGAAAAAAAAGATCAAAATGGGAGTAAAAAAATTCTCAAGCTGTTGATAATACGGTAACGGGTACTCTAAACCAGTGGTTCTTAACCCTTTTTGACTCGCGGAGCCCTTTCTGGTATATAATTTCTGAGAAGGAGCTCCTAGGCCTATTTTTCATTCATTCATCAAAGTTACTGATTTAATATTATTGTTCAAAAATACTTATAATTATTTTTTCCGAATTTACTGTTGTTTGTATTTTGCTCGAGCTGCCGTGGAGCCCCTTGGGAGTTCACGCGGAGCCCTAAAAGCTCCGCGGAGCACCGGCTGAGAACCGCTGCTCTAAACAATATTAGTTTTTCGTTTACTTCTTTCTTTGTGGATATTATTACATACACAGAGAAAAATCCTTTTTGATAAAATTTTGCCGGACGTGACAGTTGTAATTGTTAAAAAGAAGTGATAATTATACTCTATTTTAATTTATTCTCCCTCAACCTGTGTCACAATTAAGGGGGAACAAGCGGGTCTAGCTTTCCGGTCACTAGACATGAGAAGGCACGAAATTCGCCCTTTTACTATTCTTTTTTTACAATACACGAGGGAAGTGCCAAAATGCGTGTTTTCCCCAGCTTACAAAGTATTTAGTTGCGGCCCCGCTCTTAACCACTGCTCTCTATTTATGCACATCCCTGCTCTATGTATATGTTACGATAAATATGATAAATCCGCTAAATATGCATAATCACAAACCATTTTGGTAGGTTTGATAAATTTTGTTCATATATATTGCAAGTTTATAACATTTACATATGTCCCCGGAATGTTATAAATGTATAGACCTGCGTATATACGATGGATGGTATTGCGCCTTGTCGGGGAGATAACAGTGGGACTTACCAAGAGAGCATTAGAAACTACGAATACAATATATCAGGGGTTCAAAGTATGGGTTGCGATCCTGTGGCGGGGGGGGGGGGGGGGGAGTCGTAAGATAATTTCCAAAATAAAAACTAAATAAAATATTTAGGTCATATAATAGGTCATTTGAAGGCCCACCAACAATAGATATTGTTAGGGGCCTGCTGCTGCCCTCCCAATAATTTAGGAAAAAAACAATGCAATGTGTCCCCTCTTTTGCGTACGCGATTGAGTCTCGTATATACGGGACGACCAGCAACTTTCAACCCCCCTCCCAATCTTTTCTTCACGTCAGTGCCTCTGCCCATGACGAGTGGTAAAAGTGGTCACAGACAGCTCTGAAGAATTAAATCTTTCAAGTAAAATATGGGGGAGGGGAAATGTGACTATTTTCAAAATGCAACACAGCCCCATCTTAACCTATGGGTCCATGTGAGCATGACCCGGGGTTTCATATCCGTTAGTAGTGAGATCCTTACACAATGAGATCTGGGGGTGCTATGTGAGTATGTAAATATAAGTGAGCTGTAATTCCCAACTAAGTATCGGACCCCAAAACATCACTTTGCCCGATGTTGAGCCGGTCATGCATAATCTCCCCACCCCCCCAAAAAAAATGAAGCTTACTGAACTCTAACCCAGGGTAAGTTCGCTGCATCGCCCAGTTTTGCACAGACTTATTTTTCCCGATACAATTCGGTTCTTGGGAAAGGGATGGTTACCCACCTTCTGGAACCCATGCTTGACCCAAAGTTTCAGAGATCGATCTTATCTATAAAATTTTTGTTCATTATTAATTTAGTTTTTATTAAATTCAATTCAATTAGTGCAAACTGTCTAGCTCTCACACTATTGGATGAGGGTTGGGAGGCCCCGATAAGACGAGAGGAAAATATTGTCCAAAAGGGGCTGAAAGAAGGATGAAAGAGGTATTTTTGCCGGGACAGGGGCGAAAACCAGAGCAAAACTGGCAAAAATTGGTTTCATGGAAACCTGAACAATTTGGATTCAATGTGTATTACATGTAAATGAGACATAGAAATCATTACAACAATCAATTTTATAATCTGACTAGCTGATACCCGGCGACGTTTCCCGCCCCGTAAAAAATGTATATATGTATAGCTTATTAATTATTTCTTAATCGAAAAAAATTCTGCATCAAGTAAGAAAAAATTACTTTTATTTTTAAATATTTTAATTGAAAACTTCAGGCAATTGCTTGTGAATACACAATATTTTTTGTTTTTCCCTCTGGTGTGTAGATGTAAAAATTTTTGGGATTACCAACATGCGAACAGGCGACGAAAAACTGTCCGTGTGGAAAACAGGGCTCATGTAGGTTGATACCTGCCACTGCTAACAACTGGCCTTGCGCTTTGTTGATTGTCATGGCAAAAGTTGAACCAATCGGGAACTATAATCGCTTGAAAGTGAATGGCATTTCTTCAGTGATAATTGGGATACGTGGAATGAAGACGTCTTCTCCTCCAGCACATCCAGTTAGAATCGTTGCTTCAATTATGTAAGTGTGCAATTTCTTCACGCAGAGTCTGTTGTCATTGCAGAGTATCGCTGTCTTCAAATTTCTTAAAAGCATTATAGGTGCTCCGACTTTGAGGGTCAAGTTTTGTGGTGGCACACCCGGAATATCCAAAGAGTTTAGAAATTCTGCAGGATACAGAACTGTCTGCGCTTTGTCTGTGACAGTGTCAACCGATTTGTAAGATGTGGAGTCTTACGGAATAATTTTTAGGATTTTTTCATTGATCTTGTTCACACTGTCATTTTTCGGCGCCAGAATCGCTCTCAGAAAGCCACTCGTGGTTTTGGTCATTTTGTTGAATGTTTGGGAAGACTTTGTCTGCAAGTTCTTGAACTGAATTTAACAACTGGCAAAATCCATTTGGGAACGTAATCGGTCCAGTGCTTGGGTCTACTGGTTGGTCAACTGATGTGAAAATGATAGCAGTACTGAGTCATTTTGCAGTTGAACTCGCATGTTGGTGGATAATGATAACTTTTTAACTTCGTACCAGAGTGTTAACTTTGTGCCAGAGTTCTTTAAATTGAAACTATACCTATACGATGGGCGGTTGATGAGATAAAGGCCGCATTATCACTTACAGGCCACCCTGTATATAGGCTAGCTGAAATACCCGGCGCTTCCCGGGTTTTCTTCAATTACTGGGAGGATTGGAAAAGTGACAAACCGTTATAAAGGTATAAACTGTTATAATAACAGAATTAAAAGTGTGACAAACCATTGTAAAGGCATATATTCCCGTCTGAAACGCATTGTTGGAAACCACGGTAACCAAAGTAAACGTTCCGAAAGTGATTGTTGAGGCCCCAAAACCATTGTTGCCCGGCAGTTTTTTGCCCATTTCGGGCATTTGCCCAGCTCTGAAGAACTTTTAAAGTAGCCTACGGTTCAATCCCGGACCTGTTTGGTATATATGCAAAATCTGGCGACGATCGGTCTAAAACTATAGACTTGTACAAAGAACAGATTGATTACTGATTTGTATAAACTAGATTTGTATAAAAAACATACACTGCTCAAAACAATTAGGGGAGCACATGGTTTTAACAAAATTACGCAAAGATGTATATCGATAAGTAACATAAAATGAATCATCCATAATTTAAAGCCTAGCAGGAAACGGAAGAAGAAAACTTCATATGCAAATCAAAGTTCATGACGTCAAAAACCAGAAAAAGGAGATAAGGGCAGAAATCGGGATGTTGCAGAAACGTCTGTTTTACTGCGGTAACTGTGAAATTCGATTGCGCAGTATTTTTTTTTTGAGACAAGGTGACTTGAGAATGTCTCAACAACGTTATTTACCGGAATCCATGGCATGACGTGTTATAGGCAGACTGGAATCCGGGCAAACACAACGTAGTGTCGCGGACGCTGTTGGAGTCGCCAGAAGTGTTGTTACAAGGCTGTGGAATCGATTCCAAGAAACAGGAAATGTTAGACGTCGACCAGGGCAAGGTCGGCCACGCGCCACTACAGCAACTGATGACCGGTATGTACGGTTAACAGCCCGTCGAAACAGAACAGAGAATGCTACGCAGCTGTAAAGACGGTTGCTCTTGGCAACAGGACGAAGGGTGTCCAGCCAAACAGTACGTAATCGGCTTCATGAGGGAGGGCTCTATGCACGTAGGCCAATGGTCTGCATTCCGTTGACCCCACGCCACCGTGCGGCCCGAAGAAGATGGGCTGCTGAACATCGAGATTGGGAGCAACATGATTGGAGCCAAGTGCTGTTTACAGACGAGTCCCGATTCAGTCTGGAGTGGGACACCCGATGTGTTATGGAGGGACAGGGGCACTCGAAATAACCCCGCATTCGTTCGTGAAAGGTCACAATACAGACGAGCTGGTTGGATGGTATGGGGTGGAATCAGCATAGGCGGACGTACGGACCTGCATATCATTCGGAATGGCACTTTGACGGCCCGAAGGTAAGCAGACGAGATACTGCGACCTCATGCCACCCCTTACGCTGGAGCCATTGGAGATTCCTTTGTTTTCCAGGATGATAATGCCCGACCGCATAGAGCTCGTCTGGTGGAGAACATGCTTGAAGCTGAAACAATACAGCCTATGGAATGGCCAGCGTGCTCTCCTGACCTGAATCCAATCGAGCATGTTTGGGACATGCTCGTACGACGCATTGCTGCGCGACCAAGGCCGCCTGTTACTGTCCGAGACTTGCAGATTGGGGAATACTGTTCCACTCCTCAAGAAGTGCAAAGTCTGATAGATAACCTCATCGCATCCATGGCAAACAGGTGTGCAGCAGTCTTAGCTGTTCGAAGAGACCACACGCGCTATTAAAACTCATGCATCATGTGTAAACAGTACTTTTTTTTTATCGTTTACATGTAACCAAATTGTTGCCCTAAATCATCTTTTCATGTTTTTTCCATATTTTTAAAGAATTAAAGCTTAATTCCAAATTTTTTTACGTCTTTTTTCTGTATTGCGCATTGATACGCGTGTACCATCCATTGTATGCCAATACGTGGCTGTCTCGCACGGTTTTCTTCACTTTTTTGCTTGCTCCCTAATTGTTTTGAGCAGTGTACATACATACATACTTTCACATTTATATATAAGACTAGCTGACACCCGGCGACGTTGCCCGCCCCTTAAAAAATTTATATATGTATAGCTTATTAATTATTTCTTAATCAAAAAAATGCCTGCATCAAGTAAGAAAAAATTACTTTTATTTTTAAATATTTTAATTAAAAACTTGAGGCTATCGCTTGTGGATTCACAATATTCTTTGTTTTTCCATCTGGTGTGTAGATGTACAAATTTTTCGGATTTCCGACACGCGAAGAGGCGGAACATTTGGGAACGTAATCAGTCCAGTGCTTGGGTCTACGGGAATTCTTCCATCGCCAAGTTTGATCAACTGATGTGAAAATGATAGCAGTGCTGAGTCATTGTGCTGTTGAACTCGCATGTTGGTGGATAATGATAATTTTTTAACTTCGTGCCAGAGTGTTGATGATGTGAGGCGAGCATTGAGTTCATCAGCTGGCGTTGAACATTTATATTCCAAGTTTTGTCGTCGTAGTTATTATTTCTCTGTTGTTAGTGACGTCACACGTCCAGCTTGTGCAGCGAATATTATTCAAGCGCCTTTTAAACATTTTTTAAATTGAAACTATACCTTTACAATGGGCTGTTGATGAGATAAAGGCCGCAGTAGCACTTACATGCACCCTGTATATAGGATAGCAGAAATACCCGGCGCTTCCTGGGTTTTCTTCAATTACTGGGAGGATTGGAAAAGTGACAAACCGTTATAAAGGAATAAACTGTTATAATGACAGAATTAAAGGTGTGACAAACCATTATAAAGGCATATATACACGTCTGAAACGCATTGTTGGAAACCACGGTAACTAAAGTAAACGTTCCGAAAGTAATTGTTGAAGCTCCAAAATTATTGTTGCCCGACAGTTTTTCGTCCATTTCGGGCATTTGCCCAGCTCTGACGAACTTTTAAAGTAGCCTACGGTTCAATCCTGGACCTGTTTGGTATATATGCAAAATCTGGCGACGATTGGCCTAAAACTGTAGATTTGTATAAAGAGCATACATACATACTTTCACATTTATATATAAGACTAGCCGATACCCGGCGACGTTGCCCGCCCCGTAAAAAATTTATATATGTATAGCTTATTAATTATTTCTTAATAAAAAAAACATTCATCAAGTAAGCATCAAGTAAGAAAAAATTACTTTTATTTTTAAATATTTTAATTAAAATCTTCAGGCAATCGCTTGTGGATACACAATATTTTTTCTTTTTCCATCTGGTGTGTAGATGTACAAATTTTTGCTATTACCAACACGTGAACAGGTGACGAAAAGGTGTCCGTGTGAAAAACAGGGCTCAAGTAAGTTGATTCCTTGCCACTGCTAATGACTGGCCTTGCGCTTTGTTGATTGTCATGGCAAAACTAAAAGAATCAGAATCACTTGAAAGCGAATGACATTTCTTTAGTGATAATTGGGATGCGTGGAATGAAGATGTCTTCTCCTTTGGCACATCCAGTTAGAATCGTTGCTTCAATGATGCAATTGTGCAATTTCATCGCGCAGAGTCTGGTGCCATTGCAAAGTCTCGGTGTGTCCAAATTTCTTCAAAGCATTATATGTGCTCCGACTTTGAGGGTCAAATTGTGTGGTGGCACACCCGGAATATCCAAAGGAGTTCAGAAATTCTGCAGGATATAGCATTAAATGTCTGTGACAGTGTCAACCGATTTGTAAGATGTGGAGTCTCCTGGAATAATTTTTAGGATTTTTTCATTGATCTTGTTCACACTGTCATTTTTCGGTGCCAGAATCGCTCTCAGAAAGCCACTCGTGGTTTTGGTCATTTTGTTGAATGTTTGGGAAGACTTTGTCTGCAAGTTCTTGAACTGAGTTTAACAACTGGCAAAATCCATTTGGGAACGTAATCGGTCCAGTGCTTGGGTCTACTGGTTGGTCAACTGATGTGAAAATGATAGCAGTGCTGAGTCATTTTTCAGTTGAACTCGCATGTTGATGGATAATGATAATTTTTTAACTTCGTGCCAGAGTGTTGATGATTTGAGGCAAGCTTTGAGTGCATCCGTTGGCGTTGAACATTTTTATTCCCAGTTTTGCCAGCGTAGTTGTTGTTCTCTGTTTTTAGCGACGTCATACGTCCAGCTTGTGCAGCGAATATTATTCAAACGCTTACGCATTTTTTAAATTGAAACTATACCTATACGATGGGCGGTTGATGAGATAAAGGCCGCATTATCACTTTCAGGATTACAAGACAACCTGTATATAGGATAGCAGAAATACCCGGCGCTTCCCGGGTTTTCTGCAATTAAATTGGAAAAGTGACAAACCGTTATAAATGAATAAACTGTTATAATAACAGAATTAAAGGTGTGACAAACCATTGTAAAGGCACATATTCCCGTCTGAAACGCATTGTTGGAAACCACGGTAACCAAAGTAAACGTTCCGAAAGTGATTGTTGAGGCCCCAAAACTATTGTTGCCCGACAGTTTTTCACCCATTTCGGGCATTTGCCCAGCTCTGACGAACTTTTAAAGTAGCCTACGGTTCAATCCCGGTCCTGTTTGGTATATATGAAAAATCTGGCGACGATCGGTCTAAAACTGTAGATTTGTATAAAGAGCATACATACATACATACATACTTTCACATTTATATATAAGACTAGCTGATACCCGGCGACGTTGCCCGCCCCGTAAAAAAATTATATATGTATACCTTGATAATTATTTAATGACTGGCAGCTGGAGTTGAACATTTTTATTCTCAGTTTTGTCACCGTAGTTGTTGTTCTCTGCTATAAGTGACGTCCCATGTCCAGCGAATATTATTCAAACGCCTTTTAAGCATTTTCTAAATTGAAACTATACCTATACTATGGGCGGTTGATGAGATAAAGGCCGCATTATCACTTACAGAACACCCTGTATATAGGCTAGCAGAAATAAACGGCGCTTCCCGGGTTTTCTGCAATGAATGGGAGGATTGGAAAAGAGTGACAAACCGTTATAAAGGAATAAACTGTTATAATAACAGAATTAAAGGTGTGACAAACCATTGTAAAGGGATATATTCACGTCTGAAACGCACTGTTGGAAACCACGGTAACCAAAGTAAACGTTCCGAAAGTGATTGTTGAGGCCCCAAAAACCATTGTTGCCCGGCAGTTTTTCGCCCATTTCGGGCATTTGCCCAGCTCTGACGAAGTTTTAAAGTAGCCTACGGCTCAATCCCGGTCCTGTTTGGTATATATGCAGAATCTGGTGACGATCGGTCTAAAACTGTAGATTTGTATAAAGAGCATACATACATACATACATACATACATACATACATACTTTCACATTTATATATAAGACTAGCTGATACCCGGCGACGTTGCCCGCCCCGTAAAAAATTTATATATGTATAGCTTATTAATTACTTCTTAATCAAAAAAATTTCTGCATCAAGTAAGAAAAAATTACTTTTATTTTTAAATATTTTAATTAAAATCTTCAGGCAATCGCTTGTGGATACACAATATTTTTTCTTTTTCCATCTGGTGTGTAGATGTACAAATTTTTGCTATTACCAACACACGAACAGGTGACGAAAAGGTGTCCGAGGGCTCAAGTAGCTTGATACCTGCCACTGCTAACAACTGGCCTTGCACTTTGTTTATTGTCATGGCAAAAGCTAAACGAATCGGGAACTGTAACCGCTTGAAAGTGAATGGCATTTCTTCGGTGATGAGTGGGATACGTGGAATGAAGACTTCTTTTTCTTTGTAACATCCAGTTAGAATCGTTGCTTCAATGATGTAATTGTGCAATTTCTTCACGCAGAGTCTGTTGGCATAGCAGAGTATCGGTGTCTCCAAATTTCTTAAAAGCATTACAGGTGCTCCGACTTTGAGGGTCAAATTGTGTGGTGGCACACCCGGAATATCCAAAGGAGTTCAAAAATTCTGCAGGATACAGAACTGTCTGCGCTGTGTCTGTGACAGTGTTAACCGATTTGTAAGATGTGGAGTCTCCCGGAATAATTTTTAGGATTTTTCCGTTGATCTTGTTCACACTCATTTTTCGGTGCCAGAATCGCACTCTCACAAAGCCACTCATGGTTTCGGTGATTTTGTTGAATGTTTGGGAAGACTTTGTCTGCAAGTTCTTGAACTGAGTTTATATATATAAGAACTGGCAAAATCCATTTGGGAACGTTATCAGTCCAGTGCTTGGGTCTACGGGAATTCTTCCATTGCCAAGTTTGATCAACTGATGTGAAAACGATAGCAGTGCTGAGTCATTTTGCAGTTGAACTCGCATGTTGGTGGATAATAATAATTTTTTAGCTTCGTGCCAGAGTGTTGATGTCCTAACAAACTCGAGGCGACCACCGATAGACAGAACCTTCACTTCCAACCCATCTCACTAATGGCAGTAAATTGCAATGTAGCAATATGGCCAGAGTTGGTGTTTGGTGAAGTAGAGTGCTGATGATTTGAGGCAAGCATTGAGTTCATCAGCTGGCGTTGAACATTTTTATTCCCTGTTTTATCGTCGTAGTTGTTGTTCTCCGTTGTTAGTGACGTCAGATGTCCAGCTTCTGCAGCGAATATTGTTCAAACTCCTTTTAAGCACTTTTTAAATTGAAACTATATCTCAACGATGGGTGGTTGATGAGATAAAGGCCCACATATGCATACAGGACACCCTGTATGCATGCAAGCAAAAATATCTGGCGCTTCCAGGGTTTTCTTCAATTACTGGGAGTATTGGAAAAGAGCCAAACCATTATAAAGGAATAAACTGTAATGATAGCTGGTCTTTGATGATAGCTAAGCATTGTATGGTTGAGAGGTTATTGCTCCAGAGTTGACGCGCATGAAAGAGGTCTGTGATCTAGAGCTTATCCTAGTTAGTTACGCGTCAGTACATAAAGATTCCACACATTCGCTAGCTGATACCCGGCGACGTTGCCCGCCCTGTAAAAAATTTACATATATATAGCTTATTAATTATTTTTTAATCAAATATTTCTGCATTAAGTAAAAAAAAATTACTTTAATTTTTAAATATTTTAATTAAAAACTTCAGGCAATGCTTGTGGATACACAATATTTTTGTTTGTCCATCTGGTGTGTAGATGTACAAATTTTTGAGATTACCAACACGCGACGTAAAGCTGTCCGTGTGAAAAACAGGGCTCAAGTAGGTTGATACCTGCCACTACTAACGACTGGCCTTGCGCTTTGTTGATTGTCATGGTAAACGAATCGGGAACTAATCGCTTGAAAGTGAATAGCATTTCTTCAGTGATAATTGGGGTATGTGGAATGAAGATGTCTTCTCCTCCAGCACATCCAGTTAGAATCGTTGCTTCAATGATGCAATTGTGCAATTTCTTCACGCAGAGTCTGTTGCCATTGCAGAGTATCGGTATCTCCAAATTTCTTAAAATCATTTTAGGTGCTCCGACTTTGAGAGTCAAGTTGTGTGGTGGCACACCCGGAATATCCAAAGAGTTCAGAAATTCTGCAGGATACAGAACTGTCTGCGCTGTGTCTGTGACAGTGTCAACCGATTTGTAAGATGTGGAGTCTCCCGGAATAATTTTTAGGATTTTTTCGTTGATCTTGTTCACACTGTCATTTTTCGGTGCCAGAATCGCACTCTCACAAAGCCACTCATGGTTTCGGTGATTTTGTTGAATGTTTGGGAAGACTTTGTCTGCAAGTTCTTGAACTGAGTTTATATATATAATAACTGGCAAAATCCATTAGGGAACGTTATCAGTCCAGTGCTTGGGTCTACGGGAATTCTTCCATTGCTAAGTTTGATCAACTGATGTGAAAATGATAGCAGTGCTGAGTCATTTTGCAGTTGAACTCGCATGTTGGTGGATAATGATAATTTTTTAGCTTCGTGCCAGAGTCTTGATGTCCTAACAAACTCGAGGCGACCACCGATAGACAGCACCTTCATTTCGAACCCATCTCACTAATGGCAGTAAATTGCAATGTAGCGATATGGCCAGAGTTGGTGTTTGGTGAAGTAGAGTGCTGATGATTTGAGGCAAGCATTGAGTTAATCAGCTGGCGTTGAACATTTTTATTCCCAGTTTTATCGCCGTAGTTGTTGTTCTCTGTTGTTAGTGACGCCATATGTCCAGCTTCTTTGCAGCGAATATTATTCAAACTCCTTTTAAGCACTTTTTAAATTGAAACTATACCTCAACGATGGGTGGTTTATGAGATAAAGACCACATTAGCACTTACAGGACACTCTGTATACACGCAAGCAAAAATATCTAGCGCTTCCCGGGTTTTCTTCAATTACTGGGAGGACAGGAATTGTGACAAACCGTTATAAATGAATAAACTGTTATGATGCCAGCGTTAAAGGTGTGACAAACCATTCTAAAGGCATATATACACGTCTGAAACGCATTGTTGGAAACCACGGTAACCAAAGTAAACGTTCCGAAAGTGATTGTTGAGGCCCCCAAAACCATTGTTGCCCGACAGTTTTTTGCCCATTTCGGGCATTTGCCCAGCTCTGACGAACTTTTAAAGTAGCCTACGGTTCAATCCCGGACCTGTTTGGTATATATGCAAAATCTGGCGACGATCGGTCTAAAACTGTAGATTTGTATAAAGAGCATACATACATACATACATACATACATACATACATACATACATACTTTCACATTTATATATAAGATGTAAAATACATACACAAATAAATAGAGATACAGTCGGTGCTCGTTATAATGACCCAACGCACAATATAGCGATCATTCCATTACAATGACCTAGGAAAAGTCCCCACACCGTAGCCCTGGGGCCAGTCAATTCTCATCATTTTTTGGATTTTTTACGCAATAAATAAATTATAGAAGGACCCGTCCGGGATGATGGTCGTTGTAACAATATACAATTCTTTTCCATTTATTTTTTTAATGATCCTAGACATGAATATATAAATGATGTGGGAAGTATCGATTTGTTTTATGCATGGCAAAACCCTATTTTTATCAGGACTTTTTTACTCTAGTTTTTCCTGCTATGGCAAAAACTTACCAACCCTAAAAATTATTGTTAAACCAAAATTTGAGTTCAAACTGTCATTTTCATAATAAATATAAAAATAAATGCATAACAATGCCTTGGATGCATACGGGGGGAAAATAATCTGATTTTTTTTTTACAGTTTTTACCGAAGTTTTTCCCATCTATGGCATAAACTTGCCAACCCTGATACAGTGAAATTTTGAGATAATGATGCTCTGTGGATCAAGAAAAAAAAAATTGTAAAGGGATTTATTGTTATATATCGGACATCGTTACAATGAGGTTCCACCGTTCAGTAATACCCAGACTTACACTACCATTCAGGGGCGTAGCCAGAAATTTCATTTGGGGGGCCACTTTCATTTCGGGGGGGGGGGCCAAAGTTATAGAACAATAGATTTGGCCATCTTTTTCCTTTTCTTCGGTCATTTTCTCACATTTCGGAGGGGACCAGACCCCCAAGTCCCCCTCCCCTTTCGCTACGCCCTTGATACCACTAGTTGCGCAGTTTTAGAGTTATGCGATTTGCAGTGAAAAATTTTAATTTCTGAGATTCAAGAATAATCACTGGATTACTGCTGAATTAGTGCAAATCATTAAATAATAAAATCAAATTATCTTAATCGAAAACAACTAGAAACCGGACTTAAGCAACCAGAATTAATTTTAATTATTATTTGGATGACCATACGTCCAGTGACGGATTAAAGTCGGCTCCAGGTGCAAAAGAAAATATTGGGCCCCCTTAAATTAGAAAAAGTGTGAAGTTTTGGTTTTTCGAGGTGCTTTAGAAGTCGGGGCCCCGGGTGCGCGCTCGGTGCGTCCGCCGTTAATTCTGCCTCTGGAACATTCCTGTATTTTCACGTGATTTAATAATAGGCTACTAGTGCACAAGAAATTTTTCGAAAAGAACTTGACAAACAACTAGCAACTAGATGGGTTTTTTACTTCCAAATGGCCAAGAAAAAGGCCGGATCTAGTTGGAAAATTACTAAGTTGTCAACACTGTTCTAGCTTGAGCTGGCACTAAAAAAACACATCGAACACTTAAACTTTAGAATGGAAAATGAAAACAAGAAAGTATTTTACCTTTTTTCCGATGTCAAAATGTAGATGTTGATTTCTATCCTTTTTCAATGATAACACGACAGCAATACAAAATGCACAAAACAAGAGATGCAAAACAAATACTCAATTTTAAAAAAATCTGAACAAAAAGTAATTTTACACGAGTCTGCATTTGCAAATAATAAATTCTCAACATGAAATTCCCGGTTATAATCATTTCAAATTTCATCTTTTGTAACACAGATCCTTTTAAAAAGGCGTTGACATATGATACCCCAGGTCGTGATTGGTATTTTTTTTATGGTTTGTTATTACTGTGTGGCCTGCTTGAGTGACCATTGGCTAGCTTCATCACAAAGAGGTACTGTCACCAACACATCCACCAAAGACAGACCCATGCCATTCTCTCCTTCCCCACCCCGGGAGGCCAGATTGGAGATTCAATAGTAGCGGAGTCACTCTTCTAGTATTGTATATTCACATATAGTGGGGTTCAGTATACACAGAAACACTCATAAAACCACAGTACAGTGGAACACTCGTTTATACGACTCTCATTCATGCGACTTTTACTTACTCATTTATGCATGTTTGGCTTCGGCCGCAGTTCATTCCTATACATTTGAATATTAAACTATTTAATTCATTAGACGCACAACATCAATTACACGGTGTGTTCATTTCGACTTGAACCCCGAAACTCCGTAAAAACTTTTTTTTCGTCAATAGGATTTCAATTTTTTTGTAAGCAGCAAAAGACATCACTGAAATTAATATTTTTACGAATATTATCGCCAGAAAAAGCCATAATTTTTAGTATGATTGCAAACGGATACATCAAAATTTAGCAATCTGATGACCTCTTTAAAATGATTTGTTTATTGTATGTTTTCGAGAACTCTGCAAACACGGCGAGCTATAAACAAAATAATTTACATTTTTCGAATTGCAACTATATTAGATGTACAGACAATACTTCTTGTTCACATACTACATGTTCCTTCCGAGTTTTTTCATTGTGTTAGTGCTTCGTTTCCCAGCGTTATTCCTGGAGCATTTGCAACTGGTCTGCTGGTGAGAAACATTTGCAATATATCAGTTCGTTTTTTAATTTCCAGTAGAATTTCCTTTGGTTGTGGTATCTTGTATGCTAGCTGGCTACGTGGAATCATCTGTTCTTAATTTCTAAAGAAAGAAAAGCCCCCCCCCCCCCCACGCTTTCTCTTGAACGTGAAATTAAAATTTTGACAAAAAATCTGGATGTATGAAGAATGAAGCTTGTGAAGAAATTAAATATGCCGAGTTACTTTTGGAGACTGTTGCAAAAAAATATATATGATAAAAATTGTAAAATAATCTTAAGAATCCTGAAGAGAGAAAGATGGATTAAAGAGGCAAAGAGCCATATTGGATTAAATTTATCAAAAAATCGCAATCTCATGACCTTTCTTTGTTTTCTTCATACTCAGATAACTTTTAAGCATAATCCGAAAGTTAAATAAAAATTAATTTCTGAGAATTTGGGAGAGTTACGGCTAAATAAAAACTATGTCGTGATTCGGTGTCTCGAAAGTCGTATAAACGGGGTTCTCTCTCTCTCCACTGTATTTATTTTATATATATTTTCTTCATTCCCCCTCTCTTCAGATCTGGAGACCACCCAATGTCCGAATTTGACTGGTCTTGTGCTACCACACTGATGTTTATCTATCTATATTGCTCTAAAATAGAATGTTTTAACCCGGGCATCTGATGACAACCCAGTAAGTTTAGATCCTTTCTACTCCCAGGGTTATATAACTAAATCGTTTCACTTTAATGAGCATCAAAAAATTAAAAAAAAAACCAATGAATGGTCATATCCTTGGCCTCTGCCATCCCCCATCTGTTCTCTTTTTATGAGAGCAAAAGACCTATTCCAGAGAAGTCAGTGCCTGGAAAACTTATCTTGTCAATTGAACTTTCCTTTTTCTTTTTGAAAAAAAAAAGACCAGCCATAAAACATCCATCTCACAAATGATGGAATCTTTTTGTGCAAGCTTTTTTCTTTGATTCCCTTCATATTCGTTTGAAGCTGAAGCTGCTTCAGGAAAACAAGAAAAGCGCTTCGCCCCACCAGTGGTCATTTTTTATCTTCACTGGTGGGGCAAATAGAAAGGCTAGTGGGGCAAAATCCCCTCCAGTTAACATAAAAGGCCTGCTGTGAACACAAGTTTTTCGTCAGCTGCTTTGTATTTTGAAGTTTTTAATTGTTTCCTCTGATTAAATATGCCTTCAGAAAGGAAATATAAAACTTTAAGCTATATAAAGCTAAACATAAAGCTTTTAAGAGTTCATATACCCAATATTATCAATCACTGATGGCATCCACGAAAAGAAACTTGTTTTATGAACAACATATGTAGTCTCTATATGATTTTTTTATTCTGCATGGAAAGACTGACATGGAATTATATTCTGCTCGGGGGGGGGGCAGGCAATGCAGAACCTGTCTTTGGGGAGGGGGGAATACAACTTTTTCTTAATTGATGGAAAAAAAAATTGTGAATTTTTTTTCATTGAGTCTATGAGTGCCGGGGGGGGGGGGGAAGGTCCCCACTTTTGGGAGAATCTCAGAATTTCTGGATTCCAAAAGTGGCACGTCTGTTCTCAATTTTCACCCTCTCAACATGGTTTACGACACCATGTTCCATTGTAATTCTTGTTTCAATGGCTACTAAGGACCCTCTGAGTTTGTTGGCCCATTAACAGAACATCCTGTATAGTGCAACTTACATGAAAATTCCAGCTGAATACCATGAAAGTTCAGAAAAATATGTGCAATATTGTGTGAGCTGTAATTTTTTAGAAACTTGTTGAAAGTAACTTAATGATAAGGGACCTTCCACAAATATAAATTAAGGAGTTTTCCATATTTCAATTATTTGCTTATTTCAAGAATAATTTATTTTTATCAGAAAACACCGTTGCCGGGGGATTACCGAAGGATTATCCGTCACGTCAGTGCGCCATTTTGTGTCTTTCTTTGTGTTTTTCTTCGTTCTCGTGAGTTTTACTTAGTGTGTTGTTTATTTTTGGGTCATATTCTGCAGTGTTTTTTTTTTTTTCTAGCGCACGTTGGATTGCGAGATAAGTGGGTTTTTTTTACTGTATTGCTCTCAATTTTTTTAAATTTTCGTTGTGTATTTTCGATCGACTTAAATTTATTTTTCTCATTCGCATTTCATTTTCATTGTTTTTTCGCCAGGTTTTTGTTTTCTCGCTTCTCTGATCTAAATTCGTAGGTTTTTGGACGTTAGTGTTAGCGAACAGTGTATACTTTTTCCCCGGGTACTCTCAATAACTTTGTTTTTCCTTCCATTTGGGCCTATTGTTGTAGTGTTAGTGATTTGAGATATTTAGCTAATTCTAATAAGTATAAATTGTACTTCGTAGCTTAATACTTTTTTTAGAGGGTGTTGTATTCTTTATATACATATTTATTTTATTCTTCGTGATTTAGTGCTGAGCATATCTTCGTATAATCTCTTACGTATATTTTGCATAGTAATGTATTTTACATTATTTTAATTTCCAGTTAACGTTTCTCATTTTCCTATTTTTAAGTATTATTATTATCTAGCTTTAGCAATAGTGTTAGTATGCCTCGACCTCGACTAGTGTTGTGTAGAGCTTGCGACGGGAGGTTTCCCTGGTCTAGGGGTATAGTAGCTGATAGTTTCAATTGTAAAGGGTGCTTGGATAGGAAAAGGCTGGAACTCGAGGTCGAAGCTTTACGGGAAAAAGTTAGGGTGCTAGAGGGCCCGGTTATAACGGAGCCTCTGGTCGTCGAGCCACCTGTTGATGAAGAAGCAATCTCCACGAACAACGACAGTTTAGAGGGCGAATGGGTGGTTGTGGATGAGGTAGAGGGGGATAGTGATAGGGGTTTTATCATCGGCGATTCTATGATTAGGGAACTTGGGAACCGGGTTTGTAGGGATTTTCTGGGTTTCGAGCGCTGTTGTCTTCCTGGGGGGAAGATTCAATTACCCAGGTATTGATTGGGAGAACCTTTCATCTGGAAATCAGTATGAAAGAGACTTTCTTAAGTTGGTGCTCGAAAATTTTTTGTATCAGCATGTATCAGAAGCCACTAAGGGTACTGCTATTTTGGATTTAGTTCTTACTAGTTCTGAGGATCTAGTTGAACATGTTTCAGTGGGGGAAGAGTTTTCTTCCAGTGATCATCGTATCGTCAGATTTCACTGTAACTTTTCCTCGGGTAAGGTTGATAACAAAAGACTGGTTCCTTGTTTTCGGAGAACTAACTTCAATGTTTTGAGAGGAAGGTTAGCGGAAGTTTTCAAAGACCGGTTAAAATAAGTAGGGGTGGTAAGTCAATGGGTAGAATTTAGTACGAAGCTGTCTTCTGTTTTGCACGACGTCATACCCTTTGTTCGAAAAAAGCGTTTTTGTACATCGCACCCTCTATGGTTCACGGATAGTGTGCAGAACCTTTATCTTGAAAAGAAAAGAGCATTCAGAGAGTATAAAAGTGGACGAGGTGACCTATCATTGTTTACTGATAAAAGAAGAGTGTTGAAGAAAGCGATAAGGGATAGTAAAAAGTAAGTTGAATCTAGGTTGGCAGATAAAATTGGCTCTGACCCAAAATCATTTTTTCGATACGTCAATAATGGATGTAAGGGGACAGTTGGCCCCCTCTCAATAGGAGGCTCTAGGGTAGAGAGCAATGTAGGCATGTGTAGTGCTTTCAATGACTTTTTCGCATCGGTTTTTAATGGAGATAATGATATTCGATATACGGGTGTTGCATGGGGTAATAAAACCCTCAACGATATTCAAGTAGAAGACGTGGAGGTCCTAAATCTTCTAATAAATGTATGTGCAAGCAAAGCACCAGGACCAGATGATGTCTATCCCAGGGTTCTCAGGGAATGTGCTAATGAATTGTTGGGGCCAGTCGCACAGATATACAGGAGTAGTGTTGCTGAGGGTATCGTCCCAAGAGATTGGAAACTGGCTAACGTTGTTCCAATATTTAAGAAGGGTAGTAGAGAAGCTGTGTCCAATTATCGTCCAGTGAGTTTGATGAGCTCCCTCTCGAAAATTTTGGAAATTATCATCAAAAGGCAGTTTGTGAAGTGGATAGACGAGAATAATGTATTGTCGGATAATCAGCATGGGTTCAGGAAGGGGAAGTCATGTGTAACTAACCTCCTTTGCTTCTATGATTACGTGACTAAGGCTTTGGGTAAGAGCAAAAATGTCGACGTTGTTTACCTTGATTTCCAGAAGGCATTCGATTGGGTCCAACATGGCAAACTCCTGAAACGTTTACACGAGATTGGAATAGGGGGCAACTTGTTGAATTGGATAGAATCGTGGTTAAGAGATAGGTCGCAACGAGTTATGGTGAACGGGGAATTCTCTGGTTGGACAGACATCACAAGTGGAGTTCCTCAGGGAAGCGTCCTTGGCCCCCATACTTTTTTCAATTTTTATCGACAAACTCGATCAGGTTATCGATGGGATTACTAGCAAATTCGCAGATGATGTGAAGCTAATGGGGGTAATCGCGAATGAAAGCGATAGGGAGTTGCTGCAGAGCAACTTAAACAGGATTGCAGCATGGGCAAATGAATGGAGCATGACGTTTAGCGTAGATAAGTGCATGGTCGCTCATTTTGGTTCGAACAACCCACAGTTCTCTTACGAATTGAATGGTGTCACTATCCCGGATGCAAATAGGGTCACCGATTTGGGAATTCTCATTGACGAGCGACTTTGGTTTTCTGAACATTGTTGAGCGGTGGTCAAAAAAGCAAATAGAATGCTTGGTCTCATTTTCAAAAAGGTCTCTTCGCGTTCTCCTAAAGTCATTCTTCCGCTTTTTCGATGCTTAGTTTGTCCTGGACTGGAGTATGCTGTAAGGTTTTGGAGACCATACCTACAGAGGGACATAGACTTGGTTGAAGGGGTGCAAAGAAGAGCTACGCGTGTCCTTATTGGCACACAGGACTTGAGTTATGAAGAGAGACTTCATTTTTTGAATATGTTTACATTGGATGAACGCAGGTGTCGAAGAGATATGATGGAAGTGTTCAAAATTTTCAATGGGATGGATCATGAACTTTTTGTACACCGCCAATCGACTGCTTTTACAAGGGGACACCAGTATCGATTTGTGAAGGCCAATGCAGGGCTATGGTGTTGCAGGGAATTTTTCTCTAATAGGGTTGTTGATAAATGGAATAGCTTACCCCGGAGGTAGTAAATTGTAACGCAATTGACACGTTTAAAAAGAAATACGATAAACATGTTAGGGTAAATCGAGAAGCTATCCATTCTTAGAATAAGACAACCATAAGTGTTCTTTATGGGCGTTGTATAATATTTTATCATGTATATATATTGTTTATAATTTGTGTTAATTGCATTTTTAATTGGGTTGCTGTATTTTTGAAATATATGACAACCATATTTTTATGGGCATCTTTTTATCAGCCACCTCGTTGGGCATTTTGTCTGTTGTGGCGTTGTATTTGTATTCGTATAAACCCACAGCATTATGCAAATGAGCAAAGACGAGTCTGCTGCTATGTAAGAGAAGTGTTTTATAGCATGTGTATGTTTTCAAAATAAACAAACTAAGGTCAAAATGAAATACAGTCAAACCTCGTTAATGAGTCACTCTTGGTAGCGCAAAAATATGACTTAGCAAGCAGAGTGACTCGTTAAGCGGAGTAAGACATAGCTGTTCCAATTCCTGCCTGAGGATAATTAAGACTTCCAAAAAATGACCTGGTAAGCGGAGTGACTGGTTAACTGAGTGATGCACTAACGAGGTTTGACTGTAACAGCAAATAATCGTATACCAATTTATGGTAAATCCCTTATTATTCAGGTATTATCCGCATTTTTTAAAATTACAGTGTACAATACCGCATGTCTTTCGTAATTTCCGCATAAGCTGCATTATATCTGGCAATCAAACTATGAAAAATAAAATTTATACTTCTTGCACATGCACACTTAACCATGTGCATTTAAAATACTCGTATCTCATTGAATAATGATTTGTTGCTTTTTAAATTTTTAATTTTCGGCACAGTATGTGGTTCAAAATGCAGCATGTTATAAGCAAAAATCATGCGATGAAAATTTTAATTTTTATAGAAAGCATTTTTATAATTTCATGAATATATGTACTATTCTCACGAAAATCCGTAGAAATATTGCACAAAGTTAGTACAATATATTTTTTAAAGTTGCAAGTCATTTACACCTTTTCCTCATACAGCGTTGATCGAAAACATTTTTATTTAATTTTTTGTCAGTCCCCTAAGTGCACTCATGACTAAATTTTCACTAGAAATGGTGAGTGTCGATATAAGGTATATATGACCAAAATTTCAGAATGATTCACCCAGTATTTTTTAAGAAATCTGAGGAAAATGTCTAAACTCCAAAAAGGGGAGACTTAGAAATATATTGTATATACACACAGAAACAGAGTTCCTGGCATGCAAAAATTTGTTAGAAATTCTTCAGAGGAATGAATGTTCATTGGGTGCATATGCTGTTTAGTAGCTGTAGTATCTACCATTAAGAAGTAAATTTCTGTGTTGTATAGTCAAACCTACAACAGTAAAATCTTTAATCTTTACACTTCACTCATAGTTCGAAAAATAGGAGGCAGATAGCAGCACTATAATAAACATTACACATAAACAAGCTTCACATTAGGTTTACACCATGGACACGCGCATTCCAACATGTACCAATTCGTTAGAAGTTCCGCAGAGGAATATGGACGAGGTGCATGTGTGGTTTAGTAGTAGTCAAACCTTGTTATTATTGACTCTGATTTAACACATCTTGTAGAAGTACCTATTCATGTTAATCTCAATCTTATATATAATGTGGTTTTTTTCGATTCACAATGAATAAGTCTTATATGATTTGTTAAATCACGGTTTGGCTGTATATCAGTTGTTCCTATTTTTATGTTAATTTCTCAATTAGAATTATAATCTTTTAGTAAGTATATGTAAGTAAGTAATGGAAGAAATGAAGTTCCTTTGATGAAAATTTAATGCACCCTTAATTATGGTGATTTCCTCTTTATATAATGCAGGATGTCATTCTGTTTTATATTCCTCAACTCGTTCAAGCCGTGCGATATGACACTGTAAGTTATATTTTGTTAGAAATTCTTTAATTGATATCACCTTCATGTTGCTAAAATGTTTTTCTTATTGTTTACGTGCATGTAAATTGAATATTAATTTTAAAATGTTTGATTTTTCATTATTTCGGTTTTTCTCTTTTTTTTAATTTTCATTTTCCTTCTTTCATTTTTTTTTCCCTTCCCATTCAGATGGGCTATGTAACAGAATTCATCAAGAATGGAGCTAAGAAGTCTCAGCTTCTTGCTCACCAGCTCATCTGGAACATGAAAACGAATATGTTTCTGGATGAAGAAGCCACCATGCAAGATCGTAAGAATATTTGCGAGTTGCCTGTATTGGTGTATAGTTATTGTAAAAGGGAGGTGTTTGGACTTTTACAACCTCTATTAAATACAATGTGAAGGGAGAGCTGTATTGTAAATCTTGGCATACATTTTTTAAAATATATTTTATGCTTCTGAATACAAGGTACCATAGCCCTACAACATTACATACATGGATGATGTTGATTCATTCGCTTTGTTTTTTGGCCTGATAAAAAAAAAATACTTAGAAGTTTCAGCTATGTTAATTTGGCATTATTTCCAAACAATTAATATTGTCCTTTCACTGGACCATTTCTACAGTATTTTACCTGACTTTGATTCCCCCAACCCCAATAGTCCTTATTAGTACTTTATCTACCTTATTAGTACTTTAAACTTGTAGCTCTGCTTATCCATTTTTTATGGGCATCTTTTTTCAGTCACTTCGTTGGGAAATTTGCCTGTTGTGGCCTTGGTGTTTGTATTTGTATTTCTCTTGTCTATAAAACTCAGCATCGCAAAATGTTTTTGAATATTTCAGTTTTGTTGGCTGCTTTTCCAAGAACAAGTCAGATTATTCAATTTTTATATTTCAGCTGATATTTATGAGCACCTTGATCATCTGAATACAAGCATTGTTAATTCTCTTTCTGGTCCAGCCAAGCTGTTTCATGAACGAGAATTTGATTTTTTTGGGAAAATCACTGCAATATCTGGAGAAATAAGGTGATTTCACTAAAGCATTATAAAAATTTGTGAAGCATAATTGATTTATAGAGCATAATTTATTGTTGCAGTAAAGTCCAGAGTGGGATGTTACTCTTGGAAAATAGTTGTTGCTACAGTAGTTCCTATATCGTTAGTAGGTTCAAAATCCAAATTTTGCTGTACTGATTGCTGTATTATGTTCATCATTGGCCCATATTAAGTAGTATGCTTGTGATACTGGACTATGTTAGTGGATAAATAACGAAAGTGCTTTGTTGTTTATCCCATCGAACAGCTTTTAATCAATCAATGATTTTTGAAACAGATTTGACAGTGCCAAAAATAATTGAAGGAAATGATTATATTGAGACCAAAATTGTCACATTAGTGAAAGAAATTCAAAACTCTCTTTCTTAATGTAAAGAAATTTTTAGAGCCATGAAGAAGCCAGCCAATCAATTTAATCTTGAGTGTTCCTTTGAAAAAGTTTAATATCATCCCATAAACTAATTGAGACAGCAGTAGGGGTGGTGATGCACACTCACCAAAAGCAGTCCATCAACCAATTAAGAGACTTTCAGAAGTACTGTATATAGTATTCACATGTTCATATTATATTTATGTTTTTAATCCGTCTAGAGAGAAGTTACCTTATATATCCCTATCTCACTCATTTTAAGCAACTTTGTGTTAGATTATTTCATAGAGCTAATTGATTGCATAAATTAAGGGGACATCTGTACTATGCTGCAAAATTCATTCCAATATTTTTGAAGTTAATAAAAATGGTTTTTTTTTCACTTATAGAAATAGTTAAATTACAATTCAATTCTTTCTCCAGACCCTATCCTAAAGGTCCACCAAGAAAGCAAGCCTGTCTGAATGCGTTGAGCCAAATCCAAGTTCAGCCAGGGTGCTATTTGCCTTCCAATCCAGAAGCTGTTGTTGTCGATATTGATTATAAATCGGGAACCCCCATGCAGAGGTATACACTTTTTTTAAAGATAAATATACATAATTTTATGTTAAATGATACATAATTTTATGATAAATGATACATAATTTTATGATGAATGATACATAATTTTATGATAAATGATACATAATTTTATGTATTCATTTAATCAAACAAAGGTGCAATTAGATTTCTGTATGTGTAATTGAAGAAGGAAATTTTATTCATCCTTATAGTCAAATACAAAATTTTTTAGTGCTAAGCTATATTGTGAAACCTGAAAAGCAGCAATCATAACACACTCAATTCTATATTGACTGTGGTTTTGTCTGTCGCAGACTGCATTGACTTGATATAGGCAATCATTTTTCTTGAATAACAAATCAACTGTTGCAAATTTTGATCTCAAATGAACCCCATGTCAGTGAAGTCATTCCACAATAGTAGAACAGAATTTTTCTCAAGAAATGAATTAATGAAAATTAAAACAGCCTGTCTCAAAAGTATATAGATATTGGCATAATTTTAATATTTACAGTTTCACATTTGCTCTATTTTCACGGATTGTTTGAAATACTTGATCAGGCTGTAACCTCTCTTAAGCCCCGTTTACATGTTCAATAAAACATCCTGGGAAGTTCCTAGTAACAGGGATTTTCACTACAACCCGTTTACATGCCATTTAGTTTATGCCGGTATTCCCCCTTCTTTAGGGAAGTCTTCACTGGTCACGTGAGTTGAACAGGTGGTTGACTCAAGATGGCCAACGAAAGAGCTAACAGCAATTTTTGCAGCACAAAGGATTATGGGAAAGGTCGAAGTCGCCCACCATTATTCTGCAACAAAGATGGGACTCTTGACGGATCTCCGTCCCACCTTTTTTTCCCCATGAGAAAAAAAAAAGTTGCCATGCAGGTAATGATCACCAAAGCTACCCCCAATCTTGATCATGTAAACGGGGCTTTAGGGTTACATGCCGGTTTGAAATATCCAGTTAAAGCAGACAACAAGGAAAACAGACAAATTTTTTTACCTCAATTACTTTATTACAATAAATAGTTTTAACATGTTACATTTATCATTAAATTCTTACATTAATTTTAATTAAAGACAATTTTTCAGTTAACACATTAATTCAATAATTTGGTTCAGTCAAATGTTTGATCTCAACCGAGAAACTGGAAGTCCATACTCTTTTGAGTATTGCCTTTTCTCTTGTCAATCAAGAAACTTTGTGTTCTGGTTATGAACACGATGAAGAACCAAACATGTTGAGTCAGCGAATTGAAGAAATATCTTAATGATCGAATCTGATCAACAACAGTCAGCACCCGGTAGTAGATTATGAAGTGATAGATGAACTTTTATGGTTCATTCCAGCCAAATCAATGTCTGTAAATGAAGAGGAACAGGACATCACAATCAGCAAACAGTCGTCGGTTCACCAAAATGACGTTTCGGTAGTTGATCACTCAAAGTTTACATTGGAGTGGCAATCATTCACCAGTCGTGATCTACAAGACTTATTAGAGACATTTTAGAATTTCATTAAAAACATTCATATTCAGAACAGCAGGGACAATCAATTAACTTATAACATGGTTTTAGCTATTAAAGCAGCAAAGCTATTAGTTAACGATAGTAGAGTTAACTACCGGAGTCGAATGAGGAAACGTATGTGAAGAAATTAATGTGAAATGCAATACTAACAGCACGCAACCAGTATTTATGGGGGAATTCCCAGCCGCACTCGTCTATGGGAGCCAATCAGCTTCAAGGTCAATCCAGTTTGCATAGAATATTGCATTATCAAAAGATCGTGATCCGCAACTTGGATCAGCCTTGATCATCAATATGCGACCACTGCTGCCAATTGCTGATGAAAGACAGAACAATAGGTAAATATTAATGTATTTAACTGAATATATATGATGATGATTTCAGACATTTATACCGGGGTCTTTGGATATATTACAGGGCATGCTGAACAATTATTTGTGACTTCAGAGTTTCAAGTGAAAACTTGATGTTTGGCCTTACTTGGATGTTTCAGAAGAATGGAGTCCAGTGAAAACCAACTTCACATAATTTGCTACTTAATAGTACTTGAAAACTGACGTCATTGAGAATAAATATGAAGTGATAACAGACCCTCAAAGGTTTTCTATTGGATTTTTGTCTGGACTTCTATCTGACTATTCCAACTCAAGTCACTTATTATCAGTAAACCTTGCATTAGTGGATGTAGATGTGGGAATGGTTAGGACATTAACCTGTTGAAACAACTAATGATGACCCTCTATTGTGCTCCTGATTGGAACTTATAGAGGTTTCGATATTCTTTAGATTTCTGTCGACCTCACAAAAAACCAATACCAATTGTTCCATTGAATTGAAATGCTCCCTGTCTCATGAGAAAATGTTCTCCTTGATGATGGTTGCAGAAAGTGTGAGATTAGTGTATGAAGTGATGGTAATAATAAGTACAGCCATCGGGTCCATCTACAATTGAACTGTTTTCTGTCCCTGAAGGCAATAGCAAACCATTCATCCCTCCAATTCATGCCATTCTAGCCCAAGTCAATTGCTCAGATTTGTAGTGTTGTACTGTAGATCTCTTCTAAAGTATGTTTCGAAATACATGCCTATTGCTGGACTGCAAATGGCAATAAACATTGTTCTTTGATACAGGAATTGATAAGCTTCGTGAAATTTGATGCACAGACAATGTTGGATTTAAATGCAAAATATTTCTACCCATCCCCAAGTTGTGGTCACTTTTGGTCTTCCAGCTCACTATTTTACTCCTACACTATCACTTTTAGGTAATATTTTAGACATACTTGACTTGCTGTTATCTTTGAAATATCTTTGTTAACCACACCTTTGGATACTAAACGCCAGATTTCAGCCACATCCCACACAAGGTAATAAAAGTTGTGAGGCATAATTAAAACTACTTGCAATACATGTTTTCGAATGAGCATTTATACTTTTTTTTTAATAATGCTTACATCATAGTAGCCATGTTAAAATATGCGAATATCATGATCTTTTGTTTTGCAAGTTTTTTCAAGTAAAGCCTATATACTTTAGAGATAAGCTGTTATTTGTTTTTTAACTTTTAAATTCTGTTCAAGTATGGTGAAATGACTTTACAGGCATGATGTTCACTTATAAAAAATTTGAGATCGAAATGTGCAATGGTTGACATGTTATTCAAGAAAAACAGTTGTCATCAGGCATTTTCAACCTGATGCTCATGTCCAATTTCATGCACCTTGGGCTTTTCGTGCAGTTTCATGCTTTCAATTAAATACCTTGTACAAATTGGATTCAAAGATTGAAATCCTCATGATTCCATACATTTGTATGCCTAACTGGCCGTAAGGGTGCTTTTCTTTTGATTATGGGTACAGGCAGTGCTCATGAATAAAAAAGGTTGAAGACCTCTAGTCTGCATACTTATTGAGTGGTATCAGCGAGGGACTCGCATTGCAAGGACCCGGGTTTGAACTCCCACCTTCGCCATAGTGGTGGTCAGCTGAAGTTTGTTTTCTGTGGTTCTCAACTTGAAGGAACACATGCAAGCTGATCTCCCTGTTGAAGAGTCTTCCCATAGAGAGCAACAGGCCTACAATGATACAATTTTTAAATTATTACACTTCACTCATAGTTAAAATTAATGGCAGATGGAAGCATTACACAGAAAAAAAATATTCACGTCAGGTTTGCTATACATATACTCATATTCCAACACGTACCAATTCGTTAGAAGTTCCGCAGAGGAATATGAACAAGGTGCATGTGTGGTTCAGTAGTAATAGTCCATATACTTGTGCGACAAACTTTATTGAGACTGTTCCATTATAACAACTTGTACAATCGATTTCAATTGTTTTCCATATTCATTCCATGTTATTTTCCATTCAAAATAAGACCCTTCCCAAACACCATTCAATCCAATACAACGTCCGAATTCAGCTCTACCCCAACTCAGTTTTTTTTATGAAGAAATTAACAAAAATTATGTTTTTCGTTTTTTAAAATTGTGTTTGGGCTTGATCTTTGATAGTGAAGAATTCGATGCACACATACACATAAAAATTGTGTGCACAAAATTAATCATTTCAATTTTATTTTTATTTTTAATCTGATGCATTTCCATTTCACCTGCTTGTATTATAACAAAATTAATAACATAATTTTGTATTCCTTCCTAATAATAAATTCTCTTAAGGAGTTTATTTTTTCAAACTGTGTCAATATTAGGACCTCCCAATACAACATCTGTTTTCCGTGGAACAATGGAGGTCATTAGAGAAAGAATGTTTATTGTATATAATTGTAGTACAGCCAGCACCACTTAATGTGATCACATTAGACTCAGGTTTGTGATAACAACAACCAGATGATAACTATATCCAAAAAGTCCCATTTGCAAGTGCAGTGACCATACATCCATTTGGTCGAACCAAACATATGATAAATGGGTATTGGTGAAATAGGCAACTTGGTTTTTCTTTCCCCACACAATTAGTTGCAAAATTTTTCAATCTTCTATTTTTTTTTTTAATTCTAAAACGGGGAAATTTTTTTTTTCCTTTGAGCTAAAACCCTGTATTTTTGTTTCTCAGACATTGTGATGCGTTAGAATAGAACTGTCTAAAATGCATCATGAATCAATATTTTTTTTTAATGTGCAATACATTTCATAGATCTTTCGAGAAAATCTCAGACAAAAAACAATTTTGCATCTGGTCAACTGAAAGAAACTGATGAAAAACTGAAGGAAAGGGGGAAATTTTTTTTTTTTTCATTATACATTTGCTTTCACTATAGGAAGGCCATTGAATAAGCAACTCCACACTTACATAGATCACAGCAAATATTACTGACTGATTACGACATTAAGTACAAAAATGTTTGTCACCAAGGGAGTTGGAGAGAAAGCCTCCCACATGGTCTTGTAGCCTGATAATGATGATGTACAGGAAAAACCAAGTTTGGTTAAACCTTAGCTTCAAAATGTGCAAAAAAAACCTTTTTGTCAGAAAAAAAATTGATAACATTATCCAAAGTCCTGATAACTGTAAACAAATTTTTTTCTATGTTATGGTATTGGTCCATTTTGTTCTTTGCAAAAGTGATACAAATACCAAAATGATAACATTACTTTGATTTCAATAAGAGATGTTGACTGTATTATTAAGTGCAATAAAAAGAAAAGGCTTTCAGGTGAATTTAGGATTTTTTTAGATTTTTTTGTTGCAGGAGGAAGTTACTTTTTAAATATAGATTTCATTGATGTATACAAATGATCATAGTTTCTGATTAATCTTAAGATGTTGATCTTTTGAATCACCAGTGCTGCAAAAGCGCCCTTTCTGGCAAGATTCAAAGTACGTCACTGTGGCATCAATGAGCTTGAAAATCAAGCTCTAAGTGTGTCATCAGATTCGTCAAAGGATTCGGACAAACAGCAGAGTATGCAAAAGGAATATTGGCAGGCAGCTATATTTAAAGTTGGTGATGATGTCCGTCAGGTAAAAAAAAGAATGTTTTTCTCAGTTTTGTTAAGCAACCCATAAATGCATATAACAAGCCTATGAAAAAAATTTACAATAGCTTTCTAATGTTTCATTTTATTTCATTTTTCTATTCTCAACCAGGACATGTTGGCGCTTCAAGTCATAGCACTATTCAAGAACATTTTCAAGCAAGTTGGGTTGGACCTGTTCTTGTTCCCATACCGAGTTGTTGCTACTGCTCCAGGAGTAATTTTTTTTATCTTGAAAATGTCATTTGATGTGTGTATGTTTTGGTGGTAATTGTTTTTTTTAATGTGATTGCATTCAATCCAAAACAATTTTTTAATATTTTTATTAATTAATATAAATTCTATATCATAGTTTATATTTTTTATATCCATAAATTTTATATTTTTAATATTACAGTCGAGACAGGATGACTCTTACAAACTTTTAAAGTAGCCTATCATTCAATCAAGGTCCTGTTTGGTATATATGCAAAATTTGGCAATGATCGGCCTAAAATTGTAGATTTGTATAGAGAACATACGCACACATAGACAGACAGAAATCAATTTTATATGTATAGATTGTGATGAATTTTCAGAAAATGATATTTGAAAACATTAGTCAAGTATTCGGCCAAATCACTATTCATGCCATCTCTACTTGTATTGTTGGTATCTGCAGAATATAAAAAGAGGGTTTTAAATACTCTAGAGCAGAGTTCCATTGTCTTTCTGAGTTCCATTACCTCCTCAGACTGGCAAAAATGGTACAACTTCTTTATGGTAGCCCAGTCACCATTCTGCAAGTCCTTTCACTGTAAAAGAACTTTTCGCTTTAAAGAACATTAGCTTCCTTAAAGTTTGGATCACCTAAATTCTGTTGATTGTGGTAAAACATCTTCCATCTTCACCATAAGCTTGCTACAACATTTCGTACATTTTTATAGTAGATTTCTGCAAGCAAATGTTAAATTTCAAAGCAGCTTATTGTTCTTCACAGATTATTTTTTTCAGGCAAAAAAGACCTTTTTGTGTATTTCTGTTTAATTCCAGTCATGAAATGTCAGAGTACGTGAAACATTTTCCCCAAACAGATGATATCCAAGCTATTAGTAAAGCTTTGCTTCATAGCATTAGATCGTCTCTGCAGTTTTTGAAAATAAATTTATTCTCAATTTTTTATGACTATTTTTCATATACAGTAAAACCTTGATAAGTCGTCACCTCAAGTTATCGAAAAATTATGATGGCTTAAGCGAGTGATATCCAAGCTATTAGTAAAGCTTTGCTTCATAGCAGTAGATCGTCTCTGCAGTTTTTGAAAATAAATTTATTCTCAATTTTTTATGACTATTTTTCATATATAGTAAAACCTTGATAAATCGTCACCTCAAGTTATCGAAAAATTATGATGGCTTAAGCGAGTGACGACTTAAGCGGAGTGCATCAGTTTTAATGTACAATGTTGTGAAAATCGTATAAATTTAAAGTAATATGACATTTATTAAAGTATGAATCAAAATAACAATATTAATAAAATTTACAGATTGTGAAAGAAAAAATAATAGCAATTTTTTATCTTTTTTATCTCTTATAACTTAAATTATTGTGGTAAAATGTACTGGTACACTTTGATTTATACTAGCAATTTTTAATTTAGACTAACAGAGCAACTGTTAGAATAGGTAGCTTTTCTTCATAATAGAAACTCTATTGCACATTAATTTTACATATACATAAAATTTAATTTTAGTGTTTTAATTCATCACCAGTTCATGATACAACTACAAAGTTGTTGTATTTTTAAGAAATGGTGGAGCCGAAAACGGAATTGTATTGATCAGCATATTGTAGGAAAATAGCATACTTTAATGTGACAAAAAAAACTATTACATAATATAACTAAATGTGGTTATACAGAGCGGATAAACATCGTGGCCCGGGAAGTAGAAAAGGTAAACAACAGAAGAAGGACGGCATTAACCACAGTTTTTAGTTCTAGTTGTTGTAGTTTTCACAACAAAAGTAATCTCGACTGCCCTGGGCAGGGAAAAGTAAACAGAAGACCTCAACTTGGGAAAGAATGACTGATTTTTTTCAACAAAGATATTTTGTTTGAATTTCAAGCCCTAAATTAGTAGAGTCTATGCTTTCTATGATAATTTATTATCCGTAGCCGTTGCACTTTGACTTTAACTTGATTAATTTGATTCTTTGATTTACATAATTTTTGATTTCCTTGCACTATATGTAATCTTTCACGTACCAATAAATTTTGGTTTTTCCGGAGATGACCTGGGCCTCCCCCCCCCCCCCCGGGGGGTGCTTACGTTGCCTCTTGCGACAGAGCCTGGATGTCTTGCAGTTTCTCCAGTAGATCCCATGCAGAAATGAGATCTAGCTTGAACAGTCCCCAAAAACCTTAGTCGGCAAATGAACTTCCTCAACGTAACTTTTGTTACTTAAACTGTTCCGTTTGGGTATATAGGATTTCATGGTGGCTTTTAAGCATATGGCAATGCTGTTAATAAGCTCTTTTTCTTAATGGGAGCCATAAAAATAGTCTGTTAATCTTTCTCAAACTTTTTCATAGTGACGAGTTAACCAAAAATAGTGACGAGTAAACGAGGGTTTTCATAGACATTGTTGTCTATGAGAGCTGGAAGGGCCTGAAGAAAAATGACGACTTAACCGGAGTGATGACTTATCAGGGTGACGACTTAACAAGGTTTTACTGTAATTAACAATCAGCATAAACATGAATTGACAAGTATGTGTTTGGTGGACGAAATTTTTGTTCGTTACTTGTTTTGCCATTTTGATTGCTATTTGTATTTCTATAGTGTGGAGTCATTGAATGTGTGCCTAATGCAAAGTCAAGAGATCAACTTGGACGCCAGACTGATATCGGTCTGTATGAATATTTTCTGAAAACATATGGGGAAATGACTAAAGAGTTTCAGGAAGTATGTTCTTATTTCGCTGGTCAACAGTAATTTTGTTGAATGCATAATTTATACTAATTATTGTCTATTTTCATGTTTTGAAATATGTGTTACAAAAATGAAATGGAATTTTTTTTTCCATATAACCCATTTTTTCGGGGTTTTTTTTTAAAATAAAAAATTGTCTCCTCAAAATTCCTCTAATGTACCATTATCAGCAACCAAATTCTAATTGTATGCAGATGCAAGTGAAAAATTTTAGTGGCAGTATCCAGAGAGTGTTAGTAGTGAAACTTTCAAAAAAGTACCATCAAGAGTACCCTAAATACCTTGCTAACAGTAAATAAGTAAAAGTATTCCTGGTATCTTCCAGTGTTATGCTTTTTTGTAATTCTAATGCAAAAGTAAGATTCTAATGATCATTCAACCTACTTCTAGTTTGTTTTGACAAATACGTCCGGGCTATCTACAAATTGTAGACATGTATTTGTATAACCATCTCTGTTACCAGCAGCTAAGCGCGTGAATATGGAAACCAGATGGCAGCACCAGCAAAAACATGAAATAAACACGATTCTTACAACATAAAAATATTAGAGCCACACATATACTCTGAACACGCATTTCGGTATGTATCAATGCGTTAAAAATTTCATAGAGGAATGTGTGTAAGGTGCATGACTCCAGTGTCTTATTACTGCCGCTGTGGTGGTCGAGTGATCATAATGACGGACTCGCATCGTGGGGACTCGGGTTCGAGCCCCACCGTCACCACAGTGGTGGTCGGCTGAAGTTGGTTTTCTGTGGTTCCCAACTTCAAGGAGCAAATGCGAGCCGATCTCCCCGTTAAAAAGTCTCGCCACAGAGAGCAACAGTCCTACAAACAGTACAAATATTCAGTCATTACACTACACTCACTTCACTTCTGAGATATAGATGGCAGCACTAAAAAATCATACACAACACTAAATACGCACTCAGACTGTTAGGTACACATACTTACACTTCCGGCACAACTCACTAGGTAGTAAATTGCCCATGGCGATAGACCTGAGTTGTGCTCGGCTTCAAAAAAAAAAAAGTGTCTCATTACCTAGAGCTCTGTATACTTATACCAAGAGGACAGCGTAATGACACCCAGACATCACTCAAAGTTGTTTTAGCACATAGTTCCTTGGGAACTCGGATACCTCCTGAGAGTTATTGAAATATGAAAATGACATCACTGGGGGGCACGTTTTTATACATGAGCAGACGCAATCATGCACATCGCCAGTTGGGCTAATATAATAAAAATAGTCACGTATAAAATCAATGGTAATTAAATTAGCTATAAATGAATGAAATCAGCAATAAATAAAAGAAGGATCTTAAAAAATAAAAACTCTGTATACTTATACAAGACCGTCCATCCCTTTCAGAAAGAGCGCAAACTATCCCAAGATGGTCTTTCTGGGCAGTCAGCGGTCATGTCTGTCTGTCTGTCTATATTTATACCACTCCTACATGGTCCTTTTCATTTTCTCAGAAGAAATCATTGAACCTGGAAAAATGAAAGACATATACATTGGTCCTCATGATTTTTACCAATAAAATCACTCAAATGCTATGGGTGATGAAGTTTCGTGAAGAGATTTGAAATCAGCAGGAAAAGACGTGTAAAAAGTGTCCTTTCATTTTCATTCAATAAACAAAAAGTAAAATTTTGTTGGCCAGAGTGTTATAAGCTGAAAAATGTGTGATCATTAACTCGTCATGATGCTTGGAATAAACATGAATGTTACCCTAAAAGTTTAACTTTACTTTATTTTTAAATAAATATTATTTTTATTTATTTTAGACAAGACAAAATCATAAACATACAAGACAGAAAGACAAAAAGAAAACTGCAAAACAAACTATTTGACCCAAAGGGTTATAATCCTTCCATGGGTCATAAACAGTAACACGAATGGGACAATCTTCTCAGCAACCTTGAAAGTGTACAAAAACAACAATACTCAGTAATATTACACAATAATATTCAATATCAAAATTAACTTTTTATTTAGAATATTACTTAAATGTTACCCCTCTCTCTGAAATTACAGTGATTGGTTAATTATCAAATAAAATTATCTGTTCAATATTCGTTATTTCCAAATACGTAATTTATTATAGTTCTTTTAAACATTAAGTGAAAGCTGTTGTCTATTAATACCATTAAACTCACTGCATTACCTTGGAGCAAGAAAGCATAAATATTTTTTATAAATTGTTTTTCTTGGTAATGGTATATGATGTAGATTTTCTGTTCGCATAGTACTTTGTGTTATTGCTCTGTTGGGATATCAGTCAGGATTTTTATACATGAACAGCAATACCTTATATAAATAAAGTTGACGTACCTTAAAATGAATTAGTGATACATCACATTGTGAGAAATTATTGTTAATGTGTAGAATATCTCGTCGAAAAAAATCATACAAACGGCTTAAAGATAGAATAGAATTTTTGTATGTTCATCCCCAGACAGTTAATACATATAATATACGTAGGAATACCCATGCATAGAACACTCTTTTTTTTAATATGTGTGATCAGCAGGTATTCCCAAATCTTTACGATCTGTCCAGGGAATTTGTTAGTAGACATCCATGCCCGAACCGGGATTCGAACCCAGACCTGCACAGTCAGAAGCTAGCTCCCTAATCACTGGACTGCTCACTGGACAGTCACTTCTTCACTCACTTCTCTCAAACTGTTGTATGAAATAATAGATTTTAGTTTAAACATCAAACTCATAATTGCTCTTAGTTTATTGACAATTAAAGTAGTGTGATCTTTTCATTTCATGTTGGACGACATAACTAATCCAAGATATTTATAATTTATTACTCTTTCTATATAAACACAATTACAAATAGTATCAGGATGAAAATCATCACATTCATGAAATTTAATTTCAGTTATCTGTGTATTTAGATTCAGTAAATTAAAATGTATCCATTTGGTTTTACTTGCGTTAAGCTGTAGTCGAAGGCTCTTAATTCTTTAATTTATGGTGTAAATGTCTTTTTCTAAATTTTTTATCGAAATCTTCAGTTGTGTCAGCAATACAAAGTAAGACAGTATCATCTGCGAATGACACCAAATGACCAGAAATATTAACATGTATTTCATTTATATAAATTGAGAAAAGTATTGTTCCCACAAAACCAATCCCTGGGGTATATCTGTATTTATTATTTTAAAATCACTTACACTGTTATTAATTTTTACCGACTGTTTCTTATTTGTAATAAAAGAGCTAAACCAGTCAAGGGGAAGGCCTCTTATTCCAATATTTTTAAGTTTTTCTAATAAAATATCCCAATTTTATAGGGTACTAGCTATAATACCCAGCGTTGCCCGGGTTTTCTTCAATGAGGCTTTTTTGGATCATGTGATATCTCCCTCTTTCTTTGAGGGACATGCAAACCGTGTCTAAGTTCACCAATATGGCGACTTCCTGCACGACTCATGAAATAAACAAATCTAAATTTAAAGAAATGCAAAAATAAATATATATATTTCTCTTTTTTTAAAGGGTGCTTGGTATTTCGATTCCCCCCTTTGAACTTCAAGTTATCTATCTCTGCCTGTTTCTGCTTCAAAAAATGCTTAATTAAAGCTGTGGAATTTTTTCGATGCACTTTTTACGGGATCATAATTAATTTTAAAATATCCTAACAAACATGAATTTGTGCAGTTGAATATCAAAAGACAATACAGGGACGTTAATTTTCATGCTTGAGAAGATATAAATAAAAAGTTGAAATCAATGTTATTGCATGAATATCCAACTGGAAAAAGTAGGTCCGTCGAATTACTTCATATTTAATCTCCTGGATTTCGTATATCTCTAAGCGAACTCAATATTTCAAAAATCAAGGATTCTATGCAATTTTTAAAATTATTCATGTGACAGAAAACCCCACCAAATTTCCGCATTTCTACATCAAAATTGTCAATTTTAACACTGATTTCTATGAGTATCCCCCTTTTCCTGACCATCAAAGCGATGCTGATGATGATTACGTCATTCAAAAAACCTCATTTCTGGGAGTATTGAAAATGTGGCAAACCATTATAAAGGCATAAATATTATACATATACTGGCAGGATTAAAGAAGTGACAAACCATTGTAAAGGCATAAAAACGTCTGAAACTCATCGCTAGGGAACCACGGTAATCAAAGTAAACGTTCGGAAAGTGATTGTTGAGGCCCAAAAACCATTGTTGCTGGACAGTTTTCTGCCCATTAGGGGCATTTGCCCTGGTCTGACAAAATTTTAAAGTAGCCTATCGTTCAAGTCGGGTCCCATTTGGTATATATGCAAAATTTGGTGGTGATCGATCTAAAATTGTAGATTTGTATAGAGAACATACACACACACACACGCAGACAGACAGAAAATCAATTTTACACTGCTGGCCACCCAAATTGCAACACCAAGAAAGACAAGAGATATCGCAACAATATTTATTTTGTAGATAACATGTTGACCAAGCATCAAATGATTAAATTTATAGACTTCTGTGAAGTGTGGTTCCTGCCAAAATCAGTAGCCAGAGTAGCCGCCATTGTTGGAGATCACTGCATTTTTGTACCCGGCGTTGCCCGGGTACAAAAAATGGGAAAGGAAACATGCTACAAACTTGTATAACGACAAAAATGAAAGAAAAACATTTTGCAACTTGCATAATTACAAAAATTAATAAGGGAACATGTTTCGAACTTGCACAATTGCCAAAATGGTAGAGGAATGCGGATTTGTATAATTACAAAAATGCGGGAGATAAATCTGGATGATCGATATAGATTATACCCTGTAATCTAAATAATAAGGATTTTGGCCAAATGCGCCTAGCTATAATACCCGGCGCTGCCCGGGTTTTCTTTAATGAGTCTTTTTGGATCACGTGATATCTCCCTCTTTCTTTGAGGGGCATGCAAACCGTGTCCAAGTTCACAAATATGGCGACTTCCTACGCGACTCATGAAAGAAACAAATCTAGATTTAAAGAAACGTAAAAAAAAAATTAAATATATATATTTTTCTTTTTTTAAAGGGTGCTAGGTATTTCGATTCCCACCTTTGAACTTCAAATTATCTATCTCTGCCTGTTTCTGCTTCAAAAAATGCTTAACTAAAGCTGTGGAATTTTTTCGATGTACTTATTACGGGCCCATAATTAATTTTAAAGCAACCTAAAAAATATGAATTTATGCAGTTGAATATTAAAAGACAATACGAAGACATTAATTTTCATACTTGAGAAGATATAAATAAAAAGTTGAAATCAATGTTATTGCATGGATATCCAACTCGAAAGTAAGTCCGGCTATTTACTTCATATCTAATTTTCTGGGCTTCGTATATCTCTAAGCGAACTCAATATTTCAAAAATCGAGTATTGAATACAATTTTTAAAATTATTGATGTGACAGAAAACCCCACCAAATTTCCGCATTTCTACATTAAAATCAGCAATTTTAACACTGATTTCTATGGGACATCATCCTTTGCCTTAGGGGCCGTTCAAGTATTACGTAAGCAAATTTTTTGCCATTTTTGACCCCCTCTCCCCCCCACCTTGTCAGTAAAAGTCACCAAAATGCTGACCCCCCCCCCCCCATCAGCAAAATTTCGTCATCAGCTCTGCCCCTCTGAATCCTAACTCATATTTTCATAAAGGGTGGTTGATGACGTAAGCATTATCCAAACCCCCCCCCCCATCGATGATAACGTAATACTTGAACAGCCCCTTACCCTCAAAATGATGCTGATGATGGTGTCTATTCAAAAAGCTCTCATTACTGGGAGGATTGAATAAAGTGGCAAACGATTATAAAGGCATAAATATTATACATATACTGACAGCGTTGAAGAAATGACAAACCATTGTAAAGGTATAAAAACGTCTGAAACTCATCGCTAGGGAACCACGGTAATCAAAGTAAACGTTCGGAAAGTGATTGTTGAGGCCCAAAAACCATTGTTGCTGGACAGTTTTTTGCCCATTAGGGGCATTTGCCCTGGTCTGACAAAATTTTAAAGTAGCCCATCGTTCAAGTCGGGTCCCATTTGGTATATATGCAAAATTTGGCACACACACACACACACACCAATCAATTTTATATATATAGATACAGCTGCTACCTTTTTATGATTATTTATATGATTTGTTACATGAATTATATACAACCGATGGGCGGTGATGATAATCTTGATTCTATTATTTAGTGATTTAATTAAAGTATGAAGTTGTGTGAAATAAATTTCTCGAAGAACAAATGAATTATTATTAAAATTTTCAATATGAGTAAAATTGCTCTCTTGGTTGTTTATATCATCATTTTTCACCCGATCAATAAAATTGGTATTAAAAGAGTTAGCTAGTCGGTGTGGATTATCATAATTTGGTAAAGGGATATTTTTCTTATTATTTATAAAGTTATTTATGAATTTCCATTGTTCTCTTTTATTCCATCCCAAGATAGTGAATTTCTCCTTAAAATAGTCATCTTTACGTTTCTTTATTATTTTTTTAAATTAGCCTTGTAGCCTCGTAGGGTTGAAACTACTAAATTTATTTATGACATCACAACAACGTCTTCGTTTGAACTACTCTTGAACATGACTGCCACGAGAGCGAATCTCTGGCGTGCCACCTATATTCACGAATACAGCAGGTCTTGACCATCACAGCCTCATATTGTTTATATTCAATTTTATAGTCGTATAAATGGTTTTTTGCAGTGTTTAATATACAATTTTTCTTTAATATTTGTCATTTTGATCAAGTCGTTTGTAATCCAGTCATTGTCTTGTTTCATTTTTGGATTTATAATATTTTTTTTTTTGCAAATTATATTCTGCATAAATTCAAAGAATTTAAAATTTCACTTTTTTATATATATTTTTTTGTCTAGATCAGTGTTTCTCAAAAGGGACAATAGAAGCTACAGGTATAACATGGGTTCTCTTGAAAGGATGGCAATGAGGGGGAAATTTCTGAAGGGGGTGATTGGAGCAAACAGTTTTGGAAACTGTTGCTCCATTGGTCTATATCAGTGGTTCTCAACCTTTTTTTTCCCATGGCCCCCTTTCAACCATTTCTCATTCCTGTGGCCCCCCTTGCAACCATGATTAATTTCCTACCTCCCCGTTTTACTGTTAAAAGACAATTATTCAAATATTGTTTGAAGTATAACTATATGTTTGAATTTAATTAATTTTTAATTTATGAAAATAACGAAAAAGCAAAATAAACATAATACAAACTCAGTAATAGAAAATACATAATAAATTGTTTTCAATCAATGTAAACTTTGCACTTGAAGACAGCATAATGTCATCAGGTTACTGTACGGGATGAAGTTTGATTTATTTGCAAATTAGTTTTTCTTTGGTAAATTTGAGTTATATCACCAAGTATCTATCGGGAATAACCAGAACAAAGAAATAGCAGGCCAAAGAACTCATATGTACACAGATGGCTCGAAAACTAGCTCTGGAACAGCATCAGCATATGTAGTAGCGAAAGATCATAAGATCATCGAGTGCTGGAGTAGTAAGCTAGAAAACGACAATAATATCTTTCAAGCTGAATTACTAGCGTTATACATGGCAACCATAAAAGCTCAAGAATTCCAACAAGCATCTATAATCTATAGCGATAGCCTTTCAAGTATATATGCAATACAGAACCCGATGACCATCCATACTATGGCTAGGGAAATTCGGCAGGTCCTCCACAAGAACCCACAAATTCGCATATCTTGGATCAAAGCGCACGTGGGTGAGTGGGGGAACGAAGAAGCAGACGCAATAGCCAAAGCAGCGACAATCAATGGCGCCCATTTAATTAAAATATTATTACCATCATCAACAGCGAAACAAAAGGCAAGAAAAGAAATACTCAATCTATGGCAAACCCGATGGAATGATGCCAAAACTGGAAGAAGTGTCCACAAAATAGTACCAAAAGTTTCATACCATGCAAAAAATTGGAGCAGAGAACTTGTATTTTTTACAACCAATCACGGACCTTTTCCAAATTACCTTCACCGCTTCAAAAAACGAGGAACAGATCATTGCCTTTGTGGTGAAATCGGCACTCCCATCCATTACTTGACAACATGTACATTAACTGCACATCTAAAGCACATGGCTGTGCCTGCTGCTGAAAATGCCACACTCTGGATCAGAGAGATTTTTAAAAACAAAAGTAGAATAAATAAAGTCAAGAAAATAATTAGATGGATAGAAGACAATGAAGACAAAGTGATCCCACGGACGCCTTATCAGCCTATAGCACAAGTACAAACTGCACCACCTCGCCGCTCACAAAGAAAAAAGAAACTGATCAACTACAAAGAAGACTGACTGATAGCACAAGACCAGTATAATGCCATGGAAATCGACCGATTTAAATTGAGGATGAAATCGATTATGAATTTTATCTGATTTCAATATGTGATTTAGGACTTTATATTCGAATTAAGATTTAATATGGAATATATAGGATTATATGCTTGATTTCCGATTGTATACGTAGATTTGTGATCTCGCAATTGATTTTACACTTAGATTATGATTTTATAGTTGTTATGATTGTAATGTATATTTTGTAATGTATGCTTTTTATGAATAAATTGCCAGAGGTATCCAGTCCGTGTGGACAATGAGCCGATATTGCCATATGGCGATGTGGCCTAGGTATCTTTCGGTTTGACGGTTTATTGATTATAATTTCGATACAATGAGATTTACATTCATCATGAAAATCTGATCATTTTTGTCGCACCACTGTCATTTTCTGCACACGAGGACTAATTAGACCTGGACGTACAATTTATTGCCGATTCCGAACGGCAGGCTTGTTTTTATATTCATGGAGAGGTTGATGCACTAACCCCTCGATGGGGTGACTCCCTGCGGTAGCAATTTTTTGCTGCGGTCAAGTCACCGTTTTTGTTGCACCCCTGTGTCAGGAAAGTTTTCCGACAAGGACGAACCGGGTATCAAACTCGCGACACCTCTAAACATCCTTTGGTACTTTAGGTGAGTATCTTATCGACCTGGGCTACTGCGCCCCAAATCTGATGTCTCGTTGGATGACAAGCTGTCTGCAAGTGGCTTTTTGGTTCATCATGTGGCCTCTGTCTCGCAGGCGAACGAAGCAACGTGCGAATTGGCTTACACAATATCTCACATAACAGACACTACTACATGTAATGTACAGGGTGCATTGGTAACAAGACGCATGGTATTTTACTGGCAAACTGTGTTCACCCTACAGGAATATTTTCAATTAGAAAAATTATCCAAATAGCGTGTAGTACTCAGATATGCCATTCATGTTGCGAGGGGTTGTATAGTTATTGAAATAAAAATTTTAACTTTTTATACGTACACCGTGTTATAAAAAACCCAATTACAAAGTTGCTGCCCTGTCTCTCCTGATGCCTACAAAATTGTTTTATCCACATTTAACATTGTTTTTAGGTTGGTTGTCTTCAAATAAATGTTACTGTCAATAAAGCGACACTGTATATATAAATACATCCATCTCCAAACCTTATAATTATTGATAACACAAGCTTATGACAAGGACTCTGATTTTTATGACCTAAAGAAGAAACGTAGTAGCTAAGAACTTATTAGCAACGATGTTTCATCTTTAGGTCATAAAAATGAGAGCCCTATTATGAGAAATTGGATGAACACACACAAAAAAAAATCATTGTGCTTGTTTTTGTGAAACTCTTAAAATTTTTGATACTTCAAGTGCTAAATTTAATCTTTCAACTACTTGGGTCCTTCTGCTCGGATTTGAAATATCCTGCTAGCCAATCAAATTTTTATATTAATGTCACTTAAATAGGGAAAAAAATATTCTATGCATTTTGTTGGAAATTAAATTTTTTTGATCACTTGTAATAAATTTCTTCATGGCCCCCCCTTATCAGCAGCCGTGGTTCCCCTTTTGCGATTTTTTCCTCCATAGCCCCCTGGAATATCCTGGGGCTTTCTTTTGGGCCATATGGTCCTCCCGGTTGAGAACCGCTGGTCTATCAGCGTTTCTCAACCTTTCTGAAAATAAAAATGAGTAAAATGTCTGAAATAAGTTAACGAACCACTCGTGTCCCATATTACAGGACATAACTGTAATTTTTTTTGTTCCGATTTTATTTATACATTTGTTTCTTTTTTTTCAACGATATGTGTTTGAATTTGTATTTCTGATTAAAGTCATAATACACACACACACAGCGTTTTCATAATATAAATTATGGTAAGATGATAATTTCAAAAATTATAAATATTTGTCAGGTTTAAAGTTCTTTTCCGCAATCTTTCAGCAATTTTAATTACAGTCGGTGATTGTGCTTAGTTTTGGAAATCTTTTATGACAATTAGCATTGTTCCGTATTATACGGATTATTATTTAAGATCCCAGTTTACCATATTTTTCTCAATGAAATATGTTCATCAAATCATTTGAATATTTTTTTTGGTGAGGTACTGTACATTTTTATTGATGAGATTTGTAGATAACTGCAATTTGTAGCAGCCCTTTATTTCTACACTTTTCAGCAATTTTAGCAGTAATTAGCAAATTCTATTTAAAGCAGAAAATAGAAATTTTCCTAAAAATTTAGTGATATCCCATATTTAAGATCACAATTTCCTGCATTCTCTTTGATTGTGTATGGTGAATCTAAGTATGAAAGTATAATTTTATTTGAATCCATATGGGTACTACTGATATTAATTGGAACAAGTGAATATTTTATCAAGTCTGACTGTGGACCACCGGTTTAGAAATGCTGGTCTAGATTATTAGCCCAAAATTCCATGGGAAGAAAGTGCTGTTGAATTTTTATTCTCAAAAGTTAACATCACTCAGCTCTATTGAAAATTCAAGTTGTAGAACAAGAACTTTTATTATGAAAAAAATCTGTGGTGTTTGGTCAGAACTTGATAACTCCAAAATCACATTTTTGAGATATAAGCATTTTCATTGTCATTTAAAAATCAAAAATACACACATATGCAAATGAGAATATCATACATCAGCATTTTTAGCCATACACACGTATTTGTGTATTTATCTCACTTCTAATTTGGTATAATTAGCAAGACTTACTTTTAGATCAAAAATCCATTTTTTGGAGACATGTTCTGACCAAATCACCGAAGCCACCGAAATATCAATTATATCACACAAGAAATTGGAAATAGGAGTGCTCAAACTTTGGAGTTTGACAATAATCAAATAGATGGTCTTCATATTCGATTCATTGAATGTTTTTATGTTCATTTAGGCACGTAGAAATTTCATCAAGAGTATGGCAGCTTACAGTGTTGTTGGCTTCCTCCTTCAAATAAAAGATAGGCATAATGGAAATATCATGTTGGACGTTCATGGAAACATAATTCATATAGGTAAAGTTTAATATTCATGGTGTGAGAAATATAGCAATTTTTTATGTAACCATGTTGGGTCAAAAGTTTTTTGTATTTTTGCTGCATATATTCAACAACCAATATTTCAGATATGCATGATTGAGTTCCTGCATAATTAAACTCATTCAGTAGAACATTTCTTAGGCTTTATTCATATTTATCGATTTGAATGATTTCATGGCCACAACAATTCATGCTATTTTTTTTTTCTCTGGAAAACTGGTGAAAGTTGCATTATCGGCTAAATTTGATCCTTCTCAAAGCACTGAAAATAAAAAAAAACCTCTGCCACTCAGTGTTGTGAACAGGTACTGTCAAGAAGTGATGCCATCTCAGTAGCAACATTGAGTTGCGCTATCCCTGCGCTATCCATTTTGGGCATAGAATTTTAACAGGAGATAAAAAATAGATCTAGAGAAGGTGAAAACAGTGTGGCTACATTCCAACCGAGGCCAAATATTTCATGATTTATTATATCATTTTGCCAAGTATTAAAAGGATACAGTGATGTTGTTTCAGCTAGATGAGAGAGAGAGACTGTTAAATGTTCATTGCATGTGTTGAAGAGTTAGTTAAATTACTCATAATAGTGAATCTAACATATCATATAGTAATATATTTTCCAGTTCAAAAACTCAGATTATTTGTTCCCATTTATTTACATCTGAATTTCTTATTATTATTTGCATAAATAACATATTTTATTGTTTGCATTAAATAACAGATTTTGGGTTCATGTTTGAGAGCTCTCCTGGTGGAAATCTTGGGTTTGAGCCAGATATCAAGCTCACGGATGAAATGGTTATGATCATGGGCGGTAAAATGGAAGCTCCACCATTCCGATGGTTTATGAAACTTTGTGCTCAAGCGTATTTGGCTGTGAGGTAGGATTTTATTATCATATTATTTTCTCTTTCATTACTTGCTGTATATTTTGTTCATACTTGCATATTGTTTTACTTATGCAGAAAAGCACCATGCTATTTATGTTTCGAATGGATTTGATTTTTTTTTCTTTCTTCATTATTAAATTCTGTCAATTTTTTTAACCTCCCCATTCAGACCCTATCAAGATGCTATAGTTTCTCTGGTCACCCTCATGCTTGATACAGGATTGCCATGTTTCAGAGGCCAGACAGTGAAATTACTGAAAACTCGTTTCTCTCCAGCAGCGAGTGAAAAAGAAGCTGCGGCTTACATGTTAAAAATTATAAGAGACTCATTCTTAAATTTCCGTACTCGTACCTATGACATGATTCAGTATTATCAAAATCAAATCCCATATTGAGTTTATTTTATCAAAAGCAAATTCTATGTGTATATATTGTCTGTTGATTTTATATATATATATATATACACACACACATATTCATACATGGCCTAATTAGTCACACAATGTAAAATTATGTTTTGTTAGGAGCTTTATCGATGTTTGACTATACAATTATTATCACAGCATAAAAATATATTTGAGTGATGGCATTTTCAAGAATTTCTGCAAACTACCTTATTAAAGGTGTATTAGTTTGTGTAAGGCTATGAGTCAAATTGAGAAGGGGAATTCAATGACATTGTGTGTTCTAGTCTACACAGAACTTGTTTGGTGTTGTTTTGATACATTCCATTGAATTTTTTTTTACACATCACAGCCATTATAGTGAGTAATGTACTTATTACAATATGAATGTGATTTTGTTGTACATCCATGAAATACTGTCTTGAGGAAAACCACAATGTTCATCTGAAAAAAAAAAAATTTAAATATTTACACATGTATATGAATAATATGATGAGCATTTAGCCGTGTGTGTTATTGTACCAAGAACATTATGTTTCTATTTATGTACAGTTCAAAAGTTTATTATATCGACACCTGTTGGAAATCAAGGTGAAAATTCATTTTTTTCTTTTGTCACATGCAGGTTTATCCACATTTTTTAGTGTAATATCTCTTTCTAATATTCTTTTTACCCCCTGTGAAGCTCAAATTTTCAAGATACTTATACAGGGATTTCTCATGTTCTTTTGAATATTGGAGAAAGCAAGGTTTCAGAAGGATCACAAAATACAGTGATACCTCTGCTAATAAAGACGATTCATTCCACAATCACATTCATTAGCCGAAACATGATTTCCCATATGTTTCTATGAAAAATCGCTTGATTCTTTCCAGCTTCTGCCCAACATGTGAAGATAACTTTTTTAAAACACCAAGGAATATATGCTATAAAAAAGACAAAAACTGATTGAAGGCTAAAATGAACAGCTTCAAAATTGGATAAATGAGAATCTATAGGGAGATGAGAGATGAAGATTTTTTTATTTTTCAGTACGTATACCATAGGTGTTCCCATCCATTTTGTGATTTGATCAGCTTATGTCTGATAAGATAATCTCATAGAATGTCCAGACAGTTCAGCTTGATGCTAAGAATCTTGCACTGAGAATTCATTCTCTGAAAATGTAGGCTCCTTTTTTTTCAATGCATTTTCTATCTACTTTTCGAGTCTTTCATTTTATATGAAATGGTTCCAAGAATTCCAAAAAGAGGAGGCACATCTTAAAGATTGCTCTAGTGACAAATTCTGATGGTGATTGGCGTGAATTCAACAACATGGCTATTTTATGTTAGTGTGTGCATTCATATCAATGAAAATGTTTAGCAGAACCCATATTTGTTAGCTGTGATAGAAAAATCATGAAAAAAATCATTAGCTGAAAAATTTGTAAGCTGAGGTATCACTGTACATTCAAAATACCAATATCAGTTAATATTAAGTGCTGAATAAAATAAAATAATGTAAGTAAACGTGCATTTTACCTAGAAATTTAATAACAAGTATTAACTGGTTTCTTATTTGTCTAATTTAATTATTATAATCTCATGCAAAATATAAATACTATTCTACATGTTTAGAGGTTGGAAATAATATGCTGTTGTGCTTTTATATTAGACCATGTTTTGCGGTGTAATTCTTTAATTTTTTGCTATGCTTTCCAGTTTTACACACATTATAATCAAGGATTGCAAAAATACTTCACATCATACATATTCACATCTAATCTGCATGAACAAATATGATTAATACACAAGATTTATGGTAGCGAAAAGCAAGCATAAATCTCAAATTAATTGAATGTAGTTCCGTGGCAGAAACTATTGATTATTTTTTTATAAAATTGTACTATGGTCGTTTTGTTTAATTCTTGCAGCTGTCTAGGTTTTTTTCTATGCATGGCACATAGCTAAGTCCCTTGCCATAAATTACTGGCAAATTATTGATCCTGGAGACATACTTCCAGTTACAAAAAGTATTCAAATAGCGTATAGACCTTAGATACATCATTCATATTGTAAGGGTTGTATAAATATTGAAATAAAAATTAACTTAAATGGTTGTCACAGCCAAAAAACTTCTAAATTCAAATCTGTGATCCTTCTAATTCATACGATACAGACATACCAGGGTGTGACAAATTTGGTGCCGGCAAGTGTGATTTTTTTTAAATTTTTTTCCTCAAGTATATGGTCCTAAATGTTTATTCAACTTTTCTAAGGACTCAATGACCAATTTCTGTGTTTAAAGATGCAATGTCATGAAATCAATTTTGAGTCATCTAGAAAATTACACACAAAAAATTCCAGATGCCAATACTGTTGTAGTTGCCATAGGAACAGACATGGATGTTTATTCGATGGCCCATTGATCCTACTAATTACTGGTGCTGTTCTGGTAAATAAAGTGTCTTAGATCCTTACAGGGACAAAAACATAACATAGATCTGTATTTGGGTGCACACTTTTGATCTCAGTAGAAGCCATATTAATTTGTGCGGGTAAGAAATGAGAGTTCCTGTTTATTTTTCTATTACTTTCTTTAGAAAGGTCACAGAAATATTGTGACCTATTGAGCATTAACCTTTGTGAATTTATTGTACAATAGCTTTTGTTCAGACTTTTGAAGGTATACCAGTACCATAAGTTTAAATGTTCATACTTCCATGTTAATTGAATGTAAAATTTTTTCAAATATCATGTTATCACACGAAAGTAATTAAAACAATATTTGTTGTTGGCATCAATGTGTTATCTTTAATCATAACTTGGAAAAAACCCATTTAATAAAACCCAACAAATTATACTGAGAAATTGAATTTTCTGGATGTTATGCCAAAACTGATATTTGGAAAAGAAAGTGATTTGTCTCCTCCGGGAAATAAACCTGGGTCCCCTTGCATACCTGGTAAGTGCACTAACCAATACACCAGAGACACTTTTAAATTCCTCATAACGCATTAGTAGCATGAAGTGCTGAGTGGAGTCATTGCATCCTCCCTTAACTACATGAATGAATGAACGCTAGGGGCTCTGCCACTGGACTTATCCCGTTGCCGAGATCTCTTCCAGCCCAGCTTTGTGACAGAGTCTGGAACAAAGTGAGTGCACCTAACAGTCCGAGTGTGTAGCTAGTGTTGTGCTTGATATTTCAGTGCTGCCATCTGTACTTCAAATTGTGAGTGAAGTGTAATGATTGAATATTAGTTACGTTGTAGGCCTGTTGCTCTCTGTGGCGAGACTTTTTAACGGGGAGATCGGCTCACATTCGCGCCTTGAAGTTGGAAACCACAGAAAACCAACTTCAGCCGACCACCGGTGGGGTTGGAACCCGGATCCTTGCGATGCGAGTCCGTCACTATGACCACTCGACCACCACAGCGGCTCCCTTAACTACAGCAATTTTCGCTCCAGTTGGCATTTTGTATGAAGAGATGGTATTTTTTCGGCCTGAAATATACTGAGAAATTGAATTTTCTGGATGTTATGCTGAAACTGATATTTAGAAAGAAAAGTCACTTTTCTTTCCAAATATCAGTTTTGGCATAACATCCAGAAAATTCAATTTCTCAGTATATTTCACACTGAAAAAATACCATATCTTTATTTTTACAAATTGTTTTACACTTTTCTTTAAAGATTTGCAAACGTAAAATTTCATTCGTCTTTTATTGTAAATACATTACAAAAAAAAAAAAAAAGAGCACCAATGAAATTAAAATATTTTCTCGCTAAGGAACAATCACTTTTTATCGGTTACCAACAAAACTCTAAATGACAAAGCTTTCCTTTATGTTGCCAAAGTAAATTACACAAAACAATATCACATAATATGTGTATGAATTTCGAACTTATTAGACTTTTAGTTCGAAAAAAAAACCAGGCAATACACATCAAACCTATGTATAATATATGTAATTTCATTAAAAATGAGAAGTGCAATTCAAACATAATAATTATTGATAAATCTGACGATTTTCATTCCGACAAGGAATCACAGATGGAAAACTATTACAACTTCAGCTCTATATTTATAATTAATACTGTAGATCTTTAATGCCTGCACGATATTTTGAAGTTTATTATAGGGGGGGGGGACTTATGAAGCATCATCAATTTTTAATGTAGCTTGTGTAAAAGGTTGAAGATACTTGCTGAAGAGAGAATATCAAAAGGGAAATCATCTCAAAAATTATGGGTCAGTACAAGCGATTTCCAAGACGACACATACAAGGGGAGAATTTAAATATTTTTGTAAAAGTAGATTTGATTTCTCCTCCCTTTCCTGAATATACTTGTATCTAATGCAACGATAGCATGGAAGCACTTAAATAATCAATGACATTGGATATTTACAGAGTATGCCCAAATCTGTTGCGTACGTAACAAAACAATTAGTGCTACTGCAGAGCAATTTGGAATTTTAAAAGTAGAAAATGCTATAATGAGAGTTTTTGCTGCAGAACATTTCCAGTCAGACGAGAGCTCATTGCAGTACAATGCAAACCATTCTGCTTTGGGAATTGCATGAAGCCTTATTTTGTATAAAAATATGATTGTTTAATAATCAGTCCAATCAGTAATTTGAATACCATCTCAAGGAAATTGGTAGAATTATTTAATCAAAGATAAAAATTTTGTAACTATGCCAATGTGTTCATAATTTTTCATTATTGCTTATCAATAATTTTTACATTATCTTTATTATAATTTTTTTCATTTGTTTATCGACTTTTGAGTGCCGCAAATATTACACAATAGAAAAATAGTCTGAAGTGTTAAAACTTCAGTGTTCGACTGTCATCATGGCTTTTTCTTTTGTATATGCACTGCTGGCAATATATATATAAATTGTTTGAGGTTAAATTGGGCACATGGGCCTATAGCCCTAATTACAGGCTTATTCACATCATAAAGAATCCATAAAACCCTCCGGGACTATGAATTGTATTGCTGAGTGCAAAGCTTACATGGTTTTTATCTATTTCGTCAGAGGAGAAGGGGGGGGGGGTCATGTGATTAGTATACAGTTTCCAATAAAATTGTTTTCTCACTCAAACTTTTCACGTACAATTAATCCTCCAAAAATTAGTGATTTCTAACTGGCTAATGTATAATGACTGCTAATTCATAAGAAAAACTACCCTGACTTTAGCAATGGAGAAAAACAAAAATATTTAAACGAGTCATAAAAGCTCTGAAAATATAATTTAGATAAAACAATCTTCAAATGCCCCTCTTTTTTTTCCAGCTTCTCATCACAGAAAAAAATAATAAACACAATAGTATATCAGATCACATTTGAAACACTAATAACAAAATCCTGAATACATATGTATATAAATAAACTTATGCACAACATTTTGCAAAAATGATACATGGAAACTAAATCTTAAAATATGAGTTTAAAAGAAAGAAAGACATGTTAAAGTACAATACAAATTTTACCAACAATCAAATTAAGTAATTCAGATCTTTGGGTCACAAAAAATGACCAGATGAGGACTTCAAAAAAATATATATTCTAAAAAACAAGGTGTTTGCTTTATGTGGCAACACCATCTCTACATTCCCCACATCAACCACAAAATTTCAACTACAAAAGCAATTTTACTTTGCCTTTACAATTCCCAGGTTTCCATTTGTGATTAATGAGTGGGAAAAAAATCTGTATTCTCACTGATTGAAAATATTGATATGTGACCAACTTGCTTTAAAATAAAACTTTTATGATGAGAAAAAAAAGGTCTTTTACGATCAAACGGTCTTGGGTTGAATAATGGGCACTGCTGCATGATCACACGATCTTTTGAAAATGAAATAAAAACATTAAAGTGAAACACTTGGTGGAAAATTGTGGTCCATTTTTTTTCTCTGCACTAGTAACGGACACCCACAAAACTTCTCAAAATTACATCGCCCATCAATGAGCAGTGATGTTGAAAATATATGTATATAACAATTCATGTTAAAGACTGTTGTTTTGACCATGTTTTGATATGTTAAACAAATTTTTAAACTTATGGGTCTGCAGAATGTTACATGATATGGCAAAACAGTCAAACTTTTTAATTTCCAATGAATATTTTGCACTCCCAGAAATTCATATCACTTTTAGTTATCAAAAATTCAATCTATTGAACTTTGATTTGTACAAAATATATATTACACAGATGATTAAAATTGCTTCAAGATATGGAAAATTCACGTTGTAGAAATTTAAACATATCCTTTCTCTAGTTTTTTCTCGGTGGTTATAAAGATAGAATGCATTGGATAGCTAAAAGAGTACACCATCTGAGACATAGACATAAAGGTGAATTTCAATTCAAAATGTTTAATGCTCCAAAATGTTCCAAGTTTTCACTGCCCAATGAGTTTATGGAGCTGTGTTGATGGTCGAAACTATAAAATTTGATATTTTTTTCTTTTGAAACAAATTCTTGCTATAAAATGGTTTTAAGCTCTTGATCATGACTTGGGTGATACAAATCAACCCTTCTCTATACGTATTTACTGCCTTTTGTTTTTGTCCCTCAAAGAGCCTTTTATAGTAATTAAGTTTTTTTTATATGATCACGGAGGGCCTGAAAAATCTATTGGCAACATGTACAGGGTACACATGTAAATACAATACAGGGGGGGGGGGGGTAGTGACGGAGGCAATGGCCCCTCCCCTTCAGTAAAAAAAAAGTACTATCAACATAGGGCACTCCTCTTGATGTGCCTACATCCACTTATGCTGGGGAGTGTGTAAGTTTTGATCAGGCATGTATTTTTTCAACTACTTGCTTGTCACTGACTTATAAATGTTAATTTGGGCATGTAAAGTTTAGAGATTTGTCCAGCTCTGATGTGCACCTTTTTTCTAATTATTTATTCCCCATCAGCTCAAGGGTACAGGAAAATGAGATGCACATTTTTAATGCCTTTCATGAAAGTTTTCAATCACATCAAATTTTCATCACAATACATACCAATAAAAATATATTTAATAATTAAATTGTCATGTTTTCTGCAATCTGAATACAAATACCATATACAGGGTGTACATATCTAAAGTCCCCTTATTCTGAGCTGTAACAATTCATCAAAAAGTATGCACCTTTAGCAATGTCTTAATGGAAAGATGGAATTTTTTGAGAGAGAGCCCCCCTTCAAATCCCTAAACTGTCTGCACACTTTTTGGTTCCATGGTTTTTACTATACAGTGGAACTTCGGTTAACGAGCTTAATTCGTTCTTCCAACATGCTCGTTATCCGAAGCAAAATTCCCCATAGGAAATAATGGAAACTCAAATAATTTGTTCCACAATTATTCATTCATACAGAAATGACTAATAAAAACAACATTGAATAAGATAATGTTTACACGACGAGAGAGAGAGGACGACTATCGTTTAGGAAGATTTACAGACTTGCTGTTGTTTGCAGACTTATTCTTTTTGAGTGACTTTCAAAAAGAGCCTTATCCAATGGCATTTGCTTTTGCCTCCTTTTTAGGATTTCTGGGAAATTGCTGTGTTTGATGGACAGATTCATTGCTCGCACACTGCTACAGCTTTCTTTGGGGTGACTTTTCTACAGAGTATTGCACAGATTTCCACATTCTACACATCTCTCTAATCTCATTTTATGTGAGGGACTTCTCTTTCTCAGATAAGATACCATCCATAAGCTCTTGCTGGTGCGTGCAAAAGAGATCTATCACTTCATCTACTGTCAACCTCCTAGACATTTTTCACCACTATTTCTTCAATGTCATCCTCATGCACCTCCAATCCATGGTCTTTCCCAAGCACACAATCTCTTCTACAAGTAATGGATCAGGTTCGTGAGCTAGCCCCTCAAAGTCAAGTTTAATAATGCAAATCAGCCCACAGTTTTTGCCAAGAAGAATTAAAAAAAAAAAGTTCATGTACATGTGGCTACAATGCTACATCTAGTTTCGTATAGTAAATATTCACACTCGCAATGTGTTAATTTTCCGAGTGAGGCAAGCTTAATGGAGACTTTAGGGGATAATATTATCCCCAATTCCATAACACGTGTGTGCAAAAGCACAAACCCATCAACTCAGTTGTGGTAACATGAAAATAAATAAACAAAGCTCAAAATTTTTGCTCGTAATGCAAATCATCAATCGTTAACAGAGTCAAAAAATTTTCAAAATGTTTGCTCATTATGTGAATTTCTCGTTAACTAAACCTTCACTGTATTTGTAAAAGGTTGTTTCACCAAATACAGTGAAACCTGTCTAAGACACTGTATGAGACTAAAGTCTGTCTTAAACGGAATCAAAATTTAATCTGTTTGATGGTTAGTGCTTATATTTGCACCCTTATAAAACGGAAAACTGTCTAAAATGGAATATTATTTCAGTCTACTGATGTTAGTAAAGAAATGCAATGGTTCTGCTGGGAGATGTTTAGATACCCTGCTATGAAACTTGAGCAGTTTCGTTGCATGTCTGCAAAAAATTAGTGCATGCACTACAATTTGGATAGAAAGTACCCTCTAGAGGTAAATTTTAAAACTCATTTTGCTTGTTTTCTTCTACACCTTTTCATTAGAACATCTATATCTGATAGATATTTATGGCTGTGGACAGCTCAGAGATGGGGAAACTTTAATTATTTACACCCTGTATTCCAACAAGGCATAATATGTTTTTCAATAAAGCTCAACACTGGGTCAACTTATTCCCATGGTAGTACAGTAACAACATTTGGTAATCACAAATAGTAACTTATATACAAAAAATGAAATCGAAAATCCAATTAGACTGTACAAAATATATATATATTGCATATATCACACACAAACATTAACTCCCATAAACATTAACATAAATTTAGTCAAAGTCATTAATTAAAATCTAAAACAATAAATACTACAACCAATATTTAAATGCAACATTATGAATTTTGGAAGTTCTGCATTTCATCAAGAAGTGCAGAGGCTGCCTGCTCAAGATTCCAATTGACTGAATGCAAAGCCACTTGACACTGTGACACTGATGCTAACCCAAGTTTGTGCAGCTGCGTAACTTGCAAGTCTTTAATAGCTGCATGCAAGTTACCATTGTTTCTCTTATATGCAGAGTTGCATTCATTGAAAGTTGCACCCACTACTTGAGCTTGCATAGTGGACAGATCTTTGGAACTCAGTTCATGATTTCTAGCCGATTGCTCGGACATACCTGTAAACAATGGGCTCCTGGATATGCAGTCATTGATGGTGGACATGTTATTCACGATGAAAGGCTTCACTTCAACTGTGTTTGGCGGTAAATTAGGTACAGGAGGAGCGCTTCCAATGCCTCTATAGGTACCACTGATATCATGAGGAAATTTAAGCTGGTCTCCCGCAGGCCCAAAGGTTAACACATTAATTGGCTTTTGCTGTTGCACTGGTAAAAAAGAATTAGTTTTCATTCCGGCTTTCACATCATCGAACCTTGACGTATTTGAAAACATTTCTTTCTTCCCAAGAGACTTTTCTAGTTCCTTAATGATTTTGCTCCTGCTCTGCATTATGGGAGCACCAAAGTTGAGAGCTGGGCCCTTCGCTGGATTTTGGACATCTCCAGTAAAAATACTGTTTGTACCATTGAATATATTTGGATTACTTCCAAACATAGGTCCTAAACTTGTGGCCGGTTTTCCAGAGGCACACAAATTAGAACTACTGGCACGCACAACACTAACAGGTGGTGGTAATCTAGGAAATTTTTCTGTAGTAATACATTCAGTTTTTCCATCTGATTCACACACTGGGGAATAATAGTTACTGGAAGAACTACTCTTTTTTTCAGCAGGAACTGCAGAATAATACCTGAACGACATTTGGTCAGATTCTGTTGGTGGCACATTATAATACAGGTCCCTGTGAGATGTCGAATCAGCAACTGATGGGGATGAAGTGAAAAAGTCGTAATCTGCAGAGCCTTTGGTTTCTGCGCAGCAAAGACCAGAAAATGCACTAGAAAGATCTACGAGGGAAGTAGAAACACGAAGAGGGCTTTGGTTCACAGGTAAAAATGATTGTGATGAGCTTGTCTTTGGCGGATCTTCACTCAAATCTATTAAAACACCTTCTTTGGACTCTGCACAAGACTGAGACGAGTGTGACTTTTCACTTCGACGCATTCTATTGAACATGGCCTCCCCAGCAACTTCATTTTCAAATCTGTTGTATCCAAACTGCTTCGTTACACTTGTTTTAGTTCCACTTTCAGATGCTGGTCCTATAAAATGATTGCAATAATTTAAATATTGTGACAATTCAATTCAGTAAATTAACTTCAAAAATGTTATGCATTACAAAAAATGTAGGGCACGGTAGCTCGGATTTATAACATACTGTCCTACTGTATCAGAATCTTTCTTGACACAAAGGTACAACATGATTATAGAACGCATTAGTACTGTAAGAAGTGTCCCACCGAAGAACTAGGGTGCTCAGCAAGATATACTGGAAAAAGATATGCATGTTCATATTCTACAATAAACTTTAGCTCCCAGTCTAATTAGCCATTGTGTGCAGAAAATCTGTGGTGTGACAAAAATGAACAAATAATGCATATTTAAATTTTTTTGTGCTAAAGCGAAGTTATAATTTAATTGCACACGTTAAATTATGTATTAGATCTTTTTGGAAAAGTTTTTAATTAAAAAAAAACTAGTGATTGGGAGGAGATCAGGTGCAAACCTTGATTTTATGAACTCTGCTTCCTTGTTAAATCTTAAATACTTTGCTCTATTTTCCAGACAGCGTGATAAATGACTCATAAAAATGATAAATACTATAACAGAAGTAAGAACGATGATTGTTTGGGAACCTTTGGTATAACCAAAGTTGACATTCTAAGAGTCATTGTTGAAACTGAGAATAAAAACCAAAATTGCAAAGTTTCAGATGTTTTTCAACCTTTAGTAAAAGGATTGGCAACACTTCCATTTAAATTAGGTTTAGGGTTGGTATATATACAAAATTTGTTACTAATTAGCATTGGTGTCCAGTTATAGAAAATATTCACACAAGGGAGGAGTTCTTAGACCCAATATTTCAATAGGTATTATAGTAGCAGTGGAAACTTTTGATGGGGGGAAGAGAGATACAGCCCCAATGCAGATGCATACTAATCAGTCAAATTATTTTTAAGAATTTGGTAGATCAAATTCTCGGAATGAAAAAAATTGGCTATAAAATATGTAATTTTTCAGGAATCCTTTTTATATAGATATATAAATAAACCAACTTCGGTTTCGATCTCGTAACTTGAGAGTGGGACCAGAATTATCTTTCACTCCTAATATATCTGGAGGTTCCATGGGATTTCTCAAGTAGACCCTGTAAATTTAAAGAATAGTATTATAGTGATGAAAAATAAGTTGGAAAATGTACGCATCACTAAATCTACACGCCCTGCTTTCAAATTGATACAATGAAATAGCTTACTCATCAATGAAATCTGGCTGGCCCCAGGTCTTTCCAGTTATGTCACCATGACCAGTGTGAATAAAACTGTTGCGTAGAGGCTTGCTGATATCATCTGGAGTCAAATGCTTTTGTCTCTCTTCGATGCAACGTGGAAAAATACCTATTTCGAAAGTTCTCTGGTTTTGGCCCTTCCAACAAAAATGCTCCGACCTTTAAAATATTTTGTGACATTATCAACACTTACCCCAATTAGATAAAAAAATCATAATTCTAATTTTCCCTCTGAAGATCTAATATTCGTTTAAAAAAAACTGCAAATTAATATTAGTTTAACTCACTTTCCATCAATCACTTCTATGATATCTCCAACTTCTATTTTCAACTTTCCTGGTTCCTCGAGCCTCTGTGAACTTCTCAAACAGTAGGGATGAGCCTACAAGCAAAAAAAAAAAAAAAAATTTAGGAAATTATATCTCAATAATTTTGAAATGGCAGAAAAATTGATTTTTTCTATTTCCTTGAAAAACTGATAAAACTGGGATTAAATTCTCAAAAAAGTTAAATTAAAAGGCTAATGATAGGTATGCTCATCATGCAAAAACTATGCAACCAATTTTTCTGCATCTTGTTATTTCAATTATGTACCAATTAAAACTGTTAAAAAAAGGAGGAAAAATAGAAACAGTACTGATAAGACAGTTCAAGATCAATTTTAGTACTCACACTTTCCAAACTAAAATTTCTTAATGTCATGATTAAAGCCTGAAGATATTTAAATCCTAGACTATTACCAAAATAAACAGCCAAGAAATGGAAATGTTTATAAGCATTTTTAGTTTATGCATTATTTTTAGTTAACATTTTTGGAACAGGTAGGCTGTATCCGGAGTTGAAAAATCAAAAAATATTTAGAAGAATAATATTAGGAACCAATACTGATTTTCTAATAACCATTGCAACCTGGTTCCTGGGATTTATTTGTCCAGTACTGGTATAATCAAGTTATTATAATTAATTAATGATATTAATTGATATAATAATGATATTAATAAGACAACCATAAGTATTCTTTATGGGCATTGTATAACATTTTATCATGTGTATATATTGTTTATAATGTTTCTAATTACATTTCTAATTGGGTTGCTTTTGAAATATATGACATCCATATTTGTTATGGGCATCTTTTTTCAGCCACCTCGCTGGGCATTTTGCCTGTCGTGGTGTTGTATTTGTATAATAAACATTTAGTATTAAATAGTGATAACTTAGTGATGATTAGTAAAGACGGGAACCAGTTAAATCACTGGTAGAACAAAATGGACTTTTATCATTTGGTTTTTCCTAATTGATTTAGTGAAAGCCCAAAAGAACGTTTAGAAACTTTTTTCAGACTCACTAGTTTGATTCAGTAAAAGAATTTCAGGTTTTACAAGCAGAAACCTAAGATTTATCAATCTTCAGACTTTTACCATATGCATGATATTTATCGATAGCTCAATAATTTTTTTTCACCTATTGACATACTTTTTCTAAGAAGTTATGGAGATCTTGGAAAAATGGCCTATCAGATGGCTTCGGAGCCCAGCACTGAAGCAACAGTTGATAAATATCTGTCGGACAAGCATCTGGTTGTGCCAATCTTTCACCTTCAATATCAATCTTCTTCAGAATCTGAGAATAAAACATAGGCCAAAAACATAGTGCGGCATTACACAAAATAATTCAGGCATTATTAACACAGAAATATCTCATCCATATTTATTGAAAATCACAAAACCCACCAAAGCAAAATCAAACAAAAAGTAACATGGTTACAAGAGAAGATAACATTTCATTTTATTGCCACCACCACCCCTATAATCACTAACACTGTAATTTCCTGCATATAAACCACACCTGCAAATTTTGTGGCAGATATGGTGATGCTGTTCTTATGTTTCTAAAACTGCTCCAAAAAATCTGTTTTGGTGTTTTTCCTACACTAATCTCTCATGAGCATATTATCTGCATTAATCTGAGAAATACAGTACATAAAAATGTAATAAATCACTGTAATCAGTGCCATCTTAATGCATGGGGCCCACTCTGGCACAGTCCAGGGGGCCTCAAGAGAAGGCGGCCCTCACAAAAATAAGATCTGGTTGAGAAGAAATGTTCAACTCACTTCTTGGCCAGTGCATGCAGCCCAAGGTTCTTCCCCAAAGGTGAACATTTCCCATAATGTAACACCAAACATCCAAGTATCACTTGCATGAGAGAACTGCCTCAATTTCAAACTTTCTGGAGCACACCTAGATAAGTTTCATGCAAAACAACAAATGTGAAATCTAACTTTAAATATGCTATTAATGCATGATATTGTAATTTATTCACACAGCAAATTCCTATTTCGTGGGAAACAAAATTCTCATAAAGGTACAATTGCTATTACATATATCATGCATCACCCCACACATAATGCAAGCTACAACATATATAATTTTCAGAATTTTTTTTCCCCCCGTGCTCTTTAACACTAGAATCATGGCACTTTCGGTATACCTAGAACCGCAGACTAGGTCAAATTGACCCACACTGTGAAAAACAGTGTTTCATAGCAAAAACAGGAATTTATTTTCGATTCCTGGGGTTTTCACCCTACTCTTATTCAATGTTGTTCAATTGCATATTCATAATGGAAAATTATATTTTTTTATGAATATAAAATGAGCTTCGAAATCAGCTAAAAATGATGTAATTCAGTAAAAATAAGATTTAGTATACATTATTTACTCTATTCAGTCCAAAAACATTTTTCAGTTATCCCATAATATGTCAAAGATGTAAAATAAGTACGTCAAATTAAGTATGAGAAAGTCTATAATATGATACTGTCAAATAAGTATTGATTTCTTACTGATAAGTGGAATTTATGATGATTGAGCAATTTTTTTTTTTCACATTCTTGCACATTCATCGCATGTTGAAGTTATACAACCCATGCAAAAATTAACAGTTTTGTTTCCACATTTTTATGTTACCTGACATCAGACTCGTTTATTTTTATTTATTACTCTTATTATTATTATTTTGATCGCTCACGAACAGATACATGATCAAGAGCGCACGAACGTTTCCTTTTGTGCAAGGGTAACACGTATGATGAACGCAGCTCTTCAATAAGATTTTAGACGAACTGCTTTCGAAAAATAATTCTGGCCTTCTGTACTGCTCTACAAAATAAAGGAATTTTTTATAGTTAGATCCAGGATGTTGTAGAAAACGTCTATAATGTCATCTTCTCCGAATATTTCTGGGCATTTGATCGCTACAACAACGATCATACCACTTTTGAATTGTAGCTTGATATAGTTTCTGTGTGTGGGGAAGCTTTTTGGGACTACTATTGCCAATATCGACTGCCAGATGAAGCGTGCTGAATAATGAAAAGCTTATATCATTCTTTCCTTGATAAATTGTCATTGTGGCATCATTGTTGCATACAACTGTTGTTTCACTATCTTTATTGCGCCAGATAATATTTCTCTTCGATTTCGTCTCACCGTCTCTACTAAGCTCGTATTTTTTGGCTTTTAGCATTTGAGGCAGCTTCAGTGTAGTGAAAAAAGTGTCGGTTGAGGCATTTCTGCCCTTGCTCTCAAATGGCTTGATCAGTGTTGCATCACTATGTGCTCTGAAAGAGAGATTCGTTGGATGCTGATACTTCCCAAGATTTGGAAATCCATTCAAAACATATTTGATGCAAGCCAGAATTTTATTATTTTTCTGTGACATCGTTTGCATCCAGAATTTCAAGTACACGTTTTTTCTAGAGTTAAACTCTTACACTCCCGAAATCTTTATTGAGTCCCGTCAGAATTTCAGGTATTCGAGTTTACAAAAGAAAAAAAATATTTAGCTCTACTTGTGTGTGTGCCATTCCTCCATTGAAAAAAAAAAAATCTGCTCTGACAATGAATTGGCTTTGACCTTGAAAGACCCTTATTCTTCACTATCTTCATTTAGAAATACTTTTTAGAAAGGATAACCACTTCCAAGAAAATTCTATACCCTTTTTTCTTATAGAATAGTACGTTGGGTCAAAATGATCCAAACCGCAGTTCTAGGTATAAGTGCTTATAACTCAGAAACACAAAATGTGAAGATAATAAAATTTTCGTGAATTAATATTCATATCATGAAAAGTAACGAAATTTGTTTAGCATCTGCTAATAAGTTTTCAAGATAAATGAAAACAAAGTTTGATTTGGGTCAAATTGACCCACTCCGCGGTTCTAATACATTGAATGGCCCTAATAAGTACATTTCAGGCAGAATTTACTGTAGCTAGTTCCATCTAGAATGATTTTGCCATTGAACTTGTAATAGAAATGAACATAATTGAAACCTAAAGTCTAAAGCATCATTAACCATGCAATATTATAGTTACATTGTTAAGTCAAATTTTATTCCAGAAGTTATAAATACAATAATAAGATAAATTCTTCACAGTCCAAGTTTACCAAGGAAAAGGAACTTTCTTGTGTTCTGTCATGATGTAACAATCATCCTCAGTTTGCAATGCACGCATCAAGCCAAAATCTCCAATTTTGATCTTTGAGGGAAAAATATATGAAACAGTCACGATCAAACTCTTCATATTCGAAACAAAATATACAAACAGGTATATGGCAGAAAATCGAGAAAGTATATAAAAAATTTAAATCAGCATTTTTATTAGAGACACATGTCAAATATTCACTACCACATAGGTGAGGCCAAAAACATAGTGCAGCAGAGAGAATAACTACAAGTGAAGAAGAATAAATATAGTGTCAGACGTGGTTATCTGAAAAAATAATTTTTAAGAGTAATTTTACTATTCTCCAAAATTATAAGGAAAAATTTTATAAAAAGAGGGGAACTTTTTTAAAATGAAAAACAAAGAAATAACTATCAAAAAAATACCTTACATTTTAATGGAGTATTTTCATTCCTCAACGAAATACTGAGCAAAATTAAATTTTGATGTGTGAATGGCAAACACTGGCGTTGAGCAAAGAATGGCCCTGCTTATAGAACTTTGATTTAGTTTTAGAATTTTCTAAAAATGTAAGGTATCAGATTCACTTGTCACAAATAAGGTATTAAATTTTTCTATTTGAAGCCCGCAAAGCAGAATGTGCCGAAATCTGCGACGTATGTCGCAGAAAATTACAGCTACTGCAGAACAATTTGGAAGAATTTTAAGAAAAAAAACACTATTATATGTATGGGGATTTTTACCACTACTAAACCACACATGTACCTCATCCATATTCCTCTGCAGAACCTCTAACGAATTGGTACATGCGGGAATGTATGTGTACGTGCAGTGAAACCTGACGTGAAGTTTGTTTCTGTGTAATCCTTGTTATTATTGCATTCAATTTTGATGGAAGGCAAACTTTGACTTCACTCAATAATTTCATAATTAATGAAAGTTCAATTGAAAATGATTTTGAAAATATTAGCACATTCCCTACATCAAAAAATAAGTTGTTTTTTTAAACCACTAAAATTAGATTGATAGATAATGATGTAACATGTTTCACAGAAAATTCCATTCAATTGTGTGACATAAAATGAGTTTCATAAACAACTTGAATATACTTTTTTAGAAGAAGATAGCAGAACATTTCTTGCTGCCAAATCTCGATGAATAAAATGCTTAGATTCTAGATAGGCCATACCCGCAGAAATTTGAACAGCATAAGAAACAAGCAATGATATCGGTGTATGATGACATTCTTTCCGTAACTTATCTCTCAGTGAGCCAAGAGGAGCTAATTCAGTCACCTAGAAAATATCATTTGTATTAATGTCTAAATATCACGAATTGTTATATTAAAAATAAAAGTTTAAATAACAATCCCTCGTTACATCATGCACACATTAGCAGACAAAGGAATGCAACTAATGGCTTTAGCTACGTTTTTAGGTTAGTTAAATTATGAAAAGCACTTCTAATATAAAAAAAAAATGCATATAATATCAGCATCAAAATTATAACACGAGACTGCTGTAATATATTGAATGGAATTTTTAACAATTCTGCTGATAACATTTTCAATAAATATGGTGAACATGATTACATGAACTTAAAAAGAAAAATATTCAGCCATACAGCCTATAATGTTTTTAGCAGCCAGTAGGAAGAATCACATATGGTGCCCATACTGAAATGGTTTCAGGAAAAACACTGCTACAAGAAAAAAGGTAAAAAATATATTTCTGTGAATAGCAGGCTTGACAAACCCCAGGCCACAGATTGCCACGTCAACTAAACAATTGGTGATGGCACCACAAATATTTTCCATGAATAATTTCTAAATTAGAGTTGTAGGTGACACAAAAGTTTTGGAATTTATGTGAGCATGTTTATCAACATAAAAAGTGGTTTAATAAGTTCCAGAAAAGTAAGAAAAGAACTATTTTAGACAGTTTTTCTTGGGGGGGGGGGGGGGGAGATATGAATGGCTCTTAAAAATTTTACTGACACCTAAATTTTTCTTAAATTTGTCAAGATATAAAATGAATGCAAATATAATGAATTGTTAAATCCCTAGTTGCATTTGCACGTTTTGACATATACAGTCTAGGCTCGTTACAACGATCAACATAATTCTGTCGAAAACAGACATTATATCCGGTGGTCATTATATCAAAAGGAATACATACAGTATATTTGTCACATGAAAACATTTTAGACCTATCTCACCAGTTGTTGTAATAGAATGGTCGTTATAACAAATGCTGATTGCTTTACAGAGATTACACCAGAACTTATGTTCTAGTTACTCCCATAAATGAAAGAAAAGCTCTGGCCTTTAAGATGAAAAATCACAATGATGTGTGAACATTAAAAAATTCCAAGATTGTGATACCAACTACTGTCAATGCAAATATTCACAGTATTTTATTAGCCCTAGAATGATATCTGGCCTGTAGCAAGTATAAAAGATGGATTGTAATTCTGAATATAATGATGCATCCCACTGTTTTTCGAATCTGCTTTGTCTTTATGCACGGAATTTTTCCCTGACTTTCATCATATACAGTGAAACCTCTATTTTGGGGTCAGTGGCAGGACAAAACGATTAATCTGAAAAGACGGATGACAGCTAATCTCGGGTTTGAAATACATACTTTTATTATTCAACGGGAAATTATTATTTAGCGGTAAAAGAGGGATGACCGCATCTGAGGAGTGTTTATCAAGAGGGGTTCAGGAATTATAAAGAGCTCAAAAGTGATATATCAGAAAGGGATGCTTTGTGTTTAAAAACAAAGCCCAATGACATACACATTTTAGATTTCGAACTCACCATCATCATAGGAGAAGATAGAACAACCCCATAAAGACGGATGAGATTTGGATGATTCAATATATGCATAGAATTGACTTCTTTGACAAAATCCTCAAACACACCACGGCAAGATAAGACATCTTGTTTCAAAACCTTCACAGCAACAGATATCTATGAACACACAATTAATCCTATAGTTATACCACACATAAACACAGTTTATTTGAATCAATTGACCACACAATGAGTTTATTTAATTTCAGTTCAAATCAATAAGTTATTTTGACATTTGCTCAATGTCATCACAAAAAATTACAATAAAAAGTATTTGATTTTTAAGCATCGGGCGAAATATACTTACAATGGTCCCAGTAACTGTTGTCCATTCCCCTTTCTTAACAACACCAAATGAGCCATCGCCCAACTTGTTCAGCAATTTCAATTCATTTTTATCAATTAGACAAGTAAGGGAACCACTTGTGGGTGACAGAACAGGCGGATCCACAGGGGATGGCGTATTTTTGGGATTTTTCTCACTTTTTCTTGTCGGTAATATCTGAAAATCAGAGAAAAAATTAGTCTCGCATTAATTATATGTTTTTTTTTAATGCATATCATTTATTTACCATGTTTTCTTAACCTCAAATGCACCGAAATTCATTCACAAAATATGTAGTATAAGTTCCACAGCATTCATAGCTGGTGTTCAGTGTGATTTCACAACCTTTGAGAGAGAGAGAGAGAAACACAGAGTATAATACGTCCAAATTAAAAAGCTTCCTTACAGCAGTGGACGTCTAAAAACCTTTTTAATTACATTCATTCTCTGTCGAGGTGAAAATGAAGTTTAGTTACCTTCATGGGCGGCAAAGGATAACTAAACTATTTTTCAACTTGTCTGAAATCATGCTATGCAATGGTGTCATTAATTTAACCTTCCCAGCATATGGAGAAAACCCTGGCAGCAAAGGGTATTATAGCTAGCATTTTAAAAACAAGATAGTCATTATATAAAAGTTTCACTGTATCTACTAAAGTGTTCAAATCAAAGACACAGATGTACCTTATTCAATACTCCTTTTCTCCATGAAGGTAGACGACGCTTTTTGATGGCATCCAAGAGGCGCCTCGCTGCTGGCTTTCCCATGCCAATATTCTCCAAGTCACACGTCTCAACATAATCAAAATGTGAAAGCCTCGTGATCTGAAGATCATTCTTTATTTTGGTGAAGAACTGCTCGAGCTGCACTTCTTGTAGTAAATCCAGAAGCCACTGAGTGTCTTCACTTTCTGTTCCCATAACATAAGTAATGTCAAACTGCTGGGGAAAAAAAGACATCAGTTTTGAGATCAAAATTTGACGAACTGAAATTATATAGAAAATCTCAGTATAACAATTCTCTGTGAACTAAGAAAAAACATTGTTGTAAGGTAGCTGTTTAAAATTATACTACAGGGATACTTTAGCTAACAAATGCACCAGCTTACGGACATTTTCATTTATATGAATCAGGAGTGGCCAACCCGCAGTGCCATGGTATCAGGAGTGGCACGCAAATGCTTTAAAAAAAATAATAAAATTACATTTCTCAATCAAAGAAATTCTCTCTAATTTTTAAACAATCTTCTTATGAATGATGATATTGTATAGGCTGCCAAACCTATATTTAGTAGGGTAGGCACTCTTTAAATAATTACTATGTGATGACAGACTTTCTACTCAATGCGTCTCTCTTCGGTTTTTCACCTTTGGACATAGTTGCTGGATGTCCCATGTGTATGAGATTCAGGATTGTCAGCATTGAGGACATGAACTGTATTTTACAATTACATTGTATATCCATAAATTCTTGAGGGGGAACTACGTCCTCTCACAAAGTTTATTTAGAAGGGTGAGCCCAAGAACCGCGAGTCCTCAAGTTCTGGTGTCTATACCCAATATGGTGCAGGTAACATGAACTTCTGCCGATATACATACATACACACACAATCTGCATTATGATAATCAAATTCATGACTCAAAAATAAAAACAACACAAAACTCACAAATAGTGACAACTGAATATTTTTACGAAAATAAGAAGACAGCAGAACATTATTTCACAGGAATAGAGGGAATTCTCAATGTCCCCCATAAAGACTGGACTTTTAGTCTGCATGTCAAAATTTGTAGAGTGGCACGCGAGCATCCAGAACAATCTTGATCGTGGTACGGCTGGAACAAAAGTTGGCCACTTCTGATACAGATGCACGCACCACCATAAAACAGTAGTGTCATGAGCTGAACTTTTGTGCCAATCATCATAAGAATTTCCGTCACTCGAGTCTTCATTTTAGCCTTCAGTTAGTTTTTGTCTTTTTTACAGTGCTCTGAGGTGTTTCAAATCTTTAAATTTTGTGCAGCACCTGGAACAAATCAAATGATTTTCTATAGAAATCTATGGAAAATCAGGTTTAGGCTAATGACGATTTCCGTTAGGGAACACACGATTTCAGAACGAATTATTTTCATTAAGTGAGGAATCACTGTATTTGCCTTTTTCATTTGTGACGGAACAATTGAGGGTTTCTGAGCAAGAATTCCCACCCACCCATTCTCGGAATTATTTCTGTGATTTCCCATTCCTGAAATCCCAAGAAAAATTTCCAGGAAATCTGGAAAGTTACTGATGTGACACACTATAATACTGAAAATGAAATATAAAAGATTTAAAAAAAAATCAATGGGAATATTTGTTGAAAATTTACCTATAGAATAGCATTGCTAGAGAACAGGGTTTCACTGTAAATAAGTGATTTCTGGAATTCCCGAGAATTCTCAGGAAATAAGATTTCCTGTTCCCAATTCCTCCAAAATGTCAGGAATTTGAAAACGCTATAACAATTATAGTATAATTTCTTATTCCTTTGGCAATTTTCTTTCTGGCATGTTTGTGCTTCTCTTCCTGGTCTGGCATTTTATTTTGTGCCCTTTATTTTTTCTGTTCGCTATTATTTCCTTATGCTTATGGGTTTACTATTCCTTTTTTTACCATTGGTTATCATCTGAAGGTGACGTCACCCTCCCCCCAGAGTTCGCTGATGTAGACCGCCACATTTGAATAAAAGCCATTAGTATTTTAGAGCTTTTTTTGTTTGTTTCATTTATACATGTACTGTATACATATATATCATTTTCTCAGCATGCTACATTATTTTTCCTGTTGGAATATGCCATTTTGGATTTATTTTATCAGGTCATACGTTTCATATTTTCATTTCAGTTAATTTTTTTACATACTAGTCGTTAAAATCCTGCAACCGTGTTTTTATTGAAGATTGTTTTCGACCAAATCCAGAGAGCTTTTTTTGCCCTGCGTGTTGCAATAAAAAAAAAAAGAAAAAAAAAGAGTCTGGTTTTTATTATTTTGAATTCTATAATCTTTATCTCCTGTTCAGTCTGAGAATGTTATTGTTTTCGTCGTTTTTTATCCTCATTTTTTCATTTTTGACAGCCATAGACTGAGAGATAAGTTGTGATTTTTTTTTGGTAAGAAAGACTTCAGAAAGCATGACACCATTTCACTCTTGCTGACTTCTTGTCATGCTTTCAAAACATTTTTCTCACCAACAGAAAAATCACCAAAAGGTATTATACTATAGCTGTTCCAAAGACACTCTGCGGACAAAAAAAAACTCGTTTTAAAAGGATCAGGGCCATAACGGGGGAGGGCAGGTCTGATGACCTGGGCACTGGACCTGAGGGAGGGCAATTTTATCCTTTAACTTGTCCTTCAACATTACAAGGTGGCACCAAAAATGTCTGCCCAAGGACCTAGTTGCTGCACTAAGAGGATTTATCATTGTATCGAGAGAACGATTCAAAATTACGCTTGAAAAAATATTGCTACAGGGGGATTTTTCATTATATCAACTATTCTTGCAGCGAGGTTTCACTGTATCTGATAAGGGAATCGCCCAGGATTTTTCTCACAACTGAAAACCGTGATCAAGAATGTTTTCATCATAATAGTTCATTCGATCATTTTTCCCCCATTTACGAGTAAAATATTTTCAATTTTAACAAATATTCTCTCTTACCAGATCAACAACTGAAAAAAAAAGGCACTAAAAATAATTTCTTAGCTTTTACTCATTAAGTGACAGCAAGGAGGGATATTCCGATTTGTAAAGGAAGTAGGCCCGCGTAATAAATCACATTTGTCTAGTTCAAGTAGGTCATAAACCAGCTGCTGACCTTCGGGGGAAACACCTTCTTTGTCAGTTGCTGTTGTTGTGATGCAAAAAAAAAAATCTACCTGTACATAAAATATTTCAACACCCACCCTTCAGAGAAATTTATTCCGCCTCCCGCCCGACGAATAAATCGCCAAAGCGGGAGGCGTATCACCATATTTCGTGCTTTATTCTGATTCATGATCACTCACCTTTTATTTCCGGATTTGTTTTTAAATACCTATTCTCTCCCCTACACAGTGATGATCATTGTGTTATAACATACATGGTCGTTCAACGACAACACGCCAGCGATCTTAACAACAGGAAAGCACATAATAATAACAACAACAGTTATAACATCTCAGAACAATAAAAAAATAATAATTTTTGTTTTTATTTCCTAATGAAGTACAAGTCAAGCATGGAAAAGAGACAAGGTGATACTTACGATTTTCTTACACTTCTTTGAGAGGAAATGCGTAAAGGATATGACATCAATCGTATTTTCAGATTGGACATTTTGATTTAAATTTATACTTTTATTATCTAGACTGTACACACACACAACTGATATAATATTTCATCATTTTTTTTATAAAATTTTCTGTTCATTTCAAATCAATTGTCTAATTTTTTCTCGTTAAATAATAATGATTAAAATTATCAAAAAATGAAAAATAATATTTCAATGATTTTTCCAACATTGAATTATCCTTAGAGGAGAAATACAAATTTTATGAGGAGAAATAAAGTATTTCTCCTCGATGGAATTATCCCAAAATTTTTCTGTTTTATTGAAAAAATGTTTTCAACTTCAAAGGCGATTAGACCAATGTCCTATGAAGTGTCTGTTTTGAAGCAAACATCCAGACTCACCACATGTGGCGGTAAATTTCTTGCAGGCTCTGTTTATCTTGGTAAATAACTAGTGGTCTAGGGCGTGAAAATTTCGGTAAATACCGTGTTTACTTCTCAAGTTTGAAATACTTATGTTTCAATTTTATTGAAACTAACTAATAAAAAAAAATAACATTTCTAGATTTCTATTCATTACTGTTGTGTCATTTATTTTTAATTGTTGTTTTGTGAGTTTTTCTTGTTGTATTATTGTTGTCATTATTAAATAGGCATTGTCAATGGAGGCGTTTTTGAAGAATTTCCAGCCTAGTTCTTCCGGGATCAAGGCAGAAAAATCGAAACCCGAAACTCATAAGAAAAGATCTATACCTACACCATGGGTCGAAAAATAGTATGCACTTGGAATTTGTTTTTATATAAATCTTAGTGATATCGATTCCGTTTAAAATGTGGAATGACTGTGCGACAATTGAGAATTATTTTCGTTGAAAAGGGGACACAATTTATGGTTAATTTCCAAAATATGGATTACCGCTGTTCAGCTTCGAGCTTCTTTTCCTACAGCCTGGTTTAAGAACAGGTGATATAACCAGGATTATACTGCACCTGTTCCCTGGTTTACTTAGGAGCAGGTTTTCTATGCCATGAGCTACGTGTATCACATGTGCACGTGATTTACCACAGTATGCTGTATAATGGGCATTTACCCAATATGAAACATGGAACTGATAAACAGGGTAGTGCATCTAGTACCATCTATTCCACTCATTTCGCAAATTGTGGCTTCGGCATTTCCAAAATCTTTAAAATGCACTATATTTGGAATTCACCTAATTTATGTCAAATTATGATTCTAATGTATGAACCCAATGGCTTTAATTTTTGTTATTTTAATGATGTTTTAGGTTAGTTTTCTCACTAGCTTGGCCAATGTGGTAACTTTTTTACACGTCAAGCAAGCACAGATTTTATGTTGGTTAATTAATTGACACAAGAGCTACACCAAAACTGTTGTTTTGCTATAAAGAGCCAAATCCCTGCGCATGGTTTTCTGATTCCGAGAGCTGTTGCAGATCCAGAGGGGTGCAGTTGTCCCTCCCAAGGGCCGAATAGTATGGAAAAATTTGCCCTGGCCTGTAAAATGTGGGTCATTTGAACAAACCTACTCACTCCTCCCGACACATTGTCCTGAATCTATGCCTGTCTGACAGCCGATATCAGTCAGAGGGTGAAATAATATTACATATATGTTGTCTGGAAAAGGAGTGCTGAAATTCTTGGTTTGGCTTTCAGCATGCATGTGTATGTTTTGAAAAAAGTGAAATAATTATTTTTGTCATTTCAGTATTGCATGCTTTAGCAGTGACAGATGCTTTAGAAGAATTTTTAATGGACTTTAATTTGTGAAGGAAATTTGTTTAGATTTATTTGTTCTAACCTTTTTTGGGAAAACGTCCAGCCTTTTGGGGAGAAGTTTCCCTCTTATATTGCAGATATAGTCCATTTTTACGCCTGCTCCATTTTTAAAATTTCTGCCCCAAAAATGAAAGTTTGCTGCGCCAAAATAGATGAGTGACACTTGAATCCCTGGTCAATTAGGAACGGCCAACAGAGAAACACACACAAATAATATAATCTATTACATGAATCAATTGAATAAGCAATAATCAATTGAAATATACAGGAAATGTGGAAGACTACATGCTAAAAATTGAATTGAAGATAAAGGGTTGTTAATTTTGGTGCAATTGTTAGCGAGAATTACAATCACAAGTACGTGCTTATAAAAAATTAACCTTGTTTTTTTCACAAAAAAATATACCTTTTTTCAATCGATGCTGCGGTAGATATGGAAAAATATCAGGACCATGTGGCCATCTTAAGAGCACTATAGTCCTTGTAGTAAATAGATGTCCTGGGGTCCCTATTTATCCGAAAGTAGACATGGTAGCCCAGGCATATAAGACACTTGTACCAAAGGATGTTGATTAGAGGTGAGTGTGTGTGCGTTTCTCGCTAACAATTAGTTCTTGTGCGATTTATTTTGATAGTGAAAATTATGTTAACTCATGAAAATTATAGTGATCCTAAATTGCATTATCACAAGGCCCTTGTGAAGACAAAATTTTTCAAATTTTCAATACTTTATGTGTCTCCCCTATTTATGCTCTTTGGCTCACCTGTAAAGACACCACTGGTTTGTTTGCTAAGCACAGAAATTTGCTTGATTGGAGTATTTTCAAGTATTTCACCTGTTGAATGTGTCTGTAGAAAATAGGCAGACCTTCACTATGATATTTTAATGTAAAAATTTAGGCATGTGCTACTTTCAAATATGGAAAACAGGTGGCAGAGTGAGTAACCCACGCATATAAATCTGACATCATAAATACATTATGGCCATACATTCTGGCTTTCATCAATTTGTTAGAAATTCCTCACTTTAATTTTTATCAGATGCATGCACGATTAAGTGGTAACAGAATTTTCGAAGAGGTTTCTCTCATCTGTATTTTTCTTTGTGGGGGGGGGGGGGAGAGAGAGAATGGAGTTGTTTGATTCTTGCAACAGGTTCATCAATTCATCCAGAATAGATTTTTTGAATATAGGACAGGTTATATGCAAAGTTTGTAAAAATAATCATTTCTTTTTCTAATTTTGTAAAAAAACAAAATTGTAGGTTCCCTGCACACCACCCCTTACTATTAAATAGAATAGATCTATGCTTTTTGTATGTGTTATGTGTGAATGATCTAAGTACCTAAACATAAGAGTATTATTGCTTTAATTATTTGTTGAATCTATTTTTTTAATTGTTTCCATTAGCCGCCCGAAAAGTGTGGATGAAGTTGTCCAGCAGGATGAAGTTGTTGCTGTTTTGAAAAAATGTCTTCTTGGTGCTGATGTAAGTAATTAATTCTCTAGCAATAGTTGCCGCTTGTGCATGTACACACTAAAGACCTAGCATATGTTAAAGTAATTTTATAAGTAGAAACTGGTCACTTATAATGCAAATTAGGAGGAATTAAAGGTGTAGGGTTAGTCAAGCTAATATACTTGCCCGGTATTCTCAGATCCAATTAGGTTCATGGGTAGTAAAAAGAACAAGACAATTCTCAAGTCAAAACATTTATTTAACAACATTTAACATTAACTGCTGTAAGTTAATTAACAGTTAACATTTAACTATTCAAATACAGTTAACATTGATAAATTCAGTTAATTTGTTTCATAATTTAAACTGACTCAAATTCCATATTTAGCTCAGAGTACATTAGTGAACAAACTCATAAAAAAACAGGAGAGATCTCGCCCACTATTGTCAAAGACAGTTCGTGCATTTCCACACGACACTGCAGCATTCAAGTTGATTCCAATTTGATTGGATACTCAATCTTTTGGGATACTTAATCTCTTGGGGTATGACGAGACTTTCTGGTCACAACTAAAGATTCAGTTCAGCATCATATTAGATGACAGAGAACACACTTCACAAGACATCAGAGAATCCGTAGGACGGCAGGAAATAACATTTAAGATCATAACCAATGATCTTTCATCAAGATGATCCCTGAACCAGGGTTGGCAGGTCAAAAACCTCTGTCAAAAACCTCAAATACTGCTTTTCAACATATAAATTCCCATTGAAAATATGCACATTGATTGCATGTAATGCGATAAGTGACTATGCTGCAATACATAATGTGTGATTTTAAAATAATCTTCCCCCCCCCCCCCTCTACATAATTATTTTGGACAATTATATACATGTATATATACTTGTAAAATATAGAATTTGAGTAGAGCATAGCATAAAACTACGGAAGGATATGTATTCAAGATAGTTTCAACCTTCTAAAATTTCTTCAACTGTTTATTTATATATGAATACTAGGGGGCTCTGCAACCCCCCCCCCCTCCCCACTTCTCTCCCGGACATATCTTGTTTATTTCGTCCCACTTCATCAGCGTGCTATGGAAAAGGGGAAAGGGACGTGTGAAAGCACCAGCCTACTGAAGAAGCGAATTTTAATGAAAATAATAATAAAGCAACAAAAAACAAATGAGATTCATCAAGTATCCCCAGAAAACTTCCCCATGGGAGTCCCCAGATTCAATTTGCTGAATTTCAGTGGGGCCCCACACTGGATATATCTTGGGCTACCGATGTGTTGCAAATTTTACAATGTTAAACCACAAAAATCAATGAGATACATTCAGGGGCACCGAATTACAACCTGCCAGCATTTCCATGAAGCCCTGACCTGCAAGCTTGTCGGACACCCCCCTGTGAGAATTTTTCATTTTTATCAATTTTACAACGAATAAAATCCAGGGCCCCACATCCAGTAGCGGGGACACAATACGCAGATTTTTAGTGGGGCCCCAGACTGGCTATATCTCGGGTTTCGGCTGTGGCAAATTCTACAACAGAAAAGAATGAGATTCATCCAGGGCCCCCAAAATGAAACCTGTAAACATGGGGCCCCCCGACTTGGAAGCTTGTCTGTCATCCCCCGGTGCGAGTGCCATGAAAAATTTTCATTTGTATTCGTTTTAAGAACGAATAAAATCCAGGGCCCCCAAACAATTACCCGGGACACCAATTCGCATACTTTTGGTGGGGCCCCAGACTGGCTTTATCTCGGGGTTCCGCTGTTGCAAATTCTACAACAGAAAAGAATGAGATTCATCCAGGGCCCCCAAAATGAAACCTGTAAACATGGGCCCCGACTTGGAAGCTTGTCGGTCATCCCCCGGAGCGAGTGCCATGAAAAATTTTCATTTGTATTCGTTTTACCAACGAATAAAATCCAGGGCCCCCGACTTGGAAGCTTGTCGGTCATCCCCCGGAGCGAGTGCCATGAAAAATTTTCATTTGTATTCGTTTTACCAACGAATAAAATCCAGGGCCCTTAACCAATTACCCGGGACACCAATTCGCATACTTTTGGTGGGGCCCCAGACTGGCTTTATCTCGGGCTTCCGCTGTTGCGAATTCTACAACAAAAAAGAATGAGATTCGTCCAGGGCCCCAAAATGAAACCTGTAAACATGGGGCCCCCGACTTGGAATCTTGTCGGTCATCCCCCGGTGCGAGTGCTATGAAAAATTTTGATTTGTATTCGTTTTACCAACAAATAAAATCCAGGGCCCCCAAAATGAAACCTGTAAACATGGGGCCCCTGACTTGGAAGCTTGTCGGTCATCCCCCGGAGCGAGTGCCATGAAAAATTTTCATTTGTATTCGTTTTACCAACGAATAAAATCCAGGGCCCCCAACCAATTACCTGGGACACCAATTCGCATACTTTTGGTGGGGCCCCAGACTGGCTTTATCTCGGGCTTCCGCTGTTGCGAATTCTACAACAGAAAAGAATGAGATTCGTCCAGGGCCCCAAAATGAAACCTGTAAACATGGGGCCCCCGACTTGGAAGCTTGTCTGTCATCCCCCGGTGCGAGTGCTATGAAAAATTTTCATTTGTATTCGTTTTACCAACAAATAAAATCCAGGACCCCCCAACCAATTACCCGGGACACCAATTCGCATACTTTTGGTGGGGCCCCAGACTGTATATATCTTTTGCTTCCGCTATCGAAATTTTTCAACGTTAAAGCAGCAAGAAAACAATGAGATCCATCAAGGGCCCCTGGAAATGAAAACTTTTTACTTATACATGAAATCTTCCCCGGGTACCCCGACCCTGTGTTGGGAGCACTGCTGTTGTGTGTGTATATTATACATATATATACCTCTCGGCATGGACCCCCCCCCCCCCCACAAAGGAAGGGCTGACAGGGGCCACAACGATTCTTATCACTTTTTGATTTTTCACACTATAAATTAATCACAGAGGGGCCCCTGAAAAGCTGGTTTGGGGGCTCGAAATCTAAATTCCAGCCTAAGGGCTCTGCTGTAGGATGTAGGAGCCTCTTGGTACATGCACATAACATGGTCCTGATATGTGAATATCGACCCAATATCGATATATGATATATGATATCATATCGATATATGAATATATGAATATGAATGTGAATATCGATATATGAATGTGAATATCGATATATGAATGTGAATATCGATATATGAATGTGAATATCGATATATGAATTTGAATATCGATATATGAATGTGAATATCGATATATGAATATTTGACCCAAAATCGAAACCGACTTCCGTAACAGATTTCCGTCACTCAAAAATTTCACCCACTTCCGTCCCTTGGTTGCTTAGCAACAGGCTCTTTTCGAGTTTGTTTGTGATTTTATATTATAGAATAGATATATATATTTGCATATCAACATCTGCTCTACTTTTTTTCTTTACAACAGATACATGTTTAAAAAGTTCTTTCATGCTTGCTATATATAATGTTGATTTCTGTTATTATATTATCTAGACAATCCCAGATATTTAAAACAATATTATTATTGTACATAACATTAGAATATATATATCCAGCAATCAAAATACTAAATTATCCTAAAATAATTTTTCCCCTGAAAAATTAATTAGTTCATTATTAGTCAAAATTTTTCATTGTTACCACAGTTTCTATTCTTGGGTTACATTTGGTGGTATATTTTTAAATGATAAGTGTTTTTTTTCCCTTCAAAAAGACCTCATAAAAGTAGCCTGAATATACATATTTTTTATATAAAGTATCTTAGTTACTTAAGTTATATTACAATATCAAAATTGCTAATTCTTACCACATTTTCTAACCTTGGGCTATGCATTCTGGCGTTCTATTTTTAGAAAATTCATGAATGGGGATTGCATCACAGATCTCAATGTAGTGGTATATTATCTCACAGGGTTTTTTTTTTTCTTTTTCCTTCACCAAGAAGCAGCAACAGTAGTGACTGCATTATCATGCTAGGGGCAGATGGTCTTATAATCCAATAAAGACACCAGCTGCCCTTAGAGGACAAAGACTAGTGTACTAGAGAAAAGTCCAACTTTGCTATTTATTGTTTGAATTGTAAAGTAGTGAGGATTAATATGGAAACCATTTTCAGAAATTTCATTTGATATTTTTTTATGTTTAGTGAAACCAATTTCTAAGAAATCATAAATATTTAGTCTATTATTAGTTTAAAATATAATGAATCGTGGTGGAAGGCCACAGCATATAGCGTGGCAAAATGCATTAATTGTGGAGTTATGCAATGTAATCGTGTGGACAGGATGAAGCCATATAGCTCAGTGTATTGGAAGGGGCAATGATGTTGAACAAATACCTGATGTACAAAAAGCAACTACATCAACATCTACAGAGTCCACTGCTTCACAGCCTATTATTTTGTTGGAATCAACAGAACCTGAAATTTTCACTCAAAAAAAGAAGCAAAAAATTGATGACTTCATTGTGAAATCAAATTCTGCTACAACTAAAAAAATTGATTTATTAGTGGCAGTTTTTTTATGCCAATAATATCCCATTCAGTGTTGTTGAACATTCAAGTTTCAAAGATCTAGTTTCTGATGTGCGACCTGGTTATAATACCCCAAGTAGAAAAGCTTTGGCTCAGTCATTGCTTGATGAAGTTACAAGAGAGGTTGAGAAAACTGCAAAAGACAATCTCAGTGGAAAAGCTGTAACTTTAATTGAAGATGGATGGAGTAATATTCATAACGATCCAGTCATAGCTACATGTATACATTCTGAAGGTAAATCCTATTTTCTTGAAGCTGTTCAGTGTGGTGCTATTATGAAAAATGCAGATTACCACAAGCAAATAATTGACAATTCCATACGTTTGGCCCACGATAAATATTCTTGTGAAGTAAAGGCAGTTGTAACTGATAATGCAAAAGTAATGGAGAAAGCCAGGCAACTTTTGCTTAATGAGACTGACCAAAATTTAATAGAATATGGGTGCTCTTCTCATTGGCTCAACTTACTCGGACAAGATCTAACACCTGAAGCTGTGCTCAAACAGGTGGTTAAAATATAAAAATACTTTAGAAACCATCATTTGCCTTCAGGATGGCTTTAATGAACATATGGGGTCAATAAAACCCCAATTACCTGGTGATACTCGATGGAAGAGTACACTTACTTGTCTTGAAACATTTTTACACAATAGGCCATTTTTTCAGAAAATACTAGAAGGTCACGAAAATGACATTGACAAAGGAATTGTTATTTTAATCAACAATTATAATTTATACAAATAGTGTAAAGATCTTTCATTCCAACTCAAGCCAATAAGTGTTGCATTGGATATTTGTCAAACAGATACAGCTACAATAGCTGACTCATGCAGTGTTTGGCTAAGCCTTCTCAAAGAAAGTGCTCTTCAGCCTCACATTGAAAAGATACAAAACAGGATGAACCAGATTCTGAGACCATTTCATTATTTGGCATATAATTTGCACCCAAAATATAAAGGTGAAGGACTGACTGATGTGCAAAGTGATTTGGCTCGCACATGGGCAACAGAGAAAATTAACGGTTGTCTGCCATTGCTAATTTCATATGAAGCGGAAGAAACTCCTTTTCCACCCTCTTATTTCAGTGCAGCAGGAAGAATGACAAACACTGTGATTTGGTGGAAAGGACTTTCTAAATGTAATGCTTTTTCAGCTGAGCCTGCATCTGAACTCATAAAACTAGCAATGCTTTTGCTGTCCAGTTCCGCCAGCTCAGCCTCCATTGAAAGAGTATTTTCTAACTTTGGATTTGTCCATTCAAAACTTAGAAATCGTTTAGGTGTAGAAAAATGCGCAAAATTAGTTACATGTTATCGGATGCTGCGTGCTAAAAATGAACCATACTATTAATTATATATCTATTCTAGACATTTTGTACCTCAAATTCAAAATCGCAAATTATAATTAATATTTTGTTTCAATTTTAATAAATTGGTGTTTGAAAATGAAACATTGTAATATCTAAGTGCCTCATCATTAAGTTATATACCTATTCTATTCGAAACATCCCAAAGCATTCATTTAGGTTTTTGACAGTTTAAACCAGTTTTTGACGTCAAAAACCCAACCCTGCAACACATGTTGATAGCATCGGGGAAGAACTGTGGTTGATGACTTTCACACTAGTAAAGCACTATAGCAACTTGAGAACTTTCCATTCTTCACTAAGAGCCATCTCAACTTGACTAGAACACATTTTCATATTAGATAAAGGGTTCAATAAAACATGTTTTAAAACTAACTACCGGGCCAGCAAGGATGAGAGCCTTGACACAAAGAAAAATATTTCACATGATGGGTTGGTGGAATTAAACAATAACTAGCTAGGTAGAAGGACGTCACTCTCCCCTGTTAATACAACAGATACGGAAAACTAGCTGAATGAAGAGATATCAATTTTTCAGGAAAGAAAAATTTATCTCTGCTTTCACGGGTACTGGTCCAGCAAACGAGAGACTGTTTGGGTCCACGTGAAGGCAGAGATGAATTTTCCTTTTTTGAACCATCGATATCTCTTCATTCAACCAGTTTTCTGTATCTGTTGAACTAGTTGTTAGTAGATTCCAGCAATCAAACTGCTCTTCGCTACAACAAATGATTAGTACGAGGATGTGGGAATGAATGTGATTGCTACAACTTTCTCGAGGACTATTTATATCAGAGGAGAACAAGTTTTATCTCGGTCTTATTGCCACACTGAGAACCTCCAGTGTATGAAGAGAAGATATTACGGCATGACATTTATTTTGAATATTGACATGCAGTATAGAATATTTTCAGATATTGTTCTTTTTGGATGGCAAATATTTTAGTATTTAGGTAATCATGTGACCTATTAGTAATCTGTGAATTCAATATACCCATAGCTACCAAATTTGCTATTTTATGGCCCACCAGGAACTGGGAAAACTTCAACCATCCTAGCTTTAGCCAGAGAAATATTTGGGTAATACAGCTTCTTTTTTTTCATTATGCTCATTTTTCGTGCATATCATTTCTATGGTGGTGTAGCCATTGAGATGAAAATCTTTCGTTCACAAACAAAATATTTTTCTGTTGAAATTTTAGTGACCTCTATAAAGCAAGAACCCTGGAATTAAATGCCTCTGATGAAAGAGGTATCCAGGTTATTAGAGACAAAGTCAAAACTTTCTCGCAGCAAACAGCTAGCTCTGTGAGGCCCGAGTAAGTTTTCTTTTAAAATTAAAAACTTTTATTTTTCATTGTGAAGTTTTTATTCTTGTTTCATTTGGTTGTTTTCGAGCCAGAAATGTCTAATTTGATTTTTTTTTGAAGTTCTGGTTTTTTTTTAGAAAAATCAATAAATAAAGTTCAGCTAGGAGGTGAAGCTAATGTTGACCACAGAATCAGATATATCTTGCCAATATCATGTCTCTTGCTATTTTATTTAATCAAAAGGAATCCTATGGGAAATAATTCCATAAGAATCCTTAAAATGACTATCTTAATTATAATATGGGAATGAACCATGCCCTCAAGAAATGCACGCAATACACAATCATAATAAAAGCTCTTCTGTATTAGGCAGGGTGTTTAGATCAGAGACATATTTACAGGAGGAAACTCAGCAGGCCATTGTCCAGGGCGATGAATTTCGAATAATGAGTGGTCAAGAAAATTAGTAGAGAGCAAGCAACCAAGTTAGTGAGCAACACAAGGCTAGATACACAATCAGACTGTATTACACTTCTGCCACTTCTCACTAAGTAGTAAATTGTCCATAGATGGCGATAGACCTGAGTTGTGCTCAGTTTGAAAGAAAAAAAAAAGCGAGCGAGTGATCAATAGAGTGGCCTAAAGAATTTTCAAGCGTGTGAGTGTCCAATGAGAGTGACCTAAAGTGTGTGGGAAGAATTTAATGAGTTATTATTTACAATAACCCAGAAGGCATGAAATGCACTTATACTGGACGAAAGAAAAGAAAAAAATAGTCAGAACGGGAAGCACTTCGCATACAGAGTCCGGTCGAAATCCCCAATAGCGGAAGCAAATCTTGTGTAGGAGGCACATACAAGTTCTGATGGAAGACTGTTCCATATTCTTGCCACACTGCATCTATATCCATGGAAAAAGCAATCCCTTCTAGCCGTTGGTATTCTTATTTGGAAGCGATTCCTACGTAGGTTAACTCGCCTGTCTATGATCTCAAAGAAAGGCTCTCTCGATGGTAGATAAACAATTTGGTGGACTAGTTTGTAGCACATCTTCAGATCTGCAGCGATTCTACGCCATTCCATCGAGTGTAAACTCAGAAATTGAAGTCTCCGGCAATAAGATAGACCGCTCATGCCAGGTATTCGTTTAGTAAACGACCTCTGTGGCTTTTCTAGGAGCTTTATGTCCTTGATTTTGTAAGAGCTCCATACTTGCGTACAGAACTCCAGAGTCGGGCGAACGTACACACAGAAAGCATATGGCAACATATGCCCATCACACTTGCGGTATGCCGTACATAACATATATGAAATCCTATTAGCTTTGCAGGCTATGCCATGATAACGATCAGTGAAATCCATAATGTGGCTCATTGCAATACCTAAATCCACGCATGTATCTAATTGCTGTAACATTTCATTATCTAGTTGGTAATATTCAGGATCGGTGCGTCTACCTAAATGCATTGATCCACTTTTTGATGATGAAATAGGTAGCTTATACTGACAACTCCACTGGAAAAGTTGTTGGCATGCAATTCTTAGGCCCCTAGTGTTTTGCACTGGAGAGAATAACTTAACGTCATCAGCGAATTGCAATAGAGAGATGGGTGACACAGCCTGAGTAATATCGTAAGTGTACAAAGTAAATAAGATCAGGCCTAACACTGATCCCTGGACAACTCCACTTGTCACCTGACATTCTCTAGACATCACGCTGGCTACGTGAACCTGATGAACTCTGTCTGATAGCAGTTCTTGAATTATCCTCACAACTTTATCCGGAACCCCCATGCAAGCTAGCTTCCTCAGTAGTAGCAATCTGTCTACTTTATCAAATGCCTTTTGGAAATCAACGTAAATTACATCAATCTCTTGTCCAGAGTCTATAGCACTCTCCCATATATCATGACAAATCAACTGCTGCACTGGTAAGGAGCGGCCAGGAATGAAGCCAAACTGAACTGAGGAGATTAAGCCCATCTCGTCGGCAAATGGAAGTAACTGATTGACGATGCATCTCTCGAAAATTTTGCAGGATATATCGGTTAACGATATCGGGCGATAATTATTCGGATCTGCCCTGGTGCCTTTATTCTTTTAAATTGGACTAATAACTGCAGATTTCCAAGAGCATGGGATGAGCAAGTGATACCAGGTTGTGAGAGCGACCGAAACTCTAGGGCCTAAAACATGTGTTAGCATATGAGCGACCAAAACAGTGTTCAAGCGTGTGAATGGTCAAAAGAGTGATCTAGCTTGTGTGCAAGCATGTGAATGATCAAAACAGAGTGCAAGCCTGTGATAGACCAAAAGAGTGATCTATAAAGCAAGCACCTAGGTCATTGAACAACCAATAATAGAATGAGCAAGCAATGGACCAAGTCAGTGAACAACCAAAAGAGTGACTTAGAGAGTGTAAGCATAAGAGTGACCTGAAGAGAGCGAGGGACTATTTCCATGAACAACCAAAAAGATTGCCCAAAAAAATGACCAAGACTTTGGGTTTTTGCCTGTTGAGTGTATTAAAGTGCAAGGTGGAGATATTTGTATAAAGTGTACAAGAGAGAGAGAGCATGTGAGAGCGACAAAAAGAGTGACTTAAGCCCTGTTCACATGTGTATGATTGGGGATCGCTTTGGCGATAATTACCAGCATGCAGGGTTGGTAAAAAAAACGGTTTTTTTAAAAAAAACGGTTTTTTTTTAAAAAACCAAAAAACCGGGTTTTTTGGTTTAAACCAGGTTTTTTTTGGTTTAAACCAGGTTTTTTTGGTTTAAACCGGGTTTTTTTGTTTTAAATAGTATTAACATTAAAAACAATGAAATTTCTGAAAAATCATTCAAACTTCTAATAATTAACTGAAATAAAACGGTTATTAATGTAATTAACACTATTCCCATACTAATTAATCAAAAAATATTTCTTACATTTTAACAAAAACCAACTTTTGCAATTTAATTATTTTTTGCTTAACTCAATGGATTACTGTGTGTTTGAAAATTCTTTTAATGTTATTATTAATCATATAATATATAAAGGTTTTTCTCCAGTTACTTTCAGTATACTTAATTAGGAAGCTATTGTGCAAAAAGTAATAAAAATTAGGTGAATATAATGTCTTTAATGAAGCATAAATAATTCAGATTAATTAGCAATGATTTACGATATACAAGGTGATTATAATTAAGGTTCTGATTTTAAAACACTGTAAAAAAAAGAATGATTGTCAGGATGACTTCAAAATTGACATGAATATTCCTGAAAAAATTCAACTTTATTTGATAGAGGGGAAAAAATACTTAAAAATGTAAAATTAATGACATCATCCAACATGTGGGAAATTTGCTCGCAGAAGGGAAACGATAGCCAGTCATGGCAAAATGATACCTTAATTATAGTATTGCATGATTTCATAATTCATGGAATCATCACAAAAAACGAAGTAATTGAACAAATAACTACAACTTACTTAAGAAATGTTAAATATGTTGTCCACCGCGTGTTCTGGCTATGAGGTTGAAAGCACAAAAATTCTTGTTCAACAGCAGAATCGGAGTATGCCATGGTCATAATGTGGATGTGCTTGCAATTCAGCTTTATTAAACCAAACGCTTCCCCCCCCCCCCCCGTTAGCAGAATATGCCGAAATGTGCAACGTATGTCGCAGAACAATCTGGAAGAATTTTAAGAAAAGTGTAGAAAAGCGCTATTATGTATATATGAATTTTTACCGCAGAACATTTTCAGTCAGCTGAGGGCTCGTTGCAGAACATCGCAAAACATTCTGCTTTGGGGGTGCTGGAGATTGCAATTCACCAAAGTTTGCAATCTGACCACTGTTCATAACATTTTGAGGTTGCCCCCACAGCCAGAAGTTGCAAGGGTTAAGGTGCATCCTGTCAAAATGGGTCTTCAGCAGCTGCTTTGCTGGTATTGCAATGTGCATCTTGATAGAAGTTCTATCCACACACTGATGCTGTGGAAGTGCCGAAATGATGTGGTTGCACAAAATACATTATACTGCTGGCCAAGTACAGCATCATCTACTTGCACATTTTGCACGTTTTTCTTTTGCGAAAGAAACTTCCATTGCTTCAGGAGTATCCATGCAAATTTTCAAGTCATTCCGATCAGTACTTATTGTATAGTTTTGGAATCAAAACTTAAATTATAATCACCATGTATATAGCTGATTATTTTTCATAAATATGTTACTATCTGAACCTTGATTAACTGGGCTTAACAGTGTGTGTGTGTGAAAGTATAAAAAAAAACTATTGAATATTAAGACTGGGAGATATACAGTAGGAGATGTGCTACTTCTTATGGGAAAGAAAATGAAAATGTAAGTGAGGTAATGTAACTACTAGTACACTAGTGTTTGCCCTTTAAGGACAGCTGGTGTCTTTATTGGATTATAGGACCACCTTCCCCTAGCATGATGGTGTCACTACTGTAGCTGCTTCTTTGTGAAGAGAAAAAGAAACCCTGTGAGATAAAATACACCACTACATTTAGATGTGTGATGCACTCCTTATTCATGAATTTGCTTAAGATAGAACATCAGAATGTAGCCAAAGGTTAAAAAATGTTGTAAGAATGAGATATTTTGGCTTTTATATATAACTTTAAATGACTAAGATACTTCATATGAAAAATCTATATATATTCTGGCCACTTTTATGAGATTTTTTGAAAAAAACCACTTATAAAATCTTATGTCATTTAAAGGTATACCATCAGAATGTACCCCAAGGATATAAAATGTGGTAAAAATGAAACATTTTGGCTAATAATGAACCATTATGATATTTTTCAAGGAAAAAAATGATATTTAGGCAACTTTTATTTGATTTTTTGAAAAAAACCAAAGTTAAAACCAAGGTTTAAACCAAACAACCCTGCCAGCATGTGATAACTTTTTTCTCCTCGTAAGGGAAAAAAGGGTGGGAGAGAAGCTCATCAAAAAAGTCCATCTTTCTTGGGGTCGACACCGACCTTCTCTCCCATAATCCTTTGCGCCGCCAAAACTACTGTAAGCTCCTTCGTCAGCCATCTTGAATCAATCACTTCCGTTCAACCTACGTAACCAGTGACGACTTCCGGAAAGAAGAGGGAGATTACCGGCATAAACTAAACGTCATTTGAATGGTTTATAGCAAAAATTCCCATTACCAGGAACTTCCTGGGATGTTTTATTGCACATGTGATCAGGGCTTTAGAGACATAGGTGTGTTTACAGGGGTGAGGGGAGGCTCAGCAGACTGGCTGTAAATTTGAGGAATGAATGGTCAGAAAAATGAGACTATGTAGGAGATGGGTGGTAAAATTTGTGTAGCCCACATTTATCAATAATTCCCAATATTTTGAATCGAATTTTTTTTTTCAATTCAATTCACCATTGTTTCATATATAGCCTATAGTTTATTTCTATATAGCTTATATTAAACATTGAATGTGTGTAAGATGCACAATCAAATTATTTTACTTCATAAAACTATGAGCCATTTGATTTCACCATAGTAGGGAAGGAGATAGGAAAAGGCACAAATTGTTCTGTGGGAATATTATTTACTGTGAACCTGATTTCCTCTCCAGGATAATTTTTTTCAGATGAAGCGACATTCCATGTCTCCGACAAGGTTAAACACATTTGCTGATTTATGTTGTCAGAAAATCCCCTTTTAGTTTTTTGAAGTAGAAAAAAAAGTTTCAAAATTAATGTGTGTTGCAAGCTTTTCTAGTCTTTGATGTATCTTATTCTGTCCTTGTAAAGTATGGGATCTGTTAACAAAATTGTCACATTTGAATCAAACACCCTTTATATGCACAGAACAAATTCCATTTTTGTGGATACCAGGGAGGGCAGAAAAAATTTGTTAGTAGCAGAGAGGTGACTGTTAAAAGGGGTTTTATTGTACATGTGCTACTGCCAATGAAAGAAATCAGCCAGTTAGCCCGGCCAATACCTGAATTTTTGGCTGTGGCCAACTTGATCTAGAAGTGGCTGGAGATCCCTAGCCAAAGAAAAGGTATAATTTGGGGGGTCATGGCCAAATTAGTACATTTTTTTGTGTGACAATTATGGCCATTTATAATTACTTAATGGTTAGCTATGACTATCAGCGATCAAAGGAATTGAAATATTGATATCAATATTATTAGAATCAACCACTTTTGGGCAAAAAGAAAATTCTGAAATTCCACAGAATTTCGGACATTAGCCAGGTGACCAGCCAATTTCAGGCTTTAGCAGTAACATATATAACTGAAGTGATGGTTCACGGTAAAGAATGATAGTTAAATAAAATCTTGCAAAATTTATTCTCTCAAACATTATTTAAAGAAATGAAGTTATCAAAGCATTATTTTGCCTTTTACAAAAAAAATCTTTAATTGATTTAGAACTGTTGGGAAAAATGAAGGTTCTTGAAGAAGGATTTTATTGCAATGTTATACCTCACCTCTATATATTTTTATAGAAACATTGCCACAGTCCTCGAATATTTTCAGAAAAGTTAATTTTAAAATGTGTGCTCTCTACTGCATTTGTTTACGTGACGTGCGCAATAATACCTTTTTTTTCATAGTGGAAGAAAATGTCCACCTTATAAAATTGTGGTACTAGATGAAGCAGATTCCATGACAGGTGCTGCTCAAGTAAGAAATTTGATGCTTATGCTTAGCCAGTGAAGAAACTTTCCGCTTTCAATGCTGTATGAATATGTATTGTCCTAAAACATGTTTATCAGAACTGGTATTCTGATACATTCATTTATGAGAATGTTTCAAACAAATAAACCTTAATTTTTCTTATTTATTTTTATGCAAAAAAATGAAGCATTCAATTTATTTGATTTTTGTTTTAAAAAAGTTTATTCATTCTAAAAATTCATTTAGAAACATGATATATCAAGTCTTTTTGTGTGTGTTACATCTGAAAGTTCATGTTGTATGGTCTCTATAGAACATTTATCATTCGTGAAGATTCCTAGCAACAGAATTTTCTGCTTAAACAACTTTTAAAAACAAATATTTGTCATTAAAATGTGTCACAGTGTGACAAAACTATTTTCAGACTTTAATTTTTTATCATGCCGAATAGGCAATATGTAGTTTTCTGACAACTTCAAGTTGCTTTTGTAGTTAGAAAGTCTTTTGCTTTTAAGTCTTGGGGGAAAAATATTTTTTCAGACTAAGTTAAAGGTAATCATAATATGGACAGGGGGAACAGAAACAAAGCACAATCATTGAAGAATAGTGTGATTGCTGTTTTGATCACTAACCCCTCATTTATCATAATTAAATTTCCGTTGTATTTTTTGTATGTATATTTTGTTCCATTGATTCGAAAATTTTTTGAAAAGCAGAATTATGGTTTGATTAGAAAAAAATGGCACCTTTCTTTTGCACTTTTGGATTATATTAGTTAGCTTTGACATATTCATCATTGCTCATTTTGGTTCAAACAACCCACTTTATCTTATGAGTTGAATGTAGAATTATTCCGGATGCAACTAGGATCATAGATTTGAAAATATTCATTGACGAGGGATTCAGGTTTTTTGAACATTGTTCAGCAGTGGTCAAAAAAGCAAACAGAATGTTCAGTTCCATTTTTAAAAAGGTCTCTTCACGTTCTCCGTAAGTGATCCTTCTATTTTCAGGACTTAGTTCGTCTTTTCCTAGTGTGTGCTGTACGGTTTTGGAGACCATACCCACTGAGTGAAATAGAATTGGTTGAGGGTGTTTAGTGGTACGATACTACATTGATTACGAATGAGAACTTAACAAAAACTTCAATACACATCCAGCAAAGACATACATGACAATAACAACCTGGCCGACATTCGAATGCTGCACTTTTGCCATTCCGTGACTCATTATAATGCTAATAATGATGATAAATTAATAACATCTTTCTTCCTTTAGGGGAAAATGATATGCTTCTCTTATAATTTGTGAGAGGTACATCAGCCTGGATGGAGGCTTCACCAGATGACACGATCTTGTGACCATGTAAGATCCATTTGGGTTGCCTGTGATAATGGGAATTTTACCTGTTGCTGTGGTGTTGGAGCCTGTCATTGGGGTGGTACCTCATTGGTTGCTGGAGATTTAGGACCACTTTTTTCTGGCTTTTACTCAAGCTCTTGCATCTTAGGTAGGTTGTCGCAGTGTCTTGGTGGTGACAGGCTGGCTGTGAAGCTTTTTGCTTGATTTCCATATCTTGTTGGGCACGGTTTAATGAATTGCCTGCTTCTCAATATCTCTCCAGCGTGGTCCAACCCCTCGGGGTAAATGGCTTACATCCCACCAGGTCAGAGCCTGGGCTACGACTGGCCTTTCAGTTGCTACTCAATGTGGAGCTCTCATTTGTATGGATCTTGTACGTGCATGGGCTGATCTGTTTTGTTACGCAAGCTTCATCGGTCTCTTGTGCAGAGGGTTCTTGTGCTGCACTGAAGCTCCAGGATGCAATGGCGCAAGGTTTTGTGATGCTCTGTTGTCATGGGCTATCATCGTTGGAATTGGCTGGGCTGGTACGAAGGCAGCGCACATGCCACATGATTTGACATTCTGCTGAATATCTCCTGGCATGTTCGGCCAGAAAACAACTTCTCTCTCTCGTCTGAGACATGCATTTATGCCCTGATGCTTGGCATGTATTTTTTTCTTCATTTCAGCTCGAAGTGGTCTTGGCACTACAATGCGATCTCCTCTAACAATAATGCCATTGGAAATAGCCAGTTCATCTTGATATGAAAAATATGCCCCACCATCGCACTGATATTTGTGTTAGTGTCTGGCCAACCTTCCAATATAAGGTGTTTAACTTTCTGTAATCACTCTGCATGTGCTGTTGCATTATAAGCAGGTAATGGTCAGACACTAGTAACACTCTGATGTTCTTAATCGAATCCACCACATTTGCTGTATGATGTTGTATGTTTGCTGTACCTACAGAGGGACATAGACTTGGTTGAAGGGGTGCAGAGAAGAGCTACGCGTGTCCTTATTGGCACACAGGGCTTGAGTTATGAAGAAAGACTTCATTTTTTGAATATGTTTACATTGGATGAACGCAGGTGTCGAGGAGATATGATCGAAGTGTTCAAAATTTTCAATGGGATGGATAGGATGGACCATGAACTTTTATTACACCGCCAATCGACTGCTTTTACAAGGGGACACCAGTATCGATTGGTGAGGGACAATGCAAGGTTATGGTGTCGCAGGGAATTTTTCTCCAATAGGGTTGTTAATAAATGGAATAGCTTACCCCCGGAGGTAGTAAATTGTAACACAATTGACACGTTTAAAAAGAAATACGATAAACATGTTGGGGTAAATCGAGAGGCTATCCATTCTTAGAATAAGACAACCATAAGTATTCTTTATGGGCATTGTATAATATTTTATCATGTGTATATATTGTTTGTAATTTGTGTTAATTGCATTTTTAATTGGGTTGCTGTATTTTTGAAACATATGACAACCATATTTTTATGGGCATCTTTTTATCAGCCACCTCGTTGGGCATTTTGCCTGTTGTGGCATTGTATTTGTGTTTGTATGTTGAGGAAGTGGTTCCCTTAAAGGAGCTCTTGAAAGAGTGTCTGCCATAGGAATTTCCTTTCTGGGAACGAACCTGAAGTTGAAGTCATAAGTGTCTTGCTCTTATCAAGAGATTGTTTAGACATCATAGCCACCAAAGGTTTACGGTCAGTGTTAATGGTGATATTCCATCCGTAGATGTAATGGTGGAATTTCTCAAGACTAACAACAACTGCTAACAGTTCTTTTTCAATCTGTGCATACCGCTGATCTGTCTCAGACAGGAATCTGCTTGTGAATGTGATTGGTTTATCCATCTGGAACATTGCAGCTCCTATTCCATAATCACTTGCATCACATTACTGTGTGACATGTAAGTTTTCATCATCAAATATTGCCAGTGTTGTATGATCAACCCATGCCTTAATCGCATTAAAGGCTGCTTTTTGTGAAGGACCCCAGTTGAACGTAGTCCCGGACTTCAAAATGTTGTGCAGTGATTCAGCAATATGAGCAAAGTTAGGTATGTACCTTCCTAAACAATTCACCATACCCGAAATCTCCTTAGCTAGGTGATTGAGGTCGGGTCTAGAAAGTTTTCTATGGCTATCTTGCTCAGATCTGGAGTGATGTCATCTTTCAACAACCAGTGTCCTAAAAATGTTAGCTGGGGTGCTTTATACTCTAACTTGTCCTTGTTTAGCTTAATTCCTTTTTCTATGCATCTGTGTTGGAAACATCTAAATCTTTAGTCATTAGTCATGTTCTGCTTCTTTTCTGCCATGTATGATGATACAGTCGAATCCTGTTCTAACGAATACCGTTATAGCGAAAATCTTGTTTTAACAAATACTTTTCTAATCCCTCAGATAAGTTTACATGGGAACAATGTAAAAATCTGGAATTCTTTAGTAACGGAATTTCGTTATAACAAAGTGATTTCTCCAGTCTCTTGGAGTTCATTATAACAGGATTCGACTGTATCATCAGCTACTGCTATGACACTTTCTAAGTCTATCAGAAGTTTGTGTATATGTCTCTAAAAGATTTCTGGAGCCACCTTGATGCTAAACGGAAGTCTGTACCAACAGATGAGTCCCAATGGAGTTTAAAATGTTAAGAGTGATGACTCTTCGTCTAACACCACATGCAGAAAACCCCATTATGGATCACATTTTGTGATCATGTCCACATGTGTGCCAGTTCATGCAGTACGTCATCTATGGTTGGAAGGGTGTAATGTTTTCTTTGAAGCTCTTTGTTCAGGTGGAGAGGGTCAATGCAAAGCCTCAGTGATCCATCTTTTTTAGGCACTATCACAAACTGATACAGAGTTGTAAATAAATGAAATAGCTTATGAGTGATAAGCTTTTCTATTTATTTACTACCTGGTGGCATGAACTATTTTACCAGAATTGACACGTTTAAAAAAGAAATACAATATTCATATTGAGATGAATCGAGAAGCTATTCACATACTTAAATAAGACAACCATAATTTTTAATGGGCAGTGCATTATGTTTTCTCATAGTTATTAGTATGAACTCTTTTTGGGTTGCTGTATTTTAGATTTTTTAACAACCATATTTTTTATTGGAATCTTTTTTCATCCTCCTCATTTGGCTTTTTGCCCATTGTGGTCTTTGTATTTGCATATATTATGGTCTACTTTATGCATGAAAGATCTAATTTTCAGCAATTTATTATTATTAGGCTGCTCTAAGGAGGACTATGGAAAAAGAAACAAAATCCACTAGGTTTTGTCTCATATGTAATTATGTGAGTAGGTAAGTTTTTTTCACTGTGTTTACATCTAGATTATGCTGTAAGGTTTTGCAGACCATACCTACAGAGGGACATAGACTTGGTTGAAGGGGTGCAGAGAAGAGCTACGCGTGTCCTTATTGGCACACAGGGCTTGAGTTATGAAGAAAGACTTCATTTTTTGAATATGTTTACATTGGATGAACGCAGGTGTCGAGGAGATATGATCGAAGTGTTCAAAATTTTCAATGGGATGGATAGGATGGACCATGAACTTTTAGTACACCGCCAATCGACTGCTTTTACAAGGGGACACCAGTATCGATTGGTGAGGGACAATGCAAGGTTATGGTGTCGCAGGGAATTTTTCTCCAATAGGGTTGTTAATAAATGGAATAGCTTACCCCCGGAGGTAGTAAATTGTAACACAATTGACACGTTTAAAAAGAAATACGATAAACATGTTGGGGTAAATCGAGAAGCTATCCATTCTTAGAATAAGACAACCATAAGTATTCTTTATGGGCATTGTATAATATTTTATCATGTGTATATATTGTTTGTAATTTGTGTTAATTGTATTGTTAATTGGGTTGCTGTATTTTTGAAACATATGACAACCATATTTTTATGGGCATCTTTTTATCAGCCACCTCGTTGGGCATTTTGCCTGTTATGGCGTTGTATTTGTATGTTTATATTGGATCAACAGTAGTGGTTCACTCATTAAAATTAGTGGTTCATTAAACTAATCAAATCCATGAGTCTTGTTGTATCATACTCTTTACCAGTGTTTTAAATTACATTTTTGTACCTTAGGATCATTGAGCCCATCACATCTCGTTGTTCCAAATTTCGATTCAAGCCATTATCTACAGATATCGTAGTGTCAAGATTGAGAAAAATTTCAGATGAAGAGAACGTCAATTGTGGTGATGAAGTAATTGTGTATATGTTATTGATTGAAAATTTTTTCTAATTTTTCTTGTATTTTATAAAATATAATGTCTGCAATGAAATTCTTACTATTTAAAACGTTATATTTTAAAGAAATTCCTTAAATATTTTTTGCATTAAATAAAAAACGGCCTGTAAGTAATCGGATGTGCTACGATGACAACCAGAATTCTAATCAAAAGGAATTCCCATGTTACATCAACTGCCTAGTAGAACATTTTTTTGATTGAACAAAATTGTTTTTTTTCATTAGTCATGAAATATTTATGCACCCTCTGATTAAAATAGTTTCAGTTACTTTTTGAATAACAGTATGCACAGAAATTTCGTAAATTTATTACTAATATTGGTCAAGAAATCGAAGTCACTTTTTTGAATCGGACAATCAGTTGAACTTGAGTAGCATTTATGACCAAAGTCACCACCGGGCCAAAATGTTAATAGTGTGTATATTATGATTATATGAAAGTTGAGTCATCATTCTCATCCATTTTTTCCTTCCCAGGTATTGAATGCAATTGTTAAGACTTCAGATGGTGATATGCGGAAAGCAATCACTGTTCTTCAGAGCGCCCACAGGTTGAAGGGTGAGGATGGAATTAACCTGTCTGATATTGATGATATTGCTGGTGTAAGTTATAGGGAAGGGAATCTTCATTTTAAACCAATAAATATACAGTAACAGCTTGATATATTGTGCATGTTTTGGGACAGAGAAAGTTTGTAAGACTGAAATTGGTATGTAACTTCTTATACAGTCATCAAATTTAAGATAAAAATTATGAGTCGAGTCAGGCCAAGTTAAAAATAAACTATCGGCATCAAAGCCGGTTTTATTCACGGCAAGTAAGTAAAAAAAAGAAGATACAAATACATATCAGTCAGTCTATATCTGCCCACTTGGCGCTACAAACAAAAGCACCAATGAAAAACAGGTTCACTCTGTGCCGTATTCAAAAATAAAGATCATGACATCAGCATCAGAGAGAAGTAAAAAAAAAAGGAAGGGAAAAAAATCTATCACTCGAAGCGAGCGGATCAACATAAGATTTGTGATCATGGGAGAAGAAAATCAGCATTTCTGCCTAATAGTTGCCCTCCCTCACATGATCACGAAAATAAGAAGTTCATAATCGTAATACAAAAGATCACCCTTTTTTTCCCAACATCAAATTCAACAGTACTCAATGCAAAATCGTATCGGAAAAAAAAAATATTGACATATATAAAAAACTTTACGAAAATTTTAATGATCTTTCTCTTAAACATAATATTCAAACCTTCATGAGAATTTTATCAAGAAATCTTTTAATCCGTATTTACACAAAGGTTTCGTTTATTTAAAGATTATTTTTACTATTATTTACTATCTCGCTGCTTAATTGTCGCACAAGAGTTCATTTTTGTAATTCGAAGGAAGTTTAAATAAATTCAAATCATTACATTCATTTATTATTTGAACAATCTACGTCAGTTCCTTTGCAGCTTCAGTCAAGGTGACGTATTCAGCTTCCATTGTTGAAAGACTCACACACTTCTGTTTAAATGTCCTCCACATGATAGGTACACGGTCCAATAACAAAATGATACCATCCATGGAAACACGATGTCTCTGTTAGCTGCAAAGTCGGAATCGTTGTAACATGTGATATTAAAATTTTCTATGTTAGACAAGTCAAGTTTCAAGTACTTTGTATTTTCCACATGCGCCAATCCGGGATTTTCTTGAAATTGTGAGAGGATATTAACGGTGAAACTGAGATCTGGCCTAGTATGACCAGCGATATACGATAAACATCTTATCACATTTCTATATGGCAATTTTGCCATTTCTCTGGTCTCAGCTTCGGAGTTGGGACAGCTTAATTTGGATAACAAAGTTCCCTTAGCGATTGGCAAAGATGACATAGGAAATTTTAATTTTCTAAAAATATCACATATTTTACTGATATAATCTACCTGATGAATGAAAAACTTTCCTTCAGTTTCCTCAAAATTGACACCTAGGAGTTTTTTTCCTAGTTTTCCCTAATATTTTTAAATTAAAGTTTGATTTTAATTTAGATATAGTCTCTTCAATATCATGATTTCATTTGCTAAAAAGAACAATATCATCCACGTAAAGTAATAATACTACTTTGCCGTTGTAAGTGTATACGCAATTACACCAATTCAATTTTTTAAAATTTAGTTTTTCTAAAATACTGTGAATCTCGAAAAACCATTCTCGACCATTTTGGCGCAGTCTGTAAATAGCTTTATTCAGCTTACAGATAAAATCTGGGTACTTGTTGCTGGTAAAAACTTGCGGTTGACGCATAAAGATTTCTTTGTTGAGATTAGCGTATAAATATGCATATTTTACATCAAGTTGACAGTGTGTCCAGCCAAGCAAACAAACTAATAATGTGACAAATAATCGTATTATTGAAACATTATCGTCAGGGCAAAAAACTTTGTCGTAAATCGTCTTTCTTTGTTGTTCCCCTTTACGCTGTCTAAATCCCTGAGCAACAAGACGTGCCTTATACCGTCCTATTTCTTGTTTTTCATTTTTCTTGACGGTATAGACCCACCTGTTCCCCACAATAGGTGTATTATCGGATTTAAGCACTAAATCCCAGACATTTCTATCCAACATTATTTGCATTTCATCCAGCACGGCTTTATGCCACTGCTCCTGTTGCGGAGATTTTGATGCAGCATTATAATTTTTTGGAATATTAATGTCAACAAAACAAGCTTCTGGTGTAATATTAGAATCAATATTATTTTTTCACTACATCTGAGTATGTATTTTTCCCTGCTGAAATCAAAAAAGTTTTTATTATATTTGATATTATGAGATTTGCAATAAGCTTAGACATCTTTATTAGATCCTAACCTCAAATTAGTTCCTTCAATCCCGTAGTATATGTCGATGCGGGAGCCATCTTTTCTCGTTATAGCCTTTCTCACCCAAAGATGTGCAGCGTCTTGATTGGATGTTTCGGGATTGTCAAAATTGGATTTAAATTCTTTCTTTACAATATCTTACTCCTCAGATTCTGAATGAGATTCACTTTTTATATCATCCACCTTCTGGGTTTACAAATACAAATACAATGCCACAACACACAAAATGCCCAACGAGGTGGCTGATAAAAAGATGCCCATAACAATATGGTTGCCATATACCGTATATACTCGTGCATAAGCCGAGTTTTTTTGTGGAAAAATTCGTTCCTCAAGTAGGGGGGTCGGCTTATATTCGGGTCAGTTTTTGATGAAAAAATATTGAACCCAAGTAGTCATTTTTGTAGCAGGGTTCGAGAAACCGGCATTATTGGTATGGGATATGTTCGAACCCGCAGAACCGATAATGTCAGCCGAGGCAAAGAAATCGAAAACATCATTGGCTTTGATACCAGGTGGGCTAACGTTGATTGTACAGCCTTTAGATGCGAGCATCTGCAATCCTCTCAAAAACTATTTAAGGAATTTGTGGGTTGAATGGATGAGTTCCGATGATAAAGAAACTACAAAAAGTGGTGCCTTGAAGAAACCTGACATTGGCCTAGTGGGCCAAAGCGTACATGAGGCGTGGAATTCTGTTTCCACCGTAATTATTATCCGCTCCTTCAAAAAGTGTTGCATCAGCAATGCAATGAACGGAACTGAATATGATATCCTCTTTGAAAGTGACAATGGTGATGACAGCCCAGATGAAGATCAAAAGGAAGATGCCGCACCCCCTATGATGATCTCATGGATTACGATGAGCTTGAAGACTCAGAAAAAACGGATTAAGAAGTTTGAATCATTTTCTAATGTAAATTTCCGCAAGCTATTCATTTTGCATGAAAGTATAAGAATTTTTTCTCAGAAATGCACAGATTTTTGGGGGTCGGCTTATAGACGGGTTTTCAATTTATTGCGGATTTGGTGGTCCTGAAGTGGGGGGATCGGCTTATACACGAGTATATATGGTATTTCAAAAATACAGCAACCAATTAAAAATGCAATTAACACAAATCATAAACAATATATACACATGATAAAATATTATACAACGCCCATAAAGAATACTTATGGTTGTCTTCCCCAACATGTTTATCGTATTTCTTTTTAAACGTGTCAATTGTGTTACAATTTACTACCTCCGGGGGTAAGCTATTCCATTTATTAACAACCCTATTAGAGAAAAATTCCCTGCGACACCATAGCCTTGCACTGTCCCTCAACAATCGATACTGGTGTCCCCTTTTAAAAGCAGTCAATTGGCGGTGTACTAAAAGTTCATGGTCCATCGTATCCATCCCATTGAAAATTTTGAACACTTCAATCATATCTCCTCGACACCTGCGTTCATCCAATGTAAACATATTCAAAAAATGAAGTCTCTCTTCATAACTCAAGCCCTGTGTGCCAATAAGGACACACGTAGCTCTTCTCTGCACCCCTTCAACCAAGTCTATGTCCCTCTGTAGGTATGGTCTCCAAAACCTTACAGCATACTCCAGTCCAGGACGAACTAAGACTCGAAAAAGCGGAAGAATGACTTTAGGAGAACGTGAAGAGACCTTTTTGAAAATGAGACCAAGCATTCTATTCGCTTTTTTGACCACCACTGAACAATGTTCAGAAAACCTAAGCCGCTCGTCAATGAGAATACCCAAATCGTTGACCCTGGTTGCATCCGGGATAGTGACACCATTCAACTCGTAAGAGAACCGTGGGTTGTTCGAACCAAAATGAGGGACCATGCACTTATCTACGCTAAACGTCATGCTCCATTCATTTGCCCATGCTGCAATCCTGTTTAAGTTGGTCTGGAGCAACTCCCTATCGCTTTCATTCCCGATTACCCCCATTAGCTTCACATCATCTGTGAATTTGCTAGTAATCCCATCGATACCCTGATCGAGTTTGTCGATAAAAAGTGAAAAAAGTATGGGGCCAAGGACATTTCCCTGAGGAACTCCACTTGTGACGTCTGTCCAACCAGAGCATTCCCCGTTCACTATAACTCGTTGCAACCTATCTCTTAACCACAATTCTATCCAATTCAGCATGTTGCCCCCTATTCCAATCTCGTGTAAACGCTTCAAGAGTTTGCCATGTTGGACCCGATCGAATGCTTTCTGGAAATCAAGGTAAACAACGTCGACATTTTTGCTCTTACCCAAAGCCTTCATGTAATCATGTAATCATAGAAGCAAAGGGGGTTAGTTACACATGACTTCCCCTTCCTGAACCCATGCTGATTATCCGACAATACATTATTCTCGTCTATCCACTTCACAAACTGCCTATTGATGATAATTTCCAAAATTTTCGAGAGGGAGCTCGTCAAACTCACTGGACACCGCTAATTTGACACCGCTTCTTTACTACCCTTCTTAAATATCGGAACAACGTTAGCCAGTTTCCAATCTCTCGGGACGATACCCTCAGCAACATTATTCCTGTATATCTTTGCGACTGGCCCCAACAATTCATTAGCACATTCCCTGAGGACCCTGGGATAGATATCTCCTGGTGCTTGGCTTACACATAAATTTTTTAGAAGGTTTAGGACCTCCACATCTTCCACTTGAATATCGTTGAGGATCTTATTACCCCATTCAATACCAAGATATTGAATATCATTATCTCTATTAAAAACCGATGCAAAAAAGTCAGTCCACTCAACACAGTCCTTAGGATTTTTATTTTATACCTATAGCTTTTATTCTCCCCCAGAGAGTGATTTTGCCCACTTCGGAAAAAATTGATCCTGGTTATAATGTTAGTGAAATTTCAACAGTTCTATTAGAATGTATGATGTATAATAAGACATTGTAACAAGGGATTACTGTACATACTCTGCAAGCTGCAACAAGGTCCTTCTGAACACATCCTGGGCGTATTAAGTGCATAAGGGGCTCCATGATAATATAATTTAGTGCTATTAATTTTGGAAGTATAGAAATTGGTAGGTAAGTCAGGGTCCCATGGTGCTGTTAAAAATAATCTGCAACAGTATCAATCAGGGTTTAAGCTATGGTCGCATTTTTCGCAAAATGCAAAAGAAAATTGTAGAATACGAAAGAAGAAGTAGCCACTTTCGCAAAAATGCGTACAGGAGGTACGAAACGAGTAGACATCCAACCATCAATCATTACATTAGCATTGTAGCATTTTGCTAAATCTTTTCTCCTATTTTCGCTTTTTTATGAAAGGGATTTTTTATCAGGTTAAACTTTGGTATCAATGAAGTTAAATCGTAAAAGTTAATTGTTTCGAAATGCCTTGTTTTCTTTCAGTTATTGAGTGTTAAAAGAAGGCTTTGCATAAGGAGGGGTTATTGCATTTCAAAGTTTCAGAAAATGTTCTATAGTAATGCTCATGCTGGCAGAGCCTATACCAACATTGATAGTTATTTAATATAGAAATCAGCTATGTCTCTTTTCCTCTACTTGTTTTGGGAAATCTTTCTTGAAAAAATCAAAATTGCATCAAACAGCTAAACCATAGTTCCCCAAGCTCTTTATTCCATCTCCCCTACTCCAGAATTTTTTTTCCTCTCATCGTCCCTACTCAAGTAGGATCCTATGTTAAATCTGTAGCTTCTATTGTCCACCAGGGGACGATATTGCCCATGTCGTGTCTGAAAAACGTACAGAACATTTTATTTTGCATTCTATTGTGTGTTTTATGTTATTAATTTATTGTTGAATTTTTTGAGTTATTATAGTGTTTTTTGTGCCATCCTTAAAGAATTGGAAGCTATTTTTTTTCCTCCTTTCATTAATATTGATTTCTTTTGTTGTGAAACATTATTTTTCTTATTGATTCTCAGATGGTTCCTGTGAAATGGATTGATCGTCTACTTGAAGTTTGTGGTTCAGATAGTTATGAGAGATTGGAGACTTATCTAACGGTATTAAACTTTTTCCACTAAACCCTCAAGTAAATATACCAGGGGTTCTCAAACTTTTTCCACCTGCTGGACCCCCTTTCCCTAATCAATGCTTATCAGTGGTTCTCCAGAGCAGTTTAACACTAGATTTACTGGGCGGGTCATTTTGACCTATTTCAAATTGCAGAGTGAAATTATAGAAACCGTTTAGATTTTTTTTCTGCCACTTGTACACTCTTTTATTCATTCAGATGAACGAGAAAAATGAGTTCACATCAAAATTTGTCTTCTTGAAAGCCTTCTAATTTTGTAAGTTTTCTATGTGTTATACCTATCTCTACTGATACGGGTGAGTTTGACGCATTAGTAAAATAAGCATTAACGCCAGGAAATTTGCTCTTTTTATGTACTACATATTTGTGTTGGATGACCCTGATGCAGAAAAGAGATAAGCATCGGAAAAACATGAAAGTTAATCTGCGAATCGCTGTCTTAGCCTGCGGAAGACATCTTAGCAGTTTCAGTTTGTGCATTCAAGAAGAAAGTCTCAAGTATTTCGCGTATCAGCGCCATCATAATATTCAATTTTACCTTTTTTCAACAAATAACCCTGCTTTATTCATCCTAATATATCTAGGAGAAGTAATATATATATTGAAAAAAATAGTTGGCATAAGTGCAGAGTGCTCTAGTACAAGCAGGGAAAAAAATGATAACGAAGATGAGATTGAGATTCTCGAATCGGATCAAAGTGGATGATCAAAGGTATCGTCAGATAGTGAAAAGGAAAATTTCTTGTTAAAGTATTTTTTAATATTTTGGATTTAGCAGCAATAAATGCATGGATCCTGTACAGTGCAAAGAATGTACTGGATCAAATTTATCCAGAAAGGATTTTATTTTTAAATTGGCTAAAGCACTTGCTGGCAAAGGAAAAGAAGAGCAACAAAACATTGATCGTCTGTCGCTGTAACGTTGTAATGTTACTTCCCGGATTCTATTTTCATCTTCCAAAATAATTTCGCTAGACAGATGACAACAATGATTCAACAACTACTTCGTTTGCTTAAGACTTTTAATTCAGCGTTAATCTTTATATTTTACAATATTTTAAGCCAACAGTAAATTTGCTTTAGAGTTTTAGCGTTAACATATCACAGATTTCAAACGTTCTCACCCGATCGGTTCATCGATTACATCCTTCTGGATGTCACTGTCACAAGAACGCGAACAGTTCACTTCTTGATTTATCCGTCCGGCCTCCTGGAGAGGTGGAGGCTCCATCGCAACAGCATCAGGCATCCGAAAAGGTGAACCCGACGAATAACCCTTAACGGATGAGAGCCAACATCTCGGAGACACTTCAACACAAGATGAGCGACTTTTGACTAGATAAAGAGGACGATCAACGGATCGATCAGTGCTGAGGCACCCTGCTAGATTATCAACTCATGGCTGGAATGAAATGAAATGTAACGTCCAACGATCAACGTGTAACGGTTAAGGACCAACCTGACTGTTCGTTGCACACTACCGGCATATAAGGGAAAATTTCCCCATCTCGCCTTACCGGAACCAATCTGTATCGAGACTCGGCGGCGCTAGAATCAACGTAACATTTGAGAAATTTACATATTCACATGAACTTAAAATGTTGCATGACATTCGGCATCTGGCAGCGCAAAAGATCGTAACATGGCGGCCAATCAGCGGCACACGATCTCGCAGATCGATCCTAAAATCAATGTTAAAGGTAATAAAATATAAAAATGACTAGAAAAGGACCATTTCCGGCGGGGTCTAAATGGTAACGTTACATCGTCAAATACTCTACAAGGATGAAAGGCTTGCCAAATCGGATATTTCAGCAGTAACAAAACCAACAACACCTGTACAGAATGTAAAATGACTTTGCGGAAAATATGTAAGTGAAATTAAGTGCATCTATAAAACATGCGCGGAATAAATGTACTAATGTAATATGATGTTACGTATTATAAATTTGATGTACACATATATATCTCATAATTTCCATTATAATAGCACCTTTATATAATAGTATATAGTACATTTTTTAAGTTTTTAAAGAAAATTTTATTTTGTTCATGGTTCGGATTGATCCATGTTGGTAGTGATTGGTATATAAGAAATGTTGGTAACCTAGTGATAACAAAGAATCTCAAAAATTCCTTTGTTAGGGCTGTCGCTCTACAGTGCCCCCTAACTAAGTTTGGAGGTGCACGGTTTGAGAATCCCTTAAATAGACCAGTAGAGACGAAGATTTATTTATTTGTTCGGTTTTTTGTCAAACACAAAATATCAGAAGTATCATTTACAGCTTTATCAATGTTAATGATAATAACAATGAAACATGTATGCCATTTTCTGATTCATATTATGCCGCTATTTTTTTTTTAAACTTGTGAAGTCTCTATAATATTGTAACATTTATTAGAATGAGTGAGTTGGTGTGGAATAAAGAAGTTTGTTTTACTTTATCTGTATTCAAAGTTAAGAATATTACAATAAAGAAAGAACTTAAATTGTCTAATTGAAGGAATCTCAAGATTTTTACATTTGCTGTACCATTGGGGCATTTCTTGTAAGGAATTTCTTGTATTGCATCCTTGAGCAATATTGAAGTACTTGGGTTTTACCCATAAGTGCTGCATTGTACTGATTGGGAGTCAAAGCGCTATTACCGTGTTCAGTTTAAGTTTATCCCATCTTCTATCGCTCTCAAATGACTCGCCTGAGGAGAAATAGATTAAATTTAAGAAATTCAATTTTTTAAAAAAATAATCTTTAATAATTTTTTTTTTGTTTTCAATTTGCTTATTTGATGTATTAACCCAGTTTCTGGTTGTCTGAGGGGTTGTCAACTAGGGTAATTGTTGCACAAAAAATTAAAGTCTGAATTTGAGGCCATGCTGTGGGTAAGCTAACAGAACTGTGAAACAATTTTTTTTATTATTTTGTCCATAAAATAATTGACAAATGATTTTGGACAAATGTGTCATAGTTTTAACTGAATTTTTTTTTAAAGTCAGTTTGTATATATGCCACACTTAACCCTTGAATCAGGATAAGTGTGGCACTAAATTTTTTCCCCCACTTTCAAAAATACCAGATATGCTATAAGACAGTGAGGTGAGTTTGCTGAACATGGAATCTCGTAAATGATTTTCTTTATGCACTTCAAATACAGTTAAAATAAGTTGTGGATTGAAAGTCCACGTATGTGTGAAGGTTTTTACAACTGTGTTGACAAAAATCTATAATTACTTTAAAAAAATTTCACAGGTGTCACACCCCATTATATATTTTCATACAGAGTAAGTGCAGCACCCCCAGTTTATTTCATTACTGCTTATTAAAAAATGCAAAAATGTAATTATATCTGATTATAATATTATGTAACTATATATTCCTACAGAGCATTTTCATAAAGATTTAGTGCAATTACCTTTTTATGACAGAACATATTAGAATTTCATAAACAAACTCGGAATATGAACTTTCTATTGTTTGGTAGCATCATTTTTTGGTGTAATAAAAATAAATATTGTTAATTGTGTCACCTTTGTTATAAAATAATATATAGAGACCAGAACTTACTATAAAGTAGAATATGTTTGATACCGAGCTACAAGATTATTTTTAAAAATCAGAGATTACTGCCCACTTTCCCTGGTTGACCTTATTTTCATAAATTGATTTTTATAAAGTTGGTGCAGAACAAAATGCTTTTCATTGCAACAAACTGGTTCAATTACAATTCTCTACACAAGAGTTTAGGGAAAGCTTTACATGTTATGTGTAGGTAGATGGTGTTTTTCAGAAGGCATTTGAAGATTATTTCTCAAAGTACATGCAGTAGTCTTTGTAATGCTGTAAAGTTCAGTAAAGTACTTGATCCAGGGTTGGCAGGTTTTTGATGGTTTAAACCAGTGTTTCCCAAACTTTTTCTGCCCATCTCCCCCTTTTCAAAAACAAAATTTCTCATCACCCCCCTGGAAGGGACTTTAAAAATCCACACAAAAAAATTTAAAGATGCAGTGACAAATTTTTGATTTTTTTGCATCAATATGTTTTCCTGCAACAGGGTAGTATAAAAAAAGTGTTAAAAATTCGAAAATAATTACAGTAATGTTTCAAAAGATTACAGTAAACTTCAACAGCTGAACAAAAAAAAAATTAAATTTGTGAATTATAAAATTATATAATTCACAAAACAGATGCACACATTTACATTGATTGCAATCAAAGTATTCGCATGGCACAAAAATAATTATATTATTAATAGATATTTTCTAAGTGTGATGATTGTCGCTTAGTTTCACTAAGCAGCATTCTCAAATCCTCACAACTGAATATCTGTAGGTACTTTCGATTTTTGTTGAAAGATTTGTGACCGCGTTGAAATGTCTCGCACCTGAAACTTTTTAGCTACATTAGAACCTCTCAATAACGGACACTCATGGGATCGAAAATTTTCTCCGCTAACGAGGAGTGCCCGTTAATGGATAGTAAAATAATCAGTCGCATATCCGGAATCCTGTTGACGTGATTCAAAAAGTGTCCATTATGGTTGGCTCCACTGCATATCCCATTAATTCCGGGTACAGTATTTGCTTTTGCAACCAGAATAATTAATAGTCATCTTCAAATTTGAACTTCCGGCCCTCTTTTAATGCTATTTCTGTCAATTTTTCTTGTAAATGTGATATTTGTTATTGTTAGAGATTGAAAAAAAAGCAACTGAAAATTGTTTTTATTCAGTACAGATTATAAGGATCTTTTCGAAATGATCACGCTATATAAAAAATATTCTTTTAATTGCCTTCCCCCATTGTCAATTGCATCTCACAAATTTCTGGAACAATTTAAATTAGATTTAGCAATATGTTTACTATTATGAAATCGCATATTCGGAAATTTTATTTTACACAAAATTATTCTCATCAAAATTATTCTTGCATCTCACACATTTCTGGAACAATTTAAATTAGATTTAGCAATATGTTTACTATTATGAAATCGCATATTCGGAAATTTTATTTTACACAAAATTATTCTCATCAACGCATGTTGGACGTGAGTGTTCTATTTTGACATGGAGTACAGAGTAAGGTGTTGAGATGAGTTGAGTTCCGATGAATTTATTATTAGGTAATGTCCAATTAGAATTAGTGTTGCTGTAACGCACTAGATACGCAATCGGGTTTACACTTTCTGGAGCATGGGGCAGCAACCAAATTTACATGGGAATCTGCTGCTTTATGACTATTCCCCTTATCAGAGATTGACCCCGATGGGACAAGAGTCCCAGCTATTTTGTTGTTGTCTTTTTTTTTTCTTAATCACTAAAATACTGCCAAAGATTATTTCAGTTTTGTCTTTGGACTGTCAATTTTTCAATTGTCGAGTGGATATTTACCAATCTTGTACGTTTGCTATTAAATATGTTTACAATTTACAATAGCAATAATCCTTTCCCTGATAAATCAAAGAAGGAATCAACGATAAAGGCAAATGAGGAGGAAAAAGCAGAGTTTTTAAAGCGGCACACTATAGGTGAAGTTTTCAAAGGATGAATACAACCGTTTTTGAATCTGCCCTTGAGATCACTTATAAGCAAAATCGGTCATTTAATGAAATATTGTACATACTAATTTATTTTGGTTAGCAGTAACACTAATAAAGGATTTGAACTCGAAATGTTCAACAATAAAGCTTGTGAAAAAAAAATCAAAATTCAATCGTTAAAATGAATTAGTTTTTGAAATTATCAATCAAGCCGCTTGTGAGACATTCATTGTTGTTTTAAATAAAATTTTGAAACTAATCTGAACGAGAATATTTTCTTATTATGTTGCCTTATTTTCTGTTACGTTATTTCGGGTGTGAACGATTTAACAAGAGAAAATGGAGTTTTTTGCCAGGCAATGCCACAAGATAATGAACAAATTAAACAAAAGATGTCTGGTGTTTAATTTTGTTCATTCTCTATCCAAAACATTGTCCACGCATTATTCCGAGATAGCCAAAATATTTAGACTCAAGTCAGAGAGACCCTAATTCCTGCCCTGCCCAGACCTCGTCATGTTTAGGTTTGGCTCCGGCTGTCTGCAATTTATCTTTCAAATCAGCAGTGTTACTGCGATATTATTTAGATCCAAATTTGAAAAAAAAAATGTAATTTTGCATAATTTCAAACTCAGGACATTGATTAAAACTGGTAAGCATCAATGGGAGAAAAATCATTTCAATGTATTATTTTCTTTTACATACAATTCTGAATGAATCTCATTGAATATTTAGCATTGTTTTATGAACATATCAAAAATCTTGTTAGATCGCAACAAATTTTAACTTTCACCTCAAACATTGAAGGAAAAAAATTCAGATGAAACCACGCTAATTAAACGTCAAAAACAGTCGGAAATTCTTTGAAAGAGATTGATAATATATTATAATTATAAACTGAAGAGCCAAAAAAACTGGTACAGGCATGCGTATGCAAATAAAGAGATATGGAACCAATCAGAGTACGGCGCTGTGGTCGGCAACGCCTATATAACACAACAAGTGTCTGGCATAGTTGTTAGATCGGTTACTGCTGCTACAATGGCAGGTTATCGAGATTTAAGTGAGTTTGAACGTTGTGTTATAGTCGGCGCACGAGAGATGGGACATAGCATCTCCGAGGTAGCGATGAAATTTGGATTTTCACGCACGACCATTTCACGAGTGTACCGTGAATATCAGGAATCCAGTAAAAAATTAAATCTACGACATCGCTGCGGCCAGAAAAAGATCATGCAAGAACGGGACCAACGAGGACTGACGAGAATCATTAAATGTGACAGACGTGCAACCCTTCCGCAAATTGCTGCAGATTTCAGTGCTGGGCCATCAACAAGTGTCAGCGTGCGAACCATTCAACGAAACATCATCGATATAGGCTTTCGGAGCCAAGTGGTACACACAAGTGCACGAGTAACATTTTATTTTACACAAAATTATTCTCATCAACGCATGTTGGACGTGAGTGTTCTATTTTGCCATGGAGTACAGAGTAAAGTGTTGAGATGAGTTGCCACTTGAGATGAATGCCACTCGTGTACCCTTGATGACTGCACGACACAAAGCTTTACGCCTCGACTGGGTCTGACAACACCCACATTGGACTGTTGAGGACTGGAAACATGTTGCCTGGTCTGGCGAGTCTCAATTCCAATTGCTTCGAGCTGATGGACGTGTACGGGTATGGTGACAACCTCATGAATCCATGGACCCTACATGTCAACAGGGGACTGTTCAAGCTGGTGGAGGCTCTGTGATGGTAATGGGGCATGTGCAGTTGGAGTGATATGGGACCCCTGATACGTCTAGATACGACTCTGACAGGTGACAGGTACGTAAGCATCCTGTCTGATCACCTGCACCCATTCATGTGCATTCCGACGGACTTGGACAATTTCAGCAGGACAATGCGACACCCCACACGTCCGGAATTGCTACAAAGTGACTCCAGGAACACTCTTCTGACTTTAGACACTTCCGCTGGCCACCAGGATTCATGGTGTCAATTATCTCCAGCATTACTTCAGACATTAGTTGAGTCCATGCCACGTCGTGTTGCTGCACTTCTGCGTGCTCGCGGGAGCCCTACGCGATATTAGGCAAGTATACCAGTTTTTTTGGCTCTTCAGTGTATAATTGAGTAATACTATTAATATACTACTTCATAGGTGCACGCAGAATTTTCTCAAGGGGGGGTTCAAATTTTTTTTCCTTCTGAGGTGGGGGGGGGGTTACATTTTTTCCTGCAAAATAACACTATAATCTTGGCTCAAATGTGGGATTAGAACCCCCCCCCCTCTTGAATACACCAATGTTATATTTAATGAGTCGATTTCGAATTGAGTTAAATAGTCTTGCAAGGTCTTCCGAAAATACCTCGTTTTCTTTCAAAGAAAAACACTACATAAATTACTGTAAAAAATTTTCCATTAAAAAAATAATTTTTTTATTAAACCAATCCCATTGCGAGGAGAAATGCATCCGATGCTGAAGAAGTGTGTATCCCCTATCCATATATTTATCGGAATATTCGGAGCTGTGCTTATTTTCGGAGATAGTACCAAAATTTCACTTTTATCCTTATATTGTCATAATCAGTGCAGATACGGATAGCATTATTAATAAGCATGAATGGATAGTACCGCCCAAGTGTCTTACTCAAGTCATGAAAATTGGTCATTATAAAAGGATTTAGTTAACATCAAAATTTTGAAAAAAAACAAAAAAAACATTGCACTTATATATATGGTGTGGATTCAATAAACATCTTCCACATTAGTTTCATTTCTTTGCGGACACCAACTGAAATCGATCTCTATGTTTGAACCATCCGTTGTGTCAAAAACACTTTTGATATATGACCTTTTAACACAAAAGTTCAATATTACTTGTCTGTAAATAATATTTTGGCACTCCTTGGGTTTGAGTAATTAACGAACTTGCACGCATTCATTAAAAAATGTTTCCATTATGGCAGTGTTCCTCAAAATAAGCGTTGTGGCGTGCGTCTGTGCGTATGTGTTTTTTTTTTATGACTGTACAATAGCTACTATACTTTTCCTGAAAGCTGCAGATAATAACTAATACTAGGAGCCTAAGATGACAAAAGTTTGACGACCACTTCATACGGGGATGACGATGAATGTCATTATGTATAAAAAACAACATACAAAAAAACCATCGCTGTAGGTGAATGAACCGTGATGCTGAAATCATGGCCCCCACACATCCCTCCACAGGGCCCAGTGGCTAGGCTCTTTGACGGTCCGCTGCTGTAGTGAATTTATAACATGAAAAAAAATGAGAATCGTCTCAAGGCCCTGAAACAAGAACCAGCCCCATCTTTGTGTGGGGGGAGGGGGGGGAGCATGGCTCGATAATGACTTAGTCATTAACAAAACCGGTCCCAGGGTGGTGCTGGACTATCCCCAGATGGTGTTGAAATGTGCAACAATAGGTTTTATCGATCAATTACAGTTAACAAATACATCTGGAATGTACAGTGCATATTCAAAGGGGAAAAAACACTTCAGCTCTGTTCCCTTAACAGATGATATAAGTACAACTATATACCGTGTGTGATATTCTTAGTTTTTTTTTTGCCCCGTAGGGCAAGGATATTTACGAAGGCTCCCTTGAAAAAGGGTCTGAGTTTTCGAAAACGTATTTTTTCCTCCCATCGCTCTCTTATGGCCACTCCTAGACTCCCAGTCGTGTCTGAAGCTGGTATTGCCCCCTTGAAGATTCTGATCGCCCACTTTGGAAAACACTGGTTTAAACCGTAGTTTAAACTGTCACGTCAAAAACCTTAAATATTGCTTTTCATTATAAAAATTCCTGTTAAAAATACATTCATTGCATGTAATGTTTAAAGTCACTATGTTATACAAAGAATAAATATTTTTAATGTGATTGTAAAGTAATTTTCTGCTCTTTACAGAATTATTTTGGACTTTATTATGTGTATTTTTTCCTATAAAATATGCAATTTGAATAGAGCATAACATAAAAGCTGAAGGAAAAACTATGGAACTATTTGATATTCTTCAATTCCACATAATTCTCGACCTTCCAAAATTTCTTCAACTGCTTATATATGTATATTGATATAAATCATCAGCTGTACTCTTTTCGTAACAGATAGGTGTTTAAAAAAACTTCTTTTACGCTATATATGCAGTGTTGATTTCTTTCTGTTATTAACCACTATAACCACTGATACTTAAAATGATATCCTTATTGTGCATTACAGTATAGCTAGCAATAAAAATACTAAATTGTAGAATTAAAATGTCCTTTAATTTAGCAGTGCTGATTGCGTAAATGAATGCTCAGGAAAAGCTCCTATAACTTATTCTAAGTACAAAAGTAAGAATGATAAAACATTTGGACAATAAATTTTTGACTTTTTAATTAGAGATGTAAAATTCTCGAGAATATTCTCATCAGAATATTCAAGAATATTCTCTTGAAGGACTACTATTATAAATAACTGGAGAATATACCAGAGGACTACTAGTATAAATAATTTCGTATAAATTCTTAATTAGAATATTCTGTTATTTATAATGTAGTTAAGTATAATATCCTTGACATCATTCTCTGGAAGGACTACTTTTATGAATTACTGGAGAATATTTTTATTGTAAATAATAAGAATTATTTTCAAGTTAATAATAGCCCTTCACACACAATAGAATATACTCCTTGATGAGAGTATTCTTCAGCTATAGAAGTCCTTCCAGAGAGTACTCTCAAAAATATTTGTAATAACATGTATTATAATAAATAATCTCTATAAATAGCTTGAGAATAAATCTTATAATTTTCGATAGGAATATTCTCTAGCAATTTATAATAGTAGTCCTTTGAGAGAATATTCTCTGTCCCCGTCTTTCTTCCGTCCAGAAGACAGGAATATTAAAGTTTGCAGCCCACAATTATAAAGTTTGAAAACAAGAAAATGAAAGCAACATGGCTGAATTTCACAACTGTTAAAGAAATATGAGTGATATACAGAATTTTTAAATGTATGTGCATTGAAGAAAACAATAGTTCTGTATCTTCTTAGAATGAAGGTGATTATGTAAGAATAGCTTCCTTTATCAATCAACTTTGGTTTCATTTCTTTTGTTTTAAGCTTATTTCTGAAAATTTATCTAATTTTAAAATAATTAAAGGTTTTAATCTTAAGGTTTCTAAAATCTTCATAAGCAAACTTTTAAAAGCTATCATCAAGAGAATATTCTGATAATATGTTCATATTCTCTGAAGGTTTCTTGGTTCGAGAATATTCTCGAACTAAAAGTTGTAATTGTAGGGTGAATATGTAAAAAATTGCTTTGTTTTTTAAATGTTTCAGGCAATGAAAACTGATTTATATTTCATAATATCAACAAAATTAGTAAAAAAATTCATTATTTAAAAGAAAAACGAATCTCGATTATTCCGCAAATTTTACATCCAGGAACAAAGAATATTCTCCTGGATGTAAAAATTGGAGAATAACCATCTAGAACATTCATTTTTCTTTTAAATATTGACTTTTCACACCTCACATCTCTAGTTTTAATACTGAGTAAGCTCAAAAACCTAACCTTGTGACCTCCGATCATAGATATTTTGAATAAACAGCTCTATTTTGCTTAATAAATTGAACACAGGTAATCAATAGTGAAAATGCACCATAAAATTATATATTATCTGTTCTAGACTCTGTCGAGAAATTCGAAATTGCAAATTATAATTAATATTTTGTTTCAATGTTTGTAATAAATTTGTGTTTAAAAAATGAATCGTAATACACAAGAAAGTTTCTCATGTTATCAACCTACTGTGTTCGAAACATTGTCCAAAAGCATTCATTTAGGTTTTTGATGGTTTAAACTTGTTTTTGATGCTTGTCATGTCAAAAACCCAACCCTGATCCAATGTTATTTTTGTGCTGTAGTCATTTGCTATTTTTATTGCATTGTATAGTAATTTAAAATCTTTTATCAAACATAATTTTTTCCAGTTGTGTCCTTATTATATTTACTCTTAAAAATCTTATCAGAGTTTTTGACTGTCCAAGGTAGGTCTGGTCCAAATTATCTTGGCTAATCATAGCTCAACTATATTTAATACCAGCTATAATACCTCGCGCTGCCTGGGTTTTCTTCAAATGCTGAGAGGATTGAAAGTGACAAACCATTATAAACTATTACTGGCAGCATTAAATAAGTGACAAACCCTTGTAAAGGCATATACATGTCTGAAACGCATTGCGAAGGAACCACTGTAACCAAAGTAAATATTCCAAAAGGGATTTATGGGGCTCAGGAATCATTGTTGCGTGACAGTTCTTTTGCTCATTTCAGGCATTTGCCCTGCTTTGAGGAACTTTTAAAGTAATCTATCATTCACAATCCGGGCATGTTTGGTATGTATATGTAAAATTTGGCAATGATCAATCTAAAATTGTAGATTTGTATAAAGAACATACATACATACAGATGCACTGACAGAAAATCAATTTCATATATATAGATTTTTACTAATTGGGGAGGGACCCCCCCCCCCCCCCACCAGTAAAAATCTAACCTTTCCCCAATTACAATTATTTCTTTATATATTTTTTTTGCATTGTTTCTTGTAGGAGCTCATGTATGAAGGCTACACTGCTGTTCAATTCATCAATCAGCTGAATGATTCTATTGTATTTAGTCCCGATTTCGATGACAAACAGAAATCTATAATTTGTGATAAAATAGCTGTGAGTTCACTTTCCTTAATTACGTATTTCATTCATTAAGATACATTTGCATATTCTTTGTGTTTGTAAAAAAAAAACCTATCGATTTAAGTAATGTTTGTCTTTGCAATGCTTAACAAAAATGGGGGATCACTCATGATGTCCATCTGAGAGAGAGAGAGAGTTATGCTATCTTCTGCAGATGTTTCATCCAGCAGTGGACATCATCGATCAGGTGACTGCAATGCAGGCTTTGATGGAGCACTTCATAAAAACTTGCATCTCTGAATATCAATGCCAGTATAGCCTTGGACAAATGAAAAAAATCTGCTGTTGCTGAACATGTCATTCTCAAAGACTACGAAAACCAGTTCGAAGACACTTTTGCTTCTCAAATGCATCTCAACTCCTGTCTGAATCTCAAAGCAATAGAGATTTACAAACACAAGAGAGATTGCAATAGAAAGAAAGGAGGACAAACCCATTTGAGTAAAATGTAGCATCCAGCAATACAGAAGACCAAAATCATAAAGTAGAAGTCACCTTCGTATTCTGATCTTCCATTTAGGATTTAAAGCCTTCAAAAACCCCACTAAATTAATCGGAAGCCACCACATTTTCGCACTGATACATCACTTCTTCCACCTCATAACAAAAAGCCAGATTTCACTTTCTCCAGCCAAAGCACTGGTATATCATATTCTTAGAGAGTCATTTTATCCTGCTTGCTGGGACCGATACAATGAATGATTTGAACTGTAGTGATGGACAAAACATCTGCTGATGAAAACCTAGATCACCATATTACAGCCCAAAAAGTTTGAATATTCCTGTGAAATATTCAGTTTTCTCTTTAGTAAACACAAGTGAATTGTCAAACAAGAATATGTGGGAGCTGCATATGCCTTCAAATTTAGTGAAATTTAGTAACAATGATTAGTACCTAGAAATGCTTGAAATTGACACTAAAAAAGGGTATTGAAAATGCACCTATAAATAATAAAAGAAAAATTAAATTAACTTGAAATTAAGCATTCGCAAGCAGACAGAAGAAAAGGGTATAACTCTCCAAATGTTCCCTCTAAGCTGAGTCCAGCTCAGTCTCTTGCACATCGGTAGTACACTGCTCAAAACAATTAGGGGAGCAAGCAAAAAAGTGAAGAAAACCGTGCGAGACAGCCACGTATTGGCATACAATGGATAGTACACGCGTATCAATGCTCAATGCGCAATACAGAAAAAAGACGTAAAAAAATTTGGAATTAAGCTTTAATTCTTTGAAAATATGGAAAAAACATGAAAAGATGATTTAGGGCAACAATTTGGTTACATGTAAACGATAAAAAAAAAGTACTGTTTACACATGATGCATGAGTTTTAATAGCGCGTGTGGTCTCTTCGAACAGCTAAGACTGCTGCACACCTGTTTGCCATGGATGCGATGAGGTTATCTATCAGACTTTGCACTTCTTGAGGAGTGGAACAGTATTCCCCAATCTGCAAGTCTCGGACAGTAACAGGCGGCCTTGGTCGCGCAGCAATGCGTCGTACGAGCATGTCCCAAACATGCTCGATTGGATTCAGGTCAGGAGAGCACGCTGGCCATGTACTGTTTAGACATGATGCATGAGTTTTAATAGGGCGTGTGGTCTCCTCGAACAGCTAAGACTGCTGCACACCTGTTTGCCATGGATGCAATGAGGTTATCGATCAGACTTTGGGGAATACTGTTCCACTTCTCAAGAAGTGCAATCTGCAAGTCTCGGACAGTAACAGGCGGCCTTGGTCGCGCAGCAATGCGTCGTCCATGCGATTCAGGTCAGGAGAGCACGCTGGCCATTCCATACGCTGTATTGTTTCAGCTTCAAGCATGTTCTCCACCAGACGAGCTCTATGCGGTCGGGCATTATCATCCTGGAAAACAAAGGAATCTCCAATGGCTTCAGCATAAGGGATGACATGAGGTCGCAGTATCTCGTCTACATACCTTTGGGCAGTCAAAGTGCCATTCCGAATGATATGCAGGTCCGTACGTTCGCCTATGCTGATTCCACCCCATGCCATCCAACCAGCTCGTCTGTATTGTGACCTTTCACGAACGAATGCGGGGTTATTTCGAGTGCCCCTGTCCCTCCATACCAGAACACGTCGGGTGTCACACTCCAGACTGAATCGGGACTCGTCTGTAAACAGCACTTGGCTCCAATCATGTTGCTCCCAATTTCGATGTTCAGCAGCCCATCTTCTTCGGGCCGCACGGTAGCGTGGGGTCAACGGAATGCAGACCATTGGCCTACGTGCATAGAGCCTTCCCTCATGAAGCCGATTACGTACTGTTTGGCTGGACACCCTTCGTCCTGTTGCCAAGAGCAACCGTCTTTGCAGCTGCGTAGCATTCTTTGTTCTGTTTTGACGGGCTGTTAACCGTATATACCGGTCATCAGTTGCTGTAGTGGCGCGTGGCCGACCTTGCCCTGGTCGACGTCTAACATTTCCTGTTTCTTGGAATCGATTCCACAGCCTTGCAACAGCACTTCTGGCGACTCCAACAGCGTCCGCGACACTATGTTGTGTTCGCCCGGATTCCAGTCTGCCTATAACACGCCATGCCATGGATTCCGGTAAATCACGCTGTTGAGACATCCTCAAGTCACCTTGTCTCAAAAAAAAATACTGCGCAATCGAATTTCACAGTTACGGCAGTAAAACAGACGTTTCTGCAACATCCCGATTTCTGCCCTTATCTCTGTTTTCTGGTTTTTGACGTCATGAACTTTGATTTGCATATGAAATTTTCTTCTTCCATTTCCTGCTAGGCTTTAAATTATGGATTATTCATTTTATGTTACTTATCGGTATACATCTTTGCGTAATTTTGTTAAAACCATGTGCTCCCCTAATTGTTTTGAGCAGTGTACTTCCACTCACACACACAATCTTAGAATTTATCATTAGTGTAATGACAAATTGTTTTGCAGCATACAGTTTTAAAAAAAAGTAAACATGGTTTGTGTGCCACCTACTACTTCAATAATGTCATAGAATACCTGCATCAGCTGAGAGTAGATTGTATCATGAAAAATAATAACAAATAAATATTTCATATGTTTCAATAAATAACATCTAAAACGTTGAAATACAAAATAAACTTATTACATTCACATTTTCATGTGGCTATTACTTAGTGGATTTATTCTGAAAAAAATATTTTCTCATTGCACATAATGATTAATGGTAGCTTGATTCTTTAAATTTTTAAATGTCAAGTTTCGTCTTTGGTACAATGAGAGGTTGGAAAGTAAATGCATAGACAGGGTTCGCACATCCTTACAAACTCCTTAAAAACTCCTAACTTTTCATTTCCCTCTGGAAGGGCCCTTATAACTCCTTACTTTTTGCAGCCATGCCTGAAAAAGGCCCTTTTTTTTCCGCTGAAGGGATGATCTTTCTTAGAATAGGCATTCCCCATGGTGATGAATAGCATTGCCTAGAAAAATAAGAGGAAGCTTCCCCCGAATATAAAGAGGAAGAAAAGAGAAAAAAAAAACGCTCTCTCCCTTTGTAATTGGAAATGTGAAAGCAGGGGATGGGATTGGAACATCCAATGGTTGTGCATACCTGCCAACCGTTACGATTTTGTCGTATTTAGTAAATTAATACGCTTTTGCTTCTAAAAATACGATTTTTTTTACCGAATCGCTAGTTTTGACGTGTTTTCCTGCCTATGTCGCAAACTGGTCAGCGTTAGAAATCGATGGTCCGTAGAGCGACATCACTCCGCTGAACCAGTAGCCGAAAATTCCATGCCCAGTGGTGAGAAAGTTTTTTTAAGCTTTTACTTATGCGGCGAAACAATGTCTCGAACCTCCTATATTACGCAGTATACTGAGTGCAGCTTTCCTATTTTTCCTACTATTTTCCTACTTTCACCTCAATCGACTATTTTTTTACCGCAATTCTCTCCTACTATTCTTATTTTATCCCTCCTTCCCATTTGCTTACAGTCAATATCTCACTACGAAAACTCAGAGAAACCGCAAAATGTCACTGCTTTCCGCTGTTTTTTTTACGTGTTTTATGTGTTTTATTCACATTACAACTCGCTACTGAAAAAGAAGAAAGGAAAAAAAAAATTCAGTTCCACTGGAGTAAGGGACGACGACAAGCGTATCTTTTCGCCGCCGCGCCTTAAAGTGCTAAAAACCGAAGTCCAGTGGGGTAAGCGAATCTGTTTCGCAGATTGGTTGCCGTAAATAAAAAGGCAAAAAAAAAAAAAAGGAACAAGCTCTATCCACACACGAGATTCTATGAGAGACAATGGGTTTATCTCTCCTGGGATCCCATAACGAGCGTTCATCCCTGAAGCCAGGTTTTCCTAGGAGTAGGCTTTTTGCGCCACGTGAACCTAACTGGATCATTTCGTGTCGGCAGAAATGAGTTACATTACGCATTTGCGTTTTCCAAGCATGGCGCATCGGCTCAGGACGGCTATACAGTATAGTATATGACCCTGGCGTCATCTACCCTATCGGCTGCATGCTCCGGTTTAAAGAGAAGAGACACAACACGAAAATGAAGGGAAGATCGCTGAAACGCGCGGCACACGATGCTTAACTCCTCCAGAAGCAGTCTGCCAATCACGCCCGACGTAAAGCACTGTCGTGAGCCGTATTGCGCTCTGTAGGAAAACAGTCGTACTGTTTTTCATATTGATGAATAGACGGCGTATCGCGCTGGGTGATTCACGTTGCGCGCGGCATAGAAAACCTGCTAGTAAAACCCGGCTTTTAAAAGTGACAGCCCGAGCCACGTCTGGTTTTACGGGGGGGGGGGATGAGCCGATCAGCCGCTATAGCTTTTTTATTTTTAACCTTCAGAAAATAACTTTTGGGTATCTTTATGTTAGGGGTCATTCAAGTATTACGTCAGCATGGATGGGGGATTTTCGATTTTCTGACTTGATGACGTGGAGGGGGGGGGGGGTGTTTGGATGATTCTTACGTCATAAACCACCCTTAAAAAATATGAAATATTCTTAATGGCGTCTTACTCGGTGCGCGAAAAAAGAGTAAAACTTTTCACTAGTTTGTGGGCACCTGAACTAACATTCTCCCTATTGAGTCCCCTACAGAGCCACTCTAGTGATCTTCAAATACTTAGCGGATCCAAATGCTCTGGAGCTGTGCCGCGCGTCATATAAGTGATCCGTGATTATGCCGCAGATCACTTAAGTAATCTGGGAATGTGCAGCGGATAACTTGAGTGATGTAGAACCGCACTGGTGACAGGACCAATGCTCTAAAACTTTGTCACATGTCACTCAAGGGATCGCTTAATGTGCCACAGATCACTTAAATGGTCTGGGATTGTGCCACGAGTCACTTGAGCGATCTGTAAATGTGTCACTTGGTTCATTGTTACAAAAATAGATTTAGGGACAGGCCACATCATAACGCTAGGGCCACATTTGGTCCGCACAGGCCGAATGTTTACCGCGGGTCAAGGGTTACCAAGGGCTTAGAGAGGTAGGGTCGCAATGAATTTCTTGAGCAATTTCGGGTTCTTAGCCTTCAAATAGCATTGAAATTAAAAATTGATTATAATAACATATAAAGACATTTTGTTTCGAAATTGTAAAAAATATTTTTACAATTCTTTTAAAAAATATTTTGTGGATTAAAAAAATAAATTTTTGATCATCTGGGGGAAAGCCCCCAATTCAGATTTCGCCAATAAGCGTTAGGAGGAAGGGGGGCAGAGCGCTGACAGGGGGAGGGTGAGAGTTTTGCTGACTTTTTCTGACAAGAGGGGTGAGTCAAAAATTGCTGAAAATTTGCTGACATAATACTTGAACAGCCCCTTATTTTAAAGCATACATGTGCTCAACACATGGCCTAAATGTGGCCTGCCTTAAGTGGCGCCGGTACACTTACAGATGAATTAAGTGGCTCGTGCAATTAAATTTGTTTGCAAATTAAAAATAAATTTGCATATGTGCCCCGCCCCTTTTTTAGCTGTAAAACTTGTAAGTTATGAAGTTTGCCATGACTCCTTAAAAACTGCTTGAAACTCCTTAAAAACTCCTTACTTTTCATTTTGAAAATTTTGTATGAACCCTGATAGAGAACCACACAAAACTGTCAGTGTTTCTTTTGCCTTTCTCAATAATATAGAGATAATACAATGGATGAGGGATAAATGTTAATCAAATAATTCAAAGAAGCGGCCATCTCAATCTGAAATTACATAAGTCTGGAATGCAATTTAGACGTCATACTATACAGGTATCAAGGTCAAATAAAACTCGTTTCCAAAAATTTTTCCTTTATTTAGCTCCCAAAATATTTAATTTACTTCCTCAGTTAATAAAAGAACAATCTTCATGTACATCTTTTTTTGTCAATTTAAAATCTTGGTTGTTAACTCAAGAAGATTTAAATTATCTGTTTGATATTGTAATGTAATCTTCTTTTATCTTGCATACGCTGCTAAATGCCAAATCTTTTTGTTTATCAATTCCATTCCTGTTGCCACTTATTTCTTGGTGTTATATATATGTGTTTTTTCTTTTTTTCTCTCGTTATTATTTATGCTGACAGATATGTATCGGATATTGTTTTGTGGGCTCACAAGCTTGCTTAGCCCCTAAATGTTTTGTAACTGTGTGTAAAAATCTTAAATAAAGGAAATTTGAAATTCAAGATGTGACCTATCATGCCTACGAGACAATATTTGATGTCTGTGTGCGGGAACAGCAACACTTCGTCTGGAAAGATGGGAAATGAAGATAGGAAACAGGCCTTTTTTTCATAATTTTTAAGAAATCTCCAATTTAGTCTTTGCTTAGCTTCCAATGCAAACCCTGTGTAAAAACATCATCCTTGGACAAACTCTGTGTTTGAGTGTGGGGATCATTAGCAGAATTGTTTCTTTCCCGTGTGTTGTATTCTTTATTTTTTGGCGGGGGGGGGGGGAAATACCCAGTAGTAAAGTCTTAACTGTTGAAGATAAAACAAAAATTATAATGTTGCTATAAAAAAAAGTGCAAAAAAAAAAAAAAAAATTATATATTTAATATCCATGCTGTGTTATATATAGCCTATACTTGCTATAGGAATGTTCATTCTGTAACAGAAAATCAATAGAAACATGGAAATGCATCTTTCTTGTGTACCCTCTATACAAACCCTATAGATAATAAATACTTACCCTACTTGCAATCTGAAAGTGATTTTGTTAAAATTCTAAATTCTAGTCAATTAGGCACAATGTTTGCAGTTTTTAATTTCCTACAAAATAGTATCACTCTTTGCAACTTTATTATTGCTGTTGATATTTAATTTTTATTTTCTGTTATAATGCTTTTTCAATATGCTGCACATTCATTTTATTGATTTGATTTTCTTGTAGAAAATGCTGTCAAAAGTCATCTCTAAAAATAGAAATTTTGTATTTTGCCTGTTGGCCAGGACCCTATATATGGGTCAGTGCCATATTCATTCATGCACATAAATAAATACTTGCTATAGGCACAAAATTTTCGAAATTTCATTATTTTTCACTTGAATATAGATTTAACAAATGGCCAGATTTAATGATCATTTTCAATGAAAACAAGCTCGTCATTATAAGCAGATCCGACTGTGTATAAAAATTTTATATAGTCGTGTATTTTTCATTGCTCACAGAAGGTCTGTTTAATCAGTATAAATACTAATGCTATAGAATCAAGTTTATATTAAAAGCTTAGTATGTATCAAGGAAAAATCAAAATGGTTGCAATCAAATTTGTGAAATTGAAACATAGCTATGTGTTTTGAGCATTAATCTTTTCCTTATGATCTTTATCGTTATATGCATGTTTCCTTTTTTTTCTCTCTTCAGGTTGCTGATAAGTGTCTTTTAGATGGAGCTGATGAATTTCTCCAATTGATGGACATCTCCTGTACCATTATGCATCAAATCTGTCATTCTCTAAGCTGAAAAAGTCTTCACTTTATGGACTTCGCCTGTTTCTTCCCCCCTCCCCCATATAAAGATAATTTTTTTTTATTTCTTATGTTTACTCTCTTCACAAAACTGTTATTTGTCTATCCTTTTTGCCTTCATCTCAATGTCACTTGTATAGAAAATCAAAGGAAAAATACTTAAAGGGCAATTGTGGATTTTGTTTTATTATTATGTGAATTTGTTTTGCTAATCACACTTGATTTTTTACGAGAATAATGTATTGTCGGATAATCATCATGGGTTCAGGAAGGGGAAGTCATGTGTGACTAACCTCCTTTGCTTCTATGATTGCGTGACAAAGGCTTTGGGTAAGAGCAAAAATGTCTACGTTGTTTACCTTGATTTCCAGAAGGCATTCGATCGGGTCCAACATGGTAAACTCTTGAAGCGTTTACAGGAGATTGGAATTAGGGGCAACTTGCTGAATTGGATAGAATTGTGGTTAAGAGATAGGTCACAGCGAGTTATGGTGAACGGGGAATTCTCTGGTTCAAACAGGCGTCACAAGTGAAGTTCCTCAAGGAAGTGTCCTTGGCCCCATACTTTTTCATTTTTTATCAATGCTAGTGTCGGCAGATATGATTGAAGTGTTCAAAATTTTCAACGGAATGGATAGGATGAACCATGAATTATTTGTACGTCGTCAATCACTTGTTACAAGGGGACACCAGTATTGATTGGTCAGGGACAATGTGAGGTTATGGCGTTGCAGGGAATTTTTCTCTAATAGGGTTATTAATAAATGGAATAGCTTACCCCCAGCGGTAGTAAATTCTAACAAAATTGACACATTTAAAAAAAAATATGATAAAACATGTTTGGGTAAATTGGGGAAGCTATCCATACTTAATTAGACAACCATAAGTGATGTGTTTTCGTTAACACTTTGTGAGCCGAGTGGGTAACACATAGGTATTTATTTTGATAAGTATTTATTATTACGTTAGATTACATACATATATAGATAGGAAGAATTTATGAAGTGGAAGGAGCAGAATATATAGACATCTTATCTACTTGATGTCTGGGGTGGAATTGTCGAGTTCCCCTTACACAACACTAGGTGGCGTTGTATGTTCTTATCAGCTTAGTACTTTTAGTCATTTCTTATAAGGACACCACATTCCTCCCCGCTAATTTAAAGATCCAACTGGACAGGAGCTTTCCTGGTTCGTTGGGAACATCGCAATGGAACGGGAGTGCTGGACATCGCTGGTGGCTTGTTGGACATCACTGGTGGATCGCTGCTGATCTCTGCCGGAGTTGTCTGTTCTGTTCTGGAGCAATCTGTACCTCTGAGTCAGCAGCAACAGGATTTGATGAAAGTTTGCCCCTGGAACATTGGGTACCACCAAGGTTGGCTGAACTTGATTGCCAGCTGCTCTCATCTTGTCGATGTGACGTCGGAAGAGAGTGCCATTTAAATCTACAGTGTAGTGTAGAACTCTGTCTTTGCTGAGAATAGTTCTGAACTTCCACTTGTTATTGACGGATCTGTAATCTCTCACAGCCACACGATCTGGCTCGAAAGTTCGGTCATAGAAGTCTGTGACCTCATTTCTGAACTTTACTTGAATGCTGTTCTTGATATTTGGCAAGACTAAGTCTATTGTAGTTAAGATTTCTTTTTTTAGGAGTAACATTCCTGGGCTTTGCATGGCAGTCGCATTCTGCACTTTTCTGTAATTCAGCAAAAACATGATCAATTTTTGGTAGATGTTCCCTGGAAATCTTTGCATCACCCAAAAAGGGATTGTTTTAAGGTGTGAACATATCATTCTGCTTGCCCGTTGCTTGATGGTTTGAAGGGCGCACACGTTTTGTGCTTTATTCCGTTATTTGTCATGAATATTTCAAATTTGTATGATGCGAACTAAGGACCATTGTCACTCACTGACACTAAAGGCAGTCCAAATCGAGAGAAACAGTCCCGTAGGCATTCAACTGTCTTGAATGTGTTTGTTGACTTCATCGGATATACTTCCATTTAGAATGAGCATCAACTATGATCAAATACATATGCTCGAATATTGGCCATCCATAATACATCCGTCCTGCAAGGTGTAGTCGGCTTCCTTCCCTCCTAAAGGTTCATTGAATTTCAATTTCCTCGGCAATGGATGCAATTCTTCATCATTTTGCTAAATGTTGAGCTTTCACTGGTAGTGTTTCGATTTGATTCAACTGGAAGAGTTCTATATGTTATCCTTGACAACTAAGTCTTCCGGCCTTAAAGGTAATTGGGAAAGACAATCTGCATTACCATGGTTCTGTGTGTTATGATAGATGATATCGAACTGATATGCTTGCAAGATCAAGGTATAATGCAGAAGTCGAGTAGCCGTCAATACTGGTAGACCTTTCTTCGAGCTGAATATCGCTACCAAAGGCTTGTGATCTGTTATGAGAGTAAATCTTCGGCCTTTCAAGTAAAGCATAAATTTCTTTACTGCCCAGATAATTACCAAAGCTTCTTTGTGAGTATCTCTGTTCTGTTTACGTCAGCGTACGAGAAGCGAAGGCAATTGGTCTTTTTTCTGTTCCATCAGGTAATAAATGTGATAGAAATGTTCCTATTCCCACTGGAGAAGCATCCGAAGCAAGAGTGAGAGGTAGTGTAGGATCATAGTGCATCAAGATTCGCTTTGAGAAAATTTTATTTTTTATCTTGAATGTAGTCTCACACTTTTTAGACCAACGCCACGGAACCAAATGTCCTTTTTTGTCAGCTTATTGAGAGGATAGGCAATGGTTGCCGAATTTGGACAAAATTTCTCATAGAAATTCACCATGCCCAGAAAACCTTTTATTTCTTGAATGTTTTTCGGTGTGGGAACTTTCAAAATTGCTTCAGTTTTCTCATTTGTTTCACTTAGGCCATTTTCATCAATTTTGTGATCTAAGAAATTTATTTCTTTTTGAAAAAATGTGCTCTTTTTGAAATTTTACTTCAGTCCATGCTCCTGACATTTAAAAAAAAAATTTTCCAAAGCCCTGAGATGTGACTCGTCATTCGTTCTGGTCACTCTGGCAGCATCGGGAGCGGTTAGTACTTGAGGAGGGTGACCACCTGGGAACACCGCGTGCTGTTGGCATCACTTTACAGAGCCTGGGTCGTGTCTGGTCTGTCGGTCACTCTGGCATCATCCATAAAAACTTTTACACCATCTATTCCTTGGAATAACCCATCAATGTACCTCTGCCATATTGCTGGAGCTGCATTTAGGACGTACATCAATCTTTTACATGCATATAACCCCTTATGAGTGTTTATGGTTAGGAGTCATTGACTGTCAGGGTGCACTTTCATTTGCAAATATGCATGACTGAAATCCAATTTTGAAAATCATTTACCCTCATTTAAACATGAGAATATTTCATCAAACGTTGGTAAGGGATGCTGAGGCACTTCTAGCTTAGGATTTAATGTGACTGAATAATCTGCACATAACCTTATGGATCCGTCTGGTTTCACCACGGGAATAACTGGTGTAGCCCAATCTGAAGTTTCAACTCGCTCGATAATGCCTTCTCTTTCAAGCCTGTCTATTTCTTCCACCTGGTCTTTTAATGCGAAGGGCACAGCTCTTGCTCTACGAAACTGGGGTAACATCTGGTTTTAGCTTTAGTTCCACTTCATGGTAATTTATCTCACCTAATTTTTTCGTAAATCTCTTTATAATCATCTAACAATTTTTTCAGATCCATGTCATTAGCTGTCCTCACAGCCTTAAGAGAGTGCCAATCTAGATTGATTTTGTATAGCCATTCACGGCCAAAAATTGTCTAAATTTTCCCTCACAAACGTCAAGTACAACTTTTGCTTTCCGTATTCCACTTTTGCAGTGACATATCCCGCTGGGACAATTTTTTCTCCATTGTATGTCCGGAATACTAAATTCGTAGGTTGAACTTTTTTCTTTGAGATTTTTCTGAATTACTGCTCATTACTGATACTGTTCCTCCCGTATCAACTTCCATACTCACTGGTTTATTGTCTATGTTGACAGTAACCATCATTGGAGGCTTTTTCGGCTCTTCACTCAATACCATCTCCAACCCAAACATGGAAATATCATTTTCTTTTTCCTCAACTGAAATCTGTTTCTCCTTGTTAGGTGTGGATTGAATCTTCTTTTCCGCGTAGCAGGCTTTTTCTATACGTCCGATTTTTTTACAGAAGCGACATTTGCTAGCAATAAATCTGCAGGAGTCATTATCATGATTTGTCCCTGTGCATCGTATGCACAGCAGATATTTGACAGCCGCGGCAAAGTAGTTTCTGTTTTGCATGGGCAGTTTTGTTTTCCTCTTTCCCGTTTTTATTACCTTCAGTTCTGCTGGCTTCTTGATAATCTCATTCGCCCCATTCACAGCTTTCTCCATCGCCAGCACGATCTTTATTGTTTTGTCTAGCTCGATGTCGTCTTCCTCAAATAAACAATCAAGGATTGCTCTATCTAGGAGCCCACTAATGAAAACATCCCGAAGCATGGTGTCAACATCTCTTGCTTATAGTCGCACACGATTGGGAGATGTAGCAAATCAGCCATATATAAACTGATGCTTTCGCCGTCGTTCTGCTTTCTGTTGCCTACTGAGTATAATCAGTGCTTTAGGATTCAAATGGTTCTTCAAAACATTTCTTAAAATGGCGAATTCGTTCTCCAATGGATTGTTCGGAGACAATAAATTTTTCAACAAGTTGTAGAGTTTAAAGGTGTCACGAGTTCGAGGTGTACCTGGTTCGTCCTTGTCAGAAAACTTTCCTGACACGGGTACAACAAAAACAGTTACATAACCGCCGCAGGGAGTCCCCCCATCGAGGGGTTAGCGTGCCGACCTCTCGATGAGGATAAAAAACAAGCCTCCTGTTCGGAATCGGCAATAAATTGTAGGTCCCGGTCTAATTAGCCCTCGTGTGCAGAAAAATTACAGTGGTGCGACAAAAATGATCAAATAATTGGTTTCAAAAATGCTGTAAAAATTATGCGAAGTTAATTCAGGTGCGATGTTGTAATGCGATTTTTCTGCCTGCCGTGTGGTTAATTACTACTCTGTGAGCATTTATATAAAAAATTCTGATCAATATACAGTAGAACTTCTGTTAACGGACACCCCTCTTTTATGGCTAAAAAATAATTTCCCCTGTGTAATAAAAGTATGCATTCCAAACTCCTGCTTAATGGTCATTCCCCTTTTTTTCAGTAATTGAAGAAAACCTGGGCAGCGCCGGGTATTATAACTAGTAAAAATACAAAACTCGCATCACTTTTTGCCTAAAAGAGTCCATTCTCAATAAAAAATTCTCATTTGTTGAAATCATTCTCTGAAGTGAGAATTTCATCTCAGCTTAGTGTTGAAAACAGGCTTTTTTTTTAATACTTGGCTCATACAGAAATGATTGATAAAGGCTCTCTCACGTCATAAACAAACTCCACACGTTAGCATAACACAGAAAAATAGACACCAGGGGGGTGGTGAACTGTGTGGAATGCACAAATGGTGCTACCAGCTGGCAAAAATTTAAGGAGAAAGGTCATTCTTCATGCCATTGAAAGCATACAGCAAAGATGAAAGGTGATTATCACCACTAGTAATGAACATAATAGCCTAGTTTTTGTTATGGGGAAGTGGGGTTAGGAGGTGATATTCATTGTCATATGGTGTCTGTGTGCACCGTCAAGGCGAATTGTGTTCCGCTGCTTGGCATTCAACAAAAAACAAAAGTGCAGCCAAAAATGTAAACACCAAATGACGTTCAATGTAGCAGCAAATGTGGTACATTGCTGCTGTTTGGACATGTTGAGTTTGATTATGGTGGACAGGCATAGGTAATATATAACATTTGATGAGCTACAGGAACATTGCAGTCAATTGTTCACAATAATTTGTGAAAGGTCAACGACTGCAGACTGTTGTCCGTAGATGCACCAACACACCTACAGAACGGTTTGTCAGAGCATTTTGAAACTCACAACCTAATGGCAGAAGTGCATAGACTTGAATGGGCAGTTTGTGATATTAATATTCATTTATCTTAGGGGCCGTTCAAGTATTACGTCATCATCGATGGGGGGGGGGTGTGTTTTGGATAATGCTTACGTCATCAATCACCCTTTATGAAAATATGATTTAGGATTCAGAGGGGCACAGCTGATGACGAAATTTTGCTGGGAAGGGGGTCAAAAAGGGCTAAAAATTTGCTTACGTAATACTTGAACGGCCCCTTATGCAATATTCTTTTTTTTTTTTCGTGAATAAACTGCAGTAGTTTCTCCCTAATTCGGCACATATCAGACCAGAGTGTGTCGGATTACCAGAATCGCCGGATTACTCGAAACCAATTGAAGCTTATTCAAATAATATAAACTTCTGCGCAATGACATGGTTTTTCTCTCAAATGCTCAAAGGAAAACGCCGGATTATCGGGAGTCTACCGTATTTTCCATTTCGTGACTGCAGTCGGATCAATCGTTTCTGTGCGACCTAAATATGTTTTTAGAAGTCCAAATAGGAACTAGACGCGAAATCGTGTAGTTAAAAGAGTTCCTGGATTTCGGCCTTTATTCCTCTTTGAAACCGGGATTGTTTCGTTTTGTAAAACAACTGCTAGATGGCACCACATAGCTTTGGGACTTGATACGTCATGAATAGGGTGACCATACGTCCCGTATTTCCCGGGACAGTCCCGGTATTTCCTCTTTTTTTGGCCGTCCCGACTTTTTATCAAAAGTGTCCCGGTTTTTCCCGTATTTCACACGAAGCCTACTTGAATTTTTATTCTTTATTAAAGTCGAAGATTGAAATTATTTTTCAACTCAAATTATTTTATGATAGTTACAACTATATATGGGATATTAATCTCCGACATTTGCCTTGGTAAACGTTTTTTTTCCGTGGAATACATTTTAATCCACTGCAATTTGCAGTAATGCATCATTTCCCGCCATTGTGATTTTTCCGTAATTTCAACAATATTTGGCAACTTTGTTTGGTTTTGGCGTCGTTTGTGGCGATAATTGGCGAAGTCCCGTATTTGGAAACTAGCGGCTAAAAATCCGACATTCCCTGGTGAACTTGGCCAATCACAGAGGAGCGGGAGTGAGTTACTCTCGAACCGGTCGTTACTTCGTGTAAAATACTTCGGAAACTGTCGTGACTTCGGAAACTGTTCGGAACTTACAATGCGCAAGCGCGTTCTCCGTAATTTTGTAATATTCTGCGCTCTTTTCTCATTTTTTTCGGGCTCTCATCTTTATTTTTTTCCATCAATATTTTCTACATAGTTCTATTTTTTTCATCAATTTCCTGTTGGTTTGGGTTCATGTATTTGAGGTTAATTGATTTTTCTTTTAGAATTATTTTTCCTACATTGTGTATAATTCTGTTTTTATTTTTCCTGTATTAAATAAATTTTCCTGTTTTTATTTTTCCTACATTACGTATATTTTTTTTATTTTTCTACATTAAAAGTACATTTTCCTGTAATTTTTCCTACATTGTGCATTTTCCTGTAATTACTTTTCCTACATTACATGTACCTTTCTGTTCTTATTTTTCCTGCATATTAAGTACATTTTCTTGTAATTATATTTTCTACAGTAAGTATACTTTCCTGCAAAGAAGGATAAAAAATCTCAAAATCCTCTCCTTGAGAAAATTCTACGTACACCTATGCTTTCCTGTAATTAACTGTATGTTTAATTTCTGTCAACCCCTTTTAAATATGAATCAATAGAATTAAAGAAATCTTTGGGATGAAATAAAATAGAATTTACAATGTCTAAGTCTCTTCGCGCATGATGTTTCCATGATTTATTCAATGTGGAAAAAAAAAGGAACCAAAATAAATAAATAAAGCTGTCTAAATTCATTAACATTTGAGCACTTTCAAAGTGGTTTACTACAATTACTGCTTGTATCACTGAACTTTTGTGACAAGCTTTTGAATTTAGAAAACTAATCATTTCCACAACCTTTAAGGTTTTTCTTGACTTGGTACACACTGTGGATACAACACATCCTCAGACCGATATTTTGGGATTAGCTCATGATTAGTGGTAAGTTATTAAAAGTTGTTTTAGCCCCACTGTTTGTGATGGTCAGCTCAAGTTGGTTTTTCAATTTTAAGGTGCAAATCTAAGCCAAACTCCCATTTAACCCTTTAAGTGGTTTTTGAAATTTTCCTGATCAGCATTTGAAATTGCCACATTTGGAATTGCAAAACCTTGCCATTATGTGTGTGGCTTTCTATGAAGAGAACCCTTTTTGTATTATTTATATATTGAGCATATATTTCTCTTTTTTTTCTCGCTTCTTCTTCTTATCTAACCTAGAACAATAGCTAACTCTGCCCACTAACAGTTGATTGGTTGGAGGGGAATGGAAAACATTTTATTGTAAAAACAGTTTCACTGCATTTTAATAGAAGACAAAATATTTCGGGGTGACAGAAATAAAGCAGATCAGGTTTGACAAGATATCTCAGGATTGTCACTAAAAGGGTAAAAAAGGTCTCTTTGGGCAGAGCAACACGGTCTATAATATTAAAAATTTAATTCATGATCATGTTTATTTTTAATATTGTAGAATCGTGTCTGCAATGTCTTATTCATGGCCTTATCCGCTCGGCTGTTAGAATGATTGTTTATTCTACAGTTTCTATCTGTTTATCTACTGTATATATATGTTTATCTTCAATGTTATAGAATGTATGATCTCATATTGATTTTGATGATCTGATCCTCTCTGCTGTATCAGGAAATTGCTTATTCTATAATGTATAAAAATTCAAAACACCACGTACATCTGCACACTATTACAGAATACTATGAAAAATAGCATTTTCAATCTATGGAAATACAAGCAGCAATTAAAAAAAAAATTTTAATTTCAAAACATATAAAATCATGTTTATTTCTAATTGCCTTTGGGACTATGACATAGTGTGTGCAACTTTGTTTATTTATGTTAAACGTCATTCAATAACATATGGCTTAATAAAAAATTTCGTGTTCAAAAATTTTTTCCCTCTCACTGTGTATAATTATTTGTGCATTTCTATTATTCTCACAACCGTTCAAATATTACGTAAGCACCAATAGGGAAAAATAGGGTTTTATATTTGCTTTTAATAGCAAGGAAGGAAGGGATTGGAATGAAGATTATCTAAGCATTTGGATGAGAACATATTGGCGAGGCTTTCTTCAAATCGGGTTTGAAGAAAATTGAATATATCAGTTTATCGAGGATATATAACTACAGTACCTTGGCTAACATATTTTTTTTTCATAGTTTTTCTGCCTTGGCTAACGGATGTGATTAATGAACATTTTCTTTGATACAAATGCAAGCAATGACATAAATCAGCTGCATCATGAGATGAATTTAAGCTAATCATTGTCAGAATGTCACTTGAGCATTGATTTACTCACATCCCCTTTTGTGTAATCTGTTCTCCAGATGTACCAAAACACAAATGGATGGGGGACACCTACACACTCGACTGTGTTAACACTGGCTTAAGCAGAATAAAGCTGGTGTTTGTGTGCATAGTTTAAAATAAAAAGATCTGTATCTTATACTCCTATAAATTCCTCATTTATAGTTCTCAAAGCTATTCATTTTAGCGTTTGGTCAGTTTTTATCGTCTTTATAACATTCCTTGGTATTTTAAAAAACAAACTTGGTATTTTAAATTTTGTGCCATACCTGGAATAAATCAAACAATATTCCATAGAAACTTATGAGAAATTGTGTTTCAACAAACAAAAGTGATTCCGGAGCGAATTTCTTCATACAGTACTGTATCCTCATTCAGAGCTGCAACTAGATACTTTGTCCCAGGGCAAGCTGGAATTTTGGCGCCCCTTGCATGTAGAGGAAGAAGTTAAAGAGTGAATTTGGCGACCCTTCTGGTTCAGCACCCAGGGCACCAGACCCGCCTGTCTTCCCCCCAGTTGCAGCCCTGTCCTCATTTCCAACCAAATCTAATACAGTATCTCATACCACTAAACACATAATTATCAAAAATTTCCTGTTAATTGAGCATTCATCGCACTGATATAGATTTTTAATAGAATCATTTTTCATCCTTTTAATCAAAGCATTGATATGTGATTTGGAAAATGATGCATCAGTACTTGGACCAGATTTTGACCACATTTGACATTTTAATGAAATGAAACTCACAGGGCACTTAGATATGCTACACATATTAGTAAACAGCTCAGCAAACCATGCATTGAAGATTATTGTTTAGATCAGTGGTTCTCAACCTGGGACCTTATGGCCCCCTTGCAGTCCTGGGATATTCTAGGGGGGGGGGCCCAAGGGAGAAAATCAAAAGAAAGGTGATACATGACTTTCAGAATCCATCAGATTCGTCCACAGAAGGGGGCGTCTTAACCTTTGGGTCTATGTGGGCATGACCCAGATCTTCATGTCTGTAATGGAGGGAGGGGGACTGCACTATATGGGATCTGCTACTATGATTTTCATATGTAAGATGTTACCGCCACAACAACGGTTGATGTGTTGGTAGGGTCGATTTATTGTGCATGTTCGTTGAATCGTCCTGTATTTCACACAGACCGTTTTTTACAATAAAATTTGACTCCTGGGAGACATTTGAATCCGTGCCTAGCCAGGATTCCAGAGATTGATCTGATTTATTAAAATTTCATTCATAATAAAAAATAGAGAGTATCTCACTCTTGGATGAGGGTAGAGGGGGGCCCTGGATAGGACGGGGTCACGAGAAAAAAGTGTGATCCATGGGGGAGCCATGAGCTGAAAAAGGTTAAGAAACACTGGTTTAGATGAAAGGGGTTTTGAAACCAACTTGATCGATGCTCTTCTGAGCATTCAAAATGTACATGCACTATTAAGGAATCAAAAAGTTATTTTTTTAGTTTTGCTGGCAAAAGATGTTAGTAAAATATTATAAAGCACAATGGCAATTGATGGTTGTTTTGTTGATTGGTAGAGGTGCTCACCTCAGCAGTGCAATGGCCTGAAATCCCGATCTATTCTACTAGGTTGCTTCAGATCAACAAGAGAAGTAAAGAGGGCCCGGAGGGGGGGGGGGGCTTACACAGGACCTACCTTTAAAGGGGGGGGGGGGTACAGGGTAAAATATTTCCTCTCATCACAAGCTTTCAAAAAACATTTTAAATTTACAGAAATTAATGAAAACAGTACAGATATTTTTATACGATATTTCATTAAAATTATTTGAATTTAAATTTTTAAATTCCATTTTTTTACTCTTGGAGGTCACGAGGGGGGGGGGTGTGTACATCATACAATATATTATTATATCCCCCACCCGCGTATTTCTCGAGAATGGGGGAGGGCACCGGAAGCCCCCTTAGTTAGTAACGGTACTAATCTAGAAGGTTTTGGTCCAGTTTACTTGATTTTGCTGACAAGTGGGGTTGGGGAGGGGTAAAAACCCATAAAATTTTGCTTGGTGAAACGGGGTTCCAATGGATAGTTATAATCCATCAAACCCCCTTCATCATGACTCTGCCAATTCCTGTGCAGTAGTGCGCTTTGCAATGATAGTTAACTGTTGTTTACACTTCTCTTACAGTGTTTACGCCGCTAAACTTACGGTTCGAGAGTAACTCATTCCCGCTCCTCTGTGATTGGTCGAGTTCACTAGGGAATGTCGGATTTTTAGCCGCTAGTATTTGGAATCCCGATGTCCCGTATTTCTCTCGAGAAAATATGGTCAGCCTAGTCATGAATATTTCATTCGACGTTTTCCACACAATTAAATATTTTCATCAATTTTTCAAACTTATTTTATGAAATAAATGACTGGTAAATCGACAATTTTTTTTAATACAGAAAAAAAAAGTTTTTGAGAAAAGGAAGAGTAATACTAACAGGTGTTCGGAAGCTGATTCAATCAACCATCATGGCGGCAAGCAAAAATGAGAAACCTGTGTGTAAAGTCGAGAATCACGTCGAGAACGGGGAGAGTCGCAACTCCTTCGGTGATTCCCAATCTTTTCTTAGTTGTTACTTGATTCCTTTTTTATTCTTCGATCTAGATGTCCTCCTTTCACGCTGGCCATTCAGCGCTCGCGGAGCCTTTGTGTGTGTGGAGGAAGTTGAATTTTAATTGAATTCTTTATTGATCAAAATATTATTTTGCCTCAATTATTCCGGAATCGAAACATTTCGCACAATTGATCGATCCTATGGACTATTTCGATTCCCATGCATCGATAACGATTTTACGAAGCCTACACCGAAGTGTGGGGGCGCTTTAAATGGCGTCAGTGAGGAAACAGAACCACAGGCTGCCCAACGAAAAGTCTTCCCCTGGGCCCCGAGAAGGCACACTACGGCCCACAACTAGGCCGGTAACCCGGTCCCCAAGCCAAAGGGGAGGGGGCAAAAAAAAAAATCACTTATTATGCATAATAACCCTTCTGGGGCAAAGGCGTAACGAGGGGGGGGGGACTTGGGGGGTCTGCCTCCCCCGAAATGTGAGAAAATGACCGAAAAAGGGAAAAAGATGGCCAAATCCATTGTTCTGTCACTTTGGTCCCCCCCCCCCCGAACGAAATTTCTGGCTACGCCCCTGTTCTGGGGGGTTTATCCCGAGAATCTACGCTACGGCCCTGCAAAACCAACCAAATTTTTAGAGAAGGGGTGTATGTGTGGGCCACTGCTTTGGGAAAGGAAAAGTGGGTCTGGTGCCTCCAACAGAGGGGGGGGGGGGGCGCCAAATTTACTCAACTGCACTTTCAGCATTGCATGGGGTTGTTAAAATGCATGCTTCTTGAGCAGGGATAGCTCCGCATGACGTACCGCTCCAGGAGGGATGCTAAATCTGAGTTTGAAGTGTGGGGAAGAAGCTTTGTCAACCAATAAAATGTGGTCGGGGCTTCAAAACAAGTTGGGACTCAAGTGGATTTTTTTTCCTGAACAACCCCTGTGTCCAGGCTGGCCAAATATGAAGTGTCTGCCTTGCTCTTAACATTTTTACTGGTCCGCAAGCATGGGCAGAGATATGCCAAATGCCCTCCTTCAGCATCAATGATAGAGAGCAGACTGATCTAATATATATATATATATCATTGGCATTATCATGCGCCCGCAGCCTTTCATGTCTATCTCCATGTATGTCCACAGAGCTATATTGAAAGTACCGCTGGGCTTCCGGCAAAGTGGTTTTTCGAAGACTTCCCTCCCCCAACTGACTGTGCATGCTTGCCTACATATTCAGGTATTTTCTCTCAAAAATTTTAACTGGATCCCATTATACTCATACATTAACTTTGCAGCCACTGTAATACAATAGATCCCGTTTATGTTTTTAAAATACCACAAAAACATAAGCAGGAAAACGTTTTAAAGTGGAAAATTGCAGTATTAGTATGAGTTGGGGCTATGAAAATAAGTCGTACTAAGCTGGAAAACATTCTAAATGGAAATGTTATAAGCATAGTCCACTGTAATTAATATGTTGCTCATGGTATGTAATAATAAATGTAAAAATCATTTGTAGTTTAACCATTTGTGCATCTGGAAGCAGTATTTCCTGAAAGTTGCAAGTACCCATATCATTAGAGCGCCACATATGTTCTCACAGTATGTAAATATACTGTTTCTTTATCAATAAGTGTTAATTTGAGACAGAGAATTCAGAGGAAGGGTGCTAAAACATTGCCACAATGTGGGAGGGAGTCCCAGTTTTGTACTATTGAAATCTGGTCACCCAGTGTTTAAAAACATTCAATGTGTCATTTTTATGCCAAACTCTACCTCTTATTCGATTAAAATTTCAACTATTGTTAGTTTTTGTTTCTTTAATAATCATTTTTATGCAAATAACCCGGTTTTTTATGTAAGGTGGTTATTTCGATCACACTGTGTAATTCAACATTTTGTGCATTCAATTAGATATTCAATTTTGCACATGTTATAGCTGGTAATTTTGATTTTCTTTCTCTATTTTGTTACAGATGAAACAAGTATCACTCTCTTGAGTCATGAGAAACTCGACAGGTCTTCACCAGAGCTATGGCCAGAGCAAAGTACTGACTGCTTTTAAATCATTCAATTATTTATTGTTTTATTTTTACTTTTCTCATTACTTATTTCTTGTATCCAATAGTACGATCCACTGTAGTACGTCAAATACCCTTTATTTAGGAAGAAGGCGCATGAAATTGTTGTTCACGGGACGCGTTCTTTCCGAGACACGGAAAAAGATATGGGGGGAGAAACTTCAATTTTTTTTTCACTTCCCACCATCTACCACAATCGCGTTATCTCGTGACCTTGGAAGGTAGTTATACTACCTTGAAGTATAAAGTCCTGTACTGTTATTGGTATAACCGGCGTTCTATCAAAGTCTCTGAATAAATATGTCAAATTTTCCAATTTCGGAGACCGTTTTTTCTCCTGCTGGTTATAGGTTATATGCTGAAAATAACGGTAATTTCGCGGCTGCCAACCTGCGTTCAAAGACGGCATACATCGAAAAGGTGATTGGTTTACTCGTTTAAATTACCGAAAATTTTCGGAGATCGTTGGGAAAAAATAGAATCTGTAAAAACTCCAGCAAAAATATTCATAGTTTTGTCATCTAGCCACTATGCGGTCGTGTGATTATCGTCGGCGGTTGCCGATTGTAACAATTTCACATCGCGAAAATCCGGATTTGGCGAAAGGCCAGCTTGAGGGAAAAAAATCTCTACCCATGCAGAACCTTTTTTTTTTTGGCACTACTGACCACATGTTTTTGATCGACAAACCTTTTTTCACCCTTTCAACTCCATTTGGCACCCCTCATTGAGCGCCGCCCAATATGGCCGCACGGTCCGCCACTGCATTGGTGGGGGAGGAGCATGCTCACAATAGTCAGAGGAAGGAGTTTGTACTAGGAGCATGCTCATTTTACATAACTTCTGTGAGATACCTAATATATATTAATGTCCTACCTTTCCAAAACATGTTGTTGGAGGGAATGAAATATTTGCACCCTTTCTTGTTTTTCATACTCCATCTCGTGCATTGCTGGGATGGTAGATTACTCCCTCACGTATTGCTGAGAGGTTGTTTAACATTGTATCACCAACAGAACTATTGATTATGTGTGATGAATGGGTTGCACTACAATCCAAACAATTACAAGAAGTGAAATCAGTTCAGGGAATAGATAGATAGATATTGGGCAGACATATTCAAACTTTGTAACTTGGAAAGCTGCCCGAAGTTCAAAATTTTGCCAGTTTTGGTGGAGACTTTTTTTATCTGCAGCATATGGCAACACAGATAGTGAAAAAGAGTTCATTGTTAACAAATAAATAAAAGTCTGTTCAAACATTGAAAAATCTGTCCATCCAATGCTTTAATGGAATAAGACATACAAAATCTTATGTTCAAGGGCATAAAAAATTGGAAAAAATAGTCATTGAGATGCTGTACTTCTGATCGTGATTCATAATCTATTAACATGCTATTAGGTTGAGAAATTCTTGAAGTAAATAAGGTATTTTTATATTTTTCTCGTTTTTTGCATTTTGCTTTTAAATTTAATAATTCCTTTAAATTCTGTGAGAAGCCAATTTTTCACAGAAACTCTTATTATTTTCTGCACACACTTTTTTTGCTATATCAGGAGGAATAAGATTTTGGTGTTCAAGCAGCAGAAATTTGTGCTGCCTAGGTTTTTAGTATGCATGTTGCTTAATTTGAAAAGAGTAATAATTTTTATTCGTCATTCGTCATTTTATTAATGACAGAAAAGATAATTCAGAAAAAATTTAAATGGATTTCAATTTGTGAAGGAAATTTATTTAGAATTATTTGTTCCAACCATTTTTGGCAAAACTTTTGGCATTTCACAGAAAAATTACTCCTTTTCGGAAAACTTTGAGACGACCCTTAACACTAGAACTACCGCGCTGTCATTCTGACCGCTTTCTGAATTTTGATCACCCACTACATCTTTATTTTTGGAAATTTGGCAATTTCGCTCCGTTACTTTCCCTAATTTGACGAAAGGAATCTTTTAGTGCAAAAAAAAAAAAAAAAAATTCCTAGTCATTTCATTGGTCTTGTAGAAAAACTTCTACCTAGAACTACTGAGCGCAGTCATTTTGACTGCTCAGTAGTTCTAGGTAGAAGTTTTTCAGTTCTTATAAGTGGGTTCTCACCCACTTATAAGAAGCTTATTCAGTTTTCAGATGGTTCGGCGCAACGCTATGGGATATTTTTTATGCACTCTCACCCATGTTTGAAGCTAAAGACGCCCGTCTCAAAAGGGGAGTATAAATGAAGGGAAAGGGTAAATTTGCTGATAAAATATATTTCTAGTTTATACTTCAGGGGACCATGGCCCTCACATCCTGGAGCAGGATCCCTAGTCTGGGATCGTTTGCGGACTCCCAGACCAGACTTTCATGGGCCCCTATACAGTGAATTTATAGTGACAAAAAACAAAACATGAGAATCATCTGGGCCCTGTCAGCCCTGATACAGTTTTTAAAGCTCAGACTGGAGTTAACGTCTTTATTGAACATACCGGACAAACACAACACACTACTACTAATACTGTGAAAATAGAACAAACATGAACAATGTGGCGCCATCTGCCGAGGATTTCACAAATTCAAAACATTTAACATCATTTACTTCAACACTTTCCCCTGTTAATTGTTTGATTTGTATCTTATAAGTCCCATTTGACAACATAAAGTCAATAGTCTTGACTTCATTAGGGGTTTAGTCAGGATATCTGCCACCTGTTCTTCTGTTGACACTTGTTCAACATCAAGTTTTCCTTGGAGCACTTTCTCACGGATAAAGAAGTGTTTCAGTTCGATATGTTTAGTACGCCGATGGTATTCAGGATTATGTGATAATTTTATAGCTGCCCTGTTGTCCACTTGAAGGATGGGAATGTTCTTTAATTTCACAATATCTTTGAGAAGCCTCTGGAGCCAAATAACTTCCTTGGCTGCTTCTGATGCTGCAACAACTTCAGCTTCAGTTGTTGACGTGGCAACAATAGCTTGTCTTTGGCTTCGCCAAGAGATAGCTCCTCCAGCATATATCATCACATATCCAGATGTTGACCGACCAGTTTTTGTACATCCACCAAAATCTGAATCACTGTAACACTGAAGCACACCTTTTGTGTCAGTTGCACGATAAGTGATTCCATACTGAACTGTGCCAGTGACATAACGAAACACTCTCTTTACTCTCACTATATCTTCTGCAGATGGATTTTCCAGTGACCGAGACAAATAACCTACACTGTAGGCCAAATCTGGTCTAGTTCCTACCATTAGATACATCAAAGCACCTACAGCTTGTCTGTATGGAAAGATAGCTTTGGTATCTTCAGTCCTTTGCACTTCTGAATTCTTCAACATAGGAGTTGTAACAGGTTTGCATTCATCAAAACCAAAACGCTGAAGGATTTTTCTAGCATATCCTTTCTGACTAACTGTTATTGACTTGTCACCATGGCGTTCAATTTCAAGTCCTAGAAAACATGAGACTTCACCAACGGAGACCTTGAATTTTGCTTTCAGTTCTTTGATGAATGTTTCAGAGTCCTGTTGATCAGATGCAGCAATTAACCCGTCATCTACATATAATGCTATCAATAATTTTCTACCTTTCTTCTCCCGAATATATAAGCATGGATCTGCTTTGCTTGGTTGAAAACTGAGTTCTTCTAAAAACTGCCCAAAGCACTTATTCCAACAACGTGGAGATTGTTTTAAGCCATAGAGGCTACGTTTGAGTCTGCACACTCTTCCTGTGCTATCATTAAAACCTTCTGGTTGCATCATGTAGATTGTCTCCTCCAATTCTCCATAAAGGAATGCTGTTGATACATCAAACTGTGTTAAATGCATTTCTTCTTCAGCTGCAATGCTCAACACTGCTCGTATAGTGCCTAATTTTGCTACTGGACTGTATGTCTCACTATAGTCAATGTCTTGGCGTTGAGTGAATCCTTTTACAACGAGTCTGGCTTTATATTTGTTGATACTTCCATCTGGGTTTGTTTTTAATTTGAAAACCCATTTGCAGGGTATCGCCCTGTCTCCAGGTGGTAGGTCAGTCAGTTCCCATGTCTGGTTTTCTTTAAGAGAACTCATCTCACTGTCCATGGCCGCCTTCCAATTTATGCTGCACTTGCTGTTGATTGCTTCTTCATATGTTTGGGGATTATCTTCATCACTCAGGAATGACTCTGCTTCCATGATGTAATGCTCAAAACGTCTAGGCTTATGCAGGAGGGAACGGTTTCTTAATTGCCTGTCTGATGTGATATTTTCTGATTCATCATCAGTTTCAGCATCACTCAAAATGCTTTCTTGACTCTCGTTTTCTTGTTCAGGATCTTCAATCTCAACTTCATGCTTTTCACTCTGGTCTTGACTTGGTTCTTCATATACTGGTCTATCTGATAATGGTAATTTGGCATGCCTGTCGCAATTGCTTGGCCTTTCTTGAAAGACTACATCTCTTGATAGAATTACACGATGATCTTCCTTGACCCAGATCCTGTAGCGTTCATCCCCATCATATCCCACCAGGTAACCTTTGATGGCTTTCTTTTCCATTTTTCTCCTCTTCTGGCTTGGAATATGCGCATAGCATGTTGACCCTATCACTCGTAGGTGTTTCAACCTGGGTTTCTTATTAAGCCAAAGTTCATACGGACTTTTGTCTTCCACTGATGACTTGCCTGTTCTGTTTAATACATATATGGCAGAGCCTACTAACTCAGCCCAGATAGCTGCAGGGAAGTTAGCCTCAGGATTTGAATATTTGAACGTTCTGGCCATTTCAACAATGGTGCGCATTTCACGTTCACTACCTCCATTCTGCTGAGGTGTGTATGGAGCTGTCAGTCTTTGGACAATTCCTCTTGACTTCAGGATTGCACGCACATCTTCATTGTCAAACTCACCGCCATTATCACTGAGGAATTCTTTTACTGAATGTCCTGTTGTATTGGCATGTGCAAGCATATGTTCCAACACATCTTTGACTTCTGACTTTTCTTTCAGTAGGTAGCCATATCGAAACTTGGTGAAGCTGTCTTTGAACACCACCAGATACCGTTTCTTTTGGAAAGATTCCTCGAATGGACCACAAACATCAGCGGAAATGAGCTCGCCTGGCTCCGAAGTTTTCTTTCTGGTTCCAAATGATAAACGGTGTGCTTTGCCATAAACACATGGCTCACACAGTTCTTTATCGAGGCTCACAGTGATGTCTAACTCCTTCTCTAGTGTCCTTTTGATGTGGCGTTTGTCTTGGTGCCCCCATCTCTCATGGTATAATTGTAACAAGGAGCTGTCTACTGCAGTATGCACTTCTATCTCTTTTCTGGGCAAAATCGGTTCAATAGCTGCCTTGAATAAACTACCATTCACACTGCGTGATCCATGGAGCACTACTTGATTGTTAACTTTTAGCCAGCATTCTGTGGGAGTTGACACAAATTCACTGTTTTTATTCCTATCTTGCGCTGCGAGAACAGAAAATAAATTTCTACTAATTTGTGGAACATACCAAACATTTTTCAAAAGAATCTCTTGGCTCTTTCTGCCAACAGTTGTTTTGACTCTGATGGTGCCTCTCCCTATTGCGACTAAAGTTTCACTTCCAGCAGCTTTGATGCTACAAGGATTATCAAATTTCACAAAATCAACAAAATAACTGGAACAGTTTGTGACATGTCTCGTTGCCCCATTATCGATCCAATATGATGTTGAACTATCTGCAACATGGATTTCTTCAGAGACAGACATCAACGCTATATTTGCTGCAGCTTTATGCACTGGTGTATCACTTGCTTTATTCACCTGTATCTCATTGGCTTTATTCTTTGGTGGTCTTCCATCAGCAATCCACAGCCTGCATTCTTTTACCCAGTGTCCTTTGCGTTTGCAGTAGTTGCATATTCCTCTTTTCCAAGGTTTTGGCTTGTTTTTACCATCGTGTTTCTGACTTTCTGCTCTTGCCGCTATTAATGCCTCCTGTACACATTTGCTGCTATCCTCTGCCTTCGTGAAATTTCTCTCAAACATGCACAATTGCACTGACAGCTCTTCGAATGACTTCTTGTCATCCTTAGCCAATAGCATCCAACTTGATTTGAAGGTCTCGAATTTACTTGGCAAAATGTGCAAAATCTTGCAGACTAGCATCAGGTCCGGCAATCTGGTTTCACTTCTTGCTTCAAGGCCATTATTCAGTTCATTCCAGAGACTCCTTAGCTTTGCTATGTGTGTGGAAACATCATCTCCTGGAACCCATCCAAATGCAAAAAATTCGGTGCATATCTTGAATAACTGATCCTTTGCAGTTGCCTCAAACTGCTTCTTCAAAGCTTCCCATGTTTCATAGGCCGACTCATTGTCCATGATTTTTTGATACACACTGTCGGTGACCGTGCTTGCAATCATTGACTTGGCATAGCTATTTGCTTTCCGGAACGAGTCACAAAGTTCTTTGTGCTTCCTAATTTCCGATCCACTTGCATTTTCACCAAGAGTCTCTGGCTTCCTCAGCTTGCCATCGATCGCGTCAATCGCACCCTCGTGATAATCGAGCAAATCTCGTATTTTCTTTTTCCATATCACCCAGTCACCATCTCCAGTCAAAGGCTTGATGTGTCGGCTCAAATCCATTTTCTTTTCTTTTTTCTTTTACGGAAAACTAAGATTTGGCTGCGCGACAGTTCAATTCAGCAAATAGCCGGAACTTTAAGCAAACGAAAGTACCTCTCGGATGAGCGACGATCGCTTTCCATTTCTTCAGCGGTTGTTTACGATGGCTGCCGGCGGCTGCTTTCTTCCCGCGCAAAAAAAAGGCCGATCGACGAAACCCGCCGCGACAATGGCTATCTTCCGAGAAATAATCACGTTGCCGAATTATCTTGACGAAAAACCCGATTTCCGATCTCTGCTGCGCATTTTATCGTGCGGAAAACCCATAACCTGATACAGTTTTTAAAGCTCAGACTGGAGTTAACGTCTTTATTGAACATACCGGACAAACACAACACACTACTACTAATACTGTGAAAATAGAACAAACATGAACAATGTGGCGCCATCTGCCGAGGATTTCACAAATTCAAAACATTTAACATCATTTACTTCAACAAGCCCCACCCTTGTGGATGCCATGCAGAGGATCTTCTTCAATATTGTCATCCACAGACCTTAAAATGTTTATGCTACTGTCACAGCTTATATACGATTTTATACATTTATTTATACATAAAAAAAAGCGTGTGTTTAACATGTCACTGCGAGACAGTACAGTTGCCCCCGGTATTCATGAGGGTTACGTTCCGGGAGTGACCGCGACGCGAATACGGAAATTCGCGAATAACAGAAACCATATGTTTTTTATTGTATATCTCGTTTATGTATCTATTGTATATCACCATGAGAAAGAGCAGGGTGACGCAGAGGTAGAAGGGAAAGTAAAAGAGGGTGCAGCAATTGTTGGCAATGTTTTCTGAAAGTATGTTGTGATTTTTCTGTTTGTCGTGTCTTCTGCATATCATCAAGTATGTTGACAAGGCTTCCTCTACTAATTTTTCTATATGTGAAGAAAGTAAAATAGAGGGATCTATGTTATGAAAATAATCTATTGTTGATTTGTGCTTGCGATTCCCTTCCGCTATTTTACTTGTGATGAACTTGTCTTCTACGTCTTTATCTCGATCTTCATCTAATGCTGCTTCAGTTTCAGGACCAGTTAACTGCATTAACTCCTCCTCGGTCAACCCAGTATCAAAAGAACTTTAAGAATATCATGTATTCACTATCAAGGTACCTCCCGACTTCTGGAACAAAAAACCGTTTAAACCAATCCAGGAAAAGTGTTTTCATAGTCTATTGTTCGTCCAAAATACTGGGAGTTTTGGCTTATCCTTCCCTTCAATGTTCAGGGATTCGCAGATTTGAAAATGATGGTGGACTTTATCATGTACCCATTCGCATTTGTGCAAAACAACACATTAAGTCTATCTTTTTTTGTCTTAAAATCAGGAGCTTGCTTTTTTCTGTTGCTTAACTTCTTTCCGGCATTTTCTTCCAAAAAATAGTGTAGTTTTGTCAGTGTTATACACCTGCTCTTCAATAACCCTTCATAACCTTTCTCTTCAATAATTTTCTACAAAGTCTTTGGAAATTTTCTAGCTGCCTCCTGGTCGACAGAGGTTTGATCGCCAGTGCTTTTTACATTGCACCATCCGAATAGTTTCTTAAACCTATGAAACAACCTATACTTGCATAAATTCGGATGAAATAGACGTTCCTCTAGCCTTTTCCTTATGAAAGAATAAAATTTTTTTCCTTTTCTGTTATAATATTACAATCACTTGGAATAGCTTTTTGTATCATTTTTGTACCCAAAAAAACAGCATTTTCTGTACGTGAAACACATGGGTCCCATAGGCGCTGCAAAGTTTTGACTGCCACGGGTGCAGCTGCAGCTATGGCTGAACAAATTTCAGAGAGAGAGATTCCTTTTTCTTGATATACCACAACGTAGATCCGTTGATTCGTAATGCTGGATCACAGCAGGTATTGACTTCGCCATGCATAGTCAATATATCCAATTTTTCTTGTCAAGTTTTCATATTTATTTACTTTTTAAAAGCATTATCAGTAGCACTAGAAGAATGAGCCATCCTAAACAAGCACAACTCAAATTTTGTCAACAAAACACTTGAACGACGATTGCTGAGTGTTGTCAAAAAAAAATTTCAGACGAAGAAAAAAAACAGCGAATACAGGGTTTTTGTATGCATTTTCAGTATGTGCCAAAAAACGTTCAGATGGAGAGACCACGGTTGCTCAGCGGAAGAGCAACCGAGTGTGAAGATTTGGTATTCAACCCAAGTGGGGAACTCGGTCAGCGAGACTAGTGGTTAAATTTTTCCTCTGAAGACGGCACCCATTGGTGTTGAAATGCATTAAGACTTTTATTATTTTTTGTGTATTTGCCTTATTCAATGGTGTCTTCTCAAGGATACATTAAACTCTCAATGATGTATCCGAAGACGTTTCTGATGTAGAGCGAAGATACAGAAGAGCAAAATGCAGAAAACCACGAAAATGAATTTATTATGCAAAATAAAAGCGACTTCTTCGGACGAAATTTCCAATGAAACTAGCTGTGATGACTAAGATGAAATTTTTGGGCATTCATTGCACTGGATTCACCACAAATCTTCTTGGTTGAGAGAACTTGCCCTCCTTTTTAAGCATTTTTAGATCATTATTCTTTTTTTAATTCTTACTTGCTATTCTATTTTGTAGTTTCATGGGTATTAGTTTGAGTGGCAGGGGTTCAAGATTTTAAGAAATTTTCAAATCTGAAGTCAGTTTTATAGGATACTCTGAAATAGTGCTGTGAAAGAAAAAAGTTTAAATGTAAAAAAAAAATAAAATAATTTAGATATATTTTTTTTTATTATGCTATGATTATGTTAGAAATGAATTACCTTTTGGGTTAGATAATGCAATTGAACGAGTGACGTTAGTAGACCCAAAATTTCAAAAGGAACCACTGCTATATGCGTTTCGGAACTATATGAAGTTCCTTCATCAGTAGCAGAAATAAAGAAAATATAAAGTACTCCTTATAGCAGGAGTTACTCGCTGTTGTAGACAAAAGAGTCAAATTCAAAATTAACCTGCAACAAGAGTAGAGGAGGAGGACAGAGAAAAGAAAAAATGGTGAAGCCAATGGCAAACGAGAACATGATAGTGATGCTGATGGAGAAGAGTTTATTGTAGAATTTTTGCCAGATTTTTGAGAAGGATGGTGTGCTGGTTAGGTCGTTGACCAACTGGTTTGTGTTTTTGTTGATGTGAAATGACTCGAAGAAGTCCAAGTCAGATGGTGACGGGCATTTTTGAATGATTTTTGGCAGAAGAGAAGTCAAATTTATGGTCAAAGGACCATCAGTGTTGGGCTATGGATGAGCGGTTAAAATCTTGGTTGGTTACGTATCTTCTATGCTCATTTAAACGTTATTTTAGGGCGCATTTAGTTTGACCTATATATGATAATCCGCATTGGCATGAAATGCTGCAGATGCCCCAGTTGTTGAGTGGGCCAATTGGATCTTTTAGTTTAGAGAAGCTAAGTTTATTGGCGGGGATGAAAACCACAGAAAAATTGTATTTTCGAAGGATTTTAGTGGTGCGTTGGCTGGTTTTTTGGGAAGAAAGGCAAAATGATCAAATTTTTGTGTTCGGGTTTAGATTTGGTTGCAGAAGTGTTTTTAATAAGTTTGCTGTGTAAATTATCAATGAGAGAGCTGCAGTAGCCACGATCGACTGCTATTGCTCTTAGAATATTCATATAGTTCTGAAACGCGTATAGCCATGGTTCCTTTTGCAATTTTGGGTCTACTAAAGTCGTTCGTTCAATTGTATTTTGATTATGTTGTCTGTTCCCTGCCCTACTTTTTCTATTTTTTTATAGTAGGAGCCCTAAATACCAGTTAGTTGAACCTTGTTAAGACAGAGGGACCTCCAAATTATTTTCTACTAATTGAGGAGAAAAAAAGCTGAGATTAAATTATGAAAATAGATTCGGTACTTCCCTGACATAACATAATTTATTTGTTCCCAGTCAATTACAATCAAACTACAAAAATTATAGTATTATAGTATACCTTCCATAAAAATTACAGTTAAATGGAAAAAATTCCATTTGAATGGACACGGTATAACAGTTAATTCATAATGTGATGAAGAAAGCAGTCGCTAAAAGCTAGTAAAATGCTCTTGACCCTGTGACATCTCTGCACTTGTATAGTCTATATATAGTTTATATCAGCCCAACAGGTGTAAATATATTAATTAAATTAAAAAGTGTGATGGTAACCAAAAGCTGATATAATCAAATTTTATGCTGACAATTTTTTTTCACGTTAATTCAATGACAAATCATTAATAATTTAGACGAGAGAAAAACTAGACAAAAGTAAAAATTTAATATAATTATACACTTGATATTAACTTTCTGCATAAGCAAATCTAGTTATTGCTGCCATTTAAATTTACCTAATGTTTTATTTATTAACAATCAGTTTGATATCGGCATAAATTGATTAAGGTAAAGAAAACCTATCACTGATAACAATTGCTTTTGTATGTATGTATAGACGAGCATGTGTGCTCTAAACTACACATGCACCTCGTCCATATTCCTCTGCGGAACCTCTAACGAATTGGTACATGCTGGAATGTGTGAGTGTATGTGTAGTGAACCTGACGTGAAGTTTGTTTCTGTGTAATGCTTGTTGTGTGTTGTGCTTCCATCTGCCATCAGTTTTTGTAATTATGAATGAAGTGTAATGATGAGTAACTATTGTTGTAGGCCTGTTGCTCTCTGTGGCGAGGGCATGCACACATTGCTTATTCCAAGTGATTTCCTTCCAGAAGGTGGATGACTCAGTGGCAGAGAATTCCAAATGTGAATATGCCGAAGGAAAATTGTATTTTTCTTGACATTTGTTCTCGCTGTAGGGGACGGGATACAGTTCCTGATGGAGAATCTTGTTCGATATCTGTGTGCAGTGATATGAAAAGAGGGGAATATGTGTTGGTTTATGTAGTGATTCATACATTATTACAGCTAATTGATATTTTACCATATTTACAAAGAGGAGCCGTATGCTTATTGAATGAGGCAAAGCTCATCACCCTCATATTTTCTTTTGAGCAATTATCAGGTATTCCAGAGATGTTTGAGTGGCAGATGACCATACTTCCAAGCAATAGGTTAATTTAGAGAAAAACAGTGAAAATATAACGCGCATTACATAAAAGGGGTACAAAATACCTTTCTTTCAAAAATATGTTTATACAGAAGTTTAATGATCTCTTTTTTTTTCCAAGATGATTAGACCATGAAAGATACTCATCAATTAAAACTCAGAGGTATCTAACTGAATTGACTTACTTTAACTTATCCTGTTTGAATTTCATTGGCACAGTGTCCAGTGCACTTGGAATGTTTCTGCCTCAACTAATATTATTATGGCCTTAATTATCAAATGTGCCAACTTCCTCTTTTTTTTATTAAGGCTGTTATAATGGAAGTATCAGAGATTTTCCATTTAATATCCTGTAGTTACACAGATAGCTGTTGTGCAGTCATTGGGGTCATGCAATATCATGCTAGAGTTTCATTATTAGGACCCATGTACGAACCTTGTTGGTAGCACAATTTTGATCAGCTGAAGTCCATTTTTTATGGTTTCTCATTTTTGAGGCACAAATGCAAGCAGGTTTCCCATTTGAAAGAGTCTCCATACTCCATAAAGAGCAGGCAGATTTTCAACATGATACGTACATTTACATTACACAAAAATTGAGGCACATTTACCATTTTTATTTCAAAATATGGAAGTCAGATCCTGTCATAAGTATAATGTGAAGCAAGCATAACTCTAACAACAGGGGCCACAACTAGTGGGAAAACAGATAGACCTGGTGCCCCTGGAGCTGAACCAGAGAAGGAGCTGAATTACTCCTGTAACTGTTCTTTCTACATTACATAGGATGACGTAATGTGTGATTGCCCTGGCTGGCAAAATACCTAGTTGCAGCCCTGTCTAATAACATTAATACATTAGGGCCAAAGCAGAATGTGCCGAAATCTGTGACATACGTCGCACAAAAATTACCGCTACTGCAGAACAATTTGGAAGAATTTTTAAGAAAAAGTGCAAAAAACACTATTACATGCATGGAGATTTTTACTGCAGAACATTTCCAGTCAGTTGAGGGCTTGTCACAGAACAGTACTAAACATTCTGCTTTGGGGAGGGCCACACTTACACTAAGATCATGTATTCTGGCATGTATCAATTCATTAGAAATTCAATCCAAAGAGGAATGTATATGAGGTGCATGTACAGGGTTAAATAGTAGTTACACAGATATTCAACCAAAGGCCTAAATACTAACTGAATATTTGTTCCATCTCAATTGTGCACATGTACATATTTTTTTGTTATTGAAAAAATTATTGTTATTAATAAAAATTACGTTTTGAAAAAAACTTTTATTTTTAGTTCCTGGCGTCTCAGAGTTCCTTTCAACGATGCCTGTGAGTATGAATTTCTTATAACCTAAAAGCCCATCTGCACAAAAGTACTCAGGTTTTTCGGGAAAGGGTAATAAATAAATACACTAAGCTTTTTTTTTTTTCTGCCCATGCACAAATGCATTGCAGTGAAACTTGCTGCCATACAGGATCCTAAAAGTGTGGCATAAGTTTCTTTGATGTATTAACCAAAAATGAACCCTTGCGATTAACAGGTGCCATTGCTTGTCTCGTAAATTATCACAATCTTGTTATTCGTATTAAAGTAAAACCTGTTTATAATGACACTGTAAAGACCAGTGTCAGAAGTGTTCTTGACCTAATGAGTGCTCAACTTGAGGTGTTTCGTTGAAGACCTTGATTTCTGGATTAATTCTGGGGGTGCTTTGACATATGATACAAAATGCTGCGAATGCTGGAGCACCCTCTGCCCCGACACTATTGTGTAGGAACTTAGAAAAATATTATTATAGATAGGTGTTACCGTTGTAGAGTATTTGTGCATTCAATGCGTTCAGGCCCATGTACGTATAATGTGTGCATATAATAAAATGTATAACGTTGTGTAAAGTAGGGTTGATGAATTAAGAATTTCATGAAATGAGACTAAAAAAATGCACCAACAACCAGGGTTGGCAAACTGGGCCCAGCCCAGAAAAACCCATCCACCTACGAAAACCTGCCGGGTTTTTGCTAAAAACATTTGTTAGCATACAAAATCCCACTTACATTTATCATTAGTAAAACAACTTTACCTTTTAAGCCTGCTATTTTTAAGTAGAAATTAATGTTATGTAGCTGAATGTAATTTCTTTGCATGGGAGAATAAATTGTTATTCTAACATGTACAAAGTACAGTCCCACCTAAAAAAACCCACAGAGTTTTTGCTAAGAATCATTTGTTAGCCCGCAAATCTTTCCTAAATAATCTATAGCAAAGAATGGAACAGAATGCAGAGATAGGAAAAAAACAAAAGTCAGAACCTAACTTGTACTTGTTGTCCTGTACTTTATCTTGTAGGATTTTCCACCATTTTGCTGCTAAAAACTGTGACACAATATTATCAGAGAAAAGTGATTTAGGAAAATAGTCCATATCCCTAATTTTGAAAGCCATAATTGCAAGCAACCACTCAGCATGATGTTACATTATCCACTCTTCTGTTTCTTCATCTGGGCTAAGCCTTTTTCCATTATATTTTGCATCCATTATGTTGGCTAAAAAATGCTCTGGTCCTCTTACTTGTTTATATCACTTTAGAATAACTTGTGGTGTTCTTCTAAATTTCCACAGCCTGTGACAATGTTGTTGCATCTTTTTGTAATTCGTCTACGGCTATGCAAATGAGTGGCAGCTGTTTTCTTAGATTCAAACATTCCTTACATATGACAATGTTATCCAGTATTTTTGAGATTCAAACTTCAAACTCACTTTTGATGTATAGATGCAATAATTACATATTTATGATAATTTTTTAAAAAGCTCGAAATGCACTCTTCATGAGAATTCCAGCGTGAGGTATTTGTGCGTGACAGTCATTTTCTTTTAGTCATCCATGAGGCTGATGAACATTTCAAAAATATTTTTGCGCTTCGAGAACTTGGTTCAAAAGAGTAACTGGAGAAATTTCTTTTGTCACTGTATTTAAATAGTGCGCAGAACAACCAAGCATAAGTATATTAGGATGATGTTCCTTCAAAAGATTTTTCATCTTTTCTATTTTTGCTTCATTATCTGTATGCACAGCAAACACATTTTTCCCATATTTTGTCTTACACTCTTCAATTGATTCCAGTGTGATTTCGGCGCAATATTCAGCACTTTTTTTTCTAGTACCAGCACCTGTAATTTTTAGAAGGTATGCTTCTTTTCCTGTATGTCAGCTGGAACCAATGATGGGATCATTCTTAACACTAGACCATCCATCTTGAACTAAGGTTATAGTAGCATCATCGATATTTTTTTTTTTTTGTTCTATTTTTTCAGTTGCTTCATTTAATAGAGTTCCATTTAATTGTTTGCGATTTGGTGGAGCATATCCTGGTCTCAAAGAAGAAACCATATCAACAAACCGAGGACTTTCTACAACACAAAATGCTATATTTGCTGAATAAAAAAATGTTGCTATTTTCTTATCAATGTTACTTGGAGGTTTTAACAACAAAAGTAGACATAGAAGCTTGTAGTCGTCACTTTTTCTGATTGGGATTCAATAAATATCCATTTTCAACATCAATTACAATATCTGTAGAATCTTTTTCAGTGGCAGATCCACTTTGTTCAGTAGCACAGTTGTTCTCTGGATTTTGTATTACACTTTGTTTTGCTTTGCAGTGTTTCAGGTGATTTTTCACTCTTTCAATTTTCTTGGAGATCATCTCTTTGCTCAAAAAAATATTTTTATAGGTAGGTTTATCGTGAAAAACAGATTTAGCTGTACAGGGGAGTTTGGCAAATCACTGAAGGACAACACATAGTGTGCGTGTGTAGACGAACCTTAAGAACTTTGTTGTAAAATTTTTTGTCCACAGTTCAATAGTAGAAAATATTCTGAATTTATTTTATCGAATCAATATTTAAATGCTTTTCATTTATATTATTTTTCAGCCGAACAATGAGGAAAGCCCAAAAGCAGAATGGTTGAAAGATCTGGATCATGAAGATATTTCTGTTTTACAAGGTATAGAATTTTGTCATCTTTCACTCTTACTCCCTGTTCTTTTGCATCATTCTGGCAGTACATGAGCCTTCAATATAAAATAAGTAATAATATACAATTATTCAAAATGATAAAACCTATATTATTTTCCCTTTAAAAAAAGATTTTGCTAGCGTGAGAGAAGAAAGGTCATGAAATGGGATTTCATTTGAGTTTCCATTATTGCCTACAGGTAAGTTTGAGTTGATATACGGGTGTTTCTGATTAGAAGTATATTCACTGAACAAATTATGCTCGTAAAACGAAGTTCTACTCTAATGTAATACTTTAGATCTTGAGGATTGTGTCCGAATTCAAAATTCTTTTTTGGCTTATGTTCAGGAAGTGATACAGTGAATTGAAAGGAATAACAGAGGTGACAAACAATCCTGTTGTCATTTGTCGTAGGTACAGGGATGCCAATTAGCCACTGATTTATGTCAAAATAATGTTGAATTGCCCAATTATGGGTCTAAGCTTTTGATATAAGTCCATCTTGCATGCAGTCCTCAGCAATTCCACCATAGATCTGCGAAATTGGATTGCATGATGTCGAATTGTAAGGCACAGCTGCATCTCGGAGATACATAAAAAGAATTAGTTTTTTTTGTCTCGCACAAACCTCAGGATAGAAACTGATTTGAGGAAGTCAAAAATTTTGATTGCTTTTGCATTCTCTGTAATAATAGATACCGGCGAATAATTGCATGTTGATCACTGAACCCCCAAAGTAGAATCTGCCAAAATCTGCGACATACGTCGCAGAACAATTACAGGGGTGGGAAGTGACCAAGTCCATTTCGGAGCAGCTTTGGAGCAGCAAAATTCAGGATTTGGAGCAGTTTTGGAGCAGAAAATTCGGGATTTGGAGCAGCAAAATATGGGATTCGGAGCAGATATTTATAAATTGGAGCAGTGAAATTAACAAGAATATTTTCGTTAACCCTCAACCCTTTTCAAAATAAAACTGCACTGTCTTTTGTTATCAAACATCTTTTCGTCAGCTTGATTTTTGTTTTTGGTGTTTTAGGCTTTTGACACCTTGTTTGAAAGAGCGGCTGTCATAAAATTTTTTGCACCCGTCTATTTAAAATGATTTTTGCTTACTGAGGGCACTATTGAGCAGCACTTCAAATGAGCTAAAAAAATTTTATAAGTTTTAAATTTTTTTATACTTTGAAAGAAATTGTTGCAAAATGGGAAAGAATTTCTTAGGAAACAACTCGATGTTTGGCGATTCAGCACTCATTATCTGGCGAGATTGGCGATCTGATACTCGATATTTGGCGAGATTGACGATTTACCGCTCGTTATTCGGCACATTGGCGATTTAACGCTCGTTATTCGGCAACATTGGCGATTTAACGCTCGTTATTCGGCAAAGTTTCTAAACTAACATTCGTAATTCGGCGAACATGCGCTTTTTACTCCCGTAATGAAAATTTTTTTCACGAAACATCGGGATTTATCACAATGACAATCGACTACAGTAATTTCTGCTGCTTCCAGTGACGACTTTTTTTTTTAAACGGAAACACTCGAATTCGCACTTTAAAGCTGAAAGTCATTGCAAACCATCTTCAGTTCCACGATCACGGACAATATCGGGGTTTCGCGATGGAAAGCCCGATCAGGGGCCGATAGTTTAAGTATAGTGGAATAAAACACGCTCTTCTCGTAAAGAAACGTTTCGTGGCTAGCAGGAACAAAAATTTTTTGGCGACCTTTCCGAAATTCCGGGCATACTGAAGCAAAATTCGCTATTTGGCACAGAAAAATGCGAAAATACGCTATTGGAGCAGGATGGCGCAAGATATTAGTTTTGGCGCAGTGCGGCGCAATTGGCGCAGAGTTCTCACCCCTGCAATTAGCGCTACTGCAGAAGAATTTGGAAGAATTTTAAGAAAAAGTGTTTTCATCTTTGGCTAAGGTCCAGTTCTTCAAATTCATCGTTTTACAGAATTTTTGAATTTAAGCTTCAATTTTAATTCATTCTTGAATAGTAGCAACTCCAACATTCAGCTCTTGTTTTGTAGCGGGGGCCATATTCATTAGAAATTCCTTCAAATATGGACTGGGTCATTGTTCGATCGGCCTGGTAGTCAGTTTGTTATATTTGTTTGTTTTTTAAATTTTTTTACAGCTTCTCATTAAGTTGGCATCATTTGTTTTGAAGACATAATCATCAGATACCACTGATGCGCTATAGCATATCAATTACCGGGAATTTTGGAAAAAGACGCATAAAAATTTGGTTCATGCATTCTTTACTATAAGGGGTGATCAAATGAAAAGGTACGAAACGACACGGTGGGTACAAATGTAGAAAAATATACACCATAGGCCTGAGCACAACGATCCCACTGATGAACAAGCCGCAGGATTCCTTGTTCCCAGAATTCCTGTGGCCGTGACGAGACCCAGTGTTTCACAGCGTCCTTGAGTACGTCGTCCGAGTTGAAGCGCTTCCCTTTCAGGTGTTTCTTCAGTGGACCAAACACATGGAAATCGCAGGGCGACATGTACGGACTGTAGGGCGGATGGTCCAACGGCTCCCACTTGAACTTGGCCAGTTCCATGTGTGTGACTTTGGAGACGTGTGGACGCGCGTTATCATGGAGCAGAACCACACCCTTCGTGAGCAGCCCCGGTCTTTTGTTCTTGATGAACCTGCGTAGGCGTCTGAGTGTCTCGCAGTACACATCGGAGTTAATGGTTTTTCTGTGCTTGAGGAATTCCACAAGTAGCGGATCTTGAACGTCGAAAAAGACGGTGAGCAACACCTTGCCTGCTGACGGCACGGCTTTGAACTTTTTAGGGGGAGGTGACGACGCATGCTGTCCCGCTCTGGCTCGTAGCGATGGCACCAGGTCTCATCACCTATGACGACGATCCGCTCCATGAAAGCGGGGTCTTCCTGATACCGAAACAGATGTTGCAGTGCTAGCCCCATACGCAGTTCCTTTTGCTGGTCGGTGAGCTGCTTCGGAACCCAAGCGGCACACACCTTCCGATTTCGCAACCTGTCGTGAACAATTGTCCACACGGTTCCATAGCTGACATCCACCTTCACCGCCAACATTCGCAATGTGACACGCCGATCACTTCTCACTAGGTCGTCCACCTTGTCGATGAGATCGCTCGTGATGACAGTGTTTGCCTGGCCTGGTCTCGGGTCATCACCCACACTCTCACGGCCTGCACGAAAACGGGCACTCCATTTTCTGACAGACTTGTCAGAAACACATTTCTCCCCGTAAACTGTCACCATCCGGCGATGAATAGCTGCCGGTTTCTCACCTTCCGCTGTCAGAAATCGGATAACACCTCGCTGCTCCTCAATCGTCTAATTTTGCAACACGAATGCCATCTTGTCCTCATACGGACTGCCGCATCATTTGGACGGCACTTTTGATAAGAGCCTCTGCTCTCTCCTGCGCATGCTCCGATCCCAGTCAGAGACTCCCGAGATGTCTCGCTACGTTCTCCCATGGTGGAATATGCAATATTTAACTGTTACGTTTCGTACCTTTTCATTTGATCACCCCTTGTAGTTCCAAGAAGAAAATAGTGGAAAAAACCTCCCCAACTTGGTTCAACAACCTCCCAACTGTTGTGGCGTTGTATTTGTATAACTTTTTTCTTTCTATCGTGATTGCCCGACCTTGAAAAAGTAGTTTCTATGAAGCATTCCACTTTACTGTACTGTATTGATATACGCGCGGGTTGTTGAAGAATAGAATGACTGATATTTCTCTCTCTGGTTGCGTCCCTGAATGAGGGGCCATATGCTGAATGTTCTGGTTGCCATGACAATCACACAAATATGTATACATTAAATTTCAAATCCCACGCATCAGCAATTTGGAGGATAGAATGTGGGGGGGGGGGCAGTAGGTGGGTCTGGTGCTCCGTACTCTAGACTAAAGGGGGCCCCCAGAATGCATGCTTGTCCCGCTTGAGAAAGTAGCTAGTTTCGGCCCTGGATAGATGGCACCACCTACTGAACATAAAACACACCAAATGTGGGGTACACACACTAAGTTTCACCTTTACAAATCTGACATAGCTGCCATATTCAGGTGTGAAAATGTGTGGCAATTAAATGGTGACAGATCAGAATGGTGGACCACGAAGAAATCGCTTCGCATTATAGAGGGAATCAGAAGACAAGTGTCAGAATCTCATTTGCTTTAAATTTAACCACAAGATATTCTTGAATATTAAGGTCTATAACAAAATGGAAAATCAATCGGAAGGGAATTTATTCATTGATTTATTAGTAAATATATAAATGTCTGTGCTTAACTTTTAAATACAGTAGATCCTGCTTATAACGTTTTTAAAAAAAACTGTCATAAAAGACATTGTAAGTGGGAAAATGCTTTTTAAATGGGAAATCTTGATTAAAATTACTCAAGAGTTGGGACCACGAAAATAAAGTGTACTAAAACATTCTAAATGGGAACACTATAAGCAGGATAGACTGCATATTTGTTTTAGTGATACCAGTGAACAATGGGGGGAATATAATTTTTTCGAGAGGGACCCACTTTTACTCAAAAGGAACCGGGACCCAGGTAAACTAGAGTACAGCGGCATCTCTGATCGTTCACTTACTTGGGAGGGAGTGTCAACCAAGTAGCCAGCTGCACTTTATCATAGTCAGTTTAAATTTAGTTTAACCACAATGTAACTGGGTTCTTCTGACTGTCTTTAGACTCTGAAGCTGGCCAATGAAAAATGGCCTATCTCAGGGTTCGTACGGGTCAAGGAAAACCGGGAAAACCTGGAAAAGTCAGGGGAAGAAAATTTTACTAAAAAAAGTCAGGGAAAATGGCCCATTTTTGCTTTAAAACCTGGAAATTTCAGACAACGACCTGGAAAATCGTCACGATTGCCGTCTGATCGGGAAAAAAGATTGATCAAAAATAATAATGAGGGGAAAAAATCCGTGGGGATGAAAAAGGGAATTCAGATAACATCGTAAATATTGATAATCCGTAAAATATTGCAATATATCACAAAAAAACGTTAGATACTGCCAAGGAGGATTTCGTAAGTCCGATTGGAAAAGCGTATTGCTACGACTTTATCGTAACTTTTTCCTAGTGCTTCCCCAGAAACATCATAACTACGCATTGTAGAAAGCCATGGGTACAAAGCGCAGTTGCGATAATTTTGTAAGTTGACTTCAGTTAGGAACGACAGATGACGCACGGGTATGTTTTGATTTTCCACGTGGGTATTTTTATTTGAAAACAATACGTTGTAAGAAAACTTGTCTGAGCGGATCGTCAGTAGGATGATTGGATCGAAGCAGTCAAAAATGACCCGTATGGTGGCAGCTTTGCGGTAAAACTCGCAACATGGGCAGATAAGTCATCCAGAACTATGCCAAGCACGTGAAATCAGAGTTCAGTGAACAACCCCCGATTGCGTAGCTTCTCGGTTCTAGCGCTTTCGCGAGTGCAAGCCAACTGTAAAGAATTTTGATGCAGTGAAACCAACTACATCTTTGACTAATTATGTCACAAAGGAAACAACTGTAAAGGCTTAAATCTTGTGGGCATTGAAATTGCCTAAAAGGGAAATCTTTCATTCCTTAATTGTGCTCCATTTTTCTTCTCCATCAGGTGTATTTGAAAAGCATGAATGTGTGTAAAAAAATCTGCGATAATGATGTCATTATGATATTGTAATTAAAATTTATTAATTTTATAATTAATATAAATAATTTTATAATATAATTAATTTTTTCTAAATTTTTATTAATTTATATAAATTTTTTGATTTAAAAAAAAAAACCTGGAATTTTTTTAAAATTTGACAGGAAAACCTGGAAAAGTCAGGGAAATTTTTTTACGAAAATGAGTATGAACCCTGCTATCTACTCTTGCGTCTACTCCTTGTCATTCTTCACTTCTATTTCCTCAATCTTTTCAGTAGTCACAAGAAAAACATTATGGGGACAGAGTCCATTTGTTACATGTATAACCTATAGGATTCGAGAGAGCTGTGTTGTGTGCTCATTGTGTATCAATAGAGTATTGGGTGGGGGTTCCCTACCTTCTTGAAGTTCTTTTGTGTGAGCTTTTTTTTTTTCAGGAGTTAAAAATTCCTTCAATAAAGGTGCAGAATATCCAAATGTTTGTGTAAAGAGAATTGAATTATGAGAAGTTTTGTTTGAACTTTCAGGTTTAGGGAGTCTGACAGCTTCGGCCCTGATGGAAAAAGTTAAAGATTTGCAAAATCTCGCTTACCAGCTTGGTTTGGAAGAAGGTACTTGTTTGATAAACATTTTATCTTTCTGTTGATTTGTTTGTCATCGAGCATCTTGACCATATTGCTTGTGTTTTGAATGGATACCCTTAGAATATTCTACTTGTGGAAAGTATGGTTATATAATAACCCAAAATATATTCTGGCTGCATGCCCAGGGGGGGGGGGGGGGGCAACTACCCTGGGTGGAAAAGTTCAAGAAAGAACAAAAATAGTGATGTAGTCAAATTTTAGAGTAATGGGGGTGGCAAAATCATTTTTGCTCATTCCCACACACACACAAAAGTCGCAGTTACAACCCTGTGCATGCCTGCTGTGTTTTTAACTCGCCTAATGTTCTGGTTGAAGATTTACTCTTTTAAGGTGCCATTGACAAGATGTCTTGCTTCTCTTTAAAAGCATCTTAGTTTAGCATTTACAAGGAACACTTCTCCCTAAGCCCCCCCCCCCCCCCCCGGTTTGTGCCTGCTGAAAATCTGAAGTCAACTTTATTAAAAAATATATGGCATTCAATAGGGTTTAATGATTTCTGCTGTGTTGCTTAAAGGGGCTGAATTATTGAAATATTCTAATAATAAATGTATTTCTGATGGCAAAAATTAGCAATTGCAATAATAGGCAGAATGAAAGCACTGGGTTATTTTTTAGGCCACTACTTATCATCGGGCTTATGAATTGCATGTGTTGGACAGAAAAAAGACCTTCACATAATTTCTGTATCGACTTTCGTTTTCTTTGCAGCTAAAGAAATGACTAGAGGTCGTTTCCTGAATATATTTGGTCAAGATCAAAGATGATTATCGTTTGTTACTTCTATAATGTGAAATGTACATAAGATTGTTTTACACGTGTATAGATGTCTTTCATACTCATCATTTATTTGCAAATAAAACTTTTTTCTGCAAAACGTTCATTGGTCGAAGAAGTTTTGTGTGACAATCGATTGATTCTAAAAGTGACGTGATTTTAATCATTCTGATTCATTTTACTATAGTTTTTGCATCATTAAAAAATACTTTCCAGCATTGTGTAAGCCTTAAAAAAAAAGTCTCGTACATTTTTTAACACGTTGATAGGAAATACATTTGGCTTAACAAAAAACAATGATTATGACAATATGGTAAAATATTGCAGGGGAAGGGGGAAATGTGAAAAAATAATTTCTGAGCTTCACGTGAAAATTACGTAACATATGCTCTGTACCCTCCCACAATAAAAGCTGACTCTCTCTTGTAAGATTTTCCTTTTATTGTATGTGTATACGTTAAACCTTGGCCTCATATAATAATGAAATTCTGTAGAACTGTTTTATTTCGTTGGTGAACATTAAAAATTTAAATTCATGAACATTTATTGTTCAATTTCTTTCCTTAAAGGACTATGGTAGTAATTTTCTGTTAAACGTAATGTATAGGGCGATTCCATAATTTCCCATTATTGCATTTTACTGGCGAACTATTGATCCTAGAGGCATAAATTTAAAGAAAAATGCCCAAATAAAGTGTAAACCTCAGATAAGTCATTTATGTTGCAAAGGGTTGTATAGTTATTAAAATAAAACTTTCTATTTGGACAGCCTGTCCTCAAAAACCCAATTAGAAAAATGCTGCCCCGTTCCCTCCTCAGCACGATAGAAAAAGTTCCAAGTTGCTAAGAGCAATACATATTCATTGAGATGTTAAGATTTTTTTTTTTGGCCTTGGGGAGAGGGCAACAACTTTCTAATAGGTCTGTCCTTTTGAAGACAGGGTATCTATAAAAAGTTAAAATTTTCTATTTTAATAACTATAGAACCCCTTGCAACATGAATGATGTATTTGGGTTCTACGTCATTGAAATACTTTTCCTAATTGGAAGTAAGCCTCTACAATCAACGGTTTGCTAGTAAAGTGTGGCAGGGAATTATGGAATCGCCCCTGTATACAGCATATGGAGAGTTCCAAAACCAATCAATACAAATCAATTTTTCTTATGACTTACATGTTGCAATTGCACCACCTTTGTTAACATTTTCAGTTGCCAAAGGTATTCAAGTTGCTATGTTTATATGTTTATGTTTCTGCAACAGCAGATGGCACTTGTAAAATTGGTATTTTTAACCCCCCCCCCCCCCCATATTTTATAAGATTCCAATTTCAATGTTCATTGACTTACACTGATTGCCTTCTGAGCTCTCCGTGTATAACTAAGGTGCTCAGAAAGGGGTTTGCCTATTGTGGGCTATAGAAGACTTGAATTCCATTCTTCATGGGCCAAATATGTGTCAAAATCTATTTTTAGTTTCGATAGATGTCAGTCTTCAAGAGTTTTCTCACAAAGACTGAACACAGAGACCAATCAGGCCTATTACATTTAATATTTGTACATAAAATGAACAGGCAGAAAATATGACTGAGTTGTTTGCTTTCAAATTCAGAAAACAGATGGCAGGCACTTCTCAAAATACACAAGAGACATTCCTCAAAAGTACACCAAAATGTTGAGTGGTCTTCAGAGGAAAGTTTATTGGTATATGGTTTAGTAGCAATAGTCTTCACAACTGTTAAACAATAAAATGTTTATTGTTTACTGCAATTCTCTCATATACATCAAATTTAACTCGTATTCTATTGTCGTATTTCAATAGATATACCTTTCAATGATTTGCAGATCAGATTCTCAAATGGGCCAGTTTGGCTTGCAGGCCTTTTTCAATGCAAGCACAACTCCTATCACCATGGGCAATTTGCTACCGCATGTGTTGTGCCATGTACCTAATAAATACTCTAGTGTTGTGCATGAATTTCTCTTTCTTTAGTGTTTCCGTCCATTTTCCAAACTATGTGTGATGATTGGATGTTTGTACCATTGTGGGTCTGTTGTTCTCTGTGATGAAACTTTTTAACGGGAAGATTGACTTTCATTCAACCAACTTCAGCCGACCCCCACTACACTGCGCCTCCTCTATTTTTTAACCAAAAATTTATAAAGCAAATTTTTTTGTTAAAATTTCTCAATTTCAATTCTCGTCATCTCTAGACACCAATTACAAATTCTCTGCATCATGTTTACATAATGCATGAAACAGGGTTTGTACAGGTAAGAGAAAACCTAGGATTGTTAGGGAAAATAGCGATTTTTGTTCTAAAACATGGAAATTTCTGACAACAGGAGCTGGAAAATCGTCAGAATTGTCTGGGCAAAAGGGAAATCGAGAACGTAAATTGTGATTCGATAACGGTTAAATATTGATAATTCGTAAATCTGCCAATGGAACCCAAAAACTGCCGAGGTGAAATGAGGATTTCGTAAGTGTGTGTATTGTAGAAAGTCATGTATAAAAAGTGTCAGGAAAGCTCACAAGCAATAATTCTGTAAATTGACTTCAGCGAGCAACATTGGATGAAGCATATGTAATGATTTTCTACAAGTTTATTTTTTAATTGAGAACTATCTCGCGCACTGTTGCGATCTCAGAAGAAAGGAAATGAAAAAATCCTATGCCAGAAACCTTCGTGGGAGTGTACTCAACAACTTCCCAAAGTTTCATGGCGATCGGATGAATGGTGTAGTAATGCATAAAAGACAGACAGACATACATTTGTTTTTATATATATAGATGACGAGTGATATGAAAATTGTTTTTAATCTAGAATGAGCAGATAAAACCTGAATTTCCAGTAGGGTGATTGTATCAAAGCAGTCAAAAATGACCCGTATAAAGCGTGGCATCAGCTTTGTGTAGTAAAGTCGGAAATTTTTTCACGAAAATGAGCGTGAACCCTGTGAAAGTAACAGAGTAGAAAAGTTTGTCTCATTTGATTTCTTCATTGAAATCTAACATGATGATTGCCAGACCATTGTTATCATCTGTACACAATGCAATTGAATCACGTATTTCAGAAATTCCATAACTACTACTGAACTGAACATGCAACTCGTACACATTCCTCTGAGGAATTGAAAAAAATAAAATCCAAATTGAGTTTATACTGTTTCTTGTAGTTGATTGATTGACACGGTTTGGCACAAAAACCGACCAAAACAATGTTCTTCGCATTGGCATCTTTGAAACATTCTTTTTTGATATAAAAACCAGTTGGTGCAATTGAAAGTTCTTCCCAAAGTTTGAAATTCTGCTTTTTAAGGTGTTAGAAAATAAATGATTCAAATGATGTAGGGTAGATTTCTTAAAATCTCATATGTAAAAATTTAAACGTTTTCGGCTGAGAGTTTTGCTATAAATATTTATTGGTGTCATTCCCACAATCCACCAGTAGTTTTTACAGGAATGAACGCAAAAACAGTTCTATTTCTCATAAATCTCCCGAAATCTACACATATAAAAATAGTAGCAATAAATTATCTTCACCTCCTCCACAACAAAATGAATTTCATGGGAAAGGGGAAAAAATGAGTTAACAGCAAATATGTGCCAGCATATAAACTATGGAGTCCACAAATAAATGCCTTCAATGAAAAAAAAAGTACACAACAACAACAAACTATTCGTCTTTCTTCAGTTTTTCAGATTTCTCTTCTTCTGCTTCATTTTTTTCTACCATCTCGAAACCGTTCTCACCATTGTCCATTTTATTTGTGTCTTCGTCTTCTTCACTGTCCTGTCCAGTTTCGCTGCGTTCTTCCTCGTCTTGGTCTTCCGCTTTCTTTTCTTGATCAGAGCTCGAATCAGATTTTTCAGCAGCAGAAGCATTCTGCTCTTTATCATCCTCTTTGGCAGACTTTGATTTTCCCTTTTTGTCTTTGTTGCTGCCGCTGCTATCTTTGTCTTTACATTCTTTTTTGGCGCCTTTGTATTCGTACTCATACAGAGGCCAGAATGATTCGAAAAAGCCCACGTCTGCAGTCAGGTTTGGCAGCAGCCATAAGTGATGTCTCCCAAATGTCAATGCCCAAATTATAATGAATACGATCAAGCGAACTGAAATATAAAATGAATGAAGCATTTTTTTACAATTTAAAATAATACAAAAAAATTGAGAAAAAAAAAAAAGATAATTTTGAGAACTTTGATTCTATTCCACATACTTTTATTAATAGAACACATGCTGTAAATTAGGACCTCATAAGCCTGAGGACAGACAACACAAAAATTTTTGGTATTACATGTATTGGGTTATTGTATCAATTTTGGTCACACGTATTTTAAAGTATATAAGAATCCCAGTTTTGCTAAAAATTGATAAAGGGGAATTCTCCAGTGATACCCTAATGTTAAGCAATAGGTGGAACCGGCGATAATCGCATAAGTTCACATAACTCTGGATATAATTTTGTATAGAAATACATATCTATGTACAGTGTCCCACACACAAAGGAGACAGATTTTAAAATGAAATAACTCAGAAATGGTGATGGACAGAAAAATAAAACAAGTGGTATGTTTATTTTGAAAGCTGGAAAAAATTTGATACAGAAGTTACAAATGTTGCAGACAGGTGGCGCTGCACAATCATAGGCGAAGATAGACATGAAAGGCTAGGGGACAGTATGATTAGTCAGCTCCGTTGTTGATGCTAGGAAGGGGTGCCCCCCCCCCCCATGTGCACACTGAAGTTACAGTACAGAGTCTGAAAAATAGGCAGGCTGTCCTTTGCAAGCAGCCACTGCAATCACATCACAATCAATTAAAAATGTGCACCTTTTGCAGCCCATTTATAGCACAAACGATCACTACTAAATGGTATGTTACAGCTTTGGAACAATTTGTCGCCTGGGTTGGAGGATCAACGAGGCACTTCATGGTTCGTGCAAGTTGAGGCCCAACCACACTGTATCACAACGGTTTTTGTCATTCTTAAAAAAAACTTTGGTAAATTGAGACATTTGTGGATTGAACTATTCTACATTTGCTGGAACAGGCATGGATGGATTGGCCTCTATGCTCACCCGATCTTACCCCCTAGCGACTACTTGCTGTGGGATGAATTGAAGGACACTGTTTTTCGGAACAATCCTGCAAAAAACACTGGGTGAACTTCAAGATTTGATCTGTGGGGCATGTGCGTCTATTTCCATCCAGACACTACAAAGGGTGACTGAAAATTTCATTCTTCGTTTGTGCTCCTCTCTGCTATAAAAGGTGCCCATTTTGAATCAATTGTGATGTGATTGCAACAATTGCTTGCACAAAAGACAGTTTATTTCTCAGACTCTGTACTGCATCTCCTGTCAGAAACAATTGTAACTAATTTTGAAACTTCCATATCACATTTTTAGTTTTCAAAACAAACATACTTGTTTTATTCTATTAATCACCGTTTCAAATTTATTTCTATTTAAAATCGTGGAGTCCTTTGTGAGACACCCTTTACATATGAAACCAGCTACAATGCCCGTCACTGCCCGGGTTTTCTTCAATTATTAGGAGGATTGAAAAAGTGGCAAACCATTACAAAGGAATAAACTATTATACATAATACCGGCAGCATTAAAGAAATGATGAACCATTGTAAACAGGGTTGTGTTTTTGACGTGACAAGTGTCAAAAACTGGTCTAAACTGTCAAAAACTGGTTTAAACCATCAAAAACCTAAATGAATGCTTTGGGATGTTTCGAATAGAATAGGTATATAACTTAATGATGAGGCACTTTGATATTACAATGTTTCATTTTCAAACACTAATTTATTAAAATTGAAACAAAATATTAATTATAATTTGCGATTTTGAATTTGAGGTACAAAATGTCTAGAATAGATATATAATTAATACACTGTTGGCCACCCAAATTGCAAAACCCAGAAAGACAAGAGATATCGCAACAATATTTATTTTGTAGATAACATGTTGACCAAGCATCAAATGATTAAATTTATAGACTTCTGTGAAGTGTGGTTCCTGCCAAAATCAGTAGCCAGAGTAGCCGCCATTGTTGGAGATCACCGCTGCCACACGCCTCGGCATTGATTCAAAGAGACTTTGGATGTGTTCTTGGGGTACAGCAGACCAAACAGCTTCCACGCGTTGCCAAAGTTGATCTGGCGTGGCAGCTGGGGATGTAATCTGGGTCAATCGTTGAGCAACCATGGACCCACATGTTTTCTATCGGCGAAAGATCCGGAGAGCGAGCTGGCCAGGGAAGCAATTCAATCTGGCGATTGACGAAGAACCTTTGGACAATGCGTGCCACGTGTGGTCGCGCATTATCCTGTTGAAATATGGCTGTGGGCAAGCCCTGAAGGTAAGGAAGGACAACTGGCTCCAACACCTCGGAGATGTAGCGCTGGCTTTTTAAAGTACTGGCAATGCGTACTAGCGGAGTGCGAGAGTGATATCCAATACCGCCCCATACCATAATACCCGGTGCAGGACCAGTGTGGCGGTGCATAACGCAGCTGTTCAGCATCCTCTCTCCACGGTGTCTCCAGACTCGAATCCGACCATTGTGGTGTTGCAGACAGAAGCGTGACTCGTCAGTAAAGACAATTTCATTCCATTGTGCCGTCCACATCCTTCTTTCATCACACCATTGGCAGCGGAGACGTCTGTGGTTCTGCGTCAAGGGTAGACGAAGCAATGGACGTCTTGCGGACAGACCACTCTGCTGTAAACGGCGTCGAATGGTACGCGCAGACACTGGATGATGCGGTACAGACTGAATGTGCTGTGCTATGGTTCGTGATGTGGCTGAGCGATCCGTCACTGCCATACGCACAATACGGCTGTCATCATGTGAAGTGGTGCACTGAGGTGGATGCGATCGAACACGTCGGCCCGTCGTACCCTCCTGCATCCAACGATCACATATCCGCATTACAGTTGTTTGGTTTCGTCCAACACGACTACCGATTTCCCTGAAAGATAATCCACAATCTCGGTAGGCCACTATCCTTCCTCTGTCGAACTCGGATACTTGATCAAAAGATGATCGCTGTTTTCTACAAGGCATAATTGATCGTTTTTTTGAAAAAACCACAAGAAAAACACAATTGCCGTACTTCAAATCGTCGAAATCTCCAAGCCTTAAATAGCGCTTTGAAGTGGCGCCACAGGCGCGAGTGATGTGCGTCTGCGCTGAAATTCTAATCATTTGCATATCTCACCTCCGCTAATGCAAGTTGTAAATTTCATATTATTTGCATGCTTCCTTCAGGGTGTTGCATTTACAGTGGCCAGCAGTGTAGTATGGTTCATTTTTACCACGTAGCATCCGATAACATGTAACTAATTTTGCGCATTTTTCTACACCTAAACGATTTCTAAGTTTTGAATGGACAAATCCAAAGTTAGAAAATACTCTTTCAATGGAGGCTGAGCTGGCGGAACTGGACAGCAAAAGCATTGCTAGTTTTATGAGTTCAGATGCAGGCTCAGCTGAAAAAGCATTACATTTAGAAAGTCCTTTCCACCAAATCACAGTGTTTGTCATTCTTCCTGCTGCACTGAAATAAGAGGGTAGAAAAGGAGTTTCTTCCGCTTCATATGAAATTAGCAATGGCAGACAACCGTTAATTTTCTCTGTTGCCCATGTGCGAGCCAAATCACTTTGCACATCAGTCAGTCCTTCACCTTTATATTTTGGGTGCAAATTATATGCCAAATAATGAAATGGTCTCAGAATCTGGTTCATCCTGTTTTGTATCTTTTCAATGTGAGGCTGAAGAGCACTTTCTCTGAGAAGGCTTAGCCAAACACTGCATGAGTCAGCTATTGTAGCTGTATCTGTTTGACAAATATCCAATGCAACACTTATTGGCTTGAGTTGGAATGAAAGATCTTTACACTATTTGTATAAATTATAATTGTTGATTAAAATAACAATTCCTTTGTCAATGTCATTTTCGTGACCTTCTAGTATTTTCTGAAAAAATGGCCTATTGTGTAAAAATGTTTCAAGACAAGTAAGTGTACTCTTCCATCGAGTATCACCAGGTAATTGGGGTTTTATTGACCCCATATGTTCATTAAGCCATCCTGAAGGCAAATGATGGTTTCTAAAGTATTTTTGTATTTTAACCACCTGTTTGAGCACAGCTTCAGGTGTTAGATCTTGTCCGAGTAAGTTGAGCCAATGAGAAGAGCACCCATATTCTATTAAATTTTGGTCAGTCTCATTAAACAAAAGTTGCCTGGCTTTCTCCATTACTTTTGCATTATCAGTTACAACTGCCTTTACTTCACAAGAATATTTATCGTGGGCCAAACGTATGGAATTGTCAATTATTTGCTTGTGGTAATCGGCATTTTTCATAATAGCACCACACTGAACAGCTTCAAGAAAATAGGATTTACCTTCAGAATGTATACATGTAGCTATGACTGGATCGTTATGAATATTGCTCCATCCATCTTCAATTAAAGTTACAGCTTTTCCACTGAGATTGTCTTTTGCAGTTTTCTCAACCTCTCTTGTAACTTCATCAAGCAATGACTGAGCCAAAGCTTTTCTACTTGGGGTATTATAACCAGGTCGCACACCAGAAACTAGATCTTTGAAACTTGAATGTTCAACAACACTGAATGGGATATTATTGGCATAAAAAAACTGCCACTAATAAATCAATTTTTTTAGTTGTAGCAGAATTTGATTTCACAATGAAGTCATCAATTTTTTGCTTCTTTTTTTGAGTGAAAATTTCAGGTTCTGTTGATTCCAACAAAATAATAGGCTGTGAAGCAGTGGACTCTGTAGATGTTGATGTAGTTGCTTTTTGTACATCAGGTATTTGTTCAACATCATTGCCCCTTCCAATACACTGAGCTATATGACTTCATCCTGTCCACACGATTACATTGCATAACTCCACAATTAATGCATTTTGCATATATCTTTCCATTTTTCTCTACTTTATCAAAATTTTGCCAGGCTATATGCTGTGGCCTTCCACCACGATTCATTATATTTTAAACTAATAATAGACTAAATATTTAGGATTTCTCAGAAATTGGTTTCACTAAACATAAAAAATATCAAATGAAATTTCTGCAATTGGTTTCCATATTAATCCTCACTACTTTACAATTCAAACAATAAATAGCAAAGTTGGACTTTTCTCTAGTACACTGGTCTTTGTCCTCTAAGGGCAGCTGGTGTCTTTATTGGATTATAAGACCATCTGCCCCTAGCATGATAATGCAGTCACTACTGTTGCTGCTTCTTGGTGAAGGAAAAAGAAAAAAAAAAACCCTGTGAGATAATATACCACTACATTGAGATCTGTGATGCAATCCCCATTCATGAATTTTCTAAAAATAGAACGCCAGAATGCATAGCCCAAGGTTAGAAAATGTGGTAAGAATTAGCAATTTTGATATTGTAATATAACTTAAGTAACTAAGATACTTTATATAAAAAATATGTATATTCAGGCTACTTTTATGAGGTCTTTTTGAAGGGAAAAAAAACACTTATCATTTAAAAATATACCACCAAATGTAACCCAAGAATAGAAACTGTGGTAACAATGAAAAATTTTGACTAATAATGAACTAATTAATTTTTCAGGGGAAAAATTATTTTAGGATAATTTAGTATTTTGATTGCTGGATATATATATTCTAATGTTATGTACAATAATAATATTGTTTTAAATATCTGGGATTGTCTAGATAATATAATAACAGAAATCAACATTATATATAGCAAGCATGAAAGAACTTTTTAAACATGTATCTGTTGTAAAAAAAAAAGTAGAGCAGATGTTGATATGCAAATATATATATATATTCATATATAAAACAGTTGAAGAAATTTTAGAAGGTTGAAACTATCTTGAATACATTACATATCCTTCCGTAGTTTTATGCTATGCTCTACTCAAATTCTATATTTTACAAGTATATATACATGTATATAATTGTCCAAAATAATTATGTGGGGGGGGGGGGGAAGATTATTTTAAAATCACACATTATGTATTGCAGCATAGTCACTTTAAGCATTACATGCAATCAATGTGCGTATTTTCAACGGGAATTTATATGTTGAAAAGCAGTATTTGAGGTTTTTGACGAAGGGTTTTTGACGTGACACTTTAAACCGCGGTTTAAACCGTCAAAAACTGACATGCGTCAAAAACCTGCCAACCCTGATTGTAAAGGCATATGAATGTCTGAAATGCATTGATAGGGAACCATGGTAACCAAAGTAAACATTCCGAAAGTGATTGTTGAGGCTCGGACACCACTGTTACAGACAGTTTTTATGCCCATTTGGGACATTTGCTCTGACGAAATTTTAAAGTAGGCTATCGTTCAAGTTGTGTCCCATTTGGTATATATGCAAAACTTGAGGACGATCAATAGAAAATTGTAGATTTGTATATGTACACACAGACATACAGGCAGAAAATTAATTGTTAATACAGGGTGTTTCAAAAAAGAATCACCCAATTTGAAATGTGTATATCGCGAAAAAATATTGAACATAGGCACTTTAGATTAATTTTATATTACATGGCTAATCATAAAGCATTTTTACAAACCACATTAAAGGTGCTCAATATGTCCACCTTGGGATGCATGTCATGTTTATATACGGTAGTCAAATTCGTCCCAAACTTTTGCAAGCATGTTTGCATCCACTGCTGCTGTTATGTGTATCTTTAGTTCGGCTAATGCAGCTGGAAGGGAGGCAAATAAATGTAGTTTTTTATAAATCCCCCACAAGATGAAATCGCACACTGTAAGGTAAGGTGATCTTGGAAGCTAGCGACGTTTAACTGAATCGGCAGGTCCTATATGGCCAATCCATCGTTTAGGAATGTGACTGCTCAAAATTCTCGAACATCCAAGCTCCAGTGTGGTGATGCCCCGTAATGTTGGAAAATGAAGTCATTCGAATCGGTCTCAAACTATGGGAAAAGCCAGTTTTCCAGCATATGGAGATATGTGTAGCAGTGGTTTCTCTGAAAAGAAAAGAGCCATACACCTTTCTCAGAGAAATTGCACGAAAAACATTAACTTTGAGCAAGGCTCTCTCTCATGCGGCTGTTCCATATCCTAACATAGTGGCGATTGACCTTTTCACTTACATGAAAAGTAGCCTTGTCACTAAACACTAAGTGTGTTAAAAAATTGTCATCTTGTGACACATTCTGAAGGATGAATTCACAAAACTCTACACGTGCTTCTGTGTCACTTTCTGTTCAAAATTTTCATCAAATATATTCTTCAAGATATCTTGAAAAATATCTTTGATGAAAACTTTTTACAAATTTTTAATCCTAAAAAAATCAGGGGGGATTCCTTATACAAGTTAAAATACAGTATATCAGAGTCTCTATAAAAATGTTACCAGAAAATTTTAAATGTTTTGGGCCATTCTAAATCTCATGTGCGCCATCAGTGAATTTAGAAGGCTGTGATTAGAGGTGTCGAGTCATTTGTAGATGGCCATGGAATGGAGAGGGTCTTGAGTTCATCAAAGTGGAAATCCACTTTCTGATTTTAGAAATTATTACGTTCAATTACTTTAAAGGAATGCCTGTGCTTTTTCAAGAAGCTGTTTTTGTTTGTCAGAGTGCCTGGTTCTCAAAAGAACATCATTTCATGGCATTGGTGAGAGCTTGTTCAGCCACAGATAACTGTTGAGAAATCTTGTAATTCTGCATGCAGTAATGCAATGTAGGCAATTTCTGATGACATGATGACAATCACTCATGTTGGAGGAAAACAAACTTTTACCAAGAATTGTTTTTTGTCCACAGAAATGCTGTAATTTACATGAGTTCAGAGAACTGTGGTTCCTCTTCCCCATCCCTTTGAATTAGACAAATGATAAACACACTATAACTTTTTTTTTTTTTAAATAAAAATTTCAACGAGTAATCAATGTTGAGATTGAGCTTTGTAATCTTCACAACTCTGGAGTTAATCAATAGAAAGAATTATTTTGCTAAAAGAAATCATATTCAACATCTGCCCTTATACTGTAGAACCTTGATTTAACGATAATCATGGGAATAACAATCCGAGAATGTCGAGAAAATAGCTCCAACTTCACTCCAAATAGGCATGTGTTAGCATCATTCACCTTTTTTTAGAAGATAATTGAACATTATCATGAGGGTCAATATAAAGCATGATCATAATTTTTTTCCAGCCATGGAGAATGGATTTTTACCATTTCACAATCCAACATGTGCAGATGCAAAGCCATATTTACCACCACTCGAAAGATTTATGTCACACAAATACTGTTACATACTTTGATGTACACTTATATGGTGAGTAGTAATAATCCTTTACCTGATACCAACACATAAAAGAAAAAACCATTTTTAATGGCAAGTAACGAAAAGCCATAATTTTGTGGACTCTCTTTGTTACCTGACTTTATCATTGGTTTCTTCTTTATTGTGTTAATATATTCTAATACTCACTTATGGCTAAACCTATAATGAATACCAAAAACAAGGCTGCAGCAACGCTGATGTAGTAAATATAGTGCCGAATCACTTGTGGCCACAAAGGGAAAAGGCACACCAACACTGCTCCAACAACTGTAAGTATATATTATGCACAATTATCAATTTTCAGGTTGTTTGACTAAAAATTGAATATAATACACAATAGAAAATAACTGAGGAACAAAATATTTCACAAGATTCATTCTCTAATACAGTGTTCAACCTTATTCACATCCACAGACCAGTGAAAATAGTTGAAAAAATTCACAGACTAGCAAATTAATCATTTGCAAACCCACTGACGGACAAACAAAATAAAAAAAATAAAAAGCAGCATGCACATGGTATTTTACTTATTTAATCTAACATTATGTAGTGGTTACATGAATCAGGCAAAATGTTTCACAGACTGTCGGTTGAAGACCACTGCGTTGATATATAGTGTGAAAATGTTTTTTACATCAAAATAAGAATTCATAGAGATTCAAGTAAATAATGCAACCAACAAAGAAAGAAGAGTGAGTGAGTTTAAAATAAAAATTCAATTCAGTTACTTCCAAGTCATTTCTGAATTACTATCACCTAATTTAAAATTTGCTTAACCCTTAACAAGCATCATGGTGTCATTTTGACCCCAGCAAGTATTAATGCATTTAAAAAATCAACAAAAAGAGTTTTCATAAAAGCAATGAATACAAGACTTCATTGGTCTATCAATTAAATCACTAAATAATTTTTCAATTTTCTTTAAATATTTTCTCAAAAATAATCTTTTTAAAAAATAAACAGATGTTTAAAATATTCTCAGAAAACAAAATTTACAAATTCAAACAATGTTTACCAAGTGTTGAGGTGGGGTCATTTCGTACCCCATGAAAACTTTAAGCAATGATATAAAGGAAGGGAAAAGCAGGGTTAAATTTATCAAACACGTGTAAATAACCAGCTTGAAAGGTACTAATAACAGGATGGATCTGATGTATTTCTTTGTCAACGAGTGGTACGATGAGCAATGGGGTACAAATAAACCCACCACGCTAGTTGAGTTAATGGTGTATTTTAATTTATTTATTTATTATTTTAGTGATCTAGCAGCATTACATCTGTCAAATTTCTCAATTCCTAAACTTACACTCAGAAAGAGCCAGAATGGCAGATAACACCTGCTCGAGCTCAGGTAAGATAGATAAACAGGGAAAGGGGGTTAACACTGGAAAGACAGATAGGGTCTGTGTGACCCTGCTTGCTCTTTCTGCTCCCATATATCAAGTAAGAATGAACCAAAAGCTTTAAAATTTCTTGACTTTTTCTGAATTATCATGTTCTTCGCGTGCACCAAAGCTTTTTTCATTATCTTTCTTAGCAACTGAGATAAGAACGAATATACCTAGAAAAACAGAAGGGGGGTCACACTGACCCTCTCATATATTTTAGAACACATTCATCATATAATACTGCCAACATGGTTACAACTGATTTTGTAAGGTCAAAATTCTTCTGATAGTCTGCGCATCTAAAACGGTATAATCCCCATTCGCAAGATTTTTAAAAATCTTTACTCTTTTCTGCAGATGTCGGTCAGCAAGTGTCTCACCTTTTGTTGTCAAGTATTTTTGTCATTTTATCCAGAAAATTGTTCTGTAAAGTAGAAATATCCAAGTAGGCTTACTAAGTGCTACCATGTGCTGTAGAAATGACAAAAATATACAGATTCACCAAAGATAAAACTTTTCAGAAGTTGGCAAAGATTGTGTGTGAAATGATGAGAATTCAGAGAGAAAGAAAAAATTAATGCAAACCACATTGGAACCACCAATGAAAACCTAGAATTACACCAAAACATCAACTGATTTCCATGAATATCTGAGATCTCAATAATATCCTGTTTATCGGTAGTGAAGAAACAGCTGCAGATGAAAGTGTAAAAAATATCGTGGGACCTTCCTTGTCAATAGAAAGTCAAGAATTCCAAAATATTTTACAAGAACTCATTGCTTACAGATACTGATTCCACACACTGGAATTATGTGAATATTTTTCAAATCTTAATCAAAAAGCTTGGTTAAAACCCTTCGGAAAAATCATCGTCAGGTGCTTCCAACCACACAAAAAATATAGCACACACATTCGTTGATCATATTCACAGCCTAGAAGCGGTGTAACACTGCAATACAGATCCCCAGTCTCGTGTTTCCCCCACACTGAGGCTCATCAAGAGAGGTTGATTTGCAAACACATACACAACAGTATTCTTTAAAATTAAATAATGATAAAATATATCAACAGGCCAATGATTTTGCCCAATAATTCTTTGTGGTATCACTATTCTGTCATAAACCTGACCTGTCTTTCTGGTGTTAAAGACTAGATTAACGCTTAATTAACACTGCCTCACTTGAATCTCAACTGAATTCAAGATAAGTGATAAAGTGTTCTTGATAGTATTACACTATTTCAGTGTCATTGCAATAATTGTTTTCAGAAAAAACAATGAATCTTAACTTACCCATCAACATTCCGATGAACCATGTGCGTACAGGTATCGGATCATATATCCACACATACACCTATAAAAGAACGATTTCTTATTAAAATGCATATGCATAGGTGCCAATTCGTAGACTTGAAAAATCTTTTCCAGGATATTACAGTATTTTTATGTAATTTTTGTCAACCAAACTTTTTTTTAAAATAAAAATGTCTTGTTTTTTCCATGAAGCCTACTTGAATTTTTATTCTTTACTGAAATCAAAGATTGAAATAATTTTGCCAATTTATAAATTAGACTATGATAGTTATGTGCCTATGAATATTTATCTCACATAATTTTTCATGTTAAAAAATTTTTCCCCTAGAATCCATTTTAATCCAATGTGACTAGCAGTGTAGTGCTTTATTTTATGCAATTTTTTCTATGATTCTACCAATGATTGACAAGTTTTCTTACTTTGAGCATCCTTTTTTGTGATTTCGCATATTTTTCTCGAGGAAATATGATCAAACAATTGGTCAGCCAGGGGACTGAGGGATATTTTTTTATTTAAATGAACAAACAACAAATTACAAGATACAAATATATAATATAATATACAAATAAGTTACACAAAGACAACGACACAAAACACACACACATATATTACATGCACTATATAGCCCCAAGGGACTGTGTATGGTCCTTCCAGCAGGCCTATATGATTTTCTTTCTTCAGCAACAGATCTTTTCTTCATTATATGCATTTTAGTATATATAAATTTATATTTTCTTTTGGGTTTTTTTTTGTCAAGTAATATTTGTGGGGGGGGGGGGATTCTATAACAATACAAAAATCAAACTAATCTGATTTCTGACCAGAAGATTTTAGTAGGGCTAAAAAATCGGAAGGCTTCAGGGTAAATCAGAAGCATGAGCATCTATGCATATGTGTAAGAAAACCTCAATTATCCAATATGATTAAGATGCGCTCATTTTCAAAACAATTTGTAGATAAAAAAATATGCATCAATTTGAAGGTTGACTTTATCTATACTTTAGTGCAGAAATCTTCAACCTTTTTCTAGTCACAAGCACTGACAGTATCCATCATCCAAAATAGAGCACTCTTGAGGCAAATTTGACTTATGTATGCATGAAATCAGGATGATTTTAATGCTTGAATGCAATTTGTAGGTGTTTGATTAAGGCGTTGATCAAGTGCTTGCAAGCACAAAACTGATATGCACAAAACGATATGAGCATCGAGCACTTCAGGGGAGCACAGTGGTGCTCGCAGTTGAAGTGCCTACACTTTCTTTAGCCCTACTATTACCTTTTAACAATATTTTCTTGTCGCTTGATGTCTTAACCAGGCCCTTACAATAATTGGCGAAAAATTCTTTGCACTCATTAAATTGATTTGTGAATATAGCTAAATTTATAACATAATTAATTTTTTATATAAATAAGGTTGATTTTTTTTTCTCTTGCTGGGATTCTTGGATTATAAAAAAGTTACCCCCCCCCCACCATGTTTTCATTAATCTGCAATTTTCTCTTTAGTTCCCTGTATGCCCCCTTAATAACGTGCCTTGTCTCAACTTTTACTTGATGTAATTTGCCTGCTATCCGCTTGTACATTTTCAGTTATAATTGGGAAAAAAACACAACTACAAAACTACCAAAGGTCAAATGATTATGTAAGATTGGATAAGGATTTTTACAAACAGGACGTATCTGTTAAACTTTTTATTAATATTTTCGTATATTGCAATAATTACTTCGCTTCCATCCAGAAACAGCTGCTCCATATGCATATCCAATTTCAACTTTTTCTTCTCTTTTTTCTTTTCTAAATTCTCTGATTCCTGAAAAAAAAAAAAATTTGTACAATTATTTTTCCATGTGACCACAGATTGAAGGGAAACGAAGAAGGCACCTTAGAAATGGACTTTTAAATAGATTTTTACACCATGCATACATTAAACGAAACACTACCAAAGAACCTAATTCATGTTGTTTCTTAGAACGTGAAAGGTGTTCCTTTGAACTTCCATAGAGGTTTTCTCTAAAAATTATAGTGATAAAGACAATCCAGCTTAAAATACCCACCTACATAAAGGGGTAAGAAAACTTCAAATACAAATAAGACACAAAAGAATTTTTTTAATTCTCGAGGTGGGGGGGGGGGGAGGGAGAATAATTTGTTTAATCATTAAACTTCTCACATCATGAATATGTTATGACTTTAGCAGGCCGCTGAATTTCTTATTGATTTGCAATTTAGGGGAAAATTGTAAAATTTTACTATTGTGCTTATGGAAGGGTAAAATTCTAATTACGAGGATCATCCAAAAAATAACAACCAGAAATAATGCTTTAAAACATACAGTCGAATACTGTTATAGCGAAAATCTTGTTTTAACGAACACTTTTCTAATACCCCCAGATAAGTTTAAATAGGAACACTGCAAAAACCAAGAATTCCTTTATAACAAAATTTTATTATAATGAGATTCGAGTGTATTGTCCCGGATAATTTCCCACAAAACTTTGAGATTGCAAAACAAGAAGCGGTTCGACAGACAAACACATATTTATTTACAGAATAGCAATTTACACGTATTACAAGCTAATCAGAGAGCTAACAACTTTCTCTCAATGTTCAATCACAACTGACTTTTCCTCGAGTCTGTCTCTATTTGAACCTTTTCCTCACAACTCCCCAACAATATTTAAAGGTCTGTCGAAACTTCGAGAAAAAGAACATTCTATAAATTTCTATTTTACAGTTTCCAAGTTGGCGGCGCCACCATATGGGTGTGTTGAATCACTGTCTGGAGGGGCGGGACCTTCTAGATTTTTCCCACTAGTTCTCTGCCAATCGTAGGTATTTCCGCCAAACCGAAACCGGTATCAAATCTCGTTGCCAACAGAAGATTGCGATAAAGAATTGTGCCATCTATCGTCTATAATTCGTAACAGTATTTACAAATAAATAATGTACCTTACTTGAGTGATCTTTATTTTATTTCTCTACGTAATCATCTCCTTGATTTAAGCATTCATCGTATCTGTCCATGAGCTTTTGGATTCCACCCTTGTACTTATTAACTGCCAGCCCATTGAGCCAGGTGTTAGCTGCATTTTTGACATCATCGTCACTTGCAAACCTTTTTCTGCTCAGGAATTTTTTGTTTAGTAAAGAGGTGATAATCACTTGGAGCAAGATCTGGGTTATAAGGGAGATGGGCAAAAACTTTTTATTGAAATGTGTCAAGCAAATAGAATCATAGCAGCAGTGTGAGTTTCTGCATTGCCATGAATAAGCAGAATGTCACGAGAAAAAACATTACTTTCCTCCAGTTTTGGATGGCTTGTCACAGTTTTCTCAATGTCTTACAATAATGTTGCACATTGATCGTAGTGTCTTTTGGCATGAAATCCACCAACCACCTTTTGATTCCAAAAAAAAAAAAAATCTTTTTAATTTTTGAACAATTTTTTTTTGTTGAATGTGTGTGTGTCTATTTCAAATTTACACTCTTTTTGTGGGGATGAGGAGTCATGCCACTCAAATGATTGGCTCTTATGCGCTTGCTTTCTGGGGTGTTGTGGCACGTCCGGATCTTAACACCTGTAACAATTCTATCAAGAAAGGCCTTTCTGCCTGATAACGCATAAATGTGAGAGCTGAGTCCATTATCATGGTTTTTTGTTGGTCAGTTAATGGCCTTGGAACCCACTGTGCACAAATTTTGTTGCACTGAAGATATTCTGAAACAATATTCCCAAGCAAAAAACTTGGGATGTTTGGGAAATCAATATGTGAATCATCATGAGTCATGCATATGTCTTCCAAGATTTTGTCACAGACTTCACACAGCAAACCATCTGTAATGAGTGATAGGCCTCCAATGAGAGTACTATCATGCACATTAGTTCATCCTTCATTAAACATTACACACCACCTTCTCACATTTATTTCATTTATTTCTTATAGTCAATGACAAATTTTGTCAAGCTTCACTTTTTGAGCCTTCAAGAGAGAATCAAATACAAATACAATGCCACAACAGGCAAAATGCCCAACCAGGTGGCTGAGAAAAAGATGCCCATAACAAATATGGATGTCATATATTTCAAAAATATAGCAACCCAATTAAAAACTTAAATTATAAACTCCCCATACTTCACAGTAAGTTGGATTTTTATCGTGCAGCTCATTTTAAATTAACACAAAATCTGCAACAATAAACTTTTGTGATCAATACTCATAGGAAACTAATAGTTAGGAAAACAGGACAACTTCGAATGACAAATCGTGTGACCCATGCAGCGAGAATGTGCAATCGGTCGTTACTTTCTGGATGACCTATGTATTTGCTCAGTTTAAAGGTTGAGCCAACAGTTTCTAAAACAAATTGGTGCAACAAGTAATGAATATTAATTAAAAAATTTCAGATGAGCGTCATTCACAAACCCTCAATTATTTCATTATGTATTGAACATGAAAATATTACAAAAAGCAAAATGTGCAGCGACACTCAATATCAAAAATATGATTTTAAAAAAATGCACTGTATTCTAATCAGGGTTGGGTTTTTGACATGACAAGTGTCAAAAACTGGTTTAAACCATCAAAAACCTAAATGAATACCTTTTGATAATGTTTTGAACACAATAGGTATATAACATGATGAAAAACTCACTTTCTTGCTTATTACAATGTTTTATTTTCAAACATTAATTTATTACAGTAATGAAAACAAAATATTAATTATAATTTACAATTTTGAATTTTTCAACATAAGAGTCTAGAACATATAAAATATAATTTTATGGTTTATTTATCTAAGCTTATCTTAACTTGTGTTCAATTTGCTAAGCGGAATAGAGCTGTTTATTCAAAATATGTATGATAGGGCATCAGGGTTAGGTTTTTGACTCCAGAAACTAACTTGGTATTAAAAATGTCAAAATCTTACTGTCAATGATGTCAAATAGTTTTTGTTAACCTGATAGATATGTTAAATAACAAATGATTACAACGTCGATGATGATGTAATACTTGAATGACCCCTTATGCACAATAACAGTATCTCAGTGATTTATGTAGATAATTTAATAATAACAGAAATCAACATTACATATATGATGTAATAAACTTTTTAAACACTTATCTATTGTAAAAAGAGTACAGTAGATGGTTTATATCAAAGCACATATATAAGCAGTTGAAGAAATTTTGGAAGGTCAAGAATCATCTTGAATCAGAGAATGTCAAAACACATTCCATAGTTTTCCCTTCTGTGTTTATGCTGTGCTTTATTAAAATTATATATTTTATAAGGGGAAAACCCCATATATATTTTGTTCAAAATAATTCTGTAGAGAGTAGAAAATTATTTTACAATCATATTAAATATTTATTCTTTGTATAACATAGTCACTTTAAACATTACAAGCAATTAATGTGTGTATTTCCGATGGGAATTTTTATATTGAAAAGCAATATTTGAGGTTTTTGACGTGACCGTTTAAACCATCAAAAACTGCCATGTGTCAAAAACCTGCCAACCCTGATTCTAATGTTGTCATAGAATTTCGCAGTTCACACTGAGAACTTGATCAATATATCAAAGGAATCAGATTACATATGTAAATCAAATAAATTTTGTTTCATTACATTGGCTAAACTACACATTTTTGTTCAGTAGTATACACAACTCATCTTTTTCCTACAAAGCCAGCGACCTGGAATGTGAGAGAAAATGTAAAATATCTGATAAAATCAGAAAAATTCTGTGGAGTGAAAAAAAAACTGAAACTTAAAAGAAGGTTAAAATTTTCAATCATTTTTCTTCATGCAGAAGTCTCAGTTAGGGAGATGATCAAGCAGATTCTGCTGTAAACTCTCCAAGATTGCCTATGTTTCCCTTAACTGCATATTACTCATTGCCTGCAATTGTTTCACTATGATGATGTATATCAGTGATTTCCAACATGGGCGTTAACGCCCCCTGGGGGGGGGCGATGGAATGTTCCAGGGGGGTGGTAGAAGCTACTGGTATAGCATAGGATTCTATGGGTTAGATTGCGTTGGGGGGCGCTGGGAGAAAAAAATTTCTGAAGAAGGGGGCGATGGGATAAAAAAGGTTGGGAAACTATGATGTATATGATCATGTGCATTGATGTACATTTGATCATACAGAAACCACGCACGGATGTGCCAACATTTAGAATCCAGAAATCTGGAGATTCTCCCGAGAGGAGGGCATTCCCCCCTCCCCAGTGTGCTCATAAACCCGATCAAAACAATGTGAAATTTCTTTTTAATCAATTAAGGAAAAGTGCTCCCCCCTCCAGAAAGGTTCTGCATTGCCCCTGAGCAGAATATAATTCAATAACAGCCTTTCCACCATGCAGAATAGAGAAATCACATCTACATACTCTACAAAAAGCATGTGTGTTCTTTCGTGGATGCTATCAGTGATAGATAAACTTGGGTATACGATCTCTTAAAAGCAGTTACGTATTTTCTTTGTGAGGGCATATTTAATTAGAGAAAACAATAAAAAAAAAACCTTTAAAATACAAAGCTGTTGATCATGGGCAGAAATACAAGGGGATTACCCCTTTCCTAGCGTCAAAGGTAGAGTTTCTGTATGAACTGGCATAATAATCATCATCATGCTCCTCTTTCTCCAAGACTTTTATTCTATCTCCACCAATGCTGCTGATGAAAAAAAGCTCTGGTGGTACCACATAACACGTGGTGCACAGTCAACCTCTCTGTTATTGCGTTGGCCAGCCACATGGTTGTTAATAGAGTACAATAATAATTATATATGGATTTTCACAAACAAGGCCATCCCCTGATAAAGGGTTGCATATAAATGCTAAGTAAACAAAGTTGTGTGGTTGACAGTATGATCAACCCAGTGCCAGAGTGGCACCGTGGTAAGATGCTCATCGGCCACTACAAAGGTCCAGGGTTCGAATCCGGGCATAGAATGTTAGAAGCAAGTTCTTTACCTACCGAACCTGGGGTGGCCACGGATGGATGGAGCCTTCATTTCCCACCTAACTCCTATGGTTGAAAATTGCTGTATGGCGATATATGACCAGAGTTGGTGTGCGGTAAATATGATCAACCCTGTAACCGATTTTCAACCCCCAAACTTAAAAATCATAAAATAAAAAATGGTGTAAAAGTATTGAAAGTGAAAATAAAAAAGAAATTCTCCCATTTTCTTATTCTATTAAGTATATTGTTTAATTATATGCAGTAAAAAAAAAAAGACTTTGTTGTAAACATTTCTCGTAAAAACATTGACCAGCTAAGGGGTTAAATGTGGTCACCAAGACTTTGTTATGGCTGCTTGATGAAAATTACTATAGCTGTCTCTATAGGTGTTTTTGCTAACAGCGACCGTAGTAATTGATGTCATGACATTGTGAAGCTCAGGGAAAATCTAATTTTCTGCCGAAGTCCGAGGAAATTTTTAACAAATCCGGAGAATGGGAGGAAGGGTGAAAAATATGGAGAGTTGGCAGGTCTGCATGTAAGGGTTTCTTATCAATGCAAAATGATTAGATTACGAAACTGATAATGAATAGTGTATAAGACTGATTTTGTCACCTTTTTGTTATCAGTTTTTGTTTTTTCTTTCGACTTTTCATCTTTGGTCTCATCCTTGGCTGACTTAGTCTTTTTGGTGGAAGATTTTTCGTCTTCTGTCGTTTCGCTTTTGTCTTTCCAGACTGTTGTCTCTGTATCTTTCCCCTTCTCTTTATCTCCTTCGGCAGATCCAGTTTTATCTTTCTGATCCTCAGAGGAACTTTTTGACTTATCTTTAGCCTTAGCTTTGTCTTTCTCTTTTGTGCTTTGTGATGCGGGCTCTTCTGTTTCTTTCTTAGTCTTTTTTGTCTCCTTCTGTATGATTATCTTCTTTGCTCTGTGGAAAAATTTGTGCTGCAACATCCTGGCAAGAAATGAAGTATGTGTCAAATTAATTACCGTAACATGGTACAAGAACGATTCTGTGGTTATCACAAAAAAGAAACCTGTTTAGAAATTTTTATACACATATGCTTTTTTTTCAGCATACATGTGTGAATATGACATGAACTTAGATATATATATATATATATATATATATATATATATATATATATATATATGCATGATTAAAAATTAGGCGTCAGTCACATTTCTGAGGAACCAAACATGGTTTTGCTAGAGAATGAATGTCTCAAAGTCATGTTTTCTTAACTTTTTCGGGACTTGATGGTAAAAGATGCACTGTCATGATATCAGAAAATTTCACTCAAACCTTAGACTCTGACAATTTGGCACTCCCATATAAAGAATCTCACTGCCAATACTAATTTTCCCTGGCACCTGAGATTTCTCAAGCCCTGGAATATGAACTGAAAGAGTAATCTGCTTCTATTAGTTAAACACGGACAGTTTCCAAACTTTGTGCTGTTGCGGGTTCCCTGATTTAAAAAATCTTCATTCGTCTCTTTACACCCTATTCCCCATGTAGTTCAGGTTTTAAAAGCTTGCAGCTAAGAAAATAATTTAAAAATATTGAAAGTTTGTCACGGGAAGACCACCAATTATTCATGTCTTGCAGTTTGATAAGTCCAGACTAAACATTGGCTTATTACAAGAATGTTAGGTTTAAAAAATATTTTTTTTTCGTATTCTGAGCCCTATTGGAAGTAAAACTGTTTGAGACTATTTTTAAAATACAAACAATAGCTGATAAACACTTTAACACTAAACTCACAATTTTGAGTGTTAAAAAAAGAAACCAAACTTTAATGAATTAGACTTTGTCCAGATATTATGCTGAGGTGGACTCGGAAAAAAGTCACCCGGTTTCTGCCGGTGATCGAACACACGTTCTCTCGCAAACTGAGCAAGTACACTACCATATACACCACTGGAGAGATGACTATTTTCCGAATTCAATTTGGCATAATATTGTATTGGTCTGAGAAAAGGCTACCTCACTCTTTCTAAGCCAAACTTTTTCGCTCTTCTCTCCTTGGTGACAAAAGACTTGCAATCTACCCAAAAAGCATAGTTCTTACCTGTCCATGAAGTAGATGACAGAATCTCTATTGGAAAACAGTGGATCTTGGTTACGTGATTTTGTGGCCCATGGTGAATCTAACAGACAGTCAATGGCTTTCGAAGCTGTTGGATATCAACAAAAAAAACTTGATTACTGAAATATCTATTGATTTTGCAATTGTTAGAAAAATTCCTTAGCAATTGAAAAAATAACAAATATTAAACGAGAGTTCAATCAGTTGAACCAAGGAAATTATTGAATCAGGAGGAGAGGGGTGACAAGATTATCATTTACATGGCTTCCATAATTATCGAAATCATGTAATTAATTTTCCCATCACTCAATAGAAAGGAATTCATGTGAAAAATAATTATTGTAGCATAGTATGAGCTTTCCAGCAACATAATTAATTAAATGTAACAAAATAAAATTACAGTAGAACCTTCCGTAACAAACACCCCCATTAGCAGACACCTCCTGTTAACGAAGTTTTCTTTGCAGAACAACACAAACATTCTGTTCCGAGGATAGAGAGCTGAAATCTATTTTCAAAAAGTGTAAACACTACTGCAACACTTATGTTGAAGGAAAAGGAAAGATTCTTACCAATGAAATAATCAACTTTGTGTCCAAGAAGAGATGTTTTCTTTTCTGGTAGCTTTTCTCGCAAGTATTTCGCAACGGAATATTCAGCTTTAGATGGTTTATCATCAGCCACCATCAATTCTGCCTGCTGTGAAAAAATGTGTGTCATACACATCACGCTATGAAAATGTCTACATATAACTATCATAAATTTTATCCCAATGTTGGATAAATCCCAGGTGCCAGGGTATGAGAAAAAAATCATGACTTTTTTTTATTTAAATTTTTTGATTAAAATTAACTGACGGCTTATTAATTAATACAAATCTTGTTCATCATTAAAAATGTATATTTTTATAGGGACTAGTTACTTTTTTCCCTAATCGCTCAAATTTAATTAGGTATTAATGAATAAACTACAAACAAACTACAAGCAAAAATATGAACCCCAAAAATTTATATGTAACATGAAAGAATACTGAGCTCAAATTAAATCATTAATGTTAAGCATGTAAATCAATCATAAAAATGTATAAATAAATGTTAAAAATGTAAATCTATGAAATTACAAATACAAATACAATGCCACAACAGGCAAAATGCCCAACAAGGTGGCTGAGGAAAAAGATGCCCATAACAAATATGGATGTCATATATTTCAAAAATACAGCAACCCAACATGGATTAAAATTTTTTTTGTAGAGAAAAAAACTTTTATTCATGAGCCTCCCCCCCACCCACATTAAAGTGAATGAGTGATGGCAACTCAGTATCGCAATCGCACATATGCTGCAGACATCTCAGTTCACTCGCTGTACAACCAACACCATCATCAAGGGCCACTCAACATCATCTAAATAAAACAAATTCTACTGGCAAGATTGTTTCTCTCACAATTGGTGGATGTGTTTCCAACTTGCATGATGTTGCCTACTGGTTTACACATTTTTATTCTTTCACAGATTTAATGAATTTTGGTATAAAAAAAATGCTCAAACTCTAGAACTTTTAATACGAAAAGTGAAAATGTCTAAAGTCCAATGGTATTTATGTTGGTACAACTAAAGATGTAAAATTCTTGAGAATATTCTCTGATAGGACTACTATTATAAATAACTTGAGAATATTCTTATAAGTTCTTGATGAGAATATTCTTCTGTTATTTACAATATAGTTATATATAATATCCTTGAGAATATACTTAGGAAGGACTACTTTCATAAATTACTGGGGAATTTTCTTATAGAAAATAAGAATTATTCTGAAGTTATTAATAATAGTCCTACCAGAGAATATTCTCCTCAGTTACCGAAATCTTTCTAGATTATTATCAAGAATATATGTAATAACACGTATTATAATAAGTAATAATCTCGATAAATAACTTGAGAATAACAATTTTTTTTTATAAGAATATTCTCTGTTCCCGTCAAGAAGATGGGAATATTGAAGTTTGTAGACCACAATATTAAAGTTTCAAAGCAAGAAAATTGAACCAACAGGGCTGATTTTTGCACAACTTTTAAAGAAATGTGAGTGATACAGAATTTAAGTGTATGTGCATTGAAGAAAACAAGTTCTGTATCTTAGAATGAAGGTGATTGTATAAGAATAGCTTCCTTTATCAATTCACACACAATTTTGGTTTAATTTCTTTTGTGTTGTGAACTTATTTCTGAAAATTTAATTTTAAAATAATTTTTTAAGGTTATAATCTAAATGTTTCTAAAATCTTTTATAGCTAAACTTTTAAACCTTTCATCATGACCTGGAGAATATTCTCGAACTAAAAGTTGTCATTGAGGGGTGATTATACCAAAAATTGTTTTTTGTAAATGTTTCAGGCAATGAAAACTGATTTATATTTCACAATATAAACAAAATTAGTAAAAAAATTAAATTATTTAAAAGAAAAATGAATATTCTCAATTATTCTCCAATTTTTACATCCAGGAGAATATTCTCGTTCTCCGAGAATATTTTCACCTCACATCTTTAGGCACAACATGTATTATTTTGATTCAGCAATCAAGGCATAGAAAAAAATTCAAAAGGCTTTATAAAAAAATAATTTCTCTGTTTTTTAATCAGGGGAACCCCATCGCCCCATTGTAAGGCATTAAAAATACTTAGTGCAGTTTAAGCTAAGTGCTAAGTTCAATTCCCTATATTTTTCTGCAGTTTTTCCATCCATAAAATCTAGAAATAGAGCAGTGTTCTTTTTGCACTGTATCAAGATATTAAGTTTAAGTCTATATTTACCCCAAAAATCTTGTATATATTTTTTAATCACAAACTTTACCACATATGCCTAACATGACTATTATACCAGGTTACTTCTTCCTTCAATATCATTAAAGTTATGTAAAGGAATAACTAAATTTAAATTTTGTGATTTAAATAGCCATACCCTCAAGTTGGGTTCATTGACTTTGCACACTTCATGCATCAAAATGTCTTGGTTCCGTGTCACTGATTATAAAAACACTGGCGTGGTGCATCTTTTGCTTTGTTACATCTTCACAAAGACCATTGTGATTTTTTCTTATTCACAAAGAAATAAAGTAACTTATATTGTTAGCACTAATTAAGGTTTTCATTAGTTTGATAAAATTGCAACTTGCGTAGTGAAGTGAATGTAAACTACAAGGTTGTGTTCTTCAATCAGTGGTCGGAGGACTGGTTATTGTCTGTGGAAATTTTTGCACAAAATCGATTTGTGACTGGATAATATTAGTTTTCATAATAATTGCATCAAATTTATACATTAACATTTTGCCTCATAAGCCCCTAAATGTCTGTTGAAACACGAAAGGGGAAAAGATGTGAGCAGAAGATATAGCAGGGAAATAAAATGTTAAAGGAAATATGTAAATATTTGATAAAGTTGTGGGAAAAAAATCGGAGGGAACTAAAAAAAAGTTGGTAGGTTTGAATATCAAATTTTTGAAATTGTGTGGTGAATACCCCTTTCTGTGGAAGAGGTTATGTCAAGGTAAATTTTCTAGGATAAGGAAAAACATGAAACAAAGTAGAACCCTACTGCTATAAGGCGGAAGTTATTAAAAATGAAAATTTTTACACAACCAATGTTTGGGTAAAACAAAAATACTGTTACTCTGCATATTAATTATCAATACTAAGAGGCTAATTGTATATACAAGGTTTTTACTGTTTTTACCACAATATTTACCAGTAAAAACCAATCCTGATTTGCTCTTCTTCAGATGTTCTTTGCCCTTTTGCCTCTTTCTGTAGCTTAATACATATTTTTGTCTCTAGGTAATATCCTGCAGTTAGTGAACTTGTGAAATTCATGCTCACTTCCGCCTTATAGCAGTAGGGTTCTACTTTGTTTCATGTTTTTCCTTATCCTAGAAAATTTACCTTGACATAACCTCTTCCACAGAAAGGGGTATTCACCACACAATTTCAAAAATTTGATATTCAAACCTACCAACTTTTTTTTAGTTCCCTCCGATTTTTTTCCCACAACTTTATCAAATATTTACATATTTCCTTTAACATTTTATTTCCCTGCTATATCTTCTGCTCACATCTTTTCCCCTTTCGTGTTTCAACAGACATTTAGGGGCTTATGAGGCAAAATGTTAATGTATAAATTTGATGCAATTATTATGAAAACTAATATTATCCAGTCACAAATCGATTTTGTGCAAAAATTTCCACAGACAATAACCAGTCCTCCGACCACTGATTGAAGAACACAACCTTGTAGTTTACATTCACTTCACTACGCAAGTTGCAATTTTATCAAACTAATGAAAACCTTAATTAGTGCTAACAATATAAGTTACTTTATTTCTTTGTGAATAAGAAAAAATCACAATGGTCTTTGTGAAGATGTAACAAAGCAAAAGATGCACCACGCCAGTGTTTTTATAATCAGTGACACGGAACCAAGACATTTTGATGCATGAAGTGTGCAAAGTCAATGAACCCAACTTGAGGGTATGGCTATTTAAATCAGTTGATTTAAATCACAAAATTTAAATTTAGTTATTCCTTTACATTTTGTGCAGTGGATAGACGAGAATAATGTATTGTCGGATAATCAGCATGGGTTCAGGAAGGGGAAGTCATGTGTAACTAACCTCCTTTGCTTCTATGATTACGTGACTAAGGCTTTGGGTAAGAGCAAAAATGTCGACGTTGTTTACCTTGATTTCCAGAAGGCATTCGATCGGGTCCAACATGGCAAACTCTTGAAGCGTTTACACGAGATTGGAATAGGGGGCAACTTGCTGAATTGGATAGAATCGTGGTTAAGAGATAGGTCGCAACGAGTTATGGTGAACGGGGAATTCTCTGGTTGGACAGACGTCACAAGTGGAGTTCCTCAGGGAAGTGTCCTTGGCCCCATACTTTTTTCACTTTTTATCGATAAACTCGATCAGGGTATCGATGGAATTACTAGCAAATTCGCAGATGATGTGAAGCTAATGGGGGTAATCGGGAATGAAAGCGATAGGGAGTTGCTCCAGACCAACTTAAACAAGATTGCAGCATGGGCAAATGAATGGAGCATGACGTTTAGCGTAGATAAGTGCATGGTCGCTCATTTTGGTTCGAACAACCCACGGTTCTCTTACGAGTTGAATGGTGTCACTATCCCGGATGCAACTAGAGTCACCGATTTGGGAATTCTCATTGACGAGCGACTTAAGTTTCCTGAACATTGTTCAGCGGTTGTCAAAAAATCGAATAGAATGCTTGGTCTCATTTTCAAAAAGGTCTCTTCGCGTTCTCCCAAAGTCATTCTTCCTCTTTTTCGAGGCTTAGTTCGTCCTGGACTGGAGTATGCTGTAAGGTTTTGGAGACCATACCTACAGAGGGACATAGACTTGGTTGAAGGGGTGCAGAGAAGAGCTACGCGTGTCCTTATTGGCACACAGGGCTTGAGTTATGAAGAAAGACTTCATTTTTTGAATATGTTTACATTGGATGAACGCAGGTGTCGAGGAGATATGATCGAAGTGTTCAAAATTTTCAATGGGATGGATAGGATGGACCATGAACTTTTAGTACACCGCCAATCGACTGCTTTTACAAGGGGACACCAGTATCGATTGGTGAGGGACAATGCAAGGTTATGGTGTCGCAGGGAATTTTTCTCCAATAGGGTTGTTAATAAATGGAATAGCTTACCCCCGGAGGTAGTAAATTGTAACACAATTGACACGTTTAAAAAGAAATACGATAAACATGTTGGGGTAAATCGAGAAGCTATCCATTCTTAGAATAAGACAACCATAAGTATTCTTTATGGGCATTGTATAATATTTTATCATGTGTATATATTGTTTGTAATTTGTGTTAATTGCATTTTTAATTGGGTTGCTGTATTTTTGAAACATATGACAACCATATTTTTATGGGCATCTTTTTATCAGCCACCTCGTTGGGCATTTTGCCTGTTGTGGCGTTGTATTTGTATTTGTATAACTTTAATGATATTGAAGGAAAAAGTAACCCGGTATAATAGGTATGTTATTTATATGTGGTCAAGTTGTAAAAACATATAGAAGATTTTTGGGATAAAAATATAGACAAATATCTACATACAGTGTAAAAAGAAAGCCATTCTATTTTTAGATTTTATGCATGGCAAAAATTTCAGAAAAATATAGGGAGCTAAACTTATAGATGTAACTGCACTTAAGTATTTGCAATGTATTACAATGGGGCACTAGAGTTCCCCTGTTAAAAAAAACCAGAAATTAGTTTTTGTTTACAGTCTTAAATTCTATGCCCTAATTGCTGATTTAAAATATTTAGATATATTGTACCAACATAAATACTGTTCGTTGGACTTGAAACTTTAATATGAAAAGTGAAAAAGTCCAAAGTTTGCTTTTTTTTTTTACTAAAACGCATTAAATCTGCTAAAGAATAAAAATGTGTAAATTACTAAGCAAGATCATGGCAAGTTGGAAACACATCATAATAAATGCATGCATCAATTGCACAAGAAACAATCTTGTCAATAGAATGTTTTTCGCTTAGTTGATGCTGTATGACCCTTTGATTGTACATCTGCTTGATTTGAGAAACACTGCACCACATATGTGATACTGAATCACCACTAGGCATTCAGTTTATTTTAATTGGGCCCACTGACTTTTCATATCACATAAACATAGAATTTCGTTGTTCATATGTTTTGCTTGTACTTTATTTGATTATTGTTAATTATTCATCAATTCTGAATTAAATTTGAGAGAGTAGGTTCAAAAAATAGGTAGGTGATATGAAAATATGCATTCTTAATGATCAGCAAGATTTGTTTTAATTAATAAGTCAGTTAATTTTAATCAAAAAATTTTGATTTTTTAATTAAAAAAACATGCTTTTTCATTTCCTACCTAACTCCATGACAAGCAAACAGTGATGCCACTCGGAATAAAATGATATCACTTATTTCAGGTTCTTGGAGAGAATGAAGCTGTTGAAGAACCTCGATCCCTCAACATGTACAAGTATACACAGTGGGGAATCTTTTTAACCCGTTAAGTGGCATTAACAAGATATCTCGTCATCATAAAAGTTTCTTCTTTTAGCACTGGCAAGCCCATACGTTTTGTAAAGCTGATTTGTCCTAATTGCTGCTTAAAGCGTTAAAATTTCTGGCATTTGATGTCAGTTGTATGGGTCATTCCCAAAAAATGTACATTCCACTTTTTTGAAATGAAAAATTCAAAAATGAATTTTCAAAATGAAATTGATATCAAATTATAGCCAATGACTTGAAGTTTAATATTTCATATTTTTTACTTTTATTTGCAATAATATTTTATTTTTTGGGTTTTGTGACTGAAAATCATGGATCTTGTTCACTCTGTTGCAAAAACAAATACTTCTGTAAAAATAAATATTGCTATTTCTGCTGTTTTATCTCTTAAAATAATGAAATCAGCTTATTTCTTACACATATGCTGGGAAAAAAAAAAGGTTTACAAAATTTTTTATCCCTATAGTTTTGATGGTTATTTTTTTGGTAATTTGATGTTGGTATAAAACGCACGTTTATGCCTCTCACATTAGTGATCCTGAGTGGACTTGGGGGTGGGGAGTAGAGCCTGGAAACAAAAATAATATAGGGAAATGATGGTTGTCTCATAAAATACAGAATATATTATCAAATAACGACCTTTACTCATGCTAAAATGCTTTTATGATACATCTCCCTGGATCGGTGTCTGGCAGTGATTTTGATGATTTATACTAGCTACTTAACTTTCGTATTTAACTGAAAAAATAAAATGATGAAGAATGTTTTAAAGGATTCAAAATGAATAGACAATTTATTAAATTTAACTTAAAACCTTTTAACAAAGGAAACTTGATTTTAAATCATAGTTTCCATTTTGTTGCGTTGCTTGAGTTTTTGGAAGATGTAATATGGTGGACATGTAACAGAGTGGAAAAAATTAGCCTAAAGTTTTCTTTTTCATTATGTAAATGATTGGTGAAAACTTTTTATTATATTTTGAAACATATCTCCATGTGCACTATCATTTGATGGCGATATAGAAGGGGAAAAAAAAAATTATTTAGGGTAATGACGTAACAGAGTGGACATGAGACAGAGAAAAATCTGGTACTAAAGACATAACGTGAATATTAAGTCGTTTTGTAAAAGTCAAATGCAAAATTTTTGATCAAGAATTAGAAGTAAACCTTTCGATGAGCTCAAAAGTGTTAAAGTGGTATAAAAATATGTTCCCAAATGACCGTAACAGAGTGGACATTTTAAAACAAGAAAAATTTCGGGACACGAACAAAAAAATAGTTTTTTATAAAAACTATTTTCACCATTTTTTTGTCGGTTTTATTTATCTATGGCACATATATAGAACGTGATTCCAAGTTTTTTGAAAAAATTTTCAGATTCGCATCAAAAGTCTCTTTGTTTAACACTTTTTTTCAAGCTGGGACAGCAAGATTTTGGTTTTGCCAGAATGATAAAAAATACGATTAGGCTATCATCTGAAACAAATTAATAAATACCATACAACAGAGAATTAAATGAAGAACTAGAAAAAAATTTAAATTACTACCAGAGTGCTCTGAAATTTTTAAAAAAAACCCATGAAGTCTCAGAAACAGTTCGTACACATTTTTGGGAATGACCCATATACAGCAGTCGCTTGTGGTAAACTGTATACTAACAAATTACTGAAGGCTCAGATTCCTTATATGGTAGAAATGTGAGGTGAGAATATTAATGGAGAACGAGAATATTCTTCTGGAATAATTAAAATTTTTTTTTACTAATTTTGTTTATATTGTGCAATATAAATCAGTTTCCATTGCTTGAAACATTTACATCAAAACAATTTTTGGTGTTATCACCCCCCAATGACAACTTTTAGTTCAAGAATATTCTCCAGGTCATGATGAGAGGTTTTAAAAGTTTGGTTGTGAAGATTTTAGAAACCTTTAGATTAAAACCTTAAAAAAATTTTAAATTACATAAATTTTCAAAAATAAGTTCACAACAAAAGAAATTAAACCAAAGTTGTTTGATAAAGGAAGCTGTTCTTATATATAATCACCTTTATTCTAAGATACAGAACTGTTTCTTCAATGCACATACACTTAAATTCTGTATATCACTCACATTTCTATAAAAGTTGTGCAATTTAATTATCAGCCCTGTTGGTTTAATTTTCTTGCTTTCAAACTTTAATATTTTGGTCTACAAACTTTAATATGCCCATCTTCTTGATGGGGAGAGGGAAAGAGAATATTCTTATCGAAAATAATGATTGTTCTCAAATTAATTTTATCAAGATTATTTATTATAATACATATATTCTTGATAATACTCTTGGGAAAGATTTCGGTAACTGAAGAATATTCTCTGGAAGGACTATTATTAATAAGTACAGAATAATTCTTATTATTTTCTATAAGAAAATTCCTCAGTAATTTATGAAATTAGTCCTTTCAGAGAATATTCTCGGGTTATTTATAATAGTAGTCTTACCAGAGAATATTCTCCTTGATGAGAATATTCTCCGAAAGATTATTCTTGAGAGTTTTACATCTCAAGTAGAAGCATGGTATAAGCTACAGTCGTATTTTTTGCAAAATGCGAAAGAAGTGGTAGCCACGGTTGCAAAAATGATTACAGGAGATACGGAACGAGTAGACATCCAACCATCAATCATTACATTAGCATTGTAGCATTTTGCTAAAGCTTTTCTCCCCATTTTCACTCGTTTGTGAAAGGAATTTTTTATCTAGCTTAAACCCTTAGTAGAAGGTTATGGTAGTTCAAACGAGCAAAGCCAGCCAATTATCAAACCTCATCCTCTAAAATCACTCAACACACTACAAAGAGGTTTCCCTCCGCTTACAACACATCTGGGAAAGAGACTTTCTGAATAGTTTACAAGTTAGTCATCTCCTCTGCAGGGTTGGTCATTTTCCCGGTAGAAAAACAAGGGCAAAAATTGTTTTGTGGAAAAATTTTTTTTGACTTAATATGTATTATATGTAACTGAGTAATTTTCCATGTGTAACAGCTTGCAGTTCACACACTCGGGGTAATTCTAACTCCTGACATTTGAACACGCATGACTCGTGTCCTTCTGGATACGCTTTACACAGCATTGCAGTGCCCTACAGCCAGAGCTGTGATGGCCCCAGGCCATACACCGAAAACATTACAAGAATCTTTGATGGGAGCTCCTGAAATTTCCCACCCTAACCCTTAGGTAGTATAGCTCTCTTAGTTCCAAGATCTTGCTAGGGTTCCAAGGGTTCTTGTCACGTCCACCCTCCAGATGGATAGCCTGACTCTGTCCTTTCACTTCACATTTGATGAGCCTAAAGTACCTAAAAAGTAAGATCCTGTAAGGAAAGAATAAACTCTTTGCTGGAGCAACTAGGATCCAATCTTTTGATGACGAACCTCTTCGATATCTCGCTCTTGAGCAAACAAATGCAAAAGTCAATATTGTTGTCCCCACAGAACTTAGAGATTGCGGTGTGATCAGCTGGGCAAAAGGATACCACCTTTTCTTTTTATATTTTTGCTTCGAAGGTGCTTCAAATGTTGATCGGAGGTAGTCTTGCGGTTTTACAAGAATTGTGAAAAAGCAATGCTTCTATTTATTCATCGCCAGAATGGAGAGCTGCCATTGGATGTTTCACCTGCACTGCTTTCTTCCTATTGATTCATTCATCCTTGGATCCAGAACAGTCTTACCCATGAGGAAGTTTTTCCAGGAGCCGAGATTTTTGCCTTCTTTGATTCGTCAATACAAATATTGTAGTCACCATGGCGACCTGGAATTTGCCAAGCCCTGATTAACGGTATTGAAATCCGATACCCGCAATCAACTCGATTATCCTGCCGGCGTTCGGATCACGAGTCAAATCGAAACTCGGCTCCGTTACTTTTAATAATGATGACTATAACGAGTGTGGTGGTGTCACGTAAACGCCAATGTATATCACACAACACATGAAATTCGTACGTATAAAAAAAAAGGGGGATATATTGTATTTCGTAACGGTAGTTGGGTTACACGTCATCGCAGAAAAAAAACGAGACACGAACTCCGAATGGCGTCCAAGAAATGCAAATGAGATAAATGAAGGAATGCTTGACCGATCATCATTATTGATTACATTTACAAGGAAAAGGATGGCAAATATTGACATTGAAATAGCAAATAACAGCAATACGGTTGTGCCAACATCCTTTAAGAAAAGGATGGGAGGGGGGAAAGAGTAACATTCTAAAAACTTCTCGGGGATGGATCGTTGTTTTAAAGCTGCGCGTAAGAACAGATTCAGAACAAAAAAGACAAATGTAATGTCCAAAAAAAATGTCTCACTTCTTTCCTCTTGCGATTCTTTCGTCGCTCGGCCATCGCTCGCGGAAGCTAATTTGACAACTCGTCCCACTCAACACCTGCTGCAAAGTAAAAACAAGCCGATCGTGAGCCTTAGAGTTGTTTACTTCTGTTATTTCCCATTCAGTGATATCTCAAACAGTTCTCAGATGATATCCTTCTCAGTCTTATGACCATATTTCACCCCGGGCAAAAGTGAGACAACCATTTAGAGCCATCTACAAAATATTTAGAGAAATATCAATTTAAATCTATGGTCAACTTGTATGATTATAACAAAATAGTTTGCTAGGTGGCAGCAGAGGCACCAGTTAGTTTTACGCGGCTTTTATTCATTTTCCGTAGCCGGTGAATTTGTCGCACTCAACTTGTCGTGCTTCAATTCGTCGCGATACAAATTCGTCGCAGCTCCAATTCGTAGCTGTACAAGTTCGCCACCGTGTCAATTCGTCGTGACGTCAATTTATATATTACAGCGCAGAATCAATTCGTCGAACTGTCGATTCCTCACTGTACATGTTCCACGCGAGCTTGTATGTAGGTTTTTGTCTTAGGGGCCGTTCAAGTATTACGTCATCATCGATGGGGGGGGGGGGTGGTTTCCGATTTGCTGCCTTTTGATGACAAGGGGGGTTTGGATAATGCTTACGTCATCAACCACCATTTATGAAAATATGAGTTAGGATTCAGAGGGGCAGAGCTGATGACGAAATTTTGCTGACAAGTGGTGGGGGGGGGGGGGTCAAAAATAGATTAAAATTTGCTTTCGTAATACTTGAACGGCCCCTGAAAAACTTGATACGTGAAATAAAAAAACATGAACAAAAGTGTACACGCAGTTAAACGGAAAGGTCATCGAAATTAAAATTACAATATCAATTACATTTAAAAATTTAACTGCATATAAAAATTTAATTATATTTCAAAATTCAGTAATAAAAATTTGAATGTTAAGTAAATGATTTTTGCTGTGATAAAATTTCAATATCATGTGGAAAAATTTCAGTTTGCATGATATTCCCCCAAATTACAGTGATCCTATTTTTGACGGTAAATTTCTATCTGCCCCATGGGCTCGAGGGTTTCTCTCCCCGTCCCTCCGATAGTCACCAACATTTACCATTACAGTATCTCCATAAGAACCAGAAATATTTAATTAATTAATAATTCAATTAAATTAATATTTAATTTTTACCGTAAAAAGCGGGAAGCCGCACTTCCCGCTTTTGTTGGGATTTCTATTTCTCACAGCGAAGTGAGTTGGGCGCAGATCAAGGATGGAAATGTACAGTGCTTATGAATGACGATTCGATGAAGTTTTCATATTGCCCCCAGGATGAGTACCGACAAAGACTATGTAATTACCAATAAGAAAGATGACTATGGGTCAGTCGCATAGATATAACCATTAATCTCATGTTTATAATCAGTCGCGTATCTTTGGCTGGCTTGTTTGAATATTTTCACATAGTTTTCATTTAAATCTAAGCTTTTGGTACAAGGTTGATGTGCTTAGTCTACATATTTCTGTTGGCAAAAATGGTATATTGCAAAACCAAAAGTGGAAATGACAGGTTGGTTTGCGTGTGTGTTTAAAAGTTTTTTCCCCCGTAATTCATGTTCCGAGATTATAAAAACTTTTAATGCAATTCAAAATGAATTAGCCTATTATTAATTTTCTTTATTTGAGTTTTTTGTTGTATCATAAAATAGAAATACATTATACGGATGACAAAAAATAATGCAGTACTTTTTAAACTAAATTGTTTGAATTCAATTTAAATTGCAATAAATTGAAATCTTCTCTTACGTATCGTTAAAAAAAAGAAAAAATTATGATACTTTAAAATAGCATCCCTTATTATATTCTATTAATCTAAATCTAATTCTATTAATTATCTGGCTTTTTATTGCGATATTCACGTTAGATAAGTGTTTAAATAAAATGTTACACAAAGCACTGAAAATAAGTAAATAAAGGTTTAGATATTGTGGAGTGTTTATATGTACGATACGAATTGTTTTTAAAATTAAAATTATCCTAATAAATGTAGGCAATAATCAGAGGCGGATTTATAGTTTTCCCACCTGTGGGCAATTCAAACCTTGCCTCCCTCCTCACTTTCTAATTCATGTTCTTGATCACCAATTACTCAATTTTGATTACGCCTTGAACTTGTCCATCTTGGGATAAAGCCCGCATACCCCCTCCCCACCCAGGAAATATACAAATACAAATACAACGCCACAACAGGCAAACTGCCCAACGAGGTGGCTGACTTAAGAACATCATGGATCCCCGAGCCCCTACCTACTATTGCTACACCACACAGCACCCCCCCCCCCCGCGGAACCCCCCAACGAACCGATACATGCGGGAATGTGCGTGTACGTGTAATGCAACCTGACGTAAAGTTTGTTTCTGTGTAATGCTTGTTATATGTAGTGCTGTCATCTGCCCCCCAGTTTTACTAACTATGAGTGAAGTGTTATGGTTGAATGATTTACCGTTGTAGGACTGTTGCTCTCTGTGGCGAGACTTTTTAACGGGGAGATCGGCTCGCATTTGCGCCTTGAAGTTGGGAACCACAGAAAACCAACTTCAGCCGACCACCACTGTGGGGTTCAAACCCGGATCCTCGCATCACGAGTCCGGCACCATAACCACTCGACCACCAAACATACCTCTGAATATAATCCTTTATTGTCTGTTAACGTTAATTCACTTGTGTTGTAAAAAGAAATTTTTACTCATCGTTGACTGGAGCCGTATGAGTGTCATGTACATGAAGTTACATACAATGGGCTAATTCAAAGTCTGATTTCATTGTTTTTACTTGAGAGTTGTTACTTTAGAGTTGAAAACAAAACAATCAAATTCTATTGACATTTGCAGTGGTGTCAGAGACAGCATCCCTACAGTGGTGTCAGGGATGCTGTGGCTGCCCAGGGTACTTTATGAAATGGGTATGAGCACCCAGAGAAATGATTCAGAACTCAAAATTTCATACTGCAAGAGCAAGACAAGAACCCACAAGTTACAAACCCTTCCGGCACCCTTGATCAGTCAAAGGTGCTTACATGAAGGAAACATTGAGGAAGGAGGGGGCTGAAAATCGCCATTCATTCCGTATATAAGGGACTCAAACCCGTACTCAGGAGGCGAAATGGTGCATTGCACTGTATATTCATGAATTATTGGAGTTAAGGGGGGGGGGCGCTCAAATGACATCAAGCCCCAGTTTCTGGCGTCTATGGTCGGAGTGTTTGAATATTATTTCGGTGTGATAATACAAAGTGATTTGAAATGTACATTGCATTGCAAAAAAATAATTTGAAAATAAGACTTTTCGCAGCTGTTGCACATAAAACTCAGATACATTCTCGATAAAAAATTCCTTAAAGCTATATTCTCTGCATGGATACATTTAATAGTGAATTACGGAAATCGTGCTGGGGGGAACATTATATTATTTCGATGTGCACCCCCAACGCCCCTCGCTGCAAGAAATGGAAATCCCTACAGAAAGGTGGAAGCGCGGCCTATACGATGGAAACTAAATTTTCAAAATTTATTTGATCCCAATTTATTATCTTGGTGTGATCCCCGACGCCCCTCACTGCGAGAAATGGAAATCCGGACAAAAAGTGGGAAATGCGGGTTATACGGTGGAAATTAAAATTTAAAAATTTATTTGATCTCAATTTATTATTTGGGTGAGCTCTTCAACGCCCCTCACTGCGAGAAATTTAAATCCCGACAGAAATGCGGCTTATATGGTAAAAATTAAATTTTAAAAATTTATTGTTATTTATTTATTAATTTTATACCAACTTATTATCTTGGTGTACGTTCCAATGTCCTTCGATAACTTCAATGAATACTTCCCTTCATTTGTTAAAAATTAAAACAGAAATGGGAAGGGGGAACATTTCCAATACATGAGAAAAAAAAATTAGTTTCATTTTTTACGCCTAAAGCAACTACCCTATTTATAAGATCACAACAAACATTTGAATTTTAAAACAATTCAAATTTTTCGCGACAAATTTGTACCGCGACAAGTTGAGAGCGACGAATTGACCTAGACCCATTCATTTTCTCACCAATATCCTATATAGTCTTCAGCCTGCCAAGGCCTTTTGTAAGCCGCTGTTATCGCCTTTATATCATTAGCCTTATATATCGAGGGCAGGACTCGGCACACATTATCACATTTATATCATTACCATACATCAGAGATCTTTATGTATTGATATTAAGTTTAGTGGGCGCGGTAGCCCAGGTCGATAAGATACTCGCCTAAGAGTACCAAAGCATGTTTAGAGGTGCCGTGAGTTCGATACCCGGTTCGTTCTCGTCGGAAACTTTCCTGACGCAGGGGTACAATAGAAACGGTGACATGACCACAGAAAAAGATTGCTACCGCAGGGAGTCCCACATCGAGGGATTAGCGCACCAACCTCTCGGTGAGTATGAAAAAAAGGCTGCCGTTCGGAATCGGCAATAAATTGCCCGGTCTAATTAGCCGTCGTATGCAGAAAATGACCGTGGTGCGACAAAAATGATCAAATGATGATTAAGTTTATAAATGATTCACACACATATAGTAGTACAGTTCCAATATGATTTGCATGCTGGCTTATGGCCTGAGTGGATCGAGAGCTCGCTGTTGGGAGAGGGGGGATTAAAAAAGATTTTTAATGATATAAAAAATAAAAATAAATAAAATGAGCTAGTCACTGTGAATAGGGTGACCATACCTCCTTCATTTTGTCCCGTATTTTCCCAAGAACAAGGTGTACTTCAAGGTAGCATTTTAAGTGTAACACTTTTTATTTTAAGACTCAACGGGGTGTTGAACCAACTCCCGTTGTCTGTCACTGGCGCACTCTACGTGGATGATCTGTTGATATTTTACCAATCAGTGAATATGAGGTCAGCCGAGAGACAATTACAAACCGCTCTCAACAAGATTAGCAAGTGGACTCATAATAACGGCTTTTCATTCTCCGCTGACAAGACTGTTGCTATGCACTTTTGTCGGCGTCGAGACCTACACGATGACTCACAGTTGTTTCTCAATAACAATCTAATACCTATTGTAGAAAATACTAAATTTCTCGGCATCACATTTGACAATAAACTCACTTTCAAACCTCAAATTGCGCAATTAAGAGCTCGTTGCATGAAGACGATGAACCTCTTGAAGGTCATCTCTTCTACATCGTGGGGAGCTGACCGTAAGTCGCTCCTCCACTTATATAAAGCTTTAATAAGATCGAAGCTCGACTACGGCTCCATTGTATACGGGTCGGCACCTCGGAGCTATCTGAGTGTGCTCGACCCAGTCCACCATCTCGCCCTACGGATTTGTTCTGGAGCTTTCCGGACGTCTCCAATGGAGAGCCTGTATGTCGAATGCAACGAGCCATCACTGACATCAAGACGCCAGCAACTTTCCTTGAAATATTTTATCAAGATGAAGTCTTTTCCAGATCATCCACTTCATCGTGTCATTTTTAATCCCTCATTTCATAGACTATTTGCTGCTCGCCCTTCATGTGTTTCATCTTACGGTCTTCGTATGAGGGCACTTGTGGAAGAACTAGAATTAGACATCAGTCGTGTGGCCCCAGTTGCTTGGCAACTGGCACCATGGGAGCAGTCTCTACCAGATGTCTTTCTTTCATTATCATTATACCCTAGAGCCACCACAGCAGATGCCATATATCGACAGATATTCTTTAGGCACAGGGGTAGGTACAACAGGTACTTCCCCATATATACCGACGGCTCCAAGAGCCCTGGCTATGTCGGTTGTGCCTACATCTGTTGTGAGGAGACGTCTTTCAAACTTCCAGACACATTCACTATATATTCGGCAGAACTGTACGCAATCCTTCAGGCTCTACGTCATATACGACGCAAACGCCACCGACGATGCATCATCTATAGCGACTCTCTCAGCGCATTACAAGCACTGAGTTCCTGTACGTTTCACACTCATCCATTCATTCATGCCATTTTTCATGAACTACATTACCTCACTCATCATGGTACCACAGTAAAATTTTACTGGGTACCAGGTCATGTAGGAATACCGGGCAACGAAAAAGCAGACAACGCAGCTCGAACAACAACTAACATTGATAATGGCCTTTTGATACCTGCCAGTGACCACTTCTCAATCCTCCGGGAAGTGATGCATCGCCGCTGGCAGGAGCACTGGAACAATCAAATAAATAATAAACTTCATGCCATCAAGCCTACACTTGGCCTTTGGCGTTCGAGCTGCAGAACTAACCGAAAGGAGGAAGTTCTGCTTGCCCGGTTACGCATAGGACACAGTCGCCTAACACAATCATATTTGTTATTGCGAGAGAGTCAACGTCCATTGACCATTGCTCATGCTTTTACTTGTTCACATCACCGTCATCATTTTACGACCGCTTTTGGTCATAGTCATCTTTCACTTCATGACATTTTAAATGACAATAGCGATGCATCTCGCATTTTTAAATTCATCAAGGCCATTGGTTTATATGGCAAATTATAGTTTTTACAATTTATGTCATTGTTTTACGTTTCATGTTCCTTTTTATATGTTTTAGTTTTTTGACATGACAAAAGGACATTTTCCTTATTTTTATGTCATGTTTTGGCGCAGTTTGGCCAAATTGGTCCTTGCGCCAATAAATTGAAAATCCAATCCAATCCAGTCCCGTATTTTCCGGAATATTCTCGTTATTTCTGTTTTTTCTCGAATATTTTTGTAAAAAAATGTAGTGGTTTTTCTTAATTTTTAGTCAAAGTTTTCTTGAATTTGTTATTTAATCAAAAACGTTGATACAGGTAATTTTCAACGGATTGATTGAATGCAATATTACCATATAGAAGTTCCGAAAATTTCTTGAATTATCGCATTTTGTTTCGCCCCCCTACCCCAATAGATACGCGTTTTGCTTATGGTATTACCATCGAAATTCAACTTTCATTCACTCACTAGAGCCGATCTAATAAAACCAATGTCAGATTCAGAATCAGTGCTCCAAAAACACCCTAAAATCACTGAAATATCCTTGAGAAAAAAATCAGTGTTGAATAGTGTGAATCAACAGAAAAATTCGAAACCAAAAATTATTTTGAATACGCCAATTCTTAACGTAATATGTTTGATTAAAAGTTTCTGATTGTTATTATTTTACTGCTTCCACTAAGTCACACCTTCGTCAACATCAAGGGCCCTTGAGGAAATGAAACCTTTTAACTTTCCCATGAAGGTTATATGTGCAATCCCCCTCTCCTCTCGGGTACCCTGATCCCGATCCTGTGTGTTGGGAGCACAGAGTTAGAATAATATAGAGAACGCGCGAGGGGTTACAATGTGAAGCAAAGATCGGAGTCACGTGACTCCGGTCAAAAGGCTGGTCAGGGAATCTCGCTGGCAATGCCTTCCTTATGGATCTTCATAAGATTATCTCCACATGCTGTCTTACTTTCGATTATTCAACGTTTTTGATCTTCACGTTCAACAAGTTTTATGAATAGCGTGCGCGGTCTATTTATATCTTTTGTCTATGGTTGGGAGCACTGGTGGTATATGTATATTATACATACACATACCTCTCGACATGACCCCCACAAGTTCAGGGCTGACAGGGGCCAGAACGATTCTTATCACTTTTTGATTTTTCACACTATAAATTAACCACAGAGGGGCCCGTGATAAAGCTGGTTTGGGGGCTTGCCATCTATTCCAGCCTAGGGGACCTGCTGTAGCATGTGGGAGCCTCTCGGTACATGCACATAACTTGGTCCCGATATATATGCAAGAGTTAAATGAAAACTTGACCCAAAATCGTAATCGATTTCCGTAACACAAAAACATAACAGAGTTTCGTTACACAAAAACGTCACCGACTTCAGTTACATCAATCGAAATTAAAATTCAAAATCGTCCCTAATTTCTGTTGCATAGAAACGGGCCCTTTTCGAGTTTGTGATTTTATATTATAGAGCAGATATATAAAAATATTTAATAGATTATTTGGGGCCCCATCGCTTTATGTTAATCCCTTCACGTACAGTCTTTTTGCAACAAATTTGATGATCTCTATTCGACTTATCGGCGATAAATCTGGTAACCTTATCCTAACTTAACTGCATGTTAGAAAAAGGGAGAATAAGAAGGGGAAGGAAAAAAATAGAAGAAAGGGAAGAAAAAAATTAATAAAATACCGTATAATAAATAAGTAGATTTCTTTTATCCTCCTCACGCTATTCCGTGTTCTACCATTGCATGTATATAATAGATAGATTATATACATTATATTTGAGGGAGAAAATCCCTAATCGTCGTGGGTAGGACTCTTTAGCAGGAGTACAGAAAATGCGTGGAGGGGGAAAAAACCACTTCGGTTCATAGGGGTTACGATGAAGCTTTGCGATGGTGAGGAGAGAGGAAAAAGAACACAGAACTGGATTGAATTTATTCCACAGGCGGAATATTTCGTCTGTGATTGTAAAGAGGTTAGAGTGTAATCGATGCCTCATTACGTAGCGCTATTGAATACAGTATTTGTTACTTTTCGTATCAAAAGTAAATAGAAAATTTTTCACTGGGCTTTAATACAAGTGATGAATACATATAATTTTTTTTTTCAAGATAACAAAAAAACGTGACTCAAAATATAAGACAGAAGAGCTAGACCAATATCTCCTAGAACCTAGATAATAGTACTTCGTTGTGGCCAACCCGCTGCATACGCTAAAGCCTTCTTCTGTAGATTGTGTGTGCTTTTTAGATTGTGTGTGTGTGTGTGATATTTCCTTCTTTCAGTGAAGGGTTCGAGGGACATACAAACCGTATCCAAGGTAACCAACATGGCAACTTCCTCGACGACTCATGAAAACGAAACAAATCTAGATTAAAGAAATGTGGAAATGAAATCGATTTTTTTCTTTGTGATGGGCTCTAAATATTTCACTTCTCTTTTTTTCTTTGTTTTTTTTAAAGTTATCGATCTGCCTGTTTTTGTTTCAAAAAATGTTCCAATCAAAGATGCTAAATTTCTTCAATGTAATTTATGGGACATTATTAACTTTAAAAATCATAGACGTTGAATTAACGTAATTTAATATTGAAAGATAATACGGAGAAGTGTTAATTTTCATACTTGAGAAAATATAAATAAAAAGTTGAAATCAATGCTATTGCATATAATATATGCTATAATATATGCATAAGGATATATTATATCCAACTCAAAAATAAGTCTAGCTAATTATTTCATATTAAATTTTCTTTGCTCGTCGGTTACATTCGAGTGAATGTAACCAAAAGGCTTATTAGTCGTTTTTTTTCAAGTTTTGTAAAAGATCTTTCATCAAACTTTTGTAGTGTAATCCCGGCCTTTGACAGCACTTTTACAAAAACTTTTACAGTGTAATCCTGGCCTTAGAGATACGAAGGCCGTATTTACAATCTGCTCCTGAAAAATCTCTCATTTCTCTCTTTTTTAGATCTTATCTTTCTATTTCCTAAAACATGGTCATAAAATCACTCTAGTCCCCCCCCCCCTTTTTTTTTTGTTCGTGGCGCCAATCCAAATGTTTTCCAATATGTTTTCCTAATTTTGTGTATCCACAAATGTTGTTTGCCACTGACTCAAATCGTTATACATAAGCTTACCTTATAGTTACAGGCAGCTAAATTGATTAAGTTCACACAATGGTTCGTATTCCAGAATAATATGTAACGTAGTGGAAAAATTGCATGTTTTAATAAACTGGCGCACTATTTAATTAATAAATCTATCTGGTCACACGTATCACCGCTCTTCCACCTAGTACCTTACCAAAGTGCAAAAGAATGCCGTGAAGCATTTTTAGGGACAACGACCCCAATGGAGTAAATCAACATATAAGTATATTTTGCACCTCAAACTTTTATCTTAGTTTCGAAAATAGAATTGGGAGGGGGGGGGGGTCATGAATGATTGTGGAATCTGCATAGGAGCCTCATATCTGGAACGAGACCCATGAAACTCCTTCAGTTGTGTATGTACGGTTTGTTACAATTTTCAACTCCACACACACACACGTTTCACTCATGGGTGACTCGAGACAAAATCTCTAGCCGAGCGGGACCTATTTTTGGGCCCCCCCCTACCCTCCCCCAATTAAAAAAACTTTTGTTTCAATCGCTTCGTTTTGATGCGTTCAAAGGAACAGCGATATTTTATGTCATTACATATCATGTCGAATTTTTTTGCCCTTTTACCTTGGATTTGGCACTTCTCCTAGAGCGGACAGAAATCATTTTCCAATTTTTCCGCCCTTTTACCTCGGACTTGACGCTCATCCTAGAGAGGGCACAAATAAGTTTTCCTATATCTTTTTTGTTAGCTTTTCTTTCTGTTTTCGTTTCCACTTCGGATATGACACCCCTCCTAAAGCTAGCCGTAATCATTTTCTGTAATTTCTTTCACCCTTTTACGTCGGAAATGGCGATCCTACTAAGGCCCCTTTCACACGGAGCGGATGCGGTTCCGCATACCCTTCATTCGAGCACTCGGGAAATTCGTGCATAAAAACGATTTTTTCACAATTTTTGTAATTATTTTTCTCCTTCACCCCTGATTCAGTGCCCATAGACGGCCTAGAGGCATTCTTTGGTGGTTTAGTTTAGAGCCCCATAGAATATGGGTCTAAACATGTCTTCTTTCCGATCCTCACAAGTAGTCGATGGGAGAAAATGTCTTAAAAGATTTTAAAAAACAAATCTGTCTTTTCGGAAAAATATGAAAGAAAAATTCCAAAAACATTCGATGTTCCAACAAAAAAAAAAAAAAATTCAGGAGATATCAAAGAATTTGCAAGTAGAAAAAAAGGGGAGGGTTGGAGACTTTCAAAACGTATGTGCTTAGAAATATTCACATCACAATTCTGTCTTAGGCTGGTATTACACTATAAAAGTTTGATAAAAGTTAGTTTATAAAACTTGAAAAATGCAACCAATAGGCGGATCAGTTAAGTTTGCTCGAATGTAACAGATGTGTTTATTGGTTATATTTTTCAAGTTTTATAAAAAAAATTTTAATTAAAGTTTTATAGGGTAATTAATACCAGCCTTAGGCCGGGATTACACTTTAAAAGTTTTGTAGAAGCTCTTTGATAAAACGTGAAAAATTCAACCAATAAGATCAGCGGTTGCATTTGCTTGAATGCAACCGATGCGCCTATTGGTTGAATTTTCAACTTTTCTACAATATCTTTGATAAAACTTTATATTGTGATCCCGGCGTTAAGCTCAGATTACACTATAAAATTTTAAAATAATTCTTTTAAAAATGCAACCAATAAGCGGGTCGGTTGCATTTGCTCGAATGCAATCCAAATTATTCAAGTGCTTAGGGCCTTCAAACGTCTTAATCCGGCCCTGAGTGAACACCGTTCGTAGATAACATTGTTTAATAAAAGTATTTTTTTTAAGTTTAAAAAATTAAAAGATCGAAAATTAAAAAAAATAATAAATATTTAAATAAAATAAAATAATTTTAAATATTTATATTTTTTAAATAATTTTAAAAATTTAAAAAGAAAAAAAATTAAAATTTTTAAATTAAATTTAAAAGTTATTAAAGTATGTAGTCAATTAAATATTCGTAATGAACAGAAGGCTTATAATTTTGATCCCGTCAGTGGCCGTTGTTGACAAGTTTTATTGTATAAAATCGTAAATTATGGACAAAAGGCAGTTAAAGTTGCTATATCTCCATTTCAGAAGGAAACGGAGGGATAGACGTGTGTGGGTACATCCTATTGATGAACGGGGACCTTCATATGGTGTTTTTAAGTGTATTTATGGCAAATAATTAAAAAAATTCCGTGCAAAATCATCTTTAAAAAGTAGCCAAAGATGCGGACGAATTCCCTCCGCATCCGCATCGTGTGAATAGCTCCGACTAACCCAATTGTCAAAACTTGTATGTGCGGATGCGGAGCCCGCACTTAGGTTTTGACACATGCGGACGACGTCCGGACCCGCATGAACATTTCCTAGGTGCGGAGATATTTCAGCTCGTCTGAAAGGGTCAGTATATTCCAATTGTTAAAACTTCTTCCGGACCCGCGTCCGCGTGAAAGGGGCCAAGTCCCCTTTCATTTTTTTCGTATTTACTCGCGCATTCATTTTAAAATTATTTCGATGCATAAAAGTTTGCGAGTTAAAATACTGTCATAATAAATGTCATAAAAATTGTCGCCTCTAATTATGCCGCCTCAGGCGACCGCTTGGTCGCCTCATGCCTAACGCCGGCCCTGGCTGTCGACGTTATGATTCTTAAAGCATAAGCCATGGGCGGAGATACGGGGAGGGGGGGGGCATTGCCCCCCGACAAACCAGTCACGGCCCAGACTCTGTCCCTCCAGGGATGTAAGCCTTTTACCCTTGCGGGTTGGGTCGCGCTGGGTAGAGTCAGGGGAGCCAGCATCAAAGGTGGCCCCCAGCATCAAAGGTGGAGTCGACTGATCTAATGTATATATGTATATGTGAATTGACATTATCTTGCGCCCCCCCCCTACTTCCAAGTCTATCTCCGCCTATGGCATAAGCATGACTTATTATGAGGAAAATAAGTGATTCGTGAAAGAAAATAAAATTTGGATAGATTAAAGGTAAAACTTCAGGCCATGTCGAGCATCAAGTAGCTTAATTTGAGCAACTCGAGAAGTTTGTCGGTTGTCTTATCACAATGTCATTGTTAAATATGGGTCTAGGTCAATTCGTCGCGATCAACTTGTCGCACGACAATTCGTCGCAATCAATTTGTCGCAGCGTCAATTCGTCGTGCTACAAACTCGTCGCGGTACAAATTTGTCGCAGAGTCAGTTCGTCGCGGTACAAATTTGTCGCAGAGTCAGTTCGTCGCGGTACAAATTTGTCGCAGAGTCAGTTCGTCGCGGTGCAAATTTGTCGCAGAATCAGTTCGTCGCGGTACGAATTTGTCGCAGAATCAGTTCGTCGCGGTACAAATTTGTCGCAGAGTCAGTACGCCGATCAAATAAATTTTCAAAATTCAGTTTTCATGGTATTCATGCCACACTTCCCGCTTTCTGGCGGGATCTCCATTTCTCGCAGCGAGGGGCGTTGGGCGAACACACGAAGATGATAAATAAGTTATGATAAAATAAATTTTCAAAATTAAATTTTCACCGTATAAGCCGCACTCCCGCTTTCTGGCGGGATCTCCATTTCTCGCAGCGAGTGGCGTTGGGCGAACACACCAAGATGATAAATTGCGATAAAATAAATTTTCAAAATTAAATTTTCACCGTATAAGCCGCACTCCCGCTTTCTGGCGGGATCTCCATTTCTCGCAGCGAGTGGCGTTGGGCGAACACACCAAGATGATAAATTGCGATAAAATAAATTTTCAAAATTAAATTTTCACCGTATAAGCCGCACTCCCGCTTTCTGGCGGGATCTCCATTTCTCGCAGCGAGTGGCGTTGGGCGAACACACCAAGATGATAAATTGCGATAAAATAAATTTTCAAAATTAAATTTTCACCGTATAAGCCGCACTCCCGCTTTCTGACGGGATCTCCATTTCTCGCAGCGAGTGGCGTTGGGCGAACACACCAAGATGATAAATTACGATAAAATAAATTTTCAAAATTAAATTTTCACCGTATAAGCCGCACTCCCGCTTTCTGGCGGGATCTCCATTTCTCGCAGCGAGGGGCGTTGGGAGAACACATGAAGATGATAAGTTATGATAAAATAAATTTTCAAAATTAAATTTTCACCGTATAAGCCGCACTCCCGCTTTCTGGCGGGATCTCCATTTCTCGCAGCGAGTGGCGTTGGGCGAACACACCAAGATGATAAATTAGGATCAATGCCCATCCCAAAACACAATTTGCCTAAGGGGTCATTCAAGTATTACGTCAGGATCGGGGAGGGAGTTTCGGATTTGTTGACTTTTGATGGCGGGGGGGGGGGGATTGAAGGTTGCTTACGTCATCAACCACCCCTTTTTGAAGATATGAAATATTCTAAGCTTCTGGTGAAATTTTGCTGACGGGGGAGGGGATGGGGGTCAGTGTTTTGCTGATTTTTGCTGACAAGGGGGAGGGGGTCAAAAATGGCTGAAAATCTGCTTACGTAATACTTGAATGGCCCTAATTCACTATTGAATATGTATCTGCCATGTAGGGAATACATCTTTGAGGAATTTTTTACCGACAATATATCTAAGGCTAGCATTACACTATGAAAGTGTTCTAAAAGTCCTTTTATAAAACTTGAAAAATTCAACCAATAAGATTATCGGTTGCATTTGCTCGAATGTAACCTATGAACTTTATTGGTTGGATTTTTTGAGTTTTTAACTTGAGCAACTTATCCGGTGCAAATTAAATTTTGAAAATGTATGTGATCGCAATTTATCATCTCAGTGTGCGCCCCAACTCCCCTCGCTACGAGTAATGGAAATCTCGAGAGAAAGCGACAAGTGTGGCTTATCCCGTGAAAATGAAATATTAATTAAATTAAATTATTAATTATTTCAGGTTCTTGTGGAGATACTGTAGTGGTTAATGTTGGTGGGAGTCTCGATTCCACATGGGACAGATACAAGTTTACACTTAAAGAGAGCCTCCGCTGTACTGTAATTTGGGGAATATCATAAACACCGACATTTTTTTACAGAATTTTAAAATTTTATCATAGAAAAAATGATTTTTTTAACATTTACAATAATTAAATAATAAAACATTAATATCAATTGTAATTTTAATTTCGATGATTTTTTTCGAAATGACAAAAAAAAAAATTTAGTAAACTGTGTGCATTTCTTGATGGAAAAAAACTTTTCTTCATGTTTATTTTTCACGTATGAGACAAAAAACCTACATACAGATCGCGTGACGAGTTGACTCTGCGATAAATTGACGTCCCGACGAATTGGTTACACGACAAATTGTCACTGCGACGAATTTGTACCGCGACGAATTGGCTCTGCGACGAATTTGTACCGCGACGAATTGGCTCTGCGACGAATTTGTATCGCGACGAATTGGCTCTGCGACGAATTTGTATCGCGACGAATTTGTACCGCGACGAATTGGCTCTGCGACGAATTTGTATCGCGACGAATTGGCTCTGCGACGAATTTGTACCGCGACGAATTTGTACCGCGACGAATTGGCACTGCGACAAATTGATGCGCGACGAGTTGAGCGCGACAAGTTGATTGCGACAAATTGACCGGCTACGGTTAAATATTACTAACTTAATTACTAAGCTCCAACCGCCGCAGCCCCTCACAAAAGGGAAGAGCATAGGAACTGATCAATACTTTTTTTTAAAAAAAATCGTTTATTATCCTTTTTCTCTATGAATTTCTAGAAAACTAACATAGTGATCAAACATTCTGACCTAAAGGCCCGTTTCAGTGGGGAGCGGGTACTATCAAAGTCTCCTATTTTTAGATATAATTTGGAAACCAGGCCCACGCTTTATTGCGCGGCAATTCTGGGATTTGTCCCGGTTTTTGTCATATGATATGGCCACGGAACATTACTGCCTCTGATACGTTTGGTGCTGCCATCTGTTTTTTGCTATTCCCATATGTTGAAGTTATTTTTGGCTATTCATATTTTTTTTTATTTTCTTTTTGGCTATTCATATTTTTTTTATTTTCTTTTTGCCCATTCACGTTCTCATTTTATTTTTGACTATATACAGTCGGATCCCGTTATAACGAACTCCAAGAGACCGCAGAAATCATTTCGTTATAAAGGAATTCCAGGTTATTGAAAAATGTACCTACGTAAACGTATCTGGAGAATTAGAAAACTGTTCGTTAAAACGAGATTTTCGCTATAACGGTATTCGTTAAAACGGGATTCGACTGTATTTACGCATTAAATTTTTTCTCGGTAAAACATTTCCACAAATACAGTACTTGGGAGCAGCGTTCTCCAATCGCTGGTCCGCGAAACATTCCATTTAATTCATGTCAAGAAGGTAAGAATTTCCTCCGATATTGGAAAATAACATAGACTAAAGATATATACTATTATTACTCTATATATGGGAAATAACCATAACCATGTTGAGAAATAGGGGGAGGGTAATTCTAACCTCCTTGAATTCATGTAGCCGCTATATGGTTGTTGAGCTACATTGTTGCGGGTCGAGCCAAGGCATCAACTGGGGAGGGGGGCAGACGGGTCTGGGTGAGGAAGCACAAATTTCCCCCTTCATCTCTAGTTCAGCATTTTAAAGGGGTTTCAAAATGCGTGCTTGCTTCGGCTACTACTACTAAACCACCCGTGCCCCTCGTCCATATTCCTCTGCGGAGGCAGAGGTACGTGTAGTGAAACCTGACGTGAAGTTTGTTTCTGTGTAATGCTTGTTATGTGTAGTGCTGCCATCTGCCACCAGTTGTTATAACTATGAATGAAGTGCAATGATTGAATAATTTATCGTTGTAGGCCTGTTGCTCTGTGGCGAGACTTTTTAATGGGGAGATCGGCTCGCATTTGCGCCTCGAAGTTAGGAACCACAGGAAACCAACTTCAGCCGACCACCACTGTGGTGATGGTGGGGTTCGAACCCGGATCCTCGCGATGCGAGTCCGTGATTATGACCACTCGACCACCGCAGCGCTTGCTTCGGCTGACCACCCATCTGGTTCCGGTCCTGGATCGAGCCAACAGCACTAGAGCAGGGGCGTATGCAGAATCGGCATTTAGAGGGGACACAAAAATGTTCTTGCTGAGAAATTTTGAGTTACAATTGAAAAAGCATTTAATTTAGCAGAAAATGGTTAATATATAGCATATAAAGAGTATTTTATTTCAATATTTCAATTTTTTCAACGAAATATTAATTTTTGGTTCGCTGGGGGGAGGGACACGGGTCCCCTGCGTACGCCCCTGCCAGAGAGATATCTCTAGTGTGGTATTCGATGAGTTGGATATTTTTAAACTTTATATGTGGGGAGAATTGTTCAGTCTGCTTAGTAATAAAAACTAAACGAGGAAATGAACAAGCAACAGAAAAAATTCTTCAGAGACAGCAAGACCTAGACAAAGAAATGAAAGGAATTATAAAATCGGTTTAATTTACCTCAAAATGGATAGGCAATTTCACAGAGCAGATGGAGAATTTGAAAGATCTAATAGGACACACACAAACAATTAGGAAACTATAGAAATTAAAATGGAAAAGAAGAAGCCGAAATCAGATATAGAAGGTTTAAAGTACCGTATGAATGAACTTGAGACAAAGAGTCGGCGGAACAATATTGAACTAAACGGAATACTGGAGACGCCAGATGAAAATGTAAATGAATTAATACAAGCGGTAATAACACAGTTGGGTATCCAGGAAACAACAGAAATTGAAAATGCGCACGGAGTTCCAACACGTAATGAAAATATACCAAAACCAATCAACAGATTTAATAGCGAGAACTCAAAAAAAAAATCTAGTTACAAAAAGCCAAGAGTCAAGACAATCTTACAGCAGACAAGATACAATGAAAACTTAACCGTGGAAAACGAGATTATTTTACCTCACAAGACAATGTAAAACAAGAATCAAATACAAGTTTGCCTGAGTGAAGGAAGGAAAGATTTATATGTTTAAGCGAAATATGGATTGAAGATGATGAAATATTCAAGTACCATATTGCGGGCTTTGTAAATACAAATGACTACCATTGTGATGTAAACTGTAGAACTTATAATAGATCGGGGGGGGGGGTAATAATGTATATCAATAGCAAAATCAAATCAGTAAAGAGAAACCATTCAAAATTTGTCTCAGCTGAAGAATTATGTACCGGACTCCTAGATAATATGATACTGATATACATAGGCGTACGCCGAATTTTATCGGGGGTGGGGGTTCCTTTTTTTCTCTTCTCAAGAGGAGTTTACGTTTGTTCCTGCAAAATAACACTATAATCTCGGCTTTGGGTGGGGTTAGAAACCACCCATTTTGCGTACGCCAATGCTGATATATATTTTTATTATACCGCTCACATTCTTATAATATATCTTTTTTCAATGAACTAAAATCAAAAATAGAAAAAATAATACATTAATAGTTGGAGATATTAACATAAACTTACACAGCCTAGATAATGAAACTTCAAAATATCTTGATATAATGGCAATAAATGGATTTGTACGCCCTTCATAATAGCAAGAAGAATTAATGAATCTAAAACAAGTTTAGATCAGGTTTTTTACAGAACACAAATAAACACTACACAAAAATTTCTGGTATACAAAACTCAAATAAGACCATTATCCAGTAATAGGATTTACAAATTTTTTACAAAAGGAACCAGAAGAAAATCATCAAGACAAACATTTAAATGTAATAAATTATATAATGAATTCGAAGATTTTATCGGAAATATAAATTTGGTTTGCAAGAAATATAATAACAATTCAAAAATGTATATTAAAAAAATAAAACGAGTACATAAGAGATACATTTAGGCTATGTGGAAATAACAGGAAACAGCAATGGAAATGTATAAATCACAATGTTCTAAATTAAAATTACACTTCCAATATCTGACAGCAATAAACATGTAGCAAAAAAATTCAACGAGGACTTTATAACAAGGAACAGAAGAAATGGAATTAGGTACAGACTGCAATTGTGAGGAGGAGCAAACAATAACTAACTCTAACAACTTGATGTATTTTTTCGAAACTAATGATAATGAGAATATAACAAAATTGAAGATTAGCAAAGCAAAAGGATACGACAGGGGCGTAGCCAGAAATTTCGTTCAGGGGGCCACTTTAATTTCAGTGGGGGAGAAAAGTGATAGAAAAATAGATTTGGCCATCTTTTTCCCTTTTTTTGGTCATTTTCTCTCATTTCGGGGGGGGGGGGGGACCGACCCCACAAGTCCCCCTCGCTACACCTTTGGGATACGATCAAATAACCCCTAAGACGTTGGAAATAATCGCCCATTATCACATAGATATATGTAATAAGAAACATAATCAACTCATCAATAATAAATGGATTCTTTTATAGTTAGTTGAAATATTCCATTGTACATCTATTTATAAAAAAAGAGAGACAGATAATTTATTGAACTACAGACCTATATCAAATCTTCCCATTTTTTTATTTTTTCAAAAGTAATTGAAAAATATATGAAAAAACAGCTCATAAGTTTCTTAAATTTACAGAACTATCTAATCTAGCACCTAACGAATATGGGTTTCAAAAAAGTAAAAATACAGAAATGGCCATTTTAGAACTAAGTAATTATTTGAACACCGGGTTTAACTAGGGTGGGCAAAAAGTCAGTAGAAACTTTAAAAATTTATAAAAACCGGAAAAATAACCGTAATAAAAAACGGTTAGCATCGTTAGGTGACGGGAATTTTTTTAAGACAGGAAAAAAATAAATGAACAAACAAACAGCCGATAGGTGGCGCTGGTACGAGTGACTTCGGTGGAAATATGGAAATGAGACGGTTATAAGAACTTGCGCTCCTAATCCACAACTAGTTCACCGTTGTAAACCGTGTATGTAGACCTACTGCACTCTGTCGTTGTTGGATTTGTGACTCGCCTGCGATGTGTTATCCCCAGTGGTGGTGGTCATGTGGAACACACACTGCTGTAATAAACGATTTGGAGGCATTCTGTTCGTTATTTGCGTATCTTTTCTCTGACTTGTATACGTCAGCGTCATCTATCGGCTGTTTTTTTAGTTGCTTTGTATCCTGCCTCAAAAAAATTCCCGTGCCCTAGCGATGCTAACCCTGAAAACCGTTTTTTATTTCAGTTGTTTTTCCGTTTTTTATGAATTTTTAAAATTTCTACGTACTTTTGCCGCCACCCTGTATAATAAATATTCAATAACGATTTTTTTGGATTTAAAAAGAGCTTTTAACTATGGGGATCTAATGATACTAACAGAGAAACTGTCATTAGCTGGTATACCAGGTAGTACATTAAACTGGTTTAAAACATATTACTTTAATCGAAAACAATCAGTTAAAATAGGTGAAGAAATCAGTACATTTCTAGAAGTGAAAGAAAGTAGTTCCCCAGGGATCGGTTCTTGGGCCGATTTTGTTTCTTGTTTACGTAAATGACATATTCAAACTGGATATAAATGGTAAATTAATTTCTTTCGCAGACGACAAAATACTGTATGTTTAAGTTACCGAAATTACAAATTTACTAAAAAAAGTCGAAGAGGGCCTATTCAAAATCAACACCTGGCTTAAGAAAAATAAACTTAAACTAAATATATAAAAAACAAAATACATATGTTTAAAAAAACAAAGAATATGAATAATTTAACTAACATAAATATCAAAATTCATGATCCCTGTTCCTGTCAAAATATTTCACAATGTAACTGCCACGAAATTGAAAGAGTTCAGGAATACAACTGCCAAGGAATAATAATACATGATGACCTAAAATGGAACTCACAATGTGAAAAAATAACAAAGAAATTAAGAACATATGCCGGCATTTTATATAGATTAAAAAACACAATCGCGACAACTTTCTAAAAGGTTTATTCCATGCTTGGATATACTCAATAGTAACATATGGAATCACTGCTTGGGGAGGTGCTTGTCAAAAATTATACTAGATAAAATATATAATAAAATAAGATCCTGAATAACAAACACCACAGCAAACAATTAGGGGTCATACAAGTATTACGTCGCCATCGATGGGGGAGAGGTGTTTCCGATTTGCTGACTTTTGATGACAAAGGGGGAGGGGAGTTTGGATGTTGCTTACGTCATCAACCACCCTTCATGAAAATATGAAACATTCTTAATGGCATCTTATTCGGTGCGCCAAAAATGGAAAAACCTTTCGATGGTTAGTAGGCACCTGAACTAACATTCTCCCTATTGATAAGTCCCCTACAGAGACACTTTAGTGATCTCTGAATGTTTCAAGGATACTTCAAGTGCTCTGAAAACGTGTCTGGGCCGCTTAAGTACTCTGGAACTGTGCCACGCATCACTCGAGTGATCCGTAATTATTCCACAATCACTTAAGAATTCTGGAAATGTTCCGTGCGTAACTTGAGAGATATGTAGAACCGTACTGGGGGCCGTTTAAGTGCTCTAAAACTGTGCCACATGTCACTCAAGGGATCTCTAAATGTGCCACGAATCGTTTAAGTGTTCTGGAACTGTGTCGCGCGTTACTTAAGTGATATTTGAATGTGAAAGTGATCTTTGACGCCTACTTAGTGATCTGAAAATGTGCGATGGGCCACTTAAATGCTTTCGAATTGTGCCACGGACCATTTAAGTGATTTGTCAATGTGCCGCTTAGTTCATTTTTACAAAATTGGGTTTGAGAAGCCACATCAGATAACGTTCAGGGCCACATTTGGTCAGCGAGTCAAGGGTTTACTATATATGGCTTAAAGGGTGGGTCGCAATGAATTTCGTAGAGAGAAATTTTGAGTTACCCTTCAAATAGCATTGAAATTAACAGAAATTGATTATAATAACACAAATGTAAATGTATTTTCTTTCGAAATTTTAATTTTTTTAAAAATGTTTTTTGCATGAAAAAAATATTTTTTTTTTTCTCCTGTGGGGCACACGAGCCCTCTATGCCTCTCCCGCGTACGTTTCTGATCCCACCAATATGCGTTATGAGGTAGGAGGCAGCAGGGCTGCAACTAGGGGGGAGCAGGCGGGCTTCGTGCCGCGGGCGCTAGACCCGAGGGGGCGCAAATTTCATTCTGAAACCTCTCCTTCAACATTACAAGGGGGCGTCAATATGCGCGCTTGCTCCGGGTTACCAAACATCTAGTTGCGGCCTTGGGGGGGGGGGGCAGTGCTGACGAAATTTCGCTGACAAGGGGGGGGGGAAGGGATCAAAAATGACTAAAAATTTGCTGAAGTAATACTTGAACGGCCTCTTATGCAACAGAATGTCACAAACTAACTATAAGACAAAACTATATTTATAGACTAATAAAATTTTTATTCTTAAACAATAAATGGCTAGAAAAAAAACGAAATAGAACCTCATCTAGATTGAATAACATATCAAGTGCCGAAAACAAATGAAACGTTATTCCAAAAGAGTTGTAGATGTACCACCCCAAAAATAATGAACTTATTCCATGCAATTAATCATACAAATAATAACATAAGAATCCAATCACAATATATTTATATCCTCAATATACACTAGTCTAGAATCCATACTACAACAGCAGATCACAAAACAACATAAAATAAATCATTCTAAAAAAAAATTAAAAAATATAACCATTCTTGTTAATTAACTGAAAAATACATGTGATATGACCATACGTGAATTCGGTGTATGCCAACTGAGTAATTTTTTATGTTTGTGTATATATATATATGTATGTTCTTTGTTCAACTAAAAAAAAACCACCTAAAAATATATATACGGCTTTATAAATATTTAACCAATTAGTACACATTAACAAAGCTGTCTCATAATCCAATTAACTCTTTAATCTAATTTATATTGACCCACTGGAAGGACGTCTAGTTCCTTGGGGTCACAAAGTGTCTGTCATCGTAATGTCATTTTTTGCGTCTTTCTCGGTTGTTTTGATTGTATGTTTTATGTGTTGTGCTCAGTCCACTAAATAATAAAAAAAATTGAATTGCAAGTCAATGAATTGTCTTGCATTTGTATCTGAAACAACGCTGCAGCCATATATTCAAAACGTTTTCCAGCAACGACGCATCGGATGTTAAAAATATTCAAAAGTAGCGTTTTTTTTCTTTTCGATTTTGGGTTTAAATGTCTGCATTTGTTTTTATTTCTTGTTCTAGTTGTAAGTGGGTTCTGTGAATTATTAACCCCTTATTTTTTTGCCGGTCCGTAAACTATTTCTTTCATTTCTGCTAGTCCGCGAAACTTTTCACCCATTTTCAACATTTTTCACTTTTGCCCCTTTTCGTAGGTGCAGAAATTTTGAAGAAAGAACATTGCTTTTTTTAAAGTCAATCAATCTTTGGATATCCTTACTTTTCAACAAGTTTAAATTTGCCGTAAAAGAAAAAAAAAAGAAATTTCCTGGCTCCATCTATTCTGAAATTAGTTCCAACACCTGCGCGACTCGAGCAAATCGGGCATCATAGCGAACGAGCGAGTTGTGTTTGACTTCCACGTACGACGGGAACAATTTATGCATAATTATGATACATGTGTACGTCTACTTACTTGACCCGAATACCATTTCGGGGTCAATTCCGCCCGTGACGCGATTCCTCGTTGACGTTTAAAGCGAAAAATAGCATGAGAACAAGGAAAACATGCTCACTAATAAATATATCACTTTCGTCTAGTTTTTTACGAACGTTATCACGTCACACATGCGGAAACGTTCTCTCTGGATACCAAATTCAGTGTGCATGAGTATCAGAGGTCTAAGTGGCTAGAGGTAATAGTGTGCAGGAAAAGGGGGAGGGACAGTTGTTTCCCCCCTGACATTTTGTAAAACATTCGTACTAGAGGGTTTCATACTGTCACTGTAGCTTCCCCCCCCTTCCCACAATGGTGGGGGGGGGGGAAGGCTCACCGAATTTCAGCCCAAGGATCCGGGACGAGTCTAGTTTTGTTTTTCTCACTATAAATTCATCATAGTGTGGCCCGTAAAAAAATTTGATCACGGTCCGCAAAGTATCATAGCCTGGGGGAGCGGGGGTGTCCGTCACTAATAATGTGTCTGTGTGCTCTTTAAAACCATTAAATGTACGGTATTTTTCCCCCTCCTTATGTTAAAAAATATCTCCTCGGACACACAAAAATTACCCAGTTCATGTATCTAAAGGTTAAGGATCATTTCATGTGCCATATCAACATTTTAAGAACCTGATCAACAAAGTCCGGTGAAAAACAACAAATAACACGTGACGATATGTATATTCAAGTCGTTTCAATAAAATACCCTTCACTGTATTTGCCCCTCCCCCTTCATATCTTTGTATTTCTGCCATCCTTTGCATTACTACACCCTTAGCCCTTTCTCATTTTTTCCTAATATTTCTGCCGCCCACTTTTTCGTTTTCTGGATTTCTCTCATACTTTGCCCTTTTTGAACTTCTTCTCGCCCATGCTCGATGTTTTTGCCGTCCTTCCTAGCAATTTTTTGAATTGCTGATCCCTTATCTTCTTTTAATGTCCGTTCTCCGTTGCCCAGGGCTGTCTTAAGCGTATCATAGGTCATCGGGCAAAGCGATTTTTCTGAGACCCCTTACCTGGCTAGAAGCGCTAATCGCCAACTAATTTACGTACCTATTTTAGAAAATTGCAACTAGACCTCCCAATCATGAGACCCGCAGAGGCCAGAATCGGAACTAGAGGGGGACGAGGAGGAGCGACTGCCCCGGCTGGCAGAATTTAGAAGTTTTAGGCAGGAACAATGAACATCGTTATAAAATTATCGAATTTTAAATTTGCAGGGGGCGGCGAAATCATGTTTGCCCCCGGGTGGCAAAAATCCTAGTTCCCTACCTTTTTTGAATTCTCATCACCCTTCACTTTTTTACTAAATTGTATCCCCTTCCCCGAGCGCGGTAGCCCAGGTCGATAAGGTACTCGCCTAAAGTACCAAATGATGTTTACAGGTGTCGTGAGTTCGATACTCGGTTCATCTTTGTCAGAAACTTTTCTGACACAGAGGTATAACAGCAAACTGCGACATATAACCACAGAAAAAGATTGCTACCGCAGAGAGTCCCACATCGAGGGGTCAGCGCACCAACCTCTGGGTGAGTATAAAAAAAAGCTGCTATTGGAAATCGGCAATAAATTGTAGGTCCCATTCTAATTAGCCCTCGTGTGCAGAAAATGATCAACCCCCTTCCCCCCAGGAGAATCACCAATATTTGAAATAATCTAATAAATTTCGTAATAACAATATATAATTTCGATTGTACGAATCATACATGCTTTTATGAATATAACGCCGAAAATCAATCGCTCGCATGTGAGTCTAATGTAAACACTATGGAGTAAAAACAACCAAAGACGTTGATTGGTCGTGTACATGTCATTTGTACGTAGAAGATGGCGTCATTTTATTCCATCAGCGCACAAACCGACACGAACCGTAAAGTGAAGCCTTCGTTGGACAAATGAATGAATCGTGTTATGATAAAGAGAGGAGACGATGGTTCTCGTGATATTGTATTGACACAGACCCCTCCCTCCCTCCCGCACTTCAAAAGAGCAGAAAGCTCGTTATGTTAGCGATGCTGAGAAGGGGAGAACCTCTTCTTTCTATAAGCTATGACGTAAGTAGAAATCTGGTGCCTAACATAACAAAACTCTTCGCACACACTTTAAAATGCTTATATTTCAAGAAGTACACGGCACATAAAATTTATGGCGTCAATGATTGAACAAATCCGAAGATAGGCTGCTCAAGCGTTTCTCAACCTATGGTCCGCAGACAAACTTGATAAAATAATTCATCCGGAATAATTAATACTAGTGATATCTCAAAATGGGTTCAAATTATATTTTCATATTTAGGTTCACCATACATCATCGTGGAGAATGCAGGAAACGCGATCGTAAATACGGGTTATCACTAAATTTACAAAAAAGTGCAATTCATTGCTTTAAATGCAATTTGCTAATTAGTGCTAAAATTGCAGAAGGGCGTGGAAATAAAGAGCTGCTACAAATCGCAGTAAACAAAAATGTATTTCACGAAAAAACATTCAAATGGTCTGAATGAAATGGAAATAAAATTCGGTTAACTGGGAGCTTAAATAATAATCCGTAAAATAATATACGGGACACCGCAAATCGTCATCAAAAACATTGTCAGAAGTAGGCACAATCGCCAATCGTAATTAAAACTCCAAAAAAAGAAGAAAAATGCTGACAAAACGTTGAATCTGACAAATATGTGAGACATTATTTAGAACTAGCTATAATACCCGGCGTTGCCCGGGTTTTCTTCAATGAGGCTTTTTGGATCACGTGATATCTCCCTCTTTCTTTGAGGGACATGCAAACCGTGTCTAAGTTCACCAATATGGCGACTTCCTGCGCGACTCAGTAAAGAAACAATTCTAGATTTAAAGAAACGTAGAAATTAATATATATATATTTATTTATTTTCCTTTTTTAAGGGGTGCTAGGTATTTCGATTCCCCCTCCCCCTTTTGAACTTCAAGTTATCCATCTCTGCCTGTTTCTGCTTCAAAAAATGCTTAATTAAAGCTGTGAAATTTTTTTCGATGTAATTTTTACGGGCCCATAATTCATTTTAAAACACCCTAAACTATATAAATTTATGCAGTTGAATATTAAAAGACACAATACGGAGACATTAATTTTCATACTTGAGAAGATATAAATAAAAAGTTTAAATCAATGTTATTGCATGAATATCCGACTCGAAAGTAGGTCCGACTCTAATTACTTCATATTTAATACAAATACAACGCCACAACAGCCAAACTGCCCAACCAGGTGGCTGACTTAAGAACATCATGGATCCCCGAGCCATTTTTTGGAGGCTCTACCTACTACTGCTACACCACACATGCACCCCGCCCACACCCGAACCCACGCATCGCGAGTCCGTCACTATAACCACTCAACCACCAGAGCGGCAATAAATTTAATCTCCTGGGCTTCGTATATCTCTAAGCGAACTCAGTATTTCAAAAATCGAGTATTTAATACAATTTTTAAAATTATTAATGTGTGATGTGACAGAAAACCCCACCGAATTTCCGCATTTCTACAGTAAAATCGGCAATTTTAACACTGATTTCTATGAGGATCACCCTTTTCCTGACCCTCAAAGCGATGCTGATGATGATTATGACGTCATTCAAAAAACCTCATTACTGGGAGAATTGAAAATGTGGCAAACCATTATAAAGACATAAATATTATACATATACTGACAGCGTTGAAGAAGTGACAAACCATTGCAAAGGCATATACATTATACACGTCTTAAACGCATTGCTAGGAAACCACGGTAACCAAAGTAAACGTTCGAAAAGTGATTGTTGAGGCCCAAAAACCATTGTTGCACAACGGTTTTTTGCCCATTTGGGGCACTTGCCCTGCTCTGACGAAATTTTAAAGTAGCCTATCGTTTAAGTCGGGTCCCATTAGGTATATATGCAAAATTTGGCGACGATCGATCTAAAATTGTAGATTTGTATAGAGAACACACACACACACAGACAGAAAATCAATTTTATATATATAGACTAGCTATAATACCCGGCGCTGCCCGGGTTTTCTTCAATGAGGCTGTTAGAAACACGTGATATCTCCCTCTTTCTTTGAGGGACATGCAAACCGTGTCTAAGTTAACCAATATGGCGACGTCCTGCGCGACTCATGAAAGAAATAAATCTAAATTTAAAGAAACGTAGAAATGAATAGTCCCCCCCCCCTTTTTTTTTTATGGGTGTTAGGTATTTCGATTCCCTCCCCCTGAACTTCAAGTTATCTATTTCTGCCTGTTTGAGCTTCCAAAAATGCTTAATTAAAGCTGTGGAATTTTTTTGATGCACCTTACGGGGCCCATAACTAATTTTAAAAACATCCTAAACCATATGAATTTATGCAAATAAATATCAAAAGACAATACGGAGAACTTAATTTTCATGCTTGAGAAGATATAAATAAAAAGGTGAAATCAATGTTATTACATGGATATCAAACTCAAAAGTAGATCCGGCAAATTATTCATATTTTTAATTTTCTGGGCTTCGTATCTCCAAGTGAATTCCATATTTCAAAAATCGAGAATTCAATTTAATTTTTAAAATTATTGATGTGGCAGGGAACCCCCCCCCCCCCCACTAAATTTCCGTATTTATGCAGTTAAATCGGCAATTTTAATAGTGATTTCTATGAGGATCACCCTTTTCCTGACCCTCAAAGCGATGATGGTGATGATTATGACGTCTATTCAAAAAGCCTCATTACTGAGAGTATTGAAAATGTGGCAAACCATTATAAAGGCATAAACTATTATACATAACTGGCAGCATTAAAGAAGTGACAAACCATTGTAAAGACATAAACACGTCTAAAACTCATCGCTAGGGAACCACGATAACCAAAGTAAACGTTCGGAGAGTGATTGTTGAGGCCCAAAAACCATTGTTGCCGGACAGTTTTTTGCCCATTTGGGGCATTTGCCCTGGTCTGACGAAATTTTAAAGTAGCCTATCGTTCAAGTCGGGTCCCATTTGGTATATATGCAAAATTTGGCGACGATCGATCTAAAATTGTAGATTGGTATAGAGAACATACACACACACACACACACAGAAAATCAATTTTATATATATGGATAGATAGACTAGCTATAATACCCGGCGTTGCCCGGGTTTTGCTTCAATGAGGCTTTTTTGGATCACGTGATATCTCCCTCTTTCTTTGAGGGACATGCAAACCGTGTCTAAGTTAACCAATATGACGACTTCCTGCGCGAAACAAACAAATCTAGATTTAAAGGAACATAGAAACGAATATATATATTTTTCTTTTTTAAGGGGTGCTAGGTATTTCAATCCCCCCCCCCCGAACTTTAAGTTCTCCATCTGCCTGTTTCAGCTTTCAAAAATGCTTAATTGAAGCTGTGGAATTTCTTCGATGTACTTTACGGGCCCATAATTAATTTTAAAACATCCTAAACTATGAATTTATGCAGTTGAATATCAAAAGACACTACGGAGACATTAATTTTCGCTTGAGAAGATATAAATAAAAAGTTGAAATCAATGTTATTGCATGAATGTCCAACTCAAAAGTAGGTCCGGCTAATTACTTCATACAAGATATACAGTTGACTGGATGTTGTGAAGATATTTATTATTTTAGATGTTAATTCTTTTAGGAAGGAAAAAACTCATCTCTGCCTCTACCGGGAGTCGAACCCGGGTCCCTCGATTGCCGGACGAGTGCTCTGACCACTAAGCTACAGAGGAGATAGAGACTTTCCTTCGCTAGAGCGTATCGAGGGACCCGGGTTCGACTCCCGGTAGAGGCAGAGATGAGTTTTTTCCTTCCTTAAAAAATTAACATCTAAAATAATAAATATCTTCACAACATCCAGTCAACTGTATATCTTGTATTAACAAGTGGAGAGCGACATTCATGTCATATAATTACTTCATATTTGATCTCCTGGGCTTCGTATATCTCTAATCAAACTCAATATTTCAGAAATCTAGAATTCAACACAATTTTTAAAATTATGTATGTGACAGAAAACTCCACAAAATTTCAGCATTTCTACAGTAAAATCGGAAATTTTAACACTGATTTCTGTGGGGCATCATCCTTTGCCTTACCCTCAAAGTGATGCTGATGATGGTGTCTATTCAAAAAGCTCTCATTACTGGGAGGATTGAATAAAGTGGCAAACCATTATAAAGGCATAAATATTATACATATACGTACAGCATTAAAGAAACGGCAAACCATTGTAAAGGCCTACACACGTCTTAAACGCATTGCTAGGGAACCACGGTAACCAAAGTAAACGTTCGGAAAGTGATTGTTGAGGCCCAAAAACCATTGTTGCCCTACGGTTTTCTGCCCATTTGGGGCATTTGCCCTGGTCTGACGAAATTTTAAAGTAGCCTATCGTTCAAGTCGGGTCCCATTTGGTATATATGCAAAATTTGGCGACGATCGATCTAAAATTGTAGATTTGTATAGAGAACATACACACACAGACACACACACAGAAAATCAATTTTATATATATAGATTTTTGATACTATTATATATATATATATATATATATATATATATATATATATATATATATATATATATATAATATAATATATATATATATAATATATATAATATAATATATATATATATAATGAGGCTTTTTTGGATCACGTGATATCTCCCTCTTTCTTTGAGGGACATGCAAACCGTGTCCAAGTTAACCAATATGACGACTTCCTGCGCGACTTCATGATATAAACAAATCTAGATTTAAAGGAACATAGAAACGAATATATATATTTTTCTTTTTTAAGGGGTGCTAGGTATTTCAATCCCCCCCCCCCCGAACTTTAAGTTCTCCATCTGCCTGTTTCAGCTTTCAAAAATGCTTAATTGAAGCTGTGGAATTTCTTCGATGTACTTTACGGGCCCATAATTAATTTTAAAACATCCTAAACTATGAATTTATGCAGTTGAATATCAAAAGACACTACGGAGACATTAATTTTCGCTTGAGAAGATATAAATAAAAAGTTGAAATCAATGTTATTGCATGAATGTCCAACTCAAAAGTAGGTCCGGCTAATTACTTCATACAAGATATACAGTTGACTGGATGTTGTGAAGATATTTATTTATCTATATATATATATATATATATATATATATATATATATATATATTATATATATATATATATATATATATATATATTATAATACAATTTATTTTATGAAAACGCTGTGTATTCGCAAATTGTGTAAATGTTACAAATTCAAATAATTATCATTAAAAAACTGGACAAATGTATAAAAAAAATCGTAACAACCAAAATTACGGGACACAAGTGGTCCGTCCAATTATTTCAGACATTTTACTGGTGCTTGTTTTCAGAAAGATTTGAGAAACCCTCAACTACTTCATTTATGGGAATACGTGCTCTACCTCGAGTGCCATCGAACAATCTGTCACATTTTTCAAAAGGAATACTGCTTTCCCCCCTCAAATTCGAGAATAATAATAATTAAAAAAAACCAAAGAGGTAAGAAAAAGGCAGTATCTATCTTTTTTTTTTATTGCTTAATATTATACGCATATTCTATACCGGGGGTATTCAACCATTGCGGGCCCATTTGAAATTTCCCACCAGGGATACAGAGGATCCACGCCCAAACTAAGGCAGACATCTTCAGCTGCGAATGGAGCCGAGGAAGACATCGTCAAATTTGAATGGAGCGGAGGCAGTTATCTTCAGCAGGGAATGGAGCGAAAGCAGGCATCTTCAGCCGTGAATGAAGCCGAGGCATATATATTCAGTTGCGAATGGAGCAGAGGCAGTTATCTTTAGCTATAAATGGAGTGAAGGCAGATATCTTCCGCTGCGAGAATGGAACCGACGCAGACATCTTCAGGTTCAAATTGAGGGAAAGCAGACATTTACAGCTACGAGAATGGACCTAAGGCAGACATCTTCAAATGCAAAATTGCATTAATCCGTCACTGGATAATATGCTCAATGTCTTTCTTCTCACAAAAAACTAACTTCCTGCATGATACGTGCGTATTGTATTCGATTTAAAAGTTTGGTGGTTTTGGGACATGAATGGTCAAGTTGGCCCAAACTCAAAAATACGTAATAATCCTTAAAAAATATAATTTTTCCGTTGAATAATTACCCGATTTTGAAAAATACTTTGGAAAAATAGTTTGCCAAGGGAAATGGGCCGTTTTTCTGAGAATACCAATCTCTTCCGGAATAAAATGAAATCGTCTTCCTCTTTCCCGAAATACGAGATGATATCACTGTCGGGAAATGTATCTCCGCTTAGGAAATCCTTTTTTTGTCCCACTGTACATTGAATGTCACATTCCACAGAGGATATCCTGTCGAACTCTAGATAAATTACCTTGAAAATCGAAACCTAGTGAAATACTGAATAAATGTAGCAACAGGAAACTTTATCGAGTTGATTTCGGTGAATCGATCGAACAAGAAATTCGATCGAAAGATCCACTGAAAAATCCATTGCATTGGTTGCAGTATTCGAGTAGACAAATTTCCGTGCGATGCCTTCTACGGCCAACCCATCTTGATTGTGGGTATGATGGACGACGTGCCCTAGATATAGGCCAAGTTTCCTAAAAAAGTACATTCTCAGTCACATATTTTCATTTCCCAGAATAAACCGCAATTAACCCTGGAAAATAAAAGCGAGGGAGGTACGAGCAAATGGACCACGACGGACCCATTACTTTGGATCGAAGATTTATTGCGATGGACACGGCGATCAACTCCAAGCTACGAAGCGAATTTTTATCGACCACGAATAAAGTGGATCGAACAGCCATCGTAAATCGAACTCAGCACCATCTTCCGTTGGAAAATTGAGATAAAATGCATTTGGTCTCGGTATATAATAATAAAAAAAACACTCTTTTTTTTTTTTTCATTATTATATAAAACGCAGCCATGCTAAAAAGACGCGTATGCTTCGAATATTTCCATAAGTTCTTGCCAGTGATTTGAATCCATATTCATGCATAAAATGAATCTCTTCGGAAGCTGACAAGACTGCAACCCGGACGAAGGTTTCCCGGGTCTTAGTGCTCCGCAAAGAGATCGGAAAGTAAATGAATCATTTTCCTAAGTATTTCAAAAATTTATATTCACACTTCTCGATATGAAAAGTTATCACTATACTAAGCTACCCAAATGAGCCATATACAGCCTTTCAGACCTTTCTTGATGTTTATATACAGCAACTTCACCCGTTGCATCAGACTCACTCACTGTTTTAGTTGCGGCCCTGCATATGCATTGAGTAAAGCAGTGTTTCGCGACCCGTGGTCCATGAATATCTTGTAAGGGACCCACGGGATCACATTTTCCTTCATTTTTATTACATGAACGACACATTTAGTGATGCGAAATTGCAATTTCAATATTTTTATATATGATATGCAAATTTATAAAAAAACCAATACATTTCGGATTTGAGGGGGGGGGGGGGTGGCATGGAAAAATCGACTCTCGCTACAAGGGATTCGTGGTGCCTTGACCTTCATTAAATGGGGTCCGCGATATTAAAAAAGGTTTGGAAACACTGGAGCAAAGTATGAATAAACCGCGGCAATAGCACGAGGGCATCTGATGACGGCCCGCACAATGGCACGGCGTGCTCATTATCTATCACTACTCTGCGTTTTTTTTTTTCAAAGATAACAACAAGAAACGTCGATCTTATCACGCACATTCATTCATTATTAACGAGGATGCGATCTTTCGTTGAATAAATAATTCAACGTTGGCGCAATCTGTTCTGTACACATAGACATGCGTATTCAAGTGTTCGCATCGAAATGCAACACGAATTTACCTTACACGCTTGAGGGCTTGCATCACCTTTCACGACACTTTCACGTGTTACAACGATATATTTTCAGTACGCAGCGAAACCTCTCTGAGCAAGACCAACTGACTCTCAAAATTTGATTTTTTTTTCTTGTGTCACGTAATTTTTCCTACATAATTTGTCTAGACCAGAGGTGGTCGGTCCTCAGGCAGATTTGATATTTTGATTCTAACTGAATGAAAAATTATTCATTTTTAGTAATTGATATTAGCAATATATATACAGTCAAACCTCGTTAATGAGTCACTCTTGGGAGAGCAAAAATATGACTTAGTAAGCGGAGTGACTCGTTAAGCGGAGTAAGCCATAGCTGTGCTAATTCCTGCATGAGAACAATTGGGACTTACAAAAAGTGACCCGTTAAGCGGAGTGACGTGTTAACCGGGTGACGCACTAACGAGGTTTGACTGTATATATATCCATTCCGTTTGAAGTAAAAATCATACCTCATACAGAAAAATGCAGGAAATTGCGATCGTAAATACGGGACGTTTAAAATATGAAATTTACGGCAAATTCGCTAAATACTGCGAAAACATTCAAATGAATGGGTGACCATATTTCATTGAGGAAAAATACGAAAGACTGGGATCTTAGGCCGGTATTACACTATAAAAGTTTGATAAAAAATCCTTTTATAAAACTTGAAAAATGTAGCCAATAAGGTCACAGGTTGCATTTTCTAGAATGTAACCAATAACCTTATTGGTTAGATTTTTTAAGTTTTACAAAAGGGGGTCCATCAAAGGAGGGGTTCATCAAACTTTTATAGTGTAATACCGGCCTTAAACACTGTTGAATAGTAGACATTGCCTCAAAAAGTTAAAGTTGATTTTGCCGACAACAATTATTGTTGTTAAAATTTCTGAAAAACTACCAATTGAAAGCATGGAACTATGAATGCACGTATTACTCTTTTCTCCATGAATGAAAGGGTAAATGAAAGGCTACCGGAAATCGATGTTTTTTAAATGTGATCCTCACGTATTTCCAAGAGATCGGTAAGATTCTGCGCCGGGAATTCGTTAGCGGTGGTGGTCGAGTGGTTATAGTGACGGACTCCCGATGCGAGGATCCGGGTTCGAACCCCACAGTGGTGGGGTTCGGTGGCACCCCCACGGTGGCATTCTAGAAAATGCAACCGTTGACCTTATTGGCTGCATTTTTCAAGTTTTATAATAGGGCTTTTATCAAACTTTTATAGTGTAATTTATAGTGTAATATAAGTTATGAAAACTCTTTTTCACGATTTTAGTAAATATTACAAATTCAAACAATCATAGTTGAAAAAACGGGATCAATGTATAAAAAAATTAGAACAACAAAAAATACAGGAATGCCACGTAATTAAAGACACAAGTGGTCCGTCCAAGTTGTTTCAGATATTTTATGGTCCTTTGGTTTAGACAGGTTGAGTCTAGAGATTATATTTCTCTCGAGATTTTTCTGAACGGTGGGAGGGTCGTCCCAACGAGAAGAGCATTTGCAATTTTCAGATAGAACGCATCCACCGTGAATGAGAATTCGACTCTGACGAGATTAGTTTTTTTTTTATTATCACTACCGGAACGTACTGGCTATGACAGAGGTCATGTGTAAAATACGTATCAAAATCACTCAAGAAATGCCATTAATTTCGTGTCGAGGAATGTTGTCTAACGACTCGGATCGCTCTGTTGACAAACACTACCGCGTGCCTGCCGCATTCGCATCATTGGGCATTCACTCCAAAAAGAATTTGTGAAGGTCGACTGGATTTAGTTGCTCGTTGGTATCCGAGGCTGAATTCCCTCCCCACCCCCTGTTTAATTAATGTATATCTTTAATTCACAGATATGTCATTGGAGCGTGGCCTCCCATGCCCTTGAATGGAGCAACCAAGCCAGAATTTTTAGCCAGTTCCTTACATTGACTTTCTGGTAAATTTACGGTGTGCATGGCCGTAACTAAATGCTTATTTTAAGCTCGAATTTTGGCACCCCTTCATAAAATTGAAGGATAGGTTTTAGGGCGAAATTTTCGACCACTCTGGCCAGGCGCCCGGGTACCAGACCTGCCTGCTCCCCAGTAATTACGGCCTTGATAGTGCGAATTATAAAATATACAAGGTTAGTTGCAACGTCCCAACATTTCAAGCTAGAGCCTATCAGCCTCTCACTCGCGGGTGCCATAAATCAAAGCCACGTAAGCAAGTACTGCCAGAAGACCGAAACAAGACCTGTGGGCAGTGCCGTCTTCAATCATTGTGTAACCGAAACCTTAAGTGGGGGGGGGGGGGGGGGTCTCATAAAAACCAGATCTGGTATTTGTTCTCGACGAGCTCACACAGCCTTATAATGGAAATACCTTTAAGCACATTGTATAAAGATGACCAACGATATTCACTCAAAATACAAAAATTAAACACCAGACAGCTGTTTCAAGGCTAATATGATGGGGGGGGGGGGGCTATATTAGCCTTGAAACAGCTGTCTGGTGTTTAATTTTTGTATTTTGAGCGAATGTCGGTTGTCATCTTTCTACAGTCTTCTTCGTTTTTGTTACAACAAAACCACCTATCCATCAATTATTTCTCAGACATCTCTGCGCAATTTTCGTAGTAATAATAACAACGGCAAACTTCATTTCTTATGTGGGCAGGGCCATATATGGGATCGGTATGTAAAATACGTCAGCAGTCTCGCGCATTTCCTAACAGTAACTTTTGTGGTCGTTAAAGAAACAAAAAATGGCGAGAGCACATTCTTTGAAACAACACTGACTTTTTGGCATCAAGCCCGGGCTCCCAAGAGAAAAATAATAATAAAGGAGAAGACACACACATACAAGAGAATGAGAACGAGAACGAACGAGACAAAACACCGAATTGTCGATTCTCACCACGTGTAGGGAGAGCCAGAGAACCAAAGCCTATTATTAGCAGGGTAGGACGTAGCAACGCTAAACGGAAAAATCTCATACAAACAAACCTCTGGCGGAAAGACAATGAACCTGCCGTTGTATTAAGAAAGAAAGAGTTTGGTGTAGATGTATGTACTTACACTACACTCAATCGAGAATGGCTCATTACATGTACTTCACCAAACGAGTGCGTCGTAGGAAAAATCTCGCGACGGATTTAAACGAGAAAATGGAGGGGGTTCGGAAAGAAAAAGCACCCGTCCGTGATCCTTTTGTCCGAAACAATGTTTTCTTGTCAATGATACCACCATAGGCGCCGAAACCTAGTGGCCGAGGCCCTTTGAGCCCTCACAATAATTTCTGAAAAAAATAATGCAATGCACACCTTCTCTCTCTCCTGCATATGCGTTTGAGTTCCGTATGTACGGGACGATCAGTTACTTTCAGCTCCCCCCCCCCCCCCAATATTTTCTGCATGTCGACGCCTCTGGCTACAACAATATACTTCGAAAACATCTGTACTCCAGCGTAATAGTGTCACAATGGCATTCTATTCACCAACGATTATGTTGTTTACAAGTTCCTTCCATTATTCTCACGTGTTCCCAACGGAGAGGTGAACCGCAGTCTCGGGATTTGAAAGATAATAATATTTGAACACTTTTCTTAAAAGACAGCATTATCCAACACTATGGCATTCGTGTATTTATTCGGACAAATCTTGATCAACGAACGCGGATCACGTTTCAACGAATAACGCCTCCGTACAGTTGCACTCATTTCTAAGGATGCTCCCCATGAATCACTCCTACGAAACTCTCGGAATAGGATATATCGATTTTTCGTAGAATTAGGATTTGCGAGTTCGTTTTGATCGTGCGCTTTGGTTGTCGTTATCAAAGCGCTTCTTAGACGCCCACCCAGAGAGACGCTGAGCATGTGTGTGTGATGTTTAAACTCTTTTTAAAAAAAACTCACAATATTCTGTAGGCCTATTACCAGAAGCTCCTGAGTACGCGAAGGATATTATTGACATTTTTCAACAAGAGAAATCCACAATAGATATTTCTACAGTATATGCGACTTCTCAACAAGACAATAGTTTCGAGTAAAGAAAAATCTCAATCATATATAACATGCTTTTTTCCCCAAAAAAATTGAAACATCCGAGAAATGCTCGAGCGCAGTTCGTGAAATGCTCAAGTTATAAAGCAAAGATTTACAGCATGACTATAATTTGCGTTTCCATCTTCTAACAGGTTCTTCCTGAGCGTAATGGCGAAAAATTTTGCATAAAGTAGTTTGAATGTGTCCTAAAATGCCACACCCCAAAAGTTGTTGAAAAAAATTAGGACATATGGCTCAATACGGATTATTGCATGAACATTTACATGCAAATTTATATTAACTTGATTGAATAAGTGTTGTACGTTTTTCCTGGTTATGTATGAAAACGTAGAATATAAGTAATATATATCTTCGCATTCCGGATAAGAAAAACGGGCAATTCTCTGCAAACCCAAAATTACATGTGTATTTATTTGGACAGTATAAGAACACGCGAGCTGATATCGTACGAATACATTGTACTCTAGTCATACCTGGCCATGGATTTTATGCATCAATACATTGAATTGGAAAGTCTCCGTCACAGATATGGATTGGACCTCAACCATGAATCCCATCGTCATTGTTGTAGAGCCGATAGCAGATGGTTTGCAATCGATCAGCCTTTTGTGTGTCTTTAGCACAACTCTACAATCTCTTGATAAGATTAGCATCATACAAAACCACTGAAGTATCGATGATGCTTGATGCACATTGCCGAGTTCTTGATCCAATCTGCGTCTTCCATCTTCAAAGTCTTCACCTGCTGGAACCAAAAAGTACAGACCAACGAATCAGAAGCCTTCTCTGGGTGGAGATGCACATTAAGCTCTCCGTATCTTTTGATTCCAGAAGTTGGAGACTAATTTAGAGATGGAAATTTCATTTGCCATCAAGATTTCGACCATGTCTAAGAAGCCCAATAAGAACCTCTCAGAAGATGGAAATGAAGATTAATCCATACATTGTTTCAGTTTCAAGAGAGGAATTCCTGTAAGCTTTTTTAAACAAACGTGTACAGAACAGAAAAGAGTACCGGGATTGATTCGGATGTGAACAGTTTATATTTATCATGATTTCGAAGATTCCATTGAATGGATTGTGGATGGAGAAACAGTGCATGGTGCCAACAAATATTCTGAAAACATATCGTTACACCCTATTTAATACCTACAACAGAAATCTTCAATGGTATTTTTTCACTCAGCAACCAACATTCTCATTGGGCATTTTGCCTGTTGTGGCCTTGTATTTGTATTTATAATTGCTCCCGATTTCGTACTCACGAAGTATTAACGCATGCTTCAATTGAACATACACTATACACCGGGACTATGTTCATTTGATTTCATGGAGAATTGAGGGAGAGAGTACCAAAACGGTATCAGAAAATCTCGATGATGGTCTTTCTACAATTTTCAGACATTCCAGAGGCACAGTACGTCATATTACCCTTCTGGAAAATTCCCATATACCACATTATGGGATCTGGAAGAATGAATTTATAATCATAAAACTTGAGTGTGGCTTCCAGAAGTATAAAATAGCCTAAATAATTCAACAATGACATTTCTCAAACAATAGTACTGCTGAGAAATTGAATTTTCTGGATGTTATGCCGAAACTAATATTTGCCATATAAAGAAAAGTGATTTTTCTCCTCCCATAATCGAACAAGGATTTCCTTGCATACTGGGCAAGTGCGCTAACCAATACACCAACCAATCATTTTCTTTCCAAATATTGGTTTCGGCACATAACATCCAGAAAATTCAATTTCTCAGTGTATTTCGGGCTGAAAAAATACCATCTCTGAATAATACTACTATCGCCAGCTTGTATTCTTCCGGCGATAGATAGAGAGTATTGTTCTCGGAGATTTGTCCCCGGAAGTGATAACAGGCATCCATTTCATATAGCATGGATTGTGACTCATCTAAAGTGGATATGACGCATCCCCTTTACCAGCCAGAGGGGAATTCGATACCACCCAGCAAACTAAAGTTGTTTGCACGGAAGCAAATTCGTTCTCATGGGTGCGTGGTAACAACCATACTCAACAGGGTTCGCAACGCTGTCATTTTAGACTAAAGTCCGGAACAGGGGTCTTGAACTCATGGCCCAAATGTGGCTTCCCGAGCTTTTTACTATGGCCCGCCGACCAATTTTTTGAAAATACCAACTTTTTACATAGAAAAACGATTGAGTTCAAAGAAAAAAAATTCTTTGTAAAAAAAGCTCTGGTCACTGAAATCTGTACATATAACATATATCTGAACATATTTAGAACTGTGAGATACTTTCCAGATTCAATAATAATGCTGGGCGTTTGATATATTAAAAGGGGCGTCTCAGGGAACCCCCTGAGCCAAAAGAGTTTTTGAGACCTATGACTTCAATACAGGCTACATTTTTCGAGAGGCCTAATTCGGCAATTAAAAGGTACACATAATTACAGAAAAGCCAAAAAAAGAAAATGAAAGAAAATAATTTTTGAAAAAAAATAATTTCATAATAGACGAAAATTTATAATTCATAAAAAATTGTATCAGAATTACTGAAAGAAATAATTGCAGAGTTGTCAAGAGTAATTCACAAACAAAATTAAAAATTTCTGAAATAAATAATTTCACAATTAACGGAAATTTAAAATTAATGAAAAAATAATTTCAGGATTATCGGGACAAATTTCAGATTTAATAAAATAAATAATTGATAAAAAAGAATTAATGAAAGGCTATCTGAAAATAAATGAAAATTCAAATTTAATGAAAGAAATAAATTCGGAGTAAATAAAAGTGTTCAATAATTTGGGGAACAATTTTTATCAACCGAAAATACCCCGGTATGACTTGGTGTCCCGCGGGCTTCGTGGGAAGTTTACTTTGGCCCGCCATGTCTGAAAGATTGAAGACCACTGGTATAGAAGATTCTTGGTTTATTGGGACTCAAGTCGCTTGTTCCGTCGACCCTCACGCACCTTTCCTTTACACGTCGCGTCGTATAAACGACGTTCACTTAATCGTAGGCAGGAGTGGTCGGAAGTGTTTCGGACCAGTGGGTGCTTGGCTTATGTAGCTTTACGTAGGATATTACTACTACTAAACCATACACGCTCGTCCATATTCCTCTGAGGAACTTCTAACGAATCGGTACATGTTGGAATGTGCATGTACGTGTTGTTAGGATATTGTCATTGCTGAACAAATTCTGGGGGCGCTTGTTCCCGGGTTACAAAATACCGTAGGTCCGACGCCACTGATTGCAGTGGTGCAATTTGTCTGGTCGCGGACGGTACATTTAGACAACACCAGCAACCGAATATTTCACAAGCTTTCCGGTTACAGACAATTTGCTTCAGAATTCGGTAGACACACAACAGTCATTCCTCAGAAACGACTACAATATAACGATACTTTACGGACCATGAAAAAAATCGTTGTAGCGGGATTATCGTCATATCTAGGGACAGCAGTTTAATATTAGCGTTTTGGCATTTCCAAACAAGACTTGAAAAATATCGTTGTAGTGAGGTTTCACTGTATCGATATCAACAATAGGAGATGGTCGTTAATAACGGGACTCGACTGCGTATATAAAAATGCCAAAAGCAATCAATGCATATGTACAATATCTACCTTTATCTAATTATCATAGAGTAGGGCCACGATTGACTTCGGGGAGTTTATAATAGGTTATGCGGAAAGAAACGTATTGCGTAATTCGATTTTCCTCATTTATATTATACTCATAAATTATACGTGAACAGTTGCGGGTCTGGTTCGTGAATAATAATAATAAAAAGATTACGACAATTATCATAACTGAAACACATTTTTTGCTCTTGCGCAAAAGGTTAACGTTCTTTCGGTTTTAGAGATGCGCGAATCGCGTATCATTTTCATCCGTACCACTTAACGCATACTGTACTGCCAGGGTGCTCAACCGTTAGGAGAGTGCGGGTCACTTCATTGGTTTGAAAACGAGTCGCAGGTCACTTGAATGATCTATAAATAAGTCGCGGGTCACTTGAGTCATCTATAAATGTTCCGCGGCTCACTTTAGTGATGCGAAGAGGGCCGGATCTAGAATCTCGCGAACTATGTGGCAGCAGAAGGCGCCAACTGAAAAGGAAGGGCGATTTTTTATCACCAAAATATTATTCGCTTACACTTGAAACATATCCAAAACCGGCTCTGGATGCGAAACTGTCCCACGGGTCACTCAATGATCTGTAAATGTGCCATGAAGATTCGAGGGTTCTGGAGCAGTGCCACGGATCACTTTATTGATGTGGAAATGGACCTTTGACGACACACCCCGCTTCCCATCTCGTAGAGATATCGAAGCGTTCCCGAAGGATGGGTGTATCCGGAAAGTTTTATTGAAAACAATGTAACATGACCACCTCAAACGAAGGCAGCAAAAAATAAAATAAATTACATAAAAATTGATCGTCAACCTGAAGTCATGTAACAAATAAATAAAATCTAGACAATCACAACGCCAATGGGCAATCAAAATCATAAACGGGATTATAAGATGGTGATGTATAGCCGTCCATCCCATAAGAATCTAGTAATCGTCAATTGATCGAATGATTGCCGATAATCTTGGAATATAAAATTTTCGAATCACGGAATTAGTCGCAGATCGTCATCGTCTAAGCCTCAAGTCGTTGCAGGGCTGAACTAAGATCAGCACAATTCATTATAGCCGAGTAAATCCCACTTAATTAAATGTGGAAATGGACCACGGGACACTTAAGTGATCTGTGCCAAACGCCGCTTAAGTGCTCTTGAACTGTGTCGTGACTCCCTTGAGCGATCTATAAATGTGTCGCTAAATTCATATTCACAAAATTGGGTTAGAGGTCGCGGGACACAAGATGACTCAGAGGACCACATTTGGCCCGCGGGACATGAGTTGAGCATTTATGTCGTACTGTATAACGATTGGTGCACTCACCACCGAACAGTCTGAAATGAACGAAAACTTTTGTCTAATCGATCTTTAAAACAAAACGCGATCAAATTGATTCGTCACAACAACGAAATCGACTGCTCACTGTAATCAGCAGCAAAATAATACCGAGTCATCACCCATATGTATATGAATCACGTGATCGTAAAATAGCAGCGGGCGCCATTTCTGTTTTGATAACGGGACCGAAAATAAAAACTTCTTTTCCGTCTGAGACGTGATCGAATCTCGGACGAGTACAAAGTCCATCAAACTAAGTTTGATTGATTAATGGGCGTATTTCCCCAGCCGTGCGAAATGTGTAATAATCCGTGTTACGTAATCGTTCCTCTTTCGCTATCACTATTGACGAAACCACATTCTTTTGTGATATTCTATTGCCTTCGTTCTGAACCGACTACAACTATATCCCGAGACGTCTCCTCCAATATATCGTGTCACGCTATTTCAAAACTTCAGTTTGTTTCTCGTGAAACGAGAAGCAAAAACAGAATTACATCTAGAAATAGGAGGATCGTTTCACGCAAAAACACGACGAGTTTCAAAAAAAAAAACCAAAAAAAACAAACACACACACAACAATATTTCATTATTCGCAATCCTTACATATGGAAATTTTTTTATCAAAATCCATTTTTTTTTAAAAATTTACCTGACGTTGGAATGGGAATTAATATTTGTCAAAATAACAAGACTAATTTTTTTTTTACATTGAGTGAACAGAGATTGTGCCTGTTTCTCGCATGGGCAGACGGCGCTCGTGCCCAGGAGCCAAAAAAATTGATTTGTGTTTATTGTGTTTGTCAAAATGCCCTTCAAATTTTGTTTTAAAATAAATAAATTTGGGTCGATATATTGGGTTTTAACTTGGAAAAAAAAGAATGATTATAACTATTTAAAACTGTTAAAAATGAGATGTGCGCCTCCAGAATGAAAAGGCTATTCAATATTTATCCGTCGGCCTAAAACTCTTCTATATATATATTCTAAATATATTCTATAAACCTTGCTAAAACTGTTATTTGTCTTTTGCTGATATTTTAGCCGTATTAGAATGGTATTTCTTAACCTTTTTCAGAGAGGCCCTCTATCTTACCCGGGGCTCCACACTCACCCAGGAGCAAGACCTTTTTGATTAAATGAATTAAATTTAGTGAAAATAGAAAATGCTTTGAACAAAAATTATAAAAGCAAGGTGAATCTGTACTTGGGGGGGGGGATCCAAAAGGGGAAAGGGAGGCGATTCTCCAAACTAAAGTCAAATTACACTCATGTCCATAAATTAAGGATAATTCAGAATCACACGGATATCGAAATCTGAGTAAAAATTTCACCTGTAGAATTATCACACACATCTGCAAGAATGATATGCAAATTTCAGGAAGCCACCAGATGATGCCGATAGTACGTCACAATGACGAGAGTGTAAAAGGGGGGTATATAAGGAATGGTGGCAAAGAAGTGAAATTGTTCACAAGAGTTCTGTAAGGCGCTCAGTGCCATAAGCGAATAGTTATGACACAGAGGACGCATGCGGATGATTTTTTACGTGGTAGAATTATCGGCCGCCTGGAATGTGGGCGTACTCAGATGGAAGTATCCGAGGAACTTGGAATTGCCCAACGTGTCATCTCTAGGCTTTAACAACGAGTCTAAGATAACGGAAATGTCAGTAGACGTTACAGTACAGGTCAGCCCCGAGTTACAACGCCGAATTAAGACCGGTATTTGGCAGTAACTGCCAAAAGAAGCAGACGGAGCACAGCATCCGACCTGTCTCGTCAGCTATCTGCAGCTACAGGTACCACAGTTTCAAGGCAAACCATGTACAGACGTTTAGGAGATATTGGTCTATATGCTCGCGGGCCTGTCAGATGTGTTCCGCTCACGGCAACTCACTGTCGGCAGCGATTAGCCTGGAGTAGAGAACATCCAATGTGGACATCGTCACAGTGGGCTTGTGTGATGTTTTCCGACGAGTCCAGGTTTAGCTTGCAGTCTGATTCACGTCGGACTTTCATATGGAAAACGCCAGGTACCCGTTACCACCAAAACAACATCATTGAACGACACCGTTACGGTGGTGCAGCATTGCTCGTTTGGGGTAGAATTAGACTGGGTTCCAGAACAGATCTGCATGTTCGAACCGGAACCATGAAAGCCCAAATTTATCGGGACTTCATTCTGGAACAACATGTACGTTTGTTTAGGGGTGTCATGGGCGCAGAATTTGTGTTTATGGATGACAACGTCCGTCCTCATCGAGCAAACATCGTAAACGAATGCCTTGAATCTGAGGATATAACCCCTATGGAATGGCCAGCATTCTCACCTGACTTGAATCCGATAGAGCATGTGTGGGACATGCTTGGCCAACGAGTTGCAGCCCGTCAACCACCTGCTACATGTGTACCGGAACTTCGGAGAGCATTGCTTGCTGAGTGGAGTGATTTTCCCCAAGATCAGATCGATAATTTGATACTCAACATGCCTAGGCGTTGTACGGACTGTATTTCATCGCGTGGGAGACATACAATGTATTAACCATCATACCAACCATGTAATAGTAAGTTTTTGTAAAGGAGATATTTTTTACAATTGCTCCAGGGAGCAAAAATCGTAGTTTTTATGAATGGTATCATACATACACCATCGTTTTTGTTCTTTATCTTTTGTTTAATAAATGGGCTTTATGAATAAGTAACGTTTGTTTTGTTTCTGAACCTTTATTTGCCGGAGCTGGCATTATCCTTAATTTATGGACATGAGTGTATATGGGAAAAATTGGTCTGTCAGTAAAATACGAGAAAAGATCCAATAAACCTTGCCCACTATATGTCGTCCCCTTGACATCTCTCTCTGGATCCGCATCTGCCCTTGGCTAAAGTTGAATGATTCCTTCATGTAGGGTTTCTATGTAGAGCCGTCACAACATCATGGGTCTGTGGGCAAAAAAAGTAATGTTTTGAGGCCCATGCTTATATATAGATGGAAGTAGCTGTGTTTACATATTTGATTACGTACTCGCGAAGATCACAGCGTCTCAGCATATAGGCTCCGTATGTACATGAGGTCCAGGTGGGATCCATTCATTAAGATGGCCCAGGTTTTACAGGCAGTTCTAGCTTCTGAAAGTATGCCAGATTTTTTTTTCACCTCACTTCAGTTTAAAGCGCTTTATTTCTTCTCAGAGAATTTTTTTTCATAACCTTTTGTGCCCCTTCCCCCTTAACTACCTTTTGTGGCTCCTCTTACACCTGATTTTTGCCCATTGTCCCCGTAGGACCACAAGGGGGCCATATGGCCACAGGTTGAGAACCACTATAGTAGAGCATCCTTTAAAATTATTGTATTTTCTCTAAAAGGGGAAAATATTTGAAAACCCTAATTAACCTTTTGAAGGGTAAGGGGTTTCCTAAATCAGTGAAAAAAAAGAGATAAAAGTAAAGGATTATATATGCCTCTTATCCATACTTCCGGCCCCGCACAGTATAATCCAACAAGAAAAATTCTGCGCTAGAATTTAAAGCAGAGATGACGAAACTTTTCACTCTCGTGGAAAGAAATTATAATTTTGAATACAGAATATAGCGATTTTCCCCCTTTCCGATCTCGTGGCACCCCAAAGTGCTGTGGCACACTTGTTGGGAATGAAACTAGAATATTACGGTTTGCGTCGAATCCTTCAAATTTTTGCACTGAAGAACAGTCTAAGTGATTAACACTGTCTCCGTCCTCCCCAACTTATAATATAGCTGATTCCGCTTATAACATTTCCGTTGAGAACATTTTCTCGCTTATATAGGATGACTTACTTTCGTGGTTCCACCTTTCACTAATAATCATATCAAGATTTCCCGGTCAAAGCGTTTTCTCGCTTATAATGATTTTTTTTGAAAACAATACAAGTGGGATCCACCGTGGTTTTGTACTCCAAAATATCTCGCGGCATCCTTGACCGATCTCACGGAATACCTTTTGGGAATAATTGATCCACTAGTGACATCATGTTGAAAAACATCACTTCGAGGATCTTTTCATCATCGCATGTTTGTAATTCGAAGGCACATAAAAAAGTCATATTTTGTTGAAAAAATTGAAATCTGAAAAGAATTTTTTTTATCAGAGAAAAGTGATTCGATGTGAAAGAAAAGAATTTACACACAATAATAATAGACGACGTCTAGGATGAAATCGATTTCATACGATTGGTCAACAAAAGTGACGCACCGAATTGTAGAAGAAACAACAACGAAAAAAGAGAAAGGCAATGAAAAAAAGGCCAATGGGAGAGACGATGATGTAATAATCGTTGTTCACCTACAGCCCGGGCTCGTTGGTTCTCTTTTTGTTATTAAAAGGACAGACGCAGCTGCGCGCTCGCTCAGCAGCACATTCAGTAGCCTCTCAACCGTTTGGAGGAGGAAGATCCTCTTCTTCGTCAGCTGTAGTTCCTGACTTTCGTTGTATGGGTAAGTTATCATTATCATCATTTGCTCTCACTCGTAATAAACGAATTATAAAACACTCGTGTTAACATCACAATAACGATCATGAAACTGACCACGTACGTGTGTGTATGGGTTCACGGGACGCAGCTGCTGCACGTTCCAGCCATTGATTTCTTGATGGGAAAAATGCTTCTCTGGTAGCAGTCCGTTCTTTAATGAGATTTCGCAGCAATTAAACTCTGATTGGAATTTCTTTCGATTGTGTTGAACGGCGACTAAGTCTGATCGTCGAGATGAAATATTCGATCTACTACTGGGAGAAAAATTTATTTTAATCAGTTTTGATCACGAATCGCTCTCATTTAAACGAAACTTTTCGGTAATCGTATTATATAGGGCTGGTCTTTGAATGAAGACAAGCAACTTGGCATGGCCCCCCACATCCTGTAGCAGGGCCCTAGGCTGGGATTTTTTGCGGGCCCCTCGCTCAGACTTTTAACGGGCCCCCTTCTGTAGTTAATTTATAGCGTGAAAAAGCAAAAAAATGATGAAAACCGTCCCGGGCCCCAGGGCTAGAGACCTGTCAGCCCTCCATGTGGGGGCCATGGTCCCTGGGCGAGGCAGGTAGTGGGGGCTCTGCATTCTGGTTAGTCACCGAATATGCTGTGTACGTTTTCGGTCCCCTAAATAATGGAGGCCTTACGCAAACACCCACTTGCCCGTGAGGAATTATCCGTACATATTCAAATCAATGGGCAAAGTCTGACCGTGAACAAGAGACATTCATAGTCTTGAAATGTAGCTCATACGGTCATGGCATCCTTATGACAAAAATTTATTTCAAGAACAATTTAACTATTGGAAATAAAATTGTATGTGTATTTTTATAAATTCTTTTTTTCCAAAAAGATGTACAGCAGCATGAATTTCCCTTTTTTACAGTTAAGAATAATGAATTCACAGTGAAAAAATTCAAGAAAATTTGCCACAGAATTGGGGACCAGGGCCATTTTAACAGCCCTTCATAGCTTCCCCCCCCCACTTTTTCTAAAACCTCCCTACTTGGCCAGAAATACCTGCCTATAGTTTTACATTCCTGCTCTCAAAAATTTGAACCATGCCTGAGTGGGTCCATGTATTAAGATGGAACTATTGGAGATCCTCCTCTGAGTTGACTTCTAGCAGGTTCCCCATTATGAGTTAAACTGTAAATTTATAGCCTAAAAAATTAAATAAGAGCAACCAGTGGGTTCCCAGGCCCTGTCAGCTTCCCCATTGTACACAGCCATGGGCAGAATACTTCTAGATTACACAAAAATGTTATAAACTAGGTAGATTATTCTCAACTTTTTTGCTAAGCTGAATCTCCAGTCAACTGAGGTTCTCACTTTCTCAAATACTTATCATTGAATGCAGTATTTTTCAGTGTACCCCTTAAATTTACTTTATCACACCTACAAGTGTGTGCACCCCAATTGACAGCATGCATGTCCATTTGTGAACTTTTATTATCACTAACGTGTATATAATGAGCACAAAAAAACTGTGCAATTCATGTTCATTCAACATGTATTATTGAAATGTATGTTGAAATTCATTTTAAGATATATTTTTCATGCACTATTTCTTTTGATGCTTACCAAATGGCATAAATAACTTCACCATGATCAAATGCTAAAAAAATTAATTGCTACTGAAAATTTCCTCGGTTTTATTTCTAGAATGCTGATGCCTTAACAATTTTTTTAGGGTTATCTTCAGCCTCTCCAGTGAGATATTTGATAAAATATTTTCTTCATTATGATTCCCATTTCCAAGAGCAGAGGTTGGCTATCATTGATAACCAAATTCTTGTTTTTCACAAATCTTCTATAATATAATTACTTCCCCTGAATATTCGTCAAGGTTTCTACACCAATGTTTTCCATGCCTTAGCAGTATACTGCTAGCTGGTCTTGGCACAAGGCTTTTTAATGACTGTCAAAAGCCTACACAAAGACATTAATTAGTTAAATATTTTTCTTTTCTGTGATCTTTTAACAAGCTGTAGCCTTTCTTGTACTTCAGATTTTTAATGGTGGTTTTCAGTCTATTGAATCTTATTTTGGCTCTAGAAGCTCCCATGCACTGTCTGACGCATCTTGTCCTAAAGAAAAAAAGGCTAATTTTCTCATAAGAATATTAACTTGACTTGTGTGCAGTTTTATAGAGTCCATTAAATCTTTCAGATATTTTTGTGTCCAAAACATAATTTTCTTCTGTCTTTTGTTATTGTCCATGTTTAACAGCAATATTGACCAAACATATTGGGACATTCTTTTATAAATATTCAGAACTATGTTTTTTTTTTCCTTCATGAAATGTAATTTTTGCTGTTGCTAGTTTTCTAGCTTCAATTTCTTCTGAACATCTTCAGTCTTCAATTACCATGGTCATTCTGTTGCTGCTCTTGATTTTTTTTTAAGTTGATATGCTATCCAAAATTATCCAGATAACAATTATGTTTTTTTTTTTCTATTTTTAGGCTAAAACCAACTCTATAGAAGTGTACCACTCCACCTGACGTAATGATTATGGGATAGTATTTATTTTTAAATTGTGGTGAAATCTTGACTATCCTTCTAGAAGGTTTTGCATATTCCTAGGATATCCAAGCCCATTCTTTTTGTTTCTCTGCAGACTTCTTCCAACTCACCTGGTTTGTTTGAACCTGTTGTATTAAATATTCACATTTTCTATCAATCACATTCAATGAAATTACAGTAGCATATTTGACCCATGCGGCTACATGGTGAACTGTAGTGTGCTGATAGTTAAACCGCAGTATTAGCCGACTGCATGGCAAGGTATGCAAAGCATTAAGGCTATCCATGGTGTTGTATTAGAGTTGTTCTTAGGGTTGATCAGTTTGTTTTTAGACACAGTTGACTGAAGTTTTGATTTAAAATTTGTTTGGAATATAAGTTTTTTCCCTTCTCTTAATCACTCTCAATCACACAAAGAGCTTAAACTACTTTTTGGTTTAAGCTTTAATGGGTCTAAATTTGCCTGGTCACAGTATAGCCATAGGAATTTGTGGCTTTCTGTACAGTTAAAGATGGAAGCTCGACCCACCATATCTTATTGACATAAGACTGCTGTTCCGTAACTAAATCTTACAGGGTTATCCAAGAGGGAACAAGTTTATTTTGCAGCCAACTTCCATATGTGAAGGACTTTTTTTTCTCAGTGGTGCAGGGAACCAGTTCAGAAGCATTCAGTTTTGTCAACAGGCAAAAATATATTTACTGAATTTTGTTTTTTTTTCGACAGAGACATCAGAAGATTCTAATGGGTTGTTTGTGCAACATTTGAAAAATAACAGTTTTGGTATAGTAGAGAAGCTTGCGTCACAATGGCCATCTTGACTCGAGGAGCAGTTGCAGTTGTCATTGCCTCTCAAGAGGTAAGTTATGCCCAAACAACACATTCTTTTAAATGTCTTGACTCCCCATATATATATATATATATATAAATCTGAGCAGAAATATAACTTAGTAGAGTGAATACAATTTTACAGTTCAAATAACATACCAATATCAGCGCCAAAGGCAGCTAGAATATATAGTGTGATAAATTATAATAAAGATGGAAAAAAAATTTGAAACAACAAAATTTACTTGTACACTACAAGCATCATTCAGCAGAAATAGAAACTCCAAGATGAATTTTTCAAATTGAAAAGTAAATAGATTGACAGCTTTGTTTTTCAAATCAACAATTCCATCTCTTGGTTCTTCAGGGATACACCACTGAGAATAGCCAAAATTATGCAAATGTTTTGATAGTACCTCATTTTTAAGCTTAAAGCCAAGGTGCTATCAAACGTTTGCATAATTTCATCTATTCTCTGTGGTGTATTCCCCTGGAAAAGAACAAAGCTTGTTTTTTTTTCCAAATCAACAATTCCATGTATAACACTATATTTGTTTTGATTTTATTCCATCTTTATTATATACTAGCTGATACCCGGCGACGTTGCCCGCCCCGTAAAAAAATTATATATGTATACCTTGATAATTATTTAATGACTGGCAGCTGGAGTTGAACATTTTTATTCTCAGTTTTGTCACCGTAGTTGTTGTTCTCTGCTATAAGTGACGTCCCATGTCCAGCGAATATTATTCAAACGCCTTTTTAAGCATTTTCTAAATTGAAACTATACCTATACTATGGGCGGTTGATGAGATAAAGGCCGCATTATCACTTACAGAACACCCTGTATATAGGCTAGCAGACATACCCGGCGCTCTTCCCGGGTTTTCTTCAATTACTGGGAGGATTGGAAAAGAGTGACAAACCGTTATAAAGGAATAAACTGTTATAATAACAGAATTAAAGGTGTGACAAACCATTTTAAAGGCATATATTCACGTCTGAAACGCATTGTTGGGAACCACGGTAACCAAAGTAAACGTTCCGAAAGTGATTGTTGAGGCCCCCAAAACCATTGTTGCCCGACAGTTTTTCGCCCATTTCGGGCATTTGCCCAGCTCTGACGAACTTTTAAAGTAGCCTACGGCTCAATCCCGGTCCTGTTTGGTATATGTGCAAAATCTGGCGACGATCGGTCTAAAACTGTAGATTTGTATAAAGAGCATACATACATACATACTTTCACATTTATATATAAGATATAAACCAAGTTCCTATTTTATATTGAAGGTACTCTTTGAAAGGAAGTGCAGGCATTTCTTCTATTAACTGATTGTATACATTGCATTATAGAATAGATCATTCACACAGAATCATAAAACATGAAAATCATCATTCTATAATGAATATGGGAATGATTGAAAATTATCTGGTGCTAAATAATTTTCAAACCACAGTAGACCCTCAATAATCTGACTGTGTGCTAATAGTGTTTTTAAGGCAGGTTTACTTCGAGCATAGAAGAAGGAAAACATGTCCCTGTACGTCTGTGTGCCGAAGTTTATATTATTTAAATAGGTTTTTTCAGTCGACTTCCAGTAATAGAGATTTTGCTAGAGATTAAAATACTCTATAAGTATAGACTCTTACTAATTTGTCACTCTAATGTTCCTTGAAAACAGTTTCAGGTAGTGAGTGAAACATAACTTAGTGGGAAAAAAAACATACTATGGATTTCAACAATCTGATTCAGTTAATTTGGTTTTTATGTCAAATTGGAACCCCAAGCTTTTTGAGATTTTAATTCACGATTGATCACTATGCTAATCTATATTATTGAGAAGAGAAAAAAAATCAAGAGAATTAAGTAAAATAAACTCTTTTCTACTTAGTTTGTGATTATCTATATCTTTCAGTTTAATATCGATTGGAGGGGGGGGGAATCATGACATCACACAAATGATTATCATTATCCTCTTCGATTCTATAAGATATAAATAGGTTTCCACATCACAAAGCTTCGAAATTAAACTGGATTTTATGCATCGCAAAAAGTTTGTAGAGAAAAAATACATATAAACTGTTAGGAAAATCTTTAATAAATTTGAATGAGAATATATATATATATATATATATATATAATTTCTCGGACAAAATCACACCATATGAACTTTTAATAGATATGGGAGGGGGGGGGGAGAGATTTAACTATTGTACATAGAAACGTCAGACTATTACTACTCCTAGTAAATTATACTCCATCTGATAAAATACATAGTTTGTTTATGCAAGTATATAAATGTTGACACTACATTTTTCCCAACCCTTCTATTAAAAAAAAATTTAGATTACTATTAATTGAAACATTAAAATGCCATATATGTTTGAATTTCATGTGTTCTGATTTATAGGCACCCCAGCCAGTCATCTGGAGAAAAACTGACCCTACCTGATGATTCATGGAATCTAAAACATGATGAAAAAAAGGTGAGCCAGTGAAAAACTCAACTTCGATTACAAACTGTAACAAGATACTATATATATATATATATATATATATATTTTTTTTTTTTGCTGCAGTTTACTTATGCAAGTGATACTTGTATCTTAGTTTTAAATCATAAATGCAGTATATAAGCATATTATAAATATTTCAAATACCCTTCACACACAGTGAACAGTTAGCTCACCAATCGCCTAGTGACACAAGAAAAAAAGCTATTTTGAACTGGCAATAAACTGTCACTATTTAATTTAGCCACTGAGTGGTGTGACAAAAAATGATTTTAAATTCAGCTTCCTATATATCAAGTGCTGAAATATTTGAATAATATAATTATAATACATATCGCTAATAATGGTTTCAAAAATTCAAAGAATGTATTATGCTTCAAGTTCTTGGCTATTGAAAATGACTGAACTTGTATCTTTTGGTATACATCCTAAAGATTTTTGGCATAAATGGTGTTGCTCTTGATAGATAAATCAGAAGTGTTAGAGCTAATTTTACGTAACAGATGCGAGTTTAAAGTCTCAAGTCAGGCACTGAGTACAACAAAAATATAGTCTTGAATATAAAATTCTCGAATGGGAATCCTGATTTAAGAAGTATTGTAATGTATTAAAATAGTTCTATAACATAAACAGTCTTGTAATGAAATGTGTGTAATATTTATTTGGATTATCAAAAATTATGTACACACCCATCTCATCCTGATAAATATATACATGTTAAAATGGTACCTGCTGATAGATTCTTCACAATTAAATTTCCTTGGTTTCAGTCAACTTAGGGCGGTATTCACCAACATGGTTTAAACTATAGTCACAATTTTTTGATAAGAGATCAAGACAGATTGGTTAAATTCAGATTTTTAACCAATCTGTATTGATCTCTTATCCAAAAATTCTTACTACAGTTTAAACCATGTCGGTGAGTACAGCCCTTATATAGCCATTTAGTATGTGCATAAAAAAAAAATTAATTTTTTTTTCTTTCATTACTAAGAAAACCTATTCCCATTCTTCTGATATATTTTAGATAATTTCGAACAATAATTTGAGATGTCTTAAATTTGGAATGGCTTTTTGTGTGTATCCAAATGGTACCTATTAACATGGAAGTCTGTTTCTTAAATTTTTTTTTTGAAATGACTGGTGTATATATTTTTTTTTTGCAGGACATATACTCCATTGCTGACCCTCTGTTAAGTGGTGACGATGATGACAGAAGCAGCACCAGCAAACCTTTGCCAGATCCAAAATGGGGCGAGGTAACATCACCTCTAGAATTTGCATCAGAGGCTGCACTGGAATTTTTCATTCGAGAAGTGCAGATCATTCTAGAGGGGGAGCTTCAGGGCCATCCATACAACACCTTTGGCAGCTTCCTGAAGTTCTATAAAGCTTTCCGAGATCAGCATGCACCTTTCTGGGAATTTTACCAGAACTATCAAGCCGAAATCTTACCTGACAGCCTTTCTTGCGTTGGGCTTAGCTGTAGCTTGCTTGATACCCTTCTTTCTTCATTAGGTTACATTTATCCTGAGTTGAAATCTTCTCTCTTTTTGGCTTCTTGCGAAGAAATGTTGCATGACATAGATTCCTATTGCAATGCATCTCCTCCTTCTCCAGACCTTGTTATAAAAGAACATGTTTTGGTTGCTTTGAAAATTAGCATCGAGGGACGCGATGGTGTTATCATTTTAGATCCTGGCTATCATGTTAACATTCCTGTGGTCGTCATGTTAGACTGTTTGTATCCACATACTGGCTGGTTCACATTAAGTGAAACGATTAAAGTAAAAAAAGAATATAATTACTTGATGAAAGGGGATTATATACAGTGGACTGTCAAGGAGACCAGAGGTACAAACATCAAAATGTGGAACAACCTTGTTTACGTGGGACGAAGGTTTTTGAGCCACATATCTGTTTCTGAAAAAAGGAATTTGGTTTTTAACTTCAGAACAATTGTTATCAGAGATAAGAAACAGCCTAGCGCAGGCTTATACTGTAATCTAGAGGGTAACAATGTGTTCACTTTATTTTACAATGATGAAAAAGAGCAGAGAAACGAAGTTAAAATCCCTTTTGATTATTTTAATGGGTACGGGGAAAATAACCAGTATAATAGCACACTGAGCAAACTTGCATCTTTGTTGGGTTACAATGACACGTTTATGTCTGATTTGATGACTTCATTCACTGAAGCCTTTTATGATTCCACTTTCATGCCATTTGTTCAAGAATTAAATCGCATCATTGATGAAGAATAAGTTCATGATATTTTGTTATTCCTTCATAATTTTTTATTTTGATTAAACTTTTTTCCAACCTACATAAGTTTTGTTGAGTCAGTTGCAATTATGTGTTGAAATTTCTCGTCTCTGTGCTAGAATCATCTGCGATCACTCAATTTGTGATGTGTGCTACGCAACATTTCAAAAAAAATTTAATTTCAAATTGAATAGAAATTTGGCCAAAATGAATAAAAGGATTTTAAAAAGGCCAATAACTAAACAAAAATGTCATTTATACAGTGTTACCTTGGCTAACGAATGCAGACACTTTCATTGATATAGAAGAATGTGCCACTATAAAACAGCCACATTGTGAGCTGAATTTTGGTGCTAATCATCAGAATTGACCACACTTGGGTCCGATTAACTTGTATCCATTTCAGTCTTTTCCAGGTGTACCTCCACTTCTTTCTGAAATTTTTTTAAACATTTCATGTGAAATTGAAAGATTCTGCTAATATAAAATGTTGAGAAAAAGAGTATTTTCATAGCACAGCTTTTTAATGCAAGACTGAGCTTTGAACTGAAGAATCTGGGTATTCTAAGAACTTATCTTTTTTATCTGCACGCATCAGGCATAGAATTGAGCTGAAAAAAATCACAAATGGATGGGGGACACCTTTGAATTTGACTGGGTTGTGTCAACACCAGCCTTTAGTCTATTAAAACTGTGGTGTTGGTTGTGTTTGTACGTTATTGTAAAATAAAAAGATCTCTAATCTTTCTAATATTCCTGTAGATTATCAATCATCTAATTTTGAAGCTGTTCATTGTAGCCTTTTCATTTTTTTTTATAGCGTTCCTCTGTTTTAAAAACTTAATTTTGGGTAGAACCTGGAGGCTTCGTTAGCTGAGGTATCACTGTACTTATATCGGTTGGGTGAATATCACAAGGTAACTCAATATTAAATGTTTTCAGAACACATTAAAGTATATATCAGGGTTTAAGCTAGATAAAAAATTCCTTTAGCAAAAAAGCGAAAATGGGGGTAAAAGCTTTAACAAAATGCTACAACGCTAATAATTTATGGTTGGATGTCTTCTCGTTTCATACCTCCTGTATGCATTTTTGCAAAAGTGGCTGCTGCTACTTTCGCATTTTGCAAAAAATGCGACCATAGCTTAAACCCTGGTATATAACTTTATTGAAAAATTAAAAAAAAAAAAAAACTATTACGGAATGCCTAGCAGGGTTGGGTTTTGAACATGACAAGCATCAAAAACCTAAATGAACGCAATAGGTGTATTAACATGATTAAAAACATACTTTTTTGTATATTGAAAATGTTTAAAACGACAGTGTAGAAAAACGTTCAAGCATTAAACACTATGCACTGTATGTACCTTCCCTCAAAAAATTTGACTTGATAGTGAAAGAGAACAAATTACCACATTTTGGCAAAAAGTGTCGATTTGGTTAAAAAAAAATTCAAATAGATCTCATTTGGCTAACACTTTACAAATGTGGTGATAAATTTGTCAATACAGTGAATAAAGCTAATATGTATTTCCACGTAAACAAGATGTAATATTAAGGTTATAATATTACGACATTGAGAGAAAAAGCACCAATCGTGAAAGAAGGCCTAACTTGGCTTCTAATGGGATTCGATATTTCAGTTCATTTTCGAGAAGTGGCAACCTGCTGTTGGTAGACAAATTTAATTTCATTGGGTTTTTGGCACGTAACTGACTGTTAGAAAAATGATACGTTACAAAAATGAAAAGCGCAACTTATTAAATATTTGTCAGATCCAAAAACGGAAAACACTTTCCTATATTAGTTTTCCACAAGGAATCGAGTATGTAGTTACTGCGTTGCCACCCTGTATAAGCAGTTAACAAAATTTAGAAACAAGAATCATTTTGAATTGAAGCATATCAAATAATTTCATAGGTTTTCCTTCAGCATTTGTGTTATGCTTTATTAAAATTGTATATTTTAAAAGGAAAAAACAACATATAGAAACGTCCTCTCCACTTGTCAATACAAGATTCATCGAAAGACTGGTTATTTGTGGAGATTACAAGGAAGAAAATTCATCACTGCCGCCACTGGTCCCCGTGGCGGCAGTGATGAATTTTCTTCCTTGTAATCTTCATCTCCACAAATAACCAGTCTTTCGATGAATCTTGTAACATATATATTGCCCAAAATAATTCTGCAGAGAGTAAGAAATTATTTTACAATCATATTAACTATTTATTCTTTGTACAACAGTCACCTTAAACATTACACATAATTACGTATGTATTTGCAATGGGAATTTTTATACTGAAAAGCAATATTTGAGGTTTTGGATGTGACAGTTTAAACAGTCAAAAACTGCCATGTGTAAAAAACCCTGTTGTCTAGTAGTAAAATATTGAAGCTCATGCCAGGACTCTTTGAACTTATTTAAATATTTTTCAAGTGGCTTAGTTGCAGTATTCACCCAATGATATGCAACAATCCCAAATAAAAAACAAACAGAAATGATCAACTTTGTCTAGGTTTTTTCTATACTTTGAAGCATTAAAGAAGTAAGATTATTGAAAACATGTTGAAAAATGCACTGCTTGGAAATTATTGTAATAAAAGAATATTTCAAGAATCGTTGAGAAGCTGAGAAATAATTCTTTGAACCAAACATTAGTGAAGCTCTGCAAAATTTTCAAGTAGCCTATCATGCATGTCGGATCCTGACATGCTGTACAATTATCCTTCATTTTAAGTGTTTTTGCTGTACTGTGATTTTGAAAAGATAATGTAAGAAATCGCTACTTACAAATTTCTGTATAGCTTATGAATTTAATTCTGAAGATGTGCAAGAAAACTAAAGGTATAGAAATAGGTATAGTAAAAGTATGACATAGTTAAAATGACGCAATCTCTGGATTTGAGGATGCAGATAAGATAAATGTGATTAATGCTTGAAACCGAGTCATCAGAGCTCTCAAATGGGTATTTTTTGGTAGCACATTGACAATGCCATCAGAATTTTAATTGAAGAAAATTATCAGAATGGGACTAGAGAGAATTGCAATATTTGGGATTTTCTGGTTTGCACTAACATTTTTTACAGTGACAAAGAATGAACTACTGAAAGTCAGCAGCTTTATATACCAAGCTCTTCAGGAGAGAAAGATCTACCATTATGTTATTCAAGTTCATTAATTGAGAACAGTCAGAAGTAAGAACTATTGAACTCATTTATACATCATAAATCAGTGAGATTTATTTATATCTAAATAATTATCCATTCACAAAAGTTGATTTTGTTGCTGGAATTTAGTTTTTCTAATCCTTCTGTGTAGAAAACTTCTATTTCTACCTTATCTATGTTAAACCGAACTCACTTTACATGATTTTGTCTCATGCAATAATTTTGCAGAAACAATTACATAAAACAAGGGACAATTGTGTTACTTTCCATTTGCCACAGGTTACCTTTCTTTAATTTTTTCTGACTACCTTTATATATAATATATACAACATAACCCTTTCAACTTTTTATTTACTTATCATTTTTCTTTAGACTTTTTAATTAAGTTTAATTCAACCAAAAAGTTGAAATAAAATGAAGGAAAAACAGATCAAACAATTTCATTCCAATTACTATTGTTGCTGCATCACAATTGCCACCATCAACTATTTTTGCATTTTGTCATTCTCAAGTTTTTTTTTTATTTTCTTTTGTCTTTTTCTTTTATTTATTATTATTTTATCTAATTCTAAATCAAAATCTACAAATCCAATGTCTAAAAGGAAAGGTAATTGCTAGTAAGAGTCACGTTAGCGTCCAAGTGCTCGTCTTCCACTATGAAGGTCGGTCGTAACAAGTTCTTTACCTACCGAGCCCTAATTTCCCACCCAACTCCACTGGTTGAAAATCTGTATGGTGATATATGACCGGAGTTGGTGTAGTAGTAATAAGAGCCATGTTTCTTTCTCGGCTTCTTAACAATTTTTTCCCATTTATATTGTTTATTTTCTGTGTTTATGAATGGAATCGACTCCTGTAATATGCTAATTTTGACACACATCAAAAATTTTAAATATGTATTGGGGGTTAAATTTTAAACAGATAGGCAGATATAGAAAATAAATTTCAGATAGAATAACTTATAATAAAAGGAGAAACACTTTCCATATAAAATGTGGTTATTTGAGGGTTCATATATTTCTTAATTTAGAGAAAGAGATATTTAATTTTAACATTTATTAGAAGGTTTATTATAAATGTATTTAGAAACATAAAACAAGGGACAATCATGTTACTTTTCATTTGCTACACAGGTTACCTTTCTTTAATTTTTTCTCGATAAAGCAAAGTCTGTAGATAAAGCAAATACATGGTTTACAGAGATGGAGAATATTTAGACGCATTTGAATGTGTCTATCATATAATTCATAACTTTATAAAGTAAGCTATTCCATTAAAAAAAAAGTTTGAAAGACAGAACAGAATTTTCCTCAGGCTAAACAAAACTGATGCCACCCCTCCTCAAAACACTGAATTGACAGTGCAATGACTCGTGATCTCTCCCATCAGAGAGTTCCTAATCAGATTAATGATATCCCTTCAATAACTACATTCTTCTAGTAAAACATTCAAAACAGCCTCTTTTTGTAGCTTAGAGTTTTTGAGTTTAAATAAATATGTATAACAAATAATTTGAACAATATAGCATGATGCGATGTATGAGATTTGAATTCTATACATGAGTCTAAATATAAAATTGTCAATTCACAAAAAATTAGAATATTTCCATTCATTTGGGAACATTTAACTATTATTTCTCAAAGTGGATGATAGCATCTCATGGTGAAGATGAAGTAAACAAAGGAGAGCAGTATAGCATATATAACTACAGATATCTCTCCACAAAGAGCAGGCAGACACCTTCAACACAATACTTACTTGGAAAGCAGATGCTGTGCAGTCTTAAAGTATGGGTCTACCCGGGAACAGCCCGGGGGCCTCAAGAGAAGAGGGACCTCGGAAAAATGAGAAGTTGAATTTTTCGAGAATTTGGCAGGTAGGGTCTCAGGAAAACCACTTGGCCTGGGGCCCATGGCGCTCTTAAGAATGCCCTGAGCAGATGGCAGCACTACTAGAACACAAAACATGAATAACAACATATATATGCCAAGAGTTCATATATACACCCAGAACGCACATTCCAGAACACCAATTCCTTAGAAATTCCCCAAAGAAATGTTTATGAGGTATGTGTATGGTTAAGTAGTAACTACAGATACAACAGGGTATTTCCTTTGGTTAATGATAAAAGTTCCCCTCTCACCAGTATTTGATATCTTGTCTCCTTAAAAGCCTGTTATGTGACAAGCCTAATTTTTTTGTGAAGCTGATTTCTTAATGGATCATTTTTTCCTCACTATTTTGCACCTGTTGAAAATCAAAACAAAGCGTACTTTATAAGGGGGAGAAAAATATGGCATTTTATATAAAGAAGGTTTAGTAACTTCTAATGCAGACATATGGAATGGATAGCAGTAGGACAAATATAATTTTGTCAGACTGGTCTATTTTAACAAATCCCTGAGACAGGATTTTTGTCATGCTGTTGCTAGTTAGAAAATATATTTTTCTTATCAGTAGGTTACTGCTATAACCCTCTCCAAAATATCAAGCGATACCATGTTTGATTCAATGGAGCAATGTCGATTTCTCTACATATTTTTAACCTTGCTTAATTTTTACACGACACTCGTTTAAGGACAGCACACATACACCTCTATTGATCAAAGAAAATATTTATTCTGCATGAAAAAGTTTCTCCATTTTCATGTTTGTACATGTAGCAAAACCATACTATTTGTTTCATGAAAAGTTATCTCTGATCTTCTACTAAAAATAATAAATACTTGACTTGCAGGCACATACAAATTTTAGATCACACTCGATTATTATGTTTTGAAGTGTGACAATACCAACATTTTGAAGAGTTGAAATGTGGAATGACATTGGAAAAAAAAAAAAACTGTGGCACATCCATAGGTACAGAATGGTGTAGATATATAGAACCAAAAACAAGTTCATGGATTGTGCGTAATAGCTATGTTGCTTCTTCAGAGTTTTTGTAGCAGCGAAATTCTTGCTTGAGCTCCCACATGCTCTTGTGCGGATTTTTCGCATTGTAGACGCATATCTCTTTGAGAATCTCTTTCAGATAAGTCTGGGAAAGAAAAAATAACAATGATAATAATAATTATTATAATGTATCACGAGATCAAAAAACAATATCTCTGCTTTTTATGAATACCATTGATAGAAGAATAAACTATAGAATATGTAGATAGTAAAGAGAATAAACTTACAATGGGCTGCTTCGTTATCTTCTCCAGATCTTTGATGTTGTAATATTGATGTTTTTCGAAGGCAGCAAACAACATATCCTGGACCTTCTCTTTATCATCTCTTGCTTTCTTCCCTTCCGCCTTTTTCCTAGCCTCAAATTCAATCTTAAAAGAAAAAAAAAAAGGAACCACTTTTTGAATAATAATCAAGTTTCATATAATTCGATATCTATTCACTAGTTTTACATGAACAAATGCGCCAAAACATTTCAAACCTCAATAAAGAAAGAGCAGAAAGTAGCATACAATAACTAAAGCACAGATTTATTTATCTCACTGGTGTATATTCCAGAGATGTACATTATATATTTCAAATTCTTAAAATGATGTTTAACACTAGAACCGTTGAGTGGGGCAATTTGACCTAAATCAAACTTCATTTCCATTTATCTTAAAACTTAAACGTAGATGATAAGAAAAATGTCTCGACGGTTTATGATTATCATATGAATATATATATTTTTTAATTCACAAAAATTTTATCCTCTACACATTTCATATTTCAGAGCTATAAGCACTTATACCTAAAACTGTGGTTTGGGTCATTCTGACCTAACGTACTATACTATAGGGTATACAATTTTCTTGGAATTGGTTTCCAAGAAGTAAAGATAAAAGTCCTTCAAGGTCCAGGCCAATTTATTGTCCGAGGAAATTATTATTATTTTCTATGAAGGAACGGCAAATAGAGTTGAATACTTTTTTCTTGCAAACTTGAATACCCCTGGTACACAAGAAAGGTTTTGAGAAAGTAAAAACCTGACTCTAGAAAAAACGTGTAGATGAAATTTTTGTATGAACATGACGTCACAATAAAGGAATAAAATTCTGGCTTGCAGTTGAGATTGATATCAAATACATTTTGAATGAATTTGGAAACCTTAGGAAGAATGATCAGCATCCAACAAATCTCTGTTTTCAGAGTACACAGTGATACAACTCATCAAGCCATTTAAGAACAAGGACAGAAATGTCTATCACCACTGACAACTTTTTCACTACATTGAAGAGAAGTACCTGACAATAAAAAAAGTGAAACTAATGTTGCATGAAACATCAGTATTGGAAAACAATGATGGTGCAACAACATTTTATCAAGGAAAATAGGATAAAAATGTTTTATTACTCAGCACGCTTCATCTGACAGTTGATATTGACAATAGTTAGTTACAAGAAGCTTCTAGAAACCATTTCATACAAAAAAAAAAAAAAAAAAAAATTGGCAAGGATGTAGCTGATCAAATAACCAGAAAATATTCAGTGAAGGCACCATCACAGAGGTGGCCTTTCTATGTTTTCAGTAACATCTTAAATCTCACTTGAATAAATTCCTGGATTTTGCACAGAACAATGATTGACAAAACTATTTTTTGAATGCAGTTTCTCTAAAAACTTATTGAAACATTCATCATACATGCCGTCCTTGTGCAAGAGGTGCTCTCGATCATGTAACAGTTATGAGCTATCAAAAAAAAAAAAAAAAAAAATTCGCTATAAGATAAAAACAAAATGATTTTTAAAAGTAGCACAATGCCAACTTTGGGTAAACGTTGTGCTTAAAAATATATATATGAAATTACATATACTAAAGATATATGTGTACATATATACAAAATATATAATATGCAAATATAAATCATGCAAAAAATTTGCTCCAAACTGCACTTCATAAATTTTATTTTATTGGTAAGAAATCAATACTTATTTGATAGAATCATATTGCAGACTTTCTCAAACTTAATTTGACAATTAACATGCCGCGCTTATTCAACAACACGCCATATTATGGGTTTTAATTGAAAAAAGGTTTTTGTGTGTAATAGTGTATTTATAAAAAATCTTATTTTTACCGAATTACATAATTTTTTAGCTACTTTTGAAGCCCACTTAATATTTATAAACAAATATAGTTTTCAGTTTTTGAATACACACCTAAGCGAGGTTAAATAAATGTGGGAAAAAACCTATGAATCTGTTTTCGCTATGGAACACAGTTTCTTAAAAGTTTGGGTGAATGTGACTCAGTCCACAGTTCTAGGTATACTGAAAGTGCAGTGGTTCTAGTGTTAAAAATAAAATGCCAAATCTCAATAATGTACTCGTACACTTTGCACTTAGACGTCACAATTCTTTCATGTGCTTCCAGGCTATAATTGACACCTTAAAAGAACATGAAATGAGTGATTCAACTTATTAGAAACACTTCTTGGTCACATCATTTTGCACTACCAATGCTGGGAGCATAAGGAAAATCTCACGGGTGATGTATTCATTAAAGAGTTCAAAGAACTGAATTTCACTGTGGCCAAAATGAAAGCAACATTTTTTTGCAGAAAAATGAAAAGTGAGTATTTTTTAAGTATACCAAAAAGAAAAAAGTATCGTCTGCCAGCAAAATTCTTCCTGATGCTTGTAGTAATAAGGTGGAATTCATGGTTTAAAGCTGTTATTTATTTGAGAAAATATGTACACACATGTGTGTACATATTTTATATGATATTTTATATTTCATATCATGTATGAAACATATTGCTGCTTTTTCTCAATGAATATGAAGACGATAACTCGAGCTTAAGTTTTTTAAAAGAAAGTTTTGACAATGAAATTCTAGCTCGTAAAATACAAGTTCAGCTGATTTTCATTTCTAAGTTCTGCAGGAAAATTATGGAACTAACCAACAATTTGGAAGAATCAAGCTATCCATTCGCACATGCTTTGTGAAGTTAGTAGACTTGAAATCTTATCTTGATCACTGATTTCAAGGCGTTTTTACAAAAAAACAGAAAAAGTTTTGAAAAATAAGAATGGTGGAATTGGTGAAGAGCATATCAAATGCTGAAGACACAGCAGCAGAGAAGAGTTTAAATAAATTGACTCTATCAGGGCTCCCACTCAAAAAATTAGAAAAAAGTAGGATGGGGAGGGTACCCCTCTTCGATACCATAATCATATAGCACAATAAAAAATCCCTACAAATTTTTTCCCTATTTCAAATATATATATAAATATTTCATAATATATATATATAAATATTTCATAATATATATATATATTTTATAAATATATATATATATATTTTATAAATATATATATATATATTTTATAAATATATATATATATATTTCATAACATTATTTCAGCATCCTATACGATTGACTCAAGCCAAAGCAAAATGACAGAAATGATTTAGTTACAAAAACAATTTTTCAGGGGTGGGAAGTGACAAGTCCATTTCGGAGCAGCAAAATTGAGGATTTGGAGCAGCAAAATATAGGGTTCGGAGCGGATATTTATAAATTGGAGTAGCGGAATTAACAATATTTACGTTACCCTCACCCCTTTTCAAAATAAAAAAACTGCACTGTCTTTTGTTATCAAACATCTTTTCATCAGCTTGTTTTTTGTTGTTTCAGGCTTTTGACACCTTGTTTGAAAGAGCGGCTGTCATAAAATTTTTGCACCAGTCTATTTAAGATGAATTTTGTTTACTGAGGGCACTATTTGCTGTCTGGAACAGCCGCCCTTCAAATGGGCTAAAAATTTTCTATATAAGTTTTCAATTTTTTTATACTCGGAAAGAAATTGTTGCAAAATGGGAGAGAATTTTGGAAGAATCAACACAATGTTTGGCGATTCAGCACTCATTATTTGGCGAGATTGGCGATCTGACACTTGTTATCCGGCAACATTGGCACTTTAACGCTTATTATTCGGCAAAGTTATATTAGCAATCCGCGGACATGCACTTTTTACCTCCGGAATGAATTTTTTTTTTCACGAAACATTGGGATTTGACGCAATGACGATCGACTACAGTAATTTCTACTGCTTTCAGTGGCGACTTTTTTTTTTGAAAACGGAAACTGACTCGCATTTGCGCTTTAAAGCTGAAAGACCGTTGCAAACCATCTTCAGTTGCATGATCACGGATAATATCAGGGTTTCGTGATGGAAAGCCCGATGTGCAGGGGCCGATAGTTTAAATAAAGCGATAGTTCAAGTACAGTGGAATAAAACACGCTTTTCTCTGAAAGAATCGCTTCGCAGCAAGCAGGACCAAAAAATTTTTGCCGCCCTTCACAAAATTCCGGGTATACTAAAGCAAAGTTTGCTATTTGGTGCAGAAAAATACGAAATTACACTATTGGAGCAGGATGGCACAAGATGTTAATTTTGGCGCAGAGTTCCCACCCCTGAGTTTTGGACAAAATACAGATAATTCTTTTCTGTGTTTCTCATAATATTTATTACATTATTTTTTTGGAGTCTTTCACAGTCCAGTCTTTCAACTCTCTTCAACAGTGCAGAGCAAATTATGAAGGCATGTAAGTTTTTTTTAAGAATGATGCTCTTTCAAGACCACTTCAAAAGCATAGTGAAAATTTTTTGAATTACAAGGGTCAACGTAAATATGTCAAAGTGAACTCGATAATTTTACTGTGTTGTCCATCCTTTTCTAAAGGGATTTTTTTTACATCCTATTGTTCAATGTCGGTGTAATTGCTTTTGAAAAATGAAGTAATAATATTATTCATTTTTATTTCTTTATTTATACCATTTTTATTCCATTTCATTTCTAGTTCTTTACTGAGCATAGTAAATATTGTTTATGCCTCTTCATGCCTTAAAAATATACAAGACAATTGAATGTTATTGGGTAGCATCAGAATCACCAAAGGGCCAAACCCAACTGTTTTGTAATGCAAACTATTGTTTCACCTATACACAAAATGTGCACCGTAATTTGAATGATGAATGTTAGTTACTATTCAAGACTATGAAGTGTAGTAAATACAAAATTATTTTACCATACAGACAGAAGTTTTCAATGACTGCCGCTCTACTTGTTGAACTCCCAAACTAAGCAAATGAAAAATTAATAAACAATATGGTCCACATATGCCACCCAAATAACCTTAAAAACAATGTAATTCCTACTTTGGCAAAATCACTAATTGCAATCTACACCATTTGGAAATATATCAATGATTCCCTGCTCAATCAAAATCAATTACATGAATTTTTTAATAGGAATTGGTAAAAAAAATAGGAATAGTAGGACAAAAACTAGAAAGTGAGACAAAAGTAGGACCTTTTACCGAAAAGTAGGGTGAGTGGGAGCCCTGCTCTATACATAACATCCAACGCAACAAATGAAGCTTACCACCATATAGGTAGACTATATTCTGTTCATCTGGAGCTGTGACAACCCCTACATTATCTTTAAACCCAAATTTATTGTTAAAAAACTTCTCCAAAATATCTAATTTTTGATTTGAAAATTGTTTTTTTTGTGTGTGAGAACAGATGTAAAATTTTTGATTTGATAAATCAAAATAATCTAATAAATGCAGAATTTCTGACCTGAATTTTTTTGCAAATAAATGCAAAATTTCTGTTTTCATTTTTTTTTGTTGAAAAATTTCAATTTCTTATGGTAAAATTTACGGATTTATACTGATCACACAACTAACTTTTTCTTTCCCGTTTTAAAAGACAATGTCCCTGCAGCTTCAGCCATGCTTCTATTGCTGCTTTCACATCATCAGAATGAAATCTGGTGTTTGATAAATGTTCTTTGAGAGGAAACAAGAAATAGTTACCTGCATCCAATACAATGAGTAGGGTGACTCAACAGTTCCTACACAATTTTTTTTTTCAGTGATTGCCTTGAAAGCAGAATTTTTGCATTGCTTTCTTGCATTGTTCTGCAACGAGCCCTCTGCTGACTGGAAATGTTCTGTAGTAAAAATTGTAATAACAGTGTTTTCTAACTTTTCTTAAAATTCTCCCAGATTGTTCTGAAACCTATTGTTGGGATACAATTGCTCTTTTATAATTGATGTTACAACTGCATTATGTTCATCCTTAATGTTTAAACTTAGATTGAAAAGGGACAATCTGCCACCTAACCTTGTAGTTGGCGCCGTTTGAATTGGGATAAAGATGACCATATATAATTTTTTTTTTTCATAATTTTGCTCGAAACAAAGTGTATATTTATGTAACAGTGTGTAAATTTAAGTAATGATAAACTTTAATAATGTTGTTTCAAGATTTTTTGTAATTTTTTTCAAACCGAGCACAACTCAGGTCTATCGCCATAGGCAATTTACTACCTAGTGAGTTGTGCCGGAAGTGTAAGTGTGTGTGTACCTAACAGTCTGAGTGCGTATCTAGTGTTGTATATGATTTTTCAGTGCTGCCATCTATATCTCAGAAGTGAGGTGAGTGATGTGTAGTGACTGAATATTTGTACTGTTTGTAGGACTGCTGCTCTCTGTGGCGAGACTTTTTAATGGGGAGATCGGCTCGCATTTGCGCCTCGAAGTTGGGAACCACAGAAAACCAACTTCAGCCGACCACCACTGTGGTGATGATGGGGCTCGAACCCGGTAACTGAATGAAATGCAAGCGTTTCATGCCAATACGGATTATCATATATAGGCTAAACTAAACGTGCCCTAAAATACTATTTAAATGAGCATAGAAGATACATAAGCAACCAAGACTTTAAGCGCTCATCCATAGCCCAACACTGCTGGTCCTTTGACCATAAATTTGACTTCTCTTCTGCAAAAATCATCCAAAAAATGTCCCTCACCGTCTGACTTGGATTTCTTCGAATCATTCCACATCAACAAAAACACGAACCAGTTGGTCAACGACCTATCTAGCACACCACCCTTCTCAAAAATATGGCAACAGTTTCTACAATAATTATTCTTCTCCATCAGCATCACTATCATGTTCTCGGTTGCAATTGGCTCTGCCATTTTTCTTCTTTTTTCTGTCCTCTTACTTTTGTTGGCGGTTCATTTTGAATTTGACAATTTTGACTGTCTACAACAGTGAGTAACTCCCGCTATAAGGAGTTTTTTCAATATTTTTCTTTCTTTGTTTCTGCTACTGACGAAGGAACTTCATATAGTTCCGAAACACGTATAGCAGTGTTCGTTTTGGAATTTTGGGTACACCCAAACGTCGATTATTCAATCATATTATTCTTTTAATTATATTTAGAATTTGAACACTTTTCTAAGAATCTGAATATGAAGGTTTAATTTAAAAAATTATTTTATTCACCAATAAATGAATTTATTGTAAGTATGAATTTAAACTAAAAACCTTTTTTTTCACCAACTCTGATTTAACACATTACATTAACATTTCTAATTATTCCATGAATTCATTTAATCCTAGAATTTTAAAATTTATTAAATATTTTGAATTATTGCATTAACTACTCGTGAAACTTAATTTAGTGAATACAGTAATAAATGTATACGCATATATGAAAAATAAAATATAAATTTCTTTTTAGTAAGCATGAATCATTATATTAAGTCAAAATGTACAACTATAATTAATGTGGTACAATTGTGTTTTGTTACTATTATTGTGTTGTATTAACTGTCAAAATAATGTTTACTCTTCTAGTCTTCTTAATATACTAATAGGATTAAATTTTTAAAAAAAAATTAAAAAATTAAATTGAAATGACTTTTTTGCCCTAAGGTTTCGATTCTTTTTCCTAGCCATAATTTGAATTTCTTTGTGAGCATTTTATTAAAAATTTCATTTGAATGTATTGAAAATCTGCCAAGTTATGATATATTTTCACAAATAATATTGCTTGAATGGGGTTGGCCTTAGAGACGTCATTCGTGGGGTTGAAAGCCTTTTTTTTCTCAAAAAGTTTTTGAGATATGTGCATGAAATTTTACATGATCAACAAGGATAATAGAAGTAATAAACAAAAAATAATAATTGGAATCTAAGATGATGGTTTTCATTTCAGCATATAGTTGAATGATTTGAATTAGGAGCGGCCCAGTCTTATTTTGATGAATTTTTGAGAGCCAGAATAAATATATTTAACGGTCAAAAAACCATTATTTTCTCTCCAATCGTTTACTTCATATATTTAGAAGAAATTTAAAATAAAAGTTGTTTTGGTAACTGATGTGCCTCTGGTATAAAACTACGTTAGAAAAATTGTATTTTTTTAATGAAAAATTCCATAAAAACAGTTTACATAATTTATTTGCATGTAAATTTCAAATGTAAGTGTATGAATTATTTTTATTCATATTTTGTATGTTTTTGTGAACACTAGTGAAAATTTCACTTGAATGTATTGAAAATTGAAAAAGTAATGATTTATTTTCTTAAATAATGCTGTTTATAAATTGAGCCTCGGAAAAGTCATCTGCATCTTTTTTTGATAAATTTCAACATTTTTTTCAAAAAGTTTCAGAGATATGCAAATAATATTTCACGATTAATAAGGATGGTAAAAGCAACAAATAAAAAAAAACAATTATCAAAATCTGTGACTATGGGTTTTCATGTCTGGGTGATTTGACATGGAATGACCCCTGAATAAAACATTTGTACAAGTAAAAACACTTACATTGTGTTTGTGATCAGACACCGGCTTGAAGGAGTTGACCGCCTTCCTTATCTGCTTCACTTGTCTCTCAGGTTGACTTGCTTTTAGTATAGACTGCCTGCAAATATTATAGCAATGAACACATTAAATCTACACGCTAACCAAAAAAAACATTGAAGCATTTAAAAAATATTTCTATTTCATAATTCATTTCATCCCACAATTGAATAGTTTTTAGGGACAAGAATACATCAAGACAGAAGAGTGGCGGCTACTTCAACATGGGTGTGAACTGGTCTTAGGACTGATGTGCCATTGATGAATACATTATTTATTTTTCTTAATGTGAATCAAGTAGACTTAATGTGAATCAAGTAGACTTAATGTGAATCAAGTAGAGTAACTGATAATTAAGACTAGCTTGGTCTGAGTCTACCTTAATCAGATTAAGATTAACTATACGACCATTCCCATTTCTGATTAGATGATGACCAAGTTAGAAACATCTGTCTCATTCTTCAACAGCGAAAGTGACTGCATGAATTTTTAATTAAAATTGTTGCAACATATTCATACTGGCATTTTTAATTGCATCTAGAAAAAGAAAGCTATATCCTCTTCATTTCAGAGGTCCACATATGTGGACCCTCAAGTTTAACTGTTTTGAATGCTTTTTAATGATTCTTTTTCTCAAGTTAAGACTTCAATGGTCCTAGTAAAGATATTGACCTAGATTAATTAATCAAATTTAAAAAAAATGAAAATTTCTTTTTAGGGGCATTTCTACATGCAATAAACACAAATAAATTGAATTTATTTTTTTAATAGCCAGTTTTGGTTCAGGGGTGACAAGGAATTTTTCATTCTCAAACAGTGAATGAAAAATATGAACACAAACAATGAGGACGGTTGCACATAACTGATACAAAAATTTTGAATTAAAATATTGATAATTAATATTGCTTTAACATATTTCAATTCAATTTTTGAATTAAAATATGGTGATCATACCTACAATCAGTGCCACTGCAGAACAATCTGGAAGAATTTTAAGAAAAGGGTAGTGAAGAAACACTATTATATGGGAATTTTTTTATTGCAGGACATTTCCAGTCAGCTGAGGGCTTGTTACAGAACAATGTAAAACATTCTACTTTGGGGTGGGGGTTGCTGTATTTTGGTTATATATTTGACATCCATACTTCTCAATGGGCACCTTTTTTCGACCATCTCATTGTGCATTTTGCCTGTTGTGGCCTTTGTGTTTATATTTCTGAGAAAGCAATCTGGTCACCTCCAGAACGCATGACTTGTCCGTTCGTGATGCTCTTTTCACTTGTTTTCTTTCCCTTTTATATATGTATTAGTCAGGGTTGGGGTTTTGGACAGGACACGTGGGATAAACTGTCTAAAACTGTCTGAAACTGTCTAAAACCTCCAAGTTTCAAAATGTTATGTGGAAACCTTTTGGATTTTTTTTTCCCTTCATGATACTAACATATTACAAAAAATACTAAGCAGAAAATAAAACTAAATCAAAAATATTTCAAAAAGGTGTCATCTGTTTTTTTTCCTAAGTAAACTTTCACCAAATTGATGGTTTTAAGTTGGAAATCTGATAGTAAATTAATATTATATATATAACTGTTTAAATATAAACACTGTTTTCAGTTTTTTAGTTTGTCATAAATGTTATTTCTACTTCACATCTTATTTTTCATGTATGATTATGAAGCAGGTACTGTATTTAGTACAGTGATTGTCCAAAACCCTGCCGAATCTCTCCAGACACTTTTCTTTAAAAAATATATTATATTGAAGGCACCAAATACGCATAGTCACAGTTATAATCATTGCATTATTGTGAAACTCAACATAAATATTATTTTTTATTATATAACAATATAATGATGTGAATATATATCAATGGTGTAGTGTTTATTTGATGCAAATTGTTCTGTTTTGACTTTTCAAACTTTTTTTTTGACTTTAAAAATTTTTTTTTAATTTTAAATTGATCTTTCTATTTTACATTCTCAATTTTTAAAAACTAATTATAAATAAAAGAAAATATATCTGAAGAAAATGAGGCCACTATGTAGCACCTACTCATGACTAACAAAACACAATTTCACAAACACTGATTATGCCTATATGATGATAAAAGACTTCAAGACCCAAAGTTTTTGTTAAATTTAAATTGCTGCAGTTATGAGGCTAGAAGCTAATATTTTACCGAATAAATTCAAGCTATATTTACAGTTCTATCATATGGGGGACAGCAATACGAAAAACACTGGAAGAAGGCTTATCAAAAGACACAAGTCTTTAACACATTGTTTTTTTATTTTCATGTCGCCCAAGTTATGCATCAATTGAAAGAATATTTTCAAATTTTGTTATCTTAGAAATCATTTTGGCACAGATAGGGCAGCTAAATTAGTTATGTGTTATATTGAATGTTAAAAGGTGCAGCTGCGCTTGATTATTAGTGCTCGATTATTACATAAGTTTAATTTCATTCTGTAATCATAATTGTTTTTTTCTGATTTCCATGCAGCAACTTTTTATCCCATTCTTGTATCTTTCATGTTTTCATAAATCTAATATCTAACCTCAAGACAGTTCAGTTTCAATTGTTTGATAACCTGATATCAGTCATATAACCCTTTGCACATACTGTTTTGAATTTCAAAATTTTATATTTAATGTAATTTTAATATCATAATATAATTTATATACTATAAAGTTTATTATTTGATTATAGAAGTTACCTCTTCATCAAATTGCAAAGTTTTTCACTTAATTATAAATATGAGGTTTTGGACAGATTAGGACAGTACGATTTTATATTTTACCATACTATCCAAAATCTTGCCAACTCTGGTAAATATTGCTTATGCCTATTCATGCCTTAAAAATACAGAAGACAACTGAATGCTATTGGGTAGCATCAGAATCACCAAACTCAGAATAGGCCTATGTATCCAACTGCTTTGTAATGCAAACTGTTGTTTCACCTATTTGCGCCATAATTTTGAATGATGAATGCTAGTTACTGTCCAAGACCATGAGGAGTAATAAATACAAAATTATTTTTTTTTCAACCAGCAGAAGTTTTTAATGACTACTATACTTATTGAACCCTGAAACTAAGCAAATGAAAAACTGATAAATCAAATGGTACACATACACCCCGTCCCCAAATAACCTTTAAAACGATACAATTTATGCTTTGGCAGAATCATTAATTGTAATCTCCAACATTTGTAATATTTGGCAATATATCAAGGATTCCCTGCTTAATAAAAAATTTTGTTGATAGAATTTGGTAAAAAGTAGGACAAAACCGAGCAAGTAGGACATTTTACTGAAAAGTAGGACGAGAGGGAGCCCTGCAAATGGGTGCTTGTTGCACACCTCTAGCCAGTTTAATTTCTGACCTTGCAGCAAAAAATCATATCTCTTAATTAAAATTCTTGTACTGAAATGGGTATTCTACTACCTCTCTAATATTTGATCTAACTTTTTGAAACACCCTGTATTGTTTCCAAATAAAAAAAAAACCATTCAGAAAGTGACAAAAAATTTATAAAATGAAAAATAATTTACACTCTTCATGTTTCCAACCCTTTGCATATACTGTTTTGAATTTCAAAATGTTATTATATTTAATGTAACTAATAATATAATATAAAGTTTAATTGATTATAGAAGTTACCTCTTTATCAAATTGCAAAGTTTTTCACTTATAGTTATAAATAGGAAGTTTTGGACAGGAGGGTTTTGGACAGTACCAGGCCTAGAAGTGGAAATTTGGAAAAAAAAGTAGGAAAATAGGAACATCATTGACAAAAAATAGGAAAAAAATAGGAGGGGAAAAAATGGAATTCCCGAATTATTATGGCATTTAAAAATGTTGTAGCCATTGAGATTCACACTTTATATACTTTAATTATAGTATTATCTATAAATATTTTAAGAAACTCAAGTTCTAATGAATTTAAAAATCTTTCATTTCCACAGAATGTGCGGTATCGAAAACAATGTAAATGGCAAAACTAAAAAGAAATTAATCAAATTTCTACTGTTACTTGAAAAGTCCAACTATTGATCGTGATCCATTTTTCCCCTGTGCTTTTCAAAGAAAGAAAAAAAAACCAGTCTAGGTGCCATAGAAATGTAACCCATGCATGCTTAACCAATTGCCCACGGGCAGAATGTGGCCCCAGAGTCATCTGTTGTGGCTCACAACTTCAAATCTTATTTTGTAAAAATGAACCAAGCAACACTTCTACATCGTTCAAGAGACCCTGCAGCACAGTTTCAGGTCATTCAAGTGGCTCACACCACATTTACAGATCACCACGGCACAATTCCAGATTATTCAAGTTACCTCAGCTGCTGTTCCACTTAAGTGACCCGTGGCACATTCCTAGATCACTTAAGTGACTCACTGCAGAGTTCCAGACCACTCAAGTACCCGGAGCACATTTACAAGTCATTCAAGTGACCCGCAGCACATTCCCTGATCAGTAAATATGGCGCAGCATATTTACAGATCGCCGCGGCACAGTTCCAGAGTGTTAACGGGCTCATGTTTTTATTGTAAACGGGTGTGACCCTACTGCAACATTTATTCTAATCCTCCCACTAATGTAAACATCCCAAAATGCCGTGATCGAATTTTATTCATAATCTTACGAATTTCGTGCTCCATAGATAACATTGCGCTGTGAAACTAAGTCAATAACCACAGGCCCGTGTAAATGACAAGTCCAAGGAAACAAAGATAAAACAGTTAATTATTCTTTAATTATTAGGCTACTATAAATAAGGGCATTAAATATACGATTTACAAATAGAAGCTAGGATAGTGCATTACATAATTTCAATTTACATGGAGAGTGATAAATGGTTCGTAAAGTCGGAAGTGTGACTTACCCCAAATCCGGTGAAGATCAACTTCACTTCTTCGGTGGTGCCCATCTCACACTTATCTGGTGGACTTCCACAACCTCTCTCTATCTCACTCACTCAGTCTCTGTATATCTCCCCGAGTCTATAACCCTCCACTCTTCTCAAACTTCATATATATATTTTTCTTTAGCTATCCGCCTACTCCTACCTATATTCCATAAACTTCATCTCATTCGCTAATTCCGATTTTCTTTCCTAAATTTTCTTTACCGAACTTCTCTTCACTTTACATTATTGGATAACATTTTCCTATGGACATGCGTTTCATTGGCTACTGCTATCCCTTTGGTTCGGTTGACGTTCCTGTGGGAACTATTCCCGGAATCCGCAAAACTCCTTTCACCTAAAACCATCTGCTCTAACCCTGGACTTTCTCACGCTTTTACATGTATACAAAATTCTGACCAGCTGCAAATATCATTGAAATATGAGCGCTGCCGCTGAATTTTATTACCATATTCTTCTTATACAACTTATACCGATTTCTTTCATAATGTCCTGCACCCTTTATACGATTCATTTCAGTCCCCATATTTATAGATCTGTTTATCGCTACTTTTTATACTACTTCTTCGATTCTGTATTCCTTACGTGCAACGCGCCAAATTTATAGGTTTCTTTCATGATCCATATTCTTTGGGACTCTAACTCCTAACACCTGGATAACACCTGGCTGGTATGGCTTTGAAATACATAATTTCAAAGTCCATCCTTTCATACCATTATTCCTCGAACGATACTATTATTTAACTTTGCTAATTCCTTTACAGTGTAACATTCCTCCCCCTGACGCTAAAATTTGCTTACAGCAAATTTTAAAGCTTCAATCAACTTATGAGAATATGGGGTTGTAAAGAGGACTATAGTTACTCACTGTACTACACTATTACTTGGGCTCTGCCAAAAACTGTTGGGGTAAGTCACCACTTGTTTTACAATATATTGAAACACGAAGAAATATGTATAGTTATTGAACATAAACATTGTATAAACATTTCCTATATATAATAAACATGAACTCAAGCAATGATATCAATTTCACCATCAACTTAATAGAAGATGAGGTATGGTACATGGCATAAAATCTTCTATGCATTAGAGCCACTCTATGACAGTCCAACCGCAAACACTATACTTATTCAGCTGCAAATAGAACTTTTGGAAGTGTAGAAAAATAGACAATCTCATATAAACAAAATAATTAAAAATATTTCTCCATCACATGCATAAAATAGGATTATTAGACATATTGACATTTTTTTTTTTTTTTCATCATCTGAAAATCATTTGGTGAAAATATCTGCATTCTCCTGAAATATATAAATATAAAATATAGCAAATGTTTGTTTCCATGAGTATAACCATATCATCATTTACAAAATGATAACATAGTGGAACAAGTGAATACAAATAGGAAGATAGTTAACATAATGAGTAATAGGAATCGCATCCCTTGCGATATAAAAGATGCAGTAATATTTGTCCATGGTGCAAACCAATGACTCGGCGATACATGGTTCGCATAAAAGGCCAAAGTTGATAAGTTCGGGTGGAGAATTTCGAGGTTGGGATTCTCCAAACAGAAAGTTAGGGGTTGACATGTATGAACTGTCCTTCCATATAAACACAGTTTATCCGATATGCACCTGGTTTCTGCCTTGAACTGCACCACTTGTTTTTCTGGCGTAGTTCCCAAATGTAGAGTACTTGTCGCTACCGTGATGCGTTGAAAACTCACTGACACTGTCCCTTCGGCACACGAACTATAGGCGACAAAGGTCAATCGTGCTAAAGGGTTGCACGAGTAACAACCTTCTGCTGTAATTTCTTCCGTATGGAATTTCGGGCACACTGTACGCCGTTCCATCACAATGTGGTAATCTTCGAATGACAGATGCACATTTACAGGTTTGCTGAACAACAATTCAGACATTAGCTGTTCATTTTCGTCAATATAAAAATAGTGGTAACCGATAGTGCGTGGTAATGCTGAGACTTTATTCTCGATCATTTTGTGGAGAGCCGACGTCACCATGTGACAATGCAGCACTTTTTCATAAGCGCTACACTGTATACTGTTCTCATCGAAGATGAAAGAGTTCGTTAGCGAACTGTTAGCTTGGATTTGTCCAATAGCGTTGCCTTGAGGTACTCCTGCTGGAGCTGCATGTTCGATATACGCCTCCCTTTGTTTTCCTACTCGCATTATGAGTGAATTTTGCATTAACTGGGTTGGTTGGCCGTACGTGCCAAGAACATGAATTTTAACACCTTTTGTCGTGGACATGACATGATTTGTGACCGTCGCTTGAGATGACGCGTTCATGCTCTCTGTAATTTCCAAATCATAAAAACACGAGTATCCCGTGACGGCCCGTACTTCATAAGTCCTTAAATGATCAGGGACTAGGAAGGCTCTATAAAACAAACAACCTTGGGAGTCAATGATTGTGCATGTCGAGGAACCCGAGTCCATCGCTATACATCTATTTATTCCTGGGTATTGTTTAGACTCAGTCGTTTCCGCAACAAAACTTTTAGCTGGAACACAATGCTCGCCCCATCCACACATAGTGTTTTGAGGACACGCTACTTGGGCGACGGTTTTCAGTTCGGTAGGAAACGTGAAGTATTGTCTCTGGGTATTCCAATTACACCTGACCTTGTTCAATTTTATACTTAGAGAAAATATATTATTTGTGTTTTCATCTTGGAACCACAAACACTGAGTGAATTTCAAATTCTCGAGGGTAATCGTGGCGTGTGTGGTAAGTTTACAAGTGTCTTTGTCATGCACATTTTCACATTCGGTAATCGTTGAAGTCACTATTAAATGGTTATTGCATGTGGTGTCTAGCGAGCATACTACCGATAATAAAGCGAACAGCACCAACAGGGTCGCTGTTTGGTTAGGCATTCCAATCCCGTTTAAAAATTGTTGCGTTTGATCAACGGAGTGACGCAACCGGCGACCGACATGGACCCCTCCAATCATTGTTAATCTCGCTGTACCTCTAATTATGCGATAGGTGTGGTACACCACGCTGAAAACCGATTTGATAATTGTGAAAACAGTCGTCAATGCTGTTTTGAGATATATGACCATAATAGAAGTCATTAGTATACACAACGCATATACAGTATATTGTATGGTCGGTGGCAAACATCGTAAATGTTCAAAGGCCGCTACACAGAAAAGACATGGCAATTTCCGGCAAATGGTTCTACCATTGATACGTAATTCTTCTCTCATCGTTAATCCGCCCTGTTCAGCCACGAATATAAATTGAAGGAGTCCCGGAAATCTGAGGAAATTCTCGGGCACCACTGCTTGCTTAACGGAATTATTGAAATGAACAATTTCTTCTAGTCCTTCTTTCCTTACTATTAAAACACCCGATGTAGAAACTCTAACTACAGGGTCATGAAATTCGATAAATTGTCCGTTATGATTAAAAATGGCTTCTTCTTGATCTAACAAAGCGCGGCGAGGACGCTTATGCACACTATCATGATCTACACGTTGATCACAAAAGGTTAAGGAAATTATACGCGGATCTTCGATAACGTTGAATCCATCTATGTGAAAAATAGTGGATTTGCCGTGTTTGATTTCACAAAAACACGTCGCTGGGCTTTTACACATCATTTCTTGGCAATATTCGGCCGCCCCATTGCATGGTGTGCTAGTGGAGCATCCGCATGGGAAACCGTCTCTTGTACACTCGAAAATTTTAGTAGTTCCCGGAACCGTAAGATTCTGCTTCATTACGAATTGACGGGGTTGTATTAGTTTTTGTGCTGTGCGCGGAGACCATATATAGCTTTTCCACACACGTTCACAATTTTGACATCGTTTGGTCACTGCACAACTAGTCGCGGGCAAGTGCGCATGCTGTGCCTTGGATAACACGTGTGAGCATCTTTGGATGGCATCCTTCATTTCGCATATCTCAACATTGTGTCTCGCCATTGCGCTGCTGCTGGTGAAAACTAGGAATATAATCTAGAAAGAGAAAAGTTGCGGTGTTTTTTTTTTTTTTTTTTGTACTGATTCTTAGTGATTAAGGAAAGTCACCTTCCTATATACAAACCAGATTATATTAGATATCTCTCTCCATGAATATATTAAAGTTAAAATGGCAGCAAAATGTTACCATTTACTATTTTCTTATTAATTAATAGTAATGACATTCAATAGTTTCTGAGCTAGCGAATCTGCGATTCGGTCCAGAACAGTCTTTTCGGATTCTTGGTAATCACTTGGTTGTGATATCCAAGACATGAATTTTTCAGCCATGGTTGTATCATTTTCTACATGACTGTTACCGCTATTGGACGCATTAGAATTTTCTACCGAATTACTGTCCGTCCTTTGATCAATAATATTTAACTTCTGTACTCGACCATATTCATCCCGCGGTCGAAGATTATAATGGGACTCTTCTCTTATAAGTTCCGGAACTTTCCCTTTCAATGGATTCTTGCTCACCCCCCATTTCATTTTCGTCTATAAAAGGAAGGTCATCCTAAGCAATAGAAAAATTCTGTGGGGTGACATTCGGTTCGGCGTCTGTGTTGCCCCCCTGGTCATCTGTAACTGGTATTGTGTTATTTTTTGGGTATTGGTATGAATAGAGAAACTCGGGGAGATCCAAAAAGGCATTGTCGTCATTGTTGCTTTCTGTAGCTTGCGGTATTTCCGTATTTTCGTCCTCAGTCGTTTCTTGTCCTTCGTCTGCGGAATTCTCATCATCTATTATTTCCGGGTAAGGTTCATAGGGTCTTTCTAATTGAATTTTCGTTAATCTGTCACTATGTACGCATTGACTAGGTTTCTCTGGTTTATAAATATGTTTTATACAAAATAGTACTGGTGATTTTTGTTCAACAATACGGTAAGGACCTGAAGATAATCTGCATAATTTACGATTAACACCTTTCTTAAGTAAACCTGGATTATATAAATAAACCATATCACCTAATTTTAACTTTTTATCGAATGCGGTTTTCTCCCGATATTGCTCTTGCTGCTCAGCCGCTGCAAGCATACTTGTCCGCACAAATTCGTGCGCTTTTTGCAACTTCGGTAGCAATTGAAGAACATAATCTTCATGCGTATAGTAATTAAAAGTTTGGGGTTCTTTCAATAACTCCTCCGCTGTATTCATGTCTTTCCCAAAAAGGACAAAATATGGACTTTCTTTCAGTACCGCATGTACAGCGCTCCGGTAGGACATGAGAACATGGGGTAAAAGATCATCCCATTCATTTGATTCGTCTAAAAGGCATGATAAGGTATGCGTTAAGGTAGTGTGACACCTCTCATTAGAACTATTCGTTTGCGGATGCAACGCGGATGTTGAAAGTGGTTTTATTTTAAGCTTTTCCAGCATTGCTCGGAAAACTGACTTATGTAAGTTGGATCCCCTATCAGTGAGACAAAATTGCGGTCGGCCATAACGCGCAATTATTTCCGAATAAAATGTCCGTGCTAAGGTCTCGGACTTGATGTCAGGTAACGCTACTGCTTCAATAAATTTACTAAAATTATCCATCATCACCAATACGTATCTATTACCGTGAGAAGTTATATGAAAAGGACCCATTATATCAACCGACACTAATTGAAATGGCTCCGTAGGGATAAAATTACGTTGTAATGAAGCCTTTTTACGTGGGTCATGACTACGCCTTTCTAAACAAATACGACAAGTATTGACATGAATTTGACAGTCTCTGTAATAGCCGGGCCAAAAATACTGACTCCTGAGGCGCTGAAAAGTTTTGTCAAATCCCATGTGACTGCTTAAATTGTCGTGCATTTCCGTTAATATTTCATTACGCAAAACTAGGGGTATTACAACCTGTTCGATATAATCATCCCTGATGGGACGAATATCTTTAGATGCATAATGACATAACAGACCATTTTTCATGAAATAAGCGTCACCCATCTTTTTTACTGGTTCCGTGTTTTGCCCAGTTAACATGTCAATAATAGGTTTTAATTGAGCATCGCGTCTTTGCTGTTCACGGATTCGTTGTTCTAATGATGAATGGTCGGTCGTTACAGTATTTATAGCACGGCTCAAACAATCTGGTGCTTGATTCGACTGTCCAGCAACGTGCTCGACTTGAAAATCATATTCGGCTAAATTCAAACACCACCTGGTTAACCGAGGGTTTTTTGTCTTAAGCGAAATTAGGTATTGGAGTGGTCGATGATCGCTCTTTACCCGAAATCGTCTCCCAATTAAATAGGGCCTAAAATAGTTTATCCCCTCCATGATAGCAAGTAATTCTTGCTCCACTGCTGGATAATTTTGTTCCGCGGGTTTAAATTTACGGGACATGTACGCTATGGGGTGATTACCTCCATCATACTCTTGATACAAACAACACCCAATTCCTATTTTGCTGGCATCCGCGGACATAATAAATTCCTTGGTAAAGTCGGGAAATGCCAGAACGGGTGGGTTTCGTAGCGCTTGCTGAAGATATTTAAAAGCTTCTTGCTGCCTTTGGCCCCATGTAAAGTTTATATTTTTCTTAGTTAATTCAGTAAGGGGTTTGGCAATGTCAGAGTAAAATGGTATGAACTTCTTAAAAAAATTACACATGCCCAGGAAACGTCGAACTTCCTTTACCGTCCGTGGTTGCGGAAATTCGTTGATAGCTTTAACATTATCCGTGTGGGGACGAATTCCATTTTGCGAAATTATATGACCTAAATATCTAATCTCGGTTTGAAAGAATTTACATTTCTTCGGTGCAAGCTTTAAATTGTACTTCTCGAGTAATTTAAATACTCTGACCAATTTCTGTAAATGTGACTCAAGATCCGGACTAGCAATTAATATATCGTCAATGAAACAATGTATATAATCATCATTTAATTCTGATAGAAGACTATTAGCCAATTTTTGGAAAGCCACAGCACTATTCTTCATCCCCATGGGTAAACAATTGAATTGGAAACAACCCTCCTCATTACGGAAGGAAACTAGGGGTCTATCCTCTTCGGCGAGTTCAAGCTGATAATATGCACTACAAAGATCCAGGCTGCTAAAATATTTGGCTCCCTTTAATTGTGCCAAAATGTCCTGGATTAAAGGTAATGCATACTCATCCGATTTGATTGCCTCATTTGTCCGTCTAAGATCGACAACCATGCGATACGTATTTTGTTCTCGTTTTCTCACCATGATTGTCGGTGCGGGGTGAGAACTGACACAAGGCTCAATTATTTTACTCTGCAACATGTCGTTAATTTGTTTCCTCATCTCTCCTCGTAAGTGATAAGGTGTCCGATATATCGGCGACTTTTTTATTTCCTGATCCGACCACGAGATTTTATATTTTCCAAGAGACGTGCGCCCAATTTCACTGATATCGCGGGCGAAAACATGGGCATAGCTCAAAAGCAAAGGGGTTAGTTTCCTTTTGATCCCTGGTGGCAAGTCACCTAAGTCAAAGTCCTGTTCTGTTAATTTATTTAATTTCTTATTCTCCAATGGTATTGGAGGTTCACCTATTTCGTCACAATCGATTACTGAAACTCTTCCCAGCTTCGTACCTTTACTTACATGTTTATGATGTTGTGACACATTGGCAATTAACACATTAATTTTCCCATGCTCATCGACCTTTCCCACTGAATGGGCCACCCATACTGAATTTGTCATATTCCTATTTCTTGGTGAAACTTCTACCTCATTTCCACATTGAAGTTGTGGAACCTTCACTGATATAATTTTAGACGATCGCGCCGGTAACCACAGTTTTTCGCTCAATGTGATATTTACACTACTACTGCCATTAGGAGTCGCACCTGGTGTACCTACTAATAAGGGGATATTCGTAGACTGATTACGCAAACATCCACTTCCTACATCCAAAATAAACTTTCCCGATTTTATAAAGTCAAAACCTAAAATGACCTTATACTCTTTACTGAGCTCATAGTCGGAAACATATACTTTCTGATTAATTGTAAAAGATCCAACTTCTATAGGTACACTAAAACATGAATTATGGGGCAGTGTTTGTCCCGTGACACCACGAATTTCAATCTTATCATTTAGTATCTCTTGACATTGCGCATTATTTACAATTCTTTTCATGAGAATGGGGTCAATGACACTTATACAAGCCCCGGAATCCATGAGAGCGGGGAATTCGAGTGAACCCACTCGTATTATTATAATAGGTAGGTTATGGCCTAAAATTCCCGATTGGTTAAGGAAGGATACACAGTTTTTGTGTAGTTGGCCTCCCCTACCCAAAAATTGTCACTGCCTCTCCATTTGCTGACCGTTCCTGCTCTGACTTCTATAATTCCCTCTTCGGGAGGAAAAGTTTGCTCTATTCATTGGAGTCGACCTCCTCGGAAAAACGCTGACATTCGGACAATGTCGAATGAAGTGTGCGCTTGATCCACATTGAAAACAGGCGCGGTTGCCTTGTTGGGGCGCTCTAGCTAAAGGCCGTTGTGGGTCATTGTATCGTTGGGAAAAGTTACGAGTGTGGGATTGTTGATTATGAATGGGAGCGAAACTGCTCCTATTGTGAGACCCTTTTACCTCTCTCATCTCCTTGGAGAGTTCCTCAAGTTTAGTACGCTGTTGTACCGACTCATTCATAATTTCGGCCATCATTGATTGCAAAGATGCGAAATCGAAATTTGACTGCGGCTGTTGACTCGAGGCTACATTAACTGTCCCGAATGAACGGCAAAGACCTTCGTTGTTTTCTATTAACGTGGCGATTTTAATCGCCGTTGCTAGATCTTGGGGATCCTGGTTTAACACACTTTTTTGAATTCGGGGATTAAGTCCCGCTAGAAATTGGGATAATTTTATGTGGTCGGCGAGACGCTCCACTTCCGGGCTAGAAAAATTTGCCCCTTCAAGGAAACCGAAAGCTGCATTCTTGATTCGTGAAGCGAATTCTTTGACGTTCTCATTTGCCTTCTGTTTACAACCCGTGAAATTTTGCAAATGATATGTTAAGGGAAATTCGTTGTGGAAAAACTTCAAAAATTCAGTTTTGAAACGTTCATAATTTGTTTCGGATCTCAGTTCCGGACTGGTGGCAACAAATTCGGCAGCGCGCCCTTTCAATTTTGATTTGAGGACAATTAACTTTTCATTATCCTGCCAGTCTGCTAATTTTGCGGTATCCTCTAGGGATTCAATGAAATATTCGGCCGAAAACGACGGTTCTGAACCGGAAAAATTTGCGATTAGCCCTAAATAGCCAGTGATTGTGTTAACCTTCACTTGGGGTGCTTCACCCGATGAATGCACCACACTACTACCACCGTGATTAGGCATTGTAATATACCGCTTATGAAAAGTTATTGAATATTAATATGAAATTACGTTATATATTAATGCAACCTTGGACTCACATTGACACGGTACTGGTCTGAGGCACCATTGTTAACGGGCTCATGTTTTTATTGTAAACGGGTGTGACCCTACTGCAACATTTATTCTAATCCTCCCACTAATGTAAACATCCCAAAATGCCGTGATCGAATTTTATTCATAATCTTACGAATTTCGTGCTCCATAGATAACATTGCGCTGTGAAACTAAGTCAATAACCACAGGCCCGTGTAAATGACAAGTCCAAGGAAACAAAGATAAAAAAGTTAATTATTCTTTAATTATTAGGCTACTATAAATAAGGGCATTAAATATACGATTTACAAATAGAAGCTAGGATAGTGCATTACATAATTTCAATTTACATGGAGAGTGATAAATGGTTCGTAAAGTCGGAAGTGTGACTTACCCCAAATCCGGTGAAGATCAACTTCACTTCTTCGGTGGTGCCCATCTCACACTTATCTGGTGGACTTCCACAACCTCTCTCTATCTCACTCACTAAGTCTCTGTATATCTTCCCGAGTCTATAACCCTCCACTCTTCTCAAACTTCATATATATATTTTTCTTTGGCTATCCGCCTACTCCTACCTATATTCCATAAACTTCATCTCATTCGCTAATTCCGATTTTCTTTCCTAAATTTTCTTTACCAAACTTCTCTTCACTTTACATTATTGGATAACATTTTCCTATGGACATGCGTTTCATTGGCTACTGCTATCCCTTTGGTTCGGTTGACGTTCCCGTGGGAACTATTCCCGGAATCCGCAAAACTCCTTTCACCTAAAACCATCTGCTCTAACCCTGGACTTTCTCACGCTTTTACATGTATACAAAATTCTGACCAGCTGCAAATATCATTGAAATATGAGCGCTGCCGCTGAATTTTATTACCATATTCTTCTTATACAACTTATACCGATTTCTTTCATAATGTCCTGCACCCTTTATACGATTCATTTCAGTCCCCATATTTATAGATCTGTTTATCGCTACTTTTTATACTACTTCTTCGATTCTGTATTCCTTACGTGCAACGCGCCAAATTTATAGGTTTCTTTCATGATCCATATTCTTTGGGACTCTAACTCCTAACACCTGGATAACACCTGGCTGGCATGGCTTTGAAATACATAATTTCAAAGTCCATCCTTTCATACCATTATTCCTCGAACGATACTATTATTTAACTTTGCTAATTCCTTTACAGTGTAACAAGAGCACTCGTATATGTTCATGAATGTCATCTTTTTTTTTTTCAAAGACAACAGCAGTCATCAATAGCATACACACAAACCCCTAGTATGCATTAAAACACACATGCTAACCAATGGCCCTCAGAGTTATCTTACGTGGCCCAGGACAAATAATAAAACCACACAAGTGGTTCAAGAACGATCATCAAATAATTTAAGTAGGACTCATTTCCAGATCATTTATGCTGCCAACAGCATATATCCAGATCACCTAAGTGACCCCAAGCACATTTCCAGATCACTTGAGTGACTCGAGGCAAACCCTCAGTTAACTCACGTGGCTCGTAGTTCAGTTGCAGATTACTGTAAGTGGCTGGAGGCACATTTACAGATCATTTGAGTGGCCCGCGGCATGCTTCGAAAACGCTTGAGTGGCTTGCGGCCCACAGATTATTTTAGTGCCGTTCTTGACACATTTCCACTCAAGTGGTCTACTGCACACTTTCAGATCATCCAAGTGACTTGTGGCACATTTAAAGATGATTCAAGCGGCCCACGGCACACTTTCAGACCACCTGAACACCTGAATGACTCGCAGCACATTACAACTTAACTCAACCTTATGAAGAGTGTGGGGGGCCACTTCATTGATTTGAAAACGTGTCGCGGGCCACTGACTTAAGTGATTTCGAACAGCACCGCAGATTTATTTGTGTGATCTGGGAATGTGCCGCGGGCCACTTAATTGAAGTAAGAATGCACCGCGAGCCACTTGAGGCATGCCATATTTAGGCCATGGGTTTAGCACATGCTTAATATAAGGGGCCGTTCAAGTATTACGTCAGCAAATTTTTAGCGATTTTTGACCCCTTCTTCCCCCTTGTTAGAAATCAGCAAAACTCTTACCCTCCCCTTTCAGCAAAATTTCGTCAGCGCTCTACCCCCCGTGGGAAGGGATCTTGGTTGGGGGCTCGTGGTCATTCTACCCCTCCTCCCTAATCTATATATATAGACGATCAAAAAAATATTTTTTAATCAAATTTTTTGTTTTCAGAATTAAAATTTCGAAAGAAAATATCTTATTATAATGTGAAAATTTCTGTTAATTTCATGTACTATTTGAAGGCTAAGAATTCAAAATTTCTTTTTAAGAAATTCATTGCGACCCTACCTCTAAGCCCATAGATAATCCTTGACCCGCGGTAAACACTTGGTCGGTGTGGACCAAATGTGGCCTGTCCCTCTCAAACCTAATTTTGTAAAAATGAACCAAGCGGCACATTCACAGATAAGTGACCCGCGACACAGTTCCAGACCATTTAAACGATCCGTGGCACATTTAGAGATCCCTTGAGTGACATGTGGCACAGTTTTAGAGCACTGGCGCGGCCACCAGTGCGGCTCTACATCACTCTAAGTTACCCGCGGAAAATTCTAAGATTACTTAAGTGATCCATGGAATAATTACGGATCACATGAGTGATGCGTGGCACAGTTCCGGAGCACTTAAGCGGCCCGGACCAGCACCTCCTAGAGATAGGCCTCTGCACTGTTTCCTATAAACGCGGCACAGGTCCAGAGCACCTAGATCCGATAAGTATTTAGAGATCATTAAAGTGGCTCTGTAGGGAACTCAATAGGGAGAATGTTAGTTCAGGTGCCCACAAACTAGCGAAAAGTTTTTCTTGTTTTTGGCGCAACGAGTAAGATGCCATTAAGAATACTGTATTTCACATTTTTATAAAGGGTGGGTGATGAAGTAATCATCCTAACACCCCTCCCCCGTCATCAAAAATCAGCAAATCAGAAACCCCTTCCCCCCACCACCATCGATGCTGACGTAATACTTGAATGACACCGAGCATAGACACCCGAAAGTTATTTCCTGACGGTTAAAAAAAAACCGGATTTAGAAAGCGGCTAATCGGTTCCCCCCCCTCCCCCCGTAAAACCAGACGTGGCCCGGGATCTGTCCCGTAAAGCCGGGTTTTCCTAGGAGCAGGTTTTCTATGCCGCGCGCAACGTGAATCACCTAGCGCGACATGCCGTCCACTCACCAATACAAAAAGCAGTACTACAGAGGGTAATATGGCTCAGGACAGCGCTTTACGTCAGGCGTGATAGGCGGACTGCTTCTGGGGAAGTTAAATGCGTCGTGTGCCGCGATTTCACCGATCTTCTCTTCATTTTTGCTGTGTTCTCTCTCCTTTCCTTTGAAACCGGAGCATGCAGCCAATAGAGCAGCTGACTCCAGGGCCATATACTATAATGTACTGATCTGATACGCCACGCTTGGGAAACACAAATGCGTAGCGTGATTATGTATATATAATCCATTACATTATTTTTTTAGCACATTACAGCTGAAGCGGAATGATCCAGTTCGGTTCACGTGGCACAAAACGTCTACTAGGAAAACCTGGCTTCGAATGCTCCTTACGAGATACGGAGAGAGAAACCTATAGTCTCTTGTGTTTGGACAGAGCCTGTCCCTACTCCTCCCTTTTTTTGCCTTCTTATTTACGGCAACCGATCTCCCAAACAGGTTCGCTTTCTCCACTGGACTTCAGTTTTAGCACTCTGACTATACGGCGCGGGGGCGAAAAGATACGCTTGTCATCGTCCTGAAAAAAAAATTATTTTTTCTTTTTCAGTAGCGAGTTGTGAAGAAAATAAAACAAGTCAAAACGGATGGAAAGCAGTGACATTTTGCGATTTCTCGGAATTTTCGTAGTGAGATATTGGCTGTAAACAAAAGGAAGGGAGGGGTAAAATAGGAATAATAGGAGAGAATTGGAATAAAATAGGACAACTGCGAAGAAAGTAGGAAAATAGGAGGACATTTCTAAAAAATAGGAAAAGTAGGAAAAATAGGAGCACTGCGAGGTCTGCAGTACGGTAAAAACCTTGCCAACCCTGGTATTAGTACATTCTGTTCGTTCGATGCTAATGCATCTCTTGCTTGTTTTTATATTAGCAAATAAAATAATTTCTTTCTACAAGCTTTGCTCACCTGTAACATAAACCTATTTTGGCCACGACATATTTTGGGTAAATTGGCATTTTGCAGGTAAAACAGTTTTTCCCGCATATAACATTCTGTTCTTCCCTAAATTTCCTCTCAGTTTTTAAATTTGAATATTTCTGTGAATATTGCACTTAAAAATATGTAATTTTTTTGGTTGGCATTAGGAGAGACAGGGCAACAACTTTCTAATTGAAAGTTAGAGCACAGGTAGACCATATAAAAATTTAGATTTTTTCACTGTATTTTCACTCTTAAAACTGTTACAGGGTAATTTTTAAATGCCTGTTGAGCATTTTTTAAATTGGAATCATACTTCTATGATGAACAGGTGATAAGATAAAGGCACTTATAGGACAGTCTGCTTAAAGCCATGTATCACATGTTGGCGATGGAAAAAATGGATGTGTGGATGTGGTACCTACCAGATCATCTTACATCAGCGCATCCAACTCTGGCCAGGGATCTCCAGCCACTTTGCAAATTGGTAAGTCAAAGCCCAATAAATTCTGAAAATCACACTTTGGCAGAAACTCTCAGCCAATTCACAAACTGACCAAACTTTGGCCGTAACATATAAATAATGTATCACTTGTTGCCATTGACATTGGAGTTATTTCAAGGTGATAGCATACTTCATAAGCTCTTTTTAATTGTCTCAAGACATAATTATGACAAAAAAATTCTCCTCTGTACTAGTAATATTATAAAATGTTGCTACTTCAGAAGTTAGAGATGAAAATTTGCATATCTTTGACAACCTCATATTTATTAATTTATAGCCCAACAGAGTAGTTTAAAGCTCCCAAACAAAGTTTTAAACTGGTAAGAAACAACAATGAATATTGCTAGTGCATTCAGTGGAAAGTAATGCCTGCTATGATATTCATTAGAACTTCACCCAACTTCAAGTATGTCTATTTCGAATTTCATTTGTATTTCTCCTACAAGTTATCACTATTTAAATCTCACACAATGCTGATCAGGAAAGAAAAAAAAAAAAGAAAATGCAAATTGACAAATTTGAGAATAACATGAAATGAGTAAAAAATAGCTCTCTGCAAGGCATACAGGTATCCCTCGCTTTATGCGATTTTGCCATAACATGATTTTTAAAAGTTTATTTTAGGAATTCCAACCTGCAAAAATCAGCTTAGAGTTTAACTTTAATCCTGGGAATGGGCTTGCAACATTCTGATGATAAAATGTGTTGGATTTGATGATGTATCTGAAACAAATATGAGAGAAAGTCTCAAATACAACTCACTAGATCTCACTGATGAACGTTTGGTAATACATTGACAATGCCATGAAAAATTAAAAAAAAAGAAAAACAGAATTTTTTGGCTTTGCTACTAAAGTTTTTATACAGAGATGAAAAATGTCACTTGTAAGCTGAAGCTTGACTGTTTCATTAAAAAGTATTATCAGCCTTCATTGATCATTTTCATCTCACCATGACCATTCTCTGCACACAAGGGTTAATTAGACCGGGACCTACAATTTTATTGCCAAATCTGAGTGATACATTATTTATACTCACAGAGAGGTTGTGGAACCCCACACCAAGGGGGACTCCATGCAATAGCAATCTTGTGGTCACATCGCTGTTTCAGTTGTGCCCTTGTGGCAGGAAAGTTTCTGACAAGGGTGAACTGAGTATCAAACTTGTGACACCTCTAAACATCTTTTGATACTTTGGGAGAGTACTTTATCAACTTGGACTACCACGCCACAGCCTTCATACCAGACACTTCACGAAAGAAAAGAAGTAGCGAAGTCAGAAAAAGTATTAATTCATTTACACTGCCTAAATTCACAAGATTTATTCATAAGCTTGAATAATTAATTCATTCATTAAAAGAAGTTCCTTTGCTGTTTTGGGTTAAAGTTTTTCAATTTTTAAGAAAACCAACCCCCCCTATCCTTTTCTTTCAAATGTTAAATTCAATTCACTTTACACGATTTTGTCTTATGCAACTATTTTGCAAAACCAATTGATAATGTACAGCAAGGGACGCCTGTACACTAAAATGAATAAATTATTGTGCAGAGATATTTTGCTAAGACCAAACAAAGTAGAAACTAAAAGCTTTTTCATTGTAAATTGAATTAACCTTTTTAACATCATGTAAGCATCATTTGCCACAGGACGGCATTCACCTCTCTGCACGACATGACCTTCCAACATCAGTTTATCTATACATAACAAAAATGAAATATAAGTGATGAAAATGGAAAAACTGATTCTTGCATTTGGAGAAAGAAAAGATAAAATAAAAACCAATGAAAATATAAATTAACCTTTACTAGAACCAGTCAATATTGGAATTTTAAAAACTGGTAACTGGCTTACACTTTTATTTCTTTGCGAACTAGATTTAGTTTATTGTGTGTGTGTGTGTACACTGTATTATATACCAAATTCAACCAAAAACCCACGAAATAAATTAAATTCTCTTTGGTTAATGAAGATATATCTATAGGGCCTACATATAAAATTGATTTTGTGTTTGTGTGTACATTCTCTATACAGATCTACAATTTTAGATTGATCGTCATCAAATTTTGCATATATACCAAATGGGACCTGACTTGAATGATAGGCTACTTTAAAAGTTCTTCGGAGCAGGGCCTTTAACTGTAGGGAAACCCTTCTCTAATGCTGCCAGTATATTTAAAATAGTTTATGCCACTTTTTCAATAGTCATCAGAATCACTTTGAGGGTCAGGCAAAGGATGATCCCCATAAAAATCAGTGTTAAAATTGCTGATTTTACTGTATAAATGCGGAAATTTAGTGGGGGTTTCCTGCCACATCAATAATTTTAAAAATTGAATTGGATTCTTCATTTTTCAAATATTGAGTTTGCTTAGAGATATACGAAGCCAAGAGAAAATTGAATATGAAGTAATTAGCCAGACCTACTTTTGAGTTGGATATCCATGCAATAACATTGATTTTAACCGTTTATTTATATCTTCTCAAGCATGAAAATTAAGTTCTCTGTATTGTCTTTTAATATTCAACTGCATATACTCATATAGATTAGGATGTTTTAAATTAATTATGGGCCCATAAAGTACATCGAAGAAATTTCACAGCTTTAACTAAGCATTTTTTAAAGCAGAAACAGGCAGATGGATAACTTGAAGTTCAAGGGGGGGGGGGGGGAATCGGAATAACTAGCACCCCTTAAAAAAAAGAGAAAAAATATATATTAATCTCTACGTTTCTTTAAATCTAGATTTGTTTCTTTCATGAATCGCACAGGAAGTCCCCACATTGGTTAACTTAGACATGGTTTGCATGTCCCTCAAAGAAAGATGGAGATATCACGTGATCCAAAAATCCTCATTGAAGAAAACCGGGTAGCGCTGGGTATTACAGCTAGTAAATAAATAAATATACTTCAAAATATAATAAAAGTTTCTATGAATCATTCAAGTTTTCAATGAAAAAATTAATAATAATTTAGGCAACAACTCAAGCAACACAACAGAATAGAAGCTATGATTTAAAAAAAAAAGTTTTCTTGGTTTAGAGATTTTGAAGTTATAAATTAAATTTAACAAGTTATCTATTTAACTTAAACCCTTTACAACATTCTATAATTTTTTCAGTTAAACAACAAAGTTAAGTTTTACAGATCGTCAAAATCACTGCCAGGCACAGATCCAGGAAGATGTCATAAGGGGCATTTTAGAATGAGTAAAAGTCATTATATGACAATAAATTCTGTATTTTATATTTTATGGGACAAAACCATTATTTTCCTACATTATTTTTGTTTCCAGGCTATACTTCCCCAATCCACTCTGGATTAGTAACATGAGAGGCATAAAAAATGTGTGTAACACAATGGTGGATTGGGGTTTTGCCATATAACTTCCACAAAGACAGAAAAATATGGAAACTCAAATCCAGATAAAACAGACACCATTAAAAAAAGAAAAAAAAAAAGAAATGTGACTAACAACTTGAACTTTCCATTTCTTAAGATTTTTATTATTGGTGAATGAAATGTACACACGTAGAGTATACATCGCTGCAGATTACCAGATGGCATTCTCCCCCCAAAGTAGCAAGAAATTACAGTATTAAGTATGCAAACATGAAATTAAAAAATAGTATATAAAGTAAAATATCACCTGGCGACTGTGAGAAAATGGCCACATTCTGATTGGCAATTGTTGAAATGACGAACTGATGTTCCTTTGGGATTTCAACTGCATCTTCAGAGGTTTGCATATTCATGATCACATCAGAAAGCGAAAATTTGATGTCTGTTCTGCCTGTTGGACCCCTTTATAAATAAAAAGAAGAATCAAAACAGATTAAATTTTAATATTTTTTATTCCATTTAAAAAAATCATGTTTTCTTTCAATAATGAAATTTTTGAATGGAGAAAAAGAAATTTGGAATTTGAAATGATATAGATGCTATTAAAAAAATAGAGATACCAGTATAAAATGGAATGTCAAGAGACTGAGATTACTTTCCGTTCTAGACAGTTTTCCATTTTATAAAAAAAAGTGCACAAAAAATATATGCAGTGATTTATTTCTGTCATCTAGCAAAACTTAAATTTCGAGAATATCACCTTAAGTAATATAAACCAACGAGAAAGACAACGAGAAAAACAAAAAAATACTAAACAGAGAGATACATATTTATTATTTCAAATTTTTTAATGTTTGCTATCTGAAATTACCGTACATTTGAAATTTCATATTTGATGTGCTAATAGTTAAACTTCAATATAAAATGTTCTCCTGAATAGCAATAGAATGAAAATTTACCTTTGTCAAAAATGAAAATTTTTCAATATTTCAAATAAAAAAATTGAGAAATTGTGCACCTTTTTAAAAAATTAGACAATGGGATCAACAGATAATGTTTTGCAAAGAGATTCTACAACTGTTTCACTTAAATTTTGCTTTCCCCCTCTACTTTATCAACTCCATTCATGTGTTTAAATCCAAGATGCGCTTCTTGAGGCTGGCTGTCACTTCTACATTGAACAAAATATTAAAACACAGTATCACTAAATTGTGAACAATAATTCCCTGTCACCCTCACCTATTCTTCTCCCAAACTAGTTTAAATAGAAATTATCAGTATTTTTCCAAGAAACTGGAGTGTTTTCTAATAAAAGCTGCCATCGCCATCATAGATGAAATGCTAAACAGACTTTTACTAAATTTTGAATAGTAAATATAAACTGAAGAGCCAAAAAAACTGGTAAAGGCATGCAAATAAAGAGATATGGGACCAATCAGAGTACAGCGCTGCGGTCAGCAACGCCTATATAACACAACAAGTGTCTGGCATAGTTGTTAGATCGGTTACTGCTGCTATAATGGAGGTTATTAAGATTTAAGTGAGTTTGAATGTGGTGTTATAGTCGGCGCACGAGAGATGGGACATAGCATCTCCGAGGTAGCGATGAAATTTGGATTTTCACGTACGACCCTTTCACGAGTGTACCGTGAATATCGGGAATCCGGTAAAAAATTTAATCTGCGACATCACTACGGCCAGAAAAAGATCATGCAAGAACGGGACCACGGACGACTGACGAGAATCATTAAACGTGACAGACGTGCAACCCTTCCGCAAATTGCTGCAGATTTCAATGCTGGGCCATCAACAAGTGTCAGCGTGCGAACCATTCAACGAAACATCATTGATAAATGTAAATCATAATGTAAATGTAAATAAAATCATAGAAATGTAAATGTTGATTGAAAATATTAAGTCTAATGAAAAAGAATGCTATTATACTTTTTTTAAACGAAATTTGATACTTGGAAAAGATTAATCAATTCTCTTGAAAAAAAATCTAATACAGTAAAATCTGTTTTTAACGGAACCTACATTAAGCAGAAACCTGTCTTCAATGGAAAAAATAGTGGTCCCACGATTTCAATGCCAGAACACGCATTAAAAAAATTAAAAATTGGATTACATGGAACCTATCTAATGCAGAAATGGAAAGTTTACCCTTTAAAGGATAATTTTGCACAAATACTACGGGAAAAAAAATTAGTGTAAGGGTTGAATTTCCAAAAGATATGCAAGATTTACAAACTTGTATGCAAGCTGCGTGTATTTCCTGATCGCAAGGCTGAGCAGAGACAGAATTAATTAGAACAGAGAGACACAAAGGGGGCAACCACCCTATTGTCCATTCCGTTGGAATACATAATGTTGGTGTTCCTGGAGCCACTTTGTAGCAATTCTGGACGTGTGTGGTGTCGCATTGTCCGGCTGAAATTGTCCAAGTCCGTCGGAATGCACAATGGACATGAATGGGTGCAGGTGATCAGACAGGATGCTTACGTACCTGTCACCTGTCAGAGTCGTATCTAGACGTATCAGGGGTCCCATATCACGCCAACTGCACACGCCCCATACCATCACAGAGCCTCCACCAGGTCGAACAGTCCCTTGTTGACATGTAGGGTCCATGGATTCATGAGGTTGTCTCCATACCCGTACACGTCCATCAGCACAAGGCAATTGGAACCAAAACTCGTCAGACCAGGCAACGTGTTTCCAGTCTTCAACACTCCAATGTCTGTGTTGTCGGGCCCAGGCGAGGCGTAAAGCTTTGTGTCGTGAAGTCATCAAGGGTACACGAGTGGGCCTTCGGCTTCGAAAGCCCATATCGATGACGTTTCCTTGAATGGTTCGCACGCTGACACTTGTTAATGGCCCAGCATTGAAATCTGCAGGATTCCCGATATTCACGGCACACTCGTGAAATGGTCGTACGTGAAAATCAAAATTTCATCGCTATCTCGGAGATGCTACGTCCCATCTCTCGTGCGCCGACTATAACACGACGTTCAAACTCACTTAAATCTCGATAACCTGCCATTGTAGGAGCAGTAACCGATCTAACAACTATGCCAGACACTTGTTGTGTTATATAGGCGTTGCCGACCACAGCACTGTACTCTGATTGGTTCCATATCTCTTTATTTGCATACGCATGCCTGTACCAGTTTTTTTGGCTCTTCAGTTTAGACTGTCATGTTGTTTTTAGTACATTTGATTATGACCTCATAATAGCAACCTGAACTTGATTTCCACAAAGTAGGGAGCTTAATTGAGAGCTTTGGGTTTTTAATTCACCTAAGGCCTGGAATTAAAAAAAAAAATCATTGACCAACTGAACATCTTAAACACAAGGTCTTAGGTCCTGAGCAGAGGCCAGGAGGGTGAGGAGGGAGGCATGGGGGGTTGAAAGGGTTCCAGCCCTGGGATGATTATCATTTTTTGTTTTTTCACGTTATAAATTCATTATAAAGGGGTCTGTGAAAGTCTGTTCTGAGGGGCCCGCAAAATATCCCAGCCTAAGGACCCTGCCCAGGATGTGGAGGCCATGGGAGAAGGAGGGGTGGGAGAATAGAATGTTCACCCCCCCCCCAAGCCAATCAAAAATATATTTAAAGAAAAATAGTTCCACATTAAAAAAATTAACATATTGAAAGAAGACACCTTCTATATGCTGATTTAATCAATTTATGCTATTCAAATGCTTTTTGGAGGTTATTAATTCAAAAATTTTCTGGAAGAAATTCCTTGTGCCCCTCCCCAAGGTAGATCCTGTGCACACCCCTGGTTGTGAAGACCTACTGTCTGTGTTATCAAGGCTTCTTCAAGTCGAAGTCAAGCCTGTGGCTAAAATACAACCACCAATGTAAACAAAAAATTGCAGGAACAGGAAATCACGGTTCATACTCTTTGAAAGTAAAAAAATTCAAGGACTATTCAAGCACTTTTCCAGCTAAAATTTTAAAATTCAAGGACATTCATATCATGGTTGATAAAAAAATAAATTACTTGGATTTTTTTTATTTATATTCAACATTTACTCATTTTTAATTTTGAAACGCCAATTATTTAAAGCTATATAATTTTTTAAAACAATTATAATTCCCATTTCAACTTGTAGACAATGTCAAGTTCTAAAGGTCTTGGTTTTAAAAAAAAGCCACTGTAGTTCAGTATACAAATAACATTTAAGCAGAAATCATTTTATGTTTGAAACAGTATTGAACTTTGCCTTCGATGAAAAAAAATTAGAAAGCATGTAATCATATATCTAGGGTGACTGTATGACCTGTATTTCCTGGGACATTCCCATATTTTCATGTAATTTTGGCCATCCCAATTTTTTTATGAAAAAAATGTTTCATCATTTTCCATATATTTTCTACAAAGCCTATTGAAGTTTTTATTCTTTACTGAAATTAAGTATTAAAATTATTTTCCTAATCCTATGAATTATATTATGATAATTATGACTTTAAATATTGTCATGTTTGTTTCCCCCCCCCCATATAGAATCGATTTAAATCTCCTGCTTCGATGCAATGGTGCTTCATTTTCTGCTTTTTTTTGGCAATTTTAGCAATAATTGGCAACTTTGCTTACCTTTGTCAACATTTTTGGTGACAATTGGCTATTTTCCCTTATTTTTATCAAGGAAATATGGTCAGCCCACATATATTCAACTCACATTCTATAGTTTAAAATATTTTGAAGAGATGAAATTTTTCGCTGCCATATTTTAGACATCTTTTTAAACATAGAAATACCTCAGGTAAGCGTGACCATATGTCCTGCTTTGAACATTGTCACATAATCATTGTACCCTTGTTGCTCTACACATTTCTGCCCTAGTGCAATGGTGCTTAACCTTTTTTGACTCGCTGAGCCCTTTTCAGTATATAATTTCTATGGCGGAGCCCTGGTTGACTCGAGGATTTACTCTCTCTGATTTACTTATCTATCAAATTTACTGATTCATTTTATTTTCCTTGAGTCGCAGCGGAGCCCCGGTTGAGGACCGCTGCCCTAGTGGAATATGGTTTAGAGGGGGATCGAGTTGAAGGGGGACAAAAATTTATGGAAGAAATTCACACAAAATAATTTTTTTCAAGCACTTATAAGCACTTGAAAACCATTATTATTTTTTTCAAGGACTTTTAAAGACTTGAAAATGAACTCTTTTTTGTTTTTTTTCAAGGATTTTTAAGGACTGTACGAAACCTGGAAATACGCAACCATGTGTCAGCATAATAAATATTCAAATAACTTGCTTTAGTTCACCTCGGCCATGATCTCTTTTGTTTAACTCTTGTTAAATGAGTGTCATGATCCTGCATATCATGACAAGAAAATTTTATACTTAACAAGATTAATTTATGTTCTTTTCTTTTGTTTCATGATCTAATTTTTCATGTCATTTCTGTACACAATGCCATCTCAGTTCTTGTGTGATTTGATTGAAGACGTGTCTTTTTGAAATTTTACAGGGGGTTTCATGCCATAACAATTTTATGATAGAGAGATGTTTTTGCTTGTGCAAGTTGGAGAGGAAACATGTGTTTTTGTGATATATTGATCAATGTGCTTGCCCATATTACAAAAGGACTGGATGTTTTTGTTTCCTGGGACAGAGACTATCAACACTTTAAAGTTCAATCTCTGCACGAAATCCAGTCAGTTTCTCAAAATTTTGTGAAAATTTTTCAGGTTTTATAAAAAAATACAGTGAGACCTCAATATAACAATAATCTGGGGACCAAGACAAAATATTATTGTATATACAGTAGACTCTCGTTAACTCGACTATCCGGATAACTTGACATCTATTATTTTCTAGGTTGGCCCAATACCAATTTCAATGAAGGAGAAACTCTCTAACTCGACACATGTTTGGCTTAATGCTGCTTAAGTTGACTATGATTTTTGTCCCTTTAATACGACTGGTTTTTACAATTGCCGTGTGTACTTTGATAATTTGATAATCCTTTGTTTCTTTGTTCTATATGATGGTCCTTTTTTTGCGCTATGGGTTGGGGGGGGGGGGCATGCATGTGAAGAACGAATGTTTGAAGCCTCTTGGCCGGCCTATCATTTTAGTGGCATTTCCGGTATCAAAGGAAAGGTCTTTCATTCTTTTCATGACCAAAAGAAATGTGGACGATCCCTAACGTGTGGTGTGATCCCTATTGTATGTTGACAATTTCAACATCCAATAGGGATAAAAATCTTATCTATTGTGAGTTTTGATATTGTCTGTTGCGGAGAATGTTTTGGCGGAACTCAGTTTTACGATTTCTTGGAAAAGAAGTAAAGAAAAAAAAGTTAAAGCCTGGTTATATGCTGAATATGTCATTTGATTGTCATTGTGAGTATTGACGGCCATGAATGCAATGGCTCCACGCAAACTTCATACTTTAAAATCAAAAGTTGAAATTTTCGAAAATCTAGAATTATGAAAACTCAGAGTGAACTCGCCGAAGAATATGGAGTTGCACGGAACATCATGTCAACATTCGCTAAAAATGAGGGAAATTTTTCTTCAGCATTTGAATCTTATGAACCCAGCAGAAAACGCATAAGAAATCAGAATTCTGCGATGTAGAGGAAGCAACACTTTTGTGGTTCAAATCCTTCAATCTCACTTAATCCTATTATCAGGATCAATAATTCAAGAGAAAACAAAAGATTTCGAAAAAAGTCTCAATCAAGAAAATTAGGAATTATCCTAAGTATGAAAACTTTTTACAGAAAATTACAGACAAAAAATTTGTGGATGTTAGAATGGACGCAAAAATTTCTGTTTTAGATGCAGTTGAAATGATTGATTCTGCATGGAACTCAGGCACAAGTGCCATGATTCGGAACTGCTTCTGTCATGTTGGTTTTTGTTCTAAGTCTTTGGAAAACGATTATTTCTCCGAAGATTCTTCCCAGATTAAGTGTGAAGGAAGCATAAATAGCACTATGGATGATTGTATCGACGATGAATTTGTGAGAATTGAATCTGATCTTGTAACTTCAGGACTTTTAACAGACGACGATATTCTAGAATCAATCACCCAAAGCAAGTGGTTCATGCTTCAAAGAAATAGAAAGTTCAGATGAAGAAGTATCGGCACCATTTCTCCATGATGCACTAAAAACTGTAGATGTGATATGTCGCTTCCTTTTCAGTTAGGAGAAAGCAGTATAATCGTGGTGTAAACTGAATAGTGTAGAAGAATTTTTGTTTTCTATTTGGAAAGAAAAACAAGCAAATGTACTTGATTATTTTTCATGAGGTAAATTTTTTTTATACGTTTTGATTCTATTTTGAAACAACCCTGAATTAAAATTAATGAGAATTAGAATTTCATTTAATACAATTGTTATAATGTATATAATTACGTACACAAAAACAATCAGACAAAAATTTAGAGTGAAACCCTGCTAACTCGACATCCGCTTAAGTCAACATGTTTGTCGATACTTTTGGGGTGTCGAGTTACAGAGAGTCTACTGTATAATGATAATCTCTCTAGAACTATTTTTTTTTTTTTACTCTGTGGACCAAGAAAAAATAGTTGTAGAGCGCATTATCATTATATCGAGAGGCAGCAGTTTAAAACTAGAGTATAGACATTTCTAAGCAAGTTTTGAAAAAATGTCGTTGCACAGGGATTTATTGTTGTACTGAGTACCATTTCAGCAAAGTTTCACTGTATGTTTTTTCCTGATAGGAGCAAATAAATATACACTAGGCATAGAAAAACATGAAGAATTCATTATAATGGAAAACATTTTTGAGGATATTCAAAGCATTGTAAGGTATTGCTTTAATAAATAGCTACTAATCCAAGGCATACTTTGCAATTCTGACACGTCCAGCTTCACTCATTGGTGGCGCTTTCCTCCACCTGGAAGACATGTACTTTGGCACCTATAACAAATATGAATGAGAAAATTTAATATATAATTCTTATGATAATAATATATAACTAGAGTGACCATATTTTGAGAAAAATGTGGGAGATCATGATCATAAAAATGAGCTGTCACAAAAATAACTGCTACTCATTCCATGAATTTTTAAAATATGCTGACTTTGTTCAAAAACATCTCCAATCAATGAAGAAATAAAGGATAAAACTCTTTTCACAGTCATTATTGGTAATGGTGGGACTGCAGACAAGCCAAAGTTGTTTGGTTCAAACCATGCTTTCAACCAAGTGGTATTTAAAAAAAAAAGTCTGATTTTTTCACAAATTCTCATATAAAAGCAGCCAAAATCAAATTCCCCCCCCCCTGAAAAATATCATGTTGGTTTATTACTAGCCAAAATTTTACATTCTAACCATATTTCATGTTCTTGGGGTACATTCTGATAGCATAGCTTTACATGGTACAAGTGGCTTTTTTCTTTCTTTAAAAAATCTCATAAACGTAGCTTGAATATGTATATATTTTGTTCATATAGAGCATAGTTCCCCAACCTTTTTTGTCCCACTGCCCCCTCTTTTAGAAATGTTTTTCTCCCATCGCCCCCCCCCCCCAACACAATCTAACCCATAGGATCCTATGCTATGCCTGTAGCTTCTACTGCCCTGCCTGGAACATTCCATCGCCCCCAAGGGGGTGTTGATGCCCACGTTGGGAAGCACTGATATAGAGCATATTTCCCTAACCTTTTCTGCCCCCCTTCTTCAGAAAATTTTCCCATTGCCCCTAACGCAATCTGACCCACAGGATCCTATGTTCTATCCGTAGCTTCTACCGCCCCCATGGAACATTCCATCGCCCACAAAGGGGGAATTAATGCCCACATTGGGAATCACTGATATAGAGCAGAGTTTTCCAAACTTTGTTCCATTGCTCCCCTCCCCTTTCTTTAGAAAATTTTCTCTTTCATGAATTCTCATATGATCGTAAACTAAATGATCCTATCGATTGGTGAGGGACAATGCAACGTTATGGTGTTGCAGGGAATTTTTCTCTAATAGGGTTGTTAATAAATGGAATAGCTTACCTCCGGAGGTAGTAAATTGTAACACAATTGACACGTTTAAAAAGAAATACGATAAACATGTTGGGGTAAATCGAGAAGCTCTATCCATACTTAGAATAAGACAACCATAAGTATTCTTTATGGGCATTGTATAACATTTTATCACGTGCATATATTGTTTATAATTTTTATTAATTGCATTTTTAATTGGGTTGCTGTATTATTGAAATATATGACATCCATATTTTTATGGGCATCTTTTTCTCAGCCACCTTGTTGGGCATTTTGCCAGTTGTGGCGTTGTATTTGTATTTGTATAAACCAGCAGCTTTTATCACCCCCTGGACCATTTCATTGCCCACCAGGGCTGATATTGCCCACTTTGGGAAACATTGATATATAGAGCATAGTTTCCAAAACTTTTTGTTCCATCGCCCCCTTCCTCTTGCTCATCACCAACCCCCCAAATAAAAATTAAAAAACCCCATAGGATTCTATACAAAGTTCATTTCAGCTACTGCTCCAGTCATTACATCGCCTCCTTAAGGGGGGTGGGGTGATATTGTCCACTTTGGGAAACTGATATAGCATTAGTTTCCCAAACTTTTCGTCCCATCGCCCCCAACCCAAGCAAAATCCATAGGGTCCTATACTAAACTCACACTTCTATCGCCCCACAGAAATTTCCAATGCCCCAAAAGGGGTGATATTGACCACTTTAGGAAACACTGATATAGAGTATCTTAGTTGTTTAAAGTTATATGCACAGTACCAAAATTTCTCATTCTTACTACATTTTGTAACCTTTGGCTACATTATGATGCTCTATCTTTAGCAAACTCATGAATTAGGATCATGTGTTGTATCACACATTATCTGACAGAATTTCCCCCCCCCCCCTTCACAAAGAAGCAACAATAGTGATTTCATCATTATCACTTGCTAGAGGCAGGTCTTATAATCTAATAAAGACACCAGCTGCCCCTGAAGAACAAAGACCAGTATAGGGTGGTTCATTGTCTCACAGACAATTTTCATTCCATAAGAAGCAGCACATCTCATGCTGCATATCACCACCAAGCTTAATATTCAATAGTATATTTTTTGTCCCCAGTTAATCAAGGTTCATTATAATATAATCATTATAAAATAATCAGCTACTTGCAAAGTGATAATAATCAAAGTTCTGATTCCAAAGCACTATATACAATAAGAACCACTACCACTGGTCAGAATGACTTGAAAATGTGCATGGATACTCCTGAAACAATGAAATTTTCTTTGGCGAAAGAAAAAAAAGACTTATGCCCATATTCACTGAGCGACTGTTAAAGGGCCGATCAAATAACATGCGGGTGAATGCTATCGCGCATGTTAGAAAAAAATCGGTATTCTCGACTGACCAGTGAGCAATTGTGACAAGGCCACGGCGTTTAACAAGTGATGATGATGATCTTGATTCGTCAATATAAAGATCACATGTTTATTCTTTTTTCCTCTGCTGCTGCGAGTATTTTTGAAAATAAGATGGAGGATGATCGCGTTGGCTATCGCCTAGTTTTATTTTGTTAAATAAAGTAACGAATTTGCAAAATTTTAAGAAACAGATGTTTGGGATGTCGGTATAGCTGTTCATATGTTTCAACCTTGTCACAAGAAACATTATCACATTTCTGGAAGATATGGAGGAATCTGATTATGATTCTCAAGCAGTTGATGAGGTATGTAAAGCTTTATTTAACAGTTATTTATTTACTTTTTATAAAATTATTATATTAACAAATTTAAGTATCCAAAGTGTGATACATAATGCTCCTGAGTGATCGCTGATTATTCCCTCAACAAAGGTCCCCACATCCTGAAGCCGGGCCCACAGGCCATGGTTTTTGCGGGTCCTTTGAAGTGAATTTAGAATGTAAAAACAAAAAAATTACGATCAACTTTGGCCCAGGACTGAAGCTCTGTCAGCATCCCCACCCCATTTTCCCACCTGACAACTGGTGCTGCTTTTTTTAACAACAATATTATTGCTGAAAAAATATTAATGTCTGATTTCACGAAAGAAAAGTCAATTTCTATTTTTTCATATAAAATATTTTTTGTGAAAAGGATCATTAATTTTGTGAAAAACAAGTAATTTTGTGGGAAGCAAAGTAATGTAGTTAATCTACACAAAAGAAATGAAATTCCTAATTTATGATTTCATTAATTTTTACTTCGTGAAACCAGTCTTTAAGGTCATCCCATAAGGGACAGAGCCTGGACTACGACTGGCCTTTAAGTCTTTAAGGTCCAGAATTTTGTGAAGGGTCCGGAAAATGAGCTCAAAATATCAGAAGTCTGCAAAATGGCTAGGTGCAGACCTCTGATATTGGAAGAAGAGTTTGCAATTTCCACAAACCATTGTCGATGGCAACTGCTAAACTTAAATGATGATTTTCAACATTGTTGAGATATCGCTTAAGTTAACTGAGCAAACTTTTCACATAAATGTTGCTTTGATAGAGCATTATTATTTTTATATTGCATAGGTATACAGATAATGTGCAAAAATAATTTGGTAAACAAAAATAAAAGTTTTCAATGCAGTGCAATACTTTACTAACTGTAAATAGTACATGCACTCAGGGCCAGAAGTGGGGGGGGGGGGCAGGCAGAGAGGGCAATTGCCCCAGGCAAAAAAATTTAGGGGGAAACAAAGAATACCATTATATAAAATTATCAAATTTTAAAATGGTGGGTGCGGCAAAAATCCTGGTTACAGCCCTGCATCTACTTGACTACATATCAGCACAGATAGACGGTGGTATATTTTTGGAAATCTGCGCCCCCGAAAATATTCTACCACGAGTCGCCAGAATTATGTATAATATTTTATGCCTTTATAATGGTTCGTCACTTTTTCAATCCTCCCAGTAATTGAAGAAAACCCTGGCAGCACCGGGTATTGTAGCCAGTATTTAAAAACAACAATTTTCAGGTACAAAATAATTCATTGAGTTAAGCTATAAAATAATGAAATTGCAAAGTTGGTTTTTGTTAAAATATAAGAAACTAGCTATAATACTTGGCGCTGCCTGGGTTTTCTTCGATTACTGAAAGGATTAAGAGTGACAAACCATTATAAAGGAATGAACTATTATACATAATACTGGAGGCATTAAAGAAGCGACAAACCATTGTAGAAGCATATATATGTCTGAAACGCATTGCTAAGGGGAACCATGGTAACAAAAGAAAACATTCCATAAATGATTGTTGAGGCCCAGGAACCATTGTTGCCTGACAGTTTTTTGCTAATTTCTGACAAACTTTTGAAGTAGACCAACATTTAATTTGGGTCCTGTTTGGTATATATGCAAAACTTGGTGATGATAGATCTAAAATTGTACAGAAAACATACACATACTGACAGAAAATCAATTTTGTATACATAGATGCTTATAGGTTAATTAATATGAGCGCTACATTAATAAACATTTTATTTTAATTAATTATTAGAAGTTTGAATGATTTTTCAGAAATTTTATTGGTTTTTAATGTAAATGCTATTTAAACCATAAAAAACCTGGTTATTTGGGTGTTTTTTTACAAACCCTGAGCCAAACCGTCCTTTGGAATCCAACTGAATATTCCCAAAAAAAAAACTTATTTCACTGAATAGGAAACAGATTCAACAGGTTATACAAATCGTCACTGGTCGTGCTAACCTAGTGAAACATCTATGTAACTGTGGTTATACAGATTTGTCTATTTGTTCTGTTTGTGAAGGTGATTAAGCTGCCAACGAAACATATCTAGATAATTTAAACAACATCAAGCACAATTCCAAATCACTTGAGCAACCTGCAGTACACCTCCAGTTCTCTCAAATGGTTCATGGTACATTCGCAAATTACTTGAGTGGCTGGCGGCACATTTTCATATGATTCAAGTGGTCTGAAAGACCACTATATAGACCGCAAATATACTTGCGGGACTGGCAACACACTTACAAACAACCTAAGTAGTTCGCAAAATATTTACAGTTCATTTTAAGCGGCTCACATCCGTTTTATAGATCCATTCAGTGGCTCTGGATGCATTTCCAGATCACTTAAATTGTCCATATTGGCTCATTTATAGATAAGTCAAGCCGAACAGCTTTGGTATAAGGGACATGCCAAATTGGCGGCTTTTTTTCTGATGATAACTTGCCAACGCTCTGGTTTGTAGTTGTTCTGCTGGGTTGCCGTTGTTCCAGAATGTTCCTCCAATGCCGTGGTGCCACTAGTTGTTGTTTTAGTGTGTCTTTTCAAACTTCTGACCAGCCATTTTGTCTTTTTCGTTCCAAACATTAGGATTACATTTTTGTCCGCTGGTAAGGTATAATATATATATATTTTTTATCATTTACTTTATTTAAAAGAATCCGGATACCCAGAAAGAGTCCAGGTTTTAATTTTTTATACTTAGAATATATTTATTTATACAACATACAGGGCTGTTGTTTATTTAAGAGTGGATACCTTATGTTGTTTTGATGTTTAGTCTTAGATAGTGATATTTTTATTATTATACTAGCTATAATACCCGGCGCTGCCAGGGTTTTCTTCAATGAGGCTTTTTGGATCACGTGATATCTCCCTCTTTCTTCGAGGGACATACGAAACGGGACCGTCATTTCAACTTTTTCCGGGGGGGGGGGGGGGCAAAGCACATGTACTCAATGTATATATATATATTTACATCATTTTTAGTGTATTTTCAGTAGCCAGGGGGGGGGGGGGGGGCAACGCCCCCCCTAAAAGACGGGCCTGACATACAAATTGTGTCCACGTTAACCAATACGGCGACTTCCTCTGCGTGACTCATAAAATAAACAAATCTAGATTTAAAGAAATGTAGAAATAATAATATTTTCTTTCCTTTTTTAAGGGCACTAAGTATTTGGACTCCCCCCCCCCCCTTTAGGTTCAAGTTATCCATCAGCCTATTTCAGCTCCCAAAAATGCTTAATTAAAGCTGTGGAATTTCTTCGATGTACTTTATGGGCCCATAATTCATTTTAAAATAACCTAAACTCTATGTGAATTTATGCAGTTGAATATTAAAAGACAATACGGAGACATTAATTTTCATGCTTGAGAAGATATAAATAAACGGTTGAAAATCAATGTTATTGCATGTATATTTAACTCAAAAGTAGGGTCCGGCCAATTACTTCATATCTAATTTTCTCGGCTTCGTATATCTCTAAGCGAACTCAATATTTCGAAAATCGAGAATTCAATAAAATTTCTAAAATTATTGATGTGGCGGAAAACCCCATCAAATTTCTGCATTTCTACAGTAAAATCGGCAATTTTAACACTGATTTCTATGGGGACCATCCTTTTCCTGAACCTCAAAGTGATGCTGATGATGATTATGACGTCATTCAAAAAACCTCATTACTTTGAGTATTGAAAATGTGGCAAACCATTGTAAAGGCATATACACGTCTGAAACGCATTGCTAGGGAACCACGGTAACCAAAGTAAACGTTCGGAAAGTGATTGTTGAGGCCCAAAAACCATTGTTGCCCGACAGTTTTTTGCCCATTTGGGGCATTTGCCCTGGTCTGACAAAATTTTAAAGTAGCCTATCGTTCAAGTCGGGTCCCATTTGGTATATATGCAAAATTTGGTGACGATCGATCTAAAATTGTAGATTTGTATAGAGAACACACACACACACACACAGACAGAAAATTAATTTTATATATATAGATTTATGCTTGTTGGTTTTAGCATTGTTATGTTTGCTTGGGCATCAATAGCATCCCACAGCCTCCTATCATATTTATTAACCCAGAAATAATCTTTATAATCCAGATCTTATTTATGGTTATACTATTATATTTCTCTTCTGTTTCATGAATTTTTCATATTCCAATGGGTTTTTATTATTGTTTTCTATGCCGGTGATTTTTCTTGGCATCTATATAGTGTCTAATGGCCTTAGCGACTTTTGGTCAGGTCGTCTGACATGTTTGGTAACGAAAAAAAGTTGCCAAAAATCACCAAGTTGCCCCTTATACCAAAGCTGTTCTGTAAAATTTTGTGGGTTGGCCTCCATTCGGCTCAGGGCCCTGTGGCAGTGCCCCTGTTGGCTAAGATTCTGTAAGCAGGGTTGTACCAAATTTGGCGAGATTCAATTGAACCTTGGCAACCCAGAATAATTTTTACTCGCCAAATGTAGTGAAAATCAAGATTATAGATTTATAAAAATCAGCAATAATTTTTCGGCAAGCTAGACCATGTGAGGAGAAGTTCTACAGCCACCAAAGAAAGTGTTGGTCACAAGATTTATCGATCCATTACATTTGGATTTTGTGTTCCTAATCCAGCAAACTGAACCCAACTATCAAATTTCTTGGTGCAATCACTGTTTGGAACCATGGTAAGCGGCACATTTTGGGCAAGAAACTATTGTTTCTTTTACAAGTTTCTGTCAGAGATCAAGGTGTTTTCTCATCTAACTGAAGAATGTTCATCCATGAAAACATTTGAAAAACTCACAAGTAAAAAATGCGTGTGGAAGAACAGGGCTTTGACTTACGCTCACTAAATTTTCGATGACGACAAACACACTAACAAGACAATCGTTACAACAAGGAGGCTGGTGGCAAATAAGAAATGAAAATAGCACTAAAACAGACAACGGTAGCACATTTGACTGGAAAAACATTATTGTCACCAATCAAAAATTTCCAAGATTCAAAGCCCCAAGGTAATCAGTTGGCAACAAAATATATTCACCAAATTTTGTGCAAACCATCTAATGGAATCGGTTAATTTTCCATAAGCGTGGTCAGCGCCAACGTGCCAACTTTTTTTCAACATTCTCAAAATCGACAAATTTGATAGCTGATACAATAGTGTTTGCTAGTTTTGGCAACTCTTTATCAAACCACATTAATTAACCACCACTACTACTACTACTTAATCGTACATGTACCTCGTATACATTCTTCTACGTAATTTCTAACGAATCACACATGCCGGAATGTGTGTTCTGAGTGTATGTGTGGCCCTAACGTATTTATGTTGTCGAGTTGCACTTGTTTTGTGTTCGTGCTGCCATCTATCTTCCATTTTCTGAAGTAAAGATGGAAATGCGTGAATTTTCACGTTGTCAGTATCGCCTACCTGCTCTCTGCGGAGAGACTTTCTCAAATGGGAGACCGGCTCACACACATGAAGATGGAAAACCAACTTCAGCCGATCACCACTGTGGCGTCAACGGCGTTTAATGGGTTACAATACAAATTCGAATGAAAAGAATGGAAAATCGAACCTTGACAAGCCAAACTCCCCTGGCAGCGCTCGAGCAATCCAGATCCTTCTCGGCGGACGCCGAGTTCGATTTCCGTTTACTGCTCGACTTCTCCATCCTTCCGCTTTTCTCTGTGATGCGACGACTCAAACTAATAAAAAGAACATCTAATACAACGTAGCCTATTAATGGAATTACGTCGCGAACCCAACAGACGAGAAACCGGAATACGGACGACTTAGACTTTTTGCGTTTCCACACGTGCGAAACAGAGTTGCCAGATCATTAAAAAAATTTCCAGCAAAAACACCTTCAAAAGTAGCCGAGAGTAGTGCGAAATAGTTGAACTCGTGCTGCTATCTACAAAACAACACATGAACTACAGTTCGATCTTAATCTGGCCCAGTGTTTCTTAACGTTTTTTTCACTCATGACCATATATGTTATTAATATTCTAGAATACTTTATCCATGGCCCCACATCCTGTAGCAGGGCCCAAGGATGGGATCTTTGGCGAGCCCTTAGTAAGACTTTTTATGGGCCCTCCTACATAGTGAATTTACAGTATGAGAAATAAAAAAAAGACAAGCATCACATCCCCCGGCCACAGTTAGGGGAAGTGGGGGTGGGGGGACAGATCTGGTGCCCTGGGAGCTGGATTAAAATGGACTCCGAATTCGACCTTTAACTTCAAAAGTTAACCTTTACCTCCTAAATGCAGGGGTGCCAAAATTCCGGCATGTCCAGGGCACTGCACAGTAAACTTTACTGTGGCCCAGGGTGACAAAGTATCTATCTAGTTGCGTTCCCAGGTCACGGCGACTCAACACCTAAATTGAGTCTGTCGTGCCCAGCCCGGGGCCATGCCCCTTTCGACTATATTTTCTTCCAGTTACTGAATTATTTTTTTGTAGTAAATTTACAGTGAACAATAATTTCATAAATACGGTTGATTTTCGTAGCCCCTGGGATGTTTAACTGTATGTGCATATCATATCGTACACATTCCTCTGCGGAATTTCTAACGAATCGGTATATGTCGGAACGTGTTGCATGAGTGTATGTTATATGCATATGTTCATGTTGTTAGGTGGACATCACGTATTGTAAATGAGTGATCATGTATTTTTTGAATTATGAGTGAAGTGAATATTAGAATATATTAGTACAGTTGTACTAATATATTCTATTGCTCTCTGTGGCGAGACTTTCAACGGGGATATCGGCTCGAATTCGCGCCTCGAAGGTGGGAATCATAGAAAACCAACTTCAGCCGACCACCACTGTGGCGACTGTGGGGTTCGAACCCGGGCCTCACGATGTGAGTCCGTCACTATGACCAATCGATACCAATAGCAGCGGGCCCTTGGGCTGAAGTTCAGCGAGGTTCACTATTGGGACGGTTATATGTACAGGGAAACATCAAAATCAACTGGAAGGAAAAACTTAATATTTGCATACTTTCTCTCGAATATCACAGTATTTTGCCATTTAAGCCCTCGTTCAAAATGGACGTAAGTGGCCCAGGCCATGCACTGCTCTGGGTCTATGGGGGGGGGGGGGAGAACGAATTTTGAAAATAGTTAGTACACCCTTTTTTGCACGTTACTTCACTAGAAAGTTTTATTTCATCACATGAATTTGTTTTCACCTCTCTCTGTGGGCCCATTAGCTAACTGCCATGGCTTCCCTTCCACTTGATTTTCACCCGTGGCTCCCTTGGAATGTTCCTGTACAGAAAGGGGATTCCCATGGGTCCCCGGGTCGAGAACCACTGATGTACAAAAAGCAGTGATTTATGGTATTGTAACACCTTTCCTCTGTCTCATTGTCTCACCTATCCAGAAAAAAAGATTTTTTACTGAATAAATTGATTTCTGGGAAAAGTTGTGAAGTTCGGACTAGATATTCGATATTTCTTCATGAGCCGTTTTAACGCGAGGACTCACCCGGGCACGGCCTCAGATAAGGCACCTAGTGTTAATGAAATTTGGTGCAATGATTTTAAAGGGTAAGTTTTTTAATTAGTAAGCAAGAACCTTCAGACAGGGATGGGGGGAAGGACTGATCCTCTCTCTAGATGGCTTAAGAGCATCATGTGCCCCAGGAAAGGTGATTTTTCCGAGGCTCCCGACTTGACCATTAATTTATGTCTCAATTTTCATGCTTTCAATTGAAAATTTCGACCAGATTTAATTTTTATGAGACCCATTGGTACTGCCTCTCTCTGCCCTACTAGATTGTAAAAACGGTCACGCTTCCCCACCACCATTTTTTTTTCGCTCAAATGCTTCACATGTGTTTTTTTCATGGGCCCTGGTTTGAAATCTTGGGCCAGATTTTTCACTTGCTTCTTCATAGTGTATTTATAGTGTGAAAAAAGATTAAAAATTATTCTGGCTTGAGCCCTGTCAGCAGGGCCGGGGTATTCATCTCAACAAACTTCCTTTCTTGCACTTCCAAAAACGTGTCAGCCATATTTAGAGGAGCTGGTTCCAATTGAGTTTCCTTTCATTTGTCGAATCCCCCAACACAAGTTTGAATTCCTTGTTCCGACAAATGCCTCATTCAACTAACATCATATTAATATTATAAGATAATTCTCATCAGATGTGATTCAATTTTTGTTTTTCACACTACACATTCATATTGGGGGGGAGGGAGGCATGAAGAGTCTGATCTGGGGACGCACCAGAGATCTCAGACTGGGCCCTACTGCGATGTGGGGCCATGGTCTCCGTGCCGTGCCCTGTTGAACTCATAATTGGGATTCACGAGGTTGGAGCTCTGTCAATCTATTGAGAAGCATATTCAGGGGACATTTCAGGGGCAAAAACTCTGACATATGGCTTTAACTGAAATAATCATGATACTAATCATTGAATCATAGGGTGTTCAACTGAGTTGTCGGTGAATATCGCCTAAGTATGAAATCAAGTATCTATCCTGAATTGTTTAAGTGACTATGTGTGACTATTGTTTAAGTGTTCTATGACCCCTACAAGGTAAGGGCTACTAGTACTAAACCAGCAATACACCTCTTCCATATTCCTTTACAAGGGTAGAGTTGGGAGGGCTCGGGCATGGGACACGAGACAAACCTCATTGTTTTTTACTCTATAAATTCACTATAGAGGGTACAAATACAAATACAAATACAACACCACAACAGGCAAAATGCACAGCGAGGTTTCTGAGAAAAAGATGCCCATAACAAATATGGATATCATATATTTCAAAAATAAAGCAACTCAATTAAAAATGTAATTAGAAACATTATAAACAACATATACACGTGATAAAACATTATACAATGCCCACAAAGAATACTTATGGTTGTCTTATTCTAAGAATGGATAGCTTCTCGATTTACCCCAACATGTTTATCGTATTTCTTTTTAAACGTGTCAATTGTGTTACAATTTACTACCTCCGGGGGTAAGCTATTCCATTTATTAACAACCCTATTAGAGAAAAAGTCCCTGTGACACCATAGCCTTGCATTGTCTCTCACCAATCGATACTGGTGTCCCCTTGTAAAAGCAGTCGATTGGCGGTGTACTAAAAGTTCATTGTCCATCCTATCCATCCATTGAAAATTTTGAACACTTCGATCATATCTCCTCGACACCTGCGTTCATCCAATGTAAACATATTCAAAAAATGAAGTCTCTCTTCATAACGCAAGCCCTGAGTGCCAATAGGGACACCCGTAGCTCTTCTCTGCACCCCTTCAACCAAGTCTATGTCCCTCTGTAGGTATGGTCTCCAAAACCTTACAGCATACTCTAGTCCAGGACGAACTAAGCCTCGAAAAAGCGGAAGAATGACTTTAGGAGAACGCGAAGAGACCTTTTTGAAAATGAGACCAAGCATTCTATTCGATTTTTTGACCACCGCTGAACAATGTTCAGAAAACCTAAGTCGCTCGTCAATGAGAATTCCCAAATCGGTGACCCTAGTTGCATCCGGGATAGTGACACCATTCAACTCGTAAGAGAACCGTGGGTTGCTCGAACCAAAATGAGCGACCATGCACTTCTCAACGCTAAACGTCATGCTCCATTCATTTGCCCATGCTGCAATCCTGTTTAAGTTGGTCTGGAGCAACTCCCTATCACTTTCATTCCCGATTACCCCCATTAACTTCACATCATCTGCGAATTTGCTAGTAATCCCATCGATACCCTGATCGAGTTTATCGATAAAAAGTGAAAAAAGTATGGGGCCAAGGACACTTCCTTGAGGAACTCCACTTGTGACGTCTGTCCAATCAGAATTCCCCGTTCACCATAACTCGTTGCGACCTATCTCTTAACCACGATTGTATCCAATTCAGCAAGTTGCCCCCTATTCCAAATATATATAATCAGTAAATAATAATAATAATAGCAAAATTAATAATATAATCAGTAAATAATAGCTTAATCAATCTTTTGAAGTGCAAACACTTTTCCAAAACCAATAGGAAAAAAATGTAAACAAGTGCACCCACTATGGGACTATCCTCCCGCTTCAAAGAAGAGTTATTAAATTGATTTGATACCTTTACTTTCATCAGGACGTTTTTATTCAGAAAATTCTCTCACGACATCTTAAATCATCAAAGTTATCCACCCTCCACCACCAAGAGGGTTATGAGCAACACTTCGGGAATCACTGTATCAAGGTAATAGAGGTGAAGAAAGAAAACTATTTTCACATAGTCGTATCTTAAGGGCGGAAAAATATTATTCGCTTCAGGCAGAAAAATTTCCAGGACTAGCCCTGCTTATCAGCATCACCCTTGTGTGAGGAGGTTTATCTTTTGGTCTTTCACAGGTCTCCGCCATGTCAAGAAAAATACACTAAATCTGTGAGAAAACTGAAGTGAATGAAAAGAAAAATTTCTTTGCTGTGCAGCAAAGGAAGAAAAATAGAGAAATTCGTCACCAAAACTGTTAGCAAAAGCCGCCCTTAAAACTGCCACAGCTAAAAACTTCCCGAAGAACCTTTTTCAACACAGCCATCAGTCTGGTAACTCTGATATAAACTGTATAATACACTCTGATTACTCTAATATAACTTTGATACAAACTGTATTGAAGGCTTTGGGTAAGAGCAAAAATGTAGATGTTGTTTACCTTGATTTCCAGAAGGAATTCGATCGGGTCAACATGGTAAACTCTTGAAGCGTTTACACGAGATTGGCATTGGGGGCAACTTGCTGAATTGGATAGAATCGTGGTTAAGAGATATGTCGTAACGAGTTATGGTGAACGGGGAATTCTCTGGTTGGACAGACGTCACAAGTGGAGTTCCTCAAGGAAGTGTCCTTGGCCCCGTACTTTTTTCACTTTTTATCGATAAACTCGATCAGGGTATCGATGGGATTACTAGCAAATTCGCAGATGATGTGAAGTTAATGGGGGTAATCAGGAATCAAAGCGATAGGGAGTCGCTCCAGACCAGTCTAAACAGGATTGCAGCATGGGCAAATGAATGGAGCATGACATTTAGCACTGATAAGTGCATGGTCGCTCATTTTGGTTCAAACAACCCACGGTTCTCTTACGAGTTGAATGGTGTCACTATCCCGGATGCAACTAGGGTCACCGATTTGGGAATTCTCATTGACGAGCGGCTTAGGTTTTCTGAACATTGTTCAGCGGTGGTCAAAAAAACGAATAGAATGCTCGGTCTCATTTTCAAAAAAGTCTCTTTGTGTTCCCCTAAAGTCATTCTTCCGCTTTTTCGAGGCTTAGTCCGTCATGGACTGGAGTATGCTGTAAAGTTTTGGAGACCATACCTACAGAGGGACATAGACTTGGTTGAAGGGGTGCAGAGAAGAGCTACGGGTGTCCCTATTGGCACTCAGGGCTTGCGTTATGAAGAGAGACTTCATTTTTTGAATATGTTTACATTGGATGAACGCAGGTGTCGAGGAGATATGATCGAAATGTTCAAAATTTTCAATGGGATGGACAGGATGGACCATGAACTTTTAGTACACCGCCAATCGACTGCTTTTACAAGGGGACACCAGTATCGATTGGTGAGGGACAATGCAAGGCTATGGTGTCGCAGGGAATTTTTCTCTAATAGGGTTGTTAATAAATGGAATAGCTTACCCCCGGAGGTAGTAAATTGTAACACAATTGACACGGTTAAAAAGAAATACGATAAACATATTGGCTAAAATCGAGAAGCTATCCATTCTTAGAATAAGACAACCATAATATTCTTTATGGGCATTGCATAATATTTTATCATGTGTATATATTGTTTATAATTTGTGTTAATTGCATTTTTAATGGGGTTGCTGTATTTTTGAAACATATGACATCCATATTTTTATGGGCATCTTTTTCTCAGCCACCTCGTTGGGCATTTTGGCTGTTGTGGCGTTGTATTTGTATTTGTATTATACACTCTGATGACTCTCATATAACTCTGATACAAACAATAATAGCGATCACGCCATTAGTTGTTCCCAAGATGAAGGAGATGCAAATCACAGTAATAATTGAATTGATCTTGGGGCTCTACATAAAATAGTCACGGTCACGGTCTGATGCAAACCCATTACGATCACCCATTTACGATCGCGGACGAAATATTTCGTCCAAACGCCAGTGGAATATATTCAATCTGGTTCTCTGTGTTTTCTTTCGTCTCTCTCTCTCCACATCATTATGAAGCTTCATTGTAACCCTATGAACCGAAGTGGTTTTTCCCGTCTCCGTTTTCTTCTATACCCATTAGTGGTTTTTACCCCCACATATACTGTATTTCAGTACTGTATGCAGTGCTGTATTTCTATACTATATACATGTAAGAGCGAAAAAATATACGTAGGGTGAGGGTGAAAAGAGAAAAATCTACTGCATACTCTCTTATGTATTATACTGTTTTTTTCTTTTCTTTTTCTATTTATTTTTTTCCTTAATTTTCATCTATTTTTTCTTTCCTCTTTTTCTTTTTTTGCCAAAGTGCGGTTATGCTGTTAGGACAAGGTTATCAGATTTATCGCTGGTTCGTCAAATAGAGAAAATCCAATTTTTTTGCCAATAGCTTGTACGTGAAGGGAGTAAAAAACACGTATGGTGACTTTTTTCCCAGATATAGCATCAGTCGTTTTGAATCCCGAATGCATAGTCATCTGACAGACGTGATTTCACGTCCCGTCAGTGTAGCATGTTTCGTCCTTTAATCTGTTGCTCTGCAACAACAGATTCGTACAGGCAATGACTATATTTTTAGAATTAAATAATTAAATTCCCTAATTTGTGATTTTTGTAATATTCTTGCATCTGCTGATCACATAATTCGGGATCATCGTCAAGTTGGCATATTTTTTCGTGATAATTATGCTCACGTTAGTCAACCCATCAAACCGCAGTTACGATGCGGTAATAATTTTTTTCTCCAAAATTTGACAGAAAACCACAAGTTTATACAATCATTATTAGTTTTTTTCTCTCAAATTTCTCATTTTTCCCCTCTCGTCACATGGTGCTAATGCAGTTTATTTGCCATATATAGATATGTATCACATATATACATGTATCACGTTGGCGATTAAAATAATGGATTTGGCCCCGACCGGGCCGTTGTACATTAGCACATAGAGCTTTGGGCAAAGATCTCCTGCCACTTAGCGAAATGACCGACCAAAGTCCGAATCATCTCTGCAATTCGGACTCTGGCCAAAACGTTTCGCTAATTCATGACGGGGCCGGCCACTTCGTGAATTGGCCGCTCTTCCGGCTTGGGCAGTAACATATGTAAATTCATATTAGTGGGATGACCCCGTTTGTGTTATTTTGTTGAATTTGTTTGTGTGTTTTTTTCACTAGCTTTTTTTTAAAATCTATACTATTGTTATTGTCTACTGTGAGAGACTTGCTAAGGTTATCAGCCACGCCGCTGTGGTGGTCGAGTGGTTATAGTGACAGACTCGCGATGCGAGGATCCGGGTTCGAACCCCACAGTGGTGGTCGGCTGAAGTTGGTTTTCTGTGGTTCCCAACTTCAAGGCGCAAATGCGAGCCGATCTCCCCGTTGAAAAGTCTCGCCACAGAGAGCAACAGTCCTACAACGATAAATCATTCAATCATAACACTTCACTTATAGTTAGAAAAACTGGTGGCAGATGGCTGCACTACACATAACAAGCATTACAGAGAAACAAAAAAAAAATTCTGGCTGAATAAAAACTCTCAATTAGACCAATTTTTCCCGCGGGAGGAGTTCGTGCACTCAAACTATAAAACGTCCTTATGAAATAGAAAAATATTAAAAGACAAAAGTGAAGAAAAAATTCTGTACACCCTGTTGGGGGGGGGGGGGGGGTAGGGGGTGTCACTTTTCCCCATATTCACAAGCACCATATTCAGAAGAAGAGGAGCACCAGCATAGACACTCTGATGTCCTATTTTCAACCTGAAATCAACATAACGCTGATTTTTGAATGCATCTTGTATGGGGTGATTAATAAGGCAAGTCGTACCACAGTGTTTTCGAGAAACAGGTCTGCTGTACAGTATATATTTAATGCACATTTTATCAGCTTGTCTAGGTTGAATGTGCTTCACAAATATATACAAAGCTATTTTTTAATGATCGAGGTACAAGTCGCATATTACAAATGATTCACGTATAACATTTCTCAACTGTATCTACCTGCGAAAGCGAGTTACTAATAGTTTCGGATATAACGATAGCTATCCGAACACGGCACGGTGTGCATTGGGTTACACGGTGAATAGTAGTAGTAGTAGTTAATGAAGGTAAGAACAAACGATACCCCTGATGCACCAGGAGATCACGTTTCACCAGGAAGGAATATGTAACATCAAACACAATAGCGAAAGCAATTAAGACGGGGCTTGTGTAACATAACAAGCTATAATAGGAGCATCGAACGCAGTCGATGACGCTCCAGGTTATATTGCATTTTCAGAACGATTCTTATAACGTCCTTCCTTCACATGACTGTAATGAATTGACCTCGATTAGCTGTTGTGAAACACAGTATGAAATAACATTTTATTCCTAATGTGCTGCGAAAGTTTTTGAAACATTTTCTTTCAGAGACAGAAAAGCTTTTGCTGCGGAATCTCCGTTTTTGTTAAAACTTTTAGTGGTTTTTAAAATTTCCCAGAACCGTATCTCAACTACCACAGTGAAAATCACTGAACCTTCTGTAACATGATACGTGTTTTTTTCAGGAAGAATGCTTTTATTTGATTTAACGCAACTGAAAATCCTTTCCCTCGCAACTCAAACAATGATAAAAAATATATATATATATACTCCATTTTTTTATATTATTTGTACTGTACGCATATTCCTATATTACCCCGGAGTGAAGGGGAAGAAACACCGTCTCTATCCTGCTGTTATCAAACTTTGAATGAAAGTTGACTCCTTTCACTGGCAGTTGATCTGTCAAGTTGGAGGGGTGGGGAAGGGGGTAGAAAAAATGTTATCAGAAGAAGAAAACTTACAACGGTATCTAGACTCGGCATTGTAGCAGTAGCCACTGTGGTGGTCGAGCACCACAGCAGTAGCCACACTGAGTGGTCATGGTGACGGACTCGCGTGGGTTTGAACTCCCACCGTTTCCATAACGGTGGTCGACTGAAGTTTGTTTTCTGTGGTTTCTGACTTGGAGAAGTTTGCTGCTTTTTTTCGCTGAAGTTTGTTTGTTTGTTTGTGGTTCCGACTGTGGAGACGCGAATGCAAGCTGATCTCCCCGTTGAAAAATCTCGTCACAGAGAGGAATTGGCCTTTACAACGATACACTTATTCAATCGTTACACTTCACTCATAGTTAGAAAAATTGACGGCAGATGGCAGCACTACACATAACAAGCATCACACAGAAACAGACTTCATGTTAGGTTCACAACACATACATGCACAGCTTCCAGCATGGCCCAGGTCTTCTTCGACCACCTGCTAAAATCTCTTCATTGGAACAAAGTGGCGGGCGATGAATCTGGTTTGGAGGAGGGCACGGTATTGTCGAAATAAGAGGGTTTTAAGGAAGTGAGATATCTCGAAATCTCTCGGCGAAATACAAGTTAGGAGCGATATCTCGTCATTCCCATTGCAAGGGGCTAAGAATTTCACCAGCAAAGAAAACTCAAACAAAGCGATAGAATTTTGCCAAAGTGTTGTTGTAATACTTTACACTTAAGCTTGAGCATATGGAACATATAGTTGCAAAAATTGTAATGTGCGGTGCCATTCACTTGAAATGAGGAAATGTCCTCTATGGTTGAACTATTAAACTGGTTTTTTCGCTCATGGTTGAACCTTTATTAAGACGTTCCTTAACCTTCATCTGGGAGGGGGAGGTTTAACTATTCTTAGCATTTTAGCATAGTGTCGGGTGCGTGCAAAATTTCACATGCCAAAACTCTCATTTTTTTATGACACCAAAAGCTTCTGCACAAGTGTTTTAATGTTGTGTAGAAATTTCAAATATTTCTATCAAATAGAACGCCAGCTATAGCATTATTACAAACTCTCCTTTGCATTCACGCCAGTCAGCTATTACTGCTGTTTTCTTTGTCTCCTGAAAAATGCAGTTTCTTACATACGACATTTAGCACACACCCACTAGAGGGAAAATGTCTCTCATACCCAGTTGACTGGTTATCTGATTCGAAACCTCATGCTTTCTCTAAAACAGTGGTTCCCTAACTTTTTTGGAAGCAAACCCCCCCCCCCCACCCTATTCCTTTGAATGGCAAGAATTTCAATGGCAACTCCCCTTTTTTTCAATTTCGGTTAAAATTTAATCGATAGATGGCACCGCACCGATGATATTCATATGTATATAATTACGATGTACATATGAATGGTATGAATAGTTATGAGGTAAAAGTAACTATACTTTTTTGAGAAATAGATCTGATAGGAAAGGGGGTGGAGTGTTGATATACGTGAAATCATGTTTGAAGGCTAGAGAGTGTAACGCGCAGAGAAGTGATATTGAAACCATATGGGTTGAACTTGAGAACAAAAGACGTCATAAACTTATTGTTGGGGTCTCTTACAATCCACCGAATAGGGATCCAAACTACCGTATATACTCGTGTATAAGCCGACTTGTATATAAGCCGACCCCAAAAAATCCGTGAATTTCAGAGAAAAAAAAATTCTTATATTTTCATGCAAAATGATCACCTTACGGAAATTTACAATAGAAATTATTCAAACTTTTTAATCCGTTTCTTCTATGTCTCCAAGCTCATGGTAATCCATTAGATCATCATAGGCGGGGAGCGGCATCGCCATTGCTACTTTCACAGGATATCTTCCGTTCCGTCCATCGCATTGCTGATGGAACACTTTTTGAAGGATCGGCGGAAACAGAATTCCACGCCTCATACACAGGTTTCTTCAAGACACCACTTTTTTTGTAGTTTCTTTATCATCGGAACTCATCCATTCGATCCACAAATGCCTCAAATAGTCTTTGAGAGGCTTGTTGATGCTCACATCTAAAGGCTGTACATTCGACGTTAACCCACCTGGTATCAAAACCAATGATGTCTTCGATTTCTTTGCCTCGGCTTTGACATCGGTTCTATGGGGTATGAACATATCCCATACCAATAATGCCGGTTTCTTGAACACAAATCACTACTATAAAAAAATGACTAGTGATTGCGGAGGTCGATATTTTCTCATCAAAAACTGACCCGAGTATAAGCCGACCCCCCCACTTGGGGAACGAATTTTTCCAGAAAAAAACTCGGCTTATACACGAGTATATACGGTACATCGCAAATTGCATGATGAAATTTCCTACATGTGTAAGCGTAAGAGGGTTCTCATACTAGGGGATTTCAATTACCCAGGTATTGATTGGGAGAACCTTTCATCTAGAGATCAGTATGAAAGAGACTTTCTTAAGTTGGTGCTCGAAAATTTTTTGTATCAGCATGTATCAGAAGGGGTACTGCTATTTTGGATTTAGTTCTTACTAGTTCTGAGGATCTAGTTGAACATGTTTAGGTGGGGGAAGAGTTTTCTTCTAGTGATCATCATATAGTCAGATTTCACCGTAACTTTTCCTTGTATAAGGTTGATAACAAAAGATGGTTCCTTGTTTTCGGAGAACTAACTTTGATGTTTTGAGAGGAACGTTAGCGGAAGTTTTCAAAGACCGGTTGGAATCAGTAGGGGTGGTAAGTCAATGGGTAGAATTTAGTACGAAGCTGTCCTCTGTTTTGCACGACGTCATACCCTTTGTTCGAAAAAAGCGTGTTTGTACATCGCACCCTCTATGGTTCACGGATAGCGTGCGGAACCTTTATCTTCAAAAGAAAAGAGCATTCAGAGAGTATAAAAGTGGACGAGGTGACCTATCATTGTTTACTGATGAAAATGAAAGAAGACTGTTGAAGAAAGCGATAAGGGATAGTAAAAAGGAAGTTGAATCTAGGTTGGCAGATAACATTGGCTCTGACCCAAAATCATTTTTTCGATACGTCAATAATGGATTTAAGGGGATGGTTGGCCCCCTCTCGATAGGAGGCTCTAGGTTAGAGAGCAATGTAGGCATGTGTAGTGCTTTCAATGACTTTTTCGCGTCGGTTTTTAATGGAGATAATGATATTCGATTTACGGGTGTTGCATGAAGTAATAAAACCTTCAACGATATTCAAGTAGAAGACGTGGAGGTCTTAAATCTTCTAAGACATGTATGTGCAAGCAAAGCACCAGGACCAGATGATATCTATCCCAGGGTCGTCAGGGAATGTGGTAATGAATTGTTGGGGCCAGTCGCACAGATATACAGGAGTAGTGTTGCTGAGGGTATCGTCCCAAGGGATTGGAAACTTGCTAATGTTGTTCCGATATTTAAGAAGGGGAGTAGAGAAGCGGTGTCAAATTATCGTCCAGTGAGTTTGACGAGCTCCCTCTCGAACATTTTGGAAATTATCATCAAAAGGCAGTTTGTGAAGCGGATAGGCGAGAATAATGAATTGTCGGATAATCGGCATGGGTTCAGGAAGTGGAAGTCATGTGTAACTAACCTTCTTTGCTTCTATGATCACGTGACTAAGGCTTTGGGTAAGAGCAAAAATGTAGATGTTGTTTACCTTGATTTCCAGAAGGCATTCGATCGGGTCCAACATGGTAAACTCTTGAAGCGTTTACACGAGATTGGAATTGGAGGCAACTTGCTGAATTGGATACAATCGTGGTTAAAAGATAGGTCGCAACGAGTTATGTTGAACGGGGAATTCTGATTGGACAGACGTCACAAGTGGAGTTCCTCAAGGAAGTGTCCTTGGCCCCATACTTTTTTCACTTTTTATCGATAAACTCGATCAGGGTATCGATGGGATTACTAGCAAATTCGCAGATGATGTGAAGTTAATGGGGGTAATCGGGAATGAAAGTGATAGGGAGTTGCTCCAGACCAACTTAAACAGGATTGCAGCATGGGCAAATGAATGGAGCATGACGTTTAGCGTTGAGAAGTGCATGGTCGCTCATTTTGGTTCGAGCAACCCACGGTTCTCTTACGAGTTGAATGGTGTCACTATCCCGGATGCAACTAGGGTCACCGATTTGGGAATTCTCATTGACGAGCGACTTAGGTTTTCTGAACATTGTTCAGCGGTGGTCAAAAAATCGAATAGAATGCTTGGTCTCATTTTCAAAAAGGTCTCTTCGCGTTCTCCTAAAGTCATTCTTCCGCTTTTTCGAGGCTTAGTTCGTCCTGGACTAGAGTATGCTGTAAGGTTTTGGAGACCATACCTACAGAGGGACATAGACTTGGTTGAAGGGGTGCAGAGAAGAGCTACGGGTGTCCCTGTTGGCACTCAGGGCTTGCGTTATGAAGAGAGACTTCATTTTTTGAATATGTTTACATTGGATGAACGCAGGTGTCGAGGAGATATGATCGAAATGTTCAAAATTTTCAATGGGATGGACAGGATGGACCATGAACTTTTAGTACACCGCCAATCGACTGCTTTTACAAGGGGACACCAGTATCGATTGGTGAGGGACAATGCAAGGTTATGGTGTCACAGGGAATTTTTCTCTAATAGGGTTGTTAATAAATGGTATAGCTTACCCCCGGAGGTAGTAAATTGTAACACAATTGACACGTTCAAAGAGAAATACGATAAACATGTTGGGGTAAATCGAGAAGCTATCCATACTTAGAATTAGACAACCATAAGTATTCTTTGTGGGCATTGTATAATGTTTTATCACGTGTATATGTTGTTTATAATTTTATTAAATTGCATTTTTAATTGGGTTGCTGTATTTTTGAAATATATGACATCCATATTTTTATGGGCGTCTTTTTCTCAGCCGCCTCGTTGGTCATTTGCCTGTTGTGGCGTTTAATTTGTATTTATTTGTATAATTAACTCTGCATTTTTCGAATGTTTTAAAAAACCGACATTCTGAGAGAGATCGAGATACGTTGGTACTCGTGCTTGTATGTGTGTATGTAGCGGATACGTCAACTTGTGTTTGACAACCAATGGAAGTTGAATGATTTTAGGGCTTTATATGATCAGAAAAATCGGAAAACAGCATGATTTTCGTCAAACCTGATAATTAAAATTTTATAGGGCCGTCTGCAAGCATGAATAAAATAATATATGCATTTTTTTCATCTGTATACCGTTTTCATTATTTTCGATTTTAATGGGGGAGTTTTCTTTTTTCAAAACACCCTTTGATCTCTACTTTATTAGTTGCGTGCTTTACTTCTGACTAGCGAGTGCGTACATGGATGATAAGTAGCGCAGATGAGTTGAGGTGTATTTTAGGTTTGACATATAAAATTTATTTGCGTTGCGACAGATTCGAATTTCAGAAAATCTTCCGCGACCGCTCCCGCCCCAGATCATTTACGTGGCTCCCCAGGGGGTCCCGACCCGCAGTTTCAGAACCACTGCTCGAGGATAATCAAAGCGAGGATCGAACCCTTTCTCTTCAGCGTGATCTTTTTTATGAGTATTCAATAACATACATGATGAAACTCATGGACATTACGTAGCAATCTATAGGTGATCACGAGAACATTTCTAATATGAAGGATATTCTATGGAGAAATTGGAAGTTTTGCTGGGACTTCAAGTAATTTATTTTAGTATTGAATTGCTTTACGTACAAAATATATCAGTCACTTTTCACCTTAATATTAACATATTTTCATGTATCAATGCCCAAACATGAAAGAAATGTTTTAGTGGTTTCATAACCTCACTAAACGGATATCGAATGAATGGGTTATTCTCATACGAAGAGAGAATACTCTCTCTAAAACAGAAAGAGAGAGAGACTGTGTGTGTGTGTGTGTGTGGCAGAGTTCTGCTTTTCAAATGTGACCATAAATTGTATTCCTCACTCAAAACCTGAAACTTTTCACTCGACCGTTAAATTTTAAACCTTCTTGGAGCATCGGTTTCAGCGATTTCAGCGCAATTCTTCTCAACCAACCCCCTCTCTTCCCCTTTTATTTGAGGAGAGATTTCCAAAGTTATGTGTGTGTGTGGTGGCATCTGCCGAGAGCTGCTTAAAACTGTATCGATACCGTTGAAAAATTTTGCTCACACATCAGTTATGGCACAATTCAACTGCAATATTTCATTCTAATCCTTCGGATTATTGCTCCATTTATTGCGTATATCGCGGAGGTTCCGGGGCACTTATATCCCATTGAATAAGACGGGAACGATGAGGATTCTGTCGACAGAGATACGAATCTCGGAGAACAGAAAGTGAAAAGTTTCTGCGCCTCCAGCGACTAGAGAACGAATCGTCGCTTCTGACGCAGCGAATTGTGTGTGTGTGTGCTGAGCGCCTGCCTCAAAGGTGCCTCTGCTCGGGAATTCGATTCTCAAAAGCACTTCTATTCCTTTTTATCGTTAGGGACGAAGGACCATGGCCTCGAGGACTGAACGAGTGATAATGACCATCGCTACTACTACCTAGGATTTCCTCTCCTTCTTCTTCTTAGGGAACGAGCAAGAGAATATTTCAAACTCATTATTTAAGCGAAACTAGCAGCATATGGTTGTCCTTGCCAATGGAAAAGATGACGTTAATGCGATGGTAATGTGTCACATCTTTATTTCATGTGACATCGATTGTATTTTATAAATCTATTTCAGATAACCGAGAATAAAAAAAATCGATCGGATTTTTTTCGCTCCCGTTGAACTGAATAAAATCGAATGAGTGCAAAAGCGGGAATAAAAATGGAACTTGGAATGGAGAATTATAACTGGAACAAGCTCGTACGGATTAGATTTCACCATTTTGTACAATAGATTTGAGGCTGGTACACAAATCAGGAGGAAAAAATTGAACAACAACCAATAAAAAAAGTCCGAATGAAATAAAGAACTCATCAAAAGGTATCTACGAATTCATTTATTGCGTCTTCTATATATATAAAAACGAATGTATGTCTGTCCTTTATGCATTACTACACCATTCATTCGATCGCCATGAAACTTTGGGAAGTTGTTGAGTACACTCCCACGAAGGTTTCTGGCAGGTTTTTTTTTTTGAATTTTTTTTCCTTTCCTTGAATTTCCTTTTTTCTGCGATCGCAGCAACGGGTAAGCTAGTTTTTATTATATTACACTCATGTCCATAAATTAAGGACAATTCAGAATCACACGGAAATCGAAATCTAAAGTAAAAATTTCACCTGTAGAATTATCACACATCTGCAAAAATGATATGCAAATTTCAGGAAGCCACCAGATGATGCCGACAGTACGTCGCAATGACGAGAGTGTAACAGGGGGGGGGGGTATATAACCCCAACATGTTTAATATGATAAAAATGTTGGGGTAAATCGAGAAGCTATCCATTCTTAGAATAAGACAACCATAAGTATTCTTTATGGGTGTTGTATAATATTCTATCATGTGTATGTATTGTTTATAATTTGTGTTAATTGCATTTTTAATTGGGTTGCTGTATTTTTGAAATATATGACAACCATATTTTTATGGGCATCTTTTTATCAGCCACCTCGTTGGACATTTTGTCTGTTGTGGCGTTGTATTTGTATTTGTATTTGTAAAGAAGTGAAATTGTTCACAAGAGTTCTGTAAGGCGCTCAGTGCCATAAGCGAATAGTTATGACACAGAGGACGCATGCGAATGATTTTTTACGTGGTAGAATTATCGGCCGCCTGGAATGTGGGCGTACTCAGATGGAAGTATCCGAGGAACTTGGAATTGCCCAAAGTGTCATCTCTAGGCTTTGGCAACGATTCCAAGATAACGGAAATGTCAGTAGACGTTACAGTACAGGTCGCCCCCGAGTTACAACGCCGAATGAAGACCGGTATTTGGCAGTAACTGCCAAAAGAAGCAGACGGAGCACATCATCCGACCTGTCTCGTCAGCTATCTGCAGCCACGGGTACCACAGTTTCAAGGCAAACCGTGAACAGACGTTTAGGAGATATTGGTCTATATGCGCGCGGGCCTGTCAGATGTGTTCCGCTCACGGCAACTCACTGTCGACAGTGATTAGCCTGGAGTAGAGAACATGCAATGTGGACCGATGTCCACATTGCATGTTCTCTACTCCAGGCTAACAGTGGGCTTGTGTGATGTTTTCCGACGAGTCCAGGTTTAGCTTGCAGTCTGATTCACGTCGGACTTTCATATGGAGAACGCCAGGTACCCGTTACCACCAAGACAACATCATTGAACGACACCGTTACGGTGGTGCAGCATTGCTCGTTTGGGGTGGAATTATAATGGGTTCCAGAACAGATCTGCATGTTCAAACCGGAACCATGAAAGCCCAAATTTATCGGGACATCATTCTGGAACAACATGTACGTTTGTTTAGGGGTGTCATGGGCGCAGAATTTGTGTTTATGGATGACAACGCCCGTCCTCACCGAGAAAACATCGTAAACGAATGCCTTGAATCTGAAGATATAACCCGTATGGAATGGCCAGCATTCTCACCTGACTTGAATCCGATAGAGCATGTGTGGGACATGCTTGGCCAACGAGTTGCAGCCCGTCAACCACCTCCTACATGTGTACCGGAACTTCGGACAGCATTGCTTGCTGAGTGGAGTGATCTTCCCCAAGATCAGATCGATAATTTGATACTCAACATGCCTAGGCGTTGTACGGACTGTATTTCATCGCACGGGAGACATACGATGTATTAACCATCATACCAACCATGTAATAGTAAGTTTTTGTAAAGGAGATTTTTTTACAATTGCTCCAGGGAGCAAAAATCGTAGTTTTTATGAATGGTATCATACATACACCATCGTTTTTGTTCTTTATCTTTTGTTTAATAAATGGGCTTTATGAATAAGTACCGTTTGTTTTGTTTCTGAACCTTTATTTGCCGGAGCTGGCATTATCCTTAATTTATGGACATGAGTGTAAAAGAAACATTTCTCTCGCGTGGCAAATAAGTAGTTGAAAGCTTGCTGAGATGCCCAGCCTGGCCTTTACCGTTATCATTATACGCGGTGACCCGTGAGTCCTAATTCGGCCTTTATTTCTCCTCCACCATTCGTCGTAGAGGTATGGTTTGAAGTTAAAAAAATGCTCAAAATGTGTTCAGAAATCACTCTATGCCAGTTTCGCGAGTGAAAATACAATTTAAAATAAAATAAAGATATAAATTTTTTCGGTCCTCCTGTCTTCTAACTTCCACTCAGAAAGTTGTAACCTTGTCTTCCCTGAGGTCAGCAAAATATTCCATGTTTCTAAGAGCAATATTCGCTGAGATATTTGAATTCAAAACTTTGAGAAAACTTTTGAAAGAACAGCATAAACTAACGAAAAATACTCCTTTTCCTCGTTTGTGCTGTTCTTTCCCAACTTTCCTCTGAATTTTGAATTCAAATATCTCAGAGAATATTTCACTCAGAAACATGAAAATTTTTTTTGGGCTCAGGAGAGATAGGGCTACAACTTTCTAGTTAGAAATTAGGGGATGGGGTACCGTATAAAAACTTTTTTTATTTTAGGACACACTGTATTTTCTCTTTCGAAATTGGTACAGAGTGATTCCTGAGCATTTTTTAAACCAGACCCATACCTCTACGACAAATGGTTGATGAGAAATAAAGGTCGAATTACAGGACACCCTGTATTTTTAAATACCATTTTAAAAATATGCTCTCAAATATGATGATCAGAAGTTACACTTGATGCAACTATGAATTGTACCTTTTATAAATGAAATCAATGTTTCTCAAAATTTGTATGACTATATATATTTATGAAGTCTATAGAAATTGCACACTTAACGACAATCAACATTTTGATGGTTTCGCAAAGTTTTAAATCGGAGAACTTCAGTCTAGAGCAGTGTTTCGTGAAATGGGCAATATCGTCCACCCCCCCGGGGGGGGAATGTAATAATAGTTACGGATACAATATAGGATTCTATGGTATCGCTCAGGAAGCGGGACATTGAAGGAAAATTTTTTCTGTGAGGTGCGATGAACAAAAAGGCTTGAGAAAACATGGTCTAGACCGGGTTGGCGAACAACTGGCCCGCGGGCCATATCGTTGACTTTGTGCGTCCCGCGGCAAGATGAAAAAACTATTACATTTTCGATATTAGTTTCGATTGACGAAATTGCGGTTAATGTAGAAAAAACAAATTCTGATTTAACAAAAACAATTAGTATATTCAACACCAAGCATAAAATCTCTTTAAACACAAAGGTCACATGATTGATTTCAAAACCTACTGTGGGAGAGAGTTATGGAAGTAACAGTAGCAGATTTTCTTGCGCTATCATCGGGGGTCAGTGATGGTATAACCCCGGTGAAAAAAATTTCCCTCAAAAATTTTCCTTTTAAGTAAGTAAATCTAAAAAAAAAATACCCCTGAGGCACACAAAACAGATTTGGTTGAACTGCGAGCACCTGACATCGTCAACTCGAGAGCTGAAAAAGCCCAACCAGAAAAATCATAAAAGAAGATAAAGTTCACCACGTTTGAAAAATCGGAGAAAAGATACACCAGCACCACATTTCTATTGCGAAGAGCTTGGAAAAAGCTTCGCAACCATGACGAAGCAGAATCCAAAATCTAGCCATCAGTGGAAATTTTTCTAAGACTGCACACAGAAAGGATCCACTAACTTCACTGAATCTAATGAGTTACCGAAAAAATCAGATGTGACAACCCCGAAAATTTTTTCCAAGTCTAGTTTTGTGGTTTTGCTGACTGAATCTCCCGACACTTTGATAAAAACTCTGTAAAAATTATATTCAGTTAGGAGTCGGAAGTAGCCCGTACATTAATTACACCTTCCTAGGCTGTTTACTATCATAATACTATCATCACATACTTACTGTAATCTCACCATCAGCCGTGAGAAATGGGGGCAAACATTTGAGTCCGATATGTGGTAAGAAATTGTAGTCCATGTTGCAGCATGTACGCGGTTTCCTTCTGCGCTGATTTCACTGTCTATGAGAGAACTATATAAATACTATATTTTACAAAAAATGAATGAATTAATGAAGAGTTCAGTTAATAATTCATTAATAGTTATCTATAATTAGTATTTAATTAAATGGAGAGTTTGGTGAATTAGTTAATAAATCCCGTCATAATGTTTGTGGCCCGCTATGCCATAGCAAGTAAGCAGCATACTGGGTGCGGCTTATGTGCCGCAGTTCTCTCCTGTTGTGCATGCGGCTTATGTATCGGAGCTTTGTTTCTTCTGGTATGGTCCGCGACACTGAGTCTGACCATTATGTTGGCCCTCGAAGAGAGAGAAGTTGGCAATCCCCGGTCTAGACTCTAGAGCAGTGTTTCCCAAAGCGGGCAATATCGCCCCCTGGTGGGCGATGGAGAGGTCCAGGGGGGCGACAGAAGCTACGGGTATAACATAGGATCCTATGGGTTTTCTTGAGTTGGGGGCGATGAGAGAAAAAAATTTCTGAAGAAGGGGGCGATTGGGGACAAAAAGTTTGGGAAGCTATGCTCTAGCATAGTTTTCTAAATCTATATTTTATACCACTCCTCCTCCCTTCTCCCCAATTCTCATATGAAAATTTTATCATCGCCCCGACCCCTTTCTTGAGTGATGCCATAGGATCCTATATTGTATCAGTAGCTGTTGTCACCCATTTCGGGCATCACTGGTCTAGAGCAGTGGTTCTCAACCTTTTTCTGTTCATGGCCCCCTTTCAACCATTTCTCATTCCCGTGGTCCCCTCTTGCGAACATGAATAATTTTCTATATTCCCCCTCCACCCTCCCCCCGTTTTCCTATTAGAAAATAGTTATTCAAAAATTGTCTGAAATATGAATATGTTTGAATTTAATTTCATTAATTTTTAATTTATGAAAATAACGAAAAGCAAAATGAACATAATAGAATACAGTAAAAAAATGGAATAAATTATTTTCAGTCAATGTAAACTCTGCGCTTGAAGACGGCACAATGTCATCAAGTTACTCTTTACTGGATGAAATTTGTATTATTTCCAAATTAGTTTTTTTTGTTATTTGTAAATGATTACGGTTTCATTGAGAAATGTCAGTTGTGGCTTCCAAAATACGCATTCTTATAATGACAAAAATCGCAAAAAGTGGTAGCAAGCAGTTTTATTAATCTTATTCTCTTCATGCGGATAAAAGTGGAAATGAGGGAGTAGCCACACAAATGAATCACAATTGGTAAGTTTAACCTTTCATATCGTTTTGGACAATAATACATGTATCAAGGATATAGATTCATGTGGTAGCCCCATTATGAATTTAAAGAAATGAACACTAAAATATGTGTGAAAATTTTTTAAATATTTGTTTGAACCATTCATTCCAGAGAAATCATGTACCCAGTGACAAAATTGTCCACGTGAACATAATAATTCATTTTCAGGATTTCAAGGCCATCGGAAAATATAAATAATCAGATTTTCAAGTAAGAAAATTATCAGTTTGTTGACTTCAATTTTGATACGGTGAAAATCGGATATTTCATTGGATGACAAGCTACCTTCCAAGTGTGGCTTTTTGGTTCATAATGTGGTCACTCGCTCGCGGGCGAACGAAGAAACACAACACAATATTTCACATGACAGTCCGTACTATATTTAATATACAGGGCGAATAGGTAACGAGGCATATGGAATTTTACTGGCGAACCATTGGTCCTAGAGGCATACTTCCAGTTGGGAAAAGTACCCGAATAATGTGTACTCAGATATTTGATTAATGTTGTCAGGGGTTACATAGTTATTAAAAACGTTAACTTTTTATTCGGACACCCTGTGCCCCAAAACCCAATTGCGAAGTTGTTTCCCGGTCTCCAACAAAAAAAATTCAACGTTTCTAAGTGCAATATTCACTGAGATATTCGAAAAAAGTTGGGGGAAAAAAATAGCAGCAAAAAAAATGTGGGGAAACCATTTTACCCGCATTTAATGCTGTTTTTCCCAAATTGTCTCAATTTTTTGAATTCGTATACCTCGGTGAATATTGCACTTAGAAACGTGAAATTATTTTAGTTGGCATCGGGAAAGACAGAGAAACAACTTAATTGGGTTCTTTGGCACACGGGGACGGTATAAAAAGGTGTTGTTTTTATTTTATATATCTATACAACCCCTTACAACATGAATGACGTATCTGAGTTGAACACGTGATTTGGATACTTTTTGTAGTTGGGTATGTCTCTAAGACTAACGGCTTGCCGGTAAAGTGCCATACACCGTTACCCATGCAGCTTGCATATACACGTAAAAAATTTTTTTGAGACGAAATACAGTCGACTCTCGTTTTAACGAATACCGTTATAACGAGAAAATATCGTTTTAACGAAAAAAATATCGTTTTAACGAAAAATTTTCTAATCCCCCGGATAAGTTTACATAGGAACAATACAAAAATCTGGAATTTCTTTGTAACGAAATTTCGTTATTACGAAGTGATTTCTCCTGTCTCTTGGAGTTCATTATAATGGGATTTGACTGCATTCCCCCCAAAAAAATCTGACATTTTTACAGTAAAGTAATTGAACTTCGGAAATTTGATCTGAAAACAGTCCTTTTTATAATGATTATGTCCTTTTTCACTTTTATAAATTTAGGAAGGAAACAAAAGGAAGGAAGGGTGGGGAGAAAAAAAGAAAAAAATGGCCAAGAGAGGCTCGGTTGTGCGTAAATGCCTCGAAATTCCACTTGTGCGCAAAAGGATTCGCACCTCACTCTCAGGTTTATGACAAAATTTCACATTTATGAGACGTTTGACTACGGTCACGATTAATCTCCCCCCCCCCTCTCTCTCTCTCTCTATATATATATATATATATATTTAAATTGCTTTAAATAAATAAATATATATTAAATACAGTATTTCATTTATACGAAGCACAATTTCAATTATTTGACATTTTCATTTTGATTCGAACTCCAAATCTTTGGCATTTAGACATCATTTCCAACTATCAAATCCACGCAGTTTTTGCAGATTGTGAAAACTAGTCACTGAATTAGTTTTGCATGCGCATTATCAACACTAAAAACCATAAATTTTAGGTTGACAGATACAAAGAGACGCATTGAGCGGGTTATGGACATTTCAAAGAAGACTTACGTGAGAATTTATTGCACTTTTCTGAGAAATCAGCTGACGCAGTGAGTCTCAAATAAACGGATTTAAATTGCTTTCAATATGGTAATTAAATAACGCTCTTTTCGAATTTTTTTCCTAATGCCCACAACATTGTTCTTGCAGGATAGGAAAATTGCATTAAAATTATTTGGGATGTTGCAGGCCAGTAGTAGGCCTGCAGCAGGCTTAAGTAGTAGAGCAGTTAATAGGAAGCATTACAGAATCGATTAAAAAGACTTTAAAGATGTAGTGTCAATCTTAGAGGAAGTCCCAATACATTATCTGCTTGGATTGCTTATAGAAATCAATCAGCAAACCAAATGACGTTAAGCATGGCCCCCACATTCTGGAGCAGGGCCCCTAGGATGGGACTTTTGGCGGGCTCCCAGACCAGACTTTTCATGGGCCCCTTTATAGTGAATTTATGGCGTGAAAAACAAAAAAATGATGAAAATCGTCCGGGCCCCAGGGCTGGAGCCCTGTCAGCCTCCCCCTTGTGGGGGCCATGACGTTAATACTGTCTTGAATATGTTTAAAAGTACGTTTTTCCTGTTAAATTGAAAGGAATGGCGTATTGACACTTGGGATTGAAACAACAGTAATTTTATGCAATTACAGTTTCTTAAGTTATACAACAATGTAGTTTTAAAAAATTCTTTATTCGATTTTTATAAACATATTCCCTATCAGATCACTCAGTAGCGGCTGAAGATAGCTTTGTGCTAAACTAGATGGCTATCCGTCTGTAATTGCATGAAAACGATGGGTTTTTTTTAAAAGCTTTCAATTTTCACCCATCTACTCCTTGGATTACATTTACTACCAGCACTCAAAAGAGTGTCAATGAATGTCTTTCTTTATGGCAGCCCTCTTTGAATGAAAAGTCTTCGAACACAAGCAATTTTCTGTCTTTACAGTTACTCCATTTGGCTTAAACCTCTTCTATAGTTTGTGTCAGGTAAATGTTTTAGTCAGAGTGACTAAAAAAAATTTAATTTCACAAACTTCTCGTGGCCCCCGTATCAGTAGCCGTGGCTCCCCTTTTGCGAGATTTTCATCCGTGGCCCCCCGAGAATATCCTAGGGCCCCCGGTTGAGAACGACTGGTCTAGAGGATCAGAGTGGGTGACCCATTAGGGTGTCTTCAAAACAAAGGAATCGAAGAAAACCCAAAATTCTCAATTCAAAATTTAGCTGATATTTTTAATATTCGGAAAAATTCAGTTGTCACGCAAATGGGTGTATGAATCATGCTCGTAAAACGCAATGAAAACGACTTCCGTTTTTTGAGAGCCGTTTCATATGGACCTTGAAAAACAAAATCTAAGAGGTAGACTGAGATGGGTTATCCCAAACATCAAGCAGACAAGACAGTTTTATTATCTCAATTTTTCGTTTGTTCTCTTCTAGACGAGTTCCTTATGTGGCAAATCCTTTGGCGAAGTAAGTAAAATCATAAGCCACATTTATGAAATTTTGCCCCCATACTAGCTTAACTGTACATACTAACAAAATTTTGAAAGCAATAGTTTAAAATTGTGCAGAAAAAAAAAATACAGGGCACATCGATAGTTAAAGTCAAAATATTTAAAATCTTCCTTCTTCTCACTGAAAAACTTTTCGAAAAGACATTAAAACTCTCAGAATAACAGAAAGAAGAACAGCACATGAACTCAATTTAATTAGTTTAAATTGATTAAAATTGATTTATAATTAGTTGAAATTGATAATTCTAAAAATACGAGAAATTTATGAAGTACATTAATTTTCAAAAAAAACTTCGGAATCACACACAGATATAAATTCCCTCATTCCTATTCTCGAATTTTTTCCCGCAGTTGCGAGGAAATTCATAAGTGGATTAACAGCCTCTTTTTTATATGTTAATGTAAATCATCGCAAAGCCTATAACATAAATTAATGGAAATGATAAAATAAAATGAAAAAAAAAAAGAGTAAGCCATTGTACGTGCCTTTTTGTCGTGGTCGTGTGTCGGAATATTATTTCTAGCAGCACGGAAGAGGAGGAGGCCGAAGATATTTTGTGGACACATCCGCCCAAGTAGGCCACAAAAAAAGCACCGGTTGGCAGTTTTATGGGAAACAGGAATCTCGCAAACTTTGTTTCCTCCCCAGCGTCGATGATGTCCACCTACCGCCACGGGGTATCGGTGTTAAGAGAATTGTGGACTCGAGCCGTGAATATCGGGCGAGGATAAGGGACACCAGCAACTGATTTTTTTACTGTTTTGTTATTTTATATGTGTTATCATCATAGTCTGAGGCAAAGTGGTATGATATCTGGTAAGTGGATGGTAGAAGGGACCACCGACCGCGGTATAACAATCCCGAAAACCCCCACCGAGCAGATTACATCCTCGTTGTAACTGCGAAGTAATCGGCTTAAACAACTGAATATACGCCGCGGAGGCTCGTGGTCATCGGATCGAGTCTGGAAACCAGCGGCCCGTGGCCTCAAACTTTTATTTACGACAAACGCACCATTTTATTACTCGCGTTTCTGCAAATACGGGAGGGAATTGACTCTCTATTTCTCTGCCCCTTTCTTTAGGGCTGTTTGGAAAAAAAAATTATGTACAAGTGTACATATACTTGTTCTCTATGCATTTTTTACTTTCTGATGTATATCAAGACATAATTAAATTATAAAAAAATGAACTCAATTTCAAAACTCAAAAAACGTCCATTTTTAATACGGAAACGAAATTCGTTCGAAAGCAATAAATTTGAAGGTTATTCGAATGGAAAAAAGCCCGTTTTTTACATTACAATTACTTGCGTTACGATGATGCGTCCGAATCTCACGGTCGATGGTCTAAAAACTTGATTTGCATCTGTCCACAAAAGAAAGTTGCATCTACGAGAACGGCGTTCGAATCAAGCTTCTTGCAAAGTGTCTCCAGCATTTGCCCGACCTACTTCGTTTGTCAAAGTGTCTCCGGCATTTGCCCGACCTTCTTCGTTTGTCAAAGTGTCTCCGGCATTTGCCCGACCTTCTTCGTTTGTCAAAGTGTCTCCGGCATTTGCCCGACCTTCTTCGTTTGTCAAAGTGTCTCCAGCATTTGCCCGACCTTCTTCGTTTGTCAAAGTGTCTCCGGCATTTGCCCGACCTTCTCCATTCGGCAAAGCGTCCTCAGCGCTTGCACCATCTCCGTTTGTCAAAGTGTCCTCGGCGCTTGCACCATCTCCGTTCAAAGTGTCGTCAGCGCTTGCACCATCTTCGTTTGACGAAGTATCTGCAGCGTTTGCACCATCTCCGTTTGGCGAAGTATCTGCAGCGTTTGCACCATCTCCGTTTGGCGAAGTATCTGCAGCGTTTGCACCATCTCCGTTTGGCGAAGTGCTTTCGGCGTTTGCTTCCTCGTCGGCCTTGGCATCAGCTTTCTTGTAGTACCTAATCCTCACATGGCAGATGTCACACTGACGTCTCTTTGACGACAACTGCCACTTTACGATGCACTGCCTGTGGGTGTACTTCGTGTCCCCTTTGCACTTGCAAGGTTGCCTCAGTTTCCTCAGCTCGCTTTCCAACTTGCAGAACCTGCAGTATCCCATTTTTGCTGCGGCTGCCGCCGACGCCGTATGAACTTGTTCGCCTCCTTCGGACATCACGATTGCTGCTTGTCAAATATTATCTGCAACGCGAACACACGAACGACGAAACTCCCGTTTTAAGGTACGTTCTTAACGGCGCTATTGATGACACGATACCAGTTGCCGATCCGAAGCAATAATGTGGCTGCAATCGAGGAAACAGAATTATCAAAACTCGAACAATAATCACTTCACTTAATTCGACTGTTGCTTTGTGTGAATAGTGTTGAATAAAAATATTCCGTTGAACAACAATTGAAATGTCTCAAAAAGAAAAAAAAAATTCTTCAGGCTCTTCGAAGATCTATCGGAATACGTGAAACCACATAATTCAGTAGTTTCCAACCTAAATCCCATCCAGGGAGTCGCGTGTGCTATTTTTAGTGAAGATGGTATGTAAAGACGTCATAATTTTCTTGTCCACAAAAGTGACACTTCGTTATTTGTAAAATAAGAATTTATTTTTTTCCGGGAATGAATAAAAACCTGGCAACAACGGGTTGGGAACCACTGGTATAGCACAAACATAAAACTAATTTCATTTCGAAATTCGTAATCTTCTACTAGGATTAGCAAATAAATCTCTTCTATCAAGTTTCACTTACGATTATACAGAGTGTAAAGTCATATCTCTCTTTATACAACCTTATCTTTTGAACCATTGGTGATAGAAATATGCTCTTAATTTGGAAAAGTATCATAAAATAAGGTCCCATTTTAGACAAGTCATTTTTTTACTGTATATGCAAAATTTAATTTTTTATACGGTCCTCCTGTCCTCTAAATTTCGATTGAAAAGTTATTGTCATTTCTTCGCCGAGCCTCAAAAAAAAAAAAAAAACCGTCTCCAAGTGCAATATTATAAGAGATATTTAAGTTCAAAAATAGCTGAAAATAAGAACGACATACATTTAGTGACAAACCCGAAAAAAAAATTTTAAACATTTTTTTGTAGGTTATTGAAACTTTTATTATTTCTTCTGCATAAGGATATATGACTTTATACCATGTATATCAGCCGAATAAATTCACAACTTGCTAACAATACAGGCTGTCCCAAATGATTTGCACAGAGGATATCTCTGCAATCGTTGACTTTAGAAACACACTTTGAATTACAAAAAGTTTTCAGATGACATGCGGTTACTCAAAATGTCTTACATTTTTGCAAGGGGTCGTATACCTAGAAAAAATGCGAGAATTTTATATGTTATATAGATCCTGTGAGCTAAAACTTCCAATTAACGAAAAGTAAATCTGGCTCTAAGAAGTCACAAAAATTACACTAATTTTAAACGCGATATTAACGGAGGTATTTGACTGTGACATTTTCAGCATTTTTTACCAACGAATGAGGGTGTGGTTCACAAACTGCGAAAAGTAAATTAAATTCAAAGTTGTAAAAATTCTGTAATGTTCAAAAGAATTATCGAAAAATGTAATTGTCATTTATTGTCAAAAAAAGAAATAAAATGATTGAGTTCATTCTATTTGTGTACAGTTTCTAAAAATGGCAACCTTTGGGCCAACGATACCTTGTCAACGCAGTGGTACGTTACCAAAACATAGTGATTTTATATCTTTACCATCTCTCGATGAATATTGCATTTAAAAGAATGTTTGTATTTTTGTAAATGACTTTTCAGAGCGGGATCTACATTTCAATAATGAAAAGTTTTGGCACACGAGGACTATATAGAAAGTTAATTTTTTCATGTGTACGACCCCTCAAACGAATTTTGTGATTTGATACCTCAAACAACTGCACGTCATTTCAAAACATTTTGTAATTGAAAGCATGTGTTTCTAAAGTCAGCGGATGTAGAGGTATCTGTTGTGGAAACAATTTGGGACAGCCTCAACTGGTAATTTAGTGCAAATCGAACATTCTCATTGAAATATTAATCTGCAGTGAAACTTCGATATAGCGATACTCTGTGGACCAAGAAAAAATACCGTTGTAGAGAGATTATCGTTGTATCGAGAGAGGTAGCGTTATCATCAGTGACTACCAAATTTATGTGGTTGTTGGCATCTCTTCTGAATTGGCTTGGTTGGTACCACCATAAAATGCATTTATTTATAACAAAAAGTTATAATTGATTAATTGATTAATAAAATCATTGAATTAATTCTTTGAGTTAATAAAATTCAGTTGGTTGTTCTACACGGTAAAGTGGTTTATCGCACATTACTTTCGTGTACTACACAGAAAATAGCTACACTGCAACTTCATTTACACCAGTGTTTCCCAAAGTGGGCAATATCGCTCCCTGTTGGGCGATGGAATGGTCCGGGGGACGATAGAAGCTAAAAATATAACATAGGATCTTATGGGTTCGCTTTAGTCGGGGGACGATGAGGGAAAAAAAATTTCTGAAGAAGAGGGCGATGGAACAAAAAGTTTGGAAAACTATGATTTACACTTTCGGACGGTAGATATTGGAAAATACCGATGTTATTAAATATTAAATACACCCTCGAAAGAACAAACACTTATGAGAAGTTTAAAAATATACCGAAGCTGATTTTGAGTGAAATATAAATGATATCGTAGAGAGTAGCGGTTTCAAAATATCTTCAAAAATATTGTTATATAAGGGGTTCATCGTAGTAAAGGATATCGTTGTATAGAAAGAAGTTCAACATTAGGCTATAGGTAATTCCAAACATGATTTGATAAAACATCGTTGTAAAGGGATTTACCGTTATATGAAGTATCATTGTAGCGAGGTGTCACTGCATTTGAGTATTTTATTTTTTAGTTTCTACCGGTTCACAATATGATGTTTTTAATGTCAAGATAGTCCCTATATAAGATTTCTGAGCCGTAGTTATTATCCGTCGGATCTCAGTGAGAAAAGGGGAGGAGGGAGCAAGCTCCCCTGCCCGTCTGAAAAAAAGGTAGTTTAAAAAAAAAAAAAGAAGTGGCCCCCAGATCCTAAATCTGGAGTGGGAAAGTGTTGGCCATCGACAGTTACTGTCTTTAGATCATCCTTGCTCCCACCCGTGGAGCCAGAAAACGAATGCCATACAATAAAAAGTGCTATCCGGGCGGGCACCTCCTATCGTAAATTCGTAACGGGGGCTCCGGATTCACGCAAAAATATAAATCTCGGATAAAAGCAGTAAGTGTTTCGGACAGGAGCGTGTTTGAATTCGGAAACACGGAGGGAGAAAGGATAGGAATATAATTTCGTTTAACTGCTGTTCTCTGACGATGTGGAGGGTCTCTTTCAACGAAGAACTACGACGTTATGAATTTGGGAAAATGCCCGTGTAAAATCGCACCAGGGAGTAACTCTTAAAAAGGAAATACACACGCACATAAATAAATGGCGTACACACCAACGTATAAGGGTATCTTTTTGGACTTATTTCACAGCATTGCTGGCATCAGACGAGTCTTAATGTGTTCGGAATATCTTTCGTAGTATTCTCTCGACAAGACTTTACTCTCTAATACATACACTGAGGACGGAGGGGGCAACAATTTTTCCAGTTACTCTGCCGAGCATGAACAAATATCATTGCTAAATAAATCTGCAGTACACGCCACGTATACACATTTCAACACTTTTTGAACATTCTTCCTATGCATATTGTATTTTATTAGATAATTTGAAAAAAAATTTAAACTCAGGTTTATGACCAAATAAAAACATGGCTCTTCAGTGCGTCGAGATGATAATATTATACATAACAATCATAATTACTCCATGTACCTCGTACACGTTCCTCTGCGGAATTTCTAACGAATCGGTACATGCCGGAATGTGTTTTCTCAGCGTATAACAGCCCTAAACGTATAGTGCGGTTATAAATAAACTGACGCTACTCAGACGTATGTAGCGCACATTCTGGCGGAGGTAATTTGATGAAACTTTCTAGGGGAGTGTGAAGCAAGACGGGATACGTGGAAATTTTTTGCAAAAAAAACTACATTTTATTGTACATTACTAATGTTAAATTACTATGTAATATGTACATACTAATGTTAACATCATAATGATATACAAATGAGCTTATTTTCTATTTTCACACAGGTGATTTTAAAAAAATATTTTTTTCAGTTAAAGAACTGAACTTCATCTTGTCCCACCCGGTGGGAGCAAGATGAAGATAAAATACGTCCTCCACAACGGGCGCTGCATAGTGTCAGTATAATTCTCAAAATATCTCTATCAGAATGGACGATACATATGTCTTTGTAGTGTCAGTTTATTTATAACCACCCTGTGGTTACGTTGTCAAAGTTGAGCTTGCTTCGTGTTCTTACTCGTGCTGCCATCTGTCTTCCATATTTTGAAGTGAATATAGAATAGGAAATGCTTGAATTTTCATGTTATGCAAGTATCATGTTGAAGTTCTGCCTGATCTCAGGAGGAGCAATCAGAACTGCCGTAGGTCTGAAGACAGTGATGTTATTATTTCGCAACAGGGTGGGGGGGGGGGGAGTACATACACCAACTAATAAAAAAGTAGCATATTCTTTGCACCAGTGTAATGGCATGCTTGCACTCCTGGTATATTCTGATGAGGGTGGGCAGGAGTGGAAGTGAAGTAGAAGGGTAGCCACGCCCGGTGATTGAAGGGGCCTCTGGAAAAAAAATCATCATTCGAGTGAAATATAGTGGGAGGAAGTGAGTTTCTTTGGAGTAGAAGCTCACCCGAAAGCACCCACAAAAGATAGGCTGATTTTTCGAACAGGCAAAAGTCGCAGAGTGAGATGTCCGGAGTAGAATGTAGATGTTTCAGTACTTCACAATGCCACTGTGCGGTCGAATGAGCATCGTGCTGGACTCTAATCCCGGTTCGAACAACGTTGACTGAGAGCTGGTCTCCCATTTGTCTTTCCGCATAAAGATTTCTGAGCCGTAAAGTCTATTATTCTGCCAAAATTCTTCCCGCATAGAGCAGGCAGACCTTCAACATGATACTGACATGACGTAAAAATTCAAGAATTTAGCATTTTTAAGGAAACAGGACCTTTTTTCTGGATATTATGCCGACGGAATTCGGAATGAAAAGTCATCTGGTCTCCACCGGGAATCAAACCCAGGTCCTCTTGCAAACTGATCAAGAGAGAGAGAGAGAGTTGTGTGCTACCATATATATACACCATCGGAGACACGATCCTACTTTTCACGCCACTATGCGTGAAAGAAGGCGAAGGGAGTCAACCGAACGGGTCATGCCTATTCCTTATCGAGACCTCATCTCTTTGAGCACCTAATATCATGCTGATACATTACACACCTATATAAAGGCATCCACTTATACTATCACAGCGCACATTGTTTTGCCAATTTCTAATCATATTGATCGATTAAACGGATCTTACTTTGATTCTCAATCTACCACATTATATATACCCATTCCGAGGCCCGCGAGTCAAATTTAGTCCTCGGAGTCATCTGATGGGGCCCGTGACAAATAACCAAACCATTTAAGTGGGCCACTAGAGATTATATTAATTTTAGTGGCCTGCGCGAAACATTTTACAGATTACTTCAGTACTTGCTGCACATTTCCAGAAACGGCACATATCCACATCACTAAAGTGACCCGAAGCGCATTTCTAAATCATTTGAGCGACCCGCGGCAAGGGTCCAGTTCACTTGGGTGGCATGTGGAACATTTGCAGAGAACTTAAGTGGCTAACGACACACTCTCAGATCACCCGAGTAACTTGCGGCACATTTGCAGATCACTCGAGTGGCCCGTGACACGCTTACAGATCCCCTAAACGGCCCACGACATATTTACAATTCACTTAAGTGGCCCACGACACAAGAACAGTTCATTTAAGTTGCCCGCTGCATTTTTATAGATAATGTAAGTGGCTCTTAGCATATTTCCATATCACTTAAATTGCCTGCAACACATTTAGTGAGAAACTGAAGAAAAAATTTAAAATTTTTTTTGTAGGTCATTATACACTTTCAGTGGCACGCGGCACATTTCCAGATGACTTAAGTAACCTGCAGCATATTTTCAGGTCACTTGATTGAATCGAGGCACCAGGTAACTCAATCGGTCCACGGCACACTTTCAGCTCACCTGAGTGTCTTGCGGCACATTTCCAGATAAATCAAGTGACCCGCGACACATTTCCAAACCAATGAAGTTGCCCGCACGCCCCCAAAAGGTTGAGTGGCCTTGATTTACGTCGTCTTAACTTCTTTCGGCTGCATCATCTTAAAATTGCTCCCTTGTTTATATATATCCTGATTTTATTCTTGATCGAATCTCTCTCTCTCTCGAGGTTTTTCAGCAAAGAAAATTTCTTTGATTAAAAACTTTCCAGGAACAGATTATCCTCATAATATTTTTGATTCGGCCAATGGATATTTTATCATAGAAATTTGTTGAGAAAGAAGTTGTCCACGTGCCTTGATGGCATACATTTGTCCAAGGAATCCAAATGACATCTCGAGTCGAGAAGGGAAAGTTCATCGAAGCAGCCCTTTTACTACCCATTAAAACTTCATTCTACGCGGAAACGGAGATTTCCAAGAAGTAACATTAGTCAATGGGAAGATGTTCCCCCTTCTTCGTAAATTTTTAAGATTCACGAATTCCAAAATATGAAAGTATTTATTAAGAAAAAAGTGAAACGCAAGAGACACGATTTTTCTTTTCATATCGTTTTGAAAAAAACAAAAAATAACGAATTCTAGCGTAAGAAACATTTTTTTCCATCAACAGTTCATTTTAAGAGGACATAAATATACTAGTAAATAAACTATTGTTATTATTTACTGTTTTGTATGTAAAACTAAAAAACAGAAAAAGAATGAGCACAGAATGAAAAACCACTCCTTCGATGGGTAAAGTGTGTGTGGCGTGCACTGAAAACATTCAAAACTAGTTCTTAAAATAAATTTTGTCTTTTAATTCATTTAAGAGTATATAAAATCGTTCTTCTACATCACATAAAACTTCAGGCGAGCGCGGGCTACTTTACTGATTTGAAAACGTGTTGCGGGCCGCTTAATCAAGTGATCTGGAATAGCACCGAAGGACACTTAAGTGATTTGAAAATAGTCCGCAGGCCGCTGAAGTGATCTGGTATTATGCCGTAGGTCACTCAAGTGTTCTGGTACTGGCGTGTGGAACATGGGCCGTGGGTCGCTTGAGTGATCTGTAAATATGCCACGGGTCACTTAAGTGATCTATAAATATGCCGCGGGTTGTTCGAGTTACTTGTAATTGTACCGCGCGTTGCTTGAGTGAGCTGGATGTGTACCACAGGTCACTTATGCGGTCTGGAAATGGGTTGTTTAGTTAATTTTTACAAAATCATGTTTGCGAAATGGGTTGTGAACCACATCAGATGACTCCTAAGGCCACATTTGTCCCACGAATCATGGGTTGAGCATATATGTTCCACATGAAATACTCGAAAGATACTTGAAAGAAAACTAATGGTATGTCTGAAAAGTGATGCCGACGCAGACATTAATCGGGTTCACGAGACAGTCCGTGTTACTTAATTCTGATGACGATTGTGGGGAAACTCAGTCCAAAACTCAACGGTTATAGTTTTTCTTAAAAATATATTTTAGTGAATTCGATTTTGAGTACGAAAAGAAAAAAAATAGGCAAAATCAAAACCACCCTGTCAATGAGAAAGAGTGTTGCATTCAATAGTCGGGATTCACTCAGCAGAATCTCTTACAGGATTCGTTTCATAGTACTGTAGTTGAGAAACCGTGTTACTTAATGTAAAATGAATTCAAACACCGCAGATATTATACATTGAACATTGAAGGACCGGACACACCCCGCTCCCCATCTCAGAGAGATATCGAAGCTTTCCCGGGGAGTGGGTGTATCCGGAAAATTTATTAATTTATGTGAAAATGACAATAGTATGCATATATAAAATAAAGAATCTGGAGTAAAAAATGTGATCATAGCATCATCCACCCATAATCAGTCCGTAATCGTAATAGTCCTTATATAAATTATCAAAGAATAATTTATTTTTGTCTTGTATGTGATAGAATCTGGAAGTGAGTTTATCTAATCTAGAATATACCAATCTTATCAATCAAGCTGTAATAAGATATAAATTGACGTCTATATAGCCGGCATCTCCATTTCATTCACATCCGCCGGAAAAGGATGAAACAGTTGCCACTTTTCTTCTTGGCCGTAAATTATACTTTTTAATAGATATTATACAAGAAAGGGCTTTGGTCGATCTTTAGAGCACTCAAAAAAGATTTCGTACAGAGTAGTCCAATACCTATCAAAAGTGCCGCATCACATCTCTTTAGGTGTCACGAGCAACGTTTCACTTTAACTTTTTGCTTCCCTTCGTGCGATAAGGCAATTCGCTATATAAATACACCAATTGTGTATTTTTAGTGATGCTGCCGTGCGTGGAAGCATTTGTTATTGGTGCATCGCCACGCACGTTTTCAACTCAGAGGGACCACTAGACATTTCGGATGTAACATTATATCGAAACAATAAAGGTAGTGGTGACGTGTCACAACAAATTATTGGGATACTTCTAAAACATTTGGAGATCTGAAAAGAGTGTCGCGAGATATTTGGAACTATGATATCATTTTCAAGGGTGCCGCTAAAGTGAAAGTTTAGGAATCTCTAGCACGATATCGCCTATTCCATTTACTTGCGTCTTAATGTTGTTTTTTTTGCGATATGACTACACTTGCAAAGCAAACATATTATAGTTAATTCAATACAGGTGAATATTGAAAAATCGCTCGATACAGTCTGTATTACGGATGATACGATTTTGTTTCTAACATGCCGTGCATTGTTTGATATGCATCAAGATATTACATACGTCTTCCCTTAACGTCATCAACGGCCTAGTCTAGGACTCTCTGGAAGGTCCCTCTCCCTGCTTAACGAATTGCGATCTTACATTCAATATCATAATTTTGCTCGTAAGGTAAGTGAGGGTTAATATGACCTCGCTAAGCTTCAGTGATTTTTGCTGAGGGCTGTATGGTAAATTCATACCGGAAAAAACAGATAGTGTAAAAATATACTTTGAAGAGTTTTTTAAAGAAAAATAATAATCTAACGGTATAATCTCTCAATATGGGAAATATAAAAAAATGTTTTTTCCAGAGAAGACTAGCTCTTGGACATAATCGCAGCAAGCGAAGACAATATCGCCCCAAAGAGGTCCTCAAAGTATATTTCTCAACAAATGACGAAACAACAATCTCCGAATGATGGAAACTTTGAAGTACTTAGAACGACGGAAGCGGTCACTTTGACATCAGCAGGAAAATAAAATTGAACATACTGTACAGCATTTTTCTTTACAAAAACTTCCTAAACAGCACCTGTTCGGTCTCTTCGACTTATTTTTGCATTACACCCTTGTTCATATACCAATTTGTTTTGAATTTTTGACAAAATGGCTTGTTATCACAAAAAATAATGCCGTGTTTTGCTGCTTTAAAAAGAGGTTTTAACGGGATTTTTTGGGCTCTTGCAGTTCGTGGCATCATTTTCATTTGGCGGTCCACTGACAAAGTTTGAAGCTTTAATTATGATGGAGAAATTTGCGAAGAGATTACATGTGCGAAATGAAGAAAAAAAAAAAAAACCGTGAATATAGCCACCAATTCCTGAGCAATGTAAAATAAATGCATAAATCATTGGATTGGCAAATCAACTGATTTTCCTTGTCCGCGATTTGAAGTCCTCCGTACCCGATAACCAAGACCTATATTTTCTCTGCTTACCAACAATATGCGATCTGATATGGTTTCAAATCAATGGCTAGAAAGAATTTTAGCTCATTTTTCTATGATTATTATTCACCATGTACTTAATAACTAATAACATATCTTTCGTGGCAACAAGTTGTCTCTCAGGAATGATGTTCACGTCAGTTGATGAATATACCTACGATTCTCAAACAAAAGATTGTATTAACTCAGAAGAGGTGAGAGAGAAGAGCAAAAGTGCCCATGTTGTGAAAAATTAAGAAGCATTTTGTGTCTTGGGAACGTCTTTATTGCGTTCCACGAAGAATGCTAGACTCTTGATTCAATAAAAGCAGCAAAATCTTGCATGTGTCATATGGATCGAATAACGTACAAGCTTCTTCAATGCACAGCTTTGAGAGGTACAAAATTAATGCTGGCAAACAGCAAATACCATGATAAAACTCCTTTTCCTCCACTGTTTATATTAGCAAAAAAAAAATTCCATTTCAGGAAGTTTTGTAACTATAATAATGTACAAGTACCACGGTGGTCAAAATGACCGTCATTCTTGGAAGAGAACTGGTTTTTATCTGTAAACTATGAAGCGTGGGGAATTTATATTTAAGGGGGTTTTTCAAATGTCTCAACAAGATGAGGAAAGTCATTCGATTTCAATAATCTGAGGCTAATCGTTTAGGTAAGACTGCATGCCAAAGTAGCTTTGCGGTCGAAATGACAACATCCGTCGTTCTAGTGTTGACAGGCATTTTAATTGGAACTTATTGGTTTGAGAAAGCTATTAGCTAAGCAAGCTTTTAATTAAAAATTAAATACAAATAGAGAAATATACTTCGACCAGAAAATGAATTTCGTATGCTTTAACTGAATTAAAATAATGAATCAAAAATTTAAATTTTCTTAAGAGAATTAAGAGCCATACTTAGGACAGATAAATCCCATTTCTTCCTTCTTAATGAATAGAAATTGTAGAAGGGGACCCTAGAGACCTGGTCGCATGAAATTTCGTTTGATGACCGCAAGTCAATATAGCTTACCTTGTCCATAAAAACAACCTGTCAAATATTCGAAAGGAACCTACATCACTGACAGAAATTTATGCAGTTTGAAATTACAATAAATGCAGTTGAAAAAGCATTAAATACTGCACATGTGATGATTGCCGATCTAAAGTTGTGGAATGAGGAAACCTAAGAAGAAATACAAACGTGTCGTAAGAAAACAGCAACGTAATTTTGCGAATGGCACTTTCGGCACTGGCGCGAAACTACGTATCACCCAAGCCGAAAACAATTAGATAAAAAAAAACCAGAAAATTTGCCGCATTACCATCAGATACTCTACTTCATACCGCGAGGGAAAACCAGTTTTCACTCGTTATAATGACCCCACGTCATAGCGACCTTTCCATTAAACGACCTATAAGATAAATCCCAAATGTTTTCATATACCGATTACCCTATATGCTTTTCATTTTGATTCAATGACCACCCGATATAACGTCGTTCAGACGCAAAGATGGGGGTTGTTATAACGAACGTCGACCGAAGAAAGAAAAAAATCACGGAAACGGGAATTTAATAATTGGCATATCTTTGTGTAAAACAACGGAACAATGTTTGTTATTGTTCCGTTGATATGTTAACAACATTGATATGTTTTATCACTCCTTTGAGTTAAGGCCGAAACACGCTACACTGACGTGACGTGATTTCACGTCATGTCCGAAACGTTGTGAATTCCGATTCGCCGAAACACTATGATGTGAAATTCCCACGTCATAGAATCTCCCGAATCAAATTTCACAACTTCTCTGACGTGACGCGATAATCACTTCACGTCAGTGTAGAGTGTTTCGGCTTTTAGTTCCAAAAAAGTGCTATCGGTTTATACACAAACTCTAAGTGAAAAACGATGTTCCGACGCCGTAAAAACTCAGTATCAAAAGTTTCTTATGAAAATTCTATCGTAAAATACTCGGAAGATTTATGACGCCTTTTTTTTAGAGGCTTTATGATAAAAATAAGCATTTTGGGATATTTCTCGAGGGTAGATGTAAATATTTGTTCATATTTTTATGTCTCTGCTTTAAACCATTACATGCATGTGAAATGAATTTGTCCTGGAGGCAAAATAGACTTACAATCGGTCAAATTGTATGGCAAAACTTTTATTTTTCTCAGATGACATGTCAGATCGATTATTCATGGCTGATGTTTGCTGTTTTTTTCATTGCAACCTCTCATTTCATTGAGGATTTTTTCCTTCTTCGTTTGGCGTTGAGTTGAAAGATATAAAGGTTTATTTCAATTCCGACAGCTACGAAAAAGGCAATAAAACTACGATATTAATGACCCTTTTTTCGGTATGGCAGGGTAAGCAGATACGATGTTTCTTCCTTCCTCACCAATCTCTGTGTGCTCGTAAAAAGATCCATCTTTAATGGTTTATTCTTGGAAATGAGCGCCTTATTCTAGAACAGAGTTCATTTCTTCGGGGGCCCCACGATGCGCACAATAAAACCGAAATTAAGACGATAACTCGGAAGCTGCACCACCACACAAGATCATCATCGGCCACCGGAAAGAAACAAGACAACGGGTTGCTCAAACGTACCATCTTGTGTGTACCACCAGAGCCAGTGGTATGCGGTACCGGCAATAAAAAAATGAATGAGATGGAGAGGGTGGACACCAGTTGTGTTCTAAGCGGTAGAGAGAAATTATGTGTGTGTTGTGTGCACCGAGTCGGCGTATGTTTTCTCCGGAGATAGGTTTTGTTCGGTTTCTTTTTTTGTGTGTTGTGGGGCTGTCGGTAGCCTTCCCGGATCAGGAAGGAACAAGTCGTTACCCGGCAGGGTCTTTGTCGAGCAGCGGGCGACCTTCCAACTTCCGGGGACGAGACCGGAAGTGTCTCGTCGTTCATTCTGCCAGCGCCCTCTTTCGACACTAAACCGAGTCATAAACGGAGTCGTACATGCGAAAATATCGGAGGCAAAAAGAGAGAGAATTTGGCGTCGCTACTTGAAAACGGCGTTTTAACAGCAGTTCTTTTTGTATGCATGTGGTGCAATTTTTTTGGGAACGGAGGCTGAAGGGAAAGACATGTTTGAATGATGGATTTTTTATTTAAAGCCCCGAAGTTTCAATACGTTTTTCGATTTTTTTCTTCGGAAGCGTAGATACTGAGTGGGATTCGTACGTATCGAAATTGAGTAACGACGTGGGAGATTTGTTTTGTGCGGACGGGAAGAGCGGAAGCCCCAGGAACAAGCGGAAGTTCGAGCTACTGGAGGAGGGTTTGTGGGTAAAACCAGTAATACGAACTTTTTCCCCGTGTTTTGTATTTCATGCATGTTGTAATATATACAATGGCCATTGATTATTTCATTTTTTCCCTATGACTTTTCATCACGTTCGAGATTAGAATACATCACACGAAACTTTCGTTTAAAATCCATTAATAATGTTATCGATTCTACGCAGCGGGTGCAGACCTAGAATGATATTCGCATTCGAATCGAAAGCAGATCGGATATGGTACGGAGGGATATTGTCCTGAGTAAGAAAAAATGTATAGGAAAAGCTTCCGATTTTTTTTAAAGTAATGAAATTAATGGAAGATCAGATTTTGAAATTTTTTATTGTGCATAAAATTTGTTCATTTTTCAAAAAAGCCGATGCCATCTAAGTTTTGAATCAACAATAGGACTTATTAGTATCAACGTGCATGGCCGTCTGTCTTTACGACTTCGTGGGAAAGGATCCAAACATTTTTTGTGACCCCCAGGAATTTGATTTAAACGTAAAAAAAATGTATATAAAAATCTTCAATAATTTGAAAGATCCCTGTTTAAATTGGGACTCCACTAGAGCAGTGGTTCTCAACCGGGGGCCATATGGCCCCCTTGTGGTACTGGGATACTTCAAGGGGGCCACGGAAGAAAATGGAGAAAGGGGCCATGACAGGTGGTTTGGAGAGCTGAGAAGAAAAATTAAGGTGTGAAGAAATAAAGATTTTATATTAGTGACTAACATTTACAGTGAGAAAGAGAATTCAACAAAACCACCCATAAAACCAGGGCCTTCTTTAGGGCATGGACCCACACAGGCCTCACCGCCTAAATTTTGCAACAAGTTCCCTAAGATGGGTTTTTTCTCGTTCCCTGCTAAATTTTTCAGACCTCCTTCCCTATATGAAATTTATTGTATGAAAAAAAAAATGATGAAAACCATATTAGCTCCCGGGCTGTAGCTCTGTCAGTCCCACTCTTGTGAGGGGCGTCATGCCCATAAGTGACCCCACCTTATGATATTTTGTATAGTACAATTAATTTTGAAAATAAGTAGAAAATATGTAGGCTGTTTATTTCCAGCTAAAGTATGGGACTACCATAGTATCACTTTGCCTAAGGAGGGGGGGGGGGAGGGCATGATATTGAGACGGTCCTGATAGAACTCGGACTAGTGGGGAGATCAATAAATTCTAGGCTAGTGTCTAGGCTAGTTTGGAGGCCAATTTTCTTTGCAAAATTTTCGTTCAGTATAAATTCACTGAAAAAAATCATTTCAATACGTATAAAGTGTCTTGCTTCTAAATGAAAGTTGAAAACTCTGGTTAAGACAGGGGAGCCACGAGAAAAAAATATGGTTCAAAGGGGGCCACGGGCAAAAAAAAGTTAAGAAACACTGCACTAGAGCACCCGTTAAGATACCATTATAGTATATTTCTGTAAGTGTATATGGAAGTATACCATAAAACAGGGGTCTCCAACCTTTAAGACAAGACGGGACAGATTGAAACTTCCCACGGAGCCCGCAGGCCATCAACTCTTGTAATTTAGTGACATCTTAAAAGGTGTTAACGGGACCCCGAGTTAAACGGGAACAAAAATACTTGGAGAATCTTATTTGTTTGAAATTATTTCCTTCATTTATTCTGAAATTATTTCTTTTATTGATTATCAATTATCTTCTGAAATAATTTATTTCATTGATTCTGAAAAAGTCTTTAATTAATTAATGATTAAATTAACTAATTCTGAAATTAATTTTAATCCGAAATAACTTTAAAAATGATTCTTTAATTCATTAAGGAATTAAAATTAAATAATTAAATTTAAAGAATTCAAATCATTTCTTTCAATAATTATGCCATTATTCTTTTACTGATTGTAGAATAATTTCTATCAGAAATTACGAAATTATTTCTCTTACTTATTTATAAGTTATTTTTTCACTAATTCTGAAATTATTTGATTCAAAAATTATTTCTTTCAGTAAAGAAATAAAAAATTTAAAATTTTATCAATTCTAGAATTATTTCTCACATTAGTTTTCATCAATTTGTTCTAGAATTATTTCTTTCATTTGTTCTAGAATTATTTCTTTCATTTGTTCTAGAATTATTATTTTTTAATTCCGAAATTATTTCTTTCCTTAATTCTAGGATTAATAATCGTTTTTCAATGTTTTAACCATTTTCTGAAAATGATCGGCGGGTCACGACAAAAAGCTCAAATGGCCAAATGTTGCCCTCGGGCCATGCGTTGAAGGTCCCTGCCATAAAACTTTGCAAAGCACTTTCAAAAACTGATTCGTTAGGAAATGTGGTGGTGAAGACGCTATAAATTGGGGTTTTTTTGAACAGTGGAATTAGTGATGGATCATCATGTGATGGGATTTTAAGAGTTTTCGAAAGAATTCAATAAATCTTATCATTCTTTGAACAAATACCAGAAATTTTGTAAGTAGTGTTGTATTACTGAGATTAAGGAATTGGGCAGCATACAAATTTGAAGAGTATACAATATAATTACATAATATATATTCTCGGGACCCAATTTTCATATGAGGAGTGGGAGGGTCCGGACAGACAGGCCTCCCTATATTTAAGGTCAAAAGATGTAGGGATAGTCAGTGAGTAGGTTCTTCAAATTTTAAAGAACCTAAAACCATGGGGGGTCCCAAGAAAATTTGGACCCATGTTGCCTATGCAGAAATCGGATCTTGTACATTCTTTATACTATCAAACGTATGAATTTCTGAAGATTATAATTAATTACAAAAAAAAAAATTGGAAGGCTTTTTCAGCCAATGAAAACATATAAAAATTTACTAAACGGTGAAGACAAATGTTGTAATAATATAAGACCACTTAACACATGAAGAAGTGAAAAATGAGCCTTTATAGGCCGATGTAGACGAGGTGTACTGAATGTAAATGTGTTTGTTAAGCCGTTGAGAACAGACTCCAATCTGGAGAGATCGAGGCGTAATTAAGTCAATTCATCAATTGAATCTGGTGTCAAACCAGAATCAAATTAAATTAAATTAAATTTAGCTCAGCCATCAAAATGCTACTATGTGTGATTTGAACATTGCAGTTGTATAGAACGTAGTTTTCTTCAAATTTTTCACTCCTGTATGCGGTTGCATATAGTATTAACAATTTAATTTGTCAACCGACACTTTTATGTGAAAACTGATTATTAGAATATTTCTAAGTAAAAAAGGTGGATATTAACATCGTACTTAGGGTTTTAATGTAATGGATGGTAGAATAGTTTTTTTTTTACTTCTGATGAAATTATGATTAGACGTGTCCGGAAAATTCACCGCCGGAAAATTAATCAATTACCAACTAAGTTTACTAAAAAAAGAACGAAAAACAGAACTTTGCCTGTAAATGTGGTTTTGCTGCGTTAAGACTATATTTGGAAAAAAAACCAACGTTATAGCTCTTATGATTATGTGTGTAAAAAGCTATATTTAATTATTTAGAAATGATTAATTTTACCTAAAATAGTAGTTTCGGTAAAGAACAAAAATCCTTTGAAGATTTTTGAGAATATCTATTTGATTTCAATGAAAAAAAGACATCTGTCTGAATAATTAATTTCCCATTTTAAAGGAGATGGAATTTGCGCATGAAAACACGATTTTGCTGGTCAAAAATGTGGTCTCAACCCTTTGACTATTGACGGTCTTTCAAAGTAACAGGTGAGATAATTTGGTATGTGCTAACTACTCGTAATTGTTAGAAAAACAGTATCGTGTGTGTTATATTTATTTATTTATTTATTTTTGCCTTTCATTTGAACCGAATAATTTACTTAATAAACTTATTATTATCGTCTGGGGCTTTCATGGCCGGCGTTCAATGACTTACAAGTGGTTTCCGGGCTATTAAAAAAATGTTTTTTCCCTCACGTTTCACCCACATCTATGGCAGGCATCTTATGATGTTAAATGGATGTAGGTCTCCGCTACTAGCGAGAAAGGCTTCGTAGTGTCACCGACTTGTTTTATATACACATTTCTGCGACCGATCAAGCGTCCTCGCGGAGACCTACGTCCGTTTAGTTTCAGAAGATGCCTGCCACAAATGTGAGCGAAATGTCACTAAAAAAATGCCTTAGACATGGCCTAACAACCCCGAAACCGCTTTTAAGTCATTTATTATTATCATTATAACTTATTTATATTTTCATTTATATTTATCATCATTTTCTACTTATTCTACTTTTCATAATGTGCTAGTCAAAGGGATGAGAACATCAACATTATTCTTGCATTATTCCGCTGTGGTGGTCGAGTGGTTATAGTGCCGGACTCGTGATGCGAGGATCCGGGTTCGAACCCCACAGTGGTGGTCGGCTGAAGTTGGTTTTCTGTGGTTCCCAACTTCAAGGCGCAAATGCGAGCCGATCTCCCCGTTAAAAAGTCTCGCCACAGAGAGCAACAGTCCTACAACGGTAAATCATTCAACCATAACACTTCACTCATAGTTAGTAAAACTGGGGGCAGATGACAGCACTACACATAACAAGCATTACACAGAAACAAACTTTACGTCAGGTTGCACTACACGTACACGCACATTCCCGCATGTACCGATTCGTTGGGGAGTTCCGCGCGGGGGGGGTGCATGTGTGGTGTAGCAGTGGTGGGTAGGGGCTCGGGGATCCATGATGTTCTTAAGTCAGCCACCTCGTTGGGCAATTTGCCTGTTGTGGCGTTGTATTTGTATTAAATGTTCTCAAAGGAGGGAAAAGGCACATTAAAAGTAAAAATTATTTTTAAGATACGGAACGAGATTTTCTTCACAACTCGAATATGATTCTATACATTTGTTTTCGAAATGTAAATGAAAAGGGGAATTTCTTTATGATGGTGGAGCATAAAACGCAAGGAAATTTGAAAAGAGGAAGATTGGATGGATTAGAATTTTCAGGGGGGAAAAAAACAGGAGAAGAGAGGAAAGAGTGTTTTGTATTGTGAGAAAGTTGTTCGGTTGAAGTTGGCGGTCGAGCAACATGTAGGCGTGGCTTCGTCCCGTTTCTGACGATCCCATTGGAAGAGCTCGAAATGACGTCGCGTGATCGAACGCAAACTTGCGAGAGTAAATTGTGCTGGCTGAATGTCGTTGTGTTTAGTAGAATCGAAGCTTGTGTGTTGGCGGTCGATGCATCAGCTGCTCTTGTGCTCAACGGCGGAATCTCTCCTCTGCTGCTGATTCAATACGTAAGTGGCTTTTCTTTTTGCTTATTTCATTTGCATTCACTTTGCATAGACATTTCCCCCTCGGTTAATCACGATTCTCTCTCTACCCCTCGGTAAATACTTCATTTCCATACAATTTTCGAGGATAATAGAATTTTACTTGCTCAACGTAGTGTCTATTCATGTACACGTTCAGAAAAACGTGTCGCTTCTCTGTTTTGAATGGATCTCGGCACAAATCATATCTGTCATTTAACTGAATCATAGATAGGGAGCAAATTTAAATCACTGATCTTATTGAATGGCATTTCCAAACACTCTGCAATTGTTTATATTCAGTCTCGATGCCTTTCGAGTAATCTATCAAGTTCCGTTTCACTATTATAACTTCCTATATGCCAATTACATTCTTCTTCTTATTCAATTAATGATTCACACGTACGTTGGATAACCACCGTAGAATAAGTTTACTTATATAGCTTTCAGAATCTGAAGTGAGAAGTAAGGAAAGCATAAGGCATGTTCTAGTATTTCAATTGTGCCGTACTTTGCAGAAACAAAATACAGTTTCTTTTAAAATAAATTACAATTGCGACCGATTTCTTCTCACTAAGTGATAGAAAAATCGAATCACCTGAACTTGTCATTAAATTAATCTATTTCACAAGGTCTATAGATGAAATGACAAAATTTCTTTATTTACTGAATGAATCTCATAACACAACCTTCCAGGTATCCAATAAATTTTATTATTTTTAGAGGGTTTTTGGCCATAGTCCTCCACGCTGGTCAGTGCGAGTTGGAGGAAGCCCATTCTTCCAACAGATTTAAACATGACTACTTACAGACTGCACCACGAGAAGGTGCAAGCCTAGAAGGAGGCCTCAAGCCTCCACTCCTAGTCGATTCCTTCAAGTCCTCAAAATAAGGCAATTGAAAGGTCTTCTCCTCAAGTAGAGACTGTTCAACAGCCTGAATAAGAAATATCGTGGACGATGTGTCATTGATTGCTTTTTACATTTCCATAAATCCTCTCGTTTTGTTTTTTGAAAAGAACTATTAATGATGGCGAAGTGTTGTATGATAAGGGGAAAAAGAAATTCATCAAGAGATCAACATGGATCTATAATGATGAACACAAAATATTTCAGTGAATAATTACAAATAATGTCAAGGGCAAGTTTCTTAGTATGAGAAGTCTTATATTTTTGCTAATTTATTTATTCATTATAAACATTTAACACTCCCTGCGAAACACGTAGAACTTGCCTCATATCCTACTATCGTTACAATTTTTTTAAATCTTGATCCTCTCACGCATTCCCAAGAGATCCGTATGATCTTCTGTCCAGGGAATTTGTTATTGTTAGTAAACATCCATGCCCGAACCGGGATTTGAACCCAAACCTGCATAGTCAGAGGTACTTTCCCTAACCACTCGATCGTCAGGCTGCACTTCCGTGGTCAATGCCTAGAAGAAAAACATTATGTGCTGATTTCTATAAATCAGTAATTTCCAGATGGTGAGATCAATCAAGGTGCCCTAATTTGAGTTACTCTTGTACCTGTTTCTCTCGTCTCAAGACCTTTACAATAATATTGAGTCCTTCTTTGTTATTATAATCTTCTCCATAATAATACTACTAATAATAATTATTATTCAATTAATGAGTTATTAATCTAATTTTCAGCCTAATAAGTTCGCGTAGTTTCCGGAATCTGAAGTGAGGTTTGCAAAAGGAAAAGTATAGACATGCCAATATATACAGTATATAGATATATTGATAGTCGTAATGTAGTTGTGATTCTCAGCAAGTGTGTCACGGCACTTTAGGCTGCAAGTGAAGTTTCTAGAAACCGGGCAGGTGTGCTGCAAGAAGTTTAAAATTCGAATCTTTAAATCCCCAAAGGTGCGCGACCGTAAATTATTTAGTTGTTTCCATTATAGACACATGTTTTGAAATAAAGTAGACTCTTACTAATCCGGCACGTATCAGACCAGGGTTATGCCGGATTAAAAACCATTCATTTAAATAACGTAAACATCTGTACATAGACAGGTGGAGGGCCAGATTTACACATGGGGACCCGTAATTTATACTTTGCCCCAGGGCACCCTCATATCTAAGTCAAACCTTAGAGAAAAAGTAGTAAAACATTTTCTCTTCCACACGCGATGAAAGCCCGGCTGGAAAACTAGTGGACAGACCAGACTAGAGCACGGTTGAATTATAGAGTCCACTGTATTAAAGCAATCTAGCTAATGTATAGCTAGCATATAATGCTGCTGCGGTGGTCGAGTGGTCATAATGACGGACTCGCATCGCGGGGACCCGGGTTCGAGCCCCACCGTCACCACAGTGGTGGTCGGCTGAAGTTGGTTTTCTGTGGTTCCCAACTTCAAGGCGCAAATGCGAGCCGATCTCCCCGTTAAAAAGTCTCGCCACAGAGAGCAACAGTCCTACAAACAGTACAAATATTCAGTCACTACACATCACTCACTTCACTTCTGAGATATAGATGGCAGCACTGAAAAATCATACACAACACTAGATACGCACTCAGATTGTTAGGTACACGCACTTACACCTCCGGCACAACTCATTAGGTAGTAAATTGCCTATGGCAATAGACCTGAGTTGTGCTCGGTATGGAAAAAAAAAAAAAAAAGCTAGCATATAATATATAGCTAGAAGCCATCAAAAGCAGGGTGTTCTGTTAATGGACCAACAAAATCAGAGGGTTGTTAGACGATTAGTAGACATCAAGAGGAATAAAAATTACAGTGAAACATGGTGTCGCAGTCGCAGACGACGTAGAGAAGGTAAAAATCACCAAAAGCAGCATCGCGAAACGCATGCGCTGGGGTAGGATCCGCAAGGCGGGCGACGTAAATCAGCGCTATTGTGGTAGTAAGCACGTGTAGTAGTTAGTGTTGGCTGTTCTAATGAGTATCGTGATAGCTGATTACACGAACGAGGAATACGCTGATATGCATCTGATTTACGGTCGAGCAGATGTCAATGAGCGTTTATGCGATGCCTGTGGCCACACCGGAGGATCTCATAGCGCGGATTGTCGTCGCTGCGGCAGCCATCAAAAGCATACCTGGTATTATAGAGTGCGTCCAGGAATCGTTTTCACGTCGTTGTAGACTGTGCAATGACGTCAGCGGCCACCACTTTCAACGACTCTTGTAATAATTAATCAAATAAAGGTTTTTGTAGTTACTATTGTACTTTTTGCCTTTACAGCGTGACATCGAAACCTGCATGCGTTTTCGCGATTTTCACCCTCTCTACGTGGTTTGCGACACCATGTTCCATTGCAATTTTTGTTCCTCTTGATGTCTACTAACAACGCTCTGAGTTTGTCGGTCCATTAACAGAATATCCTGTATATTTTTTCATGTTATAGCAGGGATTTTCAACATATGGCCCTCGGCACTTTTTGCCGTGGCCCGCCGACCATTTTTAGAAAATGGTAAGAACATTGAAGACAGACGATTAAGAAAACAGATTTTGATTACATCAACAGGCCAGTGAGAGACGGAGCATGAGGCTCAAACAGTTTTTGGGTGAAAATTCAGCATCTAAAAAAGCATATCTACCTTCAGAATTCACAGAAATTCTGAAAAATATCTTCATCAAAAAGTAATTTCAGAATTTTTGAAAGAAATAATTTTGGAATTAGCGATAAAAACTATTTCATAACTGATAAAAATAATAATTCCCGAATTATTGAAAGAAATTATGTCAAAATTAATGAAAGTAATATATTCTGTATTACAGAGTTTCCGGAATAAATAATTACAGATTTGTAAATTAATTAGTTGAAGTAATTTCAGAATGATTAAAAGAAGTCCAGTAGAAATAGGTAATTTTACAATCAATAAAAGGTGTAATTTTAGAATAAAGGAAGTCTTCTATTATTTTGGGTACCTGTTGACTTTTCTGTTGAGATAAAACACTGCAAATATGAATATTCTATCTTAATACCTCAGGTTGATTGGTTGCCCTGCGGACTTCGTGGGAAATTTCAGTTCTACTCGCAATGTCTAAAAGGTTGAAGATCCCCTTCGCTACAGTTTCTTAAAAAATGAGATTTGTTGCTATCCACGAGGCCCCTCCCTTTACGTCTACTTTTTGCTCGCGAATTACTCTCCAGTGAGGAGAATTCAATACACCTGTAGTTTCTAATTTCCTATAAATAAAACTCGGATTATTTCGAAGTTTGAAACACAGCAGAGGAGTATACCATAAGGAGCTAGCCGAAGAGAATGTTCTTAATGACAATCGAATGGGTTAGGATTTATAAAGAAGTCTGGGTGCGCGTCTTTAGGGAATAAAAGCGAAGGACAAGATCGAAACCATATCGAGAACCAAACGCTAAACTCTCAATAAACTTCTTCTCGAGAGCACTTAAAGAACACAAACGCTTTTTTTTTGTCTATTTCTTGTGGATTCTTTCTTCGTTCATCAATCACTGTCAACAAAAGTTTCTTCTTAAGCTTAGTTGAATCCTCTTACTTTTTTTCTTGTCTTTTGCAAGCACTAATATCGGAAATGGATGGGTGTGGTTGTCGGTGTAAATAACACATTGTTCTTATTATGTGGATTTTTCGAACATTTCAAGATTTTTTTGTAGACGTGATGTTGTTTTGATATTTTATTTATATACGTATGCGGAACACATTCGAGTTTCTCGAAAACTCTAGGTGTTGTTCAGAAACTAGCGGAACATGAAAATGCTGAAGCATTAAAGAAGGTTCAGAATGAATTACGCAATCCTTAAAAAAAAACCCAACTCTTTCTTAAATGTGCTATTTATTGACACGAATGAATTTTCTAAATTTCCATATTAGTTTATGATACTCTGTTCCAATTCACAGCAAAACCTATCTTTTGCGGATACCGATCGGACATTCATCCATAAAAAAGGAGTGACTAAAAAAAGGGTTGTTGTTGTTGGAGAGTTCTGAAAAAAGTAATAATATTATTTGGCCATCAAAGAGGGGTGACCGTTAAGAGGGGTTTCACTGTATACATTTCAGAAACTTCTTGATTTTCATTCTCATTATCTTGAAGGTTAAAATAATGGTTATACTTATCATAAGCATAAGTTAAATTCACGGAAAAGCACACACAGCAGAGTAAAAACATTCTGCTTCTACGATTTTAAATCTCCGAAATATATAAATCCCTAAAATAATCTCCGAGAGGCTAACCCTAGGAATTCCCAAAATATTCAAGTTTGTGGTACCCTTGGGAATTTTTAAACATTTTGCAGTGCTTCTGTGTGATCTTGAAATACTCAGGAATTGAACTCATCTTAAATTACCGTGACGCAGTTTTCAAAAATCACAGAATTATTACTAGGATTTTATTCCCAATGTATCTCACGGAACCTTATAGTGTTGCGGCAGAACCTTCGGAAATCACTACAATCCTCATCTCTAAGACATTTCCAAACATCTATGCTTGTGGCACCCTTAGCAATAAGATTAGAATTTTTTACATATCTAGCAGCACTTCTGCTTACGAGACTGACAACTAATTTCATAGAACCCTGAGGCACCGCGTGCATCATTTAGGATTTACTGTTCTAGGGGAAAGTGTTTTTAATTTAGCACTCATTGGGAGAACCTCTTTGGTCAAATACCGAAGGAACAAAGGACACCAGCTGTGACACAGCCGAAATCATAATACCTTTCATTATAATTTATGCTTCATTACGAAACACTTCCTTTAGGAGTTCTGCAGTGGTGTGTAGGTAGGCCATCTCAAGAACCACTTTTAGTGAATTTGGACTACCCTTGGATTAAAAGCACTTGTTTTTCTCGGGGGTTGAAACAACAATGAAGTGATTTCAGAAATCTGCGTTGGGTTGCGCAGTCATAGATAGGAGAAGAAGAGCATTGAAAACATTTATGTGTAATGAGTCCTTGTATAGGCTTCAGACGAACACTATTGTATGAACAAATGAATAAAATAAATGGATTTTTGTACAAAAAATCCCCCATCATTTTAAGAATGTGACAACCATTCAAAACTTGATAAAACTTGATAGAAGAAAATGCTGTGTAATGTATAGCGCAATATACTAAGAAAGAATTCGGCCTGAAATATACTTTTCTCAGTATATTTCAGGCCAAAAAATACCATCTCTTCATATAGCGCAATATTTAGGAACAAAACCGAAGGAGGGAAAACCATGTCTATGGTGTCAGTTTGTCATGGTGTTTGTGATTTTGTTAATGATTTGTGGGACAACTATTAAGAAGGAAAATTTTCTTAGTGATTCACTATAAAGTGAATTATCTATGTGTGCTCTCATCTCTCTCTCTTTCTAAATTTTTTAATCTGTATATATAAAATAACCTGTCCTGACTGACTGATTGACGGATCCATAATCGTCGAGCCCAAACCACTGAAGCTTAAACATGAAATTTTGTCAGTAGTTTCATTTTATGACGTCAAAATTCACTAAGAACGGGTTTTTTTGAAAGAGGGTTTAAAGATAACGTAGAGAAATCACGCCAAGCCGCCATCGAATCTATATTCATGAAATTTAATCAACGGTTTTATTTCATGACATAAAGACTAACTTAAGAGTTTTTTAAAATTCAACCCCTAAGGGAGTTCAAAGGTAACAAAAAAAGTAGGCCGAACCGAAACTACTGAAGCTATAAATATGAAATTTGGTCAGTGTTTTTATTTTAAAATCTATCCTACAGAGTCACTAAGAAGTATTTTTTCTAAATTCACCTCTGGGGGGGGGGGGAGTTTCATAAGGCAGTTCAAAGGTTATATGAGGTAATTAAGACCGAGCCGAAAGCGCTGAAGCTATAAATATGAAACTCGTTCAGTATTATATTTCATAATGTAAGTTATCCATATGTACAGACAAGATTTCTGAAAATTCATCCCTCAACTGGGTCATGAAGTCTTCAAATGAGGGAATCATCACCGAGTAATTTTCAGATTGCCTATTAGGATAGGATGGATGGACCATGAACTTTTAGTACACCGCCAATCGACTGCTTTTACAAGGGGACACCAGTATTGATTGGTGAGGGACAATGCAAGGTTATGGTGTCGCAGGGAATTTTTCTCTAATAGGGTTGTTAATAAATGGAATAGCTTACCCCCGGAGGTAGTAAATTGTAACACAATTGACACGTTTAAAAAGAAATACGATAAACATGTTGGGGTAAATCGAGAAGCTCTATCCATACTTAGAATAAGACAACCATAAGTATTCTTTATGGGCATTGTATAATATTTTATCATGTGTATATATTGTTTGTAATTTGTGTTAATTGCATTTTTAATTGGGTTGCTGTATTTTTGAAACATATGACATCCATATTTTTATGGGCATCTTTTTCTCAGCCACCTCGTTGGGCATTTTGCCTGTTGTGGCGTTGTATTTGTATTTGTATTTGTATATACATCTACGCGAGGGAAGCCTTGGGGAACAGCTAGAGTCATTAATATTTATCTCTCTCTCTCTCTCTCTCTGTTTCTCTCTTTGAGGGAAAGAAAGAGTTAGTTTCTACACTGTCGTTCTAAACACCAAAAATGTTTTGAGTACGGTTAGTGAAGAATAATCCAGAGCCACCTAAGATGGAACAAAATTCATTAATGCACTAATCTGTCTCGTTCCACAGTTCTGATTTGAGTTCTTTGTTTAAAGCAAATTTTTGTAGATCACTCATTTCTGTAAGTTCTTTGTCCTCAATTATAATCTTGTAACTATGCTTCTTTTTTAGTCTTAGAAAAAAAAATTTTACTGGCGAAATTCCAATTGAATTACGAACCGGTCCCCTTAACTTTGGACCAAGTGCGCTTCAAGGCTTAGGAGATGGTACATTCCCGGCACATATGCCCTGACATAATGGTCGAGAGTTCAATATGTGATTTAATGTGGCGGATTTAATCCGCTTGCGGCAACGATGCATCGAACGTGCAAAAATTTTTTTCCAAATTTTAAATAATTTGAGAGTGTTTCTTGAGAGAGAGAGGGGGGTTAAAAGAAAAATACTTAGAAGTTATAATTCAACTGGGTTCAAATAATTGAAAGGTAAAGATGGTAAGCACTGCAAGTGCCGGCACGCACTTACAGTATTAACCACTTTTACCTTTCGTTCAAATAAGTTCAAACACTGATTTTATTTTTGTCGCAAATAATTTGAGCAATTGTTTAATATTAAATTTGACTAAAATATAAAATATTTAAAAATTTCACCTTTTTTTATTTGTCACATGCGTAACACTTGGTCCGTAGGAGCCGTTTTCTCAAGTTGGTTAAGGGTTGGAGTCGTTTGACATCTGCGGTGATCAATTGTCAGGCGATAAATATATTCAAAATAAAGTATGAAAATCACATGAAGCACATGAAAGACAACAGAGGGGAGGGGGGAGATTATGAAATGTTTAAATTTTTCGCAGGGAATTCTCACAAATTCGAGGGTGGGGGAGGGGCTTTTTTTATACAGCACCCGAGCTGGGCCAATTGCTTGTTGTGGCTAGTGAATGTATTATTATTTTCGTTATTGATGGTAATACGAACTAATTGTTAATTGACTACATTAGATTTTTGAGGGAGTAGCGCTGTGATGCAAATGAGTTAGGTTCACGTAATGAAATGTGTAGCTTAGTGTTTCCCAAAGTGGGTAATATCGCACCCTGAGGGGGGGGGGGGATGATGGAATGATCCGAGGGGCATTACAAGCCATGGGCATAGTAAAGGGTCCTATGTTTTGTTTGATGTTGGTGAACGGTAGGGAAATAAAATTTCTGAAAAAGGGGTGGCAAAACCAAAAAGTCTGGGCAACTGTGGCGTAGATGAAATAAATGCCTTCGCATCGACGCAGGAAATTGTTTCAGCCTTTTGCAAGTTATTCCTCAAAGACAGACCAGAAAATTCAGATGCAAAGTTTGAGATAATGCAATTGTTTGAATGATAAATGAATGCGCAACATTGCATTCTAATATTTAGGTTTTGGGGAAAATGCCTCTTTTTTCATTTGTAATTAATTTCTAAGTGAGAAATATTGAAAAGACGGGAAACTTTTCACTTTTTTTCCTCGAATAAAACCACTCTTTTTATGAAGAACCTCGGAACATGCTTCGCTAAAGGAAAAAGAACCGACGCCGGAATGATCACGTTCATTCAATTTCGTCGTTTAGGGCTTCCTCACGAACACACATACAAAGGCGAACAAAAAGGATTATTGCAACGTTTGATATGTCTGGAGTTTGGCCATTCGAGAGGCTATTCGAACGCAGTTACTGCCAATTACTTCTTGACAAGTCTAAACCCCAAAAAGGCAGCGAGATTATATCGTTTTTGTTTCGTCGTATAACTGCGAAGTGTATGTACTCTTATATCTGTATAACTCGTATGTGCTGTATGAAGGCGGGCAGGCCATTTTTGATGAAGCTGTAAAAGTGTAACCGTTCTCGAGGCTGTTTCTCTTGGCTGCAAGTGGTCGTTTGTGCGTGTTTTTATCTCTTCCTCTTACGAGAGAGGATCTAAACCCATATCCCCTAAATGACCCACTGCGGTGATTCCAATGTTTTCTATGATCGAGTTTAGAGAGTTTCATACGATGATTATATGACCTTCGACGGAGGAAACGAGCCGCGGAAGCCATTCTCTCGTCCAACTACACATTCGCTAAGGAAAAAAAAATATTTAGTCTCTTTGACATTTATTTCGGATGAACAGAAGGACACACACCAACCACTAAAGATTCTGGAAAAAAAAAACTTCGGAAATAACTTAATATAAAGTTTGTCCTAAAAGAAGGTATCTTATTATGCACTGTGCGTCCAGTAGTACATATAAGTTGCTGTTGATTTGAATAGCGATCAAAACTCTATTGCAAGAGAACACCGCGGTACTCATGGAAATACAATTAATGCCGCTTATCAGAATCACGGATAATGCTACTCGTACAATTTTGGTATTATTATCACTTTTGCAAAGAACGGGCTGATATAATATGGGAAAAATTCGTTGGTAGTTATTGGGACATCGGATAATGTTATCAATTTTTTTCCCATCTAAATTTTTTTTTGCGCATTTTGAAGCTAAAATTTTAACAAAATTATTTTTTCCCTGTAAGTTATCGTTTTCAGTCTGCAAGACTGTATAGGGGCCCAGAAGGTGGTCTTCATTCCCTCCCTTGTTGGCAAATATTTCCGTATTTGATGTCGTAATCAGTTCATAGTATTCCCTGTGATCCATATACGTCTGGAGCTGCTTATGACGAAACAAAAGTCCTTTCCTTCAGTTCTTGAACAGTTTCTTACAGTTGACCAAGTTCAAATTTCTTTTTTCGAGAGATTTTCTCAAGGGATCTTGTATCAGGTATGAAACGTAGCGTGCATATTAAAAAAAATCATAATTCGTGATATACATTAAACAGTTGCAGTCTAACGCCTCGCAATGGCTGAATAACACAAAGCAGGATTTTAGCCCAAGGACAAAAAATGTCCTCTTTTTAGAATAGAATTTAAAAAACATGGAAACGAGATTGAACATTTTTCTACCAATTATGAGAGAAAGAAAAACAGAGTTGTCCCGTTTTACCAATACCGGTTTGCCATACGTCCTGTTCAACTAAACGGGATATATGGTCATCGTACTTGCAAACGGGACTTTTTCGGATAAAATTATCATTCGGTTGTTGATATAAACCCTGAGTCTCGATGTGATCATATTAAGCGGTATAGACTGCACTAAAGAGTGCTCGATGTTTGGGTCCGATATCGCGCTTACGAGTTCTCAACTGCACTCCTCGTTCACGTTGTATTCTGGGCTTAGCACTATGCTCATTTGAGTTTGAGATAAACGCATAGTAATTCTATTAAAACCTAGTGGAAGTGTAACATCTGACTACGCTCCAATTTCAGTTGAATGGTGGTGATTGAACTTCGAAGTTATGAAAAATGTCATTGAAATTAATGCATAAAAAGCCTCTGTAACAATTTACTACGACTTTTTTGAAAGATTATTTTCTCACTTTCTTTCCAGCTGCGTTATCTGGTTGTGCTTTCCAGCTGGTTCTGTCCATTGTGAGTCAATTCCTAAGTATGCTTATGTATGTCACAAGCCTTTCATGTAATGCAACAAGATTGTTTTACTGTAACTTCTTGTCCAAAATCCACGTTGGTGTAGTCCGCAAATGAAAATTTCACTATTCTTGAGAGAAGCATCATCCTATAATATGCAGCGTAGTGTAATCGCATATGGAATTTTTTTGTGGCTATCCGTATCATCATCAATGAAATCTTGAAAAACAGAAGTCATTGGTCACGGTTTTTCAGAAAAAAAAAATGTTGGTTCTTCTATTCGTGTCTATATATACTCGTGGATCATTTTTAAAAATTCATTTATTTTTCATATAATATATTTCCATTACTATGTCGTCAGTGAGTTAGGGCCTCCTCATATGGGGATACGAAAGTCTGGCAACTGATAGGAGACTCCCTATCTAGAGGATCGAACACGCATATTTCTATGAAGCTCCTCATACATGGATATTGGTGTGTTGGCGATCAAATATCCGACGCGACGGAGTCACTGATGACTTGGCGTGCTAGTCGAAATACATATTTATAGCGCGATTCCATAATATTTCTTCGTGTTTGTTTTCGTCGGTCTAGGCTGTACGATGGTGACGACGCATCGGATTTAGCTTGTATTTTTAAAAGAAATGCTCCTTGATGCAGCCCCCCCATCAAGGGCGTAGCCAGGGGGGGGGGACTTGGGGGGGTCTGGTCCCCCCCCGAAATGTGAGAAAATGACCGAAAGAAAAAAGGGAAAAAGATGGCCAAATCCATTGTTCTATCACTTTGGCCCCCCCCCCCCGAACGAAATTTCTGGCTACGCCCCTGCCCCCCCCATAATCTTCCTCAACTGGAATGCGTGTAATATAAATATAGGTCATGCACACACACGTGCGTGTGTGTGTAGCAAAAACTCCATTCCTCCTCCAAGATAAACATTCGTGTTTTTTCTCTCGGTACGGTAACAACGTGGTCTGTTCTTATCGAAATGAAGATCCTTCATTTTATAGAACTACCACCAGCTCAAAATAATGGATATTTACAACGTGTGTGAATTTGACTTACTTTACAGATTCTTGACAGTCACTCATCAGGAATCTCAGCTGATTTATTAATTCTTGTTAAGTCTCTTCTCTAATTTCGTAGAATGCAAGGAATTGGTAGTGTCGAATACTGTACGATAAATGTTATTGTCAATGTACTCATGACCCCCCCCCACAAGGGTGGGGGCTGACAATGATTCAGCCCTAGGGGTCCAAAGTAATTACTATCATTTTTTGTTTGTTTCATACTATAAATTCACTACTACCGAGAAAAGTTTGGTTTTGGGGCCCCCACTAAACATTTCAGCATTGGGCCCTGCTAAAGGACGTGGGGGGGGGGGGATGGATGCAACTATAATTTTTTTCTATTTATCCTTTTTTCGCAGAAATAATGGTGTAGGATGATAATAATTTATAACCATAATAAAATATATACTTAATCGCTGCTAATGCCACTGAAAATTTTATTTTTTTTCCTTCCTCGGTTCATAATGCACAGGGAAATAAGGAAGTGAACTAAATACTGCTTCATTTTTACTCATTTGCATTGAGATTTTTCGTTTAGTATCGCTGTGTGAGGGAAAACGAGCAACTCGACTCTCCAGTTAAGGCTACTCAAATTCGATTTGAATATCCCGTGTAAGGGAGGGGGCTCTTAGATTAATCAACTACCTTATTTTGTCAATGAGGCGCTGTAATCATTTTTAGTAGATAAGCTATGTTCACTTAATCATACATAGGTCTAACGTTTGAAGTCAGGGACATCTTTAATCAAAAGTAGAGACGTGAATACAGATTTTCCATTGGACACTGTATATGGAATATTCGTTCAGCATCATCTGACCATAAACTGGTCCTTTTCGTTAAATACACAAACACTTAATTCGTATTGAGATGGTATAATATACACGGATTATCATTATTTTTTCCACTGTTCAAGCTGCTATCCCGATATAGTATTTTTTCACGCGGAAATTCTGTTGAAAAAACTGGTGCATATGTAACAGTAAATGTGAAAAATCGATTATTATACATAATAACCGGTTATATATTACCGGTTATATTATGATACAGGCATAATTACTAATCTTCCCGGTAAGTTTGATAAATTTGCCATTTTTACCGACGAATAAGCATAATATCCAAGCGTCGTGGGTAAATTTCTTAAAACTAAAAAATTGTCACTTTTACCGGAAATTATGCATAATAATCAAGTGCCGTTGTAAATTTGATAAATACTTGAGATTTATCGCCTTTATCTGTGATTAAGCACAATATCCTAGTGTAACTGGTAAATTTTATAAATATGAAAAAAATTCCAAATTTGCCTAGTATGTGTGATGAATATAGTCAGACCCCGATATAACGATAACAAAGGTTACGATCGTACCTCCAAATAATGATACAATACATGTATAGCATATCATATAGTACAATTTATCATGTTTACTAAAGTCGCGACGCTTGGGTATTATGCATAATCGCTGGTAAAAGCTATAAATTTAGGGACATTTATCAAACTTACCAAAATGCTCGACAATTATGCATAATAACTGGAATTATCACATTTACCGTAACTTATATATCTATGCCATACGTTTCGATAAAAATCGAAACAAGTCTTTTTGAGTGAATATGATTTTTGGCTTCTTCATGTGTCACAGGCATTGTCATTATGTGAAAAAGGAAATTATGTCTATGTGGGGGAAAAATAGCAAGCAGTGAAAATTCTATGTAAATCACCCTTTAAGTGGGGGAGGGGGGGGGCTAGAATGGACCAATGGGATTTGTTGAAGCTTCAGGTGCAATTTAGGATTGTATAGGTAAGCTCTGCACGGGTTTGAGTTAAATGGGAATTTTTTTTCCTGAGACAATTGGTTGGGAGGAATAAGTTTTGGAGACCGCTAAAATACTCACTATTATCTTTACTAATGGAGCTTAGAAACACCCTACATGCCCGATTTAGCTCATTTGAGCGGCGTGAGTGGTGTACAAGTCGTATGTCTCTACCAGAAAACGCACAAAAATAAAATAAATTCGGTTTTACGGAATTTCGACCCAACCCTTCGACTCGAAGAGAGAGTGTTTCTAATTGTACTCGTCTTTAAAGACTATGGTGAAACATCGATATATTTATTGTACTATTAATGGTTTCCATAGTGTTGTTTTTCTTCTAGTTTTATATATAGTCAGATATAATACGTGAAAAACATTACATACAGAAACAATCTTCACGTTAGGTTCAAATCACGTACACGAACATTTCGGCATGTACCAGTTCGTTAGAAATTCCGTAGAGGAACGTAAACGAGGTGCATGTTCGGTTGAGTAGTAGTAGTAGTAGTAGCCAAATATAATGGGAAATCGAAACATTGCTTTTACTTTCCCGATTTTATTCCATGAAATGGTAGGACTCTTCAATGCGAGTAAATACGGTACAAGATGGACGAAATGGTACGAATTGAGAACATCTCTGATATAAATTACTGTAACACGATAGACCATACGTGCTCAACCTATAGTCCGCGGGGTAAAAACCTTGGATGTGGCCCGTGACGCCAAAACTATTTTTGTAAAAATGAACCGAGTGACACATCACCAGATTAATCAACTGACCAGCAGTAACCACATAACTTAAGGTGGCTCCGAGGCATTCCCAGATCACTTAAGTGACCCGCAGCATATTTACAGATCACTTGAGTGATTCGCGGTGCATTTCCAAATCAGTTAGGTGACTCGCGACACATTTACAGATCACTCTGATGACTTGCGGTGCAGTTCTTCATCGCTTTAGTGATCGCGGCACAATTACAGAGAACTTAACTGTCCGTGACACATTTTCGGAGCACTCAAGTGACTCGCTGCACGCAGATCACTAACGTGACCCACGGTGCAGTTGCTGACAGTGACGTCGGAGCCGGGGGTTCCTGTGGGTGCTTGAGCAGCCCCGGCAACTCGTGGCACTGGTCCGAGCATCCCTAGAATTGATTCAGATATCAAAGTTTTGTATATAAAGTCCAAGACGAACACCCACAGGTTCGAAACACCTCTGACGCCCTTGATTTCTCATCACTTGAATGGCCCGCACACATTTCCAGATTACTTGAGCAATCCGCGGTATATTTACAGCTGATTTGAGTGACCCACGACATAGTTTCAGATTAATAAGTGGCCCGCGGCAGACTTAGAGATCATCTAAGTGGCGACACGTTTTCAAACTAATGAAGAGGCCCAGTCTCCGAAGGTTGAGCACCCGTGCGATAGGCTTACGCAGTTTGAGATGACGACTTTGTTGTTTTTCAGAAGAAAAAAGTGACCACGTGGCGTGGAAGAATGATGTGGTGAAACGGGAAAAAGAATGATGTCCCGTTCTTTTTTTTACTTAATTGAATGGACTCGCTGACCAGTCAATCTCTTCCTTCAAGAGTTAATGAAGCGAGCGGCAAGTCCTTTAACATGTGAACTTTGGTTTTGACGCAGTATATAAATGTCCGAGGGTCGACCAATCCAGTGAAAGAAACCGAATGCATTTCTTTCAGTGGCGTGGGATTCGGTTTATTTGCGCCTCTTATTTTGGCGGGAAAAAAACAAGCAATAGGGCTATAATAAAAATACAGGAAACAGTTTTCATGGTTTTCGGACTGGCTGTACCAGAACGAAATGCCGCATTGCACCCGAGGGATCGCACATAAAATACACATTTTGCCTTCTGGAAACACTTTCGTTTTTAGTGGGGGTGCTGGTAGTGAGATAGCGCCCTCTGGGGACCAGTCTCGGCAAAAACTGCGAGATGGACTCGTTACGATTCTAAAGGACGTGATTAGACTCTGGAATAACGCAGGAGAAACTTCTGAACCAATCTCTTTGAGAAACCCACAAAAAAGAAAATTTATATATATAAAAATTTGATCCCATCTTGAAACTTCTTTTCTCACAACTACAAAACGAACCAATAAATTCCGTCGGAAGAAAATTTCTTGCGACGACGAAATTGCTCTCGACGATTAGAAAATTCTAGAAACGTATAGACCGAAAAAAACAACAATAATATCAAAATATGGAGGAGGAAGAAAAAGCAATTTCGACGAAAATTTTGCTTTTGGAATATGAATTAGCATTTGCAAAATCGACGATTCCCCGAGATCTAAAAATGGTGCTCGCGGGGTGTTGCAAAAGTGTTAACTTCGAACCAACCTCGTTACTCGCTCAAGATGAGAGCTGCTTGACATGACTTTTAATTATATCTCATAATCATAACGGACAACCATATTTTGACCGCTGCAGGGCGTTATTCAAATTATGTGTTTGGAAACAACCTGGTTCGATCTTTACATATTTTTTTTGTTTGTGGGATAATTTCTCGTAGATGGATTTAAAGTGATTCGCATTCCCTTCGAGCGATTAAAAACACCGGCCTCGTCTTTTCTTGGCTCATCATCATCAAAGGTAATAACACATCGGCATCAATTAACCAGACTCTCATCAGTTGCCTAATTATTCGGCGTCTCTTTTCTTCCAGAATAATTACCGGACCAACTCCCTCTATCTGCTCGCTCTCCGGTAAAAAACATTTATTATATTAAAACAGGAGCAGTCGGGACATTTAGCTTTAGTCTCGTCGTCTCAGCAATTAAGTTCCAGGGCATTCCGACAAAAAAAAAAATGTAGGGACATAAGGAGACTACATTGAAAAAAAAGGTAGAAAAGCGGGGATTATTTAATGCCCCTTATCTTCATTTCCCATCGTCAAGTCATGCCTCCATATAAAAAGGGTAGAGTTTACCGAAATGACTCCTATATTGAATTAGGGTCTTTTTTTCATTTCGGTCTTTTACCCAACTGCCATCAAAATGTCTCCTTTCGTATACTTTGATCAATTGGAAGAAATAAAAATTAAATAGCATCGAAAAGGAGAGAGATGGTATGGAGAGAGGAGAGTTGCTCTTCCTTCCGTCAATGTAATGAGACATGGTTACTTCATCGACCATTAAGTAGGAAAAAGTCTCTTTTCAGTACACACAAAGTTGGTTTCACTTGTGGAGGGACTCGGAGGAGGGTTAATAGATAAAAGAAAGAGAGGGAATATATGGAGGGTATCATTGTGGTGAAGCTAAAGAATACCCTCAATCAAATATTCCGCAGGTACTCTCTCTTCAACCTCATTCTCTTTCTCTCACCCATTCCCCCTTCGTTCTCTGGCAGCCATGGATGGTCTGATCTGATTCAGGCGTTATATACTCTCTTGTGCTCTCTCCATTTTTATTCTATTTCTCTCGGTGGAGGTTTTTGAAGCTGATGGTTTCTCTTTAGAGATGAAGGGAGGGGGGTTTTTAGGCGCAATTCTATTAGGCGCAACTAAAAGCCATCAATCCGCCGAAGAGAAGAGTTTGCCGTGAGAGCAGATGACACCCATAAGGACGAACAACTCCTCGACGATGTCTGTGTGTGGTATAAAGATGGCCTCCTCTTGGTTCTTTTTTTTTGTTATGTACATACACTCGAATTTTGGACAGAGGCAGCATCGTTGGTAGTAGTGGTGGCATTTCCTAAGTGGCGGTCTTTCTAATCAGCCCATCTGTATGCGGTAGGCGGAGACGAGATGAAATGAGAATTTCTGAGGGGACGTCACGATATCTAAATTTCGAGCTGCCTTCCACGCTTGCATGTGGAGATCATGGTAACAGTTTCCCAGCAGTGATTGAATTAGCGAATTCTACACATCGTCAAACCAATGGAAACGAAATTACAACTGGCAGTTAATTTTGTTTTTTCTACTGCAGGGCCAGTTGTGAAAGTGTTGATGCAGTTTCGTTTCAACGGGTGGACCCAGGTAAAAAAGAAACCTCCCTAGATATTTGTATATGGTTTTTATTACTATGCATATATATAAGATTTTTAATGCATAAATTATAGTTAACCCGTTATTTATCATTGTCCCTTTTTGGGACGCTTGTTTTCACGTTCAATTAACCAGTGGAATTTTTAGTTTTGATTGTTGTACTTAAATTTTAAACTGACAGCTATAAACGTTACAAACCCAATAAAAATATTTTAAAGATTTTAATAAACAATGATTAATTAATTAAGAATTTTAATAATTAATAAACCTTTTTTCCCAAATAGTTTTATTTTCATATTTCATTCATGTTATAATTTTTATATAATTTAGGCATATAAAATGGTTTAAGAAGCTTGAAAACTAGTTAAACCCTGACACCAGAACTCTTTAAGATGGTCCCTTACTCACTAGCAAAATTGGTGACCAAGAGTTGGTGAGATATGAGCAAGAATTTCTGAGGTAGAGGTAGATCAGGGGTTCTTAATCTTTTCCGTTCCATGGATCCTTTGCTTCGATAAAACGAAGGCCATAGCCCCCTTTGCCAACAAGATGGCCTCGCACACCCCCACCTCCCTACAGAATAACATTCAGCACATAATAATGTAAGAACAGTAAGTTTTAATTGTTTTCTCATCGAAGTTCACGGACCCCTTGAAACCGCTGGGGGGGGGGGGGGTTCTGGAGGTTCTTCTGGGCTCTTATCTGGGCATCTAGTTAGGAAAAACTAAGGTAGATAATTCACGCACAGTGTAAATTTTGAAAATTCCCAAATGGATTCGTATACTCAGGAATCAAACCGTGAAGTCATGAGGACCGTTTATGCTGATCATCAAAAGAAGAGCACCCAATATTCCACTTCTGTCATGGGCTTCAAGTCAAATTTGCACATGAACGCTGTTTCAATGTGACGTTTGGCTGATGTGGCAATATATAGATTAAAAATCATCAAATCATAAAATCATTGAACACACTTTGGTGCTTCAATGAGCAACAAAGTGTGTTGAACAATCTTACGTGCTTTCGAGCAACAAGTTGAAAACGCCTGCTGTAAACGTTGCACAAAGTAATGACTCGTAGCATTTTTCCAGAAAGAGTTATCGCTCGTAATAAGGTGATTCACAAATGGTGATCAAAGATGAGGTGAATTGATTTTAATCGATGGCTTTTGTCATCAATGCAATATGCATCGGAACTATAAATACGTGGGGTTTTGGTTTAGTGGACGCGCCACCACCCAGAGTTCAGCAAAAGTCGTTACGTATCCTTAGCAATGGGGACGGTGCCACCCGGAATAGAAAGATATGCTTAATGGTCACTAATGATTAGAGCGTGAAGACGTTATCGGTGATTGACCACGGTTCCCCTCTTCTCTTGCCACCCTCGACTTTTGTGTTCCAAGCGGTTTAATGGAGATTTACGCCATCTTCACAAGAGGGTCCTCATTCCCTCTCTCTCATAGAGAGGACCCCGTCGTAATTTGAAAGAGCGGGGCGATGGACCGTTAGATACCTCCTCCTCCACCACTCGAAAACCATTTCTGTCTTTCTCTTATTTCTGACCTCCCTCCTTTAACAAATCGTATAGACGTGCCTCTGGCCCCGTCGAAAACGGAGCCCCCGTCGATTTTGACACTGGGGCTTTGAATCATGTCATCGGTCGTCGAGCAACGACTGCCAGTATTGTGACTGCCCCAAACCCCCCCCCCCCTTCTCTTAAAACACTCGCCTCGAGTTCGTCTTTGACACATGGACATGATCGTGTTGCTACAAACATACTGAAAGATCGCCATCGAGTTGGCTGTTGAGTTATTACGCCACTGGATTTTTATGTGTGACTCCAAATCTTTCGTTCGCGTGATCTTATTTATAAGAAAAGGAATCATGGATTATGGGAGGAATGGACATCCAGTGGTGGTTGTAAGCAATGGCTATGGGGGTAGACCAAAAGGAAAAAAAGGCATCATGCCGGAGATGATGGGAGCGATGAATAAATGACTATAATTTTGTCGAGGTTCGGTCGTTAAGGCGATTCCCCCGGACTCTGTCATAAACTCGTGTTTGCTTCTATAAGTTCCCTCCACCCCCTGCCACTTCTAACCTCAGCGACGGTTCCCTTCATACACTTAGAAAGAGAGAGGGTGAGCAGAAATATATATATAATATGACACAAAACCTTGTTCAATGCTTCGTAAAGCAATTACCGCAGTAGAAGAAGCGTGTGTCGTTGTAGAACGAGGTGCGTCGTTGTTCTCGTGCTTCACGACTGTTCCCACAAAGAATAGAGACGCTCCATGTCTCTCCAACGAGACGACGTCGAAGGGTCGCTCGTCGTGTTGAAACGTATTTTATGGAGTTTTATTGCTCGTGTCATATGCACACGGAGAATAATAAAAAAAAAAAGATTTTATTCGAATTTTAGGTCGATGTTGGGAGAGGCGGGGGCTGTTCTAAGAGACTTGAGAAATTGTCGTTGTGGATTATGGCGCTGGTAATCTAGCCAATGAGCCGAGAATCCTTTTATGGAGGATAGAAATTAAGAAGAATATTAAAGGGGAAATCAATGGTACATGTCCGTTTACATTATCTATCATGTGAAATATATCTACTTGCATGAATTTGGACTCTCCATCAAGGGAAAAGAAACGATTCTCCATCGAGCATTGCTTCGATACTTTGATCGGAATGAAAGAGTAACAAAAATAATTCGATGAAAGTGATCACGTGACATCAGTCTCGACACGGAAAGTAGATTTTTAGTGCAGGCTTAGTCTAGTTTCTAAAAAACTAGCTTAATTAAATATGGTATACGCCTTTCTGTAGAACCTGATCAGGTTCTATCTTTCACTCTCGTGGCTCTCCACATTTCAGATATGCACCATATAAAGAAAATCACATGTTTAGGCCTCTTCGCAATCTACCGGATGATTTCAATCAATATATTCTTATTCGGAGCATTAGGTAACGTTATTTGATTCGACGATTGCGATGGTGCTGCCGTTGCCCCAGCCTGAACATTGAAGGACCGAACACACCCCGCTTCACATCTTACAGAGAGATAGAAAGTATTCCCGGTGTGTATATGGGTGTATCCAGAAACTTTATTAAATAACAGATGCGTGCTTCACAGCTGTGTGTGTGTGTGTGTGTGAAATTGTTTTACCAGAACAATGAAAACAACTATTTTTTTTTTGGAATCCGGAGTATCGACTTATGTTAAGCATCTTGAACTTGTTGTTCACAAACACACTGAGTGCACTGAAGCACCAATGAGTGCTCTTTGCTTGCGCCCGAATTCAAGCTCATTGCATTCCCGAATTTAGATGGAATCACTTATTGAACAACCGCATTCGGGTTGCATTCAATAACTCTATTCTTGTCTCAATATGCAAAGTTGATTCATGGTCGTTCCCCCCACCCTCGATACTGGTAATAAATGGTGCTCACGAAATACTGAAGCCTCCTGGTCTATGCCCATCAAATACCCATGTAGTGATTGCTTGCTATATATGTGTCTAAACTCAAATACGCATACGCTAATCCTTGAATGCACTTCGATTAGGGATTTTCATTCAACATGTCCATCAAAATAGGTCACAGCCACGAAATTGAACTTGGGTGGAATAGTGAGCACTGTAGTGCTCGTGAGCAACTGGTTAAAGATGATGCCTATTCTGATGTGTGAAATTTCCAGACTTCAGTAAGAAAATTCTCATACAGTAATTTGTGAGTTAATTTTCGAAACTATTTTTCATATATCATTTCTCGCTGATGAGTTTTGGTTAGGCCATAATAACGCCTATCGATAACTTTCGGAACTAATTTTTTGTTGTTGCAAAGAATCGTTTTCTCATCATCATTTAACGACATGTCATGTGTTTCATCTACACGTTCCCTCTCTAAAGAGGTACGAGGGTCATTTTAATTGGAATCATCCTTTGTATGCGTTTTGGTTGTACAACAGATATTATCCGCTAATATTCAACATCTTTTCAAGTGATACCCATGGCCATCGGCTACGCTTCAAAACTCTGCAGAACCGATCGACAACAACATGAGCTTATTTATCTTCAATATTTTCCATTCTGATATCACTGTTTGGAATATTTGATGCGGTTGATTCCCCTCATTAGATAAAAAAAATAGCTGCATCATAGACTTAAAAATTCCTATTACAGGGGAATTTTACGTTCCCGATTCAGTCATTATGGAAATTTACGAGAACCGCGTGCTTGAATTTCAGATGCGATGGCGTATAAAAACTTGGATGTATTTTTATGTATCCAAGGTCTCGTTTTTTATACTTTCCGAAATCGAATGTGTGATACACGTGTCCCGTTTATTGCGCATTGATTCCTATTCATGCATATCTTGATCATTACGTGTAAGTGTGACACTGTTGAGCCCGATTTACGCGTCTCGCCACGTATTAAACCTTCCACCCCTTTTACAGTGAAAAAAAACACTGCAAAATTTTATTGGTGGTTTTAAGAACAGGCTCGGAACACCATGTAAATGAGAGGCGAAACGTGGGAAGGATCGATACTGCATCCGGATCACTAATTCATTCGGAAAACTCCAAGACGGGGAGGAACATTCATACATACATAGGAGCCCAAAGAGTTTTGCATTAATATAACTCTCTCACTCGCACGAAGCTCCTTCTCCTAATGCTTAAAGCGAAATGTACAAGGAGCCAACAACACGGTTACCCCTTTTATCTCGCCTAGACAATGCGCTGTGAAATCAGCACACGCGATACTACCATGAGAAACGGGGTTGGTTACTCTGGCAAAATATCGTTTAAGCCGCATAATAAACTAGCATTTATACTTCCGAAGAATAAGAAAGGAGAGAAGAACCTTTCTCTCTCCTTGCCTCCATCCAAGTGTCTTCTCTCTCTCTCTCTCTCTCTCTCTCTCATCCTCGGTTTTACGAACTCACAGACGAATTTATCAAGATCCTCGGCTGTCTTTGATATGCGGCATTAGGCGAGGAGCCACGTATAAGGTAAAGAAAGGGGTTCGGCGATAGGAGGAAGAGCACAGACGCCATAAAAGCCACTGGTGGATATTTGGATTCCGAGGGCCTGGGCTTTTATTGCTGGAGTTGGAAGAAGCGGTGCGATCCTTTCTTGGGTATTTCCGAGGTAAAAGTTCAAACGGTGATTGCAGTGTGTGTGTGCGAGTGTCAGGAACACTAGCCCGTGACGGACTATCGTCGGCAATTTTACTACCCGACGGCTGCAAGTTACGGGCCGATGTCGGTAATAGCCTTCTTTTCCCCCTTCTTCACCTCGTCACCATCTCCTGACTATTACTTGTGCATGCCTCCGAATGTGGCATGCTCGTAGGATGTCAGTCGTGCTACAAGAGAGAGAGAGAGAGAGAGAGAGAGAACAATGCCCTCTCCTTCGCTTATTACCCGGGAAAGAATTCATGCATTAAGACGAACTATTTCGTTGTTGGTGGAATATTGCGGATGATGATGATGGTGGTGGTGGTGGTTGTAGTTGTGTGTTGTTCCTTAGTTGGTGACGAAGGCTTGCCTCTAATGCAATAGTGACCGTGGTGAGCACCCGTCTAGTCATGTGTTAACAGCGCAATGACCGGCCGTTGCTTTGTTCAAAGCGGCGGAAGAATTGATCTGGAGAAACAAGCCATTAGCATACTCTGCGTCCACTCAGACCGGAAAGTTCCATCTCTTGACGGAGATAAAATCGACGATGACATAAAACTGATTGCGATACTCTTTTATTACACCACTGGTTTTTGCATACCGTCACGAATCAAATACAAATACAAATACAACGCCACAACAAGCAAAATGCCCAACGAGGTGGCTGAAAAAAAGATGCCCATAAGAATATGGATGTCATATATTTCAAAAATACAGCAACCCAATTAAAAATGCAATTAACAAAATCCCACCTACATAAACACCAGTTTCATCCACAGCGTGTATTTCTAGTAAAATCCTTTTGGAGGAGGAATCACAGGGCAAAACAACACTAAACTTCATTGGTATGCATACAGACCACGGGAAAATGATTTTTTTTCGCATAAAAGTTCTTAAAACGATCGATAGGGGCAAATATGTTACTGCGAAAAGTAATAAGTGACGATATGGTTGTTGGAAATGGTTATCAAATTCTTTAGGTATAATCTTTGTCAACAAATTTGAACGATGTATAGTTGAAGTACCAGTGATATATCTCAGAAACTGGTTCTTTCGTTAACATTTAGGAAGCAAAGGGAAAAAGATGAGCGGAGTAGGTTTTCCCTTCTCTCCCTCCTCTGACCAACCTATGCCTGTTTTTTGTAGTACTATATTTTTTCTACTCGTCAAACCGTACAGATGGAAAAAAAGAAGAAAAATAATAATGAGGTAAAAAAGGAAAAAAACTCAATTCCTGTTCATCAATGAAGCGTCCGAATCCCATAAACGAGGGAAATAGGGAGCTCTGCCGTATTTATTTCGTTTACGCTAGGTCGAGATATCTCGCCCTTGTACGAGAGGGGATTGAATATCCTCTTTAACAACAAAATGTGAATTTATATTTTGCAATCAGCACGCTTATAGGCAAGACAACGCAATTAACGAATCATGTTATCGAACAATTATATCTGTTTGGTATTTTATGACCCGATGCAAATTTCGACGCATACAAGTCTCCATATTTGCCTCTTTCAATATATGACTATTTTTGACACTATTTTATTTGGAAAAACAATCCCCCCCCCCCCCCCATTAAGTCCAATGCAGTTTTGCTCACTGATTCTCTCTTCAGAGGTCTTCAAATAGAGATTTATGCACCCATTCCTTCCGTAAACCACATGCTGCAGTAAAAAAAACCTTTCGTCAACGTATTAAGTTTTCCGTCAATGCATTACTAATAGTATCTTTTGGTGGATTTCATCACTAGTGTAACACACAATTTTAACAGGAACATGGATATTCTGTTAGCGGGAGTTTAGAGAACTGAATGAAATACTTCTGCTATTTTATATAAAATCTATTAAATTTTTTCGTGGATAAAATACTTGTAGTATTTGAGTTGGAGTCGTTTCGAAGATGGTGTCCTATAAAGTGTGTTCTGATACACCTATGCACACGGCCAACACAATATCTACTTGATGGTAAGGCATTTTATATTCTTAACAAAACATATTCCACCACAATAAAGGAAGAGGGGAGCGATGAAGGCGATTTATTTGCCGAGTTTTTTTCGAACACTCGTTCAACAGTGGTATTTGTGTGGGTGTATGATGACCACTGAGATCTCGGGAAAACTTGATCCCCGAGAGGACGCTTCGCCATAAAAAAACCCCCACGTAGAGTGAACATTCTATTGATATGTCCCTCTGGCCGTTTCCCATCATTTCTTGAGTTGTGACATAAGTTTGTGGGGAAATAGAAATCCAATTTATCTGCATGGAAAATCCATGCTATAATATAGGAAATGTATTTTTCGTCCATTTCGGAGAGAGAAAGAGACCATACTCGGAAAAGCCACTAATGCGTGAGAAGTCCTTTAATTGAATAAGAAGGTGAAGGACCAAAACGATAACGATTGCATTAAGTACTTTAAAAAAACCGATGAAAGAGAAGAGGAGAGGTACAGAATCTCATAAAATAGTTTGGAATAATCTCCTTAAAACTTCGTGAGTACAGCAGAATAATTTTGGAACGCTTTAATTAGTGCTTCCATCGTGGATCATTAAATTTATCCGAAAGCACCGCGACAGCTTTCCGCCTGTAAATGAAGAATTTTCAGGCTTGAAATTATTCCGACGCTTTATCTCTCCTCAAAAGCAAGTTTATAGTCACTGTGTGATCGCATGGGAATCGCATCATGGAAACCCGGGCTCGATGTCCACGGTCATGCTCTACAAGAGTTTGTTTTCTACGGTTTTGTGATTTGTGTGTGTGTGTGTGTGGAGAAGCAGTTTTGTTATGACGTATTTGATGCGTGGTGAGGAAGATGCCTAAAATTCATGAATTCAATGTTTCATAACTCGGTGAGCTTTTGTGGTAAAATAATATTATATATATTATTTTAACATTACATGGAGTTTGTCGCACTAGATATTATTTGCAAGACATAAGAACAGTATGAACATTTGCTTCGTAAGCTTTTAGAAAATAATTTCTTTGACTTAGACGATCAAAATTTGGAAATTTTTATTTTTATAATTATAGGTTCATCTAAGATCGACAGTTCAGGTATTAGCCATTGAATAACGATAAGCGTTGGTATCCTGAATATTGAAGAAATTTTTTGAGATTTTGTTCCCCGAGAAAATCCACCATTCTAATAATTGATTTCTCTCTTTCATTGACTTTTTAAGGTCAGTCTGAATACTTTCATATGTCTGTATAATATGACCAATTCAAGAAAACTTCACACGAACCAAACTTTTCAAATTTTCAACTGATTGAGACTCAATCTCAGCAGAAATATCAGTTTTTCTCGTTTCTTTAATAATTCTGATTGACTCGTTACTTCACATACACAAAATAATTAAAGAACAGAAAAAGACGCGAGTTTTATAAGCGTTATTTAATTTCCCATATTTTTTAACGTTACACAGAAATGCCTCCTTTGATTTTGAACCGGTAATTTCATCGGTGTTTTGTAGGAAATATTTTTCCGATTTGTTTTTAAGTACATTATTTTGAATCTTTATGATGAAACATTGTTACCCCGTTAAGCAAATGCTCCGACTCTGAGACGCCAGTTTCGGTTAATTAGAGATAATTACAGGTTATTGTGTCACGGGGAGTTTTTTTAATAAGGTTGTAAATGAATCTGTTGGTTTTTTGCCTAAATCAATAAAGATGAAATAATAATAAGAAAAAATTTGTTGGGAATTGCCCTTCGACAAATACCTTTAAGGGGTCTCATACCTTTCAAAATAGTAAAAAAAATATGCTCTAGTAAAAATGTCATTAAAAATGCTACATAACCATTGATTTATTTCAAATTTTTTACACATATTTTTGATTACATACAGGGTGTCCTGTGAGTGATAATGCTGCCTTTATCTCATCAACCGTCCATCGTAGACGTATAGTTTCAATTTGAAAAATGCTCGAAATTTGTTCAGAAACTTCCCTGTACTAGTTTTACGAGCGGAAACACAGTGTGTCACAAAATAAAAAAATCTGAATTTCTATACGGTTTTTCTGTCCTCTAACTTCCAGAAAGTTGCTGCCCTGTCTCTCCTTGGAATAAATACAATTCCAAGTTTTTATTCGTTGTGCCAAATCGTTTTCTAAGGGCAAAACAGCTTGCGCGCATTATAAAATAGCATGACATCAATAAATTGAATATAAATGGATTTAAAATACACGAAGGACACTGTACAGTTCGTGAAATGAAGCAAAAGATCGAGATTTCATTTACCCAATCTTATTTAAAATTAAATTTTAAATAAAAAAATTTTTGAATTTCAAAATTCAAAATTTGAAATTAGGTTTTAAATAAGATTGAGTCAATGAAATTTCGAACTTTGCTGCTCGAACTGTGAACAGTATCCTTCATATATTTTGAATCAATTTTCATTCAATTACATTGATGCAATGCTATTTTATTATGCGCGCAAGCTGTCTTTAACGCATTATTTTAAACATTAGTAAAAAATCAACTATTAGAGTTACGTAAAACTTTATATTGTCAAATAAAATGGAATATATAACCAAAAATATATGCGAAGAACGTGAAATAATCAGTCGTTAAGTAGTATTTTTAATGATGTTTCTACTAGAACATAGTTTTTGACCATGTGTTAAAAGGTTTAAAACCCTTTAAAACAAAAAATATGATAAGCTTGGTGGTAGTAATCGACAAGCTATCCATACTTGGATTGATGACAATCTTTCTCATACAAAATAACAATCAGCAGTTTATCATGTCTGTAGGTGATTTAGTTTATTTTTTGGAATATTCCTAAGTTATGGTTCGTGTATTTAGGCTATGATATGCATATTTTTATGGGTTTCTTTTTAAATAATATTTCTCTGTTACGCAAGGTGCATAGCTATGCACCCAAAAAGTATCCGAATAACGTGTAGACCTCAGATAAGTCATTCATATTGCAAGTTGTACAGTGTTATTAAAATAAAAAATAAAAAACGAATTTACTTGTTATATGGACATCCCTGTGCTCAAAAACTCAATTAGAAAGTTGTTGCCTTGTCTCTCTTGCGGCCAACAAAATAGATTCCATGTTTCCAAGTACAATATTCACTGAGATGTTTGAATTCAAAAATTCAAAAATCGGAGAAAAGTTGATAAAGAACAGGATAAATCGGGGTGGGGGTAAAACGCATTTTACTTACACTTATGCTGTCTTTTCTTGGAAAAGTTAATTTTTATTTCCTAACTATGCAATCCCTTGCAATATGAATGACGTATCTGAGGTCTACACATTATTTGGATAGTTTTTCTTAATTGGAAGTTTTCCTCTAGAATCAACGATTTGCCAGTAATTTTTGGTTTGTGCTTTGAGCCATGCACTCTGTATACAGCCTATATATTTATACTTTCTTTCCTTTCTTCATTTTTTATATACCTTTTCTCTTTCTTTATTTGATTAATGCAAGTCCTCTTGTTGGGCGGCTTTGTCTGTTGCGGCTTCAGATTTTGTATGGTATTTATATAAATTAAGATCCCATCACCAAGATGTGTCACATTTCATTACACAAAACACTTTTTTTTTCTCTCTCTCTCTCTCCAAGTTTGAATTTTTCAAATAAAAAAATTGTGTAAATTTTTCTATTAACTATTTTTTTCAATTTCTTATTTTCTCATTTTTCTATATCCCATTGTTACTCCCTATATTGCTTCAGCATTAAAAGTTTTATGCATGCTTCAGACCATTATTTTCTTGTATACGACAAAAAATAACAGTGGTTGTATAATTATGAAAAGTGGTAGGTACGTAATGTCGCAGGATAGGATGATTTTCCACAACCAAATAATTGTCTGACTCTAACAAGAGTATGACGTATCTATTTTTTAAGGCATTATTATTCTCCGAAGAGCGGGTGTGACCACTTTTGTTGATGGGTCTCCTTTTATGTGCGAGCGAACGGCCGATTCCTTTGTGGATTAATTCCAGCGTTTGTTTTCAAGTCGCCGTAAATCAATTGTAAACTCGCGAAATTCACGGTTTCCACCTGAATCGGGTTTCTTTCTTTGAATAATCCAAACTTGCAAATGGCTTCTTATGCGTCCCGAGAGAGAGAAATTCGCCATCTGGTGACAGAATCGCAATGTTTATGATTTGTTTTCTCTCGGTTTTTGAATTACCGATAATTGCAGTAATCGGACGAAAAATAAAAAATTAATGGTAAGCGTCGGGAAATGATAATTTTCCATGCAGTTCATGCGAATTTAAGCCCCCCCCCCTGCATTAAAGCTTATGAGTTTCGTGTACTTTCATAATACGTTCATGAGCCGACGAGAAGTGCGGAGTCGATAACACATTAACTTGCGATAATGTTATCACTTCTCGTTAATGTGGTACTATCCTCAAATCATAATTTTACGGTTTACGTAAGCAGTTTTTTTTAATGTTAACTCATTTCTTTTTTTATTGTATTTTACAGACATCCATGTTATTGGGAAAAAAAGTTGTATCAACGAGAGAATAAAGAGAAGAAGAAAACGTTTCTTCATGAAACCCTTGAGGAATTTTCCTGAAAGAGCAATAAGGTGAGTTCAATTAAAAGGATTGACAACACTCTCATTACCGTTTTGCGATAGTTCCGTTGGATAAAAGGGGGGCCCCCCGACGAAAGGAGCTCACTATGGAGACTTCTCGACTAGGGTTAATCGGTGAGTGTACATTGAGGCTTTTAAATTTATAGAAGCCTTACTCGCGCCCATACAGAAATCATCCCCATCGGTAAATATTCTACAAAGGCGAACCCAAACTAAGCTGCCCGAAAAGACGAGGGGGGGGGGGGTCTTTAGTTTATATTCAGTCTGTATAAAGGCGGCATTAAATTGCGCTCATGCCAATATCATTCATTATCAGTTTCTTCTTAAGCAGTTAGATGGTAGCACATAAACATATACATGCATGAAACTTACATTAATGCACAAGTAGATTTCACAATCATTGAAGGGCTTGCAGCAAGAAGTGGTAGGAAGAGAAGGTAAGAGCTTAATTTTTGGCACTTTTGGGAAATTTCAAAAGAAACTACTAGGAGAACTAACCCTTTCTACCTAATGTCACTAGCTCTATCCATTGAGAAACACAGGAACTAACCTCTGGGGTTTCCTTCGTCTTGCCATACGTTTTTTTTAACAAGAAAGTAGACTTATCTCAAGAGTGTCAAAAACGGAGCTTGCCTTTTCTTGCTTCAATCAATTCCGACACAGTCTTCTCTTTGAAATTAAAATGACTTTAAACTATCTCTGTGTGTAGAGTGATAAAAGAGGGCTATGAACGGTTAGTAAAGTAAGAGGCTATTTACACACAGCACTGATTGCTTCGTGACCCCTCAAGTTAGTTAAAATCTGGTTCCTTACAGTATCACTTTTTCTCAAAGAGGGTGATATCGCTCCATAAGGGGCGTTGGAATGGACCGGGAGTAGGATTGGTAGAGGTTACGAGTGTAATATAGGATCCTATATGTTTACTTAATAAGGAAGGACGGTGTTGAGAATTTTTTTTAATTAAAAGAAGGATGTGTATGTGTGGTAGTGGGGCAAATAGGTTTGAAAAACTGCATTATATCAATAAAACAAGGATGATTGACATAACGACGCAAATAAATTACATAATACAAAATTGAATAAGCTCATGTTATTATATACGGTACAATCACGAACAAAGTTTATTGTATATTCAGTTATGTATATGCGAATACACCTTTTTCTTCAAGTGACGTAGTTTTTTATGTAACTGACGTCATCTATTTTTAGCTAATAATATTCACAGATATCTAATTATCGGTCTTGAACATCAGTGAATAATCATGACAATTGAGCCAACTCAGAATGAAGAGTTTTCAACACATTTTTTAGGCATCATCATCTAAATTTGTAATGAGTTCGTGACGCATTTTTTTCCTTTGCTTTCTGCTCACGTGACTTGGTTTTTTCGCTTAAAAAATAAAAGACAATGAAGTGCGTCATAAAAAATGTATGGTTTTCGGTGGGAGCAGTTTTGTTTCTCGCAGCATTTTCTTATTTACCACCATCTCGTGGTTCACGCCTAGGATCACATATCTTTTATGTCACTTTTTTAGGGGTGAGTAGGTGGCAACACTTGTCATATACCGTGGAAAAAGGAAAATCTGGTTCTCTTTCCATTTCAGATAATGGAATTCAACATATAACGGTACTGCATACTGCTAAAACGACTATTTTATTGCCTTCGTCTCTCTCACTCGCTCTTTCTATTTTAGAAGGGGTGAGAGGGTCGTGGCCCCCTCCTCTCTCCATACATATATATTTTTTGTTCTCTCCATCGACACAACTTCTCCTCCTTCTCCAACCAAACTCTATGGTATATCTGTATTGCCTATGTATGTAGTATATTGGTCGCCCGCAGTTCTTTCTCCCAACCTACGCCGCTTCCAACTCGAATAGTAGTAGTAGTAGTAGTAGTCCGCCGACTTCGAGCCTGGTATTGGAATAAAGAGCGAAATGAGCCGTACGTCATAAAGTCGGCTTTTACTCCGAGACAGCCGCGATTTTAACAGTCTTTGGAAAAGACCCTCCTCTTACCCCTCTTACCATCATCTTGTAGGTAGCCGGACCACTTACAAGGCCCCAGTTTTAATTTTTAATGGCCAGAGTTACGGCTTCTGCGTTTAATGGCATCTACTCGCGAGTCGCCCGCATTAACAAACACATAAAAGTGGAAAACGGAGGATTCGAACCGGCAAACGCCTAGTGCTTTTGCGACGGTCCGACCGACCGACCACCAGCCCATAGATTCAGTCCATGGCTACCAGGATTCCATTCTATCCCCCTTTTCCCCCTACCATCGCATGAAGCTTTTGGTATAAGCGGTCGTAAACTGTCGTGGGCTCGGGCTCTTTTCCGGGAGTTAAGAAAAAGGGCTTTTTGGCTCTCGCGCCAAAGTCTGCATTTCATAAACGCGACACTTTTTATTTGAATTCAGAGTAAGAGAGAAAAGAACACGCTTTTACACACACACATACCATGTACGAGTTTGCTATTAATGGCCGTCTTGCCTTTTTTTGCTGTCTGATATATGTGTTTTTTTACATCCAGATTTTTGAAATGGTTCATAAAAAAGAAGAATCATAACCAGGGATAAATATTGCGACTAAAAACAACTTAGGATGTCTTACACGTCACTTAATGTGATCACATCGATACTCGGGGTTTCTGACAACAATAACCGAATGATAACACTGCTCAAAAAAAAAACCCATGATCTTAAGGAAATTTTAATGGTTTTAGGGTATATTGGGGGATGCTGATTCCGAATCTGGCATTGGTTTTATCAGACTGACTCTAATTTTTGAAACGAAGTGAAAATTAAATTCTAATGGTTATACCATAAGCACCGTATCAAGTCACATTGAAACTGTGCGTTATAACAGTAAATTATTGCAAAGATATTTCAGTAATTTTACGGTAATTTTGGACGCTGATTTCGAATCTGACATTGGTTTTGTCAGATTGATTTTACTTTTTTAAGATAAACGGAAAATTGAATTTCAATGGTAAATCACAAGCAACATACAAATCACATTGTTGAGAGTACCGTATATACTCGTGTATAAACCGACTCGTATATAAGCCGACCCCCCCTCCCCCCAACTTCAGGACGACCAAAACCGCAATAAATTGAAAACCCGTGTATAAGCCGACTCCCAAAAAATCCAAGATCATCGTAATCCATCAGATCATCATGGGGGTGCGGCATCTTCGTTTTAATCCTCATCTGGGCTGTCATCTCCATTGTCACTTTCAAAGAGGATATCATCTTCAGTTCCGTCCATCGCATTGCTCATGCAACACTTTTTGAAGGATCGGATGATAATTTCGGTGGAAACAGAATTCCACGCCGCATGTACCCATTGGCACACTAGGCCAATGTCAGGTTTCTTCAAGGCACCACTATTTTGTAGTTTCTTTATCATCGGAACTCATCCATTCGATCCGCAAATTACTCAAATAGTCTTTGAGAGGCTTGTTCATGCTCACATCTAAAGGCTGTACAATCGACGTTAGCCCACCTGGTATCAAAGCCAATGATATTTTCTTTGCCTCGGCTTTGACATTATTGATTCTGTGGGGTTTGAACATATATCTCATACCAATAATGCCGCCTACAAAAATGACTACTGATTGCAGGGGTCGATATTTTGTCATCAAAAACTGACCCGAGTATAAGCCGACCTCCCCCCCCCCCCACTTTAGGAACGAATTTTTCCACAAAAAAACTCGGCTTATACACGCGTATATACGGTATTTATTATCTCAAAAACCAGAGCCAATTTGACAAAACCAATGGCCGATTCGAAATCAGCGTCCCAAAATGACACTAAAATCACTGAAATATCTTTGCCAATGATTCACTGTATTTATTGCGTAGTTTCAATGTGGTTTGCATGATGCTGATGGTATTACTATTGAAATTAAATTTTCTCTTTATCTCAAAAACTAGAGCCAATCAGACAAAACCAATGCCAAATTCAAAATCAGTGCCCTATAAAATCACTGAGATATCTTGGAAAACAAAATCAGTGTTGAGAGCAGTGTAATTATGTTGCTCGTTATAACGAGTGTCGACTGCGTAACGAATTTTTTCCCCTATTACGATATTGGTCCGTTCCGTTCATTGCAAAAGTGATAGCAATACCCGGATGATAACATTATCTATGACTCTAATAAGTGGCGTCGACTGTATTTCGAGTGAGCCTTACGACGCCATTTTATCTCAAGGATATTATCTTGTGTTCCAAACACAATACGCGCAACTAATCCGTCTCGGCTCCCTGTTCCGATATAATTAGCATATTCTCTCGGATTTTTTAGGGGAGGATTTTAATTACGGCTTTTTGAATGAGTATTTTTTTTCTGTCCTTTTCTCTCACGATATATGGTAATTAATACAGTAACACTATTTTTTTTATGCAGCGTTTCATCATCTGCGAAGATTATCTAGTATTCATGAACTCGATTGTTTTTTTTATGTGGAAAATTTTAGTAGCGGAATTTTACGATAGAGCTTCTTCTCTTCGGATGCGAGATGTTGGTCAAATAAAGATAACAAAGGATTTATGGTCTATGAAATCATTTTGTGTTTTCTCGCGATAATCTCTTCCCCTGCGAGATATATCTCTCACAATGTATCTCGAGGCATGTGTAATTATTGCTTTTGTAATTAATGATTCTTATCGTATGTAGAATAAGCGCTTTTGAGATTATACTGCCCGGAATTCAAGTCCAGCGAAACATATTCGAAAATGAACAAAAGCTTTAAAATTTTATTGCGCTTAATAAGGAGGGATCATAACCTATGAGAACTTTTGTGACTGAACAGATTCGCACAAATCGCTTCTCACTTCAAGTGGAAAAAATATTTAAGCTATTTTGTTCCAGAATTATCTTCGACGTGCCGAATTCTTTCGTGTACAAGTATTTTTGGATGCTAAAAATGTATGAAGCTATCTAGACCTAGACGAGAAGTAGGGATCGGGCTCAATTCTGGGCTTTTAGATGCACAGAAATCATGCATCATAATGTTTTGAGTCATTCATTCAATATTCAATGCAATTTTTTTTTCAAACAAAATTTGAAGACGTCTGTATTTTTATTTTTTATTTCCCAATGTTTTCTCATTTATATGGAGGTGATATTTTTTTTAAAAGTTGAAGAACTTACAGGAATGTTTCCGCAGCTTTCGAGTTATCACTGATCTTAATGTGCATATTGAATGTTTGGACCTTTCTGTTGAACCATATCATTCGAATTGAATTCAATAACCATATTAATCTTAGTTCGAGTATGCGTCGCACTTACTATACGTATATGCTCTTCTTCTTTACTTAACATAATTCGACATTTATAAAGTTCTACTTTTTTTGAAAGTAACCTGCAACACTGAACAACAAATTTTGACAGTTTCTGGGTCCGAAATCAAAATAGTCATTTCTTACGTAATTCGGTGTGCTTAACGCGAAACATGAATTTAAAAATGCAAAAGCTTGATTGGTTACGATTTTCTCAGAAATTGCACATTTAATACACATGTCATGCATTGAAAACACATTATAAGTATAAAAAAAACGAAATAACATACAGAAAAAACAACATAAATATACAGAAACTTCACCAATATATAAGTACAACGTAATGTTAATATATATAAAAACACAACGCAAATACAAAGAAATGCAAATGCATTTTGTCGCAATCAGCGTTTGACACTTCGTTTTGCATTACCGCCCTCTTGCACTGCACATAAAGAGCGTCTCTTAAAATTGTACAGCAGTAGTCAGCCAGAATCGTGTTGTTAGTTTTTACAACGGCGTTACCATTTTACCTAGTAATGTTGTTCTACGGTCTTTACCACTTTTTCACCATACAATAACATTCATAAAGCATTTTTTTTAACTGTTAACAGGGTGATATCTCCAAACTGAGAAACAATAAAATTTTTTCATGCTGGCATTCCTGGTCGGAATTATTCGGATATATTTTCATAATCATTCGGTGTATATTTTCATATCGGATGTAATTTCATTTTTGACCAGTGATAATCGAAGCCGAGCTCTATTTGGTATATACAAGAAATTTCGTGAAAATTGGTCTACCGTAGAGTTTTCCAACGTTTTAGGAGGGATTAAAAAAAAGATGCATTGTGGAAAGCTCTATAAGTATGTAACTTCACTGAATTGCGATTAAATCTGTTACTAGATTTTTTCTAATCTTAATTGACGATTCATTCAACAGGATTCGATGGATGGAGGAAAAGATTTTGACAAATCAGTGGAACAGAGCGAAGAAGTCATCAATGTCGGAAGGAAACTGCTTTTCGTTGCCAAACTCATGGAGGAAAAACGCCGACAATTGGTAAAGTATATAATTTCCCTTGTAATACTTACCTAGCATAATTATCAAGAGTAAATAATGATCTTCAGTCACCTCGTTGGGAATTTTTCCATTTGTGGACATTGTATTGGTAATATACAGAACAATATCACTGGGTTTTTTTTGTAGTACATAAGCAAATAACGATCTGCAGCCATAGATATAATATAACTACTGAATAATATACAGTAGTTATACTAAACAGGGTTCATAGGTAACAGGGGGTATGGCATTTTACTGGCGAACAGTTGATCTTAGAGGCATATTTTGAATTAGAAAAAGTATTCAAATAACGTGTAGTACTCAGATATCTCATTCATTTTTTCAAGGGGTTGTATAGTGTCTGAGATGAGAATTGTCTTAGTTGTTAGTCATAGCAAATAACACATTTTATGAACGAGGTGTCTATCACCAGAAAAAAAAGATTTTGAATTTTAAGAATCGTGTATTTTACTTTTCAATATGAAGATTTTTAATGAACTAACTAATTTTCACAATGAAACTAAAAGTCAAATAACCATAAAAAATGAAAGAAATTAGCTGTAGAAAAATTCAAATGGCATTTCAAGCGTAAACAAATATTTTTTAAAGTTAGAATAATAATTTGACTAGAGTAGATAAGGAAATAAAAGAAAAATATTGTTAAAAAAATAGGAAATTTTCAAATTATTTCTGTTTAAATGTCATGCATATTATTCTATCGTGTTTGAAATGGAGGTTACCTTTCTAACAACGTTTTTCATTTCTACTGCTGCAATTTTCGCATTCTGGAGAAAAAAAAATGATTGTCAAATTTTCTTCTTCACGAATCTAACAAAAACCCCGTCTTAATCATAAAATTTGCCTTTATCTTCTCTCACTTTCCAAACAAAATGTTTGCAGTACATTTTTTTACTGTACTTGAACAACTACAAAAGTTCCTAGCACACAGTTAGGCTGGTGTAATTCTTTCCCAGTGCAAAAACTCCCGTTACAATACTCATCTCAAAATAAAGCAGAATTCCACTATTTTCAAAAATTCCTGGTGATATTAATTCGAGCAATGAAATTTGTGCAAAAAGCTTATTTTCGCTCATAGAAACAGTAGCGCGAGCACCTCATTCGTTATCAACATATCACTTCACAACGGGGGAAACACCTGCTATGAAAATAATAACAGGATGACAAAGACTGAGCAGAGAGAAAATGACTCAATTTGCTAATTTCTTTCTGCATAAATTTTGCCAAATAAAATTTCAAATACACTCATGTTCATAAATTAAGGATAATGCCAGCTCCGGCAATTAAAGGTTCAGAAACAAAACAAACGTTACTTATTCATAAAACCCATTTATTAAACAAAAGATAAGGAACAAAAACGATGGTGTGTATGATACCATTCATAAAAACTACGATTTTTGCTCCCTGGAGCAATTGTAAAAAAATATCTCCTTTACAAAAACTTACTATTACATGGTTGGTATGATGGTTAATACATTGTATGTCTCCCATGCGATGAAATACAGTCCGTACAATGCCTAGGCATGCTGAGTATCAAATTATCGATCTGATCTTGGGGAAGATCACTCCACTCAGCAAGCAATGCTCTCCGAAGTTCCGGTACACATGTAGGAGGTGGTTGACGGGCTGCAACTCGTCGGCCAAGCATGTCCCACACATGCTCTATCGGATTCAAGTCAGGTGAGAATGCTGGCCATTCCATACGGGTTATATCCTCAGATTCAAGGCATTCGTTTACGATGTTTGCTCGGTGAGGACGGGCGTTGTCATCCATAAACACAAATTCTGCGCCCATGGCACCCCTAAACAAACGTACATGTTGTTCCAGAATGAAGTCCCGATAAATATGGGCTTTCAGGGTTCCGGTTTGAACATGCAGATCTGTTCTGGAACCCAGTATAATTCCACCCCAAACGAGCAATGCTGCACCACCGTAACGGTGTCGTTCAATGATGTTGTCTTGGTGGTAACGGGTACCTGGCGTTCTCCATATGAAAGTCCGACGTGAATCAGACTACAAGCTAAACCTGGACTCATCGGAAAACATCACACAAGCCCACTGTGGCTATGTCCACATTGCATGTTCTCTACTCCAGGCTAATCGCTGCCGACAGTGAGTTGCCGTGAGCGGAACACATCTGACAGGCCTGCAAGCATATAGACCAATATCTCCCAAACGTCTGTACACGGTTTGCCTTGAAACTGTGGTACCCGTGGCTGCAGATAGCTGACGAGACAGGTCGGATGCTGTGCTCCGTCTGCTTCTTTTGGCAGTTACTGCCAAATACCGGTCTTCATTCGGCGTTGTAACTCGGGGGCGACCTGTACTGTAACGTCTACTGACATTTCCGCCAATCCTTGGAATCGTTGCCAAAGCCTAGAGATGACACTTTGCGCAATTCCAAGTTCCTCGGATACTTCCATTTGAGTACGCCCACACAGGCGGCCGATAATTCTACCACGTAAAAAATCATTCACATGCGTCCTCTGTGTCATAACTATTCGCTTATGGCACTGAGCGCCTTTACAGAACTCTTGTGAACAATTTTACTTCTTTTTGCCACCGTTCCTTATATACCCCCCTTTTACACTCTCGTCATTGTGACGTACTATCGGCATCATCTGGTGGCTTCCTGAAATTTGCATATCATTCTTGCAGATGTGTGTGATAATTCTACAGGTGAAATTTTTACTTTAGATTTAGATTTCCGTGTGATTCTGAAGTATCCTTAATTTATGGACATGAGTGTATCATATAAATATATTGGTATACATTTAAGCAAACGCAAGATACCAGAAAAATGACAATGAGAAACAATTTTCTGGGAATATTTTACAGCAAAATTTTGGTTTTCCGTCTGAAAATTCCCATCTCGTTTGATCGTGCTAGAAAACATATTTTTCAAGAAAAAGCTTCGATCCAAAGCCGAAAAAACGCGAGTAGTGTTGAACGTTGAACATGCTACTTGATTGGCAACTATGATTATTAACTTATCGCCGAACGAGAGAGTTGATTGGCGATTTCGCTGAAAGAAACAATGTTTATGAATGAACACTCTCTCTCCCAACAAAAAAAAAACCCCACCACCACCTCGCAGTAAGCGCATCGTGACCCGTCACCCTCGAATATAAGTTCAGTAAATATAAATGGATTAATCTATCCTTTTATTTGTGATGGTGGCTCGCTGTCTCTCTCCGTGGGCCCAGCGGGATCGCTTTTCCCGCTAATCCGCCACCCCACGCAGCAAGTGCATTATGACGTGACTCCGCACTCCTCCGGGGATGTCTGGACGTTTAATATTAGTTTTGAGAACAAGTGACCCTAAACTTGGTTACGCTAGCATTTCAGAATGAACTATTGCAATGGTTTAAAAAACTACGATGAAGAAAAATACATCAAACCAAAGATAAAAGGGCGAAAAAAATGATTTTGCTGGTAGCGAGGTGTGGATTTTAACCTGAGACACACGGTATTACAACCCATTACGCTACCTAATGTATCATCGATGAACAGAAAGAGGACTCATTGTAAAGTATATAAAATTTAAACATTCGATAGTCGCCATGCGGCGTCAATTGAGAGTAGCAACCTATTTTTGATAATTACGCGCATGCGCATTTCGAAATGTTTAGTACGTTCAACACTACAGCGAGCCACTAATGGGAAAACTAAGCAGAGTGTTTCGATAGCATCTTTTTATAACTCGAGATCTGAAAATCAATTGTGCACTGTACTCGAAGGAAAAAAAGCAACCAATAGTAACGAAGCACGTAAGCTTAGACCGTCATAGTCCGGAGAATTTTTTCATATCCCGGATATCTTATTTTTACCAATGAAAAACGGGTTCATTATGGATGGTCCGAATGATGGGCATTTGCATAACTTGAACGGGTGGTGGTGGGGGGGGGGGGGGCGAAGTGAAATCTGCAGTGTTTTCAAGCAACAAAAATGGTGTTGCTTCGCCGATGGTTTGGCTATAATGGATAAACAAATACGTATAATGAAACAAAAAAGGCTTTTGTGTAAATTAGAATTAAATTTCAAAGTATTCGGGTTTTTTGGCCGATGTGAAGTACAGTTTTTGTCTTTCGACGATTCGTTCACCTAGTGACGAACACTTTGGTCGAAATTGTTCCTAAGGGCTCTAGATAATGCTTGGGTTTCAATCTAATCATTGAGATTGAATACGTATAATATTTTCAAGTGGTCTAAAGGAGTACCAAAGTCTCACAAACTCTTCGATAGAAAATTCGTTATCATTTTCTGACATTACTGAGAGATTATCTCAGATCTTTCTGTGAGATAAATGCTTTTATTCATTCGACCAATAATAATTTGGAAACGGATTAGTGATGGCGAACGGCACTCACTTTATGAACTGGTCGTCCGTCTCACCAGATTTAAAGGCAAGGAAGAGCGAGTGTTTGGAGCAGTGCATGTCAAGAGCAAACAGAGCTTAAGTTTTGGTGGATTAGTGGCCAGTATCTTCTCCGAATATTTGAATATTCTATTAAAAATTTGTCACTCGGTGCTGGACCGTACATTTTCCATTATATACCGAATTGTAAATTAATATACGCAACTATCTAGTAGCGTGCTGGCCTTTCTTTAGCTCGAATGACGGCAGCCATATATATGTCGTGGCCACCATACGCCAATATGTACTAGAAATTAATCATATACTGTATTGAGATAGTGTTATTTTAATTTAATGCATTTTTAATTGGGTTGCTGTATTTTTGAAATATATGACAACCATATTTTTATGGGCATCTTTTTATCAGCCACCTCGTTGGGCATTTTGTCTGTTGTGGCGTTGTATTTGTATTTCTCTCCAGGAATCTAGAAGTGACTGTCACCAAGCAACCAGAGAGACTGGTGGCGGGTTTCGAGCGTTTCATTTGTGCTCGGTAATAAGTGCTCGATATGTTATCAAGCCCATTAGTGCTCGATAACATTCGAATTATTTAATTTAAGAGATCAATCGAGTATTTTGAACTCGCTAAACTAACTTCTGGAGATAATTTTTTTTTGTTCGTGCGTGAGGTAGGCGGGGGCATTATCTTGTTGAAAACAGCATTATTATTCGGAAAAAGTCCTCATGAATAGGTGTAAATGATTCGCTAACATGTTGGCATACTGGCATGTCTTGAGTCATTGACAAAGGTCTTCAAGGGTGCGAAGAATGTTTGGAAATCCGAAAGAAATGCTCCCAAAACTGTCACGTACGTAAGATACATACATGCGGCTTTGAGAAGTCATTTACAAGAAATTGCATATTTTTATATGCAGTGTTAACGGAGATAATTGACTTTGAAGTTTCCAGTATTTATCGCCAATGATTCAGGGTGTGGTTCACAAATTGCAAAACTTGAATCAAATTCAAAGTTGCGAAAAGTTTGTTATTGCTATTTGTTGTTGAAAAATAGATAAAATGTAGTTAAGTTTATTCTATTTGTGTATAGTCCCTGAAAATGGCAAACTTTGAGCAATATATTATGAATAATTGCCAACATGGTAATAAGTTGCCACAGCATACTGATTTTATATATTTAATTTTTCGATAAATACTGTATTTAAAATATAAATTTTTTGCAAATCACTTTCTAGAGCAAGATCTACATTTCAATACGGTAGATTCCCATTTTAACGAATACCGTTATAGCGAAAATCTCGTTTTAACGAAAACTTTTTCAATCCCCCGGAAAAATTTACATAGGAGCAATGTAAAGATCTGGAATTCCTTTATAACGACATTTCGTTATTACGAAGTGATTTCTCCGGTCTCTTGGAGTTCGTTATAGCGTGATTCTACTGTAATTGGTTGTTTTAGCACTCAGGGACTGTATGAAAAGTTAATGAATTAATTTTTTTATTCATATGACCCCACAAACAAATTTTGGAATTTTAAGTAATTGTACGCCATTTGAAATATTTTTGTAACTGAAAGTATGTTTTGAAAGTCAATGGTTGCAGAGATATCTGCTGAGCAAATAATTTGGAACAGCCTGTATATCTGAATATTTTCCATCGATCATTTAACCACCTCACCTACAAGCTTTTGGCAACATATTTGGATTACCTCTGACGAATCGGTGATAAATCTGGTAACCTTGTTCTAAACCAGCGGTTCCCAACCTTTTTTTGCCCATGGCCCCCTTTCAACCATTTCTCATTCCTGTGGCCCCCCTTGCGACCACGATCAATTTTTTATCCCCCCCCCCCGCTTTCCCGTTAAAAGACAATTGTTCAAATATTGCTTGAAGTACAAATATTTGTTTGCATTTAATTTATTTTTAATTTATGAAAATAACGGAAAAGCAAAATAAACTTTATATATATACAGTATATATGCAGCACAGTAAAAAAAATAAATTATTTTCATATAAAATGTAAACATTGCGCTTGAAGATGGCATAATGACATCAAGTTACTGTACAGGATGAAGTTTGAATTATTTACTTGATTTTATTTATTTGAATTTGGGTGAATCAAAATTAAAATTATCAAAAGAAAATTATCAGTTTATTGATTATAATTTTGATACGGTGAGATTTACATTCATCTTGAAAATCTGTCTCGTTGAATGACAAGCTATGTCCAAGTGGCTTTTTGGTTCACAATGTGACCTCTCTCCCACAGGCGAACGAAGCAACGTGCGAATTGGCTTAAACACAATACAATATTTCACATAACAGACACTATTATATGTAATGTACAGGGTGCATGTGTAACAAGACGTATGGCATTTTACTGGCAAACCGCGTTCACCCATAGGAATTTTTTCAATTGGAAAAATTATCCAAATAACGTGTAGTACTCAGATATGCCATTCATGCTGCAAGGGGTTGCATAGTAATTCAAATAAAAATGTTAACTTTTTATACGGACACCCTCTCTTCTGATGCTAACAAAACCGTTTTATGCACATTTAATATTGTTTTTTGGTTGGTTGCCTTCAAATAAATGTTACTGTCAATAGTGACACTATATATAAATACATCCATCTCCAAACCTTATAATTATTGATAACACAAGCTAATGACAAGGGCTCTGATTTTTATGACCTAAAGAAGAAACGTAGTAGCTAATAACTTATCAGCAACGACGTTTCATCTGTAGGTCATAAAAATCAGAACCCTACTTATGAGAAATCGGTTACACACACGCAAAAAAAATCATTGTGTTTGTTTTCGTGAAACTCTTAAACTTTTTGATATTTCAAGTACTAAATTTCATCTTTCAAATAACTCAGATCTTTATGCTCCGCATTGAAATATCCTGCCAACCAATCAAAAATTCAATCAAATCTTTATTTTAATGTTACTTAAATAGGGGGAAAATTACGAAAAAAATATTCTATGCATTTTGTTTGAAATTAAATTTTTTTTGTCACTCTTTTAATAAATTTCTTCATGGCCCCCTTATCAGCAGCCATGGCCCCCCCCTTTTGCGATATTTTACTCCATGGCCCCCCCCTGGAATATCTTTGGGCGATATCACCCCCGGTTGAGAACCACTGTTCTAAACTAAACGCACGCCAGAAAAAAGAAAGAAAAGGGAAACATATAATAGGAAAAAGTTAATAGATAAGGTAGATAAGGGAATTATTTTTAGTCTCTTTTCACCCCTACGTCTTCTTTTTTTTTTTTACTCTTACATGCATATAGTAGAAAAATACATTATATGTGTGATAAAAAAATCATTAACAGGATTATAGAAAGAAAGGAGGGAAAGGAAAACCAACTTCAGTTGATAGGGTTACTATAAAGCTCAGGGATATGGGTGAAGAGAGAGAGGAAAGAAATCACAGAACACTTGTTTGAATTTATTCCACTGGCGTTTGGACGCAATACTACATCCGTGGTCGTAAAGGGGTAAAAATGATAAAACGTTGTTATTTCTTGTCTTTGCAGGGGAAATCCGACGAAACCTTCACGAGGAATACGACGTGGTTTTTCAGCACATCCTCGAGGAAAAAGAACTGAGCCCAGCTGAGAAAAATGTCTTGGAAAAACTGAGGACAAGGGGAAAGAAAATTGGGAGGGGGGGGGATCGAAATGTCTCTGAATCTCGAAAAAAGAATATTTGTTGGACACGCAACACAAACGCATCGTCAGCAATACAGGTATATATATGTGTATAGAATCACACAAACACACACGGAAGAGTATGTATCGGAGCTTCGCGTTGTACAGAAAAACGAGAAAAATATGCATTCATATATTCATTCATAAGAAACGGAAGAAGAAAAAGAAGCGCCAAAGATATTTTCTTGACAGCGAAAAACGCACAATGGACTGGATTCAAAGTCATCTGCATTTTTATGAGTTCTTTTCATTCCCCTCCGATATTGGACCAGAAGAAGACGAAGCGCAACAACAGCGAAGACAATCTTCGCGAGACACAAAAAATAAGTGTTTTAAAAAATTTTTCTTTCTTATATATGTATTGAAAAAATTTCGCGGCAGCTTTTTTATGTGTTTTTCTCCCCGCTGAGCTGTCCATTGACGTGTTGATCTGCGCATCGAGATGCGTCTGCTCTTTTTTGTTTTTATCTCTTTTTTCAAAAAACGTTTACCGCAAACAGTTGCTTCTTGCTCTGATATCAACACGAATGAGATTCAGATTTTCAATTTTACGACGCAGTACTGCAATCTGAGCCAGTGATGAAACGCGCATTCCATTCAAAAATATGAATTAAATTAATGTGGGTAAACCACCGAATATTCTTATGGATCAAAATATCAGATTCGATTGAGTCTTCGATGTTTTGTGTGGTTCGATAATATTTTTCTTATCGATACCTGGAGTTGCAAGTTTGATATTCTTTCCTGAAATTTACTCGTATCATCAAACAACGTTATGTCGAAGCAAACTTCCATCTCCTGCCCTTGGGGTGGACAAATCGTAAAAAAAAAAAAATCTGGGCGCCAGAACAATTTTTTAGCCACCAAAAAAACTTTTACCTGAACAAAATAAGTTTTGATTTTTTCAGGGCATAGTGATTCTCTTTCATGTTAGCACATATGCTGCTATAAATTCCAAACATTTTGTGCTGCTCTCAGCCTGCAATTTGGTAACTACGCAAAGAAAATTTTAGTCGCCTATACCAATTTTTTAGTAGCCATGGTGACCTGGCACCTGGGATTTGCCCAACCCTGTCGTATGATTTATGGTCAAAAAGCGTTTAAGTTCCATGTTCTAATAGAACTATCAATAAATATGTTATTTAACCACTGATTTATTTCAAATTTATATTTCTATGGGCAGATTTTTCAGTTGTTCGGTTACTTTTTCTGGCTTATTATTTTTGGGTAGCTGTGTTTCGGCTACGACAACCATTAATTTTATGGGCTTTTTTTATGATACTACTTATTTTTATATATTTTTATTTTCTTCTTTTTCTTTTCTTTTCCAGTCACCTTGTTGGGCGATTTATCTGTTGGGATTCTAATTATAATTTTTATGAACTTATTACAAATATTTCCGATTATGTATCGTACCCTATATCAACACAATTTTTTAGATATCGCTAATAGTTAACGTTTTGCAAATTTTCAAACACTCAGAAAAAAATCTATTGTTCAATATAACATCAACACCTTGAACACATGATGAAATAGCATGACACGAGAGTGTAAGTGAAAAATTTGAAAAAAAAATTTGAATTTGTTTTTATAAATCAAGTACTTATGAATGGATCTTAAATAGTTTGCTTCATACGAACAGTTTTCTTCATTTTGAACCAATTTTTATTCATTTACAATGATTTCGTGTTGTTTTATCATACACGCAAGGTATTAAAAATGCATTTTTTTAATGTTTCAAAACTTGCAAAAAATAAGTGTCGGGGATATGCAAAACATTGTTTCGATATAGCATATCATATAAAAACAGAAAACCTTTGTACCAAATTTAAAATAAATCAGTGTTTAAATAATAATTATATAAATCTCGTCCAGAACATAGATTTGAGGTTTTGGCCCGAGACCCATTAACTTACCATAATTAGAGATTTGTATGTTTTGTGTTACTCACAATATTAATATCCGTATAGGAAACAGTCATCATTATACAGTACAGTACAGTACCGTTTTTTCTATGCAGAATAAAAATAGCTTTGATTACAGGGGAAACATAGTTTACTACAGTATGACAATCGCTGTCGGTTTGTTCAACGATCCTGAGCTTCCGCGTGTGAAATGAACTTTTTATCGTTTTAAGCTCATAAGTCGAACATTTGCTGGCACGTCGAAGCATTTTTAACAATCTTTTTTTGCACTTAACCTGTACTGCTAGTAAGAGTTCTGATACTCGTAACTCGAGGTACCGTTTGATGTAAGCTGTTTTTCTTTTGTGTCTCACCCGTCAGCATTTTTACCGCAGGTGAATATATGTAGAATATATTTTCAAAAATTGTATTTTTGTTGGGAAAAAAACCAGTTTTTTTAGATAAGGTTGTATTCAATATTCACATACTCTTTTAAAATCACTTTATTCAAGTTGTGTGTTAATAACAGACAGAAAATTTAGAAAAAGGTATCCACCTTAGTAGATTGCAAATAGAAACACATTCAGGGCAGTATTTGAGTTTTTTTACCTAATTAATTTTGTCAACCTGGACTCCAGTGATGATTAACGTAAGAATGATCAGCTTTAAGCTCTTGCGATTGATTCAGAATAGTATATGATCGACCAGAATATCAAATTTTCGTAGGATTCAATTAATTCAGATTAATTATTTGACTCATCGAAATAAATATGCAGAATCATTATAATAATATTGAAAATTTGAACTATCAAAGAAAAATTATTTAAAATGAAAAAAAATACCATGAACTATACAATCTCTATGATTTACGTGAATTTTAAATTACGTCATTCTTAGAATTTTATCAATGCATCTCTGAGTAGTGCATTGTTTTTGCTACAGATAGTGTCTACAATTAAGACTAGAGTGTTTTGAGTTATTCACAGCTCTAATTACCCTTCAAAAAGCCACAAAACATTATGAACGTTTCAATAAAAAGGTGGAAAAGAAATCGAGAGAAAAAAAGTTCAATTCAAATGTTAAAAAAATGAACTATCTCCACTATATTCACCATTGGGGGGTTGCTTTCTATGTAAATCGTTGCGCATATGCAGTTTTTCCTTTTGCAAACACGTGACCAAACTACTCAAGGTTTACGTTAGGGGATCTAACCATCTTCAGGGAAAAACATTTCCATTCTTATCCTTTGATTGAAAATATTACGTTGAGTTCTAAAGAACGTGATTTGCTGGTTAACCATTATTATGAACACGGTTGTTGCATAACAAAATTTATGTAGATACTTTCGATCTTCAAAGATGCTTTGAAAATCCTTTCTATCTCTTCAACAAGACGTTCCTGTAACTTCATAATTTTCTGATGATGTAGTTAAAGATGTAGGCGTCAGTATCAATTACATAAACATTGTATACCTTTTATAAATACTGATGAAATGTTTTTTGTTTATGTTACATGTTCGAAGCTTGTCACGGTAATGAAATAACCAAATTCAAGTTGTACGTCCCTCACATAGAAATCACATCTCGAGTTCAAACATACACACCTAAATAAATGGAACAAAAAATTAAGTATATAATATTAAAAGAAATTCTAATATATATATTTTTTTTAATGCACGTTTTATGCTAAAAATTCGTAATTCTGCAGGGCCTTTCAAAATAAATCTATCACAAAATGTTTTACAATTTATGCAGAAAAGGCTTAGACAGTATTTTGCTGTTTCCAAAAAATTAGTTTTTGAGAATATCCTTTTTTGCATGAAGCGATTCACTTATTTAATTTGGGTTGCTGTGTGTTTACGGTCACTAGAGCAAGGGAAACGGGAGTTTAGACATTTCAGGACAACTGAGTTTGACAAACTAACACCAGCCAGTAAGATGATCATAACTCGAAACAGGGCCGTCTTAAGAGCATCATGGATCCCCGGGTGAAGTAATTATTCAAGGCTTCTTTCTGGCTAGAAATGCTTTCTTCCCAATTTCCATTCTTACTCTTGAAATTTTCAATCAGATCTCATTTTCATCAGTCACCCTCTGCACTTGGGGGCCCCCGGGCCGTACAAGTATTTGCCGATGTGTTAAGATGGCACTGACTCGAGACCTCTTTTTAGTTTTCATCTGTGTTAAATAGGCATCTTTACTTGAAGCTATCTATCTACAGGTTTCTTTTTTTTATATACTCATTCATTTCGAGGGTGTATTCCATATATTGATCTTACTTTCTCTCATGTAAGATTTTTTCTTCAGATATTCAAGCAACAAAATGCGGGAAAAGAAGTAAATGTAACGCGTCGCGTCTTTGGATGGTTTTTCCCGAGCTGTAAAGACATTGACTCGAAAGGGTTGAATGAATCCACCACCGCCGAAGATTTTAGATTGAAAGTTTGCGTCCTTATAACAAGTGGCGTAAAAGCTTTTCTTATTTTCCTTTTTTGTAGTGGCTTTTCCTTTTAATCTCATTTTATGCTCGAAAGGATTTTACGCTCCTTCTTTTGATCGCATCATTTCCATCCGACATTTTACGCACCACTCAACTTTTCTATACTTCTCAATAGCAAAAACTTTAAGGCTTAAAAGCACGTCGTCTCATTTCATTTTATTTATTTTTTTCTTTTACTAATTCCGAAAATGTTGTGGTCCATCCAAAGAGAAGCTCGTTCATTTATTTCTGGCGCATAAATTGAGCGCTGGCGCATTTTTAAGACTTGTGTGTTCATTACGCTTGAAATTTAGTGCCAATCCCGAAAAAACTATTGCTTTGCATCGTAAACTCCTCGAAGGACTTCTTATTTAAATACTCAATTCTTCTCTGAAAAAAGAAGTGGTAAATAACAAATTCTTTCTTTTTTTTCTTCCTATTTTAGGATATTGCTGAAAGCCGTGTTAGTTTATGGACGTTTTATGTCCTTGAAATATGAAAAAGTTTTTTACTAATATTGTGAGAGCAAAGTAATATTCACATTTTTTTTCTTTTACTCAAAGACTGCGTTTTGCGGGAAATTTTCCGCCGTTTTCTTTATTGGGAGATAAAATATTTAGTTTATACTTTTTGAAAACCAAACATGTAGAAATGCGCCATTGAAATATGTTATACGACGACATTATTTTTTTTAAATTCTTTTTCATAATTTCCAAAACAGTTTCCGCTCCTCATGCTGTTATGCAAATAAGTATAAAAAATATTTATTGAAAGGGAAGCCAAAATATAATTTTTGAAGATTAACACTTGTTCTTATCTTCACTGTAATTTAATTTAAAAAGTGTTTTTATATAAAACTGAGAAGTATTTGGAAATTTCAATAGAGTTCATTTCACACACACAAACATGCACTAGTTTATTAATTACTTATAACGGGAACAGGCATGATAATTTCAGATCGATTCCAGACGTAATAAAAAAAAGTAATTTCCACAAAGGTAACTTAAAACTAATTTCTTGAACAGTGACGCATATTTTATACACACACAGTGACTCTTTTTTGGTTTGCTGTATTCTTTTTTATTGCTTTTATGGAATTGCTGTATTTTTGATACAATTCCGATATATCTGACAAAAATATTTTTTATGGGCATCTTTATTCAGTCACTTCGTTGTGCATTTTGCCTTTAGTGGACTTTGTATTTGCATATAATTCAAGGGAACTCTTTCTTGAATCATCGTCTGTGCCCACGAACAAAAGAACACCCACACAAAGTAGGACACAAGCCTAAACTCATTAATGATTTTATTGAAACTTAAATAGGGAGTTTTTGTAATTTGAGTATCGATTGAGAACAAAATCGGGCTTAATTCTTTTGTTACCACATTATGAAAAAAATGAAATAATAATCGTATAAATTTTTGGTACGTTATTCTAGTTCTAATTAATGCCTAAAAACAAAAAAATAATTTCTTTCAAAAATTAGTTTACAACGATTTAATTAACCTGGTAATTCAGTTTCGTCAGCACTATACGCTTACAATAAAAATGAAAAATACCTATTCAAATATGTTGAATAAACATAATAATGAATATTTATTCATCATACCACAAAGACAGCCATAATTTGTTTTATACATTTGTTAAGGAACATTTTGAAAAAGCAGTGTTTTACGGAAATACACTTTTATATAATGCAGTAAACACTTTCACAGGAGCGAAACATTTCTAACCGAATTTTATTAATTAACATATTTAGAAAACTAGTCATCCTACACTTATGCTGTCATCTGGAAATCGCAAAATATAAAATTTTTGTACATTAAAATACCAACACCCAATAAATTATGCGAGAGATATTACGGAAGTTAAAAAAATAGTGGTGCTTTAAAGTACCTTCACAGAGTAGTGAAAGGGTAAAACATCGAGCACGCGCTGTTTGGGCTTTAGTGAGCATCGCTGTGGTCACGGTTAAAAAGACACGATCTGTAACAAGGACTCTAAAATAGATTACAACATGATAACTATGCGTTTTATTTAAAAAAAAAAAAGTGTGATTGTATCAATGGAGAAGCGCTAAGAAATATTTTTCCTGAGAGAGACGCAGAAATATTCAAATTCCCCTGAACAAGTATTATTTATTAATCACCCCTACTCTCTAGCTTATTAACCACTTCAGGTACAAGCTTTCGGTAGCAAATTCGGATTATCTCTATTTGACGAATCGGCGATAAATCTGATAACCTTGTCTTAAACAACCGCACGTCAGAAAGAGAAAGAAAAATATAAAAGGAAAAAGTCAATAGATAAGAGAATTATTTTTAGTTCCTTTTCACCCTTACCCTACGTGTTATTTTTTTACTCTTACATGTATATAGTAGAAAGAGACATTATATGTGTGAAAACGAAATCATTAACAGGAGTATAGAAAAGGAGGGAAAGAAAAAAAAACAAATTCGGTTGACAGGGTTACTATAAAGCTTCACGCTAAGGGATAGAGAGAGGAAAGAAAACACAGAGAACTTGTTAGAATTTATTCGACTGGCATTTGGACGTAATATCACGTCCGTGCTCGTAAAAGGGGTTAATGAATAAGAAAACTAAATTTGTGTGTGTGAGTGTGTGAGAAAAAAAATTTCTATGCCCAAAAACGATCGGATATTTGATCTCGAGATGATGATTGCAATGTAAGACGTCCAAACGCTATTTCTAGATGTCACGTCTTTGAATTGAGTACTACGATACGAGCTGCGATTCTTTTATGTAATCGTCGTCAAGCCGTTCAATCATAATAACGAAATATTCTCGAAAGCGCACAATTTCAAGTAAAAGAAGAGGCTATTTTATGAAAGCAATTATATAGAAAAACCACTGCCACAAGTTATTTCCTGAGAAAAGTATCAAAATAAGAGACTGTGTAAATACTGTGATATATATATTATGGAAATCTTATACAAAACTGTGCATTATTTGTTATCGTTTTTTTCTTCTAGTCCGTGGAAGTTTCATGTGGAAACATTTTGTTGCTTTTCTCTAGTCGTTTTAATTTATCGTGTAAATATGTTTTCGAATATTTATTTGTATGACAACTTTTTTTTTGTAAATAAAAACTTTTTTACAATTTTTCTGCCTTTCGTATCGGGTTTGCTTATTTAGTGTATCGCGTCCTTTAATATACAGTATCGTATCCGACGCTTTTTTCTTACACTGTATTTTTTTCAATACTTATGTACAAGCAGTCCCAATGGGTACGCGGCGTCACATTTCTGCAGATACAATAGAGATCACCGAGACGGGCATTTCGATATGTTACGCCGAGGAGGGGAATCTGAATATATCGTCATAGTCTATAGAACATCATAGTCATAATTGGACTCTATTGCCATATAGGGAGACCTTCCCTATGTTACGTATCAAATTCTCGTCTCTATGATTTCTACCGGAATTCGAAGTAATCTGACGCTGCGTGCCCATTAGGACACCGTGTATGTATAATCATAAATAATAAAGCGTAAAAGCCATAACAGGAAAACTTCACAACGGGGTAGTTTAAATTTAAAATGAAGAAATGTCCATAACAAATGCATTTATACCTTACACAGAAAATTCTAGTGACCTTAAATTTACAAATAAACTAAAAAAATATGACTGACGTCATCTAAAGCCGCGTTCCAACGACCTGTTCACGATATAAAGTGAGCGGACGATTTACGTGCGTATGATTTGTTATTTAATTCCTATTGATTCCATATTGAAATTCTCAAACACTATCATTATACACAATCCTAATTTGAACCAAAATTAAAGCAAAGTTCAATTTTGTGTTATTGAAGTAAATCAATCCCCGCTAGGGAAGAAAAAAGAACTCATAATATTATGCCTTAAGGGAAGAGTGTTCAACATTCAGGGAAGTGCGGACTACTTCATTGGTTAGGAAACGTGTCGTAGGTCACTTGAGTAATCTTGAAACGTACCACGGGCCATTTGAGTAATCTGAAAATGTGCCACGAGTCATTCGAGTAATTTGAAAATGTGCCACGGGTCACTCTGGTGATCTGAAAGTGTGCCACGGGCGGGCAGTTTAAGCAATCTTTAAATGTTCTCCGGCTTACTTAAATGATCTGAAAATATACCACGAGCCGCTGAAGTAATCTAGAAATATACCACTGGTCACTTTGGTGATTTGATAATTTTTCGTGGGCCACTCGAGTGGGCATCTTTTTATCAGTCACCTCGTTGGGCATTTTGCCTGTTGTGGCGTTGTATTTGTATTTGTCACGGGCCATATCAAATGACTCCGAGGGCCATGGGTTAAGCGCGTGTGCTTTAATGTACACCTATGCATAGTGCATAAGAAAGTGAAGTTACTCACGAACCGTTGATTCTAGAAGCATTCTTCCAATTAAGGAAAGTATCTAAATAACGGGGGGACCTCAGATACTCCATTCATATTGCAGGGGGGGGGGGTTGTATAGTTATTACAATAAAAAAATACTTTTTATACGGACACCCTGTCTTCAAAAACCCAATTAGAAAGTTGTTGCCCTGTCTTTTTTGAGGCCAACAAAGAAAACTACACGTTTTTAAGTGCGATATTCGCTTAGACATTTGAATTCGTTCATTTTTGTCGCATTACGGTCATTTTCTGTATACGAGGGCCAATTAGACCGGGACCTACAATTCATTGCCGATTCTCAACGGCAGCCTTTTTAATTATACTCACCGAGAGGTTGGTTCGCTAACCCCTCGATGTGGGACTCCCTGCGACAGCAATCTTTTTCTGTGGTCATGTCGCCGTTTCTGTCAGAAAAGTTTCCGACAAGGACGAACCGGGTATCAAACTCGCGACACCTTTTAAACATCCTTTGGTACTTTAGGTGAGTGACATCGACCTGGGATACCGCACCCATTGAATTAAAAAATTGGCGAAAATGAAGAAAATAATCACAAACCAAAACAGACTAGCTCGAGAAAACTGACAAAAAAAGATTAGTTGACATAATAGTGGAAAACTCGTTAAGTTTTGACTTTGTAGAAAAAAAAATCTCAATGTCGGTTTTTTTATGTATTAGTAAAGGCATTAGCACGAATAAAATTGTGGTGAGTGTGATACAAAAAAACATGATTACAATTTGTTTCAGAAAATAAGCATTAATATGTCCAAAGTGGGCAAAAGTTTGAGAAAGTTTTCGGCAATCGTCAACAACAAATCTCATTTCATAGACACGCAAGTGTGCACAACACATTTTTATGCTTGGAAGAAAAATCTTTTGAAAATCAGGTTCTTTTCATTCACTAGGTGTAAATTTATTTCTGATGCCATCATCGTAACATAGGAATTCACAACAAATCACACACAACAACACTACAGGTGAATGTGAGTTTTGCATTGCCTCTATTGTTTTCAGTGGTATTTCAATGGAATTTCCCCATTTTTTTTCATGTGTGAAAATGGTTTTATATTCATTGTTGAGATTGTAATCACACTGATAATATTCACTGAAGATATGAATTCCTGTTGCACATAACTTGAAATCTTTTAGTATATTCAATACAACAATTTCACATCTTCGATATTTTTCCTTTACCATTACACACCACACAATCCAGGCTCATGTAACTTATATATGTTTCTAATATGATTAATTAAAGGGTTTTTCACTGAACAATAACTACGTACACTAACAAATAACCATTCGTGAAAAAATAATTGTGAAATAATTATAAACTAAATTGCAATGTAACACAAAAAAGAATATGATAGACTCACTGAGGCATTTGCACAAAAAGCATATTTTAAACAAAAAAAAAGTCATTAACACACACAGTTTTTTTTTTCAACTTAATGAAGAAAAAGGAAAAAAGAGATATTTTTCGAACGTAAATAGAGTAATAAAAGTCTATAACAAATGTATATAAACGTGAAACATATGAGGTAAATATGAAACCACATGGCTCGAAGTCCCTTCAAACCTGTGAAATTTGAATTTCGTGTCACACATATTCCCATCTATCTCGATTTCTAGCGCTCGTAGAACAAAAAGTGAGGCATCGAAATGTTCAAGAAGATTTGTAGAATTTTTTAAAATAATAAAAAAAATAGATTTTTTCATAGTTCAACAGTCCCGTGTCCCCTTAATAAATGTACGATCCCCTGCAATATAAATGACGTATATGTCTGAGATCTACACCTTATTTGAATGTTTTTTCTAATTGAAAATATGCTTCTAGGATCAACGGTTCGTGAGTTATTTTAAGATGGAGACTTCACTATGCACCCTGTATGGGCGAAACTCAATTTATGATATTTTAGTGTCGCTTTTTTTAGTCTCTTTCAATGTCCCGATGAGAGAGATAATAGACCTATACGCATTATGAACCCTGATCAGCAATTATTGATTACTATGATGCATATGCTCTATAAATTCTCCAAAACTGTGTCCGTCGGTCGAAGAGAAATGATCAACACCAATTTTTCTGGGGAAAGCAGCAAACTTCCTAAGATACAGTCCTTATACATTAGCTTTATACATTTATATCTGTAGGGTGGTTGCAATTAAACTGCCATTACTCAGACGTATGCAACGTCTGTTTTGGTGGACGTATTTCGTTGAAACTTGGTATGTAGGTTAAATGGAACATGGGCAAAAGAAAACTCTAATAAAAATTGTTCAATTTTTGACTACCAGGTAAAAGTGGCACTTTTGTTTATTATATGGTCCACCTAACGTAACTACCAAGTTTCTCAACGAAATACGTCCACCAGAACAGGCGCTACATACGTCTGTGTAGTGTCAGTTTGATTATAACCACCGTATACTTGCAGCACCTTTAATTATAACGCCGCGAGTATTCTCTGGCCTGAAACAATGATGTCGTTGCCAAAAGCACCGATGCGGATTTAAAATGTCTCCTCGGTTATATCCCCGGCGAGTTTCATCCTCGAGGAAACACGTCGAGTGAATTTACTCCATCACTTAAGCTCCTTCCTCCGATTCGGATCGGTCACAACTCACTCTCTCTTCTCGGTGGTGGTGGTCGAATTGATTGATTGAACAGATTAAGCGCCCAAAACTGCATCGCGAATCGAAGCCAAGGCCTTAATGAACCGTGAAAGAGAGGAAAGACCTTTGAAACTAGCCTTATTTTTGTTTTTCTTTTTATTACACTTGGAAAAAAGACGCGGCCCCACATATCACATGCCACAAAACAACCCGAAATAAATGTGTGTAAGAACAGCTGCTCCATACGGAGAAATGTCAAGGAATATCCCCATGATTCATGTGCGATATGTCCAGCTCCGAAACGTAAGGATAAGCAACAGAAACGTAGCGTGCGCCTGGGAGTTTGTTTTGTTGCATAGTGACTATTATTGCAGTGAATCCTATCATGGGGGGGGGGGATTCAGGCCATTCGTTGTGTTTTTAAAAACTAATTTTTTTAAATTAATTTTATGAATGTTTTATGCTCTGACACTAGCCTAATTCTCATTTTTTACCATAAAAAATAAAAATGTTTGAACAGTATTTTTTTAACTTATTTAACATTTAAAATAGCATAAAATGTAAAATTTTTACATTCATTGATACAAATCTACTTAAATCAGACGTTTTGGCACTTGAACTGTGGCAAGTGTACGTATGTGTATAAATTGATAATTTTCGTGGTAAAACTCATAACTTATTTCTCATAAATAGCAACGATAGAACTTCAAAAAGGTGTAATTTCGTTTATTCAACATCAAAACACATAAATACCTCATCAAAAAAAGTATAAATTAGATGGGATCAGCCATTTGTAACAAATTCGGAAAAAAATCGTCCAACGTAGAATTAATAAACATCTCAAGGAAGAAATTTTTACATTTGTAAATTCAATATGAAATTTTGAAACATTCATTGAAAATATAGAACGTGGGCTCAAGACAAATTTTGAACTAAATTAAAAAAAATCTGAAATGTAATTACAGTGTTACACATAATATAATTAATACAAATTTAAGGTGCAAATCTAAGCCAAACTCCCATTTAATACAAATACAACGCCACAACAGGCAAATTGCCCAACGAGGTGGCTGACTTAAGAACATCGTGGATCCCCGAGCCATTTTTTGGAGGCCCTACATACTACTACTACTACACCACACATGCACCCCCCCCCCCCCGCGGAATCCCCCAACGAATCGGTACATGCGTGTACGTGTAGTGAAATCTGACGTGAAGTTTAGTTGTTTCTCTGTAATGCTTGTTATGTGTAGTGCTGCCATCTGCCACTAGTTTTTCTAACTATGAGTGAAGTGTTATGATTGAATGATTTATCGTTGTAGGACTGTTGCTCTCTGTGGCGAGACTTTTTAACGGGGAGATCGGCTCGCATTTGCGCCTTGAAGTTGGGAACCACTGAAAACCAACTTCAGCCGACCACCACTGTGGGGTTCGAACCCGGATCCTCGCATCGCGAGTCCGTCACTATAACTACTCGACCACCACAGCGGCAAGTGGTGTTGTTGGTAATGTTGGTAATGTTGTTATTGAATACAGAAATGTTTTGTTAAGCGCTGAGACGTGGACCGATTTGGTCCCTAAGAGCTGCAAAGTGTATGTTTTGCTTTGTTCTATTGTCTTTATTTTGTACATTATTAAAAAAATTATCGACGTGATGCTAAATAAACATCTCCAAGAAGAAATATTTATACTGTATTTGCAAACTCCACATATCGAATTTTGAAAAATTAATTGAAAATATGAATATAGGCACAAATTCCTAAAAAATCTGAAATATATATGTAACTGGCAAAGCCTGAAACTGGCAAGTTTCCGAATTGGCCAATTTCGTTGTAAATTGACCCAGCCAGTTTCCGAATTTCGGCCGGAGATCCCTGGCCGAAGTCCGATAGCAAAAGACATGATTTGGGGTGCATCTCCAAATTGGCGTATTTTTTCGTGATAATCATATCCACGTTAGTTATGATAACGCTTCAAACCCAGTAACGATGCGGTAATCATTTTTTTCTTCAAAATTTTGACAGAAAAAAACTATGGGGGAAGACCGAGGTAACTGTGGTCACCTAAGGATAGTCACGTGCTACTTGAGTAATTTGTCGTAGTAAGTAGCACATTCCAATTCAGCAGCCAAACAAATACTAAGATGGCGATAGTTGTGTCACCCACCCCACACTACACGATTGCAAGCACTTGTCAGGGCTACTCTACGCATTATATATTGGAGAAACACTGGAGAACCCCCCCCCCCCCACAATTACCCCGTGACCGGCATTACCCCTGTCCCCTCTCTCTCTCATGTTTATTTTATTATTGTATAAATAGTTTTTCTCTCGTCACATAAAGAGCTAATTCAATACAGCTACTACATTTAGATATGTATCCCATGTTAGCGATGAAAAAAAAATGTATTTGGCTCCTACCAGACCCACCTTAGCACATCGAACTTTGACCAGTGATCTCCGGCTACTTCGTAAATTGACCGGCCAAAGTCCGAATCATTCCTGAAAATCAGACTCTGGCTAAGACTCTCGGCAACTTCCGGCTTTGGCAGTAACACATATACAGTCTCCTGTTACTTTAATGTATACAATTGAAATTTTATTAAGCTCCAGGAAAGATGGAATGGGTCCCTAAGAGCAGTGTGGTGTGTATGCACTATTTATTTTGTATTTTCTTTCTTCTGTATTTTTTTTTCACATATTTCATGTGTTTGTGTGTTGTTTATGCAATAAATAAATTATTAGAAAAAGACAAAAAGTATAATTAAAATGGCAATAACTTCTTTTTCATATAATTGAAAGTTATTCTTATAATATAATTGAAAGTTGGAATTGTATGTGACCGATGCTCGGAAGAGGGTGTTTTGCGCTTCTACGTGACTGATAGAATCGTGTCTAATGGGTTTTCCCATGTCTTATGCACTTTCATTGTCTTTCGCATGTCGCATGCCTCAACCTATTAATGGCTTTTGCCCCCAGTTTGTGTAAAGTAAATAAATAAATAATGCGTTTCTTTCCATTGCAGAGCGCTTTCGGCTTTTTAATTTACGAATGGAAAAACGGTTATGAATCAAATCTCGTAATTGATTCATAAATGCTTCTATACGTTCGACGAAAATAAAAAAGGAGAAACGTTCAGATCATTTGTCAAAGGAAACGTCGACGTTTAGTAGGAGGAGTTGTGATCGCGAACTCGCACGCGAACTACTCCGATAAGTGCACCATCACCACTTGCCGGACGTTGGAATCATTTAGACGTTGTTTCGGATTCGACTTCCGCAGCAATCGAAAACGATCTTAATTATTTTCCCGAAGGAAAAAAAAACACGTTTTTTTTCCTTTTATTTCTAGGAGTAGGAACGTAGCCCCGTACTGCAAACAGTCCACGGCGTCAGGGTGAATTCGAAAGGCAGGATCCGATTGTTTCTGGGTCTTACATGACGTTGTTTCCTCCCCGAAAATGAATTCGAATCGTTTCTTCCGGATGCGAACAGACGAAAAACATTAATTAACTTTAGTTCCCTCTGCCAATGTTTTGGCCCATTTGTTCGTTTTTATCCGATTGCGAGTCATTTATGCACCCGACCCGAGTAATTAATTCCGACTTTGGCATCGAGTGGGTTCGAACGATGGTACGGTAAATGGAGTGAGAGGATATTATGTGCCGAACTCACACTAATTGCGTTTGTATAACTCGCTTTTGGATCATGCATCGAACAACTCGCGAGTTATAAACCGTATCGTCGCTGTTGAAATACGATCGTGGTGAAAATTGCGTTCAGAACCCCCAGTGCGCGTTAATGTTAATTTCTAACCCCAGTTCCTACATGGATTTAATGGAAGGGAAAGATTCCCATCTCCATATACGAGAAACTCAGTTGAAAATCTGGCAAATTTTTTAATGTCTTTTGGAAACGTTATATAACCCAAGTATGGATGTTAAAATTCTCGTGGGTAAGGCAGTAGCAACCAATGCGCAAAAACATTCTTTTTTTTTATAAAACAGTTTTTACCCCTCGATTCATCATGATACAAATGATTTTTATTTCATCATGAATATTTAATACAACAGTTTAACATCGAAAGCAATTATGCATTACTATACTTATTCAGGAAAAGTGAATCTAGCAGTCGTTATGGCTCTTGATATAATCCTAAATCGTATGTATCATTCAGCATATAGGGAAAGTGTATAATATTTTACAAAATTAATTAATTTTTGTCAAAACTCGCCAATACCAGCACCATAGGCAGCTGCAATATACAGTGTAATAAAAAAAGCATTGACTTAGTAAAAAAAATAACTGTGAAAATAAAAATACAATGTATTTTTACAATATTCACAGTATATACAGTAAAACCTCGATAAGTCGTTACCTCATGTTATCGAAAAATTATGACGGCTAAAGCGGAGTGACGACTTAACCGAAGTGCCGTGAGTTTTAACGTGCAATACTGTGAAAAAATTTGTAAATTTAAACTAACTAAACTTTTTTTTTTCTTTCTTTTTTTCTCGTCTTCGCCGTCGTTGGGAACGGACGTGCTTTTATCGCGCTCCGCTCACCGACCAATAGAAGAAGTTTTATCCGAAACCGTTGCCGGGGGAATACCGAAGGATTATCCATCACGTCAGTGCGCCATTTTGTGTCGTTCTTTGTGTTTTCTTCGTTCTCGTGAGTTTTACATAGCGTGTTGTTCATTTTTGGGTCATATTCTGCGGTGTTCTCTTTTTTTTCTAGCACACGTTGGATTGCGAGATAAGTGGTTTTTTTTTTACTATATTGCTCTCAATTTTTTTAATTTTCGTTGTATATTTTCGATCTACTTGAATTTTTTTTCCCGTTCGCATTTCATTTTCATTGAATTTTTGCCAGGTTTGTGTTTTCTCGCTTCTCTGATATAAATTCGTAGGTATTTTGGACGTTAGGGTTAGCAAACAGTGTATACTTTTTCCCAGGTTCTTCTGATAGAAAAGGGGGTGGAGTGTTGATATACGTGAAATCATGTTTGAAGGCTAGAGAGTGTAACGTGCAGAGAAGTGATATTGAAACCATATGAGTTGAACTTGAGAACAAAAGACGTCATAAATTTATTGTTGGGGTTTGTTACAATCCACCGAATAGGGATCAAAACTACATCGCCAAATTGCATGATGAAATTTCCTACATGTGTAAGCGAAAGAGGGTTCGTATATACTAGGGGATTTCAATTACCCGGGTATTGATTGGGAGAACCTTTCATCTGGAAATCAGTATGAAAGAGACTTTCTTAAGTTGGTGCTCGAAAATTTTTTGTATCAGCATGTATCAGAAGCCACTAGGGGTACTGCTATTTTGGATTTAGTTCTTACTAGTTCTGAGGATCTAGTTGAACATGTTTCGGTGGGGGAAGAGTTTTCTTCTAGTGATCATCGTATAGTCAGATTTCACTGTAACTTTTACTCGGGTAAGGTTCATAACAAAAGACTGGTTCCTTGTTTTCGGAGAACTAACTTTGATGTTTTGAGAAGAAGGTTAGCGGAAGTTTGCAAAGACCGGTTGGAATCAGTACGGGTGGTAAGTCAACGGGAAGAATTTAGTACGAAGCTGTCCTCTGTTTTGCACGACGTCATACCCTTTGTTCGAAAAAAGCGTGTTTGTACATCGCACCCTCTATGGTTCACGGATAGCGTGCGGAACCTTTATCTTGAAAAGAAAAGAGCATTCAGAGAGTATAAAAGTGGACGAGGTCACCTATCATTGTTTACTGATAAAAGAAGACTGTTGAAGAAAGCGATAAGAGATTGTAAAAAGGAACTTGAATCTAGGTTGGCAGATAACATCGGCTCTGACCCAAAATCATTTTTTCGATACGTCAATAATGGATGTAAGGGGACGGTTGGCCCCCTCTCGATAGGAGGCTCTAGGGTAGAGAGCAATGTAGGCATGTGTAATGCTTTCAATGACTTTTTCGCGTCGGTTTTTAATGGAGATAATGATATCCCATATACGGGTGTTGCATGGGGTAATAAAACCCTAAACGATATTCAAGTAGAAGACGTGGAATGTGCAAGCACCAGGACCAGATGATATCTATCCCAGGGTCCTCAAGGAATGTGCTAATGAATTGTTGGGTCCAGTCGCCCAGATATCCAGGAGTAGTGTTGCTGAGGGTATCGTCCCAAGGGATTGGAAACTTGCTAATGTTGTTCCGATATTTAAGAAGGGGAGTAGAGAAGCGGTGTCAAATTATCGTCCAGTGAGTTTGACGAGCTCCCTCTCGAAAATTTTGGAAATTATCATCAAAAGGCAGTTTGTGAAGTGGATAGACGAGAATAATGTATTGTCGGATAATCAGCATGGGTTCAGGAAGGGGAAGTCATGTGTAACTAACCTCCTTTGCTTCTATGATCACGTGAGTAAGGCTTTGGGTAAGAGCAAAAATGTAGATGTTGTTTACCTTGATTTCCAGAAGGCATTCGATCGGGTCCAACCTGGCAAACTCTTGAAGCGTTTACACGAGATTGGAATTGGAGGCAACTTGCTGAATTGGATACAATCGTGGTTAAGAGATAGGTCGCAACAAGTTATGGTGAACGGGGAATTCTCTGGTTGGACAGACGTCACAAGTGGAGTTCCTCAGGGAAGCGTCCTTGGCCCCCATACTTTTTTCACTTTTTATCGATAAACTCGATCAGGGTATCGATGGGATTACTAGCAAATTCGCAGATGATGTGAAGCTAATGGGGGGGGGGGGGGTAATCAGAAATGAAAGCGATAGGGAGTTGCTCCAGACCAACTTAAACAAGATTGCAGCATGGGCAAATGAATGGAGCATGACGTTTAGCGTTGATAAGTGCATGGTCGCTCATTTTGGTTGTAACAACCCACGGTTCTCTTACGAGTTGTATGGTGTCACTATCCTGGATGCAACTAGGGTCACCGATTTACGAATTCTCATTGACGAGTGACTTAAGTTTTCTCAACATTGTTCGGCGGTGGTCAAAAAAGCGAATAGAATGCTTGGTCTCATTTTCAAAAAGATCTCTTCGCGTTCTCCTAAAGTCATCCTTCCGCTTTTTCGAGGCTCAGTTCGTCCTGGACTGGAGTATGCTGTAAGGTTTTGGAGACCATACCTACAGAGGGACATAGACTTGGTTGAAGGGGTGCAGAGAAGAGCTACGCGTGTCCTTATTGGCACACAGGGCTTGCGTTATGAAGAGAGACTTCATTTTTTGAATATATTTACATTGCATGAACGCAGGTGTCGAGGAGATATGATCGAAATGTTCAAAATTTTCAATGGGATGGACAGGATGGACCATGAACTTTTAGTACACTGCCAATCGACTGCTTTTACAAGGGGACACCAGTATCGATTGGTGAGGGACAATGCAAGGTTATGGTGTCGCAGGGAATTTTTCTCTAATAGGGTTGTTAATAAATGGAATAGCTTACCCCCGGAGGTAGTAAATTGTAACACAATTGACACGTTTAAAAAGAAATACGATAAACATGTTGGGGTAAATCGAGAAGCTATCCATACTTAGAATAAGACAACCATAAGTAATCTTTATGGGCATTGTATAATATTACATCATGTGTATATATTGTTTATAATTTGTGTTAATTGCAATTTTAATTGGGTTGCTGTATTTTTGAAATATATGGCATCCATGTTTTTATGGGCATCTTTTTATCAGCCCCCTCGTTGGGCATTTTGCCTGTTGTGACGTTGTTTTTGTATTTGTATTTGTATTTGTATAGTATAACATTTATTAAAATATGAATTAAAATTGCAATATTAATAAAATTTATAGGTTGCTAAAGAAAAAAATTGAAGTTTTTACTTTTTTTAGAGCTCTTATTACTCAACTTATTGCGTTAAAATATACTGGTACACTTTGATTTACACTCGTAATTTTTTAAATTTAGACAAATCAGAGCAACTGTTAGAATAGTTAGCTTTTCTTCACAACAGAACTATTATTCAATAATTTTACATGTACATGAAATTTAATTTTAGAGCTTTAATTCTTTATCAGTAGTTCATGATACCACAGCTACAAGGTAATCGTAGTAAAATTTATCAAGGTAATCTTTCACATACTAACTACAACGTAATCTTGAACACAGGATCCACTTCTGACATGAGGGGGCCCCGGGTAGGAAAAGCACACATTAGAACACCTCAACTTTGGAAAAAATGTCTGGTTTTTCAACAAAGATAATTTGTTTAAATTTTAAGCCATAAATTAGTGGGGCTCATGCAGAAATCAGTTGTTGCTCGAACAGTCCCCTAACGTTTCAAAAACTTTAGTAGGCGAATGGACTTCTCCAGCTTAGCTTTCGTTACTTGAACCGTTCCGTTTTGGTACATAAGGCTTTTATGATGACCTTTAAGCAATAGCAATGCTGTTAACGAGCTCTTTTTTTTAAAGGGAGCCATAAAATTAATCTGTTCCTCTCTTTCAAACTTTTTCATAGTGACGAGTTAACCGAAATTAGCGAAGAGTAAACGAGGGTTTAATAACATTGTTGTCTATGAAAGCTAGACGGGCCTGAAGACAATCGATGACTTAACCGGAGTGACGACTTAACGAGGTTTTACTGCATATGTATATTGCTCGTACTTTAAAGTAGCAATAAATGCCGTCAGCAGAGAGCTGTTTGTATTGAAGCTGCGAAATAGGCACCTTTTGCTACTCCAGCGTACCTATATAATGGATTTTTAACAAAGTTTATTTCATTCACCTGGTATCGTGAAAATATGTATCGTATCATGAATGAGACGTAGGAGAGTCTTTGTATTTGTTAGGCAATGGGTTTTTTTGTACGTGTTAACAGATTGGTATCTCGAAGTAATCAGTTCACTGACATCGCAGTTTATTATCTCTTAAAATCGTAAAAACTAATCTTTATAAATTTTAATAGGTGTTAGATAATGTATAAAACAGATTACATTTTTCGTATTTGATCATCATTTGATCATTTTTGTCGCACCACGGTCATTTTCTGCACACGAGGGCTAATTAGACCGGGACCTACAATTTATTGCCGATTCCGAACGGCTGGCTTGTTTTTCATTCTCATCGAGAGGTTGGTGCGCTAACCCCTCGATGGGGGAACTCCCTGCGGTAGCAATTTTTGCTGCGGTCAAGTCGCCGTTTTTTGTTGTACCCCTGTGTCAGGAAAGTTTTCTGACAAGGACGAACTGGGTATCGAACTCGCGACACCTCTAAATATCCTTTGGTACTTTAGGCGAGCATCTTATCGACCGGGCTACTGCGCCCTTTTTCGTATTTAAAGTTCCTGGGATCAGAATTTAATTATATATTTTTTTTTTCTACACTAAATAAATCGAAAAAAAAAAGAAAAAATATTATATCATTTTACAATATAAAGCAAATATGATATGTCTGACATTTTGTGAAGTTTTTAATATGTTGTCTATAGTTTTTGACCAATATTCACGAAATTCAGCTTCCAGGGGTGTATTCCCCCGTTTCCCCTCCCATATGGGTTAGCCCAGGTCTTGCGAAGCATATAGAAATGAAATTGAGCGCATCCATATTCATATCGTATGATATTGATCCCTTAATTTCAAAATTGAGAAAAATTGAATGAAAAATCAATAATTAATGATTTTTGTAATTTTTGAAAAACTGTAGAACTAATTTAATAATTGATGAAAAGGGCAGTCCATTATATTGTATTAATTATTAGTTTTTTCTTTCGTGATACGCATACGCTTTTATATCGGGTTGCTGCATTTTGGTTGTTTTTTACATCCATATTTTCATGGGCATCTTTTTTCACCCACCTCGTTAGGCATTTACACTGTTGTGTATTTCTGTTAAATAATTACCATTTAATATCATAATTAATGCAAAATACATAACTTATATTATTAATAAATAGTATTATTAATAAGTATTATTAATCACTAATAATAATATTACAAATAATATTATTAACCTACTCCGGGGAATTGTGCGTAGTAGGGGGAAGACTTCTATACTGGTTATAGATAAATGTTTTCCCCCTCTTTTACTTTCTTAGCATAGGCGAAAAATTTTTGCATTTCGAATTATTCATTAATTCTGAAATTAACTGATCGTTAAATGAATTAAGAAATATTTATTAATTATGAAATTAATTCCTGATTAATTAACAAATGATTATTTATCAATTATTGAAGTAGATACGCATTAATAATATTATTTTTATTAATATAATCATTTGTTAATTAATCAGTAATTAATTTCATAATTAATAAATAATTATTAATTCATTTAACGATTAGTTAATTTCAGAATTAATGAATAATTCGAAATGCAAAAATTTTTCGTCTATGCTAAGAAAGGAAAAGAGGGGGAAAACATTTATTTATAACCAGTAGGAAGTCTCCCCCCTACTACGCACAATTCCCCGGAGTAGGTTACCACTTACTTACTGGTCAGAACAGGGTAACCATGAAAAATGCATGCTGGTCTATCATGCATTGTGCATTCACCACTTTATTTGAATACCTCAGTGAATATTTCACTAAGAAGCATGGATTTTATTTGTTTGTTTGGCATCAGAAGAGACAGGCAACAACTTTGTAATTGGATTCTTGAGTACAGGGTGTCCCTACAAAAAGTTTAAATTTTAATTCAATAACTATACAACCTCTTGCAGCACGGATGACATATCTGAGTATTACACGTTAAATGGATACTTTTTCAATTGTGTGCCTCTAGGATCAACGGTTCGCTAGTAATATGCCATACGCCCTGTTACCTATGCACCTTTGCATATTTCGGTTCAATAATTCAAAATTTTTTCATTCCATTCATAAGTTTTTGTCCAGTCAGAAGGAAGCTCGGAGCAGATAATAATATTGGTTCTAGTCACTCGGCACTGTGTATCACGCAATTTGTACTCTTCCCCCTTTGGAAACTCACTTTCCAGAGGTTTCTCTTTCTGCAGATGGAAGCGCTCCTTGATTCAATTTCGGATGACCGATGTTCATCCGAAAGGGATTTTCCAAGGCGGAACGTACCATCTTCCCGAGGAATCAAATCCGCGTCCTAAATCGAGGTTCGAACAACGTCGCAACCTCTCCATCAGTTTCGTGCTGTGGCCCTAACAAATTATGACGCTAGTGCCACTTCCCGGGTCTTGACCCTTTTGCCTTATGTACTACTCTGGGACCGACCAACCTCGGGCGACTCTCTCGGCCCTTTTATCTCGCGACAAAGCTACATTATCAGATTTATTAGGGTAACTAGTCTCCCAAATATGTATTCTTACTCGGTCTTGCCGGACATCACATAAATTAATTTGCGGACCTCGGTGCTTTAGAGAAATTCACGAAACACTTCGACGTGAAGTACACACTCACAATCTCTATGTAATCTCTGTGTTTCCCGTTCTTACATATTACATTAGGAGCACGTCAGAAGCACACCTAGAAACGCACAGAAAGCCCGTTAGACTGATGCTAGACGTTAAAGCTCGCAATGAATCAGCTGCTTATTGTTTTGTTCGCGCTCAATTAAGTTAGGTGATTCAGAATCCACTCTGTAACCAGTTGAGGTTCGCTTCTAGTAACTCCCTTCTCGGACATTTGCGATTCCTAGAGATTTCGTACATTTAAAGTAGGGGATTCTTATTCTATGGGTCACAGGAGCTTCCGAGATGGGTCGTTTACATCCACTAACAGCCAGTGGCTCTTGAGCTATGGGCCACGAAATAACTTTATTTGCAGTCTTCCGGTAAGGGTCCAAACTTCATTCACAGGGTCCGAAAAAGTCCGAAATAAGTCGTACAAATCTACTTACACCTAGGAATTCCTGAGCTATGGCTAAAAAATGGCTATTTCAAAAAAACTCAACGCAAATCAACAGATTTGGGTGTAACTTATGAGCATATCATAAATCCCTTATAAATTTTAGTTCATAACCTGCATTATCACAAGCTGAATGTACTGTGAAAAGTACATTCCGACGATGAAACTTTTCCTGATCTTATTCATGGGAGTCGATCTCCTCTGTTAAAGAGTCTCACCAGCAAAAAGAAACAGACCCTACAACGGTGAAAATATTCAATCGTTTTGCTTCACTCACCATTTGAAACATAGATGGCAGCACTACCTTCGCACACAAACCAGATACTACGTGAAGACTTAAAAAAGGCGCATCTACATATGCTTACTCGCTTTGACCGTGAGTTAATAATATGAAAACGCCGGAACTTTGCTTTTCTTCTCTTCTTCCCTCCAACGCATTAACCGGTTTATACTATATCCGAGAGAGAGACCCAGCTCAAGTTTCTCTGATGCACCGACTGTTCGTAGGTCTTCCCAAATTTGATGTTTATTTAGTGGGCGTTGCTTGGTTCTCAGTGGAATATTTCGTGATCTCCGTACACACTGACAGGAAATTTTTAGCAAACCACCCAAGGGCAATGCATATCACGCGTATGTGTAAATGCACCTCTAAGTTATGTACACACTTCCGGCACAGGCCATTTACTCCTGAAAGAAGGTAAGACGGTAGCAAATAGCCCAATGGCGATAGGCCAGAGTTGTGGCCGACTTAGAAGACAATCGAAGACGTCGATCCTATACTTAGGCTATCCCATTGTTTCCCCTGAACTGATGACTTGATTTGACTTTAAACTCGATTTTTATTTGACTGGGTCAGTGACGCGTAATCTAACCCAGTGATTTTTAAGCTGGGGGCCATATAACCCCTTTGTGGTCCGCAGATGAGATGTGAAGCTAGGGGGGGGTGTTCTTCAAGGTTCAATGTGGCACTGGGATATTCTCTAAGGGAGCCACGGTTGAAAATATGAGGAAAGAGTGGGGAGGCACAGCGAGCTCTGAATAAATGAAACTTTCAAGTAAAATACGGTGGGAAAAAATGTGACTAGTTTCAAAATCTAGCAGAGCTGTCCATAAAACCAAGGCAGTCTTAATCCATGGGCCCTTAAGCATGACCCGGGGTTTCATATCCATAGCGGACCTATACGATGAGATCTGTTGCTATGATTTTCAAATGTAAGTATGGGATCCCAGAACATCAATTTGCCCGGAAAATTAAGATGTTGAGAAGAACATGTATAAAATCCTCGCAAAAAGGAAGCTCACTGAACTCTAACCCAGGGCCGGCGCGGACCCAGGGTGATGTCTCGGTAGGTTCGATTTATTTTATAGGTTTGTTTGATTCTTCTGTTTTTTACACAGACTTGTTTTTCCATATAATTCAGCTCTGGAAAGGGATGTTCACCCACCATCTGGGTCCATGCCTCGCCCAGGGTTCCAGTGATCGGTGTTATTTATAAAAAAAATTTCGTTATGAATGATTAACCCCAATGATCGTAAAGATACGGACGAAATATTTCGTCCAAATACCAGTGGAATGAATTCAATACAGTTTTGTGTTTTCTTTTCTCCCTCCTCACCATCCAAAGCTTTATTGTAACCCTGTGAACCGAAATTGTTTTTTTTTTCATCCCGTTTTTCTATACTCCTGTTAGTGATTTTTTCCTACATATAATGCATCTTTCTGCTAGAGCAAAAGAGAACGTGCAGGGTGAGGGTGAAAATAGACTTAAAAATACTCTCTATGCTCATCCTATTATAGTTTTTTCCTTTTATACCCCCCCCCCCACTTCGTTTTTCTAAGTTGCGGTTAGGTTAGGACAAAGTTAACAGATTTATCGCCGATTTTTCTAATAGAGATAAGCCAAATTCATTGCCAGAAATGCTGTACGTGAAGTTTGTTTAATTCGAATTTGATATGTATAAAGGATCTCACTCTTGATAAGGGTTGGGGCCCTGGATGAAACGAAAGGGCCACGAGAAAAAAGTATGGTCCGGAAGGGCCATGAGTTGAAACACGTTGAGAAACACTGATCGCACCTAATGGTGGGAGTCCATCGGCGATGATTGGCTGAATGTCTGTCCTTCCCCTCAGTAAAATTCGGTCAGCTCTAGTCGTTCGTACATTTTAGGTGTAAAATCTAGTAATCCCAAGCAACAATCCTTTCACCGAGAAAACCCCGAAGAGTATATGTACTACATGTAGAACAGAAGCGAATCGATCGCCAAATTAATGGCTTTTAATTAGAACTTCTCGAAGATAATATCATAACATTTGCGATATTGGTCCCAGGTGTGGCGAAATCCACATCAAACTCTCTTAAACCGTTTAACGTTAGGCAAACACAAAATAGGGGAAATCATTTCTCTTTCGTTGGTGCATCATAATGATCATGATGATGATGATGCGACGCTTAAAACAAACAAAGCGAAGAAAAAGAGGCGAAAATATCCGTTTTATGTATCTTTTTGGAGGTTTATTTGTCTTTCTCTAAAGTAAACTCGGCCGAAGATTCGCATAAAACGGCATCTAATTACTTGTTTATTTACGGACACAATCTCGTGGAAGATAAAAGGAAAGTCCTACGGGAAAAGCGAAATCATCTCCTGGAGAAAGGGTTGAAACCGAAACATCATAGTATGTGTTCCTTTTATATCTACGGAATAATAAAACGTCGCGTTTTCATTTGGCGATCCGCCCGATTCATTGGACGATCCGATGTACAAATATGTGCGTATAATATCGATATGCCAAGATAAATACGTCATGGATATATTTCCATGATGGAATTTGGCCGTGGGGCGTTCCGAGAGACGCGTGTGAGGCGTCAAAATTCGACATCAAAAGAAATAAGGACGCATACAAAAGTCTCTTTTGAGAAGAGCTTTTCTTCACTTTCGTCAAAGGGAGAGGCAGTGTTACGTGCCGTTCCGGAGACTTTGGCTTTTGAAATACAGCTTTTCGTTCCTAGTGAATGGCGCAAACATTACGCGAGAAAATATAACCGGATCATCCTCGAATTACTTTGCTATCCGATGTCTACGTGGTCGGAGTCATTTTCGTTATTGTTCTTCTTCTTTGATGGCTTCAACCCAATCAGTGTGTTTGTAAGGAGAGAAAGAGAGGGAGAGAGAGGGGGGGGCATGTCGATATGAGTCCTACGAAATGAATTACAGTGGACATATCCTCCCACATGAAATTAGTGTCTATCTTTGCCGCTATTCTCTAGGGGCTGCGCGGATGGTCAAAATATAATTCCATCGTGGGAGGTGAAGTCATGACAACACGTATAAACACGAGTTATAGGTGGTTTTGATTAACTGATAACTGATGTAATGGGTGAGGGGAATCGTATCAGGGTTGTAACATGGATCTGGAAAAATTGGATGGACATCTGAAAAAAAAGAAAGGACATATTCATGTCAGTCATTTCGTGAGATCAAGTTGTACTTACAAGGAAAGTGTCATGAGGTGACGTCTTCAAAAAGTTTTGAAAAAAATTTCTACTGCTAATTCTATGTATTTGAAATTGCAGAAAAATGCAAAAAAAAAAAAAAAAAAAAAAATACGGCGGAATTAATGTAGGCCACTAAAAAAATGTAGATATTGATATTCTGAACTCCAATAGAGGCCGCGAGAATGAATTAAAAAATCCTGAAACCCTAGTGTTAGAGTGACGTCATTCACACAACGCATGATCAACTATAGCACAGACAAAGAAAGAGGGGGGGGGGCAAAGAGAAATAACTAGTTTCTAGAACCATAGAAACTCAAAGAACGAAATGAAAAGAAACCGAAAAGAAGTTGTTTTTTTTTTTTATAAATATCGCAAAGAAGTGCAAGAGGTGATGAGTAACTGACTGTTATCGTTTTTAATAATTTTTTGCGGCTTTATTAATTGCATTCCGCCGCTAATTTTCTGGTTTGTAGGTGTTCCTGGGTGAATGTGCTTGAATTATTGCATAAGTTTTTGAGAATGACACCTTGCGACCCTCTCCTTGTTGGCTTGAAGCTATCGAAAGAGAATCTCCTTCAATTTATTAAATTCGTTCTAAATTGCTAAATACTAGGTGCCAATAATGATGGAATGGTTCTGTAATTTTTTCATATCTGTAATATTAGATGATACAATGATAAGTTTGGTGTTACAAGACCCAAAGCTGTAAAAGTAGGTCCCAAAGTTGTATTTCGTTTTCACTTGTAGTCGTAAGGGGGGGGGGGCAGAGGCGGTTTCATGAAGTTCCGCCATCTGTCTTTCCTATTAGAAATCAAGTGCATAGCCAAGGGATATCTCAGAAAAAAAGTAGCTCTAATCAAATTATATCGATCATCAAGAACTATTTCTGAATATCAAGATTTACTGGAATTATTTACCACTATCATCATTTTACGATTACAAATAGCTTTTACACTTGTTTGCTGGCAATGCTGATGTGTTTTTCTTCGTTCTCGTGAGTTTTACTTAGCGTGTTGTTTATTGTTGGGTCATATTCTGCGGTGATTTTCTTTTTTTTTTTTAGCGCACGTTGGATTGTGAGATAAGTGGTTTTTTTTTTTATATTGCTCTCATTTTTTTTTAAATTTTCGTTGTGTATTTTCGATCGACTTATATTTATTTTTCTCGTTCGCATTTCATTTTCGTTGTTTTTTCGCCAGGTTCGGTCGCTTCTTTGATATAAGTTCGTAGGTTTTTGGACGTTAGTGTTAGCAAACAGTGTATACTTTTTCCCGGGTACTCTCAATAACGTTGTTTTCCTTCCATTTGGGCCTATTGTTGTAGTGTAAGTGTGATGAGATAGTTAGCTAATTCTAATAAGTATAAATTGTACTTCGTAGCTTAATACTTTTTTTTAGAGGGTGGTGTTGTATTATTTATATACATATTTATTTTATTCTTCGTGATTTAGTGCTGAGCATTCTACTTTACGTAATTTTTTCGTATAATCTCTTACGTATATTTTGCATAGTAATGTATTTTACATTATTTTAATTTCCAGTTAACGTTTCTCATTTTCGTATTGTTAAGTATTATTATTATTATCTAGCTTTAGCAATAGTGTTAGTATGCCTCGACCTCGACTAGTGTTGTGTAGAGCTTGCGACGGGAGGTTTCCCTGGTCTAGGGGTATAGTAGCTGATAGTTTCAATTGTAAAGGGTGCTTGGATAGAAAAAGGCTGGAACACGAGGTCGAAGCTTTACGGGAAAAAGTTAGGGTGCTAGAGGGTCCGGTTATAACGGACCCTCTGGTCGTCGAGCCACCTATTGATGAAGAAGCAATCTCCACGAACAACGACATTTTAGAGGGCGAATGGGAGGTCGTGGATGAGGTAGAGGGGGATAGTGATAGGGGTTTAATCATCGGCGATTCTATGGTTAGGGAACTTGGGAACCGAGTGTGTAGGGATTTTCGGGGTTTCGAGCGCTGTTGTCTTCCTGGGGGGAAGATTGGCAACGTTCGAGACGTTTTTCATCGCCGAAAGTTGCCCTTGCGGGTGATTCTGTGGGTGGGAACAAATCAGGTAGGAGCGAATATTAGTGAGTCTCTGTCAGAATACCGGGATTTACTATTATCCGCTAGGGAGGGGGGTTCAGATGTGGCAGTGATTCCAGTGCTGCCAAGGGGTAGTAGGGGATATAGGAGTAGGATCCACCAATTCAATATAGGCCTGAAGGACATTTGCTCCTCACTTGGGGTCACGTTCTTGGAGCTTCCCGCATTTACCGATAGGTGGCTTCGTTCGGATGGGATCCATCTAAATAAGAGAGGGGTCTGGGAGGTTTACGATAGTCTTAGGTCAGGTTTTTTACTCCCAGACCACGTAGTCGGGAATGCGGGTTAGTTAATGATAATCACAACAGTACTGACGGGGAATTACCCACCTCTGACTTGGATGGCTTCTCGATTGACAACAAACCACCGGGCAAATTAAAATGTGTGTTAATAAATGCCAGGAGCTTGGGTAACAAGAAAGATTTTTTAGAAACTATGATAGTTGTGGAGGACTTGGATCTTATAGCCATTACAGAATCTTGGGCAAACGATGGGGATGAATCTTTCTTACACATCTCCGGATACGATACTTTTTTGAGAAATAGATCTGATAGGAAAGGGGGTGGAGTGTTGATATACGTGAAATCATGTTTGAAGGCTAGAGAGTGTAACGTGCAGAGAAGTGATATTGAAACCATATGGGTTGAACTTGAGAACAAAAGACGTCATAAGCTTATTGTTGGGGTTTGTTACAATCCACCGAATAGGGATCAAAATTATATCGCCAAAATGCATGATGAAATTTCCTACATGTGTAAGCGAAAGAGGGTTCTCATACTAGGGGATTTCAATTACCCGGGTATTGATTGGGAGAACCTTTCATCTGGAAATCAGTATGAAAGAGACTTTCTTAAGTTGGTGCTCGAAAATTTTTTGTATCAGCATGTATCAGAAGCCACTAGGGGTACTGCTATTTTGGATTTAGTTCTTACTAGTTCTGAGGATCTAGTTGAACATGTTTCGGTGGGGGAAGAGTTTTCTTCCAGTGATCATCGTATCGTCAGATTTCTCTGTAACTTTTCCTCGGGTAAGGTTGATAACAAAAGACTGGTTCCTTGTTTTCGGAAAACTAACTTTGATGTTTTGCGAAGAAGGTTAGCGGAAGTTTTCAAAGACCGGTTGGAATCAGTAGGGGTGGTAAGTCAATGGGAAGAATTTAGTACGAAGCTGTCCTCTGTTTTGCACGACGTCATACCCTTTGTTCGAAAAAAGCGTGTTTGTACATCACACCCTCTATGGTTCACGGATAGCGTGCGGAACCTTTATCTTGAAAAGAAAAGAGCATTCAGAGAGTATAAAAGTGGACGAGGTGACCTATCATTGTTTACTGATAAAAGAAGACTGTTGAAGAAAGCGATAAGGGATAGTAAAAAGCAAGTTGAATCTAGGTTGGCAGATAACATTGGCTCTGACCCAAAATCATTTTTTCGATACGTCAATAATGGATGTAAGGGGACAGTTGGCCCCCTCTCGATAGGAGGCTCAAAAGTAGAGAGCAATGTAGGCATGTGTAGTGCTTTCAATGACTTTTTCGCGTCGGTTTTTAATGGAGATAATGATATTCGATATACGGGTGTTGCATGGGGTAATAAAACGCTCAACGATATTCAAGTGGAAGACGTGGAGGTCCTAAATCTTCTAAGAAATGTATGTGCAAGCAAAGCACCAGGACCAGATGATATCTATCCCAGGGTTCTCAGGGAAGGTGCTAATGAATTGTTGGGGCCAGTCGCACAGATATACAGGAGTAGTGTTGCTGAGGGTATCGTCCCGAGAGATTGGAAACTGGCTAACGTTGTTCCTATATTTAAGAAGGGTAGTAGAGAAGTGGTGTCTAATTATCGTCCAGTGAGTTTGACGAGCTCCCTCGCGAAAATTTTGGAAATTATCATCAAAAGGCAGTTTGTGAAGTGGATAGACGAGAATAATGTATTGTCGGATAATCAGCATGGGTTCAGGAAGGGGAAGTCATGTGTAACTAACCTCCTTTGCTTCTATGATTACGTGACTAAGGCTTTGGGTAAGAGCAAAAATGTCGACGTTGTTTACCTTGATTTCCAGAAGGCATTCGATCGGGTCCAACATGGCAAACTCTTGAAGCGTTTACACGAGATTGGAATAGGGGGCAACTTGCTGAATTGGATAGAATCGTGGTTAAGAGATAGGTCGCAACGAGTTATGGTGAACGGGGAATTCTCTGGTTGGACAGACGTCACAAGTGGAGTTCCTCAGGGAAGTGTCCTTGGCCCCATACTTTTTTCACTTTTTATCGATAAACTCGATCAGGGTATCGATGGAATTACTAGCAAATTCGCAGATGATGTGAAGCTAATGGGGGTAATCGGGAATGAAAGCGATAGGGAGTTGCTCCAGACCAACTTAAACAAGATTGCAGCATGGGCAAATGAATGGAGCATGACGTTTAGCGTAGATAAGTGCATGGTCGCTCATTTTGGTTCGAACAACCCACGGTTCTCTTACGAGTTGAATGGTGTCACTATCCCGGATGCAACTAGAGTCACCGATTTGGGAATTCTCATTGACGAGCGACTTAAGTTTTCTGAACATTGTTCAGCGGTTGTCAAAAAATCGAATAGAATGCTTGGTCTCATTTTCAAAAAGGTCTCTTCGCGTTCTCCTAAAGTCATTCTTCCTCTTTTTCGAGGCTTAGTTCGTCCTGGACTGGAGTATGCTGTAAGGTTTTGGAGACCATACCTACAGAGGGACATAGACTTGGTTGAAGGGGTGCAGAGAAGAGCTACGCGTGTCCTTATTGGCACACAGGGCTTGAGTTATGAAGAAAGACTTCATTTTTTGAATATGTTTACATTGGATGAACGCAGGTGTCGAGGAGATATGATCGAAGTGTTCAAAATTTTCAATGGGATGGATAGGATGGACCATGAACTTTTAGTACACCGCCAATCGACTGCTTTTACAAGGGGACACCAGTATCGATTGGTGAGGGACAATGCAAGGTTATGGTGTCGCAGGGAATTTTTCTCCAATAGGGTTGTTAATAAATGGAATAGCTTACCCCCGGAGGTAGTAAATTGTAACACAATTGACACGTTTAAAAAGAAATACGATAAACATGTTGGGGTAAATCGGGAAGCTATCCATTCTTAGAATAAGACAACCATAAGTATTCTTTATGGGCATTGTATAATATTTTATCATGTGTATATATTGTTTGTAATTTGTGTTAATTGCATTTTTAATTGGGTTGCTGTATTTTTGAAACATATGACAACCATATTTTTATGGGCATCTTTTTATCAGCCACCTCGTTGGGCATTTTGCCTGTTGTGGTGTTGTATTTGTATTTGTATTTGTATTTGTATAATGCCCGTGAATGGCATATGCACTTGCCGATGCGCATACATTTTGTCCAAGCTACAATAAATGGTTTGGTTACCCTAAGGCACCCGAACAATGTGCTTAAATCACCATGTGTGACAGAGCCTGGGTGTCTCTCGGTTATTATCAATATCACTATCAAATTGGAAATGAAATTAGCGGATGTCTGAATTTTCGTGTAATCCATACGATAGTGTCAAAAATAGAAAGCTCAGTTTCTTTCCCGAACGTCTACGGGACAAATGTGAAATTCCGTGAGCAAATTTTATGACATGTCAAATAATTAGCCTGCAATAAAATCTTGGAACCATTCCAATCTTTTTGGACACACTGTACATTTTCATTACAACCAATGAACCTAATTTCCTTGTCCTCTCACCGGATCGAACATGTCTTTTGCAATTGTGTTTCGTAGGAAACGTTCCCAGATTTCCGTGTCTATTTCGCATCATCTAAGAAAGTGGCTTCCTGAGAAGCCTATCGATACAAAATGCGATTCACTTACGTGGGACAGTTCGCTTATAGCGAATCGCTGCCATTTCCTACACATTAGTTCATCACGTGACTTCCGCTTGGGACGCTTACATTTCAAGGCTGCAACTCAACTGGGTTTTTTTGTCCAGATGTTCATCAAGTTTCATTCCGAAAAACCATTTCGTAAGTTACCTCGCTTTCTCTGATGGCATTTCTTAAGAAAAAACCATGTTCTCTTTGACTATTATTTTAAGGGTAAACGACATTTGGAAATCTCTTCGATTCTGAAGATACATGGATTTCTCAGAGAAAAGCGTTGGGAAAAAAGTGTTTCAGTTAAGATTTAGAGGGATTTCTACAAATCGACGTCGGTATCATTTATCCTGTTTCTATTTGCACCACGGAATGGCTTCAAGGGAGAGTATTAGTTAGCGCCCTCTGCCCAGTGGTGTTTTAGTATATTACATATTATATAGAGGAACGAGAGAGAGAGATGTTCAAAGCAGCAATTTGGCCGAAAAGCCCACACGATATAACGGTTAGTACAAATGGTGATGATGATATCTTGTTTAGGATGACGACGCCTCTCCCAGATAGAGAGAGAGAGAGAGCGAGCGACCATCTCAATATAGCTCCTTTCCTGTGACCAGAGTAATTCCGTATTTCTATGGACATATTATTTGATCGTAACCATTCACGTGTGTGTTGCGAATATTTGCGCAATATCCTGGTTGTAACGTCTCTAGGAAACATCCTCGGGAGAATAAAGGATATCCTAGTTGATGAAACGGTCGGTCGAATCGAAACCTCCTTTGGCCACCACCCCATTGCGGTCGGTCATCTCAGCAGCTCCTCGGACTATAAGTAGAGATGGAAAGCCTTTCTCTCGGTGTGTGTGTCTCTTGGTATATATTTGAAAGCATTATTTAAACGACGCTCTTCCTGGATCTCGGGCCCCAACCCTCCATATCCAATGCGAATTTCCGGTCACTCGCTCAAATCTCTCTCTCTCCCTGGACGTGAGGCTCCCTTTGAAGCTCTCTTGGACGAGTGAGGGTGTGAGCGTGGATGGACAGGAGAGCCGCGCGCCTGTGTGTGTGTGTGTTGCTATGCCTATGACCGACCGGTCAGCAGCCGTTAGCTCTTGCAGCTTTGATTTGTTTCTTCTCTGTTTGACGCAGATTCGAATAGAATTACGCAGAATGAGCTCCGGACCGATGGACATTAGAACCTAGACGCTAGACTATCTTCAATCACGTCGGATGGGCTGATTCTATTCCCGAGCTCTTTCCTTACTCTCTCCATCTCTCCACTGATGATATATATCCCTGGAAGCTATGCTGTCCCGGAAGTTGAAGGGTTGAGGCTGTGGAAACCGTGAGGACCTACCTACCTATCTAAAGCGATGCTGACATTTTCCACGGGTGTACGTGTTGCCCGCTCTTTCCACATCCAACCCGCTCTCTCTCTCTCTCACTTACCACTTGATGGGCATCACGTGCGGGAACCTAAGGCTGGTGAGGGAGTTTCCTTTGGGAAAACCTTTTCCCGCCATTATGCGAGCTGGCATCGCTTAATATGCATAGTGTTCCAAGATGTGTGTGTGCGCGCATCTGAGTACAGACCGTGTTGGAAAAGGGGGATTGTTTATAAACGATGTAACTCGCAAACACCTGATCTTGGACAGTACTACCATCATTGTCATCAATTGCAAATGAAATACAACGTTGACTATAAACAGAATGGTTAAACGGGTCGACATTCAACTCGAGCATTCTTTCGAACGAAGCTCTTATAACGACGTATTTGAACATTATTTCGCATGCGTTTATCCAAATTCGCAAAGGCTATAAATATTTCCTCAATGTAGGTATTGATACATTCAGACATGGAAGACCTTCATTAATGAATCTCACCGTTTTGAGAGTAGCTCATATTTTAATTGAGTCACGTGATTTATGCAAAGATAAAAATTGTACCTTGTTTATGAAAGGAAGTCACGCACATGCTGCAGGAAAATAAAATTCAACACTTTGAATGAAGGAATGGGACGAAACTTGAAACATAGATACAACATCATGTTTGAAGCACATTTCATAGCTTCTAGAATAGTCAGAAGAGTCAGAGCTCGTGCAGAATTAGTCAGTTATTACTACTACTTTACCGCACACCTACTCCACTCACATCGCCATACAGCAATTTACTGCCGATCGAATTGGGCCAGAAATGAAGGTGCCATCTATCGGTGGTCACCTCAGAATCCGTAGGTAAAGAACTTGTTATCTGTTCCCCCTGCCCCGATCGAAACCTTGGACCAGATGGCAACTTTGATGGTGATAAAGGCACGTCTTACCACGGCGCCACTCGAGCAGGATTAGTAAGCTCGCTCTTTCCACACTTTGACCACACTTCCTCTCTTTTCATTGCACACCAATTCCGGTCATATCGCCAAAAAGAAATTTACTGCCGGTAGAGTTGGGTTGGGAATCTTTCTCTTCGTTCTTTTCTTAAGCATGTGGGAGGGGGGTCATTCGGCGAGGGTGTATTGAGGAGAGGCGCCATCTACCGGTGGTTCAAGGAGCTAGATGAGCGTCAAGGTAGATGAGCATTTTGCATCTTGCACCTCGGCTAACCATACTGTGCTAACCGGACTTATCAAGTTGCCGAGGTTGTTTCCCAACCCGGTTTTTGTGATAGAGCAATCGTTTAAAAGTGGCCGCAGGATCGGCTCGACTCCCTCGATGGGACAGATTAAAGTGGTGTCGAGCTAGAGCTGGAGCTATAAAGGAAGAAGTGCTTTTAGTCAGCGATGAAACTTGATTCAGTATGATAATCACCGATTTGAAGCATAAAGATGAAAAGTAAAATCCGAGCTGAGTCTCATGAACATCACTTGATCAGCAAAATTCCTGATCACATTGGAACGCTCATCCAATCGATATCACACAAAGTCGCTGAATGCACAGCACTATTTCCTGATCACCCTGAATAAATCGATACCATGTTCGTCTAAGATTTCGAAAAAGAAAATCACATGCATATAGAACATGACGGCATATCCGTGTTTCAAATTCCGTGGCATTCTTTCGCCGTGTTCAGTTTTTTCCCTTCAAAGTAGATATAAATTCTTAATCAAAAATAAATTTGAATTTTTTTTCTACTCGAATAAACGCGAATGTTTTACTGTTCCATGTCAGAAACGTTCACGAAACCTGCATATTCAAACACCGACACACAGACACGGGGTCTTTGTGGATCGAGTCTTTTCTCTGCTGAGCCTTGTTTATCCTCGGACTAATCTCGCGACTTTTATGATCCCGTCTCGGGAATTTCCATCAAGTTATGGATTCGCCTTGGAAATAATCAAAGGACCAAAATGTTGTTTTATTCATCTCATCTGTGATTGGCTGCCGTAAGAAAAGAACCTGCAGCTCATCCCCGAGGAATGAGCGCGAAAAAAACATTGACGGCGGGCTGTAAATCTGCGAGGATTTGCCGAGAATTTCGCGCTCGTTCCTACTCGGAGAGAATTTTTTACTACCTATGACGCTGTAAATCCTTTCTTTCTTATTCATTCGCTCTTTATCGGTTCACAAGAAGAATAAGACGACAAACCTTTCCCGGTTTTGGCGACAGGAGAAAAAAAAGGGGGGGACGTCAAATTAGGTGAAATAAAAAACCGTAAATAACTCAAAAAGCGTAAAGAAATCGTAAAAACAGTCCTCCGTGTATATAATCGAAGAAATAATAAAATAGCAAAAAGCCAATCGAGTGTTCGGACAAGGTCCGTCGTCCGCGATGTGACCAAGACAAGTCCTCTTTTCCTTGTTTTTTTACGACGCCTAGTCGAATTGTCCGTGGGGGCAGATCCCAATTCTTCTGAAGGAAAAATACATAAAAAAGGAAAATTACCTTCGGTTTCATCAATTGCGATCGATTGAGTCCAATTTTGTCAAAATGGAAAAGAGTGGTTTAAATATAATAGCTTTCGAATCACTAGCCGGGTTTGAAATCTTCAAATACCAATGTATAGTCTATACACACTACTACTCAACCGTAGATGCACCTCGTATACATTTCACAGCGGAATTCCTAACGAATTGGTTGCATGCACGAACGCGTTATGTGCGCGTATATGTGGGGACACTAACGCACTTATGTTGTCAGAGTTATACTTGTTTTGCGTTATACTGGAATATTGAAAAATATTTCGCACTGATAATAATTTTAAAAACTGTAAATAACTTTTAGAATATAAGTCACGTATGTCTAGACACTTAGCAGAAAAAAAAATTGAGTGAAAATAACATTTTAAATTTGTGAGAAAATAATGGGACTTTTTGCATCTTTATTTCCATGTACACTTCATCTTCACGTTTTAGCTCCGAAAAATAATTGCCAAAGAGATTTTCGATATGTCCACCCTCATATACACGCTCCGAGTCGAGAATTCTTTGGTGAAGGTGCTCTTATGGATGAGCACCCATGCTTTCTTTGAATTTTTCGAGATGAGCGTGGAGAATGCGAGGTGCCATTGACCAGAACATTGGATATTGTATTTTTGTACAAATTTTTATGTTTTCCCACAACCACCAGGTGGTTTTTGGTCCAGCTAAAATCCCATTAAGCATGCGAATAGATATATCCCAAGCTTCTTCATGGGTCTTTGACTTTTTACCAAGTTCTTCGTATTCCACATTCTTTACTGTAATTACAGTACATATGGCACTTCGCATCTCTCCTTCGCGCTAATCTCGAAAAATTCAAAGAAATGATGGTTGCTTACCCAAAAGAGCACCTTCACCAAAGAGTTCTTGACTTGGAGCATCTATATAACAGAGAGAAAACATGAAAAATCTCTTTGAAAATTATTTTTGGGAGCTAAGACGTGAAGGAAATAAAGATGGAAAAAGTGCTATTATTTTTTTATTTAAATTTTCATTTTAACTCTAATTTTATTTTATTTTAAATATCTAGATAATGTGACTTACATTCTAAAAGTTATTTACAGTTTTTAAAATTATTCAGTGCGGAAAATTCTTTTTTTGTCATTTTCAATGTCCCAGTCACAGAATCAGCCAATGGTGAATGACCAATTTACAAATATCGATTCCCCTCACGGCAAAAACAAAGTTTAAAGCATAAAATTGCTGCATTCAGCTTTTTTTTTTAGTCGTAAACCTTCGGGCGAAGTAGCCCAAGTCGATAAGATACTCGCCGAAAGTACCAAAAGATATTTAGAGGTGTCGCGAGTTCGATATCCGGTTCGTCCTTGTCAGAAACTTTCCTGACGCGGGCTACAACAGAAACGGCGACACGACCGCAGAAAAAGATTGCTACCGCAGGGAGTCCCACACAGAGGTGTTAGTGCACCAATTTCTCGGTGAGTATAAAAAGAAAAAAATGCCAGCAGTCCAAAATCGACAATAAATTGTAGGTTCCGGTCTAGTTAGCCCTCATGTGCAAAAAAATGACCGTGGTGCGATAAAAATGGTCGAATGAACGTAAACAACTGGGAAATGTGGTCTGCTAACAAAGAACAAAAATCGTGTTACATAGTATAATTATTTGTAAGTTGTGTATATATATATATGTGATATAAATAGTGATGTATAATCTCTGGCCCACCCTTGGAAGATTTATGTTTTTGAGTATTTAAAACCAGTTGATGGGTAGATTATTATCAGTTAATGATCAATTCCAACAACGAACAAAACCTGTGATGTTTAGTGGCCGATCTTTCATTCATTTCAAAGATTTACCTAATTGAACAAAAACACCACTAAGCAATACGTTGGTCGGTAGAAACACTTCCTAATCATTAGCATTTCGGCAATAGATTGCCTCTATCTCCGTTGCATTTCCTGTAAGCTAAATAAAGCTTATGCAGAAACTTAGCATATCTATGTGAACTATCGCTACGCGCGAACATGAACATTGTTTACCCAACCAATCAATTTCCATAACTTAAGAGAAGTTCATTCAGGAACGTTCAAATTCGATGGTGAATTTCAATTTGTGTTCAGCCCCGTTGTTTGAAAATACAAAGTAAATTAGGAAGAGGATTTTCTCCAGAGCCTGGAGAGAAACATATACGAGAGAGAGAGGGCTAGACGGATGAACCTAAATACTAAATAGAGGAGGCCAGAGAGAGAGAAGGGCCGCGCGGGCCACATCCTTCTCGAGTCACGTGATGTATGGGAATCGCATCAATTAGTCCAAGCGCAGTCGTAACCCTTATCCAGTAAAGGCGGCAAAATAGCTTTGCTTCCGCCATCCTCATTCTACGTACGGAATAAGAGACTGCGTTGTTGACTTTGGTGCTCTCTCTCTCTCTCTCTCTCTCTCTCTCTCTCTCTCTTTGGTGAAAAATCATGTGAATAGTAAAAGAGAGAGAATCTGCATATAAGGAAAAGGGAGAGAGAGAGAGGAACGTGAACATTTAAAGTTTCAAAGAAAATATCTTTGCCTAGAAAATACGCCGCTGGGAGTTTGCATTGAAATTTTAATAAGTTCTCAGGCGCTGTTTTATTTCTCTCTGTCTTTCTCTCCTTCGGAGGAGAATCCTCGAGACATGGAGAAGGAGATTCTCATCTGCATGAAGGCAATGAAAGGCTCGTTGGGAAAACAGCTTTTTGCATTTAATGTTTTTAATTGCTCGGCAAACGACATCGACTTTCGAGTAAAGTTCAAACAAGTGTGTTCGGTGCCTACTTCCAAAATCACTTCTCTCTCCTCCCCCCCCCCCTTTCTTTTTAAATTATTCCTCCTCGAAATAAAATAAAATTGAAAAAACAGAATCTTTTTGCTGATGAAGGCAATTCCTGATTATTCAGCATTTTTTTTTATTTATTTGAAGGGAAAAAAATCCGAGAGAGAGAGAGAGAGGAGAAGAGAAAGACTAAGAACTAATTCGATCCGTGTACGTATAATGATTCTACTTCCGCAACTTTTTAAAACCATCTCAACTTCCTCTGGTTCCGCTTCCGGACACTTTAGACAAATTACATGCAAAAGAAAAAACTGATTTCTTTATTTTTTTTTAGGTATCTTCGGGATCGTTTCTGAAGCCATTGAAATTCGAAATAAAGTGAGTTTGTAATTTTCGACGAAGAGAGAGGAGTTTGTTTATTTATTTTCCTCCTCGTCCGGCACGTATTCGATGCATTAGTTCGTGGCCTTTAATTGAAAAAGATTTCGACGACGAAACTCTCTTGTATTTGTCGTAGTAACAGTGACACGAGTCCATTCATTTATCCAACTTGAACTGTTTACGCGTGTAGTAAGAATTGCGTCTTCTTGCATTTCTTTCTCTTCTAAAACTTATGTATCTGTTTCGGTCAAACGAAATGCGTTCGAGACAAGTAAAAAAGTACAGGCTGATTATAGATAAACTGACACTACTCAGACGTATGTAGCTTCCATTCTTATGTAGGTATTTCGATAAAACTTGATATATAGGATATATGAACCATGGGGGGGGGGGGGGAAAGAAAGATTTAATAAAAATAGTGCGATTTCTGACCACCTGGGGAGAAAAGGCGCTTTTATTGTAATTATATTTTTCCCATTGTCCAACTAACGTGTATACCAAGTTTCGGTGAAATACGTCCACCACAACAATTGCCACATGAGTCGGAGTAATGTCAATGTAATTCAACTGACACTACTCACAAGAAAAGGGTCCCAAGGCGTCGTCCTTAAAAAATTACGAAAAAATGTAAGTACATATATAAATTCATCTAATCTCATCCAGAAACACGTTTCTGAAAACAACAAATTCAAGTGCAATTATTGAGGCTGCAAAAAATGATTAAAAACGGCAACAGTTGGCTGCTTATCGCCTCTCGCATTTCTTGGCAAAATGTCTATAAAATTTTCTTTTCACTCTCTTTACACACATTCCAGCTCTATCCTATATATTCTAGAAACCTTGATTCCAGCTCACTCTCCCCCCTTTCCTTTTCCTCCTTCTTTTTCCCCCTCTTTCTTTGTCTGTGCTGTAACTGATCATGTGTTGTTTGAATGACGTCACTCAAGGTTTGCGGGATTTTTAAATTCATTCTTGGCCTCTATTGGCGTTCAAAATATTAATATTTATTATTTTTCCCGAGTGATCCATAATAATAATTTCACAAGATTTTTTTTATATTTTTGTATATTTCAATAAAATCAGCGGTAATTTTTTCAAAACGTTTTGAAGACGTCTCCTTAGGACCCTTTCCTTGTCACATTAATCATACTGACACTACTCCGGTCTATGTAGCACCCTTTGTGGTGGATGTATTTCATTGAAACTTGGTATATATACGTTATTTAGACCCTGGGAAAAAGAACACTGCGATAAAAAAAAATCCCACCTTTTCACCTGGTGGTCATATATATATATTGATTTATTTTTTTACTGAATCTTTCTTTTCCCCATGGTCCATATATCCTATCTCTGTCAAGTTCCATCAAAATGACTCCATCAGAATGGGCGATGCATACGTCTAAGTAGTGTCAGTTTATTTATAACCACCCTGTATATCGGATAGTGCTTCAGAATCTAACAAAAAAATCTACAAGGGAGCAAAGATACACTTGTGTTCATAGAAGTCACTGCAGGCATAAGACATTCAAACAAAACGTTAAGCTTCTTCATAGATGGCGGATGACGTCCATGGATAAGGGCTTCAGTATATCTATTGAGATCACACACAACCTACTACTTTACCGCACATGCATCTCTTGAACATTACTGTACCGAATTAATAATGAATTAGTAGTTGCAGAAACGTGTTTTCTGAGCGTAAGTGTGGTCCTAGTATATTTCTGCTGTCACATTTCTATGCGTGTTACGTGTTATAGTGACACTGCCATCTGTCTTTCATATTTTGAAGTTAAGTCACTCAACGCTCTTCTGACCCAGCCTCGAGGCCGTACGGGATGAGAACTGAAGAGGACGTTTCAAAGTTTGTCCTGCCAGTAGGGTATTGGTTGGGTGGGATGGGCCATAAAGATCCCGAATTGAATACCTTCGTTTAAAGGCTCGAGAGAGGTATCATTCTTTTAACGTGTTCCCCCATCCCCCCCCCCCCCTCTTGTACATGTTTCAAGGTCTAAAAAGTATTTGGTTTGAATTCAGTTCAGTGGAACCCCTTGAGTGGCCACTGAAAAGCAAGTCCTTTTCTTAATCCTGTAGAACACTTGTATGACATTTCGGCTCGTGAAGCGTATACAAATACAAAAACAAGCGCGATATTATTGCAGTCGTCAAACAAGCTCGGAAAACGCAACTTGTTAGTTATGGCTTATTTCTATAAATGACATTCCGAATGATAAATACTATAAAGGAGAAAAAAAAAATTCTTTTTTCCCGATTAAGACAAATGTTTTGCATATAACTTTCAATTTTATTTGTGTAATACTTTTTCCCCATTTTGACCTTCACTATAATTTTGATAATTTTTTTCTGAAACAGTGCAGTACTGATCAAAATTATTTTCACTAAAAATGTTTAGTTTAACTTGAAATTATCCCCTCAAAAATTTCCATACATATACATCCAAAATTTTTCGAGACAAGACGATTTTTCTCGGTTGCCCTTTAACTTTTTTCCACCACTGTAAGAAAGCATGCAGGGCCACTCACTGTTGATAGCTTTTTGAAGTTTTCTCAACGTAACATCGATAAGAGACCGACCCTTATAGAGAAGATATATAATATCCTTATACCTCTCTCTCTATATATATAAGGGCCAACCGGATTCTTTCTTTTACGATATTCACCTTCTCTCTTCCTGCCAATTTCAATGTGCCTATGTGTATTTCTTCTAATGAATGAGCGCACTCTGGCTCGCTCATAATAGATTGCCTTAGTCAATTCTACCATACCTTCAGATTTACCTTTCCGCATATCATGATAAATTCTTTTGATCGGCTTTCTTATACTAACATGGATGTGTCCGTAAACGTACTTTTGCTTGTTAAACCAGACACATTGAGTGAAAAGGTAATAGAGATTGCAGGGTGTTATTATAAAAAATTGAAATACTTGGTCTTTTCAATCAGAGTTGATGATGATGTGAAGAAATTTCTGAATCATTATCAGGGAGTTTTCTCGAGAGAAGGAACCTTTGAGAATGAAGACTATTTAATAGATTGCATCACAACTGTAAGATTGTCTTTGATGAGTAACAAACCTTGAAATGGTTCTCTCCTCCTCCCTCCTCTCATTCAACCTTCAACCCCTTCTCGTTCCAAACCAACGAATATACTGGCATCGTATAATGGCCGTATAAATTAGATTAGTGCGTCGGCGAATGTTTCACTCGTTACCGAACGATTAACGATAACTAAATGAAAGAGCATAATCCAGACAAATTCAGCTTTAGAAGATATATCTCTTCTCGTATCCTTTATTATTCTTCACCCTCCCCTTTACAGGCTATTTCACAAACAAAGGAAATGCCTCGGCCTCCCCGAATTTGTATGCATCTGCCCTTGGCCCCATCCACCACCACCATCTCGTCCTATTCAGGGATGAATACTGTAACGAGGGCCGCTCGCTGGCATCAATAAGGCGATTTTATGGAGCCCCTTAAACCGTCAGCGGGGAGTGTTTACAGCACACATACGCATGTCAGGCGGACAGCGTCCGTCCGTTTATTGCCCTTGCAGCGCCCAACCTCTTTACTTCCGCATCTTGTGTCTGCAAAAGAGGACGACGGTCAAGCTTTTCCTCACACACACACACACACCACGCATATATACTACTCTGACGACGATTAGCCCCTCGCACATGACTGACTTTGAAACGGCTAGTTGCAGAATGGGCAAAAGAGAAGAGATAGATACGAGTGGAAATCTTTTGTCATTTTGGAAGTTTGCTTGTGCGCACACAATAAAGCACGAGCGAGCGACGAAAGGGAGGTTCCTGAGAATCGCTCCCAGAGATGGTGGACACCGATATCGTGTTTCGTCAAGTGGGTGAAATGGATGTAAGGACTTTTCTCCGGACAGATAAAAGGTTGGAATGGGGGAGAGATGGGTAAAGATGGCCGATCGTCCATCCTCTTCTTAACTGAATGGAGGAATCGCACGGAAGAGCTGATACACCAGCGTGATTAGCTCTTGTCTCTTTCTCCGGAAGACGCCACACGAAGACACTCTTCTTCTTCATTTGCACAAAGAATAAGCCAATTCCACTTAATTGAGATACGAAACTAAACTCAACTCAACCTTCTCTTTTCTATCTCTAGGAAAAGTTACTTTCACGATAAGGAGGGATCTGGAATTTATGATGACAAAAGTACAGCCGAGGTTTTGAGCTTGAATCAGATTAAAGCTGTATTCGACAGATTCATCTCGCCTCGGTTTTTCCTGCAGTTTGCTTTAACACAACTTATCGAGCTCATGATCCCCTAAATGAAAAGAATTTCTAAATTTTAACCCTTTTCAGTGTCTTTAGTGAATTTCTGGATAAAGGTAGAATTTTTTTTAACTTTCAACAAGGTTGAATACTATCTTGAAACCTGAGCAATTTTCCATTTGAATAATTCTGGCATATTAATGAATATTTTCCGGTCTCTTTTTCATGCCCTTAGTTAATGGGCCACGTTAGGAAAGAACATTCAACAGTGTTGCTGGAGTCGTAGTCACTGGCAGAAAAAATTTAAACTTCATAGCCCACCATTGAAAGGTTTCAGCCACCTCGCTGGGCAATTTACCTGTTGTGGCCTATGTATTTGTATTTGAGTCAATATTTTGTCTGTTTACTGGTGGTCCAAACAGAAAGGCTGGTTGACCAAAATCCCCTCTAGTTAAATTGTTTTTAAAAAAAAAGAAGTTTGCCTGTTTGTGTTTTATTGCCTTCAGCTCTTGCTCGCGGGTTTAGCAAAACTTGTTACAGTAGTTAGCAGGTTTAATGCTGGTCTTTTTATTTTATTCAAATATCATTTGCTATGTATTTTCTCCTAAAGTAAGTGGAGTAGAGAAAATAAAAACACGAGCTTTTTTTTATTTTCCTTGTGAGAAAAATGAATTGACTATTTGCTCAGTTAAAAAAAAGGGTTTTAAATGAGCAAAAAAAAATTATTTCAAGCGTAGGTAAGCCTACTCCACTTACTTTGGTCTGCGAAAGCCCGAAAACAAGTGACGGAGGGATTGTGGAATTGGTCCGTGGAAAGAAAACTGCCAAAAACAAAAATGATGAATTAAATAATCAAAGCAACTAAAAATCTTGAACCTCGAATCTAAAGCCGAGGCCACACTCGTGACCAGCCTGACTAAATACGTTTCATGGTTGGTTATGGGCGAGTAATGTGGCCACTCCACCACTGGCAATGATCGTCAAACGTTGGAGGCTTTCAAGTGTTGGAAGGCTGGTCGAAGAGAACGACCAGGACCAGGGCCGAAACTAGGTGCTTGGTCACCCGGGACAAGTGAACATTTCGGCGCCCCCTTGTAATGTTGAAGGAGAGGTTTGAAAGTAAAATTTGCGCCCCCATGTTCTAGAACCCGTGGCACGAGACTCGCTTGCTCACCCCTAGTTGCGGCCCTGACCAGGACCATTCAGCCCCAACCCCAAGTAAAAGAAGACGCCTTTCTTCATCCATCTGACCACACATTGGTCGGAGAACGCCAACAGTCACAACATGGAGACTGTTCTGGAAGCAAATATTCGCCAAAGAACATTGGGCCAGACTGAGCCAGCATGTAGCCAGTCTATGTCACTGGTACTTCATTGCAGCAGTGGAAGGCGGACATTGGAAGCAAATATTTGAGAATAACTATTGTACCAAGCTGGACATGAGTGGAGTGTGGCCCTAGCTTTAGCGAGAATTATTGTTTTCGACAAAAGCATTGTCAAAAATACCCTTTCTTTAGTATGTCTTCGAATCTGGACGAGAGACATGGACAAGATACTATGGGCATTGGTTTCACTTCTGTCGGGCGAAGAACACACATAAATATCAATTTGGAAACCAATCGGTCGAGCTGTGTACTATCACCACTCGCATCTCTTTATTCATGTTTTCCACGTGGGACGAGAGGGGACTCGTGGTATCATCCACTTTTTCACCATTTAAATTTAATGGGAGAAACGAGTGTCAGTCGCACTCGTCGATAGGAAGAGATGGAATACACCCTTTGCAGCCATTAAACCTGATTGTTTTCCGTTACCGTTTTACTTTTTCGGAAAGCAAAAAAGATAGGGGGAAAAACAAATGTCGCAATGAGGAAATGTTGAGGGGGTTGAAAAGAAAGATTATCCTTTTCTCTCTCTCTCTCGCTCTCTGTAGTGAGTAATGCAAACTGAAAGGAAGGGTCTTTTTTGGGAAATGGCGTGCGGAACGGGGTCATATTTGACGCCCAATCCATTAAACTCGCTCTTTTCTCAACAGCTCCTCGACGGTCTGATTCTGTTTAACCTAATAAAAGCAACAACAAATCTTCGTCCCAACGCCCCCATCATGTTGATGGTCCCCTTCCTTCTACGGCAACACAAAAAAACAAATCGAGCGCGAGATTTAAATTTTAAAATATTCAAACGGAAAGACTTGTCTCGGATGCATGCGGTCGTGTCATGCCTCCGTGGACATTACACGCATCGATGTTGGCAGCAACAGAATAAACTCGATATTCCAACGATTTTTCAACTTTAATGTAAAGTGGCGTTTTCTCCCCTTTTTCTGTTCTTGCTTTAAATTTAAAAATGACCCCTTGCATTTGAGTGTTTAAAATCGTGAGTGATTCAAATTTTACTCAACCGTGTGTATAATGAATGTGCCGTGACGTCGGTGCTCATGTTAATGAGAGCTTGAGGATAGAACGACATTTCTCAGCAATATTAGCTTTGAGGAAAAAAACTATGTTTTATATGAAGTTGAGAAGCTGACACATTAAAAAGTTCGGAATACATTTAAAAATCAACTCATTGTTTTGACCTCTCCTCCAATTCAAGACCTAATCGCACAATTTTTTATATATGAAAACTACTTTACCGCGCAGCAACTCTGGTCATATATCCCCATACTGCAATTACCAACCAGTGGAGTTGGGTTGGAAATGAAGGCGTGATCTATCGGTAGTCAGCCGAGGCTCGTTAGGTAAAGAACTTGTTTCCGATGTTCTTCCCCCGGATTCGAACCCGTGGACCTTGACAGTAACCTTCATGGTAGAAGATGAGCATCTTACCACTGCACACTCGGCCGAATATATATGATAACTGGATACCTTAATAACATATTTGAAAATTTGCAAAAATTGGATATTAATTTAGCATGTTTTACTTCGTAATTAATATAAATCTCCGATTAATTTATTTTTCAAAATAAAATAATTTATTTCAATTAAAATATTTAGTAATTATGACTCTGGGAAACCTTATGTATCACGTAACAAAAAATTTAAGAAAAACCATTTTTTTTCTATTTTTAGAAAATTTATTTCATGATCATGGAGGAAAAAATTCCCAGATCAAAAATCAGGATTAAATTTCCGAAAATTTCATATTTGAAAAGTCATGAAAATTTAAATTTCTTTGTTAACATATTTTTAAAATTTTCTGTGTCACTCCCTTTTCCTCATTAAGCATTTTAATTTCCAAAAATTTTAATTCCCCACAGATTTTTGTATGAAAATTAATTGAAAAAAATTTGAAAAAGCGTTGCGCAAATGCAACGTCAGTCAAAAATGTATTGATCAGCAAACTGACATTAAAAGGTGCGGTTTTTGCACTGAAATTCTAATCATAGCATAGTTTTCTTTTTGATGAGAAAATATTAAAATTTCACTTATACAGGTGGCACTGTTAAACAGCAACTCGACACAATATATAAAATGCAATAAGAAAATTGCATAATTAATGTTTATGACAATTTCCGTTTTAATATGAGCACCCTTTTCAGCTTGGGCTACATCTAAACAGGTGATCATGTTGAAACATGGTAGTTTTATACAGGGTGGGCAAAAAGTCCGTAGAAACTTTAAAAATGAATAAATACCGAAATAAAAAACGGTTCGCAGGGTTACTACACATACAAGCATTACAGAGAAACAAAAAAACTTCACGTCAGGTTTCACAACACGTACACGCACATTCCCGCATGTACCGATTCGTTAGGGGTTCCGCGGGGGGGGGGGATGTGGGCGGGGTGCATGTGTGGTGCAGCAGTAGTAGGCAGGGCCTCCAAAAATGGCTCGGGGATCCATGTTGTTCTTAAGTCAGCCACCTCGTTGGGCAATTTGCCTGTTGTGGCTTTGTATTTGCATTTGTATTTATTTATTTGTATTTGTATTTATTTATTTGTATTTGTATTTATTTATTTGTATTTGTATTTATTTATTTGTATTTGTATTTATTTATTTGTATTTATTAGCATCGCTAGTTCACGGAAATGTTTTAAGACAGGGGAAAAAAATAACTCAAAAACAGCCGATAGGTGGGGCTGGTACGAGCAACTTCGGTGGAAATATGCAAATGTATAAGACGGTTATAAGAACTTGCGCTCCTAATCCGCAAACAGCTCACCGTTGTAAACCGTGTGCTGTACTCTGCCGTTGCTGGATTTGTGACTCGCCTGCAATGTGTTATCCCCTGTGGTGGTGGTGGTCACGTGGAACACATACTGCTGTAATAAACGATTTGGAGGCATTCTGTTCGTCATTTGCGTATATTTTCTTTGACTTGTGTGCGTCAGTGCCACCTATCGGCTGTTTTTTAAAGGTTTTTTTCTTAAAAATTTCTTAAAAAAAATTTGTCTTAATTTGTCTTAAAAAATTCCCATGATCTAGCGATGCCCTAACCCTGCAAATCGTTTTTTATTTCGGTTGTTTTTCCGATTTTTATGAATTTTCAAAGTTTCTACGGACTTTTTGCCCACCCTGTATAATGCAAATTTGTCATAAGCATTATAGACTGCTTGTGTTACATTTTATGTGATAAAAAAATGAGTTTTTTCGTTTTAGAGTGTCACGTGAGTGAAATTTTCAATTTTTTTTTTTTTAATTTCTCAAAAAAAAAAAAAAAACCACGCCTGAGAAGTAATTTTAGTGCAAATCGCACTTTTTTTTATGTCAGGTGGTTGATTTGTTATTATTTTTTAAAATTTGTCCAGAACGTCTCGCCCACCCTGTATTTTGGTGAATCACAGTCGAGCTAGTAATTACATGAACTTCCACAAATACAAATGCAACGCCACAACAGGCAAAATGCCCAACGAGGTGGCTGAGAAAAAGATGCCCATAACAAATATGCATGTGATATATTTCAATAATACAGCAGCCCAATTAAAAACTAAAATTACAAACAATATATACACATGATAAAATACTATACAAAGCCCATAATGTATTTATGGTTGTCTTATTCTAAGTATGGATAGCTTCTGTTTCACGGATATATACGTTCTTCGCGAAGGTCTCTCAGGGCCCATTATTATTACTTTATGGATAACGAGAGTTCCCCCCCCCCATAACCACACATTCAATTTCACACACGCACGCACGCACACAGTTGCGGACTGAATTTATCCGCAAAACATTCTTCGCATTCATTTGAGATATTCATATTTCAAGAACAAGCTCAATATTTCATGTTTTGTTCAGTGTACTTTTTCAATGTTTGTGTGTGTGTGTGTGTGTGTGTGAATATTTGATCGATCTTTCCTTTTATCTATTTTTATACGTGGCGTAAAAAATTCTGTCTATGTGCCTGTTGGACTCTGCCATTAAGCTGCGCTTTAGAGTGTGTAAGTGGTGTAAATAGTAATTGAACGTCAATGAATAACCGGACGCATCCCACCTCCCATCTCAAGGAGATATCGAAGCATCCCGATAGATGGGAGTATCCGGAAATTTGTGAAACGACAGAAGCGTTCTTTACAGATGAACGTGTTTCACAAGAACAATGAAAATTGTTCAGTCTGACTCCATTTTTTGGAATAGCGAGTATCGATCTATGTCATACATCTTGAACCTATAACAGAGTGACAAGAAGTCCACCTCTAGGCGTGAAAAATCTACAAAATAATTATGATGAATCGTAATCTAAGAATCGAAGTCTAAATTAGCATTGTAGCGTCCTTAGCTCGTCTGAACTCGCTAACCAAAGTTCCGTTGGTGTCAGTCCGTCCACGTCACCCAAAGTGCGTTGGGTGTCACAGATTGGAGTCGTGTAAGCAGTACAACGACAGATCGACGTCCCGTCTGCGTCACATGGAGTCCTGGTCCAAATCAGTCAATGTACGGTCATCCAGGTGTTTTAGCTCGATCTGGGAGCACGTTGCTGTTTCACAGATGCTCTACATCTTTATTCTCCTGGACAAATTGAACGTCAGTGACGAGGACTGAATGAGTTTAGAAGTCTCGAGACCTTGGAATGTCCTTTGGCTTAAAATGCATTCGACGTATGAACAAGATGTGATTGCAAGGCGCAGCCGTACACGAAATGCATAACAAATTTAAATGACTTACTGCCATAAATTTGAATGGCATATTAACTTGCTAACTTTTCGTTTTTCAGACAATCAAGGCCGCTGTGGTGGTCGAGTGGTCATAGTGACGGACTCGCGTTGCGAGGTCACGTGTTTGAACCCCACCGTCACCGCAGTGGTGGTCGGCTGAAGTTGGTTTTCTGTGGTTCCCAACTTCAAGGTGCGAATGCAAGCCGATCTCCCCATTAAAAAATCTCTCCGCAGAGAGTAACAGGCCTACAACGGTATACTATTCAATGATTACACTTCACTCATAGTTCAAAAAATATGTGGTAGATGGCAGCACTATAACAAGCATTACACAGAAACAAGCTACACGTTAGGTTTACAACTCGGACATGCACATCCCAACATGTACCAATTCGTTAGAAATTCCGCAGAGTAATATGAACGAGGTACATGTGTGGTTTAGTAGTAGTAGTAGACAATCAAGGGGTTTTCTTTTTCACATAATCAAGCACACCTAATTAATTCCACTTCGTTGAGGTTTCTTGGGCTTTTGTATGCTAGCGACTCAAAATGTAACGACCACTTGATAAAAAAAAAGTGTCCTGCAGAAAACTAAGGTTTTAACATCCTTGTACAACACAAACTAATGTCAAACTGTAAACTTTCGTTCAGTAACCGTCATGTTCGTCACTTGTGCTACCAGACATATATTCTCCCTGCTCTCTCCTATGCCTGTGAAGCCTAGGATCCCCTCACACAAACCAACATAGACAAATTAGAATCTATCCAAAATAAGTCCACTCGCCCCATTTTTAACTGTTGGTCTTCATCTGTCTCCATATCGGAACTCAAGCTCCAACTCAATATCCAACCGCTCTCCTCTCGTTCAACTTTTCTTTACAAAATCCTCCATGGATTTTTTAATATTAACACTTCCAACATTCTAATTAAAAACCCTCACATCTGTCCCTCACTCAGTTACTTCAATTTCATTTATTCCCAAAAACTTCAGCCCATCTTTGCCTCTTCAGATTGTCACAAATTTAGCTTCTTCCCAAGAACTATTATCGACTGGAACAACCTACCACCAAATATTGTAGATTGTACTACGATTTCCGAATTTTCTTGTAACATCAATCGTCATTTTCGTCGTACATAACTTCCGCATCCTTTTGTATACGCATCGGCCAAACAATATCCAGTAAATAAATAAACAATCCAAACCTTCAAAGAGAATGGCTAGTTTTTCACGGTTTGAAGATGCAGAGGATTAAAGAGGAACAAAAAAACTCAATTGTTCCCCAAGAAAAGACAAACATTTGCAGAGGAAAAAAATGTTACGGGAAAAATGGCGCACACACACACTTGGTAAAGAACCAAGCATTGACTTATAACGTGTAGGTGCTTGTGTGTCAAGTTTTTTTTTACATTAAATTTCCGACGTTGACTGAAAATTTTTGGCTCTTGGTGCTATATTTGATTGCATGCAATATTCATAATTTCATAATGCGATGACATTACTAAAATGCCGTCATGGTCTTCGTATGTGTTCATATATATATATATATTTTTTTTTTAAGTTCCATTTTCTGCGTGATTGTGAAATGAATTCGTTGATGTACGTTTAATGTAATACGGAATGGGATGTGATGAATGACCAACGATCAAATAAAAAAAGGCCGAAACGATGTGTCACAGACTGAATAAGATTTAAAAATAAACAAAACTTGAATTTTCTTCATTTTATTCATTTATTTGTATATTTTTTTGGACGTTTTGAAATTCTAATAGAATGAACGGTCATACATCAACGTCCACTCTTTGCAGATGGTTATATTTTGAGGAGTTCGTTCCAGTTCCAAATGTTCTTGACACGAAATCGATTTTCCTCCCGACGCCCTTTGTAGTACCATTTCCTATAAGTATGAAATTTTTCCACTCGAAATTTTTATTGGTTTTATGTTTTTTATGCACTGCGTTCAGACGAAGACGACGTCATTTAATAGAAAAAAAATACATGGAATTTGCGATATTTTGGTTTTATCAGCAATTTTTTATGACTTGGTGATCATATTTTGTCGAGACGAAACAGAAAATTGCCAATTACCACCAAAAGAACCATCAATATATTTTTTAAACTGTTGAAAATCCCTAAAGGTTACAAAAAACTCCACTAATTAGTGCTATAATTATTAAGTGCTAAGCTTACATTTAGCAAATCTAAGAATTCGTAAATCTACATTGTACTAAGATGTCTTTTATACGTGAAAAGTTCAACAATATGTGATTTAAATACAGTGAAACTTCTCTTGGATGGCTATATTTCGTTATTCAGAAAACCCTGCCTTTGAATAGGTGACACTTGAAGACAGGACATGCCCGTAACTAGGCTGGAGCAAACGACGCGATGCCCTGGGGAGCCCCGACCCCTCCCCCCCACCCACACACACACACACACACACAAAGAAAAGAAGTACACTTATTTTGCTTATTTCGTGAAAATTTTGAGTTTCTTGTTTGAACTAATCTGGAAGAGACCCAATTCCCACACGACTTATTGAAAAACGAGGATGGGGGGAGCAAACCCCTACTTTTCTGTGCGTAACCCTTTCCAGGGGCCTCAAGAAAAAGTCTGCCCCGAGGCCTCGCGAAGACTCACTACTGCTCCGAGACAGGGGTTGTCAACCGTTTAAACATCGCCAGTCAAAAATAAATTTCTATTAAGCCCAAGGAGCAACAAGTCATATTGCGGGTGGGGCTACATTACCTAAGGATTTTATCTATTCTGAAAATGCCTTTTTTTCATGAAATATAAATTTTTGTTTTGAGAGAGATTCCAAAATTATTTTTTCATTAAAAATTGTAACAGTCAAGCTGTTGACAAGGACGTAAAGTAGTACTTTTTATTCACGAGACACGTGAGCATTAAGTTTTATGGAGAAAGCCAAGACGAAGTCACACATTCTAGAGAGTTCGATTTTAACTTCCATCGCGAAGGATTGTCGGTTTCGCATGTTTACGTACAGGTATTCTGTATTGAAGTAGAATAACGGAATTTTCCATGTTCGTTGCTCTGTATACACACCTACTGTCACAACATGAAAATTTTCCCTAATTCTGAGAAATTTTTTTTCATTAAACATGAATCTGAAATTGTTTTCATTAAATATGAAATTCGTTAAAAGATTCTAAAATTTTTTTTTTATTAAACGTGAATTTTCTCATTAATTCCAAAATTATTTTTTCTTGGTTCTTCTCTCATTATTTCTAAAAAGTTTTCTAAAAATAATTTTGAAATTACTTCTTTCACCAATTTCGAAATATTTTTTTTCATTGAGATTTTTTCCCCCAATAATTTCAATAAATACTTAAACTTTATAAATTTTTTCGTCACCGGGCCACTACAAGAAGCTTCGAGGGCCACATGTGGCGAACGGACCATGAATCTAAAACCCCTGCTTTAAGGAAAATAAACTAATGTGCAGGAGAATAAAACAGACCAAAAGAGACTGACCCTATTGAGGCGGCCCCTTTATATAAAGGATAGTATCAATCATAAAGCATCAAATTTCGATTTTCTTAGATAAAATAAATAAAAAAATGTTTTTATAGTGTCCCTTTTTGACGGTTAGAAGGAAAATATCCAGAGATGAGTTCGTCTCTTTTCCGGAAGCCATTGTCCGAGATTAAAAACTCGTAAAAGCGGAGTCCGGTCAATCGTGAGACGAAACAGGCTCGATCCGTTTAAGACCGAATTGCGGTCAAGATGAAATAACAAAGAAAAAAAAGTAAGGGCCGTCCACATAGATATGATGCATAAAAGAAAAGCCCCCAACGAGTAAAAATATACATTATATGGCCAGGGCTAAATTTATTTAAAAGTTTATTTCCTCGCTGCGTCTAATACGAGGGGATTTTTCGTTTTTACGAGCGCATCAACGGACAGTTTTTATCAACAGAGCTTTTTTAGGAGACGAAAATCGCAGCTCCACGAACATTTTTATCGCACGCAGTCAGTTCTTTCAATATATTCCATTATTTTATAGCAAAGAGTGAACTACGGCATCGAGACAAGAGTTCTCGTGATGGATAGTCATCGTCACAATCATTAATGAGAAATACGATATGTACTTAGGTATACTGTAGTTCTAGAACGTTTGAAGTGAGTTTTAAATCGGAGGTCATCAACCTTTTTCCAGTTGCGAGCACTGTCTGTACCCATCATCTAAAGAAGAGCACCCTTACGGTAAGTGGGACATGCGAATGCGTGAAATCAGGATGATTTCAATCCTTGAATGCAATTTATACAAGGTATTTAATTGGAACGTTGATCAAGTGCTAGTGAGCACAAAATCGGGCACGAACATCGAGCACCGTGATGCTCGCGAGCAACGGGTTGAAGATGCCTGTTTTAAATGATAATTTTCTTCTATTAATACTTTTAAATACAGACAAACTCGGTTATAGCGACCTCGGTTGTAATGGAACCTCGGCTATAGCGTCAAAAAGGGGGTATGATTCCCATAGAGAATAATGTTAATGAACCTTGCTTATAACGTCGATGAAAATGCCACCAACTCGGATGGGGCCCCCTCTGGGCCAAGGGATTTTTTCTGTGGCCCTACCTAGCCAATCCTCGAAAAATTCACCTACTTCTCGTTTTTCTGACGCCCCTCTTCTCTTGAGGCCCCCGGGCCTTGCTCGGGTAGGACCATGCGTTAAGACGGCACTGGATATAACTGCACATATTTCGTCGTTTTAAGACATTTTTCATACCTATCGATGGAAGTAACTTGACCCGTATACGGGATTTTATCGAAATTTTTCCCTTTTCGGCGTTTTTGTCCCGTTTTCCCCGTCTATTTTTCTTTTCTTTTTTTTTTGACTAAATTTATTTTAATCATTAATCTTTTCTAGAATCAGAGATGAAGGTATTTTGCATAATTTATAAACTGTGTACGGTACTATAAATATTCGTATCACTTATTTGTCATGATATTTTTCCCCATGAAATTAATTTTAAATCACTGCATATCTCCTAGTATTGTATTCCTCGCCAAGGGTCATTCGTTTAGCCATATTTGGCTATTTCTCTGACAGTTGGTAATATTTTTATAATATTTTTGGCAAGAACTGGTGATATCTCGTATTTACGGACCCCAATTTCTCGTTTTCTCTCGATAAAATACGGTCATCCCCGCCTAATCATAATGAAATAACAGCTTCTTGCGTAGCCTTTGATTGTATCTGATTACATATTTCGTCAAAAAAGGTCTCGAAGACGGTGACCTCGATTATAACGATAAAAGTTACGGGATCTCTTCGATGTCGTTATAATCGAGTTTATTTCATCTTGATAGTTTTCAGTTTGTGTTTTCAACCCACTATGGTCCCGTATATATTTGAATATACATGCCAAAAATACATATGGCCAAAAAAATCCATCATACCTATTTTTTCCCTAATTTTTTTTTTGTTCTAGAAAGTGCATCTTTTAGTGCCGTTTCAGTACAAAATACGGCTATATAAATAAGTACAATACATTTTTTTATCTGGAAAGTGTTGATTCTTTTTTAATGTAATTTTTTTATGAGCTGCTGAAATTCCACGCGTGCTAAGAGATTTATAAAAGCGCTCCAAATCGGGAGGGATCGGAAACAAAATTCAAAGTAAACACCGTTCAACTTCGCTAAGCAAAATTTTATCTGCTTATAAATAACATTAAAATCAAGGTATTATAGTACAACATTAAATCAATTCAATCAAGGTATTATAGTACAACATTAAATCAATTCAATCAAGGTATTATAGTACAACATTAAATCAATTCAATCAAGGTATTATAGTACAACATTAAATCAATTTAATCAAGTATATTTTACTCTTAATAATTGACCATTTTTGCAAATTAAAAGAATTCGCTGCAATCAATTGAATGGCTGTGCTGATGAATTGTTCCAATTAAAAATATGCTAAACAGCACCCATATTTTTTTTTTTTTTTTTTAATAACATACAAACATATATACAAGCATATACAAAAACACATTAAACATACACTTTTGACCTCAAGGGACATGCCTGTCCTTCCAGTAGGTCTACAGGGTTTCTCCGTAGATTATTTTTCTTAGCAACAGCCTATTATGGTTTAGGTCGGTTTATAATTGTTCAATATACAGTTTTTTTTTTTGTATTTATGTTACAAAGAAATTTTACATACAGATGGATTGTATCATGTGGTTGTATTATTGTTGTAATATAGATTCTAGACTGGTATTCATAGAAAACGTGAATATATTGTTATTAGATCTTATGTAATTATTTGTATGATTGATTGTATGGTATAGATTCATTATTTTTGGAGCGGTGTATCTATAACTCTTTTGAAATAACGTTTTATTTGTTTTTGGCACTTTATATATGTTATTTAATCTAGATGACGTTCTATTTTGTTTCATTTCTAACCAATTATTGTTTAAGAATGAAAATTTTATTAGTCTATAAACATAGTTTTGTCTTATAGTTAGCTTATGGCATTCTGTTTTGTTGGTGTTTATTGTGGTGCTTGTTATTTGGGATCTTATCTTGTTATATATATTATCTAGTTTTTGTATATCTATTTGATATGCACCTCCCCAAGCAGTGATTCCATATGTTACTGTTGAATATATCCAAGCATAAAATAAATCTTTTAGAAAGTTATTGTCTATTGTGTCTCTTAGTCTGTAAAGAATTGCTGCATATATTCTTAATTTTTTTATTATTTTTTCACACTGTGATTTCCATTTTAAATCGTCTTGTATTATTATTCCTAGGTAGTTGTATTCATGTACTCTTTCAATTTCTTGACAGTTACATTGTAATATATGTTGACACGGACAATGATCATGAATTTTTATACTTAAATTTGCCAAACTATTTATGTTTCTTGTTTTTAAGCATATGTATTTAGTTTTCTGTATGTTTAGTTTTAGTTTATTTTTCTTGAGCCAGTTACTGATTTTAAATAGGTCCTCTTCAACTTTTTTTATTAAATTTGTAATTTCAGTGTCTTCAACATACAGTACTGTATCGTCCGCGAATGAGATTAATTTACCATTTACGTTGAGTTTGAATATATCATTTATGTAAATGAGAAACAATATCGGGCCAAGCACAGATCCCTGGGAGACACCTTTTTTTACTTCTATGAATGTACTCATTTCTTCACCTATTTTAACTGATTGTTTCCTATTAGAATAGTATGATTTAAACCAGCTCAATATGTTTCCACGTATACCAGCTGTTGACAATTTTCCTGTGAGTATCTCTAAATCTACGTAGTCAAAGGCTCTTTTTAAATCCAGAAATATCGTTATAGAAAATTTATTGCAGTTGAACCCGGTATTTAAATAATTGCACAGCTCTAAGATGGCCATTTCTGTATTCTTACTTTTCTGAAACCCATATTGGTTAGGAGCTAAATAATGCTGATAATTAAGAAAATCTACGAGCTGTTTTTTTATGCACTTTTCTATCACTTTTGAAAATATTGGAAGAATTGATATGGGTCTATAGTTTAGTAAGTTATTTGTCTCTCCTGATTTATAAATGGGGTGTACTATGACATACTTTAAATCGCTATAAAAGACTCCTTCCGTTATAGATGAGTTAATTAGGTTTTTTATTACATCCACGTGATAATGGGCAATTATTTTCATCATCTTAGGGGTTATTTGGTCAATTCCACTTGCTTTATTAGTCTTCAATTCTGACATAACCTTATCAATATCATAATCGTTAATTTCAAAGAAGTACATAGAATTGTTAGTCATTGTTTGGTCATCTTCACAATTACAGACTGTGTTTAATTCTATTTCTTCCAAGTTTCTTGTAACAAAGTCTTCGTTAAATTTCTTCGCTAAAACGTTATGGTTATCACAGATAGGGAGTATATTTTGCTTTGCACTTTTATTAAGTATATTCTGATTTATACATTTCCATTGCATTTTTCTGTTATTCTCGCATTTCGTAAAAGTATCTGATATATTCCTGTTTTATTTTTCTAATATACTTTTTCAGTTCCTTATTGTATTCTTTGTAGTCTTGCTCGTATGACATAATATTTGGGTACTTTTTGTATTTTTTGTATAATTTTTCCTTATAATTTATTTTATTTATTATTTACTTTGTGATCCAGTTTTTTTTTACTTTTTTTGGGTTTCATCTTGACTTGTTTCGTCCATAAATTAGAGTTTGATTGTATGATATCCACGAATCGTTTGTACTTATTTTGTATACATCTTTCTTCTATGACACTATATTTTTATATGTTTGTTTTTTTAATTTTCTTCTATTTTCTTTTGTAAAAAGTTTATGTATCCTAATACTGGATAGTGATCTGTTATCTGAGTTTTATACACTGTGAAATTTTCTATTGAATTTATTTTTGATCTATAGAATACATGGTCTAAACATGTTTTATTATTATTTGTTTCTCTTGTTATATTTTTGTGAAGGGAGACCAGTCCATTTATTGCCATTCTGTTAAGATATTGAGAAGTTTCGTTATCATCTCCATGTAAATTTATATTAATATCACCCACTATTAAAGTATTTTGCTTCAATTTCTGTAAATTTTGTTCTAATTCATCATTAAATTGTGAGATGGAGAAAGAATGCGAACGGTATAAGAGTAATAAATCAATGTCATAATCAGGGAGGTATATACATAATTCTTCAGCAGTTAAAAATTTAACATTTTTCTTTTGTATTGATTTGATATTTTTATTTATATACATTATTACTCCCCCGGCTCTATTGTATGTTCTACTGTTTATATAGCAATAGTAATCTATTATTCCCTCAAGATTGTCAATATAGTAATTAAATAATTCTTCACTTTTAATTTAAATATGTATCTGTACTTTTAAAAAAAAAAGTATTTTTTAATATGTTTTTTTGGAGGTGAACCATAATTTTTAACCAATACTTTTAACCGGTTAAAAGTCATAATATTATCATCAAAATAGTCTCAAGATGACTACCGTTGTAATTTCCACCAAAAGAGGGTCTCGATCAGTTCTTTCACCTATACCCAGGACCGAACTTGGGCAGGTGCGAAGGGTGCAGCCACACCGAGCCGTTACATCTTTGGGACCGCAAAACACATTCTAAATATTTTGATTACAATGAGATTTTTCTGAATGTAATCCAAAAATCATTGAGGAAAAATACTTTGTTTGCATTGAAGTACATTTTGACTTAATAAGCAATAGCTTAATTAACTTATATAATAAAGCAATAGCTTAAAATTCTGTAGGGTCGTTCAAGTATTACGTCAACAATTTTTCAGTCATTTTCGACCCCTCAATCAAAAAAAAAAATCACGTGACATTTCATTAATGCAATCAGTTATAACAACAATGGTACTTCGGTTTGCGAGCATAATGCACTCCAGAAATGTACTCTTATGGTACTAACATGGCGCACGCCGTATTCTGAGAGTCGACGCCGTCGTTGATTGGTTGGTTAAAAAACGGAATTTGATTGTAATAACTGATGTTTGAAGCTTTCTTTGATAATTTAGTAGAAAATTGAGACCAACGATTTATAAACGAGTTTTATTCGAGATTGTGATAATAGTTCCTAAGCGAGAGTTTGCCCTGTTCCTCCTCCTGTTCCTCGTTTATGGGGAGAGAATTACATCAGCTTTATTAAGTCATTAGCGAGACATCTTGTTGCTTGACTCATTAATCATCTCCGAACCAGTGAATACAAGAGCCATCTCGCAATACGTTGTAGTGCCCGACCAGAGAGGAGAGAGAGACCTGTTATTATGCGGTAGACCGTGTGAAAGTTCCAATTCATCGCATGGCTTGTTGTTTGGTAGGGGGTAAACTTCCTCGAGGTATTTTCTCCGCAACAACTAAAACCCCTCTGGGAATTTTTAGACACTGGCAGCTTTAATCTCGAAGTGAGTGCCGTCCGCCGTGTGTTTCTATCTATCTGTGTGTGTGTGTGTCTAAGGAAGCCCGGTCTCTCGGTGTCGTATTACAAATGCCTAGTTTAAATATGATCACACGTGAATCGCACCGGGGGGCAAAGAGAAAGCGGCGTTAATTTATGCAAATTGACTGTTCGGAACGACGACGACGCAAACTGGAAGACGTGGCGTGAATCGCAAAACTGATAAGAGTCTCCAAAGAGGACTCGTGTTGACTCGCTCGCTTCTTGGAAACTCTCGGCATTGAGTATCTCGAACGACGATGACCAAGATTTACAAGAACATATTTTACGCTCCTCCGTTGAACACTATCGAACTCTGTTCAAATTTAAATGACGAGGTGCCCAGAAAATGGAAGAAAACGAGACGAGGACGCGCTAATTGCTTCGTCGAACTTTTGATGAGGGACCTCCGTTTTGAGGAACAACTTGAAACTCGACTCTATTGTAATTTTCACGCCAACGAGGCATATTTCAACAGCGAACACGTCCGTGATAAGATTGTCTCAATAAAATTTGAAAATTTATGAATATAAGTTAATAAATTTAACGCTATTAAATTATGGCTTAGATTCCAGCAGCCGCCAACGGAAGAGTTAGGGAGAGAGAGACTCTACATCGGTTATCCTGCATGCGAGTAATTGAAAAGGCTCCTATAATTAACTCAGACTGGAAATCGTATCCTTTTGACATCATTAAAGAACTGTTTGGCAATAGCATTTTAAAATGCGCGCCTTGCACGCAGAAAAACACGCCAATTCTAATCATGGCAAAAGTATGTGCAGGGTGGGCATGTCCAAGAAAATCTAGTTGATTGCCGACTGCATGTCGTTATTAGCTTTCTGACTACAAGAAATGTGACAACGAAAGCTATCAATAAAAAAAAAATCAGAACTATGGTGTGTGTGTGGTGCCCTGTTGGAATAGTGTCAAGTTCGTGAATGAGCGAGACTGTTTAAAGGAAAGGTCCAAAGAGTTGCTTCATAATGGTGTCCACCGCACGCGCAAGATAATCAGTGATGACACGTCCTTGGCCGACCATTGGTAATAATGCACCTTTACCCAGCTTTGATCAGTCTTCCTCATTTGTGAACCTTGCCAACACTCATGCGATCAATTTCACGAATCTGAACAGCAATCTTTGTGTGACCGACGGTGTAATTTTAATATTCAATAGACCTCCGGAAGCACCCGGATTCAAATGGACATCGATTTTTTATAAATGACTGCACTCTTAACAATGATTGGGCTAAAATTAATATCCTCGACTAGGAGTGACGTCCTTTGGCGACGCTCACGGAAGACACGTCACACAACCCGTGAATTATTCCCATAAAAATTTTAAAACCCTACCCGTTAATTTCTTATTCTGCTGAAGTTGTTGACGCGCACGGGGTAAAAAAACCATTTACTTAATTTATTTGTGTGGGAAAAGGGAGAAGAAAGATTGAGATTTATAAATGGCCGATAGCGATTCGTCCCTAATTAGCGACTGCTGGTGACGATAAAGGACTCCCTTTTTGTGGTCGCTTCAACATATAATAATAATAAAAACTCTACATACACGCGCGGCAAACATCCATTTTTTTTTTCAACGCCCTTAATTCGTAGCAAAACTTAACGAAAAGGATCATTTTTTGAAAAAAGCGATATGACCATAAATCAGTTCTTGAGTAAACGACCCACCGTCGGGAGACATTCCTTGACAGTTACGGACTCTCCTTATAGAAGGCCACTGATAAAAGCGAATAATAAACCTCGAATAAGACTTTCCTCCTCCATTTTTTTATTCCTCCCCCGTATATAATGTAATCTGAATATTATGCAGCCTGTAGCTCTCTTTATTAGGTCGTCATCTTCTGTGGGAAGCGCGAGAAAAATCTTTTCTTTTGCATTTCGTCGCATTTATTAGCGTGATCCGCCCTCGAGCCGCCGGAAATGAGCGATCAATATGCAAATTAAAAACTCAGATTCCGGCGAATGAAGGAGAAAAAACATCTCCTCTTTTTGGATGAGTGAGAGAGAGGAAATATGCAAATTTGGAGCGTTTCTGTTTGATTAGACATCTTTGCGCATCGCAAACTATCACTGGCAAAAGATTATACGCGATGCCGTGAATTACGTGCGGTTTTGCTCCGACATCTCATCCTCTGTATATACTTATTACTTTTTTTATCTTAAGGAATAAATAATTCCTCGCTTTAACGAAATCGTGGGGCCCCGAAGCAAAAGTGATGTGTGAGGTTCGGCTCCTAATGGTTGTCGAGGATTTACTCTTCCCTTTTTTTTTATTTTTATAATTTAGTCTTTGGAAAAATTTCCGAGGAAGGAAGTTCAGTGGTTTTCCGGTGCTCGTCGTCGTTGGGGCGATCGACAATGGCGTTAAATGGCTTCTCCTTTAAGAACTTACGACGGAATCTTTAAAGACGACGATGATAATGGTGGCGGCGGCGGAGTTTGGTTGTTTTACGAAGCGGCGGAAGCCCCGCCAAATTCCTTTTATGGACAGCGAAGACATCATCGAGAAAGCGAATGACTGACGCGTATATCCGTCGTGGTTGGTGTATAATAACGAATGCTTTTAGTTTCGGTTTCTGTTCCTACTGATGATGATAATGATGATGATGATAATAATGAGATTTTAGACTCTTGGGAAATCGTCATTCATCAGTTTTTCCGCTCGAAATTCAATTCTTCTCGACCTTATTTGTCAGTTAATTGGAGCGAAACAACTATATGTAAAGGAAGTTGCCCTCTCCAGTTGTTAGCATAGGTGTACGCAGAATTTGGGGGGTTTCAATTTTTTGTCTTCTCGGGGGGTTTACTTTTTTTCTTGCAAAATAACACTATAATCTCGGCTTGATAGGTTAGAACCCCATAACCCCCTTTGCGTACGCCAATGGTTGTTAGTATAAGCTGCACATAGAAAACTGGCTATATCTAGATGCAGATTTTTTCAGAAAAAAAATTCACATACGCTCCAAGGAAGAAATATTCTACCTGCTTCTATAGCGTAGTGGTAGAGCACTTGTTAGACATACGAGAGGGCGTGGATTCGAGTATCTGTAGAGACAAAGATGAATTTTTCTTTTCAAAAAAAATCTGTAGCTCTACATACAGGGTGTCTCGGAGAAGTACAAACTTTAAGGGGAGGTAGAGAACATCAAAAGAGGATTGAGAATTGCATAGGAACCCATGACTCAAACGTCATCGTATGTCACTAGGCGGCGCTGTTCATGACAGCGCTAGACGGCAAATGTGATTTTTTTTTCCTTTCTTTTTTTTCTGCCAGCTTCCTGCGCTGTCATGCACAGCGCCACTGTACCATATGCGGGGATCCGACCATACTTTTTAGATTTTCTTGTGGTCAATCTCTTCCGTTGTAATTTAGTGTCAGTCTCACAGGTTGTTTGCAGCTCGGCCATTTTACTCATATCCATCACACCAACTACCACTGAACCACACATGCACCTCGTCCACATTCCTCTATGTCTATGGGATTTCTAACGAGTACATATTGGAACCTAACGTAAAGTTTGTTTCTATATAATATATATTATAGATGGCCATCTGTCATCTATTTTTCGAACTATGATTATTATTACTATATTCTATTACTATATTCGTAATGATTGAATATTTGTATCGTTGTACGCCTGTTGCTCATATCCATCACACTACTGAAGTGATTTGAAATGGCGTCCGTTTGTGCGCAAGAACTAGCGGAAGGAACTGCACATGTGCAATTCGATTACAAACGTTCGGTGCTTAAGAATATGTTGCCAAATGGTCTTTTACTTAAAAAAATCCTTCGAATTCATTGGCGAATCTCAAGGACCAGAAGTTCCTTTTGAAGAGATAACCCGTTAACCCCCCTGGCAATAAAAAAAGCTCACGTACAAGGCGAAATGAGAACGAGACGTGGCATCGTAAGGAATGAAATGCTTCCTCAAACTTGACATTTGTTGCTAAAAGAGGCATCTTTGTGGAATGTTCTTTGATTTCCGGAGCTGTACGTCATCTCAAATAACCCGGAACTCATGTCTACGATGCATTTCCGACAATCTTATTCCCTCCAGGGGTGAGCGATCCTTCCATAAAATAAGAAAAGATCGATACACACTCGCACGCAAAACTCTTTGTTCTCGTAAAAAGATCCTCTTTTCCCGCTTTTTTTTTTCTTTTAGGTGAATCGTACTGCTTTTAATAGAAATCCGAACGGATACGTCTTTCTCGGCACAATATTTACTTCGGTTCTCATCAATCATAAGCTAAGTGCTGAAAGTTCTATCTCGAGAGGCTGAACAAATAACACTAAAACTAATCTCTTCATTTACTCCATCGGCTTAATATATTATTTGAAACCAACTTTGTGTGAATTAAATAACATCAATTTATTCATATCGACTATATATAAGTAATATATATAGTTTATATCTTTGTTGTGTAAGAAAATATATCTGTATTTCGACATATCAGACTATAGTTTAACATTTTAAAGTAATATATTCGGTGTGACTTGCCTGCAGCAATTGTAGTAAAATATATCTATGTATGTTGCCAGAAATTCTTCATGTAACGTATCAATACGATCCATGGAAGGTTATTTATATCCCTTTGGGTCGAAAAGTGTTTGTTTAATTTTTTTTTTTTTTTTTTTTTTGTCTGTTTTGTCCATTGTGCTGTTTGTTCAATAAAAAAAAAATAATAAATTTCAACAAAAATGGGTCGTGACATTTCAATCCTCATTACTAAATTCACCGATCGTATTTGTAATAAATGCTGGTGAATTAATACCTTATTGCAAAAATAATATAAATAATAAATAATTCGAAGTATATTGCAAAATATTTCTTATTGCCAAAAAAAATTCTGAAAAAAGGGGCGATGGAACAAAATGTTTGGGAAACTCTGCACTACACGAATTGGCTGCGCCTTGGGTTTACAAACTGCAAAAATCAAAATACGGGTCACATTTCTCTGAGAGTTGGGAACTTGAAATATAGTTGGCGGCACTAATATGCATCGTCGTGTGCATTAGTCAAGAAATTTGACGAAATTCGGAGCATTGGCGTGCACGCGTAAAGGGTTTTTATTTTAAAGTACATCAATTTTCATACAATTTTTGATCATCGTGGGAGAGAGAAGGGCTCGGGTAGCCTATGCCTCTCACTGCGTAAGCCTCTATCTCTGCTGAATTATTATATAACCCGTCTGAGATGGTGCGTAGGCGTCTTTAAAGAGAGTATTTATTCTCTCTTCATCTCTATCTTTCTACTCAATGATCTCTTTCTGAAAGAGATCAATACATTCATCTACGATTGGAGTAAAATAACTTCTTTCCATTCCGTTAATTAAACGCGGCTTCTTTTCTTCAACTGACATGGCAAATTGAAAGATGACTAATTGCGTAGTGCGGTGGTTCTCGAAGTGTGCGTCGCGGCTTCCCAGACATCGAGAAGCGCAAGATGTTAATATGAACCTACTCAGTGGTTATAAATCAGATTGGAATCAGTGAATAATTTACCAGACGTAGGAATATAGTGTAATCGCTATTGACATGAAAGCACCGGAAGTGTATGATTAATTATAGCAAGGGAAGCGCGGCTGTCAAAAGTTTGCGATGCACTGGCTTAGTTGATCAGATAAACTAGCAACTGCTCGCTCACAGCCTCCCTTCTTATAGAATATCAGCTATCACAAGCCATGTTTACCGAAAAATTGCCATTGTTGTTATACAATATGTTACCGTAATTTTTGCCCAAATTCATTTCACCATGGTAGAATTCGAATCTTGAAAGTTCCGTACAGTAATACTTCCATTACGCGTGTTTCGACCTGCTAGTAATCCTAGTTAACCCGAATACGAGAAATAAACCCCGAGAACGATTGAATCACTTACAATAAGCTCTTTAGCACAATTCGAGGCTGACAATGACAGCATATATAGTGTTATTTTGAATAGAATAAATTATACTGTGCCACGCTGGTTGATTTTTATATAAATATTGACCTATTCACCAACGTTGACGAGATATCTCGCCTTCTTTAAAAGCATTTTAGCATTGAAAAGCTTAAATGTTTTGCACAGCTGATTTCTCGATGGAACACATTTTCTTATCCTCCTTACTTTGCACCTGATGGAAATCGACAGAAAGCCTATTTCAAAAAAAGAGAAGAAAGGAAAAGGACATTTTGAACAATGTTTAGGGATTTTTGATGTGCCCGTTAAAGGGTTAATATTGTACGTCGTAAATATTTTTCAGCCATCTCGTTGGACAGTTTGCCTGTTGTGGCCTTTGTTTTTGTATTTGTGAAGATGTGGAATAAATTTAGAAATTCGCTTTTAAATCAAATTGGTTGCTTCTGTACGTGGGAATTTCGTGATACGGAGACATTTTCGGAAACGAATTAAAAATCGTAACTCGAGTTATCTCCATACCTTCCATAATAGCATATTTCGAGAGGGGTCAGAAATGGTCAAGTTTTGCCAAGCCTTCGATATTCGTGTTCATCTCTCATTTTTCCGTTTTGAGAGAAGAGGGGCATGAATGTGGAAGCGATTCATACTACGTATTATTAAAGTTAACATATTCTCTCGCATAAGATGGCATGCGTATAAATGTCCGAATGCATGCCGGAAAATACGAGTCACAGATTTCGGAAAATTCCCAACTATTTCACATTGAATGCGCCAAATTGAGTTTATCTTTTTTTCTTTGATATAATGCACGAAATCAAACAGGAAAAAATACTTCCAATTCTTTATGTATTTTTCCGAAACATATTCCACAATTAAGAATTGATGATTTGAATCTTGTCTATTGTCTACAATATTGTCAGATGCTTTGGGTTTTACAAACTTACGTTGGAGATTGCTCGAATCTTGTTTTCTTTTGCTATTATTAAGGTTTATTGCAAATGTTGGATACTAAGTATATTCGTTCTCGTGGATTAGATGAGTTAAATGGAAAAAACAAGTACACTGTTAAGTATATTTGCACATCGTATTTGATCAAGTCTTTAAGATTTTAATAAGCGGAGCCAAAAATTTAATAGTTGCAATTCAAAACAAAAAAAATATTCTAATAAAAAATCCGCCGCAAATTTCTTCGATCTTTGAACATTCAAAAAAAAACACACACACACACAAAACGTGCAAAAGCAAAACACGGTATCTGCATTTCTTAAAAGGCTCGCGAGAGTGAAAGTGAAAGCTACTTTCATTGGTACCAAATTTCTGGGCAAAACTCGTTGATATTGATATCGATCTTCTCAATGTACCATGTGATCGTTATTGAACCTTGCTTTTCCCGAATGGACCAATCTCCAACATTCAAAAAGCTGGTGTCCCCCACCCCCAATTTTTACAGCATACTGGCAAATGCGGGGGGGGGGGGGATACAATATTTACTAGATATCCCTCAAATACATTCAAGAATCATTCGTTTGCAATTCTTTCGAAGTTTTGACCTTTGTGTATATGTAATCACCTATTTACATCTCAACATTTTCCTCCGACGGTTCTCTTCCGTCACACCACATTTTCCCCCCGAAAAACGCATTTTTTTACTTTTCGCCCATTGGAAGGTATATTATTCATCATCTTTCATTTCTTCTCACAGAAAGTTCTCCATAGTATCGGTCATGAGATAAAAAAAAAAGGGAGCTAAAAGTTTCAGTCGATAGCGATAGCATTCATTGTAAATGCGCGAATAAATGCTTCCATCGATCAATCATGCACACATAAACTGTCATCAATCATTCGCACGATCATGATCAAATGTTTGGAATTTAATCTTTTCTTTCAAGTTTTTTTGCATAATGACAAACCTAATTTGAAGAATGAATATTTAAAAAAACAAAACGAAATTCGACCGATAAGACACTTTTTTCCCACGAAATTATACAAATATAAGAAATTGTAGAAATTATTCCACACAAAAAGATCCTTTTTTTTCTTTAGCAATTAAATTCGAGAAGGGTACCCTGTCACAATGATTATTCCGGAACATGATTCATTGCTTAAAATGCGTCCCAGAATTATCAAATCGATTCAAATTGTCACCAGATGATGATGGTGTCCCTCTTCCCCTCTCTTGTTTAAATTTCCATCTTCCTGGAAATTGTGTCGTTAATTCGGGATAAAAATGAGAGGAAAGGGTGACGCGTCACCCGTGATTGATGCGCCACCTATTGTTCTTCCGCGGAATCTGCCGCCGATGGAAATAAACTGAAAAAAGAGACAGAATAAAGGAGATGGAAGCAGTAAATAGTGTATATACACATGGCCATTCGTTATGGCTTGTTGTCCCATGACGGTAATTCCCTCCCGAACTTCGAAATGAGTTTTATTGGTACTTAGCCAAATGATCCAGTTACTCTCGAGTTTCGAAGACACAACACAACTGATGCCGTTTTCTCACATAAATAGCGCATCTTTATACGTCTGCAAGTGTGTACGCATCCTGGTGTACGGTGAAATGAAGCGCACAATATTTCAATCGCGAAATAAAAAACAGAATAGAGAGAAAGGGATGGATGGAAAGAGAAGAATCGTCCACATACCGCACACCCATGGCTCTTAATTCTGCTCGATTCGCGGCCAAGTCGCAGGTGCGTCGATTCCCACGTAAATTGCTTTATGGAGTGGAAATTTTGTGTTTTTTTTCTCCTCCCCGGCCGAAATTTATTCTTGTTAAATTGTGAAATTTCCGTGTATCGACGGTTTAAAGGACGCAGAATCTGTGGTTTTAGTGGAATGGACGCGCATCGATCAATTTATATTACGATCTAATCCCTACGTGGAAATGGGATAGGCTCGTATAAGGTAGTCTCGTTCGCCTCGTGTAATGAGCCTCCGCCATTTTATACCGCTCCCAAGCTCTAATGCACGATCCTAGAAGACTATTTTCAAGTGGAATTGCAAAATCGGATGGAAAGAGTTATTTCGAGGGCGGGAATTCGCTCTTAGGCCGTTCGTTGGCTGTTCCGCCAGGGACACGCAAACAAGTGTTCTTTGTGTTTTATGAACAATTTATTTTTCCCATGTATATATGACTGGAAAATACCGGTACTACACAGGACAGAGGCATCGACAAAACATTCGGGGGGCCCTGAAAGTTGCCCGTCGTCCCGTATATACGGGACGTAAACGCGTAACCAGGAGTAGGAAGGGTGTGGTGCATTGTATATTCATTAGTTATTGGGAGGGGGGGGGGGCTCAATGGCCTCTCTTCGTAGGTTCCGATGCCTGTGATTCCATAATTCCCCTTGCCGTATTTTACTGACAAACCATTGATCATAGACGCATACTTCCAATTAAAAAACTACCCAAATAATGTATAGAACTGTGATACGTCATTCATATTACAAGGGGTGTATACACTGCTCAAAACAAGTAGGGGAGCAAGCAAAAAAGTGAAGAAAACCGTGCGAGACAGCCACGTATTGGCATACAATGGATAGTACACGCGTATCAATGCGCAATACAGAAAAAAGACGTAAAAAAATTTGGAATTAAGCTTTAATTCTTTGAAAATATGGAAAGAACATGAAAAGATGATTTAGGGCAACAATTTGGTTACATGTAAACGATAAAAAAAAGGTACTGTTTAGACATGATGCATGAGTTTTAATAGGGCGTGTGGTCTCCTCGAACAGCTAAGACTGCTGCACACCTGTTTGCCATGGATGCGATGAGGTTATCGATCAGACTTTGGGGAATACTGTTCCACTCCTCAAGAAGTGCAATCTGCAAGTCTCGGACAGTAACAGGCGGCCTGGGTTGCGCAGCAATGCGTCATCCGAGCATGTCCCACACATGCTCGATTGGATTCAGGTCAGGAGAGCACGCTGGCCATTCCATACGCTGTATTGTTTCAGCTTCAAGCATGTTCTCCACCAGACGAGCTCTATGCGGTCGGGCATTATACATACAATACAAATACAAATACAAATACATCCTAGAAAACAAAGGAATCTCCAATGGATCCAGCGTAAGGGATGACATGAGGTCGCAGTATCTCGTCTGCATACCTTCGGGCCGTCAAAGTGCCATTCCGAATGATATGCAGGTCCGTACGTCCGCCTATGCTGATTCCACCCCATACCATCCAACCAGCTCGTCTGTATTGTGACCTTTCACGAACGAATGTGGGGTTATTTCGAGTGCCCCTGTCCCTCCATACCAGAACACGTCGGGTGTCACACGCCAGACTGAATCGGGACTCGTCTGTAAACAGCACGTGGCTCCAATCATGTTGCTCCCAATCTCGATGTTCAGCAGCCCATCTTCTTCGGGCCGCACGGTGGCGTGGGGTAAACGGAATGCAGACCATTGGCCTACGTGCATAGAGCCCTTCCTCATGAAGCCGATTACGTACTGTTTGGCTGGACAACCTTCGTCCTGTTGCCAAGAGCAACCGTCTTTGCAGCTGCGTAGCATTCTCTGTTCTGTTTCGACGGGCTGTTAACCGTACATACCGGTCATCAGTTGCTGTAGTGGCGCGTGGCCGACCTTGCCCTGGTCGACGTCTAACATTTCCTGTTTCTTGGAATCGATTCCACAGCCTTGCAACAACACTTCTTCGCAGAGATTTCCAACGAGATGGCTGAAAAATATTTACGACGTACAATATTAACCCTTTAACGGGCACATCAAAAATCCCTAAACATTGTTCAAAATGTCCTTTTCCTTTCTTCTCTTTTTTTGAAATAGGCTTTCTGTCGATTTCCATCAAGTGCAAAGTAAGGAGGATAAGAAAATGTGTTCCATCGCGAAATCAGCTGTGCAAAACATTTAAGCTTTTCAATGCTAAAATGCTTTTAAAGAAGGCGAGATATCTCGTCAACGTTGGTGAATAGGTCAATATTTATATAAAAATCAACCAGCGTGGCACAGTATAATTTATTCTATTCAAAATAACACTATATATGCAGTCATTGTCAGCCTCGAATTGTGCTAAAGAGCTTATTGTAAGTGATTCAATCGTTCTCGGGGTTTATTTCTCGTATTCGGGTTAACTAGGATTACTAGCAAGTCGAAACACGCGTAATGGAAGTATTACTGTACGGAAGTTTCAAGATTCGAATTGCACAAATTCGCAGAGATATTTGAATTTAAAATTACGGAGAAAAGTTGGGAGAGAACAGTAAAAACTAACGGACATCTTTTCCCCGTTTGTACTGTTCTTTTTTATTTTTTCTCAGATTTTGAATTCAAATATATCAGCGAATATTGCACTGAGAGATGTGGAATTTTTTTATTTCAACTTTCTAATTGGGTTTTTGAAGACAGGGTGTCTGTATGGACAGTTAATTTCGGTATTTTAATAACTTTGCAACATGAATGACGTATCTGAGTTCTATACGTTATTTGGATACTTTTTCTTATTGGAAGTATCCCAGTATTGGAGGATGTCGAGCTTATACAGCATTTCTTGCAATGTTATTTGTAACACGGGTGTTGCAAAGAATGTAAGTAAAGATGGAAGTAAAACTATTTTTGAAACCAAATTTTCAAATTCTTTAAGCCAATATTTGATAACTTTTTTTTTAAATATTGTTTTTTCAAAACAGCTAAGAAGACTTCTGGATCACCCAGAATTTAATGCAAGTACAGGTATAAAAAAATCACAAATTCTATTAAAATTTCAGTGGCAACAGCCCAACAAAAATAAAATAAATAAATTATACTTTACCCCCATCTTTGTTTCCATTCTTTGTAAAATACATGTTACAAATACCATGGCAAAAAATTCTATATAAGCTTGACATTCTCCGCGTCACTAAAGGTTTGTAGTAAGAAAAAAAAAAACTTTGAAAACTTCTGTGTCAAATTGTTTGACCCCCGCTCGTCTTTTCTTCTTTGATATATATTTTTTTAAACAAGTTCAGACTGTTGTGGACCGCTCTTTATAATAATGCTCCAAGAAATTCTTCGGAGAAATGCTTAGCTTACAATGTGCATGTGCGCAAAACACAGGTAAATTGTTTTCTCATCTAAACACTCACGGACCCCGTGTTTTTAAAAACTTCAAGCTTGAGGGTACTTTCTTTACCACACTTCAGGTTATATCGACATAGTCTTAAAGGGGACCGAGTCCTGTGAGGGATATTAAAAATTGTCTTTGGAGTAAACTTACATTGGAAATGATGATTATACAATAGCGATTCCTGACAGGAATGTCATGCCCCTTCAAGGTGTCACGGATAAATGCACAAGAAAAATTGATTTTCTCCTCTAGTGCAACTGAAGGCTCGGAGAAATTCCAATTTAAAAACAAAAAAATAAGCGCACACAACATATATATATATATATTTCAAAAAGTACTTAATTTGTAAGAAATTCTAGAGGGAGGAAAACAAAAAAAAATCATTCATCGGAAAAAGGTTCCGAAATTATTATAGAAAAAAAGGTCCGTAGAAAGTTATTTAAAAAAGCAAAGCTAATTAGATAAGGATAAAAAAAATTCTAAAAATCCCGAAGAAATCGGGATTTTCGCCGAAGTTTTCACAGCAAATGACGATGTATCGAAAGTGTAATATGTAATGTATGTCGGGGACGTAATTCGATTTGGCAACAATGAGAAGAGGGAAAAATCCCTTTTGTGTGACTTTAAGTAACTTCGGCATCGGATTACCCGAGCGAAAAATAACTTTCCAACGAAAGGGTTAATTGGGAAATATTTTTTTTATTCCTCGGTTTCACCCGCGACATGACGCGGCTTGTCAACAGCAATCACCAAAGTGTTATCCAATTAAGAAGGGTATGAGTTACAAGTCAATTTTCAGTGCGATTCTTCAATTAACGCACAGATTAAGACAGACAAATGCTGATTAAAAACCAGAACTTCCACAGGTTAATTCTCCTCTTTCGCGATAATTTTTGCTCTTTTTCTTCTTCGTTGCCTCGTATTATAATATACAAAGATCCAGAAATAAAAGACGCTGGAGAAGAAAAAAGAAGCGTCTTTTCTGACGAGTGCGAAGCGCCATAACTAACGCTTGTAATCGAATTACCGCGAACGGGGGGAAGCTAATGAATTAATTAAGGAGTCGCTAATTAGTTGGGAAGTAATACGAGAATCACACCGCCAGGTGGATGATTAAGATGGAAAGAGGAGGAGGGAAACGTCATCGTAACCCTTTCGATCCTCGTGTTCAAATTTCTCCAAATTAGAAAATTTATTTTCGCGGAAAGTTTCTCCGCCTCGAAGAAGGTCGCGTTTCTTTAATAAATTCCCACTTTTCCATATCAATTTGGATCCGGAGGTATTTGGCTCGTATAATAATCCATTTCCACAGAATCCGACTCCTCATTTCCCGTTTTCGTTATGACTCCCTTCGATTACCGAGGGATGAACTCGGCTGTTGATTGGATAGAATTTCACGATGATAGGACTCGAGAAAAATGTGTGCTCTCACGTTGGAAAATAATACGCTCATCACGAAACTGATGCTCGTATATTTCATATACACAATCCAAGTATAGTTCCTAATACCTTCTTAGCAACTCTGTGTATTATGCACGTGCGAAATACTGGATAAGGCTAATTTGATTATGCACAGGATGTGCCATAAATTCGTAAATAGTTTAAAAATTCATAAAAATTGAACGAATTAGTATATTTGCATGAGGTTTGCGAAAAAGTTGTTCTCACGAAGCGGAATTTTGTTATGGGACAAAAAAAAGTTTAAATTTTTGTCGAAAGAGGGGCGCTGCACGAAAGCAAATCACTGGTAATATGCAAATCAGAGTCCTATGAAATAGAGTGTACGATTAACAGCTCATTTGTGAATTTCACTGTTTACTGGTGCTTACATAAAGTTTTCATCGTGACATTGGTATTAGCGGATAAAGCACTAATGGTGTTGTTTTACCTCAGCCCAGTTTTGAATCACCGGCTGAAGCTTCACGAACGTTTTGGACACAGAAGAGATTGAAGAAAGGTCAAAGAAAAGGTCAGGCCAAAATTTTAGCAATTTGATTTCACGAAAATCCCCCTGTCGACAAAAATTTGAACTAAATTTTTTTTTCTGTACCAAAATAAATCCTCCTTCGTGAGAACAACTTTTCTTTGCAAACCACATTCAAATATACAAATTCCTTCAGTTTTAATGAATTCACGATATTTATGAATATTAGTTATATTACTACGTATATATTAGCCATTTACGAATTTATGAGAGACCTGTATACGAGCCTGGAAAAAAACATAGAAAAGTTCGGTTGTATACAGGGACGGGCTCAAGTATTTTGCGGCTCGGTGCAAAAAAAATTATGGCCCCTGTGAACAAGGGTTTTCCAATACCCCAGGATATCCATAGGTACTCTAGTGCCCGCCAAATTCACGTTGGTGCCCGAGAACGACTGTAAAACTACTTCGTGGTCATAAAAAAATGCCATTAGGCATTAAATTTGGACAAAAGTGTTCGCTTCCCAGTGAAAAAATTACGAGTGAGCTCCCAGGCACTTGAAGGTTTAGGGCTCTCAGGGCTAGAAACTGATTATCTACCCAGGCCCTCAGGAGGTTCTTGGAGTACCTTGGAGGTTCTCTTTATCTTGGACTGAATTTTAAGCTATTGCTTTGCTAAGAAGTTGAAATCAAAACGTACATTTTTATCCCCCTTTTGCGGCTCGGTGTGGCCGCACCTTTCGAACTTGCCTAAGTCCGATCCTGCTTGTACATTATATTGAACTTTTGACATGCTTGTTATCGGGTGGTATGGCTTTAGAAAATTTGCTCGATACGAAATAGCAGAAAAGAAAACTTCAGGTGGTTACTCTAAAGCAGCGGCTCTCACCTTTTGTGTATTCAACGACATGCGGCATTAAAGCATGTCGTGACCGTATGTAGTTGTATTTTCAAGTCTTTTCGGCTGTTTCGACTTTCCAAAACATTGTCCAGTTTTTTTTTTCAATGAAGCTCACATTTAAATTTATAATCTTATAAAATAGTGAATGGAGATAATTTATAAATAACTAAAATTATGATTATAATTTATAATTACTCGCATGTATTGTTCACCATTTTTTCCCTGAACTACATTTCGATTCACTACAATTTCCAGAAGTCGTTCATTTCCTACTCATCTGTAACTCTTAACAATAATTGGTGATTTTGCCGAGCTATGGCAACCTTTTTGGTGACAATTGGCGACGCATCGTATATTTTGCATTATATACAAATACAAATACAACGCCACAACAGGCAAATTGCCCAACGAGGTGGCTGACTTAAGAACATCATGGATCCCCGAGCCCCTACCTACTACTGCTACACCACACATGCACCCCCCCCCCCGCGGAACCCCCCAACGAATCGGTACATGCGGGAATGTGCGTGTACGTGTAGTGCAACCTGACGTAAAGTTTGTTTCTGTGTAATGCTTGTTATGTGTAGCGCTGTCATCTGCCCCCAGTTTTACTAACTATGAGTGAAGTGTTATGGTTGAATGATTTACCGTTGTAGGACTGTTGCTCTCTGTGGCGAGACTTTTTAACGGGGAGATCGGCTCGCATTAGCGCCTTGAAGTTGGGAACCACAGAAAACCATCTTCAGCCGACCACCACTGTGGGGTTCGAACCCGGATCCTCGCATCACGAGTCCGGCACTATAACCACTCGACCACCACAGCGGCCTATTATTACCTATAATTACATATACACACATATATATATATATATAAGGTATTACTAATATTATGTATATATATATAATCGCAACAACTGAATATTATTTCCTTCAATAAAGAATTAACTTTTCAAGTCTGCCTGCGGACTATCTGTGACACCACCGTGGTCCAAAAGTGGTCCGCGGACCATAGATCGAGAAACGCTGCAGGAAAGGATTTCATCCAATGTTCCCTCTAAGATGCGCGCGTTCGTGCACCGTGAAAGGGCTTCCACGCACATTAAACACACCATCTGTGTTCAGTATATGACAAATTCTTCGCCACGCACACACACAAAAACAGGTCTGCGCAGGTGAAAAAACAAAATTGGAGGGAACGTTGAACATCACTATCACAAATTAAATGAATAAGTTTTTCTCTTTGCTTTATCTTAATTTCAGTCCAATTTCAATAATATATGGGTATTCTCGAAGGAATTCATATTACTTTCTAGAGAGGCATCTTACATGAGACAGGGAATCGATATAGTCGTTATAACTCACGAATACACTAGCCGGGGGGAAGGGGGGGGGGGGCAGAAGACGCTCACCAAATATGCTAGGCGCTAATTGGAGCACTACCAGACGGATCGGAGCATCCGTGGTAATGAATTCACGTTAGTTGAGCACAGCAACAGATACACTGCCGGACGTGCCCAAAGTGTTATGTTACCGAAACCCGCCTCGGCTTTTACCGCATCTTTGGAAGACATATTCACTTTCACGATTCGCCTTCTCAACGTTAAACACATATTAGATATGCGTATCGTGATGATATAACTCGGTAATCGAGCCTTCATCATAGTAGCTAATTGTTCGGGAACCAATGGAAATGTAAGTCGTAGGAATTGGAGGGACGCATTTTTTTAGTTTGGAATCTAATTTAATTTTGGTTACACACCCTTTCAGGCAAAAAAGACACTAGAATCAAGTTAAATAATGTATCAGCTTTGTCTTTAAAAAAAAAAATCTCCCAGCAGCAGATCTATAACAACAATTTCACGTGCATAGGTTTACATGCGATTGAAAATTGTCACTTACAATTTTGAAGAAGGATGGCAGTACAGAACAGATATCGCGCACCGTCCTGAACACCATAATATCCAGAAAGTCTCTTTCCCTGACATAACTGAGAAGAACAATCTTTTTCTTTACATTACATTCCAGTGTGTTCCGCTACATCCTAAAGAATCTTCACAAGGAGAGTATGGTGTGGTGATAAAAGTTGCATAAAACAAATAATAACAAACACTCATTTTAGAATCGAACACGTTTAATCCATTGACATGCCACACTCACCTCTTCTCAAGCAACCTTCTACATTTCATTCAATAAAATTATAATAATTAAAGACAAGCATATAATAAAATAATGACACACGCATTGGTGTTATTCGAATAATAATAAGTAAAACTTCCACAAAACAATAAATAATTGGTCGACTGTAAAATTCGCAGGAAAATAACTACAAACACAATTGATGAGAGTTCATTCATAAGAAATAGAAAATGAAATGCACACAATTTGAGAAATACCCAAAAATATATTTATTAGTTGATAAATTTTGAATGGAATATCATTTTTATGATTAAAAGAAAAAAGAAACCATTGCCTAAAAATATGTCAAATCAAACTTAATACGATTAGATTAAGATCAAGCAAACATGAAAATTTATCTGTAGTTAATAGGATACATAAAGTCCCCATTGCATAGAATTCAAATTACAATTGCTCAAAGATTAAAGGGCACATTGTGCCCTCTGAAGCTTTGCCCATCAAGTCTAACTTAAAGCAGTTACAGCTAATAGTAACCCAAGATAAAGCAAGAACTGTATTCTTCTCACAGAACAATTTTCATGGCATTAAGCTTGAAACTCCAATTTGAGCTACCCCAACTATATCTTCCATACTCTAACTCAGCGGTTCTGAACCGGTGCTCCGCGGAGCCTTTGGGGCTCTTTGTGCACTCTCCAGGGGCTCCGCGGCCGCTCGAGGAAAATAAAAAAAAAACCAGTAAAATTTAAAAATATAATTATAAATATTTTTAAATAGTAAAAATAAATCAGTAACTTTGATCAAGTAATTAAAAAATTTTCCCACGGAGCTCCGCCATTGAATTTTTTTTACTAAAAAGGGCTCCGCGAATCAAAAAGGTTGAGAACCGCTGCTCTAACTCACATTTCCTCCATCTATCATTAAAATCTTTCATCAAAATTTGAGGAAAAAAAGAAAGTGTAATAAGACCTTTAAAAAAAACTAAGTACTTTATCATTTACTTTCTACTTCATTGAAACGTTTTTTATTTCTGATTTCAATAATTGGTACCATACTAATTTTATTAAAAAGATACAAAAAACGATAATAAAAAAGATTTACTGCTAAAAATTTCCAAAATTTAAGATTCTAATCTCATACAAGTTATTTTGTATTCAAGTGAATGGAATTGTGGTTCTTCATAAAATAAGAATTGGGTTGTGACAAATTGGTCAGATTTATGGTCATCTGAGAAAACATGCGTCTTTGTACTTTACATCATTGTACCTTGAATTTTGCTGAGCGTCAAGTTATATTGAAAAAACTGTAAGCATGATGATTCTATCATGTTGCACATACAAAAGCATGATTGTAAACCATTTTTCTTGATTTAGTCTCAAATAAGTAAAGTTATTCCTAGTAATTATGCAAAGCAGTTTTAAGATATCACATATTGCATTTTTTGACATTACTTTGTCTAAAAGCTAGTTCACAAAACTTTTCATTTTTACCAAAGAAGTTGCCAGCAACACGGTAAAGTAACACATGGGGCATTCACTACATAAATGCAACATAAAAACGATTGAAAAATAGAAAGGAAAAAAAAAAGCTAACAACCTCGACATTGCCACACAAAGCCTATGTTAGAATACAATCTCACTAAAAGTTACAACATACAAAATAAATGGAAGATAAAACACAACCACCAAAACAATGCACTACACATCACATTCTACGCATGCACACTTGAAAGCCAAGTTTTCACTTATTTTTTGCGTGTTTGTTTTTTCTTCGTAATGAAAATAAATAGATATAAAGCACACATTTGAATTCCAATACAAAACTAAATCTACTCTTATTTCTATATCACAAATCATAATGAATACTCACTATATAAAAAAAAGTTCGTTGTTCCTGTGTAACTTCTGATATGTTGTCGCGTGATTAACAGGAAAAGTTCATACACATCTACATACGCCCACTCATAAGGGAGTCAAATCAAAAAGAAGTATTGTAAACTACTTTGGGGGGAGGGGAAATCAAGCATACACTGGCATCATGCTAATATAAGCAAGCATGCAATGAAACTTTGCGGAACTCAATTTAAATACATTTTACATAATTCTTACCTATGAAGAACAAAATTTTCAAGAAATCAATTCTCAAGTCAATTCAATAAAGTTGCATAACATTTCAATGAATATTGCTGATTCAGTCGGACCCGCTTATAACGAAGTCGGAAAAAACAGTGAAACTATTCTTTATATATGCAAACTTTGTTATATCCATATCGGCTTTAAAAATTGTGTGCTCAAGCAAAATAAAACATTTTGCATGCTCTATATACATTTTTCAGTAATCTTAAAATAGATTAAAATAATATATTTTAATAAACATTAAAAATAATTAAATTATAATAACATAATTAGATACATAAACAAAATATGTGTTTATTCTTGCTTTCTTTATTTCTTGATATTTTTGTGGACTTGGAACGTTTCGTGTTTAAATCATTTTTGCCAAATAAGCATGTGAAAAGTGTAATGCTTTTCTTCTAGTAAGAGCACTGACACCAAAAAAAAAAAAAAAATTTGTTTCACATTTTTTTAATTATTTTAAAGAAAAAATAACAAACTTTGAGTGTAATTCCAATTTTTTGAGAGAGATACCTCACATTCTTTTTCTATTTTTGGATTTCAAACAACTGTACAGCTACAATTTTTGAAGTAATGAATAGCGTTTTGCACTTCGACATTCTCAAAATTAATTTCGAAACAATGAAACTATCAGAACCAATGCCCGAATCTAACTTGAGAATGGAAAATGTCCACTAAAGGTGGTTTGATGTTAGATTCTTGGAAATAGATAACCTCAATTCTTTCTTCTTAATGAGGTTTTCTGAAAACAAAATAAGATTTGACTGAGAAAAATAGGGGAGTGGGGAAGAAGCAAAATAGGATTTTACAGAACCCAAAACAGCTCTGCTAGAATGTCTTCCTAATAAAGAAACAAAACATTATCTCAGTTGCAGAAAGGTAAATTGACATATAAGATTCAGACAAGATTACAAAGAAATTCATTACAATTTTGTTTGAAAAATTAGCCAGAAATTTGTAATAGATGCACTTTGCTGAAATCAGTGTTTGTTATAACCAGTCCAAATAACTAGATAAGTGATACAAGAGTCACGTGACACAGAAAAACTTCATTATATGTAAAAATTAGCAATATATCCATGTTCGTTATAAGCAAGTCCAACTGTATATTCATCACTATATATATAACCATTATTTAATCTACCTGAATCTGATCACTTTTAGAACTTTAATAGGGTGGTTTGAAACTCCTCCAAAGTATAAGGAAAAGTATAGAATTTCAAAATCAGCCAAATTCAAGCACAAAAACAAATGGCCAGAAACATCACCCATCATTATAGGTGGAATAGTTATAACTAGCTTTGTGTTGGAAAAAATCATCAAAAACATAATAGAAGAAACACCCGTTATCCGTGAAATGGACCTCATGACAAGAATTACCATTGCTGCTATATTAAGAAGACACCAACGAATAAGGCAAATACATGGAAATACAAAAAGTCCTAATGCATTTCAACACCAATGGGTGTCGTCTTCAGAGGAAAAATATTTAACCATTAGACATGCTGATCAAGTTTCCCACTTGGTTGAATACCAAATCTTAATGCTCTGTTGCTCAGCGGAAAAAGTATGTCTGTCCTCTTCAAATGTCGTGGTCAGAAAAGACGTACAGACGTCAAATGAAGAGAACACTTTATCTGCTAAGCAACCAAGTATTAAGATTTGGTATTCAACCCAAGTGGGAAACTCGATCAGCATGTCTAATGGTTAAATATTTTTTCTCTGAAGACGACACCCATTGGTGTTGAAATGCATTAAGGCTTTTTGTATTTTCGTGTATTTGCCTTATTCGTTGGCGTCTTCTTAATATTCTTGGGCAAAGTTTCGCTCAACTCTTCCATTGCTGCTATTAGCAATTATAGACGTTTGGCATCAACAATCCACTGATCACTGTGTATTTTTGAAAAATATGATTCCTACAATGGAATTAGTTTTCTATGGTTGAACATACTTTCTTTCTTTCAAACCAAGCACAACTCAGGTCTATCACCATCTATGGGCGATTTACTACCTAGTGAGCTGTGCCGGAAGTGCAACTGTGTGTGTACCTAACAGTAAGTGCGTATGTAGTGTTGTGTTTGATTTTGCAGTGCTGCCATCTATATGTCAGAAGTGAGCTGAGTGATGTGTTACGATTGAATTACATTTGTACTGTTTGTAGGTCTGTGGCGAGACTTTTTAAATGGGAGATCAGCTCACATTCGCGCCTTGAAGTTGGGAACCACAGAAAACCAACTTCAGCCGACCACCACTGTAATGACGGTGGGGTGTGGTTGAAGTACCGCTGTGTGAGTTTGAGTAGAGTTTATTGTATTCATTGGACCAAAGCCCTGAAAATCAACTCAGTTACATAACTGTTTCATGGATATCAGCTGCAACAATGGTTATTCCTGGAACCACATACATTTCATCATCAACAGGCATTTATACACCATTGCTTTGGAAATCTCTCACAGTAAGTCCCAGTTTTTCACCTGGAGCACTGGTGAATAGCATCTTCAATCATCTTCAAGTGATGTTTTGACCATTCTTTTTCCTATACAAATGTAGCTCTCCCTATTTTAAGTTCTTATGTGAAGTTTTAGCCACTCTATGATCACACCTCCATTAAACCTGAAAACTGATGAGGTTTTAAACATTATCTTGTTCATCTATTTGGCATTAGACTTTTTCTTTTGTTGGTACATTACTACCGTATTTTCCTTCATATTATTCACTGCTACATCTAATCAGCGGATTCAAATTTACCTCAAGGAAAAATAACATCATATAACTAGTGTTTATTAAAATTTCATTTATAAATAATGAAATCATGAGAAATGGAGACAGTTTTTTTTTCATGTTTTCGCAGAAAAAAAGTCATTTTTCTGCTATATCATCCCCTTCCCTGCTAGAAGCAAGAATGTTCAATGTCCTTGGGAAAAACAATGTGGGAAATGGCATTTAAATGTTTACTCTACCCATGCTACTCTATGGAAGTTATTTTCCTAAAATGTTTTGTAACACACGTGTTTCAATAGGAATACACATTTGCGTTTCAGGCAAAACTTAACAAAATAAGGTATCCAAAACCAGCTGATAAAAAAAAGTGGAAATTTGCACATTTGTGCTTCTAGTATGAGGGAGGGGGGACAATATATGCTCTTCTATATATATAAAACGTCTATAAATCTTTAAAAGCTTAATTTTTTACAACTTAATTTTGGAAATATCTATTTCTATTCCATCCTCTTAAAAAACAAAAACTGCACATAAGAGTCGGTAATTTTGTATATAATATTTGCTAAGAAATTCTGATGTTTTATTTACTGTATAATCAATCCACTGTAGGAAAATTCGGTAGTACAAGCAATAAATGTTAAAACAAAAATAATCCGTAAGAGAAGCTATTTATGAGCAGCAACACTATTCATTGATATTTACATCAATTAATAAAATTTCAGCACACATAATGATTTCATTGTCCAACAATTATCATCAATTTCATTATTTTAACAAAAATTATCAGTTTTGTAAATAATCACTTCAACCTGATAGCACATCAATACAGTTTATAATCCTTATAAAAAGGTAAAAGAAAAGGATTCATAATAAAGCAATAAAGAGTTGTACAAAGTAAAACATGTTTCAAAGAAGATTAAAGCACATTATGTACATGGTTATTAGTATACACACATTTTAAAAATAAACGCATCTAATGTACTATAATGATGCGATAGTTTAAACATTTATTTGAAAGCACAAAATTTAAAAACAGCTAAAAGTGTAACAACAAGGAAAAAAAAAAAGATTTAGCACATTGAAAATTCCATCTCTATTTGAATACAAGTATAAATATAGCTACTATATATATATATATATATATACAAACACATAAACATTCTATTCCCCCTCATCGTACATCATATCTTAATTTTTGGACTGAGAAATTGTGCATTTGTTGAACAGGGAATAGTTTGATCCATGATGCTTTAACTTCATCAAATACAAATATATACAAAGAAGAAAAACAGAGGAAGGGGAAAAAGAACGATCAATGACTTATAAGAATACAGATTAGAAAATAATTCTCTGCGTTTCTTTCTTGTTTTTTGTACACGTTTCTTCAGCAATGAAGTTTGCAAGCCAGCATTATATTACATTTTCAAGTTGTGATGATACTGGTGTTTTTTCCCCTTTCCTTTAATAAGTTATTGTACAAAAGCATGCATTGGAAATAGCACAAACCTCGCTGATATTCGAATGAGCAAATATTTTTGGGTGTGAATCACAGTCAGCTGTGTTGTCATCGTTGTTGGCATATTCATAATACAGTTCAGATAAGAACTGCATAGTTATCCTACAGAGAAAGAGCACTCACTATGTAAATAAAAGAATTAGTGTTTCAAGAGCTACTACATACAGGGTGGTCATATACTACCTTTGCTGATATACAAGCTTCTAGCAGCCAAAAAATCAACTAATGCAAGTGAAATTCGAGCTATAAGAGTTTCAAAGAGAATTTTCACTTGAGAATGAGAAGAGAAACAATAACCTAGCTCTTGCGATTATAGTTACAGCATCAATGACCTGCATTGGCTGTTTCCATGTGTTTATTTGTCTGTGGCTAGCACTGAGTTTATCCCGCTGCAGTCACTGTTCCAGAGTCATTTATAGTTTTTTTTCCTGCGCTGATGACTTTGCAATGTATTAAAATGTGTCTGCATTAAAAATGTAAAACTTTTGTTGCTGTAATTGTGAGCGCAAGAAATAGGGGTTTTTATGTTTCCTCTTCTCGAGTGCATACTCTGAAACACCTATATCTCTTACATTGGCAAAGTTATTTTATGACCACTGTAAAAAATACTGAATAACTATAAAAGGATCAAAGATATGGGTCATTTGACCTGCTTTTAGATTTGATAATTACTTTGGTACAATATTTAAATTAGTATCACGTTATCATTTGAAATAATACAGAAAAAGAAATATTTGAATTGTACTCACACGTTAAAAACTGACAAAAGCAGTTAGTTGTTATGAAGAGTCTGGAGAATTTTCTGATGGTGGAAACATCAAAGTAAGGTCAGAGCACAGAGGAGACGAAGGAATCAAATGACACGCAGAACCAGAAGCTGAACTGCTAGAGCTAAGTTCTTCATAACTACCATGCAACTCTGCAAAAACATTACAAACAATGACAAAAACAATACAATCAAAATAGGTAAGTTGCCGTAGAAAATCAGTGTGACATTCTTTTAATTACATTCTCGCATGCAATAATAAAACAGTAGCTTCTTATGACACTGTCTTGTTACAAGAGATCATTGGTATATTTTTCGCTTTTCATCGGAACTGCTGTTAAAAATTTAACTAACATTAGAACCTAGATGAAGTCATCAGTTATACTGTACTCTGAATAGACCACAATTTTGCAATGTCTCTCAATACGTGCTATATAACAAGGAGTTAGAATAATGATAAATTCAAATGAAATATGGATGCATATTTTTTTGCAATAAATACCTGCAGTATCACTACGAGAAACTGGTGGCAGGTGGTAGTCGAATGGACAATCTGCCATGGCATCAGCAATATTCTCTTTCAATTGTTCCTCTTTGCCTTTGCATTGATTTATGCTACTACAAGTGTCTGGCCAACTCCCACAAACCTCCAGCATATTTGGCAATTGCTCAAAACTTCCTGATGCCACAGAAAAAACAAAAATTTCAAAAATCATACGAAAAATAAAACATATTAAAAAACCAAATTGATCGAAAGCAGAAATCTTACAGGCAACCTTAGAAATATGATTAATCAAGTGCCCTTTACACTTTTGTCTCTCTTTCAAACTTTAATAAGTGATGGCATCATTGGCATCCTGCCAAAAACAATGGATTATCTATGTATTTCTTATTTTTCATCAACATGATACAGATTCAAAATTGTCAAAAGAAACAATCCACATAATTTTATTATTCTCTGACTTTTCATATAAAAGCCATTTTTCCAAAGATATTATATTTGAAGTGCTGTAATTTCCCAATGTTAAAGCAGCAGCAGCTTATACACCCATCCTTCGGGAACGCTTCAATATCTCTCTGAGATGGAAAGCGGGGTGTGTCTGGTCTTCAAAGCAACTTATACAGCTGTTAATTAAAATTTTAGTTCTAGCAGCTAATTGAAAGGCGTGGCCTATCCAATAACTTTTTGTTCAGACTTCATAAGGGATTTCAATTAGTTCTTATGAATTCCTTTTTATGTATTTCTTTTTAATACAGTTTAAGTTTTTACTTCAGAATAACATCAGATGTTGCCTATTATAGTCGACACTTATTATAACAACCATACATTATAAAGGACCCTTAATTTATCAAAAACGTTACGACAGGTCCCAAATTTTTTCTTCCTATTTCTACTATGTTATTTTTTATCCAATACAACAACCAGCAAATATCATTCAATCCATTACAATGACCAATTTCAGCTCAGCCTGCTGTTTTTTTGTTTGTTTTTGTAAAGAAATGGACAAAGTTTGTCATTGAGTGCAACTGAACTTGACTTTTGATGCTTAGAGAATGAAAGACACATGTTGGCACTTCTGCAAAAAAAAACTCTGAAGATAAGTAGTGCACTCACTGGAGGTAGGGCAAGTCATAGCAAGACACGAGTCGAATGGATGATGTTGGTGGTTTCCCTTCTCCCCCACTACTTACCATTCTGTTTTATTTTCTCATATGGTGGTGTGATGGTTCGCTCCCACTTCCAACGTGGTTGATTTTTGCAATTTTACTTAATTTCTCAATTTAAGAATATACAGGTGATTGAACTTATTTTTTCATTCTGTAAATTAATCATTTTACTGTCTCAAATGAATGGAGCGCTATATCTTTATCCCCTGCATTAGCCGGCATGCTGGGAAATTCAAATCAGATTCTGGAAAATTCTTAAATAACTATTATAAAAATCCATTAAACTGGTTGAATGTATACTATGTTCCTTATTAAACCTTGTTTTTCCTGGTATGTCGAGAACGGATCAGACCCCAACATTCCAAAAACTGGTGCCTCTTGAGTTGGGTGGCATGCTGGATAATGCAGGGGAAAACAGTAGAGCTCAAATTCAAAGTTTTGACAGAGTTGACAAGAAACTGATGGAAGCCAAAATAGTCGAATTATTGACTATTGCAAAGAGTACTTTTTTCCCCATAATTAAAAACTGTGATTCCATTATGAAAGCAGAAGAGTTGAGATTTTCTTCTTTGTGCAGTCAATCACGGGAAAGAAAATTCCAGCAGTTAGAAAAAGCAGCGAAACTAAATTTTATGACTTTTTTGAAAATGTTTGATATAAGGACCTCTCAATATAACGTTTATTTTCCGTTTGGAGCGCGCAGGGGGTTTGTTATAACGAGTGTCGACTGTATTACGGAATGGAACATACAAATAGAATTTTCAAATAAAACTTTGTCAGTAAGTTGAACGAACAGGATTTTATTTTATTTTTGTATCAGCATTTTTTCAGTTTTGGTATGAAAAGTATAATAGAATCAATAACTTTGCCTGAGACTTAGCAAAGACAGAAAAGACATGTTTTACAGGCAAATAATCAATGTTAAAATAAACCGACATATGTTTCAGTACTCATGAGTGTAGTTTTACAAGCAAAAATATGGCCGGAGTTGGTGTGCAGTAAAGTAATAGTAAGCAAATGGTTCTGTACTTGATGAAAAATGTGGTCAGAATGATGACGAAACCTTTCTGTTTTTTATTGGGCAAAGATCAGTGTACTTTTTGTTTTGAAAAAGAACACCCACACGAGTGCCAAAACATATGTCTGTGTATTTAAAAATTTACCTATTATAAATTGTCTTTTCATTCTTTGCTACATGTGGAGTGTTGAAAGTGGCATCTTGTACATTACAGCTGCTTATTTAGTTGCAATTGCATAATTGATAGACTTTTGCCCTATTCTTCGACCTAGTTGGGATATATTTTCGTCTGGAAGGTCTAATGTGAATTAAGATTTGGTTCTCCAGATCAAATCTGAATCAAATTAAGACTACTAGAGATATGAAACTGGCATTTCTGCTTGAAATAAATACAAACTGAATGTAATAAATGCACTTTTAATTCAGCATTTCCATGGGGGGGGGGGGGGATTTCTTATATTTGCAACATAAATGGGTATTTATATTTAAAAAAACCAAAAAACACTAAATGATGAATTTTCACATTTATTTTACCTGAACTGGCTTCTATGAGCAGAGGAGATCCAGGAAAATCTGATGCGGATTGGTGACTTCCTGGCATAGCCATGGGATTTGAACGAGCAGGTCTGGCACTATATAGCAAAGGAAAGAGAAGATTAAAACATAAAGTGGGTTTTATTAGAACAAGAAGAAATACTCTCTAATACATTAATAGGGAGATTCAAGTAGTAGTGTTGCTGAGTGTATCATCCCATTCACCCAGAACACACATTCCGGCATGTGCCGATTCGTTAGAAATTCCGAAGAAAAATGTGTACAAGATGCATGTATGGTTAAGTAGTAGTGTATCATCCCATGCGATTGAAAACTTGTTAATGTGATATATAATGTGAATCAAAGTGATAGGGAGTTGCTCCAGACCAACTTAAACAAATTATTAATACAGCATCAATCGACTACTTTTACAAGTGGACGCTAGCATCGATTGATAAGGAACAATTCTAGGTTATGGTGCTGCAGGGAATTTTTCTCTAATAGGATTGTTAATGAAATAGCTTACCTCCAGAGGTAGTAAATTCTAACACAATTTGACATGTTTAAAAAGAAATACGATAAACATGTTAGGGTAAATCGAAAAGCTATCCATACTTGGAATAAGGCAATCATAAATACATTTTATGGACATTGTATAGTAGTCTATCATGTATATATATTGTTTGTAATTGCATTTTTAACTGGGTTGCTGTGTTTTTGAAGTGTATGACATATGCATTCATATTCGTTGCGGGCATCTTTTTCTCAGCCACCTCGTTGGGCATTTTGCCTGTTGTGCCGTTGTATTTGTATATTTTCAAGAAAAGCAGTAGAGAGACAGAATCAAACTATCATCCAGTTACGAAGTACGAAAGCCTGGATAACCAAGCGGAGATCGAGATCGCCCGGACAGTGAGAGATTGGTGTTTCGATTCCCCACAGAGGAATGTGAATTTTCTTTCCGAACAACATCTCGATCTCCGCTTGGTTATCCAGGCTTTCGTACTTCGTATGAAAAGCGGAGAGTGACATCATTTCTCTCTATATCATCCAGTTAGTTTAATGAAAAGTAGCTGTCAATATTCAAAAATGCATATGTTCCTGTTTGCCCCCTGCTTTTCAATGATATTTTTTTTTACTACCTTTTTTTCTGAGTGTGTGTGCATTATTTTACTGTCATATACTTTTACATGCTTTGCAGTGGCAATGTTGCGAGTAATCAGCAGTCTGTCATTTTACTTTTTTTTTTAAAGAAATTATTTAATGATTATTGATTTACTGTGAAACACACACCTTACAGTCTTCTTGCAATCTGGGCAAGTGTACTAACCAATATACAAAATTGCAAGTATACCATGGTTCAATTCGTCACAGAAACCAGAAAATTTTTCTTTCTGAGAGCACGTCTCAGCATTAATATTGAGAAAGTCTATTTTCTTGATGTGTTGTGGGTTAAAAAAAATACTCTCTCTCACTCTTTTTCTCTCTACTTTCTTTCAAACCAAACAAGATCCAGCTTCTATTTCTGATTGGCAATTTTTACTTTGTCTCTCTAGTGAAAACTTCCTTTCAACGAATTTTTACCTCAAATTGGCTTTATTTTGCCCTCTGTTCATTAATTATATTGAAAACTGCACCCAAACCGGCTTTCAGAATCATACAAACAGAAAAAATTACCTCAAACTTTGTACGTCTAGCTCTTCAGTAAAGATATCTGCTGATGGTGGAGTCGTCCCTGGACTCTGCGACAGTAGAGCTGAGGACGATGAAGAAAGAACAGTTGTGTTCGAATGGTGCTGAAACGTCTGGAATGAAAACTGTGGACCCATCCATAGTCTCCGGTGAGGTCCTGCATGAGTAATGATTTCTACCTGAAAAATTTAAAGTTGATTCTAACTCTCTGAAGAAATTAAAGCAGAAAAGATACAAAATTTGATAATTGAAGTGAGAAAACAATTTAAGAGAATAAAAAACACTATACATCATAATTTCCTGTCTATAATCTATGAAAGAAACATTCCTATATTTGAGTTCATGAACATAATGCATGAAATAAAAGTTCTATTTTTTTAAAATTTGAACATATCCTAATTTCCTGATCCAGAGAATTCCCCATTCACCATAACTCATTGTGACCTATCTCTTAACCACGATTCTATTCAATTCAGCAAGTTACCCTCCAATCTTGTGTAAACACTGCAAGAGTTTATCATGTTGGACACGATCGAATGTCTTCTGGAAATCAAGATAAACAACATCTACATTTTTGCCCTTACTCAAAGCCTCGTCGCGTGATCATAGAAGCAAAGGAGGTTAGTTACACGACTTCCCCTTCCCGAACCCATGCTGATTATCCAACAATACATTATTCTCATCTATCCACTTCACAAACTGCCTCTTCATAATGATTTCCCAAATTTTCGAGAGGGAGCTCATCAAACTCACTGGAGGATAATTGAATACTTCTCCTCTACTACCCTTCTTAAATATCGGAACAACATTAGCAAGTTTCCAATCCCTTGGGACGATACCCTCAGCAACACTACTCCTGTACATCTGTGCCAGTGGCCCCAACAATTCATTAGCACATTCCCTAAGGACCCTGGGATAGATATCTCGTCCTGGTGCTTTGCCTGCACATGCATTTTTTAGAAGATTTAGGACCTCCACATCTTCCACTTGAATATTGTTGAGGATTTTATTACCCATGCAACACCCGTATATTTAATAGCGTTATCTCCATTAAAAATCGACGCGAAAAAGTCATTGAAAGCACTACACATGCCTACATTGCTCTCTACCCTAGACCTTCCTATCAAGAGGGGGCCAACTGTCCCCTTACATCCATTATTCACATATCTAAAAAATGATTTTGGGTCAGAGCCAATGTTATCTGCCAACCTTGATTTAACTTCCTTTTTACTATCCCTTATTACTTTCTTCAACGCTCCTCTTTTATCAGTAAACAATGATAGGTCACCAGAGGGCAGCTTCATACTAAATTCTTCCCATTGACTTACCACCCCAACTGATTCCAACAGGTCTTTGAAAACTTCTGTTAACCTTCCTCTCAAAACATCAAAGTTAGTTCTTTGAAAACAAGAAACCAGTCTTTTGTTATCAACCTTACCTGAAGAAAAATTACAGTGAAAACAAAATGATCACTGGAAGAAAACTCGTCCCCCATCGAAACATGTGCAACAAGATCCTCAGAAGTAGTAAAAACTAAATCCAAAATAGCAGTACCTGTAGTGGCTTCTGATACATGCTGACACAAAAACTTATTGAGCACCAACTTAAGAAAGTCTCTTCATATTGATCTATAGCTGAAAGGTTCTCCCAATCGATGCCCGGGTAATTGAAACCCCCCTAGTATGACAACCCTATTATGCTTACACATGTAATAAATTTCATCATGCATTTTGGTGATGTAGTTTTGATCACTAATCGGTGGATTGTAACAAACCCGAACAAAAAGTTTGATATCTTTTGTTTTCAAGCTCAACCCATATAGTTTCAATATCACTTCTTTTCACGTTACACTCTCTAGCCTTTAAACATGATTTCACGTACATCAACACTCCACCCCCTTTCCTATCAGATCTATTTCTCAAAAAAAGTATCATACCCTGAGATGTGTTAAGAAAGATTCATCCCCATCCTTTGCCCAAGATTCTTTAATGGCTATAAGATCCAGGCCCTCCACTCAACTATAATAGTTTCTAAAAGATCTTTCTTATTACCCAAGCTCCTGGCATTTATTAGCAAACATTTTAATTTGCCCTGTGGTGTAGTGTCAATCGAGAAGCCATCCAAGTTAGAGGTGGGTAATTCCAATCAATATCTTTATAAAAGATTTTTTTGTGTGTTTCAAAACTTTCTTACATAACTTTTTTTCTAACCTCAGAAAAAAATTGTTAGATATTTGCTGCAGATTATAATCAGAATAAAAAAAATTCTGATTTTTTTTTAATATGTAATCTCCACACATTATAGGCAGGAAATTACAGTACTACTAATAATTTTGATACTACTAATAATATAGATTTTGGTTTTCATTTCACCAACATTATTCTAGAAATATGCCTGCTGAACCTTTCACTGCTAGCTCATTTGCGATAGAATCTGTAGCTATAGACTGCCCTATTTCTTGGTACAGTCTATAGCTACAGATTCTATCTACAGATGTTTAGTGTAGCTATTCAGTTTTTTATTGCAAGAGGGGGAATTTTTTCCTCCATATTAATCTGCTCCTCTTTTTTCTCCCCTTTTTTCACTTGTTGGAAAAACATCAATTTTAATCCACTGTATGCTAGTGAGACTGTAATGATTACTTTCCCATAATCTCTCACAAATAAGCTTATCTTCATTCCAATACTCAAGTGCCAATAATAGCGCTCAAGGCACTCTCTTTTAAAGCAATGGTTCTTGACCAGGGGATGTGATGGAGAATTTTGTAAGACATGAGCTATTAATTCCCCATATGGATGTGCGAGAATCTAATTTAGAGCCTACTGGGGGTGCAAGAATCAGAAGTTCACCAGAGCCTCACTGTGTTGAAAGATTTAATATGGTGTCGGCTAATTGAAAAATTCTGCTTACTGAATCAAGCCTGGATAGAAACAGGCTGACTGAGCAAATGATCACAAATTCTCTAATTAGTTTAAAGGTGCATAGGCTCATCACAATAAGTGTAAAAAAATATCAGGCTGATTAGAAAATGCTAGATAGTTTTTCCAATCTGCTGGGCATGTTGCAAAATGATCAGGCTCTTTGCAATAAGTCAGATTTTTCAATAAATTAGCCTTTGGCATATACAACAATTTCTAGCGATTGCAGAAAAATTACAAAGTTTTTTGAATTGTGATTCCTGTTGCTCAAATAAAATAAGAGTGACAATATTATCATGCCTGAGATAGCCAGCTTTCTTCAGGCTCATCACATTTTTCACTTGAAGTTTCTGATTCACCTGGAATAAAAACAATAAGCAAATAAACATAAAATTACTACTAGAAATGTTAGGGAGATTTGATGAAAAATGAGATAAACAGACATTAAAAAATCATATAATGAGTGCATCTCTATGACTTTTGACTTGGAATTACAATGAAACCAGTGATTCATCAAAGTGAAAAAGAAAAATGTCAGGTTTCTTTAACACCAAAGTCTTATAAGAGACTTGATATATTTCATTACAAACTCTTATTTCTTATGTGAATTTTGCAACCTCAGAAAAACTAGGCTATTTCACATCAAATCATTCACTCAAAAAATTGACTAATGTGCGAGAAGAACAAAAACCACACACACACCTTTTCGTTTTTCTTTGGCAGGAGAGAAGTTACATATCAAAGGATTGGAAGCCGCCAGTGGAGGCTGAATTTCTGGGCTTGATGCTGGGCTATAAAAAATAAATGAGTAACATTAATTATAAGTATTACTTATACTCAAGGAAAAAAATAATCACTTTATACGATCCTGCAGGTCTCACTTTTTTTTCGCTCAGAATTGTTATGAAGTAAATTTCAAAATTACACAGCAGAAATGACCTAAACTTCACAATACGAGAAAAATAGACTGTGTCAAAGATCTTACCGCAGAAGATCCCACTGGGCATGGGAAGTGACATCTAAGTCAATTGGCGAATCATCTGTCTTTGAGGATCCAGCTGCAGGCTTTGGCTCGAGAAAATATTCTACCAAGTTCCCATGCCGATCAATAACATACAGTGAGTCCATTGGCAAGTTTTCTAAGAGAAACACAAGAATAACAAAAATTGGAATATTGAAAGCCTGATACAGATAAAAATCATAGCATCACGTGATCGTATTCAGGAGAAATAATTATTAGAACATCTTTATACAATTAACAAGCGGACAATCAAGTCCCTTGAGGTCAATAGTGTGTGTGTATTGCATGTTTGTAATTTTTGTATTTGTATAATTTAAAAAAATTACTAAGTCATGGTAGGCCTAAGAATCACAAAAAAAAAAAATAAATAAAAGATATATGTAACTAAATTTTCATCCTAAAAGAAAATCCAACACAGACAAAATCAAAAGATTCACCTCTCTTATCTCTGGTAAGACTAGGGCTGCTGACTAACCAGCCTCGAGAAGGAGCAAACGTTGCAGCAACACAAACATTCTCAGAACCAGAAGGAGTTCTTCTATTGAATCTATCTTTACCAGATGGGCTTTTCGGTTTACCAGCACTAGCAAGTGGAAACACCAGAGACTGTTTCAATTGAGCTAAGGGATGTACAGTTACTGGATGGGGGTACGGTGGAAGACGAGCATTTCCCATGCGGTTCAATGAGCTAGTGGGGTAAGGCATACTTGGGTGGGAATCATAATTGCGACCTAGAGGTACTGTAATAAGAAGAGAAAATTATAATGAAAATTTTACAAGACTTTAAAAACTTTCATAAATCAATGCAATGAGAGAAATAAGCCAATTTATATATTCTAGTTCATATAACTACAATAAAATTTAAAATATAAATTACGTATGTTGATAAATGTTCCATTCTTCTATGAATTAAACAATTGCACTATTTTAAATTATGCAATTAATACAAAGATGTGTTATTTAATGGAAATTTTTTTTGTGTGCTTTTTAAATTTTAATACTCCTTGCTAAATACCAAATGGAAGACGCTAGCTTACGAAAAAAATGAGATGCACTCAACCCTCAGTATTCACAGATTTCATATTCATGGTTTTCTTCTTCGCTGTCTCTGTCCCAGTTATTATTATATAATTTTTTGAGGTAATAATTCTCATATCAATCAAAATATAAGTTCTACATGTTAAATAAACATTAAAAAAATTTCTTTTAAAGGTTTTTCTGGTGCTTTTGAAAATATTTGTATAAGACTGTTGTTTAACTGTTTCTAAAAGCGGAAAATTTGCAAAGAAAATTTGAAATCTTGACAAAGGTTAGCTTCATTACTGCAGTTTCCTCATTATTATGGTATCAATGTGAGTCTCAATCTAAATATATCAAGGAATAAAAACTTAAAATTCAATCAGAAATGGCTGATTGAATTTTAAGTTTTTATTCCTTGATATATTTAGATTGAGACTCACATTGATACCATATACATATACTCACATTGATAGCTACACCTGCTTCTATATAGCCCTCGATCCATAAGGTTCTCATGTAAAAAGTGCTGTTTTTCTGTAGATGCGATAAAAAAAAGGCATGCAAGTTATGTATTGCGTAACTTGCACACACTATAGACCCATCATTATTTAAGGGGACATTCAAGTATTATGTAAGCAGATTTTCAGCCATTTTTGACCCCCCCCCCCCATCAGCAAAATTTCGTCAGCAGCTTAGAATATTTCATATCTTCAAAAAGGGGTGGTTGATGACGTAAGCAACCTTCAAACTGCCCTCCCCCTTGTCATCATAAATGTCAGCAAATCCAAACCCCCCCCCCCCCCCCGATGATGACATAACACTTGAATGACCCCTAATCTGCAAATATATGAGGTACTGGTGAAAAGAAGTCACATTTCCTAGTATTTTGTATGGCCGCTGTGGTGGTCGAGTGGTCATAATGACGGACTCGCATCACGAGGATCCGGGTTCGAACCCCACCGTCGCCATGGTGGTGGTCGGCTGAAGTTGGTTTCCTGTGGTTCCCAACTTCGAGGCGCAAATGCGAGCCGATCTCCCCATTAAAAAGTCTCGCCACAGAGAGCAACAGGCCTACAACGATTAATTATTCAATCATTACACTTCACTCATAGTTAGAAAAACTGGTGACAGATGGCAGCACTACACATAACAAGCATTACACAGAAACAAACTTTACGTCAGGTTTCACTACACATACATACACATTCACGCATGTACCAATTCGTTAGAGGTTCCGCAAAGGAATATGGACGAGGTATATGTGTGGTTTAGTACTAGTAGTATTTTGTATGAACGATGGAAAAGCTTGGACAATGAAAAAACTTTTCTGGATTTTAATGGAGAAGTTCACTGATGTTGAGATAAAATAAATTATAGAGTTAATTAATATCAGTTCGGAAATCAACAGAGGAATGATTAATCGAGCTGACTGCTTCTGAAACCTAAGAGATGCCTTATGAAGATTACCATGATTGAGAATTAAAAAACAAGTTCATTATGAGCAACATAGCAAAGTCTTTGTAAGTTTAAATCGACAATGGATTGTTTCCATGAAGCAGACCCACCTGTAGTACGTTTTTCTCATGTAGAAAAATTGGTAAAAGAGCCTTATTATTATACTTCAACAAATTAACTGGAATATAGAAAAAATAGCAAACAAATATTGTTATTTTCAGAAAGCATTGCCTTGAATCATTGGAACCCCCTCCCCCTTTTACTTCTTCCACACAAAGCAGATACCACAAAAATGAGAAATGAGATGCCCAAAGAGCAAAATTTTAGAGTTTGGATTATTCACAGATTTTCTATATGATATTGTTTCCGAAAAAATCCTAGCATCACAGATAGCTCACAAAAACAGAAGACCTATTCAATAAAATTATCTTTATCACAAATCTTCTATGTTTGAAAATGCATTAAACATAAAAAAAAATGAATAAAAACAATCTAACCAGATGTTCCCGGGCTTGCTGAAAGTACTGGGCTGTTTCTTCCAGTCTGCACAGGATGCTGTATCTCCTCTAGCCCAGCACTTCTGTGAAACCTGCTAAGACGATTCACCACTCGGGGAGAGGTATGAGTTCGCACACTGATCTGGCCTATATTAATTATGTACTGTGATTAGAATGCTACACTAATTATAAATACCATAAGAACTGTGTAACAGAATTTAAAATATAATTTTTTTAATAATCATCCTGAATTGTTAGTTGAGTTGACTGCGGTGTGGAACATTGTCTTAAAAAAAACTGTTTTAAAGAATATATAGTTATCTTTATATCAAGAGCAAAATAAATTACTGCTATTGAACATTGGCTTCAAGGCTATATCGTTTTTACTCATTTTTAAGAGTTTTAAATGGTTTTTAATGAATCTTTTCTGAAGCTAAGACCTGAGGTACAAATGTGTAGCTAACTCAAATGGTCCTAGTAAAGATATTGGCCCAAATTAATAATTATTTAATCGGCTAATTAATTTTTTTCAAAGTGCATTTTGTCATTCAGCAAACACAAATCAATTAAAAAAATTATTTTTAATAGCCAGGTTTGGCTCAGGTTTGAAGAGGATTTTTTTCAGTTTATAACACTGGCAACAAAATATGACATTTTGCTGGTTGCTGGCTCAGGTGTGAAGAAGATATGAAAAAATTGAATTCAATTAGCAGACGGTTCACTTATGATAAATTATTGCGCTAAAATATTAAATACAAGGTTATTATTCAATAGCTAATTTCTCACCTCCATATGGTGTGATGGGAAAAATATGAGTGGTTCCACGTAAGGTGCTCACTGCTACCCACCTACTGTCCAAAGAAAAAGCGATATCTTGGACCTTAAGGGGGGAGAAAAATAGGAAAACATATATTTCAGAGTTTGTACACCTGAAAAAATGTTTTTAAATCCCATGAAGCATTATCATGAAAAACAGAGTTTACGTGATAAGAAAAGTTTAGAAAACAGAACTCAAGAATGGAAAAGACCATTGTCTGAACAGGAAAAAAAATTATCCATGGGTTACTGATAGGGAATTTTAATAAATACCTTGGGAAAGATACTGTGGTCAACCAAAAAACATTTGTGCCCAAAAATTCTCAAACGGGAACAAAAATATAGTGGGAGGAAAAAATGGTTCTTTCATTAAGCCAATACACTGGCTAATCTGACTGTACTGGGTGTAATTAAGATAGTGGTAATGGCCTATTTACACTACTGCCATATTTCATTCCAGGGGACTTCTTTCTATTCTTAATTATCACAGACAAATAAAGCTTTGTGAAAGTGATTCTGAAGTGTAGATGAGGTGAAGGAAAATTTGCGCAGGTCTGAAAGATTGTTCCAAAACTGTTCCCAACAATAAAAAAATTGTAATTAAAGCTAGTGTATTGAGGCCAGCAGAGAGCACTTGCAAAGATATACTAAGTTATCTATGATTTAAAATTCAATTTTTAATTTTGAAAAAAAATAATAATTCCAGTAACTTTTTGGTACACCCTTGTAAACAAAGAGCTAGTAAAAATTAATGGGAAAAGCAGAAATTTCCAATTTTTATGTTTGCATATGCTCTAGAGAATGATATAATTTCAAATATATCACACCACCCTGTCTCATCTTGAAAAGTAACTAAAAATTGTAGGATGGATTAGACAACAGTTTCCCAAACTTTTTTTTCTATCGTCCCCATCTTTTTCAGAATTTTTTTTTCTCATCACCCCCCCCCCCCAACTTAAGCAAACCCATAGGATCCTATGTTATTTATACCTGTAGCTTCTATCGCCCCCGCCCCCCAACAGGGTGATATTGCTCACTTCAGGAAACATTGGATTAGACAAAAATTCATATAAAGAGCAAACAGCTGGATACAATGTTGAGATGAATTTTGAAAGGAAAGCATCAAGCCTCAGAATCAAACCATTACTCCCTCATAATCAAGGCGAGTTTGCTAACCACTATGCTACAGAAGCACTGATCCTTTCCTTCTTGCAGCATATTGTATCCAGTACTTTGTGCAAAAAGTGGAGAGTGACAGCATTTTTTCAGACAAAAAAATTGGGAAAGATTTAGTTCTTTTTTTAATGTTATGAATTTTTGAGCAAAACAAATGTTTGAGTGAAGAAATTGTCATTGCAAACAGTTATACCTTTGCTGTTGTATCTCCACGATGCAATGTGTAAAGGTGATGAACTGCCCCTAATGTGGAACCTGTGGGGTGAGGAAATAACCTAAACACATTGAAGTTATGACCCAATCGACATGAAGTCAATAGAAGCATTCCACTTGGATCAAAAGACATGGCAGCTACAGGTTCATTGGCATGTGCTGGAAAGTGAGCGATGATGCCCTCACCATCGCAGTCTTCATCCAAGTTTACCTGGAATGCCAATAAATGTTTAGATAGTTTTAAAAATCCTTTAACAATATCTGGTAAAAAAAACCCTTTTTTTTTTATAATCAAAGATAACTCTCAATGCATGTAGTTTCATACTTTTCAGAATGAATGAATCACTATACTCAACAATAAGTGGAGCATAATACCACGTTACATCTTGTAACCAGGGTCTATCATATAAAAATGCAATAAATATTAAAAGCTACTATAATATTCAAACAAAACCTAGTTTAATAAATTTCTAAACAATAGTAAAACATGAAGAAACCGCACCTAAAGTAATCATGAGAAGAAAAAAAACTAGCCTAAGGAAGCATAAAAATTTGATCCTGAAAAAAGAAAAGCATTTACCTCTTGAGAATTGATGGCTAAAACTTCTAGTAGAGTCACTATTCCGGGATGACTTTCTAGTTGAGTATTATGCCTTTGCGATGCAGAATGAAGAGAAGGTTTGTGGCTTGCAAAACTATTGGCAACAGTTTCGCTAAACATGGTGATACCTTTCGTAATGGTCTGGAAATAAAAAATAATATGTAATGTGAAATAATGTGTAAGCCAATTAAAGTCATTCATTAAATGGACATCACAATATTAAAAGAATTCTCTCTCTTATTTTAAGAATATTTTTCTGTCTAATAAAATTTTAAAGACCTAATAAAATTTGCTCTGCACAGAATCTTTTTTCATACGAATATTTAATGAAATTCTACGAAATAGAAATATAAGAGAGGGGAAAACAAAAATTCATATCTGTCAACATTTACAATGTGGAGCTGGCTGATGAAATTTGTTTTCTAAAAAACCAAAATGCAATATCTCAAACTGATTAAAAAAAAAGGATGGTGTTCGAAACAAGATACATAAGAGATCTCAACTAAAAATATTTTTGTAAAAAAAAGTTGTAGTTTTATTGTTGGTATTTATGTTTTTTTCACAGGAGATAATACAAAAAAAAATTATCTGAATGACAGAACATATGTAGGCTTTACCTTGGCAGCATGAATGACTGTTGCAGCATAAGACTGAACTCCATCACCAGCCATCCCACCACAGGTTTGATGCATAGAGACAAGCTTAATTTATATAATAATAAATTAACGTCAGTTTTTTCTTCATTCATGAAACGAGTAGGAATAAAAATTTCAAAACTATGAATAAAAAATTTTATTTGGAACTGTATATACACAGTGAAACCTGTGCATAACAATACTGTCTATAATGATAAACCTGCTTATAATGATATTTTCTTCGATTCCGGTGGAATTCCTATTCAATAGGAAATAGCATAAATGCACAAACTGTCTTCAATGACAAACTGTTTATCCTTTATAACAATATTTTTCTAGGTCCCTACAGCATGGTTATAGACAGTTTTCACTGTGAAAGGATGACTTCACTCTCAGCTATCCCTACAAAGGTTTTTAACAACTGGCTGTTGTGAAGATGAATTTTTAGAAAGAGAAAAATCCAACTGCCTTTGCCGAGAATTGAATCCACGTCCTTTCTGGGTAAACGCCCTAGACCACTAGACTGAAAGTGAGAGATTTGTTGCCTTTATAGTTTAAGTGGTCTAGGGCGTTCACCCAGAAAGTGAAAGGACGTGGGTTTGATTATATGCAAGACAGTTGAATTTTCTTCCAAAAATTCATCTTTGCAACAGCCAGTTGTTAAAAACCTTTGTATAGCTTTCACTGTATATATATATATATATACAGCATACTGTATATATATATATATATATCATAATCGTCTTCGCCGTCGTTGGGAACGGACGTGCTGTTATCGCGCTCCGCTCACCGTCCAATAGAAGAAGTTTTATCCGAAACCGTTGCCGGGGCATTACCGAAAGATTATCCGTCACGCCAGTGCGCCATTTTGTGTCTTTCTTTGTGTTTTTCTTCGTTCTCGTGAGTTTTACTTAGCGTGTTGTTTATTTTTGGGTCATATTCTGCGGTGATTTTCTTTTTTTTTTAGCGCACGTTGGATTGTGAGATAAGTGGTTTTTTTTTATTATATTGCTCTCATTTTTTTTAAAATTTTCGTTGTGTATTTTCGATTGACTTATATTTATTTTTCTCGTTCGCATTTCATTTTCGTTGTTTTTTCGCCAGGTTCGCTCGCTTCTTTGATATAAGTTCGTAGGTTTTTGGACGTTAGTTAGCAAACAGTGTATACTTTTTCCCTGGTACTCTCAATAACTTTGTTTTCCTTCCATTTGGGCCTATTGTTGTAGTGTTAGTGTTTTGAGATAGTTAGCTAATTCTAATAAGTATAAATTGTACTTCGTAGCTTAATACTTTTTTTAGAGGGTGTTGTATTCTTTATATACATATTTATTTTATTCTTCGTGATTTAGTGCTGAGTATTCTACTTTACATAATTTTTTCGTATAGTCTCTTACGTATATTTTGCATAGTAATGTATTTTACATTATTTTAATTTCCAGTTAACGTTTCTCATTTTCCTATTGTTAAGTATTATTATTATTATCTAGCTTTAGCAATAGTGTTAGTATGCCTCGACCTCGACTAGTGTTGTGTAGAGCTTGCGACGGGAGGTTTCCCTGGTCTAGGGGTATAGTAGCTGATAGTTTCAATTGTAAAGGGTGCTTGGATAGAAAAAGGCTGGAACTCGAGGTCGAAGCTTTACGGGAAAAAGTTAGGGTGCTAGAGGGCCCGGTTATAACGGACCCTCTGGTCGTCGAGCCACCTATTGATGAAGAAGCAATCTCCACGAACAACGACATTTTAGAGGGCGAATGGGTTGTCGTGGATGAGGTAGAGGGGGATAGTGATAGGGGTTTAATCATCGGCGATTCTATGGTTAGGGAACTTGGGAACCGAGTGTGTAGGGATTTTCGGGGTTTCGAGCGCTGTTGTCTTCCTGGGGGGAAGATTGGCAACGTTCGAGACGTTTTTCATCGCCGAAAGTTGCCCTTGCGGGTGATTCTGTGGGTGGGAACAAATCAGGTAGGAGCGAATATTAGTGAGACTCTGTCAGAATACCGGGATTTACTATTATCCGCTAGGGAGGGGGGTTCAGATGTGGCAGTGATTCCAGTGCTGCCAAGGGGTAGTAGGGGATATAGGAGTAGGATCCACCAATTCAATATAGGCCTGAAGGACATTTGCTCCTCACTTGGGGTCACGTTCTTGGAGCTTCCCGCATTTACCGATAGGTGGCTTCGTTCGGATGGGATCCATCTAAATAAGAGAGGGGTCTGGGAGGTTTACGATAGTCTTAGGTCAGGTTTTTTACTCCCAGACCACGTAGTCGGGAATGCGGGTTAGTTAATGATAATCACAACAGTATTGACGGGGAATTACCCACCTCTGACTTGGATGGCTTCTCGATTGACAACAAACCACCAGGCAAATTAAAATGTGTGTTAATAAATGCCAGGAGCTTGGGTAATAAGAAAGATTTTTTAGAAACTATGATAGTTGTGGAGGGCTTGGATCTTATAGCCATTACAGAATCTTGGGCAAACGATGGGGATGAATCTTTCTTACACATCTCAGGATACGATACTTTTTTGAGAAATAGATCTGATAGGAAAGGGGGTGGAGTGTTGATATACGTGAAATCATGTTTGAAGGCTAGAGAGTGTAACGTGCAGAGAAGTGATATTGAAACCATATGGGTTGAACTTGAGAACATAAGACGTCATAAGCTTATTGTTGGGGTTTGTTACAATCCACCGAATAGGGATCAAAACTACATCGCCAAAATGCATGATGAAATTTCCTACATGTGTAAGCGAAAGAGGGTTCTCATACTAGGGGATTTCAATTACCCGGGTATTGATTGGGAGAACCTTTCATCTGGAAATCAGTATGAAAGAGACTTTCTTAAGTTGGTGCTCGAAAATTTTTTGTATCAGCATGTATCAGAAGCCACTAGGGGTACTGCTATTTTGGATTTAGTTCTTACTAGTTCTGAGGATCTAGTTGAACATGTTTCGGTGGGGGAAGAGTTTTCTTCCAGTGATCATCGTATCGTCAGATTTCACTGTAACTTTTCCTCGGGTAAGGTTGATAACAAAAGACTGGTTCCTTGTTTTCGGAGAACTAACTTTGATGTTTTGCGAAGAAGGTTAGCGGAAGTTTTCAAAGACCGGTTGGAATCAGTAGGGGTGGTAAGTCAATGGGAAGAATTTAGTACGAAGCTATCCTCTGTTTTGCGCGACGTCATACCCTTTGTTCGAAAAAAGCGTGTTTGTACATCACACCCTCTATGGTTCACGGATAGCGTGCGGAACCTGTATCTTGAAAAGAAAAGAGCATTCAGAGAGTATAAAAGTGGACGAGGTGACCTATCATTGTTTACTGATAAAAGAAGACTGTTGAAGAAAGCGATAAGGGATAGTAAAAAGCAAGTTGAATCTAGGTTGGCAGATAACATTGGCTCTGACCCAAAATCATTTTTTCGATACGTCAATAATGGATGTAAGGGGACAGTTGGCCCCCTCTCGATAGGAGGCTCAAAAGTAGAGAGCAATGTAGGCATGTGTAGTGCTTTCAATGACTTTTTCGCGTCGGTTTTTAATGGAGATAATGATATTCGATATACGGGTGTTGCATGGGGTAATAAAACGCTCAACGATATTCAAGTGGAAGACGTGGAGGTCCTAAATCTTCTAAGAAATGTATGTGCAAGCAAAGCACCAGGACCAGATGATATCTATCCCAGGGTTCTCAGGGAAGGTGCTAATGAATTGTTGGGGCCAGTCGCACAGATATACAGGAGTAGTGTTGCTGAGGGTATCGTCCCGAGAGATTGGAAACTGGCTAACGTTGTTCCGATATTTAAGAAGGGTAGTAGAGAAGTGGTGTCTAATTATCGTCCAGTGAGTTTGACGAGCTCCCTCTCGAAAATTTTGGAAATTATCATCAAAAAGCAGTTTGTGAAGTGGATAGACGAGAATAATGTATTGTCGGATAATCAGCATGGGTTCAGGAAGGGGAAGTCATGTGTAACTAACCTCCTTTGCTTCTATGATTACGTGACTAAGGCTTTGGGTAAGAGCAAAAATGTCGACGTTGTTTACCTTGATTTCTAGAAGGCATTTGATCGGGTCCAACATGGCAAACTCTTGAAGCGTTTACACGAGATTGGAATAGGGGGCAACTTGCTGAATTGGATAGAATCGTGGTTAAGAGATAGGTCGCAACGAGTTATGGTGAACGGGGAATTCTCTGGGTGGACAGACGTCACAAGTGGAGTTCCTCAGGGAAGTGTCCTTGGCCCCATACTTTTTTCACTTTTTATCGACAAACTCGATCAGGGTATCGATGGAATTACTAGCAAATTCGCAGATGATGTGAAGCTAATGGGGGTAATCGGAAATGAAAGCGATAGGGAGTTGCTCCAGACCAACTTAAACAAGATTGCAGCATGGGCAAATGAATGGAGCATGACGTTTAGCGTAGATAAGTGCATGGTCGCTCATTTTGGTTCGAACAACCCACGGTTCTCTTACGAGTTGAATGGTGTCACTATCCCGGATGCAACTAGAGTCACCGATTTGGGAATTCTCATTGACGAGCGACTTAAGTTTTCTGAACATTGTTCAGCGGTTGTCAAAAAAGCGAATAGAATGCTTGGTCTCATTTTCAAAAAGGTCTCTTCGCGTTCTCCTAAAGTCATTCCTCCGCTTTTTCGAGGCTTAGTTCGTCCTGGACTGGAGTATGCTGTAAGGTTTTGGAGACCATACCTACAGAGGGACATAGACTTGGTTGAAGGGGTGCAGAGAAGAGCTACGCGTATCCTTATTGGCACACAGGGCTTGAGTTATGAAGAAAGACTTCATTTTTTGAATATGTTTACATTGGATGAACGCAGGTGTCGAGGAGATATGATCGAAGTGTTCAAAATTTTCAATGGGATGGATAGGATGGACCATGAACTTTTAGTACACCGCCAATCGACTGCTTTTACAAGGGGACACCAGTATCGATTGGTGAGGGACAATGCAAGGTTATGGTGTCGCAGGGAATTTTTCTCCAATAGGGTTGTTAATAAATGGAATAGCTTACCCCCGGAGGTAGTAAATTGTAACACAATTGACAATTTAAAAAGAAATACGATAAACATGTTGGGGTAAATCGAGAGGCTATCCATTCTTAGAATAAGACAACCATAAGTATTCTTTATGGGCATTGTATAATATTTTATCATGTGTATATATTGTTTGTAATTTGTGTTAATTGCATTTTTAATTGGGTTGCTGTATTTTTGAAACATATGACATCCATATTTTTATGGGCATCTTTTTATCAGCCACCTCGTTGGGCATTTTGCCTGTTGTGGCGTTGTATTTGTAATTGTATTTGTATTTGTATATAATCGTAAAACCCAGATCCAAATCAATACATAATTATTATGATTGATATTTTAATATTTCATATTGAATTCAGTTTAATTTGATTTATACATTGAAGGTGAAGAAAATTTTTATCAATCAAAAATATAATTTGCTCTTAATTATATACTATATCAGCTGCATTAAGCTGTTATTGTATTAAGGGATCTCATGCCTTTCAACATGGTGAAAAACTATGCTCTGGTAGTAATATCATTAAAAATAATATTTAACCATTGATTTCAAATTTTTTAACACATATTTTTGATTGTATATGCTATCCTATGTCAATATTAAATATTGCATATCTCTAAATACTTAATTTTTCATAAATTTTCAAAAAAAAAACCCCTTAAAAAATAGCTTGCACGCAAGATAAATTCCGTTTTATACTACAGCATAGTTTTTACCATGTTAAAAGGTATGGGACCCCTTAAAATATGTACACACAAAGTTTAAACATTCATTTTTACCTTACGATCAGCAAATGCAAGCCACCTCGCTCCCAAAGCAACAGGATTCGCGTTTCCATTTGCGGTGGAATAGCAACCTGAAGCAAAAAATACATCACTGTATAACAAATCTGTATACGAAAATCTATTCCTAATTTCTTTTGTATTATATATCATCAAGTGTCATTTAAAATTAAAGCAATGAAATATTTTTTATAGACTGTGTGATAAACACAGATGTTTCACACAATATGTGCATTGTTATTGTTGTCCAATAGCCGATTCCTTAAATGTTAGTCTTAATTAAACGTTTTCTCTAAACTTTTAATTATGAAAAATGTTTCAAATGCCCATCTGTCATCCTAGGAGTTGTTTAGGTCAAAAAATATGTTCCTAAAAAAAGTTACAAATTTTAAATTTTTGACATTCTAGAGGGTCCTATAAATTATATTTAGAAAAACAAATGTTCATACAATGATACATCAAACCAAAAAATCCATAATTTTTACTACAGAAACTGATTTAGTTATGAAACATTGAATTTCATGAATTTTAGACACATTGCTTATCAGAATATGCATCATTACAGCCAAGCTTAACCCTCTGTCAAGTACAATATGTTGACCCCTGAATTAGGGCGCAATGTGCTAGATGGGCACACATTCAAAAAAACATAATGAACACCTAATTAAGTTTATTTGTGCAACTACCAAGTGATGAATATGATTATTAGAGGTGTCAAAAGAAAAAAAAAACACAAAAGTTTCTGCAAAAAAACAAAAACAAACATGTATTTCCTTATATTACTTATTATTATCAGTTATTTTTAAAATATGACATCCGTATTTGTTATGGGCATCTTTTTCTCAGCCACCTCATTGGGCATTTTGCCTAATGTGGCGTTGTATTTGTATAACTAGTTGAACAAACTTTAATGAAATTTATGAGTTACTATTAAATACTGCAAAGTTAGAAAATCATTTAAAAATGTGTGTATGCACGCTCACAAGTTCACAGTATTAATATCTATTCACTCATCTTTGGAGAGGGGTCAGTACCTCCTCCAGTAAAGCAATGATCGCACATCAAGTATTGCACCATATTTTTAAAAATTTGATGAGTTTGGTGTGATGAGCTTTTCTGAACAAAACTTAAACAACTTCCCGTAATGAAGGTCAAAACAAACTAAGTGGGAAGGTTACATAAAACATGTCAAAAAAGAGGTAGCTACTGGGAATGTCAGGTGGCAATGCTACCTAGTGGTGGGGCAAGGTAAAGAAATGGCTGTGCTGTAGCTGTCACATCTATATACTCGACAGAGGATTAAGAAAAATTCAGAGAATGGTATAAACATTCACAGCCAGTAACCAATATGATTTTTCTTAAGATTTCATTGAATGGCATAACATAAAGAATTGTTAGAGTGCATCTGATGAATAAATTGGATAAGTCAAAATTATTTGTCTCCTCTGGAATAATTTTGTACAGCGCCCCCCCCCCCGCTATTTTCGATTGAAAAAAGTGTTTTTAACTTTAATTACAGCTATAACCCTGCCAATTCCCGTCACAAAATTACAGATTTTTTTTTGTGTGTGCTTTTACCATGTCAGTGAATGAAGATTTTTTTTTACTATGTACAACTAATAAGATGCGGGAGCTACATAATAATTTAAATTTTGTAACATTTTAAGAAATTTGACTTGGATGGTTTCTAGCATGATGGGTGGCAACATTTGAAACTTTTGTGCAATTAGAAGTTTGTTCTAAGACTAACAATTAAGGAATTAGCTATTGGGTGATATTGAGATAAAGCTATATTAATAAAAAAAATAACACTTTTCTAATTCCCCAGATAAGTTTACATAGGAACAATGCTAAAACCCGGAATTCTTTTATAATGAAATTTCTTTATAACATAGTGATTTCTTCAGTCTCTTGGAGTTCATTATAACAGGATTTGACTGTAGTAGCAAATTTTCTAAATATTTTCACATTAAAATAATGGCAATGAATGTTCAAATGAGTACAGCTCTAAGCTAATATCGTTTTGAGAAGATAAACGTTTGTATTGTACTTACAAACTGCATTAATAAACATATATTAAAATTTTAAAATTGTGATAACAATCTTCTAAGAAACAAAGTTTTGAAACTATTTTATACATTCAATGCAATTATTAAGAGTCCTTACTTGCGACAACAAACATCTCTTTCAAATTGCAAACATCATAAACGATAACTCTTTCTGGGAAAACAACAGCAAGTACCCTAGAAAAAGAATTTAAAAAACAATAAATATATTACAATTCTCTCAAAACCATCATAATTAAAAACATTTAGAGAGCGAGAAAAAAAAATTACTCCGCTTTATACTAAATTTAGGTTCATTGATAGAATGAGCATAGGAAATTTATGAAAATAATGAAAAGAAAAAAAAAAGGGATCTATATTACCGCTTGTTGCACTTTATATCAGAAATTTGAGCGTTAAATTTCAAACCATCTGCTCTATCACCAGTTCTCAATGAAACAAAGTTAATGTAGCAAAACTGCTCGCCAGCACTAAAAGAGGAGAAATTACAGTGAAATAAATACAAGTAAATTTCAACAATTGATTTTAATATTTCACTCTAATAACTTAATTTTCAATTAATAACTTCATCAATTAATTCTCTAATAACTGGGTTCTAATCCCAGCGGAGACCAGATGACTTTTTTCCATGTTCACCTCAACATAATATCCAGAAAATATGTGTTTCCTTAATCCATGGTGCTCAAAGTTTTTGCTTTAGAAGAAATAAAATGCAATCTTATGCTTGTCCTATAGCCAATGCTTATAAAAAGTTGCTCTTAGAGGAAACTTTCAATTAGAAAAGTTGTTTCAAATATTGTCAACTATCATCCTAAAGGTTCATCTACATGCAGGTGCTATGCATTGTTTTTGAGTGGTTTGCTAGGATTTCCCATCCATGTGTATAGCTGTCACAAATATTTCATCACAAGCCAAGCAACGCACACTAGACAAATGCAAAACTTCAGAGGCTATGCTCACAATAGATCTGGGGAAGGAGCTAGCATTGCTTTTCTTTGATTTTGTACAGACAAGGCTGCTAGGTTGTGGGGGGGGGGGGGGATTGTGTGTGGGGTTCAATTGTGTTCATGGGGGGGGGGGGAGAAAAAAAAAAAGAGCATAGCAAATTCACAAAGCAAAACCACTGCGAACAGAAGTCAGAGCGAGTGAGCCTATGCAGACACACCATTCAAGTCAAAAAGTATTTCTGGAAAAAGTTACAAATGAAAAACTTTATTATATGGTTCCCTCACCCTTTGATACTATAAAAAATTCATGTGCTGACATGTTAAACAAAAATAGGCCATTCTTCTGTGACCAAACATGACAAGGTTTTAGTTGATTAAACTTGAAACATCTTTTCAACTGAGAAATGGGAACCATAAATAAAATTATTCCGAAGAATTACATTGATTACTAGTAATTTATACAGCTCTTTTTTTAAAGCTTTTGGCTGAAATGATACATTTTCAGACACAGAGTATGCCTAAACTTCACTGTTCATAACTGAGTAAGTTTTGGTCTTCTAAGACTAATGCTTGGAGAATGAACTTTGGACAATAAATAAGAGTGAACACTCTGTATAATTATTACCTGCTGTCACAAAGAGCTACTATTGGTCGATGAGCAGCAAATTTATCCTTCACTGACACCTCTGTAATAAGCAAAATATTTTTTTTATTACAACTCTGGAATCACTTCTAAAAATAAATATTTTTCCTAATTTGGTCTTGGACCAATTCGTAATTTGAAATTCAACACAAAAGTTGCAAATATCAAAATTGCTAAATGGTTTCTTAACGCATATCTTTTGTTAAAAAAAAAACGAAATCAGGTTTAATGATTGAAAAATATAAATTTTTTTAATATCAGCAAAATCAAGTTGACGCTTACCACTTAGTGGAGTTGGCAATATTTTGAGAATTTTAACTGGTCCCTGACGCCATGAAAGTACTTCTTGAGCTTCTCCATTTGCCTAAAGATTGCAGAAAAATTTATTTTATAATGCAAGGTAGGATGCACATTTATTCATTGTCAACATTCATTACGATGCTTGTTTGATGAACTTACGGGTATCGACCATATCTGTACACCATTGGTATATCCAAGAGCAATTAATAAAGGTGGATTGCTTGTACTGGTATCACCATTTTCAGCGATGAGGGAATAATCTGCAATTACAAATTATTATAAAGGAGTTTAGAACAAGAAAATAAATCAATAATAATAATAATGCATGAGACATTAAGGTATAGCTAATACTCAAACATGCACTTAGCTGCATACAATATACAGGGTTGTACATGTGTATGTAGAATACATGATTTATTAAACTATAACCATTAATTTCAAAACATAATATAATACAAAGTAAACTCATTCTTGTTCTACAACACTTAAGAGATATGGATGACATGTCTGTTCTTGCTGTTTTTCTTTCTCGACATCATAACACCTTCATTATCCTGTGTTGTCTGATACACTGCAGTATATAATTAAAGTTCCTCTGTTCTAAGCTATCTACAGCCTTACCTACCCATTGGAAAATTAAGAAACGTTATAAACATCTTTTGAAGGAATGGGAAAAATTTCCAAACCTCTTTTAAAGACACAAAAAAATCTCTGTATAGCCTTTGGTGCAGAATCACTGTGTTCAAGTGTGCAAAGTAGTTTCTTGTAAAAAATTCAATGTCATACTCTTTAGTGAAAATATTACAGTAATTCTGCTGGAAATGTTTTTTATACCCTGACATGAAACTTGAGCAGTTTAGTTACATGTTTACTGGAAATTAGCATAGGCACTACAATTTGCATAGTAAAGGCTCTACAGTGGCGGTCGTTGGAATTGATGGGGTTTTTTTAGTTCTCAATTTTTTCCCATCATTTCATTGAGGCATTCCCTAAGTTTTGCAACTTTATGATAAATAGTAACTGCTATAGATAGCTTTGAATAAGTGGGCATTACTTATATACACTTTGCACATTAAGGTACGTGAGGAAAATACAGTGGGATCTCGTTTATATGTTGCTCGGTTATACAGCTTTTACATTCCTATGACGTTCGGCTTCAGTCAAAATTGGTTCCTATACATTATAATGATGAATAAATAATTCATTTATTCAACAAAAAACCTCAATTATTTTACAACATTTCAACTCAAACTTCAAATCTTTTAAAAAGATGTCATTTATATCCATCAAGAGGGCAGAATTTCTGTAGACAGTGAAAATGTGTTGCTGAAACAATTCTTCTTGCATAATCACAGCAAAAGCCTTAAATTTTAGGGATGATTGCTGACATATACTGAAAAATCTACTAAACATTGAGCTGGCTGATGGTCCCAAAGCAGAATGTACCAAAAACTGTGATGTACGTTGCAGAACAATCTCATGGAGATCTTTAAAAAATAACGAAAAAAAAAAAAAATGTCATCTGTGTAGAAAATTTTATTGTAGAAATTTTTACTGCAGAACAAATTTGTAGTCATCCAAAGGCCTGTTACAGAACAATGCGAAACATTCTGCTTTCGGCTGATGGCCATTTAAAGTAAACACTTGAGTGATTAGTCCATTGCTTGTTTCTGAAATCATGCAGATGCTACAAGCCCCCAAAGAAACTGATTTCAATTTTTTGAAAGACAGCACATATGTCCTTTCAGAATTTTTTTCTGGGGAAAATGCTGAAAACATTGAGAATGCGGAAAACATCTTTAATGTTTTCAGCGTTATTTCCAGTAGGTGGGAAAGTCCATAGCAAGCATTTGGAGGATAAAGGTCTACCAATAAGAGGCATGTACGGTACAAACACACACAGTATCAGAACTTTTGATCATTTCCAGAGGAATTTTCTTTCGCTGTGGTGCTTTGCTTGTTGGCCATGCCAAAAAGTTTAAGATAATGCCTTTCTTTTACATCTTCAAAGGATTATTATATGAATAATCGATATATAGACAAAGGTAATTTTCTGTCAATTTTATTTCCTCTAAGCATTTTAAATATATATATACACTTATATATATGACTTTAAAATTCAATTTCTTTTCCTCGAGTATAATTGTAGTTATTTTTATCATAACAGAAATTGAGATGCAATTAAAAACATCGAATTGAAAAAATGTTGTATGTTTGAAAGGGGAAGGTGTGATTGTTTTGAAGAAGTCTCGGTTGTAAAACACTGTTACACGATGTTTTGAATGTCGCATAAACAAAGTTTCGCTGTAGTACACACATTAAGTACATCACATTCGGTCATTCTCAACTCTTTTTTTAGCATAGCCGTATCTCTCACCCATCCATGTAAATTTGAATATTCTCTTCAAATCGAGAGACAGAGAAATCTGATTTAAATTTCCTAACATCACAGCAGACAGCACAGTAAGAACAAAAAACTAAAATAATATACACCCAAACAAGCGCAGATTTTTGATTCTGAAATTTTGTGCACATATTGCTAAAGGTACTCACTTTGTTACTAGTGGTATGTTTCATGTACAAAATAGAATCATCATAGATGTGCCAGAGAATTATAAACTAAAATATATAGCAGTGTAAGCTCAGCTGACAATAAAGTTGTTGATTAAGCCAAGTAGCAATATCCTTTACACACAGCTAGTTACATGTTATTCAGGGTTTTTTTTTTTTCATTTTATTGTGAAGTTCAAACTCATTTAAAACATTTTTTGGCGATACTTACCATTTATATCACAGTGTTCAATTTTAACCCAGGTTACAGACTCTTTTTCTCCAGACTTTGCCTGAAAAGAAGCAAATAAGTTCATTTATCTTCTCACAAATATGGTAAGTTTGAGAAACCTGTTTATGCTCTACAAGAAGCTGAATATTTAAAATCACTGACAACAAATCTTGAACTTTCCATAATCACAGTAGGATACAAGTAAAGAAGAAGCATATCGATGGTCTAGTGTGCAAACCTCTGTAAACCAGTTTGCTTCAATTATCAGGAGAAGCAAAAACCATGCACACTACTGCAACTACAGGTATGAACTACAAGGTTTTTAATTTTAGTGATACATGGCACTACCTTCATTAGTGATGATGTGCTTTGTCTGGTCAATGGGATACACAAGGTCTACTTCCCATACACATACAGAAACCTTATTTTCAGAAAAAATTGAGATACTAGGTTTTCACACTAGGCCATTGATATAAGGTGTGGAAATTATTATGAATTATAAAATGGGAAAAAATTATATACCTGCGGAACCACTTCATTTATGAAACCGACAACACTTTCAACATAGGATTTATCGCTAAAAAAAAACAAGAGAGAATTTAATCACATTTCGAACACAGACACAAAACAAATTATAAAACTGGAAAAGGCAATGCACTCTTATTATTTACATTATAATCATTATTGATGCATGAGCTATAATGATAATTAAGGACATACTTGCCAACTACTACAGAATCTTCTACAGATTTCTACCATAAAATCAAAGAACTACGTGAGAATCAAAGAACAACGAGCGAATCGTGAGAAACTATGGAAACCTGCTTTTTTTTAGAAACTTCCTTCGTCAAGGATTTCTTTGAATTCCATTATCATTGATCATTTTTGTCACCCCACAGTCATTTTCTGCACACGAGGGCTAATTAGACTGGGACCTAAAATTTATTGCAGACTCCAAATGGCAGGCTTGTTTTTTATACCTACTCATCAAGAGGTTGGTGTGCTAACTCCTCGAGGGGGGACTCCCTGCAGTAGCAATTTTTTGCTGCAGTCATGACATCGTTTTTGTTGTACCTCTGTATCAGGAAAGTTTTCCGACATGAACGAACAAGGTACGAACTGGATATCGAACTTCTGACACTGTGACCTCTAAACATCCTTTGGTACTTTAGGCGAGTATCTTATCGACCTGGGCTACCGCGCCCAATTCCATTATCCTACTGAGTACAAAATAACGTCACACAAAGACTGCATCTCCAAAGAATAAATATTATAACAAATCAACCAACTGACATAAAAAGATGCTGTTTGCACTAAGATAACTCATTATGGCCTAGAGTTCTTTTTAATAAATTAAAGAAAGTTTAAATTTCACTCACAGATGGTGCTGTAAAATGAAAAACTCTACATCTATATACACTGCTCAAAACAATTAGGGGAGCACATGGTTTTAACAAAATTACGCAAAGATGTATACCGATAAGTAACATAAAATGAACCATCCATAATTTAAAGCCTAGCAGGAAACGGAAGAAGAAAACTTCATATGCAAATCAAAGTTCATGACGTCAAAAACCAGAAAAAGGAGATAAGGGCAGAAATCGGGATGTTGCAGAAACGTCTGTTTTACTATCGTAACTGTGAAATTCGATTGCGCAGTATTTTTTGTTTTGAGACAAGGTGACTTGAGGATGTCTCAACAACGTGATTTACTGGAATCCATGGCATGGCGTGTTATAGGCAGACTGGAATCCGGACAAACACAACGTAGTGTCGCGGACGCTGTTGGAGTCGCCAGAAGTGTTGTTGCAAGGCTGTGGAATCGATTCCAAGAAACAGGAAATGTTAGACGTCGACCACGCGCCACTACAGCAACTGATGACCGGTATATACGGTTAAAAGCCCATCGAAACAGAACAGAGAATGCTACGCAGCTGCAAAGACGGTTGCTTTTGGCAACAAGACGAAGGGTGTCCAGCCAAACAGTACGTAATCGGCTTCATGAGGGTAACTTTTAAATTAGGTATATTAGCATTGTTAGCTCTATGCACGTAGGCCAATGGTCTGCATTCCGTTGACCCCACGCCACCGTGCGGCCCGAAGAAGATGGGCTGCTGAACATCGAGATTGGGAGCAACATGATTGGAACCAAGTGCTGTTTACAGAAGAGTCCCGATTCAGTCTGGAGTGTGACACCCGACGTGTTCTGGTATGGAGGGACAGGGGCACTCGAAATAACCCCGCCTACGTTCGTGAAAGGTCACAATACAGACGAGCTGGTTGGATGGTATGGGGTGGAATCAGCATAGTCGGACGTACGGACCTGCATATCATTCGGAATGGCACTTTGACGGCCCGAAGGTATGCAGATGAGATACTGTGACCTCATGTCATCCCTTACGCTGGAGCCATTGGAGATTCCTTTGTTTTCCAGGATGATAATGCCCGACCGCATAAAGCTCGTCTGGTGGAGAACATGCTTGAAGCTGAAACAATACAGCGTATGGAATGGCCAGCGTGCTCTCCTGACCTGAATCCAATGACGCATTGCTGTGCAACCAAGGCCGCCTGTTATTGTCCGAGACTTACGGATTGCACTTCTTGAGGAGTGGAACTGTATTCCCCAAAGTCTGATCGATAACCTCATCGCATCCATGGCAAACAGGTGTGCAGCAGTCTTAGCTGTTCGAGGAGACCACACGCCCTATTAAAACTCATGCATCATGTCTAAACAGTACTTTTTTTTAACGTTTACATGTAACCAAATTGTTGCCCTAAATCATCTTTTCATGTTTTTTCCATATTTTCACAGAATTAAAGCTTAATTCCAAATTTTTTTACGTCTTTTTTCTGTATTGCGCATTGATACGCGTGTACTATCCATTGTATGCCAATACGTGGCTGTCTCGCACGGTCTTCTTCACTTTTTTGCTTGCTCCCCTACTTGTTTTGAGCAGTGTATATGATTTTCTGTGTGTCTGTCCTCTACACAAATCAACAATTGCATACTAATCTTTGCAAATTTTATGTGTACCAAACGGTTCATGGAATCTTTGCCTCCAACATTTTGTCCCAGACATCTCTCCCCTAGCGCGTTTCGTCCCCGTTACATTTGGCTCCCGGAAATTTTGCCCCGGTATATTTTGTTTCAGGAGATTTCACCCCTGACATTTTGCCTGCCCTGAACATATGAGCGATCCGGTGAGTGACCCTATAAGTGATCAAGTGAATTGGGCATTTACCCCCTTGACATTTCGCCTGTCCTGACAGTATGAGAGAACATATGAATGTGACCGTAAGAGTAGCCAAGTGAGCTGGACATGTATCTGTGACAATTAACCTTCCCTGACCGTATGAATGACCGTACAAATAAACATGCCTGCCCTGACTGTGTGAGTGATCAAGTGAGTTGAACATATACTTCCTGACATTTCCACCTGCCCTGACCGCATGAGCAAGGGTATGAATGACCGTATAGTGAGCATATGAATGATCGCATGAATGATCAAGTAAGTTATTTTATATCGGTAGACATTTACCGATTGGCATTTCACCTGCCCTGACCGTATGAGTGACAGTAGAAATGATCGCAGGAGTGACAAAGTAAGTGATGTATGAGTGATCAAGTGAGTGACCGTATGAATGACCAAGTGAGCGACTATGTGAGTTGGACTGGATATCTCATTTCAAACCCGACATTTCGCCCCTTCTGTAAATGTTAGGTGAGTATGCGGCAGAAATTTGCACAAAGTAAAATATAATGTCTATTGCCATCACAAATACATTGGCGTACGTATTAAGCGTGCCGGAGAGAGGGTAGTTTGGGGGATTTTATTTGTCTTCAGGACTGTTATATGTACTCCACAGCTCATGTTGAAAAATTTTGCTGCAACGTGAATTTGGAAACAATTATTTTATGCTTCACAGCAAATTCCAAATTTTCAGGGCCCATTAAAGTACTACATAACCACCCATAACAGGGTGGATGAAGAGGGGATCATCTTTGCAGACACTCATCCGGCCAATCATTCGACCACTCACTTGGTCAATCATACCGTCACTTGATTGGTCACTCATACAGTCACTCACTTGATCATTCTTATGGTCACTCATATGATCATTCACTTGGTCACTCATTCTGTCACTCATATGATCATTCACTTGGTCACTCATTCCGTCACTTGTTCATTATTATGGTTACTCACTTCGTCATTATTCCGGTTACTCATATAGTCACTCACTATATCAATCATACAGTGACCCATACAGTCACTCACTTGGAAACTCAAATAAGCACTCATTCGATCAATCACTCAGTAACTCTCTTGGACACTCATATCGTCACTCACTTGATCACTCGTACAATCATTCATATGGTCAATCACTCGGTCACTCCTATAGTCACTCACTTGGTCAATCATACAATTATTCATATAGTCAATCACTCGGTCACTCATTTGGTCACTCCTATAGTCACTCACTTGGTCAATCATACAATTATTCATATGGTCAATCACTCGGTCACTCATTTGGTGACTCCTATAGTCACTCACTTGGTCAATCATACAATTATTCATATGGTCAATCACTTGGTCACTCACTTGGACACTCATGTGATTAACCACTTGATCACTGATATGGTCAATCACTCAGTCACTCACTTTGGAACTCATACAAGCAATCACTTGGTCACTCATACAGTAAATCACTTGGCAATTAATGTGGTCAATCATTTGGTCACTCATATGCTCAATCAATCAGTCACTCGCTTGGATACTCATACCACCACTCACCTGGTCACTCATATAATCATTCATATGGTCAATCACTCGGTCACTCACACAGTCAACTACTCTGTTGTTGCTACGGTCAATCACTCACTTGGACACACATACGGTCACACTCACTCATACCGTCAATTCCACACTCACAGATACACAGAAACTGTCGCTCACATGGTCATTCATTCTGTCACTCACTTAGACATTTGTATGGTCACTAACTCACTCCTAAAGCCGATTTCACACTCACACAGTCAGTCACTCATGCGTTCAGGGCAGGTGAAACATCGGGGGCGAAATTTCTGGATCCCGTACCAAACAGGTCCGAACTCAAACAATGGGCTACTTTTAAAGTTCACCAGAGCTGGGCAAATGCCTGATAGGGTTTAAAAACTGCTCAGTAACAAGGACTTTTGGAATGTCTACTTTGGTTGCCTTGGTTCTCAAACAATTGTTTGCCAATTTTTTTAATGCTCCCAGTGTAAAACGTGGGCAATGCCAGGTATTACTGCTAGTTTGATATATAGAATGTCAGATTCACAATTTCTCCCTAAAGTTGAAGAAAATTGATTTGAATTAAAAAAAAAATAATCATGAGAAAAACATTTTGGGGAGCAGGGAGGGGGGGGGAATGAAAGCATTGCCACTATGGAGAGGCTTGGTTCCGAGGTTGGCATGTATGAGATAGGATTGACCTTTCAAAAGGGCACGGGAAACCTCTTCTAGAGAAATTTCGTACTACCCTTCAAAAAACATTTTAAATTAACACAAATTTATGAAAATAGCAAATTTATCAGTTATCATATAATATATTAATTAGCATATTTGTTAATTTATTTATTAGAGTATTTTCTTTTGATATTTTAATTTTTTTGTAAAAATGATTTAAATTTTTAATCGTTTCGGCCCCTGTGTATGCCTCCAGTCATATCAAAGTGGGCGATATTGTTCGCTGGAGGGCAATGCAAATGGCAATCTGTGGAATTTAGACTTTAATTGTGACATTATTAACAACAACTAGTGTCGTTTTTAACCAGGAACTTTCCCCCTTCCAGGGGAGGACTGGACCCCATGGTACTTGGTACTCCATGGCCTTGATTTTCAATGATAAAATAAATGTCTGTATTATAAAAATGAATTGTTATATCGCTAGCGGGAGAGATCAGTGATTTGCAACCTTTTATGTCACAAGTACCCATCAGACATGTCCTCTAGGCCAGGGTTTCTCAGTCCCGTCCCCATAGAGTAAGAAAACAAAAATAATGGGATTGATCCTGGGGCCCATCGACTGCAGATTTGTCAGTCCCATATAAGGGACTGCACACTGCCCCCCTCCCCTTCATGGGGAGGAGGTTTGTGGCAAGCGGAAGATATTCATTTGAATGTCTATTTATTTATTTGACATGAATGTCGCTCTCCACTTGTTAATACAAGATATATAGAAGACTGGATGTTGTGAAGATATTTATTATTTGAGATGTTAATTTTTTTTAAGGAAGGAAAAAACTCATCTCTGCCTCTACCGGGAGTCGAACCCGATCGAGGGACCCGGGTTCGACTCCCGGTAGAGGCAGAGATGAGTTTTTTCCTTCCTTAAAAAAAATTAACATCTCAAATAATAAATATCTTCACAACATCCAGTCTTCTATATATCTTGTATTTATTTATTTATTTATTTATACAACATTGTTGGCCCTGGGATCTATACAAGAGGATGCGATTGAAAATGATAAAGATATTGTTTGATTTTGAACAAAAAACTATTGATAGAGCTGGGGAGTTTGCACCATTCACCAATGGTATGGGAGAAGTAAAAATAGGTTTTATTTTAACACTAAAACAGCTGGATTTTGGACAAACCTAAAACTGTCCGTTAGGGGTCAATTTGATCCCTATAAGAAATTCAAGTCCTATCAAAAGTAATTGTCGTTTTATCGATAAATAATGTTGAAATGACAATATACAGGAACACCTTGGTACAACGTCGACCACTTTTAATATCACCCTGCATGTAACGTCAGTTTTACGAAAGTCCTGCTAGCATAATTGGCAAAAAGTTTTACGCATTATTAAATCACCCCGCAATGAAGTCATTCTTCTGTGTCCATGAGGTCACATTATATCGCGGTCTGGCTGTATAAGATTTAACCTGTTTCATGATGTGCCACCTGCAAAATCCACATCTTGTGGTGTATTTCCTCCGCATCTCATCTACTACATCTGTGCCACATTTAGTGTCATTGTAATAAATGACAGTGTTCGGCATCTTATTTGCGCTGTCATCTTCAGACACATTTGTGTGTATGGTGCTGAGAATTACGACATTATTGTTTCTCCTGCACCTATATATCATGAGTGTGTTGTTTACATTTCTCAGTGTACCAGGTCAATATTGTGGCATTGAAATATCACGTGCAAATTGTGGTTTTATTCGTAGAAAGTTTGTTTGCATGAGTTGAGACAATACTTCCTGAATTTAGGTATGGGTACAGTAATTTCAGCACCACACACACTCCCGAAAATATAGGCCTACACCGATTGGCCACTTTTTATCCTTGCCCAAATATGGAGTCATGCTTTGAATTTTGCAACAGTTGCTAAGCAGAACTTGATGTCATGTATTGGATAAATCTGCATATCATGTCTGATGTCATGTATTGGATAAATCTGCATATCATGTCTGATGTCATGTATTGGATAAATCTGCATATCATGTCTGATGTCATGTATTGGATAAATCTGCATATCATGTCTGATGTCATGTATTGGATAAATCTGCATATCATGTCTGATGTCATGTATTGGATAACTGCTCATCGCCGGTTATTTCTGGTATAATAACAGTTTTGTGTCAGTTTGTACCTAGAGTCTAATGCGAAAGCAAATCTGTTAGTAGCCAGCTGCTCAGCTCTGATGCTTTGGACGTCAAGTCACAAATAACAAATTATTTCATGGTAGAGATTGCGTGACATTGTTTCCTTGAACATAGGTGGTCCCCAATTCTTATTTCACAAATCATCTTTAGATATTTACTTGAAAATCAGTTTTCTTATGGGGGTCGAAATGATCCCTGTTGGTTGTGTTCTAGGTATTTCTATAATTATTTATTTTAATAATTAACACAGAAATATGAACATTTATTACAGTATACCCTGAAGAAAATATCACTTTGACGTTCCATTGTGTATTGAGATACTGTGAGAGAAATTGAAAAAATGGTCAAAAGACCCCAACAACACTTCTAGTGTTAAGGGAATGGTCGAGTCTTCTGCAGATGTAGGATGGCTAGAATACCAGAAGTATCAAAGTTGAGATGACTACGGAAAAAAATCTTATATAACTATATTAGGGCTAATCAAGAAATGAGACGAAGAGTGGAGAGAGGGAGGAAATTGAGTTCGGACACCAAAAAAAAATATCACCAGCAGTCATGGCAAATTGGGTGGATTTATTTTAGATTGATCCAAGTTTGTCTACATTACTGGAGGTGTAGGGGTCCCAGATTTCAGCAGCGGAGGAAAGAACAGGAGAGATGTAAGATTGGTAGTAAAGTAGTCTGATATCCCGAGTGGAATGTTTAAGGTTGCGCAGAGGTAGAAAGGTTCTGATAAACATAATGAATGTGTTTGTTCCAACGTAGGTAGGCTGAGATTATGACACTGAGGTATTTAATTTGAGAAACTTAGGATAAGGTTAAATTATTGCTGGAGTAAGAGTATTTAAGAGGAAGTAATTTACGGGTAACTTGCATGTGAACTATTTTAGAAACATTGTTAGGCATCTGCCATAATGAACACAAGTGCATCATTTATACTTTGAAGTGGCTCTTTTATAAGTGATAATATCTACTATAAACTATTCTGGGGAGCCGCAGGTGAAAAAAAAGTTTGAGAACAACTGTTCTATGCAGAAGAGTTGTCTTAAACTTCTTCCCACGATTGTCCTGCGACTTAAGTAGTAGTTTTCGGCATATTCTGCTTTAGGGGCTACACCACCAAGATGGTGAGAACTTTGAGGAATATGATGTGCAGAACAATCAGAGCTGATTCAGAACAATCTCGGGAAGAGTTTTAGGAAAAGAACTCTTCTGCGTAGAAAACACTGTGGAAAGAATTTTTACCTCAGAACATTTTAGTCAGCTGAAGCAACAACACAGAATTGTTCTTTGTATGTATTTTGAAACATGACTAATATTTTTCCATCACATTTTCCAACCATTATTCGATTCATTTTTGCTTTTTCCTAAATGACCCACCTGTACTGAAAATGACTACTATTACTATTTAACTGCACATGCACCTTATACACATTCCTGTGCAGTATTTCTAACAAATCGGTACATGCCAGAACACGTGTTATTAGTTTGTGTGTATATATGACCTATAATATATTTATTTTTTCAGAGTTGTTTTGTGTTCTTTTTGGCACTCTCTGCCACGTCTTTCATATTTTGAAGTGAAGATGGCAGGTGCTTGAATTTTTCTGTAATGTAAGTATCGCGGTCTGCTTGTTCTCTGCGGGGAGGCATTTTCAAATGGAGGATGAGCTAGTACTCATGGCACAAAGTTGGAAAAAAAAGAAAATCAATTTCAGCTGATCACGGGATGTGACTTTGGATTTAAAATGGAACCCTATGAGATGGTTTTAAACTACTACTCTCTCACTAAACCCTACATGCACCTCGACCATATTCCTCTGTGAAACTTATAATGAATGAGTACACGTTAATGCAGATCCATCGTAATGCCAACACGAACAAAGGTGGAAACTTCTTCACTAGATCAGAGCTTTGCAAACCCCAGGTCACCACAGTGCTTAAAATTTTCCATGTCTGTGATGACTGGATTAAAAATTTCGGAATTTCGCAAGCATTTCTTCCCACATTGAAAAGGTAGCGGGGCCTAAAAAAATTATTTTAGCAGTTTTACTCAAAGAAAAAATATTCTTGGCTCCCGAGAAATGTGGCTGGCGCCAAAATTTTGGTGCTTTTTTTTCAATTTCTCAGGCCCTGCACTAGATGAAAAATATGTTAAAGTGTGAATTAGGTGTGGTTTTCTTTTTTTTCACGTTGCCACAATGAAATACAAATTTTCCTCTTATTTGTTCCACATCGTGGGACACCCGATGCCCACAGTCATGAAGACTGCTTTTGAACCATTTAAGAAACAATGGCAGTGGCAACAATTATTGTCAACAATGCAATCAACAACGCGCAGGAATCCATTTCCCACGGCGACAATTTCGAAGCGCTCCCTATTGTTGCGTAACGCATTTATTTTTATTCGGAATCACGTCGATCGTAATAACGAATAATTCGTCCATGACAGCGTCGATCGCGAATTTGAAACAACAACGTAGTAGTTGCTGCGCTGAGGGAAGGAAGGGCGAGAAAGAAGAAAAGTTTGTAAACAACAAGGAGCTGCTGTTCTTACCTGACAGCGTGAGGTCTGACAATCAACCCCACGGACTTGGAAGGCTTCCGACTCGTTTCCGCCGCCATCTTCCAACAACAATGCAAACTAATGAGAGAATTTTTATTTATTTTCAAATTTATCGCACCTTTGGCTAATGGGGAAAACAACAACAACAATGGTAATAGCGTAGGTCGCGCATGTCACAAGTTTACAAACAATGATCGACCTGCAAAAACATAAAACAGCTGTTGTAACGCAGATGCGAGTCACGTTGCCAACGCGAGATGCACAAATAATGGCGAAAGATAACGAAAAAGTGAGCAGGTGATTGGCGATCGTTTCGTAATGAATGCCAAAAGCTTTCGCTTTGACCATGCCTAACTCAATTTTGTGTTGAGTCGGCCGTACGCTGACTATGGGGAAGACCAAGAAAGAATAAAACGCAACACAAACATGCCCCCCCCCCATAAGAGTGGGGCTGACGGAGCTCAGGGTACAAGTAAAGGGTCGACCCTTATGTGAGGCCCAGCCCCTGGAGTGGTCATAGTGACTCGCATCACGAGGAGCCGGGTTCGAGCCCCACTGTCGCCACAGTGATGGTTGGGCGAAGTTGGTTTTCTGTGGTTCTCAAGTTCGAGGCGCAAATGCGAGCTGATCTCGCCGTTAAAAAGTCTCGCCACAGAGAGCAACAGGTCTACAACAGTACAAATATTCAATATCAATCATTACATTTCACTCATTGTTATAAAAAATTATGGGAGATGGCAGCACCAGGCCCGTAGCCGAAATTTCGTTCGGGAGGGACCAAATTGATAGAACAATAGATTTGGACATCTTTTTCCCTCCTTTTTCGGTCATTTCCCCACATTTGGGGGGGGGGGGTACCAGACCCCCAAGTTCTCCCCCCCCCCTCCCCTACGGTACACAGAAACAAACTACGTTATGGTAGTATGGTAGGTAAGTACACATAGGTAGTATGCGACCGTAACAAATATTTTCCAACATGGGCCCAGGATCGTGTAAAAAGCATCATGGACCCCCCGCAGAGTGATTTTTCTGAGGCCCCCACCTCGCAAATTCTCAAAAATTTCAACCGGTTCCAATTTTTGTGAGGCTCATTCTCTTGTGGCTCCCTGGCCAGACGTGCCCGGGTGGGCTTATGCGTTAATAATACGGCACTGCATGAGCCGAGGTCGTCTTCGATGACCTGTTTATATCCCCTTTATTGAGACAGCATGGCGGGACATGGTCGGTTATTATGAAGTGAATTTTCCAGCATGGCCCAGGTCTCTTTGACCATCTGCTTATATCTTTTCATTAACGGAAGGCTCTGGTTGTGGGGGGGGGGATGTGGAAGGGGGGGCACGAACAAAAGAGAATATGTATTCATGGGGTGACCATACGTCACGTACGTGCCGGGACATTCTCGTATTTTCACGTAATTTTTTGACGATCCCGAGTTTTTTGTAAAAGACACAAACACAGGAGACTTCATAAGACGCTGCAGGACGTCATGACCGCATGCACGTGACTTTCCTGTAAAAATATACTGTTTCCCACGAGTTTTCAACGCAGCCAACTTGAAGAATTTTTATTCTTTATTGAAATCAAATAATAAAATCTTCCAAACTCATTAAGTTATATTATAACAATTACGACTATGAAGAGAACATTCATCTGAGATTAAACGTTTTACTTCTTAGAATTCATTGCAATCCAATGCAATTTCCAGTAGTGCTTCATTTCGCGCCAATGGTGGAAAACTCACATGTTCCTGAACTTTTTCTAACTAGCAGAGACAAAATGATAGACGGCATCAATTAATATCACATAGTTACCAAAACTGGTTGGTCGGTTACCAAAAAATATAACCAATCAGAACTTAAATAAATATGAAATTAGATAAATAACTCGATGAGACGACTAATTCACTAAAAAGTTTTCGATTATACAGACAAAAAAAGTTCGATTGATTTTCCCCAATCCCCTCCACTGAAAATTAATGCGTCTTTTAATGCGCATATTTGAATAATGCATGGCTTCTAAAATATGCCTGTTTCTAAAGAAATAAAACACTCCAAATGGTAAAAAACATGCTTTGTCGAAGTATAAAAATTAGGGGAAAAATAATTTTCCTGACATTAAATATCATTTATCCAACTATCTATCAGCGATGTATAAATTTCGAAACTACTGTAACGCATTCGCAGAAATTGTTTTGATTTTTTTTTTCAATATTTTCAAACAGATTTTTTTATATATGAATATTAAGAAAAAGAAAACGAAGTACCGTATACGGTCGTTTGATGTTGTCAATCCTCTAACTATCGCATCATTATTTCCGAACAATTGAAATGTATAAAAAAATGTACATCAGAGCAGTGCCGTCTTAAGGCATGGGCCCACCCGGGCACGGCCCGGGGGCCTCAAGACAGAAGGGGCCTCACAAAAATGAGATCTGGTTAAAATTTCCTAGAATTTGCCTGGTAGGGCCACAGAAAGATCACTTGGCCCGGGGGCCCATGATGCTCTTAAGACGGTCCTGCATCAGAGACAATATACGAATAAGAAGCAGCGGAGTTATACGAGTTAGAGAAAATCAGCCGAAAATAGAGATGCTCTGATTTTTTTTTTTTTTTCGCTTTATCTTACTTTCCAATGCAATTTTATTATACACACACACATACAAGACTTTTTTTCTCTGTAGTATTTTTCTCTGAACGACTTCCGTTAACTTTCTGCACTTGATACGTTTTTCACAACGACGTGGAATAGAATACATTCACGTTACCATTATGGTGGACATTCAACCTTTATGGAATCGATAAAGGTCGATTGAAATAATTGTGTAATAAACAATGAAGCCGAAAGAAGAAATTTCTTTTTGCAGCACGAATTTTTCACCCTTCGACTCCCCAGAAGAGAAATTCTTGCGGAATGGATGAATACCTGTTCGAGATTTTTACAGGCTCCGCATCGGTTTTCTTTAAACTCTAGTTTTCTCGGGTCCAGAGTATTCGAGAATCAATGCTTCCAACTTTGGATTCGCGTTCTCGTGCTAAAACGCTTCCAGAACTTCGGAAAAGTCACGTTGCATTGCTCTGATTTCAAATCGCTTCAGCAAATGCCTCCACTTTGCTGGGTGGGGCCATGCCGTCTTAAGGGCATCATGGGGGCCTCCCGGGCCAAGTGATTTTCCCGAGGCCCTACCTGGAAAATTCTCAAAAAATTCGACTACTTCTCGTTTTTCTGAGGCCCCTCTTCTCTTGAGGTGCCCGGGTGGGCCCATGAGCAGGGCCGTCTTAAGAGTATCACGGGCCCCCGGGCTGTGTTTTTTTGAGACCCTACCGGTTAAATTCTAAAAAATTTCAACCAAATCTCATTTTTGTGAGGCCTTTCTTCTCTTGAGGTGACCGGGTGGGCCCATGCGTTAAGACGGCACTGGCTGGGAAATGTCAAAGGGCAATCACTCGGATCTCGTACAGAGATCTCTTGATAGCTTTCCACTTTATCCGACGGAACCATTCCACATCACGTTGTGACAGATTAAGAAGACCAACTCTAGCAAGTTCTTTGAGCGTTTCAAACACGAATGGAAGTCCAATCCACTGAAATCGACTTCAATAACTAGTAACTTTGAACTTCACCATATTTCCGAATCCGTTTTGATTTCGGATATCCGACCGAATCGTGTCGCAGCCCCATATCGTCAATTCTCGAAGCCTAAGGCATCCTGTGACAAATTCGTCGATTGGAAACGGAATGTTTGTTGGGAAGAGATGCATATTTTGATGATTTCCAGTTCTTCCAGAGAATGGCAGTGTTTATCGATTGCCAAAAATGCTAGGCTTTTATTGAAGGTGGAAACTTTTAAATGCCAGACCAGACCAGACTCAAAATTTTTCGGTGGTGACTGGCCCTTAAAGCGGGCCATTAGCCATCATAAAGGCTGGGGCCCCTTGGGGACCCCCGGTGAAGGGAAAGACAAGTGAGTAATGTATGTGTAGTTGTGAAAGTGCATGTATGAGAAGGGAAAGTTTGGGAAAAATTCCTCTTTTCGAAAATCTATGGTCACTAATGGTCTGTCGACTATTAAAAAATTTTTACGTTGAAAAAATGCCGCCACTGCCTCACTTTATTAGTATTATTATTAGCTTCGCTTGTGAAGAAGCCCGGTCGGGCGACGCTTTGATGTCGTCCTTGGCGTTTCTCATTGGTTGAGACGCTAACTCAGTTCCCTATTGGCTGGAACCTGTAAAAATACATATTTCATGCACAAAAATAAATGTTAGAAGGCAATGATGAAAAAAAGAGAAAGTATTAGTACGGTTATGCATGAAAGCTGGGAAAAAATATAGAAACAACGATTAAGAGAAGAAAATTACGAACACGATTTTTTTTTTTTTTTGAAGTCACGAAAAAATTTTTTTAAAGTTTTTTTGAAGAACGATTTTTTGGTTTCTTGGACAGAAAAAAAAAAGATGGGGAAAAGAAAAAGATCAACAAATATCCGATTAAATAGTGAATTTACGAGAAATTCAGAGGGAGGCCTAATCTTTTTTTTCTAGAATATTTCCTGCTTCCGCGAGAAATCTCTCAAAGACGGCTTGCCTCTCTTTTTTTGTTTTCAGTTTTAAAATGTCCTCGAAGCATATTTTCGCGAATTCGAAGACGTAATATGTCGAATTTGAGCATTCTGCCGAGTCATCCGTCGACGGTCCAGAAAGTTCAGCGCGGCTGATCGCTGATGGTGCCGGCGAGGGTGCGGCATCTCTTGACTGCTGCTCGGTGACTGGGCTGCTTTCGGCTATAGGCTTCGGGAAATTTTTTTGTTTTTTCGTAAGTCCGTAGATCGAGTAGGTGAGCGGAAGTCCGTAGAGATTAGACTTGTGTTTCTGCTGGGCCCACTTTTCACGTTGGACTTGTCGATTTTCGCCGGTGTTGTTTGGCTCGATTTTTCAAAGTTCGGTTGATTTATCGATGGAGCTGATATTCTTTTCCGCGGGGTTGATTTTACACCAGTACTGCTGTCTTTATTCAGGACACTCCTGGGGATGAAGTCGGTGCTTTTTGCCGTCGGCTTTGCGTTCTGTGGTGACGAACGGTTTATTGAACGGGTGGTGTTCAATTTTTCCGGGCTTGTGTTTCCCGATTTTAATTTCCGGAGTTCGGCTAAAAATGCACTGCATTTTTTAAAATTCGCTGGGTGTCCTTCTGAATTGCAATTTACGCAGAATGGCTGATCTTTTCCGCGAACTTTCGGGCACGGCTGACCATTATGTTGTCCCGTACATTTGATGCACCTTTCTTCGAACGTGCAGGTGTCCGCTCGGTGAGTCCAGCGCTGGCATCGGGTACACCTTTTGGGGTTCGGCCGATTTGGGTTTCGTCTAAAGGGTGCGAAACTTACTGAGATGTATTTCAGCACTTTGAGATCGGTGATTTGGCGGGACGAATGGTCACGGGGGGGGAGTAATTTTCCAGAGCGGAATTCTCTTTCCTCGCGCCGATTTTCGCCTTGATTTGAGTTGGGAGATGCCAACGACGTTGTATCCGAGTTTTTCGAGTTCGGTTTGTATGTCTTTTGTCGGCGTATGAGTGCTAAGGCCTTTTAGCACGACACTAAAGTTCTCGTTATTGCGGTTGGAGAAATGCACAATTTCGACTTGTTGTTTGCGAAGAAAATTTACGGCTAGGTCGTAATCCGTTTTGCTGTGAAACTTAATCTTGTAGGATTCACCTTCTAGTTTCACTGAAAAATTTTCCGCACAAATTTCGCGAAGGGGATCCGCGATCTGAAACCATCGGTCGTTGCCCGAAGCGCATACGGCTAGGCAGAGCGTTTCCTCCGTCGGCACCGGCTGGCTGTCACTCACCATGGGAGGCGTGGTGGCTTGCACTGGGATGCTTTTTGATTGGTCCTTTTTTGCCGTTTCGTTTGAAGGAACGCTGCCTGTCGCGGTGGATTCTGGGTCTTTTCCTGAGGTTGAATTTGTGAATACGACCGTTGGGATAAATTCTTGAGCAATTCCGGAATCTACTTTTCCTGGAGAAATCCTGGGGGTTGAGATTCCCGATTCAGTTCTGGATGTATAAGTTTCGTCAAGTGTTACGAATCCAGCTGGGTTATTTGGGCCAATGGTGTTTTGGCTTTCGCTGTTCGAGGTGAATGACAGCTTTTTTGTCCCAAGGTTTTCCAGGTTTTTCCTGATTTCGTTTCTTTTCATCTTAGCCAGTCCAGGGTACTCATCGTAGAAACACGGGCTTGGGAAGTTGATGAGATATTTTATACCTCCTTCCGTGAGACACTGCAGTCGTTTGATCTCTTTTGGTTCCGCTGTTTCCTTGATTTTCCCGAAGTCAATGAAGGCGTTCTGAAAGGTTAGACCCTTGTTACGCGCTTTGGATGACGTGTTGTTAGCTTTTAGTAGAGAGCTATAGTCGTCTCCGATGCTTTCGAAGAAATTTTTCATTGACTGGACATGTTCTGCTATGGTCTTCTGCGATTTGAATTCCTCCACCAGTTTGTGCCAACCAAAGTTGCCTGGTTTTGCCACTATATCGTGAAAGAAACAAACTGGGATAATATCCATATCGTTTGAGTGGGCCATAACGCGAAAAAATTAAGAACTGCTAAAGTTGATGGTAGAAAAATTTACATGGGTCCGACTGAGTACGGCCCGTAGAGCTAGGGTTGTGCTAGCATGGGGAGCAAAAGATTTGCGTGACCGTCACCATGGGTGTCTGGCGGCGTTTTTGTGTTGATGATGACTTTTAAATGCTTCAGGTTCTGTCCGCGAACCCTCAGATATGGATCCAGCATATCTTCTCGGTATGGTACACAAGGTCCCAATCAAAAGTATTCAATACCCGGACATTGGTCTGACGAGGCTTCGGGCAGATGGCAGCGCAATCCCCTCTCACCCAACTTGTTCACCATAGGCCTGATCCACGGTTCGGTACTCGGAAATTCATTATCTTTCCATGGGGAAGGGGTCCATTGCGGAGCTGCTTCTCTCACATACCAGCGCAATGAATGTTCTTCACTGAGATGTGATGTATAGGGAGATGTGCACAAGTAGCTCCGGAGGCAAATCGTTGATCGTTGATGTCTTAGTCCTGCCTAGCTTTCGCACACCAAAAGCCTAATAACGAAACTGCTTTGAAGTTATTACAAATATAATGCGACATGTACATTTCAAACTCATTTGATACAAAGCTATACTATATTATCCTTTGACGTCCTGCCAGCTTTTCTAGCTCTAACTAATTAGCTGATGAGTGCTAAAGATTCGTTTATAAGCAATGGCTCTTAAACTGTGGTCGCAGTACCGTCTTAACGCATGGAACAATTTAGTGAAGTGGTTCCCATCAACCGCTCATGCTTCAAATACTCTCTGGAAGTGCGTTGAAGGCTTTCGTACTCCCTATGTCATCTTAACGTAGAGGTCTAAAGTGTAAAAGGGGCCTCATAAAAATTACATCTGATTAAAAATTTCGAGAGTAGGCATGCAAATTTTTAGGCAGAAGCATTTTTAGCCGGGTAATGGGCCTGAGAAAAATCACTTAGCCTGGGGATCCATGGTGTTCCTAATATGGCCCTGGATCCACGCTTCCCCCTCCCCCGAGGGTCCGTGGCATTTTTCTGGTAGGAAGCATAGGTGTAAACTTGTATTGGACCCATGGGTCCTTCCCCCGACCAGCGACACACTTCCAAATCACTTGAGGGACCTTCGGCACAGTTCCAGATCACTTGAGTGACCCGCAGCATATCCATTGACAGATCACTGCTTCACAGTTCTACAACACTTAAGTGACCCATGATACATTTACAGATCACTAAAGTGGCCCCACTACAAATTTTCATATGACTTAAGTGTCCTGCGGTGCATTCTGAGATAACGAGTGACCCACGACACTATTCCAAATAATTTAAGTGGCTCGAAGCACATTTACATATGATCGCGGCACAGTTCCAGATCACTCAAGTCCTACAACGGTACAAATATTCAATCATTACACCCTTGGGCAGGGGCCCCCAGGCCAGACTTTTCACGATCCCTTCAACAGTGAATTTATAGCATGAAAAAACATAAAATGACGAGAATCGTCCCCCGGGGTTGACAGGGCTGCCCTGTCAGCCCCACCCTTGTGAGGGGGGGGGGCATGCTTTACACTTCACCACACTTTTTAAATTCTGACTGCACACAGCAATGAAAAATCAGACACAACACTATAGCCTATACGCATTCAAGGTATACTCATTCACTTTGAGCACAACTCACTCGGTAGTAAATTGCCCATGAGACGATAGACCGGAGTTGTGCCTTGTTTTTGAAAGAAAGAAAAAAAGATCAGTCAAGCAGAGCCATAGTGTAGAAAAGCCAGACACGTCCCCACGTTAATATTCACAACGACCCTCTAACGTATAGGGGAAGAGCCATAGTGTGCCTTCTCGAGGCCCCAGGGCAGACTTTTCCTTTCTGTGGTTCCCAACTTCGAGGCGCAAATGCGAGCCGATCTCCCCGTTAAAAAGTCTTGCCACAGAGAGCAACAGGCCTACAAACAGTACAAATATTCAGTCACTACACATCACTCACTTCACTTCTGAGATATAGATGGCAGCACTGAAAAATCGTACACAACACTAGATACGCACTCAGACTGTTAGGTACACACACTAACAATTCGGGCACAACTCACTAGGTAGTAAATTGCCTGCGGCGATAGACCTGAGTTGTGCTCGGTTTGAAAAAAAAAAAAGACTTTTCCTTGAAGCTCCTCTTGAAAGAGTTATTACGCACACAAAAAAAAATAAATGCAAACTTTCCCCCCTCATTCTGCTTGGGGGGCCCAGGGGCAGTGCCCCGGTTGCCCCAGCCTAGTTACGGCACTGCACTCAAGTGAAAAGCAGCATTTACAGATTACTCAAGTAAAATGAAATGCTGTTCCAGATCAATTAATCAAGTGCCCCTCGAAACGTTTTTTAAATCAATGAAGTAGCCCGCATTCTCCTAAAGGTTAAGCACCCTTGCAGTAAAGAATCAAAATTCACGCACGCAGGGCCGTCTTAAGAGCATCATGGACCCCCGGGAAAAGTGATTTCTCTGAGGCCCTACCTGGCAAATTTTCGAAAAATTCAACTACTACTCATTTTTCTGAGGTTCCGTATTCTCTTGGGGCCCCCGGGCCGTACTCGGGTGGGCTCATGAGTTAAGACGGCACTGCGCACAAGTGAGCTTCGTTGAAAAATAGGGTAATTTTTCACAAAAAAGTGGGACGATCAAGAATACATGAAAAAATACAGGAATGTCCTGTAAAATACAAATACAACGCCACAACAGGCACAATGCTCAACGATGTGGCTGAAAAAAAGATGGCCATAACAAATATGGATGTCGTATATTTCAAAAATACAGCAACCCAATTAAAAATGCAATTAATAAAAATTACAAACAAAATATATACACATGATACAATGCCCATAAAGAATATTATGGTTGTCTTATTCTAAGTATGGATAGCTAAATAGGGACACGTGGTCACACTAAATAACACATGTGGAAATGAGAGAGATTACAAAGCTGTACTATAAAGTTACTTAGACCGGGATTACACTATAAAAGTTTAATAAAAGTTCTTTTATAAAACTTAAAATGCAACCAATAATCGTACCGGTTACATTCGCGTAAATGCAACCGATAGTCTTATTGGTTGCATTTTTGAAGTTTTATAAAATATCTTTTATCAAAGTTTATAGTGTAATTCCAGCCTAAGGCCGGTATTACACTATAAAAGTTTGATAAAAGTCCTATTATAAAACTTGAAAAATGCAGCCAATAAGGTCAACGGTTGCATTTTCTAGAATGTAACCAATAACCTTATTGGTTAGATTTTTCAAGTTTTATAAAAGGGATTTTATCAAACTTTTATAGTGTATAATACCGGCCTCTCTGTTATAATACAGCTTTATATTTCGTTGTACGGATTTGATACAAGCGAAGCAATCAACCCAATTTTTACGTTTCGTACAAGCACCACAAGATGGCAGTATAAGTATCGCGTTTAGCTTGTTCTTGGCGATAGAAACGCGCTCAATTGAAATTCTACTTCGGTAATTGTTTTTTATTCCATTGACAAAACAAAAAACTTTTAATTTTGAAATACTGAATGGAATACGATAAATTTAAATCACCAAATAGGGGTTTTACAATAATCTTTCAAAAAAAAAAAACAACAGCTCATTCAGTCATAGGTGGAGATACGAGGAGGGGGCACCCCTCCCACCCAGCGTCAAAGGTAAAGTCGACTGATCTAATGTAGAACCCCTTAATACACGAAGGCGTCTTAATCTAATGTATTTGCGTATATGAATTGACATCATCATCATACTCTCCCCCAGCAATCATCGTGCCCACTCCCCCAGACTTTTTTTTAATAATAACGTGATTATTACGTATTCCCAAGAGATGTTTACAATCTGTCCAAGGAATTTGTTAGCGTGTTAGTAGACACTCCATGTACGAGTAGATTAAAAAGCAATGAGACCTACAACGGCCGTTTCGGAACGCTACATGGGTCTCGTTCTCAAAGGCCATAGACCATAGATGCTGGAAACGGGTAGGAGGAACTGAGGAATTCGAGCCCCTCCTCCCCCCCAATAATCAGGCCCCCCAGAGTTCTGTCTTTTCCTAATCCGCCTTGGGTGAGTCATGACGTCAATGATGATTTCTTGGAACAGTCATCGGTCAGCTATACATATACAATGCAGTTCCAATGCTTCAGCGAGACATGTAATGTGAAGCCCGGGGAGAAGCAAAAAAGTTCTAATTTTCCTCTGCTTTTCTAGCATGGGCTGCATTCATCTGAAACACAGCGTCTAACCACTACCTATAGAACAAGGCCTCCGCGCGAAATTTGTGACGTCAATGAAGAAGGCCATTTCTCCTATTGCTGCTATTAGATAAACTGCTTTTCCCCATTTATTACCCATTGGTCGTGTATATGACATCCACTTACAAAAAGAAATCAACAGGGCCGCGGGCTTCAAAAGGTGAGAACCACTGTCCTAGAGCAAGTTGAGCTGTGGTTAGAATAGTACCTGCTGCCCTGCTTGCAACTTGGGTTCTTGTGCTCTGGGAATTTCGACGGCGATTGCTCAAAGTGTGTAAGAAAAAGCTCCCACACAACAAACACTCATGTCAGTGAAGAGAAATATGTTTCTCTTCGGAGTGTAAAAACTACATTTTTTCCCAAAAAATAATAATTACGGAAACTAATAATTAAGAGTAAATTTTCTAAAACGAAGGAGGCCGTTTGAAGTGACATCAAAAAGAAAGATGTCTGGTAACCCTAAATGTAGGCGATATATTTTCACCCCCCCCCATATCCCCTACCTTATATTGATTTTTATATTCATAAGCAATTTTTCATGGTTGAAGAACTCAGCCACCTTGTTTTATTGTTGCAAAAAAAAATGTTTTATTTTTATCACTGTGTGTGCGGTGCGTAGTTCAGCCGCACTTGTTGCATGTTCATAAGGGTGACTGTGCTTTCTACAATGGAACACAATCTACTTTCTGGCATCGCTCGTCGATTACCATTCATTTCGTATCGAGATATTGATATATGGATACAGAATGGAACGTTTCGGTCGATGTCATTGTCCTTCCCTGTAGATCAGTGTTTCGCAATGGGGGCGATGGAAGGTTCCGGGGGGGGGGTGATAGAAGCCTTGGGTTTAGTGTAGGATCCTATGGGTTACCGATACTCTTTCAAACAGACCACTAACTCCCACACGAGTGTCGTCTGTATAAAAGCATACCTGGTATCTTCGAGCACGTCTGGGAATCGTTTTTACGTCGTTGTAGACTGTGCAATGACGTCAGCAGCCGCTACTTCCAACAACTCTTGTAATAATTAATCAAATAAATGTTTTTGTAGTTATTATTGCACTTTTTCGCGATTTTTACCCTCTCAACGTGGTTTGCGACACCATGTTTCATTGCAATTTTTGTTCCTATTGATGTCTACTAACAACCCTGAGTATGTCGGTCCATTTTAATAGAACACCCTGTATACAGTATACACACACTTCACAAAACACCAACACTCAGGCCACATCTCTACACTGCAATTTAGAGCCATTATAGAGTTGGGTTGGAAATGAAAGCGCCATCTGTCGGTGGTCACCTAAAGCTCGTAGGAAAAATATCTCGTTATCTATATTCGTTCCTGGGATCGAACCTGGGACCTGACGGCAACCGTTACGGCGGAAGACGGTTTTACCGCCAAGCCACTCTGGCGCGAGCAGCCACACGGAGATTTTGTTACGAGTAACGAATGAATGAACAAATGAATGTTCAAATCGAGGTATGACTTTAAATTTTCAGAAAGCTTGAGGTGCTGTCAGGATAATATATGACAATAGACAGGAATGTCCAGAGACATCGGAAGTGTTTTTGATTTGCGGGTGCTCGACTTGGGCTTTATATAGGAGATTTTGAATTAATTCTGAATATGCTCAATCCGGTGCTACAAAATGCTGCGAGTGCTCAAGCACCCAATGCACCCCGGGGCTCCGACGTCACTGGCAATGAATTCATTTCTTCCGAAGCTCCTCATCACAGGTTATTGTATAAGTAACAAATGAAAACGAATTTTCAAGGGATAGTGATGAAAAGTGACTGTAAATCCGAAATATCAATGTCGGAAGCTCTCTCAGCATCGAATGTTGTCAATAAAGTTCCTCACAACGTCCGAATTTTACTGAACATTTCAATGTTATGAGACAATCATTAAAGATGGTTCAAATGATTTTGTCTACGGAGGAGAAATCTTGTTCAATAAATTCCTTCAAACAGCGTGAACATTAGAAAATTATAATGAAAATTTCATTACATTTATAGAATGAGACATTCAACGAATGTATAATTATTTGTTTTTTCATTAAATCACAATCATTTTGTAATACATTGTCTTCTTTTTCGTTATTTCAATGAGTAAAATCTATATCGTGGCGAGTTCTGGTCCAACCTTCTGTTTCTATGCATAATAAGAATTTTGAATGTGAATTTTCACTCATGTGCCTTCCTGCGACGCACGTTTACTCGTTAAACCAGACCTACTCGCTATCAAGTCACCCCTTCTCACAAAGTCACTTTTATTCGGTCCCAGAGGTGGCGTCATACCGAGGTCTGACCGTATAATATGAGAAGAAAAAAAATTATTTTTTAAATTGCATAATGCTGCTGTATAAAGTTGATTACACTCGTCGTTTCAAGACTGAAGAGTATGTTATAATTAGCGACAACTTGAATAACACTTCTTGCACATCATTTTGAGGTAATGACTTTTTTGGGGTAGTTTCTTTCTTTCTTTTAATTGAGAAATGCCTAATAATGTAATTTTTTTGTTGTTGTCTCAATGAGAAGGGAGAAAAGAACATATTCTCCAAGGTTCTTATTATGGCGGGAAAAGCTTATTCCCTGGCAACAAAGTGTGTAAGAAATCTTCGATTATGCGTGATTGGTTATCTCTGTGTTTGCCACACGCGCCATCTCTCGTTGCGAAAGAAAGAAAAGCGCCTCTTCATCTTTCTCAAGGTGATCTTCTTTTACTTCTTCTTGATCATCATGAGAAATGCAGATCTTTACTCATACTGCAAAAAACAAATAAAATACGAGAAGACACACATCTCATAAGTACGACAGACACATTATGATCCATCATTATAACGTTAACATTAAAAAATTTTATGAATAATTGAGGAGAGATTGATTGAAATTTGCATCTGATTGATCATTGATCGATTCTGGATTCGTCCTATTACCTGGAGGAGGTTATTATATCAGCATTAATTGGTCATCAATCGAAGGTCAAAATGAAATAGGTTGTAGGTACGCAGTAAAGCTTTTTAAGGTATCCGACTACATTTCTTGTCACTCTTTTCTTTGATACGGTACTGGAGTGAACTTGAATAACATTTTTTGATGGAAAGTGTCCCAAACTGATGAAAACAATAATAAATTTGGGCCTACTTGAATCATTTTCATGTCCAATTTTAAGAAAAATTCATGTGATATTCCAAACACGATTGCAGAAAATTCTATAATTGGAGAATGTTTTGTTATTTTCACAGTACATTCAGCTAGTAATGGTCCAGGTTATAGACTAAAATTTAAAGGATTGTATGACGTGTTCATAAGTTACACTCAAATCTGTTGATTACGTGTGAATGTTTGGAAATTTCATTCTACATTTCTTCTATAAAACACCGTAATTAGACAAATACATGCGGTACACCTTAGATTTCAGTTCATAACCTTGGCAATATATAGAAAAATATCATATTAAAACTTCGTAATGATATTTCACAATTTACTAGTATGTAAGAACGAAACGCTAAAGTGGACGTAACTTCGGTTCTGAGCAACGTATAAACAAAACAAGGCGTGTTTTGGACTCACAAAGAATAGGGCTTCCATAAACAATAAAAGAATAAAATAAAATAAAACTCTATATTCTCTTCAAAAATGACGTTTTCAACGTAATCGGATACCTTAATGCAAACACGCTTTATTATCTACTCAGTCAGAAGATTGCCGACCAAATGCGTTCCATAACGCATTTTTTTTGTTTGATGGCATGTATTTCGCTGTAATCTCGTTTGTGGAATTCTAATTTCTCATTTTAGTTCTTTCTATTAACCCATTCGCTTACAAGCTTTTGGCAACAAATTCGGGTGATATCTATTTGACGAATCGACGATAAATCTGATAACCAGGGCCGGTTCTGAACATTTTTCAGGTGTAAGCGAATGATATTTTGGTGGTAAATAATCGTCCTCCTCTTCAGTTGGCGCCTTCTGCGGCCACGTAGTTCGCAGGATTCAAGGTCTGGCGCTACTGCATCCTTGCTCTAACCTAACCACACGTTAGGAAAAGGAAGTAGAAAGAAAAAATATACGAAGGAAGAAAATAGAAAAGAAAAACAGTATACACAGGGATAACTCGGCTAAAGATAATTCGTTGATTCAATAGATAAGAAACTTCGTTATCCGAAGAATTTGTAAGACGAGGAGTTCGTTAGATATCACTGTAGTAGATAAGTAGATAAGAAAAATCAGTAGAAAAATACATTATATGCGGCGGGGGAGGGGGGGGGGGCGAATCCATAACGGGAGTATAGAAAACAAACGGGGAGTAAAAAAAAAAACATCCTTGGTTCATAGGGTTACAATACAGCTTCGCGATGACGTGGAAAGGGGAAAGAAAACACAGAGAACTGGTTTGAATGTATTCCACAGGACAAAATATCGCAATTGCATCCACACACGAAATATCGTAAAGGGGTAACATAACTCTGCCCAAATATGACCATGAACAACGCATTCAGTTCATAGGTTCGTATTATCACACTACGGTTAGTGGAGTATTTAAATGGGGACTTAGAGCGGGCTATAGCCCAGGGCGGAAAATTTGAAGAATTAGTGGAAAAGGAAGTTTGTAGAATGGGAGAAGGGCGGCAAAATTTGTATAAATCTCAATAAATCCGCCTCTGCCCAAAAAGCAAGGGACTAGGTTAGTGAGTGGCCTAGAGAGTTTTTAAGCACGTGAGTGAGTAAAAAAAGAGTGACTTAAGGCGTGAGCAACCATGTGAACTGCCAAAAGACTGACATACCGAGCAAGAGACTAGGACCTAGAGAGTGACTTAGAGAGAGTGAAAGAAGCATGTGAGTGACCAAAAGAATAACCTAGAGCAGCGTTTCTTAACCTTTTTAAGCGCATGGCCCCCCCTATGGATCACATTTTTTTCTCGTGCCCCCCGTCCTATCCAGAGCCCCCCTCTACCCTTATCCAAGAGTGAGATACTTTTTATTTCTTTATTATGAATGAAATTTTAATAAATCGAATCAATCTCTGGAATCCTGGCCAAGTGGTGGATTATCATATCTCCCAGGAGTGAAATTATAAGGTAAAAAAACGGTCTGATCCAACGAACATGCATGATAAATCGACCCTCCCAACACATCAACCGTTGCTCTGGCGGCCCTCTATACTTAGCTGGAAGTAACAGCCTACATATGAAAATCATAGTACCAGATCCCCTATAGAGCAGTCGCCCCTCCATTATAGACATGAAGACCCGGGTCATGCCCACATAGACCCAAAGGTTAGCATGCCCCTGGTTCTATGGACGGATCTGATGAATTCTGAAAGTAGTAATATTTTTCAACTATGTTTCACTTTTAAAGCTTTTCCCTTCACAGCTCTCTATGACTCCCTTCACCATTGTCGTGGATCACCTTTCTTCTGATTTCCTCCCGTGGCATCCATTCAAACACCAAACATGGCCCCCGCTCTGTCCCTCGTAGGATATAAGCAGGTCACCTTACGGCTGGGCAATGTTGGAAAAAGGAAAGCCCCGCCAGCCACCAAGACCACTGGTCGAACGCCGGCCGGCATCGCATCACCGGACTTCCGACACACGCAAAGGACCAGTAAGAACACCCCGGCAGCCCAAGGTCCCGCCGGACCTACAGCAGGACGACACCATCCGTCACTCCCCGTCCATCGGATCAACGGGGAAGAACCGTACGTCCGTTCCTCATCCAGCGGCACGTATTAAACCATTATCATCACCGCACTCAATCCCTAGTTGCTGGTCAAGTAACCAGTCTAATCCTATTCTGGAGTCTCTTCACATCGAGCAGTTGCATCATCCACCTAAAACGATAAAATAAAAAGAGCACAGCATGGCATAGAGTAATAAATGTTGGGGAGGTTCAGGAGTGGGAATTTACAACAATCAGTATAACGGACTTTGTCAAACATCACAGTTTAAAAAAATATATATATTATAAAAATATAACAAGCTGAATATATATACATATGAATATATGAATGATGCACGATATATATATATATATGGAATTATAATTCACAGGATAAGATATCAAGATATCAAAAAATATGTATGGAGAATTGTAAACATACATTATTGCGTGACCCCCCCCCCACAATATTCCAGGACCACAAGGGGGCCATATGGCCCTAGGTTGAGAATCACTGACCTAGAGCATGTGTAAACGTGTAAATGATTAAACGAGTGACCCATAAAGCAAAGATCCATGACGATAAGCAACGAAAAAAGTGACCTAGAGCGTGTACAAGTACGTGAATGACCAAAATTGTGTGCAAGCGCGTGAATGGTCAAAAGCGCGACTTAGAGAGCGGGTGAGCACGAGAGTGATCAAAAAAGTGACTCACAGACACAAATTTTCTTGCAAGAGGGTGGGGGGGGGGCAAGAGGGTTATAGTACAGGGTAGGAATTCAAGGAAAAAGTAGTCAAGAAAATTAGACTAGAATGGGGGAAGGGCGGCAAAAATTCGTTTAGGCCGCAGGCGGTAAAACCATAAATGCGCCTCTGACTACGGTTATCCAATGTAGTCGGTTCAGATAAGTTTAGAGAAGATTCCAAACAACTACCCAATGACTCATGCCTTTTAAACTGAAAATTATTTGCTCTGATTTCAACTGTCATTCAAGGATGCTGCATTATTATAATGCAAATTGTATAGTATAACACAACTGGATGTAAGGCATACGTTAATGCAGTGGTGTTGAAAGCGTGCTCTCAGTGACGACGAGCCGAGGATATTGAAAAGCAATCACAATTTACCCGAATTATTGTTACTTCCCGGCATTAGGGCTGTCGTCTGGGCAACATCGATACATCTGAACCACCATCACCCAGATGCATCTTCATAATAAGAGATATATAAAGGTGTAATTGCATCATAAAATTACTATTGCAGAATGGAACCTCTCGATAACTGAAACTGAAAATATTGTCCGCTACCGGGGATTGTCCATTATAGGAGATTCCACTTTAAATATAATGCATTAAGACTAATAATATTGAGTTTAGCTTCATGAACCGCATAAGAGGGATTAAAAGGCTACCTTTGACTCGCGGGTCACGGGCTGACCAATCGAACATGTATGATCTAGTCCAAGGGTGCCCATAAAAATATGGATGTCGAATACATATCTAAACTATATCAAAAATACGGCAACCCAATAAAAGCAATAAAAAAAACCAATTATTATGATAAAATGTAAATATACTACTGCCCACATAAAAAAATATTTATGGTTGTCGTATTCTAAGTATGAATCTCTTCTCGATTTACTTCAACGTGCTTTTTAAACGTGTCAATTGTGTTGGAATTCACATATTCATTCACAACCCTATTAGAGAAAAACTCCTTGCGATACCACAACCTAGAATTGTCATAGAACGTCTTGAACAGATTTTTCGAGTGCGTACGAGTATCGACTACAGCATTAGTCAAAGAAAAATTATGAATATTAAAAACTGGTGATTTTTTCAATTCGCAAAATTCTGAATTCTGCGTGTAACAAAAAATCGGGGGGATTCTCATCAGGGCCGTCCGTCTAAATGAGTTCTAAGTCTCCCTAGAAAAAAATCATCTTTTTCTGTGGTGAACCGCTGGGTGGAGTTGACACTACCAAAATTAAAGAAATATTGATTTAAAAAAAAAAAATTTTAATTAAAAAAATTCAAAATGAAAAGAATAATGAAGAACCCTGTTTGACTTGGGGCCACGGGTCTCGCTTGTTCAACTGTTGAGACGCCACTGACCCTTACAGAGGCACATTTATGGTTTTTCCGCCACACAATTTTGCCACCATTTTTTCCCATTCCAGTCTATTTTTTTTACTTCTTTTTCCTCGAATTCGCCACCCTGTGCAATAACCCGCTTGGCCTCCTCCCCTCCTGCAGGTGCACCCGTGTTTATAAGTCACTCTTTTGGTCACTCCCATGCTCATACACTATTTAAATCACTCTTTTGGTCACTCCCATGCTCATACACTATTTAAATCACTCATTTAGTCATTCACATGTTTGCACACACGCTCTAGGTCACTCTTTTGACTGCTCACTGACATGGTTCGTTGCTGGGTCACTATTTTGATCGTTTTCGTGTTTACACATGTTCTAGGACAGGCCTCGGCAACCGAGTGACCCATTTCATAATTTCAAATGACTCACTTGAATTCCGAAAATAAGGTATAATTATAAACGTCTTCTTTTAATGCACACATTTCGGTTGATTTTGACCCGCAGCCAAAAAAGGTTTCCGACCCCTGCTATAGGACATTCTTATAGTTATTCACGAATTTGCACACGCTCTAGATCACTCTTTTGGTGATTTCATGCTTTCACACACTCTCGGTCATTCTTTTAGTCATTCATGCTTTCATACACTCTCGGTCATTCTTTTAGTCATTCATGCTTTCATACACTCTCGGTCATTCTTTTAGTCATTCATGCTTTCATACACTCTCGGTCATTCTTTTAGTCATTCATGCTTTCATACACTCTCGGTCATTCTTTTAGTCATTGACATGCTTTCATACACTCTCGGTCATTCTTTTAGTCATTCATGCTTTCATACACTCTCGGTCATTCTTTTAGTCATTGACATGCTTTCACACTCTCTAGATCACTCTTTTGCTCACCACGTGCTTGCAAACTCTCTAGGTCACATTTTGGCGACTCACTGACCTAGCCTCTAGCTGTCTACGCAGAGGCGGATTTAATGAGGGTTATAGAAATTTTGTTGCCCTTCTCCCAGTCTACCAATTTTCTTGACCAATCATTCTTCAAATTTGCCACCCCCCTCTGAACTTGCCGCTCTGGGCCGCCCTGTAAATACGCCACTGGATCCTTACTATTATTCAAAATTATGAATTCATTGTTTGAATATTATTCAATTGGAGATTTTGTGCCATTTAATTTCATTGTGGTCTGCGACCGGCTACAGACCCAAAGTGGCACGTGTTCATCAATAGGTTGAGCACTCACTCCTACGGAGTAGATCCGTTTGCATCAACGGTAGGTGCTGTTGAATGTACGAAAGCGGACCCGTCCGTCATTTGTAGAACGATAATGCTCGTTGACTCGGTGCTCAATATTTAGAATGATATCGGTATTTAGATGTGACTCTTTCTCTCTGGGTGAAATCCAACATAAGATTCTATCCGAGAGATACGTGACTCGGGATATAATGACGGCAATGTCTATACGAGAGTGGGCAAAGAGTGAGCGCCGGCAGTGGCGTATTTACAGAGAGGATTAGCAGGCCACAGTCCAGTATGGCAAGTTCGGAAGGGCGGCAAATTTGAGGAACGAGTGGCCGGAAAAATTAGTAGAATGAGAGAAAGGCACGAATCCACCTCTGCCTAGGGAGGGATCAGTTGAGCATGTGGGAGAACAAAAAAGTGCGCAAGCATGTCAGTGAGCAAGAGTGACCTAGAGCACGTTCAAGCATGTCAGTGAGCAAGAGTGACCTAGAGCACGTTCAAGCATGTCAGTGAGCAAGAGTGACCTAGAGCACGTTCAAGCATGTCAGTGAGCAAGAGTGACCTAGAGCACGTTCAAGCATGTGGATGACCGAAAGATTGATCTATAGCAGTGGTTCTCAACCTTTGGACAGTGCCGTCTTAAAGCATGGGCCCACCCTGTTACGGCCCGGGCACCTCAAGAGAAAAGGGGCCTCACAAAAATGAGATCTGGTTGAGATTTCTGAGAATTTTCCTGGAAGGGCCTCAGAAAAATCGCTTGGCCCGGGGGTCCATGATGCTCTTAAGACGGTCCTGCCTTTGGAAGCCCGCGGCCCGGTTGATTTCTTTTATGTGAGTGGAAGGCCCGGTCATACGTCCGCCTAATGAGGTATAAATGGGAAAAAATGAATCGGTGAGCTATTCACAGCCCGGTTTGACTGGTGTCAGGGTCCGGCAGTTGAGAAACACTGATCTAGCGCATATGAAAGCATGTGAATGACCAAAAGAGTGACCTAAAGAATGCTTTAGTACATTAGTAGGCAAAAGCGTGACCTACAGAGTGTGCAAGCATGTGAATGACCGAAAGAGTAAGCTATAAAGTGTGTGAGAGCATGGAAGTGACTAAAAGGGTGAGCTAGAAAGTGTGGAAACATGCAAGTAACCAAAAACAGTGTGCAAGCACGTCAATGATCAAAACAGTAACGCAGAGGGTGTGTGAGCATGGGAGGGGCCAAGAGAGTGACCAAGAGACAGAGGCATATTTACAGAAGTGGGGGGCCGAGCGCGTTATAGCACCATGGGAAAATGACGCCACAGGCGGAAAACCCATAAATGCGCCCCTGATTGTCAGACGGCTATTCATGGAAATTCCAAAAAAAAATCATGTCCCGAAAATAAAGAAAAAACTATACTTGGTAAAATCCAATCGAAAATCGTTGACTTGTTATTTTGCGAAATGTCAATGCACAGCATTATATTCAGTAAAGCGTTGCTTCGAGACGATGCCGCTTCAATTACCAGAGAAATGACCTTCGCGTGTCGTGCTGCTTAGGATTTGCCATCGAATGTCGAAGTTGATTACTCCATCGCACATCGGCCTATTTTGGGTCACTGTGCGCACAAAACCATGTCCACTTTTTAATAGGAGAATTTCGTTTTTCTGCCGTCGAGCTATTTAAAGAGCTCGAACCTGGTCAAAATTAATATGATTCGGTCGTCGCATGCGTCGCTGGTTATCTGGGAGGAAGACGCAATTTGTAAGAGAATTTGGAAACATAAGTCTGTAACGAGTTAGTAAATGATGCATGATGTGTGTGTGTGTAATGATAGATTGATCCATCATTTTTCTTGTTGTCACGTGAGTAGCCAAGTCCATTTAGAGCAGGGTGCACAACCTCCGGCCCGCCAAAGGGTTTAATCTAGCCCGCAAACGTAAAAAAGTATTATTGCACACAATACGATAAATACCTAGACTGACTTTATTTGTCTCATGAAGATACGGGATATCATCAAAATAGTTATTAACGCAAGTGAAGTTGTCATTCACAGCCGAAAAAAATTGTCAAAGGCAAGTGAAGTTGTGATTTACAGAAGGAAAAATTCATGGGTGGAGATACGGGTGGGGGGCGGCGGCACGGGATCAAACCCCCCCCCCCCCCCGCAGCGTTAAAGGTGGAGTGTAAAGTTTTGTGAGCCAAAATAGGCCGATGTGCGATGGAGTAATCAACTTCGACATTCGATGGCAAATCCTAAGCAGCACGACACGCGAAGGTCATTTCTCTGGTAATTGAAGCGGCATCGTCTCGAAGCAACGCTTTACTGAATATAATGCTGTGCATTGACATTTCGCAAAATAACAAGTCAACGATTTTCGATTGGATTTTACCAAGTATAGTTTTTCTTTATTTTCGGGACATGATTTTTTTTTGGAATTTCCATGAATAGCCGTCTGACAATCAGGGGCGCATTTATGGGTTTTCCGCCTGTGGCGTCATTTTCCCATGGTGCTATAACGCGCTCGGCCCCCCACTTCTGTAAATATGCCTCTGTCTCTTGGTCACTCTCTTGGCCCCTCCCATGCTCACACACCCTCTGCGTTACTGTTTTGGTCATTGACGTGATCTAATGTATGTGTGTGTATATATGAGTTGGCATCATCATCATCATCATCGTGTCCCCCCCTCAGAAATAACGACCATGAACCCCCCCCCACCTATTCCATAGGCGGAAATAGAACACTTACAGTTCTATTTCCGCTATGGAAAAATTGTCAAAGGTAAGTAGTTTCCAATTACAGCCGAAAAATTGTCAAAGACAAGTGAAGTTACCATTTTCAGCCGAAAAAATTGTCATCGGCAAGTGAAGCTGCCATCTATCGCTGAAATTGCGGAAAATGAGCCCCACAAAGCAGATGAATTTCCTCTTTTTCCTAAATATATCTTCGCATCAGCCAGCTGTTAAAAACCTTTGTAAAACAAAAATATTTAACAACTACGTGAGATAAGGGGGGGGGGGCGGGTAACATCGGAACATTTTTAAAAGAGTTGGGATGGCCAAAATTACGGGACTATCCTGTAAAATACGGTTCGTATGGTCACGCTTTACATATGAGTGTCTGACCCGCGAGCGGCAGAAATAAGTCTGCGGATATATGCAGTATATATGTTTCGAAATATGTGATAAATCCGATTATTATACATAATAACCAGTTATTCGATTATTAATAACCGATTATTATACGTAATAATCACCGAGCATTTGGGTAAGTTTGATAAAGTTCCCTTAATTAATCATTTTTACCCGCGATTATAACTGAATACCCTTAGGGGTGGGACAGGGGGTGTGTTCATGCATTACCGGCGATTATGCATAATACCCAAGCGTCGTTGGTAAACATGATAAATCGTGCTGTATGATAAAAATACAATTACGAAGGCCACAACAGGCAAATTGCCTATTCGTACATATATTGCATCATTCTATCTTAGTACGATCGTAAAAATTGTTATCATTATATCGCGGTCAGACTACATTAATCACACATTCTATACTCACATTTGGAATTTTTTCCATTATCAAATTCCCCAATTAAAATAGAATATCATGCATAGATAAAAGCGATAAATTTCAAGTATTTATCAAATTTATCACCGAAACTTGTGTGTGTGTGATTATTATGAATAATCGCCAGTAAAAGTGATCAATCAGCAGGGCTAGAAAAATCCCAGGCGAGTACAAAATTGGTATCGGCGCCTAAAATTTTCTTTGTATAGCTACTAAATTGCAGGCTGAGAGCAGCACAAAATGTTTGGAATTTATAGCAGCACATCTGCTTCTTCAAGTAAACATTTTTTTGGCGCCTAGATGTTTTTGCAGCCCTGGTTTTCAGTATTTATCAAATTTACCAACGACGCTTGGTATTATGGATATTCGCCGGTAAAAGTGATATTTTCCACCGCGGCCCACGTCTCCTGAGACGAACCAGCTTATATGCCCTAGGGGGACAGAGTGGGGACCACGGTTGGTCTGGAGGTAAAAGTGATAAATTTATCAAACTTACCAAGAAGATTGGTAAGTATGTATAATAACTGGTATAATAACAGATTTATTACATTTACCGTAACATATACAGGGTGATTCAAAACTCAACGTACAAACTTTTAGGGGAGGAAGAAAACACAAGAACAAAACCGAATCACAATATATATATTTTTTTTTTTTGCATAACCGTGGATGGCAAGAACTTTGAACAATTGTTGTGAAACTTAACATGCACACGTTATAGGACCTCTATGTCCCTATACGTCCTCGTCCTCGTGTAAAGTATCGCTAAATAAAGAGTTTTTCCATCCATTATTGGCTTGCAACTTCCTCCATCTTCGTTTATCCTCCAGCTGATCAAGTTGGGGTTTCCGGTCATACATTCCTACGTGATTCTGTTTTGTTTTTGTGTTTTTTACCTACCCTAAAAGTTTGTACGTTGAGTTTTGAATCACTCTGTATAACGCATAGCTAGCCCGCGGATTGAAAAGGTTGTGCACCCCTGATCTAGACTGTCAAAACCCTCGTGAAGTGGCAAGCAATCTCACTTAGAAAAATCGTACTGAACAGATGAACGCCAGAACCACTTTGCCACTGGACTTAACCCGTTGCCGAGTTCTTTTCCAGCCCAGCTAGAGAAATCCTGCTCTTAATGACAAATCTGAGCATGTCTTTTTTCTCAGACTTTACATTTTTTTTTTTTGGCATTATTTCTAAAATATTTCTAAAAACAACAAAGCAATGTTGATGTTGTCAACCCGCCTTAATTAAGTACGTAGTTGTGGATGCGACAAGTCATTGACGATTTGACGGGGAAAAAAGCAAACGCGCTCCAAACAAAATTTCATCCGCGACGTTTTATTGCAAAATGAGATTTTCTCCAAGGTCTGGCATTTAATGAGGCTTCTTTTTTGTCGTGACCTGCGACAAGGAGAAGGTGATGCGCTACTTTCCATCATTAGGTCATAAGATAACGAATTTGTTTTTCCTACTAAAGAAAATTAATGAGAGGTCATTAGTACATACAAACAGACGCCATAACGCACACAACTGGGAGGAAAACGTTTTACAATAACAAGCGAGTCTGAGTCGTTTCTTCGTTTGACGTGACGCATTTTGGACGCGTTTCTCCTGACATTCTCGACACATTATTGAACGTTTTTTGATTAGGAATGATTTTAAAAAAATGCCAAGAGGCACACAAGCGGGCCATAAACAGATCGCGCGGATGAAGATACTAGATCACGACCGTATCTGGACGCAATCTTGACAGCCCGAGATTCCGGTAACACCAAACACTTACATGCACACTTGCGTACCTTTCGAAATGTTCAGGAGACTTGCTGATTCCACGACGCCGCGCTTTGAGGCTTGCGTATCCCCAGAGAAGCGGTGGATACTTGCGCATCCCTCCCCCCCCCCCCAAATATTCTGCCATGATTTATACCCAGTATGATTGCTTGCTGTGGCATCGTGGGCCTCAAACATTTTGACGGGATTTAACTAATTAACTGAACGTCTCATTTAATTAAATACTAATTATAAATAATTATCAATGAATTATTGTTGAGATGTTCTTTCAGCAAATTATGAATGTTACTGCTCTCTCCGGAGTGGAGAATGCTCCTTCATAAAGCATTTAAAGTTTATCATGAACAAAAAATAATTTGATATTTTGGAATTTTATTCTGAATTTCGTGCAAAAAAGAAATGCTTTTCTAGTTTGCTTTTTTTTCTGCTAAATAAATACTTTATTTAGCAGAATTTTTATGGTAAAGGAAAAATTGAGGGGAATTTTTCTCACCGAGATTACCATCATTGACCCCCGATGATTGCGCAAGAAAATCTGCTACTGCTACGTCCGTAACTCTCCCACAGTAGGTTTTGAAATCCATCACGTGATCCGTGTGTTTGAAGAAGTTTTGTGTTTGGGTGTTGAAAATACAAATTGTTTTTGTCGAACCAGAAATATAATTTTTTAACCATAATTTCGTAAATAGAAACTAAGAACAAAAAATAGAAAAAATAATAGTTTTATCATTTTGTCACGGGCCGCACAAAATCACCTGCGGCATGGTGCCCGTGGGCCAGCACTTGGTCACCCCTGCTCTATATAAACAAATGTAGTATTACTATCACTAGTTATGGAATTAAAAGGGAATTGTGTTTTGTGAATGGTTAATGTTGCCATTTACAAATAACCTCATTATTTGCGAATCTGCATTTCGTGCTTAACTGTTTGAAAACAGTGCATATTGGGCTGTTTGATTGACGGAGATTTCATCCAGACTCGATCACGACATTCATCAGAAAGCTAACAAGGATTTTCCAAATCAGGTTACAAGATGACTCGAAGCCGCCCTTAATGGGTGCGCGACAGTTGCGGTCGCATCGGACCTGCTTTTTGTGTGTGTGTGTGTGGGGGGGGGGTGCACTTAGGGTAATAATAATTTCTTTTATATATTCTGGAAATTCAGAGAAATAATTCTGGGATATTAAACTTTCATCATTTTTGGAATTGTGAAATTATTTCTTGCATTCATTCTGAATTTTCATGATTTTCATTTTCTGAATTTTCGGTTATCCTCCCCCACAGAATATATAAAATCGGGGCTAAGGGGGGGGGCCCGGAATGACTGAGACTCCCCCCTGGTTACGCTCTTATTTTCGCAATGAGCCTCACATCTGGTGAGGGCGGTAGTGAGATGACTACTAAATGCAGACACGGTCACTCAGATGAGATCATCCTTTTACGGGGAAATAATAATTCCCCCCCCCCGTATAATAAAAGTATGCATTTCAAACTCTTGATTAACGGTCATCACTCTTTCATGGACGAATTTTTCTGTCTCACTGGCATCCGAAAAAGAGTGGTTTCACTGTATTTGCGTGATTACCACTTCAGTAAATCGATCTTTTGATAACAAATATTTTAAACATCAAAGTAATACGTCCACGGAATTTGATAAAAAACGGTTTCAAGGGGGGTCGGGGGTTGATTAACACGAGGATTTTTTATTAATATTATTTTAAAAACATTTATGGAACAAAATATGGGTAAATTTTGATGACTTTTGAAAAAGTTGCATGTTGTTGAAGTTGAAATTCGAGAAAAAAGTAACCAACAATTAAAATCTTCGTACTAAATTGCATAAAAATATCTATAGTAATTGAGAGAAAAAATTGAGCACCTAAAGCGAATAGAAAATTTTTAAATGTCTCATATAGGAAGGAGATTTTTCCCATAGGAAAGCATGGGAAGCCAAGATCGTGCACCAACCCCCTTAAATGAGTTGTCTGGAAATCGTAGCGTATACCAAGGAGAAAAATATATCTCCATATATTCTCGTTATCTCTGATACCACGGCCATGAAATTGTCGACCGATTTTGAATCGATAATATATAGAAAATAAAGCGAATGAAAATTACGCGCATGCGTTTTCCAGATTTATATTTTAAAAAAAAAGGGATGTTCGACCTGTTGCGCGTTTTGAAGAGAACGGAACAAAATGGAGGACGCGAAAAACTTCTTTCGGTGGCGACTCGATTTTTAAAAGAGTAATGAACGGACAGCTCTTTAATTAAAGAATGAAAGAATCGAAGATTATTATTATTTCTAAGGATGAGACAAGAGGGGAAAAAATTGCATTTGTGCCACAACCAACATGGAAGGAGCGGCCATTTCTCGAGTTTTTCTTTTCTCGTGTAAAAAAAAAAAAAAATAGAAAAATTAGCTCTTCTTTTTCTTTGAGTGGTTCTCGTGATGGACAGCTGCTTGACGGTCAGAAATGGCCGCTGAACCCGGATTTCTTAACAATAAAGGCCCCGGCTGAGGTTGCGCCCTTCATCTTCGGAAATAATAACAACAAAAACCCTTTTAGTCTCGGTAGTGCATAAATAATTACAAATCTAATACTGTATACAGGGTATCCTGTAAGTGCTAATACGGCCTTTATCTCATCAACCGTCCATTCTAGAGGAATGGTTTAAAAAATGCTCAAAAGGGGCGTTCAAAAATTATCCGGAATCAGTTTTGAGAGTGAAAATACAGTGTCACAAAAAGAAATATAGATTTTTATATGTTCCCCCGTCTTCTAACTTCCAGTTAGAAAGTTGTTGCCCTGTATCTCCTGAGCACAACAGAAAAAATTCCATGTTTCCAAGAGCAATATTCGCTGAGATATCTGAATTAAAAAATCGGAGAAGAGTTGAGAAAGAACAACATAAATGGCGAAAGGAAGAGTTGTCCGTTAGTTTTTGTTTTTTTTACTTCAACGTTTCTCATATTTTTGAATTTAAATATCTCAGTGAATATTTGTATTGCACATCGAAACATGGAATTTTTTCTGTTGGGCTTGGGGGATACAGGGCAACAACTTTTTAATTGGAAGTTAGAGGACAAGGGGGGGGGGGACAGCATAATAATTTAGATATTTTTCAATTTTGTGACACACTGTATCAACTGACAGTATCACGCTGACTTCACTTTCAAAACTGGTTCCGGATAATTTTTGAACGCTTTTGAGCATTTTTTAAACTGAAACCATATCTCTACGATGGACAGTTGATGAGATAAAGGCCGCATTAGCACTTACAAGACACCCTGTATATTCACATCCTTTTTTCTCATCCAATACTTCTCAGTATGAACCATAATCTTAAAATCTTAAGAATTTCCCTTCAAATGTCGAATAATACACTGCAATCCGACTTATGGTCTGCATAATTTGACTTGAAAGGTTTTGTCGCGTCAATTTTCCCTCGTTCCATGACGTCGTGTTTAAAAAAAACTACCAGAAATTCAAAGAAATTATAGAAAATTCAATTCATGCACAACAGTTGCGAACGAGTATGGATAGCGTAGGGGCCCTTGTGGTACCCCCTGTTACAGACAAACAAAGTCCTCGGCTAGGTTTCAGTACTAGAAACCACAAGTTCATACCGAGACACTGAAATTCCATTTCAGTTTGATGTAATCGAACCAGTTGGCGAGAAACAAATGATACCTCGTATTGGTGTTTGTTTTTATGCACATTATCGGTTCTCAAACTTGCAATGAAGGAAAAAGAACTCATTATTATTAAAGTAAAACCTGTTTAAATTGGACACCTACGGTTCCATTAAAATCTGTCCAAGTTAGAGAGATTAGTCCAAGATATAGAGGTATAGTTTTGTGGGGATTTTGTGTCATTGGATTATGGTCGGTACCATTCAAAACCACCCAATGTAGAGTGGTATCCTGAACCTGTCCTAAAGTTAACAGGTTTCACTCTATTATTATATCAGCTTATCCCGAGCTGAGCTCACTCAAGCGAGATTTGTCATTCTGGACCTTACCGAGTGGAGCTCAGACTGAATTTAGCTGATGGGGTAGCACTGAACTTTGGCCACGCAATTTAGTTGTATTTCATGTTTCAAAAATTTCTGATCATAAAAATGAGCATAAAAAAAAAGCACCATTATTGAAGTTTAAACCCGGAATGAATTCAGCCTGGTAGGGGCTGAAGGGATATCGTTTAAGCAGCAACACACGACAAGCCAAACTGAGACACACAGAACGCATTTTAAATAAGATATTATGAATGAATTTGAGGAATGTTGTGGATATAGGGATTTGTAACGATTCTCGTGCTGTTTTCACCTATACATTAACACCAATTATTTACTACAATATCTCAAGGGTGCTCAACCTTTAGGAGAGTGCAGGCCACTTCATTGGTGTGAAAATGTGCTTCGGGTCTCCTGAGTGAGAGTGAAAATGTGCATTTTTTTTTTAAATAAATTATCTTCCCTTGTAATTCCCGTATGGCGAATAATATTCGTATTCGCCGGGTTAGTGTAAGTATCTCATCTGTAAATGTGCCGAGGGGTACTCGAGTGATATGGGGGATGTGCCGCGAGCCACTTAGTTGCTCTAGAACGGTGCTGCTGGTCATTCAATTGATCTATAAATGTGCGTCACTTAAATGCTCTTGAACTGAGCCACTGGTCATTCAAATGACCTGTAGATATGTCGCATGTTCCATAAGTGTTCTGGAAAAGTACTATAATCCACAAGTGTTCTGGAAAAGTACCATAAGTCACAAATGTTCTGGAAATGTACTGCGGGCCACTTAAGCGATCTGGATGTATCGCGGTCACTTGAGGGATCCATAAATTTGCCACTTAGTTTATTTTCATAAAATTACGTTTAAGGTCGTGGGCAGCAAATTGAGCGTGTACATAATAACTGCCATCAACGGAGCCAAAAATAGGCCGCTGGAGCTTATTCGCGCGAATTGCGGCCCGTGCCACTCTTTGACATTAAAATGTTTGTTTTAGGTGCGTTACGCGCGGTCACACTTAAATTCAAGTCTTTAATCATTGACTTCTCTCAGAATCGTTATCATTGGCTACACAGAAATCTCGATGGATATAGTTTCGTAAGAAATTGTCAGTGGGATTTTAGGGGATTCCAATCCGATCAATGTTTCGTAAAAGGCGGTCAACCAAATAAATAGAATGAGCCGCACTCGTTATCCCGGATTAAAAGCTATCGCTGTATATCCAGGAAACACTGCGATTCTGCGTTATTTCTCGGTAAAACGTTGCCACAGTCCTCAGAATCGAGCAAGGGTCGTTCGGATTCCAAGTAATATGTAATCCTGAAACTTAAACAACTGGGAATTTTCCAGGGCGACGGCGACGATTAAAGAGAATGAACGTTTTCCCAGGAATTTCATCCGGGTTTTAAAATCGATTACTTTCTTGAAATCTCTCTCGCTGTGCTTTTTTTTTTAAATCAATCTACAGTCAAACTCGGTTATAACGACATTGAAGATTCCGCGAAATTTTTTTCGTTATAACCGAGGGTGATGTTTAAAAGACCCTTTTTTTGATGGAAAATTCAATCACTGACAATCGAATACTGTGCATGAAGTTTTTATTTTTAATAGTTAAAGTGACCACATATTTCATCGAAAAAAATACGGAATAAAATATGAGAATAATTAAACAAGAAAATCGGCAATTCTCGACAAACACGTTGTAGACGAACTCGCCAAATATTGCTTATAAATAACATTTGGCGAGAAATGCAGTGATGCGGGAAGTCTGCTAAAATGTATTTCATTGGAAAAACATGAACTTGGGGTAAAAGCGTGTGGGATGAATATTTTTAGCTATATTATAACACGATTTATAAATTGCAAATTGCCTTCATTCCCGATTCTAGTAAAGGTTAGGAATTGAACCAAGCTTCGTTGAGAAAAAACGGGACATTTTTATAAGATAAAATCAGTAAGGGGCCGTTCAAGTGTTACGTAAGCACATTTTTATCCTTTTTTGACCCCCCCCCCCGTCAGCAAAATTTCGTCATCAGCTCTGCCCCTCTGAATCCTAACTCGTATTTACATAAGGGGTGGTTGATGACGTAAGCATTATCCAAACACCCCCCCCCCCGTCATCAAAAGTGAGCAAATCGGAAACCCCCTCCCCCCCCCATCGATGATGACGTAATACTTGAACGGCCCCTAAGGAGGAAAAATAGATATTTATTGTATAGTGTCGTGTGTTATTGAGCAAGTAGGAGCGTCAAACATGTAATAAATCATTTATCCAACATTAGTTGTAAATAGAGCAACAGACTAACATGCTCTAATTGTGATCAGCTCTAATCTCAAGAACTTCATTGGAAAACGTTCTTAAGACGAAAACAAAAGTAATGGGAAAAGTGTCGTTATATCCGAGGTGGTTGCTTTATTGCTTTTTATCGATGTTATAACCAACATTGTTCTCTATGGCGGGGTGCACAACCTCCGGCCCGTGAAAGCTATTGCGGTAGAAGAGTATAAACGCACTCAACACGATGAATGCTTAGGCTGACCATAATATTCATAAAAATACGGGAAATCGCGGTCCATACGGGTAAGGGGCCGTTCAAGTGTTACGTAAGCACATTTTTAGCCATCACGAACTATCGCAAAAAAATTATCAAATGCAAGTTGCCAATTACAGCCAAGAACTTTTTAAAGGGAAGTAAAGTAATCAATTACAGCCCAAAAAAGTTGTCAAATGCAACAATTTATGCCATGAAAATAATCTTAATTTTCTTGATCTCAAAATTTCAAGTAAGCCTCGTTGAAAATAAGGGAGAAAACAGCACATTCTACGAAAAAGTTGGAACGACCGAAATTGTGCGGCTATGTCCCGTAAAATACAGGACACCCTTCATATACAAGTTTCTGGTCCGCGAGCGGCAGAATTACCGCATGTCCGGCCCGCGGACCGCAAAGATTGTGCACCCTCTGCTCTATGGGAATCAGTCCGTACCACCAATCATAATTGGCGTTCCAATTGTTACTAACGTGATAGCCAGGGTGCCGTTGCAACCGAGGTCGTTATAACCGAGTTCGACGGTATAGTATGCGTGGTGTGTAGTTTCAGTGAAGAACATAAAGTTTTTTTATATTCGATCGAGACGCTCACACGCGCAAAAAATATCATTACAATATGAAAATCTGTTAGGTTTTGATGTCTCACATGGTCTACCCCTGGCCTGTGCGTGTCAAATCAATGTGCCAAAGTGTCGCTGGAGGAAAGCAAAAGCGTCGAATTCCAATACAATGATACATATCAAATTTCTAGGCCAAGGACAGATAACTATTGTCTTTCGAAAGGTTAAAGAAAACATCTCTTTTCTCTACTTTTATTTTTTCCTTATTTTGCTCGGGAGGGGGGGGGGGGGGAAACAATTCTCTCTGCCAGAGGCTGAATAATCTCCCTCAGCCGATAAATCCACAAAAAAATCCCCGGCAGACAGTTGTTAATTATTCGGCCGAATAATATGGTTTTTTTTCGTCTTTGGAAACGTCAAGTGCCATTTAGGATTTTCATGGAGAAATTTATGTACCGTGACTTTCGCGTATTATAAGGAAATAGTTATTATTCTCAAGCATTTGATGGATAATGAAGATCATTATATTTGTAATACAAAATACTAGTTGTATTGTATCGTGACGGATTCAACATTTACTCAATGGGAAAATCAAACGAGGTAAAAAAATGCTAGATATCAGTGATACTCGTAAAATGCAAAACTCCCAGTACAAAATTCCACACTCAATCTTTCCATGGTTTTTCACGTTTACGCCCTCTATTAAAAATTTATGGCACTAGAAATCATTAAATGTGATCTAAGGTTACCAGCTCTTAATATATGCATTTCGTGGTTAATACTGTCAATTTTCTCTCTTGAGATTTTTTCGCCTCTTCATTTTTTTGTTATGAGTGAAGGAAAAAAATCTGTCATCAAATTCGGCAGTAGTTCTCAACCTGAGGCCGTATGACTCCCACCCCTTCCGGCCCTGGGAACCATAGGTGAAAAATCAAGTGGAAGAGAAGATGGGGGAGAATAGAGAACTGCGGGAACTAGGCTACAGGAATAGTCGCACAAGTGCTTCTCTCAAAACGGCGGAGTAATGCAATTGTCCTTTTTCAGTTGTCTTTTGTGAAAGACAGATGGTACCACGGTCGAAATTAGGGCGGGGCAACCGGGGAGCTGCCCGGGGAATCCGAGCCAAATGGGGGGGGGGGGGGCTCACAAACTACGTACACTTATTTTACATGATTTTTTTTCCTTTTTAAAGGGACCTTCCAAGAAAATGTCTGCCCCAGGGCTCAGAGAAGGTACGCTATTGCCCTGGATATAACTTATACGTTACAAATACAGTAATACCTCGGCTAATGAAGACAATTCGTTCCGGAATCACGTTCGTTAGCCGAAAACTTCATAAGCCGAGGTATCAATCACTGAGCAGTGAAACCTATTTTCTAAGGCCGGGATTACACTATAAAAATGTGATAAAAGATCTTTTACAAAACCTGAAAAAAACCCCAACCAATTGGCCTATTGGTTACATTCGCTCAAATACAATCGATACGCTTGTTGGTTACATTTTTCAAGTTTCACAAAAGATCGTTATCACACTTTCATAGTGTAATCCCGGCCTTATTAGACGGATACTTCATGAGATGGAAGCCTGTCTTCGACGGAATCAAAAAACAGTCCCTTCATTGATTAATGCTTTTATGTGTGTGTGTGTGTGTGTGCACTTTTATAAAATGGAATATTATTTCAGTTTTTTAACGTTTCGTTCGTACAGGTTTCATTGTACAATACAATCGCAAAAAAAAGGAGCGATACAAGCAAGGTTCGAACACACAATCAACAACGAAAGAGTGAGCGAGGACAGACAGGAACGCAACCACCTCTCAACAATACACAATTCTCCTACATAGCACAAGCAAACCTGTTAGAAAATAGAGGAATAATAATAAAAAGCAGATATATCATGCGTACGCCATCTATTCGTCATTTTAAGAAAAGAATTCATGATCATCCTGAGATGATGTGAGCACACGCTGAAGGTTAACATGCTGTATTAAATAAAATAAGTTAAGAAGAAATCAAAGGCAAAATATATATATTGACTATACCGCTACTTCAAAAATCCAGCAGAACTGTCCACATAATCAAGAACATTTATTAACTCATCCATAGGGGGATGGATCTACATATATAAAAAAAGCATCACAAATTTAAGGGAAAATAATCACTTCAATAAGTAGAAAGGGTCTCTCTCACTCGTGGATGAGGGTGGTGGAAAAGACGGGGGGGGGGGGTGTGGACATGAGAAGAAAATGTGGTCCAAATGGGGGAGGGGGTGGCTCAAGAAACACTGGCTTAGATGACATTTCATTGTTTACAGTAAATGTGGTCGGCTGAAGTTGGTTTTCTGCGGTTCCCATCTTCGAGGCGTGAATGCAAGCCGATCTGCCCGTTTAAAAGTCTCGCTACAGAGAGCAACAGACGTACAATGGTACAAATATTCAATCATTACACGTCACTCACAATTTGAGATATAGATGGCAGCATTGAAAAATCACACACGACATTAGATGCGCAATCGAACTGCTAGGTACACTTGTTCACTACCGGCACACCTCACGCGGTAGTAATTTGCCCATGGCGATAGACAGGAGTTTTGCTCGGTTTGAAATAAAATAAAGTGTCGTCGACGCCGTTCAATAGAGGGCGTAAAAAAATCCCCAATAAAATTGAAACCGAAAATTTCCTTCGAAAGATTGTACTTTTGTTGACGACTGCTCCAAGCGCCAGTTTTTACACTAATATTTAAACAACATCGCTATCTGTCTTAGGGAGTTCTAAAAAGCCTTGGGATCACCCGTTCTTAAAAAAAAATAAAAATAAAAACAGCGGTAAAAAACACTGAATCACGCCCCCTTCCGCGGGTGCCTGACAGCGTCACAGCCCAGGACGATTCTTATCAATTTTTGTTTTCTTCACGCTATAAATTCCCTATATGGGAGGGTCCTTACACAAATCATTCCAGCCTAGGGCTACGGAATGAGGGGGGCGATGCACTAAATCGAATAGAATAACAAAGTGAAATAAAAGAGCGGAAACAAATTAAAATTAATAAAAATCTTTAAAATGATCTCGAAGCCCCATTGGTTCACTCGTTGAGACACCACTGTCTACAAAAGACTAAGAAATGATAACGATGTGATGATCGTCGTGGCGCCGAACCGTTTTGCGGACAACACCTAATTCATTATCCATCATTTTAAATTTCCATAGAAAACCTTAGTAACGAGAGTTTGACGTTTCATCGTTGTTTATCCATCTCATTTTAATCTCGATTTAATGGTTTCTTCGTCTTCTAGGAAATGTAATAACGCATTTCATATACGATCGCAGAATATCAATGAGGTTCTTCACAAACAGCGATTGCGTAACTCTCTCCGAAAGGGAATTAAAAGTTACGTTACTGTGTTATAAAGACTACACGTAATATGGCCACAAACTACACCTGTCCGAATTTTCTTGGGCGTTAAGTGACGTCCTCGTTGTCCATAGAAAAGGGTCTTTCGACATACACGGGGAGAGAAAGTGTGTTTATACGTCACATCGACCTCATTTTATACAATACCGATTTATTCAACATGTAGGTTTTTGTGCTACTGGAGCGAGTGCTGGTCCACTTTCTTTTTTTTTGGCCGAATATGTGTTTGGTCCGTCTCGAAGTGTATTATCAGCAGCTGAATGGTCAGTTGGTCGGTCATGTATAACAGGAAAAGAAACAACAGCCGAATCTGCCCGCGTTTGTTATCCTCCGTGTATCTGCTTATCTTATTATAAGACAAGACAAAAAAGTGAAATTAACTTTTTCTTTCTTTTTATACTCGAGAGAGAGAGAGAAAGGCTTTCCTTTTTCTTCTTTTCTTGATGTTCAGCGCTGCATCTTCTTGGCTGAAATACTCAATACCATATGCAGCATCAAGTTTTTTATGCAGTATTTCATTATGCAAGAAATTAATGCTCTAAAAAATAGATGCATTCTCGAACTGGCCTAAAATTGATCGGTCATTTCGCAAAGTAGCCGGTGTCTGAAGTCTGGGTGATGTGCGAAGTAATCGAAGATGTCGCCTGATGTCGTCGGATTTGGACTGTAATACGCAGAATACATATACATGATGAGAGGCTAGGCTTAATATAACCTACGATACCCCATACTTGCATTATTTAGACCAGTTTGGATGAAATACTGTTTGGATTCATTTGATTAATTGTAATTACTTTCTTTGTTCATTTAAATTAAAATGATTGGATTAGTATTTTTGTACTGTTAAATCTGCCACCCATCAGAAACGCCCGTTTTTGTACAAACGTTTCAGAGGGTCTCCCCCAACCGATAACCACCTTCGGATTGGTTAAACAACAACTCTTTCACATATTCCATTTTTTTATTTTTGTTTATGTTTTTGTGTTGCGACATCTTTATTGCTTTGTATATGTTGAGGTTCAAGTCCTAAGTCCGGATACTCAACGAAGTGGTCGATTGCCTAGACCATATATGATCAACCTATGACCCACAGGCCAAATGTAGCTTTCGGAATGTGTGACCCGTGACCTCAAAGCCAATTTTGTAAAAATGAACCAAGCGGCACATTTATAGATCACTTAAATAGCCCGTGATACATTTTCAGATCATTCAAGACCCGTAACATATTTATAGTTCATTGAGTGGTTCGCGACACGTTTTCAAACCAATCAGTGGTCCACATTCTCCTAAAGGTTGATCACCCTTGGCCTAGACTTCAGACCAGGTCCGCAACTATAAGGAAGCAGCCAAGTCTGTCCGGAAGCCGAAGAGGAAAAGGAAGCAGAAATTCAGAAAAGGGACAAGAAAGGGGGGGGGGGAGAAATAAATTAAAAAATAGCAAGGAAGGGGACCACAGAATGCAAAAAAAGAGAAGGTTGCAGAAATTCAGCCACGGGCAAGGATACTTGTTCACTGCAGAAATTCAGGCAATGAGACCTCTTGGCCAAGAGAGGTACTCGGGTCTTACAGGGACCCTTGACAGAAATGAACTTCACTCTTGCTAACCAAACTAGATTGATCCTGTTTGTGGAATTTGAGGATCCGTCTTCTGCAAGAGACAAACATTTTCTTCCAAGTTTCCACGGAAAGTTAGTTTCAAGAAATTGTGATGAAAATTCCCTTTCGGGTATAGTTCCTTTTTCATCTCTTCCGCACCCAGCGACACGAGCTGCTGTAATTTATAATGAAGAGTCTTTTCCTAAGTACGATCTCATCTGTTACACTGATGGCAGTGAAATTGATGGCAAAGGGAGTCTCGCTTACGTTGTTTATAAGCAAGAGGATGAGCTCCTGTTTCGCCAATTCAGATTAGAAAATAACTGTTCTGTCTTTCAAGCCGAGCTCCTCTGCTTGAATCTTGCCACCAAATGGATTTCATCTTGTGTTGAGAACAATAATAATAGCGCGCTGATCTGTTCAGATTCTCTCTCTTCTTTGCAAAGTCTACAAGATATAAATTCAACAGAAAAACTTGTAGTGGAGACACAATGTCTTATAAATGATCTTAAAAAGAAAAAATATATAATCGATTTGACACATGTTCGAAGTCACTGTGGCATCACTGGGAATGAGAGGGCAGATGATCTCGCACGGTCTGCTACACTTCTTAATGTTATAGAAAATGTGAAAGTCCCAAAATCTCACTATAAATATGTTTATCGACACAAATCAATCCATCAGTGGAACACAGAATATGTCAGTTCCAAAAATGCCAGGACGGTAAAGAAATTCTTCCCTTCGATACCAGCGAGAATGAAATGTTACCATTTCTCCACAAATTTCCACTTGACCCAATTTATTACTGGACACGGAATTTTCAAAGTTATCTCGCAAGAGAATGAAACTTTCCAGTAGTTCACTGTGTACACGTGGAACCGATGAAGAAGATCCTACGCATCTTCTTCTGTCATGCAAAAATCCGACGAAGGAGAGGGTTCATTTCGGAAAAGAACTTAAGAAACTGTCTATTTCTTGGCCGCCTGCGTTGTCCGATTTGGTCAGATCAAAGGAAGTCCTTCGCATTCTATATGTACAAAATATCTTTGCGAAAAAATAATTGGTTTCTATTTTATTTTTAGTATATACAGTGTGCACTAGTGTACATTCTAATTTTCTTTGCAAGTGCTGTTTTTGATTTTTGAATAATTAATCAAATTTTCATTTAATTACTTATTCCTTTTTCTTTTACTTTTATTTTTAAATTTTTCTTTTCTCACTATTTTCATATATATATGTACGTATATGTATGTGTATATATATGTATATATATTTATTTATTTATGTGTGGTAGTATATTTTTCTATTCATGTATGTATTATAATTTTTTTTTTTTTTGACATTTGCAGTGATACCATATGGCATCCACTGATCCTACACTGCGCTTTCGAATTGCATCCGTATGTTGTTATTGTACATCCTGATCAGATTTATCCTTTCTTTTGTATTACGCTGTATTGCAATTTGGAGTTTCTTGAACTGTATATGTTTGTTGTTGTTACTCACGTTTGTAAGCCTTGTGGCATACTCTGTGGAACACGAGGAGTTGTTTCTGAAGGACCCAAATAATAATTTTAAAAAAAGTTTCCATGGGCGGAAAAGCATTCGGACTTTCCTAAAACAGCTGCATTCACCCATTTCGAGCTGGCCGCCGGCCTTGAGCGTCTGTAAGACCGAGTAGTAAAATATCAGAATATATCCGAATCACTGAAGAAGCGCATCTCTTCGCGTGATACGTATCCTTGAGGTACGCACGCACGAAAATCGTGACGATCGATTCCCATTGTATCACATTCAAATGTATTGAAACTCGAGTCTTCTTGGCGGCAATGACAAAAAGTCAGGCACGATCTTCTCGACAGCCTTTTCATTCTGATTTATTTTTGTTATTGTAAATAATATTTTACTATTCCAACCCCTGGTTTTTTAAAAGCTTTAGATATCACCGATTCTTACGGTTACATAAAGGCATACATAGGATTCACGCTCGCGTTTAAGACACGTATGACGACTAGTCTGTTTCCTGGAAAGCAAAATGCCAGTCAATTTCGTGACCTCTCGAACCTGGAAGTTTCAGAGAAATCGGTTCCGTTCCACGGAGAATATTCGAACGGATCATTTGCATATTTATTGACTCGAAAAAGAATAAAAGAAGAATGGAAATAATAAAAACGCCAGCGATAATAATAATAGTAATAAGTATTAGAAAAGGCGGAAATGACCCGAAGTTTATGGTCTTCCGGCTTCACGGAAAGGCAAGGTTCTTCTATGTTCATAATACGCGCACGCACTATATAACGACCGAATCGTACTATTTACCATTGTTTGTACTTAAACGACGCTATTTTTGGATGAACAAAGATTGCTTATCTCAGGGTCAGTTGCATCTCCTCGGGCCTTTATCTCTTCATTATCTTTTTCCTCGAGTCGGAATTTTTCCTTGTACAAGAGACACTTTCGTTTGCGACTTTTCATTCTTCCCACATAACGGAAAAATGACTCGACACGAACTTGAATTTAATTATAGCGAGCAGCAATTTATCCGGGGCTCTCATTAAAATCTCCCTTTCAAAATATCAATTTCTTTCCCTTCATTGATTACCTCGGGTATATGCTGAGCTCCGAATTGAAAATTATGAATATAGTTACAATATGAGGATAATAACCGATTCGTTATGGAATCATCTTTAAACTCAGTCCACGAGATCTTTATGCCATCACTTGGAAGAAAAACTTGTGAACTGAAAGCATTGAACTTCCCACCACGAATGCATCGCATTGCATTGCCACGGAAAATTCATCGTGAATTGGTGAATGCCGGAAGGTGTCGTGCAAGACAAGTCTTAATTTGGCCTTTACGTCATCATCCGTTCGTCGTAGAGGTATGGCTCTAATTAAAAAAAAAAAGAAGCTGAAAATTTGTTCAGGAATCACTCTGTACCATTTTCGAGAGTGAAATTTAGTGTGTCATAAAATAAAAATAAAAAAATCTAAATTTTCATAGGGTGCCTTCCCTGCCCCCAACTGTCAATTAGAAAGCTGTTTCACTGTCTCTCCATAGGCAAACAAATAAAGCTCTACGTTTCCAAGTGCAATATTAACTGAGATATTTGAATTCAAAAATCTGAGAAAGGTTAGTAAAGAACAGCATAAACTAACGGGCAACGCTTCTTTACCTCATTTGTGCGGTTTAATGCTGTTACATGACAAAAGAAAATTATTCTAAATATTTAAAAAACATGCAATATTTGCACTCAGGGGAACGAACACTGTATTTATATGATTTCAATATATTTGAATAGCATAAAGAATGGCATCTATTGTTTGCCAACTTACTTTGCTATCATTGTTGAAGAATTCACAGCAATATGACTATACACAATGACCATATACACATATGACTATACACACAAATACCATGTGTATGCTCCACACATGGTATTTCCTTCCAAAATGCAAGGGTCAAAAATAATTCTTGCTAGGCTTGTCAAAGAATAGGAGACCTTTGTATATACCTTTGAGCCATTCTGTGTTGGTTGTTACAGAAACTTCACGAACAGGTGAAAATCGAATGTTGGGAGTTGCTTATAAGCATCAATGCAAAATATACGATACCTTTACTGAGCAACGCGGTCAAATAAGGGGTAAGAGTCGCCACGGGTGAAAATAAAGTAAAAGGAGGACCCATGGCAAAATGATCTATGGGACTAAGAAGGGCCCGTGAAAAAAAAAAAACACAGATGTGAAGCATTCACGGAAATATTGCGGAAAAACTATGACAATTTTTAGAATCCAGTAGAATTATACATAGAAAAACACCCTCTCTCCTAAATTGGCAGCGGGCGAGTATCTAGCTCGAGGGTACAGAGATCCACCTTGTTTATAAAATTTTTGTACCCTACGAATTTGTTTAGAAATCCTTGGATGTTAGGGCTCTATCAGCGCTCCCTCAAATGTTCTTAATAATTATAGTAAGTTGTAATTTATAATATAAATTATAATATAGCCTTCATTGGGATTTCGCAGTCTCTTCCCACAGCATGAACAATTCATCGTTACATTCAGTTTAATGGCCCTTGTAGCAGGTTATGCATCGGACCTGCGAACACTTCCTCGACGATTTATCCTTCTCCAGTCGATGAACCGAACCCTCGGTCACGGTTTATGATACATACAATATTATTATTATTACGTATTTTCGTTTTACCTCGGTTATGAAGGGCATTGTGAGGTGCTGGAAATTGCCTTCGCTTATACGAGGTATCACACGCGAGATCACGTTGCACGTCGTATTATAAGAGCGGCTTTCTCATGCACGTACTAAAAATGAATTCTCTCTTTTGTGATTGGTCAGCGTCGAAGCCGCACCTCGTAAAGGTCGCACGATATGCACACGTGAGTTACATGGAGCTTCGCATTATAATTTCAAGAGAGAACGAAAAAATATGAATGAAAGCCCTTGTGATGAAGATCGGGCTTCTCTTCGTAAAGAGCACGATCATCGACAAAGGCTCGATTCACGACGTTGCTGCTGCTGCTAAACTAAGATTAAACAGGCCTGGCAGTTGAATACAAGGGCTCGGCCGATTTTTGCTCATTAAACATCGAGCGTAAACACATCGCTCATGAGAAATTTCAGTTTTTAACATTTCAGCATATCATTTGTATTACTTATAAACACAGAAAAGACAAACACACCGGGAAGGGAAGCCCATGACGTGGCATTGAATGCCAGAATTCTGCCATCAGACTTATCCCGTTGCCGAGATCTCTTTCAGCCCGGATTCGTGACAGAATCTGGAAGAAGAGGGGTGGCCAAAAGTATAACGATAATTTCTTTTTTTCGAGGAGATGAGAGATCTATTTCTTATATCAGTCGGTGCCCTCCGAGATGGTACTCTCAGTTTCTCTCCGACAGCGGGGTGTGTCCGGTCCTCCAATGTTCAACGCCCAAAAGTTGGTACGTGGATATACTTCGCATCCCTTTGCACATCTGCTTTCTTGAGTCATTGTGATGTTTTCGTGAGTGTCTGTCTTGAAGTCACGTCGATTTTTGATGGCAGGGTCCAAATTACGTGATTGTATCAAGTCCTGTTTCTCTTCCGAGAAAAACGGCAGAAACAATCCTTGAAAAGTGTCCAAATTCATCGACATGAGCTTCCAGTCAATGATTCCAATTCATCGATTGTTCGACGAAAATATTCAAACATCATAGCATTCAAAATTTTCGCAATTTTTTTTAGGTCTCGGCTCATTGAAGAGCTTACGGTAAGATCGCGGTTGGTCTTCAATGGAAATGTCACCACGTTTGGATTCACCTTTTCTGCGGTTTTATAAATTTCACTGATCAGAATAAAAACCGGCAACAGTGGAAAAAAGAACCAAATGCTCAATAATATTCCACATTTTTTGTACAAGAAGACTTTTTTTCTAATTTTGGGCAGGCCCCATTGCGCCCCCCCCCCTCCCCGAACTCTAAGAACAATAAAAATGGGGAAGAAAAATACTATTTTTTCTATTATTTATGCTGTACGCATATTCCTGTACTACTCTAAAAGGAGGGGGGAAAGTATAGTTCCAAGCCGGTCCCACACTAGCGAAGCAGAGCAGAATTCTGCCTCGCAAATACTGGTTTTCGGGTGTGACAACACAAAATCGACCATTAAAATTGCCCGCGTTGCGCTAGCGACACCCCAAAAGAAGGTTTTTGCACTGCAGAATTATGCGCAGTTCCGTTGGTGTGGATCCAGCTTTAAACGCCATCTCTCTCTTTATGCTATCAAAATTTAAATGAAAGCTTGCTCCACCCTCTGGCAGTTGACCTGACAGGTTCGGGGGGGGGGGGGGATGAAAGACACTTTCTTAGGAGGAGCCGAATTTACAAAACTCTTTGAGCTCGGCATTGCCAAAATAAGAGGGTTTTAGGGAGGCGAGAGATCTCATTAATGATGCTGAGGAGGTTAATGGTATGATTTTCTAGTTTTTAATATTCATTTAGACGAGGTTATTTTTGTCACAGGAAGTAGGCACCAAGTCACCACTCTGTCCATACTTATTCTCCAGGCCGGTGTGCTAACCACTGAACCAAACAGGCTTGCTCTGTCCATACTCGTTCGCAACAGTTGTGTATCGATATATGGATTTCCTAGAACTTTGAATTTCTGGTGTGTGTGTGTTTTTTTTTTGGGGGTTTTTTTTTTTTTGTAAACATGGCACCATGAAATCCGGGGAAAGGCCCGCCCTCACGCACGATGAAACCTAAGTCAAATTATACAGATCCTAAGTCAGATTATAGTGTATTTGGGTATTTGTGTAGTCTCTTGTCTCGTCATTGCCAAAATAAGAGGGTTTTAAGGAGGCGAGATATCTCGTAATTGAGAACATTAACTTATCAAGGTGAGATTACTCGTAAATACCGCTGAGAAGGTTAAAGAAGTCTTGGATAAAAGCTTCTTTATTCAGCAACTACTCGGGAACCCTATCGTTGCAACAGTGATGATCGGCTGAAGTTTGTTTTTTGTTGTGGTTCCCAACTTTGAGGCAAAAATCTCGAGCAGATCTCACCATTAAATAGTCTCACCACAGAGAGCAACAGGCCTAAAAAAACAATAAAATTATTCAATCATTACACTCCATTCACAGTTAGAATGGAGGTAATTCTGAACAAAAAGTGATGGCAGATGGCGGCACTACACATAACGAGCATTACACAGTAACAAACGTCAAGGTAGGTTCACAACACGTACACGCACATTTCAACATGTAGCAATTCGTTAGGAAATCCCGTTGAGGAATGTGGACGAGGTGCATCTTACAGGTATGCTTCCAATTCAGTATACAGGGTGCATAGCAAACAGAACTATGGCATTTTACTGACGAACCGTCACTGCTAGAGGTATACTTAAAATTGGAAAAAGTTTCCAAATAGCGTGTAATATTCAGATGTGTCATTCATGTTTCAAGTGGCTCTGCATACTTATTAAAATAAAACAATTAACTTTTTCCCTGTTCTCCCTGTTTTCCCCCCTGTTCTCTAACTTCTAATCAAAAAATTGTCTCTTCCGATGCCAAAAAAAAAAAAAAAAAATCCATGTTTCCAAGTGCAATATTCGCAGAGATATTAGAATTCAAAAAACGAAGAGAATTCGGGAAAAAAAAGCGTTAAATACGGGTAAAGCGGTTTTTTCGCATTTAAAGCTGTTTTAATCTCGATTTTCCTCACATTATCTCAGTAAATATTGCACTTAGAAACATGGATGTTATTTGTTGGCATCAGGAAAGACAGGCAACAACTTTGTAACTAAGTTTGGGATCAAACGGGGGCTGTATAAAGAGTTAAGTTTTTATTTTAATAACTATACATCCCCTTGAAACAATAGTGGCATGTGTGAGTACTACACGTGATTTGGAAACTTTTTCTAACTGGAAGTATACCTCTAGGATCAACGTTTCGTCAGTACAATGCCATGGACCATTGCTTTCTACGCACCCTGTATGTAAAGATATTAAGTTCTCGAGATTTGTTTGGGAACAAAATGTCGGCGAATGAAAATATTTAGAGTCAGGCAAGCTGTAATGTATTTTTCCTATTACCGTATAAAACTCACTTCATCGTAATCTTCCGTAATAACCAACGATGAGAATAAGAAAAGTCTTCTATTATTTATATAATAAGTTATGTTCACAGTCTGCTTCTCGAATTACGTGTACACAGTCGAGAAGGTCTTGTCTCGGAAAAAGTGATCCGTCATAAAAGAAGCCGCAGACGTCTTTCACGCTGACAGACGTCCTCTGAATAAGACACGGCGGAAAAGCAACAGGTAGTGAAGACGAGAGCAAAAAAATGAGAAGAATGTTCTAGAACACATCTAAAGACGCGGAAGTTCCCTTTTTCCTAGTAAAAATATGTGGTATGAAAGAAACGAAGAAGCAATAATTGCCGAATACATATTTACTCATTGTGCACCGCAATCAAAAGAACCGTATCTTCCTCTTGAGAGCGCCAAAAGCGACATTGACAACAGCAAAACGCTGCTTATTATTTATTAAACAGCCTGATAAGCGTCGTATTTCGCCACTTATCAGCGAGAGAAATCGAGTGCGTGTATATATATATTCACTGTATTTGCTATTTCTAACTACACGTTTATGCATTTATTGTATGCGTAAAATATATCCACATAATTTTTTTCACGCCACAATAGTCAAACTCGGTTATAACGACATCGAAGATTCTGTGAAATTTTGTTATAACCGAGGTGTCATTACAACCTACGTTGACTTTTTCCAAGACCTTTCGAGTATGAAAAATATAATCAGATGCAATCAAATACTGTCTATAGAGTTGAAATTTCATTACGATTAGGGTGATCATAATTTATCAAGGAAAATGCGGGAAATCGGCTGGACATCGCCAATTCTCACGCCTCATACGCGAAATCGCTCATTGTTGCTTATAAACTGCTTTATCGAGTCTGCAGTGAATGATAATGAGCCATATTAAATCTTTTCTTTTCTCTCCTGAATACAATTGTTTGAGGAATAATTTATTTGTATCCATGCATTATATATATATAGTACAATTTCGAAGTTATGCAAATTATTTTCGACCCTGATTTTAGAAATGATTATAAATTGAAATAACCTACGATGAAAAGCATAAAAAAAACCCGGGCATTTTTATTTTAAAAAGTCAGAAAGAGCAAAAATATTACGGGAAAATAAGGGGATGTTCCGTTTACTACCATATCAGTGAGTAAGCCAGAGCGTCGAACATATAAATCCTTTTTTCATCGTTATGTATCAATAGAATAACAGACAATACTTATTCTCGGAATTTAAGAGTGTCGTTGTATCCAAGGTGATTGCGTTTTCATCGACGTAGTAAGCAAGGTTCATTAACATTTGGGAATCAGCCACGACCGTCAATTATCGACGTTATAGCCGAGGTGTCGTTATAACCGAGTTTGACTGTACATGATGATGGACACCAGGATAACTTTTCATGTTACTGTCCACATTTTTATTTTATGGCTTCCCGTGTTTTGGATTGGCTTCCGGGTTCACTGCGAACATCGACATCATTTCACTCGGAATAGAATGAAAAAATGACGATGTGCATTTTTCATATTTGTTCAGTTGCTCGATAGGATAAGACAAATAAAAGATTCCGGAGTCCTGCAATCAAAAGAAGTCATTAATATATACCAATTGCTAAGGCACTTGCTTACAATAAGATGATAATGACGAGGGAGGGCAGCGCACATATTGGGACGAAGAGGTGCGCGATACAAGGATTTCGACTACGAAGAAAAAATCGCATAGGAGTGGAGGAAGAGATGCCTACGCATAGTAAAGAAGGAGTATAGAGAAAATGATCGGAGGGATTCTGAAATGTAAGAGTGTGATGGTTGATGATCCCTCCGCAGACGAACCTTTTTTTAAGAGGGAAAGAAAAAAAAAGGGAGAAAAAAACGGACCAATCAGCAGATCGAGGGGAGAAAACAAACATGTTTATTAAAGTCGCGCACTTCGTTGACTTGTCTTTTTTTCTCCTTCGTCTCGCTTCTCGGGTTTGTGCGGTGTAGAACAAAACAGTACACTTGTTTAGCTAGGCTATATTATACACTCCCGTACCTCTTTGTCGCCCCACTATGTGCGCGGCCGAAAAGTCCAGGTAATGTAGCCTGGATTCTTCTAGATATGACATTTATTTTGTATCAGACCTTGAACCTCATTACGGTAAATGCAGTCAGATGTTTTGTTTCTGATTTCTATGACGTAGGGACTTTGCATACGCCATGGAGTTCGTCTTACGAGAGAGAGAGAGAGAATTAATTTCAGATTTTAAATTTTATTTTTTATAGACTTCATTTTACACACACAATTATAATTTAGATTTACTTCTAAATTTATTGTAGATTTAATTAAATATCATGCCGTATCCATATTGGTTTTTATTTATGCCTCAAGCCCGCCAGCAGTTCTGCCGATTATTTCTCTCATTCATTTATTTTCGCCGTTCCACTAATTGTTTTTAATGTTTATTTATTTTTCGCCTCTCCGCGAATTACTTCCACCATTTAGTTTTGCTGGTGTGCAAATTATATTTAATTGTTTTTGTTGGTCCGTGAATTACTTTTACTACTTGTGTTTTCTCCTGCTTATCTATTTTTTATCGGTCTGCAACTCTTACTGCTGTTGCTTTCCCCCGTTTTTTTTTCACCGGTTCATGTCAAATGTTTTTTCACCGGTCCGCAGTGGTGAAAAGGTTGCAGAACACTGATTTATTTCACACATATCAACATGACGTTAAAGGTTAACTCTCAAAACTTCATTTGGCAATATTAGAAAAGCTGCCATCTCCTAAATGTATTAGAATTGCCGTTGAAAGTAAAAGCAAAATAAAAAGCTGAATACCTTGTTATTTTTTATATTAATTTGCGAGAACGTTCACTCCCACAGGACTAATGATTCCAAATTTGTATAAAATTTCCAAGCGTTATGTGTTATGCAAGTGTTTACATAAGTGTTAGCGCACCGAAATCTTTCTATTTTCCTTTTAAATAGCAATGCTTCCAGTAAAAATTTAGCGGATAGCAGCGCCTTTTTAATGTTACCCGATGAAACTCGAAGAGTTAGCCTTTCACATTATGGTGATTGTGTGTGAAATAAATTAATAACGGCACTCACGGGCGCGTTTTCTTTTTCTACCATTCATTTTAAATTACCCCGTCTATTTGGATTATTTGTTTCGAACGTAACTACCAGAAATGGGTAGCGATAATGGTCGCTGCTTAGAATAGCAACGAGATGCTTTGCTTCTTCACCTGCTGTAACCACAGCTGCCTTGAAGCTAAACAGACCCTTTGATATGCTAAGTTTTGACTTCTACGCAGTGAAAATGCGGCGCAGGTTAATACAGACATAACAACGCTCACACACACTAGGAAAAAAACTTTCGATTTTCTCTTTTTGCGTTCTCTTAGGATTAACTTTCATTCCCATGTTCGATGGCAATAAATTCGAAACCGGACGTTCCAAAGATTACTACAAATATTACATAACGGGAAGAAGTGGACGCGTCATCCGTTTAGGGATGAAGAATCACAATTTTCATCCAGGGATGATGCTGGTGATACTTCCTTCCAAATGTCAGACGTAGATTTTTCTGTCCAAAGTCCCTCGACCTTCGTCAAACAACACTGGAAAAGATTTTACATTCAAATTTTTTCAGTTTATCATTTTTGATTTATATAAATAGATAACAGTAAGGCCGGGATATATTATACACTGGAAGCGACTTGAAGCGATAAACAAATCACTCGCAGATGTCTCTATTCGCAAGACTGATCCCATTGCGCATAAAAGTACGAGAACCTCGTGCATTAGCAGCGATCTTCAGCTAGTGATTTCCAGCCGGCCGCAAAATACCAGAGTGGCGTGGTGATAAGATGCTCGTCTACCACCGCGAAGGTTGCTGTCACGGAACCGGGTTCAAACCCAAGGGAGGATATAGATGTTTTTCCTAACGAACTTGAGGCGACCACCGATCGACAGCGCCTTCATTTCCAACCCATCTCATTAATGGCAGTAAATTGCAGTATAGCGATTCGGCGAGAGTTGATGTTTGGTGAACGACAAAAATTTTCGATTCCAATGGGATCTCCCGCCTTTTCCGTATCTGCGCAGGCACAGTACGGTTATTTTTTGTTTTTTTCGCTCCGTTTTTTTTTCCTCCCCTCCTCGGTCTCTCTCTCCCACCTTTCCCGCGCCTTTGTTTGTCGTCAGACTTAATGTCGGCTGTTGCAGCTCGTGTAGCTTGCCGCGTGTTGTCGTTTCCAGTGGATCCGGAATGCAAGAATATTCGCCGAGCTCTGTCCTCAGGGCTATTTCAACGGCTTACAAAAGGCTTACAAGGGACAAGAATCAGATTTGCCGCTGCAAGTGACGTCAAATCGTTGAGAAAATAGCAGGATAAGGAGCAGCGATTGGATAAAGCTCCTTTACACCCTAAGCTGACTCATCCGCAATTTTTGAGCAAAGTGTGACGTCAGTTTATCACTATAGCCAATCGCTGTTTCCTATACTGTTGCTTTTTTTAACTTCCTTCTTTTCCCTTTTACTACACTTTGCATTTTAAATTTTAACTTCCAATCGGAATATTATCACCACATGCCTGCGGCCACCATGACCTATCAAGTTATATTGTATTTGTTTTTTTTTCTACTTTCTGTTCACACATGCTGTGTTAGTTTTGTAATCTTTTTATTTATTTATTTATATGCTTCGATGCTCACATAATTCATACCAAATTGGAATTTGTGATTGCCAGTAACAGCCATTTGGCAAAAAAAAAAAAGATGATGATGATTAAACTGCACTTGGAGTGCCAAAAGTTTTTTGTTCAAAAATGGAGGACAACGAGTCCGCACTCTTTTCTAGAAGCCTTACGATTGCAATTACGTATAAGGGGCCGTTCAAGTATTACGTAAGCAAATTTTTAGCCATTTTTGACCCCCCTCGTCACCAAAAGTCAGCAAAACTCTGGCCCTTCCCCCCCCCCCTTGTGAGCAAAATTTCGTCATCAGCTCTGCCCCTCTGATTCCTAACGCATATTGGTGGGATCAGAGACGTACACAGGGGGAGGGAGCATAGGGGTCTCGTGTTCCCTCTCCCCCACGATAAAAAATTTATTTTTTAATGAAAAAAAAAATATTTTTTATAAATTGAAATTTCGGAAAAAATAGCTATATATGTTATTATAGTCAATTTCTATTAATTTCAATGTCATTTGAAGTCTATGAACTCAAAATTTATCTTTAATAAATTCATTGCGACCCACTGTCTAAGCCATATAATGATAAATTGCATAAAGGTCCTTGGCCCATGGGCCAAATATGGCCTTGGGGTTATCTGATGCGGCCTGCCCTCCTCAAACCTAATTTTTTAAAAATGAACTAAGCGTAACTACTACACATTTATAGATCCCTTGAGTGACATGTGACGTAGTTTAAGAGCACTTAAGTGGCCCCAGTGCGATTCTACATCACTCAAGTTACCCGCGGCAGATTCTAAGATTATTTAAGTGATCTGCGGCATATAATTACGGATCACTTGAGTGATGCGTGGCACAGTTCCAGAGCACTTAAGCGGCCCGGAAACATTTCCAGATCACTTGGATCCGCGAAACATTTAGAGATCACTAAAGTGGCTCTGTAGGGCACTTATTAATAGTGGGTAGGGGTGTTACTTGGAGTGCCCACAAACTATCAAAAGGTTTTCTCGTTTTCGACGCACCGGGTAATATGCCATTAAGAATATTTCATATTTTCATAAAGGGCAGTGGATGACGTAAGCATTATCCAACCCCCACCCCCATCGATGATGACGTAATACTTGAACGGCCCCTAACGACGATAATAACGTCTCACGTTATTCAAAGATAGACGCCAATGAGCCATCCTGGTATTTGAAGGAGCCGTAAATAATAGCGTCTCTTCTTGCTACATAGCGCCACACTTATAGGTGAACCGGTAAGTTTAACAAAAACACAGTTACTATCACTGATCACTTCTTTCTAAATAAAATGATTGTAATTTGTCCCCCCATGAGCTGTGACGATATACCAGGATTATAGGTGATGCGATCCGATTTCCCCGTTAAAAAGTCTCACCACAGAGAACAACAGGCCTACAACAATAAAATCTTCAATCATTACACTTGGTTGGAAAAGTTGATGGCAGACGGCAGCACTACACATAACAAGCATTGCACTGAAACAAACTTCACGTTGTTCCCAACACGTACATGCACCAATTCGTTAGAGGATAGTATAGACGAGGTGCATGTATGGTTTAATAGTAGTAGGGTTATATAGGATGTCAGTGAAATCATTCAATTTTGGTAAAGTTTTCTCCGGAATCTTTTCTCGTTGGTTACATTGCTTTTCAGAATCGTGAGTGACGACGGATCCGAGGGTGCTGTAGATAGTCAAACACACACACAGAATTTTGTATCACGTGGCAGAGCACCTCCAGAATTTATTCAGAAATCAGTCTCCAATGTAAAACTCAGGTCGGCCTCAGGTCTACGAAACATTCCCGACAGCCCCTGCGCATAATAACAACGTTCGAAATCCTAGTGAGTAGAATCGCGCTGGATCATATACACATAAATTCAATACCTTTCTTTCTTTCAAACCAAGCACAACCCAGGTCTACCGCCATTTACTACCTAGTGTGAGTTGTGCCGAAAGTGTGCGTGTGTGTACCTAACAGTCTGAGGGCGTATCTAGTGCTGTGTCTAAAATTTTTCAGTGCTGTGCTGCCATCAATATTTCAGAAGCAACGTGCGTGAAGTGTAATGATTGTATATTTGTACCGTTTGTAGGCCAGTTGCTCTCTGTGTCGAGACTTTTTAACGGGGAGATCCGTTCGCATTCGCGCCTCGAAGTTGGGAAGCACAGAAAACTTCAGCCAACCACCACTGTGGCGCTAGTGGTGTCTGAACCAGGGACATCGTAATGCAAGTCGTCACTATGACTGTTCGACCATGTCCCCTCTTAGACCATATTTTCTTCTCGTGGGCCCCCAGTCTTATCCAGTACCCCTCCACCTGAGACTTTCTAATTATTGAATTCTGTCAGAACTAAATTTATAATGAACAAAATTTTATAAATACGATCGATCTCTGGAAATTCTAGGCCAAGCCCGGATTCACTTTTCATCCCACCCAATAGGCGAATTATATGGGAAAATAGGCCTCTGTAAAATACGGAATGCTTCAACGAACCTATGCAGTAAATCGATCCTCCCGACCCATAGACTAAAGATATAATAATATTATTCTTACTCTGTGTCCCGACCCGATGGGTCCCCACCCTAGATCCGTGCCTATCGTGGACCAGAGTTCAGTGAGCTTCCTTCATGTGGAGTTCTATGCATGGCATTCTCAACATCACGGGTCCTCAGGCAGTGTGGGGCATAATACTTAGCTGAGTAACCACTTACGTATTCGCATACTTACACTTGAAAATCATAGCACCAGATCTTAGCATGTAGGCCGATGTTTATAGGCCCCGGGCTATGAACATCGCATGGGTTAAGGTTGCCCTGGTACCATGGACAGCTCTGCTAGATTCTTTAAATAGTTCCATTTTTACCCACAATATTTCAATTTGAAGCTTTATTTCTTCACAGATTTCTGTGGGCTTCCTTCACAACTTGTCGTAGGTCCTCTTTCATCTGATTTTCACCAGTGGCCCCCACTTAGAGCATTTCAGGACCGCAAGACGGCCCCCAGGTTGAGAAACGCCGCTCTACAGCTAACGTTGTATTTACTCGATTTACGTCAAGAACGATGTTTCCGCGCTTATTGTGAATTTGCGAAGAATCTCTCCAAAGCGCCACGCGAGCTCGAGACAAGCTCGAATGAAATGACGTCAGATCAATCTCGTAAAGTCTCATGCTCTGACACATCCACGTTACCCCATTGTCTTCACACACACATACTCTACTAACCTACGTGAGAGAAGAAAAGGAAAAACAAACTAGGAAAAAACGTAACGAATGAGTAAATGTATTTATTTCTTACAGGGCCATTTCCTGGAGAGTTGACGTAACGTCACAATGAAAAACTCATTGATATCATTCCAACCATGACTTACTTCTGTTAGTTGCGTGTAAATCCGTGAGAAAAATTCGATGACTCGATATAATAGTGATTCTCGACGTGAATCACAGCCAAACAAAAAAAAAGAAGATATCGATTTGTAGCTCGGTGTTTCATAAGAAGAAATTACAAATCTCTCTACTAAAATCGAGTTGGTCGAGACATTTTCTGTAACTTGTTACGGAAATTTGTTGACGATGTCAAAATTTGACGTATGTGTCAAGAACTCTTATGAATAATTTATATTCTACAAAAATATTTGCCGCCAAATAAACTTCATGAACTGCCCTGAACGAGAGAGGTGGTTACAAAAAATAGCACGATTGGCGCATAAAGTCAATTGCGTGACACTAAAAAGGTGAACCGAACAGCACTTGTATTCAACAAGAATTTACAGGTTTTATATACGTACGTACCAAACCAAAAAAAGCAGAATGAACAAGATAATAGATGAAGTTAAAAGAAAATTGTGGGAATAGAGGCAAATCACTTTTCTTTCAGTTTCGGCATTAACCTCCAGAAAATTCAATTTCTCAGTATATTTCAGGCCGAAAAAATACTATCTCTTCATACAAAATTGTGGGAAGTTTCAGAGTTCTTTACTAAAAACGGCTGAAAACGACAAAATTAGCTGAATCAAGGTTTCATACATCAAAATAAGCTAAAACATATGCAGGAAATGATGATTTTTGGACTCTGCTGGGTTTCGAGCCACAGCTCTCTGCAGTCTGGGCGATTCCGCTACCACTTCGCTATAGAAGCAATTTAGAAATTTATTGCTTGTAGCAATATGGGTTCGAGTGTAAGTGGGCAAATGCGAATTTTTCTTTCCAAAAATCATCATCTCTACATGGCAACCAGTTTCCTGCATATATATATTGTATTAACAAGGGGGGAGACATCTTTCTCTACATATCAAATTATGCTGGTATTTACCTAAGGCCAGAACAATCAAGTTGCCCAACGAGGTGCCTGAAAAAAGATACCTATAAAAAAATATGGATGCCAAATATAACTAAAATACAGCAACCCAATATAAAAGCATGTATCTCGAAAATAATTAATAATATATGATACACTGCCCATAAAAAGATTAAGGTTGCCTTATAAAATTTTAACAAGACTAGTCTGTATACAGGGTGTTAGCCAACATCACGCACCGCAAATTATTACTACTTCACCACACACCAACTCAGGCCATACCACTATACGCAATTTACTGCCGTTAACGAGTTGGGTTGGAAATGATGACGTCATCTATTGGTGGTCGTCTCAAGCTCACAAGGGAAAATACCACGTTACCTACATTTTTCGCCCGGAATCGAACCTGGGACCTAACGGCAACCTTCACGGTGGTAGATGAGCATCTTACCACCACGCCACTCGAGTACCACCTCAAGTTGCTGGTGAACCATTGATCCTAGAGGCATATTTCCAATTAGCAAAAAAAAAATCCACACAATAACGTATAGACCTCAGATAAGCCATTCATTACCTCAGACTTAATGTACTCTGACCATGCCATAAGATCTCAGATAAGTGATCGTAAAAGGCTGAATAGTTATTAAAATAGAAAAATTAAGTTTTTATTTATTTTTGTCACGTGTATATATTGCTATAATTTTTGTTAATTGCATTTTTAATTGGGTTACTGTATTTTTGAAATAGATGACATCCATATTTTTATGGGCATCTTTTTATCAGCCACCTCGTTGGGCATTTTGCCTGTTGTGGCGTTGTATTTGTATTTGGTCAACCTGTACTAAAAAACTCAATTTGAAAGCAGTTGCTGTCTTGTCTCTTCTAAGACCAACCAAAAAATTCCACGTTGGAAAGCGCAATATTCACTGAGATATTTGAATTCAAAAATCGCTTATTCTACGCTTCATATTCTGTTATTTCCGTCATTTTAATAAATTTTCGAATTCAAATATCTCAGTGAATATTGCACTTCAAAACTCTGAATTTCTTTTTGTTAGTCTCAGGAGAGACAGGGCTATACTACTTCTAATTGGGTTTTTTGGATTAGGTGATCAAATAAAAAGTAAAGTTTTTATTTCAACAACTAAGCAATCCCTTGCAATATGAATGACGTATGTGAGGTCTACACGTTTCATTTGGATACACCCCCCCCCCCCCATGGGAAGTATGCTTTTAGGCTCAACGGTTCGCTAGTTATTCCAGGGACGCTGCAATGCACCCTGCGTTGCGGACAATAAAAGAAAGACCACAGAAGCCAAACCTTCAATGTAAGAGCTACGATACTTAAGTTTCAATTTTGATGGTAATAATCGTTCATTTTTAGTTGGGAAATTAACGTGTTGCCAGTCTAGTTACAGTTCGCAGGAATATTTACGAGGCGTACGTGCGGTTCGGTACGTAGTCTGCATTCCTATTTAAATTGACCCATAAGTACTCAGCAGCAAAATACCAGAGATACAACGTGACTGAGATGATGACTATGACTAATACTAATGACTAGAAGTCACTAAAACCGTTTCTTGAGCCACGTGCCCAAGTGTCATCGTCTAAAAACGGTGACGACGTCATTCATTTTCCGGAGTGGGTTCGCCAAACTCATCTTACTCATTCGCAGCCGTAGCGGAAAAAGGGAGTACATTTTCCAGCTAATGACGGAAAGGAAACAATTAAATGGTATTTATAGCCTCTTTCATGGTTAATGTGCTAAGCCAATTTTTGGCAGAAACGGCCTCTATTTTCGTTGGAAAGAGGGGATATAAACATGACCATGATTTATCGATACTGAGTGAACTGGAAGCGAAATCAATGGGGAAAATAGGTTCAGCTTTTGATCACTTTTTTATGACGATATTGATATTATACAGGTTGTCCCAAATTGTTTGCACAGCGGGTATCTCTGTAACCGTTGACTTTAGAAACATACTTTTAATTGCAAATCGCTTCGAACGACACGCGGTTACTCAAAATGCCTTGAATTTCTCAAAGGGCCGTATACATAAGAAAATAGAAAAATTAACTTTTTATGTTGACCCTGTGTGCTAAAACTTCTAGTTAATGAAATGTAAATACTGTTCTGAGAAGTTACTTACAAAAAAATTGCATATTTTTAAAAGCAATATTTACGGAGATATTTGACTTCGACGTTTTCAGCATTTATCACCAATGGTTGAAGGTGTGGTTCATAAATTTTGAAACTTAAATTAAATTCAAAGTTGTAAAAATTTTGTAATTATCAAAAAATGTTTTTGCTGTTTATTGCGGATAAAAAAAATAAAATGGTTGAGCTCACATTTAATTTGTGTACAGTCCCTAAAAATGGAAATTTTTGAGGCAATGAAAACTTGCCAATGCAGTGACAAGTTGCCAAAACATAGTGATTTCATATAATTAATGTCTCGACAAATATTGCATTTAAAAATGTGAAATTTTTTGCAAATGACTTGTCCGAGCGTTATCTATATTTCAATAACAGGAACTTTTAGCACACGAGGACAGTAAAAAAGTTAATTTTTTCATGTATGTTGTCGGGAACCATCGAGTCGATTCCGTTTCTTGGTGACACTTGGCTCTCCAAGCTGGTATGTGATTCTCAGCATGTCACAGTTGTGCTAGCTTCATTCCGGTGCTTTGCAACACCTCCTCTATCCATCTGGTGCTTGGTCTGCCCCTCTTCCTCCTTTTCCTTCCATTCTTCCAAGCATTATAGTTTTTTCTAGCCAGCCTTCTGTACACATTATATGACCAAAGTGTATTGGTTTCTGTTTAGAGACTTTTGCTTTTAGAGAGTAGTCAGTTTGACTTCAACTGATTTATTAGTCCTATTAGCTATCCATGGAATTCAAAGCATCCTTCTCTAGCACTAAAGTTCAAAGGAATCAATTATTTTTCCGTCTGCTTTCCGTGGAATCCAGTTCCCTCATCCATACATTATGACATTGAAGACCAATGCATTTACAATCATAATTTTTATTTCATTGAAATATCTTTGTCTTTCATTATTTCATTCAGCTTCCTGATGGCTGTTTTGCCCTTGAACTTCTGTGCATATTCCCTCTTCTACAGTTCCTAATCCTAGGAAATCAAACTTGTCCACAATCTCAAAACTTTTTGCATTTAATTGAAAACTGTGAATATCTGTTGTAGTCATGATCCTTGTTGTTTTTTTGGGTTTTTTTTTTAAATATTTAAGTAGTGTTCAAGCTTCTCACTTTCTCTTTTCACTTTTGATATAATATTCTTTAAGTCCTCTTCAGACTCTGCCATCAGAATTGTGTCATCAGCATACCTGATGTTGTTGATCACTCTACCTCCAGTTTTAATTTTTCATTTATATGACGCCTCAAACAGATTTGGGGATTTAAGTAACTGCATGTCATTTGAATACTTTTTGTAATTGAAAGTATATTTCTCAAGTAAATGGGTGTAGAGATATTGCTGTATACACAATTTCGGACAGCCTATATGGGAGAGAATTCGACCCATAATTTTTTTTTCCATTTCATCAACTGAAAAAAACCAACCACAAGGTAAAGTTCTCAGTCACCAGTGGCGTCTTAATCCACTATGGTCCGGTGTATAATTGAATGTACATGGCAAATACATGGCCAAAAACCCCATTATTATACAAATACAAATACAACGCCCCAAAGGCAAAATGCCCAATGAGCTGGCTGATAAAAAGATGCCCATAAAAATATGGATGCCATATATTTAAATACAGCAACCCAATTAAAAATGCAATTAACAAAAATTATAAACAATCTATACACATGATAAAATATTATACAGTGCCCATAGAGAATACTTATGGTTGTCTTATTCTAAGAATGGATAGCTTCTCGATTTACCCCAACATGTTTATCGTATTTCTTTTTAAACGTGTCAATTGTGTTACAATTTACTACCTCCAGGGGTGAGCTATTCCATTTATTAACAACCCTATTAGAGAAAAATTCCCTGCGACACCATAGCCTTGCATTGTCCCTCACCAATCGATACTGGTGTCCCCTTGTAAAAGCAGTCGATTGGCGGTGTACTAAAAGTTCATGGTCCATCCTATCCATCTCATTGAAAATTTTGAATACTTCGATCATATCTCCTCGACACCTGCATTCATGCAATGTAAACATATTCAAAAAATGGGACCCTGGGATAGATATCATCTGGTCCTGGTGCTTTGCTTGCACATACATTTCTTAGAAGATTTAGGACCTCCCCGTCTTCTACTTGAATATCGTTGAGGGTTTTATTACCCCATGCAACACCCGTATATCGAATATCATTATCTCCATTAAAAACCGACGCGAAAAAGTCATTGAAAGCGCTACACATGCCTACATTGCTCTCTACCCTAGAGCCTCCTATCCAGAGGGGGCCAACTGTCCCCTTACATCCATTATTGACGTATCGAAAAAATGATTTTGGGTCAGAGCCAATGTTATCTGCCAACCTAGATTCAACTTCCTTTTTACTATCCGTTATCGCTTTCTTCAACAGTCTTCTTTTATCAGTAAACAATGATAGGTCACCTCGTCCACTTTTATACTCTCTGAATGCTCTTTTCTTTTCAAGTTGAAGGTTCCGCACACTATCCGTGAACCATAGAGGGTGCGATGTACAAACACGCTTTTTTCGAACCTACCGAAACATGTTCAACTAGATCCTCAGAACTAGTAAGAACTAAATCCAAAATAGCAGTACCCCTAGTGGCTTCTGATACATGCTGATACAAAAAATTTTCGAGCACCAACTTAAGAAAGTCTCTTTCATACTGATTTCCAGATGAAAGGTTCTCCCAATCAATACCCGGGTAATTGAAATCCCCTAGTATGAGAACCCTCTTTCGCTTACACATGTAGGAAATTTCATCGTGCATTTTGGCGATGTAGTTTTGATCCCTATTCGGTGGATTGTAACAAACCCCAACAATAAGCTTATGACGTCTTTTGTTCTCAAGTTCAACCCATATGGTTTCAATATCACTTCTCTGCACGTTACACTCTCTAGCCTTCAAACATGATTTCACGTATATCAACACTCCACCTCCTTTCCTATCAGATCTATTTCTCAAAAAAGTATCGTATCCTGAGATGTGTAAGAAAGATTCATCCCCATCGTTTGCCCAAGATTCTGTAATGGCTATAAGATCCAAGCCCTCCACAACTATCACAGTTTCTAAAAAACTTTCTTATTACCCAAGCTCCTGGCATTTATTATCACACATTTTAATTTGCCCGGTGATTTAGTGTCAATCGAGAAGCCATCCAAGTCAGAGGTGGGTAATTCCCCGTCAGTACTGTTGTGATTATCATTAACTAACCCGCATTCCCGACTACGTGGTCTGGATTATACTACTTTCTTTCCTCAAATTTTTTTTTTTTTTTTTTTTTTGGTGTTTTCGAAAGTACATCTTTTAGTACCATTTCAGTACAAAATACGGCTATGTAAAAACAAAATACTTTTTTTATTTAGAGGGAATTGATTCCATGCTGGTGTCACTTTTTTGAGAGCTGCTGAAATTCTATGTGTTCGGAGATTTGGACGGCTTTTATATTTATAAAAGGAACCAAGCGCCATTAAATCAAAACTGAGAAAAAGCTATTTAAAGCTTTTTCGATTCATTTATCTCTTCACTTTGGTAGTAGGTTCAACTGCACACAGACGGCATCACAGGTTATATATCACTCTTGGTTCTATTTACATAAAAATTCTACCTCTTAATAGTTCAGATGTAGGCATATCTCAAAAATGTTAAAAATGGCGATTGGTTTCTTTTATATAAAAGCCGTCCATTTAATAAAATCGCACCAAATTGAGGGAATTAGAAATAAAATACAAGGAAACGACTGTTCAATTTTGCTAAGCAAGAATTTAACTGTTTATAGATATTAGTAATATAAAGAAGGACTGTACACCCTTAATTTTCCATTGTATTCAATTAAAAAATTGACTCTAATTAAATAAATTGCTGTTTTAATGTATTGTTTCAGTTAAAAATATACTAACAGCACCAAGGTATATCTGTTTTGTAAAAAAAATGATTCAATACAGTTTCAGGGGGGGGGGGGTGAACCATAGAGAATTAACAGAGTTCAAGTAAAACAGTGGCCTAAATTATTGAAGATTATGAAGTACAACGTTATGTTGAAAAATAAACTGGGCTCGAGAGTCCCAAAAATGTTTCTTTTCTGAGCTCACGACACTTCGAGACGGTCCTCGTCTGTCACAAGTGCGTGTATGACATGGATGATAACGAATAATAAAAATGAATAAATTAAAAGGAAAATAAAATAACCCTCAAGGCCGTGACTGGTATTAACTTCTGGAGGAAACAATAGAATTCGATAATTTAAGAATTCGTACGTTGGAAAACGTGTCTGTTTTGCACGACAAAGACACTACCCTCGTGTCTGTCACCGTTAAAATAGAAAGTTATAATATTACATATTTTATATGTATTTGCCATTTTTTCAAAGGGAAGCCGCTCGCTTGCAAGTTGTTACTATATGTGTGATGAAATGCTCAATGAACAACTAGAGTTGTTTAATGTAAAAACAGATGAAAAGCCACGTGATCAAATCGTTCGTATAAGAAAATACCGAAATTCAGTAACTATATTGTCATGACAGAATTTTCATTCCTCTTTCCAACAACGATCAGTGGTGAAGAGCATAACACTGCATCTGTGAAGTGTGTTGGTGGACCCTTGGTCGCGATCTCAGTCTATCTCGGAGTAGGTATTAGATATTAGATGCCTTCATAACCAGGCGGGTTCATCGGTCTTCATCTTGGAGCGGTAAAGAAAGTTTTTTTGTTCAATGTGACGTTTAATCGTTGCATATGTAACAGCAATTGGCTGTGGCGATTATACTGACGTCACACTTCACAAAAATATGGCGGATAAGTCAGCCTAGATTTCTATGCGCCATCATCAGGTATCTGATGTGTGTGATGTATATGTTTTTTCGGCCTGCCATCTATCTTCAAGTTACAACCGAGTACAAACCAAGTAATTATGACGACGTTCATTCAGTGTATTTTTTGTATGTTGTAAGTCTACCGCTGGCAGTAGAATGACACTTTTCAAGCGCTGAACAAACTCTGAGTCGGAGTAGAAAGTGATGAAAATTAAATGCATTTGAGTTACGTAAAATTTTCGCGATATATTATAATACGACTATCTATATCTTCCTGGGGGGAAGATTGGCAACGTTCGAGACGTTTTTCATCGCCGAAAGTTGCCCTTGCGGGTGATTCTGTGGGTGGGAACAAATCAGGTAGGAGCGAATATTAGTGAGTCTCTGTCAGAGTACCGGGATTTACTATTATCCGCTAGGGAGGGGGGTTCAGATGTGGCAGTGATTCCAGTGCTGCCAAGGGGTAGTAGGGGATATAGGAGTAGGATCCACCAATTCAATATAGGCCTGAAGGACATTTGCTCCTCACTTGGGGTCACGTTCTTGGAGCTTCCCGCATTTACCGATAGGTGGCTTCGTTCGGATGGGATCCATCTAAATAAGAGAGGGGTCTGGGAGGTTTACGATAGTCTTAGGTCAGGTTTTTTACTCCCAGACCACGTAGTCGGGAATGCGGGTTAGTTAATGATAATCACAACAGTACTGACGGGGAATTACCCACCTCTGACTTGGATGGCTTCTCGATTGACAACAAACCACCGGGCAAATTAAAATGTGTGTTAATAAATGCCAGGAGCTTGGGTAACAAGAAAGATTTTTTAGAAACTATGATAGTTGTGGAGGACTTGGATCTTATAGCCATTACAGAATCTTGGGCAAACGATGGGGATGAATCTTTCTTACACATCTCCGGATACGATACTTTTTTGAGAAATAGATCTGATAGGAAAGGGGGTGGAGTGTTGATATACGTGAAATCATGTTTGAAGGCTAGAGAGTGTAACGTACAGAGAAGTGATATTGAAACCATATGGGTTGAACTTGAGAACAAAAGACGTCATAAGCTTATTGTTGGGGTTTGTTACAATCCACCGAATAGGGATCAAAACTACATCGCCAAAATGCACGATGAAATTTCCTACATGTGTAAGCGAAAGAGGGTTCTCATACTAGGGGATTTCAATTACCCGGGTATTGATTGGGAGAACCTTTCATCTGGAAATCAGTATGAAAGAGACTTTCTTAAGTTGGTGCTCGAAAATTTTTTGTATCAGCATGTATCAGAAGCCACTAGGGGTACTGCTATTTTGGATTTAGTTCTTACTAGTTCTGAGGATCTAGTTGAACATGTTTCGGTGGGGGAAGAGTTTTCTTCCAGTGATCATCGTATCGTCAGATTTCACTGTAACTTTTCCTCGGGTAAGGTTGATAACAAAAGATTGGTTCCTTGTTTTCGGAGAACTAACTTTGATGTTTTGCGAAGAAGGTTAGCGGAAGTTTTCAAAGACCGGTTGGAATCAGTAGGGGTGGTAAGTCAATGGGAAGAATTTAGTACGAAGCTGTCCTCTGTTTTGCACGACGTCATACCCTTTGTTCGAAAAAAGCGTGTTTGTACATCACACCCTCTATGGTTCACGGATAGCGTGCGGAACCTTTATCTTGAAAAGAAAAGAGCATTCAGAGAGTATAAAAGTGGACGAGGTGACCTATCATTGTTTACTGATAAAAGAAGACTGTTGAAGAAAGCGATAAGGGATAGTAAAAAGCAAGTTGAATCTAGGTTGGCAGATAACATTGGCTCTGACCCAAAATCATTTTTTCGATACGTCAATAATGGATGTAAGGGGACAGTTGGCCCCCTCTCGATAGGAGGCTCAAAAGTAGAGAGCAATGTAGGCATGTGTAGTGCTTTCAATGACTTTTTCGCGTCGGTTTTTAATGGAGATAATGATATTCGATATACGGGTGTTGCATGGGGTAATAAAACGCTCAACGATATTCAAGTGGAAGACGTGGAGGTCCTAAATCTTCTAAGAAATGTATGTGCAAGCAAAGCACCAGGACCAGATGATATCTATCCCAGGGTTCTCAGGGAAGGTGCTAATGAATTGTTGGGGCCAGTCGCACAGATATACAGGAGTAGTGTTGCTGAGGGTATCGTCCCGAGAGATTGGAAACTGGCTAACGTTGTTCCGATATTTAAGAAGGGTAGTAGAGAAGTGGTGTCTAATTATCGTCCAGTGAGTTTGACGAGCTCCCTCTCGAAAATTTTGGAAATTATCATCAAAAGGCAGTTTGTGAAGTGGATAGACGAGAATAATGTATTGTCGGATAATCAGCATGGGTTCAGGAAGGGGAAGTCATGTGTAACTAACCTCCTTTGCTTCTATGATCACGTGACTAAGGCTTTGGGTAAGAGCAAAAATGTCGACGTTGTTTACCTTGATTTCCAGAAGGCATTCGATCGGGTCCAACATGGCAAACTCTTGAAGCGTTTACACGAGATTGGAATAGGGGGCAACTTGCTGAATTGGATAGAATCGTGGTTAAGAGATAGGTCGCAACGAGTTATGGTGAACGGGGAATTCTCTGGTTGGACAGACGTCACAAGTGGAGTTCCTCAGGGAAGTGTCCTTGGCCCCATACTTTTTTCACTTTTTATCGATAAACTCGATCAGGGTATCGATGGAATTACTAGCAAATTCGCAGATGATGTGAAGCTAATGGGGGTAATCGGGAATGAAAGCGATAGGGAGTTGCTCCAGACCAACTTAAACAAGATTGCAGCATGGGCAAATGAATGGAGCATGACGTTTAGCGTAGATAAGTGCATGGTCGCTCATTTTGGTTCGAACAACCCACGGTTCTCTTACGAGTTGAATGGTGTCACTATCCCGGATGCAACTAGAGTCACCGATTTGGGAATTCTCATTGACGAGCGACTTAAGTTTTCTGAACATTGTTCAGCGGTTGTCAAAAAATCGAATAGAATGCTTGGTCTCATTTTCAAAAAGGTCTCTTCGCGTTCTCCTAAAGTCATTCTTCCTCTTTTTCGAGGCTTAGTTCGTCCTGGACTGGAGTATGCTGTAAGGTTTTGGAGACCATACCTACAGAGGGACATAGACTTGGTTGAAGGGGTGCAGAGAAGAGCTACGCGTGTCCTTATTGGCACACAGGGCTTGAGTTATGAAGAAAGACTTCATTTTTTGAATATGTTTACATTGGATGAACGCAGGTGTCGAGGAGATATGATCGAAGTGTGCAAAATTTTCAATGGGATGGATAGGATGGACCATGAACTTTTAGTACACCGCCAATCGACTGCTTTTACAAGGGGACACCAGTATCGATTGGTGAGGGACAATGCAAGGTTATGGTGTCGCAGGGAATTTTTCTCCAATAGGGTTGTTAATAAATGGAATAGCTTACCCCCGGAGGTAGTAAATTGTAACACAATTGACACGTTTAAAAAGAAATACGATAAACATGTTGGGGTAAATCGAGAAGCTATCCATTCTTAGAATAAGACAACCATAAGTAATCTTTATGGGCATCGTATAATATTTTATCATGTGTATATATTGTTTGTAATTTGTGTTAATTGCATTTTTAATTGGGTTGCTGTATTTTTGAAACATATGACAACCATATTTTTATGGGCATCTTTTTATCAGCCACCTCGTTGGGCATTTTGCCTGTTGTGGCGTTGTATTTGTATTTGTATTTGTATTTGTATTTGTATATTTCCGTAGAACAAAGAAAAGTTTTGATTGCCTATTCCAGCCAAGCGACGACGGAGTTTCAAGTACAGAGTGGGCCGCAGTTGTGCCATGCCACCCTCCCCACAACTCATTGTTTTTTGACAGCGGTTCCACGAAAATACCCTTGGGTTCCCATAGACATTGCTAGGCATTTCGCGAGAAATACGTGTCGAGAAAGATGTACTGTACCGTACTTTTGGCCGTATAAAGAAATACCGTTTATACGACTCTCATTTGTGATACGATTATGTTCGGTCTATTGATTCTTCTCTGTACATATTGATGTTAAAAATACGTCACACAACTTCAATTACATGACGTTTTCATTTTGACTCGAAAAGTGGTTTTTTTAATATCATTTGAGTTTCAATTTTTTTTGTAGAGGGCGTTAACATGTAACTGAAATCATCTTTATGGATATTGTTGCTCGCCGCAAAAGCCGTTAATTTTAGGGTGATTGTCAACGTAAGAGAAGACGCATAAGCTTTTTCAGTAGAAACAAAGGGACTATATCCTTCATATTTGCGTTGAGCCCCTAGGATGGAATTTTTCACGGACGTTTTATAGTAAGTTTATAGTGTAAAAAAAATCATATAAAAAAAAATATCCTTGAGAATACATTTTTGTCACAAAGTCGACACGAGAACAGAATATCGGTTACAATAAACGATCATCCGAAGGTCAACACCGATTTCATTTTTGAATTTTACTGATTTCAATTCTAATGCAGTAGACGCATATTGCTTATTATAACATATCGGGCATTGTTATCGCTCGGGTCAATATCATAATATGGGAAATACTCATTTATAGTTATCAGCACTTATGTTATCAATTTGTTTTCGTTGAAGGTTTTCTGAACATTTCCGAAAAATGTGATTTTCCGACATTAACATCATCCAAACGGACGCGAACTTTTCCACTGAAAATGGCTTTTTTTTTCCCGCTCATTCGTCTTTGGTATCGTGTCATTTCATTATTATAAGTATCGGATATTCGATTTCTCTTCTGAAGCTCCACCCGAAATCAATAAACTGAACGGAGAAAGAAACCGAACGATGTCGAAAACCTCCCGCTTCATTACAGCCAGGTAAAAACTTGAAAACAGTGGCGTAAAAGCCAAACATCATCATCGTGTTTTGCACCATCACAAAAACCCAGACTCTGCTCTTTGAGTTTTACTTTTCTTTTTGGTTGCGCTCAATTTATGTCGTTTTTGAAAGCAAATCGACAGACAGACAAACATCAACGGGAAACTTTTCGAATTTCGACATTTTTCTTAGCAAATTGCCTCTATGGTGAAAGACCGGAGTTGTGGGCGGTCACGAAATGCAAGGATTTCACCATCACCGTTACCCATTGGAGAATATTTTCAACTGATCTCAATTCTAATACAGTAGACGCTGTTTATTATAATCATGGATAATGTTATCATTCGGGTATTGTTATTTCGCCAAGCGTGGAACTGACCAATATCATAACATGGGAAAAAATTATTTTTTGTTACTTCAGCACTTCGGTTTATGTCATCAAATTTTTTTCCATCCAAAGGTTTTTCTTTTTTGCACATATTGGAACTAAGATTGAGTCAGATTCATTTTTTCCTATAAAGTTATCGTTATCAACCTTCAAGGCTCCCTTATTGACAAAAATTTCTGTATTGTGTTCACAATTACCTAATCGAGCAGTAATTGCCGTTATGAGCTGTGTACGTGTGACGCTTCTTTTACAATTTTTTTATGTGTGAGCAAAGCAAGAGAAAAAAAAAGAGTATTTTTGCTTAACCAGTGGTTAAGCAGCCCGAGTGGCGTGGTGGTAAGATGCTCGTCTACCACCGTGGATGTTGCTGTTAAGTGTGTTCATTTTAAGCCCAACTCGTAAATGGCAGTAAATTGCGTGCAGCGATGCGGCCGGAGTTGGTGTGTGGTTAAGTAGTGGTTCTTAACCAGGGGTCCGGAGAAGCATTTTTAGGGGTGCGAGATAGGAATAAAAAATTGTAACATGTTGACTGGGTTTTCAAGAAAATTGAAAGAACGAGACAAATTTATACAGACGGACATTTTGACACCTCAATTTTCAGCTTTCCCTTCCCCAGAAATATGCCCTATGGAATTCAAGTTGCAACAGTTTCCTTTTCACCCAATTTCGCGGTTTGTTTATATTTGTGCCTCGTGTTATTAGCATGCTCAGCTTAGATTTAATACTGTCGAGAGCACGACACGGAAAAAAAAAACGTCGAAAAATTTATCAAGTGCAACACATACAATATTGCATATAGAATTGTCCTCTACAATTGTCAATACAAGATTCATTGAAAGACTGGTTATTTGTGGAGATGAAGATTACAAGGAAGAAAATTCATCACTGCCCCACGGGGACTCGAACCCCGGTCTCTCGACGGTATACACGCTCCAAGATTGAAATATTCTATCTGCTTCCATAGCGTAGATGGTGGAGCACTCGTCCGGCAAGAGAGAGAGACCGGGGTTCGAGTGCCCGGTAACCAGTCTTTCAATAAACCAGCCACAAATAACCAGTCTTTCAATAAACCAGCCACAAATAACCAGTCTTTCAATGAATCTTGTAACATACAATATTGTCTTTCGCACTGGAATCAATCAATAAGTGAAGAACAATTCATTTTACTTTTCCCCTCAAATTTCGAAAAATGTCAAGAAGTGATAATTTCTAGTTTTTAGGTAATGAATTCGTTTTTAAAAAAATCAGAGCTACTACTAACCATTCGCCAAAAAAAAAAAAAAAAAGAAAAAGGATTTAGAAATAAGTACGTAGAATTTATAACAATTAATTAATGGCAGTGCCGTCTTAACGCACGGCCCGGGGGCCTCGAGAGAAGAGAGACCTCACAAAAATGAGATCTAGTTGAAATTTTCGAGAGTAAGCATGTAAATTTGTCTTGTGGGCCTCAGAAAAATCACTTGGCCCAGGGGCCTACGATGTTCCTAAAACGGATTAATATGTAACTAGCCATAAAAACTAAATTTTCACAATTTCCACAGGGCTGCGGGATTGAAAAAAGGTTAACAACCACTGCTATAGACAAACAATAAATTTATCCTTATTTTTACGAACGTACCGATTAACCATTTTGAAACCTGTTATATTGGAAGGAAAAACGGAGTTGTCCCGTTTCCATACATCCCGTTCAACCAAACGGGACATAGGGTCACCGTACTAATGATCGGCATTTCTCCCCCCCTCCCGGATATAGTTGTTAATCTGTTATTATTATCAGAAACCACGAGTCCCGATGTGTTCACATTAAGCGGCATGCACTATGAAATCCATAGCAAATACGAGAGAAATGAATTTAGGCGCAAAAGCCAAACGCGGCGCCAAAAAAAAGAGCCACGCGCTGGAGGAGGAGGAGGAGTCGCTTTTTTTTGGTGACTGGTCGCGGCGTCGTCGTCCACTTCTATTCTGTGTGATGTAAGGTTGCGTTGGGAGACCCTGAAAGGGTTCATTGTCATCTCCAGGAAGGTCATGACACGATAGTTTTTGAGCGTCAGAGCCAGCAACCCACACCTCGCTCTTTCACGGTCACCAACCCTTTCTTTACACAGAAACAAAGAGAAAGTTCATAAAACACAAAATAGTCGCTCTATTTTTTTCGACTTTCATTAATAGCGATCGATTCGTGCTTTTTTTCTTTTGTTTAATGCACGACATTTTCGTCGGGAATTCCCGTGGTGTGGCGCATATCTGTACACAAACACACGAAACGTGAATGAAGCGCATCTTCACGAGCATTTCATTCTGGGAAACACGCTCACAGAAAGTATTTTTTCAACGAAACGAACGATGTGGTTGGTCTTTCTTACCCTCTCTTTGTTTCGAGGATTCTTTGCCAATTGAAACTATTCTACAAAGAACCCGTAATAGTATATCACCGAAACGCACATGTACTTGAAGAAGTTTAATCCGAAAGAAACGCCGCGTCGAAACGCTTTCACAGTGAATCATGTACTCTATTGGATTCGAAGACGGTTTCTTTGAAGAAGGGTACTAATAATAATAACAAAAAGATGGTTTCACGGCTGTAATGACATACGTGATCGACCACATCCGATGGCTGCTTTCGTTTTCCAGAAAATAACTTCGTATTCTACTTCACGGAATTCGCTCTTGTCAGACCCTCGGTGCAATTTATACGGATGGGTTTCGTGGAAATCCTCAATAGTCACCACAGGGATTGTACTCAGGAAATTTGTCTTCGAGGAAATTTCAATACAATATACGATTCAATCAAATTCTGTTCATAAAAAATCACCGTTATGGTTTCTACGAAAAACGGTTATTTTTTTGACGAGCCTGTTTGATGGTTCGCCTAAAATAAATACTACGGCATTTTTCGGTTTGTTTTTTGCCACGGAGCGCATTTCTTTAGGAAGAACAGAAAAGCAACTCGGATTGCAGGAGTCGAGCAATCTCTTGACAGCATATTTTTCTGGTAGATGAATTTCATCCTGTATAAATGTGGTATTTTTTCTACTCTTCGAAGGAATGGTTTTTTATAAGCTATGAAAGATTAACCCTTTCCACGGTTTCATAAATTTCACTGATCTGCATTATAGTGGAAGTTAACAAACCCTCTGTGAAATTCCTTTTCTTTTTCAAGATTTGTTTCGATTTTGTGCAGGTGATAATGCCCCCCCCCCCACGATTCCTAGAACAATAAAACCGAGGAAGAAAAATATTCTATTGATTTTACTGTACGCATATTACTTTTCACTACTATTCAAAAAAAAGGTGAATAAAGGTATCAAAACACCGTCTCTCTCCCCTCGTATCAAAATTCGAACAAAAGCTTACTCCACCTACTGGCAGTTGAACTGGGGGAAGGGGAATTTAAAACGTTCTAAGGGCAAGCAAAGTTACTAAGTATCTGAGTTTGTCGTTGCCGAAATAAGAGGGTTGTGAGAAGGCGGAGATATCTCGTAAATGCCGCAGAAGAGGTTAAATCCTTTTTTAGAGATCTTTTATAGTATATTATAGGAAACATTCATCCTAAAAGTTACCGATCATTACATTTAACAAAAGCCCAACATGAATATCACACAATTTAATAACATAATAAACTGGGACGCGATGATTTGTTTCTGCTTAATATGAAGGAAATACTTTTTTCTGGTTATTATTACGCCAAGGTGAATTCGGAAAGAAAAGTCTACAAGTCTTCCATGGGAATCTAACCCAGTCCTCTTGCAATGCGGGTAATCGGGCTATCCATACACACCACAGAAGACATGACCAGTCCTTCCTTATTTGCGCTCTTTAGCGTGACGCGCTGAAGTAGATATTCTGCCCCCCCCCCATTAATTTCAGCAAATGGCCTTTCAGGATGGCGGCAGTAGAGAGAGTGAGATGATTTTTTTCAGCTCAATATATGAAGAAAAAAGGGGGAGTATATTTGCTGAAACTAGGAAGGGGGTTGCTATGCCTCTACTTCAACGCGTCATGTTACACAGCGTAAACAAGGAGGGTCAAACAATGGTCAAGTCTCTTGTGGTGGACTGGATCGCCGTTTCGGTTAGTAAGTCTCTTGTGGTGTATATGGATAGCACGCATTGCAGGAGGACTGGGTTTGATTCCCAAGGAAGACTAGCAGGCTTTTCTTCCCGAATTCACCTCGGCATAATATCCAGAAAAAGTATTTCCTTCATAACAAACAGGAGTAGACAATATTCAAGGTCCACCGTAAAAAGACCGTATGAACTCTACAGAACGAGACCCCAGATATGAATTGATAAAAAAAATGTCCAGAGAATCATAACTCTACGACTCTATTGTCTATTAGGGGCCGTTAGATATAATGTTGTATCTATCCCCGGATATAGCATTACATCCGACAAAGTTTCAATTAAACGAAATAACTAGACCCACCATGTACAAAAGTGGAATATGTTCCAAAGTGAGTCATGGATGAATAAAAGAATTGAAGAACGTTGATCTTAAAATTATACTTAAGAAGGCCTTCAATGTTTTTGAAACGTAGTCGTGTGGTCTTAATGGGCGCTCGAATAGTTAGCGCCACCACTCACGCAAATCACGATGATTCCCATCCGCTATGCCTCTGATCAATCATTTTAGCAAACGCCGAATTTCACTTGTACCATACAACAAATCATGCTCGTAGACCGCACGCACGCACGAGATAAACGAAAATTACCCCAAAGTTATGATTATTATTATCAAAGTGGTATCTATTATTACCCATTTCTCGGCATCTGTGCGTTGAAACTTATATTTTTTATTTCCTCTGCTATATTATATACGTATTTTTTTTTCTCGTCCGAGAAATCGTCCGTCATCAATCATAGTTTTCACTCATTTTCATGTCGAAACATGTGAGAAGTTAGAAGTTCGACCTTGGATTTTTCGGTCGTGGTGACATCGAAGACGGCCATCTTGATGATAGTCTCTCTCTCAGGCTTCCCACCAAATACTGCTATAATACTCCCCTTCCCTCTTCTTCTTTTAGGTAATTTGTACAGCAAATTATTGATCAGCACGTGATCATTATCTGAAATCTAAAAAAAAAAAATTTCAATTTTTTGGTATCCTAAAACACCGTTACGGCTCAACATGTCTCGTGAAACGCAATTTTTTTCTGAAATGCGCATCTTTCGGAATATTTAGCGCCTTCGACGGAAAGGCTCCTAGTCGAGGTACCCACTAATGCTTCGCCCAAGCCCCCACCTTCGAGTCCAGGTCGGTGCCAGACTGGTTAATCGTTCTCAAATTTTTCCACTTGCGACTCTCTTAGCCTTGTTTATTCGCGGCTCCCCAGAATAGACTATGGCAGGGGTTCTCGAACTGTGCATCTCCCAACCTTCATCGGGTGCCACAGAGCGGCTGCCCTGACAGAGGTTTTTCGAAGAGACTCTTTGTTGAACTGCTCTGGGGAGCTACGGATAAGCGTCGATTAGGGAAAGAGGCACCACGAGTGGAAAAAGTTTGAGAAACCCTGGAATGAAAAAATTAATGAAAAAGTTATTTCAAAGCCTGAATGGGCACATCAATACATCAACTCTTCGCGACGCACACTTTGGTAACCACTTAAGAACGATAACACTAGAACGATACACGCACAGTACCAAGCTGTTGCTATTACGTTACAAAGTTGCATTACGTTAGAGATTGTAAACCTCTTCGAAACGCAATATGTTGTTGGATACTCAAATTCTTTCGCGGGTGTTTAAATATGTTATAAATACAAACTCTGAAGCCAAAATGTGCAAATACCCAAGAACGTAATTGGGAAAAAAAAATTAAAGATTTATAAAAGAAATATTAAACGTATAATAATACGTGACAAATACTGTGTGTGCATATGTTCCGTAAAACACCTGAATAGAGAAAATTTCCACATTTGATAAATTCATACAAATATGAAAAATACGCCTATTTTCGTGTCACTCGCAAAAAAAAACCAAAAAAAAAACCACTATTGTATCAGACGAGACTAATTTTTCAACCAAAACATTGTTGAATTAAAGCGCTTGTTTTCTCTCAAAGAGTATTTTTTCACAAAAAAAAAAACATTGTTGGATTAAGGAGCATTGTTGTCTGAAAGGAACAAAGGTTTTTATATCCATAAAATAATTTGGATTAAAGAGCATTTTCAAAGGACAATCTTTCACAGAAACATTTTTAAATTGAGAGCATAAATTGAAATTTTTCACAAAAATTGCTGAATTATGAGTGTCGTTGCAAAAAAAAATGTTTGCATTAAATGGAGAAATGGGATTGTTGCAACAAAATATCGTAAAGTAGCGTATTGTTGCATCCAAAGAAATTTGTTAAAAAGGAATGGACCTTATGCCCGAAAATGAAAAAGAATATAGCGCATTTATCACTCTTAAGGTTTTAACCCTTTGTTTGGCGGAGTTGCTCTCAAGCAACATGAGATTCTGATATTTTTTAAATAAGGGCATTGCATATTATTGAGTTCATTGAGGCTTCTGAGCAACTCCTAAACATTCGATTTTTACTCGTGAGCTGTTTATGAAGTTTCTATAATTACTAGCAGAATGGCGCGAAGGTACACACACGTCTCCTATCCTTTCACAAGCCAAGCAAGAACGATTTTTGAACCTTGCATTTTGGAGGGAAAATAACATAATGTCTGCAGGAAACATATTGCTGTGCATTCTTCAACACTAATAGAAAAGTAAGTTGCGAAGTTACAAATTTATGTAAATCATATACAGTCAAACCCCGTTGTAGCGCCAAAATTTTTCAGTGAACATATCTTCCACGTATAGGGATTACACTCGTTAATTAATTTATTTATTTATTTTTATTTATACAATATTGATTGGCCGAGGACTATACAAGAGGATGCGGAATTATATATATATATTTAGCGGAATATTTATGATTCAATGTAACGAAAAAATCGTTATAGCGGCAGAAATCTGAGACACAAATAGTAGCTTTCGACTGTAAATCGAATAGTGTTTCGATGCTTGCCAATAAAAGGGTTAAAAAAAAGTAAATATTTTCTTGCAGATGTTTACCCAATTCCACGCATCATCAAGAAAAATATCGAGAAGAATATAAAACATTCTATTAGTTTTACCCCCAAAAAAAATGTAGAAGCACTGAGCCAGGATTTTCGGCGGGCCTTTACTTCGATTTTCTGGTATACTGTATTTATAGTACAAAAAAAAAGAAGCTAAGCGCTCCCTTACGCTTTTTCGGTTGGAGAAGAGCACGGCAGTAACTTTCTATTTTTGGCAATTTCCTAGCAGATCTCGTAACACATTAACGTTTCGAACCTAATTATCCATTCATACTGTACACGGCAGACATTTAATTGCGTTCGACTTGTTGTTGTGAGGCTTCCGTACAGAAACCCTTGAAAATCTCTGACGCGTTCATTTGTTTACTTATTCATTTCCGCTCTTGAACGACAGACACTCGAAATTGCGACCAATAACAACCACGAAACGCGCCAATTCTCTCTCTCTCTCTCCAGAGCGAAACCTTACAATGAGAAACGGACGAAAACCTATTTTGTAACAGTGTCGCGGGTTGTAACGACATTGTAACGACAAATTGCCGCTAAACAAGGTCATGCTTCGTAATATTCATACTTTAACTGTTGCTAAATGACGCGGTATCTATCTAATAGCGACAATTCGACGGCGATGCCTAAATATGAGATCGGGAGCTCTTTTATGATAGAAAACCATTAAAACTATTATTATAAAGATTCACAGTTTGTGCTACTATTATGTAAAATGAAAAAAAATATCACACATATGCAATTGTACAGAGTTTCCTATAAATTCGTAAACAGCTTGAAAATTTATAAAACTTGTAAACTTGGTATAAAGTAAAACCTTTCTTTTGCGGTCACCGTCGGGGTAAAAAAAATTCGTCCGCAAAGGAAGGGTGACAGTAAATCAGGGGTTTGAAATGTATACTTTTATTATATAAGGGGAAATTATTTTCCCTTAAAAGAGGGGTGACCGCATCTATGGGATGGGCGGTAAGAGGGGTTTTACTGTATTTGAATGCGGTTTGGGAAAAGTTATTATCACAAGAGGGGTTTTTTGGTGTAGAAAAACATTTAGTTCGCATTCTTGTCGAAAGCGGACGCTGCACGAAATGAAGGCAGGAGTGATTGGACACCGAATCTTTCTCCAATCTCTTCCGTAGCCAAAACGTTCGTAAATCTTCAGCCGACGATCCCTGCGTGAGGTAAAACAACTTCACCATTAGTGCTTTGTCCACGAATGTCAACAACGCAGTGAAAACCTTATGTGAGCATCAGCAAAGGCGTTAAGGAAAATTGAGAAATGAGCTGTGTCAATCATATACCCTGCATTTTATAGGACTTGGTTTGCATATTTCCAGTGATTTGCTTCCATACACAGGGCCGTCATTTCAACTTTTTCCAGGGGGCAAAGAGCATCATGTATGCATATATATATATATATATATATACCTTTTTAATGTATCTTCAAAAGCCGGGGGGCGGCCCCCCCCCCCCAAATGAAGGGCTTGTCCATACAGTGAAATGCGAACTTTTTTCCGGCAATTAAAAAAAATGCCCCTTCCTGAGATTAACTTCTTCATAAAAAGCATTAAAAAATCTACTACTTCCTTCAATTTTTACAAGTTTTTAAACAATTTGCGAATTTATGTGACACCCTGTATATTCTAGGTTCTAGAATCTAGGATCTACAAGAAACTTAAATATTCCCGTGTTCAGTGATATCCATATAACGGGTAGGTCATGAATGAATGAAAGCCAGAACTTTGCCACTGGCTTTATCTCGTAGCCGAAATCTCTTCCAGCTCAGCTTCGTTAACGAGTAGGTCAAGGGGCCCCTTCAAATCATTTAGAATTTTCATTCATTCTGTGTAATTATTTCTTCATTTCTCACTTTGATTTTATTTTCTCATCGGTAACTGGTAAATTAATTTCACTCATTTTTGTGAGCGTTGCCTTTTCCTCATTGTGGAATTTTTTTTTTTTTTTTTTTTTTTTAATTTTGGGCACAGCAACCCAGGTTGTCAGTACTCAATTGGTAGCGTCTGCCTTCCATCGGTCACTGAACACCGTGATCTCGGCATACCCATAAATATGTCCTTGAATTTTTCAGGCCATTACTGTGAAATCTCAGCTCTGGCAAGACTATGATTTTTTATACATATTGCAAATGCAACAACTACACTTATTCAGGCATTCAACACATTATAACACCTATGCTAGAATATGCTTCACCAGTATGGTCCCCTTACCGAGTGGGATATATCAAGGCGCTTGAACAGCCACAAAAAAGATTTACAAAGAACCTACCTGGTCTCCAAGAAAAAACCTATTGAGAAAGACTGGAACAACTGAATCAACACTCATTCGAATGGCATCGACTCTTCCTTGATCTAGTATTGTTCTACAAAATAAAGAGAGGACTAGCATTCATAGCAGTCAATCCCCTCACTTACATCAATTCAACAACAAGAGCCCACTAATTTACAATCAGATTTCCATTCTGCCGAAATAACACAAGATACCAGTTTTTTAATTCGCATAGCCCGCATATGGAACTCCTTACCCACTGAGATCGTAACGAAACCCACAATCCATCAGTTTATGGCCGCTTTAAAAAACCACGATCTGTCTCCCCATATTCCACGCTATGCTTTTTAATTTTTTATATTTATTTATTATTATTTTTTCTTTTTCGACGAATGTTCAGTTTTTATCATTTCGGAGCCGGCTACTGTTAAATGTCGTTGTGGTTTTAACTTTTCATTATATTCTTTTATGTAATTTTACGTTCACCTCTTTTATTAGTTGTATTTTATTCGTTATCATCGTGCATTTTTTTTCTTTTATTTTACATGCTTGTTTATTTTATTTTATTCCTTTGTATGTTTGTTTGTGGTCTTCCGCCCCCCCCCCCTTTGTGTGATGTAAGCGCCACTCCTGCCATTCCCAATAAATAAATAAAATGACTCCATCTAAATTACTTCTATCCGTCAAAAATTACGAAACCAGTTTCTTGCCAAAACTGAAAATCGTGTCAAATGTACATCTTTTCGATTCCATCGTCAGACGCGAATTAATCTTAAAAAAAACTGAAAAAAGTACATTATACATCACAGTTGGAGACTTAATGCATTCATTAAGCACGAGGATTTAACGAAGGTCACCCAAACATAAGAAAAAACAGCAATCAATAATTGGACATCGTCATTTTATTTCTAACTCCGCGATGTCCGACTGACTTTTATGAAAAATAAATAAATGAACAAATAACTTCTTCTTCCCATTTTATATCGCGGGGATCCATTAAAGCGTCACTTTTATTTTCTAAAGCTGTCGACAGTCGGATTTTTCTTTCAATAATCGCAATTGGATTTGTTTTCTCTCTTTTGAAAAACACACAAGAACACGATGTCGTTGCCGAAGAAAAACGACGGGACCTACCCACGTATCCTACAACAACCGTATATATGTCCGACAGGCTCCGAACATGGTCCTCTACCCATTTGCATTTCATTTATTTATTTATTCGCTAATCATTCAAACAGCATTTATTACAACGAGATCGAAACCAGATCCGAGGAAGCGGAGGGGTGGTGTTCGACAGTCCAATATTATTCATATTCATTACAGAGACGTGGAGTCGCTGCGGAGGTCGCCTACATTCGTATTCATTATTAATTGTCTAACTGTTCGTCGAATATAAGAAAAAATTACGTAAGAAAGGAAGGTCGGTATTCGGCAGATGAGGCCTAATAACAAGGACAAGGAGCAGGTTTGGCCGCTTCGGGGTCCAAAGTGATCGACAATGAATAAAAAAAAACCTGTGTTTATTAATCCACCTGGAAACACATTACACGTGCGTTATTTGACTAGCGCTTGGATAATAATCATTCGCTTCCCACGGGAATTCCCCGACCATCGTTGAATTTGAAGTAAATAATCTCCACATGATCATAAGACAAACGTGGATACTTGGAACATTCGGGAAAACATCCTTGTCTTGAAGGAAGTCCGTCTGGTCGCCTTCCGACATTGAACAAACAGATAAACACACCCTAAAAGAAAACACAAAAACATTTTCTACGACCTTTGTTCGGAAGTCCACACAAATAACAGATACGGAAACGGCCTTGAACTTCCGGTTTCTGCCGTTACTGATGTGCATATGTGTACTTTTTACATACACATAACACGGACATAACGATCACCTCGATTATTGAACGACAGTTTTCACAGCGATTTCCAATACATGTCAAGTCCGTTATAACGACAGTTCGCAATCAGAGGGAAAATTGTCCTTATAACCGACTTCTCGTTATAAACGAATTTTAATTTTTTGCACTATGGGTAGGGGAAACATATTAGATAAATTCACTTTTCATTTTCAACTACTCTTGCTGAAATATGCATCTATTTTAGAGTTGACTGTTTATGCATACACCATGTTGTTTGTGTACAACAAAATTTTGGAATTAGTGAAATACAGCAGTTCTTGTAACAGGTGCATTTGTTGCACTATAAAAATGTCCAATAGCACGCTTTGAAGCAGGGAAAATGATTATGACCTATTTGCCCTGTGTCCAGTTTTGGAAGATTACAAGAAGGGGGAAGGGGATTTAATAACAATGATGTCAAAACCAGAGGTCGTGCCCTACCTGCTCGACAAACACACCTACAAATGAAAAGATGCTTTTTCCACCTCCTAATATAGGTAACAAGATTAGATACAGTATGTGGGCTTCTTATCTATGATTAAGTACTGACATGTCCCGTATATAAACAGCTATGAATGGTGTAGAGATTTAAGAAATGCCACTCTTTCTGATCCATTTTATGTATAATTCTTTAAGGGAAAAGAAGACATGCTTTTCGAGAATTTCCGTTGACGTTATAGCAAATGTGTTCTGATTTTCATTGATAAATGACTCGCTATAAGCGGATATATTTTTTAGTATCTTTAACATTAGTTCTCTGAGAATCACTTGCGAATTACTCGAAATAAGCCATACTCGTTATAATCGACTTTTACTGTGCATGTGGTTCCACAACTGCATCAGGTGATCCTGCATACCCGTATATCATATGCACGTGAGCATATATCTGGCCATAAACGCAGTGCCGTTTTAATGCATGGACCCACGTGAGCACAGCCCATGAGCCTCAAGTGTGTAGGGGGCCTCGTGACAATGGGATTTGGTAATATGACTTTTTGAGAGTAAGTATGGAAACTGGTAGACACAGGCTACTTAGAGATAGATAGGGATCTTCGGAAGATTGCTTTGCCCGGAGCTTGTGATGCTATTAAGTCCGGCTCTGTGGAAAAGTCAACAGCCGTAGCCGGAGAGGATACCAGTTGTTTCCCATCGAAAACAATTTCTAACTATGGGCTTGATGCATTGAATACCGTGACTTTCTGAAAATATACATTGAACATTGAAGGACCGGACACGACCCGCTTTCCCTCTCAGAGAGATATCGAAGCTTTCCCGGAGGATGGGTGTATCCGGAAATTTATTAATTTATGTGAAAATAACAAACAACGATATACATATATACACAATGGAGTAAAAATTATGATCATAGCATAATCCACAGATAATTAGTCCGTAATCGTAATAGTCCTTATGTAAATAATCAAAGAATAATTTTGTCTTGTATGTGGTAGAATCTGGAATTGAGTTTATCCAATCCTTTATCCATCAGAATATACCAATCTCATAAATCAAGCTGTAATAAGATATAAATTGACGTCTGTATGGCCGGCATCTCCATTTCATTCACACCCGCCGAAAAAGGATCAAACAGTTGACACTTGTCTTCTTGGCAATAAATTATACTTTTTAATAGGTAACCGTGTTACATCTTTTGTTGGCTCATAAGACGGGTCCTCCGAGCGTGAATGCCATCCCCTTGATCCCACAGCTCGCGTCTTATTATGGAGTAAATGTAGGTTACGGTTCAGGAATTGAATCAACCTATCAACCTCTGCAAACGTTGAAAGTCTGAAAACAGAGTTTCGGAAATATCGGCAGTGGTGATGGCGATTTTTCCCCCGAGTGTCCATTTCTAAAGCCGTACAAATCATTCTATACATCATTGGCTTAAAAATGCCCCCCCCCCCTCCCTCCCCAGGGCCGTTTTAAGAACTTCATGGGCTCCCGGGCTAAGTGGTTTTTCCTAAGGCTAAAAATACCTTCCTGCTAGTTTCCCTTCTTACTCTCACAAATGTTGACCTGATCTCATTTTCATGAGGCCCGCTCTGCCCTTTAAGCTCCGGGCCGTGTCCGGGTGGGCCCATGAGTTAAGACGGCACTGCCCCCCCCCCCAAAAAGAAAGAAGCAAATGTCAATCTGGTGAGCTGGCGAACAGTTACCTCCAACCCCCCCCCCTTCCCCCCACAAGGCTACAATCAGATATTTGTTCTGGAGGGGGCTAAACTGATAGTACGGTAAACTTGACATTACCATGATAATCCGTGTAAGATAACGGATTACCATGTTAGTCCATGTATATTTCGGGGAAGGAGAGTTTCTCTAAAACAGGGCTGTCTTAACAGCACCATAGGTACCCCGGTATGGTGATGTTCTGGGGCCACCAAAAAGCTGGAATCAGAGCCCATCCGGCACATGCTCGGGTGGGCCCATGCGTCAAGACGGATCTTTTATGTAAGGCCTCTCCTTTCCTCCTATATCCCTATCGAGTGACCTTCCCAGTCACGCTTGCCTTTATGAATATGACCACGGGATCTCAGATACTGAGTCACGTCATACCTCGGCTTACGAAGCTTTCGGCTAACGAAGATTTTTTTCGTGATTTTTCTGCTTTGGTTAGCGAAGATTTTTTTCGTGATTTTTCTGACTCGGCTAACGAATATTTTAGTAAATATTGATGCACGCGCTAACATAAAACACCCTTACAGTGAGCTGAATTTTAGCTCCAACCATCGCATCAAAATTACTGTCACTTGGTCGCTATGAACTCATTTCCCCCTCGGAGTTTTTTCCCAGATGTACCTCCACTTCACCTTTGTAAAAGTTTTGAATGATTTCATGTGTAAAATGAAAAATTCTGCTAATAGAAGATGCATTAGAAAAAAAGAATGAGCTCATGCTTTCAGAACACACTTTCTTTCAGTGCAAGATCCCTTAGGAGTGAAACTGAACAGTCTTGACATTCCAGGAGCTCTTTTTTTGCATCTTCTTGTATCAGACACAGAAATGTGCCAACCAAATCACAAATGCATAGGGACAAAACACATGACTGAGTTGTAGTAAACTTAAGCTGGTGTTAGTTGTGAACGTAGTGTAAAATAAAAATATCTTCAGTATCTAATCTTACTGTAGATTCTCTATCCGAATTTGAAGTTTGCCTTTTTTTTTATAGAGCTCGTTGATGTTTCATGAGGGCGCGATAGCCCAGGTCGATAAGATACTCGCCTAAAGTACTAAAGGATTTTTAGAGGTGTCACGGGTTTGATACCCGGTTTGTCCTTGTCAGAAAACTTTCCTGACACAGGGGTACAACAAAAAACGGCGACTTGACCGCAGCAAAAAATTGCTACCGCAGGGATAGACCCCATCGTGGGGTGAGTGCACCAGCCTCTCGATGAGTATAAAAAAACAAGCCTGCCGTTCGGAATGGGCAATAAATTGCAGCTCCCGGTCTAATTAGCCCTCATGTGCAGAAAATGACTGTGGTGCGACAAAAATGATCAAATGTTGTTTTATGAAATTTATCTTCAAATTTCCGGTCGTTTCGGGAACGAATCAAACGTTTTTCCATAGAAACCTATAGGAAATCGCGTTTCGGCCAATGAAGATTTTCACTAACAAAAGTAATTTCGAAAGGGATTATCTTCGTTAGGGGTCATTCAATTATTACGTCAGCATCGACAGGGGGAAGGGGTTTCCGATTTGCTGACTTTTGATGACAAGGGGAGGAGGGGGGTTTGGATGATGCCTACGTCATCAACCACCCTTTATAAAAATATGTAATATTCTTAATGGCATCTTATTCGGTGCGACAAAAACGAAAAAAAAAACTTTTCGATAATTATTGAGCACCTGAACTAACATTCCACCTATTGATAAGTCCCCTACAGAACCACTTTAGGGATCTCTAAATGTTTTACGGATCCTTCAAGTGCTCTGGAAATGTTTCCGGGACACTTAAGTGCTATGGAACTGTGCCACGCATCACTCAAATAATCAGTAATTATGCCACGGATCACTTAAGAAATCTGTAAAATGTTTCGCGTGTAACTTGAGTAATGTAGAACCGCACTGGGGGCAGCTTAAGTGCTCTAAAACTGTGCCACATGTCATTCAAGAGATCTCTAAATGTGCCACGGATCGTTTAAGTGTTCTGGAACTGTGTCAAGGGTTAATTACGTGATCTTTGAATGTGGAAGTGATCTTTGAGGCCCACTTCAGTGATCTGAAAATGTGCCACTGGCCACTTAAATGCTCTGCAATTGTGCCACGGGTCATTTAAGCGATTTGTAAATGTACCGCTTAGTTCATTTTTACAAAATTGGGTTTGAAGGGGGCAAGCCACATCAGATAACCTTCAGGGCCACATTTGGTCTGCGGGTAAGAGTTTACCTTTATATGGCTTAAAGGGTGGATCGCAATGAATTTCTTAAAGAGAAATTTTGAGTTCTTATCCTCCAAATAGCATTGAAATTAACAGAAATCGACTATAACTACATATATAAAGGTATTTTCTTTCGAAATTTCAATTTTTTAAAAAATATTTTTTGTATTAAAATTTTTTTTATTCTGGGGGGAGGCGCACGAGTCCCCTATGCCCCCTCCCACGTACGTTTCTGATTCCCCCAATATGCGTCAGGAGGTATAGGGCAGTGATGACGAAATTTTGCTGACAAGGGGGCGGAGGGGGTCAAAAATGGCTAAAAATTTGCTTACGTAATACTTGAACGGCCCCTTAGCTACGGTATCACTGTATTTGTAAGATTTTGAGTGTGTGTACGTGTGGTGGGGGAGTAACTTGTTTATTTACCTGTACAGGTGACTGAGTGAAGGAGCTTTCGATGGCAAAAGTTTGAGAACAACTGATAAAAGGGATTCGATGATCTTCTCAAGATAATTCTGAAATACGTTTCACGTTCCATCGTCTTTTATGTGAGACTCGTAGAAAGGAATGGGAAAACGTTGAAATTGCGCGTCTTAAAAAAAAATCGAAACTGGTTTAGGTGCAACCGTTACCCGATCGTCTAGTCAACGAACATCAACAACCAGTTTTTTGAATGGAAATACATATTCAAAGTGTACATCAGGTTGACTGCTGCTGGCGAGGTGAGAGAACGAATTATTAATAACGTCGCGCAACATTATATACATATGACGACACTTTCGAAGAGATCTATTTAAGGAGTCGCTCTTTTGGCTGGAGGCCAAGCGAGCGCAACCCAGAGAAATCTCGGACGGACGAGCGAATCTTCAGAGATTGCTTGCGCTCTAATAAAGAGACAGATTGGCAGACACACAGTTGCAAAATACTTCTTCGGAAGGGATCAACGGCAACAACAACAACGAACCACCCTCTTCTGTGCAAAATTATCTGTGGTTTTCAAAGACGTCTCGCAAACACGCACATAATTATGACGTTGATTTCACGATTACGTCGCATCTTTGTCGTTTCGACGAAGAATATCGCGAAATTAGACCGAGACGTTTATTTACATTCAGCTTCCTTTTCTGCGATCCTCATATTCTTATGTCATTTCATGTATGAGGTTAGAGACACAGAAGTTTTTACTTTTAAGGAATGAGGGAACGATCTCATATCGAGCAGAAATGCCGAAGTGAAGAAAACATTGAGGGGCCTGAAAGATGTCAGTTGTCCCGCATATACGGGATTCAAGCCCTTGTGCAGAACGGGAAGTGGTGCGATGCATTGTATATTCACTAATTATTAAGAGGAGAGCCTCAAACAGCCTCAGCCCTTAGGTTCTGGCGCCTATGATATCAAGACTTGTTTTCCACCTGGTGATTAACATTTTAAGCGGCATTGAAGAAAACATTAAAAACCCCGTGTAAAATATCATACCTTTTTTATTGAAGTACTAGGCTTTTTCTTCTGATTTTCAGCAGGTGGAAACTAAGGGGGAATTTAAAAAATTGTTCCGTTGAAAAATCACCTTTACAAAATATCTGGGCTTCTCGGTGCTGAAATAAGAGGTTTTTAAGGAGGCGAGATATCTCGTCAATGCCGCTTAAAGGGTTAATAGCAAATATCATTGCCGTTAACATCGAGTCTTACACTGAAATTAAAATGATTTTCCACTGAGAATGGTGTCCTAGGTTCCCTCGATTCATCAAAGGGTGGTCCAGTCTCACAAGACCCGTCTGTATTTTGATTTTGCTGGTGTTCGTTTGTTCTACGTCCACGCTCAAGTCGGGATAAAGCTTGGGAGGATCCGGAAAGTCAAAAGATTTTTGTAGTTGCAAGAATTAACCTCATGAACCTCTGAATCATCCACAGAGTAGCGTCGTAGTTAGGGTTATTTTGGATACTCGAGCAGCCCCCCTCCCACACACACACACACACACACACACACACACTATTTTAAGCATATTATCAAACGATAATGCTAACGTCATCAACCACCCTTTATGAAAATATGAGTTAGGATTCAGAGGGGCAGAGCTGATGACGAAACCGAAATTTTGCTGACAAGGGGGGGGGGGTTCAAAAATGGCTAAAAATTTGCTTACGTAATACTTGAACGGCCCCTTTAGTCAATTAATGCTCATAATACCAGACCAGCTAGCTCAACAAGTGGCACGAGCACAAGCCCTAGCACGAATTGGGGTAGGCTCAACTTGCTATTTAATGCATTCCAAGTACCAATATACCCACCGATATCCTTCCATTTGATCGATATCTGACTTCTCAATTTACCCTACGGTCTATTGACACCGTTGTCATCTGCGATTCGTTGCTGTGTAGAAATCACGTGGTGAGTACTCAGGGAAACCACATGATTGAGGATAGCTAACGGAAGGATAAAATCACTAAATGGAAAGAAAAATTAAAAGCTAGAAAAAGAAAATAGAATAATTTATTTATTTTTGCCGAAGCCCGTGAGCTCACTTATAAACACGCAGTTACATCAAACAAAAAAAAGCTATAATAGTGATTTCCAAACTGCGTGCCACAGGGTATCCTGTGAGATCGGTCGAGGATCACGTAAAATATTTTGAGAAGAAACGTATACACAATGCAATGACATAGCTGCCAACTTTTGAAAATGAAAATTCGGGAGATTTTCCGCGCAAACCCGTATTTTATGCTAAAACCACTCACTAATAAATACAATAGGGATTTTTCCAAATAAAATAGGGATTTTCCAAACATAAAAGTTAAAGCGGAAAGAATAAAATCCCTACTCAAAAACTGAAGTCAAATTAAAATAGGGATTTTACACACATGGAAGTTAAACCCTTGGGAATAAAATTCCTACGCAAAAAACAAGTGAAATCGGAGGCCAAAACTTCAATGATGTAAAAATAAATATTGCGTTCAATCAGAAACGCTGTGAACAAACATTCTGCGCGAATGACCCCAAAATCATCGGAAGATGAAGGAAAACACCGTCAATTTTTGAAGAACACTGACTTTTTGTGACACTTGCTTGATGTTTTTTTTCACTTCACGACTGATGATGGCAGTCTTTCCATGACCGATGTTTATGTCCGTAACACAACTTGTACAAAAAGTAAAGTCGGCCCTCTTCTTTAACGTTTGATGAAAGGAAATTCATCGGAATAAGTATCTTTAAAATTGATTAAATATGTTTTTGCTTATCATTATTCATGCTTCGTTATATCGCACGTACGTAACTTCAACAAAAGAAATTTTGACCATATGCGCGTCACTATAATCTTCAATTATTATCCAGGACTATTGGCTGCTAAGCCATTTCCCTGCACGATAAGACAAACAACTTTCTTGTTACCATCAGAGGGTTTGTAAAACTTCTTTAAAAAGGGAATTTCCCCATTTACGACGTGTGACGTCATTTCGAAAGGGAAAAAAAAGAGGCTTCATGCCCCACGAGAAATTACTTAGAGATTGTTTTCATAAGCGGGGATTTTTTTTAATGAAGTAGGGAATTTTTAGGGACAATTAGGGATTTTTGTGATTTTCGTAAAAATTCGGGAGATTTAAGAACTTTTCGGGAGATCGAGCGATGAAGCTAAAATTCGGGAGATTCCCGAAAAATTCGGGAGACTTGGCAGCTATGCAATGTAGTAATGTGGTTACTATTCTTATCCAGTATGCGTTTGCGTTATATTATGTTATATTATTTTTTTAAGGTACCGACAGTGAAGCACTAAAAGCAATAATCAGTTTTCAACACTGATATTAGAGTAAATGAGTTTGGAATAGAACCGTCACTGGCGGAGATACGGGGGACGCAAGGAGGGGGCCCTGCCTTCAATGATGGAGTCGGTATATGTATATATATGAACTGACATTATCATGCCCCCCCCTCCCCAGCCTTTAATATCTATCTCTGCCTATGAGAGAACCGTCACACTAACAATAATTTTTTAACGAAGCATGCTATGGCACGAGAAATATTGTACTTTTAACAATGCTGTTGGCAACAATTTTTCAACAATGATGATGGTAATAATAAGCTTTCAACAATGCTGTTAACAATAATTTTTTAACAACGTCGTTGACAACAGTAATGTTTCAACAACGCTGTTGGTGGCAATAAGTTTTCAACAACGTTGCTTGCAGCAATAAGTTTTCAACAACGTTGCTTGCAGCAATAATTTTTCATTCACGCTACAGGCAACAGTAAGTTTTCAACAACGCTGTTGGCAACAATACATTTTTAACAAAGTGGTTGGCAAAAATAAGTTTTCACAAAAGGGGGGGGAACCACGATCAATCAGGAATACACGACGTACGTGCATTTAACCCATTAATGAGCAAGCATTGAAATATACAGAGGAGAAAAATTTTGAGGGATTATATTGAGCACAAGAGAGAGAGATGTATTGAATGATATTACATGACAAAAAACATTATCACAATGTTAAAAAAAAAATATTTTATTGTTGCACTTCTAGGAACACGCTGTATTTATATATGATTGTATAGCTCAAAAGTATCATTTATTGTTTGTCAACTTACTTTTCCATCATTGTTGAAGAATGCACAGCAATATGTCTCCTCTGCACATGAGTATTTCCGTACAACATGTAGGGATCAAAAATCATTCTTGCTTGACTTGTCAACAAACTGGAAGACAAGTAAAAATCGAATGTTTAGGAGGTGCTTATAAGCATCAATGCCGAAACGAGTTCAAAATATAAAATGCGTTGATTTGAAAAATATGACAGACACACTTGCTTTTTTGTTAGAGCAACAACTGCCAAATAAAGGGTTAAAATTGCAATCCCATTTCAAGGATGATGCGAGAATGTATAGATTAACCACTTCGAGTACAAGCTTTCGTGGCAACAAAATTTTTATTATCTCTATTTAACGAATCGGTGATAAATCCGGTAACCCCATCCTAACTTTACCGCACTTTAGAAAAAGGAAGAGGGAAAGCAAAAATACATATATAAGAAAAAGGTATAATAGATGAGGTAGTAAGAGGATTTTTTTAGTCTGTTTTCACCCTCACCTACGTGTTCTCTTTCGCTCTTATATGCATATAGTAGAAAGATACATTATAAGTCCTTTAACATGAAAAATGGTATATGCATGGATTGTCATCATCATCATCAGCATGCCCCTCCCAGTTTTCATTACCATACCCTCTCCATCTTTTCATGTCTATCTCCACCTAAGGGGCCGTTCAAGTATTACGTAAGCACATTTTCAGCCATTTTGGACCGCCCCCCCCCCTTGTCAGAAAAATTTCGTCATTAGCTCTGCCTGTCTGAATCCTAACGCATATTGGTGGTATCAGAGACGTACACGGGGGAGGGGGGGAGGTATATAGGGGGCTCGTGTCCCCTCCCACGATCAAAAATTTATTTTTTTAATGCAAAAAAATATTTTTAATTGAAATTTCGGAAGAAAATACCTTTATTGTTATTATAGTCAATTTCTGTTAATTTCAACGTTATTTATAAAGGTTATGAACTCAAAATTTATCTTTAATAAATTCATTGCGACCCACTCTCTAAGCCATATAATGATAAATTGCATAAAGGCACTTGGCCCGCGAAGCAAATATGGCCCTGGGGGTTATCTGATGCGGCCTGCCCTCCTCAAACCAAATTTTGTAAAAATGAACCAAGTGGCACATTTACGGATCGCTTGTGTCCCATGGTACAATTCCAGAACATTTAAGTGGCCCGTGGTACATTTTCAGATCACTTAAATGACCCGCCACACAGTTCCGGAACTCTTAAGCGATCCGTGACACATTTAGAGATCCCTTGAGTGACGTAGTTTTAGAGCACTTAAGTGGCCCCCAGTGCGGTTCTACATCACTCAAGTTACCCGCGGCACTTTCTCAGATTATTCAAGTGATCCGCGGCACATAATTACGGATCACTTGAGTGATGCGTGGCACAGTTCCACAGCACTTAAGCGGCCCGGAGACATTTCTAGATCACTTGGATCCGCGAAACATTTAGAGATCACTAAAGTGGCTCTGTAGGGCACTTATCAATAGGGGGGGGGTGTTACTTCAAGTGCCCACAAACTATCAAAAGGTTTTCGTCTCACCGAGTAAGATGCCATTAAGAATATTTCATATTTTCATAAAGCGTGGTTGATGACATAAGCATTATCCAAACCCCCCCTCCCCCCCCCTTGTCATCAAAAGTCAGCAAATCGGAAACCCCCCCCCCATCGATGATGGCGTAATACTTGAACGGCCCCTAATGAGAACCGTGACACCAACAATAATTTTTAACCGGCTTCAAGGATTTTCGATAAAACCAGTTTACATGGGCGTGAAATTCAACCCCACTTTACCACGTCGTCAGAGGTTCACGCGCAAAGGATTATGGGAAAGGAAGTTGCAACCCTAGAAGATCCGTAAGAAAGAGGAAGCAATGCCTGCTCAACATATCTTCCCCACGTAGGAAAAAAGTCGTCAAACGGGTGCCAGAACTTCCAATGCTACCGCAATATTGCACATGTAAACGGGGCTCATAAGTGAAGAAAAAAAATCATTAACAAGAATATAGAAAGAGAGGAGGGAAAAGAAAAGGCAGCTTCAGTTGATACAGTTGCTATAAAGCTTCGCGATGGAGACAGAGGAAAGAAAACACAGAGAACGCGTTTGAATTTATTCCACTGGCGTTTGGACGCAATATTACGTCCGTGATCGTAAAGGGATTAAGAATCCTACGAGCTAGAATCCGAGTAATCAATGGCCATGTATTGGCTCGATGGAAAAACGCGATATATTTTCATGTCGCCTTGGATACTGTAGTATCCTCTCAACTTGTCAAAGTTATTCGAGAAATAATTGCCATTGGATTATGATCTGCCTGCCCCTTTGCGATCGATGCTGGCAGCGTTCGGTGAATAAACGACGAACTTAGGTATAATCCTAGTCGAAAACAAGTCGGAAAATTTATCGGTTGTTAAATCTCTCGAGGGATTTAATTACTCATTACGCAGTTAGAAGAATAATCGTCTTTATCTTTTTTAATTTATTGTCGAACATCTGGCATTGACGAGGGTCATGATATACCAAGAAACTGACTTATATATAACCTAGTGTGTGTGTGTGCGCGACGCATTCGTGTGTCTATCCAGTTACATTAATCGCATCTGATGTCAGTTAGAGAAGAATATTTTTCTCTACGAACTGGCCAGTTGCTGGAAGATGGCGAAGAAGAAAAGTCACATTATGAAAAGGCAGAAGAATTTATTAGTTTATTTGGTTGTTGACATGCGATGTGCAAACACTAACACTTCCGCGTTCTTCTCTTTCCCTTACTTAGACTTACTGCAATTTCTATTAATGTTAACATAAACAAGCCGTGTGTGTGTGTGTTTGTTTCTCGTGAGAGCACGTTTCCTTGCTCATGAGCGCGTTTATCCGGATGAGACGCAGTCTTTTAATATCAACAGGCATTAAATATGATACCATCGTGACTGTAAATTAGAAAACTAGCTGCGAATATGCCACGCATCATTTTTATTCTAACATATTCCGACGTGAAAACGTATAAATGCAGTACATGCCACTTAATGCGAACGCATGCAAGTTTCTGATAACAACAACGAATTGATATCCATATCCGAAAAAAATGTCTGGTTTCAAATACGATGACCATTTGTCCCGTTCGATCAAACGGGACAGTTCCGTTTTTTTGTCCTACACATAACCTAATTTCAAAACTTTTTTTTTTATTATTTTGTTCTGAAACAAGATTTATCTGCCTCTCTCGGCAATTTTTATTTTATTCAGAAAGTATGAGTAGTTAGAATGTAACTGTCTAACGTGTATTACGAATTAACGATATACTTTTTTATAGATTCCTTTGCGAAAATCTTCCGGCCGAGAAACTGTGAATATAGTCATTAGAAAGAAACTGACCAAGAACTGAAGAAAGGGACTCTTCCCCCCCCCCACACCATTGTAGGAAAGCCGTTGCAAAAGCACCGCTATATATACAGGACATGGATCATACGGCTATTACGGCCCGATCAGGACATGGTCGAGAAATTTCCGGAGTCCAGAAATTTTTGCTCAACGTGGGAGCCATCTGACCTCCTCCATAATCTTGCAGGTTGATAACTATAATTTATACGGAAAAAATGGACCTGGTTCAACCATAACTTCAAAATAATGAAAATGAAAAAAAAACAAAACTTTTCACGAAAAAAACTGATAACATAAGCAGTCCTGATAACTATAAACGAAATTGTTCCATGTTAATAATGATTCGTTATATATACAAACGATAACTTTATCCGTTGTTCTAATAAGCGATGTAAACGGCACTGTATATAACTTGACATTTTGTTTACCAATTAAATTTAAAAAACAGTAGGAAGCTGGAATTTCATTTTTTCATATAAATGGTGTAAATTTCGAAGCATAATTTACTGTAGCGTGACCAAGATTCGTGACTTTGACGTTGTATTATTTAAATGTAAGCAGAGCTGGATAAAAAGGCGAAATTGCCTTATTAAATTCTAATCAGTTTAGTATAAAATATGTTATAAAATATTCCAGTATGTTAATCATATTTGTTATTTTGAAAAATACCCGAATGAGGCCCAATTTGAATGATAGGTAGTCTGACCACATTTTTCTTTGAAAAAAAATTCAAATTGGGAACCAAACACAGGAGAATACGGGAAATTGGAATCTCAAAAGGGAAATACAATATAAATCACTAATTGTTGCCAAAAATGATGTCAAAGGTGAGCGAAGTTGCCAATTATAACTGAAATGACTGAAAATCGCTAGATGAAGCGCTACTGCTGTGGAATAAAATGTATTCCACGAAGAAAAATGTTCAACATGAGAAATATGCAAGGCAAATATTTATATTAATAGTCATATTTTTCAAGCTGTAAAAATAATTCTAATCCTTCATTTCAGTAAAGAATGAGAAAAAAGTCGCTTTTCGTTGAAAATACGGAAAAAATGGGACATTATTTTATAAAAGAGTAGGGATGGCCAGAATTATGGTAAAATAAATACATAAATAGAAGGGGGGAAAATGAACATTCAAATCGAATCCCGAGAAACGTCGAGAATGGTTGCACAATGGTGTTTTGCCTCCAACAATGGTTTCTCCCGATCGTGTTTGTTTCAGTAACGACGGTTCCCAAACAATACTTAACCAACTTCCAAAACAATATGGAAACATTTCTCTTTTGATTAAAAACGATGTTTTCATATTTCTTGTTAATGTTCCAAACTCGCAACAATAAAGTACGTCAGTGTATGACGATAGTCACACATACATACATAAGCTCTATTTATTTTCTTTCCTTTTGTTGTGTTGGCGTCGCGATAATAACATCATCATGTTAAGACACAAATAACGTTTTGAAGCGCCCGAGTTCAAAAAGTGAACGGGAAAAAGAGAAATGCACATTGCTTATCACGCGTCGACACAGTAGCCAGATGATAAATAGTTTCGTCCAACCCTCGATTGTTTGTTTATTTGTCTATTTTGCCGAATACATTGGTTCGTGTTCCCTTGATGCGCAATATCGCCTTCTGTGTATGTGTATCGTCTTCTGTCGCTTGTGATATCTCTCTTCAACTCCAAGTGTCAACGACCACAAGTTCCGATAAAAATTAGTTACATTACGTATTGCATTCCGGAAGTTCGTTCTAACATAACTCAAAATGGAACCACTGAAATTCTCAACAATCATTTTCTACAACGGCTGTTAATGTTCGTTAAATTAATTAGAATATAACAGACATATTGAAAAATATTTAGTTTTAAAATTGTGATAAAAAAGTTTTTTTCCTCCTCGAGTGAGAGTATACAAAATAAGGAAATATTATTCCTTCACATGATAATAAAACTTAAAAAGACCATAAAAAGAATAAACTTACCATAACTACGAAATTTTAGCAGTAGCAAAATACATACAGTGGAACATCGGTTAACGAGCTTAATTCGTTCCGTCAACGTGCTCGTTATTGGAATCGCTCGTATATCGAATCAAACGTCTCCATAGGAAATAATGGAATCTCGGATAATCCATTCGCTTCACAATTATTCATGCACATAAAAATGACATAAAAACGGCATTCGTTCAATAATACTACACAATAATTAATGCAATAAAAAATTGGAATTATAATAACGCCATAAATAAGCATACAATACGATAATCTTTACAAATTAACTTGCTCTAAACGACGAAAGAAAGACAGGAAGACTATCGTTTATAGGATAGGGATTCTCAAACTGTGTACCGCGGCACACCACCAACATTTGATTCATTTTTGATTATTCAACGACACTTGCTTTTATCTTTCTTGCTTTTAGGATTCCTCGAAAATGTGAAATTGCATTTTCGTTGGACGGATTCCTTGATCGTTCTTCTACAACTTTATTTGATTGGTTCATTTCTACGAAATTTTCCACGGATTCCCACATTTTATACATTATGTGATATCATTTGAAAAGTGAGGACTTCTCCTCACTTCTCTCTACCTCAGACAAGATACCGTCCATAAACTCTTGCTGTTGCGTACAAAGGAGATCCATCAGTTCATCTACCGTCAACTCCTGACGATGTTCTTCCATTAGTTATTTAATGTCATCTCTCATACACCCCAGTCCCGTGGTACTCCCGTACTGGCATCGTAAACAGTCACGCTCGCACGTGTGTTCATTTTTAGAGTGAGGCACGCTGACCGGAGCCTGTATATAAGGGAGAATATTACCCACAATTCTAAAGTGCGCGTGTGGACGAAAATTAAAGTAAATGAACAAAGCGCAACATTTTTGCTCGCAATGCGAATAGGCGCTCGTCAACCGAGTCAAAATTTTTGCTCGTTAACCGAAGTTCCACTGTACATCCAATTGTATGAAATAGTAACTTCTTCCCGCTTGAGCCAAAACTGACTTAAAAAAATAACAATTTCTTTTTATTGGTCTGTGTTTAGTGTATGTCAGAATGCACTTTCAAAAGAAAAAAAATTGTTTAATTTGAGTCAATATTTTTACTAGAACCACCATTTCAGTTAGGTAACACATATGGGTTTTGATGTGAAAAAGGATCATTAAAAACTATTTAAAACCGCTAAAAATGTGTACCTCTGGCCGAAGAGGATAAAGACAATATGGAAAAGGGTGCTACTCTCAAATAATTATTTTGCAATTGTTTTTTATATTGTAATTGTACTAATCTGTATACTGTGTGTGAAACTGATTTTCCACCTGTGTGACAGGTCTTACACTATGTATGCATGCATGTTCCCGATACAAATGTATACATACAATATTCTTCAAATCTAAACCGAATTCATTAAAGCAGTGGTTCTAGTCCTTGGGAGTCCCTTTCAGAGATATCAGGGAGGCCCCGTGAGGTTGGATGAGAAAACAATTAACTTATTATTTTTACATTATTATGCGCTGAATATTATTGTGTAAAGTGGTCGCTGGCCTTTATCTTATTGACAAAGGAGATTCCTAGCCTGTTTCTTATGAGAATATGAGGTCCGTGGTGCTATAATGGGCTACTTAAAAACTCTTATCAGAGCTAGACGAATGTCCGAAAAACTGTCCGGCCAATAATGGTTTTAAGGCAGCAGAAACAACTTCCTCAACGTCTACTTACGTTGGTTCATCCACCGTTGGTGCAGTGGACAGAGCATGAGACTCTCATAACGAAGGCTGATGGTTCGATTCCATCTCAAGCTTCCGAAGTTTATTTTTTTTTTTTTGGGGGGGGGGGGGGAAGAGATTTGCCTGTTGTGGCCTTTGTGTTTGCATTCGTATTTTTTCTAGGAGCGTCGGAAGTGTTTAGTACCTGTGGGTGCTCGTCTTGAATTTTATACAAGAAATTTAGATTTCTGAATCAATTCTGGCGGTGTTTGGATTCATGCCAAATAATTTACCGTGTGTACTCGAGCACTCCCAGCACCCCCGGTCCGACACCACTGATTGTTTCCAAACAATGCATTTTTCAACGATGAAAAGACATCGAGGAGCCTGTATCTGACGAAGGTTTTAACAACTGGATGTTGCGAAGATGTATTTTGGAAAGAGAGAAAATTCAACTGCCCCAGCGGGGAATCGAACCCTTGTGAGCTTGGCCTGAGTCTGGCCCGGCCGTCCATGTACGGTCCCTTTCAGTGTACACGAGCTCCAAGGAAAGATTGAGAGATTCGGTGCCTCTGTAGTCTAGTGGTCTAGGGCGTTCACCCGGAAAGTGAAAGGACGTGGGTTCGATTCCCCGCAGGGGCAGTTGAATTTTCTCTCTTTCCAAAATACATCTTCGCAACATCCAGTTGTTTAAACCTTCGTATGATAGCGGAGAGTGACGTCATCCTTGTGTGAGCCTGTATCTACTTACGCTGCAGATACATATGTAGTTCTGTGCATATCTGGAGAAGACCCTCAACGCCGGGCATTTCCACTAATGATTTACAAACAAAAGAATTTAAACTTTCAAAAATATCTTTCCTGAATGTATATCGGAGAGTAGTATATTCCCCGAAAGATGCCTTTTTCGACAACCCAGAGACACGATGAACGGTTTGCAACGATTTGCTACTTGTTCAATACTCAGATTCTCTAAGTATAGAAAGGAAAACCTGGGTAGCAAGCAACAAGTAAATGTATTTGTGCTAGTTAGAGCAAACGTGCATGCATGTGTTTCATTTCGAGCATCGATACGGAATTTTCAGAATTAAAAATAATAATAATTAATGGATAGCGATGAGAGGAGAATTGAGACAACGAATCAATACTCAACGAATAACAAAAATGCGTGATTTCTCTGAAAATGAAAAAGACCTTGTACAAAATCCATGTTAATGATTTTGGCGAATCAAAGGCTCGGCGAAAACATTTTTAACGCCATTCAAGGACTTACTTTTGTTTTGAAATGCGTTTTTTCTTCTCAGTTATTAATACAATTATTATTTTTTAAATGTGGAATTAACAGGGAAATGCTTCCGTTATATCCAAAGTTTCCTCTCTTGAGAACGGACTTCCTGCAATTGAAAATGGCTATGAAATTTGCATCATATATATCCCTTTCAGTTTTTGTTGCCACAAATGTGTTGGTTTCTTTTTTCCCACTGTGGATTTTTTTGTTTTTAAATCTCAGGTAGTTAAGCCCTGGCTTTGTGTAAGTTTTGAGTTAGAAATATGGTGAATATGAACTATGAACTTTGGGGGTCTTTCATCAGAGGGCAGCACTTGAAGTTGAATTTTTAGTGTTTTTTAGGATGGTTTCCAGGAGAAAGTGCATCTGGGAAAAGCGTGATTTATTAGGTAAAATTTAGTAATAAGACTCTGGAAAAAATTTGTATGTGAAGATGAATATACACTGCATCATCTAGGCTGAAAAAATTTGAACGAAATGAATTATTTATTCCCAAAAAAAAACTTGAAAAAATGAAGATTTGCTGACATTTTGAAAATTCCAAAAATGAACGCTCAGATCTGAAAGAGATATGTTGGATGCAAATAAAATATGCACAGTATGTACATGAGATTTCGTAGAATCATACAGTAACATAAAATTTATAATACAGTCGACGCCGCTAATTAGAATCACGGATAATGTTGTCGTTAGGGGGATCGCTATCGCTTTTGCAAAGCATGGAACGGACCATTATGGAAAACAGACCACGGAAAAAAATTCTTTTATAGTCAGCAGGACTTTGGTTCACGTTATTATTTTTTTCGTCGGAAGTTTTTTTCCTTTCTGATTATTTTATAAAGTTAAGGTTGAACCAGACTCATTTTTTCCCTAAAAGTTATCGTTATGAATTTGCGAAACCATGTAGAAAGATAGAAGGCTCCCTTTGTTGACAAAAATTTCCATACTCTGTTCACGATGTCATAATCGAGCCGTAGTAGCAACTATGCTGCACATACGCGTAACGCTTCCTTTGGAATTTCTTTCCTATAGTGAAAGCATATGTAAGGTAAAAAAAAATAGTCCCGTCCTTCAGTTCTAAGTCAGTTTCTTTCAACTGACCACGTTCGCAGTTCTTTGGCCGAAAGACTTTCACAACGGAATCCATTGAACGTACCGTACATTGTAAAAGATATCGTAATTCGTGATACACATTGGACTGTGTTCCATACTAACTTCTTACAAATTCCGAATAAAAAACGAGGATTTTATCTTAAGGGGAAAAAAATCTTGCTTTAGAAAAATGTGACAAAAAAAACAATAACAACAAGAAACGGCACGATTCAACATTTTGAAATTAATTATGTGGGAAAGAAAAACGAAGATGTCCAATTCGACCAAACGGGACATTGTCACGCACTTATCATACTTATTACCGGATCTTTTTTGGATGTAGATGATCGATTATTGTTACTAGAAACAGAGTCCCGATGTGATCACATTAATTAAGCTTCGTGAACTGTATAATTTTCACAGATCAAATTTGAAAGTTTTCTACACTTCAAATGGAAAATGCCCTTTCATCCTGTTTTTAAGATAAGCGTAATTTACATATTCGTTGTAAAAGAACAATTACATTTGTAGTTTGATATAACAGCATTTTTGTATTATAGTAGGGTTCTTGTTGAATTGTAATAATCTTGGATACGTTGTTTATTTTTTTCCCCGATCAAAACAAACAAATCTGACGTTATAAGAAAGGAAGCAACAACAACACGCTTCCAGCAGCAGCAGCAGAAAATTCTTCCCAAGTCGTAAAAGGAAACAACTACGACTGCCGTTTCAATAATAATGTAGCAAATGTATAATAACAACAAAAAACGTACAGAGAAGAGGAATAAAACGATGCCATAATCACGGAGTGCGTGATTTTTCGGTTCCTTGGTATTTTATTCGTTTTCGAAATGCGCATTCTTTATTTTTGTATTTATTGAAATTGTTTTTTTCCTCTCCTTACTCACACTAGCAAAATAATAATTTGGGATCAAAAAATGGCATGCGAAATGCAAAAAAACTATTGTCGTAACGCTGTTTATTGATTAAAAAGTGAGTTTCGATGTACAATAACGTGTCGCTCCATTGAAAAGCGGTGATGGATCGCTTTTCAACGAATCTCATGTTGTTTTTTTTTTTTTTTTTGTGTATTAAGTAAGAATAACTGCAAAGAGACGATCGATTTCACAAACATTACATAGTGACATACGTAATATGCTATCAATTATGAAAGATTATTAAGTCACCAATGAATAAGGCAAATACACGAAAAATACACAAAGTCTTGATGCATTTGGACACCAATGGGTGTCGTCTTCATCGTGATATATATATATAAGTGGTTAAATATATTTTCCTCTGAAGACGACACCCATTGGTGTCGAAATGCATTAGAAGGTTGCGTATTTTTCGTGTATTTGCCTTATTTGTTGGCGACTTCTCAATATTCTTGGGCAAAGTTGATCTACTCTTCCGTGAAAGATTATTCCCAAGTATAAGATATTTCATCGTTCACGAAATTTCCTAAAATGTAAAAGCCTTAACGCTTTTTTTTGTTTGTGAATAGCAATCCAAACCGTGAAAATTTACTGACGTCGTTTCATGGCCTCCACAAGGGTGGGGCTGGCCGGACTCCAGCCCTGGGGCCCGGGATGAATCTCAAAATTTTTTGTTTTTGCGCTATAAATTAAGTATAGAGGGGGCCCTTGAAAAGCCTGGCTGGGGGCCCGCCAATGGTCCTAGCCTAGGGGTCCTGTACCAAGAGGTGGGGCCACGAGTCGTTTATTTATTTTTCTTTCTTTATTCATTTGCCACAGCATGTAAAAGGCAGGCCTTGCAAGGCTCTCATTGCTTCTAAGAATTGAGAAATCTTACATGTTACATCTCCCGTCATTTTTCATGCACTGGAGATGAAGATACAAATCTGAGCCTAATTTTTATACACATGTCCGAGATACAGTATTGCATAGTTTTCCCAACTTGAACGCACAAATGAGAGGTGGTCTCCCAATTGGAAAAGTCTCTCCGCAGAGAGCAGGCAGACGTTCAATAGGATACTTACATTAACATGAAAATGTAGGCATTTGGCCATTTTCACTAAGACAGGTGGCACCAGTATAACACGAAACAAGAGTGTAATTCTGAAAACATAAATACGTTAGGGCCACGCATATACACACACGCAACATGATTCTGCATGTAATCAACTCATTAGAAATTTCCCCCGAGGATTGTTTACGAAGGAATACGCATGTACGAGTTATCAATTTTTTGCCACCCGATCACCGAAAGTTTTACTGAAGTTGTTGGTATTGCTAATTTGTAGCTATTTAGTACACTGCACACACACACAAGGTAAACCCCTTTCGAAGAAAATTGTAACACAATTGACACATTTAAAAAGAAATACGATAAACATGTTGGGGTAAATCGAGAAGCTATCCATACTTAGAATAAGACAACCATAAATACATTATGGGCATTGTACAATGTTTCATCATGTGTATATATTGTTTGAAATTTTTGGTTAATTGCATTTTTAATTGGGTCGCTATATTTTTGAAATATATGACATCCCTATTTTTATGGGCATCTTTTTCTCAGCCACCTCGTTGGACATTTTGTCTGTTGTGGCGTTGTATTTGTATTAGATTGTTGAGTTGATAGAGCACTCGTCCGACAAACGAGAGACCGGGTTTCGAATCCCCGTGAAGGCAGAGATGAATTTTGTTCCTTGTAGTCATCATCTCCAAAAAATAACGAGTCTTTCGAGGAATCTTGTATTAACAAGTGGAGAGGACATTTCTACATATCGGTTTTATTAATTAGAAAAAAAATATTTCTCGTTCCTGAAAGCAAAGATTTTTTTTTTCTGAAGGTGTGAGAATCCAAACTTAATTTAGAAAACAAAAATTTCATTACTTTCAGAAGTTACGTGTGTCATCAATCGAATTTTTTTAAATCACCTATTTTTAAGGAAGAATAAAATTTAATTCTTTTTATGTTGTTTCTATGAACATGGTCAAGTCCAGCAGAATTTTTTTTTCATGAATATGTTTTGGTTAATATCGCCAAACAGAAAGCTGAGAATGGAAATGAAAAACAATGGAAATCAATCCAGATCTGAATTCGGCCGTTAATAAGTGTAATCAACTGGTCAATTAAAATTTTTTTGCGGTGAATAAATGCTTCTTAGTGGGTTTCAATTATTTATTTTGGCTTGAGCTTACCTGCCACCAGGGTTCAAAACCTCATGCACCGCCCCCTAAAGACGGCTCTGGCTGAAAGATTTTTTAGCCTGAGGCCTCTGGGATAAACCCGATTGATTTTTTATCCGTCAAAAACCGTAATTGTTTCCCCAACAAAATGTAAAATGTACCTGGCCATGCGTCCCGCTTTTAAAGAAATTGTCCCTTTTTTAAAAATAAAATATAGTGCTATATTTTATCGTTCTCAATTGTGCCAGATAAATAACTTTGTCCACCTTTCAAGCTCTTATTGATGAGTCATCATATTTTCTTTCTTTTTGGGATCAAACTTTTTAATTAATCTCAAATCTCAAGCATAGAGATTAATTAATTAATTAATTATTAACGCCAAAATACCTACTCCATGGTTCCCAGGGCAGGAATAGGAGAATGCCGGACGAAAAGGCAAGAAAGGCTCCCGAAAAATTACTGGGTGTGATAAAGTCCATTTTTCTTTCTGGTCCCGTGCCCTGTCTGTTCCCCTCAAGTTTTCTCATAATTTTCTGTGTCAAGGCATGGCTCAAAAGAGTGACAGCGTATTGTGTGTTGCGAATTTTTATTATTCAAAATTTTGAAGAAAAAAAAATTCGTGTCTGAACACAAAAGCCTACCCTTCTAACCAGCCACCCGAGTGCACCACACATCTTGTATCTTCACTTAAGCCGCCCCTGCTAACAACGCCGATTAAAAAAAAATATCATCAATTTGATGTCGCGTGATGATAACGCTACCTCTCGATGTAATAACGATAATTCCTCTACAATGATGTTTTTTCTCCTGGTCCGCAAAGTATCGTAGAATCGGGATTTCACTTTTATATGATTTTTGTTTCACATTTCCTTTGTTTCATCTAAAGAGTCGGCCTTGAAACCAGCGATGATTTTATGGTATTTTCGATTCACATTTTCAAAGAAAAACACAGTCTGCGTCGAGTAAGCGGCATCTGTTTGATCGAACTGGCTGCACTCGCCTGGACGAGACGAGTTCGTTTCAATGTCTCTCTGATGAACAATGGCTTCTTTGTCTTGGATGAAATATTCACGTTGAAGTGTCCCGTGTGTGCTTCGAAAGGCTCTCTTGACAAGAAGTGCTGCCTCCTTTAGACATTTCCCATTCAACCTTCCGCGAAATGTGTTGTTGATTGGAGAAAGATTTGATACATTCGGCTAGAATTATTAATCAACTCATAATAATAGATTTTTTTCCCTCGACTCCAACTACGAGATAAAGTCTGAAAACTAAAGGAACGAGGAAGGATATCGCCTTACCCAGCAGGGCAGATTTATGGTTTGCCGCCTGTGGGTAAAACAAATTTTGCCCCACACATTCTTTCGTTTTCGTCTGATTTCCTTCACTGCCCACTCCCAAACTTGACCACACATTCGAACTTGTGTCCTGGGCTATAGCCCATTCAGCCCAGCCACCTGTTGATACACCTCTGGCCATGCCTTAGGGTAAGGCTTCTTGACATATGGGGCGCGACCTAAACGTTGATCACGGCTTCGAAGATGGGTCGTAAAAATTCACTGTCTTATTGCAAATTACGCCACTGGTATCACTGATCTCGAAAAACAGTCTTATGAAGGCGATCATGTTCATTTTGGGTTACTGCTAAAAAAGGTCAAGAACTCCAGCCTAAAGTGCTTTACAAACATTTTGGTATAGAGCCTGACTTTCAAAAATCTAGACGTGCATCCTATCACCTATTCCTATCAAAACAGTGATTAGAGAATGAAACGCTTAGTATCGAAAAGCTCTAAAAACTCGCGCCTATCCTGTCAATTCCTATTAACCTTTTGCGATCCTATGTCAATTCCACCTCAAGGAAAATTATGCCCATAATATGTCGAAAACCAGCTTTTACGCAGTGGAATTCTGCAGAGTTCTGCTGGTGTGGAACAAGCTTTAAAAAGGAGAAGCTTTTTTATTTGTCAATTTGACAACCACTGCCTCAATTAAAAGTGACGTAGGGCGAACTCAGCATAGACATCATGTGAAATAAATAAATCGAAAGCTCGCATAAACTGGTGTAACTCGCATCGACTGGTGGTCATAAAATACCGAAATGTAGCTATTTCGGTTCCATACATCTTATTGGAACAGCCCCATTTTTTATGAGAAAACGGCATCAAATGACACTAATCGTGATTGCCGAATTCGAAAACGAAAGAGAAGCACAGCTGCAAATGCTCGAAATCTCGCCGAAACGATTTCACCATCTGAGCGAAATCCTGACGCGCCCCAAAACATCTGTTATCACTAATGCCAAAGATAACGTTACGATTTTTACTATTTCGGCCTCGAATTAATACTAAAACAGAGTGAACGGAAGGAAACAACCAATTGCGCAATTCACTCTAAATTAGTTGGTGATAAGTGTTCGTATAATACGTACGTATTATGCTTATGCTTATCCAGCGGAAGATGGAGAATGAACGATTCAGGCTGTTGGATGCGTTGCAAAAATCATAACCGACTCTAATCCGAGATTCTCATCGTTAGCTTTTTGAGTTCGGAATCTGCTGGTTCGAAGCTTGTGTGATTACCATTTGTCATGATATATACAGTATTTATCCAATAAATATCATTTATCCTTCTGATTGGCGCAGTTTGACCTAATTGGGCCTTGCGCCAGTAAAACCAAAATCCTATCCTATCCTTCTGATACATTATCAAATGTCCTTTGAGCTAGGTGAAGAGTTCTTAACCAGAAGTCCACAGACCCATTGGGGTTCTTTGGAGAGTAGGGAAAAATAATGAACAGCGGCCAACCCGGGAGGCTATCAAAAGACTGCTTACTTTCGTACCCACGAGAGAGCGGGATGGCTTCGGAATAATCTCACTATTCACAGCCAAGTTCAACGATTGTCATTCTCGCAGAACACAGAGGAGTATTGTTGGGCCGAGCAGCCCAGGGATATTCCCGAAGATGTATTGGTTTATTTGTACGCATTCAAACATGACTTGTACTGCTTGGGCGCCTATTAGAGAAAAAAGACACGAACTAGAGTACGTGGAGCCTTGCACGCGTTGTAGTAGTTTTAAATTTTTAAGCAGCGTTGCAGGAATCACCAAACCCCTAATAAAATGCCATATCTTTTTTTAATGAATTACCCTTTCTTGCTATTTTCAGCAGATGCGAAGGAAGGGGTGCGGGGAAAAGCGTTCTATCGAGAAGTCAAATTCACAAAATAAGAGGCCTCAAGGAGGTCGTCATTGCCGCTTAAAAAGTTAAGAAAAATAAATTTATTGATTGCTCGTATTGGGTCGGGCAATAGCATTGAACATTGAAGGACCGGACACACCCCGCTTCCCATCTCAAGGAGATATCGAAGCGTTCCCGAAAGATGGGTGCATCCGGAATTTTATTAAATATGTATATATATCTATATAAATTTGTATAACAGAATAGTAAGTCCAATTACAGGAGTATAAATCAACGGAATAATTATGATAAATCATGATCTAAGAATAGAAATCTAAATTGATATTATAGCGTCCTTGGCACGTCCGGACTCGATAATCTAATTCCGTTGGTGGCGGTCCGTCCGCATTCGTTGGATGTCACAAGTTATAGTCCTGTAGGCCGTACAACGATGAATCGATGTCATGATGTTTGCGTCACATGTCCTGGTCCAAGTATCCAAGTCAGCCAATGTTCGGACATCCAAATGTTTTAGCTCATTCTAGGCAGACATTCCTGTTCCATAAGCATTCTACGTCTTAATTCTCCTGGGCAATTAGGAGATTTTCATCATTCCCGAAGCTACATCGGCTGGCTATCTGGATTATGGGTGGCATTGATTCACAACGTTAACATGTTAAGTGTTTATAGTTTCTCCAATAAAGTTCGCCGTTCAACGACGTATCAGTTTCGTGAATTTCCGGTACCCCTACGTGGCCGCAAGTTGTAGACTCTCCCTGGTATCAGCTTTAGTGGTCTGGAAGGCTGAAATTCATCCTGCTTCTTCCGTAGTCCACCTTTCTTGTCGTGCAGCAAATATAGGTTACGGTCTAAAAATTTAATCAAATTTTAGACCGTAATCAAAGATAAGTTCATCGGACTTTTTAGTATTCTTCTTTTGAATGCCGTCATCTGACTTTGTGACATCTGACCAAAATGAAACGCTGATGTGTGTGGACATTGGCAGACGTAATGCCATAGCGAGCCCGTAGCACCACACTTACAAGCATTGTAAGCTGATCGTCCAAAGCGCTGCAAGTATGTCGGAAATGGACCATTCTCAGTTAAAAGGATCGTTTTTGTTCGCGGCCATACACACTTGCGCAAAGCCACTCGACGTTGTATCTTGTAGGAGAGGTTTCACGGTGAGGCCGTGAGCTTGGGTGAAAAAAAATTAGCTCATTGTGTTTACATTACTTTATGTACTGAATATTATTTTGTAAAGGGATCCGTGGGCTTCATTTTATTAGCTTAGGGGAGTCTACGGGCTTCACGTTATTTGCACAAAGGTAGTGCAGGGGGTCTTAAACGTTTTCCACCAGTGGTGCCCCTTACAGTAATTAACGCTTATTCACGGCTCCCCAGAGCAGTTTAACAAAGAATCTCTGCAACAAAGCTCTGTCAGGGCCGCCTCAGCAGACAGTTTGAGATTCACTGAGGTATTTTAATGGTTTTTTACGTAGTGTAAGCCAGTGGTTCTCAACCGGGGGCCATATGGCCCCAGGGGGGCCCTAGGATATTCCAGGGGGGCCACGGATGAAAATCTTGCAAAAGGGGAGCCACGGCTACTGATACGGGGGCCACGAAGAAATTTGTGACATTAAATTTTTTTAGTCACTCTGACAAAAAAATGTAATTTCAAACAAAATACATAGAATATCTTTTTCGTAATTTTTCCCCATTCAAGTAACATTAACATGAGGAAGGAAATAAAAAATGTGGTTGATGTAATCTCAGTGGTTTTACGACTTCGGGGTGATAGTGGGCCCTGACACAAACTATAGAAGAGGTTTAAGTAAAATGGAGTAACTGTAAAGACAGAAAATTGTGCGCATTCGAAGACTTTTCATTCAAAGAGGGCTGCCATAAAGAAAGCAGACAAAGATTTGTTGACCATTCATTGACATTCTTTTGAGTGCTGGTAGTAAATTTAATCCAAGAAGTAGATGGGTGAAAACGGAAAGCTTGTAAAAAACCAATCGTTTTCATGTAATTACAGACGGATAGCCATTTAGTTTAGCACAAAACTATCTTCAGCCTGCACTGAGTGGTCTGATGGGGAATATATTTATAAAAATTGAATAGAGAATGATTGCTCTGGGGCATTTTTTATGAATTTTGAAAGGGGGTGCCAATCCATTGCCTCTGCTGAAAAGAAATAAAGTCGAATTCAGTTATAACGAACTCCAAGAGACCAAATACCCGCGAAATTTAAAATTTTTTAAAACTACATTGCTGTGATAATGTATTGGGACTGGGGCAGCTTAAGCAAGGGTGCAAGGGGTGCGGCATAGACTTTACTTAAGACAACAAAATTTAACACAGTAAAAATTCACGACATCAGCTTTTGAGTCATACCATACCTGGACAACGGAAACGTTGAGAAAATAGACAAAGCCTTCGATCGTAATACCAGAAACAAGAATGTCAGCTATCTGGGCGGCTCGAGACAAAATCAGTAACCGTGTGGGACTTATTTTTTGTGCCTCCTAACAATTGCTCCCTCCATAGACCCTACCTCCTGCGTCAGGGAATCTTTCGTGGGGCCCATGCCCGATTTTCCACGGCGTCCCTTCTACAGTTAATTTATAGAGTGAAAAAAGAAAAGTTATAAGGATTTAGTCCAAGGCCTCAAGCTGGAGCCCTGTCAGCCCTACCCTTAGAAGGTCATACCCCTCCCTCACAATTTATCCAAACAATTCCTAACAAAACATTTTTTCCGGCCCTTCATTTCGGATTTTGCGTCCCTCCAGAGCCGACAGTTTGGTTTTTTTTGGCCAATGGAATTTTTTTTACCCATTCACCCCGGATTTAGCATCCTCTTAAGCAGTACCCCATGTGGCCGCAATGGGTCGCATGGCCAAGCGCCACCTCTGAACTCTATAACAAGGGCCATATGTGCATTTTGGTTCCCTCACCCATGGCCCCCACAAGAGCCCGGGATGATTCTCATAATTTTTTGCCTTTTTCAGGCTATAAATTAACTATAGAAGGGGCCATGAGAAATCTGACTGGGAGGGGACCTGCAAAAGATCCCAGCAAAGGGCCCATACCCTCACTCAGAATTTGATCCACAATAGTCAAATGAAGGCAAAGGAAAAATTTGGTTTTTCACTTGCCCCTGGAATACCAGAAACACCTTAGAAAAAATTTTCTTAATAAAAATTACCCCATTTAATATCTTTACAGGATAAGTGATGATGGCTCACAAAAACAAATGCTCTTTCAAGGATTAAGTTATCTAGCATTTATTAAGAATGGTAAAATAATTTCAGAACAAAAAACAAAGGCAAAAAGTTTTCTACTTCAAAAGCGGGACATATGGTCACGCACATTTTGTACGGTAAACAATGATGTGCCTCTTTCTCCTGAAAAAAAAAATCAGGTTTATCTCCAGGTGCCCTTCACCGAAGCCCTATCAGCCTCCTGGCAAGGTCGCCAGTAGGGGCGGCACATGAGGCTTCACGCCCGGGCGGCAGGTAAGCTCGAGCCGCCCCTGTATTGGGATTTCCTCTAATATTGACACCACATCTTTAGAGTTTTTTAATCGGTACTGTAATGCTTCCTTTTAACTGCCCTACTAGTGGCCTGCAGCATCCTAAATAATTTCAATGCAATTTTCCTATCCTGCAAGAACAATGTTGTGGACATTAGAAAAAAAATTCTAAAAAGGCGTATGACTACATTTAAAGCGATTTAAATCCGTTTATTAGAGATTCACTGCATCTGCTGATTTTTAAAAAAAGTGCAATAAATTCTCACGTAAGTCTTCACTTTGAAATGTCCATAACCCGCTCAATGCGTCTCTTTGTGTCTGTCAACCTAAAATTTATGGTTTTTATTGTTGATAACACGCATGCAAAACCAATTCAGAAACGCGTTTTCACAATCTGCAAAAACTGCTTGGATTTGATAGTTGGAAATGATGTCTGAATGCCAAAGATCTGGAGTTCAAATCAAAATGAAAATGTCAAATAATTGAAATTGTGCTTCGTATAAATGAAATATTTTAATATTGAAAGCTATATATATAGAGATTAATCTCGTGCCCATAGTCATACGTCTCATAAATGTGAAATTTTGTCATAACTGAGAGTGAGGCACGAATCCCCTTGCGCACAAGTTGAATTTCGAGGCATTTACGCACAACCGAGCCCGTCTTGGCCAATTTTTCTTTTTCTCCCCACCCTTTCTTCTTTTTGTTTCCTTCCTAAATTTATAAAAGTAAAAAGGACATAATCATTATAAAAAGAACTGTTTTCAGATGAAATTGCCGAAGTTCAATTACTTTACTGCAAAAATGTCAGATTTTTTTTGGGGGAAATACAGTCAAACCCAAAGCGTATTAAAGACCCTTTATTAATACGATTTGGTCAAACCCCATTAGACTGGAACTCCAAGAGGCCGGAGAAATCACTTCTTAATAACGAAATTTCGTTACAAAGGAATTCCAGATTTTTATATTGTTCTTATGTAAACCTATCCGAGGGATTTTCGTTAAAACGATATTTTTCCCGTTATAATGGTATTTGTTAAAATGAGAGTTGACTGTATTTCGTCTCAAACTATTTTTTTACGTGTATTTGGAGGCTGCATGGGTAACAGGGCATGGCACTTTACTGGTGAGCCATTAGTCTTAGAGACGTACCCAACTAGAAAAAGTATCCAAATCACGTGTCCAACTCAGATATGTCATTCATGTTGTAAGGGGTTGTATAGCTGTAAAATAAAAAATAAAAAACTTTTTATACCGTCCCTGTGTCCGAAGAACCCAATTAAGAAGTTGTTGTTCTGTCTTTCCCGATGCCAACTAAAATAATTTCATGTTTCTAAGTGCAATATTCACCGCGATATGCGAATTAAAAAAAATTGAAGAAATTTGGGAAAAAACAGCATTAAATGCGGGTAAAATGGTTTCCCCGCATTTAATGCTGTTTTTTTCCCCCCAACTTTCTCCGAATATCTCAGTGAATATTGCAATTAGAAACGTTGAATTTTTTGTTGGAGACCGGGAGACAATTTTCCAATTGGGTTTTGGGGCACAGAGTGTCCGCATAAAAAGTTAACATTTTTATTTTAATAACTATGTAACCCTTGGCAACATTAATCAAATATCTGAGCAGTACACATTATTCGGGTCCTTTTTCCAACTGGAAGTATGCCCCTAGGACCAATGGTTCACCAGTAAAATGTCATATGCCCCGTTACCTATGCTCCTTGTATATTAAACATAGTACGGACTGTTATGTGAAATATTGTGTTGTGTTTAAGCCAACACGCACGTTGCTTCGTTCGCCTGCGAGAGAGCGGTTACATTATGAACCAAAAAGCCACTTGAAGGTAGTTTGTCATCCAACGAAATATCAGATTTTCACCGTATCGAAATTGAAGTCAACAAACTGATAATTTTCTTATTTGAAAATCTGATTATTTATATTTTCCGATGGGCTTGAAATCCTGATAATGAATCATTATTCTGATCACATGAACAGTTTTGCCACTGCGTATATGGTTTTTCTGGAATGAATGGTTCAAACAAATATTAAGGAAGTTTTCACACGTATTTTAGTTCATTTTTTTAAATTCATAGTAGGGCTAAAACTTGAACCTATATCCTTGATACATGTATTATTGTTAAAAACGATGTGAAAGGTTGAACTTTTCAATTGTCATTTATTTGTGTGGTCTCCCTCATTACTACTTTTATCCGCACGAAGAGAATAAAATTAACAAAACTACTTGCTACCACTTTTTGCGATTTTTATCATTATAAGAATGCATATTTTGGAAGCTACAACTGACATTTCTCAATGAAACGATAATTATTTACACCAAAAAAAAAAACTAATTTGAAAATAATAAAAATTTGATGCAGTACAGTAACTTGATGACATTGTGCCATCTTCAAGAGCAGAGTTTACATCGATTGAAAATATATATATTTTTTTAATTGGACTGTGTGACAACACATAATACATACAAATCAAACTGAGAAAAACACAAGACAATAAACTTCACAAAAAGTAACATTACGATGATACAGGCACTTTGTGACCCCAAGGGATTTTTTATATTTTTACTGTATTCTATTATGTTTTTTTTGCTTTTTCGTTATTTTCATAAATTAAAAATTAATCAAATTAAATTCAAAAATATTTATACTTCATACAATTGTTGAATAACTATCTTCTAATGTGGGAAAACGGGGGGGGGGAAGGGGGAGTGGAAAATTATTCATGTTTGCAAGGGGGGCCACAGGAATGAGAAATGGTTGAAAGGGGGCCATGGACAAAAAAAGGTTGAGAACCACTGGTGTAAGCTACTGTGCCGCCTCGCACCCACTCGAATAGTCAGTAAGTGCATCATGGAATATTTTTCAGTTGGCAACCATATGAAATCACTGTATCACACGCCCGGGGGGTTGCAGACCTAATTAAAAAACAACTGGGCTGGCTGAAGTGATTAGTAATTGCTTAATTCACCCACCATTCCAACAAAAATTTGAAATTGTCTTCATTTCAGAAATACGCGTATAGGTCTCGGCACGTGAAGCATATTCAACATAAAAATATTGAGTCATCCGCACAACTGAGAAAGAGAAGGTACGTGTCACTCGACTTGAAGAAGATCAAAGGAGAGAGATCAGAGAGAGATACAACGTACACACAAAGAAGAGTCGAGAAATAAGATTCAGAAAGATCAGAGACAGCATCTCTCTCTCTCGCATCCATACATACAAGGTTGTCTGACGTGAGCAGAAAGAAAAGCACACGGAGATCAATATCCTCGACGCATCCAACCTGCCAATGGCCCCGGCGGATTCGTTCTTCTCTCAACGTTTGTGTCAGAGACAGGAACAAAAAAAACAACCTTTTCTCAATGGAGATTCTCTCTTGTGATAATAATAAACATCTTCGGGTCAATCCTCAGAAGAGAAAAAAAACAAGAGAGAAAGGTTCTCACTCGCAATTACATAAGATGAGAAACAAGGCGCGAGTAACTAAATGGCTACTGGGCCTACGCACGTGCCTCCTCACAAACAATGGATAAATCGAGGCCAACTCAAGCGTATATCTCACACACACAAAACAAAATCTTGCTTTTGTTTTCAGTTGTAAACTTTCTCTTTCGTTCTTTCTGTCAATCCAAAAAAATGCTGAATCAGAACATGTCATTGAAAAAAACGCACTTAAAATAATTAGTGTAACCTACCACGTGCACAGAGACATTAACGATATCATTTGTCCCTGGGCAAAGCAGGACTCTGTATGAGTGAAACAGAACTCTGCCACCAGACTTATCCCGTTGCCGAGATCTCTTCCAGCTCAGCTTCGTCGCACAGTCTGGAACATGCGTGTACCTAAGAGTCTGAATACGTATATAGTATTGTGTCTGATTTTTCAGCGCTGCCATCTATATTATTTCAGACGTGAAGTGAGTGAAATGTAATGAGATTGAATACTTGTATCGTTTTGTAGGCCTGTTGCTGTCTGTGGCGAGACTTTTGAATGGGGGAGATCATGACTCACGTGGACGAATTCACGCCTCGAAGTTGGGAGCCACAGAAAACCAACTTCAGCCGACCATCATTGTTACGCAGGTGGGGTTCGAATCTGGTACTTCCCGATGCGAGTCCGTCATATGACACTCGACCACCATAGCGGTCAAAGCAGGATACTAGGGCCTTAACATCAACTACGACAGACTTATAGGGCCCTACAAGCCTGTTGTAGTTGATTTTAATTGCACTGAAAGGTTATCATCTACCCAGTCTTACAATAATGGCCAATGGACTGTAACCCTGCTATAGCATGGGTCCCACCGTCATTTATATTCCAGTATATGTACTTGTGAGCTGATCTCACATTTGAAAAAGTCATTCCGCAGAGAGCAGGCAGATCTTCAGAACGGTACTTACATACTACTGTACAACCACTTAACTGGACATGAACTTCGTACACATTCCTCTGCTGCGGAATTCCAACAAATCGGTGCATTTCGTAACGTGTTGTATCAGTGTATGCATGGCCCCAACGTATATATGTTGTCAGTGTTCTACTTGTTTCGTATTCTTACTGGTGCTGCCATCTGAGTTCTATATTTTGAAATAAAGATGGTAAATGTTTGAATTTTCATGCTGCGTAAGTATTATTTTGTTGAACTGCCTGTTCTTTTCGGGGAAATTTTGTTTAAATGGGAGACCGTCTCGCATTCACGTCTCGAACTTGGGGAATCGCAAAAAACCAATTTCTGTCGGCCACCACTATGCGGCCAACGGGGTTCAAACCTGGATCCTCACGATGAGAGTCCAGAACGATGCTCATGCTCATAAGACCATACAGTGGTCATGCCTACATATTGTAGCACGAAGATTCAGCCAACAATCATTTTTTCCCTTCGAAATAGACTTAAAAATAACGTATAAATATGTTCTTGCCACATTTACACTCGAAACACTCTCTCCGGAACGTACCAATTCGTTAGAAATTGCCAAAAAGGAAAGTTCAGTAGTGTGCATGTACGGTTGAGAAGTAGTAGTACGTGCAGTTTATTCCTGGAGAAGGGTAGTGATCGAATTCTATCGACTCTCGGTGGTTATTAAACGGAATTATCGGGTCTGAAAGCTTTGCCTCACATGCACGGATAGCCCACCCACTTTCATAAATGCTAACAAAAAATATCATGTTCAGAAAATGAAGTCTGTTAATCCAGACCCAATTAGTTCGGATCAACAGAGTTCTACTGTATTTAGAAATTGCGCAAAAAATCCTTTAAAATATCACATTTTGATAGATAAAGGTTCAATTCGCGCTGAAAAGATTTAGAAAAAGTTCTACGGGTTTATCTAGAAGCTTCGACGAACCATCCTCGGTGGAAAGGTCCTTGCCCTTATAGAGAGAGAGAACGACCCCGAAACATGGGGCCATTTAACTTATTTGTGTGGGAGGGTCCTTCTTCACGCTTTTGTTATTTGTGCCTCAACCCTTACAATTATGTATAACATAAAAAGAACCAAAGAGCTTCTCTCTCTGTCTCTCCACCAAACGATAACATATAAACGATTTTTTGAACCAACACCCTTCCTTGTTTCCTCTGCATACAACAATGCAATAAAAAATTGATGGCATGAAGTTTATGACCCGATGCAGTAAGAGTTCATCACCATTAGAACCCTCTCGGTAACGTGTATCTGTGTGTGTGCGTGTGATAAGATCAATTCATTTATTTTCCTTTTTTTTACGATTGGGATCGAACCGAATAATACAATCACAGATCAGTCCCTTTCGCATTTTGCTATCCCCTGTATCAGCGTTTCTCAACGTATGGTCCTCGACGATGGTGCAGGTGGTCCGGAGACTGATAATTTAATTCAAAAAGAATGAAAAATTGATGTAATTGATATTAGTAATATCTTTATGGGTTCAAATGAAAAATTATAACTTCATACTTAGGGTAACTTCACCTCATCGAGAGAAAGACGGAAAATTGTCGTCCTAAATGTAGGATATCGATGATTGCAGTCAATTGACTGATTTGCTAATTGTTGCTATGCGTTGGGAAACAAAGGGCCGTCTCAAATCGCAGTGAACAAAAACGTGTGTAGGCTATGCCGCGAAAGAAACGTTCATCGTGATCAGGTTACCGACCATATTCCACAATATTTCACTGAGAAAAATGCGGAAAACTGAGAATCTCTTAAATACGGCAAAATACGGGACATCAACAGTTGTCCGAAAAACGTTTCCATAGGTGGCGAAATCATCAATTGTTGCTGAAAGTATTGAGAAATTCCCAATGGGTGGAAAATGAAAGGGCTATCGGAAATCGCAGTAAATTGAAATGTCGTTCATCGAAAAAATGTTGAACTTGACAAATATATGAGATTTAATAAATTATAGCCACAATTATCATAATATAATTTATAAATTTTGAAAATTATCTTCCCTCCCAATTTAAGTGAAAGTTATAAATTCAACTTTCGTTGAAAAACGGGACAACTATATGTATAAAGTCAGAACGTCTAAAATTAAATGAAAATAAAAGAATGTGCCGTGACGTATGGCAGGGCCGAACTAGGGGTGGGGGGGGGCCCGCCGAGGAGGCAACTGCCCCGGGTGGCAAAATGTAGGGGGCGGAAAATTTCAGGTGGGAACAATAAACATCGTCATAAAATTATCGAATTATCGAGGGTTGGAGAGACGGCAAAATAACACAAAAATTCCAGTTCCGACCCAGCGTATGGACAAACCACTCATGTTATTATCAACCTGTTCGACAACTTGTTGTGACTTCTTAATTAATACCTACACAACAAATAATTGTTGGCCATGATTAAAAATTGCTGGTCCGTCGAATTGTTTCAGACATCACACTGGGCCTTGGGTACAGAAAGGGGTTTTCCCGTATCAATAGCTTCTATCGGGGAAAAAAACGGAGCCACTAAAAACTCTATTTCGTCATGAAAAAAAGGTGGAAATAATTCTTTGGTGATTAATTATGGATCGATTCGTCGTTATAATGAAATTCCTGTACCATTTGAACCGTGGCTCTCACAAGGGTTGTCAAAGAGGGGGGGGGCGGATAGTCGGAGAGGCTGACTTACAATTTTACTTGAGAGGTCCCCACTACAGGGACAACCTTACGCTTCAGGTGGGATTGCGCAAGCTGGAATTTACGCTGGGGTCTTCAACCTTTCCGACATTGCGGGCCAAACAAAAAGTTTCCATGAAGCCCGAACGCCAACAAGTTATGCTGTGGTATCTAAATACGGGCAGTGTCATCTCACAAGGAAAGCTTCCAAAGGTGTCAAAACAAAAAATTAGCTGCGGAACGCAATTATTAAAGCTACAAAATTTATAAAAAATGGTAACAGTTGGCTACTCATCATCTCTCGCGCCTCTTGGCGACATCTATAAAAAACGCCTTTTTTCCCCCCAACTTTTTTTATCCTAGAAACTCCAGTTGGTTCTTCTTTTCTATCTATCTCTCTCTGCTGTGCTGTATCTAATCTTGTGTTGTTTGAATGACGTCGCTTTAAGACTTTAAGGTTGCGGGCATAATGTGTGTAAAAGTATGGGGATTGCTGCCCACGACCACTGTAAAATTCGATGATTTTCACTCCTAAAAGTTTCCGCCCGGGCAATAATTCCCATCCCCGCCTCCCTCTAATTCGGGCCCCGCTCAGCACTGCGATCACGGAAAGCATACAATTTTGTAAGTCTTGCATATCATTTAAAACTCCAGCCCTTACACTGATTTCTCTCGTAGAAAGTCTACTTTTCCAAAAATAACCACATCAGCAAGCAAGAATTGCATAAAAAATTTCGATAGAACATTTTGTATGATGATCCTTTGGTATATTTGGTCGCGGAACACAGTGCGCGTAGTGTTTGTGTGAAATTTTCCGTTAAGAAGGCAGAATCTTCCTTTCCGTTTAATCCAGGTTTTTTAATGCGTATTTTGGCATTGAAATCACGGGACCAAAATTTTTTTCCGTTGAAGATAGGTTTCCGCTTAATACAGGTTCCGTTGAAGACAGGTTTTACTGTATTAATATTTGCATTTTTTTTACTTTATTTTTTTGAGTGGCCATAATAATTCCGCCGGATATTTTTATATTTTCGTGCATTTTTAAATGAGTGAAATTAGTGGTAATTTTTTTCAAACTTTTTGAGGATGATACCTTTACACCCTTTCCGTCTTAGGTGCGTTCTAAGTCTAGTGGGTCCAACGGGGTTCAGGGCTACGAGTCAAACGGAGAACCCACACTATTAGAGAATTTTATTTGTTGTGAAATTATTTTTTCATTAAATATGAGTCCTCATTATTTCTAAAACTATTCATTTCAATAATTATGGAAAATGTTTTGATTAATTATGAGTTTTTCATGAATTGCGAAACAATTTCTCCACAAATTCTGAAATTGTTTTTTTCTTTCAATAACTCTATAAATTATTTCTCCTATTAGTTCTGAATGTTTCCTAAAAGTAATTTTGAAATGAATTTTTTTGAATATATTAATTACTATATTTATAAACTACAACATTTTTTCATTGAGGGTTTTTTCCAGCATTTTTGTGTGCGTGAATTCTGTAACTATTTATTCTTCGGCGAGCCACTGCAAAAAGCTTCGAACGGCCATGTGTTGATCTCCGCATTGTAGAGTCCTCACAACTATGGCCAAATTTGTCTCTCAGTTTGCACCCCTAAAACTCACGAATCCACAATTTGCAGAAACTGGTTTAGATCGACAATGACTCTGGCAAGTAAGTGACTACAACATATTTTATAGATAGTCATTCTTGCGGAGATATTGACCAGTTCTTAAAGAAAACGGTGGCTTAACCCTTTAAGCTGCGTTGACGAGATATATCACCTCTTTAAAAGCCTCTTATTTTAGCATTGGCATTCCCAGCCCAGATATTTTGTAACGCTTATTTCTCAATGGTACACCCATGAAAAACCCTTGTACCTACTGAAAATCCGAAGAACGCCTACTTAATTAAAAAAGATATGGCATTTTGAAGGGGGTTTCGGCTTTCTGCTGTGCCGCTCAAAGAGTTTAAGGCTTTCACTTTTCGTATTCTTATGCAGTCTGAAGTCTTAACAAGAGCGTGTTTAAATAATGTAGTGGTTCCTCAAGCAGTGCGTCGTTGCTCCCAGGGGCGTCGTCAAACTTTGCCAAGGGCGTCACGCTGAACAGAGGATATTGAAGTACGTGCACGTACCTGATATTCCGTAAGAATTAGAGAGTTAACTCAACTTATGTAACTGTGGTGGCCTTGCACAGTCACTAGTATACATATAATCGCAAGGGCAAGAGAGCTGAGAGTGTGTAAAGTCAGAGAGCTATTTACCCTCTGATCTAATCCTGAAGTGAAATTTCACTTCGTAATTTACTTTAGTAAGTATTTCCGACATGCTTTACATCGAAGCACGCTTAAAAAAACCCTTAAACACTTAAAATGAACCCTTGCTTATAACATCGATGACAAGCAACCACCTCGGATATAACGGTAAAATTTTCGTCATTTTTGTTTTCGTCATCTCACACATTTGCCAAGTTTTAATTTTTTTCCCCGTGAAATACCTTTTAGCAGACTTGCTGTAGAGCTGTAATTCTCACCTCTTCATAAGAAGTATTTGGCAATCACACCGACATTTGGCAACATGTTTAGCGAGAATCGACGATGTTCCGTATTAAGTATCCCGATTTGCTTTTTTTTTTGCACGATTAAATATGGTTCCCGAATCATAAATGAACAGAAACTTAACTTCATGCACAGCATTTTAATGGCTTCTGATTACATTTTCCGTCACCTCGAACGACAAAATTTCACGGAATATACGATGTTATTGTAACCGAGTAAGATAATTTCCAATAGTAAGATAGCTTTAATAAGTAAGATAGCTTCCATAATTTCCCCAGCTTTATTTGGGCTCCACGGGATCAAGCCACAGTGGCTGTGTATGTGTATTATTATACAATGCATATGTATTTTTTCATTGCTGTCGTGCGTTTCAAGACATCCCAATAGAGGAGAGTCTGTTCCTCGCATAGACAAACACCTCAAAGGCTTCTCTTGTCTTGATTCGTTCCAAGTTTGATCATCGCGCGATAAACGACACTCAAAAAAACCACTCTTTACATCTATATGTGTATATATGCAGTGCTTTCCCTCTCTCTCTCTGAGTAACCTTAAACCACAAATCAGTTATTTCCACTCCTTCGCCGACCGTGAAGTTTCAAGTATCGAATGCAGCAATACACTAACCCCAACCCCCCACACCCGAGAAAAAGAACTATGCTATTTAAGAACTGTTGTATTTTTTTTAAAATTAAAAATAGATCATTATCGAATGTCCCTAAAAATCGTATTCAAATTCTGTTTCGTGTGTAAATTGAAACATTTAAAAGAAACAGAGAAAAAGCGATTCAATTAACGCTAAAAGAGGCGAATCCCGTTATAACGAGAGAGAAACAAAAACGGAAAGAAAAATACATTTAATCGTTTCCCCTAATTTCGAAAATGGAAAGCGCATTATCCAAAAAATATATAGGTTAATCTGCTTTTGTGCACGAGGGCTGTGTCTGCTGTAGCCCTTCATTTTCAGGAATCTACATAAGAAGTAAAGCATAAAAGAAAAACGTTTCCGTTGTTTTTAAGAAATAGTAAAAGAAAAAAAATAGATAAATCTTTTACAACGAAAAGGAGGATGAGTTTTTTCCTCTCTTGTTTACTCAACTTGCCTTTTTTAAACTGTTATTTCGCTGAATAAGGCTCAAGTTAAGCTCAAAACAAAACACAAAAGAACGATCATCCGAACGAGAAAAAAAAAACGCTTTTCCAAGAATTTTTTGTTTTCAAATTCTGAGAAGCCCTAAATTTTCGCTCGACCCTAACCACCCTAAACCACAACCAACTGTTTTTTCCTCTACCACGAGGATCATGATCATGCCTCTTGCCTAATACGCCACGAAATATATTTTGAATAAAAGCAAGAACAAAGAAAAGCCAATTTAGCTCGAGACACACATTGTTCGCCATCGCTTACGCAATTTCCATCTTGGAAAGTTTTGTCTCGCGTGAATTCGTGAGAACTGGAACAATTTATGTACTGGAACAATTTATGACCGGGCAGAACGCATATCCTCCCTTTAGAAAAAGGAAGCGAAACAATAGTGAAATTAGTGGCCCGCTTTTCCTTTTTGTTGCTGTTATTATCATCAGAACTGAAAATGACCACCAAGAACAGGAAATGAGTTTCGGACAATATTGTGGCTAATCTGATGAGAGGTTTTTTTTGTTCATGTTAGTTTTGAGCCTCAGGAGCAAACTCCCGCTTGTGAGAAGGGTGCACTAGGGGTTCTTAACCTTCTGTGTTCCATGGACCATTATGTGACAAGAAGATGAAAACCATGGACTCCTCTCTCCCCCCTCCCCCCACCCATGCGAATAAAATTAAGGCTACGAGGGGGCCTTATCCGAATACTATATTCCTATATAGCGCAGTAATTTAAAAACAATAAGTTGATTGTTTTCTCATGCAGGCAAACGGGTTACCCTAAAATCTCTAAGAACCCTCAAGAGGTCAGTACACCCCCGATTGAGAGCCCCTGGCTTAAAAGGTCACTAGCATAAAATTCTATCTGTTTCAGATATGCCTAGGCAGAAATGTCTTTCATCTTATTAACACACAGACATGTACAGATAGATTCTCATTTTCCACCTAGGAAAGGGTTTATGACAGCAGCCGCCCCGCCCTCACTTTAAGTATGGGCCCCACATAAATTGATTCTGTTGTGAATTTATGGTGAAAAACATAAATTAATAGTACATGATCGACTCCTTTGCCTCAGGCTAGAGCCTCGTCAGCCTATCCCTTGTCGCATAGAGTAACAAGCCTACAATGGTACAATTATTCAATCGTTGTAATTCACTTATAGTTAGAAAAATTGATGGCAGATGGCAGCACTGCATAACAAGCATTGCATCGTATAAAACTTCACGTTAGGTTCACAACACGAACACGTACATTCCAATATGTACCAATTGGTTCGAAATTCCGAAGAGGAATGAGGACGAGGTGCAAGTGTGGGTTTAGTAGTAGTAGTAGCAGCCTCTCCCTTATGGGCCAAGGAATACGTATTACTACTTGACTGTAACAAGCTACGTAAACATTCCTCTGGAGAATTTTCAAAGAATTAGTACATGCGGAAAATTGTGTGCTGAGTGTACGTGTGACTCTAACACATTTATGTTGACAGAGTTATGCACGTTTTTTGTGTTTTACTTCTGCTGCCATCTTTTTTTTACTTTTCTTTTTTATTATTATAGCCTATCTATAATACATTATTATAGTCGTCAAGAGGCCGGGGCCTGTACAATCGACCGTAAACAATTTTGTATGATCAAAACCAGGGCCGGCGCCAAGCATGAGGTGACCGCCTAGGGCGGCATTTTTTATGACACGTTTATTATGACGGTGTTTTCTCTCTCGAGGATTTTTACACATCGAAAAGAGATTGAAGCCGTGTAGACGCATATTCACGAATCAAGAGCTTTGATTATAGCCACCACCAGACGAAAAGCACTCCTGCAAGAACTCTAACATATGGCTTTAACTGAAATAATCATGGTGATAATTATTTAATCTTAAGGCTGAGTTGTCGATGGATATCTGCTGAGTATGAAATCAAGCATATTTCTTCAATGATTTCAGTAAGCACTATGACCCCTACGAGGGTAGGGCTGGCAGGGCTCTAGCACGAGGGCCTGGGAGAAACCTTTTTTTTTTACACTATGAGTTCAATATAGAAGAGGTCTCATCAAAGATCTCATTTTTGAGGGGCGTAGAGCCAGGATATAGTGGGGTCATGATGAGCACCGCGATAATCACGGTAAAGAGGAAAAATTTTATTCTTACATGGAATGTGTTTGTTTCATAGTTTGTAAAACTGGGGGCGGATGACAGCACTACACATAACAATCATTACACAGAAACAAACTTTACGTCAGGTTGCACTACACGTACACGCACATTCCCGCATTTACCGATTCGTTGGGGGGTTCCGCGGGGGTGGGGGTGCATGTGTGGTGTAGCAGTAGTAGGTAGGGGCTCGGGGATCCATGATGTTCTTAAGTCAGCCACCTCGTTGGGCAATTTGCCTGTTGTGGCGTTGTATTTGTATTTGTATTTAGCTTAGTTTTTTCCCAAATAAGGGAACGTTGCCTTTTATTTCACTTGCAAAGACTTGTTTCTCCGCTGACAGAATTTCGATATTTGTGCTGGATGACAAAATAATATGCAACTTTATGTAATGCGGGGAATATTTTTCTGCGTAGCGCAACACAGTGTACACGGGAACATTCTCAGACTGAAAACGTCCATATTTTATAAACTTTTCACCATGAAAAATTGTGCCTTTCTTAGACACTTTTGTGCGTAACAAATAAACAGGTGAAATAAAATTTCATGAACAAAAATATGCCTTCTAGAAAATATTGAAAACAATTATGCAGTACAGCATTATATTACGAGAGGAACAATAAATTAAGTAGAACCCCTTCCGCCATCTATCATATAAAACTGTTACAATGTTCGATTGAAATTAGCAACCGGATTTTGATTAATATGTCGTATGAAAGAAGCAATACAATATGATATCATAGTTTATATTTTATAAACAATAATATTATTTAAATTATTAAGTTTGCTTCGAAATTTTAACAGTTGTTATTTGTGTGGGGTAAAATAATACAAGTATAATTTGAAAAAAGTTTAACTATCATATTATTTTTATTAAAATTATCGAAATTTGCGAGTTTTACTAATGTTATTTTACTACACACAAATATTAACTGTTAAAATTTTGAAGCAAACTTAATAATTTAAATAATATTATTGTTTATAAAATAATAATTAATATATCACATTGTTTTTTTTTCATGCGTCATATTTATAAAAATTCGGCTGCTAATTTGATAGGTGGCGGAAGAGGTTCTACTTCATTGATGTCTTTCTCACATGTAATACAGAGTGATTCTATATTTATAGGACAAACTTTAAGAGGTGATATAAGATACCTAAACAAGCATTTTTGATGAATGACCAACCCTCGACCGCGCGAGGGTTGTTCTGCCCTTCACCAAAAAAAAAAAAAATCCTATTTTCCGACAGATTTGTTGCGATATGTGTCATCAACCATTCAAGGTTGCAGTATATGCACTTTAGAATCGGATTGAAGTTTGTTTTTTTATTGGCGCAGGGATAATAACTGGTAGTAGAATTTGCGTTACCCAGGTTGCACCATGAGAAGACATTGCACAATACCCTACACCCACACCCTGGTCATGAGCATTAGCGTATGAAAGATCGACCTTTAAAGGGGGCATATGGGGTTCGGGAAGCACAAGGAATCTCTCCCAGCGAAATTTTGAGCTACCAACTTTCGAAAAGCATTTTAACGTAAGAGAAATAAAGATAGCATACAGTTTCAGGGTAGTTTTTTTTTATATTTTAATTTTTTTACCACAATATTTCAAGATTACTTCAATTTTGATCATCTTGAGGAGGCCACGGGCCTCCTATGTTCTCCCCTGCGTACGCCTCTGGTCACAAATGTATGAACTCGGGATGTCACTTCGTTATACAAATACAAATACAACGCCACAACAGGCAAATTGCCCAACGAGGTGGCTGACTTAAGAACATCATGGATCCCCGAGCCATTTTTTGGAGGCCCTACCTACTACTGCTACACCACACATATTGGATATTATACCACACTAACATACGGAGCTGCTGCGTGGTACCAGGACCCATCAGAGAAGCTTAAGAGGCAGCTGGACAGCCTGCAGGGAGGTTTCCTGCACCTTCTCACAAGAGCCTACCACAAGACGTCAAAAGCAGCCATGCAGGCCATCGCAGGAGTTCCCCCACTGAGTCTTCAGACGGAGTATGTGGATAAAGCAGCCATGGTGACAAGACTCAAGAGGAACATTAGTCTGGGGGAGGCCCAATACCAGTGGAGTGAGCTAGAGCAGAGAAGGATAGGCTGGGATGTGCACCCCGCCACCGACATCCAGGAGAGCCAGATCATCACCCTGGAAGAAACGGGCCCTATCTCATACGAAGGAACCACCATATTCACAGACGGTTCTAAAACCCAGGATGGAACGGGTGCTGCCTTCGTGAGATACGAGGATGACGTAGTAACCCAGAAGTGGAAGCAGAGGATATTGACAGGGTGCACGATTTTCCAGGCGGAGCTCTTCACTCTAAGACAAGCGGTAAGCAGCTTGGAAAACACAACGACCCAGTCCAAAGTATACACAGACAGCCGATCCAGCCTGGAAGCCATAAGAGACCCCCTCACGAGACACGAGGACGCCAGGACCGTCCGCAGGGCTCTATTAAAAAATCCAAACATCCAATTGAACTGGGTTCGTGGCCATGTCGGAGAAAAAGGGAACGAGGAGGCGGACCGATTGGCCAAGGCAGCAACCTTGAACCGTACGATCCTTCTGGAAAAGAAGATTCCAGCAGCGACTGCAAAAAGGATAATAAAGATTCACATCCTTGGAGAGTGGCAGAAATTCTGGGACCACCCCGCCTCACATGGGAAGTTAATCCATAGGGTCCTCCCCAAAATACAGTGGAGAGAGAGATCTTGGAGCAGAGAGAAGACGATATTCTTCTCGGGCCACGGGCCGTTCCCCACCCACTTCCTCCGCTTCGGGATCTCAAACAATGACAAGTGCCTGTGTGGAGGAGTCGGAAGCCCATTGCATTACGCAACAGAGTGCGAAAAGACCTCAGAGTTCCACCTGGTTAAGCCGCTCCCTCAGTTGGAGCATGAATGGTTCAAAAGGATGGAGAGAGATGGAAAAGCCCTGGAAACCATCAAGGACCTGGTTAAATTCCTAGAGGCCAACCAGGAACATCTCCACACCAAGAGGGATGAGACCATCCAGACTCCACATGAAACGCAACAACTGAGGAGGAGCGAAAGACTGAGAGCAAGGGCAGAAGCCGAAGACAGCGTCGATAGCGTACTCTCCCAGGAAATAGAAGAATTAGAAGACGAAGAATACGACACAGAGGGAGAGCAATTGGAGAGAGAAGAAGCGTTCGAAATATGGGAAGACTCTGACTTCAAATAGGATGATCCAGTGAAAGAGTAATCAAGAAACAAAGTCCCAATGATCAGTGTTTAAACTGTGAAGCACCCAACCAAAAGCTGAGGAGCTTTTGAATAATCGAACAACCCCCTCCCCTCATGCTGAAGGACCTGGCACCTGGTCGGACCAATGTGACACGAAGGGCTCACACTAGCCAACAAGCCAACGAGGGAAGACATGGTCCAGGACCTGGCCTGGACACGGCGGAGGGCTCACCCGAGCCAACAAGCCAATGAGGGAAAACATGGTTCAGGACCTGGCGCTTGGCCACAGAGAGGAACGGGGGCTCGGGCTCAATAAAGCTGGAAAGGACATCAGAAGAGCTCATCGGAATAAATTGTATATTGTATAATAGAAATATTTAAATCTGTATATGTTTTTTTTTTTTAATGTGTTTTTATATTCAATGTTCATGTATTTTATATTTTATATGCATAATAAAGCACCCGACATCGCCCAGCCCCTCATCCGGGCAATGGCTAAAATTGACAATGGTCGATAGAGCCTGGGCGGTGCACGGAATGAAATGAAATGAAATGCTACACCACACATGCACCCCCCCCCCCCGCGGAACCCCCCCAACGAACCCCCAACGAATCGGCACATGCGGGAATGTGCGTGTACGTGTAGTGCAACCTGACGTAAAGTTTGTTTCTGAGTAATGTTTGTTATGTGTAGTGCTGTCATCTGCCCCCAGTTTTTCTAACTATGAGTGAAGTGTTATGGTTGAATGATTTACCGTTGTAGGACTGTTGCTCTCTGTGGCGAGACTTTTTAACTGGGAGATCGGCTCGCATTTGCGCCTTGAAGTTGGGAACCACAGAAAACCAACTTCAGCCGACCACCACTGTGGGGTTCGAACCCGGATCCTCGCATCACGAGTCCGGCACAATAACCACTCGACCACCACAGCGGCAAAACTCATTTCGCAGCAACTCATAAATGAAAAGGTAGGGAAAACTTATCAATGTTCACAACATGATAAAATATAAGCAACATAACGAGGAGAATCACGATCTAGAAAATGAGGAGAGTGATTTTTGGATTTTCAGTAAGTAAAGTTTTTCTTTGGATTCGGAAGAAATATTAATTTATTAATTTTCATGTTTTCTCATAAAAGTGAGCAAAAGCCATTTGTGATACTTGGTTGAATTCGATTTTTCTTCATATTCTTTTTAGTGAATTTTATGTAGAATTTTAATGCGTTATATGATATATATGTGCTCAATTAATCCTTTTAAGAGCAGACATTTTTCCAAAACCCATTTCCATGGAGAGACTTTTCAAATAGGAGACCGGATCGCACTCTCGCAAGAAATATCGTCACTTTTTCTGTCCCATGAAATAGCTTTTTGTCTTGCTTTAAAATTGCTTTTTGTAAAAATGCTTTGTCTTTGCAGAAGGTGATATAAACTGGTTAACCCAGGGCCGGATTTTCATTTGAGGGGGTAAAGCAGGCATTGGGAAGTCCTTAGACTAGGGTAAAAAATGTTTGGTTAGAGTCATCGAAGATATGTTGTTTAAATTTCGGGCCTCCTTGATCAGTAGGGGCTGTCAGAAAACGTTCGACTTAATCCATGCAGAAATCAGGCTTAAGGTTAACCATAGAGGTTCAGTCCATGGTGGTGTAATCCACTGGTGCACGGGCAGTCGCGAATCCTGAGCGATGTTTCGGGAAGGATGACTTACGTGTATAGGTACGTTGTATTACTCGTATTTTTAAGGGACAGACTAATTTTTCCTATATTATTCTGTTCTTTTTCTTCTGGCCAAGAGAGCCTACCTCACTCGGAAGGGAGGGGGGGGTGCCCTCACTGGTCCGTGAAATTCCTAATAACTACCATTGCGCCTCACTGTTGTTTCGTCTCTTCCGAACATGGGCAGAGATACGGGAGGCGTATCAAAGGTGGAGTCGACTGATCTAATGTATATATGTTTTTTGAATTGACATGATCTTCGTACCCCCTCCCCCCGCAGCAATAATGACCGTGCCCCAGACTTCCAAATCTACCTCCGCCTATGCTCCCGAATCGCGTCTAATCCGATCAATCATCTGCAACGGATGTTAATTGCGTTTTAATCGAAACCTTTCTCTTTTGAATCTGAATGAAATTAAAGTTTCGAAATTTCAATCGAACGAGGATGATGAAAGAAAGGAATGAGAAGAGAGACGGGCGCTGGATGAAAATGGGGAATGAATCGTGATTGATTTATTGGCCGGAGAGAAGAATCACGGGTAGAGAAAACTGCTAATTTCCCGCCGGGAGTTCGAGGACCCGCTAATTTGAGAGCTTCGCTAATCATTGAATCATGCAAATGACTTTCAAAAAAGGAGGGAAATGAACCCTCCTGCAGAGAAGAAGCTTATATGTACTTGAAGAGAGGAGCCTAGATGGTTGTGCAATTGGCATTACTGTATGTGGCTGGTTCAAGGCCGCCATAATGTAATTCCAGTCGATGCGTGTGTCTCTTTCTCTCTCTTGATCTGGTGCCAGACGGGGGCCCAATTATCTGTTCAAGTTCACGGCGAGTTCGGAGGAAGGGGTTCCTGGAATCACATTTTCACGAAATACATGCGAGTGAGTGAGTGAAGTAAGCGGTATATCGTCCGCTCCAATGGCCTACGAAATAATATATAAAAAATACCGCATAATTTTATTTCGTTATATTCTCTCTGCCCGTCGACGACAACCGTCCGTGTCTGCGTCGAAAATTACAAGGCAAAGATAAACTGGTTCTTTTTTTTAGGGAAGGGGGGGGGGGGGAGTTATACGATTCATCGATATCCATCATATCCCTCGTACGTGATGATGATATGCACGAATTGCCATTTGAGTATAAAAGTCCATGCCGTTATCGTATTCCACGTGGGAAAACGGACAGGAATAACATCACGTCGATTTGAAATCTTGACGCTGCAATGCTGCTATACATCACTTCGGAGAGCTTTAGTGAGATCTCCATAAAAGGCCACCTTATGCAATAGGGGGCCGCAACCAGATGGGTTCAATTTTTCTTGGTCTTGAATTTCTTTACACATCTGGCAATCTATATCATTGCTACTTAACCTGACGTCATGAAAATCACGTGGAAGGGGAGCCGTGGTGGAGTTATGAGGACCCCACAGACAAAACCGTCTCAAGAGCATTATGGGCCCCCCGGGCAAAGTGATTTTTCTGAGGCTCCTACTTGGTTAAAAATGTTTGCCTACCAATTGACATTCTTAATCTAGAAAATTTTAAACAGACTGAATTTTTGTAAGGCCCCTCTGCACTGAAGGCTCTTCTGCCGTGCCCGAGTGGGCCCATGCGTAAAAATGGCACTGGCCACCGTAAACTCTGAGGGGGAAAAAAACAGATGTATAAAAATAAAGCTTTCAAGTGAAATATGGTAAGAAAGGGTGTTACTATTTTAAGAATTAACAGAATTCCCCCACCGTACCTGCGCCATCTTAACACATGACTAGAGAGACGTATGTCCATAGAAGCCCTACATGATCCGGTACTATGGACAGCCCTGGTCCCTCTCCTTTCGCTACGGCCTTTGATTGAAAGTTTTTCATTTCTTCCCATCCCTCGACTCATTCGAGTTGCCGATACGTCTTCGTATTGGAAAATGAAACACCAACTTCAATTATTTTAATGAAAATTCATGAACATCGAGCGACCGGAGAGAAAGAAGCTTAGGGTCACAGGCAAGAGCCTAGAAACAGGTCCTCGGGTCCGCGAAACTCAAATTATATAAATTGCGTAAACAAGTTGGGAAAAAAAAGAAAAATGTCCATCTTGTCATATGGGGTAATTATAAAAAGAATTGTCGTTTAGTAGTAATTAAAGTGTCAACCATCGACAGAAGCGTTAGCAATATTCATGTATTCATACGCATGCATTTAAGCCGTTCGCGTTTCAACGCCCTTCTCCTCACTACTTATCTTATCGAAGCCTTTTTTTTACGAGTAACGGGAAACCTTGAGTCTGTCAGTTTTATTTGTCACGTGATCCCCCAAGGGGACTAGGCTATTACGTATTATTGCTGGCTTGTATTACGTCTTCTTCACCTGCCCGTTTCTTTCGTCTTCTTCCGTAGTAAGCAATAATGGTAATAATAATAATAACGATGATAAAGATAATTATGGGGCCGGCGGCCATCTGTCGGCCGAAAGATTTGTTCTTTATTCCCATCGCAGAATCCTCATCGGAAGAGGCCCAAGCCAAGGATCTGTACATTCGTTTACACTACGTACCAAATGACTATAAATTGTGTGTGTATTTCGTTTCTCTTTTTTTTTTTTCATTCAAATTAGTTGCTAGTTCGCTATAGACATTTTCTCAAATAGTAGTAAAAAATCTAGAGATTGAAACTACTTTAACTAAGGTGCCTGTAAGTAGCTCAGGTACATGTTGAAGTACTTACGTTGAAGTTTTGGTTGAACCTATGTAAGATTGAATTAATATTAACCGTTAAGCAAGATTAACCCTTTTAGTGGCAATCCCGAGATATCTCGTCCAATTTGATATGCTTTATTTCTGTCACCCCGAGATATTTCGTCTTCTAAACACGCAATGAAACTGTTTTTACAATAAAACATGTTTTCCATTCCCCCAACTAATAATTTGCAGTGGATGGAGTCAATTCTTGAACCTTATAAGAAGGAGCGAGAAAAATAGACAAACAAATATACGCTCAGTATAAATGATACAAAAAAAGTATTTTTCTTCCTAGAAAACCACACAACATGGCACTGTTTTTTGTATCATAGTCAGGGCGATGAGCAAAGTAAACTTTCTTATTGGGGGGGAAAAGAGTCACTTGCTCGCAATCGGAAAAAAATTCTTGAACTACGGGGCAATTTGGGAAGGTTTCGCAATGTCAAATGTGGCAGTTATAATGCGAGCGGATCAGGAAAATTTTAAAAACCGCTGAAAGGGTTAAGGAAAGGATTATAATAAATAGCGGTTTTTGAATGATAACAAGCTGAGGTAAATGGATCGCAACACTGAAATTCATTATCAGGGTCGATCAAGTGTATGTGTGTGCGTGAAGGGGGGAGGGGGGGGGGATCAGTTCTAAGGGATTTATTAAGACAGACAAAGGTAAGTTCAATGGTATGGCGGAATGAAACAAAGCAAAATGCTCTTTTGTGTCTTGGAAGAACACACTGGTAGCATTCACACAAGCGCCGAAGCTCATGAGTTAAAGATGCATATCATCCATGAAGGACTATAACTACTAATTTACTGTACATGCACCTCGTACACATGCCTCTGTGGAATTTCTAACGAAACGGTACAATCCGGAATGTGTGTTCTGAGTGCATGCATGGCCTCTAACGCAGTGGTTCTCAACCGGGGCTCCTTGTGCACGCTCCAAGGGCTCCGCAGCCGCTTGAGGAAAATATATAAAAAAAACAGTAAAATTAAAAAATAATAATTATAAATATTTTTAAATAGTAAAAATAAATCAATAACTTTGATTAATAATTAAGAAATGGGCCTACATCGGTAATGGAAAGTCTGTCAGCAATAGAAGCTTAGTCGCATCCTTAACTGCAACATCATTTCCAAAGTTGTTTGATGAGATTTTATCCAGGTAACATGAAGATGAGAGTTGTTAATCAACAGGTTTCGGATTTGGTACACTAATTCATGCCGGGATCTACTGTTATGAAGTACTCTGATGCTTGCCTGGCTGTCGGAGTATACTGTGAGTATATAATGTGAGATTGTGTTCTTAAATCTGTCGAGACGGTAAATTCACTAGGCCACTATAGAGGGGAGGGTACAACAAAGATCCCAGCCTGGGGGTCACGACTGCAGGATGAGTAGTTACATAACCACATACCATTTCCGTGTACGTCGATTACTATTACTACTTAACCGTACACGCACCTCATACACATTTCTGTATGGAATTTATGGCGAGATATCTCGTAAATGCCGCTTAAATGGTTAATAAAATCACTTGAACAGGTTTCATTGCATCGATCCTTAAATTATTGTTATCTTCTTGAGGAAGAGGTAAATTAGGAAAATTAAACTACGAATAGGCTATTCAAATTGTAGCATCAAAAAAATAAATTGCACAGTTTACTATGTAATATTCAGTCAGTGTATGCCCCCCCCCCACTGTTCTTCAAAATAAGAATTGTTTTCAGTAGAATTAAAACAACTGGTAAATTAAAATATACTTCGATACCGAATTAATTCCGAGTAAAAGTATTTCTACCTTTTTATAAAAGAAATATCGCGTAGCTTTCACGGTTTTCTATGCACAGTCCCATTCGTACGAATTTTTTTTTTTCACTTCTAGATACATAATACTTTTTCTGTGGTTGTGAACGGATAGATCCGTGGTCACATTTTGCCAAACCAACCGTATCGGACTATTTTCGGGGCAGCTGCAATTTTTTTTCCATACACTGTACGAGTAACAACTGAACCTGAAATCTCATGATGATGATGATGATTGCTTTTTTTTTTCTCATTTCAATTTCAGTGGTTTTTTTTTACACGGCTATTTTCCGCTGCGGTTTTCGTGGGTCTCTCTCTCTCTCCAACGCCACTGGTGCATAAAGTACGAAATTACTACCTTCGTTTGTCACAGTTTCGGGTGGTGCTGTTTCCAAGTCACCGGGCGGTGGTTCGACATGTTTCGCCGTTAAACCTTTGTCTTTTTATCACAGAATGCGTTTCAGAGTCGTTAGGAATATCTGTTACGCCAAGTGATTATTTTCAAATGGTTGCCTCCTTTATGGCACTGATGACGTCTTCAAGACAATTGCGACACGCTCCTGAGATTCCGCTGTTGGACTTGCATTTATAGGAAAAAACCTGAGCTGTTATCTAGATATTCATAAAAATATCCACCTATTCGGTACCTGATATGACGAGATAACTTTGGAAATTATCAGGAATGTGTTGTGTCATTTAGTCTTTTTTCCTAATGGTTGACATAGATTTATTCAAAATGACCATGCAAACGACTGAATGTACGAACTAATTCAATTGACCGAAAATTCTCAGCCGATTTCCAATGATAAGTTAAACTCGTACTTTCCCGATCTGCACGAGGAACCCGATTGGAATCTTGAAAAGTTAATTCTGAACGAAAAATTGAAAATGACTCTAAATTGTAAGACTGATGGTGGCCATGGAGCAATTTACTGCATGACGGAGATTTGCGGGTGGATTGCATCGCAAGCAAGACCTAGCCCAGAGATTCTCAGAAACTGGTCCACTGACCCACAGCCATGACCCCCCCCCCCATCCTGGAGCAGGACCCCTAGGTTAGGATCTTTTGTGGCCCTCAGACCAGGCTTTCCACGGGCTTCTTATGATGAATTTATAGCGTGAAAAAAAAAATTATGAGAATCGTCCCGGGCCCTGTCAGCCCCACCCTTGTGGAGGCCATGCCCACAGCAGAGTAAGAAATCATTATAGGGTCCTCGGAATATGTTTCGGATCAAAGCAGATATTATATGCGTGGCTATGACGTAGCGAGGGAGGTCCTTACTTCACACGGTACTTAACAAAGGCACTTCGGGTTAGAACTAATTGAAAACCACTGTCCACAACCTTTTTCGACGTCCTTGAACTCAGCTCTAGATGAGTACTAGAAGGAATAGCATTTGTAACGCTATTCCTTCAACTCTTCTGCATATTTCCGATCGTGACGATCTCGGGCATGGTCTGAGGGCCTCTTGATGCGTTAGGCCCATGACAACTTTACGTGACAAGATACCTGCCTCGACTTTATTTGCAGCTTGACATGCCTGTCTCGGCTTCATTCGAAGCTGAAGTACCTACCTTAACTCAGGAGTAGGTACAAAGGGGAAGGTGTGATAGGGACGATGCCCCCCCCCCTCCCAGGAGCAAAATAATACGAAAAAAAATTGCCTGTACCATAAAATACGGGATGATTCAAAGAACTTACACAATTTGCTTCTCCCGACACATCGTCATGGATTCACACCTGCAACCAACATCGATTTCGGAAAACCTATCTTTTGCTCTGTCACGTTTTAAAATTGCAGAAAAGTGTTGTTTTATCTGCATTAAAATGTCTGTTAGGTTTTTTTTCTGAAGGCGCGTGTGTATACATTAGCGCGTGGATCATGCAATGAAAGAATTATATGATCTGTGATAATGCTATATTATATTATAATACAACATTCGCAATCAGTGGTTGTTCAGTAATTTGTACAGTGTTGTGAACGATTCTTGAGCTATTTTAACTGAACCCTCCTGGAATCGGTTTTTTCAACGAACACAAAGGAAGTTTGTACTCACGAGCAGATCCGAACCGCTGCAGGGGGTCGTACGCTACAAAATCGGCACTATAATGCAGTGGTTCTCAACCGGTGCTCCGCGGAGCCCTTGGGGCTCCATGTGCACTTCCCAAGGGCTCCGCGGCCACTCGAGAATAATAAAATAAATCAATAAATTTGATAAACAAACAATAAAAAGATTCCTAAAGGGTACCGTCATACTTTCGCCAGTAGGAAAAAAAAGGTTGAAGAAACAGTCAGATAGATTGAATTTATTACACTGGCGTTTGGACGCAATATTACGTCCCTGATCGTAAAGGGGTTAAACCAAAGTTTGGTTTTTACTCGTGCACGGACCATCAAATTCATGCTGCGCCAAACAATGACAAACCAGGTGCAGAGACATGTGTTGGGAGGCAATTTATTGTGTGTAAGTGTGTGTGTGTGTGTGTTCGTTAGTATGTTCTAGAAAGTACAAGACACAGCAATATTTTTCCATATTATTCAGCTCTTGGGAGGAGTGATCATCTCCATTGCCCTTCTCTGGATCCTTGCTGTGCTAAGTGGTGCAATGACTTATGGTAGAGAGATTTTTCGTTATCCAGGTTGCACCATGAGCAACCCTAATACATTACAACTCCACTCCTGCACTCTCTAATGAGTGATTGCACTTATTGCAGCAAATACGTCGGAAAAATATGATATTGTCTTTAGGTGAAGTGCTGTTGTGCACTATTTAAAAAAACCCTCTTCCGCCTTTGCTATTGTGGTTAAAGTTTGTCCCATAAATTTAGAATCATCCTGTTATATCACTGCTCTTTCCCATGATTTCATGGATTCATCAACATTTTTCCTGCGAATCGGGAATCTTTTTCAGCATGATTTTTTTCAGACATTCGGAAATAACTTTGAACTGCAAGTTCTAGTTCCGTGCTCTCTTACTCCCTGGGAGAGACAAAAGTCGAATAAAACCCATCACACATAACCCATGTGCACAGTGAGGAAGCCTAAACATAAGGAGGGGGGGGGGGGGTCAAAACAATTGGACACTTTTCTGCATCCATTTCCTGTTAAAAGTGCTTCCGAGTAATTTTACGAGGAGCATGTGCCATGATAGGAATCATCATGTTTAATTCTTGGAGAAAAAGAAGGAAAAAACTGGCATTTTTTAAATTCTTTTTTACATTATAGCACAGGGAATGCATCATCCAGGGGGGGGGGGGGTCCCCCTGCCAGCAGGTTCGATTCGGCCCGCGAAAGGTGTTCTGGTAGAAAAGAATCAACACATTTCAACGTATCAATACATGCCACGATAAATCCTTAGGCTGACTATATTTCCTTCATAAAAATATGCGAAATCAGGATTCATTCAGGGAAACACCAATTATTGCCAGAAAGGTCGTCAAATGAGAGTAAAGTTGCAAATTATAGGCAAAAAAATTTTCAAAGGTAAGTAAAATTGCCGATTACAGAAAAAAAAAGTTGCCAATCATAGTGAGAAAGATTATCAAAAGTTTGTCAAGTTGCCAACCATCGCTAACATTGTTGAAAATCGCCAATCACGGGAAAATAGGGACTACTGCAATTCGCAGTGGATCAAAATGTAATTCACAAGAAAAGTTTATATGTTTAACAAATATGCAACATAAATATAGTCATATGATAATTATGACTAATTAGTCATAATTATCATATAATTTAAGGAAATAATGTCTGAAATTAATAAATAAGAAAAGGAAATAATCTTGGTTTATGATTTCAGTATCAATTAAAATTTAAGCAGGCCTCGTTGAAACTACCGTGAAAAACGGGACATTTATAAAAAAAAAAGCTGGCATGGCCAAAATAACGGGAATGTCCCGTAAAATACGAGCCACATGGCCACCACATACGTCGTACAGGTTTCTGGACTGCAGACTAAGAAGGCTGTGCACTCTTGTTATAGCGAATGCTTCGTCATTTTCAACTCGCTATAAAAGAATATTTTTTTGTATCTTTAACATTAGCTATTTGACAATCACTTGCAAATCATTCATTAAAGCGAGATGATTATCATTATAAGCCGTACTCATTATATCTGACTTTTACTGTATATAGAGGGAAATAAATTCATTATTTATAACTCGCGTGTACGTATATTGTCCAACACGTGTTCAATTTACTTGTTCTGCAGAAACAGTAGCAGTAAAAAACGATCTACATCTACACGTAGATGAAGAATGAAAAAGAAGAAAAGTTAGTGGCCAAAATCTTAGCCTTCGTTGTATTTTCTCGTATATATTTTTGGGAAGATCATGTAAACGGTAGACATGTTCTGCGAGGCTCGAACCGGATGCCGAGGGTTTTCTGTCAATTAATACATGGAAACGGAGATTTCTTATTTGCAGATAGATCCTTCGAAGAGAGAAATAAGAACTGATTTCGGGGGCTGAGAGACTCGACGAAATACGTTTGCCATTCGCCGAGTGCCTCTATATCTCCGAGCATCAATATATATTTTAGCGCATATTTTTCTTTAGCAAATGCGAGAAAACGCGCTGCGCTCGCTCTTTTTTGATGAATGAGTTGAAAACAACAACAAGTTGTTAGAGTTGTTACGCGCTTAAGCACAATTTTTTTTCTGTGGCCTCGTCTGTAAAAGCTCTGATACGAAGAGCAGCACTTTGGGAAACGGTCGTAAATTTGATCTTTTTCTGGGGATGATTTTAGTGGAAGGAATTGAAAAAATATATATATATATACGTCTGACCTCCTTTTCAGTCGGTTTTCTAAACTCAACTTTGCGGAAAGTGTATAAATTGCCAGGAAAGAGAAAAAGCATATGGTTTCCTCTTTTCGGACGTCTGTGTTCGATTTTTGGGGATGTTTTTTTTTTAGCTCGCCGGTGGCGTAGGTGCCAACACTTGACCTCTCCCTCTTTCGCATCGTATCAATGTAACGAGTGTTAAGAGATTTCTAGTTGTAGGAGAGAGCAGAGACTGACTAGTGACTTTGAAGTTCCACTCAACGACATTGGAAACATTTCTTTCCGGCCACCACCGTGTCATCTGAGGACGATTTATTTCGTGCGACAATCCCTTTGTTATTCATACATCACAAACCGCTGTGAATAGAAAGTCTTTTTCCCGGCTTCGAACATATATTCATCAAATTAATTAAAACCTGTCGCACAGACAACAAAGCCAAAATGTTGCAGAAATCGGCAGCATTTCGTTCTGCAAATAATTGCTTAATAATTCCGTCAACATTGTTTTCGGGACAGAAAACATCCTCAGTTCACTGTAATCATTGACTCATTAAACCATCTTGAAATCGTTAAGGTTGGTGGAACGTTCCTTACACATTTTATTGTATTTGAAAAGTATACAACAGCTAATTAAGAGCTAAATTAGGGCAGGATTGCACTACTAAAGTTTTATAATAGACCTTTTATATAAAATTTGAAAAATGTCATCAATAAGCGAATCGGTTACATTCGAACAAATGTAGTAAATAGGCTCATTGGACGGTTTTTTCCCGTTTGGTAAAAGATCATTTATCAAACTTTTATAGTGTAATCTCTCGGCCTTAGAACCAAGCTTGCCATTGGTTCTAAACCTTTATATGCCTTTAAACAAGATCGGAGGGCACAAAAGTCTAATTGAAATCACCAATCGGTTATAGGAGCGTAGAACGCGTCGTAAACCAAGGTGGTCAATATCAGTGTTTTTTTAGAAAGACACAAGAGGCCAAATTTATACTTCATTAATTGAAACAAAAAAAACCCCTGTTGGTCGTGTCCGGGTTCCAAGGAAAGACGTGGGGAGTGTCAAATGCCCGCGAATACCAAGTTTGGGGGACTACTTGTTTAAGAAGTTGTTCCGAATGAGACTTGAGAACAGATCTTGCCAACGCCTCAGGAACTGCTGAGATATATTTTACGGAGAATTAAATAGCTCATTGTATACACGGACCGCCTGTTAAATGTAATTTCATCTTTCCTTTTTTCCCTTTTGAACCAAACAAGGCTCAGGCCCTATCGCTGATCTTCAATTCTAGATATTGCCCCGAAGAGTGACGATATCATATCGGACTATATTCGCATTAAGATGTATAATAATCACGTATTGCACCTAGAAGAATACTGTCATAACTCCCAAAAAATCGTAAATTTTAGTTAAGATTACAGGAACATAATATGGACAGAAAAAATAATTAAAGTATATTTAAATAACAAAAACTTGACTATTACCAAATTTAAGCATTCTAAGAGCTTATATTCACTTCCCAATTAAAAAAAAAAAATTAAAATTTGTTCTTTGTTTCTCCTGAAAATTAGCATTATTTGAGTGGTGACAGTATCTATTCGTCTCTCGGTCTGCGATGCGAAGATTCTCAGTAATCAATTACGCCATAAACTTGGAGAATATAAAATAGAATCTAAACTAAAAACACTTAAAATTTTAAATATAATTTTATGAATTCTGGAATTAATGTTCAATAATACGTATGGCACGCGTACAGGCCCACCTTAACACACGACGTAATGGCCCCGGAATATGAAATTCATTCACATGTGAGGAAAGACACGTAGAATGCTTAAAACCCCTGCTTTCGATCATTTAAAAAATTCAACCTGCATGACAATTACGATGCATTATCCCGATAGAAAATGAAAGCTAAGACCCAGACAACGATTGTATGCATATAAAACACGGTCCCCTCCTCACAGTGATTACCCGTTGCAATAATATTTTCTTCTACGTCTCCACCAACGAGAAAATGAACGGAAAAAAAATTAATGAGCTGTCGTCCTAAAATACGTTCACCATGAAATAGTGTTATTTCCCCTCATCCAGAATGTTTATAGTAACACGTGCAGCGACCCTTCACGGTTAATCAATTCCATACGATCCTCCAGATGCACAAACACTGGCTAGAAGGAAAAGGCTTGGACAGTCTTACTTATAGAGGGGGAAAAATCAATTTGTTTTTAATTTAGCAAAAGATATGTACAAGCATACATACACAGAGACAACTTTTCATCCAAGGTGAACATGACTGTCACATATTGGATGATGGGTTATTGTTAAAAAAAAAGTACAATGTGTGAGGGGGGGGGGATATCTATATACACTTGTATGTAAACACAAATATAAATGGGGGGGGGGGGGAGATTGATAGTTAAATATCAAGTAATAGATGGGTGAAGGGAGGAAAAAAAATTAAGTAGTAACATCATTCAACACCCATCTCACCCACGCACGATGGGTGCATCATTTTAAATATCAAAATTAGAGATAATAAGTATGATTTGAATAATTGAGCTACTGTCGGAAAGGCAAAATATTTAAGATGTTGATAAATATAATGGGAAAGAATCAATAATTTTTAATTAATGTGGGGGACAAATGCTTTAAAACAAAAAAATTAAAGTGCACGAAGATATCATCAATTGACAATAGATATGTTTCGAGGTACTTTTTGTAGGTGTAAAGAGAGGAAGCATTCTTAATTTCCATGGGAGGAGAGTTATAAAACTTAGGTATTAGGTAAGAGAAATTAATTTTTTTAATATTTTTGTGAATAATTAGCAAAGAATACGTGGCGCCTAGCAGAAGATCGTGTGGATAGGGAGTATTGAAGTTTTGAAGAGAAGCAACAGAGATTTATAAAAATATAAGCATCTAAATGGTAGGATTTCTATACTTTTGAAGAGAGTGATGGAAGGGGTATAAGGGGCCGTTCAATTATTACGTCAGCATCGATGGAAGGAGGGGGTAAAAAATGAAATATTTTTAATGGCATTAAAAATTAGCCTTATAATTTTCTTCTGTAGTGATATAATAAGTTTTAAGTGTCAAATATAATCAATAGGTAAACTGTATAATAAGTAAGAATGGAGCAGTGATAAGGGTGAAACAGTAGTAAAGGGTGATTACAAAAGAGGGATTAAAAAAATATTTAAGAAAGCAAAATTTATAAATTGTAAATCTCAATTTTATTTGTAGATTATGTCAGAGAGTTAATATAAAGACCCAGATATTTATAGTATTCACTTGTTCTGATTTATGACAGTTACAATCAGTGTTAATTTTACATATAGGTTTATGAATCATAAAGTCAATATTCGAGGCAGGAATGTTACGCAAAGAAAAGTTAATATATTTAGTTTTAGAGATTTTAAATTGTAGATCATTTGCATGAAACCAGTCTCTAATTTGTCAGAATTTACTGTATTTTGGAGAGATTCATAAGTGGCAGCAGAGTAAAGAATAACTATCATCAGTAAACGTGATTATCTTGCCATCAATTTTTAGATTACATAAATCGTTTATGAATATATTAAACAGTAGGGAGCCAAGAAGAGATGCCTGGGGTACTCCTCGGTTAACTCCTAAAAATTTACTGGAATCAGTGCCACATCTTACTCTCTGGGATCTGTTCTTCAGGTATGACACTAAAAGATTTAGGGGGATGTCTCTAATTCCACATGCCTCAAGCTTATATTGAAAGATTTCATGATTAACACTGTCAAAGGCTTTTCTTATGTCTAGGAATACAGCTATGGTTTTTCTAGATTTGTCAAGATTATATATTATGTATGTACTAAAATCTAGTACAGCAGCTTCAGTGTTATGATTATATGATTAGCAAGAAACCCATGTCGATTAGGAGAAAAAAAATAGTACGAGAAAGAAATGAGAGAGAGTATTCTTTTATTTAGAACAGTTTCAAAAATTTTGGAGGTAGAAGGTAAAATGGATAGGCTTATAGAATTACTTAAATCGTGATTTCCTGATTTGAAAATAGGCAAAAACAGTGGCGGTTTTCAAAGAGTTAGGATAAACACAGTTTAGTATGCAGTCATTGATCAAATTCGTAAGTATTATAACTAAATAAGGAAAACATTTAAGAATCAATGAATTATCACATCACTAGAAACCGAATGAGATAACCAATCAATAATAGAAATGATTTCTTCCGGGTAAGTTGGGGAGATGAAAAAGATCTGTTTAAATACAGGGGACATATTTTTTGTAATTATCCGTAAGTGGAATAGATGATGAAACAATGTTTACTAAATGATCATTATATTTATCAGGAAGTATGTAATTGGGGCTCAATGTTATCCGGGAGGGGATTGCTACGATTTTTACCAATTATCTTATCGATAAACTTCCATCGTTTGAAGGGAGTATCACATTTTTAAAACTGTTGAGAAAAGCAAAGGGAGCGGTAGCCAGGTCGATAACATACTCCCCTAAAGTACCAAAGGATGTTTAGAGGTGTCGCGTGTTCGATACTCGGCTCATCCCTGTCGGAAAATTTTCCAACAAAAACGGTGAAATGACCCCATAAAAAAATTGCTACTGCAGGAAGTACCCCAGCGAGTGGTTAGCGCACCCACCCAGCGAGGGGATTAAGAGCGATGAGTATAAAAAAACAAGCTTGCCGTTCGGAATCGACAATAAATTGGAGGTCCCGGTCTAATTAGCCCTCGTGTGCAGAAAATGACCGTGGTGCGACAAAAATGATCAAATGAGAAAAACAAAATTGTTTATAAATTTTGATTTTGTATTTTAGGTAATGTGTATAACATTATAATATACAGTACTAACCTCCTGATCATATGGATATTTTATAGTTTTTGAATAAAGTTTGTTTAATTTTAATTAGATGTTTTATCTCTGATGTAATCCGAGTTTTATCAGTCCGTCTGGAAATGTTAATATCACGATATGATGTATGGTTATTTATGATGGTTTCAAGCTTAACAATAAATTCATCAAAAACACCATCACTTTGAAAATCATTTATGCAAAATGCATAATTCTGTAGATATAGCTTGAATTGGAATTTTTTCCCTATAAACACTGCATTTTTGTACCCGCACAGAATTAAGTATTAACCCGAAAGAGTATGACAATTTATATAGAATGGGATTGAGAGAACAAAAGCCGTGAAGAATTTCTTATAAAAATGTGATCAATGTATGACTTAGAGGAAGGTCTGGTGATTTGAGATATCATAGGTAGAAAAACATTGCTTGACAGAGATACAAATATAAAAGCAACGCCACAACAGGCAAAATGCCCAACGAGGTGGCTGAGAAAAAGATTGCCCATAAAAATATGGTTGTCATATATTTCAAAAATACAGCAACCCAATTAAAATTGCAATTAACAAAAATTATGAACAATATGTATACACATGATAAAATATTATGCAATGCCCATAAAGAATACTTATGGTTGTCTTATTCTAAGTATGGATAGCTTCTCGATTTACCCCAACATATTTTTTAGATCGAGATATCCATAATGGTTAGTATTAATTTGATCAAGTATATTTATGTTAATATCACCAATGATAATTAGATCATGGTTTTTTTGTATTAGCTAATAAAGTTTCGAACTCCTGGAGAAAATCCGAAACAGTGAAGCCATGAGACATATAAATACAGGTTATTAATAAATTAATTGAAGGTTCGAGAATCTGAACAATTTCAGCGGTATTAATTTGTACTGGATTAGTCAACACAAACCCAAGGCATGTTTTCGAGAGAATGTCACACCATCAGAATTATAGGATCCGCAGCATGAAAATTTCTGGAAACCATTGATATTAAAAATTTTAGCTCCTCTTCACTCATCCATATCTCTGACAATAATAATAAATCAATGTTATCAACAACATCATAATCAAAGCAATCAAGAAATCAAAATTAGCTCTAAGGCTACGAATATTAAAATGAATTATGTTAAGTTCAGTAATCGAGTTAATGGGATGATTGGTGACATTACATTTTTCTAAACACTTTTCGAATGCCTGTGGGGTTGCAGATACTACGACAGTTTAAATCCATATCATTTTATATGAGTTGATCAAAGTCAGAATAGTCTAAAAATGTAAAGTTATAGCTGAGAAAAAAAATATGTGAACAACCAACACATGCTCATTTATATGTAAAAAGAAATGTATGCAAAAATATGTATATATATACACTCATGTATACAGGTACTCTGAGCGATTATATTTCTCAAAAATAGGATGATGATAATAATAATTTGCTGTATTTTTATACGTTGATCATTTTGGTATGTGTATCATAGAAACAAGTAAATGTACTGACCTTGTAATTCCTTCCATATAACAGAATATACCATAAATTACATATAAGATTTTAAATATTTCAGCAGGTTATATTTGGCAAAGTTCATGAAAATCTTCTGTAATTGGATGGGGAAAAAGACATTTTTTTGAGAAATAACAAAAATCAGAAATTTTGCAATCAAGGTATATGATTAAGGGTGATATTAAGGTATGATTAAGGTATATGACCAAGGTGTATAATTATAACGAGAGAGAGAGAAAAAAAAACAATGTATGCACATTAATAGAAATTATCAATAGCTTTTTATTAAATGTTGGTATTCATCGCAGACTAGAGGGGAAAAAAGCACATGTAGAAATTGGTTATGTCCAAAGATAAGCCAGTTTTAAATCAAGTTGAAATTTGATTTCACCACATTTTACTGGTAGAGATTCATTATCTTAATGAGAATACTACCGGGCATGTTTGCTTACTTGTAAAGATGTATTTAAGCAATTATGTGCATTAACAGACGGCGTATGCATTTGAGGAGACAGTAGATTTTTCATTTTACCAAAAAAAAAATTCTAACGTACACATAAAAATAAAAGATTCAAGAAATATTATACACAAATCCTCCAACAACTTTACTCGTATAGCTCTTGATTTCTCATGCTTTCTAAGATGGACTTTACCATCACGGACCCAGCAAAAGTGGAAATCGTTCTCTGGTTTGAAATTTTCGCATTCATACAGCAGTTGTTTCATATAAGGAGCTAAATGTTCATTTATGTAAACTTGATTAGGTTTTAAGACATTAGAAATCTTGGACGCGCATATTTTTTTTCTCACGTGCAGCTCTCAACACAATGTCACGATTTTCCTTGGTGTTAAACTTGCAAATAATCGGTTTTATGCGGTCCTTACGCATAGTTGGTACACGATGAAAAGCAGTAACACAATCCACCAAATTAAGAACTTCCAGAAATTGCAACAGAGTGTATTTTAGATCAGTCAAATTTTCGTTTGATGATTCTGGCAAACCGGTAATTTCTATGTTGCACTTGCGGGTGTAGTGTTGAAGGTCAACAAGATCGATCTTTAAATAATCGAATTTAGGTTTCATATTCGTACATTAAATTAGTTTATGTATGGTAATTATAAATAATAACCCTAACATAAGGTGAGTGCTCTCATTGGTACCGAGGTTATGTTCATTTGGAGAACCCAACACTATTAATTCAAACGAATTAATTTAATCTGAAAGAAAGTGAAACCTTTCTAAAGCCCCTTCCTTTCTAATAACGACTGCTCTGATATTTTGTCCCCGCCTTAGTAGCTCTTAAAATAGAATCAGATATAGCAGAGGTTCTTAAACTAGTTTTTACCCGTGACCAAAAATCAACAAAATGATGGCCTTCACAACCCATGGGTCCATTTTGAAATTACAAAATACTAATTCAAAATTATCGAATCATAACTTGGTGGAGCCAGTGGCACTTTAAGAGTAAATGAACTTGTGCGACCCATCTCGGAACACGACCCATAGGTCGAGTCCCTGCTATATTGTATCCGCAACTACATTGGGCAGCCCATTTTGGGAAACACTAAATGCACGTGGCCCTCCCTGTTCGATATCCCCATAGGAAGGTTCTAACGAATTGGTACATACAGGAATGGACTGGGAGTAGTATGTATATGTCACAGCCAAAGCCCAAAAAGTTAGCGAACTGGACGGCCGGTTGATCCGACTATCAACCGAAAATGTGTGCGTGTTTTAGATATCAATATTCTCCTATTTCTTTGATAGTTAGGGTTGCCATAGCTAACCATAATTATAACTAGAGCCCGGATTATATGCAAATGCATATGTGCATATGCTTTTGCATATTTTGACGTTTTTTGACATTAATGCATATAAATGCATAAAATTAAAGAATTTTCAGTATAAGTGCATATTTTGAAGGTTTATTTAACTCACTCAATTTTTTTTTTATAATTTTTCAAATAAATATTGTTCATATAAATAATATATTGTTCAAATAAATATTTTTATAATATCGATTTTTTTTCCCGCAGGTGAAATTTAGTGAATTAATACATATTTATAAAGTATTTTACGAATATTAGCCGTTTTATTGTAAGGCTATTTCTAGAGATATGTCGTGTTAAATTTTTTTTAGAAATAGTGTCGAAATTTTTTTGTTACTGGTATTTTCGTTATTGAGCAACTACAACGAACTAAAAGTAGAAAAGATGCATTTTAAAAACACATCTGCTTTTTTTAGCATGATAATTTTTTTAATACATACTTTCTCATTTTTTGTACATACTTCGGAATTTTTGACTTTTTCAAGATTTCTAGTGCATATTCTGGAGTATTTAATGCATATTTTGGCATTTTAAGTGCACATTTTGGCATTTTAAGTGCACATTTTGGCATTTTAAGTGCACATTTTTGCATTTTAAGTGCACATTTTTGCATTTTAAATGCTTATTTTTGCATTTTTCAGTGCATTTTTCAGTGCATATTTTTCATTTTTCAGTGCATATTTGCATATTTTTAGAGCATATTTTGCCACTTTTTTGGTGCATATAATCCGGGCTCTAATTATAACCATATAGTTATCACAAAAAATACGCCAAATTGGCGATAACCCCGGATCATACCTCTCTTTGGCCATGGCCCCCGCATTGGTGAGGCTGATAGGGTTCCGGCCTTGGGGGCCCGACGGGTGTCATCATTTTCTGTTTCTTCACGCTATAAATTAACTATAGGGGGCTCTGTGAAAAGGCTGGCATTGGAGCCCACCAATAGCTTAGGGGGCCTTGCTCCAAAATGTGGGGCCATGTCTTTGGTCCGGGATCTCCAGCAACTTTGCGAACTGGCTGCTTCACCACACGCCAACTCTGGCTGTATCGCTATTCTGCAATTTACTGCCATTAACGAGTTGGGTTAGAAATGAAGGCGGCATCTAACGGTGGTCACCTCAATCTCGTTACAACGATCCCACGTTATAGCGAACATTCCATTACAACGTCTTTTGGCCAATCCCAAATGTTTTCATAGGAAAACTATCATATATGTTTTATTTTCTATTTAACGATCTGCCCAATATAACGTCCGTTGTCGACGGGGGTCGTCATATTCAGCTTTGACTGTATCCATATTTTTCCCTTGGATCCTGGAACTTGATGGCAAACTTCACGGTGTAGACGAACATCTTACCACCACGTCACTTGGACACCTCGTTCAAAGTTAAAGGTCGAGACTAGTTAAAATGTGTTAAATGCCTGAATTTTCATGTTTATGTAAGTATCGTGTTGAAGGTCTGCTGCTCTCTGGGGAGAAACATTTCCAAATGGGAGACCGGCGCAAAACAATTTTCGCGAAGAAAGCCAAGTATTTTTCGAAGTAGTTGAAAAATTGCAATCGCTGTGTCAAAAGTGCCGTGAACGTGTAGAAAATTCTTGCCGTTAAGAATCCATCGTATACGCATTTCAGCAGTACATTTATTCATATAATATGGAAATCTGAGGATAAACAAACGTTATTGAAGCAGTTAAACGTGTCAAGGATCGGCGAAATGTAATCGAGCGATTTTTAAAACCCATATTCCATCGGGAATGTGACCTCGACTCTTGAACCCACTTCGCACGATTTCACTGCTTTATTCGTTGAAGGAATTCAATGCATAATATACTTACTCCAGTTTGTAACAAAGTGACAAATTATTTTTTCGTTTTTTTTGATCGATTCAGCGAATAATCCGATTTTGGAAGTGTTTTAATCTCCGTAACTCGTTTCTTTTTTTTTCCCCCTGGTTTTAAAAACCAAAATAAACCATTTGATCTCGGAGCTGATGGAGATTTCGAAACCCCATGTCGGAACCGATTAATAACAGCAACAACACGATTACTAAGATAACAGTGGCATTTGCTCCATCAAAAAACTCATGTGAGATTTCTCTCATATATTTATCTGATCGACATCTTTTGAAGGGAGGGGGAATTCCCAACCGGTAGTCGCTGGTTATGTCCAAACACGTGAAACATCATCTCCATAACATCGGAGACGAGATTGTGTTTTGATGTGGCCACCATGCACTGCCTGCCCAATCTCTGTCTCGGTGACGTCAGTCTCTACCAGAAGAGCCCTTTATCCTTTGCTGTTCGAAATTTTCACAACTCTCTTTTAGCATTTTGTTAGTTTTTTCTCTCTGTGGAATCGAGTCTTGGTTCGAGGTCGAGATAAAAGAAGAGTGAATTTTTTTTCTTTCTCTGAGCAATCTCTGGAAACACGTCCGAAGAGGAAACAGTGACAGACCTATTGGCACAGAAACACATTTCGCTTTCTTATCACAGTGTTACGAAACCATTTTTATTACAATAATTTTATAGAAACTGAAGGTTTATAGATAATTTCATTATAGGTACCAATATGAATTTATTATTTTTCTGTGGATATTATTTGTAATCAACACCCAGTGAAGTCTTAACGCCTGGGTCCACCAGGACACGGCTCACGGGGGCCACGAGTACAGAGGGGGGGGGGCCCTCAAGAAAACGAGATCTGCGTGCAATTTTTGACAGCAAGTATGTAAATTGGTAGGCAGATATTTCTAGGGGGTATTTCTAAGGCAGAAGGCTTCAGAAAAACCACTCGGCCCCTGGGCCTATGACGCTCTTAAGACAGCGCTGTCAATACCGTTTGGAAAGATAATGGGTCCATTACAGTGAATCATACTAGTCGATCTCTTGTGTCGCGAGTGTGATGGTAGAGTGGTCATAGTGAAGGACTCGCATTGCGAGGTCCTGGGTTCGAACCCCACCGGCGATACAGTGGTTTGCAGCTGAAGTTGGTTTTCTGTGGTTCCCAACTTCGAGGCGCAAATGCCAGTGGATCTCCCAGCTAAAACATCCCGCCACAAAGAGCAGCAGGTCTAAAACAGTACAGATATTCAATCATTACACTTCACTCGTAGATAGCAGTATTGAAAATTTAAAAAACACAACACTGGATACGCAATCAGACCCTTAGATGCCTATACATACACATGCACATTTCTGTGATAGGAAATTACGATTTCCAGAGTGGACTTGACAAGGGTGGAGGGTAATCTTTAAATTTTGTATCATTCACTGAAACGATTGGGAGTTTTGCTCTGATTCTGAAGTGTAGAACCACTCCAACCGCTCATTTGAAAAAATGGAGCGGGAGGACATCAACATGATACTTACATAACAAGAAAATTAAGGCATTGCCAGTTTACTTCAAAAGGCAGATGGCACCACTAGTATAACACTGAACAAACCTAACTTTGCAATACAAATACGTTAGAGCAAAGCATATACATACACGCAGCACGTTCCTGCATGTAGCAATTCATTAGAAATTCCCCAGAGAAATGTTTTCGAGGTAATGCACGGTTGAGTATATAGTAGTATAGAAGAACCACTTAATAAGATTTACGGACGGACCACGAAGTGTCTTTGGGCAAGCACATCACCGAATTCCTAGATTTCATGAAGGTCATAACGAAGATGCATCGAGAAAATATTCATTTCTCCATTTACGAAGAATATCTCCAGACGGCTGGAGTAGTTTGAAGATTTTACCGAGGTATATTATATTTGATATACGACCATATAATTTACAATTAGGAAAAACTCCTATGAACTTTTTTTAGCACACTGCTGGTGCTCGATAAGGGATTATGAAAACATCAATTGTATAATCAAGTTCTTCCGGACACGATACATCATGTTCCAATGAAATTTGAAGAAAAGTCATTGGTGATGAGAGCTCGCAGTTCTGATAGATTGGCTGGTTAAGAAGACGTACGCACTGTGTCTTAAACTCAATATTACACGAAAAACCACAATGATCTTAAATTGGGAGGAGCATAGAGGCCACATAAAATAGCATTTGATAATCACCATTTCCAACAAGATTAATCCATTAAAATATGATATTTGAGAATTTAATGATATCATGTGAAAAGATGAAAACAAACATATTGCGGGTATTCAATATTGCAGCAAGTGTCAATTTTATACCATGCCTAGGCGTCCTTCTTTGCAGCTGAAAGCCACAAACACTTTTTTGCTTGACGCCATTCTACCCAATATAGACAACCAATGGAATTTTGACAACCATTGTAAAAAAAACGCATTTTTTTTTTATGGCTAGAAAGAAACCCGAAGTAAAATTTTAAAGATGTTTGTATTTATCCATCAAACTCGATCTCAAAATCTCTCTAGCATTGCTACATATTATTATTGTTGACATGAAAAAAAATCGAAAAAACCTTTCAATCATTCAATAGACAACCTGTAAATACATGTATTTCTCAAATGCGTGACTCCAAATTTTGATCCTCATTTTCGGAAGATTTGTTTCGCAGATAGTTCATTCATCACCAATACAATACCAGTATAAACATAATAAGAGCTTAACCCCGACCAGGTACTCGGTTAAAAGGGTACTGGGGCGGTGATAACCATTTAAAATCAACCCACACACCTGGTGAGTGAATGAAACAAAGAAAAGCATTACGCATGTGTGATCGCATTAAACCCGCGAGCGCCTCTTTCCATTTAAAAACGCATTATTCATGCCCTACTTGCGGCGACTCAAAATATAATGTTTTCATCTGTGTCTGTTTCTACCCATGTTTGCGGCAAACAAGAGATTGTTTGTAAACCGATCACCTCTCCGTCTGCCTATAATATATTTTTATCTGGAACGATCCAGCAAACGTAAACATTTTGTTTGCATGGCTTGGAGGACATATAAAGGGTTAGGCAAAAAACATAATATTGATAACGCGAGAAAAAAAAAAGTAGATATTAGAGAGAGGTGTTATCAGTGTTGATCAATCATCGATGTCGTATCGTTGAGATGGAATAACAAAGAGACGAGTTCAATCGTCGATAATGTTACAAAAAAAATTACTCAATATTATATCGTTTTTTCATTTCCTTGGAATATGATGAGTAATAAGATTTGATAATGCATTCAAGGACCGCGTTTGCCAATCAATGCTCGTGACTATATTGCAGCTCCTTCCGGATTCGAAGTTTCAATGGCACAAAAAAGTGCTTGAAACAAAAACCTGTGTACCAAGAATTGTGAAGTCTCTCAACTTAAGGGTTGGGGGAATCCCGAAATGTTTTCGGTTTCTTTTCGACTTCCATTAAAAGCGTGTATTAGTTACGAGGAAGGAACCAGAAATTGGAAAAAGAAAAGGGCAAAAATTCAAAACAGAGTAAGGAAATGGAGCAAATTTTCAAAAAGAGCGAGGAATGGGACAAAAAAAATTAGGAAATCAGGGAAGCAAAGGTGACGGCAAAAAAAAAAAAATCAGGAAAGCAAAGAGAAGCTATTAACCAGAAAATGGCAAGGAATGGGCAGAAAATTTAGAAAAGAGCAGGAAGGTCAGAAATGCCGAAAAGGGGAGAAAAGAGGCACAAATTCAGAAAAATGAATTCATTGGAATGGCTTCAATATCTTGTCACGATTTGGTGACCAAATTGTAAAAACCATGGATAGGACACGTGAAATGCATGTTAAGAAAATACGGACATACTGGATAGGTGACAGATAACCGAAATTACAAAGACAAATGCCCCCTTCCCCCCGTCCAACCTTTCAGAAAAATCAAGTGGCATAATTCGTCACTCCACCCTCGGGATCCTTAATTATAAGTAAGAGAAAGAAAAAGCTTATCGGACTCCCTATCGCTTCTTAGGGCCACATCGAAGTCATATAAAGCATCTATTAGGTAGAGTAGTCTTAGGTCTCTAGGACGCACTCATACCGTTTATGTTTGATAAGAGCGGTTTATTTCGGACTCACATGGATATAAAACTCATCTCATACGAGATGCGGAGAGTTTTTCGTTGATCTAGTAACTCTTGACCCTTTACCGTCCAGAGAATTTTTTCATCACGTTCAATTCGTGCTTTACAGTGTACACAGCCCCCCCCCCTCCCTTGTCCCTTTGCAGTTTTTGTACAGCTTATGAGTTTTTGTGGGAAGCCGAATCCACAGGAACTTTCCTAATATCGGAAGAGGCCGTTGTAACAATGAAGTATCGTTGTTTCCTGATGCGGACCTATGTCGGGCCCAACTCGACATAGGACCGCAAATGATTAAAGGAATGAATCAAACTCGTAACTCGTGTATCCCAGTGTATTATCAATCTCTCGTGGACTATGGTCATTCCCCTCATAATTTCACGACCTACACTTTCAGAAATCGCGTAATGAGATGACTGAATACGTGTATTATCACAAAGCACTTGTTCTATACGATAGAAGAACAAAGTGGAGGGTCTCTTGAGAGAATGTTGTCCTTGAAAAAAAACACAAAAGGGAGTTCTTGATTTTCTTCTCTTTGTGTGTGAGGTCTATAATAGCCATCATGCGTACGCCTAATAATAATAATAATAATAACGCGGGAAATATGACGAGAGAGAGAACTCACTCACTCGCTCCACCCCATATTACAGTGAATGACCAAATTTCCGGTTGATCTTTCCCCAACAAGAGTCACTCACGATTCCGAAAAATCAGCCGTTGTTTGATACACGACAAGACATTCCTGATTACCAGACAAAGAAACGAACCCGTTTATGTAAAAATGCTGCTGTGTTTCTTTTTATTTCACTTCCTTCGCTATGAGTCGACCTTGTGATGATGAGGATGATTTGGTGGATCTTCGGAGCGTGTAATTGCGCCGAAGAAGACCAAGATATTGAAATTTAGAAGAAAAAAAAACAAATTTATTGCTTTTTTTTTACAACTGAAAAGAAAAAAAGTTATGAGTAAAGAGCAAAAAAAATAGAAAAAGGGCTTATCGCATATGTCAAGGTAAAGAAATAGAAGTTCAAGAAGTCAACTTACAGAGAGAGTTATAGATGCTATCTTGAACCAAGGTTTTTGATAAGTAACAAACAATTAATTTATTTCAATTGAAATACGTGAAGATTCAATTTTGACGTATTCAGTAGTTTTACTCAAAGATTCCTAAACACGGGAAAACGAAACATTTAAGAAATCATCATCATCAACCATTTTCTATCCACTGCTGGATGAAGGTCTCCTCTAAATTTTTCCATTTTAGGCCCCTCTCACACGGAGCGGTTGCGGATGCGGACGCGGGTCCGCATACCCTTTCAAACGAGCGCTGAAGATGTGGGCGATTCGTCCGCATCTTTAGTTCGAAATTCGTGCATAAAAACTGTTTTTTCGCAATTTTTGTAATTATTTTTCTCCTTCACCCCTGATTCAGTGCCCATAGGCAGCCTAGAGGCATTCTTTGGTGGTTTAATCTACAGCCACATAGAATATGGGAATAAAGATGTCTTCATTCCGATCTTCACAAGTAGTCGATGGGAGAAAATGTCTTCAAATATTTTCGAAATATTTTGAAAAAAAAAAAAATCCGTCTTTTCGGAAAAATATGGAAGAAAAATTCCAAAAACATCCAATGTTCGAAAAATCAAATCCAAAAACATCCAAAACATTCGATGGTCCAAAAAAAAGAAAAAAAATTCAGGAGATACCAAAGAATTTGCAAGTAGTAAAAAAGGGGAGGGGTAGAGACTTTCAAAATGCCTGTGCTTAGAAATATTCACATCACAATTCTGTCTTAGGCCGGGTTTACACTATTAAAGTTCGTTTATAAAACTTGAAAAATGCAACCGATAGGCGGATCAGTTATGTTCTCTCGAATGTAACAGATGTGTTTATTGGTTACATTTTTCAAGTTTTATAAAATAACTTTCATAAACCTTTTATAGTGAAATCCCATCTTTAGATTAGTTATTTCTGAAATATAAAATTTTATTTTCAAACGTCTTAATCCGGCCCTGAGTGAACGCCGTACGTGGATAACGTTGTTTAATAAAAGAATTTTTTTTAAAGTTTAAAAAAATTAAAAGATTGAAAATTAAAAAAATAATAATAAATATTTAAAATAATATTTCAAATATTGATATTTTTTAAATAATTTTAAAAATTTAAAAAGAAAAAAATTAAAATTTTTAAATTAAATTAAAAAGTTATTAAAGTATTTAGTCAATTAAATATTCGTAATGAACAGAACGGCTTATCATTTTGGTCCCGTCAGTGGACGTTGTTGGCATGTTTTATTGTATAAAATTGTGAAATATGGACAAAAGGCAGTTAAAGTTGCTACATCTCAATCTCAGAAGGAAACAAAGGGATAGACGTATGTGGGTACATCGTATTTGATGAATAGGGACCCTCATATGGTGTTTTTAAGGGTATTTATGGCAAAATAATTTAAAAAATTCCGTGAAAAATCACCTTCAAAAAGTAGCCAAAGATGCGGACGAATTCGCTCCGCATCCGCATCGTGTGAATAGCTCCGAATAAACCTATTGTCAAAACTTCTATGTGCGGATGCGGAGCCCGCACTTAGGTTTTGACACATGCGGACGACGTCCGGACCCGCATGAACATTTCCTAGGTGCGGAGATATTTCGGCTCGTCTGAAAGGCGCAGTATATTCCAATTGTTAAAACTTCTTCCGGACCCGCATCCGCTCCGTGTGAAAGGGCCCTCAGAGGCCTTTCCAGGCAGAGGAATTTTTTTAAACTTTAAAAAAAATTCTTTTATTAAACAACGTTATCCACGTACGGTGTTCACTCAGGGCCGGATTAAGACGTTTGAAGGCCCAAAGCACTTGAATATTTTTGGTGGTTCCCCCGATACCTACAAGTTTATTTTACTCAATATTCAGTCTATGAACTTAAAAAATAAAATTTTATATTTCAGAAGTGACTAATCTAAGGATGGGATTTCACTATAAAAGGTTTATGAAAGTTATTTTATAAAACTTGAAAAAAGCAACTAATAAATTTATCGGTTGCATTTGCTCTAATGCAACCGATAAATTTATTAGTTGCTTTTTTCAAAATAATTGTTACAAAATTTTTATAGTGTAATCCGGACTCAGGCCGGAATTATACTATAAAGTTTTATAAAAGAACTTTTATGAAAGTTGGAAAATTCAAGCAATAGGTGCATCGGTTGCATTCAAATGCAACCGGTGCACGCACACACACACATTTTGCAAATTCAACCAATAAGATAATATTGGTTGAATTTTTCACGTTTTATCAAAGAGCTTTTACAAAACTTTTATAGTGTAATCCCGGCCTAAGGCTGGTATTACACTATAAAACTTGAAAAATGTAACCAATAAAGACATCTGTTACATTCGAGCGAACTTAACTGATCGGCCTATCGGTTGCATTTTTCAAGTTTTATAAACGAACTTTTATAAAACTTTTATAGTGTAATCCCGGCCTAAGACAGAATTGTGATGTGAATATTTCTAAGCACAGGCATTTTGAAAGTCTCTACCCCTCCCCTTTTTTACTACTTGCAAATTCTTTGGTATCTCCTGAATTTTTTTTTCTTTTTTTTGGAACATCGAATGTTTTGGATGTTTTTGGAATTTTTCTTCCATATTTTTCCGAAAAGACATTTGTTTTCAAAATCTTTTGAAAATATTTGAAGACATTTTCTCCCATCGACTACTTGTGAGGATCGGAATGAAGACATCTTTAGACCCATATTCTATGGGGCTCTAAACTAAACCACCAAAGAATGCCTCTAGGCTGTCTATGGGCACTGAATCAGGGGTGAAGGAGAAAAATTATTACAAAAATTGCGAAAAAACAGTTTTTATGCACGAATTTGAACCTCTTCAGTGCTCGTGTGAAAGGGTATGCGGACTCGCATCCGCATCCGCTCCGTGTGAAAGGGGCCTTACTCAGTCTGAATCTTTTACCAACCAGTTGATTTCAGCCACTTTTCGAATTTCGTCGATCCATCTTGCGTTTTGACGCTTTCTCGGATGTTGGACACCGCGGGGTTACCGATCCAGAATACTTGTGGGTCATCATCTCTTGTCTTGTCTTGCAATATGTTCAGCCCATTCCCATTTCAAACGTTTAATTCTTTCCATGATATCATATACCTTTGTGTGGTTCCTTATCCAAGTCATTCGTTTTCTTCTCTCCTTGTGATGCCTAGCATATATCTTTCCATGCTCCTTTGTGTTGTGTGTAGTCTTTGAATCGTCTTGCTTGTGAGTGTCCATGTTTCAGCTCCATAAATGGATGCTGGTAGCACACACTGGTTAAACACTTTTCTCTTCAAGCATAATGGCATGTGACTCTTCAGAATTACACAGTGTTTGCCAAAAGTGCTCCATACAATACTGATCCTTTTGTTTATTTCATTAATGATTCCGTTGTCCATGGTAATTTCTTGTCTCAGGTATACATAGCTTCCTATTTCTTCTATCTCTGTGTTGTTGAGCAAGATCGTCTTCTTCAAATGCAAAGGAGTGGAACATAAATTTAGTCTTTCGCAAATTCATTTTCAAAACCACCTGAATACTTACCTTCGCAAGTTCTTGTATCATTTCTTCTAGTTCGTCTGGATTAGTGCTGATAATAACAATGTCGTCGGCAAAACGAAAATGGTTGAGAAATTCTCCATTCATTTTATATATATAATTCCTTTCTCATCCTGATCCAGTTTTAAAAATACTTCTTCTAAAACAGCGGTAGTTTTGGTGAGATAGTATAACAATGTCTAACTCCTTTTCAAAGTTTAATCTTTGCTTTTCCTTTATTTTTCCAAACGAATGGTTGCAGCTGCTTTACCATACATACTGAATATTTTTAATAATATTGATGTAAATCTTTTCTACCCCAATTACATCAACAGCAGATGTGAAGACAGAGTCAAACGCTTTCTCAAAATCAACGAAGGCCATACACAATGCTAACTCGTATTCCTTGTGTCTCTCTGTGAGTTCCCTGATTGTTTTTATGCGATCCATTCTACTAAATCAGCGTTTCTCAATCTTTTTGAACCCAAGGACCACTAAAATGTATTAAACAATATCTCGGACCACCAACTTCCAGTACGAGGGGCGAGATCATATGTCCCGTGGTCAGGGCCGTCTTAAGAACATCATAGGCCCCCGGACCAAGTGATTTTTCTGAGGCCCCACCAGACAAATTTACATGCTATTCTCGAAAGTTTTAACTAGATCTCATTTTTGTGTCTCCCTCTTCTCTCGAAGCCCCGGGCCGTGCCCTGGTAGGCCCATGCGTTAAGACGGCACAGCTCGTAGTACGGGGCATTCAAATTTAGGAATAAAATACATATTATGCAGGAATGAGCCGTATCTTGAGTGATTTTCTTGTATTTTCTGGTCATTTTCACTGTTTCGTGGATTTGTCCTGTTTTTTTTAACGAAACATATTTTGATTTGCAATATTTACTGAAAACTACGAATGAAAATAATTTCATCACTATAAATTATATTATGATAAGGACGCTATAAATATTCATCTGAACATATTTGTTATTTTTTCATAAGTTTTCATCCGTAAACTACTTTTTTTTTTCAATTCATTGCGACTTCTAGTAATTTTTCATTACCCATTAATTGATAATTTTTTAGCAATAACTGGTGGTTTCGCCGACTTATTGGCAACGTGTTTGATGAAAAATGCTGATGTTCCATTTTGTACCGTATTTGAGCTCCCATTTCGCATGTTTTTTCTGAATGAAATATGGTCACCCAAGTCCTGGTGAAATCAATTCCATTGAGAAATAATTTTTTTAAGGCCGGTATATTACACTATACAAGTTTTATAAAAGTGCTTGTATAAAACTTGAAAAATACAACGAATAAGCCGATGGGTTACATTCAAGCTTATCCAACCGATCAGTTTATTGGTTGTATTTTTCAAGTTTTATCAAAGCATTTTTACAAAACTTTTACAGTGTAATACCGGCCTTACTGAAATTTGCACCGACTCTACTTATTCCTCCTTCAGCAATTTCGGTAATAATTAGCAAATTCGCCTTAAATTTCATTTTTTGCCTATAGATGTATCCTGTATTTAGAATCAATTATGAAATACAAATGTATCTCTCGACACCCTATTATTAAAATGAAGAAGGGAAAGAATCTTCCTCTCACTTTATCGAGGTAAAAATTCCGATGTGAAAGTGAATTTGAATTGCATTGTCGCACGCAGTTCAACGCACACACATTCGCAAATTTATCATCGGCTACGATCGTAGTGGCGTGTAATTCCGACGAGATGCGGTGGTCGGTCGAGGTCGAAACCATCATCTTCGTCGTCGAAACAACTACTGACTGTTAGAATGTCCGAAACCATTCTTTTGTCTGGGCGTCACATGCGATCTTCTCTAATACAGAAAACAAAGATGAAATACGGACAGGCACGAACATCGAGAAAGAAGAACATTATCATAGTTTTTTTCACACGATTCCATGAGAAACCGGAAATTCGCCCTCCGACTTTCTCCTCTATTTACCCTCTCATTTTATTCTTGATGTTGCAGGTGAAAAACCCATTCCTTCAACGGGTATCCTTTTTTACCTTCAAAGAAGTACCTTTGTTCAATTCCTTTGAAGATGTTCGAGGAGATCTTCACTCGCGATCGATATACGCGCCAAAAAGAATAACGAAAATCTTTACTTCTAGTAAAATAAAGAAAATAATAATAATCCCCGCGAGAGAGAGGAATGGGATCTGTCTTCACATGATTTTCATACCGAAAATAGCTTTATCAGCAATCTATTTTTTTAGTGGTTAGGTTTCTGCAAAAGGTCCAGAAAAAAAAATTAAGCATCACTTTGTTATCAACAAGTTTTTCTGGGTTCCAGGCAATCTCGCCATTTCTGATTATTTTGAAAGAAATACCAACGATGCAAAAACTTTCAATTTTCATCTCATTTATACAAACACAAAATTTTCAGAGATTTAGATGGCCTTTTTCTCAGCCAGAGATATCAAGGAAACAGTTATTTTCCAGATATTATGCTGAGGTGAGCTCGAAACCTCCGTCCCACCCTGACCGTCCCACCCGGGGGCCATTTCCTGAAGTTAAGAGAGGCTACTAATGCCTCTACTTCAGCGCCTCACGACACAGTGCGTGAAATTAGGAAGGCAGATGCATGTGTCTCCAGTGGTGTAGATGGTAGCATGCTTGCCCGGTATGCAAGAGGGCCTGGGTTCGAGTCCCGGCGGAGACGTGATGACTTTTCTTTCCGAGCTCACCTCAGCATAATATCCGGAAAATAACTGTTTCCTTGACAAAATTTTCAGTTTATAACTTTCCCTATTAACCCTTTATTTGGCAAGCATTGAAATATAAAGAGGAGAAAATTTTTTAGGGGTTATATATTAGGCAAGAGTGAGGTGCCCTGAATGCGGTTACACGACAAAAAAACATTATTATTGCCAATATTTAAAAGAAGAATATGGGATGTTTCACTTACACACTGTTTCTACTATTTACATACATTTGAAATAGTATACAAATGTAATTTATTGTTTGCCAACTTACTTTTCTATCGTTGTTGAAGAATGCACAGCAGTACGTCTCCTTCTCCACACATGGTATTTCCCTCCAAAATGCAAGGGGTCGAAAATCGTTCTTGCTAGGCTTGTCAAGAAATAGGGAGACGTGTAACTTTGAGCCATTTTGCTGGTATTTATGAAAACCTCATGAACACAACTCACGAGTAAAAATCGAATGTTTAGGAGTTGCTTAGAAAGGCATTTATATTTAGAAGAAACGAGCTCAAAATATAAAAAAATGCCTTTATTTGAAAAATTTAAGAAACTCGTGTTGCTTTTGAAAGCAACATGACAAAATAAAGGGTTAACTGACTATTTTCAACTATTTTTATGCTTGTTGTATAATATTTTTTATTTTATTTTATTTTATTTTTTGCATTTTTAACTTTTTATTCATTTTAGCATGTTTTTACTGTTTTACTTGTTTGTTTATTTTGGTATTTTTTCTATTTAGTAATTATGAATGCGTCTGTATTTCGTTGCCTTTCTTAACATGAATTTTAAAATGCTTTGTGTGTGTATTTTTCCATATCCAGTATAAGTGCTATCATGATTTCTATAGGTTGTATGTAAATAAATATTATACTATTTGATTAAAAACCTGAAAGACCATTATAGGTGAAGTTATAAAAAACGAAGTTATTGAAAAAAGAAAGAAAGATAGTGCTTACAACACATATAATCTAAAAACTGAAGTGAAAAAGAAAGAAAATGCCTAATAAAATTGCACGATGTCATTTTCCAACACATAAATTTTTACGCGTGCCACTCATTTTCTATCTTTACTCTCATATTTTGAAAACATTTCCCAAAAATTTCAATAGAATTTTAAGGGAAATGTTTGTTTTTGAAAAAAAATCTTCATTTTTCCCCCCTTTGAATTAGAATGAAATAGTTTTCATAAAGTCGTATTTTTCGAACATTTTTACTAATTCCTTTTATTTCTCATTTTCATTGGACTTGGATGTTGTCAATGTAGGTTATTATACACTGAACCTAAATCGCCATAGATAATTTGACATTTCCTTAAAATTTCCTGTCTTATAGAGGTAATAAAATAGTTCACAAATATTTTTCAACATTTTGAAAGACGTTTGGGGCAAACCTTCGCGTGCTAGTCGTAGCAAAATGGCGTGCCGCAGGTTTGCCATCTCTGTTATAAGAGTTTTGACTGAGGTGAACTAAGAAGCGGGAAAGACAAATGATGACTTTAGGAGAGCGTGAAGAGGCCATTCAAGATATGAAATGCACTAAGTATGCATGCATTCTATGAAACCAAGTAACGAAAGTTAGAAAGTGAGTTTCTAACCCTCGAGCTAATGGAGAAGCTTCCAGCAGGAACATCACGAGGCCATCCATCCATCTTAAAGAAGCTCGAGCACCTTCGTTGACCCACGACGATGATGTGTTTTATTGTGCTGCATTATGTAAAAAAGGGAATTTTCATTCTTTCGTTCGAAGAAAGCATTTACTTGGCCTTGGACCCTGAGCCCTTTCTTTTTACATCTTTTACGATATTACATCACGCTCGTGCTCAGGCACATGCAGGTACATACTATAAAGCATCTGATAAATGCCTTATTTCCTTTGCCTCTTTCTCTTCGTTCTCGAAGTATAGTATCCGGTACATATAAAAGGAAATGAATTATCTCGAAACAAACAAGGTCCCATTCAAAATGAATTTGATTTTGGGTAATGTATTTGTGCATCGATGATAGTTGCCTCTGTAATACACTCTACCTTAAACTGAATTTTTTGGATAAATATTACATTTCCTTTTCCAAAAAACTTTAAAATTCGGGACATGAACTAAACAGCTATACCTCGGCTAACGAAGATGATTCGTTTCGGAGCAGCCTAAATCTTCGTTAAACGAAATGTGATTTCACCATAGGTCTTATACGGTTCTCATACGAGTTGAATGGTGTCACTATCCCGGATGCAACTTGGGTCACCGATTTGGGAATTCTCATTGACGAGCGACTTAGGTTTTCTGAACATTGTTCAGCGGTGGTCAAAAAATCGAATAGAATGCTTGGTCTCATTTTTCAAAAGGTCTCTTCACGTTCTCCTAGTCATTCTTCCGTTTTTTCGAGGCTTAGATAATCCGGGACTGGAGTATGCTTTAAGGTTTTGGAGACCATACCTACAGTGGGACATAGACTTGGTTGAAGGGGTGCAGAGAAGAGCTACGCGTGTCCTTATTGGCACACAGGGCTTGAGTTATGAAGAGAGACTTCATTTTTTGAATATGTTTACATTGGATGAACGCAAGTGTCGAGGAGATATGATCAAAGTGTTCAAAATTTTCAACGGGATGGATAGGATGGACCATGAACTTTTAGTACATCGCCAATCGACTGCTTTTACAAGGGGACACCAGTATTGATTGGTGAGGGACAATGCAAGGTTATAGTGTCGCTGGGAATTTTTCTCTAATAGGGTTGTTAATAAATGGAATAGCTTACCCCCGGAGGTAGTAAATTGTAACACAATTGACACGTTTAAAAATAAATACGATAAACATGTTGGGGTAAATCGAGAAGCTATTCGTTCTTAGAATAAGACAACCATAAGTATTCTTTATGGGGGGCATTGTATATTTTTTTATGTGTATAAATTGTTTATAATTTTTTTGATTGTGTTTTTAATTGGGTTGCTGTATTTTTGAAATATATGACATCCATATTTTTATGGGCATCTTTTTATCAGCCACCTCGTTGGGCATTTTGCCTGTTGTGACATTGTATTTGTATTTGTATAGGTTTCTGTGGAAAATTCGTTCAAGGTACTGCCCAAAACTTAAAGCTGAGTTTTCAAAACAGCAAATAGCGCTATAAAAAAAGACAAAAACTGACGGAAGGCTACATTGAACAGGTTCAAAATTCAATAAATGAGAATTTACAGGAAGATAAGTTACTGAGGATATTTTCATTTTACTCCAATGCACGCAACCAACACCAGCTTTAGTCTAATAAAGCTGGTGTTGGCACAACCCAGTCGAATTCATAGGTGTTCCCATCTTCATCTATTTGTAATTTGGTCAGCTCATTTCTGCATTTGATACATGCAAATAAGCTCCTTAAATATTCAGGTTGTGTTCATTTTGATTGTGTCTTGTTGCACTGAAAAAATGCCTCCTCCGAAAACAAGCTCTTTTTTTTTTCTTTTTTGAATGCATTTTCTATCAGTTGAATCATTTTACATGAAATGGGGTTCAAAAACTTTCAGAAAAAGAAATGAAGGTACATCTGGAAAAAGATTCCAAAACGAACATGAGTTAATCGGGCTCAAATGACAGTAATCCATATAAACGAAAATGTTTATTAGCCGAATCTGAATTCGTTGGCCGAGGCAGAAAAATCACGAAAAAAAAATTCGTTATCCGAAAAATTCGTAAGTCGAGGTATCATTGTGTTTGAGTTTTTTTCTCAGTGGAGTAAACAAATTCACAACTGACAAAGACTTCCAACTACGTTAATGGTGCGCCTCAGATTATTTGGAAACAGAATCTGTTCCAGCGATAAAGAGCGAAGTGAAATCCCTTCCCGTAGTTATTTCGGAGGCTAATCAGCCGCTCGGGAGTCTTTACGACTCTTGCCAACCCGTCAAGATTCTTCTCAAGCGACAAACCCTGCGTCTCGGATACAACTCCACCATCTTCATCATATATCCTTCTTCTTATTCGAGGGAGAATGAAACGCCTACCTTTGCCTGGATTCTAAGAACCGCAGGACAGAGGTAAACAACGTTAAGTTCAAAGCTGCTGCTGATGCTGCCTTTCACGCAAAAGCGGGCTCGTGCAATCGATTTTTTGCCGAGCTTCATTTCCAGAGAACGTCTCTCTCGCTCACACCATGTTGTAACGAATATAATAGCACTGCGACAGCACGACACCCACTGATGTTTTCCAATGCTATGGCAACGAACGTTACTACCAGCACGAGAGCTTGATTTTATTCTATTTTTTAGATAGTTATATAATAGTTAGCAGCTTGGATATGAGAAACCTACGTGATGTGCGTACACATGCTCCTCTCTCTGCGCTGTCCGCGTTTGTTGCGTGTGTGCCGCGTGAAACGCAGCGATTCTGTCGATTTCAGTTTAAAAAAATGTATTAAAAAAAGAAGAAATTGTAGGGAGAGAAGGGAGACCATCACACAAAGTTACAACAGCAGCAGCTGGCAAAGCCAAAGTGACTCCATCGAATTCCCGCTCAGCGTGGGGTATATCCGTTCGTTTTGACAACAAAACACGCGCTTGCGCAGATCTCGCACAGAGTATATACGTCACTGGAATGGGAGCGAAAGATGCTCTTACAGAGGGAGTGACAACAACATCTTTTGAGGATGACTGCGAGAGGACAGTCTTTTCAAGAGGAGAACCCCTTCACCGCGTTTAATAAACAATAAGTAAAAAGGAAGCACGTTTTCAAAACGCGCATCCTAAACAAAATCTGACTCGTACTGGAAAAAATGGGGTTTTTCAATGGGGAACGTTCCCCATTTTATGGAACAAGTCCATGAAAGATAAACAAGACTCATTCACGTTCGATTCTTTTTTAAGTTTCCGACTATCACAGCTTGATGTCGAATTTCTTGATCCAAATTAAGAAAATTTATACATTTGTCTCCAAACTCATTGACTGCGTTCTGTAATGTGTACTGTATTTACATTTTTTTTCTAAAAACAGTAAGTTTAAAAATTGCTTTTTGAATTTATAAAATTGTCATCATTATTCAGGGGCCCGACTTTGACTTGATGGGGCTAAGGGAAAAAAAGGTATTGAGCAGCTCCCTCGACTGTGATTGAAGAGGTACTGTATATGTTGAACGTACTGAACCTCTTCAATCACAGTCGCGAGGGAGCTTCTCAATACCTTTTTCCTGGAACCCGACTAGTGAGAAATATAACGTAAAATTATTAAATTCAACATGAAATATCTTACAATAAATGTTTTTTTCGCACTCTCATATGAGTAAAATCATAGATAATTTCATCAAAATCTAATTTTTGAGTTATCTCAGCTTCAATGCACAATAAAGCTAAAGGTGACAGTTTTTCTTGTAAAAGACGAGCCAACTGATGATTTTATCCTTTTTAATAAGAATGATCTTTCTCTAGAACAGGTTGATATTGATAATATGTTGTCAATGATGATTCAATGCTGTCTCAAAATTTGGAGACACGTCTCTTCTAAACCTCTAGCGTTATTTAACATTTCTGGCATTGTGTCACCAACCTGAACCAACGGCGAAAATTGTTGCAGTTCGTCTGAAAAAGTGTTTGCAAGATCAAATGCATGAAGTTTTGCAATTTCTAAACGTACAGAACATATGAGGATTTCATGCTAATCAAACTTACAAACTTTCTTGTCATCGTTTCATAAATTCTTTTACTGTCAAAAAGATGTGAAATTGAGGAATCGAAAAGACTGCAACACATTGAAACATATTTTTGTCGTGGACGTGGAGTTGATATTGCAATAATCGCAATGTAATGCTGTATGATGTCTATCACTGATTGGTATAATATTAAAATTGGTACTTAATAGGGTTCGCTAATAATGGGTACTTTGAAATAATATGATGCAATTTAGGGAAAATTCTTTGGTTTTCCAAAATTTTGCTACATAAAGTATTTAAAAATTATAAAAATTTGAGCAAAATATATACTATTATAGATTTGGCGCCCTGGGCAAATTTCCCATGTTGCACATGTGGAAATCAGGCCCTGTCATTATTGATTGTACATTACGCGTATGTTCAAATCAAATATTATATGCATAATATATATGCCGCCTGGCAGTCGAGTGGTTAGGGAACTAGCTTCTCACTGTGCAGGTCTGGGTTCGAATCCAGGTTCGGGCATGGATGATTACTAACACTAGCAAATTCCCTGGACGGATCATGCTGATCCCTTGGGAATACGTGAGGATCACGTTATTATTATTAATAGTAGACGCTTTTCCTCTTTTTGCATTTTAAAAATTGCCGAATCTTCAATCTAAGGAAACTCCAATTTTTTCTGCTGGAAATTCTTTTATATCTTAAGAAAAAAATGCAAGGTACAGTAAAAGTGGGGGAAAGTACAGTACTGTTTGTTTTTAATTTTTATGTACCGTATGAAACTAAATTTTATGCACAGAGTTTCAATCCTCACATTCAGAAATCAAGAAAAAAATAGTTGCATTAGTATTGTTTGAAACTAATGTTACGAAAGCATTGATTGGAAATCGTTAGTGGAACTGTTTGAACACTACTATATATTAGTTATTGCCTAAGTGGTGTCTGTGAAGTTGCAGTTGCTAAAGAATAAATACAAATACAAATACAAACACAACGCCCCAAAGGCAAATTGCCCAACGAGGTGGCTGATAAAAAGATGCCCATAAAAATATGGATGTCATATATTTCAAAAATACAGCAACCCAATTAAAAACACAATCAAAAAAATTATAAACAATTTATACACATAAAAAAATATACAATGCCCCCCATAAAGAATACTTATGGTTGTCTTATTCTAAGTATGGATAGCTTCTCGATTTACCCCAACATGTTTCTCGTATTTCTTTTTAAACGTGTCAATTGTGTTACAAGTTACTACCTCCGGGGGGTAAGCTATTCCATTTATTAACAACCCTATTAGAGAAAAATTCCCTGCGACACCATAACCTTGCATTGTCCCTCACCAATCGACACTGGTGTCCCCTTGTAAAAGCAGTCGACTGGCGGTGTACTAAAAGTTCATGGTCCATCCTATCCATCCCATTGAAAATTTTGAACACTTTGATCATATCTCCTCGACACCTGCGTTCATCCAATGTAAACATATTCAAAAAATGAAGTCTCTCTTCATAACTCAAGCCCCGTGTGCCAATAAGGACACGCGTAGCTCTTCTCTGCACCCTTTCAACCAAGTCTATGTCCCTCTGTAGGTATGGTCTCCAAAACTTTATAGCATACTCCAGTCCAGGACGAACTAAGCCTCGAAAAAGCGGAAGAATGACTTTAGGAGGACGCGAAGAGACCTTTTTGAAAATGAGACCAAGCATTCTATTCTTTTTTTTGACCGGCACTGAACAATGTTCAGAAAACCTAAGCCGCTCGTCAATGAGAATTCCCAAATCGGTGACTCTAGTTGCATCCGGGATAGTGACACCATTCAACTCGTAAGAAAACCGTGGGTTGTTCGAACCAAAATGAGCGACCATACACTTATCAACGCTAAACGTCATGCTCCATACATTTGCCCATGCTGCAATCCTGTTTAAGTTGGTCTGGAGTAACTCCCTATCGCTTTCATTTCCGATTACCCCCATTAGCTTCACATCATCTGCGAATTTGCTAGTAATTCCATCGATACCCTGATCGAGTTTATCGATAAAAAGTGAAAAAAGTATGGGGCCAAGGACACTTCCCTGAGGAACTCCACTTGTGACGTCTGTCCAACCAGAGAATTCCCCGTTCACCATAACTCGTTGCGATCTATCTCTTAACCACGATTCTATCCAATTCAGACATGCCTACATTGCTCTCTACCCTAGAGCCTCCTATCGAGAGGGGGCCAACTGTCCCCTTACATCCATTATTGACGTATCGAAAAAATTATTTTGGGTCAGAGCCAATGTTATCTGTCAACCTAGATTCAACTTCCTTTTTACTATCCCTTATCGCTTTCTTCAACAGTCTTCTTTTATCAGTAAACAATGATAGGTCACCTCGTCCACTTTTATACTCTCTGAATGCTCTTTTCTTTTCAAGATAAAGGTTCCGCACACTATCCGTGAACCATAGAGGGTGCGATGTACAAACACGCTTTTTTCGAACAAAGGGTATGACGTCGTGCAAAACAGAGGACATCTTCGTACTAAATTCTTCCCATTGACTTACCACCCCTACTGATTCCAATCGGTCTTTGAAAAGTTCCGCTAACCTTCTTCTCAAAATATCAAAGTTAGTTCTCCGAAAACAAGGAACCAGTATTTTGTTATCAACCTCACCCGAGGAAAAGTTACAGTGAAATCTGACGATACGATGATCACTGGAAGAGAACTCTTCCCCCCACCGAAACATGTTCAACAAGATCCTCAGAACTAGTAAGAACTAAATCCAAAATAGCAGTACCCCTAGTGGCTTCTGATACATGCTGATACAAAAAATTTTCGAGCACCAACTTAAGAAAGTCTCTTTCATACTGATTTCCAGATGAAAGGTTCTCCCAATCAATACCTGGGTAATTGAAATCTCCCAGTATATGAGAACCCTCTTTCGACTACACATGCATTTCATCATGCAATTTGGCGATGTAGTTTTGATCCCTATTCGGTGGATTGTAACAAACCCCAACAATAAGTTTATGACGTCTTTTGTTCTCAAGTTCAACCCATATGGTTTCAATATCACTTCTCTGCACGTTACACTCTCTAGCCTTCAAACAGTTTAGAAAAGCTTCAAACAGTAAGAATAGTTTAGAAAAGCAATTATATTATTGAAAGATTGTTTAATGAACTGTTGTTGCACAAATACTGCGTATAGAAGCATTATTGTCATTGTTGAAAACTTTTGTTGTCCGAAAATTGTTGAAAACCTTCTCTCTAAACATTGTTCATAAAATTTTTAATTGCATAAATACTGCGCGAAAACCTTTATTGTCCGGACATTGCTTCAAAATATTTCTTGTCTAAACTATTGTTTACAGAAATATTTTTGCCGAACATCGTTAAAAAAACTTTGTTGAAAACCTTTATAGTCCAGCTTTTTGTTGCCTATAAACATTGTTTGTAACTTGTAAGACAATTGTTGCTCTAAAATTGCTTAAAACCATTCTCTTATAAACCATGGTTCACATTGTCAACATTTTCGAACTATTTCTGACCAAACATTGTATGCAGAAGCATTGTTTAAACAGTGTTAAAAAAGCCTTTGTTGTTCGCCTCATTGCCAACCATCATTACAAAGCCATTATTGTCGTGAAAGCACGATTTAGCCCTTTCATACCCTGGTGCCACAAATGTGTGGGTTGCTTTTTTTTATTTTGACCTCAAAGAGATAAACCCTGATTTATAGGATTGTGCAAGTTTTGAGTTAGAAATGCGGTGAATATGAGATTTGGGGCTTCCAATAGAGGGCAACATTTAAAATTGAACTTTAAGGGGGATTTTAAGATGGCTTCGAGGAGAAAATGCCTCCGGGGAAAAGCGTGATTTATTACATAACATTTAGCAATGAAATTCTGGAAAAAGGAAAAAACTGTATGTGAAGGTTAATATACCCTGCATTATCTTTGCTGAAAAAATAAGAACGAAGTGAATTATTTTTTGCACAAAAAAATGAAAAAAATATTCGAAATATTGAAAAAAATTGAAACACAAAGATTTGTTGGCATTTATGTTTTTAATGCATTTTTTGAGTATCAGAAATGAAAAAAACACATTTTGAAAATTCCAAAAAATGAACACCCGGGTCTGAAAAAGTTAGAGAAAAAACTCATCAGGAGTTGACAATTTTTCTTTGCTAAATCGTTAGTGGTGCGAGGAATGATGATAAACGTTCAAAAACCATGCAATTTTCGTAAAACTGACCAGACCTTCAAAAGACATTGGTTATTTTTAATATTATGAATTACTGAATATTAATTTTATTCGATTAAAAAAGTGTATAAAAGAAATTGTTACTTTTCTTTTCACTATTCATCAACAACAGGGACGGACATGAATTATTTTTCACCTTGCAAAAAAAAAAGTCATGAGTTCTTGAATAAATCAAAAAATTTTCTACAAATTCAATTGGAATGATTGATGTTTTTAAAGAACGCTTTGCTCAAGGGCACAATTATAAACCATATGGTACTCCCTCCATCAAGTAAAAGGTGTTTTTTAAAGAAATCCATATTTGTTTTTAATTGAATTTGTTTTTTTGGTTATATTTTGACAGAGCAAATTGGAGAAATGCGTGATCCGATCGCATTAAGTGAATAACAATTTTTCTTTTCATCCAAGGTCCTTACATGCGCAAATACTCTCATATGTGAATATCTTCGCCCAGGAAAAAATTAATTGATATCCAAGGATTAGGTCTCTCGAAATTAAAACTTTAATGCATTTTTTTTCTTTTTTCATCTACGCGATAGTTTCGTTTTATTTCTTTATCCAATTAATTATGATCCATTATTTCTAGTTCCATTTAATGCGATAAGCGTTTTCTCTTGCCTTTAAAAAAAATTACATTAAATAATTATAAACATATAATAAGCTGATTGTTAGTTTTAGCAAATATATATATATATATTCATTAAAGTTATGTTTCGTAATTTTACTTAATGGATAATCTTCTAAATACTTGTAAAAATGAATGTTGAGCACTTACCAAGTTTTCTACAATTTCAATATTACTGTTGTCTTACATTATGCAGTATGACCACCACCGCCGCTGTACGGTCATGTGGGTATCGTGCTAGACTCTCATCGTGAGGATACAGGTTCTAACCCCGTTAAAGTACAGTGGTGGTCAGTTGAAGTTAGATTTTTCTGCGGGGGGGGGATGTTCCCAACTTCGAGGGGTGAACGCGAGGCGGTCTCCCATTTTAAAAAGTCTCTCCGCAAAAATCAAGCGGACCTACTATACAATACTAACATAGCATGAAAAATTCAAGCATTTGTCACGTTTACTTCAAAATATGGAAGCCAGATGGCAGCACCAGCAAAGAACACGAAAAAAGCATAATTCTCAAAACATTAATACGATAGGGCCACACATTCTGGCATATACCAATTCAGAACACATATTCAGGTGTATACCAATTCCTTAGAAATTCTGTATAGGCATGTGTACGAGGTGCATGTAAGGTCAAATAGTTGTAGTAAAATCTTCTCTTAACGGTTACCCCTCTTTTACGCCCAAATAATAATACCCCCCCCCCGTATATTAAAAGTATGAATTTATTATACAAGGGTAATAAAGGTATGTATTTATTACACAAGTTGGTGCCTTTCTGGACAAGTGGATTGAGTCATACCTTACTGGGAGATCTGAGAGAGCAATTTTTAATGGTTGAAAATCCTCTTGTTATCCATGTTATTTGGGTGTTTCTCAGATGCCGATTTTGGGACCCTAACTTTTTTGTATCATTTATAAATGATTTACCTGATGTTATTGATACTAAATACTTAATGTTTGCTGATGATGTAAAAATTTTTCATGTCATTAATAATGTTGATGACGCTGATAAAAATTTACAGAATCTGTTAACAAACGTAATTTATGGTGTGAAAATAATAAGTTTGTATTTAAACATTCACAAGTGTAAATTTTATTACCTATAGTAGGAGGCATTTTCTACTTATACAAGGTGATTCAGAAACTTCTAGGGGGAGGTAGAAAACACAAAAACAAAACAGAATCCCGTAGGAATGTATGACCGGAAACCCCAACCTGATCAGCTGGAGGATAAACGAAGATGCAGAAATGACAAGCCAATAATGGGTGGAAAACTTTTTATTTAGCGATACTTCACACGAGGACAGTACGTGTACACGTCAAGTTTCACAACAAGTGCTCAAAGAGTTCTTAGCATCCAGTTATACACAATTTTTTTTTTTTTTTTTGTGATACATTCCCATGTGATTCTGTTTTGCTTTTGTGCTTTCTACCTCCCCTAAAAGTTTGTACGTTGAGTTTTGAATCACTCTGTACATGATTGTGAAGGATTTAGTTGTAACATTGCACAGTTATTTTTCGTTTAACTACCATATTAATTATATTGTGTCTAAAGCGTCCAGAAGTCTTGGTTTTATAATTCGTAACAATAAGCTTTTCGCAATGTTGAAATTATCTTGTTGTTTTTCAATTCTTATGTTCGATCTGTTTTGGAATACCGTAGCATCATTTAGAATCCGTGTTACTTATTTAATATATTTAAAATTGAACGTGTTCATAACTGGTTTTTACGATATGTGTATTTTAAGAAATATCAGTCATATAATAATTACTTATCAAACAAAATACTTCGCTCATCGTTGAACTCGACGCTCGTCGCATTCACTTGAAATTCGCCAACGCAGTGCGGATCCTTACCAGATTTTTTGTTAAAAATTCTTCACTTCGATATTGATGCACCTGATATTCTTAACCTCATTACTTTTTATTGTCCTCGAATCAATCTTAGAAGCCGTAATGTCTGTGCACGCGAAAGCACCCAAAAGTACTCGATGCTTTAGTCTGATTTCGTACTCGAAAGTTATGAGTTCGAGTCCATGCCATTGGTTACCAATTCAAGTTGCGCGCAAGGATGTGCTTGATTTGCGTTTGTGAATATATAGTAAAAATTGACAGTCTGAACATCTCTACATTGGACGGCTTTGAATGGAACCACACACAGCCCCAATCTTATAACGCAGAACATTCACATCTATATCTTGGATACCTACACCTTATTCTGTAACTTGGACAGATTTTAATGGAACCCCGAGTGTCCAACTTAGACAGGTTTTACTGTATAAGCGTCAACGTAAGGGTGCTCTTCTTCTTCTTCTTCTTCTGTTGATGGACATAAGTGACGTAAATGACGGTTATTTCCACAGCATCATAGACTCCCGGGCAAAAAGTGATGCTGTATAAACACATAATTCCTTTCAAAAAATCATTGCATTCAGCAGATCTCATTAAAAGCCCCCCCCCCCCCGCACATGTTTAGACAGTTCTTGCACAGGTAGACGGTGCTCACGACTCGAAACTTCTTTCTACCCCCCCCCCCCATTTTAAGAGACCTTAACACGTTCGGAATCGATTTTGATCGACTGCAAAATTTTATGACTCGAAGTCGTACGTGTTGAACCCTACGTGTCAAACGGTTTGAAAATGTGTTTTTCCAGACGTCTCGCACGGGAATCTTGCGTCAAGGTGAAAGGAGTCTCGAAACGCATTTCAAGAATGGGAATTTTAAAAGCGATAAGCAAATCGCACGTGACAGAGACAAGGTCACATGCGGTATTACCACAGCAAACGATGAGTGATGAATTACCAACCTGGGATGAGTCATAGTACGTATGTTAAAGTCCTGAAGTCGATGTCGAATGATGCATGAAAGCCAACAGCTGAAGAGATAAACCCGTTATCTTAATAATACTATACTACCACCGTGTGTACCATCAGAATACAAACCTCTTTCCGCATAAGTGTCTCCGGTACTGCTTGATTGTCACTAAAAAGCCATATAACTTACATATTGGATTTGTTTGACTAGACAGAAAAGCAAAAATCGTATCATCATTAAGGTAAGTGTTGACGATTCTCGTATCCCTTGTAACTGAGAATGCTAATAATGAGAGGTAAGTCCAGAGCAAGAATTAGGCGGGTGCGAAATCACAACGGGCCTTAAGACGAAATGAAAGCACAGACTACGTATATTTACTTTTAAATTCTTAAACATGATCGATTTGAGATGTGAAGCGGGGTGTGTACGGTCCTTCAATGTTCAATGCTTACGGAGCCCTGGCCCAAAACTGTATCATATTAAACGTAAATTGTCTTATGAACAATTATTTTTTCCCCTTTATTAACAAAAATTACTCACACATATATAAGGGGCGTACTGTGAGTTGCAAGGGCAGGGCCATAGCGCGCTTTCTTGGGGCAGACTTTTTCTTGGGCCCCCAAAGGGTTATTACGCAAAATGAGCGTACATTTTTTGTGGGGCAGAATTCAACTCGGGTCCCAGGACAGTGCCCTGGTTGCCCCAGTCCAGTCATGGGCCTGTGCAAGGGTTATGCTGATTATCAGGGCTCGAATGTTAAGCTTTCTACATGTAATTTGCTTACTCCTTGAGGGCATTATCTGACGCAGATGGAGCCCACTTATGCCAAATTTTTTGATGGGGAGGAGAGCCCTCTAGCCAGGACCTGAACTGAGATACCTATTTGGATTTTTCAGTAGAAGGATGGTTCTAAAAACTAAAATACAGGCGTCTAGAGACTTCTACAATTCAAACTCGTAAACATTCCTCTGAGGAACTTCTAACGATGGAGTACATGCCGGAAAGAATTATAAATAATCATGGGCATTCTGCCTACGTTCACGCGAATGTCTGATTCGAGCGTTTTATGTATTCGAGGTGCTGCCATCCACCTTCCTCGGAATTGTAAATTAGCATATGCTTTAAATTTTGTGTTTGTATTCATCGTGTTGCGGGTCTGCCCGCTCAAAATAATGGAATGGCTTGAATTTTCATAACGAAGTGGAAATACCCTTAGATTTATATCCCTTTCAGCCTTGTGGGACTATTCATACAGATATGTATTTCAAAAGCACGTCAAATGACCAATCCCAGTCCTGGTAGAATAAGTGCATGATTCGCAGAACTGAGAGATAAAAACTATTCTGTGCTTTTAATTTCCCTAACAATGCTATGAACACATTTTTCAACCATTAAATCAATGTTTCTCAACGTGTGCGTAGCGGCTCCTAGGGGCGTTGCAAATGTTTGTCAGGGGCGTCTCGGTCCCACACGAGTAAAGGGCTTACATCCCGGAAGGGACAGAGCCCGGGTCGTGTCTGGTCTGACAGGGCAGTCTCGGCGAGCTGCAGATATTGATTTGTGTGTGTCTATTTATACTTTGAAGTGATGCTTTTATGAGTGAAAATAAGCCGGGGGGGGGGGTTGAACCACTACCTTCAATGGACCCAAAGAGAGACTTTTGTAGACTTTTGTTAAATTCTCAAATATCAATATGATATAGTACGAAAGACTTGAAAGAAAGCATATGTGGGTGCCCTACTAGTCTTTCTTTCCTGGTTGGCGGTGGCCAAGTTTAAAAATCAAGTTTGAAATGAAAGAAGGGGAAAATGGAAAGCGAAAAAAGAGGGTGGATGGCATCAACATCATAATCCCGAGTTCTGCACGAGACTAGGTTTAATAAGATATGCGGGAGTAAGCGTATATGATGGTCGCCTTCAGCACTCCTCGAGATAAAAATAGTCGGCAAGAAGGAAGAGCCGTGTTTTGGCCCTTATCGTCGTAAACCTTGGCTTTTATGGCACACTCGGATACACAGGTATCACGAGAGCCCCCCCCCCCCTTTTTTTTTCAAGAGGCGGGAGAACGCCGTACACACATGCGTTTTCATAACTGTGATTCTTGTTGATGCGCAGTCAGTCACACGTAAATAAACGCACATTTTGTTATTCGAGTTTTTCACCAAAGAACGAGAGGATAAGTACCTTGGCTTCCGTTTTCCGAATCCTAAGTATAACTCCACCAAAAAAAATTCACTTCTTTTCTGACTGTGTAGATAAGCGGTTATTTACTCTGTTATGGTTTTTCTATATCAAGGGCGGCTTTAGGGCCTTAAGACCATGTGACTCATGTGGCAACCGCTATTCGTAAGGTACCAAATTAGGGTTAAAGAGATCAAATAATTGCAGAGAAATTAAGAAAAAATTTTTGTCTGTAAGATTTCAAACTGCGAATGTATTAGATGGAATGATTCACACAGAGAAAACTGTTATATTTGATACATTTCATCTAGCTGGGAATACAGCTTCAGGGTCATTTCACTGACACGGCATATAAGTCAGAGTATACTGAAACTATTTCTCGCACAGGTGTAAATTTTGTCTAGGTCCATCACTGTAACACAATATTTTTATAAAAATTTAAGGGCTTCCTCTCGTTAAAGCTGAGGAATCAGTTAGTGCTTCCCTAACAGGGCTCCCACAAGAGATAGGCTGAATAAGATGGAATCCCGGGGATCACCTTCTAAGTATTATATTTCATTTCCTTAACTTTATTGTAAAATTAACGCAGCAAACCGGCTAAAATTCCGGGCTTAGCGAACATAGGTGCAAAGTTGTTAATTATTGGAAATCAGGGCCGGATTAACCCATATAAAGGCCCTAAGCACACAAGTGATTTTGGTGCCCCTTATTTACTTTTAACCTTTATGCATGATCCCAAACCCATGACAATTAGATCTGTTTACAATTTTCACGAATAAGTGTGTAAATTAGTAAGCAATTATTTTTAAGTGGGGGGGGGGCGATTCAGAGAGATCGTTTCACTCAAGAATCCCACGGCTCGGGAACATCGATTGACGGGAGGCCTCATGACAATTTGATCTGGTTAAAGTTTTGTAATGAGTAAGAATGCAAATTAAGTAAGGTAAGCAAGGTAGTAAGGTAGGTGGGTATTTATAGCTACGTTGGGGGAGGGGGGGGGGGCTCAGAAAAATTTGTTTTACCAGGAGGCCTATGATGCTGTTGAGACAGCTCTGAGCTTACGGTACTTTATGGAAATACAGCAAAATTTCAATCCAAATACTGAGCATTGACACAAGTTCTTGTTCGCAATTAACTTAGTTTCTCTGCTTTTGTGTCACCCTCGGGGTAGCAACTAGAAACCAAACTTTACCCTGTTACTTGGGGGAATCTGTATCCATTTTAGCACCCCCTCCCCACAATTTTTAACGAAAAAATAGTAAACTCAGTAACCTTCTTGGTGCAGAGACAGCGTGCTAGACCCCCCTCCCCCAATTACTTGCAGCCCTGGTCAATATTTCGATAAAGATATTCAACTCCACAATCAAGTGCTCTTAAAATTTTAGGATTTTCTACCGGATAGTCGATGCTGGGGAGAAAAATTTTTAAATAAAAAAAAAATATTACTTAATCTTTTTTTTTTGTGGTGCCCTAAGCACGTGCTTATTTTGCTTAATGGTTAATCCGGCCATGTTGGAAATATTGGGGGGGCTTATAATTATTGGGAGTGGGGGGAGCCTTCAAACCCAATATTTTCATAGGTTACTATGGAGATGGTGGCAAATTTTAGTGGGGAGGGGAGGGGGGGTTGGACCCATGGGCTGGATATAAGTTCAAACCTATGCTGGTGAACCCACTTAATAATGTATGTGTGTGGTTTCGGACAGCTAAGTCCAGTCCAGAAAGTACAATGACAAAAAGATTAAATTTTGTTACGAGCGTCACTTTCTGACATGCCTCGAATTAAGAACGCCTTATTTACACATAGTTCATTGAGCCATCATCAACAATGGATGAACTCGATGTTTGCACAATTCGAATATGGATTCGCAGTGCTCCGAAAACGGAAACGGCGATTTAGGGTTCTGTCTCAACCAACACGATAAGCACACAGAGAGAGATTGCTGCTGATGATAGAAACGGTTTTTTCCTGTAAAATCACGGAAAACGGAAGCAGCTGGTTGTGTTATTTCATTATGGCGACTGACACGCTATTACGTTATCATCCATCGAGCCGGTCGGGGTATTATTAATATTTTCAGCTAATAGGCTGCTGTGCATTGTGACTGGTGAGGACATTTTGTTAATGTGGATAGAGACGCCACACCAAGGTACAAATATCTATATCATTTTGTTGTTCTACTTATCGCTGTCTTTTGTTTGTTCAACTTCGTTGTGATATTAATTAAATGTGTCACTTACAAAAAAAAAACACCTACGACTAACATTCATAGTTTTCTCTCTCTCTCTCTCAATATGACAGTTTATTATCACCAGTCATGCTGATCCTCTATACAGCTTTTCCCATCTTTGTACTTTTGCCCATTGTGAAACTACGAACAGGGGACCACAAAAACTAACGATACGTGAAAACGGACTCCAGTATGTGAAAAGGGACGCCACTTTTTTCCAAAGTTTCTAGAATCTATACTGGTAGAGCAGACTTTTGTCTGCTCAATTTTGCACATGTACGTGACTATTCTCAGCATCAAATGACCAAGCAACGACCTTGAGAAAAGGCCTAATCTAGCCAGTGGAACCCTATCGTTTCCCAATGAACCTCGTCGTTCCCCGATGACAGACTTGAGAGTCATGCATCCAGTTCTGTCCATTACAAGTGGGACAACAGAGAACTTATGGGAGAACAGGGCAAAATTGACAAATATTTCCATTGTAAACGTTTTCAGAAAAAGTTTTCGTCCGTTCTGTGTTTTTTTTTTTAAAGACGTGTCAGATTGCTTGGTCTTCAAGTACAACAACCATGTCTCCCACCCCACATCCTAGAGCCAGACTCTAAGTTGCGTCCTTTGGTGGACCCCTCAATAGTGAATTTATAGCGGTAAAAAAAATTAGAATTATACCGGGCCCCAGGGATGGAGCTCTGCCAACCCTACCCTTATGAGGGCTATGGTCAATACTTTTGGACAAACACCACTTTTGTCGTTAAAAAATTGCCAGGAATAAAAGTTCTTTTTCAAAAGCTTCTCAAAGCATTTTGTCACAGTTTCTGTTTCTTCTTACTTTTAGTTGATCATTCCTGAAAATGAGGAATAAGATTTAAAAAAAAAGGAAAATGCACATTGACATTAGAAAGACCTTCCCTAGTTGAAGAACGCTAGTTGACAAAGTGATGCGGAAGATGGTCACGTACACTCACTATGTGAAAGGAAGCAAGAGCAATGTCTCCCCTCCCTGCAGGAAAACGTTACATTTTCTCCAATTTTCCGTTCGTCACTTGTTTTCAATACCTGCAGTATAAATGAAATAATAAGTTGTTATAGTTTTTGATTAGAATCGATGAGTGACATGAAAATATGAGCGCGTCATTCGAATATAAAATAGTATTCAATAAATCATCATTATTAAATAAATTGGATGAAGTTTAACTCGTGCTTTGGTTCGAACAACCCACGGTTCTCTTACGAGTTGAATGGTGTCACTATCCCGGATGCAACTAGAGTCACCGATTTGGGAATTCTCATTGACGAGCGACTTAAGTTTTCTGAACATTGTTCAGCGGTTGTCAAAAAATCGAATAGAATGCTTGGTCTCATTTTCAAAAAGGTCTCTTCGCGTTCTCCTAAAGTCATTCTTCCTCTTTTTCGAGGCTTAGTTCGTCCTGGACTGGAGTATGCTGTAAGGTTTTGGAGACCATACCTACAGAGGGACATAGACTTGGTTGAAGGGGTGCAGAGAAGAGCTACGCGTGTCCTTATTGGCACACAGGGCTTGAGTTATGAAGAAAGACTTCATTTTTTGAATATGTTTACATTGGATGAACGCAGGTGTCGAGGAGATATGATCGAAGTGTTCAAAATTTTCAATGGGATGGATAGGATGGACCATGAACTTTTAGTACACCGCCAATCGACTGCTTTTACAAGGGGACACCAGTATCGATTGGTGAGGGACAATGCAAGGTTATGGTGTCGCAGGGAATTTTTCTCCAATAGGGTTGTTAATAAATGGAATAGCTTACCCCCGGAGGTAGTAAATTGTAACACAATTGACACGTTTAAAAAGAAATACGATAAACATGTTGGGGTAAATCGAGAAGCTATCCATTCTTAGAATAAGACAACCATAAGTAATCTTTATGGGCATCGTATAATATTTTATCATGTGTATATATTGTTTGTAATTTGTGTTAATTGCATTTTTAATTGGGTTGCTGTATTTTTGAAACATATGACAACCATATTTTTATGGGCATCTTTTTATCAGCCACCTCGTTGGGCATTTTGCCTGTTGTGGCGTTGTATTTGTATTTGTATTTGTATTTGTATTCATGTGCGCATATCTCATGGTTATTTTCTGTTTGCACGGGGAAAAACTCACCGTGATTGTTACTTCTCTACACTGGACCTAATTTATGCATAGGGCGAGTGGGAGCATTTGTACAAAATGCAGCAAGTTAAAAGTGCATGGGAGGAAAGAAGACAGAAATTTAAAATGGGGCAATTTTCGCGATTACTGCAACATATTGTCAAGTTTTTGATGACTGAATCTTTATAATAGGGAAAGGGAATCATCCTCTTTGTCTCACTGGAGTCAATCGCATAGGGGGGGGGGGGGCATGACAATGTCAATTCATATATATGAATATACATTATATCAGTCGACTCCAAAATTGACACGGGGGGGGGGGGGGGAGGCGGCTCAATCGTCCCTGCCCAGATGTTAGTAAGGGTCATTCAAGTATTACGTCAGCATCGAGGGGTTTCCGATTTGCTGACGTTTGGTTTGATGACGGGGCGGTGGGGGGGGGGGGGTTGAAGGCTGCTTACGTCATCAACCACCCTTTTTGAAGATATGAAGCTGCTGACGAAATTTTGCTGATAGGGGGGGGGGCAGTGTTTTGCAAACAAGGGGGGAGGGGTCAAAAATGGCTAAAAATTTGCTGACGTAATACTTGAATGGTTCTTAACATCACTGATCAGGGCTGTCTTAATTGCATCATGGGTTCTCGGGCCATGAGTTTTTTTTGAGGCCCTACCTGGAAAAATTCTCAAAACATTCAACCAGTACTACTTTTCTAAGGCCCTTCTCTTGTGGTGGGCCCCATCCGTTAAGTCGACACTGTCACTGACCAATTAAATAACTTTGACACCAGTCATGCTCCCACATGCCTGCATTATGCACGACAATCGAATCTGAATAGAACCCTGCTTTCCGCAAAAACACGAGAATTCAAATTCGTCATGTTTCGGTCACATGATATGGGTCGCTTGCTCGAATAATTTCTTGAGCCGTAGAAAAGCAACGATTCCAAGAAAAATCGACGAAAAGAAATTGAAAGGAGGGAACGTCCAGTCTCTCGACAGTGGCTTTAACAAAGAAGAACCGAACTCGAAAGATATTGTTGCTATGCCGAACACAAACAAGCCTTTGTTTACGTTGGGTGCTGAGAGTGCGCGGTCGCCTCCGACCAACGAGTTTATTGAAATAAAGGAAGAGTATGCACGTTATCCAGTAAGATAGAGAGAGGGGGGGGAGGCAGCATAAAATCCAACTCGGGTCCACCTTTTTAGCGAAGGGCCCGAAAAACCTGTCACACATGGCTTTTTCATTATTATTATTTCGAGTCTTTTGTTTGGCCCTGATCCAGCTGTTGCGAGGCCAATGTCCTTGAAAGCCTCAGTGGAGAGTCCTGGCGCTAGGGTAAAAAAGCCGCCCTCCCATTGGCCAAAGCCGCAGAGGAGGAGGAAAGGGAGCTCCACTGCGACCCACAGCTGCGCAGTCGCTCCGCAGCGTTTTCTCTGTTGTTGTTGTTGTTGCGCGTGTGTGTGTGTTTGTTATGGCGAGAAGAGCAGCAGCAGCAGCTGTTCGGTGGTCGGTGTAGTGCGTCCCGTGCGCGTAGAGAAGTCTCTAGCTCAGAGTTCCCGAGCGACGAACCTAAACAAAGAAATCAACACACAAAAAGGGTTGAGAGAAATCTTTGTTCGAATCAGTGTTTGTGTCGTCGAAGAAGTGTTTATCGGATAAAAACGGATTTAAGTCGTGCGTCGAATTAATTATTTGATTATTTATAATCTTTGTGGAGAAGACGGATAATGACAAAGAAACTGGTGGATGTTGTTGTGGTCGCCCTCAAAAGAACGAACTCGGATAGGCTTAATCCTCTCCTCCGTTGAGGGCCAAAACATTTCGTCATCGACTCACTTTTTTTTTATGTTTTGTTTATTTGTTTAGTTTGTTTATTTCATAATCAAATTGGATGAGATGTGTCCCGATTGGATCCACTTTGGATATGAAGTGAGTCTTCTTTTCTATATACTCTCGATACTACGTACAACAACAATAAACAAATGAGCATTGTTATAATAAATGTGCATACTTACCTGTATTTTTTTTTTCCTATTGTTTCTCATCAGGGATGTAGACACGGGCCGCCATTGTCCTAGGCTTCGTAGTATAAGAAATGTTTTTTTTTTGTCCAATAGAGATGCTCGTCTTCTCTCTGTCGCCCCCCGTCTCGTCCTCCCTTTCCACATGCTCAGTTTCGTGCGTTTCGGTTTCGTGGCGACCTTCGGGTTTCTTTTCTTTTTAATGCATTTTTTTTTTAACTGTCTCCCGTATGTAAACAAAACAGAGCTGATAAAGGCGCACTTTTCCATGAGAGGTCTGATAAATGCATTTTTTATTTAAATTATTTTTTTTTCCATCATTTATATCATTACTGTATATGGATTTTTGTTTCTACACACGGCAAACTGTGGTCTCCAGGACTAGCTGTGATGGAGGTTGTGGTGTTCTACCTATAAATAACGTTAATAATCGCCAGCTGATAAAATAAAAACAAATGTTTCCTTCAGGTGTCTATTTTTATTCAGAAATTGAATGAGATACATGTCGTCTGTTATGGGGGGGAGGTGCTCTCATGATAATGAGATCTGTTACCATTATTTGCTAGATTAAGCTGGGGTTTCCTAGGAGCAGGTTTTCTACGCCATGTGAACCGAATAGAACCATTTCGTGTGGGCAGAAACGCGTAACTATCGTGTTATGCATTAGTGTTTTGCAAGTGTGGCGCATCATCTGTTCTGTCATCTGCACATCCACTTATTTTTGCAGAATAAAATAGGGAGATGGAAAGAAAAAACACAATGAAAGTGAATAGAAGATCTAAAAAATACATGGCGCATGACACATTTGACTCCTCCAGAAGCAGTCTGCCAATCACACCTATGCGCTGGCATGTTACACTCTGAAAAGTCATACCTTTTTTCCTATTGGTGAGTGGATGGTGTGTCATGCTGGGCAATGTTATTCACATTGTACAGAAAATTTGCTCCTAGGAAAACCCGGCTTAAAGTACAGTCCTCTTTCGGTGTTCACAGAGGTTATGTTCCAGGGTGAAAATCCACCAATAACCTAAACCATAAAGTTTTGTTTTAATAAGTTTTCTGAAAGAACAATATAATCTCTGTTAGCCATTTCTTCTCAGTTTCACTTACTACATTTTAATGTGTATAAACAACCCATTTTTGCCAAAAATTTGGTCTTAAAAGTAAGGGGAGGGGGGTTTTCTTATAAATGGATACTATTACAGATATTAAAAAATTAATCTTATTGCAGTCCATATTCCCTGGATGGATTGTGCTGATCCCTTGAGAATGCTTGGGGATCACATTATTTTTTAAAAATATAAAAAAAAATTATGATGAGAGTGACTCTGAGGTGACAATAATCGACTAGTTGATGGATCTGGCTGATGTTGGTGTTTCAGATGAGATGAGATTGATGAGGCATTTAGTGGTTTCTTCGATGTGTGAAAAAATATCTTTGATGAATTTTTTTTTTTTTTCGAATTTTATACTCCAAAAAATAAAGGAATTCCTTATACAGGTTAAAATAGGGTAATTTGTTAAGAGTATAGTATGACAAGGCTACTTCTACTAATTTTATGCATGTTAAAAACATACCATAGGTGTATTTCATGGAAACAATCTATTGCAAATTTAAACTTCCGAGTCCCTCGCTGTGTTTCTCATAATGAACTTGTCTTTTAAATCTTGATCATCTTCATAAGGTATCGCTTCGGTTTCAGAAGTAGTCAGCTCAATTAATCCCTTCCTCTGTCAGTTTCTGAATTGATGTTTATTTATTCTATAATTTATTTTAACTCTATATCAGTGAACCCTGTTCATACAAAATACTTAGAGTGACTTATTCTTCCCCTTCAATATTTGTAGATTTGCAGATTTAATAATGATAGTTATTTTATGCAAGTTATATGGTAAATAACTTTCATATCCTTTTTTATCACACCCACAGAAAAACAATACTTTCTACATGAGAGATATGTGGGGCCAGGGAACTATAAGAGCAAGTGTAGCTACAGCAATGGCTGATCAAATTACAAGTTCTTGTTTTTTTATATATATCAGGCTGTAGATTAATTGGCTTCATAATAATGGGAAACCACAGCAATGAAGCTAACCTTTCTCAGTATTTTGAATCTTCCTCGAAAGTTTTTCACTTGTGGAAATGTTTAAACAATGGTGTTGTAGAAGCATTTTCAGAAGCACCAGAAAAACCTTTGGGAAGGATTTTTCAAGCATTTATCTAACACAAACTACTTATATTTTTAGTTCTGATATGAGCATTATCATTGCGACAGTATTTTCCAGAAAACTGGGAAGGAGACAGCAAATATTGAATTCAAAATACTGATGGCCGACTGTGCAGTGAAACCTCACTACAATGATGATATAACCATAAATCCTTCTGCAACTATTTTTTCAAGTCTGGTTTGGAAATGCCTATACTCATAAATTGCATAATAAAAAATCTAGGTGCCAGAACAATACAGTGATCTTACACTTATACATCGGTGCAAGGGAACAAGAAAAAAAAACTACATAAATGAGAGAGGCATCTAAATGAATAGCGTTATTATACTATATCTTTGACTGGGGGTGTAGAAAATTGTCTTATATTTGAGAGAAATGTATAAATATGAGATCATACTGTGCTTTAAAAACAAAAAAAAATGTTTACCTGGGAAAAACAGGTCCAAAATAATGTTTCTTTTGACTAATCGCCATGGTTACTCGCGCCTGGGATTTGTCAAGCCCTGCTCTAATGTTATACTCTGAATATAACAATAATCCCTCTACACAGATATTTTTTCTTGGTCCACAGAGTTCTATCAAGATTACACTATACAGTAAAGCCTTGATAATCCAAGGTGGATGGGACTAAGGCAACACCATCTATAGCAGAAGGCCTCAGTGAGTAACTTTGACATCACTAAAGAAGTCCATTTTTACCTGTAGCCATTGGATATAGCAGGCCAATGCATGTGATATCTTTGTCCTTTTTTTGCAGTATATCCAATAACTATAGGTGAAATGGACTTCTTCAGTGATGTTACAAACTTCGCTTGGAGGTTTTCTGCTCTAGATGGTGTTGCCACCTCAGATTACCAAAACACTCAAATTATCCAAAAATAAAAGAATTTGGGTTCTTGGAGAAAAAACCAATGGGGGAGAGAAAGATGGTCTCAAGAAGAAAATTCAAAAATTTTCAGTGCTTCGGATTATCCGGAAAGGCAGTCTTTTAGGGCTTGCATTTTTTTCAACTCTATGTTAATTGATTGGTAGTCAAGCATTTCTATCCAAGTACAGAACTTTCAACTGATTTTTTTCAAAGTGACAAAAAACACTCCCTTTGGAGGATATAAAGTGAGATGGAAAGGGGGGGGGGCAATAGAAACTATAGATATACAGTAGAACCTTTATTAACCAGGCTAATGATGGTGGAAGGTGATCACAGATAACCAAAAATATGGTAACCGCTGGGAGTGAAAAAAAAATAAAATGCGAAAATAAAAGTATTTTACCTGTTTGAAATCTAATTGTTTAATCCTGTTTTGAAAAATCTAATAAAAAATTATACTTATTTACACAGTTGTGTAGCCACACTACTGATATATTGGGTTTCATTGGGCAGAAATACAATAGAACTTTAATTATCGAAGCTAGTGGTTAGAAAGGTGATCACGGATAACCGAAAAATACAGTTATCCTATTTCTGTCAGCCATTCTGCACAGTTCTAAAAAAATTTAATGAGAATGACATTAATAGGGAATAGCGTTGGTCTGGCCAATGAGTTGTGGTCAGGTAACCTCATCCTTGTGCTTTATCTTCAGTTTAAAAGAAAAAATACATTTCAAGTAACACTGTAAATTTTCAAATGCTGGTCATCCCAGGACAATATACAAATACAGCGCCACAATAAGCAAAATGTCCAACGAGGTGGCTGAGAAACAGATGCCCATAATAAATATGGATGTCATATAATTCAAAAATACAGCAACCCAATTAAAAACACAATCAAAAAAAATTTTAAACAATTTATACACATAAAAAAATATACAATCCCATAAAGAATACTTATGGTTGTCTTATTCTAAGTATGGATAGCTTCTCGATTTACCCAACATGTTTATCGTATTTCTTTTTAATCGTATTCAATTGTGTTACAATTTACTACCTCCGGGGGTGAGCTATTCCATTTATTAACAACCCTATTAGAGAAAAATTCCCTGCGACACCATAACCTTGCATTGTCCCTCACCAATCGATACTGGTGTCCCCTTGTAAAAGCAGTCGATTGGCGGTGTATTAAAAGTTCATGGTCCACATCCTATCCATCCCATTGAAAATTTTGAACACTTCGATCATATCTCCCCAACACCTTCGTTCATCCAATGCAAACATATTTTGAAAATATGTCCGATTATGGGGGGAGGGGGGGGAACTGCCATTTCAACTCCTTGACATGGAACTTCACCTCTGAAAAGGGGGGGGGGGGTTCTGTAAAAGAATGAAGAAACCCTGTTCTACGAAATGGAAATGTGCGTGTTTGCACTCCTACACCTTCACAACCTTATGTAACCAGTGAAGAAAAACCAGCAATAATATCTTTAGGGGATGAGCCAAATGGAAAATTAAAATTTTTGTAGCATGGTTGATCTGCATATGGATAATTGAGGCTCTACTCTATTATAAAACCATATGAGTTGGCTCAAGTTAGGTACGATAAGAAAAGATCTGAAGAAGCTAGAGGTAGAACAAAAAAGTTTGAAAACCGTGACCCTAGATCCTCAATTTGTTCAACAACTTTGTGGTGATGTTAAAATGACACTGCTATTGACATCACAGCATCATGTTGAATGTCCCCTTGTCCTGACATACTTGAATGTGATTTGTCCTTTGAGTAGGGCTGTAACCAGGATTTTATAGAGGGGGGATTTTGCTTAAACCCCCCCCCCCCCTGTGAAATTTGATGATTTTATAACAATTTTCTTTATTCCCTCTGGGAATGGACCATACCCCAACATTAAGAAATCTGGTGTCCCTCGAGTTTGATGACATGCCAGAAACTGGTGTATTACATACTGAATAAATATGTGAATTGGAATAAAATGATACTCGGTTTTCACTGTAAGCAGATGTATTTTGTCCAGGAATATGATAATGATAATGAAAATTGATAACTTATTTATCGCTCTCACCTAATTATCACCAGCGAAATACAAATTCAGTAAGGCTTTGTTTTACACACTTTTTTCTTTTGCATTTTCAGAGATTGAATAAAATATGTTGTCACTTTTGCATTAGAACATTATGTTTTGCAGTGTGATTACAGTTCTCAAGTTTTTTGCTCTTAGATTCAGACTTAGAAAACTTGAACAAATAATGAAAAATACTTAGCAGCCTACTAATTTAGCTCATGGAACCTACGACAACTGATATGCTTAGTATTGGACATTTGCAATAAACCAAGATTAATGATAGCTGAAAAAAATTTCACATTCACTTCAGGTATCTCCAATGTAGTTCATGGAAAAATATATATAACAAAGCATACTATGATGCAAAGAACAAACAATTTTCAAATCAGAAAATTCAATCGATTCTAAAAGTCCAGAAATTTAATAATTTCCAGAAATCTGTAACTCAAATTTCCTGGCATGCTGAAAACTATAAGTAACGTTTCCCAGCATGTCGGCTAATACGGGGAACATGGTACAATATAAAACAGATGTCTTTGACTGTTGACACTGCATAGGCCACATTTGACATTTTTATGATGCCTGCGAGCCACCTGTACTACACAGATGTTACCTAAAGCTTATCATTGCATGCACTGAAAAACTCCTGTTTTAAAATTAATGTGAGAATGTCCATCCCCATAGTTAATGGTCACTAGTTCTTGGAAAACTCTAAAGAAAATTCTTGGCTCCTCGGAATCTGCTGGTTGCTTAATTTTATGTAGTGCACGTACTACTTGAATATTGAAGGACCAGACACACCTCAATTCCATGTTCACAATTAGTACATACGGTACATAAAATGAAGCAATAGGTCTTGATTAGTGTGTATGTACTACAGCATTTTACTTGGAACATAGTCTCAGTGATTTGTCAAGTCCTGGTAATCAAGTAGTTGATAGATCTGTTATTTTCTCGACTCGTAATACATTGAACAACAGATTTTTTTCTGGTTATGTCGATATGAATCTTCGGAAGAAAAGTTAGCTGTCTCTAGGAATTGATCCTGGATCCTTTTGCATCCAGGCAAGTGTGCTAACTTTTCTTTCTGAGGTTTGCATCGGCATAAAAACTGGGAGAAATCTTACTGTATTATGGGCTAAGAAAATAACATCTCTCTATACTGTCTGTGGTGAAATTTGTTAAATGGTGAGGTTAAATAAAAAAATGGATTTGTCACCAGAGTGAAGAATACCTGAAAAGGGAGAAGAGGTAAAAAATGGCAAGACAAAAAAATTACCAAGAAAAATTTCAATGCAAATTCCTTATGCAATGAATTAATAAATGTGATTTTTTATAAGTCTTGATAACCCCCCCCCCCTCCCCCAGAGTTTCCGGACTGAAATTTTCTTCCCCCTTTTCAGGTATTCTTCACTCTGGTGACAAATCCATTTTTTTATTTAACCTCACCATTTAACAAATGTCGCCACCTGGAGCGGTCTTTACTGTAGTTAAGGGAGATTACAATGTCTCTTCTCAGCCTAGCATGCTATTAATGTGTGTTTTAAAGAAAGGTTGTGTCTCTGGTGTAGGCAACACACCAGTATGGAAGAGGGCCTGACTGTTCGATAACTGGAGGAGACAGCTAACTTTTCTTCCTAAGGTTCACGTATTGGCATAACCACAGAAAAATCTCTCTCCCAATCGATAGATTTTTGACAGTATGTGCCACCTCCTTGTTGTTATTGAGAGTCTATCAAGTCATTAATCTTTTTTTTTTAGTCCCCAGCTAAGGACAGAAAATAAATTTTTGTGCACATAAATTGAGCCAAGGACAAGAAATTTTCTTTCAAACTTATCTCAACTTCAAGCAAATGCTATCTAAGAATGAGGAGAAGGTAATGAATCCCCATGGTAATCTGGAAATTGTATGAGATTCTCCATTGGCATTCGCAGCATTATATCTTCTCTTATCCTCGCATTAGCTGTCTTGGCCAATACTGTTTGTTAGTCCCTTATATTTTCTATTGAATTTAGTCCTATAGTGTCAGGAAATTTTGGAAATATAGAATTCCTCCAAATTAAAAAAAGGAAAAAAAGTTCAAATGTATACGAGAACAAAAAAAAAAACCATTGCATTTCACTTGAACTTCTGGGCTTTAGTTATTTGTCCTATTCTTTCCTTTTGTTTCTTATCGTATTCTAACATATTATGGTTAAGCATCAAGAAATTTACTTGTTCACATTTCTTAAAATGAACAAGTTTATATTTTAAATCAATCAATTATAATAACCGAATGAGTTGGTGGTTTGATGGTGGAACATGGCATTCATTATAAAAGTTTTAGGTCACATTACATGACTACGTAATTCTAGTAGTGCAGTTAACTGCAAGTAATCCACACAGTGCCATGGTTTTGGAGAGAGTGTTGATCATTCTTTATAGGTCTCTTTCTCTAGATTAGAACAGTTTGTCATTGGTCTCTGAACATAATTCTTTTAGTGTGTCGATGCGTTTCATTCCCCTTGTTTTATTTAGTTTTAAATGCCCATCCCACATTTTCAAACATGTTTAATTTGCTACCAATTTTTTACAATGTGTATATCAACATGATATTACTGAACATCATATTTAAATGACACAAAAAAAAAATAGTTTCAAGAGGCTTTTCAACCCCAAAGCAGAAATATGCAATGTACGTCGCTGAACAACCAGTGCTGTTGCAGAACAATCTGGAAGAATTATAAGAAAAGTGTAGAAAAACGTTATTATGTAGATGCAAATTTTTACTGCCGAACATTTTAAGTCAGTTTTTGATGTCTTTCTACATAATTAGGGTCAAGGTTACAGGAAAAAAGATCCTTTAAGCAGTCTTATCTGAGTAATGTTAGTATCAGAATATAAAGTTATGATGCCTGTAGACCAGGGTTCGGTGTTTCACAGGGTTGGTAAGAAAACCATTTCTTTTGGTTTAAACTGGTTTTTTGGTTTTAATAACATTTACATTAAAAACTAAATTTCTGAAAAATCATTGGAACTTCTAATAATTAATTATAATAAAATGTTTATGAATGTAAAAAAAAAAATTAACACAATTTCCATATTAATTAATCTGTAAATATTTCTTACATTTTAATAAAAACTAACTTTTGCAATTTAATTATTTTATAGCTTAACTCAAATTATTTTGTTTGAGAATTCTTAATATTATTAATTGTATAATAAAGATGTTTACTCTAGTTACTCTTTCAATATGCTTAATTAGGACTCTATTTTGCAAAAAGTATGATGAAAATTAGGCAAATACAATGTGTTTAATGAAGCATAATTAATGCAATTTCATTAGCACTGATTTACAATATGCAGGGTGATTATAACTAAAGTTCTGATTTCAAAACCCTAAAATAAGAACCACTGGTCAGAGAATGACTTGAAAATTTGCATGAATGTTCTTGAGGCAATAGAATTTTGTATAGTGAAGAAGAAAAAATACTTAAAAATGTAAAATAGATGACGCTGTACTCATTCAGTACATAGGAAATTTGCTTGCAGAATGGATATGATTGCCAGTCAAGGCAAAATGATAATGCAATTAGCATGTCATGATTTCATAATTCATGGAAACGTCAAAATTAAGTCATTTAAAAAAACAACTAAAACTTATACAAGAAATGTTAAATATGTTGTCCATCATGTTCTGGCTGTAAGGTGGATGTACGAAAATGCTTGTTGAACTACGAATCAGAGTATGTTAGGGTTAATGATGTGTGGAGGGGCTTTCAATTCATCAAAGTTTGCGATCCAAGCACTGCACATAACATTTTGGGGTATCCCCAAAGCCAAAAATTACAAGGGTTATACGTTCACCTATCAGGTGAACATGCCAGCCAGGTGTTAAATAATCTTGTTATTGTCAAAATGGTTCTTCAGCAGCTGGTGTTGCGATGTGTATATTGATAAAAGTTGTGCCATCTACCAGGCCTGGACAAATCGAAAAAAAGTTTGTGAAGAGTGAAGCATGTTTTCCCCAAGAAAAACAGTCCTGAGTAATGTTGTTTCTTTTTTTAAATTTTTCCGGGACTTTGTGACCCATTCTCATGTTGGAAGACACGTTATTACAAAATAAAAATAAATTGCCTCATACTTACACTTTATTCTAGCAATGATGCATATAAAATTTTAGGTGCTAAAACTAATTTTCTAGTCACCCCGGCATCTGGGATTTGTCCAGCCCTGCTATTCACACACTGATGCTGTTGGAAGTATCAAAATGATATGGTTGCGCAAAATGGATTATATCGCTGTCCAAGTGCAGCGTCATGTGCTTGTACATTTAAAGTTTTTTTTTCTTTCACCAAAGAAAATTCCATTGCTTCATGCAATGAACCCATGCAAATTTTCAAGCCATCCTGACCAGCAGTTTTTATTCATGTTTTGGAATCAGAACTTTAATTATAATCACCCTATATAAAGATATATCATCAGAATGTACCCCAAGAATAGAAAATGTGGGAAGAATCATTTGGCTAATAATGAACCAATATGATATTTTTCAGGGTAAAAACTATAATTATAGGCCACATTTATGTGTGTTTTTGAAAAAAAAACAACTTGGTTAAAACCAAACAACCCTGGTTTTTCTAAAACTGGTTTTTGACATAGCAAGCATCAAAAACTGGTTTAAACTGTCAAAATCCTGTATGCTTTTGGATAATGTTTTGAACACAATGGGCATATAACATGATGAATAACTTAATTTCCTGCATAGTCTATTACAATTTTTTGTTTTTAAACATTGATTTATTACCATAATTAAAACTAAATATCAATTATAATTCGTGAAAGTTTGAATTTTTCAACATAAAAAGAGTCTAGAACATATACAGTATATATGACATGAATGTCGCTCTCCACTTGTTAATACAAGATATACAGAAGACTGAATGTTGTGAAGATATTTATTATTTGAGATGTTAATTTTTTAATTAAGGAAAAAACTCATCTCTGCCTCTACCGGGAGTCGAACCCGGGTCCCTCGATTGCCGGACGAGTGCTCTGACCACTAAGCTACAGAGGAGATAGAGATTTCCCTTCACTAGAGCGTGTATATCTTCACAACATCCAGTCTTCTGTATATCTTGTATTAACAAGTGGAGAGCGACATTCATGTCATATATATAGTCCTCCGGTGGCTCGTCGTCCATGAGCTATTAGCTGATCGGTTTCACCGTCCATTGCACGGTTCCGTTCAGCATATATACGCTCTAGCGAAGGGAAATCTCTATCTCCTCTGTAGCTTAGTGGTCAGAGCACTCGTCCGGCAATCGAGGGACCCGGGTTCGACTCCCGGTAGAGGCAGAGATGAGTTTTTTCCTTCCTTAAAAAATTAACATCTCAAATAATAAATATCTTCACAACATCCAGTCTTCTGTATATCTTGTATATACAGTATAATTTTTCTAAACTACTCATTACATGTGTTCAATTTGCTAAGTGAAATAGAGCTGTTTACTCAAAATATATGATAGGAGATCAGGGTTAGGGTTTAGATTCCAGAAACTAACACTTTATTAAAACAGTCAAAATCTCATTGTCAATGTTGTGAAATAGTTTTTTTATAACCTGATAGATATGTTAAATAACAAAACACATACTTTTATGTAGATTAGTGTTTTATATTTTGAATTGTAATTATTGAGTGTAAAATATATTATTTTGATATTTTAAGTTTTCAGATCTGCTCAAAATTTATTCTATACTAAAAATTATTTTGTAGCATCTGTTAATATACTAATTGCACTCATTTATTCTGAACTAAAAATTTCTTAGCTTAGGCTATATAAATCCAGAGTTTTAAAGAGTATTTTCAGTCAAAGCCGAGCTGGCAAGACTTGATATACACAAAGAATTGTTTTGCACGTTTAGATACAGTTTCAATTGGAAAACCCACTGCATTATAAATGCCAGTAAATATAGGTTATATACCTCAGTTAGTATACCATATCAAAGTCAAACTTAGCCATTCTTACTTTTGCACTAAGAATAAGTTATAAGAGTTTCTTAAGTATCATATACAATCGGCATAGCCAAATTAAATGATGTTTTAATCCTACAATTTAGTATTTTAATTGCTAGATATATTCTAATGATATGCATAATAAGGATATTGTTTAAAGTACTGGTGATCTAGTTATATGTTTAATAACAGAAATCAGAATGATGATGTAAAAGAACTTTTTGAATACCTATCTATTATAAAAAAGTACAGTAGATGTTTATATCTGCACACACATATAGATATATATAATATATATATGCAGTTAGAGAAATTTTGGAAGGTTTTTTACTTCAGCTTTTATGCTGTGCTATATTCAGATTGTATATTTTACAAAGAAAAAAAAAATATAACCTATTGTCCAAAATAATTCTGTAGAGAGTAGAAAATTATTTTACAATCATAATTAAGTATTTATTCCTTGTATAATAATGGTCACTTTAAACATTACAACATCACAAGCAATTAACATGCATATTTCAATGTAAATTTTTATATTGAAGAGCAATGTTTGGGGTTTGTGGCATGACAGTTCAAACTGTCAAAAACTACCACGCATCAAAAACCTGCCAACCATGCTATAGACCATAGCTAGGCACGCCTTAAAAAAATTTTAGGCACCAGCCAAATTTGTCACGATTCAAGCAATTTTTTTTTTCAAGGAAAAAGCTGAAATTTTTATCCCAGTCGGAGAGAGAGAAAAAATTCAAAATTCAGTAAAGTTTTCTCATAGAAAGCTTTGGTTACCAATGCCAAGTTTGTGCTTGCCTGGGTTTTACTGATCCCTGCAATAGACATTTCCAAATAACTGGTTAAGAAAATGTCCCTTTCAAAAACATGAGAAAAATTTCAAGTCAAACTGTCATCACAAATACAGAATATTAAATTTGTTACTAATTTTGAAAAAAACATGAATAGTATATTTTCTTTGTGTCTCTCTTGTTATATTTGTGTTTGTGTTTTTCAAATATTCGAACTAATTTTATTATTCTCGTTGATTTGCAGTTAGAGATGCTAATTATGAAGATAGTGTGCGGTTCAGTGAAATCGTAATAACTTGCCGAATGTACCAGGTAATTCCTGGTACACGTTTAAAAAACTCACACATGCTTTAAATCCAAGGAAAAAGGCTGGATTTATTCAAGAGGTTTAAGAAAAGGACTGTTGTAGCATTAGCAATGGTGAAAACTTTCCAGGCTTACTTGCCAAACTGCCATCGCACATATAGTTGTATACATTGTAGAGCTCATCTGGCAAATCACGATGAACTTATTTCAAAAGTAAGGCTCTGTCTTCTTTTACATAATTAATTACTATAATTTCAATTTTTTTTGATTGATAATATTCAGAAAATATTATTGAGCCAATGTAAATAGTGATAATGAATTTTTATCTATAATTATATATTTGAATGATACGCATTGTGCTTTACTTGTTTTATGAAGACATAGAATGGAACTTTTCATAAATATGTGTCAATTCTGAGTCCCAAATCAGTCACTTATAGAGTTGTGTACATTGTATCTACCAACTTCAAATAAAATACCAAATCTGCGCTAGGCAGTTAGTGCTTGTAGTAACTATGGCTATGAAATGGAAATATATGCATAGACAATTGATATAATATGGATACAAAAACAAATCTAAATGTCTAACTTTTGCTTGAATGCATTCCACTGTTGAAGCTAGTGCAGAAAAACTTCCATGCATGTTTGAACATCAGCATGGATTAGCACATATACTAATGGGAGTCTTTGTGAATCATCCAGTAATTATTGGCAAGAACTCTCTCCTTTGGGTAATCCCAGAGGATGTAAATTAGGTGCTTTCCAATATTAGAATCAGAATGGCCAAGTTAAATTGACATCCTACATATGCAAATTGCACTCCATATCACAACAGTTTTCCATGTCTGAGGCATTTCATGTAAAAGTAAAAGATTTTGAAGCAATCCACAGCTGTGCCAGCCATGATATATTAATAGCCCAACTTTGAGCTCTCAAATTATGAGGGTACACTGCTTAACACTTGAGATTAATAGTGATTTGGCCGAATACTGAATATTCTGCTGATGTTTTGACCAAATATTCAAGAGCTGAATATAAATTTTCTTAAAATTCATCACAATTATTAGAATTGAAAATAAAATAATTGGTAATTTTTTAGATTTTTTATTGCAGTGATACTGACAATCAAATTTAATGATGTATTGTATTTTAATATTTCAGTGATACCTCGGCTAATGAAGATGATTCGTTCTGGAATCATGTTCGTTAGCCAAAATACGATTTCCCATAGGTTTCTATGGTAAATCATTTGATTCGTTCCTGCTTCTACTCAAAATTTAAGTATAGTTTTTTAAAACACCAAAGAATGCTATAAAAAAATACGAACTGATTAAAGGCTCAGCTTCAAAATACCAGCTTTAGTCTACTATAAAGCTTGTGTTGACACAACCCATTGGAGTTCATAAGTGCCCCCTCCCCCCCCATTTGTGATTTGGTCAGCTCATTTCTGCATCTGATACATGGATGGAAAAGATAATTTCCCAGACTGTTTAGCTTGATGTTGAGAGTCTTACACTGAAAGAACACATGGTCTGAAAACATATGCTATCTTTCTTTTTTTCAATGCATTTTCTATTGTGGCTGAATCTTTCATTTTATATGAAATGGTTCAAAGAATTTCAGAAAGAGAAGTGTAGGTACATCTGAAAAAAGATTCTAACGTGACCATAAGCTAATTGGGCCCTAGTGGCTGTGCTTGAGTTGTGTAGTGTATGTATGTGTAGAGAATGAAAAGTGCGAGGAAAACACAAAACAACACAGTTGAGGGAACTATGTCATATAAAAGGGGAAAAAGTAGCAAAGGGAAAAATTGGATTTACCCAGTGGTGGGCAAATATTTTTAGGAGCATGCTGAAAAACAAAAAAACAAAATTTTGGCAGATCTGACATATTCTGCCGTTTATTCATAATTGGAATTTTTGTATTTAGAAATGAAGTAGCAGGATGTGCTCCATACTTTGAAGGCTGCCACAGTTTCATTGCAAACGAGACAATGTTTATCCTTTACAACTGTGAAAAGATAAATATATAAGTACAGCATATTATGTTCAATTTTTTTTTGTATATGCAAAGGTTTTTAAATCAGTTTCTATTTAAGTTCTCACTACTATTATCCACATGCAAAAAATGGAACAACCCCTTGAATGAATTTTTTGAAAACCTCTACACTATTACTGTATTTTGAAATCTGCAGTGGACCAGATAGAACAGTGTTTCTCAAAGTGGGGCAATATCACCCCTTGGTGGGTGATGGAATGGGTCCAGGGGGCGATAAAAGCCACGGGTATAACACAGGATTCTATGGGTTCACTTGAGTTGGGGGGGATGAGAGAAAAATACTTCTGAAGAAGGGGGCGAGATGAAACAAAAACTGTGTTAAACTATGAGATAGAACCTCTAAGAGGGCCGTAGTTAGGGCCACCACTAGCTAGCTGAACTGAAAAAAACAAATTAGATTAGCCAAAGAAAATAATGTGAATACAACGTACTGCAGGTAAAAACCTCGAAAAAATATTAGTCGAAAACCTGCAGCAACCTTGTGCAGTTGGACTCGTGATCCATAGTGAAAAAAAAGTGTGAGAGGTGATGTGTTATATATATGTGATATAGTCAGCTGATTTCTTTCTCACATACATGCATGTGGAAAAGATAAGTTCCTAGAATTTTCAGACTTCAGTTCGGTATTAAGAGTTCCCTTATGCACTGAAACCAAGTCTGAGGCTTTTTTCAATGTATTTTCTCGTTTAGCTTTATTATTCATTTTGCATGAAATGATTCAAAATCTTTCTGAAATAGAGAAGAGTGTCTATAGGAAGTTATTAGAGGCAGAAAAAAATATTAATCTATCTGAAGTGACAGTTGCTCATTAGATTCATTTTGATTGGCAGGAAAGTTTAGAAAAATTAGCCAAAGCACAGTTGTTTTATGAGAACTGATGCATCCATATCAACTAAAATGTGTGTTAGCAGAATCTGTATTCGTTATTTGAGTCAGAAAATAGTTGAAAAAAAATATTAGTTATCTGAAAAATTTGTAAGTTGGGGCATCGATTAGCTGAGATATCACAGTATCTTGCCTAGATACATCCTTCAGTAGTGAACGTATATATATTTCATGTTCACTTTCACCTTATTATAGTAGGATTTAATTTTTAATTTCATTTTTTCCCCATCCTAAAAATTTGCCCTGACATGTCTTGACAGAAAAGGGATACATGCAATGAAATGTAATTAGTAAATTTTTAATTTATGCAAAAAATTCCAGTTAATATAATTTTTGTAACTAGTCTGCTCTATTTTGATTTACACAGATATTCAGCTGAATACCTTTGCAACATTTGGCTAAAGGGCTGAATACAGAATAGTAATAGAATATTTGTCCCATCTCTGGTTCTAACATTTTGATATTTATTAGTAAATTATTACCATACAAATCAAGATTAGGATATTTGAACATTTTTTCATTAAATTCAGTTTACTTTTGCACATTATGTATCTTAGAAGATATTTTTATCCCATAAGCATTTTGTGTTGCGAAGGTTACTTTCAGGGTTCATGAATTTCACAATATTTTTGAAAATATATATATGTATCCGATAGTTTGATATATATATATATCTGTTATTTTCGATAAAATGGTCAACCTACTGTTTATTATGAAAGTTTTAAGAATGATATAAATTAAAAAGTAGAACATTTTTTTACTTAACGTGAACACTTCCTTTTGCTGTTATAATAAAAAAATATTTTAAATCTTATCTCTTACTCTCTTGTCTCTTATCCGATATTTTAATATGAATATCTGAATTATGAGTTTTTGATGTATATATATATATATAATATATGAGAATGGTTTGATATTTTCATTTGACAAGGGTAGCACAGAGGATTAACAAGTTCAAAAATGTCATCTTGATAATCATTCCTCTAAGCTAGCGGTTCTCAACCGGTGCTCCATGTGCACTTCTCAGGGGCTCTTCTGTGACTTAAAGAAAATAAAATAAATCACAGTAAATTTGATGGATAAATAAAAAAAAAAGTCTACAGGGGTCAGACATAAAAATTATGTACTGAAAAGGGCTCTGCAAGTCAAAAAACCGCTGCTCTAAGCATATATGCTTCATGTGCCTATTAAAATTCCACTTCTTTTTTTAGAATAAAAAAATGTATCAGTTGTTAACTTTGTTTAAATATCGATCCAATTTCAAATGTTAACTCTCACTTTTCAAAATTTCATTTCGCAATATATTAGTTACTGTGTTACTTTAGACTGTATGCTCAGCCGCTTTCACGTATTTTCTCTATCTTGCGCCGCAGGGTTTGAGCTAGATAAAAAATTCCTTTAGCAAAAAAGTGAAAATGCGAAAAAAAGCTTTAGCAAAATGCTAAAATGCTAATGATTGATGGATGGATGTCTATTCATTTCATACCTCCTGTTTGCATTTTTTGCGAAAGTGACTACTACATTACTCTCGCAGTCTACGATTTTCTTTCACATTTTTTGCAAAATGTGACCATAGCTTAAACCCTGTTGTGCAATCGCATGTAGTACAGTCGACAGGGCCATCTTAAGAGCATCATGGGGCCCCCGGGCCAAGTGGTTTTTCTGAAGCCCTACCTGGTGAGTTCTAGAAAATTTCAATTGGATCTAATTTTTGTGAGGCCACTCTTCTCTTGAGGTCCTCGGGCCGTGCCCGGGTGGGTCCATGCGTTAAGATGGCATTGACAGTTGAACCTTATTTAGGCAGACTCTCTAGATATAACATGATCAACTACCAGCTCTCTTTCAAAACAAAATGACAGTCATACTACTAACATAGACCATATATTGGCCCCATCTACTAATATTTTACTAAATCGTGATAATATCCTGCCTATGTACTAAAATATTGAATTGAAGGTGCCTCTTGCTGCCCAACATTTTCAATAACATTACTCGTATGACCTCAAATACACCCAGTGTCCAAAAAATTAGAAATACCCTGCTACTCACCACTAATGCAAGTACAAATACAAGGTCACAACAGGCCGAATGTCCAATGAGTTGGCTGAGAAAAAGATGCCCATAACAAATATGGATGTCATATATTTATATAAAATACAGCAACCCCCCCTCTTTCTTTTTAAACTTGTCAATTGTGTTACAATTTACTACCTCTGGGGGTATGAGCTATTCCATTTATTAACGACCCTATTATAGAAAAATTCCTGCGACATTACAACCTAGAATGGTCCCTTACAAATCGATATTGGTGTCCCCTGGTCAAAGCAGTCGATTGACAGCGTATTAATAATTCATGGTCCATCCTATCCATTCTGTTGAAAATTTTGAACACTTTGATCATATTCACCCATCCCAGACACCTGCATTCATCCAATGTAAACATATTCAAAAAATGAAGTCTCTCTGTGTAACTCAAGTCGGGTGTGCCAAAAAAGGACACGGGTAGCTTTTCTGTGCACCCCTTCAACCAAGTCTATGTCCCTCTGTAGGTATGGGCTCCAAAAACCTTACAGCATACTCCAGTCCAGGACAAACCAAGCCTCAAAAAAGCAGAATAATGACTTTAGTAGAATGCGAAACAACCTCTTTGAAACCGAGGAAATGAAACCGAGTATTCTATTCAATTTTTTGACCACTGCTAAACAATGTTCAGAAATCCTAAGCTGTTCGTCAATGACAATTTCCAAATCGGTGCCCCTAGTTGCGTCTAGGATAGTGACATTATTCAACTTGTAAAAGTTGAAGCGTGGGTTGTTCGAGCCAACAAAATCATTCCAAAATAAGCAACCACGCACTTGTCAACACTAAACGTCATGCTCTATTCATTTGCCCATGCAGCCATTATATTTAAGTTGGTCTGGAGAAATTCCTGATCACTTTCATTCCAGACTACCCCCATTAACTTCACGTCATCTGCTAATTTGCTAAAAATCCTATTAATACCCTAATCAAGTTTATCGATATGAAGTGAAAAAATTGTGAGGCCAAGAATACTTCCTTGAGGAACTCTACTTGTGATACCCAGGGCCATCATTTGGGGGGCAGTTGCCCCCCAGGCTTTTGAAAATAAACTAAGAATAATATATATATATATATACACACACACACACACACTGAGTACATGTTCTTTGCCCCCCCTCCGGAAAAAGTTGAAATGGCATTCCTGGTGATACATGTCCAATCAAATAATTCCCCATTCACCATAACCCATTGTGACCTATCTCTTAACCATGATTCTATCCAATTCAGCAAATTGGAAACCTAAACCAACCTAATCCCCCCAACCCCAGTCTCATATAAACTCTTCAAAATTTTACCATGTTCAACCTGATTGTGCCTTCTGGAAATCGAGATAAACAACATCTACATTTTTGCCATTACCCGAAGCCTTAGTCACGTGATTATAGAAACAAAGGAGGTTGGTTACACATGACTTCCCTTTCTGAACTTATCTGTGCTGATAATTTGACAATATATTATTCTCGTCTCTATCCACTTCAATTGCCTTTGGATAATAATTTCCAAAATTTTCGAGAGAGAGCTCGTCAAACTCACTGAACGATAATTAGACACAGCTTCTCTACTACCCTTTTTAAATATCGGAACAACATTAGTAAGCTTTCAATCCCTTGGGATGATACCCTCAGCAGCATTATTCCTGTAAATCTGTGTGACTGGCTCCTACAATTCATTAGCACATTCCCTGAAGACCCTGGGATGGATAGATTTCTGGTGCTTTGCTTGCAGACATACATTTTTTTAGAAGATTTAGGACTTCCACATCTTCCACTTGAATATCATTGAGGATGGATTTTACTGCCCCATGTAACACCCATACATTGGATATCGTTTTCTATTACAAACCCATACAGTTTTATTATTCTAATAAAAATAACATTATTAGAAACTGACCTGAAAAAGTCATTGAAAGCACTACACATGCCTGCATTGCTCTCTAACCTAGACCTTTCTATTGAGAGGGGTATCAACTGTCCACTTACCTCCATTATTAATGTACCTGAATAGTGTTTTTGGGTCAGAGCCAATGTTATCTGCTAACCTAGATTCCACTTCCTTTTTGCTTCCTTTTTCTTATCACTTTCTTCAGTGCTATTTATCAGTAAACAGTGACTGGTCACCTCGTCCACTTTTATACTCTTTGAATGCTCTTTTTTTTCAAGATAAAGGTTACTCATGCTATCCATGAACCATAGGAAGATGTGATTTACGTACATGCTTTTTACGAACAAAGGGTATGACATTGTGCAAAACAGGGAACTGCTTCTTACTAAATTTTTTCCATTGATTAATCACCCCTGACTGATTTCAATCAGTCCTTGAAAACTTCTGCTAATCTTTCTCTCAAAAGATCAAAGTTGGTTTTGTGAAAACAAGGAACCATTCTCTTATTATCAACTTTCACAGAAGAAAAGTTAGAGAAAACTAACGACACAATAAAACTAGATCACTAGAAGAAAATTTTGTCCCCCATCAAAACATGTTCAACAAGATCCTTCGGAACTAGGGACAACTAAATCCAAAACAGCAGTACCCCTAGTGGCTTCTGATGCATGCTTATACAAAAATTATCGAGCACCAACTTAAGATCTTTCTATCTCTAGCTGAAAGGTTACCTCAATCAATACCAGGGTAGTTGAAATTCCCTACAAAATTTTGATGTACAATTTTTTGTACAAAATTTCATCATGAAGTTTGGCAATGTAGTTTAGATCCCTATTCGGATGATTATAACAAACCCCCTGCAATAAGCTTATGACACCTTTTATTTCCAAGTTCAACCCATATAATTGTAATATCACATCTCTGCATGTTACACTCTGTAGCCTTCAAACATGATTTCACGTATATCAACACTCCACCCCCCCCCTTTCCTATCAGATCTATTTCTTAAAAAAGTATTGTACCCTATCTTGTGGGACCTCCTCTGGCTTTGACAGTAGATTGGATTGTACAAATTGCTGAAACCATTGAGGAGTATTAGCCCATTCTAATAAAATGGCAGCTCTTAATTCTCTCAGATTAGAAGGTGGTGTTTCAGAGCTTTTAATAGACCTTTCAACCTCGTGGATTGAGATCGAGCTGCACTAACGACATTCATGAAAAAATTATGAGAAAAATATAATGTATTACCCATAAAAAATTATGGTTGTTTTTATCTAAATACAGATAGCTTCTTGATTTATCCCAGTAGAATATCATTTTTTAAGCTTGCCAATTGTGGCAAAATTCACACCTCAGGTAAGCTTTTCTATTTATTCACAACCCTGTTAGAGGAAAAATTACATACGCCACGACAACCTGGATTGCCTCCTTACCAATCGATGTTGGTGTCCCCTTATCGAAGCACTCAATGAAGATAATTGGTTTGTTCTAGAATCGAGTTCGTTTAGTTGTCCCCCAACTATTTGTGATTTGGTCAGCTTATTTCTGTATCTTAAACATGCAGATGGAAAAGAGAAGTCCTAGAATGTCCAGACTGTTCAGTTTCATGCTAAGAGTAATGCACTGAAAGAACACATGCTCTTAAAATAAGGGCACCCCCTTTTTTTAAATGCATCTTCTATTTTGGCTGAATATTTAATTTTATATGAAATGGTTCAAAGAATTTCAGAAGAAGTGTAGGTACATCTGAAAAAATTCCGAGGTGGTATAAGTTAACACGTTCACTGCTAATGATGCCATGGTGGCGTCATGTACAAAACTAGTTTTAATCTTTAAAAAAAATGCGCCCCCATGGACTCGACAAGAAATTTAGGCCCTGTAGTGAACGTGTTAATCGGGCTCTAGTGACAGTAATTCTGATGATTGGTACGAAAATTTAGCTCATGGTGCGTCTATTTTATGTTAGTGCGTGCATTCATATTATTGAAAATGTTCATTAGCAGAATCCGTATTCGATAGCTGAGAAAAATCATGAAAAAATCTTCGTTAGGTGAAAAAAATTCATAAGGTAAAGCATTCGTTAGTCAAGGTACCACGGTACTTACAGAATAAATTTTTTTCAACACTTGTTACAATTTTACATCTAATTAAGAAAATGCCAACCTCATCTAATTAAGAAAATGTATCATTTACTCACAGGTATTAATGCATCATAAAATTTACGACTTATTTTTCTACTCTAGATGTTCTTTCTTTGCCCCTTTCAGTAGCTCAATATGATTCTTGTGTAGGTGCATCTTTAAGTTACTGAATTTGTGTAATTCATGTTTACTTCCACCTTATTGCAATCGGATTCTATTTTCAGTTTCATGTTTTACTCATCCTAGAAATTCACCCTGATATAACCTCTTTCACAGAAAGGGATATTCACCATACAATAAAATATAATCAGTAAATTTTTAATTTATGCAAAAAATTCCAATTAATGCAATTTTTTAAAATTAGTTTGTTGTGCTTAGATTTACACAGATATCTGGCAGAATACCTAAACATTATATGGCCGAACCGAATATCTGGCAAAGGGGCGGAACACTCAGGGCCGTCATTTCAACTTTTTCCAGGGGGGGGGGGCAAAGAGCATGTACTCAATGTGCGCATATATATATTTGTATATACGTATATATACCATTTTTAGTGTATTTTCAAAAGCAATTTCCCCTGACCCACCCCCCCCCAAATGACGGGCCTGGGAACACTGACTAGTAGCAGAATATTCGTCCCATCTCTAATGTGAACAATTATGAACCACAAAGCAGTTATCTACTGTATGAGTTAGAAATCTTTAAAACAATTTTTACTATTTTTCATAGTAACTCATATTTTTCATAAAGTTTAAATTACCTGTATCTCAAAACTACATGTCCAGACTGACCGAAGTTAGTGACTTCTGATTGAATGCCGACGCTATGAATTTGATTCATTTTATTATTCTTTTAAGCAATTGGAAGTCTAGCATTCATGTTGGAGTGTATTGGATTTTGAAATTTTTCCTTCATTCATTTAGAAGCATAGAAAGTTTTTTTTTTGTTTCTTTGTTTAAAATAGTTGTTTTCAAAATGTGGTCTTTGGAACTCTGAAGACCCAAAGCAGAATGTTTTGCATTGTTCTGCAATGAGCCCTCGGCTGACTGGAAATTTTCTGCAGTTCCCATACTTGTGTTTTCTACATTTTTCTTAAAATTCTTTCAAATTGTTCTGCAGTATCACTTATTGTTTTGCGATGTAAGTCACAGATTTCAACATATTCTGGTTTGGGGTCTGAAGGTATGCAAGAGGTTGCTGAAAGGGCTGTAAGAGGTGTTTTAGAAGAAATCAGTGAGCTGCTATGGAATATTACAGGTCCTTGTTCCCTCCTTAAAAGCCTGAGGGGCCCTGACACAACATGATCTTGCAGGTCCTTGCATCAGTAAAAACGAAAATTCAGTCCTAAGGGATCTTGGGCTAGTGCTAGTTAAAAAACATTTGTTTTTCCTGAAACTTTGAATAGTTTCCATGACAATATCCATGTGCTGCATTGTGGTTGTACTTTTTTTCCTTTTGAATTAGGCACTTTATAATTGCACAATGAGAATTCTTCGTTTCTTTCTTTCAATTTTTAATGAACAATGACAGTGTCTTCAGGTAACTTGGATAACATAATCATTTTGATTTCATTTTATTTACAAGTTTCACATGCTAAAGATGGATACATCATTTTTTTCAAATAATAACAAATGTTTCCATATTCTTTCATAAGTTGATTTTCGTACAAACAATTCAGATATTAGGATATTGGCACCTTTTATGGTTTTAAAACTTGAAAAAAAAAGTGCCCTTGTAGGGTTTTTCTTAAATATTTTTCTCAGTTCCTACCCATCTTGTGCTTTCTTCTCCACCCAAGTTTTACATTATTTGAACCTAAAGAAGTGGGTTACTTTAAAGAATATAAAAAAGCCCCCTATACAATGGTTGTTTTTAAGCAACCATACTGTCGTTGACTGATATTTCTACTAATTATAGAAACCATGGTGAAGAAGACTAGAGCTCAATGCTCTATATTTTCCACCAACCACCAACAGAAATGTTTTTATAGAGATGAGCATTTTCATTAATGGTGATATTGCACGTATTTCACTGTTTCCTCAATATCTTACTGTGCAACTTTATGAGTGATACCTGTTGAAAAAGGTTGGTGGGAGCAAATTATCCATTGCATACAAAAGGTGCAAGGTCTTATAGACAAGGGCAGCTTAAGCGTGGGTGCAAGGGTTGTGGTGCACCCGGGCAGCTAATTGGAATGCCTGTTGACACAAATTTTTTAATTCTGGAATAATAAAAACTCACAAGACACCACATGCTGTGGCTCTTTTTTTAAGTCACACATTGACAACGAAGATGTTGACAAAACAAACTTGAGGGAACAGACAGGGCTTGTGGGGGCCATAATCTATATATAATTGATTTTCTGTGTGTGGTATGTTCTCTATACAAAGTACCTAAAGATATAAAAATAATATAAGATATAAAAAAAATTCATATCTCTCATCGCCAAATTTCGCATATATACCAAACAGGACCCGATTTAAATGATAGGCTACTTCAATAGTTCGTTAGAGCTTTCAAATGCCCGAAATAGGCAAAAAACTGTCAGGCAACAATGGTTTCTGATCCTCAACAATCGCTTTTGGAATGTTTACTTTGGTTCTCTTGGTTCCCTAGCAATGTGTTTCAGACATATATATGCTTTTACAATGGTTTGTCACTTTAATGCTGCCAGTAATTGAAGAAAATGCAGGCAGTGCCGGGTATTATAGCTCTTACTAAAAATAAGAATGGATTCTATCACAATAGACTAGTATGCACTTTGGTGCCCTCACTCAGTAATTTTTCAGGAGTGAGCAAAGAAAGAATTTGGGTTCTCTCTTGTCCAATACCTGGAGCCCCAGAACCCCCCTTTCTTTTTCCCTAGTTTCTGCTGTGGGAACCTTGGAGTATTTTGGCGTTAATATTCAACTCTATGTTGGAAATTTAAGATTAATTAGAAAATTTAACCCCAAAAGGAAAGAAAATATGATGACTCATCAACGAAAGCTGTAATGTGGAAAAGTTATCTGGCGTAATTGAGAATGATGAAATAACTGGACCAAAAAAACAGGTTAGTTTCTTTAAAAGCGGTACATTTTAATGGGTAAACTATGTGTATAGTTTCGGATAAATAAAATATTCAGGTTTATCCCAGATTCCCCCAGGCTAGAATCACTTTCAGCCTCCCACCAGGGTTATCTTTAGGCGCGGCATATGAAGCTTTGCACCCAGGTGGCAGGTTAGCTTGAGTCGCCCCTGCTTATAGGTCTTTTTGAATGTTGCCATAATTATCCAAAATCATTTGATGTAGGCCTAACAGAAGTTTTCTCTTTTTTTCTCCAATGCCATTGACAACCGTAAATGTTTAAACTCTTCGAATATGTCTTCATGGCTACGTTTTATCAGCAATGTGATCTGATTTCCTGCTTAATTTTTATCACTTGAGACAGTTTGGCTAATCAGACAAAACATTTTGTGGCCAAAAAAAGGTTAGCCAAATTGAGAAGTGTTGTTTGGTTGCAAATTGATGCTCTTTATTTGGCAAATTTGATCCTTCATTTATTTGCCAAATGAAACATTTTGTCAAGATTCAGTGCAATGGAGATTTGCAATGAGTAACCTCTAATAATGACCATTTATGTTCAGGAATTACCAGGCTGAAAAGATTGATGTTGTATTTTTGTTCTTGTTTCCAATATCTATGACTGTTTAAATGGTATGACAAAAAGAATATAAGGATTTTTAATTTTGTTTCTCTAGAGCTATATGATGAGTTAGTTGAAGTTAGTGCATCACGTATGCTCTTCCAAATTTAGTCATTTGTTATTGAACAAGTTCTAACCCATGATGTATTTTTGAAACATTGGTTCCCAATCAGTGGTGTATGCACCCCACTGGGGTGAATAATTGGTCATCATAGGTATGCAAGAAATAGGCCTGATCAGCAAAGGTGGAATAAAATAACCAGTAAAGTTTCAGAACATTAGTCATGGCACAATATACAAGAAGGTAAGACCATGCACCTCTCCATCTCATAGCTTGGGGTACTTATGCCTAGGCTGTCTTGATGCATCAGCTCACCCAGGCATGTCCGATGGTGGGGTGGGGGGAGGGGGCTCTGATGACCTTGCATAGTAATAAAAATCTAGGCCTATTGTGCCAGATTTATGAGGGGAGGTTCTCGTTGCATTACTTCACTCAGGAAACCTATCATGCAGTTAATGACTTAACAGTTTGTTTGTTCCAAGAGTTCTTTAGTAATACATTTGTGTCTCAAGTTGTGTTTTCATAAATTTTAGTCAAATGAGCCCTCTCTTTCACACTTTTTATAGTTTTTTTTCAATTGTGAGATTTAAAAAAGACATTTATCAGGTGGAAAGTAATCTTTTAAAAATGGTTGAACTTGAAGTCACTGTTTTTTTTTTTTTATTACAACTTTGCCATATAAGTTATTTTGGAAACAAACTCAATTAAGTTGAGGGAAAAAATTGTGCACAGTATTGGCATACCTTGATCACACTTTTAATCCCAATGACTATTATCTCTATATATTGTTAAAAATGATCAGAATTAAAAAAATAAAATCCAATATACCAGTGAGAAAAAAAAAATTGTATGTAATACTCATATTCTGGATGCTTCAGATATTTGCTCTGGAATTTTATCATCTGTACCGATTTTCAACAGATATTAAAAATGTGTATTTTATGAGTTTACAAAGCACATTATTCATAATAATAATATTATTGTCAGTAATTGAATTGTAGCTCTTAAGTCATTGAAATGCTTAGCATATTTTGCAACCCTATCTTTATGGTGCATTGCTATTTTTTTAAATATATATTCAGCTCCATTTTTGTATGTTTTTCTTAGAGTATTTTCAATTGTCAATATACCAATTTATTACTGGGGTCACATATGCCCCTCTTAAACATTGCTTTCTAGAATGTCCAATGGATACTTGCTAGAAAGAGTTGTGTTCATGAACATTAATATATGCTGCTTGACAATTGTTAAGGAACAGGATCATTTTTCGGCATACCCTTTAAAGGAATGAAACTTGGCACATGTTTAATAGACATCCTGAAGTATCTTTATTATGCAAAGTGAAACAGATATCGGCATATGGCAAAAAAAAAAGGATGAACAAAAGAAAAAGAGGCTTCTTACAGCAATTTTAAACAGTTACAAAAAGTGCTGATTCTGTTGGAAATAGGACACAAGAATTCTTCAGTATGAAGTATGACCTCCTTGGGCGCTGTTGTACGTACTGGCCACCAAATTGTTGAGGTGACCTTGAAGAATTTGGTTCCATTTGCCCTTCAAGGTGATTTTGAGTTCTTGTATGGTTCGCGGAGGGTTATGTATTTGAGCAATTTGTCTGTCAAGAGCAACCCATGTGTGATCCATAGGATTTAGATACAGCAAATATGCAGGCCATGTCATGTGCTCAATATTCTCACTTGCTAGTGCATCAGACGCACACTTCATCTGTCCAATGAATGCGAGCATTGTCATCCATGAACAGAATTCTTGAACCACAGTTCTTGCAGATACACAAGTGCCAGTAAAATTAGAAAATTAGAAAATCTGTAGCTCTCTGGTCAGAAGTGGCCTTTTTGTTTCTTTTCGCCACTAGGCTATCTATTCTCTTGGAGTGTGGTGATCCTCTTACTGCCTCGAGCATGTTTTTGCCAGCACTTCCACCTTCAGTTTTTTCCTCGAACCATATAGGAACTCAAAGTTGGCGTAGAAGATGAATAAGACAAAATTCTTCAAGTTCTCAACAATTTGGTGTACAGTATGTACAATCAGTGTTGGTAGGTTTTTGATGGTTTATACTGTCACGTCAAACACTGTCGAAAACCAAATATTGCTTTTCACTATATTGGAAGTACACACATTAATTGCATGTAATGTTTAAAGTGGCTGTTTTATATAGAGAATAAATATGATTGTAAAATAATTTTCTACTCTCTACAGAATTATTTTGGTCAATATGTTTTTTTTTGTTATAAAATACACAATTTGAATAAAGAATAGCATAAGCATTCAAGGAAAAACTATGGAATGATTTGATATATTCTTTCATTCAAGATAATTCTTGACTTTCCAAAATTTCTTCAACCGCTTATATGTGTGTATAAACATCTGCTGTGTGTACTCTTTTTTATAACAGATAGGTATTTAAAAGTTCTTTTATGCCATATATGTAATAATTATTTGTTATTATTAAATTATCTAGATAATCACCAGTACTTTAACCAATATCCTTATTATGCATAACATTAGAATGTATCTAGCAATTAAAATACTAAATTGTAGGATTAAAACATCCTTTAATTTGGCAATGCCAATTGTATATGATACTTAAGAAACTCTTATAACTTATTCTTAGTGCAAAAGTAAGAATGGCTAAGTTTGACTTTGATATGGTATACTAACTGAGGTATATAACTTATATTTACTGGCATTTATAATGCAGTGGGTTTTCCAATTGAAACTGTATCTAAACGTGCAAAACAATTCTTTGTGTATATCAAGTCTTGCCAGCTCTGCTTTGACTGAAAATACTCTTTAAAACTCTGGATTTATATAGCCTAAGCTAAGAAATTTTTAGTTCAGAATAAATGAGTGTAATTAGTATATTAACAGATGCTACAAAAGAATTTTTAGTATAGAATAAATTTTGAGCAGATCTGAAAACTTAAAATATCAAAATAATATATTTTACAATCAATAATTACAATTCAAAATATAAAACACTTTAATCTACATAAAAGTATGTGTTTTGCTATTTAACATATCTATCAGGTTAAAAAAAAACTATTTCACAACATTGACAATGAGATTTTGACTGTTTTAATAAAGTGTTAGTTTCTGGGGTCAAAACCCTAACCCTGATCTCCTATCATATATTTTGAGTAAACAGCTCTATTTCACTTAGCAAATTAAACACATGTAATGAGTAGTTTAGAAAAATTATACTGTATATGTTCTAGACTCTTTTTATGTTGAAAAATTCAAATTTTCACAAATTATAATTGATATTTAGTTTTAATTATGGTAATAAATTAATGTTTAAAAACAAAAAATTATAATAGGCTATGCAAGAAATTAAGTTATTCATCATGTTATATGCCCATTGTGTTTAAAACATTATCCAAAACCATTAATTTTGGTTTTTGACAGTTTGTGGCAGTTTAAACCCGTTTTTGACAAAAACCCAACCCTGTGTATAATAGATGCCAAATGTGCATCAATTTCTGAAGAGGTTGTACTTCATACTGAAAAACTCATATGTCCTTATTTCCAGCAGAAGAAGCACTTTTTTTTAATAATTGTTTAGAATTGCTGTGGCAATATCTGTTCCATTTTGCATAGTATAGATACTTCAAGAAAGGAGATGTCTATTAAGCATGAGCCAAATTTCATTTCTTTGAAGGATGTGGTATGACAAAAAATAACTGTTTCTTAGCAATTTTCAAGCAGTATAATATACCTGTACATCTAAGGTTGTGTTTGTTACATGTTGAGAGAAGTATTACCATATGTCTCCCAAGTACAGGGTGTTCTAAAATTCCTTGTGTTTTTGCCAATGTTCAGGGCTATAGCCAGAGGAGGACCAAAAGTTCTGATTCCTCCCCCACCTGAAATATGATAATAATAGCTGATTTGTATAAAATCGCATGTGTGTGTGTGAATAGGCCAAGTTTACTGTATCATCAGTTTGGTTTCCCTCGTGAAGAAATTTCTGGCTATGACCCTACTGTTGTTAACATTTTGCTATTTGTTGGTTGCATGGAAGTCATTGTGAACAGCTATTGCAAATAAAGTAATTAATTGGATGTTAAACTTGTTTTTCCTAATAACATGGTGATTTTCACTAATAATTGATTCAAAACAACGGACATTCAATTTTTTTTTCAACTATGGTGATAAATTTTTTTCTCAGTCAATATTATTTTGTCTTGAGTATTCAGAAAATATTTCCAATGGTAATATTATTTGATTTTCTTATTATTTCAGTCATTCCAAGGAAGTCAAGGCCGTGCCTACCTTTTCAATTCAGTGTATGTAATTTTTTTTCCATTGTGTTTCTGTATTTACAGCCTTTTCAAAAAGTTCCAATGATTCATAAGGGGAAAATGATCAAATTAATTGAATAGAGTACCTGTCTTGGCCATCGTTGAAAGAATTTTGTTCTGTCATTTACGAAACAAATGAAATGCCACTTGCAAAATTGTGCAATATACCTTATATTGCAGTCTGTGCCAATGCTAATAAAAATATTATATTGCAGTATTTCTAATGAGATTTATACATGTTGATAGATGATGGTGCAAGAATTTTTTAAGTATCATTGATAAGAGACATGTTTATTTAAAATATATTGGGAACTTTTTGAATTGGGTTTCATTAAGTGTTGTATTCATAATACTGGACATTTTTGAAATGCTAACATCATTGTATCTTATTGCTCTCGTTAACTGGTATCGATTCTTTAAAATTTTTGAAATACATGAGGCATGTCCAAAAAACTAAAGATACTAAGGCTAGCATCTATTTAAAACATTTTTATTTGACAAATGTCCTTTACAAGTTTATTTAATGGTTCCATTATTTTTTTGCGTGATTGTCACTTCAATCCACATTTTCCACCAGGGTTGGTAAAGAACTGTTTTTTCGGTTCAAATCATTTACATTAAAACCAATAAAATTTCTGAAAAATCATTCAAACTTCTTTCTGTTAATTAAAATAAAGTGTTTGTTGATATAATTAACACTATTCCCATGGTAATTAAATTATATATATTTCTTAAATTTTAATAAAAACCAACTTTTGCAATTTATGTATTTTATAGCTTATAACTCAAGTAATTGTTTTGTGTATTTGAAAATTCTTTGTTATTGACCATGTAATATAATTTCTACAGTTACTTTCAATATTCTTAATTAAGAAGCTATTTTGCAAAAACTGATTAAAAACTAGATGAATGCAATGTGTTTAATGAAGAGTAATTAATGCTTGCACACAGAATGGAAACAATAACCAATCAGCTCAAAATGATAACTTAATTAGCATAGCATGATTTCATAGTTCATGGAAACATCACAAAAATGGTCATTTAAACAACTAGAACTTACACAAGAAATTTCAAATATGTTATCCACCTTGTTCTGGCTGTGAGGTGGAAGTGCAAAAGTGTTTGTTCAACAACAGATCAGAGTATATCATGGTAATGATGTATGTGTGCTTTCAATTCATCAAAGTTTACAATCCAACCACTGCACATAACATTTTGAGGTTCCCCCAAAGCCAAACATTGCAAGGGTTGCGGTCAGGTGAATGTGACAACCAGGTATGTCATCATGTTTGTCAAAATGGTTCTTCAGCAGCTGCTTTGCTGGTGTTGCAATTTGCATCTTGTTTTTAGGTTTTATAATTGCATTTTTAATTGGGTTGCTGTATTTTAGAAACATGACTTCCATATTTGTTATGGGCATCTGTTTCTTCAACCACCTCGTTTTGTATTTTGCCTGTTGGGGCCTTGTATTTGATAAAGGTTGTGCTATATCCACACACTGATGCTAATGAAGTGCTGAAATGATGTAGTTGCACTAAATAGTATATACCACTGGCCAAGTACATAGTGGACTTGTACATTTCAGGACATTTGTCATGCATTGCTTAACTTCATTGACTTGTACATTTTAAAGTTTTTTTCTTTCACCAAAGAAAATTTCATTGCTTCAGGAGTATCCATGCAAATTTTCAAGTCATTCTGACCAGTGGTTCTAATGTATAGTATTTTGGAATCAGAACTTTAATTATGATCCCCTGTATATAGCTGTTAATTTTTCATAAATCCCTTACTACTGCACAGTAGAACCTTGATTAATTGGAGGTAATGGTGAAAGTATATTTAAAAAAAATAATCTCAAATTTTAGGCCTGGTGGTGGTATACAGTATGAGATGTGCTGCTGCTTATAAAAATAAAATGTCTGAGGTAAAATATAACTACTAGTGTACACTGGTCTTTGTCCTTTAGGGGCAGCTAGTGTCTTTATTGATTATGAGTCTACCTGCCTTTAGCATGATGATGCCCAACCAAGTGGCTGAGAAAAAGATGCCCATAACAAAAGTAAATGGATGATAGTGAAGTCACTACTGTTGCTGCTTCTTTGTGAAGGAAAAGAAACAAACACCTGTGAGATAATACACCACCACATATTTAGATGTGGTGGTGTATCTTATCCATAAATTTGCTTTAGATAGAGCATGAGAATATAGCCCAAAGTTAGAAAATATGGTAAGAATGAGAAATTTTAGTACAGTATATAACTTTAAGTAACTATAAGCTACTTTTTATATGAAGAAGAAAAAAAATATATATATATATACTCAGGTCATTTTTATGGAATTTTTTTGGAAGAAACCATTTAAACCATTTAAAAATATACCATCAGAATGTACTCCAAGAATATAGAAACTATGGTAAGAATAAAAAATTTTGTCCAGTTTGAACCAGTAATTATATTTTGGCCCCTTTTATGTGATTTTTTGAAGGAAAAAAACCACTTGGTTAAAACTAAGATTTAAACCACTTGGTTAAAACCAATGTTGTTTGAACCAAACAACCCTGCTCTCTACATGTTCTTTTCTCGTAAAATGCCTTCATATTGTAGTAAATCCACCGGGCTTGTTCCCCACCAATTTTTTCATTATTTAAAAGTGCAAGCTAAATCTACATTATGAAATTCTTGATCTGCATTTTTGTTAGCATGAAACTCTTTTCTGTTACGGAATAATACAATGCCTGTGGTTTTCCTTATATCGTCTTTGAATAAGTGGGAATAAATATTTTGTAGCACTAAAATAAAAAAAATTGGTGTGCCAGAACTATACTGTGATTTATTGCAGAGTATTGGTAACAGTTTTTTATTTGAATGAAATTACAATAATGATAAAAGTGTAGAAAAAGTACTGCGAATACCAAGGGTCAACTATTCATATTCCAATGCTTTTTTGCTTTAAACTTCAACTAATTACAGTAGAACTTGGTTAATTCAAATTTTTGATAATAGAAACTTTTACCTGCTCCCCCTTTACTTTGCTATCTAATTTAATATTAAAATTTCTTGTTCAAATTTTTTTTGAATATTTTGGATAATTCGAAGTTGGAGGGGAAAAATTACAGTTTTTGTATGAGCAAAATTTAGTTTGGAAAAGTTCTATAAACAGTCAGACTTTGTTTCTCTTAACCAAGTTGTTATACAACAAATCTTTGAAGACCAAAAATACATAATTTGAAAATTCTGACATAATTCACTCCACTATGGATACCGTTTTTTTTATCTTGATTTCTGGTTCGAATTGCTGTACTAGCATTTGGTCTATTAAGCCACGTGAAAAGAAATGTGGAGCCAGTCTTAAAGATATACTCAGGTTTTATGATAGACTTTTGATAAAAAAAATACGTGTACCACTCAAAATCTGAAACTTTTCATTGTCATTTTAAAAGTAAGGAAAGTATTGGAAAATACAAATTGCAGTTATCGAATACTAAAATTTGCGAAATAGTTTCCTAACTGATGATCAAATTTTAATAATTATTATCCTATGTGGCTATTGATGCTTAAGTAGTAATTTGTAGTCATTTTACAGATCCAGGATAGATTAATTAGATAATTCAATCATTTTTTCCAGTGACTTTGAACTTCGAATTAACCAAGTTCGACTGTACATTATTATTTTTTTAATTAATTTTATTTTTTATTTTTCTTGTAATTGCTGTTCATTTTCAAATTATGCATTCTAAGCACCTTGACTCATGTGCATTTATGTTTATTTCAGTGTAAATGTGGGTTGCGGACCAGCTGAGGAGCGGGTCCTCCTTACAGGACTTCATGCAGTGGCTGATATTTACTGTGAATGCTGTAAAACAACACTTGGATGGAAATATGTATGTATCAAAAACTTCTTTTGGAATTTTACTGCTGTGATTAATTCAGGATGGATGAAATAAGCGAATTAATTCACCCCATATAAAATATTAAAAATTAGAACACTGCCCCTGCATAGCAGCTTGTGGTTTGTCCATTCGAGCAAACACACATTCAACAATGACATTCCCCCCCCCCCCCAGTAATAAATACAGTGAAACCTGTCAAAATCCTGGTTTAGGACAGTGTTTCCCAAAATGGGTGATATCGGCGATATCATATTACACCCCAGGGGGGCGATGGAAGTTTCTAAGGGGAAAGTAGAAGCTTTGGGTTTAATATAGGATTCTAAGATGGGTTGGATTCATTTGGGGGGGGGGCGATGTGGAGAGAATTTTTTGAGCAAGGGGGCAATATATATATATATAACAGACCTGCCAACTCTCCCGATTTAGGCGGAAGACTCCGGATTTTGGCAGAAAATTAGATCTTACGCGAACTTTCACGTTGCTGTGGCGTCAATGATTACCGTCGTTGTTAGGGAAAACACCCATAGAGGACAGCCGTGGTCATTTCCATCGAGCAGCCTTAAAAAAAGTCTCTGTGACCGCATTTAAGCAACTGGCAAAGATGCAACTTCGTTTTCCTAGCATTTATCTGCAATCATTCATCGGGGGGAAGCCCTTGGTTGCCGAAATTCCTGTATAATCGTTATTGTATTCCATTAACAGCTATGCGGTAAACACATTTTTTCGTGGGCAGCTTTGTAATTTGAGTTTTTTTAATTGTTTTTTCCGATTAAACGTGTTCAGAAAGACTTCTATAGCTATAAAACTTTAAGCTATAATAAAGCTAAAATATAAAGCTTATGAGAGTTCATATACCCAAGATAGAATCACTAGTAGCATTCACGAAAGGAAACACATATTTTATGAACAGTATGTAGATGTGATTTCCCTATTCTGTACGGAAAGACTAACATGGAATTATATTCTGCTCAGAAGCAATGCAGAACCTGCTTTCTTTATTTATTAAAAAAATATATAAATAAATTTCGAATTTTTTTTTTTTGATCGAGTCTGTGAGTGCCGGGGGGGAGGTCCCCCTAGGGAGAATCTCCGGATTTCTGAATTTCAAAAGTTGGCACGTCTGATATATAAGAACAAAAAGTTTGGGAAACTATGGTTTAAGATGGGTGTTTAACCTTTAGGAGAGCGCAGGTCACTTCATTTTTTTGAAACGTGTCGCAGGCCACTTTTATAAAATACAAAGTTACTGTAGTTACTTAAGTAGTTAACTTATCTGTAGCTGTGCCTCAGGTCACTTAAGTTATTTTCAAATATGTGGAATGTATTGCAAGGGATTTGGATTGTGCTGCGGGGATCTGAAACTGTTGTGTACGACACTTAAGTGGTCTGTAAATGCATTAAGGGTCACTTAAGGGATCCACAACCAGGCCCGCTTGAGTTATCTAGAACTGTGTCACACATCGCTTAACTGGTCTGGATTTGTGTTGCGGGTCGCTTAAGGGATCCAGAACTGTGCCATGGGTTGCTCAAGTGATCTGTAAATGTGCTGTATGCCACTTGAGTGCTCTGGAGCTGTCGTGGTGATCTGTAAATGTGCTGTATGCCACTTGAGTGCCCTGGAACTGTGTCGTGGTGATCTGTAAATATATACTGTGGATCACAGATTTAAATGATCTGGGAATGTGCCATGGGATACTCATGTGACCTGAAAATGTGCTGTGGACTACTCGAGTTATCTCTAAATGTGCTACAGGTCACTCACATGACCTGGAAATAAGTCATGGACCACTCAAGTGATCTAAGAATGTGCCACTTAGTTTATTTTTGCAAAATTATGTGTTCGAATATGCAGGCTACACATCAGAAGCATTCAAGGGCCACAGGTTGAGCATGTGTGGTTTAGGATATACAGTGCAACCTCTAGTATCCTGTCTGTTGACCAATATTAGTTTCCCTAGTGTGATAATATTTTCTTTGGTGAAGAAGAAATAACAGAGAAAATCGGAAATTCTCTTACCGATGAGAAATAATGTTTTAATTGAAGGTAAAGAGATTTCCAATTGTGGTGCTTTTGAATTTCTCTTCAAAAGGCATTGTTCAACTGGAGCAGCGAGGTCATTGCAATTAATCAGCAATAATGTTGCTAAAAGAACTTCTTGTGGTACATCTGTAAAGCAAAGATGAAGGGGCTATGCCTCAGTCGAATAAAAGATGCACATGTTCAATTATAACTGATATAGATCAGGGATGGTTAGCTTGCAACGCCCATGCCGTCATACTAAAAGTGGCATGCTATTTTTTTTTACAGAACTTTTCCACAGAAAAAGTTTACGTTTCCCAAATTTAAATCACACTTCCAAAATTAAAAGACATGCTATATTTCTTAAAAATTCAGGACAATTCCTTAAATGCAATACACCCAGCAACTGGAAATAACAGGGAAGGAAAAAAAATAGCTTTGCACACAAAGATATGTATGGGAAGGTAACATGCATAAAATTTGTGGTCTTTGATATTAGTACAGATTAGAAAAAGGTCTCTGCCACCTTTGGAAAAGAGTATGTCGGGATTTTAAGTTGATACATATTCCATATCAAATAATTCTGATTTTCGCACTTAGGCTTGTCCCAATTACATCAGATATAATGCAGACTCTACTATTAATAAACCACACACACACGTTGTAAACATTCCTCTTAGAAACTTCTAATGAATTGGTGCATGTTGGAATGTACTATGAGTATGTATGTGTTGTGTACCTAACATGATTTTTCCCCATCTGAGGAATGCTTGCTACATATTTTAAGAAGTGCTATTAACTGTCTTTCAAATTCGGAAGCAAACAACCCTACAGGCTATTTTGCCAATTGGATTATGCAGGAATTTAGAATGGTGTAGGCCTGGGTTGCTCTCTGTGGAGAGATTTTTTCAAATGAGAGATTAGCTTGCATTTGCACCTTGAAGTGAAAACTAACAATCACAACTACACTGTCAGTGAGGTTTGAACCTGTCAGACCAGACACTACCTAGGCTCTGTCCCTTCTGTGATATTAGCCCATTACTTTTATGGGTTGGGCCATGCTGGGGAGCAAGGATTTGAACCTGGGTCCTCATGATGCGAGTCATGATAAGAGGTTCTTTATAAAATGTTATTTTTGGTCGGATGCAAAGAAAATTCCCATGATAGTATTTTCTACACAAAAGTTCTTTTTCCATCTTTTCACTAAATGATTGTTCTGCAATAGCACTGACTAGCCACCGTGTGGTCATCGTGCTGGACTCTCATCCTGGGGATCCAGGTTCGAACCCCATTGACAGCACTGTGATGGTCAACTGAAGTTGGTTTTCTGCAGTTTTCCAGCTTTGAGGCGCTTAATGCGAGCCGATCTCCCATTTAAAAAAGTCTCTCCACAGAGAGCACGCAGACATACAACACGATACTGACATAACATGAAAATTCAAGCATTTTCATCTTTACTTCAGTAAATGGAAGAGAGATAGCAGCATGAACACAAAATAAGTGCAACTCTACAGCATAGATACGTTAGGGCCACACATTCCGGTATGTGCCGATTCGTTAGGAAAGGAATGTGTACATGGTGCATGTACGGTTTAAGTAGTGGTGGTGGTAATAGCACTGACTGTTTTGCTACGTACATCACAGTTTTTAGTACATTGTTTTTTGGGGTCTTACAGTTTCAATCTAACCACCATCACCACAATGCTGATTGGCTGAATTCGGTTTTCTGTGGTTCCCAACTTCGAGGCACAAAATGTGAGCTGATCTCCTCGTTAAAAAGTCTCCCCACCAAGAGCTACAAGCCTACAACGGTAGAATTATTTGATCAGTACACTTCACTAACAATTAGAAAAACTGATGGCAGATGCAGGTAGCACTACACATAACAAGCATTGTACAGAAGCAAACTATGTTAGCTTCACAACATGCATATTGCGGCATGTACCAATTTATGGAAATTCCATAGAGGAATGTGTACGAGATGCATGTACAGTTAAGTAAATAGTAGTACTTCCACAATCTAAAGCACTCCATCTTACTTCGTCCAATCTATTTTGAGTTGACTTAGTACACAATTCAAATCTCACGCAGTTTTTACATTTACTAATCGAAAACCAAATAATGCAATGAAATCTGCATGAAGTATTTGTACACTAGGTAAATGACCTGGTTCTCAACAAACTAGAAAGTGAAGGAAAAAAAACAAACTCGAAAAAGAAAAACAATTGGAATTTTAAGATTTTGAATTGTATTGCTTGCTTCAGGGGGGTTTTTTTGGGGGGGGGGGAATAATCAGATTTCGCTGGAAACCTTGAATGGATGCTTTAAAAAAATATATATTCTCTCTTTTATTTAAAAAGTTTCAAAGCATCAATTTTTTATCAACTTTCAAACATGAGCAGAGATATACAGAGGGGTAAGGACAGCATCAAAGGTGGAGCAACTGGTACAATATATGTGTGTGTATAAAGATTGACATCGTCATGCCTCCACACACCCCCTCCCCCCACCATCTCCTCCTTGTTTCATATTTGTTCTTTTTTGAAACATTTCTTGATGTATTGGATAGTCTTAATACAAATACAAATACAACGCCACAACAGGCAAATTGCCCAACGAGGTGGCTGACTTAAGAACATCACGGATCCCCGAGCCATTTTTTGGATACCCTACCTACTAGTGCTACACCCCCTCCCCGCGGAACCCCCCAACGAATAGGTACCTGCGGGAATGTGCGTGTACGTGTAGTGCAACCTGACGTAAAGTTTGTTTCTGTGTAATGCTTGTTATGTGTAGTGCTGTCATCTGCCCCCAGTTTTTCTAACTATGAGTGAAGTGTTATGGTTGAATGATTTACCGTTGTAGGACTGTTGCTCTCTGTGGCGAGACTTTTTAACGGGGAGATCGGCTCGCATTTGCGCCTTGAAGTTGGGAACCACAGAAAACCACCTTCAGCCGACCACCACTGTGGGGTTCGAACCCGGATCCTCGCATCACGAGTCCGGCACTATAACCACTCGACCACCACAGCGGCAAAAATGGGGTAGTCATCAAAATAGTCATCTTTGACTATGTTCGAATAGTCATAAAAATGTATCAAAGAGCCTCTGTATATTCCCCCCTCCCCCCCAACCCAGCAGATAAAGTAGAGGGAAAAGAAGTATTCTATGATGGTGCTCCAGGTAATGAATGTTGCTTACATTCCTAAACGGGACAGAATCCAGGCCTTGTCTGGTGTTATAGAGGCAATGGATGAAAGAAAAAATACAATATTACTAAGAAATGGGTGCGAAAGATCTGTTTCGAGAAACAACTGTTAACAAAATAAGAATTGAAGTTTTCAAGGAACGATTTGTGATCTGGAAAGAAGCTTTTCTATCACAGAGTAATACTTTCCAGTTATAAATAAACAATGATGTGGGTGTTTCACAGAGATGTCACTGTACTCTAATTTTCCTGGGACGCAGGTCATTGACAAAACCTATCCTTTTTGAATAAAAGTGTCCCTCTCGAAAAAATTATCCTAAACAAAATATGGTTCTTTCACCCCCCCCCCTCCCCACCATTCACTAGTATCGCTGTGAATTTTTTCCAGCATGGCCCACGTCTTTCACCACCTGCTTATATCTCTTTATTGAGACAGAGCGAATGTGAATCAAATAAATAATTTCTAAAAACATGTTCTATCCTAAGATTCATTAAAAAAAAGATTAATTTATACCACTCATAACTAGGTTCTCTTACTTTCATTGTCTACTGGTAGAAAAAGCTTGCAAAGAAACCCGTTAACACTGAGAATTTAACATATGGAATTTAGCACATGTAATAAAGTTAAAACAAATGTACACGCATATAATGTTCCCATTTAGAACGTTTTCCCACTTAGTAAGACATTTTTGCAATCCCAACGCTAAGTAATTCTCATTAAGATTTCCCAGTTTAAAGCGTTTTCCAGCTTATGTTTTTATGATGGTTTTTTTGAAAAGCATTGTAAGTGTTGAGTTGAAAAGCATTGATCCACTGTAATTAAAAGTTAAGCACCCACATTTATATATTTACGAACGTGCCAACTCTCCGGATTTAGGTGGGAGACTCTGGATTTTTCATCCTTCCTCCTGCTCTCCAGATTTTGGCAGAAGATTAGATTTTTACATGAGCTTTCACGTTGTCATGACGTCAATGACTGCCGTCGTCGTTAGGGAAAACACCCATAGAAGACAGCTGTGGTCATTTCCATCGAGCAGCTGTAAAAAAAGTCTTGGTGACCGCATTTAAGCAACTGGCAAAGACGTGACTTTGTTTACATAGCGTTTATCGGCAATCATTTATCAGGGGCATGACCTTGGTTGCCAAAATTCCTGTATAATCGTTATTGTATTTCATTAACAGCCGTGCGGTAAACACAAGTTTTTTCATCAGAGGCTTTGTATTTTGAAGTTTTTAATTGTTTCCTCCGATTAAATATGTCTTCAGAAAGAAAATATAAAACTTTAAGATATATAAAGCTAAATATATAAAGCTTTTAAGAGTTCATATGCCCCAGATTATCAATCATTAGGGATATGTAAATTTTGTATTTACGAAATAAATGCGATATTTGCCAACTTTGACAAATAAATGCTGAAACTGATTTTTTTACTACTTTTTTACGAAATCTAGGTAATTTACACTTTTTAAAGTAGTGTAAAGTAAATAAAGTCATAATTTTGCTCAGTACTTGTGAGCGTGCTTGAAAGAGAAACCACAAGCATCACTTTTTCCCCTCTTTGGCGTTGTGTTAGATGTAAATACAGTCCAGTTCGGTTATAGCATAGCCGTAGGTGATTCGAGAAGTGTATGTAATAACTGACGTGTATGTTATAGGGAGGTGTTGAAATTAGATTACGTAGCAATGACATATATGCATTATTGAGATTGTCATGGAAAAAATAACCTTATGCCTCACATAATTGAAATATATCATGAATATGGTTTTTGATTGGTATCCTGAAATTTTGGAAATTTATTTAGAAAACGAGATAAAATATACAACAACATGCAGATATTTTTTGAAATGTTAATGATTTTTTTGAGTTTATGCTAATGGTTTTTCCCTTTGAAGTTCACAGTACAATTAAAGAATACAGAAAAAATAATCCAACTGATCAATAATAATACACTTGAATTAGCCACCAATTTCAACTTCAATTGAGACCACCAATAAAAAGATAACAAAGTTATAAAAACAAGTAAAAATTCCATAATTCGAAAAGCATAGGATTCCTAGACGATACAATTCTGCACAGGAAGACAGGATTTTTTATTAAATGTCAAAAATTTTATTGCCAAAATAGTTACATTTATTATCAACAGGTGACGTTAAAGTTTGTGAATTATAACATTCAGTGCTATATGTTGATTAGGAAGTGTAACTATTCCATTCATGTATTTTCACGTTAATTGAAAAAATGTAGGTCTAAGATATCACCCCTATACAAGGAATGTTGTCGGTAAGAGGCTCTTTTTAACCATATTTTCCTGGGGGGGGTTTTTTTTTTTTTGCAGTATTATGTTTGGATCTTTTTTTTTTTTTGGTTTGTTATATCCACAGCGTGTTTTAAGCAGGGTATAACAGAGATAAAAATGTATAGACATGAATGGGCCTAATTTTAACGATTTCACAACCGTATTTTTTATCCACCGGTTATAAGTGTACCCGATTGTATATGCAATGTTTTTGAATTTCGGAAAATGATGCTATAAAAAGCATTGGAAAAATAAGGTTAAATTAATAGAAAAAAATAGATATGCAAAACATCTATTTTGATCTAAACCGTTTCATTTATGCGTGTTGTTTTTTGTGTGTGTGAACAAAAGTGAAATTTTTCATTTGGAATTCGTTATTGTGAATAAATGCAAAATTTTTGATCTGAATTTTTTTTTTTTTTTTGCAAATAAATGCGAAATTTCTGATTTAAAATTTTTTTTGCGAAATTTACGTATCCCTATCAACCACTGATAGCATCCATGAAAGGAAACACTTATGTTTTATGAACAGTATGTAGATTGTTTTATGAACAGCATGTCCCAAGGGATTGGAAACTTGCTAATGTTGTTCCGATATTTAAGAAGGGTAGTAGAGAAGCTGTGTCCAATTATCGTCCAGTGAGTTTGACGAGCTTCCTCTCGAAAATTCTGAAAATTATCATCGAAAGGCAGTTTGTGAAGTTTTTACATTTCTCGCCATGCATTAAGAACTTTGTCTTTTTTGTGTTGTGTATGTTTTTTCGTTCATGATTTTTTATCGTTACGTATTTTTTTTATTTGACTGATAATTTTGTCTCTTGTTGTATATGTGCCTTTTCTTTAATGTTTCTGTTCATGCCGTATGCTTTATATATTTTATTCATTAATTATCATGTAATTTTTCAGTCATCCGTGCAGGCATCACAGCCGCTGGATGATAAATATGTTTCTTTTAAACTAATCTAAATCTCTGTATGTTGGAAATGAATAAATTTGATTTGATATGCATCATATAAATTTTGCATTGTAAAAGTTTCTTTTTTGGTTAGTGATCGTATTTGTTATCCATTTTGATTGAGAAAAATATCATTACTTAAACTATTTTGTGGTTTGGTTACATTGGTACCTTGTGTTATTAGTATGTTGTACTTATATTTGATACTGTCGTGAAAACACGCGACTCAGGAAAAGTGTCAAAAAATTCAGTCAGGTGTCAAAGAAACAAGAATTTATAGTTGTTGCGACTGAAATCAAATTCAATGAGTTTTTTTCCACATTACAAAAAATTTAAAAAAATAGTAAGTTCTTTTTAGTTTCATTTTGAATTAATTTTGAAAAAAGCGAAAATTAAATATCAGCCATAGCCAAAAACAATAAGTAAAAGAACTCGTAGGAATTAATTATTGGATAATTAGTATGAAATCAATTACAGAAAAGAAAACAATTTTCTAACATTTTATAAGAAACATATCCAAGGGGGTGTAGGAAGGTAAGTCGCATTGCTGTGGGAGTGCGAGAAGGAAAAAAAGGTTGGGAACCACACACACACACTGTTCTAAATTCACAATACAGAATCTCTGAGAACTGGTATGATTTTGTTTTGAAAAATGTACAAATATAATCATGAAATAGTTACAAAAGTTTGGATTTAATGATATTTATTAGTTTGGATTGAACCAATTAATCAGGTCTGTTAATTTTCAATTTGATTTTTCGTTAAAACAAAAATAATAAAAAGTAGCCTTGAAGAAAGACTTCAGCCTGGTTCTTTGAGATGGCCTTGTTTGCAGTGAAAAAAAACAAACTGAGGCGACTTTTTAATTGTCATCATGTGACGTTCGACAGACACGGTGAATTCGCAAAGCTTCATACAGGCAAATTCTCATCTAGGAACTTTTGGTACTCGTATTGTGAGAAATATCTTATTTATCAAAATCTGTTAAAATGTTAAAATAGGGAAAGCAATTAAAAATTTACTGGTCTTGGAAATCACTCGTAAACTGAAATTCCACTGTTATCTATAATATACAAAATATATAAAAATGATTAGATTAGTCTGATTCACAATTGAAATACAGTGTTATATTTCTTGTTTTTTTCTTCATAGGAACATGCCTTTGAATCCAGCCAAAAATACAAAGAAGGAAAATTCATCATTGAGCTGGCTCATATGATAAAAGAAAATGGCTGGGATTAAGAGGAGAATCGCCATGTTCAACGAACTGTCGTCTCATTTTGAACTTTGGGGCACAAACTGGATTTATCCGATATATGTGATGGACATTTTTACATTACTCATAAACTACAGAATGGCACTGCAGTGTATTTATCTTATATATTCCCATAGATTCAGAAAACTACATCACGTTTCATTAAAGTCAAGCTTCGTTTGAATGAGGGGGGGGGGGGAAGAAGAAAAAAGCCTGCCAATTTGCACGTTATCTGTGTCAACAACTACAAAAAAAAATTATATTTATAGTGTGATGCATTCTTTGCTAGATGTTTTAGCAAATCTTGCGATGTTTCCATTCATTTAAGAAAGAGAATAAATGCCGCAAGAAAAACAAAAGGAACCAATCGGGAGAAATTAAATATTAAGAGAAAGAATATTTTAAATTTTTATCAGATGCATGTGGTTATTGTCTAGATAACTTTTTTTTTTAAGCGTTTTTTTTATTTGGCTTTGTTGGCTGTTTGACAAATTTGTTTCTAATTATGAAACTCATCTGAATTTTATCATCTTGATAAATTCCTTTTTAAACTTTTTTTTCTGTAAAATTTTTAGTTTTCAGTAGCCGAGTTTTGGTACTAATTGTTTTTCTTTTAATCATTAATTTTTTTTGTGACTGGATTGTGTTGTTCAGTGTCGCGGTTGAGAAATGATAATTTTCATGGGGGGGGGGGGAGCAAAACTTGAAATCCTAAAACATCTGGCGTGTAAATAATCTTAATTGTGATCATAATTTTACTTACTCGTACAATAACTCTCACCCCAAACCCCAATTTAGTAAATTTACAGTTATAATTTCTCTAACTTCTATTTGATTTCCATGGTTTATACTGGTGCGAGAATTTAACAAACAAATCTAGAAGTATATTAATTTTTTTAGTGGGGGGGGGGGGTTACGATAAAAGATTTTTTAAATTTCCTCGGGGATACAATTTTACTTTACTTTGAAAGTATCTTTTTTTTACCATATTTTATTTATTATTAGTTCCTCAAAGGATGAGTGGAAAATATATGGGGGTAGATGCTATATTGGATGGTACTATTGTATAGTTTTACACCAAGTCACCATATTCGTACATTATCCAAATTGTACATTTATTGTATCAGGGGTCGAAATGATCCATGAACAACGGTGGAATATATTTTTGGTAAAAAATTCTGTTTAGTCAATTGAGTCTTGTGCTATGTTGTGATATATATACATACATTAAAAAAAACAAAAAACATATATATAAAAATATATATATATATTGATAGCAGTGAATGTTCTCATCCTGGAGTTCGTGGTTGTGCAAAAGGAGCACGTCATTTCTATTTATTGCTCTAGTACATGTATAAAGCTTAATCGTGGACAAGTCTTCGTCTTCCTTGTTTTCAGTTAATAAAAAGAAAAGTGTGTGGCTTTCATTTTACAAAGTATTGTTTTTTTTATTTCTGTATAAATAAATCACATATCAGACTGACAAAACTACAAAATTTCTATGAACGCATTTTTTTTTCCATCCATGGTGATTTAAAGCAAAAGATAATGATAGTTGTGCTATACAATGTATAAAAAAAACAATATTTAAATCAAGAAAAATGTTTATAATGTTCCATTGATTAATCCATTTGAATATTCCCAACTTCATAAGATACATACACGTACAAAAAATATATATAATTAGGACTGGTTAACCTATTTGCATCCATGAGCAGAATATTTTATGAATTTTTGTTGTCCCATATCGCTAAGGAAGGGATAATTTTAATCACACAAGTGAGTACAGTGATACCTTGGCTACCTAAGATGATTTGTTCTGGAATCGCTTTCAATAGCCAAAAGACAATTTTCCATAGGCAAGTTCCTATAAAAAATTGTTGAATTCTTCCTATAGGAGCTGCCCAAAAGTCTAATTTAACTTGCATAAAACACCAAGAAGCACTATGAAAAAAAGATAAAATTGAGTAAAAGCTTTGCTGAACAGTTTCGCAATTGGATGAAGGATAATTTAAAGGAAAATGAAAAACTGAACATCTCTATATTTTGCACTAAGTATGCTATGCAGCTTGTGAGTCATAGTGAGAAAAAAGTCTGAGAGGTGGTGTGCTATGTGATATAGTCAGCATATTTTTCTCACACACAAAAAAAAGGTAAGTTCCTAGAATGTCCTGACTGTTCAGTTAAGTTTTTTTGTCTTACCCTATAAATATACTGAACAGGGTTTAAGCTGGATAAAAAATTCCTTTCGTAAAAAAGCGAAAATGGGGGGAAAAGCTTTAGCAAAATGCTACAATGCTAATGTAATGATTGATGGTTGGATGTCTACTCATTTCGTACCTCCCGTATGCATTTTTGCAAAAGTGGCTACTACTTCTTTCGCATTCTACAATTTTCTTTCACATTTTGCGAAAATGCGACCATAGCTTAAACCCTGATACTGAAACTATTCAAGTCTAAGGCTTTGTTTAATGCATTTTCTCTTAGCTTGATCATTCATTTTACATGAAATGGCTCAAAATCTTTCTGAAAGGGAGGTGTATGGTGGAATTAAATTAATCAGGCTCTAGTGGCAGTTACTTATTGGATTAATTTTTATTGGCACAGAAATAAAGCTCACGACACTGGTTTTTTTTTTTTTTTTTAATGTTAGCACATGCATTCATATCAACTGAAATGTTCACTAGCAGAGCAGACAAAGGTTGAAAAAATATTTGTTAACCAAAAAATTTGTAAGCTAAGACATTCGTTAACTGAGATACCACAATATATAGTTAGAAGTCATGGAAAATGCAAATGGAGTGATCAACAAAGACAAGAAAAAAAATTATCCAGGTAGAACATTTTTTTTTTCTAACATATAGGTTTAACTCTAATTTCTCTATTACAAAACATGCTTTTGATTATTCATTCACACTTCCAATAGCGGTTAACTTTAAAACAAGGTGAAATATAACAAGATTGAAAGAAGCAATAAAGAAGTACCAATACTGCCACTTGGTAGTTAAGTGGTTAGGAAGCTAGCCTCTGACTGTGCAGGTCTGGGTTTGAATTCCGGTTCTGGAATTTGTTAACGTTAACAAATTCCCTGGACGGATCATGCTGATCCCTTGGGAGTATGTGAGGATCATGGTATTTGAAAAAATAAAATTCAAGCAAGGGTAACTTTTTTGAAAGCTAACTACTTTCAAGTGTGATAACCTAATTTATTCTTTATCTATTGCTTTTTGTAATAATGCAAGAGAAAAGAATACATCAGAATTTTTCATAATTGCCATCAATGTAGAGAAATTCCGAACAGTAGGCTTGTTTTTTATACTTATCAAGAGGTTGGTGGTCTAACCCCTTGATGGGGGACTCCCTATGGTAGCAATTTTTTGCTGTGGTCAAGTTGCCGTTTTTATTGTACCCCTGTGTCAGGAAAGTCTTCTGACAAGGATGAACTGGGTATCAAACTCGCAACCCCTCTGAACATCCTTTGGTACTTTAGGCGAGTATGTTATCGACCTGGGCTATCATGCCGCAGAGAAAGAGGTAGTCTCCACTCGCTAATACAATATATATATATGGAAAACTGGCTAGGGGCAATTCAAGTATTATATCAGCAGATTTATAGCCATATTTGACCACCCCTTCCCCCTTTGTCAACAAAAGTCAGAAAAACACTGACCCCCACTTGCTAGCAAAATTTCGTCAGCAGCTTAGAATATTTCATATCTTCAAAAAGGGTAGTTGATGACGTAAGCAACTTTCAAACTCCCCCTCAAAAGTCAGCAAATCCGAAACTCCTCCCTCGATGCTGACAATACTTGAATTACCCCCCCCCCCCCCATATTTAGAGGTGCTGATTTTTTGGAAAGAGAATTTAATCTCTGCCTCCACGGGGACTCAAACCCTGGTCTCTCTTATACAGAATGAGTGTTCTGCCACTAAGCTACGAATTCAGAATATTTCTTCCTTGAAGCATATAAATGCTGAACAGCACCATGCAATGGCCAGTGAAAACAATCAGCTAATTGTTTGGAAATGAAATCGGGCCACCACACCAGACAGTGACATATAATGAATAAAGCATATATGATAGATGGTGTATATATGTCACCATCTGGTGATCCCTGACTGATGCCATTTACGAGCAATTAGCTGATTGTTGTCACTGTCCATCACACTGTCATTTAGCATATAGGCTACATATGCTCCAAGGAAGAAATATTCTACCTGCCTTCATAGCTTAGTGGTAGAGTACTCGTCTGGCATAATACAAGAGGATGGCATTTGAGTCCCAGTGAAAGCAGAGAGGAATTTTCTTTCTAAAAAAATCAGCATCTCCACATATAGCCAGTTTTCCATATATATTTGAGTGTCCTTTGGTTATTGCTTTTTTGCAACAATTAGAGTGGATATAATCATGGACAGATAACTGTTGCTTCAATCTGTTGTACATCAAAAAATGCTTGATATTTTTTGCCAGATTTTATACTCTTGTGGTATTGATGCACTTTACAATGAAATATCCCACTATAAGTTGCAATTCAAATATTTGCTTTATACTGATTTAAGTCTGAGCAACATGTCAGGTACTCTTCTGATGACAAGCATAGGTGGTGTTTGAGATTAAGGTATGTAAATTCCTTGAAAGGGAAGATGTTTGCAGCAATAAAATATGAGAAACAAAGTAATGAGGAGAATGAATTCTAAAAATGCAAACTCCCATTTCTTTTCTCCCTTTTCGTTGCATAAGCACTCTTCGATACTTCATGGGGTTTAAAATAAGACCAGAAGAAATCATATATTTATATTAACTGACATAAATAAACTATATATACTAATACTTTTAATAGATAAATTCAATATTGCTTATAGAGCAAATATATATTGTCATCACAGATTTCGATACATTTTGATGCCAGTATCATTCTCGTATATCCTACTGATAAAGCTAAGCAGACGAAAAGTGACACAAACACAGATCTTCACTTTTCTTCAAAATATTTAAAGCCTTGACTGATTGCTTGTGTGTTTATACTGCTTTAGAAGATTTTCCTGCCTTTTTAAATGAATTAAAGCATCTGCAATCTTTGACAACACCCTCTTCAGATGGAAGATTCTCTCAGATTTTGTCCGCTAGCTCAGGAAGAGAAACATGATCAATAGCTACAGAATCTAGAGAAGTTTTCATAGTTAATTTATCCATTCTTATTTGCTGCCTAACTAGTTGTCTTTGAGGTTGTGTAACCCCTAGGATTGGAGGCAATTTGAAAGAATGCTCATCGGTAAGAGAACGATGTTGTAGGGTATGTCTCAAACCCCGCTTAGGGGATGGAAACGTGTACTGCTTACGCAGGAAAGGAGTTCTCAAAAACTCTTCATCTGAATTACTTCTGTCGGACAGAGATGAAAAGGAAGAGTAATCACAGTTCAAGCTATGAGATGGAGATGACTTTGCTGGCAAGGAGACCGCTTTCAAATTTTCACCTGGCACGTCCTCTAAATTGATACACTTATTACCAAAAAAAGATCTGACATTTGAAGTTGATTCCGAATTGAAAGAAAAACGACGTAGAAAACTATTTTTCTTCTTTCTGGCAATCTGTGATTTAAGATCTGAAATGGCGCTGCATTTGGCTTCTAATTCTTTTTCTAGTCGAATGATTGTCTTTTCTTTTTCTAGAAGTTCTTGCTGGGTCTGCCATCTCTCCATACTTTGTTTCTGATCTAATCTTTCTAGTGCTTTGTTACTTTCCTGGAGTCGTCTTTTCATGTCTAAATTATCAGCAATCAAAGTGTCAACTTTTTGTTCTAAAGTGGCAATATCACAGTTGAAAAATTCTACAAGATGAGAAAAGAACCATACATTGGTATATGTAAGGGTGGAAGAAAATTGGTTTAAACATATATAGTTCAGTTTCAAGTATGTTGGCAAAATACTATTATACTACTACGTTCAAAAAGTTCCGAGACTTATTTCATTATGAAAATATATGAGTACAGATAGAACTTATTTATTTGGTGTTTCTATCGAAGTTACTACCCTATGCAATTACACATTTTTGACATTTTTCATACAAAGATGTAAACGTGGATCAAGTTTTTTTTGTCACACCCTTCAGTGTCTTCGTCGCTGCTCATTGCACTTCTTTGAAAACCTGAGAATCATTGCCCCTTAAGCAAATTCTTTAACTGAGGGAAAAGGAAAAATATGCATGTATGGGGCAAGATCGGGGGAATAAGTTTGTTATGAAAGTATCAGAATGTGATGTTTTGACTGGTAATCTGACACCAGGAGAACCCATGAGTCCATAAACATCTGCATGATTTGATGAGATGCAAGCGAACAGATCTTCAGAGGGTCAAGTTGTTGGTGCTCCATCATGACAATCAGCTGACTCACAGTGCAGCGTTGAAGGCACTGGAGGATGTGACAAAAAGGGCTTGCAATTCATATTTACATCTTTATATAAACAATGGCAAAAATACATAATTGCACTGGGCAGTTACTTTGAAGGAAATACCAACTAAACGGGTTCAATATGTACTCATTCTTCCATAATAAAATAAGTTCCAGAACTTTTTGAACATAGTAGTATTATGCAACGTCTGTTGAAAATTAATCTTTTCCAAAAAGCCACACAGTGAGAAACATTCAAATATTTGTTATATTTGGCAGAGTTCGTGGAAATTTACAGAGAGAAATTTTAATACAAATATGGTTTTTTTTTCTTTGAAAAGCTACTTCAATGCAAGAAAAACATACCACAATTATGGAAGGAAAAGAACCACCAGAAGTGCTTATATCAGTTGTCGGGAACCACAAATTTTGGCAATTTCCTAACTCGTCACTCTGCCAATTTTCAACAATTTTTTATTTTATCACTGAAAAAAACAAGTTATCACATCTGGAACAGGAAAACCAAGTTAGGGTAAACATAATGCACTCTGTGTTGACATTCCCTTCCTTCTGTAAAACTCTGACTATTTATTTTAATCAGATCATATTTGATGAAAAAACTTAACTCAGTGCTGAGTAAACTAATACAGAGACCAATCTGTGTATGTAAGTCTTTGAAAAAAAGTCTACACACATCATGGCTTTTCACCTAATTGCGACACCATTTCATGACTACTGTCACAAAAACAGCCACTCTAGCAGGATCACCTCTATTTCGAAGATATTGCATCATCTTAACTTTTTTTTTTTGCAGAAAATCTCAAACTTTATCATCATTAACGAATCATCAAATTTTAATCTCTGCATATTGTATCAGGTTGTCTTTGCCTTGTAAGAATAGTGTAAAAGTCACATAAAATTTGTAAGCCCTATAACTGATAAGTACTTTGGTGCAGTGATCTTCAATCTTTTTACACCTTTGGACTGATGAAATAAGTAAAAAATTTTGTGGACCAGCAAAAAAAAATGGGGGGGGGGGGTAGTCACACACCGACTTGTGACTAAAACAAGAAATAACAACCAATATAGACAGAATACAGTGATCTCTCACTCATATATTTCAAGTTTTAACAATTGGAATATATTGCGCCTTTCAGACGAGCCGAAAAATCTCCGCACCTAGGAAATGTTCATGCGGGTCCGGACGTCGTCCGCATGTGTCAAAACCTAAGTGCGGGCTCCACATCCGCACATAGAAGTTTTGACAATAGGTTTATTCGGAGCTATTCAGACGATGCGGATGCGGAGCGAATTCGTCCGCATCTTTGGCTACTTTTTGAAGGTGATTTTTCCCGGAATTTTTTAAATTATTTTGCCATAAATACCCTTAAAAACACCATATGAGGGTCCCTGTTCATCAAATACGATGTACCCACATACGTCTATCCCTTTGTTTCCTTCTGAGATTGAGATGTAGCAACTTTAACTGCCTTTTGTCCATATTTCACAATTTTATATAATAAAACCTGCCAACAACGGCCACTGACAGGACAAAAACTATAAGCCGTTCTGTTCATTACGAATATTTAATTGACTAAATACTTTAATAACTTTTAAATTTAATTTAAAAATTTTAATTTTTTTCTTTTTAAAACTTTAAAAATATAAATATCTGAAATATTATTTTAAATATTTGTTATGTTTTTAAATTTTTAATCTGTTAATTTTTTTAAACTTTAAAAAAAAATACTTTTATTAAACAACGTTATCCACGTACGGTGTTCACTCAGGGCCGGATTAAGACGTTTGAAGACCCTTGCACTTGAATATTTTTGGTGGTTCCCTCGATACCTACAAGTATATTTTACTCAATATTTAGTCTATAAACTTAAAAAAATGAAATTTTATATTTCAGAAGTGACTAATCTAAGGATGGGATTTCACTCTAAAAGGTTTATGAAAGTTATTTTATAAAACTTGAAAAAAGCAACTAATAAATTGCAAGTGCAACCCATAAATTTATTAGTTGGTTTTTTAAAAGAATTATTATAAAATTTTTATAGTGTAATCCGTACTTGAGGCCGGGATTATACTATAAAGTTTTGTAAAAGATCTTTTATAAAAGTTAAAAAATTCAACCAATAGGCGCATCAGTTGCATTCAAGCAAATGCAACCGGTGATCTTAATGGTTGAATTTTTCACGTTTTATCAAAGAGCTTTTACAAAACTTTTATAGTGTAATCCCGGCCTAAGACAGAATTGTGATGTGAATATTTCTAAGCACAGACATTTTGAAAGTCCCAACCCCCCGCCTTTTTTTCATACTTGCAAATTCTTTGATATTTGCTGAATTTTTTTTTTTTTTTGGAACATTGAATGTTTTGGATGTTTTTGGATTGGATTTTTCGAACATTTTTTTATTCATCTTTCATATTTTTCCGAAAAGACAGATTTTTTTTCAAAATTTTTTGAAAATATTTTAAGATATTTTCTCCCATCGACTACTTGTGAGGATCGGAATGGAGGCATCTTTAGGCTCAATGATAAAAACCACCAAAGAATGCCTCTAGGCTGCCTATGGGCACTGAATCAGGGGTGAAGGAGAAAAATAATTACAAAAATTGCGAAAAAACAGTTTTTATGCACGAATTTCGAACGAAAGATGCGGGCGATTCGTCCGCATCTTCAGCGCTCATTTGAAAGGGTATGCGGACCCGCATCCGCTCCGTGTGAAAGGGGCCTAATGCTGAATTAACAATCAAAAGAGAAGGAAAAGTTTAATTCCGCAGCCCTTTGTCAACTATGGAAGAACAACCAGAATATTTTATTTATATATAATTGTGTTCATATCAAATTTAAACAAAAAAGTATTTTCTTTTTTTCTCCAAATCCAAGAAATTGCAGAAAAATGGCAGGAATCAATATGGCGTGTACTGTGAGAATTGTGGACATGCTATTTGATATTGCTGGAAAAAATTATCCAAAAACCCTCTATATTCCAGAGGGAATAAAGTTGCCCGCTGACCATACTCATTGACTAACTGCTATTTATGTTAGTCTGTGCAGAAGCAGAGGGATTTTACAGAGCGATAATGACAACAAAGAATTTTTCCTATGCTTTTTTCTCCCTGTCAATCTGATGATTCCTGTTTCATTAGCTAAAAAATTTAAACCTTAATTTTTATAAAAATTTTCTTTTTGGAGCATTAAGATTTGTTTACCACCTGGTGTGCATTATGTGTACTGAACTCCTAATCAGTTTTATTTCTTTAAATTAAAATAACTTAATCAGTTTTGTTGTATAAATCAAGTTACTTTGCAAACTATTGGAGAATAATTTCAGTGGAATTTATCAAGTTTATTAACTCAACTGAAAATTAACAATATTCTCACCGTTATCTGGAACTATGATTCCTAAAACATTCTGTTGAAACTGAAAATCTGGAAGAAAATGAGAAAATTTTTTAGGATACTGAAGGTTTTTGATATTTCTGGTTTTGAATAGATATGGTATAATACAAGGTGTCCAGCAAAATCTGAACATTTCTCTGACCAAACAAAATTCCAAATTTTTCCTATTTAAAAGGACACATATCTCTCTCAAACACTAACTTTGACACCGAACACCTAAATTTTCAGATTTCTTTCTTTCTTGACTTTAAAATGTTTGCATATTTACCTGACTTTTGCCAGATATTTCACATATTCCCACCTTTTCTTGAATATTTTTAATTTCCCTTTGGGTGTCACTTGGAATCCCCACAAAGCAGAATATGCAGAAGATTGCAATGTACATAGCAGAACAATCTTAGGAAGAGTTTTAAGAAAAAAAACACTTATGTAAAGGTGCGTGTACACTAGCGCGCAGATCATGCAATGAAAGCATTCGCAATTGGTTGTTCTGTAATTTGTACGGTGTTGCAAACGATTCTTGAGCTATTTTCACCGGACCCACCTGGAATCGGTTTTTTCAACGAACACAAAGGAAAGAAAGGAACACAAAGGAAGTTTGTGTACCCATGAGCGGATTAGAACCGCTGCAAGGGGTCGTGCGGTGCAAGATCTGCGCGCTAGTGTATACACGCCTTTAAGTTTTTTACAGCAGAACATTTCTAATCAGCTGGAGGGTTTGTTGCAGAACATTATGCTTTGGGATTGAGAACCCTTTAATAGTTAACATTTTTAAAGAAAGGACTTTTCATTCAGCACTGGATATAATTATAGCACTGGATTCCAAAACAAACTATCCCCTTCAAGTGGTACAACAGAAGTCACCAAACCCCCTTCAAAATGCTTCATCTTTTTTAATGAAGTAGGCTTTCTTCCAATTTTCAGCTGATGCAAACTAAGGGGTACAGGGTAAAGTATTCTGAGAAATCAACTTTACAAAATATCTAAGCTGAGCTCTTGTCAATGTTAAAAGAACCTTTTTTTAAGGATTTGAGTGAGAGAGAGAGAGAGAAAAAATATATATAGATAGAAAATGCAGTAATTAATTTGAAACATTAGTTTTACCCAAAGCTCCTTATCAATGGATTACAACCTTAACTGCACATTTTGCTAATGAAAAATTTAAAAATCAATGAAAACAGAAACCAATAAACTGAGCCTATAACAAGGAAAAATGTTCTTACTTCTGATATAATTATGTAGTTTTTCTATTTCTTTATGGAGTCCATTTAGAGTTACCGCATGATCTTTCTTTAAAAACTCAATGTTTTGGCAAGCTGTTACTAATCTTTCCTTCAGTGTGGAAATGTTTTCTGTATCAACATTGCAATATGACATACATTCTGCAGCATCACTCGATCGTCCATCTGATTTCTCATTAGATAGAAAGCCTGATTCACATGTGCCTTCCGCCATGTCTTTGAAGTGCCTAAGCAATGAATTGAAACAACATTAGTCAAAGCATGTATATGAACACATAAATATTACCACTTTCATTAATTTTTCAGCTGTTGCCTAGCAATAATGAGAGATAGATTCTATAATAATAAGCTATAAAGCATCACAAGTTATAGTAAATAATTTCTGTGGCAATAAAACAGAACTGTGTAAAGTTGGTTAGTTAGGTATACCACACAAGACTGTCTTAACAGCACTATGGATCTCCCAAGGTTCAGAAGGCCCTACCCTGCTGGAACAGTACCTGTCTACCAATATTCTCTCTCAGTACACTTTCACTCAAAAAAATCTAATTATGACAAGCTCCCTCCCCCACCCCCGCATTTGAGGTATACTGGAATGTGCCAGGGTGGGTCCACACGTTAGAGGGCTTAGTACACGCATTCTGACAGTATTGGTGATTCAAATTGGTAGCTATACTACGCATCAGTTCTGCATCTTCGACTGCAAAAACAAAATATTTCTATAAATAGTCAAGTATTATATTTCTAGCTTCATAAGATATACAAAAAACAATTTTAATTACAAAAATGATTTAATAAATTAGCATTTATGAGTGTGATATATGTTCTGCAAATTTTTATTGTCTTTATTGACCAAGCATGGTATAGTTTCCAAAGTGGTGACTAACCCTCATCACTATAAGTGGAATAGTCCGCTCACACCAATGGTCACTTTGCACCACATATCGGGAAATCTGCGATTGTTACTTGAAGTACAGAAAAATGCTTGGAGATTCAAATACTCTTCCATGGTTTTGTCTTTTTCTTTTCCAAAAACAACCAAAGTCTGTATAGTACTGGTATAAAAAAATTAATTTCATTATCAAGTGTGTCGATAAGATCAAGAGTGAGTTGATTGCATGGGATTCATAAAGTAGGCAGCAGATACCATTAGCAGTGATGCAAATGGGTTATACTTATGATGGATCATGATCCTCCATTACTAAAGCTTCAATCAGTGATTACAATAGCCACTGTGGTGATCAGTTGAAGTTAGTTTTCTGTGATTCCAAACTTTGAGCCAATCTCCCCCTTAAAAAGTCTCGCCACATAGAAAGCAACAGGCCTATAACGATATAATTATTCAATCATTACACTTCACTTATAGTTAAAAAAATTGATGGCAGATGGCAGCACTACATACAACAAGCATTACACAGAAACAAACTTCACATTAGGTTCACTACATGCACACACATATTCTAACATGTAGGCCTACCAATTTGTTAGAAATTCTGAAGGGAGACGGATGAGGTGCGTGTGTGGTTTAGTAGTAGTAGTGATTACATTATTATCCATTATATTAAACAACCAATTTCATAAAAGAAGAATCCTAATTACAAATGTACCAAAAACTAAACGTAAATCACATTACTCAAAATAAAGATACAGTGGTACCATGGGTTAGGTGCCTTTTTTCGTAGGTAATTCAAATTACACAGAAAAATATTATTTGATGGAAATGCGCCAACTTGTGTGAATATATATTTGAGTAATGAGCATGAAACATACAAGAATAAGTATTATAAGGCGTTTCAACATAAATATTAACTGACTTCCAAGGTGTGGATAACACAAATTTTGACTAGAAGATAGCCAAAATTAATTCTTTCTTTTGCTTAAAAGACTGAAAAACATGTTTGCTTTGTTTACTTCGATCTTTCTTTTCGGGATGAATGAAATTGCAATAAAATATAGTGTATAGTTTACACATACACACTTTTGATCCCCAAAATTATATTATAAGTGAAAACGACACCAAAACTAGCTCAAGAGCTCAAAGCCAAAATTTCAGTTTTGATCGTATTTGTTGCATCCTCCACCATTTTACTGATACAAGGGCTTATTAGACTACAACCTACAGTTCATAAGCTGATCCCAACAGTTTTTTTTTTGGTCGAACCCCTTCCCTTCTTGAATACACCAGTGTGTACACACTTAATACAGTGATAAATTGACAACGTTTTTGACTCACAAAGATTTTTTTTTCATGGTTTTTCAATCTCCACAAATGAATATTTTTGTCCATATGAATGTACGTGTTAACGTAATGCAGCCATGTGTGTGTGTTTTGAGCTGAATTTTTGCAAAAATCATCATCAGAACTCAATGGCACTTGATACCAATGAATTTATGTCTGTAGTGGAATAACTTTTGATTTTATGTCTCTTTCAAAAAGCTTCTGAACTTTTTTTGTAAAATTAATGAATAATAAGAGAGCAACAGTCCTACAACGATAAATCATTCAATCATAACACTTCACTCATAGTTAGAAAAACTAGTGGCAGATGGCAGCACTACACATAACAAGCATTACTGAGAAACAACAAAACTTCACGTCAGGTTTCACTACACGTACATGCACATTCCCGCATGTACCGATTCGTTGGGGGGTTCCGCGGAGGGGGGTGTGTGTGGGCGGGGTGCATGTGCGGTGTAGTAGTAGTAGGTAGGGCCTCCAAAAAATGGCTCGGGGATCCATGATGTTCTTAAGTCAGCCACCTCGTTGGGCAATTTGCCTGTTGTGGTGTTGTATTTGTGTGCATTTACTATGCACACTGTGAAAACATTCAATATATATATATATATATATATATATATATATATATATATGTTAACAAAAAATTCATTAAAAAAAGCCATGATTTGAATGTTTTCACAGTGTGCATAGTAAGACTCGGCAGGAGCAGCTTGGGAAAAAATCTCTACAAAAGAGGACCTATTTTTATGGCACCCCAACCACGTTTTTTTGGTTGACAAAGTACTTTTTTGCTCTTTCCACTCAGATTTCGCACCCTGTGTAATCCCAAAGAGCCGATATTCTAGAAGCTCATCTTTTAACCCGATAGGACAAAAAAAAATTGTCCATGTAAGGGGGGGGGGGGGTGACTATTAATCAAGGGTTTGAAATGCATACTTTTAACTTTTATTGTATCAGAGAAATTATATATATCTTTATTACCTTGCCATAAAAGAAGGGTGGCCGTTAAAAGAAATTTTACTGTAATTTGGTCAATATAGGCTATTTCTTATTTGGTTTAAGGACTGAAATAACTTATAAAATTATTCTTGTAAATTTTTCAGGACTCAACCAGAACAGTTCTTTGACTTACCAAATTCCAAGTTCAGCAAGATTTTAAGCTTATAGAATATTTACAACTAAATTAAATTATACTGTAAAATTTTAGAGGAAAATACCAATACATTCATAATCAATCATTTAGAAAAACATAAATCAACTAGTTAATACAAATTTTAACTTATCCTTAACCATGAAAACAAGACACGAAAGCACTAATTTTAGAAAGATTATAAATCATTAACTAAAAAGAGCGAGTGAGCTCTTTGAATAGCAACTCCCCTTTTCAGATCAACCATCGAGAGTATCACAAAAGAATAAAACTTTTTTTATAACTCACTCAAAATGAAATGAAGAGCACATTCTTTTTTGTAAAGACTTGAATCTCACTAAAATTAATAAATTACAACAAAAGAGACAAATTGAAAATTCCTTCGAGGAGACAATGATTTCACGGTCCTGATCACTCACAACAAAGCAAAAAGGACCACGACCAGTAACAATCACTGAACTGTGACACTTCCTCGTGTGTTTTAATGCCCTAGTTTGAGGTCAACGTTTTTTTACGTGACGATGTAAAAATAGGAAAGAAATCATCAGGCTATGATACACCATATTGATTCGAGCGTGGTTAATATCTGCATGAATCGCGGTTAATATCTATCAATGAACTGCACCTGGAATTATCAGCTTATAGGAGTTAAGCTCTCCTATCTTGTGATGAAACTCATCGGTAGATTATGATGAACGGGAGCATCAAGAGAGATGGCTCATTCATCATCGGCGCCATGATCATCACCATCATGACGATGAGCGGTGTAGGTTGCATTGAATTGATGATCAATCCCTTTCACATTTTTCATTACTGTTCAGCAGCAACACGGGGGCATCATAGCGCATCACCAAGGCAACGAGACGTCACATCACGCGTCAGTTTCTGCCTGAAAAATCGCATGTACTTTTAAACGATGACGTCATTGTGGATCCGTTATGTTCCGGGTGCCCATACGTCCAGTAATTCTTGTTTTCTCGAAGCCGTCTTCAATTTTCACTCTTCATCGAAACACGCGATTAAAATTATCTTCTTAATTAATAGATCATATTAATGATATTTGCTGCTATAAATGAGGAAATCCATTCCATATATTTGTAATGTTAAATGTTTTATTTCGTAGAATTCATTTTAGTCTCAATGGTAATTTGCAGTAGTGCTTCACTTTCAGCCGCTGGTGAATAGTTGTTAGAAAACTTTGCTTACTTTTGCCAAAAAATGGCGTATTTTTCCCGTATTCGAAATCAAATGCCCATGTTGTTCTGTACGAAAAATGGTCAGCTTGTATCAATCACAGTAATCACAGTCTGTTACGTCAATTTTTATACGTTTCAAAATAAATGATAATTGCATCAAAAAATACCAACATAAAAAAAATCAAACCAATTTTGAACAATTTGAATGATTAACGACAAATTTTATAAAAACGTTTATCACACTAAAAATAAGGTACCCAATGCATTAAAATACTGTATCATTATCATTTTTCAAAATTTATCATTTTTTTTGGTTTTTCGCAATTGAAAATAATCATTTTTTCTATCATTTCTTTCAATTTTCCAATCTCTCGAATCAGCTCGATCACCACGTGCTCCGTTCAATTTGAACAGCGCTGAGTGTTGTTGCAACGCGTAAGAAATTGAAATCTTTTATTTCTTCATTCAACGGGTTTGAGATTTTCGCCGAAACGTTTTCCCTGTAAGTTTAATTTTTTTCATCAAAAATCATGAACCACGTGGAATATATTTTGTTTCTCAAAGATCTTTGAAAAAAAAGTGGTTGTTTTTGCAAGTGTAAATGCTGATCGGCGTCGTTAATTTTTGTTTGTTTACAGCTATGATAATGTAGTTTACAGAATCAATATGCAAGTATCATGTCTTGATCAACCATTACAAGTTGAAACATTGAAGTGAGAGCAAATGATGGCTGAAAGTTATCAGGAAATGCTCTTAGTAAATGTAGCTTATATTTGAAAATTTCCATGACAGCGTTGGTTTCGACTAGAAAAAAAAACTTTGCCAGTTTGGTGCGTTTGAGTACGCACATGTGTGTGTGAAAAGTAGTGTAAATATTATATGCGTGCAAACATATGTATGCTTATTAATTTTAAGTATTATATTTAACCCTTTAAATGCGTAGTCTCTCCATTGTGGAGAAGAAAATATCCCTTTGTGTTTAGTAGCCAAAATCAAATGATTTCAGCAATCTACCACTTCCAGGTGTAAACTGAGTTTAATTACCCTTATGGGGGCCAACTTGGCGCGAAGACATCTGATTACGACCTGGCGCTTAACATAAGGAAATAAAATAGTTCTTTTTATCGCTTACCTTTTCCCCCTGCCCCCATCATCCCCTTCCATGACGGTTATAATCCACATTAAAAATTGGAATAATTCTTAAGGCTACCACACATGATTAATCCACGTTATAAATTGTAGTAATCCGCATGTTCATCTACGGAATCGAATGGACAGTAAACAAGTACTACCAAGGGGTAATTCAAGTATGATGTCAGCATTTGGGGGGGGGGGTTCTGACTTTTGATGACAAGGGGAGGGGGGTTTGAAGGTTGCTTACGTCATCAACCACCCTTTTTTGAAGATATGCAATAGTCTAAGCTGCTGACAAGGGGGGGGGGGGTCAAAAATGGCTGAAAATCTGCTTACGTAATACTTGAATGGCCCCCAAATTAAAAAAAAAAAGAAATCAGAAAAATCAAATTCGCCGGGAAAATAAATTCTGCTGGGTTCAAAGATGTTAAGAGGTCTCGGCCAAACAGAAGCAGTCCAACACCGTGAGCAATGGGGGAATAAAATCAATGCTAAAACTCGATTGAGAGCAGAATATACACCACCACCACCAAGCAATGAAAGCGGATGACACGAAGTTAAATAATGCAATAGTGCTGAAAACGTTTCGTCCAATCACTAACCTACCAGGGCCATAGTGTACCTCTTCAGGGCCCAGGGGCAGACATTTTTTAGGGGTCCTTTAAAAAGGAAAAAAAGAAAAGAAATAAATGTTTATCTACTTTTAAAGTAGCCTATTGTTCATGTCGGGTCCCATTTGGTATATATGCAAAATTTGGTGACGATCAATCTAAAATTGTAAATTTGTATAGAGAACACACACAGACAGAAAATCAATTTTATACATATAGATTGTGCAAATCACCTTCATCCCTGATCCTAGTGGATTAAAGTAAACTTCATTGAGTAACGGGATATTTTTATGGAAAAAAAAGTTGTGAAGGAGAGGTGTAAAATATAGTAAAAATCAATCAGCAAGTCAATGGCAAACATGTAATGAATCTTATTTTCAGTATTAGGTATCAATAGAACAGCAGACAAGTATTGTTATGATATTTCTAAGCTTTAATTTCCTGAATTCTTAAAGCAAACACCATAGAAATAGAAGCAAAAGCGACTAAAAACGTGTGATTATATCTGAAGTCAATTCATTATCATTCATGTGGTGGTGGATGCCGCTGTGGTGGTCGAGTGGTTATAGTGACGGACTCGCGATGCAAGGATCCGGGTTTGAACCCCACAGTGGTGGTCGGCTGAAGTTGGTTTTCTGTGGTTCCCAACTTCAAGGCGCAAATGCGAGCCGATCTCCCCGTTAAAAAGTCTCGCCACAGAGAGCAACAGTCCTACAACGATAAATCATTCAATAATAACACTTCACTCATAGTTAGAAAAACTGGTGGCAGATGGCAGCACTACACATAACAAGCATTACAGAGAAACAAAAAAACTTCATGTCAGGTTTCACTACACGTACACGCACATTCCCGCATGTACCGATTCGTTGGGGGTTCCGCGGGGGGGGGGGGCTGTGCATGTGTGGTGTAGCAGTAGTAGGTAGGGCTCGGGGATCCATGATGTTCTTAAGTCAGCCACCTCGTTGGGCAATTTGCCTGTTGTGGCGTGGTATTTGTATTTGTATGTTATAAACAACGTTCATAAACATTATTTTCCATAGGGAATCAGCAAGACTGTCAATTATTAACGTCATAACCAAGGCATCGCTATCCTGAAAGCAGAATATGCCGAAAATTGTGACCTACATTGCAGAACAATCTCTGGAAGAATTTTCAGAAAAGTATTCTTCTGTGTAGATAAAACGCTATTGGGAGAAATTTACAGCAGAACATTTTCAGTCAGCTGAGTGCTTGTTGCAGAACAATGCAAAACATTTTGCTTTGAATTTGACTAGATTTCACAAGACAAGCAAAATTTTCAAAATTGACTTTGACTTTATAAGATGAACTAGCGATATGTCTATTTTGCAGCATGAGTAGTACGTGTGTTTTTATACTAAAGTCTCCTAGAGGAGGGCTGGTGTATAAGAAGCTTTGAGTATTCACATTGCCTGTCTAGCATCACGATACGTTATTTCATTTCAGTTATTATATGTATTTCTGAAAAAGACCAGGCAAAGCACAAGAAAATTGAATGAAATAATAATTTAATAAAAATTAGCTATATGAGCTTGTGGTTAATTGGTCAAAGCCGACCACAGGGTCAAGGTCATCAAGGATAGACAGTTAGTTGGGTTTTGGAATGCGCTGATGATGGACGCGCTTGTTGCTGTCAGGGATGAATGTTTTCATATTATTTTATTTTGTAATCTTTGTTGTAGTCCTGCCGTATACATTTAAAATTAAAGTAATTTTTTATAAAAATCGTCACTCCTGTCATCTATGCACCTACAAGCTATTAGCTCATATAAATTTTCAGTATATAGGAGATATCAGCTGAAATAGGTCTGACCCATTCAAAAATCAAACACAGCACTGGATACACACTCAGACTGTTAGGCACACACACACACACTTCTGCCACAAATCACTCGGTAGTAAATTACCATGGTTCTTATGGGATCCTATAACTGCTGTTTGAATTTGAAATTCTAACTTAGTCAGATTTTTCAAAAAGGTTAAAAGAGCAGATGGAGGTAAACCATATTTTAATGAATGTCACACTGTTCTTATTAACTTCACAAATGATCTCAAGTTTTTCTGCAACCCCTTAACGATCGCATAATTTTCAAGGAAACAGTAATGAAAATGCCTTTTTTTTATTCGAGAAAATTGTATAAAAATAAGTGTATGAACAATATGTATATTCATTTTTAATTTTTGGAATTTTTTTTTAGCTTGAAATCAAGAAAATTTAAATTTTCAGGAAAAACCAACAATCAGGTTGGGTTATTGTGATTGAATGTTGGCTTTCCAGTAAGTAGTAAAAAATTAAAAATATGTGTTTTAAACATTAAAAGAAAATTCTATGAAACTTACACAAAATAAATAAAGATCAATAATTTTTTCTTGTACGATAAATTTTAGAGCATGATATGCAAAGTCCAATGTCACAATGTGGACAGTAGTACCGAATTCCCTTCCTACATCTCTTATTCTTTGCATCTCTTCTTGAACAACAAACGTCGCATTCTCTCGTGATGGTTGCCTTTTCTTATCAGATGGAGGTATTTGTCTAAGAAAATACCTTTCAATCAAACGGTTAGGGTTATCATCCAATCTTGGCCGGCCTCTTTTTGGAATGGTGTCTGATGACCGATACGTTTCAATATAAGTTCATCTACTAAAGACAAACAAAACATCAAATGGGATTTTTCCCCACCTTTTTTGATTTTTGTAAATAAGATAGGAATTCAAAATAGTTTGATCTAACAGATGAAAAAATATTTTCTTATAGTATTTCTTTCCCCTTTTTTCGAGCAATAAAGTAATCTCCAAGATATTGGTCTACAATATCTACTGCTCCCATATTTTTGTTGTAATCTGTTACAACTGTAGGTTTTTTTCACAACTTTGCTATGGCACTGTACATCTACCATGTCATTTGTATGGACAGTAGATAACATTATAAATAGTCTGGCATGTAAAATGAGAAATAAAAATTTTTCCGGGTATAAGAAATGGATTGTTTTTAATCTTTTCGGTGCGTTACTTTGAATACTCCAGCAGCCCGGAAATATCACGGGCACGAGAAATAGAGGGCAAAACCTCATCCCGTTATTTTGAAGGGCGCGAGAGGGAAGGGGTTAATCGAAAACTGCTTCCTTTCGAGGCCACTCATTTTGAAACAGAAGAAATATGAAAACATTCCTAATGCATTACATAGATTTTATTTCTTTTTTTACACACCATATTGTTTAAAGTTTCCTCTTGCCACCCTACAAGCCATAGAAGAACAACCCTTCTTCCCCAACAGTTCAGAAACTGAAACAGGTTTTACAAGTTCATTTTTTGGAATGCTCTTTTGTTGATTTTCAGAAACTTGGTTTTTGAATTTGTATTAAAGTCTGGGTCAGACCTCTGACCCAGTAAAATGACCATGTCTATTCATATGTGAATACACAATGCGTTCAGTGTTAGCTTATACAATCTTATCATCTGATTGTTTTTCCTATGTGGAAGAAAAGTTTTTTTTGCTGGATACAATTTAAGCAAAATTATTAAATCACACGGTTAAAAGTAAAAAAAAACAATTTTTTAATTATTTCAATTTTTATTCCAGGTGTAAACAACCATGTCAGGAAGAGCAAAGAAACAGAGAAACGTAGCGAATGCAGCTGATATGGCAACATTAAGTCTCAATGAAAGAATTCTTAAGGAATGCCATCAATTGTACACAGATCCAGAAAATGGTAAGTGGAAAAATTAATATCTTAAACCAGGGCTTGACATACCCCAGGCGCCAAGTTCAGTGACAACTAGAAAATTAGTATTGGGGCCTATAAAATGTTCTTATGTGAGTGCTAGGTTGGAGTCTGTGAATGATACAAATTTTTATGATTTTACAACTGTATCTCTTTTAACAAAGGAAAATTATGCCCCAGAAAAGTTTTTTAAAAAAGAAAGAAACCACTGACTTAATTTAGGACTGTTTTTCTTGAAAATAAAAATCACGCTTATGGCTCCTGAGAAATTTGACTGCTGCCTAAATTTTTTTTGATTCATTAAGTCCTGCTTTAGACCTTCAGGGATTCTTAGTAACACTTGCTAAAATATGGCTTCTGTCCTTAACATTTTCAAAACCGCCTCCTTTTTTCTAGAATTGACTAAAACTATTCAAGCCTTTCCATTGTCCAGGGCCGGTTCTGAGCATTTTTCAAGTATAAGCAAATAATATTTTTGTGATAAAAGATGGCTCCTTCCCTTCGGTTGGCACCCTAGAAAATCTGCCTTCTTCAGTTGGCCTCTTCTGTGGCTACATAGTTGGCAGCATTCAAGATCCTGCCCTGCTGTTGTCAGTGCTCTTGCCCAATATTTGGCCAGAAAAAACATGAGTATGTCTTGCATTTATCATATACTGAAAATTATCGTAATTTTCATTAAATCATGAACACCGCTTTTTTAATACAAAATCACAATTCCAACTTGATTGGAAAGATACCATGAGCTACCAGTTAGCTATATAATAAGGCTTTTTATAATGTTTAACCACTTTACGATCAAGGACGTAATATTGCGTCCAAACGCCAGTAGAATAAAGTCAAACAAGTCTGTTTTCTTTCCTCTCTCCTCAACACCACGAAACTTTGTTGCAACCCTACAAATGTATGTAATTCTTTTTATCTCTGTAATGAGGAGGTAAAAAGCTTCTACTATATCATCTGTTTTAGGGCTAAATAGGTTCTACTATATTTTAGCTTTCTTTTTCTAATATGCCATGAGTGAAGCAGTTAAAGTGTTATTGTCCTTTGTGGTGTTCATTCCTCATAACTTGACAATGCCCTACAAGTAATTCACAATTTGTTTTTCTGTATATTCATTATCAAATTTAATTTTTTCATTATGGGTGCTGAAATCCTTTTCCTGGTAGATAAGACGCATTTACTCTATAATAGGTAAGACCAGAGATGCCACTGGACTGTAATTTACCTGGGTCCCGGGACCCAGGTTATTTGAAGAATCTGGGTTCTTTTTGAGTGAAAGTGAGTCCTTCTCAAAAAAAAATTATCTTGAAAAAAATTATTCTCCCCCCCCCATAATTCACTGGTATCTCTGAATTTTCTTCCAGTATGTTCCAGGTCTTTGATCACCTGCTTATACTTCTTCATTGAGTAGGTGATGTTCTAGGTAAGACAAGAAGCTATCTGTGAATCAAGTATAATTCATTTCTAAAAACATGTTCTATCCAAAAAGGTTCATTTACTTTCATTGTCTACTAGTAGGAAAAACTTGCAAAGAAGCTCATTAGCACTGAAAATTTAATGTATGGAATTCCGCACGTGTAATAAATCTAAAACAAATATACAGTTGATCCCGCTTATTACGTTTCTCCCATTTAGAATGTTTTTCCACTTAGTAAAACTTATTTTCATGATCCTAATAATAAGTAATTCTCATTGCAATTTCCTGTTTAAAGTGTTTTCCTATTTATAACGTTTTTTATTACGGTTTTTGAAAAACGTTATAAGCAGGATCCACTTTAATTAACAGTTGAAGGCACACATTTATATGAAGGTTTTTAACAACTGGCTGTTGCGAAGATATATTTCGGAAAGAGAGAAAATTCAACTGGCCCTGCGGGGAATCGAACCCACGTCCTTTCACTTTCCGGGTGAACGCCCTAGACCACTAGACTACAGAGGCACAGAATCTCTCAATCTTTCCTTGGAGTTCGTGTACACTGAAAGGGACCGTACATGGACGGCCGGACCAGACTCAGGCCAAGCTCCCAACTGCTGATGTTGCCACCAGATGGCGACTTATACAAGGATGACGTCACTCTCTGCTACCATATGAAGATTTTTAACAACTGGCTGTTGCAAAGATATATTTCGGAACGAGAGAGAACTGCCCCTGGGGCAGTTGAATTTTCTCTCTATCCGAAATATATCTTTGCAACAGCCAGTTGTTAAAAACCTTCGTATGGTAGCGGAGAGTGACGTCATCCTTGTACACATTTATATATTTACTAATAATCAATGTATAAATTCCCTTCTGATTGATTTTACATTTTGTTAAAAATATCTTAGCATTTTCAATGTCTTCTGATCAAATTTAAAGCAAATCAGATTCTCTCTCTCCTCTCTCTTGGACACTTATCTTCTCATTCCCTATTCATTCTTTGGTTATCCTGGTAAAATGATTTTATTTTCCTTCCCTGATGGTCCACTATTCTGACCTGTTGCCATTTAACTGCCTCATATTTTAATGCCTGAATATGGGAGCTATGTCAGATTTGTGTTGGAGAAAGTTAACAGTGTGCTTATGTGTGTGTGCCCAGCATTTGGCGTATTTTGTGTTCAGTAGGGGGTGCCATCTATCTAGCGCTGCAACTAGATACTTTCTCAAATGGGGCAAGTACACATTTTGGCACACCCATGTAATGTAGAAGAAGCAGTTATAAATGGTGAATTTGGTGCCCCCCACAAGGCCGGCCTGCCCCTCCCAGTTGCGGCCCTATATCTATTCTCCAAACTGGTAATGCGTGCATTTGAAGTTCAATGTACGCATATTTGTGTTATAGGTATGTGTGATCGCCGTGGCAACCAGAAGTTTTTCCAAAGGAATAGCCAACTCAAAATTTGAAATCTTTAGAAAATCATATTTTTAGCCAATTACCATTGCGCAATCCCAAAGTTTCAAACACGGATTTTCACCAAAAGCAAAATTTGGGGGTGGTTATAGGGGCCTCTTCAACCCCCCCCCCCATCCCAAATATTTTTGTAGAGAATTAAAATATTGCAATAAAATAATTTATTTTATACTATCTGTGAAGAATTAGATTCTTGTGCCCCTCCAAAAGCTGATTCTGCTTACACACCCATGATTTCTGCGATTCTAAACGGCAGCTAGATGACAAAACTGTGGATATTCAAGGTCAAGTCTTTAGAGATTCGGTTTTTTCCACGATATCAGGAAGGTTTTACAATTTGAACGGGCGTTCCAATCCTTTACGATTTTTAAAAAAAACCATTCGCAATCGCAATATTGTAGGAACAAGACAAATTTACGCCGTATAAATGCGATCTTGTATATTTTGCGGAGCAAATCAAAATATAAAATAAGTTTCATTGTATCAAACATATTTTGCTTAGAAATTTGATAACTGCAATTAAAATCAAGAAATTGCTCATTGATTCAATGCATTTATTGTCAATCTAATATGAAATTCCAATACTGCATTTTGCATGTTTTTCTGTATGTTTATACACTAAAGGAATATGCCAATTACAGACTGTTGTATGTTTGTTGTATATTTTGCAGTGTGATGTGATTATTAAATTTTTCAAAATTCCAATTTTACACACTTTGAGTGCATCCTATTACTGTGCATGTTATAAGGAAAAATATGGTTGTGTTTCTGTGATGCATTGGTTAGCGTGCTTGTCCAGATCACAAGATGACGAAGATTCTATTCCGTTTTGGAGACAACCAACTTTTCTTTCCAAATGATATACAGTTGCCCCCTCCCTATATTTGCACTTTTTTTCCCCTTCATTGGAATTTTTTTCAGCAACGCTCAGCAATCGTCATTCACGTGTTTTGTTTACAAAATTTGAGTTGTGCGTGTTTAGGATGGCTCATTTATCTAGTGCTACTGGTAATGCTCTAAAAAGACGAAAAACAAATGAAAACTTTACAAGAAAAATTGGATATATTGGCTATGTTTGGCGAAAGTAAGTCAATTGCTGCTATGACTCGCCAGTACAGAATCAACAAATTTACGGTGAAATATATCAAGAAAAAATAATCTGAAATTCGATCAGCCATGGCTGTAGTGCACCTGTGGCAGCGAAAACTTTGTATCGCCTACGGAATCCATGTGTTTCTCATACCGAAAATGCAGGGGGTTTTTTTTTTTTTTTTTTTTTTTTTTTTGGGTACAAGACTGCTACAAAGAAGGTAGTTCAAGGTAGTTCAATTGATTGTAATATTATATTGGGAAAAAGCGAAAAAATTAATTTACTCTTCTATAAAGGGAAGGGCTAGTGAAATGTCTATTTCGTCATAATTTTTAGCAAGTAAAAGTTGATTTCATATGTTTAAGAAACGATTCAGATTACGCAATGTAAAAATCACTGGCAAGCCGCTTCCAACCAGGAGGCAGCTAGCAAATTTTCAAAGACTCTGTCAAACATTATTGAAGAGAAAGGATATTCACAGCAGCAGGTGTTTAATGCTAATGTACTGCACCATTTTGGAAGAAAATGCAGCATAGTACATTTATCACCCAAGAAGAAAAGCGAGCCCCTGATTTTAAGGCAAGTTAAGGTAGACTTACTATGTTGTTCGTTCAAATGCGTATGGGTACATGGTAAGGCCCACTGTTATTTTCAAATCTACGAATCCATGACCATTAAAGGGAAAGGATAAGTCAAATCTCTCGCATAGTATTTTGGATGAACAATAGAAAAGCTTGGGCTACAAAAACACTTTTCCTGGATTGGTTTAAACAATGTTTCTTCCATAAGTCAGGAAATACCTTGAGAGTGAAGACATGCATTCAAAGTTCTTTTGATACTGAATAAAACTCTTGGACACCCAGATGTTAAAGAGTTCAAAGCTGATGGTGTGGAAGTCTGTTATATGTCTCCTAATACAACATCTATCATTCAGCCCCCTTGATCAGGAGGTAATGCGAGCATTCAAGGCTCACTATACATGTCACTCAATGGAGATGATTGTGCATGCAATAGAAGAAGATGCAAATGCAGAAAATATCTTGTAGGTATGGAAGAATTACACTATCGCTAATGCCATTACTGTCATCATTAGAACCATGGCAGCTCTTAAGAGAGAAACAGTCAACTTGGGTCGGATTGACCTTTGACCACAATGTGCGCTCCAGGACACAACCATTTTCACAGAGCCAACTGAAGAAATTATAAAAGACATTGTCACATTAGCGAAACAGGTGGGTGCAGAAGGGTTCAGTCATATGAATATAGAATACAAGTTGAACAGCTAATTAATAGCAATTCAGAGGCATTGACCAAGGAGGAATTAATACAGCTGATTTCTCATAAAACAAGCAGTACCAGACGAAGATCAAAATAAATAAGTAGAAGACGGGTTCACCATGAGTAATTATAGCAGGAGAGCTTCACAAGTTCAAATCAGCAATAGATTATTTTCATGATGAAGATCCCTCTATGGTATGTTCTTTACATGTTGAAAAATTGGTAGAGGAAGTCTTGTCAACATATTCGATAATATGAAGAGGAAATGGCAAACAGAAATCACAATGTTCTGTCAGAAAACATCACCAACGATCAATCGCTGCACCTTCTTTTATATTCCCTTATACTTTTGCATCGATCTGCTCTTCTCATGATGTTCAATAAATGAGATAAACAAAAAAAAACTATGGCTTCGGTTATTTGCAGATTTCCTGTATTTTCCCAACCTCCAGAACGTAACCCCCGTGAATATGGGGGACGGGGGACGATAAGTTAGAGTGATATTGGATGGTTTAGAATTTTTTATATATGCACATGACAGTATACACGCTTTTGTTCAGGGAAATTTTTGAATTTGGTCAGGGAAAGTTAGGGAAATGATCAAGCAGATTTTGCTGGGAACTCTGCTTTTAACTTTTAGATATATATTTGACATCCATATTTTTTATGGGCATCTTTTTTCAGCCACCTCATTGGGCATTTTGTCTATTGTGATCTTTGTATTTGTAATAAACTTTTACAGTTTAATACTGGTCTAAAAGGCATAAAGCATACAGTCAAAATGGTTATTTCTATCTAATCTTGAGATTAGATAGAAATAACCATTTGGTGGGGAAAGTCCTGATATTTAACCAGCCATCTGTCTACTGCGATATGCTATTCTGTCATGTCCATATGCATTGGTGGTGTCTATGAAAGAATATTGTGTCATGTAGATTTCTAATCTATTTCCACATTAATAAGAATTTTGCAGTAATCAAGAATTCAATATATCTATTTAGAAAACTAAGTTAACTAAATAAGTAACTAAACTAGTAATTGTTTCAATTATTATTATTGTTGCTTTTTTATGGTTGAAAAAACAAGACAAAAATAACATGGTAAACTAAGTTTTGATGCATTCATAAAAAATTTTAGTCAAAAAATATTTTTTGTTATCTTCAAACTTTTAAAAAGGGGGGGGGGGAATCACGCACATCTTCATAAAAAAGGGGAGCGATGGTGGTAGCACACGATAAAATTAATTAGCCACGTGACTGGTTAAATGTGAAATCAAATCTTTGACTCAAATTTCCAGGCATGTTGTTCTTCCTTGCTGTTTCCTGGCATACTGGCTATTGCAGAGTGATATGGTATGGCTTGTAAGTTATTAACAATTTAACAAGGAGACTTTTTCCATATCTTATGCCTAAGGGGCCGTTCAAGTATTACGTCAGCAAATGTTTAGCCATTTTTGACCCCCCCCCCTCCCCCCTTGTCAGCAAAATTTCGTCTGTACTTCCCCCACCTCCTAACGCATATTGGTGGGGGTACACGGGATGGGGACATAGGGGGCTCATGCGCCTCTCCCCAGACCGAAGAAAAATATTTTTATTGCAAAAAATTCTTTTAAAAAAATGTAAATTTCTAAAGAAAATACCTTTATATGTTATTATAATCAATTTCTGTTAATTTCAATATAATTTGAAGGGTAAGAACTCCAAATTTCTCTTTAAGAAATTCATTACGACTCACATTTCAAGCCATATATGGTAAACCCTTGACCAGCAGACCAAATGTGGTCTTGAAGGTTATTTGATGTGGCTTGCCCCCCAAATCCAATTTTGTAAAAATGAACTAAGTGGCACATTTTTTTACAAATTGCTAAAATGAACCATGCCACATTTTCAGATCACTGAAGTAGGCCTCAAAGATCACTTTCACATTCAAAGATCACTTAAGTAACCCGCGATACATTTCCAGAACAGAAATGATTAATGTCAGTTTGCAGTTCCAGAACATTTAAACAATCCGTGGCACATTTAGAGATCCCTTGAGTGACACGTGGCACAGTTTTAGAGCACTTAATCAGCTCCCAGTGTGGTTCTACATCACTCAAGTCACCCGCGGAACATTCCCAGATTACTTAAGTGATCCATGGCATAACTACAGATCACTTGAGAGATGTGTGGCTCAGTTCCAGAGCGCTTAAGCGGCCCATAAACTTTTCCATAGCACTTAAGCAGCCCGGACACATTTCTGAGCACTTGAAGGATCTGTGAAACATTTAGAGATCGCTGAAGTGGCTCTGTAAGGGATTTATCATTAGGGTGAATGTTAGTTCAGGTGCCCACAAACTAGCGAAAGTTTTTTATCGTTTTTGGCGCACCGAATAAGATGTCATTAGTAATATTTCATATCTTCATAGAGGGTGGTTGATGACGTAAGCATCATCTAAACCCCCCCCCCCCCCCATCATCAAAAGTCAGCAAATCGCAAAACCCCCCCTCGATGCTGATATAATACTTGAATGACCCCTAAGTGAAGTCAGAAATAAAAGTCTTCTGGTCTCTGCCAGCACTCTTAACCCTTGTCATCTTCCGATTCGGGCAGGTATAGTACAATACATCACTATAGACCTTGTTTTTTTATGACGTGCACTGTGGCATGATGTGCTGAAATATATACTCTCTGCTACTGTGGTAATTGAGTGCTCATAGTGACAAACTCACATTACGTGGACGTGGGTGACCCCACCATAGCCACAGTGGTTGTCAGCTAAAGTTAGTTTTCTGTGGTTCCCAACTTCAAAGTGTGAATGCTAGCCAATAAAAAATTCTTGTCACGGAGACCAACAGGCCTACAATGGTATAATTATTCAATCATTACACTTCATCATTTGTAGTTAGAAAAATTAAGGGCAGATGGCAGCATTACACTGAAACAAACTTCACTCCAGCTTCACAACACATATACACACATTCCAACATACACCAATTTGTTAGAAGTTTCACAGAGGAATATGGACAAGGTGCACATGTGGTTTAGTGGTAGTAGTATAACTCTCTTAACTTCAGTAGAGAGTGAGATAATTTTTTCTCAGCTCAATATATATATTAAGGAAAGGAATTTTTTTCTGGATGCAGGGCTCCCACTCATCCTACTTTTTGGTAAAATGTCCTACTTTTGTCCTACTTTCTCGGTTTTGCTCTACTTTTTTACCAAATCCTATTGACAAAATTTGTGTAATTGATTTTAATTGAGCAGGAAATCATTGATATATTGCCAAATATTACAAATGTTGGAGAATGCAATTAATGATTCTGCCAAAGCAGAAATTTTATCATTTTTAAGGTTATTTGTGGGGGGGGGGGGGAGGGGCATTTGGTTGATTAATTAATTTTTCATTTGCTTAGTTTGAGGGTTCAACGAGTATAGTAGTCATTAAAAGCTTCTGTCTGGGTGGGAAAAATAATTTTGTATTTATTACTTCATGTTCTTGGAAGTAACTAACATTCATCATTCAAAATTATGGTGCAAATAGGTGAAACAACAGTTTGCATTTCAAAGCAGTTGGATACATAGGTTTATTCTAGGTTTCGTGATTTTGATGCTCCCAATACCATTCAGTTGTCTTCTGTATTTTTAAGGCATGAAGAGGCATAAACAATCTTTACAATGCTCAGCAAAGAGCTAGAAATGGAAGTGCTTCATTTGTCAGAAATGGTTACACTGGCATTGAACAGTAAAATGTGAACAAATCCCTTTAAAAATGATGGACAATGCAGTAAAACTATGTGGTTCACCTTGCCTTATTTACATCGGATCTTGTAATCTACACATTTTGCACGGTGTTTTTGAAAGTGGTCTCGAAGGAGCGTCATTCTTAAAAAAAACTTACATCTTCAAAATTTGCTGTGCATTGTCGAAGGGAGTTGACAAGCTCTGCAGTTTGGAAGACTCCGAAAAAGAATGTAATATATATGAGGAGAAACAGCAAAGAATTATCTGTGGTTGCTAGTGCACTGTTTTGGCCAAAAATTGGTTTTGTAACCAAGCCATTTGTCATTTTGTTTTGGCTTGAGTCAATCTTATAGGAAACTGAAATAGTGCTATGAAAAAAAAAGTTAAATCAAAATTAATGTTTTTTTTTAAATTTGAAATTGTTTTTTTTTTTTGCAAAAAAAATTTTTTAGGGATTTTTTTCCATTATGCTACGATTATGTTGTCTAAGAGGGTTACCCTCCCCCATCCTACTTTTCAGTCCTGCGTTTTCCTACTTTTTCTCATTTTTTGAGTGGGAGCTCTGTGTATGTTATACCATGTGAACTCAGAAACTAAAGTCTACTGGACACTGCTGGATTTGGAACCCCAGTTTTCTTCAAGTCTTGGCTACTACCAGAAGACTTTTCTTTCCAAGTTCACCTTGGCATAACATCCAGAAAAAGACTCTTTCCTTGATATATTGGACTCTATTATTAATTTATTTGAGAAATAATTGAAAAAAAAGAGAATCTGATGATGTCAGGAAATCTGAGAAACAATCAGGATTTGATTTTTTTTTCTAATAAAAATAACGGGATGTCATTTCATAGCTAAGATGCACTGTTTTGAAATGTATCCATCATTAGTACATGATGAAAATTTTTAGCTGTGAATTGATTAGTTTGTTCTTGCTATTCCCTATCAAGATGATTATTTTTTTTCTGAGTATCGAAAGACATTTGTTGTTTTTTTTTTTCACGTATAAATACAATACAAAGACATAATACAAAAACAACACCACACATAAACTACACACAACTAATACAAGGGTATGATCTCCCAAGAGACCCATGTCCATCCATGGCAGATCCATTAAAATATCCATACTTATGCTCTGTGGCAGCCAAGAAATAGCTTGTATTGTATAAAGAAATTTTGGGCATTTAAAAAATTCATTCTTTCAAGAACATTTTTATTGTCCTATGTCGCATTAGAATTTTGATTTTAATTTACATTACTCAATGAAAGATCTTTGCAAAGGAAATTGGCTGAAACATATGGTGGTGCCATCTACAAAGCTTGAAAGTATTCATGAGATTCAACCCCTCTTATTCAGGGAAACATCCTTGAAGGACCACTTTTGTGCCTCTATTTAGAGAGGTGGCACCTGAAAAGAGGTGAAATATCATGAAGGGCATATTTTTGAAACAGAAAAATCTGCCCTATATGGAGATGACCTTGAGAAGTATTGGAAAGTTTTTTATTCCACCTTTCAACATAACCAGTGATACCAATAGGAACATTAATCATTAGATTATCTACTTAAAAATATGTATAAAATATAATTTTTTAAAAATATTTTCCTTTATGAATAAACTTTTTTTTTAATCTGGAAGCGAAAGATTCTAAAATTAATTTTAAATCAACAACAATTCCACTCATTTCAGCACTTATGCTATAAAATTATTTTTGTTATAAAAATCACTGATTTTCAAGGAAAAAAATAATTAATTTGTTTTGTCTCTTTCATCATGAAAAGAGGCCATTATGTCCTGGAAGCCTGAAGAACATTATTTATGGCAGTTTTTCTTGAGCAAAAAATCATTCTTGGCTCCTTAGAAATAAGGCTGGTGTCTGAATATATTTTTTTTATTTATCAAGCCCTGTAGTTTTTATGAAGATAGGTTGGATAAATAAGGGGCAAAGAATATCTAAAGGGCAAGAAAAACAAGAAAATACATCAGAAGTTTTAATATACATTTCTAGTTGAGTGTAGATAATGGTTGACATTTTCTTAATTAGATGTAAAATTATAAAAAATGTTGAAAAAAAAATTTATTCTGTAAATAATATTAAAATACAATATATATTTTCAGTTTTTTACAATTTCCCATCACCTGTATTTTAAAAATAAAGTAGCTTAAAACTTGACTTACTATTTCTTATTTAGGGATCATTTAATTTTTTTACAAAATTCTTGAAAGCTGTATAAAAATAAAATTTCTGGTTCTCTTCTTAAACTTTAAGAACAAAAATAATTTAACTATGAGAAAAACTTATAAAAAAATTTTTTTTCTAAAAAACAAACTAAAAAAAATTGCAATTTTTTCATTGTAAAATTCCTCCTTTATTTTTACAGACTAATATTGGGGTAACAATCAGACAGGACTTCTTATATGGCTTTCAGAGTAGAAAAAAGGCTTTTCCTAAAGTTTACCCTGTATTCTGGCGTAATTTTAAATAATGGAGCATGGTAAGCAAGCTGAGGGTTGTAGCTATAGTGCCCCCCCCTAGAAATAATGTTGTTAAAACTCACAGTATGGATACCATATTCAAAAATATGCAATTCTTGCCCTAAAGTTATCCCAGTTTATAGTAGTTGGAGTGAGTTTGACACATTGTTTCATAGGTTGGAAACCTTTGTATTTATTTTGTTTTTTTTTGTTTTTTTTTTGGTACTATAGGCCACCCCATTGGCCCGTTTGTTAAGAGCGGTAGAACGGCGAACGTGCCGCGGAACCGCCGAAAAAAGTTTTATTCAGGTCAGGTCAGGTATTTTGTTTTTTGATGCAAACAATTTTTTGGAAAAATTTTTTTTGTCCCGTGGGTGTCTGTTATTGAGAGGTTTTACTGTATTGTTATTCAACAATTTTTAAATAATATCTCATAAAAACAATGACAAACCATTGTCCCTGTAGACAAAAAAAAAGGCACATTTTGTGAAGAAAATAGGATTTTGTGTAAAAACATTTTGCAAAGAGCAAGTAACCCATTGTTGTAATCTGTTTCTTCATTTATTTTACCCACTTCTGTATTTTATTTGTCTTTTTATTATGATACAAGTAAAAAAAAGTGGTATAATTGGTTTGAATAGGCGGATAACACAATTTTACAGTTTTTGTTAGAGATCTGATTCATTAGAAATTCAGCAGAGCAATGTGTATGAGGTGCATGTACAAATTAATGTTCATAACAATGTGTAGACACAGCTAGCAGTATAACAAGTTAGCATGCTTTGCTGCTGTGCGGTCATATGATTATATTGCTGGGCTACAACCAACACGGCTGAGAACTGACTCTGTTTCAAACTCCACCTGTAGCAGCTAGATTTTCTGTAGTTCCAAACTTTGAGGCCCAAATAGGAGCTAATCACCCTTTTGAAAAGTCACTGAGAGCAACAGGCCTACAATAATACAAATATTCAATCATTCAATTTCACTCATAGTTTGAAAAATACATGGCAGCACTGAAATTCGCATAGGTGAAGAATGTGTTAAAAATGTCTTGCAGGTTTTGATAGTAGGTTTTAGAAACAAAAAAGGTATACAACAAATGTCACATACCATTAACCCTCAAAATAATCTCCATTGGCATCTAACACCTTAAGCCAGGGATTCTCAACCGGTGCTCCGTGGAGCCCTTGGGGCTCCTTGTGCACTCTCTAGGGGCTCCGCGGCCGCTCGAAGAAAATTAAAAAAAACTAAAATTTGAAAAAATAATTGTAAATATTGTTAAATAGTAAAAATAAATCAGTAACTTTGATAATTTAAAAATTGGCCTGCAGGTACAGGGCTCCGCCATAGAATTTTTTTACTTGAAAGGGCTCAGCGAGTCAAAAAAGGTTGATCGCTGCTGCCTTAAGCCAATGTCCCTCCAGCTGTGCAGTGTCCTGGGAGCTGGAGGGACATTGGCTTAAGGCATCAGTCACAGAGAGCAGCAGTCCTAAAAACAGTACAAATATTCAGTCACTACACATCACTCACTTCACTTCTGAGATATAGTTGGCAGCACTGAAAAATCATACACAACACTAGATACGCACTCAGACTGTTAGGTACACGCACTTACGCTTCCGGCACAACTCACTAGGTAGTAAATTGCCTATGGCAATAGACCGGTTGTGCTCAGTTTGAAAAAAAAAAAAGTGTCCTGGGAATAAAAGCCTGGGGTGCAAAGAATTCCATAGGTATCTACTTCATATGCGAAGGCTTTTTCATAAAATTAGTTGTTTCAAAAAATATAAGTGCCCATAATCTGTTAGCACAATATTCAAGTGAGATGGTACCATCCGCTGTACCTACTTCCCAAACCTTGAGATAAGATTCAACCCTTCCATTATCTGGACAACTACCCTTGAAGAAAAACTTTTGTGGATGTGGTAGGCACCCCTACAGATTTATTCACATACAGAACACCAGATTTTTACATGTCATCGAGTTTATCTACAGTTTGTGGTCAGTACCACCAGATCACACATGTACCTTGTAAACATTCCTCTGAGGAATTTCTTATGGTTGGTGTGTGCATTTAACTTTTGTCTGACACAACAGATTTATTTGCAACCGTGTCTGTGTGTTACAGTGCGTGCTTAGATTCTTTGGAGAATCTTTGTTCCTCAAGGAATCAAAATTAATAACGAATAATTACATCCAGCTTTACTTTTTTCTTTTCTGCCCACGTGGAGACTAGACATGAAAACATGACATCTTCAAAATATTAATCTTCTCCCAAGTTGTCATTTATTGTCTGTGGACTGGATTTCGTAAGATAGAAACTGTTACAGTATCAATCTTATTCAATATTCTCTCACGTAGTGACCAACCATTGCCTCTAGCATGTAGTGCCTGTTGATGACATTTCTATTCTGATCGAATCTGTTGGTGATCATAAGTAGAGATAGACTATAGATTTGAAGTGTTAGGGGGAGGACTATAATAATGATGATGATATCAGTACTTAGGGTGAAAACATGTCAGTTTCAGCTCAAATAACTCATGAACCGTGGACTATAGAAATATGCCTTTCAATCAAGAAAGGTACTCGAATAGTATGCACATTTCAGATATGTAATTTATTTTACTGGTGACTGTGTATGTACAGAGGTACCAAATTCAATTTTTTTACAATTTCCCCTGACCTCTAACTTAAAATCAAAAATATGTTGGCCGGTCTCTACAGAGTCCAGAAAAAAAATCATGTTTCGTAGCAATATTTGCTGAGTGATTGCTGATTGCAAGTTGAAGGAAAAATGCTAAACTGCTAAAGAATGTTTTGTATTTTTTCTCAACACTGTCCCTTAATATGTGATGTTCTTTCCATCATTTTCAGCAATTTTTGAATACAAATATCTAGGCTATATTGCAATTGGGAACATGGAATTTTTTTCTTGTCAGTAGAGACTGAGCAACACCTTTCCAAATAGAAATTGGAGGGGGGGGGACTGTATGAAAACTAAATTTTGTATTTCAGTATGCGTACAGGGTTCTCTAGTGAAATAAATCTCTCTCTCTGAAGTGGGGGCATGTCATTTGGTTACTTTTTCTGAATAAAAGTATGTTTTCATAACAACGGTTCAGAGCGTTTGAGCTGAAACAGACTCAAGTTTTCACCCTGTATTGAGTTTCCACCCATGTTGATGGTCCACAATTTTTTTGCTCATTTGCAGTTTCTTCAGCAAGCTGAAAAGGTCTGACAACATTATGCAGCACTTTTAAAGCTTGCTTGCTTTCTTTCTTTCAAACCAAATACAACTCCAGTCTATTGCGATGGGCAATTAACTACTAATTGAGTTGTGCCAGGAGTATGTATACCTAACAGTCTGATTGCCTATTTTGCATTGTGTATGAATTTTTAGTGCTACCATCTCTATTTCAAATTGTGAGTGAAGTGTAATGATTGACTATTTGTACCATTGTAGGCCTGTTGCTCTCTGTGATGAGATTTTTTAATAGGGAGATCAGCTCACATTCGTACCTCAAAGTTGGGAACCACAGAAAACCTAATTCAGACGACCACCACTATGGCATCTGTGGGGATCCCACCTGGGTCCTCGCAATGCAAATCTGTCACTGACCACTCGACCACCACAGGAATATCACTTCTAAAGCTACATGATTCTTAGCATAACCCAATAAGTTCCATTCAGGGAACACTTTTTTATGGATGCTGTTTATGTGTTACAATGTGTTATCCCCTGTGGTGGTAGTCATGTGGAACACATACTGCTGTAATAAACGATTTGGAGGCATTCTGTTCGTTATTTGCGTATCTTTTCTTTGACTTGTGTACGTCAGCATCACCTATCGGCTGTTTTTTAGTTGTTGTTTTTTTTTCCTGTCTCAAAAAAATTCCCGTGACCTAGCGATGCTAACCCTGCAAACTGTTTTTTATTTCAGGTTATTTTTCCGGTTTTTATTAATTTTTAAAGTTTCTACGGACTTTTTGCCCATCCTGTACTAAATTTATTTACAAGAAGGGAATAGAAATTCACATCATTGGGGAAAATCCTGCTTAAAAAACCACAAACTCTGTGTGGACGACGTCACAACTTACTTATTCGTTAGAACAATTCTGGAACTCTCCTGTGGTACTATAGTTTTCGAATGTGAGTATGTAAATATTTAAGCTGCTACTTCCACCTAAGCATGGAGGTCTTGGAACACCACTTTGCTCGGAGACCCATGATTTGAAGAAGTGAATGCATCAAACTCCCCACAAGAAGAAACCTCACTGAACTCTAGCCGAGGGTAGTAGATGTGGGACCGAGTATGATATATCGGGAGTGTCGATTGTAGGTTCATTGGATTGTCTCATATTTTACAAATATGTTTATCGTATTTCTTTTCAAACGTGTCAATTTTGCTACAATTCACTACCTCCGGGGGTAAGCTATTTCATTTATTAACAACCCTATTAGAGAAAAATTTCCTGTGACACCATAACCTCGCATTGTCCCTTACCAATCGATACTGGTGTTCCTTTGTAAAAGCAGTCGATTGGCGGTGTACTAAAAGTTCATGGTCCATCCCATTGAAAATTTTGAACACTTCGATCATATCTCCCCGACACCTGTGTTCATCCAATGTAAACATATTCAACAAATGAAGTCTCTCTTCATAACTCAAGCCCTATTGCATAGACCTATTTTTTTCCATTTAATTCAGCTCTACCCCCCCCCCTCCCCCATTTTGAATCTGTGCCTGGCCCAGGGTGACAGAGATCGATCGTATTTATTAAATTTCCAATGAACGGAAATTTAATAAATTTGTGTGTGTGTGTGTGGGGGGGGGGGGTTATTCGAGAGGCCACGAGAAGAAAATAATATCCAAAACATAGTTTCCCAAACTTTTCGTTCCATCTCTCGCCCCCTTTTTCAGAAATATTTTCTCTCATCGCTCCCAACTCAACTGAACCGATAGGATCCAAAGTTTAATCCGTAGCTTCTATCGCCCCCCTGGGCCATTCCATTTCCCACTTTGGGAATCACTGGTCCAAAGGGAAGAAGGTTGAGTAACATTTACTTTTTCGTCACGCTTATCAGTTTTTTGGTTTCAATGACAAAAAAAAGTTATTTAAAAAAAAATCATTTGAGAAGAATGTATCGCCTTTTTATACGCGGATTATATTACTGTTATCTGAAGACTCATTTACTGACATTGATCTGGTTGTCAATGTGTCATCACCCTACCGATTCCTCAGAGGTTCCTCTACTAAAAAGGATGGATGGGTGTGTGGGGGGGGGGGGGGAATTTCATATCTGTTAAATTTAATTTGTATGGCCATTGACTTATGCTTATTCAAAAAATTTCAATGTAATTTGCTTAGAGCAAAACCTTTGCTTTACACTTACAGTACTAAGAATGAATGCGCGTTGGAAAATGTGTAGGAATATTGAAATATGGACTCTTATATAAATTGGAGATTTATGTGATCAGTATTAATTATCACTAAGCGATGTATCATTTATGCCGTGTGAGTAGTTTGTTCTCGACAGAATTTGGTCTTGCTGATTTTATTAGTTGATCTTGCTAAAAGTAGAGAGAAAAAGGCTTTCTTATCATGACCACATCTGGCAGCAGTTCGTGTTTGTATTTTGTCTACGTCTGCCAACATGCATATCAGGACTGCTGCAGGTGTTGGTTTCCTTGACCGTGTCGCTTTTCCTTTTTTTTTCTTTTTCCATTTCATTTTTTATCAGCCGGGAATTCCTTATCAGCTTCAGTCAGTGCTTCCTGCCCGGATTTTTTTTCCTTGGAAGCCTTCTAGTTATAAGGCCAAGCTGTTGGTTTTCCTTACATCCGCTTGCCGTGGTAGATGATATGATGATGTGGAGTCGTCGTTCTCTTACCATATATGTTGCAAGAAAAATGATTGGGAGAAAAAAAAAGAATATAAAATAACAATGGAAGAATTATATATTGAAAATATTGTATAAAAAAATGACTGTTTCGTGGTATGAACAAGCTTTTAACAGTGAAATTGGATGGGGGTTTAACAAACATTCAAAGTTTTATTTTCAATATCTTCCAAAAAATTGATTTACCCTATTAAGTTAAAACCATTACCCCTACCACAGAATGGTTTTCTTTTTCAAATGTGAGTGGTTCGTCTCTCAATAATCACCATTTTCACTGTTACTCACAGGAAACATTCATCACTTTCGCAGACCATATTTTGCTTTGATTCAGAAATGTATTTACAATAATATCGAGAAAATTTAAATTTATTCTTTTTGTACTGTTCTCGGCAGTATATTAAGGTCCCATGATATTCGTTATTCAGAGAGCTCGAGTGATTCTTTTCAGTCAAAAGCCCATTATGATCTGAACTTTTTTTTCGGGATAAAGGGTGTTACTAAGTGATCTGTATCGTGTTATTCTCGTTTTTCACCCTGCCATTGCCACGGGAATACAAACTATTTGTCAGCGGGTCGTTGCTCCGGTCTGTTAGATAGCTGACAGACCGTATGCAAAAGAACATGCTTTCAAGACTAAGGCAGAGAAAACAACTGCAAAGAAGAAGTATGATATTACAATCCTAGAAAATATGGGGGTATTTTTCCTTGTTAATTATTACGCGTAAGCAGAAAAAAAAGGTTTTTTTTAAACCGTTGGCCGTTACAACGCAGTTATTCGGTCGCTTTGGTAGTTTTGGCCACGTGACCCTCCATCATCACACCTCATGTTCCGTTACGCCACTGAATTCTTGCCCCATTATTGCTTTGGATAGTGAGAGATTCCCCTCGAAGATTCGCGACCACATCGAACGACCTTGATACGTATCAGTGCGTATTCGTGGCCGCCCTGAAGCTTGTTGTGCCGTGCGATGCTATTCACCGAATCAGAGAATGATGCTTGTCGCGAAATCATTCATACATTTAATTGGCAAAAACGATGTGCCAGTGTGGTTTTTCTTCTCTTCGTTTATTTTTTATTTTTTATTTTTTTTGAGGGGGGGGGGCTATTCGTTATTGTTTACATGAATTTTCTTTTTTTATATATTTCAATTCATCTTGTCCGATAAATGACTTTTTTTGGTATGTTTTATGTACGACTAATGCTGGTTTTTCTAATACTGGGACTCTATACAGGGTGCATAGGAAAGTCTTTCTATTCTGGTATAACTCGCGAACATTTGATCCTAGAAGCATACTTCCTATTGGAGAAAAAGTATCCAAATAGCATGTAGATAGTTCTTATCCAAATGCAAAGGCCACAGAGGCAAAATGCCCAACAAGGTTTCTGAAAAAAGATGCCCATAAAAATATGGATGTCAATTATACCAATATACAGCTACCCAAAATAAACTAATAATTGTGATAAGATATGATACACACTGCCTATAAGAAATTATGGTTGTCTTATCTAAGTGCGAATAGCCTCTTGATTTGATAAATCGATAAATTTATTTATTAAATTTTAAAAATAACTTTTTATGTGGTGTCACTGTTCTAGAAAACCCAATTAGGAAGCTTTTTTATGTCTCCTGCAGCCAACAAAACATTCCGCTGAGATGTTTGAATTCGAAAATCTCTGAAAATAAAGGAAGGAATCGCATAAACTAACAGACAAACTCATTCTACGCTTCATATTCTGTTCTTTCCCTAATTTCAGTGATTTTCGAATTCAAATATCTCAGCGAATATTGAACTTAAAAACATGAAATCTTCTTTGTTGACCTCGGGAAAAACAAGGCAACTTTGTAATTGGGTTTTTGAGAACAGGGTGTCATATCATATCCTCATTTTTCTACTCGGTTATAATATTTCACCACGCATTTTTGGTGCCGTAAAGAAGTGTTTTGAAACCCTCTGTATAAAATCACCCTTCCGTTCTACAGCGTTCCAGAATTGCATGCATCAATTTTGGAGAAACCGTAATGTGCGGGCTCTTCCGGACTTTACGAAATTTATAAGATTTTTGGCCTACATTTTTGTCCCTCAAAAATTTATAACACTTTTTTTATAATATATTAAATCTAAATTTGACTGATTTTCTGGAATTTTGGCCTTCTTAATTAAAAAATATGATTACTGGCACAGCAAATTCTTTGTTTGCGAGAATATTTATTTGTGCACACTCGTCATCGATATATCGCAAAAAAAAGTGAATGACAAATATGGTGCAGTCTTGATAATACGAGGTTGAACGAAACAATGACCACCCTCGAATTTGGGGGAGGGGCGATATACACATAAATTTACAACAGAAAAGGAATTTTGAAAAATTCCGGTGTCTCGGAATTATTTGGAACTTCTAACTTTTAAGACAATTGTATACTCTGTCAAAAATTTCTGCATTGACACGCTCAATGAATTATAGTCAGGATTTGCTTTTTTTTCGATGTAGCCAACGGTCCTCGTATAATGGCTTATTTGTGCTTGAATCGTTCGAAATTCACATCCTAATCAAGGCATTTCCATAGCGCACCGACCACCTCTAGTTCAACAAACCTGGGTTCGAATTTCGATAAGAAACAAGAACGTAGCTATTTGGAATCTGTTTCAAACTATTGATTTGGTTTTATTTACCGTAAAAATGCATAAAGATCATCGAGGTGCGAAAGAAATTGTCGAAATGATTATTCAATGCTTTCGAAATTTCAAGTTTTAGTTTTGCTGGGGGGATCGTTTTGCGCAATTTACATAGATGTGTATGTGAAGAATGAGCATGAATTTGGTTTATTGATGTTGGGCATTTCACAATCTGCATAGGGCGAAATTAGGCTGTCATTGATCACTTGAAAATCCCCCGAATATCATATACTCAATCATTGTCAGCTCTACATGCAGTGTTAAATAAATAAGCAAATTTTATTCGCTGATTGTTTTAATTTAAGGAAATACGCAATCGTGTTATTTGAAAACATTTTCAAACGTTCAAAAATATGAATGGGAAAAACCCAATATAAAAGTGTTAAAATCACAGGAAAAAAATTTGCATATCGGATTGGAAAAATCGGCGTGACGATGCTGTGTTATGTGTTGCTTCAATCAAATATGCAGTTGATACTAATCGTAGAAAAAAATAATCTCAAGTGGTAATATAATCTCACTCTTTTAATATTGCCAAATTTATTTTATTATTTAATACGAAAGCAATTTCGTGCCTCTTCCAAAAGGGAAACTTGCTTGCGGAAAAAAAAAAAAGTCAAGCCAAATAATGTCTTATTATTTATTCTTTCTCGCTGCTGATTTTTCGCATTTTCCAAAGTTCTTTCACCCTTAAGAACTTGATTTGGTCTAAATAAGTGTACAGACAGATATATCTAAGGGGAATTGAATCTCTCTCACTCTCTATTATTATGATAAAAAATTTGACATAGCCTATGGTATTTACAAAACTGAAAAGAAAAATATATTTGCCTCCATTTTCGTTATAGAAATGAAAATATTCTGTGTGAATTTTTCACGAGAAAAATTCAATGCGCAAAGTTCAATATAGGAAAACGAAATTAGCTAAAGAAAATATTCTCTACATGGCCGGAAGTGTTTTTTTCACCTCGCCGGTGTAAAAAATAATAAAACTCGTTTGTGTTATAAGAAAGAAGAATAAATGATGATGCTAAAAAGCATACACAAGTACGGTAAATATCTGTTTGCAACATGTGCTATAAATTTTAGATTAATTGCGCCTATTCTACTGATCTCGATACGAATTATACCTTTTTAGTGTTTTTCTGTTTAATGGATAAAGTAATAAAATTCGTTGAGGCATTTAAATATGACGTTTTTTTTTTTTTTGTTCTTCGTATAAATTTTCCCTATAGCCAAGACTATGAGAAAAATACCACTCATCTTTTAGACGATGATAGTTGTGAAAACGGGGAGGGTAATGATGACAATGAGAAATTATGCATGATGATGCGATGGTGTAATTAACATGGATGCGCATATTTTTTTTAATGCAGGCTCATTAAAAAGTTATATTTCGAGAGAGAAATACAAGTACAATATCACTTACACATAACTTGGTAGTATTTAGCAAGGTCGACGATACTATTCGCGTCTTGACGCCTTGGAATATGTCGCCTTTTGTTAAATGTTTTAAATTGTTCACAAAAGAGCACTGCATTTTTTAAATCGAATATGCCTCAAAAACTATTTTTTTTTATAATTGAAAATATTATTTCATTGTAATATTGTTCCCCTTCAGTTGATACAATTTATATATTTCTATGTTTTCTCCTAAAAATCTTATTAAAAAACTTGTCTGCCTGATTTTTTGCAGGTATTTATTTTATTTTTTTGTCTTTTCCCATAGAGAGAAAAAAAAAGAGGAAAATAATAATGAGATATAAAAGTTGAGTATTTCATAAAACTTAAAATGCGTATCCTAGAGAATGCTCTCGAAACGTTAGTGTCATTCATAGTAATATCTTGAGAACGAAAAAGAGGGAGAACTGATTTTTTTTTGCTAATGTTTCGTTACCATTTCCGTGGTGGACAATTCGTTCCGCGTTTCTTATATTTTTCGTCGAAGCAATGAACCAAAAACATGTTTTACCTAAAGCGTTAGGAAAACCTCATGATCATTTTTTATTTCACGTATCGGATCCAAATATAGTTCGTTTTTGTTTGTTACTTCAGGTGTTCTGTGAATAAGGATTGAACTAAGAGCTTAAATCAAGTAAGACCTATAACGCTACACGTGTGTGAATACTGCGTTGTAGCACATAGGTACGGAAAACGGTAACACTTTCGAGATTTAAAGTCCATCAAATACGTAATTTACTCTCCTGGTGTTTTTAATTTTTATTTGCTTAGATGGGTTTGAGACTAAAATTCGTCTTTTTTTTTTCTTCCTGTTTTGTGTGGTTTGCTTTCCAATAAGCTAGAAGAGAAAAAATGTGGGTGGTTATATGCAATTATGGAAAACTTTTTAGGCTCTGTACCAGGCTGTTATTTCGCCGCTCACCGTACGAGGGTGGGAACATGCAACTAGCATGTATGCATAGAAAGACGCTTATGGTGAGCGCTGCTCGTTGTTAACGTAGAGCTAGCTGACTATATTTCATACATATATGTGGTTCGGGTTATGCAACGTGAACCTCTTCTTGATTGTGTATGTGTTAGCCCTACTAGAAAAACCGGAATTCTCAGTTATTTCAACTCTCTCTCTCTCTCTTTCATCATTACCCTTCATTCCGTATCGCCCTTCTTATCTGCAAAATATTGTTATGTATATACAGTATGTACGTTCTCTCTCTCCCCTTCCCTACTTGTCATAAACGCAAATCGTTTTTTCCCCCAATACAATCTTTGTTGCTCTCACCGAAAATATTCAATGTTCGCGGACATTGTGTCATTTTGTGTAAATATCAAGTGTCAAAATTGTCTGGTTCTCATTTTTTCTTTCAATATTCTCGATTGATTGAGGGAGGAAGGCAATGAATGAAAACCAACTTGTTAAATTAAAACCGAGTGTAAGTTACCGAATTGATCGATTTTAAGACGATCCCCCCCGTCGAAAATAAAGTGAGAAATTACATGTGCCGATGTGAAGTGATGCGGACATAAACATTTTTTATCCACTTCCTTCTTAATGTAATAAATTATTTCTCTGATCAGTTTCTATTACCAAGTAAGGCGAATTAATGAAATCTTTGAATTTCGCTTGCGCGATTCAAAAAATGGAAGCTTCTGATCATACCTATATCAAAATATTTAATTATGTCATTTGATATGTCGAGGTTTTCCTCGTTGCTTGTGTATAGAACATAACGCGGGTACTTCCCCCCTACCCACAATGTTCGAAACTTCGATTGCCAACGATACGGTTTAACGTTTTCCCTCTTTGGAAATAAAAATTAGTGAAAAGTTTGGTTTCCAGTATCCCAATTTTTTCCCCTTTGGGCGCGTTATGTTATCTTTCTTCCACACTAAAATGTTCGTTGTCATCAAGTTTTTCCAGCTTCTCGTGTTTTCAACGGAAAACATCAAAACCTGTGAAGAGCGTTCGTTTCGCAAATGATATGAGAGGGAGATGCGCTTTGTTACTTTTAACTGATAACCGAAATCAATAAAATTCCGAAAGGACTTCTGTAGTGAACTTGTACTTCTCTCATGAAAGGTTTAACGCTTATTTATTTCCTTCTTGTATAAAATAGCCTCATCATTGTTCTTGCTCGATTTGAATTATTGTAGCTATCTTAGCTTAGACCTGTTTAACGTTCTTTGTTTTTGCCATTGCAGTTGTAGTACAGAAATTTTGGTTATACTGTATTTTTGGGTGGTCCCATGCATTAAGGTGGCACTGCTCATGACTTCTGATGACAGCAAACCTTTATTTGTCGAGAATAAAAAGGATTAGCAAAAACGTTTTCAGTACCTCGATATGCTGCTGTGCAGTCATGTGGGCATCGTGTTGGACTCTCATCGTAAGGATCCAGGTTCGGACCCCATTGACGTCACAGTATGGTCTGCTGTCGTGTCCATGGTTTTGGTTTTTCTGTGCTTTTTTTTTCTTTTCGTGAGCAATCGGCAATATTACTTCTAATTTTTTAGATGTATGTCTTGAGGAGGTGTGCCATATTGTGCATTTATTTTGGGTTATGCTATCCCCTTAAAGGTAGCATATATATATTTTCAGTAAAGATATATGTAATGGTTTTATGCGGTTTTCCAACTTCAAGGCGCGAATGTGAGCCTCTCCCCCATTTGAAAATGTCTCTCCGCAGCGAGCAGACAGACCTGCAACACGATACTTACATAACATAGAAATTCAAATATTTACCGTCTTTACTTTAAAATATATAAGACAGATGGCAGCACCAGTAGGAACAGGAAAAGAGTGCAACTCTGAGGAGATAAATACATCACAGCAGACCATGCACTCAGAATACACATTCCGGCATGTACCGATTCGTTACAAATTCCGCAGACTAATGTGTACAAGTACTGTTCGTGTTTTAACGAATAACGTTATAGCGAAAATATCGTTTTAACGAACACTTCTAATTCCTCCCAGGTAAATTTACATAGGAACAATACAAAAACCTGGAATTCCTTTATAATGAAATTTCGTTTTAATGAAGTGATTTCTCCGGTTTCTTGGAGTTCGTTATAACAGGATTTAACTATAGTATCTCGATGTACAAATTTCATAGCAATTTACATGTTACGACCAAGAGGTGAAGATACTATAATAACATTGAGGAGGCCTAGAGTTGTCCAACGTTCCGTTCGTACGGGATTCAAGGGCTTGTGCGGGGGGGGGGGAGGAGGCTCAACAAATTTTTCGAGAGGGTGGGCGTGCAAGTGACCTGAGTGCTTGTGCCTTTGCGCCCACGTTTACGACTCGCTGTTATTGTATTGGTGAAGCGCAGATTCCTTTTAGTGAACGCTTCTGCTTCGTGAAATTCATGAGCGCTAAACATAAGAATGCAGAAGAAAAATTTTCTGTATGTTGTGAATTGCACTGATAGCTCTATCGATGTTTTGAAAATCAGGATATTGTTTGTCCAATTAAAAAATGAGTAATAAATATATTCTATAATTCGCATTCACAGTTGACTATATGAGATCTGAAATCCATGCAAGTACTATGTTCTTGTAATATTACAGTAAACATATTTTTCCAGTAACTTGGTAGAGAAAATAGGAATATATTATGTAATGCTTTTATCACATGGTTCTTTCTTTTAAACCGAACACAACTCAGGTCTCTCGCCATATCTATGAGCAATTTACTACCTAGTGAGTTGTGCTGGAAGTGTAAGTGTGTGTACCTAACAGTCTGAGTGCGTATCTAGTGTTGTTTCTGATTTTCCAGTGCTGCCATTGGGATTTCAGAAGTGAAGTGTAATGTTTGAATTACAGGTTTACCGTTTGTATATCACATGGTTCGGACAGCGGCGCCTTAAATGGGATCCATCGTAGTATATGCAATATGATTAAAAAATAATCGATTTTTGCAACATCGTTTCAAATGTGCAGTTCTTAATGTGAAATGTTAATGAAATTTATTTCAAACTGTGGCGCTGCCCTACCTTGCAGTGTCACATCTACCTATTACGATACTTGAATCATGATAGAATGCTTCCTATTAAAAATAATACTGAATACTTCACTATAAAATCATTATTCGCTCGGTATAGAATGCATTCAGATGCCGAGTTTTATTTCAATAATGTTTGCACTGTACAAGGATAGTATTTTGTATTTTTACTCAATTTTTTTTCCTCACAAATGCCGGACGTGTTCATTAGGGAAATGGACAATGGGGCAAACGAGTAGGTCTTCGTGAAATTAATGCGTTTGTAAGTCTTCGGCGTTGTGGAAGTTCGTGCAACAGGAAACAAAATGCTATGCTGGTTCCGATATTTTTCTTATGAGGAGAGTGGAAAAAATCACGATTTGGAGTCATCATCACCGTCCCTAGCTTCTCGGTAGGGAAATAGCAGTCACTCAAAATTAACTCTTTTTTTTATTATTTGGTTGTTTTTGATTCCTGTTCTTGTTTCCTAGCATTGAAGGTTGTGTGAGTGAGTGTTCATGTGCACGCGTGCACTGGACTCTTGGAGATAAGGATGATGTTTCCCCCCCCTTCAATGTTTTAACACTTTTTCCTGTGCAAGGGCTTATCGAGGGGAAACGTAACCGAATCAGCGACGGAAGTCTGTTTTCCCTGCTGCGCTTGCCCCGGATCTTGAGCCACAAGCAACATATACACGCGCGCGCGCACAAATACACGCACTCACGCACACCCCTCCCTCCGTCCGGTCTCCGCACGGCGCACTGGAACACGTGACTTCGCCTCCTGCCACAAAAAGTGCTGCAGCGTCGTCGCCGCCGCTACAGCCGCGATCCGCTTGTTCATTTCTGCCCGGGAGGTCGCCAAGCGCGAATCGTTCGTCTCCATAAGTCCATGCAAGAGAAACAATAACATTGCATGTTGTTTTGGTTTTTCGCGGTATGCCGTTTTTTATTTCCAATTATTTGAGGCCCGATACGATTTTGCATTGCGCAAAATTTAAAAATGCCTTCTTTCCTCCAGTTGGCTGACGCGTTTATATAGATTTCCTGGTGTATAGTCAATGTCCTTTTTTTGTTATTCGAAATAGATAAAGTCCCATGCAGTCACCTGTTTCAGCGCTAAACAAAACGGTCCACCTGCTCGGCGTCTTTTTTTTATTGCTGCTGTTATTAATATAGACATATAATAGGCTCATATATATATGTCTATCTCTTTGGAGCCCGCGTGTTCGGTTTTCGTGCGACTTTGCGCCGTGCATTGCATGAGATGGAAGGTGCATTTCAGCTGTTTTTAAGTGAAAGATCGCGGGTTTCGGTCCCCTTTTTTTCGTTTTGAAAGGCGACCGACCGAGCGCTGCAGGAAAGAAAAGTCATTTTGTTTGATGAAGAAAGGAATTTCACCACTTATATTTACTGGATGTGCTCGCGCTTGGGGATGTGCACTCGTTCTCCTTCACCCTTTTCTTCTTTAAAGTATATTTCTCACCTCCTATAAGACGGTACCTTGGGCGAATGAGCAGCAGCAGCCGTATTCTTTTGATGAAGAGAATTCTTGACATACTCACCTTTACGTAAGGAATGTCTCGTGAGCGACCGCCAAATAAAGGATCTCTTCGGGGGCTCCGGTAAGTGTTTTTGAAAGTGTACTTTTTGATACTTTTGTTCTTCGATTTTCGTGTTTTAAATGCTCATAAAATGTTAAGCGACTTGCATGTCGCTTCGTATCGAAGATTTTAGCGTCGTCTACATAAATAAGCTGCAACCTTGTGAAATGTTAACTTTGCCACGTATCCCTACATATTTTATTTATACATATACATTTTAGTAAAATGTTTCCTTCCAAAAACAGAATATTCGGCAGTTTTGCAGCTGGTTGATCGAGATATTTTCCTAGCGACGTAGAAAATGAGGTGCCAATATTTATCTGAGTCAGCATTTTCTTTTACCATGTATTAGAGTGACATCTTGATGCACACGGATGAGGGGGAGATATTTGCTGAATTTAGTTTAAAATTGCAGACACGACTTTGTGTCATTTGAAACGTGATATTAATTGCATAAAAGATTTTGTTTTTGTGCGTGGTTTGCTGTAAAAACCATTCCTTTATTGAAGCGAAGGTTTGGCTTTTTACATATCACCAAGGTCAGAGGTCAGTTATACGGCAAAAGTGTATAATGCCCCCAAAAGCTTCAACAGATAAAAAAAGTTTTTCATAAATACTAAGTGACAAAAACCATCTCTACCACTCGTTAACCGATTTCATTTATGATTAACGATTTTAATTATTTGCGTGGAAATCGGAAATTATGTTTGTCATCCCTAATATATTTTACCTGACTGGTCCTAATTTATCTATCAAAATTATTTTTGAGCCTAGTGTATACAAATAATTGGAACGCAAATTTTGATGCGTTAAATGTAACATATTAGGTTACCCAATTTTTTCAGGTCTTTCATGATCACTGACAGTTTTTTAGATATCTAGGAATGCGCAGAACTTCTAATATGGAAATGAAATTTTGATCTCTAATGAGTTGATTCCGTTTCATTAGGTTGACCAAATGCACAAAGTTTGTGATCGGGAAGTGATATGTTGAGAGAAATTCACATCGTCAGTGATTGAATACTTTCGCTCTTTTGTTGTTTTCAAGTAGAGGTACATTTGTTGCAAAATACGCGAAACGATTCTTTCCCCCTTTTGCTGAAGTTTGAGGATCGAGATTCTCGAACTCCTTAAAATGATCGATTTACTAGGAATGTAGTAGAAGTTTCTCGCCATCACTGGAAAAAAGATGCACGCATATTTTTTTGGCGGGAAAACATATTTCTACAGGTTTTGGAGAGGGAGGGAAACAATTACTGGGCGGATTTATTTCTAGGTTGGAACGTGAGAAATGAGGATTTTTGTTTTTGAAGGACAAGAAAAATATTTATCCTGTTGTTCGTATCGGTTCCTACGGGATGAGTGTTCTTGTCCCTCTTTTCCCACCAAGGACAGACAAGGCATGTTTTCCCAGAATCAGTAATCAGCTGTTATGGATGCGCTCTGTTTATTGCTCTTTTCGCTTCTTTTTCCTCAACCCCAAAACTGGAATAAGAAAACAAAACAAAAATTGTCCGTTATTCGCCTCAAGACTTCCTACTGGAGCAGAGAAGTTAATACATTATATAGTTTGCCACAAAAGAGAGAGAAGAAATGTGCTTGCTACCTTGAGATTGACCTAGAATTGTGGCGCACGGAAGAAGTAAACGTGTTCGAACTCTCGGGCATCAGCAAAAGAGCTTGAAATGATTGGGTTTTTCGGATGGTGATGGGATGCAAAAAAAGAACTCCCCTCCTCCCCCTGAATGAATTTGTTTTCATGCGTTTGTTAGTGATGGTTCAAACCGGACGTGTATGGAGAGTAACGAAGCACTTAAAGAATTCGTTTCATACAAATGTGAGTGGGAAATGGGTTTAAGATGCTTGGGGTATATAAACTTGTTTATTTTTTTTTTCCTTCTCTCCCGGTGTTTGCAATATTAAACAACAGTATATACCACATATGATATTATTATAATAATCTAACCTCCTTTCTTGAATTTTTTCTTCTACACGATTTAAACTCATATCTCTGTCTCAACCCTTTGTCTTCATGGTGGTTTTTCTATATTAAAGAATTATTACCTCGATCATTTGAAATTAAAAAAATGGTAATGAATGAATAAATTTTTAATTTATTATTCATAACGTGAATCAAACACGTAGATTATACATACATATACAGATTGCATAGGAATTGGACAGGATAAAGGAGTTATTCCTTTATCCTGGAATAACTCGTGAGCTGTTGATCCTAGAAGCATACTTCCAATCGGCAAAAAGTACCCAAATAACGTGTAGACCTCGGATACGTCATTCATAATGCAAGGGGTTGTATAGTTATCAAAATATTTTTTTATTTGGTCACCCGGTCCTAGAAAACCCAAACAGGAAATTGTTGCGCTGTTTCTCGTAAGCTTTCATCCAAAAAAAGAAGTAAGTTCGAAATTCCCCGAGATATTTTAATTCGAAAATCGCTGAAAATGAAGAGATGAACCGCATAAATTTTTTAACGGACAAGATCATTCTACTCTTCATATGCTGTTATTTTTTTTTCATTTTCAGCGATTTTCGAATTCAAATATCTAAGCGAATATTTATTATCACTTAAAACTTTTATTTTTTGGGGAGGGGGGGGGGCTCAGGAAAGGCAGGGTGACAACTTTCTAATTGGATTTTTTAGGACGGGATGACCAAATGAGAAGTTGAGAAGTTTATATTTTTTTCATTTTAACAAACTATGTGGAGCCCCCTTACAATATAAATGATGATCTGGGTTTTACATGTTATTTGGATCCTTTTTCCAATTAGAAGTATGCTTCTAGTATCAACAGTTCGTGAGTTATTACCCCAAGATAAAGGGACTCTCCTACGCACTCTGTATATGTGCGTGTGTTACCCCTCTTAATTTATTGAATTTACTGTAAGGGAGTCTATTGGTGAATGGGCATAAAAAGGAAAAACAATCAAATTTATGATTATGGAATATTTTTGCATTGTGTATTAGCCTCTGCCAACAAAGAAAGCTACCAACAAAAATTTATATAATTCACACTGAGGGGTTAACAATAACAAATTAATTTATTAAACTATCAAATAAAAATAAAGATTATTCAAAGAGGCGATCCACTTCCAACATGTTATATTACTATTGAGAACACAAATTATCTTGCCATGGTGAATACTAAATGATTAAGTATCTCGATAAGCAATAAATGATTAGAAATTCTTGAATTCAGAGAGAGATAATTTTGACTAAAATGATATGGCACTCACCACCAATTATCCATCTTTCGGATCCATATCAGCCCTCATCTTTCAATTTACCACAAGTATGTAATACCGCGAGCCGCAGACGGTGTTGCATTACTGTTTCCAATCGCCATCATTTTTGGACCATCAAGTATTTTCCATGAATTTCCAGAGTTTTTTTTATTCAGCTTCTGTAGATAAGTGAGGAGAATGTGAAGCAATAAGAGAGCTCGTCCTGGAGTGGGGGGGCCATAGGCCATGATTCTTGGTGTGGTGAGCCCATTGTAAAGAATTATCTAAATTTATAGTGTAAAAAAATTACAAAAAAATCAGTAAATTATAATAATATTAAATTTGATCTCCAGAATTTCAGTGTAGAGCTCTATCAGTTCCTTTTCTCCTTTATGAGAGCCGTTGACATCAAGTGATTGGTAATTAATAGTGACATCGAGTGGCAACCGGGGGATTTGGTCAGGGCGCAGTCTTGTTCGCAAGTGTCCGAGACATTCCTATAAAAGCTCAACTTGAAACTAAATCATCACTCAGTCATTCAGTTTTGCAAAAATCATTTATAGTTAGAATATAATGACCAGATCTATTTTTGATCGCTGAGCAGGATTATATTGACTGTTTGTTGCATTTTTGAAGTTTTCTCAAAGTATGGATATTATAATCCATATAAACTTTATCTATATACTAAAAAAATATTTCATCTGATATGGATGATTTAATGTTGCTTAAATACTTCCTTGGAGAGAAAGAGAGACGTTATTTATTTCTATGCTTAATCAATTCAAATTTTATTTTCTTTTAAAGTATTGTGATCATTATCCCCAAAATCATTGATTTCTCAAAACTACAGGTGAGTGAAGTGACCATACCTCCTGTAAGACAGAATTTTTTTTTCATAGTATTTGGCATTCTTGTATTGAAAACGCTAATTTTGTCAAGCATGCCAAAAAAGTTCACTTTGACAACAATTTTCAATAGTGAATTCATTTTTTTTTTGTGTGACTTTTTGTACATCAATGAAATGCCTTTTTTTTTTCACTCAAGACAGGAGAGTAACTTAGACATTCCTTTTCATATACTATGTTTAAAAAAAAAAATAGTAGCCTCTCTATTACTTAGGACATAAACTTCTAATCTTTTAGTTTGCAAACAGTTCAACAGATAACTTTGCCGTCTGCGGGCTATTCAAATTTATGCGCTTTTCTCTCATTATAATTCCGTTTTCTTGGCCACCAATTTGTTGAAATTCTCCCCCTTCCCCTTAAACTTGCCGCCCTGGGCTTAGCTTTCCCCTCTATAAATATGCCTATGAGTTGAACATCTCTCTAAGTTGGTATCATAACCAGAGATCAACTTCTTAATAACCATAATCGATATATTTATCCCCTATTGATGTTATTACTGAATGCCAATAGCAGAGTTTTTTGATTATCTGACAAAATTTTTGGGAATTCAAGAAACTCCCTGCAATATCATGAAAAAATTGCAGGGTTACATACTATGAACAATAAAAACAAACATTATATGAATGCTCAAATTCATGTTTAAGTGGTTCAAAAAATTTTAAATCATGATTAAAACAGATTCCCATACCTTTTATAGTCGAGACTTACTTGATCACAATATTCTAATTTAAATGATATTGTTGTAGCCTTGTCCAACATCGAGGTTCTTTAGCTTTGCTCTGAATTGTTGCGATACCCCCAGTTGGGAAATACTTACAATTATTATTTTAAATTCAGTTTTTCTATTGGAATGTCATGCAGAATCTCTTGGCTTGTCTTATAAAACCCCAAAGCTAAAGTGTCGTGGCATACTATCTGAATTAGAATTTTCTGGATATGAAAAACTATCAAAAATACAGCAACCCAATAAAAGCAATAAAAACATCAATAATTGTGATAAAATATAAATATACTGCTCAAAAAAAATTATGGTTGTCTCATCTAAGAATAGATAGCTTATCTATTTATCCTGCTATGTTCATCGTACTTCTTTTTAAATGTATCAATTGTGTTAGAATTCACGACCCCAGGAGGTAAGTTATTCCATTTATTAACAACCCTATTAGAGAAACATTCCCTGCAATACCACAACCTAGAATTGCCTCTTACCAATTGATACTGGTGACACCTTGTTGAAGTGGATGATTGATGTATTAATAACTCATGGTCCATTCTATCCATCCCATTGAAAATTGTAAACATTTCAATGGTATCCCAGACACCTAGCACTCTTCCAAAATATAAACATTTTCAAAAATCAAGTTGCTCTTCATAGCTTAAGCCCTGTGTGCCATCAAGACCACACATGGCTCTTCTCTGCAACCCCGTTTCTAAGCAAAGCCTTTATTCTCGTAATCATAGAAGCAAAGGAGGTTGGTTGCACATGACTTCCCCTTTCTGAACCCATGCTAATTATTAGACAATACCTTAATAAGGGTTAACGATTTGGGAAGAATTCAGAACAAAACTCTCTCCCCTATTTTGCACGATGATGATAATAATTTCCAAAATTTTCAAGAGGGAGCTTGTCAAAATCACTGGATGATAATTGGACACAGCTTCTCTACTACCCCTTTGATTGTGTTTTTAATTGGGTTGCTGTATTTTTAAAATATATGACATCCATATTTGTTATGGGAATTTTTTTCTCAGCCACCTCATTGGGCATTTTGTCTGTTGCGGTGTTGTATTTGTATATATACCTTTTTCAAATATTGGAACCACATTAGCAAGCTTCCAATCCCTTGGGATGATACCCTCAGCAACACTACTCCTGTAAATCTGTTTTGCTGGCCCCAACAATTCATTAGCACATTCCCTAAGGACCCGACATTGCTCTCTACCCTAGACCTTCCTGTCGAGAGGGGGCAACCATCCCCTTACGTCCATTATTGACGTACCTGAAAAACGATTTCGGGTCAGTGCCAGTGTTATCTGCCAACCTTATTCAACTTCGTTTTCACTATCCCTTAATCGCTTTCTTCAATGCCCTTCTTTTTTCAGTAAATGATGACTGGTCACGTCTTCCCCTTTTGTGTATTCTCTGAATGCCCTTCTCTTTTTAAATAAAGATTACTGATGTTATCCATAAACCAGAGAGGTTGTGATGAACAAAACTGCTTTTTACGAACAAAGGGCATGACATCATGCAAAATAGGGGAGAGAGTTTTGTCATGTATCATTTGTGCAATCAATTTTAATAATTCTTTTATATTAGTTATTCATGCCATGACCATATTTTTATGATAAAGTTGTTTATTGAGTATTTTCTTTTTTGTATCTCTTAGGCTTAATAGAAATTGCATCAAGCATAAAGGTAAAGTTGTTACCTCCAAGAAAGAAAATCACCATCTTGCTTATAGGCAATCATTCCGCTGGAAAAAGCACATTTATCAACTGGTAGGTTGGTCTTTGTGTTTGTAACTAGGTTTGTTTCAAACTCTAGAGGTGATTAAGCTATATTGTTGCTGATTTTTAATTTTTTTTCCTTATTTAACATGAATTGTTTGTAGATAGCTTACATATTATTTATACTGTTTGATGTCTAGTTTTATTTAATTTCTTTAAGGTACATCGAAGAGCATATTTTAAAGACTGGAGTTGCCATCGAAACTCAGGGTTTTACTTTTGTAACAAGTGGAAGGAAAAGAGAATCTCTAACTGTGAGTACAAATTTTTTTCTATAATGAATGAAACATTTCAAAAAAAGAAAAAGAAAAGACTATCATGTAGGCTAGTTTTTTAGATTATAATATATAATTTTCAACAGTATCAGTAGTGTTTCTGAAGTGACTTGCACGATGTCTATAGTCCGATTATGATAGTAACTCTATTGCAATAATTTGTGTCAATAATAGATTAGGCCCTATTGGTCAATGAAAACAGTATTCATTCTGCCAAATAGCAGTGAGATATGTTCTTCCAAAATTTGAAAGTTCTGAATAGTTATTTCATTCAAATTGATCCATAAGAAAAGTAAAAAAAAGTTAGTCCAAAGTTTTCAAATTAAATTAGAAAAATTCAAAATTATTCATGAAAAATTCTCATTTTTATTTGCCAGTTCTGAACAGCTGAATAAACAAAAAAATTTCTGTACATCTCCCCAAGAGGTTGGTTGCTAATCTCTCGATGAAGGAACTTATTGCAATAGCAGCTAGTTCTGCAGTCATTTAATCTTTCAGATACTAAACATCAAAGTTTCTGAATTTCTAGGCAAGAAATAATTGACATGACCAGATTCACCCCGCTTCACATCTTTTGCAAGATATCAAAGCATTTGCCTTAAGGGAGAATGAGAAAAAACCTTTAAAGTTCCTTTACTTTGAAACTTTAATTATTTCATTAATTTCTCAAAACACACAACCGACAAAAAAAAGCTATAACATCAAAATATGAAATATAAAATCAATCAAAAGATGTCATTATTCTCAATTGATGAATTGGGCCATCAGTGTCCATTCAGTGCCTGTGAAATAAAATTGTCCAATCAGAAATATATATAGGATAAAACAATTTGAAATTTATATTACGATCTTGATTTCCTAATTTTGGTCATTGGTATTAAAGTTCAGTCGCTTTCAGATAATTGACAAATCTACTTCAGACAAATAAAGCGAAGAGTATCGATCCATGAAGATCATTCACATATGGCCATTTCCAAATGAAGAAATGTATTGTTCTTTTTATTTAGTTACAAAAATCTTAATTATAAGAAATTGAATCATAATTTTGTAAGTTTGATATGTGATAATTTTTTACCCCAGAGATTGCAATGATTTTTGCAGAAAGATTTTGGGCCAAGATCTTATTATATTTTTAGGATCTGTTCATTTTGTGTTTTTGCATATCAAGCATTGCATAAACTGTTTTAAAGGTGCAATTAATTTAACCATATTATACCTTTATTTTCCACAGGGCAATGCTACCTTGCATTTATATCCTCACTTCAAGCCACTCAATGAAATCAGAGGTAGGTATTCCTCAAATTATATGAAATATTGTTCAATTGCTGTACGTAAAATATTGAATAGAGCTTGAAGTGTCCATCTTTCAGTCTCTGTCATATTTTATTCTATACATCATTCATGGTTTTTATATGTATATATATATATATATATACAGGGTGATTATAAAAAAACTATCCCGACATATGGGCCCCTAACTATCATACCATTCACAGAAACTGAATGAAATTTTGGCATAAGGTATTTTGAGGTATGCGCTGAAGAATGATATGGAAAACAACAGTGTCACTCTAACAGTTACTGTTACAGTGAGAAAATTTCGAAAATATCAAATGGCAACACCAAGTTTTTTGTATTGGAATGCGATCTCCATACTGAAAAACACTAAATAGCGTTAGAATGGCACCTGTAGCACGAAAATCCCCGGAGCTAGACAAGGAAAAAGTAAAAAGGACTTTGCCGTGCACCAGAGCATTAATGTTCGTTTCATTCGTCACACCGTTTCTTCGGCTGAGATCCCAGCCTGATTAGTCCTCCACAAGGTCATGTGGAAAATTTGTGAAACACAATAAAATGCTTTATTTTATGCTGCTTCTCTGTCCTTATTGGTTGTCCTCACTTTTAGCCTATCTATCGCTGGTGATTTTCATGCTACAGTTGCCGTTCGAACGCTATTTAGGGCTTTTCACAATGGAGATCGCATTCCAATACAAAAAACTTGGTGTTGCCATTTGATATTTTCGAAATTTTCTCACTGTAACCGTAACTGTTAGAGTGACACTGTTGTTTTCTATATCATTATTGAGCGCATACCTCAAAATATCTTATGCCAAAATTTCATTCAGTTTCTGTGAATGGTATGATAGTTAGGGGCCCATATGTCGGGATAGTTTTTTTATTATCACCCCGTATATATATATACACACACACACAATCTTTTTTCAATATATTTAATACACTTATTCTTAAAAAAGGTGAAATCACCTAGGAAAAGTTGAAGGAATGAAATTAACTTGATATGTTTAATTGTAAATTTAATATGAATTAGCGATCATTTTGTCAAAGCAAAATGATGCTTTATTGTCGAGCACATAAAAAGAGGCTCTAATTTTAGTACTTTATCGCTTCATGGCATACCTATACTTGATATTGCCTTCTCTGTCCTATAGTTTTTTTTTATAAAAAAGCTTTAATATATGTATGAAAAATAAATATGGGAATATATGCATTCAAATGTGTGCATACATCATTTCCTCACTTATAGGTATATTTTCAGCTCACGTTTTGGAAGGGTGCTTATTATCACAAGATTTTAGCAAGTAGATCAGTCCATCATAGGGTTGCTTGCTTTTATTTGAATGCGAGCTGCCCCGTGAAGGGCTGTTCTATATGCTTTATGTGTTCAACCAAAAGATTCTGGATAGACTAATATTATTATTATGCATAAAAATAATTACTTTATCTTGTGTAGACTATAATGAGGGTTTTATTTCTTCTTTCAAAGCATCTGTGTAGATTATTGTAGGATTACTTAATTATTTAAGCTTTGTAAATCAAATTTCATTTACAATTAGGTCTGTTTTTGATTAAAACATTTGCACAAACACAATGAAATCCATGTAAGAAAATTTCCTGGCAGAGGAGCAGTAGTCCCCAATGGAATTCAAATTCTCAGACATTTTGTCTGCAGCTTTTTGAGATTTAATTCAGTGACATAAAGAGCTGTTAGGGGTGCTCCCCTGGTAAATGAGTTAAATCTGTCCAAATTGTTTGTCTTTGGGAATATTTTTGCTTATTACCTCCCATCTCTCATTAAAAAAAAGTATTTTACTGTCAATTAGCTATAAATCAGGCAGTTTCGGTTGTAAAATTATGGATTTTTTTTTTTGTTCAACTTATTTAATTTCTTTACTATGTATAACTAATATAAGACTAGTTTAAACATTTTTCCATTCAAACAGCTTCTAGGATGATGAGTGATAATATTTGAAATATTTTTTCTCATTGAAAGTTTCCTTTAAGACAGACCTTCAAGCAACTCACTATTGAAAAAAACAATAATAATAGACACTCTGTATGCAGACACGTGTTTGGAAAAAAAAGCTTTATGTATTGTTTGCATATTCCACAGAAAAATTTCTTAATTTGAGTTGTTTTTTTGCTTTAAAAATATTCTTTTTTGTCAGGTCTGGTTGACTACCTCACAACAGAAATATCAACATCAAAGCAGAAGAAGTTCAGCCTCGTTACATTTATTGACACTCCTGGGTTAGTGGATGGTGATATGAATTATCCGTTTGATGTGGAAAAAGCCATATTGTTCCTTGGTATAGTATTAAGAACATTTTATGCAAATGCTTGTTCTTTGATCATTTGCAAACGTTTATATTTTTTTCTTGCATTAATTCTAATTTGTCTCTCTGAACTGCAGTAAAATAGAGAAATTGTTATTTCAGAGAATTTTTGTCACATTCAGGGAGGAGGGGATGAAACAGCATTGACTTTATTCTAATTTGTTTCATTTATATGACTTCGTGAAGTTTTAGTGTATTTGCATGTAATTCCATAAGCAGGACAGTTCAAAGATACATTATCTCTAGAGTAGTATCACAGCGTTTATGGCAACATCTGTGTGATCCTTTCTACTCGGCAATGGAAAACTTTTATCTGGTGGAAAACCGAGATTGGGTTTAGTGTTTTGGTTTGGTTTCGACATTACCAGCATCTCTTGGGGTTCAATCTCCATGACCACACAGCAATGGTTGACTAAAGTTGGCCAGTTGCCTACTTCTAGATAAAAATGCACGTCATGTTAACTCATTCAAAAAATTCTTGCTACAGTAGACTATGGACCCACATCACAAAAATGTGTCACATATGAAAGGGTTGGAAGCAAAAGGATGCAAGTGACAAAATTTCAAAAATTGAGTTAAGTGCTTAAAACGTTTCCTTTACCCAACATCTGACTACTGTAAGTCCAGACATGGTCCACGCTCTGTCCCAAGAGGGATGTAAGCGTTTTACCCCGAGGGGTTGGACCACGCTGGGGAAAAATCTGACTACTGGCAGACTGACAGACCCATTCTATATACCAGAGTTGCTTTCTAGCAGCCACTAGTTTAACTCGTATGTAGAACTTCTATGTAGTAGATCAACTTCGAAGTTGATTTTCTCGAAACTAGATTTTGATCACTTGCATCCATTTGCTTTTGAGCCCCTCATATGGCACCAATAGCAATTTTTAATGATTATTTGGATGATACATAACATCACCTGATGGTAACACAATATGTATAACACTGAATACACACACACACACACACACACACAAGATTAGTTTTCACAGGCATAATTTTGACATGACTCAGAGCTCCCACTCGTCCTACTTTTCCTATTTTTTTACCAAATCCTATCAACAAAATTTGTGTAATTGGTTTTAATTGAGCAGGGAATCATCAATATATTGCCAAATATTACAAATGTAGTAGATTGCAATTAATGATTCTGTCAAAGCAGAAATTGTATCATTTTCAAGGTTATTTAGAGGGTATATGTGGACCATTTGGTTTATTATTTTTATTTTCTTATTTTGAGTACTCAACAAGTAGAGTAGTCATTAAAACTTCTGTCAGGATGAAAAAAATAATTTTGTATTTACTACTTCATGGTCTTGGACCATAACTGACATTCATCATTGAAAATTATAGTCCACATTTGGTGTATAGGTGAACAGTGTATTACAAAGCAGTTGGATACATAGGCCTGTACTGGGTTTGGTGATTCTAATGCTATGCAATAGCATTCAGTTGACTTTTGTATTTTTATTTAAAGGGATTTATTTACATTACACTGTTCAATCCATGCATTGAGCACTTTCATTTCTAGCTCTTTGCTGAGCATTGTAAATATTGTTTGTGCCTCTTCATGCCTTAAAGCAGTGATTCCCAACGAGGGCATTAACGCCCCCTAGGGTGCAATCAAATGAATTAACGCCAGGGGCTCTGCCACTGGACTTATCCTGTTGCCGAGATCTCTTCGAGCCCAGCTATCGTGGCAGAGTCTGGAACAAAGTTAGTGCACCTAACAGTCTGAGTGTGTAGCTAGTCTGATATTTCAGTGCTTCCATCTATACTTCTAATTGTGAGTGAAGTGTAGTGATTGAATATTATTTGTAATGTTGTAATCCTGTTGCTCTCTGTGGCGAGACTTTTTAATGGGGAGATTGGCTCGCATTCGCGCCTTGAAGTTGGGAACCACAGAAAACCAACTTCAGCCGACCATCACTGTGGTGCTGGTGGGGTTCGAACCCTGGGGTGCAATGGAATGTTCCAGGGGGCAGTAGAAGCTGCGGGTATAACATATAATCCTATGGGTTAGATTGCGGGGGGGGGGATAGAACAAACATGGAGAAACTATGCCTTAAAAGATGGACAGTGCAGTAAAACCATCTGATTCACCTTGGCTTATTTACATCAGATGTTGTAATTTACACATTTTCCACTGTGCTTTTCAAAGTGGCCTAGAAGAAGCATCATTGTTAAAAAACATACGTCTTCATAATTTGCTGTGGTTTGTTGGAGAGAGTTGGTAAACTGGACTGGGAAAGACTTCAAAAAGAATTTAATTTATATTTTGAAGAGATATAAAAGAATTATCTGTGGTTGCTAGTACACACTGTTTTGGTCAAAAATTGTTTTTGTAACCAAGTCATTTCTGCCATTTTGCTTTGGCTCGAGTCAATCTTACAGGATACTCAAATAGTGCTATCAAAAAAACAACTACATTTTTTTAAATATAATAAAAAAAACCTAAATTTTTTTTATTATGCTATGATTATGTTGTCTAAGGGGGTTACCCTCCCCCTATCCTACTTTCTATTCCTGCTTTTTTTCTACTTTTTGAGTGAGCCCTACATGATTTGTCTTCTCGAGAGTAAAATAGTAGTAGAAATGTAATTTATGATGGAATATTGGGATAATTTGGACATTTATGAGAGAACAATTTTTTTGCCTTAAGGCAGTTCGTCACTGTAGTTATATTACATGCAGTAGATTCTTGTTAATCCAACACATATTAGAAGACCAGGGTGTGCCAAATTAGCAAAATCACTGCATTACTGGAAGTCAATTAAAAAGCCCATTTAAATAATATAAGCTTATTTGCACAGACATTCAGCAACATGTTTTCCCTCTTGTATGCTAATAAAAAAACAACCTATCTAAAAATCACTAGATTACTGAATAGGCCAGATTATCGAAAGGCTACTGTATGTATTTACTATGTATTATGGCGACATGTCCGGACTGTAGGGCGGATGGATGGTCCAACGGCTCCCACTTGAACTTGGCCAGTTCCATGTGTGTGACTTTGGAGACGTGTGGACGCGCGTTATCATGGAGCAGAACCACACCCTTCGTGAGCAGCCCCGGTCTTTTGTTTTTGATGGACCTGCGTAGGCGTCGGAGTGTCTCACAGTACACATCGAAGTTAATGGTTTTTCTGTGCTTGAGGAATTCCACAAGTAGCAGACCTTGAACGTCGAAAAAGACGGTGAGCAACACCTTGCCTGCTGACGGCATGGCTTTGAACTTTTTAGGGGGAGGTGACGACGCATGCTTCCACTGCATGCTGTCCTGCTTTGTCTCTGGCTCGTAGTGATGGCACCAGGTTTCATCACCTGTGACGATCTGCTCCATGAAAGCGGGGTCTTCTTGATACCAAAACAGATGTTGCAGTGCTAGCCCCATACGAAGTTCCTTTTGCTGGTCGGTGAGCTGCTTCGGAACCCAAGCGGCACACACCTTCCGATATCGCAACCTGTCGTGAACAATTGTCCACATGATTCCATAGCTGACATCCACCTTCACCGCCAAAATTCGCAATGTGACACGCTGATCACTTCTCACTTGGTCGTCCACCTTGTCGATGAGATCGCTCGTGATGACAGTGTTTGCCTGGCCTGGTCTCGGGTCATCACCCACACTCTCACGGCCTGCACGAAAACGGGCACTCCATTTTCTGACAGACTTGTCAGAGACACATTTCTCCCCGTAAACTGTCACCATCCGGCGATGAATAGCTGCCGGTTTCTCACCTTCCACTGTCAGAAATTGGATAACACCTCGCTGCTCCTCAATCGTCGAATTTTGCAACACGAACGCCATCTTGTCCTCATACGGACTGCCGCATCATTTGGACGCCGCTTTTGATAAGAGCCTCTGCTCTCTCCTGCGCATGCGGGCGCCCGCGCATGCTCCGATCCCAGTCAGAGACTCCAATCACATCCCGAGATGTCTCGCTACGTTCTCCCATGGCGGAATATGCAATATTTAACTGTTACGTTTTTACGTCGTTTCGTGCCTTTTCATTTGATCACCCCTTATATATCTACCACTGTATGCGTATTCTACTCCCAAATAGAGGCGTGCTGGAGAATGAGTGCACACCCTGGTTTAAACCGGGAAACAAAACCTTCACATTTATTTCTTGTTAGCCTTATTGCTTTATTTTCTTCTCAGAGATAATCTGGCAGTTTTTTTTGTTTTTTTTTTTGGTTAAGGTATCCAGTTAATTCATACAGTTTAATTACAGTACTAAATTTTCAATTCTTCAATTTGAAAAGCCTTCAACAAATTAGAATTACACTTGTAAATTTTTCAGTCAGTAAAATATGTATGACTCCTGTTTGTTTGTTTGTTTATAATCACTCATATGTGTTATAAATAGACTGGCACTTTGAGACCCTTTCTGTATTTTTATTTATTTTTTTTAATTTTGCAGGTGGCATGGCAGATCTTATTTTTGTGTTTTTTGATCCAATCGGCCAGGCTCTTTGTAAAAGGACATTGAACTTGGTTGAGGGATTGAATACAAAACACAGTGACAGGATAAAGATGTATCTTAGCAAAGCAGATGAGGCTGGACACGAAGCTGACAGGCAGGTATAGTGTGATTTAAAAAAAAAATTTTTTTTGGAAAACAATTTTTGAAACTGACCCAGCATTAAATTGCATAGCAAATTAAAGTTAGGAAAAATAATCAGTTAAATTTTGTTCTAGGGGAAATGCTTCCAATCTAATATTAATTCTGAGAGAAACAAAACTTGATATATTTGTTACTTCTTTCTTCCAGAAAGTTTTGATGCAGATTGTCCAAGAATTGTGCAAGAGACCAGGTTTGAATAAAGCAGGATTCGATCTTCCAACAATTTACATTCCAAACCCTAACAAAGTGAGTGTGATAAGAAATTTCTCATCCACATAACATCTGACGTTCAATTTGGACTTTTTTTTGTACTTTATCACAAAGCAACATTGATATCACGTTGCATAAAAATGAATGATTCAAGTAGTTCATTAGGTTTTCACATCCCTTCTTCAATGAATGAGTTTCTCTTGAGCAAAGAGGCTAATGTGAGGCTAATGTTCAATGTTTGTCCAACATATCAGGGATATTAGACTCTGCCATGATGCTGAACTGGAAGAGGATAAATTTGCAACAGAATAAGTCTGATAGCAGCTTTCTGGGGTTTGTTCATTCATCAGGAAGTATTAGTCTAGTCAGTGTAAAAATATAATGAAATTTTTTCACGAGTCAGCCCAATCAAGGGCAGCAATAATAGTGTTGATTTTGTTCAATCAGTTTCATCTAATATCTCTTGATGATGCCAATTTGCTACCCTGAGATAAGGTGGGGGGGGGGGTTCCATTACCTTTCTCGAGTCTAAAATAAATAGTTATTTTGACTTCTGAGGCTAACAATGCAAATGTGTGCTAGTTTTCTTAAGGATAGTGTACCATAGCAAGTGACAAAATATTGTCCCACTATAAGCAGAGGTGTATGTAGCCCCCCTCCCCCCACAAGCCAACCAAAAATTAGGGAAAAAAGTATTTTGGTGAAAAAAATTTGAAATACTGAAAGAAAATACCCTTCATATGCTATATTAACCAATTTCTGTTTATTTGAATGTTTTTGAACAGTGGTGACTCAAAATTTCTCAGGAAGAAAATTTTAGCCTTTTGTGCCTCCTCCAAAAGTTGATCTTGCATACACTGCTGTCTATAAATATATACATACATCACAACTTTTCATAACTCACTTCAAGTACAAGGCATGTCCTATGTAATCTCCAAGAACTTCTGCTGTTTACCAAAATCATAGCAAGGCGATCCACAAATTTTAATATTTTCTTTATTGTTAACTATTGTTTTTCTTAGAGGGACTCAATAATATCTTTTACTCATTACAGCCTGCCCGATGTGTGAACCAGATTGAAGCTGTTTGTATGGATATAGAAAGAACTATCAATAGGACTGTACAGAATACTTTGAATACACTAGAGTCTGATTGTAATCATATTGAGAATGTTATTAGCAAACTCATCCGTGAAGATGAGTAAGTTCTTTTAATTTAACAAGCACATACTATATTAGTTTTTTCTTTTCCAGTTTAGTTACTGCATATAAAAAATTTTGGGAGGCCAGTACTTATTTTTTAGTTGCCATGACGACCTAGCACCTAGGATTTGTCAAGCCCTGATATGCAAGGGATTAAATTATCAGTTTTGACTATCTGTTGAGTTGATAATCATTGATTTTTCTCTTATGCTGGAAACATGAAAGCTCACAGTTTAAATGAGCTAAAACATTTGGTATAAAGAAAAAAAAAGTAGGTGCCCACCCAAAGTATTTTTTTTTAATATTGTGACAAGTTAATTTGGAATTGGAATGAAAAAAATATTTTTTCCCCTCACAGCATGCAAAGACGTGAAAACTTTCAATCAAGTGGCAAGAGCATCGCCATGTTTTTAGCTGGACTTTCATTGCCTCTTTTATTGCTCATCAGTATACTCACTAGTGATGCAAATGATTCTGTCTTGCTCAATAGTATATTTGGTCAAAATGGCACAGAAGTTGTTTCCTTCTACTTGGTATGTCACAGCACCTCATTGCTTCATTTTTATATTTTCAGCTTGTATATTTTGTTCATTAAAAAAAAAAAAGTAATGGCTAAAACTCGTTAAGAAAATTTAAACCAATTCAACGTACAGGAACCACACAATAGGCAGAATGAGGTATCTATAATGTAAAAAATTGAATAATTTCCCACAGCTAAACATGGTTGCAGACTTGCCAACTCTCCGGTTTTAGGCGGGGGAACTCTGGATTTTTCATCCTTCCTCCCGCTCTCAGGATTTGTTAAAATTTCTCCGGATTTTCGCAGAAAATTAAATTTTACGTGGGCTTTCACGTTGTCATGACGTCAATGACTGCTGGGAAAACACCCATAAAGGACAGCCGTGGTCATTTCTATCGAGCAGCTGTAAAAAAGTCGTGGTGACCACATTTAAGCAACTGGCAAAGATGTGACTTTGTTTATGTAGCATTTATCGGCAATCATTTATCATGGGCATGACCTTGGTTGACGAAATTCCTGTATAATCGTTATTGTATTCCATTCACAGCCGTTTGGTGAACAAGTTTTTTTCGTCAGCAGCTTTGTATTGATCATCCGATTAAGTATGTCTTCAGAAAGTAAAATATAAAGCTTTAAGCTATATAAAGCTTTTAACAGTTAATATACCCAAGATTATCAATCACTGATAGCATCCACGAGAAGAAACTTATGTTTTATGATCATTATATGTAGATGTGATTTCTCTATTCTGCATGAAAAGACTGACATGGAATCATATTCTGGGGGAGCAATGCAGAACCTGCCTTGGGTGGGGGGGAGGAATGGAAAGTTTTCTTAATTTAACTTTCGGAATGTTTACTTTGGTTACCGTGGTTCCATGCAATGTGTTTCAGATGTGTATATGCTTTTACAATGGTTTGTCACTACTTTAATGTTGCCAGTATATATGTATAATAGTTTATGCCTTTATAATGGTTTGCCACATTTTCAATACTCCTAGTAATGAGGCTTTTTGAATAGACGTCATAATCAGCATCGCTATGAGGGTCAGGAAAAGGGTGATCCTTATAGAAATCAGTGTTAAAATTGCTGATTTTACTGTAGAAATGTGGAAATTTGATAGGGTTTTCACATCAATAATTTTAAAAATTATATAGAATTCTTGATTTTTGAAATATTGAGTTCGCTTAGAGATATACGAAGCCCAGGGGCTTAAATATGAAGTAATTAACCAGACCTAATTTTGAGTAGGATATCCAGGCAATAACATTGATTTCAACTTTTTATATCTTCTCAAGCACGAAAATTAGTGTCCATATTGGTTAACTTAGATACGGTCCCTCAAAGAAAGAGGGAGATATCATGTGATCCAAAAAGCCTCATTAAAGAAAATCCTGGCAGCACCAGTTATTATAGCTAGTAAAATATATTTTCCTCCACAAACAACTGATTTGACATCTACAATATATAGTACATACTTTTTTCTCCCGATCTCAGTTCTACAAAAATTATTGGGATATCTTGGAATTTTTCTTAAATCATAATTGTTAAAGAGTGTTAATAATTAAAAAAAATAAACAATCAAAAGAGGAATATTTGAGTGCGGAAGCAGTTTGTTATTTTGTTATTTATTGGTAGTTTTTTTTTAATTTTCCTCAGTCATTGATTATTGTTTTATTTTTTATTTTAACAGACTCCTATCCATATATTCTGGAAGACACTGCCTGCTGACTATCATACCATTGTATTATCTGTAATGATGGCTGCTTCAATAATTCTTCTGGTGTTTGCCAGATGGTTTTCTAAGTTAGTATATGTTATGTATATTTTTTGTCTGTGGAAAATCATTAACCCTTTAAGCAGCACAACAAAAATCACTAAACCCTCTTCCACAAATGCCATATATTTCTCAATGAAGTTGGTTTTCTTTCGATTTTTTAGGAGGTTTTCAATTTTACAAAATCAACTTATCTGGGCTTGTCAATGCTGCTTAAAGGATTAATGAAATAAATATTGAGTGAAATACATTCGAATATCTATATAACAAATTTGCTGTTTCTTTTTTCATTAAAACAATTCATTAATTACAAAATTAATCATAGAAAATTCACAAATTAAGGTAATTTTTATGAAAATTTACCTATTTCAAATGCATTAGGAAAAAATTTCTTTTCAACTTTTTATTTCATAATTTGATTGTAATCATTATTTAAATCATTTATAGCATGTTCATTTGATTCTTATGATAATTTCATGAGGAAAGTCCATCTGCGTTGTGGTGGAATGATTTGGTGAGATTCTTTGTAATGTGGACGGAATGTCAGGCATGAGACAAGCAATGAATTCTCTGCCACCTATCTGTCATAATATTATTGCATATTGTGTTGTCACAATATTGTGTCTATTATCATACGATCTGTTTTGTGTTGCATCAAAGAGACTATAGTCATGTCCTAAATCTTGTATGATTGAAAATTTTGACATACTTACACATAACCAGTTTGCACATGGGTGGAAAAGGGAAAATAATAAAAGTAAAAACTAAATTTTTTAAAATTGTTTGTGAAAATGTTTGTGAAAATTTCTGTATTTCAAAAAAGAAAACGAGACTAACTGTATCATTTGAATTGTATTAATGTATATTATAATTTTTTGTAAAAATTTTCACAGATGTTATAAACTCATTCATTTTATTACCATACCAACAACTTGTTTTTTAAGTATTAAATAGTTGGTTTTTGATAATCATTTATAAATTGGTCATTGAAAACACTTGAAGCAGGTAGTCCGAAAACCTGATAAGACACTATCTGCCTTTGAAAGTACAAAATGTAGGTAATAAAACTGGATTCGGCTGTGAAAGTTTCAATGAAAAAATCATGAGAGAGATAGAGAACATTTTGCTAGAAATATATTTTCAATGCTAATAAATAGAAATGTGAATATTCTAGTTAAACTTTCGCTGTGTAGAGAAATTTAAGCAGACGTTAATTCTATTGAAACTCTATTGGTATTTAATTGACGCTTTCACATCATGCAAGCAAAGTTGATGTGTTTTGTAGAATTTCTTACCATTTTGAAAAAAAAATCCATATTTTTTCAGATGCTTTCGTTGATTTGATTCTTTGAAGCAGCAAACTTTTACCCTTTAGAATTTTGAAAATTTTGGGGTATGTAGTAATCGATTTAGAAGCTCTTCAGAGTCACCGTAAATTGTCAGGACACACTGGTTGAGAGTCATGACTTTATTAATGCACTCAATGTAATTTCATCCTCAAAATATTTCTTGGCAATTTTCTTAGTTTTTCACTTCAAAATAGTATATGAAATAAATCAATTTCAACTTTTTTCATTCATTCACATGTTTTTGAAGCATACTTAATGTTTTGATATTTCATTTTAGGCTTAGTCCAACGCTTACAAAGAAGCAGAAACGTGTTTTGTTGGAGAAAAGTGAATATGTGAGAGAGTTGGTGAAACCAAAGAAGGTAAGGTTTTCCCTTTTTTTTTTGTGCACTTTAAATATTTATAAATTTTTGGCTTTTTTTCTTGCCTATTAAATATGATTTATAAGCAAGAAAATACCTATAAATTATAATAAGCTATGACTATAACTTTTTGAGTAAATGAGTATATTTTGAATAACTCTATATTGCAATCATTTTTTTTCACATAATTTTCTGTTGATCTTGACTTAGAGCTTGTTCTTATGATACATTTTTTACTGTTTATATTGTATATTGTTACCTTATAATAAAAGCCTCAAACATGAATTTTTTTTCAAAAAGGACTTTTTCACAGTTTTAGATTGAGAACACTGTATCTCACCAATTAAAGCTGTTAAAAAAATAATAATCTGCACCGATCTGTTCTCTATAGATAAAGAAAAGGTACCATGTACTTGTGTTGTTGAATGGGATGTCTCATTCTCTTTTGCTCTTCCTTTGAAGTTGGGAATTTTTTTTTAATTTTTTTTTTTATTTCTTGGGTAAAAACACTGATTTTTAGGGGATTTTTTTCCTTCAAATTCCACAGAATATATCATTTTCAAGTAATTGTTGTAGGCAGGTGGCACTTCAGCCACTGTGGTGGTCGAGTGGTCATAGTGAAGGACTCACATCGCAAGGTCCCGGGTTCGAACCCCACCATTGCTGCAGTGGTGGTCGGCTGAAGTTGGTTTTCCGCAGTTCCCAACTTCGACGTGCGAATGCATGCCGGTCTCCCCATTAAAAAGTCTCGCCGCAGAGAGCAACGGGCCTACAATGGTAAAATCGTCAAACATTGCACTTCACTCATAGTTCGAAAAATATGTGGTAGATGGCAGCACTACACATAACACGCATTACACAGAAACAAACTTTACATCAGGTTTCACTGCACGTACACGCACATTCCAACATGTACCAATTCGTTAGAGGTTTCGCAGAGGAATATGGATGAGGTGCATGTCTGGTTTAGTAGTAGGTGGCACTTTACTCTCACATTCCCAATGTCAATCTCTTTCACAAATTCCCAAGATTGAGTCAGTTTGGTTCTAATCACCAATCTCCATTTTGATAAAGTCTTTCATAAGTGTCTCCAAAACACCTTTTTTTTTCTTCATCGAAACCTCAAAAATTCCACCCGTCACCTCAGACATCTCTGCTTCCAAACCTACATCCTTCCTGTACTCTCATATGCCTGCAAAATCTGGAAACCCCATTCTTCCGATGGGATTACTAGCAAATTCGCAGATGATGTGAAGCTGATGGGGGTAATCGGGAATGAAAGTGATAGGGAGTTGCTCCAGACCAACTTAAACAGGATTGCAGCATGGGCAAATGAATGGAGCATGACGTTTAGCGTTGATAAGTGCATGGTCGCTCATTTTGGTTTGAACAACCCACGGTTCTCTTACGAGTTGAATGGTGTCACTATCCCGAATTCAACTAGGGTCACCGATTTGGGAATTCTCATTGATGAGCGACTTAGGTTTTCTGAACATTGTTCAGCGGTGGTCAAAAAAGTGAATAGAATGCTTGGTCTCATTTTCAAAAAGGTCTCTTCGCGTTCTCCTAAAATCATTCTTCCGCTTTTTCGAGGATTAGTTCGTCCTGGACTTGAGTATGCTGTAAGGTTTTGGAGACCATGCCTACAGAGGGACATAGACTTGGTTGAAGGGGTGCAGAGAAGAGCTACGCGTGTCCTTATTGGCACACAGGGCTTGAGTTATGAAGAGAGACTTCATTTTTTGAATATGTTTACATTGGATGAACGCAGGTGTCGAGGAGATATGATCAAAATGTTCAAAATTTTCAATGGGATGGATAGGATGGACCATGAACTTTTAGTACACTGCCAATCGACTGCTTTTACAAGGGGACACCAGTATCAATTGGTGAGGGACAATGCAAGGTTATGGTGTTGCAGGGAATTTTTCTCTAATAGGGTTGTTAATAAATGGAATAGCTTACCCCCGGAGGTAGTAAATTGTAACACAATTGACACATTTAAAAAGAAATACGATAAACATGTTGGGATAAATCGAGAAGCTATCCATTCTTAGAATAAGACAACCATAAGTATTCTTTATGGGCATTGTATAATATTTTATCATGTGTATATATTGTTAATAATTTGTGTTAATTGCATTTTTAATTGGGTTGCTGTATTTTTGAAATATATGACAACCATATTTTTATGGGCATCTTTTTAGCAGCCACCTCGTTGGGCATTTTGTCTGTTGTGGCGTTGTATTTGTATTGTATTTTGTATTTGTACTCTCTCAAACATAGACAAATTATGATCTATTCAAAATAAATCCGCCCGTTTCATTTTTAACTGTTGGTCAGCCTCCGTCACTGAACTCAAGCACCAACCCAATATGCAACGGCTTTTGACCCATACACATATCTCTTGATTAACTTTTCTTTTCAAAATCATTCATGGCCATTTTCATATTGACATTTCCAATTTTCTAATTCCCCAGATTCATGTACTTCATACTTTACATACTTTAATACTTTACAAAAAAAATTAACCATTCACAAAAATTGAAACCCATCTTTGCATCCACAGATTATTTCAAATTTAGTTTCTTTCCTTGAACAATAACTGATTGGAAAAACCTCCCGTCAAACATTATCAATTGTACAACAGTCTCTGATTTCCTTTGTAACATCAATCCTTTCTGTTAAACTTCACCACCGCATTCCCTTGTATAGGCCTCAGCCGAGCAAAATAGTATAAATAAATAAATTTCTATAGATTTTAGGCAAACTAGTTGTGATAAAACAAAAATACAAATACAACGCCACAACAGGCAAAATGCCCAATGAGGTGGCTGAGAAAAAGATGCCCATAGCAACTATGGATGTCATATATTTCAAAAATACAGAAACCCAATTAAAAACACAATCACAAAAATTATAAACAATATATATACATGATCAAATATTATACAATGCCCATAAAGAATACTTATGGTTGCCTTATTCTAAGTATGTATAGCTTCTCAATTTATACCCCAACATGTTTATCGTATTTCTTTTTAAGCGTGTCAATTGTGTTACAATTTACTACCTCCAGGGGTAAGCTATTCCATTTATTAACAACCCTATTAGAGAAAAATTCCCAGCGACACTATAACCTTGCATTGTCCCTCACCAATCAATACTGGTGTCCCCTTGTAAAAGCAGTCGATTGGCGATGTACTAAAAGTTCATGGTCCATCCTATCCATCCCGTTGAAAATTTTGAACACTTTGATCATATCTCCTCGACACTTGCGTTCATCCAATGTAAACATATTCAAAAAATGAAGTCTCTCTTCATAACTCAAGCCCTGTGTGCCAATAAGGACACGCGTAGCTCTTCTCTGCACCCCTTCAACCAAGTCTATGTCCCACTGTAGGTATGGTCTCCAAAACCTTAAAGCATACTCCAGTCCCGGATTATCTAAGCCTCGAAAAAACGGAAGAATGACTAGGAGAACGTGAAGAGACCTTTTGAAAAATGAGACCAAGCATTCTATTCGCTTTTGTGACCACCGCTGAACAATGTTCAGAAAATCTAAGCCGCTCGTCAATTGGAATTCTCTAATTGGTGACCCTACTTGCATATCGTTAAGGGTTTTATTACCCCATGCAACACCCCTATATCAAATATCATTATCTCCATTAAAAACTGACACGAAAAAGTAATTGAAAGCACTACACACGCCTTACATTGCTCTCTAACTTAGACCCTCCTATCAAGAGGGTACCAACTGTCACCTTACATCCATTATTGACGTATTGAAAAAACAATTTTGGTTCAGAGACAATGTTATTTGCCAACCTAGATTCAACTTCCTTTTTACTATCATTTATCACTTTCTTCAACACTTTTCTTTTATCAGTAAACAATGATAGGTCACCTCGTTCACTTTTGTACTCTCTGAATGCTCTTTTCAAGATAAAGGTTATGTATGCTATCCGTGAACCATAGAGGATGCGTTGTACAGGGTTCGTACAGTCTTTAAAAGTGCTTGAAAATCGTCGCAGTCCTTGAAAAAAATAAAAGCATTTTGGAGTGCTTGAAAAGATTTTTCTGCCTTAAATTTCTTTTTTCTGATTCCCCGTTCCTCTCAAACGTTCAACCCATACAAAAAAGAGAGCGAAGCAATAGCAATGAGTTGCGGGATGTATGGTCACGTAAACCGGAGGTATTTTTCCTTAGTGCTTGTTACCTAAAATCTGGCAACAAAACACGATACCGCCACGTGATAGTTGATAACACCGTGTTATTCAGATTTCTGGTTCAAATGCCAAAGAGGAGGGATTCTTTCCTCCATGTTCAAATGCAGTGTCCGGTCCCCCTTCATTTATCGTCAAATGCGGCGGATTGACTTCATTAGACGCACGCGGCCAAAGGGTTCTTCAACCATGGTTCAGTAATAAACAGGCTGACCATATTAAGGGGCTGTTAAAGTATTACGTCTGCAAACCCCTGACACCCCCACCCCCAGCAAAATAAATTTTACAATGCAAAAGCATTTAATTATTTAACTTAATTATTCTTAGAAGAACTTTCTACAATCTCCTAATGTTCCGGAGAAACTGAATTCTACCATCCTGAGGTTTTTGATTAAGCTGTTACATAGTTTTTCATAGCTTAAAGTGTGAATAATAATAATGCTTTTTATTCAAGGTTTTCCTTTTTGGTGAAAAAGTTAAGCTTTAAAGTTTTAAAGCTTATAAAGTTTAGTATCGTTTCAAAAATAAAATGTCATTTTGTATGCTAAACTTCAATTGTTATTCTAAAAGCAAGTCCTTTCAGAATTTGGTAGGCCTATTGTCTATGAATAAAAACAAGAAAAATAACTGTTATATGGAAATTATATATCTTAAAAACTTAATTTTTAATTATCAATTAAGAATGCTAAGTTTTTAATTTAGATTTAGAATATATTTAACTTTTTTGAAAAAATTAATTTTTATCGAGTGTAATATAAACATCCTTGAATTTTAGAATTTTGCCTGGAAAAGTCCTTGAATTTTTTTAACCTGAAAGAGTTATGAACCATGGATGTACAAGCACGCTTTTTTCAAACAAAGGGTATGACGTTGTGCAAAACAGAAGACAGCTTTGTACTAAATTCTTACCATTGACTCACCACCCATACTTATTCCAACCGGTCTTTGAAAACTTCCGCTAACCTTCCTCTCAAAACATCAAAGTTAGTTCCCCGAAAACAAGGAACCAGTCTTTTGTTATCAACCTTACCCAAGGAAAATTTACAGTGTAATCTGATGATACGATGATCACTGGAAGAAAATTCTTCCTCCACCGAAACATGTTCAACAAGATCCTCAGAAGTAGTAAAAACTAAATCCAAAATAGCAGTACCTCTAGTAGCTTCTGATTCATGCTGATACAAAAAAATTACGAGCACCAACTTAAGAAAGTCTCTTTCATACTGATCTCTAGATGAAAGGTTCTCCCAATTAATACCTGGGTAATTGAAATCCCCTAGTATGAGAACCCTCTTACACATGTAGGAAATTTCATCATGAAATTTAGCTATGTAGTTTGGATCCCTATTCGGTGGATTGTAACAAACCCCAACAATAAGTTTATGGCGTCTTTTGTTCTCAAGCTCAATCCATATAGTTTCAATATCACTTCTCTGCACGTTACACTCTCTAGCCTTCAAATATGATTTCACGTATATCAACGCTCCACCCGCCCCCTTTCCTATCAGATCTATTTCTCAAAAAAGCATCTATCCTGAGATGTGTAAGAAAGATTCATCCCCATCGTTTGCCCAAGATTCAGTAATGGCTATAAGATCCAGGCTCTCCACAACCATCATAGTTTCTAAAAAATATTTCTTATTATCCAAGCTCTTGGCATTAATTAGCACACATTTTAATTTGCCCGGTTATTTAGTGTCAATCGAGAAGCCATCCAAGTTAGCAGGGGTAATTCCCCATCAGTACTGTTGTGATTATCATTAATAAACCTGCATTCCTGACTACATGGTATGGGAGTAAAAAAACCTAACCTAAGACTATTGTAAACCCCCCCCCCCCTTTATTGAGATGGATCCAATCCGAACGAAGCCACCTATCGGTAAATGCGGGAAGCTATAAGAACGTGACCCCAAGTGAGGAGCAAATGTCCTTTAGGCCTATATTGAATTGGTGGATCCTACTCCTAAAGCCCCTACTACCCTTGGCATCACTGAAATCACTGCCACATCTGAACCCCCCCCCCCTTCCCCAGCAGATAATAGTAAATCCCGGTACTCTGACAGAGACTCACTAATATTCGATTCTACCTGATTCATTCCCACCCACCGAATCACCCGCATGGGCAACTTTTGACGATGAAAAACATCTCGAATGCCAATCTTCCCTTCCCCCCAGGAAGACAGCAGTGCTCAAAACCCCGAAAATCCCTACACACTCTGTTCCCAAGTTCATTAACCATAGAATCGCCGATGATTAAACCCTTATCACTATCCCCCTCTACCTCATCCATGACCACCCATTTGCCCTCTAAACTGCCGTTGTTCACGGAGATTGCCTCTTCATCAACAGGTGGCTTGATGACAAGTGACTCCATTATAACTGGGCCCTCTAGAACCCTAACTTTTCCTGTAACGCTTCGACCTCGAGTTCCAACCTTGCCCTATCCACGCGCACTTTACAATTGAAACTATCAGCTACTATACCCCTAGACCAGGGAAATCTCCTGTCGCAAGCTCTACACAAAACTAGTCAAGGTCGAGGTATACTAACACTATTGCTAAACCAGATAATAATAATAATAAATAGGAAAATGAGAAACATTAACAGGAAATTAAAAAAACGTAAAATACATTACAATGCGAAATATACGTAAGAGATTGTACGAAAAAATTAAGTAAAATAGAATGGAAGTTAATAGAAAAATTGAGTAAAAATTCTAATATATGCTAATCACATTTAATAGAAATATAAAAATTGCTGTTCGCGCGCGTATGTGTGTGGGGGCACGTCTATTTACATATTAGGGCTGGGAATTGATTAAAATTTTCAACTGGTTGATAAAGAAAATTTAATTGAACAATTTCAAATACTAATCAATCATAGCAAACGTAGCACACATTTTGTATGGTAGATAAATGCATGTAATTGTAAATTCATCAAGTTTTTCATAACCGATTGGGAGAACTTTTTTAACTATTGAAATTATGTGGTGGAATACATTCGTATAAAATCTTGTTTTATCACATGTATGTTTCTTTGCAGTTTAGAAAAATATTTGATTCTTTTTCCCTTTTCTAGCGTCAGTTATATGAAGAGTATTTACGACAAAGCGCAGCAGAGCACGATATGTGATATAACTAAACTATATTTCGAATTTTGTCTCCAAAATCTTTTTTAAGCATTTTAAATAAAGTTCCGTTTTTGATTGTATTACTTGATTTCATTTTGTGATATTGATATTTATTAATGTTTCTTGATATATCAAAATTGATATATTTTCAAACGAATGAAATAACTTTTGAAAATAATTCACTTTAAAGATTCGAACACACTTCTTAATTTTCCGCGTCGCTTTTCCAACTGGTATACCTCATGTGTATACTGCCTCCTCATAGTTCTATTTTCCTTTCAATGTATATACATAAAACTGCAGTTATATTTTTTTGTAACAAGAATAAAATAGGATGCGTAAACATTAATATTAAATTTAAATATAAATTCAGTTTTTATGAATTACCAAAGAATTCCAATAAAAATACTAATCCCTAACATTAAAATCAAAGAGTTTTCTGCTACACATTGGCAAAATATATTTTGGTAGTAATCTTAATTCTAGTGACAATGTTTTGGTGTTTTTTTTATTTATTTATTTATTTTTTATAATACAAAGCTACAGGTTTAAACCCAATTACAGCTTGCAGTAAAAATAAAAATTTGCACAGAATAGAAAAAACGACATGATAAAGTACACAAAAGACAAATAAAAAGTTAGTAGTAAAAGTGTTAGTAGTAATAGTCAAATTTTAAGGCAGTTTCTTTCATACGAAGGTTTTTAACAGCTGGCTGTGATGCGAAGATATATTTTGGAAAGAAAAAATATATGTTTGCATCAGCCAGCTGTTAAAAACCTTCATATGGATAGCCGAAGAGTGACATCATCCTTGGGGCAGTTGAATTTTCTCTCTTTCCAAAATATATCTTTGCATCAGCCAGCTGTCAAAAACCTTCGTATGGATAGCAGAAGAGTGGCATCATCCTCAGAGTTTCCTTCATGCTACCTACTAACCAAGTACAGGGTTACTATGGTAGGGTTGCTAAACCTCAACTTTAATTATTAAAAAGACATAGGAAAACACTTTTTTCAATTTATTCCCACAAATATTAAGAGCACAAATAGAAATCAGTATACAAGCAAAAAAGTTTTATTTATTTGAATATCACTCTAGGAAGATAGCAACAATCATTTTTTACATATTGTCTGGCGATCGTGAAAGCTACTAAACATCCTGATGTGGTTTGGGAAAGGTGTTTCAGAAGATTTATTGATGCTGGCTGTACTACAATGTGTCGTAAGAATTCCCATATGAGACTCATACTGTGTGTACAAAATTATGGTCGCCATCTTCCTGGAGTGGTGTTCAAAAAGTGAAACTTTTTTTACTTGCATATTAATTTCCATTTGTGATCTAAACATTTGTTGCAAAAAATTTAAAAAAGTGTTTTCCTACATCTTTTCAATACCTATAAAGAGTGTGGTTCGATTGTCCTACCCTGTACAAATTAGTATACTGTGTTATATATGAACAGGAAAATAGCAATGCCACAGAAGCATACGCTTCCATGTCGTGAGGGGCGCGGTAGCCCGGGTTGATAAGATATTTGCCTAAAGTACCAAAGGATGTATAGAGGTGTCTCAAGTTCGATAACAGGTTCGTCCTTGTTAGAAAACTTCCTGACACAGGGTACAACAAAAATGGTGACAAGGCCGCAGCAGAAAGTTGCTACCACAGGGAGTCCCCTCATCAAGGGGTTAGCGCACCAACCTCTCGATGAGTATAAAAAACAAACCTGCCGTTCGGAATTGGCAATAAATTGTAGGTCCCGGTCTAATTAGCCCTAGTGTGCAAAAAATGACTGTGGTGTGACAAAAATGATCAATGATCCATGTCGTGAGCTCACAGCATTCAATGTAGAATATGAGTGGCTATGTTGTTTTTGAGTTTGATTCAAGTGTTTTCTGCTGTAGGCGAATGGTCTAATTTGCTGTTGTGGAAATGCCACTCCTCGTAGAATGACCATAGAGTATGGCAGAAAAAAAAAAGAAGCAAATTTGTTTTTTCTGTCTCATCCTCCTGGGCAGTGTACAACAAAAGTCTCTGTGTGGTTATATGAGAATCATGATTTACTGGAATCGCGAGGATTTTAGTTCAAACCCACCCTGTTGGTTTTCCAACTTTAAGGTGCGAATGCACATCAGTCTGCTATTTGAAAAAGTCTCTACACAGAGAACAGGCAGACCCCATCAAACAATTACTTATGTAACACTAAAGTTCAGCCATTGCCATTTCCACTTGGCTATTCTGATAAAAATTCATTAACTCCCAATTTAGGAATTGAATCTTATGAAGACCCTTATAAAAGGCTTATAGACATTATAAGTAACTTATTTTTTGGAAAACAGTGAGAGAGAGAAACTGTATTGAAATATTTTTTATAGAGTTCATAAAACATTAAATGACAAAAAAAAAATGAATATCCACTCATTTATTTGTACATAAATTTAATTTTTTTTTTTTTAACTTTAAAAACACTTCACATCTTTAACATTACAAGAAGAAACATAAAAACCGTCCTAAAAACATAGAAATTTCTCTTTAGAAAATGCTTCAAAAATATTCAAAAAGAAATGCTGTAATTACAAGAAACGAAAATTAAATAAAAATTCAGGCCTTGGTTATGGTTCGAAACTTTCATTTATTAGTTAATCACTGCTTTTTTTAAATCATTCTGCAATATACTTATTCATCTCTGATCCTGCTTGCATTAAAAAGTAATATTTTTCCATCATTATTGTTCCTAGTGTTTCATCATTGGTACTCTTTTTTTTCATAAAATCCTTGAGCATATTTTGTGGCATGTGAATCAAGATATGTTTTCAGTGTTCAAGCAAGGTTTTCTAAATGTGTGGTAATATCTTAACCCTTTCACTACCTATTTGGAGCAATGGGAGTGAAAGGGCTCAAAATCTTTTAACACCCCAAGATGAAATTCAAATCGATCTAGTCCTTCCTAAAGCAGTAAAAGATGGTGCTCTGACCACTGAAGCACAATATTTGACTCTATCTATATACAATGTTTAGAAGCGCATGAATTTGGTTGATATACTGTGGTGCATCCATGTGAACTCACATTCAAAGAGTAAAGCATATTGTTGGTGCAAACCACTTTGTCAGCTAGCTCATTATGCTACTAGGTAAAAGCTGAATTTAGTGGTAAAATAATTGTGTTTGGAATTTTTCTCTTATGAAGAAAACAGCCTTGCAAAAATAAATGTGTGCTTTCTTGTGATTTTTAATAATAGTTTTGATGCAACAGCTGACCATGACACACAAGTTCAGGAATTATGTAGCTCTAATACACACCTGAGAATTTTTTGTTATTGAAGTAACAAGTTCATTGATGTGTATTTATTACGAACCTGGAATCTTCTGATACACAGTAATACACATCAATGAACTTATTACTTCAATAACAAAAATTCTCAGGTGTGTGTTTCAGACCTATTTCTGTCAACAGAAAAAATATTTCCATCATAAATTGTGTTGAGGAATTTAAAAATTTGGGAAAAAAAAGAATTGTAAAACCAGAGTAAATTTATTTTTTTGCTAAATGTGTCTGAGAAAACTGGAATGTATGTGTGAGATTTTAGAATGAGAGCCTCAATTAGAACTATGGGACAAAATATAATGGGGAAAATAAAAAGCATCATGTGTGTATGTACATTTGGAAAAGGAATTGTAATCTTAGATATTCATTCATATTTAGCTTTTTCTCACTTACAATTTCAAAGATAGTAGCATCTTCTGAAATGTATAACATCGGATGCACACTGCTAGGTTTTTTAATGTTCAAATGTGTTGGTCCCTCCCTTCCAATGTACTCTTTGTACCCCCTAATCAAAATGAATCGACCACAGGGTTGCAACTTCCTTTATAGCTAATGGCTTGAATGTCGAAAGCCAGGCAAAACAGGGAAAATATATATAAATAAATGAAAGGAATGATGGAATGACATTAATCAGACATAAAAGTGTGGAGCAGGGGTATAGGCAGGTCTGATGACTGGTGTCGGGATGGGGGGAGGACTAATTTAACCTGTAACTGTTCATTCTACATTGCGATTCGATTCGAGACAGTTGAATTACACTGCACCACTGTATCTGCATCTAGTTGACAAAAAATATTTTTGCCTCAAATATGTGTGCTATAATCACTTTTGAATACAAACAATGAGAGATGTATGGCTAAAGCTTTTGTTCAAAGAAATCTCTAATATTTCATGCACCAAAATGCAATAACAATTCTACAATCCTCTTTCCTCACTTAAATGCGATAATGACGTATGAACATGTACATCCATTAACACTATGTCAAAGGTTTGTCTCATCATTTTGATGTTCTATTCCCATATGCTTGTCTATTATATAAGACTGTACAGAATTGGCTGAAGAAGGTGGTTCATGGGGTATCTTATAGTCTATAAATTCGGAATCGTTGACTGTACATCCGTTGTATATTATCATCGGTTTTGGTTCCCACATTGAATCGCTTGCTGTGCGGAGTTTCGGTTGAATTGTTGAAGCCAATCTCTGAAAAATAAAAAATAAGGTGCAATGTCCATCTTTGCAACAAAACAATCAAACAAAAGTTTTGTTTTGTTAGAATATTGAATATCATATGCTAGAAAGTTCAATGGCATTTAAGCTTTTTTCCTAACCAGTTCCATTTTATACAAATACAAAGGCCACAACAAGAAAAATGCTTACCCAAGTGGCTGAAAAAAGATGTCTATAAAAAATATGGATATGTATGGGCGTGTTCTCTAAATTAATTAGAAATTTTTACCAAATTTTTAGATAACTTTTGAGGTTTTGAAAGATAATCTTTTGTCATTTAAAAAGATAATCTTTTGTCATTTAAAAAGCTATTTTAGCTATTTCTTCATTCCCCATTTTCATATCTCTAGATTTTTTACACTACATTTATTGTTCCTACTAGCAGGTCATATGCTATGCATACTGAGAAAGATAGGCGGCTTTTTTCTCAGACCAAGATATCAAGGAAACAAATATTTTCTGGATATAATGCCGAGGTGAACTCGGAAAGAAAAGTCATGTGGTCTTCGCCGGGGAGGAAGGGGACGTGGGTTCAAGTACCGGTGGAGACCAGGTGGCTTTTCTTTCCGAGTTCACTTTAGCATAATATCCAGAAAATAGCTGCTTCCTTGATATCTTGTGCTGAGAAAAACCCATCTATCTCTCTCCACCATCCCACCTGGGGGTCATTTGCAGAACACGAAGATTTATGTTTGTTCTTTTAGATAGAAGTTGAATGAACAGACGTAGAAAATCTTTTACTATAAGCTTACAATAGGATTCTGCTTTAGTTGCATATTCAATTGAAGATTTTCTTTCAATGCTTCAGATACCCATAAACAGGGTTGCCAACTGCTACGGATTGTCCGTAGTTTCTATGGACGCCGCTATAAGCTACGGGATACACTCTAAATACTACGTAAATCTGTTTAAAAAAAGATCGCGTCTTTGAGTTTCTTGCGGTGTGTGTGTGTGTTTTACTTGTTTTTATTATATTTTTAAATTGCATCGATCTTTACCATAACGATGAATTCGTATACACGTGAGAGAGAAGACTACCTCGGAGCCGATCTGTTTTATTCTTTGCGTGGAAGGCAATCTGTAAAGCCGCGTCTAAACTCGCAAAAAACCTTGTTTTCCATCGAAATCGCCCCCCACGCTGTGGTCTAAAAACTAATTTTTGAGTGGTTCTGCGCGACGGGTCGGGACCCGACTTCATTTGCATAGTGCATGGGCGATCTCGCGGAACTTGTGTCGGAAAGAATGTTTCGTCGTAGGTGCTGTAGGAGCTCTGATACGAAGAAGATGGGGGAGGGGTCTAGGGTTGCTAGACGTCCGTATATACGGCCCACAAGAGCGTATGCACGTTGGGATTGCGACCTCGGAACGTTGTTTCGGGAGATGGCCTGAGCCTTCTAGGATCCAGTGCCAATGAGATGCTGTATTTAATGAACTTTCAATTAAAATTTTTAAGAGTTTTTGAGTGATTATTTTTTATTGCACTGCGATTATATTGTCGAACATTCATTACTACTAACAAGCTTTAAGCTAATGTTGGCATAAAAGAACTTAAAAATGTGTGTAGAGAAGATGTCGGTTCTCGTCGTATACGGGGTGATTGTAATTAAATTCTAGCTATTGTGAATAGTTTTTCTCAGAAACTACTCTTCTGAACACAGCCAAATTTTCAGGATATCTCAATGACATCATGGGAAAGGACTATTTATGCAATAAAAATACATATAGTAGAATTTTTAACCACCAGGTGAAAAATTAGCACTTCTTTTATTGAAAAAAAAATTTCCTCCATGATTCCATAAAGCTTATATACCTAGTTTCGATGCAATGCGTCCACACCATAACGAATGCAATAGAGGAGGTCAGTAGTTCTAGTATACTGACACTACTGAGACCTATGTAGCGTCCGTTCTGGTGGACGTATTCCATTGAAACTTGGCACACATACTATATGGACCATGGAAAAAAGGAAAATGCAATAAAAGAAACGCCACTTTTTCACCCGGTGGTAAAAAATTGAACTATTTTTTATTGCAAATATCTTTCTCCCATGGTCTCATTGAGATATCCTGAAAATTTGGCCGTGTTCGGATGAATAGTTTTTGAGAAAAACTATTCACAAAGTGCGGGAACTTTAATTACAATCTCCCTGTATGTTACGTCTCACGAATTGAGTACTATTTTTTAATTCCATTGTACTCACAGGATTGACCGCAGCTGTCAAAAACTCATGATATGTTCTCACCCTGATAAAATTAGCTTGAAAACTTTTGAAATAACATATAGCATAAAATTTAAAAAAAAACTATCGGCTTACACTTATGAGGTGAGTTTTGGGGGCTTTCCTATAAGCCGCTATGGCAAGAAATGGAACCCAACATAAAGTCAAACCAAAAACAACCCATCCTGTAATGTGTGCCCAACTAGGATACGAATAACCGGCGTGCACCACACTTCCTCTCATGGCAAATGCACAATATATCAGAATAGCCTAAAACAAAAGAATGATGTGTTATGATTTTATGTACAAGCAGAAAACAAGAAATGACGAGATGGATTGATACTTCAAAAAATAATGCTCACAAGAATTGAACAAGGACTCAAAAACCTCCAACAAAGTTTATAGAAATTTGACGGAGTTTTGCCAGTCATTTGCTGCACTGCAGTCGTTAGATTCCCTGCTCCTGTTGAGGAAGAAATATGCGTTATTAGAATGAAGATGATAAGGTAGCTTTCCCCCCCCCCTGATTTTATGGTTGCAACAATTTCTTGTTCATGGGGAGACAAAAAAGTTTTGGCAAATATGAAAACACACTGTTGTCGAAAAACGAACATGATTTGTGCATTACGAATAAGTCGGCCCGAGTCTTCCCCCAAACGTATTCCTCTTAGGGGCCGTTCAAGTATTACGTCAAGCATCGATGGGAGGGGGGGGGTTCCGATTTGCTGACTTTTGATGACAAGGGGGGGGGGTTGCATAATGCTTACGTCATCAACCACCCTTTATGAAAATATGAAATATTTTTAACAGCATCGTTTACTCGGTGCGCCAAAAACGAGAAAAACCTTTCGATAGTTTGTGGGCACTTGAAGTGACATCCCCCCTATTGATAAGTGCCCTACAGAGCCACTTTAGTGATCTCTAAATTTTTCGCGGATCCAAGTGATCTGGAACTGTGCCGCGCATCACTCAAGTGATCCATAATTATATGCCGCGGATCACTTAAATAATCTGAGAATGTGCCACTGGTAACATGAGTGATGTAGAACCGCACTGGGGGGCCACTTAAGTGCTCTAAAACTACGTCACATGTCACTCAAGGGATCTCTAAATGTGTCACAGATCGCTTAAGTGTTCTGGAACGGTGTCCCGGGTCATTTAAGTGATCATTAAGTCATTTAAGTGTTGATGTGATCATTGTTCACATCTGAAAATGTGCCCCGGGCCGCTTAAATATTCTGGAATTGTATCACGGGATACTTAAGCGATCTGTAGATGTGCCGCTTAGTTCATTTTTTTTACAAAATTAGGTTTGAGGAGAGCAGGCCGCATCTCATAATCCCCGGGGCCATATTTGGTCCGCGACCGAGGGCCTTTATGCGATTTATCATTGCATGGCTTAGAGGGTGGGTCGCAATGAATTTATTAAAGATAAATTTTGAGTTCATAGCCTTCAAATAGCAATGCAATTAACAGAAATTCATTATAATAACATATAAACGTATTTTCTTCCGAAATTTCAATTTAAAAAAAAATATATTTTTTTGCAATAAGAAAATAAAGTTTTGATCGTGGAGGGGGGGGGGGCTCGTGCCCCCTGTGTACGTCGCTGATCCCATCAATATGCGTTAGGATTTAGAGGGGTAGAGCTGATGACGAAATTTTGCTGACAAGGGGCGGGGGGAGAGGGTCAAAAATGACTAAAAATTTGCTTACGTAATACTTGAACGGCCCCTTATTACCACATTCCCCTTCTCAGAATTTTTTTTCCTAGTGACCCTTTCTTCTGGGAACCCCTACATTGTATCTCCTCCTCCTAACAAGACCATAGCTGGTCGCTCTGTCTCTATGAAGAGAAAAAAGCAGGTGGTCGAATAAGACCTGGGCCATGCTGGAAAATGTATGTACTGTGAACCTAACGTGAAGTTTGTTTCTGTGTTGGAGATTCAAAATTGTTCCCGGGATCTCTCTAAGTGGCCATCTGCAGACGCTCTTAAGAGTCTAGGTGGACGCACGACATCCTAGTGAAACGTTTCTTTCCATAGTTTGATCACAATAAATATCTTTAGTGAAGATTGTAGATGCTGCAATCAGTGTCATTGTAGATAACATAAGACCACTATGTGACTTACTGTATAAAATATGAAAGTCTCTCTACACTAAATTATTTTTTTCCTATATATAGAATATTTCTTGAAATTGTAATGTGCAGAGCTTACCGTACAGCCATCCCAAAGTGCATGTTTCAAGAAGAGCCACAACACACAGAGCCATCACTGCTATATAATGATCTACCAACTGCAAAAAATACAATCCAGCCTACACGGAAAAGCAGAATTAAAAAGAAATATTTCGTTACTTTTTTTTTGCAATTGTTATCTCACAAAAATCTCTTTTTAAAATGCTTTTTTTTAGAAATAGAATAATTGGTAGAGATGTGTTTTGAATCGATTCATTTTAAAATGTTTTTTTATTATTAATTTCATTCCAAGGTATTTTCAGACTATTTGTAGAAAAAAAAGTTATACTTAATAGAACTTGTTACACAAATAAATGATAAATAAGTAATTGTTATTGAAATGAGAGAAAGATTTCTAATGAACTTGCTTCACGGGATTAAGATTTTTGGTGCTTTTAAACAGATACACAAAAAGTTGAATTTTTAATGACAGTAAGAGTTGATTAACACATTCCAGGGTAAATCCCTGTAACAAATATTGCATTGTCTTGCACCAGAGTAACAGAAGTCAACATTTACTCTGGTCGAGAAATAGGAAAAAATTACCACCATCTATCCAGATAGCGTGAAGTCGTCTCAGAGACTGGAAGAGAGCTATCATTTGGGTCTCGTTTGAAAACCATGCTTTCCCTCTAACCAGTATAAAGTCTTGATGGTATTTTATATCTAAACTTCGGCAATTTCTGATTGATTAGGGGGTTTAAGTTAAAATTAGTTCAAGAAATTTAACCATATTTGATGTGTTTTACCTGGGTGACGTATGGGATTCCAGCAAAAAAACATATTCCACATATTGCAGCCAAAAATAAAGAGTGGCCTTGGAACCTCTGTTTTATGTAATATGTATATGCTTCCTTCAGAGCTGATACTAGAGTAGCCATCAACTTAATCTAAGAGTAGACATAAAAAAAATAATAATATGTTATTGTAATACAGTAAATGAAAATAGTTGGAAATCAATGATTAACCACCAGACAAGACTACAAAACTGTTCCCACCCCTATAGGTTATGTGTCTTACAGAAAATTTCAAATCATGCCAATGAAGGCAGAGCGTGTCTTAAGTAATAGCCACCATCAAACACAATATGTCATCCACATCACGAGTTGCATCGAGTAGACTATTCCACAGCCCCAGGTTGTTATCGCGTAAACACTTAACCCTTAAACTGCTCTCATCGTCTATAGATGATGAGGATAGTAGCCTTCTCAATCGCTTCGTGATAATTCCCAATACAAGGAAAGAGTCTCATTGTCTCACACATTCAGACTCATATTTCTGCCTGTTTGCGCAGTAAAGAGTTAAAACGGTCGCACCAGTCTCACAGAGCCAGGAAACAGATGATGAGCTATCGGGAAACAAACTATGCAGACAAATACTGTTAAACTATATCTGATATATCTAAAAGAAATTATTTTTGTCATACCATAGTCATTTTGTGTACACACAAGGGCTCCTTAAAGCAGGACCCCCTATTTAAAGTTGATTTTGAATTTTTGAATGACATCGATTTCAACTGAGGCTTGAAAGACAAGTCCTGATTGGTTACGTAATCACTCATCTACCATGAAAAATAATCTCACAGAATGTGTGGTACCCATATTATTTTATTCTCACACATTTGTTTCTCTAACTTGTTTTTCCTCTCTTCCATTAACTCAAATCTGGTAGAAGAGGGAAAAAAATTGTTAGTACAATATAGAATAATTATAGTTCCTTACCTTGAAATTCACTCCAGAGGGGGATTTTTTTTTTGGTATTAAAATAAATTCCCAAGTGTTAAAGAAGAACTAAATATTATAACAAATGTGCAAAAAAAACAAATTAAATGCATAATGGAATGCCATGTAAATAAGAGGTTCTCAACCTGGAGCCATGCACTGGTTCTCTTGCACTCGTGGGATATTCTAAATGAGTCACGGGTAAAAATCAGGTGGAAGGGGAGCTATGACAGGGCGAGAAAGGGGAAAAAATGCACGTGTAAAAGAATACAGCTTCCAAGTGAAATATGGTGGAAAAAGGTGTAACTATTTTCAGAATCTAGCAGAATTCTCCATGGAGCAAGACAAACGCATGACCCGGAGCCAGGGCCTCCAGAACTTGATGCAAGATCCCTAGGCTGGAATCCGTGGTGGTCCCTCAGGCCAGACTTTGCACGAGCCCTCTATAGTGAATTTATAGCATGGAAAAACAAAAAATTATGAGAATCGACCCTACAAAGAACTCTCGCACAAGAGTGAACCTTGCTGAACTTTTGACCGAGGTCCCCGAAAATCATCCGTATTCAAGAAATATCTGTTCACTATAAAATTAGGTCCTCCAAAAAAAGAAACTATGGTTAAAGAGGACCATAGATGTGAGAAAAGGTTAAGAAACACTGATCTAAATCATCTTACATATTGCACAGGACGGATCATCCAGCAGAGATAATCACGGAAGGCTTTTTTTGGAAGTTTGTATCTCGAGTTTCTCTTAGGAGCCGTTCAAGTATTACGTAAGCAAAACGCTGACCCCCCTGCCCCCCTTGTCAGCAAAATTTCGTCATCAGCTCTGCCCCTCTGAATCCTAACTAATATTTTCATAAAGGGTGGTTGATGACGTAAGCATTATACAAACCCCCCCCCCTGTCATCAAAAGTAAGCAAATCGGAATCCCCCCCCCCATCGATGATGACGTAATACTTGAACGGCCCCCTTAGATAAAGAAATAATTTCCAATAGAATTTACCTGAGTGTCTAGTCCAAGGCATAAAAATACTAAGAAGAAAATGACACCCCAGCAAGAAGGCACTGGCATTGAGCTGATGACCACAGAGTATATGACAAATACTGTTGAAGGATCTGAAATCGAAAAAAAAGAGGGAGGGGGAGGAAGAGATTATTCAAATGAGAGAAGACATCGGAGAAAAGCTTTTGCACATGAAAAGGTATATAAAACCAAAAAAAGAGTTTTTGTTCAGGGTCAAAAACAGGGAGCCTATAGCCATCAGTCTAGTCTTCCATGATTCTACCTCTAATTTTCATTATATTTTAAATTTACTTTTACATCATATGCAATACATTTTTCGTTATTAGGTACTACAGTGGAACATCGTTTATACGTCACTCAATTATACGACTTTCATGTTTATACTACGTTTGGCTTCTGTCGCAATTGGTTCCCATATGTTTCAATGTTAAACTAATTCATATATAGATTTGACATAATAATACCCCAATTATTCGAAGTTTTCGCTTCGACTCAAACTCAATCTTTCGAAAAACGTCATTTATATCCATCAAATGCGCAGAATTTTTGTATGCAGTGAAAACGCGTCGTCGCTGAAACAGTTCTTGCATATTGTCACTACAAAAACCATAAATTTTAGGGTTAGAAAATAGTTTCGATTCTTTGACGGCCACATGTCATTTCATAATTTCTTTTCTCCCAATGTTTTCAGCGTTATCCCTAGGTGGCGGAGAAGTCTGCATTGTAAGCATTTGGAGGTTACATGTCTGCGGATAAGAGCAGGGCCGTCTTAAGAACATCATAGACCCCCAGGCCAAGTGATTTTTCTGATTTTCCCTACCTGGAAAATTCTCGAAAAATTCAACTACTTCTCGTTTCTCTGAGGCTCCGCTTTTCTTGAGGTGCCCGTGCGGCCCATGCGTTAAGACGGCACTGGATAAGAGACACATACACAGTAAGTTCTTTCGGTCATTTCCTGTGGAATTTTCTTTCATTGTGGTGCTTTGTTTGCTGGTTGTGTCAAATCAAACGTTCATAATGTCGACAAAACGAAAAGTGCTTTCTTTAAAAAAAAATAACTGGAGATTTTGGAAAAATTCAAGAATTTTAAATTCATGACGAAAGTCGATCTTGCAAAACAGTGGATTATCCCTGTGGCAACTTTGAAAACAAAGCAGAGAAACAAAATCAAAGACCGAGCTGCTGGTTGCAAATCATCTACTGTCAAAAAAAATGAGACTCCAAGATGAGAAATTTTCCCAAGTCGCGAGAAGATTTTGTTGCAATTTTTTACTCAATGTTGAGTTCCAAGGTAATGTGCCACTAAATTTTATTTCTTTATTGTGATTTGAAATCTGTTATTTTTCAACTTATTTCTTTATATTGTGATTGATTTATTTCTTTATTTTTAGTGATTTGAAAAATGCGCGATTTAATTATTTTTCCCTCAAGTGTTATTGAAATATTTTTTATAACAGAATTTGTGAGATGCAATTAAACACATTGAATTTTATAATAGTTTGTGTGTCTGTGATGGGGAAGGGAGAAGAGTATTTTTTTTAAGTCTCAGTTATTCGACTCACACATTTATGCGACGTTTTGACTCGGCCTCTTGAACGTCGTATAAACGAATTTCCACTGTATATCGTAAGAATTCGAATTGAAAAAGATTGCCGTGAAAAAAATTTAAATGCTGGAGTTCAATTATTATGTTCGTACATAGCTACATAAAAGTACTTGGGTACGGCTATTACCCTAAACTGGCTTTGGGGGCAGGAACCAAACATATATTACAATAAACTTAATAATATAATTCCATGTATGCTGTTTTCTCAGATTTTGCAGGTTGCTCAGCCTGAACCTCCGGATCCCCTCTCTGACTGTGGCTTTGTACTAGTACTATCACATGTTTAAAAACATTCTGAGAAGTAAACGTCATATGAATAAAGAAATCAGTAACTTTGACGTTTTCACTGCCAGATACGTCTAATGTGGAGGACTACCACCCCCTTATTTCTAGACATGTTCCACCAGCACAAGGTATGCCAGATCATAGAGAGTCTCCGGCCAAGCCTAACTTCTGGCCCTGATGATATCGCTATTTACTTTTTGAAGCATGTCGCTATTTCGGTGCGTGAATTTCTATCCAAGTTCTTCCAGTGCTGATCAGCAGTCTAGTTCCCGATATCTGGCGACACGCTCATACAATTCCTGTCTTTAAGAAGAAAGGTTGCTGCTCGTCCGACCCATGGAACTACCGTCCGATATCTTTGATGAGTGCGGTTTGCAAAACGTTCGAAAGGTGCCTGTATTTCCCTATCATAGAGTTTTTCCAAAATAGAAATATAATATCAAAAGAACAGTTTGGCTTCGTTCTAGGAAGATCACCAACTACCCAAATGATTGAGTGCTTCAATGAATGGTCCACAGCTATGGATCTTAATAAGTCAATAGATGTGATTTACGTTGTTTTCTCGAGTCAGTCTGCCCATAACCTTCAACTGGCATGTGATCACCTTTTGATAATGAGTGAACAAAATTCATTGTCTATATCCCTGGATAAAGCGTTCGTTTTAAACATAGGGATCAACAATCCTGAATGCCGATATTTTCTAAGTAATTGTGCACTAAAAGCAGTAGCCGTACATTCTGACCAAGGAATCGATATAGACCAGAGCCTTTCAATGTCCAGCTATATAAGAAAAACCGTGAGCAAAAGCAACTCTGTTGCTAATATGATAAGAACGTGCTATTCGAAGTGTGACAGTGCGACTCTGATGTGTGCCTTCAACACTTTTGTTCGACCGATTGTCGAGCACGCATCACCAGTGGGGAACCCTTATTTGATTGGTGACATCGAACAAATTGAAAAAATCCAAAAGCGTTTCACGAAGTGCCTGCCTAGTCTCCGGGACCTTTCATATCCTGAACGATTGCAACTCTTGGGGCAACATTCCCTAGAATGGCGTAGACTGATCAACGACTTGAGAATGCTGTATAAAATTGTCTATGGTCTGACCTATACATCGACTCTTTCATCAAACATGAAGTTCATGAACTCTCGCACCAAAATGCATATGCATTCCATTTGCAAGGAGAAATCAATTACAACATTCATTTTGATGTCGGGCTGGCAGAGCTTGGAATAGACTTCCATCCGATCTCGTTTGTACACCGACGTACGCGTTATTTTGCAACTCTATCAAGTTTTTAAATTTAAGTTTCCTGATCAGATACCCATTTTAATTTAATGCCTCCCCCCACCCATGCATGCATGCAGGGCCGCCACTAGAAGGAGGGGGAGCAGGTGGGTCTCGTGCCCCGGTCGCGAATAAAAAAATCCTACTCTGCTAGTAACGTTATAGAAATTTTGCGCATCGTGATTGGTCGAAGTTAGTGATGCACCATTACGTCACTGGTGACGTAATGGAATTCTTGGCGAAATTCAAATTTGGCGAAGTTGAGCGGTGTTTTTTTTCTCTCTAATGTTTTATTTTCTCACGTGGGGGGTTTCAGGCGGTTTTTCGATTCCTCAAATTTCATTGTTTTATTTTATTAATTTCAAAAAGGCTTAAATTATATTATTTAATATTAATTACATTTAGAGATATGTAAATTTAGCAACAAAAAAGTTTTAAAATCAGAAATTTCATATTAAAAAAAAAACCGGCCATACTACTGGAAAGTGTTAAAGTTCTTGATTGAAATCTGACATCGTAGTACAGTCGAATCCCGTTATAACGAACTTCAAGAGACCCGAGAAATTTCTTCGCAATAACGAAATTTCGTTATAAAGGAATTCCAGGTTTTTTGCATTGTTCATATGTAAAGTTGTCTGGGGGATTAGAAAAGTGTTCGTCAAAATGAGATTTTCGCTGTAACAGTATTCGTTAAATCGAGATTCGACTGTAATATCTCTACTTTCCCCCTAATTTAACATACTTTTTCAAATGTTTTTATATCTTTTTTCGAAATTCCAAAAAGTTACATATACTGTCCAGTACACTTCAGTTTTAATACAATACAATATACAAATGCAAACATATGTTATATACACTATGTAGCCCCAAGGGACTATGAAGTCCTTCCAGCAGGCCTATATGATTTTTATTACATAATTTTCTCCCTCGCCAACAGCTCTTTCCTTCATTAGATGTATTTTAGTATATAATTAATATGCATTGGTGCAATAATTTATTTCAAAGTACTGCATTAATATCTGTGTTTTTGATCAAAATAAAGACATTGTAATCTGTATTTTTATTATTATTTGTGTAATTACTAGAGTAGATGAAGTTCATTATTTTCGGTGCGGTATATCAAAAACTTTTTTGAAATGATGTTTTGTTACTTTTAGGCACTTGATAGATATTTTTATATCTATTCGAGGTTCTATTTTCATTTTTTACTAACCATTCTTCGTTTTTGATGATAAATTTATAAATTCTGTACATGTAGTTCTGTCTCAGAGTCAATGTGTGGCACTGTATGTTTTTGTTTTCTGTTGCAACATTTATTAATTCTCTTAATTTATTGTAAAGATTGTTTAGATTGCGTATGTTTTCATAATATGCTCCTCCCCTGACACATATTCCGTAATTTATATTTGAGTAAACCCACGCATAGAAAAGATCTTTCAAAAAGTTATTATCAACTATGTATTTAAGTTTATAAATTATTCCTGAATACAATCTGAGTTTTTTAATCATTTTTTCACTATGAATGTTCCATTTTAGGTTATCTTGTATAACTATTCTTAAGTATTCATAATTGAACACTGTACCTATTTCTTCACAATTGCATACTGATATTGTTTGAGATTGGCAGCGAGTGTGTAATTTTACGTGGATTTCTGTACTGTCATTTATATTTCTTGTTTTCGTGCACATAAATTTAGTTTTTTGTGTGTTTATTTTCTATTTGTGTTTAATTAGCCAGTGATTTATTTTTGTTAGATCCTTCTCTGTTCTTTTAACCAAACTACCTGTTTCTGTATCCTCAACATATAAAACTGTGTCATCTGCAAAAGATATAATGTTACCATTTAGATTTAGTTTACTCAGTTCATTTATGTAAATTAAAAATTAACACTTATAACATAATTTTACACTTATAACATAACAAATGTACACTTATAACATAACAAATGTACACTTATAACATAACAAATGTACACTTATAACATAACAAATGTACACTTATAACATAACAAATGTACACTTATAACATAACAAATGTACACTTATAACATAACAAATGTACACTTATAACATAACAAATGTACACTTATAACATAACAAATGTACACTTATAACATAACAAATGTACACTTATAACATAACAAATGTACACTTATAACATAACCCGCATATAGCATAAACGTGGATATAACATAACCCGCATATAGCATAAACAGTGGATATAACATAACCCGCATATAGCATAAACGTGGATATAACATAACCCGCATATAGCATAAACAGTGGATATAACATAACCCGCATATAGCATAAACAGTGGATATAACATAACCCGCATATAGCATAAACAGTGGATATAACATAGGTAGTGTAATCCTTAGAATTTGGCCCCATTCATACTGGACCAGAATTGAACGTTTTCGTCCTAGCCTTTACAGGCTGTCTTCCGACCTACAAATTGCCTGGGATTTGCATATGAAGGAAACGACAAGACTTGCGTGTCAGTAGTATAGTGAGTGTATGTGTAGAGAGAAATAAATTTACAGATCCCTTATGGGACCTGCTGCATATTTACTGATCATTCATGTTGGGAACCACTGCTCTAAAGGAATGTTTACATTTACTTAAAAGTAATGCAAATCGTCGACGAAATCGCAGATTGATTTCTTAAATTGTTTATAAATGGCCATTACATGTATTGTGAACTACCGGTGCAGTATAATGCAAACAAAATGCTCAATCATTAATTGCAACAATGGAATTGATAATTACGATCAACATCAAATTGTTCAACCGAGGATTATTGCGGCAAAAATGGTTGATTGATGATTTGTTGACCGTCAACAATGAATCCATACTCTTATAAAAGAGGGGTGCATAACGTATACTTTCAATCGATCGGCTTAGCCGTTAAGCGGCTTTTGGGACGTGGCAACTTGAGTAATTGGTAACCAAATTACTTAAAAGTAATATAACAGAACTTCATCAATACAGCAACGGCGACTTGGGTTTATATGTTCCCTCGGCTTCAAAGGGGGTAGCTTCATGAGGTTGGCAGAAAACCTGATGAACCTGCCGGTCCTGGATGGAGGTTGGATCACGTCTGTTATGTCATGTCATTGCGCGGTCATGTCATTGCAATCAACCTGACTAGAAGGTGGGATTTTAGGTTTGTAGGTACTCTCGTGATGGAAATGGACCATCTTTGCCTCCTAGATGCGGTATCCCGACTTCGCCTAATCAAGCGACGGAATGATTATAATATGTTCCCACCTGCGTTTCATTTCTTGATTGAGAGTTTAAATGGGAGTTGTGATGAATTCCGCGTATAAACCGATCGATTCGATTCATATTCAGACAACAATGAATATGAATCGACAATTCTGAATAAAAAAATGATAAAAACATTAACACATATAACACTGAGCAAAAAAATTCTGACAAAGTTTCTTCGTCAGAAAACAAAAATGTAAATTTCTTATGTAATTCGGTGTACTGAGCACGAATTTTACTACACCACGGCCTTTTCTGAAATTTCACATTTAATTGTGCAATAACACAATACAACGCATTGAAACATATATATATATATATAGAAAACAAAATAACTATACAGAAACTTCACTAACGTCAGTAATTCTAATTCGAGTTGATCTGAACCTTGCTTATAGCATGGATGAAAGTGATACGATCTCGAAGTAATGACATATTTTTCGTCGTTTTATGAAACTTTTTCCATTACAAAATGTTCGCAATTAAATGTCACAAAATGGAATATTGTTCGCAGATATGGTGTCCGTACAAAGCGAAAGATATAAAATTCATCGAAAAGGTCCAGAAGTCCTCAATGGCTCATTCATATTCTACAACTATATATTTTTACCTCTGTTATAACATACCCTGCTTAAAAATACACTGTGGATATAATAAACCAAAAGAATGGTCTTAACCATAGTCTCCCAAACTTTTTGTTCCATCGCCCCCTTCATCGGAAATTTTTTCCCCTCATCGCCCCCCAACTCAAGTAAACCCATAGGATCCAATGTTAAATCAGTAGGTTCTATCGCCCCCTTGGACCATTCCATCGCCCACCAGGGGTTGATATTGCCCACATTGGGAAACACTGATGTTAACCAAGAAAATAATCATGATAGTCGAATCCCGTTTTAAGGAAAACTTTTGTAATCTCCCAAATAAGTTCACATAGGACCAACGCTAGGTAACCTAGAATTCCTAAAAACGAAATTTCGTTTTAACGAAGTGATTCCTCCGGTCTCTTGGCGTTCGTTATAACGGGATTCGACTGTATGACATACTACAAAAAAAAACCCTAGAAAATTAGCGAAAAAACAGACACTTTTGTACATTTATTTGGGTGTTATTTTGACCGTTTTCCCATAAAAAGACCTAAATTTTTTTTCAATAATTTAGCACATTGCCAGAATACATCTCTGATAGAAATGTAACAGAATACATTGCCAGTTACAGTTCTGATCAACACATGACATTAAATAACTTTGTTAACTTTAACGCCATCTTTCGAAGAAAAATTTAACTCTATTTTAGCAATAAAAGTTGACAATTAATAAAATCCTGTCTTTCTGTGTAAAACTGTATCGTCTAATGCTTTTCGAATTATTGAATTTTTACTTGTTTTTATTACTTTGTGGTATTTTTATTGGTGACGATGATGGCAGAACAATTGTTGCAAATCAACTCGGTCACTTCAAAAGCTATACTAACGCAAGTGTGTTGGTGTGTGACGTGTATATCAAATTCATAAACATCAGTGGAGGGGTTTTTTTTTCTGAATTTTTAAATTGTACACTGCTGTTCGACTCAAAGGGGAAAAACCGTTAGCATGAAACAAAAAATCATTAACATTCCCAAAAATGTCTGCATGTTGTTGTATACATCCCGTTTTCTGGCACATTTCTCAAATTTTTCAAGAATCAATCAAAAACTCTATTCATACTATATTATATTTCAATTGCTGCATAAGCTTATTTTGCCCACGACTATATCAATATAATGCATATATGCTACTGCTACGTAAAGTAATTTCAACTCCTCGCTTATAACATACAAGTCGGTTGTTACATACACTTGTCGAATCACCTAGGGGCTATGTTATAACCGAACTCGACTGTATTTGCATCTAAACACAATGCCAGAGGGGAAAGAAGTGATGCTTGTGGTCCCCCCCCCCCCCACTTTTAATCACGCACACACGTACTGAGCAAAATCACCACTTCAATTTTCCACTTCAAAAAGTGCGAATTGCCAAGATTTCGTGAAAAAGTTGTAAAAAATAAAATGTTAGCAAAATTGGCGAATTTCGCATTTATAGCGGTCACTTCGTAAATTAGAAATTTATGTATCCCCTAATTATATTTTATAATTATTTTCATAACTAATTTTTGTAGCGTCAACTAAAAACCGCTTAGCGAGTTATTTGGGATTTCGCCAAAAGCTCCGCCCCTCGTGACATCTTGGTATCTTTCTTGCTCGTTTAACCAATCACCTGCGTGCTAACGCTTCCTGTGTTACTAAGAGAGTAGGGATTGTAATTACACGCCCCGGTCGCTGGACCAGAGAGAGCGCAAATTTTATTCTCAAATCTCTCCTCCAACATTACAAGGGGGCGCCAAAATACGCACTTGCCCCGGGTGACCAAACTTCTAGTTGCGGCCCTGCATGCATGTACAGTATGACATTATTTGCTCCTTTTCTTTTGATTTTTATCGCGGTTTTTCTTTTTTTTTCTTCCCTACAATGTAAGTGCAACCAGCCTTTTGTTGATGTACATAAATCTATATGTATAAAATTTATTTTCTGTATGTTTATGTGTCTGTCTGTGTGTGTGTGTTCTCTATACAAATCTACAATTTTAGATTGATCGTCGCCAAATTTTGCATGTACACCAAATGGGACCCGACTTGAACGATAGGCTACTTTAAAATTTCGTCAGAGCAGGGCAAATGCCCCAAATGGGCAAAAAAACTGTCGGGCAACAATGGTTTTTAGGCCTCAGCAATCACTTTCCGAACGTTTACTTTGGTTACCGTGGTTCCCTAGCAATGCGTTCCAGACGTGTATATGCCACTTCTTTAACGCTGCCAGTGTATGTATAATAGCGTTATAAAGCGTTATAAATTATACCATTATAAAGGCTTATGCCTTTATAATGGTTTGCCACTTTTTAAATCTTCCCACTAATGAGAGCTTTTTGAATAGACGTTAGAATCATCATCAGCATCACTTTGAGGGACAGGCAAAGGATGATCCCCATAGAAATCAGTGTTAAAATTGCCGAGTTTACTGTAGAAATGCGAAAATTTCGTGGTGTTTTCTGTCACGTCAATTATTTTAAAAATTGTATTGGATTCTCGATTTTTGAAATATTGAGTTCGCTTAGAGATTTATACGAAGCCCAGGAGATTGAATATGAAGTAATTAGCCGGACCTACTTTGTAGTTGGATATCCATGCAATAACATTGATTTCAACTTTCTATTTAGATCTCCTCAAGCATGAAAATTAATCTCTCCATATTGTTTTTTAATATTTAACTTCATAAATTCACATAGTTTAGGTTGCTTTAAAATTAATTATGGGCCCGTAAGAAATCGAAGAAATTCCACAGCTTTGATTAAGCATTTTTTGAAGCAGAGACAGGCAGAGATAGATAATTTGAAGTTACCCATATGCCTGTTTCGGGGTTGGGGGAGAAATCGAAATACTTAGCGCCCCTTAAAAAAGGAAACTATTCATTTCTATGTTTCTTTAAATCTAGATTTGTTTCTTTCATGAGTCCCGCAGGAAGTCACCTTATTGGTTAACTTGGACACGGTTTGTATGCCCGTAAAGAAAGAGAGAGGGAGATATCACGTGATCCAAAAAGCCTCATTGGAGAAAACCCGGGCAGTGCCGGGTATTATAGCTAGTAAAATAAATAAATCATACGATCATATACACCTTTTCTAAGATTTATAGAATTATTTAAAAATCCCTCTCACGCAAACCCATTTTGCAAGGGATTCAGCAAAACCATAAAATGCCTGCGCAATAATTCAGGAACGTCATGGGATCTCATAACAACTGAGAGCATTGTTTATGATACAGCTTTATTCACCGGATATAGATATTGTTCTACACATATACCTGAACCTGAAGAACCAGATGCACCCAGATTCCCATCAGTTATACAATTTCATATGTATAGCAAAACCCCCTCAATAACAGACACCCATGGAACAAGACTTATTGTCACTTAAATAGAGGTGTCACTTATTCAGAGGTAAATAAGTTCCTATTGAGAGACATAGATCAAGACATCTGTTCCTTAACCCTAGATAACTAAACTTAAATCAGTGTTACTCGGCAACTAATTTAGTTCCGCAGGGGAATATGGACGAGGTGCATGTACGGTTTAGTAGTAGTGGTAACTAATTTAGTTAGCAGTCTATAAGAGAGATTGAGAGAGAGACACGAATGCTTAATTATCCAGGGTTAAATAGAGGTGTCCCTAAAACAGAATCTTGACTTCACGTAGATCTCTCTCTGGGTTTAGAAAACTCCACTAAAAAAATAAGTTGGTTTGTCATCTACCAATCTGTAATTTTCATTTCCCTTTGATTTATCTTATTAGTAGCTCAATAAGAAACCAATATAAAAATAATTCCACTAGAATCCACAAAAATGCTTCATGTAAATCAATACCAGTAACATATTCATTATTGAATCTCACCTCCATCAAGCACTTGATCGAGAGGTTTATTCAACTTGAGTGCCAAGTGACCAATGGTTCCAAAAGTCACGCAACCAACTAATACGACTGTTAGAATAGTGACTGCAGTCAGAACTATGGAATCTCTGGAGGAAAAAAAAAAAGCATCAAAGTAGCTAAAATTTTAGGTTAACATTTATAGGAAAGACATTTGATATGCACGAGCATTTGTATTTCATTCTAATTCTAACATGATCTAATGTTTTTTGAAATTGTTTCCAACTTCACTGCTCGTCTCTAAATTGAACATTGTGAGAAGTATGGAATTCACTAGCTGATTGATTGATTGATATGAATCAGTGTGCAAATAAAAGATAAAAGTATTCATCCTGTTTTACCTGAGAAGATTATTGTGTGGTTTGTGGCATGATCCCATCAGGATACTTGGTCCAAGTGCGACTCCTAGGGAATGGAATGCTTGAGATAATGCATACAGCCAAAGCTGAAATTTGAAACCTTTAAAATGCAACACACTGAAAAAAAATTGTCTCCATAATAAAAATGATACAGAACTGATTTGCAATGGGAACATAATATGCATGCACATCATAACCATACTTTCCGCCTTAATCGAAAGGGGAATAAAAAAAATTTTAATTATTCCCTTTTATTTTCATGCAAATACAGTAAAACCCCTCTAAACGGACATCCCTCAGATGCGGCTACCTCTCTTTTACGGCCAAATAATAATTTCCCCTTGTATAATAAAAGTATGCATCTCAAACCCCTGATTAACGGTCAACCCCCTCCCCTCTTTTACGGACAAATTTTTTTTTGTCCTCTCGGTAACCGCAAAAGAGAGGTTTCACTGTATATACATTAAATTACCTTACTATTCTTTTAATTTTTCAGATTGAACGGGGAAATTCCAGTTTCAGTTCGCTGCTTGAATGGACATCTTAAATGAACATAGGTATCTGATTGTAAATAGCAAAATTTAGAACTTGAGCTGATTCCAAATTATATAGTTAATAGTTTTTGAATGAACAAGTTTTATTAGTATTGCGAATGTATATACGTACATGTATATTAATTTACTTCTTGTGCATATGTGCATGTAGAAGAGTTTAAAGCATCATTTTCACACGAATGAATGATGAACGGGAGGGAAGTCTGAGCTCAAGATACTATCTTATTAGCTTACAAAAAAATTATCCAGACAGAAATAGGTATAAGGTAAATGAATAGCTAATATGTGTTATTTTCAAACACAATATGTAACACATGAAATATGGATCGAAAAGTTTTACACAAAAGAAGATGGAGTGGAACTTTGGTTAATGGGCGATTCGCTTAACGAACAAGAATTTTGAGCATATTTTGATTCGATTAATGTGCATTACGAGCGAAAATTTTGCGTTTTGTTTATTTATTTTTACTACTGAGCGGATGACTTTTTTCTCTCTTTAACACATGTATTGTAGAATTGTGGGTAATATTCTCCTCCACAGTATCCAGTCAGCGCGCCTCACTCGAAAAATGAACGCGCGAGCGTGCCTGTTCACGATACGAAACTAGATGTAGCATTGTAACTATACATTATTGTGTACGTAATTTTTTTTTAATTCCGCTTAAAGAAAACTGTAAGCTGGTTGCATTATTGGACGTGACGTGACGTTGAGAGGTTAGCTCATGAACAGGAGCCAACATTTACAGAAGAGATTGTGTCTTTTTTGGGGAAGACCATGGGCTATCCTCACCAATGAGGATGACATTCAAGAACTGATGGAGGAACATGGTAAGGAGTTGACCACACAGGCTAACTGATGGATCTCCATTGTGTGAAAAAGCAAGAGCTTATGGGCGGAATCTCGTCTGAGGAGGACGAAGAGAGAAACGAGGAAGAGCCCTTCAAGAACCACCTAAATAAAGTTGTAGCAGTGTGCGAGCAATGCCCAGCGACAAAGCAATTTCTTAATTCCAAGAAATCTTTAAAAAAAAAGAAGGCAAAAAGCAAGTGTCATTGGCACGCAAAAAATAATACGTTCACAGATAACGGTGAGTGCGTATCAGTGAAAATGATAGTCCCCCCACCCCCCTCACCCTCTCGTCGTTTAGCGTAAGTTAATTCGTAAACATCATTGTATTGTATGTTTAGGCGTTATTTAATTATTCATTATAAATATTATTGTACTGAATTATTTATGATTCTATTTTTGTGTTGCATTACTGATTAAATTAAATGGCGTTTTTATTAGTCCTTTTTATGTGAATGAATAATTGTGGAACGAATCATCCGACTTTCCATCATTTCCTATGACGAACTTTGGTTCGATATACGAGTAATTCGGATAACGAGCATGTCCATGCCACAAATTAACCTCGTTAACCGAAGTTACACTGTACTATGATAATCTTTCAACCATCGTCAGAATTGCATCAACAATACTGTTGACGCTCGTTATAACGACCCCCTTCGTTTCACGGAAAACGGACTTTATTTCGGGAGGTTATGTCAAAGCGTTTTTAAAAAAATCATAAATTTTAGCTTCTCCGGAAATTGTCGGAAAAAAAGTCTATTATTTGATTATAATGTTGCAATGAGAAAATATATCTGGCTGGGAAAAAAATAAATACATTACACAGTATGTAAATTGTAGTTATGAAAAAATATGTACTATACATGAATATACAATTATACATTTATTTTTCACTACATGCATCAAAATAATCAAAAATTGTCTTTTGTTTCTTGAATTAGAGTTTTCTCAAGAACAAAATTCAGCCAAAACCTTCAATTTAAGACCTTAAGATACAGTGCTCCGTTTATATTTACGACAGCCATGTCGAATTTTCAGCATGAAACATGATTTCACTTGTCTGTATATTATCCACTGAGAAATCAAGTAAAATTGCGTAACGAAATTTAGAATGAGATTAGAAATCAACCACCACGTGAGAAAATAAAACAGAATGGAAGCGGGGGGATGGGAGTAACACCGAATAGAAGTGACAACGATTTATCTTCAAACCCCATCCACGTTTCATAAACTTCCGTGTGTCACACCCTCTCTTTTCCCATCACCAATGGTCAGGGCCAAATACGCTCAATGACGGATTTTGTCTATTTCCTTTGCAAAAACAACAACAACAAAAAACGCGAACTGAATTCGATCGTTGGAATTTATTGAATGATATTTGCCGGTCGTTATATTGGATAAAAAATAGCATGGCCGAAATAAGAAAATATTTAGGACCGGTCGTTATAATGATCGTCGACTGTATTACGCATAATATTTCTGACGTTCGTCATACAGAAAAAATTGGGATAGGCTGTGTCATAGACACGGCCGCAAGTTCTGACGCGAACACTTTTTCGTGGCTTGAATCGCGTGGTAGGTACTGATATAACGAAATTATGTCATAATCATCGGCTTTGTCCTCGGAATAGCCAACTAACGATAAAAATGTCATCTATTTTCGTTGTGAACTGCTCGAGATATAGCGGAAAACAATTTGTTTCGAATCAGGGCATCGGGCCTGGTGCCCAGACGGAAAGAGATATTGAAACCGGAGCGATATCACTGAATGCACTTTTGCAATGTGCATCTGACGGTGCCGTTGCTTTTGATTTGCGTTTGGTGCTTCCTGAGATAAGAACGTTTAAAGAATTTCGTCTCGCAACTTTTTAATAAAAAGCTCCCAGTATCGTCAGATCATTTAAAAGACGTACTCACGCAAAAGGGATAAAGCATAGTTTCCACTTCCTTGAGCGGGGGGGACGCCTAAATCAAACATTTTTTTCAGATTTCACTACAAATTTGGAGTGAATATTAAAAAAAAGAGTGAAAAATGTGTAGTGAATATTTTATAATATAGCTTTATTTTTCATAGTACAAAAAAAGGAAAAAAATGTCTCCGTGCTCAGCCTAGAGTCCCGTTGGCCCTTCGCCTTGTTCGGGGGGGGGGGGCATGGAGGAAAGGCTTAGAATTGAGAAATTTTCTGTAATTAATTCATTCGCGCGGCGTAATAACTACTGTAATTTTAATTGTGAAATTTCAGGGTTATGTGAGTTTTCTATGAATATCATGGAGGATGCATAATCAAACTTTATGAAAATGCTGGGAATGTCTCAGCACAAAGGTGAAGAGAAACACAAGAAAAGCTTCATAAAGGAAATGGATATGAATTCCCTCCCTTCCTTCATATTGTGACAACACAGCTGTCAGTTCTTACTCTTGCTGTGCACTTGGCAAGCTTTCAAAATCATTTCTATATATATATGCGCTCACACATGCACAAGCTGTTTTCTTTCTTGCTCATATTAGACAAGGGTGTTTGGTGTTCTTTTATATTTCTCTGTGTCCAGGTTATCCTAGAGATGACAGTTCCATCAACTTTAATTTATTAATATAACCCTGAATTAAATGGAGGAAGGAAAAAAAGAAATAATGACACTGAATTTCATCATATTAGAATGAAAAAAAAGTACATATGTGTTGTCAAATTTTGTTATGATTGAATCAATTTAATTGCTGTCTAGTCTGAATCAAACTTCCTGTCACTCCAGCTTCCTAAGCTAACTTTTATATTGAAAACGTTGAATTGAAAGGCATTTCAATTCATACGCGCAGGGAATACGTGTTCATTGACGATCCCGAACAGAGATGAGTTTTGAAATCTTTTCTCATTATTTGTGAACAACAGCCTATGAATGCTCCATGCAGTTATGAAAATCTTATTAATCTTAAAATACAATGTTTTCCAAATGCCTAGGACAAATAGTAAGCACAATGAAAATATATTTTACAAGTTTTTAAAATTTATAAACTATAAACTTTGTTTTATAGTTTATAAATTTTATTACCTAAAACATTATCTAAATACCCCTTTTTTGTTGTCATATTATTATTCCCTTTTTCATTCTCATCTATTATATGGACTAACTGTTTGCGGCAGTGACTACATCAATACGTTGCGACCCATCATACAGACCCAAAAGAAAATAATCCGATCACTAACTGGCAATTACTCAACTCCGTCATTTGATCTCTACCGGCAACTTAACATACTCCCTTTGCGGTATTTATACTTTTATAAATAGATTCTCCTACTTAATAAAAAACAACTCAGTCTCCCTCTTAATTTATCAAGGGCATCAAATAGATACAATAACATTCTAAATATTCCCTTAATACATAAAACAGTGAAGAAAAACCATTTTACATATCTTATTCCGAAATTTTATAACAAACTGCCGCATGATATTATTTTTCCCCCTTCAATACCGTTACTGAAAAAACGTTTAAAAAATGATCTTTTCTCAATAACTAACATCAACGATCATTTTTTAAAAACAATAAGAAAAAACAAAAAAAAAACAGAGCTCTATCAGTCAGTGCTAAATCGAATTTTATAAATGTCTAAGTACACTTCCTGCTGTTTGCCTCCACATGTCGAAGTCACTAAACAATTCTCGCATCACTAGCATTCCATAATCTTCATTTATAATGTATATGAAAATGAAAGCATGTTGTATATCTGAAATGCTGTATTGTATTCTAATTGTATACTTGCTCATAGATGCAGAATTGTTTCGATATCGTTTTATCAACCTTTTTTCCCCCCCTCTTTTTTTTGTTTGTTTGTTCTGTCCTTGAAATTGCATTGTAATTACTCATCGATACTTCGTGTTCATCAGTACAGATCCACGGGATCTCTCGACGAATTTGTTTCATTATTATGTGCTATTTCATCATGTTAAATAAAGTTTCAAAAAAAAAGTGCATTTAAATTGTTTTAACTTACCCTAGCACTTGATAGTTTGTTCCACTCTGGCTGGAAAAGGTAATGCAGACCATTTTTCGCTCCCTCAAGAGCGACAGTCCTCAAGAAAATACTAAACAACAATAGGTGAGACACTATAGTCAAGACGTAAATGGTATTGCCTCTGAAAAAATCAGTTTTTCGTAAAACTATGTATATAAGCACCCAAACGAATAGAACGGCTGCGAGGATCTCAAATCTCAATTCTCCTGTTTGATCGACGCCGTCATTTGTACCAAGCATTTTGAAGCTAAAAAACAAAACAGAACAACATTCTTCTAACAAAACTGTATTGCTTAACGTTAAATGGAATACGTTTATCTGTTCATTCCAGTACATCATTATTAATCATCTTCATTGATCGATTGGCGTAAATTACAGCCGAAATATCACTTCATCGTAAACATGTGATAATCAAATATGCTTTTTTCCCTAATTTGTTTAATAGCTATATTGAATGATTAAGATTCAGGGGTAAACTATGTGACGCCATGTTTTACAAAGAAAATTTTATACGCAATCATTATTTTTTTGGCGACTTAAAATAACTATGTGTGTACATGCTTATAGAACACATGGGATCAGTTATGATTTTCCATTCAAACAAAATAAGAACAAATGCATCAAATCCAAGTCGGAATGTATTATTTCGCCCGGAACACATGTTCACTACATGCTCTATGCAACAAAGCAGAAATGGTCCAACAAGGGTTACATGAATTTATTTAATCACCAGGGGCTCTGCCACCGGACTTATCCCGCTGCCGAGATCTCTTCCAGCCCAGCTTAGTGGCAGAGTCTGGGACAAAGTGAGTACACTTAACAGTCTTACATACTTACGATTTATGAAATAATTAATTCACACAAGACGTAGTAGAAACAGGTTTTTTGATGAACAGTATGTGAAAAAAGTGTCATTTGAGTATACAGGGTGTCCTAATGCGGTCTTTATCTCATCAACCGTTCGTCGTAGAGGAATGGTTCTAATTTAATAAATACTCAAAGCATATTCAGGAGTTACCCTGTACCAGTTTCGCGAGTAAAAATACACCGTGTCATTCAATAAAAAAATCTAAATTTTTATACGGTCCCTCTGCCCTGTACCTTCTAATTAGAAAGTCCCCCCCCCCCTCATGAGGCCAACAAAAAAATTCCATGTTTCTAAATGAGGTATTGAATTCGAAATTCGGAGAAAAGTTGGGAAAGGACAGGGCAAACTTACGGACAACGCTTCTTCCCCTCATATTCATGCTGGTTTTCCCAACTTTTCTCCGAAAATTTGGATTCAAATATCTCAGCGAATACCTCACTCAGAAACATGAAATTTTTTTTGCTGGCCTTAGGAGAGAAATGGCAACAACTTTCTAATTAGTAGTTGCAGGGCAGAGGGACCGTACAAAAATTTAGACTTTTTTTTTTTATTTAATGACGCGCTGTATTTTCACTCTCGAAACTGGTACAGGGTGACTTCTGAATACGTTTTGAGTATTTATTAAATTAGAACCATTCCTCTACGACAAACGGTTGATGAGATAAAGACCGCATTGGGGCTTACAAGACACCCTGTATATGTAGTTGAAAGTATTGCTCAAGAAGATAAATAAGATATAGGATACACATCGGCGCTTTTCTTACTGGATGCTGGACCAGTTGCGTCTCAACAATTTCGGGTCAACAAAAATGTTTAGGAGCCCTTTGTCCTGATTATATAGGCCTGTATTTTGTGGAGAGGAGGAAATGCTTAAAAATATCCATAGAAAAATTTCATGCAATTAAATGTAAATTAGTACAAAAATTGATTAAGATTCAGAATTGATGAAAATTTAAAACTAATGAAATCGACATTTACTTTTGGAAACGCCTTTCACGCAAAGCCGTCATAACCACGCTGTCTCTAGTGTAGTATTTGCATGGGCTTTGTAGATTCTCAGTGCATTTCTCGGCTACGGAGCTCCCTATGCAGTGCCGTCTTAACGCATGGTCTTACCCGGGGACCTAAAGAGAAGAGAGATGGGGGCCTCACAAAAATGAGATCTGGTTGAAATTTTCCAGAGTAAGCATGTAAATTTGTCTGGTAGGGCCTCAGAAAAATCGCTTGGCCCAGGTTCCCATGATGCTCTTAAGACGGTCTTGCACCTATGATGCTGCAAAGACGGTTTTGTTTTCATGGGCTGAGTGGAGCCTACCCTGCCGGCCGGAATTAGTGCACCCCCTGCCATGGAAGGTGGGAAGTGCTGATAAAACTCAGTTTAGATTTTTTTCCCTCAAAAACTGACCCCCGATCCCTAATTCAAGAATGAATTTTTGAACAAAAATACTCGGCTAATATATGTTATATGCGATATGTATGAAACAGCAAAATTGTCTGTAGTATATAAATTACCAAGTTTGAATACATAGAAAAATGCAATACTATGCCAAACTTACCGTACAAACTCTACCGCAGGATGTGTATAGTTCAATGGAATAGCACTACCATTGATTGATGAAGTGTTGTGGAAAGATTCTGTGACGTCAGTAAAGATACTGGCACTTACAGTTGATGCTTCGTTGTAAGCGACTGAATAACTTGTTGAATCTGTCGCGAAGGATTCCGCTTCTGTAGTCAGTTCTGGCTGAGAGACTTCTGTATCTGTAGTTGTAGCTGCACTGTCATCATCAAACATGCGTTCCCTACACAGTTCGCTGTTCCAAGAATTTGTGCAACGAGTCCATCGCGGTGGCGAGTAAAATGAATTGAATGTGTAGAAAAGTGTCCACGAAACTATAACACTGTAATATGCAGTGACCCAAAATGACAAGACCATACTGGCTACTCCTATACCTAAAAAGTAAAAAGCAGAAAAACAGCAATATAGCAACAACAAAATAGCGTAACAAACTGAGATCTTTAAAAATATTCATGACATTGCAAGTTAAAAGAAATATGATTTCATTACAAAAATGCTCCTGTAAAGTTGCGATTTCAACAAAAAAGTCATCGACATTTGTGTGAGGAGTTCATTTTCAAAAGGGAACATTTTCTAATTTTGCTAAATTTACAGTAGAAGTTAAAAACGTGTTCCGGAGGAATACGTTTGCTTTATAAAAGTAGAAAATAGCCCAACAGGTAGCAGCATGTAGGAATGGTAGAAGAATATTTAAGTACTGTCTCTCTCTCTCTTGATCAACATTCAAGAGTTACCCACACATTTGAATTTTGAAAATGCTCCGTTTGGAAAGAAAATTAGTGGAAATGTTACCCTTTGATTAAAATTTGAGCTGGTCGAGTCTGAAAAATTGGAGATTTCTGCGTCGCCTGTTGATTCCAGAAAGTTTTACCTAGCCCAAGAAGGTACCCTTACTGCACTTTTGTCATTAACATGAAAAACGATCATTCTACTGTGGAACCATTCACTAATGGACACTTTTTCGAATTACGTCGATGGGATTCAATGTAATATTTTACTACATATTAACGGACACTCGTCATTGGGGGACAAAATTTCAAGTCCTATGGGTGACCGTATCGAGAGGTTCTACCAAAAGACACCGAAGTGAATGAAAGAGAGATGGATATGTTCCCTTTAGGAAGAAACGACTAATTTAACATTGTAATTTTTACCAAAAATATTTCCATTCGAATAAACTCCGTTGTATAATACGATGGAGCTCATCCCAAGGATGCCGAAACCATTGAAAAATGAATTTTGAAAAAAAATGGAAATGTTCCCTTTTGAAAATAAGCTCCTCATTTATTGAAGGCATAAAATATTTAGTTTTTGAATCAGCTATTCTTATATTTTTCGTTCAAGAAGCTTTCAGATATGGAAAAAATGGTAGAAAGATACTCACCTTTCATCAATGGGCAAAGCTGTCCGAAAGCAGAAATAGGACCAGATTGAGTCAGTTGCCCAATGGTGTACTCCATTGAGAGAAGTGGAACCCCACAGATTATAAGCAGTATGATATATGCAAACATAAATGCTCCTGAAAGATGCACATGACAAAAATAAATGAATTCTGAGAAGAAAAATAGAATTAGTCAATATATATTTACGCTATTGGAAAATAATAATAATTTATCTCCTCTTGCGAAAGATATTTACTTCTCTTTAACCCTTTAAAGGGCCATTTTTTTAGTAATGGTATATTAAAATATTTTTGGGATTGAGATTGATTCAAGAAAAGAAATTCACTTAGCTTATTAAATTTAAAAGTTAATTTAAAAAATAATTAAATAATCAATTAATTGATTTTAGTTTATTTAGATAAATTAGTTTTTTATGTTGTTTCTGAAGTGATTAATAGATGGTAATCTCGAGGCGGTAAAACAGAGCTTACCATGGACATTTAAAAATTGAGGAATTTGTGGAAGTTACTTTCCACGGCATTTAGAAAAGGGTTAAAATAAATCATTCCAAGCAATATGCCCAGAAAAGTTATTGGGAGATATTTCTTATACCGACTCTAAATTAATACGTCTATTAACAGTCAGTTTTTTCTTTCATGAATGCATCTATAACACTGCTCAAAAAAAATCATGTTCTAAAGGAAATTTTAATGGTTTTAGGGTATATTGGGGGCTACTGATTCCCCGAATCCGACACTGGTTTTGTCAGATTAGTTTTTGAGATAAAATGAAAATTAAATTTCTCAATGGTAATTATATAAGTAGTACACAAATCACATTGTTGAGAGTATGCATTATCTTGAAAACCAAAGCCAATACGGTAAAACTAATGCCAGATTCGAAATCAGCGCCCCAAATGTAACTCTGAAATCACTGAACTATCTTTGCCAATGATTTACAGTTATTTATTTTTAACGCACAGTTTCAATGCAATTTTTATTATGCTTATGTATTACTATTGAGAGAGAGAAATGTAATTTTCATTTTATCTCAAAAACTAGAGCCAATCTGACAAAACCAATGCCAGATTCAGTTTCAGCGCCCCGGAATCACCTTAAAATCACTGAAATATCTTTTGAAACAAAATCAGTGTTGAGAAGTGTAATCAATTTAAAAATACTCAGGTATATATAGATGAATGAAAAACATGGTTTGCACACCATACACGTCTTAGGCATTTTCTAACCATTTTTTAAATCCATAATATCATATGAATTATTGATATTTGGAAAATTATGAATATTTATTTCTGTATCTATCTATCTTTCGCTTAAAAATGCTGTAATTATAGGAAGCTGCTTGTAAAATAAAGACTTGTTTCGCAAATCAAGGCCAAGTTCAAGGTTTTGATTTCTTTCCTACGTTTTATCAGGAAACTGAGCGATGAAAAATAGGGAAACGCTTTAATGCAATTTCAAATGCAAAATATTTTGCATTTGAAATGAAAGAAAGAGATGTGGGTGCTATAAATTGAGAGAATTTATAGCACACACTTCTGTGGAATCCAGGGTTCAATAAACCTGGACAGAACGAGTAAAAGTGTTCCTTGAGATGAATGAATTACGCTTCCTTTTCCGAAATTTCGGGCAATGACTTACTTACGTTATGTTGAGGATACCCAGATATTAGATCAAAAGATTTATATCTATGAGGTAAAGATGTTTTCCTTGTTCAAAATCGTCCCCTTAAAGAAAATCTAGGGTACACACATGATGCTGATAGAAGTAGCAAATGCCAGGGCAGATTTTAGATATTGTATGTTTGCATCTTTTTAGCAAGGCAAATCGAAAACTATCTGAACCGACGTCGAGCGACGTAATGTTCACCTTGTGTAATGAATGTCTGAAATTCTTGGCTTAAATCAGTCGTTTCTAACCTGGGGTAAGCGAAAAAATGTTCTATAACAACAGAAAAACGTATTCCTTCTCTTTTTTATTACTGCCATCTTAACATTGCACGTTTTGTATGAAGAGATAGTATTTTTTCGGCCTTGAAATACACTGAGAAATTGAATTTTCTGGATGTTGTGCCGAAACTGATATTTAGAAAGAAAAGTGATTTTCTTTCGAAAACTGGGGCGAAAATTGCTGCAGTTAAGGGAGGCTGCTATGACTCCACTTAGCGCTTCGCTTCACGCTACTAACGCGTGTTATGAGGAATTGAAAAGTGTGTCTCTGGTGTATTGGTTAGCGCACTATCCCGGTGTGCAAGGGGACCCAGGTTCGATTCCCGGAGGAGGCAAATCACTTTCCTTTCCAAATATCAGTTTCGGCATAACATCCAGAAAATTCAATTTCTCAGTATATTGCATGTTTTCATACGTTATGCTAGTTTGTGAGACTGATTTTGTGGCTTTTTTTCTATTCAGTAAATTTATTTTATAGTAAATTTGTAGAGTGAAAATTTATACATAAAAAAAATAATAAGGTCTGAGCGAGAGAGTTCTGGGTTCGTCGTCTGCTTATCGAGGTCAAGCTGTCTATTTCTCGCCCTTACATCGGAAGTTGTTAGTCATCGGGGGCAAGATTCCGGAGATATAACCACACATTTAACGACTATTTCCGATGCGTCCCGAAAATGGTTTTGATATTATTATTTTTTTGAATAATAGAGTAAGAAATTTACTTTTCGGTTGTTACAGAACGAAGAAAAGCCAGAATGCAGAATGTTGTAGGCTACTTACCACCACCGTTGCTGTAACAATAGTAAGGAAACCTCCAGAAGTTTCCAAGTCCGAGAGACTGGCAAACGCTACACAGGATGAAATCGATCTTCCTGTGCCAAGGCAACCTCGTGGGCTTCTCGCGGGCGACTTCGTCCCCTTCATATTCAGTAATTTCTGACTCTTCCTCTTCTAAGTCCGGAAGAACGGAAACGAACTGGAGATCCCTGAGCTCCGGTAGGGACCTAGACATCCTTCGACTTCTACCAAACACAGGCGGCGACCTGAAGTTGGGCAATGCGCTATCTGCATCTTTCGCTCCGAATCGCGATATGCTGGAATTTAACCTGCTGAGGCCCGGCCTATCTCCTCCAATGACTTTCCGATCTTTAGCGTTCGGTAAACATTCCTTGGCTCCAAAGGTGAACAGAGATTTCGCGTCTTCCACCTCCGCGTCGACGCAGCAGTCTTGTTGTTGTTCTTGTGATAAGGGGCTTTCGCAGCCCGCACTTTCAGGTTGCGTATTTTGTTGACGTCTCGGCCGCGAGGGCGTCAGATGCTGGTCGTTGCCGCCAGACGCGTTGCTATCCATCTTCTTGGGGTCGTCGTCCATCGTGCTCTGACGGACGAGAACGCGGGAAACGAAAATATGCGTTCCGCCTTGAAAATATTCCAGAAAGTGTTCTACTTTCTCACTCGTAAAAAATAAAGTTCGACGAGGAGAACGACGACTCTTTTTCTCTTCCTAGTTCCCACTGTAAGAGAAGATCGCGCATTATTTGGCTGTGCACGCCGTTCGACGGGAGGTGGAGCTCGACGCTCAGCTGAGAGCCGACGGTAGCTCGGCTGTTGTGTGAGTAGCGAACTAACGTGTGTGGGTAGAGAGAGAGAACTTCCTGCTTAAAGCATCGGGGCTCAAGGTTAAAAACAATAACTAATGGCTGGATACTCGTCCCTCCTGACAGCAACGAAGGAATTTAAACCCTTTTGGAAAGTTGAAGGTCGTAAAATTACGAGCGTATTATGCACGAACGTAAGTGCGAAGAAAAATATCATCGTTCTCGAGCAGCCTGCGCATACTTGTGTGTAGTAGTATCCCAAAAAGGAAGCTACCAATAACTTGCCATAAATACATTTTCATTGTTTGAAGTGGACTGACTGATGGAATTAACTAACAACCATTAAGGATCATGCTGCATCCCCTTCAGACGAGAGGAGCCAACCACTTCTCGGCACCATTACTGTGTGGAGCCATACTTTCCTCTGCCAAGTACAACCAGCTTTCACAACATCTTTCTAAACTGATCTACACCACGAGTTGCTTCCAAATCGTAGTTCCAAAAAATATACGGAACCAACATTCAATTTCCATTCAAATTAAAAAATATATAATAATTAAACGTCGGTATAACGACTAAAAAGGCAGAAGACGTGGCTCGGGCTCTATCTCGTGGGGGATTTAAGTCTGCACCTTTGAAGATTGGGCCATGCTGGAGAGACTGGAGCTGAATTATTATTCAACTATGAACAAGCCCAATTCGCTAATTATGTACGCAGTGACCCTTTTAAAACTGGGTTGTGGGTGACGTTGAAATTGATAGACCGATGTTTGACTGTGATTCGGAGCTTTGAAAACATACAATTTGGTGATATTAAACGAGATTCCCAATATTAAAATCCATTCAATGATAAATTTTCAACGATTTCAATAGTGGAAGATTCTCTGATCGGTAACTTTACATTGGTATGGGGCCGTTCAGGTATTACGTCATCATCGATGGGGGGGAGGTGGGTTTCCGATTTGCTGACTTTTGATGAGAAGGGGGTAGGGGGGTTGGATAATGCTTACGTCATCAACCACCCTTTATGAAAATATGAGTTGGATTCAGAGGGGGCCGAGCTGATGACGAAATTTTGCTGACAACGGGGGGGGGGGGAAGAGGGTCAAAAATGGCTAAAAATTTGCTTACGTAATACTTGAACGGCCCCTATACTATACATACATTATGACTCGTGCAACTTTCCGACTCAAAAAGTTGACCACGCTCTAATAAATTTTAATCATCGATGTTATTTAAGGTTTACATACGTCCAGGCGTACGCAGGATTTCTCAGAGAAAGGGGAGATTTCAATTTTTTTCCGTTCGGTAAGTAAAGGGGGGGGGTACGTATTTTCCTGCATAATAACACTATCATCTGTACTCTCGGGAGGGAGTTAGAACCCCAACAACCCCCTTTTGCGTACGCCATTGCATACGTTCCGTATATACAAGATTATGTACTACTTTGAAGAAATCGCCTTGTGTCTCAAAAATAATTAAACTGGAGAAATGGAAACTTGTAACAAGTGAGCTGTTTATAAGGAGATACAGTGTTTCTCTATTTTTCCCGGATCCTCGTGAATATTACGGTTAAGAGAAAAAGAAAACTCTCGAATTCAATTTAAATTTTCAGCGCTAATGGTTGTAACGCATGTAAAATCGTAGCAATGTTTTGTATTGAAGAAAAATAAAGAATTTGTATGTTTGAAGCGTCGTACTTACCACACCGACCCGTCTCACAAAATTGTTTATTTTACATACTTTCTGCGAATTTTTTTACAGCAAACTTCAGCGTGCTAAAGAGATAACGAATGCCCGCAGAGGTGTTCGCAGGCAGAGGCAGATGGTGGGGGGGACCTATGCGCCCCCAAATGAAGTATTTTAGTATTTTTCAAATGTTTTTAAAAAAATATCGAAAGTAAATGCTTTTGTGCTATTTTAATCAATTTTTGTCAATTTAAATGTTTTTCGAACGTTAGTAATTCAAAACTCTCTGGAAAAGAGTCCTTATGGTGCCCCTCTTAAATCCCGTGCGTCCCTTCCGAAGGTCGATCCTGCTATCTTATATATAAATGTGAAAGTATGTATGTATGTTCTTTATACAAATCTACATTTTTGGACCGATCGTCGCCAGATTTTGTATATATACCAAACAGGCCCGGGATTGAACCGTAGGCTACTTTAAAACTTCGTCAGAGCTGGGCAAATGCCCGAAATGGGCGAAAAACTGTCTCAACAATTACTTTCGGAACGTTTACTTTGGTTACCGTGGTTTGCAACAATGCGTTTCAGACGTGAATATATGCCTTTACAATGGTTTGCCACACCTTTAATTCCGTTATTATAACAGTTTATTCCTTTATAACGGTTTGCCACTTTTCCAATCCTCCCATTAATTGCAGAAAACCCGGGAAGCGCCGGGTATTTCTGCTAGCTTATATACAGGGTGTCCTGTAAGTGATAATGCGGCCTTTATCTCATCAACCGCCCATCGTATTGGTATAGTTTCAATTTAAAAAATGCGTAAAAGGCGTTTGAATAATATTCGCTGCACAAGCTGGACGTATGACGTCGCTAACAACAGAGAACAACAACTACCCTGACAAAACTGGGAATAAAAATGTTCAACGCCAGCTGATGAACTCAATGCTTGCCTCAAATCATCAACACTCTGGCACGAAGTTAAAAAATTATCATTATCCACCAACATGCGAGTTCAAGTGCAAAATGACTCAGCACTGCTATCATTTTCACATCAGTTGACCCCAAGCACTGGACCGATTACGTTCCCAAATGGATTTTGCCAGTTGTTAAGAACTTGCAGACAAAGTCTTCCCAAACATTGAACAAAATCACCGAAACCATGAGTGGCTTTCTGAGAGAGCGATTCTGGCACCGAAAAATGACAGTGTGAACAAGATCAACGAAAAAATCCTAAAAATTATTCCAGGAGACTCCACATCTTACAAATCGGTTGACACTGTCACAGACACGGCACAGACATTTAGTTCTGTATCCTGCAGAACTTCTGAACTCCTTTGGATATTACGGGTGTGCCACCACACAATTTGACCCTCAAAGTCGGAGCACCTATAATGCTTTTAAGAAATTTGGACACACCGAGACTCTGCAATGGCACCAGACTCTGCGTGAAGAAATTGCACAATTGCATCATTGAAGCAACGATTCTAACTGGATGTGACAAAGAAAAAGAAGTCTTCATTCCACGTATCCCAATTATCACCGAAGAAATGGCATTCACTTTCAAGGGATTACAGTTCCCGATTAGTTTAGCTTTTGCCATGACAATCAACAAAGCGCAAGGCCAGTCCTTAGCAGTGGCAGGTATCAACCTACTTGAGCCCTGATTTTCACACGGACAACTTTTTGTCACCTGTTCGCGTGTTGGTAATAGCAAAAATTTGTAAATGTACACACCAGATGGAAAAAGAAAAAATATTGTGTATCCACAAGCGATTGCCTGAAGATTTTAATTAAAATATTTAAAAATAAAAGTAATTTTCTCTTACTTGATGCAGAAATTTTTTTTGATTAAGAAATAATTAATAAGCTATACGTATATACATTTTTTACGGGGCGGGCAACGTCGCCGGGTATCAGCTAGTGAATACTAAAAATGAAAAAAAAAATACTATTCTAACAATTCAATTCACTTCAGCATTCAATTTCACCAAAGGGGCAATGTGCAGACTCCCATAAATTCGTAAATAGTTTAAAAATTCATACAAATTGAAGGAATTGGTATAGTTTGAGATAAAAGTATTCTCACGACGGGAGGAACTTTTTTTTTATACGGGGGACAAAAAGTTTGGTTCAAAATTTTGCCGACAGAGGGCGCCTAACGAAAGCAAATCACTGGAAATATGCAAATCATAGTCCTATAAAATGCAGGGTGTACGATTAGTAGCTCATTTCTGAATTTTCCTGTTACTGGCGTTGCGTTCACATAAAGTTTTCATTGTGATGCTGACATTTGTAGATAGACCCCTATTATATAATGAAGCTATTTCAACTCGGTCACGAATCGCCGGCTGAAGCTTTACGAACGTTTCGTTCTCAGAAGCGATTGAAGAAAGGTTGAGGTTCAATCACTCTTGCCAGTCTGACGTGCAGCGACCTTTACCAACAAAAATTTGAACTTTCTTTTCTGCAAAAAAAAAATAAATTTGTTGCAATTCAAAATGTAAACCGCATTCTTTCGGATATAGAAGGGAATACACCGATTCCTTCTATGTTTATGAATTTTTAAACTATTTACGAATTTATGGGATACCCTGTAGACTAGAAAATCAACTGTGAGATCGACAATCATGCAAAGAATAAAGTTTTAATTTTCATTCAGTTCTAATTTATCATTAGAAAATTAAAAAAAAATTATCCGATCTGTGAGGTTGAATTCAAATTCTGAGAATTGTCGCTATATCCGAGGTCGTTGCGTTCTCGTTAACATAAGAAGCGTCTCATTAACATTATTCTCTGCGTAAAATCGGCCAAAATTGCCGCTTATTGACGTTATGGCCGGGACGTCATCACAACCGAGTTCGACTATAATCGTGAAGTTTTGCGAAACGATCCTCGAAAACTTCGATGAGAAAATGACCTACTAATGTTGTTTTTTTTCGTAAAAGCTACGTTGTTGTTCACTTATTCTGCTCTTTTGGCCTCGATTTGTGAATTGGTGTCTCAATGTGCAAGTGCAAAAACACGCGTCGAGAACAGTGTTCAGTTCTATAATAGAATCCTCATAGAAGGGTTATCTGTCTTTTTTAACGTTGTGCTTGTGTTTGTATTTTTCCTTCGAAAGCGGTCTGGTGACGACGATAAAGCAATTTTATAGTGATACACTTGGCGAAAAGGTGGGCTGAAGGGACAGTGCGTTAGAGCCATAAAAAACATGGCTCCCGACAGCTCTTCAGCTGGTTAAGGGAAAACAAAAAAGCGCAATAAACACGAGCAATGAATGGGATCAGAATGTAAATAAGATTGCGCAACTAATGTGTTTGTGTGCTTTTTTCTAAGTTTACAGAATATGTAAAAACGGATGCGTGAGAGACTTATAATCGCCCCCTTGGGAATAAATATCACTGCTGGATCAGGCCAGGGATTGAATGAGCGGGGCGAGGAGCTGTGGAAGCTATTGGCACAGGGCAGTTATAATTAAACTGACAGTCCAAAGAGAAATAAAAAAAATGGACCTTGGCAACCACGTCAAAATTTCATGAAAAAATATTTTTTTTTTTAAATTCTTTAAGTTAAAAAATCCCTAGATCCCCCCTTTATATAATATCATACCTTTTTAATTCCCTCCAATTTTTTTTTCTCGCTCCTCCTTTCAATGAAATGTATTTTCCCTTTTCTCCAGCCAAGGATTCCCCAAAACTGAAAACCTGGGTTTTGAGAAAGAAAGGGAAAACAGAGATTATTCTGTGTGTGTAGTTAGATTTTTTTTTCATATTCTTTGTAGGTACAGTATTGCACAAACAGGTGTTAGTGATTATTCAATAACAATAGGCGATGTGGTATATGGAGATTGGAGGGACACACACACATATCTATGAGTGAACACTCGTCATTAGAGTTGGTAGCGATTTTCGGTCGAAAAATAGGCGTTTCTTATCATTTGTTCCTGTTTTAAAACAAGATGTCATTCCCCCCCCCCCCCACCCTTTCTTTAACGGCATTTTAAAAAACTTCCTACACACATTAGGGTACTGTTTATATAACTTGGTAGGTGCAGCTGTTGAGGCGTAGCCGTGGGTGCTCAGCAGAGCAAATTTTTTTTTTGCATACGTCCGAGCACACCAGAATTTATTCAAAAATCAGAATCTCTTAAAATGAAGCTTTAGCCAAGCACCCACGGATCTAAAACACTTCCGACGCCCCTGAATTTAATTGCCTTTACTCAAACTGAGCTTTTAGATTCTAGCATTATGCAATAAATCAGCTACGCGGAATGAAACATATTATATCAAACTAGCTATAATACCCGGCGCTACCCGAGTTTTCTTCAATAAGGCTTTTTATATCACGTGATATCTCCCTCTTTCTTTGAGGGACATACAAACCATGTCTAAATTAACTAATATGGCGACTTCCTGCGCGACTCATGAAAGAAACAAATCTAGATTTAAAGAAACGTAGAAATGAATATACAAGATACTTCAAAAAGAATCAACCGATTAAAAAAAAAAATCTTAACTATTCAGCTTTTAATCCGTTTTGATCGAATAATGTATAGGTAAAAAGAGGGAAATCTCAAGTTTCATGCAGTTGCCGACAGGTAGCGCTGACGCTCTTCCTTTGGCCGCCACTTCAGTGTATGGCAAGATTGGCTTTTCCCATCGTTAGAAACCGATTCCGATGACTTCATTCTCCAGCAGGACGGGAACCACCTCCACAGTGGAGCTTGGACGTTCCAGAATTTTTGAACAATCTTATTTCTAAACGACGGATCGGCCGTACGGGACCTGACGATTCAGTTAAACATCACTGGCCTCCAAGATCGTCGGACCTCACAGTGTGCGATTTCTTCTTGTGGGGGTTTATAATAGACTACGTTTTTGTGCCACCTTCCAGCTACATTAGCCGAACTGAAGATACGCATAACAGCAGCAGTGCATGCAAACACGCTCGCAAAAGTTTGGGATGTATTTGACTATCGTGTAGACATATGCCGTGCATCCCAAGGTGGACATATCGAGCACCTTTAATTTAGTTTGTAAAAAACTTTTATGATTAGCCATGTAATATAAAATTAATCTTAAGTATCTATGCTCAATATTTTTCGTAATATAAGCATTTCAAATCGATGATTCTTTTAGACCTATTCTTTACACACCCTGTATTTTTCCCCCTTTTTTAAGGGGTGTTAGGCATATGGATCCCTCCCCCTCTTGAACTTCAAGTTATCCATCTGCCTGTTTCTGCTTCAAAAAATGCTTAGTTAAAGCTGTGGACTTTTACGGGCCTATAATTAATTTTAAAATATCCTAACCGACATGAATTTATGCAGTTGAATGTTAAAAGACAACAAGGAGACATTAATTTTCATGCTTTAGAAGATATAAATAAAAAGTTGAAATCAGTGTTATTGCATGGGTATATCCAACTCAAAAGTATTTATAGTACTTAAAGTATTAAAGTACTTTATATTTAGTATTCTGGGTTTCGTATCTCTAAGCGAACTCAATATTTCAAAAATCGAGAATTCAATGCAATTTTAAAAATTATTGATGTGGCGGAAAACCCCACTAAAAATTCCCGCATTTCTACAGTAAAATCGGCAATTTTAACACTGATTTCTATGGGGATCATCCATTGCCTGACCCTCAAAGTGATGCTTTATCACAAACCTATTATCCACCAACATATGCGAGTTTCAACTGCAAAATTACTCAGCACTGCTATCGTTTTCACATCAAACGTGGCAATGGAAGAATTCCCGTAGATCAAAGCACTGGACTGATTACGCTCCCAAATAAATTTCGCTAGTTGTTAAACTCAGTTCAAGAACTTGCAGACAAAGTCTTCCCAAACATTGAACAAAATCACCGAAACCATGAGTGGCTTTGTGAGAGAGCGATTCTGGCACCGAAAAATGACAGTGTGAACAAGATCAACGAAAAAATCCTAAAAATTATTCCAGGAGACTCCGCATCTTACAAATCGGTTGACACTGTCACAGACACGGCACAGACATTTAGTTCTGTAACCTGCAGAATTTCTGAACTCTTTGGATATTCCGGGTGTGCCACCACACAATTTGACCCTCAAAGTCGGAGCACCTTTTAAGAAATTTGGAGACACCGAGACTCTCCGAAGAAATTGCACAATTACATCATTGAAGCAACGATTCTAACCGGATTTGTGCCAAAGGAGAAGACTCGTCTTCATTACACGTATCCCAATTATCACAAATGCCATTCAGTTCATTCAGTTTCAAGCGATTACAGTTCCCGATTCGTTTAGCTTTTGCCATGACAAATAAGCTATACATATACATACGTTGTATACATTTTTTACGGAGCGAGCAACGTTGCCGGATATCAGCTAGTAGATAGATAAAAAATGTAAAATGAGAATTTAATTCCCAACCGTGATATCTTGTCGAAAAGAACCATTGGATTTTACATAGCTGTAATACCTGTCGCTGCTCGGGTTTTTTGTATACACTGGGAGCATTAAAGAAAAGTTATAAACCATTAAAGGCATATACATGTCTGAAACACCATTGTTAGGGAACTACGGTAACCAAAGTAAACATTCGGAAAGTCATTGCTGAGACCCACGAACCATTATTGCCCGACAGTTTTAGCCCGTTTCAGGCATTTGCCTAGCTCTGACGATTTTTCAAAGTAGTTTTGCTCAAGTCGGATCCTGTTTGGTACATGTGTTAAATTTGGTGAAGATCGGTCTAAAATTTGAGATGTGTATAGCGAACACACACACACAGAGAAAATCAATTATATATACATAGATAGATAAAGAACAAATAACTATGCAGGCTAATACCAAATAAACTGCTAGCGAAATATATAATGCTAAATTATCGTAGGCATAAACTTGTCTGGTCCATGAGCCCGAGCCCACTCAATATTTGCTACCATCTCTATAATACCTTGAGAAATATTGAGTTTGAGTCCTCTCTTCCACCAATATTTTTGAGCCTTCCCAATATTCTGAATTACTCACGCGCCTTGGCATATTGTATAACATGCAAAAATGTATAGTTGCGAAAATTATGTAAATAGTTATTATTTACATTTATTATGTCATCTTTCACCTGTAAATAGTCTCATTAACGTATTTCTCTGTAATCTCGCCAAGTTCACTACAAATTTGGCAACTTTAGCGACAACTTCGATGATTTCACGATGGCATGACGACAAAGGAAAGGACTGGATAGCGCGAGAATATGGGGTAACTTTCGGAACCTTTCTTTTGACTATATAGAAGCACCACCAGAGCGGAACTATGAGCAGTTTGTTGTGTTTCTGAATACGAGATCTCTCTTGTATGAGAAAAGTCGCTCTCTGTTTAGTGAGATTTAGTGAAATCTCTATGCTTGTGAATACGTGTGCATAGAGCTGTTCTGTAAAATAAATCTGCGTTGTCCTTCGAATTGTTTCGTGATTTACCATCTCGAGTACTTGTTAGAGACATTATCCGGAGCAATGTACTATAGTACTTGATATTATTTCTAATTCGATGACGCACACTACTTAGTTTCAAATTCTGTCTGCGAAATTATTCTAATAAACAACCTCTCAAGCAAAGACGGGCAAGTTAAAAAGATTTCAAGCGAAAAACGTGTTTTCAGATTCGTAGGGTTGCTTTCTTATCTCAAATCGGCGCGCAAACCAAAGAATGGTGTTTTCCTTACAACTCCCGACGTAATATTACGTCAAAAATATTGGACGAGTTAATGAAGTAGGTTTACTTCTGATTTCCAGAAGGTGCAAACTAAGGGTACAAAAGAGAACTGAAATACAAAACGCCGTTCTTTTGGCTTGACAAATGTGTGCGCCGCTTTGAGGCAAAAAAGTAACGCTACGAATTTTTTGATGAGTAGAATAAGAACACGTTTTTCGCTCGAAATTTTTTTTTACGGAAAATATTCCGTTGAGAAACAGACTTGACAAAATATCTGGGCTTGTCAATGTTAAATGAGTCTTTTGTCGAGGCGAGATATCTCGTCAATGACGCTTGAAGGATTAAAGCTAATTTTTGCTCCCCTCCCTAATCTCAATATACTGTATAATCCTCTGTAATCGACACCATGCTGATAGCATTCTATTAACTAGTACTTTTCTAACCGTACATGCACCTCGTAAACATTCCTCTGAGGAATTTTTAGCAAATCGGTAAATGCCGGAACATGTGTTGTCAGTGTGTGTGTGGCCCAACGTTTCTGTATTGCTAACTTTAGATTTGTTTCGTGTTCCAGTGTTGCTGCCATCTGTCTTCCATATTTTGAAATAAAAATGGCTGAAATTTCATGTTACGATAAGTGTCGTGTTGAAAGTTTACTTTCTCTGCGGAAAAACTTTTTCGAATGGGGGATCTCGGCTCGTACTCGCAGGAAACCAACTTCAGCCGACAACCACTGCGCCGCCAAATGGGTTTGAAACATTTATCATCACGATGCGTCGTATGAATTGCCACACGCAGCATTCCAGTTGTAGAGAAGTTTTCCATTGCTGATTTCCAGCTCAGGAGGATTTGCCATGCCTGTAACGGCCCAACTGAGCAATGTGGGCTCACCAAAGACCCATTGGCTGGCTTCAACGCCGGCCGGCAACAATGGTAAGGCAGCGCGAACTCAACCGAGCACGGGGGCTCACTTGGGAGCCCACCACTCAACTGCCCGCTAGCTCTGCGAACGTTACTCGAAGAAGGGTGAAAGCTGCTCAGTGTGGGCAACTGTCGCAAGCAGCGTACTGAAAACAGCGCCAATCAGGCAACTATTTGCAAGATGGCTGACCTTTGAAGATGGTTACAACTGGCCAAATGCCACGATGCAGCTTTGTGCATTATGTGTGATGTATACATTGTATATAATCGTTTTCGTGGCCCAGGAGATTTGGAGGGAGGACACTCATATTTCCGGCACAACTCAATCGGTAGTAAACTGCCTAGGGGGCGATAGACCGGAGTTGTACGCGGCATGAATGAATGAATGGTTCAACGCTCTGATATCGATCGCACTCTATACAAATACTACTACAGTAGCATGGAGCAAAAATGTGTGATAACACTACTATTTATTGATGGATTTGTAATCACTGCTTTTTTTCCGTTCATACAGGGGGAATACTATCAATCGCCCAATAATTACACACGTGATTGCTTGTGAAAAAGTTGCTTGAACAGAAAAGTGTTTTCCGTTTTAGGATCAGACGAGTGTTCCAGGAGTTACAACGTTTTGAAGTTTTGTAAACGGTGAGTTACGTGCCAAACACCCAGCGAAAGTAAATTTGTCCTCCCGCAGAAGATTGAAAATGAACTGAAATATTCAGTTCCGTTAGAAGCCAAGTTTAGTTTTTTTTTCTTGGACGATTGGCGATTTTTCCTCTTCGTGTAATGTTATAACCTTGTTATTACGTGTTACCTTCGCTCACCATATTGGCGAATTTATCACCAGATTCGCAAAGTGTTAGCCAAATGAGATCTATTTGAAAAAAATTTCCAAAATCAACACTTTTTGGCCAAAATGTAGTATTTTTCTCACCTTCGCTGTTGAGTCAAATCTTTTATGGGAAAGTGTAAGAAAAAAACTGGTTTGCACATCTTTAGCTTTCTTGATTTATTTCAGGGTTAATAGCATATTTTCAATAGCTTCAAAAACGACAAGTTATACGTTTGGTGTATCTTCAGTGAATTTGGCAGGATTTGGAAGCGACGTAATTTTTAAAGTGTTTTTTTAATACTCCATAATTATTGGTCCAATCAAAAAACTGAAAACGCTTTTCCTTATTAGTTTTTCACAGGAAATCGTGTGTGTAATTATTGGGCTATTGATAGTATCCACCCTTTTTATTCGCTTGCAATAATTTGTGGAAAAAAATGATGAAATTTGGTCGAAATTTCATCGTCTTATATGATTTAAGCATTGGCAATACGTAATGAGGTACATCCCCTCCCCTTGAGAAGAAATTATAGTGTTTTTCTTGCAGTAAAGAAACAAATCTCCTCTTTCCCCTGAGAAAACCCTGTGTACAGTACTGGATTCAACAATTGAAATAGTACCAACCGATATTTGCACTTCAGAAGATGGAAGTAAACAGGGTAGCACCACAACTAGAACACTCCCAATCCTCACTACATAAGTGCATTAGGGCCGCAAACTCAGTGCACACGTTCCGGCATATACCAATTTATCAGAAATTCTTCAGAAGAATGTTCACGACTTGCATGTTGGGTTAAGTAGCAGTTGTAGTAGTATTTAGAGGAGACATTCGGTTTGCGTTTCATTTTTGACGTAGGACGACCGATTCTCTCTTGGGATTCTTCTTCAGTTAACTTGTTACTTTTGAACCGAACAAGGATCAGGCTCGATCGCATAGATCGTACAATTTCAGTCTTCAGATAACTGGAAAAAGTTGATGGATGGCAATTCAGCTTGCAATTCTGTAACGGTATTTAGTTTATGATTTCATCGCCCACACGCTAAGCTATTCGATACCAGTGATATAGGTACCAATATCCAGTTTGTGTTGAAAAGCTATTCATACAGGAACTTCTTAGCGTTTAATTTTCGAAGAAAATGAAGCCTCAGATGTTCATCGTTACTTCATGTTTTTTGAACTACGCATGGCGAGAATGAATGTAATTCTATACATTGGGAGATATATCCATTTGGTGAATCAGAAATGCACCGCGAAAGACAAATTGATTTCTTTATTCAAAATGGCTCTCTACTAAAGCAGTATAATATAATTTCTTGCTACAGCTGTAATTGTGAAGTTGTATTTTCGGTATACCCGATGCGGATCACCTGAAGAGTATCTATTATTAGAAGATTATTGCGATTACTAAACTGTTCACGCACGTCTTAAATACTCATCTGAGAATTTTTATGATACAAATATTGTCAGTCCCGGGAGGGAATGACTCGTATTAAGAAACGGGCTGAGGATATGAAACAGCAGTCAAGCTTCACTAAATTATTTCAGAGAAATGCCTACGAAGGGTATATACGGATATAAGGTTAAGTAGTTGTTGTTTTAGTCAAATCGACCCATACTGTTACATATGCCAGGTTAACGGTACACTTGTAGTTCTATTTTTTTCTGGTAGCAATAATTTAAACCGTCTGTTTTTCTTCGCAAATCTCTTTGGATACCTGTATAGCATGTACACCAATTATCACACGAATCGGTCCATTGAAACGCGCACCACTATAGTGATCAAGTGCGTTCTATAAGAATTGAGAGTAAAATCATAAAAAGTAAAGAAATATAGGTACAGCAAAAAATAATTTATTCTTTTTCATACTATCTTTCCTTAGGTCATAATTTTTCAAACTTTTTGTTTTTGCCCCTCAACTTAAGCCATCCCATAGGAACCTATATTAAACCCATTGCTCCTACCGCCCCCATGGATTAGATTGCCGCCACCCCCATGAGCAATATTTAGCTCACTTTGGGAAACAGTACCTTAGATGATATGCAATGGTCCCATCGTTCAATCCATTTTTCAAAGCAAGGCTTTCTTTGGAAGTTGTCTTAGAGGTCATTCTATTAGTGGGATCAGAGACGTACACTGGGGGAGGGGAAGGGCATAGGGGGGCTAGTGGCCCCCCCACCCCGACGATCAAAAATGTATTTCTTTAATGCAAAAAATATATTTTTATTGAAATTTCGGAAGAAAATATCTTTATACAGGGTGATCAGCGAATAAGCCCTTATTTCAAAATTAAATATCTCTACAACAAAGATCAATAGAATTATGCGGTAAACGGTACGTTTATTAGCAAAACTGTAAGAATGTTGTACAGAAATTTTGAAAATTTAGTTTTTTTTTTAATTTTTTTAAATTAAAAAAAAAAACTGGAGATTTTGGGGTTCCGGAAATACTCATTTGTGTGAAGAGAAACCACTGCATTCGCCTAAAGTTACTGCATGGGCTGTGGTATGCGCCAGAGGCATTATCGGCCCCTTCGTGCGAGAAACGATTACTACTGAACGTTACGTTACAATTTTGGAACAATTTATCAGCACACATGGCGCATACCGCAGCCCATGCAGTAACTTTAGGCGAATGCAGTGGTTTCTCTTCACACAAATGAGTATTTTCGGAACCCCAAAATCTCCAGTTTTTTTTTTTTAATTTAAAAAAATTAAAAAAAAACTAAATTTTCGAAATTTCTGTACAACATTCTTACAGTTTTGCTAATAAACGTACCGTTCACCGCATAATTCTATTGATCTTTGTTGTAGAGATATTTAATTTTGAAATAAGGGCTTATTCGCTGATCACCCTGTATCTTATTATAATCGATTTCTGTTAATTTCAATGTTATTTGAAGTCTTTGAACTCAAAGTTGATTTTTAATAAATTCATTGCGACCCCACTCTCTAAGCCATATAACGATAAATCGCATAAAGGCCTTTGGCCCGCGGGCCAACTGGGGGTTATCTGATGCGGCCTGCACTCCTCAATTTAATTTTGTAAAAATGAACTAATCGGCACATTTACAGATCGCTTAAGTGTCCCGTGGTACATTTTCAGATCACTTAAATGACCTGGGACACAGTTCCAGAACACTTAAGTGATCCATGGCACATTTAGAGATCGGATCTACATCACTCAAGTTACCCGCGGCACATTCTCAGATTATTTATGTGATCCGCGGCATATAATTACGCATCACTTGAGTGATGCGTGGCACAGTTCCAGAGCATTTGAGCGGCCCGGACAAATTTCCAGATCACTTGGATCCGCGAAACATTTAGAGATCACTAAAGTGGCTCTGTAGGGCACTTATCAATAGGGGGGGGGGGTGTTACTTCAAGTGCCCACGTTGCTTTAATGAAAGGTTTTTCTCGTTTTTGGCGCACCGAATAAGATGCCATTAAGAATATTTTATATCTTCATAAAGGGTGGTTGATGACGTAAGCATTACCAAAACCCGCCTTCCCCCCCCCTTGTCATCAAAAGTCAGCAAATCGGAAACCCCCTTCCCCCATCGATGCTGACGTAATATTTGAATGCCCCCCCCCCTAGTGAATACTGCACAGATAAATCAACGTCATCATTTTCTTTAAATTTTCTGCCACATTAAATCCTTTCATAAAGGGATCAAAATGATTCACTCGAGGTTCATAACCTGTTATTACCTTCATGAAAAATTCGGATCATTTTCAACATCTGTTTCCACTCATGACATTGGTGAATTCTTGTTGCATTGGTGAATTGCATTTGTTCCTCAGTAAAATGATGAGGGGCACATCTGGAACAAATACGGCAAAGCAGTAAATTGTTGAGTAGAATACTTGGAAATATCGACGTTTTCGAAATACTAGTTGATGCCGCTATCTTTCTACATGATGTTCTCAGATTTTCTCTTAAAATTGCCCAAACAGTATTAACACGACACTTTCAAGTCAACCAAACCTAGGAGCCAGTTCTGCTCACAAACGTCCCTTTTGAAATCGCTATGCTGAATTCTGAAAAGCATAGACTCATCGTTTGTCTCTGGAAGATTCTTTCATCAAATTAAACGTTTCTGCAACTGTTTTGCCCAAACGATAACAAAATTTTATCGTTCAACGCATTTCATTTCTTAGCTCTGAGAGAGAATCACCATCTGCATTGCAGTTCTTTGAACAACTACTCTCACGCACAACTTGGGAAAATGGAATCGCCTGCCTCAAATATTTTGATTCACATTATCTTTAAATTAAAAAAGTCATCTGCGCTTTTATTATTAAGTTACGCGGTGTTGCCAACTTAAGAAAAAATTATTTTAAGTGTGTGTGGAATGTTCTTTGTATACAACTGCTCTTTACAGTGTGAGATCTTATGGTTTGGCTTAGGAAAAAGGAGTCACTGAGAGAGAGAAACATTCAATTTTCATCACACCAACGTTCTAATTTTCTATCAAACCTGCACGGATCTATTTCTTTTTTTTTTCTGATCGCGGAAAGGTAATATGGTATGTATATCAATGGAGTATTGAATGTATATACTTTTGACAGTGCACTGCCTGTTTAGAGAATACATTGGCACCGAGGACATTGTCTTGATCATTTTTGTCGCACCACGATCATTTTCCACACACGTGGGCTAATTAGACCAGGATCTACAATTTATTGCCGATTCCGAACCGCAGTCTTGTTTTTTATACTCGTCGAGGGGTTGGTGCACTAACCCCTCGATGGGGAACTCATTGTCACCGCAGGGAGTCCCCATCGAGGAGGTAGCAATTTTTTCTGCTGTTTCCCTGTGTCAGGAAAGTTTTCTGACAAGGACGAACCGGGTATCGAACTCGCGACACCTCTAAACATCCTTTGGTACTTTAGGCGAGTATCTTATCGACCTGGGTTACCGCGCCCCGACGTTGTCTTTCCTATGAAGATTGGTGTGGTAGGAAAAATGAGTTTTGAAGGGTGCTTTAGAAATAGATTACCGGCAGCTCATTAACCAATGAGAAATCTAATTAGAATCACGAATTAATGATTTCCTTATAAGCTCAAGTAACTCCTGTGCAGTCGTTGGAAACCGTATAGTACCGCCTTCAAATCGAATTCTTACGAGAAATCGAAAAATAGTAGTATAAGCAGGCTAGTTGTGTCGTTGCGAAACATCGATAAACAAGAATTCTGCGTAAACAGAAACATGACGATTGCATTTATTATTATTGTTTTTTTGATTTCTCGATGGAAATATACGCTCGATTGCGAAATTGCCACACCTAAACTGCAATGAATCAAGTGAGGTACTTCAAACTTCCGGATTATTCGACCTTCGGAATTAATTAAATGCGTGGCGATGATTTCTTGTATTTTATTAAGACCAGCAAAGTTACGACGAATCAGTTGTGAACGAACGATATCCACACCAATTGGCGTGGGAAATAATCTAACACCAGAGGGCACGAAGTGGAGTTACGTATAATGAACCATCCGACATTGATGAAAAAACGACCATCACAATGACATAGTACCAGCTTAATAAAAACTTTTGGATAGGCGTTTAAGTCTGATATCTCATTAATGAGAACGTAAAATGCGAAGGAAAAAAAAATAGACGCCAATAGATATTGATACAGATACCTGTACAGGATGATTCAAAGTCCTTGGCACAAACTTTAAGGGGCGATATAACACACATAAACAAGCTGTGGCGTCAGAGCCGGGAATGCTGTGGGTGCTCGAGCACCCACAGTAATTTATGACATGGGTCGAGCGCTCATTAAATTGATTCAGAAATCAAAATTTTCTACGTAAAGATCAATCGAGCACCAACAATTTCCAAACACTTCGACGTCCCTGGTTCCAGGAATACCCCGTTAATTATGCTTTTGCGCCACGGGAAAAAAACGATATTGGAAAGCTATGAGAATTTTCTGGTAACGATGACCTCGAAATACCACGAGAATCACGTTCCAGAAATACCATGAGAACCGAGATCAAGGAAGACTGGATTATGTTCTAGAGAGGTTTCTGGAAGACCACGGTAATCAAGCTCCAAGATAATATGATCTAGTTTTGTGTGCGATTTTTTGGATAAATTTCTTATGAATAGTTCTAGAATTTATTTTTCAAGACCAAGAGTATTAATATCTAGGAAGACAAGGCGACGAGTTTTGGTGACGACCACCTTAAAAGGGGGATTACGGGAATAAACTTCTAGGAAGAGGCTACGAGAGAGAGAACCTTTTCCCGATCAAGTGCTGGGAAACGATTAAGATTAACTAGTTAATCGACTGAATTTTTATTGAGTATTTTTCCGTAACGGTGGCTTTTCCCTCTTCCGAAGATTGTAGTAATGTAATTTTTTTTATTAGCAGAATTTAAAAAATTACTAGTTTCAGAAAAAAAAAACATTGCAATTTTTATTGAAGACAAGCTGTTGTCCGCGGCTTTGCTCACGTAGATTGTCACCTGAAAATTACTCAGCGATGACTCCCCCATATGACATTCGAAATTACCATGATCCACTTTTGTGGTTGATTTTCAAAAATTCCTTTTTAGCGAGTCTCTTCATTACAAAATAAAAATACTGACCAAACTTCATATTTTTCACTTCAGCGGTTTCTGCTCGGCGTGATGCCTCTATATAATAGCGTGACCCCTTTAGGGTGGAATTAAAAAAAAAAAAAAAAACACTCTACTGCCTTCACATCATGAAATGGAACTACTGACCAAATTTCATATTTGTAGCTTCAGCGGTTTTCGGCTTGGCGATGATGAATCAGTCAATCAATGAATCAGTCAGAACATGTTATGTTCTATGCATAGATAAAATCTAAAAGATTACGATGAAGTGATACGATTGATGCCGTTGAACTCCCCTAGACCTGATATCAAAAATAGATCATGATACGAACTTCGAACCTAGTTACGGGCAGGGCCCGATCATGACAAATCGGGGCCCTGGGCAAGGATACTTTTGGGGGGCCCCCTCCCCCCTCTAATCTAAAATAGATTTCTCGGGTGTAAAACGATATAAATTGCATATTTTTAGAATTTTTTGTCCGATCAAAAACTTTTGAACATAAAACTGAAAATTTAAACCATTTTGTTTCACGTGTACCCTTTAGTTATCAAGAAATAATAAAGTATGAGACAAATACTAACCACATCAATAAAATCACCAGTTGCGTGGCTAATGCATCACAAAAATGTTTTATTGTGAAGTAATTCACTTTTTTTTCTGCTTTTCATTTTCGCAAAATCAAGAATTACATTACTGAAATCCAATTTTTTTGTTACTTCTCCTTCAATGCAGAGTAATGCTAAAGAGCTTAGTTTTTCCTGCAGAATACTAGAGCGTATGGGAGACTTTAGACGCTTTAACAAAGAAAAGGATCTTTCACCAGAACAATTTGTTACTGGCAATGTTAAAAAAATTCTTACGGCACTATCAACATTGGAAAATGTCTCTTCCAGCTCTAAACATTTCAGTTTTTTAAACATATCTGCAATATTATATCCATCTTCCACAAGTGAAGAAAATTGCTGTAGCTCTTCAGGAAAAGAATCATCTAAATCCTGAGGGTAGGATTTTTGCAAAGAAATCGCTTTATCCATAAGTTTTGATTTCAACTTCATTTCACTCATGCAAGCAAACTTTTTCGCTGTGCTATTATACGGCTCTTTACGAAAAGAAAGGTGTGAAATTAAAGCATCACAAACAGCATAATAAATACTTGATTTATAAGCTTCACGAGGTGTCAGGTCAACTTCACAGCTATGTACTGCATGAGGATCTTTGCTTCTTGGCTTTAATTTTTTTTCTTGCTACATCGTAATCAACATCCGGCTCACACATATCTCTTGCTAATTTTTCATACTCCTCAAAATTGTCTCTCACATATTGAGTAAATTCAATTAAAGATTGGTACAAAAGTGTGACACGCGTTAAATTCATAGATTTTTGAAGTTCCACACTGGTTTGATTAAGCCTTTGTAAAAGGGTATCCCATACAACGATGTTCAGTACAGTTTCCAACTTTTTCAACGTTTTCAAAAGGGATTGTGCCTCCAATTTTGTGTATGCAGTTTCATTTTCTTCTGTACCTAATCTGTTAAGAGTAAGTACAATGGCATTATAGTTCTTCCTTAATGATTTAACGGCATGAGCATCAGCACACCACCTAGTACTACTGCGGTTCTTCAATGTTGAAAAATCGCCACATTTTTTCAGTTCTTCATTTAGTATCTGCCACCTGTGTGTTGATGAAGAAAAGAAAGTATATATTTGTTGCACAAGACAAAAAAACTGCATTGCACCACTGCATGACTCAACAGCATTTAACACCAACCAAGTTAAGAGAATGAGCTGCACAAGGAACAAAATCAGCGGAAGGATTTATGCTTTTTATTTGGGCTTGTAACCCAGAATATTTGCCGGCCATATTTGATGCATTGTCATAGCTTTGGCCACGACAATTTAATACATTGATTCCAGCATCTTTTAGAGTTGTTAAAACAATTTCTGCTAGGGTTTCTGATTTATGGCTGTACATTGGAACAAATTTCAGAAATCTTTCCACAGGTTCAGCTCCGACAACATATCGAATCATAAAACACAACTGATCAAGATGAGTAATATCTGGGGTAGAATCAATAATAATTGAGTAGTATTTGGCAAGCAGAATTTCGTCAATGATTTGTTTTTCGACTTGTTTAGCCATTATATGAATAAACTGATCTATACATGTTGAGGACAAATAGCTTACATTTCCTTTGCCAGGATTCCCATATCTCTCCAAATGTTTTGAAAGAAATGGATCAAATTTGGCTATCACTTCTAAACAGCCTAAAAAATTTCCATTGTGCCTAGATCCAACAGTTTCATTATCACCAAAAAAAAGTAGACCCCGTATAGCCAAAAATTTCACAACAGCAACAACTCGTTTAAGCACAGACATCCAATACTTCGTCTCCTCTTCATATTGCTGTACCAAAGATGAATCAACTCTTTGTGAGACATTTGCCCGGAGTGACAGATCCATCATGGCTTGCTTATGTGAAGAGTTTTCATGCTCTTTTAATCTGGTAGCAGCATGCTTCCAGTCCCAAAATCCTTCAATTAGCTGACCTTTACATGAGCTGTTGCTATTGGCATGTAGCAATTTGCACACCCAACAAAATAACATTTTCGATGAAGCCGACAAAACCAACCATTTCCTTAAAAGTTTTTCACCATTTTTTTTGGTATGATAAAATTGAGAAATGGTGAGACTTCTCTTCACACCTCCAAAAACTCTTTCAGTCTCCGACAGCAAATCGGTATTTTGAGGAGGGGGATTACATATAAAATATTCCACCATTTCATTATTAATAACAGTCTACATTGCTGGGTCTGGATAAAGAAAATTTTCATTTTTCTCAGTAGCAGCTAGGCTTACACAACTAGGCTTACTATCATCATCATCTTGAATCTGAACATTCCTCAAACATGCTCTGGAATTATCATATTCATTAATTATTGTTTCATCATCATCAGCTTTAGATTGTTCATTACATGGCGAATTGACTTTTGCATGTGCTGCAAAATAATTTTTTAATGAACTAGCAATTTCCCCCCCCCCCTCATCTTTCTGTTTTTTCAACTTTCTCTTTGCAGAGCCAGATAAATAAGTTCGAGGGGACATAATTAAACTTAAAATATTGAAGTTACCATTGAGCTATAAAATGTTAAACATGTTGAAAACAAACATTGTTTGCTTTTCTCTGTTATGGATTGTGATGCCTTTACAACGACTAGCATCGCAGCACCGGTGCTTCTTCTCATCTGAGATTTAACTTTTTTGGTATCAACAGAAAATTCCCTGAACCGACCAATCGGAACTCATTTTTCCTTTATTAGAAAAAGTAGTATTACAGTTGAATAATAGAAGTTCAATTTCTCTCCCAATAACTGTAAAAATATTTTATTAATGTAAAAAAAAAATTATATTTATATTTTCTATTCTTTAAAAAGTTTAGATGCATTACGAAAACGAAATTCCTTTTTTTCTAAGTATTTAAGTTTTACTTAAAAAAAACAACTTTTCAGACTTTATTATTATAGATTTGGGGGCCCCCTTCAAGCTGGGGGCCCTGGGCAAAGTCCCGATTTGCCCATGCGATAATATGGCCCTGGTTACGGGGTCGCAGAATGTCAATAAGGAGGAGTACAAGGGATCGAATTAAATTGCTCTAACCCATTTGAAGTTGTCATGGCAGTAGACTAGTACAGTCGCTGTTAAAATTTCACTAACAATTTGCGTACTGAACTTGAAATGCAAGCCCAATATTTCTAAGAATCATAACGAACGAAAGTAGCCTTCCAGGTCCGCAGACAAGAGAGACGGTCCAGGAATTCAATTCGTGAGTTCAGTTTAAGTCTGTTCAAAAGGCCGTTCAGGCCCTCCAAATGAAAATGCTGATGTCTGAAACCACAAAATAACAACAATTTCAAGTAGGTTGCAAATTATCGGTTACCGTGGGGCTTCGGCTCTTCAAATTTTAACGACTATAACTAATTTCTGAGGTCTCGGAAACTAAGGAGGGGTGGGATGGGGGAAGAGAGGCAGAATTAGAATGGATAATGATATGAATTTCGAAACTAGTTACGGGGGCAGAACGCTACTAAAGAGGAGCGAAAGAAAGCACATGCAATAGCGTTAAGCGATTTCAATTTGTGGCAACAAACAAGTCACCGCTGTTAGACTTGCGGTGTCGAAGTGCGTACTGAAGAGCAAGCCCAACACTTTTCAGATCAAAATTAGCCGTTCAAATGAGAATGCGGATTGCTTAAACCACAAAATAACTGCAGTTTTATATGGCGGTAAATTATCGGTTGCCGTGGGGCTTGTGCTCTTCGAATTTGAACTCCTCTAATTTCTCAAGTCGCCGGAACATATCTGCTCGTGTTGCTAAAGCAATACCAATCATACCCGTCAGAATTGGGGGTTCTGCGGGTGCTCGATCATCCGCAGTAGTTTGTGACATAGGTCCGAGCAACCCCTCACCCCCGAACTGATTCAGAAATAAAAATTTCCTCTATAAGAACAAGACAAGAATCCACAAGTTCAAAACGCTCCCGACGTCCCTGGTGTTAAGGATACGGCCTTGGTTGGGATTCAGAGGCTGCTAATTTGCATCAATTCACAATAGAGGGCCCCGAACACCAGACATGACCCCCGCTCTGTCACTATCATCGAGAAGAAATAAAGTAGAGGGCGAAAGCCCATTCACGCGCTCTTCCGAACAGGTGCTCAGCGTATACCACGTGACTTATGTAAGCAAAGCTGTCATGTTTGGCGGTTATCTTACGCGTTTCGTAATTTGGCGAGTTCGTAATCGCACACTTTGTCCGCAGAGTTTTTTGCCGTGGTACGCAGAGTATCTTCAGAAAATGGATGAAAACTATGAAAGACGATTAATTCTAGAATTAATGAAAAGATAATTTCGGAATTGAAAAATATTTTGGATTTAATGAAAACTCTAGAACAAATTGATGAAAATTCCGAATGTCTGAAAGAAATAATTTTAAGTTTACTGGTTTTTAAAATAATTTTTCAGAAGTTAAAATCCTATCCTAATTTACAATAATGTTTTTGTCCCGTAAATATTTTTTCCTTTTTTTTGTTACATATGAGATTTCCCCCAATCACAATGTTAAATTATTTTAAGTGGATACTGTTAATTATTGGTTAAAAAGTTGAATGGAAAGTTAAATTAAAACCTTTACAAAGATTAAGTTACATTAAGTAAACTTTGAATACTTATGAAACATAAAACCTCAAGAGTGATATAATAAAGCAAACACAGTGAAGAACACTTTATTAGATATTGTGTGCGTGTGGCACCAACTTTTAAATTTCACAAATATAATCATCCGTTCAAAATTCAACTCAAAAATTTTCAAAAGTCAAACAAACATTAAATTGTTTATTTAATAGTTTTGATGATATATGATGCAAATAACTGATGTATAAACACGTTGCTGCAAATAAACATGATGTATAAACACTATGCTGGGAATACGATGCATAAACACGATGGGAATAAATATGATGTATGAAACAATGCTGCGAAAAAATAAATACTTGAAATATTGTTTCATGTTCCATATTATGGCTCCATATTTTTTGGTTGTTGCAAAATTACAGCTGGTGCCATCAATAGTCATAGAGACTACTTCCACACCAGTCTCTTGAACAGATTTCAAACATTCATTCATCAGGTTGGCCATCTGATACCACTTTTGCACTGCTGATGGGTATGACAAGCATTTTTTTTTAATGTCTTCCTCATGAAGTTATAAGCCTTGCTTGAATAAAACTAACGTTAAGGCAAAGGCTCCAAATTCTTGTGGATATTTTTCCATTTTTGAGCTTTCGTAAGTTCTGCTGCTGGACCAGGCAATGAAAACTATAAGAAAGGTGAAAACGACTATCAGTACAAGTACCTAATAAAGGAGCGGTTTATTTTCAACATTTAAGGAATTGGGGGGGGGGGCATTCAAATATTACGTGATCAGATTTTCAGCCATTTTTGACCCCCTTCCCCCCCCCCTTGTGAGCAAAAGCCGCAAAACACTGACCCCACCCCCTGCCAGCAAAATTTTCGTCAGCAGCTTAGAATATTTCATATCTTCAAACAGAGGTGGTTGATGACATAAGCAACCTTCAAACTTCCCCCCCCTCCCCATTGTCATCAAAAGTCAGCAAATCCGAAACCCCCTCGATGCTGACGTAATACTTGAATGACTCCTTGGTTCTGAAAATGTTTATATGGTACTGAACTATGTGTATACAACATATACAGTTGTATACAATCAAATAGCAAAATGTCACAAGTCAATTTTCCCAAAAAATTGATTTGTTCGCATTCTGGAGTCTCGCTCATCAAAATTTTGGAAGGTGACAAAATTTTGTCTATCTTTCGGTTTATGAGGAACCAACGAAGGCAAATTGCAATAAGTCAAAAGCCAAAGTATCACATTTTTACAAAATATTGTTTACAAATGTGCCCTCACGAAATTTTGAAAAAGTGACATTTTGCCATCAGAGCACAGAAATGAGAATATTGAAAAAAAATTTAACGTGGACATACATAAAATATAAATGATAAACAAAAAAACTAATTGCACATATGCCTTCAATACTTGTACAAATTTCTATAGTGATTTCAGAAATTTTTAATTGTCTCTTTTCGTTTATATTTTCAGTCTTGCACGAATAATTACCATGTTTTACAAAGTCGGTAAAAATAATATTCAGGAAAAAAATTTAACGTACGAACTTTTGAGATTTGGATTTCTTTCCATTTCATTAGGCCAATAATTTTTTTTTTTTGTTTCAAATCTAAAACTTTACTTCTTTGATATTTTCAAGAAAAGTCTACACACAATCAAGATGTGTTCTGGCATTTGTACTCACAACTGAGCTAAAAAACTACTGACATGACCATACATGCAACAAGAGATTTGCAAGTACCCCCAAAGCAGAATGTGCCAAAATGTGCGACGTACGTCGCAGAACAATCTGGAAGAATTTTAAGAATAGTGTAGAAAAACTCTATTATGTACATGCGAATTTTTACCGCAGAACATTTTCAGTCAGCTGAGGGCTCGTTGCAGAACATCACAAAACATTCTGCTTTGGGGGTAAGCACTGTTGACCAAGTTGATTGTCATTGGTTAGTTTATTTACAAAACTAGAGAAGGGAAGTAGGAAATAAAAAAAAATGTCTGAAATATATGTTGTACCTAAATTCTTCATTCTGATAATGAATTTAATTCATTTCAAACTAAAAACTTCGGCTTAAAGAAAGAAAAATTCAACTCAAGCAGATATTTGAGTCATCAGAGTTCAACTGATAGAAAATTGACTGTCGGTCTATATAGAATAACCTCATGAAAAATGCAACCATACCTCTAACATATTACACTCATGTCCATAAATTAAGGATAATGGCAGCTCCGGCAAATAAAGGTTCGGAAACAAAACAAACGTTACTTATTCATGAAGCCCATTTATTAAACAAAAGATAAAGAACAAAAACCATGGTGTATGTATGATACCATTCATAAAAACTACGATTTTTGCTCCCTGGAGCAATTGTAAAAAATATCTCCTTTACAAAAACTTACTATTACACGGTTGGTATGATGGTTAATACATTGTATGTCTCCCATGCGATGAAATATAGTCCGTACAACGCCTAGGCATGCTGAGTATCAAATTATCGATCTGATCTTGGGGAAGATCACTCCACTCAGCAAGCAATGCTCTCCGAAGTTCCGGTACACATGTAGGAGGTGGTTGACGGGCTGCAACTCGTTGGCCAAGCATGTCCCACACATGCTCTATGGGATTCAAGTCAGGTGAGAATGCTGGCCATTCCATACGGGTTATATCCTCAGATTCAAGACATTCGTTTACGATGTTTGCTCGGTGAGGACGGGCTTTGTCATCCATAAACACAAATTCTGCGCCCATGACACCCCTAAACAAACTTGCATGTTGTTCCAGAATGATATCCCGATAAATTTGGGCTTTCATGGTTCCGGTTTGAACGTGCAGATCTGTTCTGGAACCCAGTATAATTCCACCCCAAACGAGCAATTCTGCACCACCGTAACGGTGTCGTTCAATGATGTTGTCTTGGTGGTAACGGGTACCTGGCGTTCTCCATATGAAAGTCCGACGTGAATCAGACTGCAAGCTAAACCTGGACTCGTCGGAAAACATCACACAAGCCCACTGTGACGATGTCCACATTGCATGTTCTCTACTCCAGGCTAATCGCTGCCGACAGTGAGTTGCCGTGAACGGAACACATCTGACAGGCCTGCGAGCATATAGACCAATATCTCCCAAACGTCTGTACACGGTTTGCCTTGAAACTGTGGTACCCGTGGCTGCAGATAGCTGACGAGACAGGTCGGATGCTGTGCTCCGTCTGCTTCTTTTGGCAGTTACTGCCAAATACCGGTCTTCATTCGGCGTTGTAACTCGGGGGCGACCTGTACTGTAACGTCTACTGACATTTCCGTTATCTTGGAATCGTTGCCAAAGCCTAGAGATGACACTTTGGGCAATTCCAAGTTCCTCGGATACTTCCATCTGAGTACGCCCATATTCCAGGCGGCCGATAATTCTACCTCGTAAAAAATCATCCACATGCGTCCTCAGTGCCATAACTATTCGCTTATGGCACTGAGCACCTTACAGAACTCTTGTGAACAATTTCACTTCTTTGCCACCATTCCTTATATACTCCCCCCCCCCCTCTTACACTCTCGTCATTGTGACGTACTATCGGCATCATCTGGTGGCTTCCTGAAATTTTCATATCATTCTTGCAGATGTGTGTGATAATTCTACAGGTGAAATCTTTTCTTTAGATTTCGATTTCCGTGTGATTCTAAATTTATGGACATGAGTGTAGAAGCAGCATCAGAGATTGAAGACTTTTTCCTCATGATTTCGAGCATTTCTTGAAGAGAACTGACTTTTACCTCGACTGACTTCTTTTTTTTTTCTGCCCAATATTGTAATTTAGCTATTATTAGCTTATCCTGTGGTTAGCTATTTTCAAAGCTTCAGTAGCTTATGGGCAGGGGACTTCATACCATCAGAACCAAAATCTCCAAGGTAGTATTTCTTTTTGTTTTTGGCAACTGCAAAATATGTTAACAGTAAAATTAGTGACAAGCATCAGTTTCACGTCAATCAACATGAAAACATAAAACAAAGTTTCGTGTTAAGAAAAACATGTCCACGAGTTTTCACATCTGCATTTTGAGATATTTTTCTTATGACAGACTAGAATCAAATTCATCTATGAAAAAATAGTTTAAGCTGGATTATAACAGAAAACGAAATGTGTCTTGTTACCTGCATTACTAGGCACATTGAATTTTCATCTTTTTTCCGCTTCTTTTGTGACTTTCCAACAAGCTTTTTTTAGCCATGAACTTCTCCCGATCAAAACCGTCTTCTGTAAAATGCTTGGAGCAAATTTTGGAGTAATCAGAGGCCGTCTCTCCAAATATTGATTTCCGAAAGCTGCCTTTTTTCCATGATCTTTAGGAAAACTGAAAAATAAAGAATATTTGTGTCAGTTCAAAGCAAAAAAACGAGACCATTGGAATACAAATCCAAATAACATGTTGTTAAAATTGTTATAATTATTAACAAATTATGTTTTATGAGCAATATTTTTTTTTTTTTTGTCCTCCAGCTACTACTTTGAAAATTGCTTTACTGTGGCCTCTGAATCTATTTTTTTATTTTTTTATTTATTTAACTTTTTATTTATTTACTTTCACTTACTGTAACTTTTTAAATTTTTGTAAAAGCTGGGGGTGGGAAAATCGCCCTCTCCAAGAAATTATCATTTTAAATCGGAAGATCTGTCAAAAATGGGTTCAGCAAACGCATCCGAGCTGCAGTAGTTAGCGAAAAATTTGGTCGCCAAGAACAACATCAACATACTTGTGGAACATAGCCACAAATAGATCAAAATTTAATTAAATTTTTATTCAAGAGTGCAGAAATATTTATAACCATTTAGTTGTTAAACTTAATTTCAATATTCATCTACAAATTAGCAAGAATTTGCACCTTATTTAACGAAAAAACGCACGTTTTAATGAATGCACTTTTGCATAGCAAACTTTAATGACTAATATATATTTGAAAAAATTATAATAAAGAACGATTTTACGTACCTGTGAAACGTTATTCGTCCCCCTTCCACACTATTCTCATCACAAGCGTAAGCACAGTATATTAGCACCATTATTAACAAAAATAACACGCGAGCGCAGACGACGCTCCCAAGAGTCTAGGGTAAACACATAGAAAATGGCCGCGGGAGGGGGGAAGATTGTTTATAAGTCACGTGACTTTTACTGTCTGCACCCGAAAAATAGGGTTTCCCTCACTCTACTTTATTTCTCCTCTAAGGTCACTATGGTAAAAAGTCTAGTCTGTGGCCCGTCTAAGATCCCAGCCTAGGTGCCCTGCTTTAGGGTGGGGGTTCCGCGAAATCATTCAGACGGAGAACTCCAATTTTCTTTGGAAACTCAGAGATATATGAGTGAGGAATGGCGAAAAAAATGTGTAATTCGAATTTGACGGAAAAGCCCAAAAACTGGACATTTTTGTTGAAAACGGTACGCATGGTCACTCTATATATCGAAACCGAAAGTTAGGTGGACGCAGCGAGCAATACCAATCATTTTTGACTTCCGGCGTCTCTGGATGGGGGGGGAGGGAAAGACAGAATTAGAATGGATAATAATATGAACTTCGAAACTGATGGCCGCTGTCTGACTTGCGATAACAATGTACGTACTGAAGTGCAAGCCCAGCTCTTCCAATATTCAGATCAAAAGTTGCCGTCCAAGCTCGAAAGCAAAACTAATAGCTCAGGCCTGCTAACAAGTGCGAAAAGAACAGTCTAGGCTTCAGATTGCAATTAGCCGTGCAGACCCGCAAACAAGAAAGAACGTGGAATGCTTTGAATTATTGGTTGCAGTTGGAACTTTATTTCATTGAATTTAAACAAATATGCCTTGAATTTTTGTTTCTAGAAGTCCCACCTGAATCGGAAAAAATGTTTTGAGCGATAATATTCACCTTCACAATGTCCGCTTGACTATGCGGCAAGCTTGAGAGCACTTAATTTTTGTTCTGTATAAGCCCCACGGGAATCACAGAATAAATAATAGCCCATTTTTGTTAAAATATATTTCGGTTCCTGTGGGGTTTCGTATCATAGAATTTCAAGATATGTGCGTATTTCGAAAAAGTAGATTGCTGTTGTGTGTGTGTGATCACAATTTCTTTTCTTTATATCTGAGAAGCACTACCGTGCCCCGCCAAGTCGAGCAAAACAAGCCTCGTAATATCCTTTGCTGGAAGTAACTTGAGGTACTTTTGAGACCCCATATCTTCGTACTGGCGTGATTCCGAAACTTTGCATGTTTGAAGCTTTCTACAAACTTAAACTTCTAAATTTCAAATTTCTATCATCGGTAGTCCATGAGAAATTTGAACTGTTTCATTATTTTGACATTGACTCACTCACCGATCATCAAAAATCCCGGGTACTTCTACCAGTCCGAGAAACGTGAAGTTTGGGATATAAAGCAAGGGAAAATTAGAAATTGCTCACAGGATCAGAAATACGGGAAAATTCTGGATATTACAAATTGTCGCCAAAAACAACGCCAAATGTGATTGCAAGATTGAAATTATTTTAGATTACCAAATCCAAGCGAGCGAATCCGCGGGTAACAGTCATAATTAGAGCCTGGATTATATGCCAAATGTGATTGCTATTGATATTTTGGTCCTTTTTAGCATTGCACCTTCTCGTGGTGCAGCCTGTAAGTAGCCAAGTTTAACACGTGGTGAACGGACACGGGTGGGCATCCTCCAACCCGCACTGGCCAGCGTGGAGGAAGGATTGCGGCCAAAAACAATCTAAAAAGAAATATTAACTCTGTCTGTAAACTAAGGCCCTCAGTCCTCAGCAGTCTGAGTGTCCCTGGTTGTCCCTTGCGACCAGCAAGACATTAATATCGAGGGTGTAAAAATCTCTGGTTGGACCAGGCTGCCATAAGATGATGATCTTGGCCACGAATGAATCTCTTTCTAGAGAAAATCAATCGTTTCCAGGAATTGGAAGAAGAACTGGAAGGAATAAATTTTGAGACATACTAGGTACCTGTGAAGTAAAGAAGGAAAAGAGAGGAGAAAAAATCGAACTTGCCAGTGGGCACGTATTTTACTACAAAGGAACAGATAATGGAAGAACTAGCGGAGTAGGATTTCTCGTATTCATAAAAAGTGGAAAAATCACATCGTTGAGTTATATAGTACCAGGGCCGCAACTGGGGGGGGGGTCTGGTGCCCCGAGTGCTGAACCAGAAGGGGCGCCGAATTCACCGTTTAATTGCTTCCTCTACATGCAAGGGGCGCCAAAATTCCTTCTTGCCCGGGTGACAAAGTATCTAGTTGCGGCCCTGGATAGTACATCTGGAGATCTGGTACATCTGGATAGTACATCTGATAGAATTGCAAAGTTGGTTATGCAAATATCAAGCAGATATCGGATACAGATTATACAAGTCTTTGCACCAACAAAAAGCTATTCTGAGGAAAAATTAAAAGACTTCTATGAAGAATTAGACGAGATGAATGGTAAAGGAAACCATCATATCAAAATAGTAATGGGTGACTTCAATGCTAGAATTGGAGAGAGAAGAAATGGCGAAAGCTCAGTCGGAAGTCAAGGTTACGCTGTACGAAACGAGAGAGGAAACAGACTCGTCAAATTTGCAGAGAGCGAACAGTTATTCATCATGAATTCGTTCTTTAACAAGAAACCCCAAAGAAAGTGGAACTGTAGAAGCCCAACTGGAACAACACAAGCCAGATCGACTAAATCCTATTTTATAAAAAGCATATGACTCAAGACTGCAGTGTTCTCAACAAATTCAATACAGGAAGCGATCATCGACTGGTGAGGTGTAGAATAATGCTTAACACTAGAATGGAAAGAGCGAAACTTATCAAAAATACAAAAACAGTCATCAATATTGCAAAGCTTCAAGAACATCGATATAAATTCCAGTTAGAGCTGAATGAATGAACGCCAGAACTTTGCCACTAGGCTTATCCCGTTGCCGAGATCTCTTCCAGCCCAGTTTCGTGGCAGAGTCTGGAACACTTTATTTTGTGTCAAAAAAAAAACAAACATACAAAATGTTTACAACATATTTTCCCCGGACAATTGGGTACTGTCGCGATTAACAAATTTTGTGGTGATTACAGACGAGATGGGATTAGGAGTTGGAGAAGTTTCGAGATTTAGGGGGGGGGGTTTAGTTAAGATGAATGTACACATATTAGGATGGAGGTATGTTTTAAAAGCAATTGAGCCCCCCCTTCCCCATGCCATCTCATCTGTTATCTTACACTTGCCATATTACATACACAGTACACGAAAAGAAAAAGAAATGAGAATCTTATTGTGAAATAAAATATATATATATCCATCGGAGCGAGTCATCTCGCTTAACACCTTATGGAAGTCACACTGTAAGCCAGTCCAGTTAGAGCTGAAGAACTGATTTGGTTTGTTATATATAATAATAATAATAATAGTAATAATCTTTATTGTTTAGGGCCAATTGCCCCGTTACAAGGAAACATGGTGAACTGTTAGATTTTTGTTTTATAGAAATACATGAATGAAAAAAAAAAAAAAAAAAAAAAAAAAAATATATATATATATATATATATACACACATATATGCAAACAAAAAGAGGAAAAGAATATATAAAAAAAAATAATAATAATAATAAACATGTGAGATTCATGCATGGTTATATTTCGACTAATTAAAAGAAATATATTTCTTAATATATATATATGTATATATATATATACAATATACACATATATATTAAAGATTAAAAGAAAAAAAATACACAAGTCATAACTGGAATGTTGTGCACATAAATAAATACACTAACACGTAGATATATTTGGTTTGCTATATAACACCACTGAAGATGAATAAGATATCACCACGATTAACAGAACTTTAACCACTACCCTAAAAGAAGTAGCACAAAAAAAAAAAAAAGTCGTTGGAGAAAAAGAAATCAAACCGGTGAAGAAAATTACAGAGAAAACAGAGAAACTGATGAAAGACCGAAGAGAATTTCAGATTAAGAAGAATGACCCTAAGTCAAAAGTGGAATAACCTGAAGTTACCAATAACCAAAGTGAAGAATAACCTCAAAAGTGGAATATGCAGAACTTTGTAAGACAGTGCGAAAGCGGATTGCAGAAGATGTGAGGAAGTTTAATTGCGATATTGTAAAGAAAGTGCTGGAAGATAATAGGAGCTTAAAATTAGCAAAACGAAAACTGTGTTGGGAGAAAGGAAATTTTTGCACCAAGAGATTCATCATCACAAAAGATGGAAATGAAATTATTAGTATTGTTGAGGAATTTTATAATACTCTATACAAACATGAAGAACAGGATCGAAACAGAGGAAAGGGAACAGGAAAAAAAGAAAATGGAGCAGAATTTGTATAAGTAGCACCTGTGCTGAAAGAAGAAGTCTACAAGGCTATTATAAGATGTATGAAAAAAGGGAAATGCCCAGATGAAGATGGGATTTCAATAGACATTATTAACGAAGCAGGAGAAGAATTTGCCAGTATGCTAGCTGCTTTGTTCACAAATTGTCTCACAAAATCGGATGTGCCTGAAGATTGGATTGATGCAATGCTGGTTCGTCTTTACAAAATGGGTGAAAAGAGGATATCAAGAATTATCGACCGGTCTCTTATCAGTAATTTATAAAATTTTTACCAAAGTGCTGACATATAGGCTTGAATCCAAATTGGACGAAGCCCAACCAAAAGAACAAGCAGTCTTTCGAAGTGGATTCAGTACAATGGATCACATCCAAACAATCACGGAACTTATAGAGAGACATAAGGAATACGAATTACCATTGTGTATGATCTTCATTGATTTTGAAAAAGCAATCGACTCTACCTTCTCATCTGCTATTGTTAAAGCTACAGATGTAATTGGAGTAGAGAAGACTTACATCAATATCATCAAGAAAATATATGACAAAGCAACTGCAACGATATGTTTGGATAAAGAAAAAGCAAAGGTTAAACTTGGGAAAGGAGTCAGACATGGCGATACTATCTCACCAAAACTCTTTACCGCTGTTTTAGAAGAAGTATTCAAAAAACTGGATAAGGATAAAAAAGGAATCAAAATAAATGGAGAATTTTTCAACCATTTACGTTTTGCCGACGACATTGTTATTATCAGCAGTAATCCAGGCGAACTAGAAGAATTGATACAAGAACTTGCAAAGGCAAGTATTCAGGTGGGTTGGAAAATGAATCTGGAAAAGACAAAAGTTATGTTCACCTCCTTTACGTTCAAGAAGACGATCTTGCTCAACAACACAGAGATAGAAGAAATAGATAGCTATGCATACCTGGGACAAGAAATTACCATGGACAACGGAATCATTAATGAAATAAACAGAAGGATCAGGATTGGGTGGAGCACTTTTGGCAAACACTATGTAATTCTGAAGAGTCACATGTCATTACGTCTGAAAAGAAAAGTTTTAACCAGTGTGTGCTACCAGCATTGACTTATGGAGCTGAAACATGGACACTCACAATTACAGACTACACAAAAGAGCATGAAAAGATGTATGCTAGGCATCACAAGGAGAGAGGAAAACGAATCACTTGGATAAGTAACCACACAAAGGTGTATGATATCATGGAAAGAATTAAACGTTTGAAATGGAAATGGGCTGGACATACTGCAAGAAGACAGGACAACAGATGGACCACAAGTATTCTAGATTGGTACCCCCGTGGTGTTAAACGTCCTAGAAGGCGTCCCCACGCAAGATGGATTGACGAGATCAGGAAAGTGGCTGGAGTCAGCTGGATGGCTAAAGCATCAGACAGAGCAGAATGGCAAAATTTAGGATATCCAGCAGTGGATTGAAAATGGGTGACGATGAGATAAGATATTTTCTCCAACGAGCTTGCGGTGACCGCTGGTAGATGGCACTTTCATTTCCAACCCAACTCATTAATGGCAGCAAATTGCAATATTGTGATACGGTCAGAGTTGGTGTTTGGAAAAGTAGTAGTCTAGGGGGCCCTGCTCTAAGATGGGGGGGGGGGCATGGTGAACTGACGAGGAAGTTGCCATGTTTGTTATCTTGGATGCTGTTTGTATATCCCTCACACCCTTCACTGAGAAAGGGAAATATCACGTGATCGAAAAAGCCTAGTTTTGTTTAAATTTTAACAAATTTCAACTTTGTTCACCTTTATCATTTTTTTTGGCGACAACTGGAGATTTCCCGCATTTCTTTTAGAGAAATATAGTCAGCTAGCTCATATATATATATAGTTTAATTCATCATCATCACTATCAGCGTCATTCTCATAAACACAAGCGTGGTTGCTTGTGTGTCGGCCGTTGAAATTATATTTCGTTTTCAATTTGACAGCAGAGCAATGGCTGAAGCTATGAAAGCGACTGTGGCAGCGACGCTCAAGGGAATAGACAGGTAATTAACTACGCGTGCTGTTCGCCATCCGCAACTAGGGGGAGGCACTCGAAATCCCATATGATACGCTCAATCCTTGGTCGTGGCCCTCTACTTCAAACTCAGTTAAATGAACTAAGCGGCACTTGAGTGGCCCGCTGTGCAGTTTCCCCATCGCGCAAGTGATCCGCGGCACATTTACAGATCACTTGAAGGACCTGCGATGCATTTACATGTCACCTGAGTGACGTGTGGCAGTTTCAGAGCAAATTAAGCGGACCCACAGTGCATTTTCAGGTCAACCGAAAGTGACTCGTGTTGAGGCCCATTTACATGCGTTAAGTGATTCAGTAGTTAACTGACTAACTCTTAAGTTGGCAATTCCTTAAAAAAAAGTGTCCTCATGTTAAGTGGATTTAGTAAACGCTGATTGGATGACTTTCATGGAAGGCCCACCGGTGCATGCGCATAGGTCTACTTAACTGAAAAAACAGATTTGGGTTTATTTGATTTACTCAAAGATTTAATCACTTGCCAAATAAACGCTGGGTAAACAGCCTTTATCATCTGCATAGACTTAGAAGTACTTGGCAACTCAAAAAAAATTTTAAAATTGCTAAACACATGTGAATGGGCCTTTCAATAAGTGACCTTCGCTCTGTTCCAGATCACTTCAGAGATCCCTTGACATATTTAGGGATCATTTAAGTCAAGTCTCGAGAAGAAATCTAGTCGCCGACCAAATATTTGACGAGCTAAGTGCATTTCGGAACAGCTATAGTATAATCAGCCACCAATTTAGGCAACTTTTTTCAGTGCCAAACACCTGCAACGAAAAGTTACCTAGACCGTAACTGATGCTATGGACGCCAAAAAAAAAGCACCCTCAACGAACATTCTAGAAGAATGATCAGTAACCCAGTTCTATTATGTCAGCCTTGACGACATATCATCGAAAGGAAAGTCGCCAAAATTGGTGGAGGGTAATACTATATCTGTTCCTGCATTTCTTTTGCCTGAGCTAGTAATCAGAAACAAAAAATTTTAGGTGGCAATATGAATTTTTCTGTTGCCATGGCAACCTGGCAGTCTGTTAAAGCCTGACTTTAGTGACTCATGGCACATTCCCAGGTCTACTAAGGCTGATCGTCCACTAATAAAAACCAGGACTCTCTTTCAAATAATAAGAGCAAAAATAAGTCATATATGTGCAAGACTGGTAACAGCTACAGTATAATCCCTTTTGGTGATACATTTTGGCCAGGGTTCCCACTACTGATCACCATTGTGCCGGATTGCGACGAAATATTTCATTTGGCAGATAAATGAAAAATTGAATTTGTAAATTGCTAATTATGCCTCTTGATGTTGAAATCTGCCATTTGATGCAGTTTTCAAATTCACATTTTATCGATTTTGCTAAGGGTGGCCTATTATAATTAGCTCTCATTTGGCTATAACTTTTTCCATTTGGTTAGTCAAATTGCTACAAAGTCAGGGGAACCCTGGTGTTGTAAATTTTTCTTTGGTAAGCAAATCACCCGAAAGTATGGCGAGAAGATGCCAAGAGCGAAATGGAGTCATGCTTCTGGATGTCTTTCTTGCCAAAGAAAAAAATCTATCACATCCCCAAAAAGGGATAATACTGTGACTGTTTAAAAAAAATGATAAAAAACAAATGACGGAAACAAAACATTTGTACTTTTAGACTAAATAAGGAGGATCGAGATAAAAAATATAACATTTTAGACCAGATACCGAATTGAAAATAATAGAACCAGGACTATCTTTCAAATAATATATGGGTATGTAATAATATATATGAAATGTGTACAATCTGAGAGAATGCGTGTAATCCTAAGAACACATTCCAAATGGCATGCTGGAAAAATTGTATGTGCAGTACAATGTATATTGAACTAATAAAATACGCTCCAAAAATATGAGTGCATATGCTAGCGGACTTGATAAGTTTGAATGCTGTGTTAAAGCCTATTATAATTAGCGCACTTCTAAAGGTGACATAATCTTCACACAATAACCGATAGGAAAAAAAAGAAATATCGACCCAAAAGCTGAAGGAATAATAATTGCTGGCAGAGAAAAAAAAAAAAACGGAAGGAAATGGCCGACCATTACAGACAATTTAATCCTTAGCAGTATTTGCAAGATTAAAAGTAGCCTAATAAATGCTGCGAATCTAGAGCTACTGGGGAAAAACTCTTTGCAGGGGGCCTTGTCTATATACTTTTTGAGTTTTGTCTCAGTTTGAATTTTTTCTTCTGAATTTTTGAACATGTGAAGGTTGTGAAATTTAAAATGTGTTTGTTAGTTTCATCTTGCAATTATTCATAACGTTATATGCCATTCCAGGTACAATCCTGAAAATCTTCCAACTCTGGAAAAATATGTTGAAATTCAAGGCAGAGAAAACGCCTATGATCTGGAAGCAAACTTGGCAGTACTGAAACTGTAAGCATCATACAGATTATCAGTATTTGTTTATTATCAGCAGTTTCTGTTCAATGGAATCGCTTAAGCTTTAAACAGGATTGGGTTTTTGATGTGACAAGCATCAAAAATGAGTTTAAACTGTCAGAAACATAAAGGAATTTTTTTGGATAATGTTTTGAACACAATAGGTGCATAACATGACAAGAAGCGTAGTATATATGCTTATAGTATATAACCTAGTGTTATATTTTTAAACACTAATTCATTAAAAAAATTAAAAATTATAGTAAAACCTCTCTTAATGGACATCCCTCAGATGTGGTCACCCCCTCTTTTACAGCTAAATCATAATTTACACGTATAATAAAAGTAAGCATTTTAAACCCCTGATTAATAGTCACCCCTCTTTGCAGACGTTTTTTTTTTGTCCCACCGGTGTCCGCAAAAGAGTGGTTTTAATGTAATTGTAATTTGAAATTTCTCAGCATACGAAGAGTCTAGAACACATGTAATTTTAATGCTTATTTGTTATTTTATCTAAACTACTACCAAACCTGTGCTCAATTTAATAAGCAAAGTAGAGCTGTTTATTCAAAATATATGTGATAACTGATCAGGATTGGGTTTTTGATCTCCGAAAATAACTCAATATTAAAATAGTTAATATTGTTAAATAGATCTTTTTTAAGCAGCAATGATCTTGCCTCCATAAAAGCCTATTGTTTTTATCACTGACAAGCCTAGACATTTTGTAAAAATGACTTTTCAATGAAAAACTTTTCCTTATACCCCTTAGTTTGCACCTGCTGAAAATCAAGGAAAAAGCCTACTTCATTGGAAAAGATATCATATTCTGGGGGATGGGTTTAGTAATTTCTAATTGTTGCTTAAAGCAGGGGTTCTCAAATTGTGCTCCTCTAACCTTTGTCAGGGACATCGCGGAGAGGTAACCCTGACAAAGACTTCGAAAATATTCTTTTTTTCAGCTCTGGGGAGCTGGCAGGTGAGCATTGGATAGGGAAAAGGGGTGCCACAACTGGAAAACTTTTGAGAACCCCCCGGCTTAAAGGGTTAATCTGATAGATATGTAAATAACAAAAAAAACTTTTATGTGTGAATTAAAGTGTTTTATAGTGTTTGAATTATAATTACCAAGTATAAAATACATTGTTTTGATATTTTAAATTTTTTCTGATCTGCCCAAAATTATATTCCATATTAAAAATTCTCTTGTAGCATCTGTTGATATGCATTTATAAGCAGTTGTAGAAATTTTAGAAGGTCAAGAATCATCTTAAATGGAAGAATATATATCAAATCCTTCCGTAGTTTTTCCTTCAGCTTTTATGTTATGCTCTATTCAAATTGTATATTTTGCAAGGAAAAAATATATAGAGTCCAAAACAATTCTATAGAGAGTAGAAAATCATTTTATGGTCATACTAAGTATTTATTCTTTGCATAACATAGTCCCTTTAAACATTACATGCAATCAATGTGTGTATTTTCAATGGAAATTTTCCTATTGAAAACCAATATTTGAGGTTTTCAACATGACAGTTTAAACCTTCAAAAACCTGCCAACCCTAACCAAGTGCTCAAAACATTGACTTTCAGTCGTTGCTTTTTATTACATATTTGCTTCTTGAATTTTTTGTGTATTTTATCTGAGCTTTCTTACCCTATTAGTTAAAATGTTTTATTTTTGTTAATCAAATGACTGATTATGTGATGCTTTTAGAGGTCATTCTCCATACCATTGTTTTTTTTTTTTTTTGCGTTTTATTGTAGGTACCAGTTCAATCCCCAGCGCTACCATTCACATGTGGTGCAATATATCTTGTTGAAGGCTCTGACCAATCTTCCACATACTGATTTTGTTCTTTGCAAATGTCTGATTGCATCTCAAAATGTATCCTTTGCTTTTATGCATGAAAACTTTCCTTTTTTTTCAGAGCAGGTGATTCATATAGAAAACCGTAGAAATGTCACTTAAAGATAATAGTTGTGCTCAGGGGGAAGGCAGAGTCTGAAAAATCCTGGTCACTGTAGCAATCAAAAATTTGGTGGTGGCTAAAATTTTCTATTTGGGATTATCAAATTATAACCTGAGAAGAGACAAAAATTTCTGAATTTACATCAGCGTGTCTACAACAGGAAAAAGTTTTAGAAAAGTTGAAAAAAAAAATTTTGGCTAATGCCTAATATCTTGTTTAGTTTTTTATGCCTGGTGCTATATTGGGACTTCCTTTCTTTGGAGGCCTTCAAAGCCATAGCGGGAACAGTATAATTTTCAAATTGTTATTTACAGTCATGCTTTCCTATGTAAATGCATCTTAACAGAATGGTGACCCAGTCCATATTCCAAGGAATTTTTAACAATTATAGCAACAACCTACATAAATACAGTGAAATCTTGATATAGTGATACTCTGCAAATCAAGAAAAAAGATTGTTGTAGTGGGGTTATCACATTATATCGATAGCCAGCAGTTTAACGTTAGGGTATAGACCAGTGTTTCCCAACCTTTTTTGTCCCATCGCCCCCTTCAGAAATTTTTTTCTCCCAACGCAATCTAATCCATAGAATCCTGCGTCACACCCGTAGCTTCTACCACCCCCTAGAACTTTCAATCGCCCTCCCAGGTCGATAATGCCCACGTTGGGAATCACTAGTATACACATTTCCAATCACAAGACTTGAAAAAATATCGCTGTAGTGGGATTTATCATTATATCGAGTATAGTTATAGCAAGGTTTCATTGTATTTTGATATCCTCTATCTCCTGTTGAAATTTTTTTTTGTAAGTAAGTGTTAGTGCAGTTTATTTATTCTTGAACCACCCCTATACGATAATATGATTGAATTATATCGTCCCCCCTCATACCAGAAGTGCAAGCTTGCAATATCCGTGGAAAAAAAATTAACGTGCAAAATGTGGCATTTGAATGTTTACTCTACCCATCTTACTTGGGTAGTTGTTGGAAGTTGTTTTCCTAAAATGTTTCATAACATGCTTCACTAGGAATACACATTTTCGTTCCAGGCAGAACTTAGATAGCAAAATGAGGCACCCAACCAGCTGATAAAAAAAGGGGGGGAAATTTGTACATTCGTGCTTGTGGCATGCAGGGGATGATATGTTGTTATATCTAAAAGCAATTTTTCTCTTTTATATTCTTACAGAATAAAAACAATTTTAAAAATTATTAGCAGAATATAAAAGCGAATCACAATCCGGTTCCTGTATTTGTGTTTCGTTTATTCTGCTAATTTCGTATTCTGCTAATAATTTTTAAAATGGTTTTTATTCTGTATGAATGTAAAAGAGAAAAATTGCTTTGAGATATAGGGGTTCTCCGTGAAGTAACTTTCATGATTGAATTGATTTTGTGACAATTAAATTGTGTTAGATTAAGATTGTGTTACTATTAAATTAACATTTTCATATTCAGTAGCAGATTTTGCTATTGTTTCGATTCAGGGCACATTGCCTTAACTTCTGATTAGCTTGAAAAGGAAGAGATTAAGAAAATCGTGGGCTTGCATGATCTTCTGGAGACATGTCAATTTGTGGAGTTCTGGGTAATTAGCATCATATCCTTATAAAAGATAATTATTGTTTATGTGACTTCTTCCTATCATAATCTTGTTTTCCTTTTAACATCCACAAGTTTTTATCCATGTCACATCAACAACATTTACATGGTTGCCAACTTGGCACAATTTACAGCAAATGCCCTATTTTGCCCATAATTATCGTTTTCATTTAGTACAAATGCTATTAACATTATTTATGAATGAAAATTAACACAATGATAAATGAAGATCTTTTTACAGAACTTTTGTAACAGTACATTAATTTTGTTGTGCTTAATTCATTAATACATAGTGTCTATATATAATTAAATTTGTCATAATCTGAGCTTTCTAAAGCTTTAACTGCCCATCATAAAGCTGTGCAATTCAGAAAACAAAGGGTAAGAAAGAAACTTAGACCAAAGAAACATTATTTCTAAAATTTGGTACTAGAGGGATGGATATTGTGTGGGGCACCATACTTATGTTTTTGCAAACACGTAACCGGTGACGGCTCGAGACAATATCTCTCTACCCATGCAGGAGCTTTTTTTTTACCCTGCCCACCCCCATTCCAACTTATTCTCTTTCCAACAAGTCCTTAAAAAAAATTGTTTCATTTTTATGGGAGAGATAATTAAGATGTTCTTAAAATTTCAGTTTTCAGAAGAGTAGTTAAAGCTGTGGACTGTGCGAAACATGTCGTTTTCAATTTTAGACACCCTGTACATTGAGATTTTTTATAAATTAAAATTCTAGGGATCCTGCTGATAATCTGGAGTTACGTAATTGCAGTAACTTTATTTGATTTTTTTTTACCTTTATTTCAAAAAAATGAGTGAGAATTTCAATTCCATGTCAGCATTTATTTTTACCACTGTGTATCCGTGTTGTGAATTTTACATCCAAGCTGTGGAATAGACTATTTCACAGCTTTTATGTGCAACATGGTTTTATGTGTATGAAATTTTGTATAGTCTGCATTGACAATCACAGGTCTAAAATGCCTTATGGGCTCATGTTTTTATGCTCATAGGAAATGATCAAAAGCAATGAAGTGTCCATTAATGGTATTACTGGCTTTGATGATTCCATTCGGAAATGTAAGTTCATCAATGTTGAGTTTTTTAAAGTTATTGTGGATTACTATTTAGTTTCTTATTTTGTGTTCTTGTTATTCTAGTTATATGAGTAATGTGTCAAATAATAAATAAATTTGTCTAGTTAGACTAACGCAGACTCATAAGATCCATAGAGTTCATGGATTCTGGATCAAATTATGGATACAGTGATACCTTAGAAGAAGATAGTTTGTTCCAAAATCACGTTTGTATGCTGAAGTGCGATTTCCCATAGCTTCTATGGAAAAAGATTTCAAGGTGGACATGGTTGAGTTAATCGGGTTCAAGTGACAGTTATTCTCTTTCTGATGATAATTAGCACTGAAATTCTCTCTCTCAGCTCATGACAGAGCTGGTTTCATGTTAGCACGTGATTTCATGTCAACAAAAAATGTTTGTTAGCCAAAGCTGTACTCATTAGCCAAGGCTGAAAAATCACAAGAAAGTCTTGGTTACCCAAAAGTTTCATAAGTGAAGGTATCACTATACATGACAAATTGTAATAGTTCAACAGGGTTTCTTTTTTCTGGTCATCATGAGAAGTAGATCAGCCCTAAAAGACTCATTAATGTGTGATTGAGATGCATGATTTTAATGTTCTAATGGTCAATTCGTGATTGTTGCCTTTTATTATTTTATTTGCTTTTTCCGTGCTTTGATTAATTGAATATTTTTTCTGCCTATACTTCTTCCATTCTCCTTACTTTCAGTCATCTGTCATGTTGTGAATATTACCTACCAGCATATAGATAAGGATGTGCTATCTACATTCCTGGGTGGCTTAACAGGTACATGTAATTTTTGTACGGTTGCTTCGATGCTTTTGTGTGAAACAAAATGAGATGTTCAATTTATTAAATGAGAACTCTTTTCAATACCATATGCAGATTATCACTTGAGGTCATGGATGACCAAATATGGATGGAAAGATGTGGGTAACAACACAATACTGATCAACAATCAAGAAGAGAGTATAAAGACCAAGAACATCACAGAAAAAATTGAATTCGAGAGTGAGCTTCTTTTTCGCTTATATTTTCCAATCAGTTCAGATTACATTACTGAAATTTCAATCTAATAATGATTTTTGTTTGAGCAATTTGTTGTAATGAGAATACTGTAATTCCAGGCTATATATACAACCTCTGACAATAAAGTTTGGTGAATAGTCCTGTAACATTAACGTAGATGAAATGTTAACGAAAGTTACCTTACTGTCCTTCGAAATAGTCACCTCCCATTACTATGCACCACTGAGATCTCCTATACATGTCCTGGAAACTTTGCAAGAAGTCTTTTGGGATGGAGTTCAAAAGCCTCGTCACGTTTCATTGGATGTCAGGAATATCATCAAATCTCTTTCCTTTCAAAGCGAGTTTGAGTCGTGGGAATAGGAAGAAGTCTGGAGGATTGAGATCTGACGAGTATGGTGGATGTTCAATTTTCACCACCACCTTTTTTGCCAGGAACTGTTTGACGATATTGGCTGTGTGAGGGCGAGCATTGAACCGAGCAACAAGAATACCACCATAACTGCCAGATCTCAATCCTCCAGACTTCTTCCTATTCCCATGATTCAAACTCGCTTTGAAAGGAAAGAGATTTGATGATATTCCTGACATCCAACGAAACGTGATGAGGCTTTTGAACTCCATCCCAAAAGAAGACTTCTTGAAAAGTTTCAGGACATGTATAGGAGATCTCAGTGGTACATAGTAATGGGAGGTGACTATTACGAAGGACAGTAAGGTAACTTTCGTTAACATTTCATCTACGTTAATGTTACAGGACTATTCACCGAACTTTATTGTCGGAGGTTGTATATTAGGGGAACAAGGGTTGGCATTTTTAATGCATTTAGGCATAGCCACCTTTCAGAAATGCCTACATTTTTCATGCATGGGGTTCCCCCTGATGAAGACCCACTGCATAGGTTCTATTTCACTCTAATTTTAATGTTAAAATTCAATTTTTTTTCCTTTTTCTTAAAATAATTCTTTTTGTATATATATATTTAAATATAAATCGGGGAGGGAGGAATTTAGGCATAAGCTAAATTTCTAGGAGTAGAGCATTTTTCATCTGAGAAAAATAGTCCTGAATAGCCTTCTTTTAAATAGGAGTTGGTGAGGGTTTTACCTGCTAGTAGACGTGCAGACATAAAATTTTGTATTGCACTCAGACCCCCATTTAGTGATCACACATAGAAAATTCTAAGCGCAATACCTATTTTTTAGTCGGAATTGTGACCTGGTGCTTATCAAGCCCTGCTGCAATTCATAATTTTCTTGTGCTTATGATTTAAGAATAATTGTGCTTTTCTTTTAGCATTAAAAAAAAATTATGAGAGACTATTTTAGGTTTTCCATTCAAATATAACTGAAGTTATAGAACAATCTTTGGATAGAAATGATTATTAAATAAATTATGAAATTGAAAATATGATTGTCATCAAAACTATTTTCAATCCGTTGCTGGATGTGTTGGTCTCCTGTAAATTTTTCTCTTTTTCCCCCTGTCTGATGCTTTTGCCATCCAGTTGACTCCAGCCACCTTTTGGATCTCATCGCTCATTCTTGTTTGGAGGGGGGGGGGGGGACTTCTTGAACATTTAATAAATATAAAAGTGTCATTGGTGAATAATTTCTAATTTTTTATAGACTATTCTGTATTCAAAATGAATTAAATTCTTTTCAATCTTTTTTCTTCTTTTTCTAAAAATTCTATTTTTGTGGTTTTCAGGTGTGGCAGCGATTCTTTCAACGTGCAGATAAACTACTTTTAGCTGTAAGTTAATGGGACAATAAAGTCATTCTTGTTTTCTTTTTTCCTCTTTGTTTCTTTTCTTTGTGAAAGTCTTGTATGTAAGCCCCAAAAATTTATTTGCTCATATATTTGGTGAGAAAAGTTTGTATTAATTTATAGGCAAGGTGTGCTCCATGAAAACTTAACCCTTACAGCAGAAATGCCGAGATATCTCAGGTTCTTAAAACCCTATCATATCGAAAATCTCAAAATATCTAGGGCTCTTTAAACTCATATTGTCAACCCCAAGCTCACATACTGTTGTAGGCTTTCTTCTATGATAGCATGTTTTCCCCATCCTGTCAGTCAACTGCCAGTGGGTGCAGTCAGCTTCTGTTGAAAGTCTGATAACAGAGGGGGGGGGGAAGAAAATGTTTTTCTTTTCCCTTCAAGGTTGTATATGATTATGCTTACAGCTTAAGTAACAGAAAACGATAGTTTTTTCCCTTCCTTGTTTTTTTATCATTATTTTGTGTAGGAGGGAAAGCATTTATCAGCTGTCGAGATAAGGAAAAAATATTCTTGAAAATAGGTGGCAGTTTCTGGAAGGTTTTATAATTTTTTCTGTGGCAGTTATCAAGCGGATCAAGAAAATTTTAAAAACTGCTTAAAGGGTTAAGGTAGAGTCATATAAATCAAGAAATACAGTTATAGCAAAAATTGAGTCTTTTCAAAGTATCTTCCATCAGATGATATGCAATTGTCCCGTTGTTCGATCCACTTTTCATAGAAGTAGAGGAAGCTTCATAGGAGGCTGTCTCAGTCAACCCTATATACATATTTAAAAGTCCTTATTCCTTTCAGACCCTGGTGCCAAAAATGTGTGGGTTGCCTTTTCTCGCTGCAGAATTTTTTCTTTTTTACCTTAGGGAAGTTAAGCCCACACTTAAAGGATTGTGTAAGTTTTGAGCTAGAAGTATGGCGAATATGAACTTTGGGGCCCTTCATCAGAGGGCAGCACTTAAAGTTGAACTTTCAGGGAGCTTTAAGATGGTTTCTAGAGTAAGAGCTTCTTTCCAGAATTTTATTCTGAAGAAATTGTATGTGAAGATTAATGCACCCTGCATCACATTTTGCTGAGAAAAATTAAATGAAGTGAATTATTTCTTCACAAAAATAAAAATGGGGATTTGAAAAATTAGAGATTGGATGACGTGTTTTTAAAAGTTTTTTTTTAGCATCAAAAATGCAAAAACATTTTGAAAATTCCAAAAAATGAATGCTTGGGCCTGAAAGGGTTATGGGGCGTATCCCTTGTACAAAGTTTTTTTTTTCTATCTACATAATCTAGTTTGGTGTCCCGATTGATATTTAATTTTTCTATGTATTCTTATACAACACAAGACAAAAATGAAAATAACAGGAAAAACAAATCACATTTAATTACATGCTAAAACACTTATGCATGTTGTTGTGATCATTATGGGAGACACTTAAAAGTGTGTTGAAGTTGTGTAAAACATGATATTCAGTATTTTTACCATCAAATTCGGGCATTGAATTTCCTGTACTCGTAGCCATCCACCATTTTAAAATTTCTGAATGCGCAGAATTCTATTCTTGACCCATAGCCTCCATTTCCTCTCAGCCACAGAGCCCTGTAAATGAAAATTTTCACATTTTTATATCAATTGTACCACCTTTTAAAAATAATAGTATAATAAAGGGGGAAGAGGTGAAATTTATACATAAATTTTAAGTTTTTGAGAAAAGAAAAAAATTGTTTTTGTGTGTTGCAGATGGCAATGATACGTGGAGCAGATTATACACATACAGAAAAGAGAACTCATTTATACTTACATCTCTTCGACTCTGTATTTCTCTCCTTGCATTTGACCGATAATTGATCCATACCTTGTGAGTGTTATCCATCCTCGTACTCCCAAACGATCACCAATTTCTCTTGCATGCTAAAAGCACAAGGAAACAAAAAACATATAGAGGTGTATATATTTTTAATTTAAGTCAATTTTCATCATGAAATTCTGTTTATCACAAAATTTATTTAATAAAACAGTCTTTAATTTCAAATTTTAGTTAATCTGTTTAGAAAAAAAATAAATACAGCGGTACACCTCAATTTGTAATATTAGTTCATTCCTGAAGGTTACTCGTATATCAAATCTAGCTTTCTCTTTTGAAATGGTAGAGAGCTTGTTTATTACTTCTGCACCCTGATTGATACTCACAGAAATGAATTACAGTAGAACCTCTCAATGTTCAAGGGTTATTTGTTGGGAAGAGAATTGTAGATAACCGAAAATTGGGTAAAGAAAACTGCCAGAAATAAGTTGTGTATAACTGTAATCACAAAATAGTTTGAATAAAATACATATGCATTGGTCGAAAAATGAGAATACACATTGAGTGTATATTCTCATGTCATTCATGCCAAACCATCGCAATTCAAAATAAAGAAAACAAAAATATACAAAACTTTTAACTACAGTCGGACCTACTTATAATGAAGTCAGAAAAAACAGCAAGTCTTCATTATATCCATACTGACTTGAACAATGATGCATTTAAGCAAAATAAAGCATTTTACATGCATGATACATATTTTTCAGTCATCTGAGCAATCTTAAAATGAATAGATTAAAATAATATTTCTTAATGAAGGTTAAAATCTCTCATAAGGGAATACATCAACAAAAATATGTGTCAATCTCATTGTTTTTTTTTTCTTGATGTGTTTTATAGGCATTGAATGTTTTGCATTTAAGTCATTTTTGCCAAATAAGCATGCTTTTCTTGTATAGTAAGAGCTCTCACACAGGAAAATTTTTTGTCTCATTTTTTCAAACCATTCAAAAATAGAATTACAAACATTGAGTAATCCCAAATTTTTTTATTCTTCACTTTTTTCCCCATTTTTTGGCTTTCAACCAACTGCAGAGCTATAATTTCTCAGAACATGACATCCAAATCTACCTTGAGAATGGCAAATGTGCACTAAAGGTGGTTTGAAGGCTAGATTCTTGGGAATGCATAACCTCAAGCCTTTCTTCCTAATAAGGCTTTCTGTAAACAAAATAAGATTTAACAGAGAAAAGTAGAAAAAAAGAAGCAAAATAAGATTTTGCAGTACCGAGAAAAGCCCTACTTCTTCCTATCAAAGAAACAAGACATCAGTTGCAGAAAGGTAAATTTACAGATAAGATTTAGATATGATTACAAAGAAATTTGTGACAATTACGTTTGAAAATCAGTCAAAAATTTGTTATAGGTGTACTTTGATGAAATTGATGTTCGTTATAAGCAATCAAAATCATAGCCAAGCAACACAAAATTCACGGGACATGGAAAAACTTCATTATATACTGAAATTTATAATATCCGCTTTCATTATAAGTGAGTCAGACAGGGTTTAAGCTGGATAAAAAATTCCTTTCGCAAAAAAGCAAAAATGAGTGGAAAAGCTTTAGCAAAATGCTGCAATGCCGACAAGGGCGTGGGGGGGTGCACTTGAGAGTCTGGTTACCCCCCCCCCCAAAATGTGCAGAAATAGCCGAAAAAAGGATAAAAGATGGCCAAATCTATTGTTCTATCGCTTTGGTTCCTCCCCCCCGAACGAAATTTCTGGCTACGCCCCTGAATGCTAATGTAATGATTGATGGTTAGACGTCTACTCGTTTCGTACCTCCTGTATGCATTTTTGCGAAAGTTGTTGCTACTTTTTTCGCATTCTATGGTTTTCTTTTGCATTTTGCGAAAAATGCGACCGTAGCTTAAACCCTGGAGTCAGACGGTATTTAGTTATCCTCCGCTCCATAGATACACAATATGTGTACCTTTATTTTTGATGGTTGTTAAATTGTCTTGATTCTTTTTTCAAGTTAAGACTTCAGGTATGCGTAAGGATACCCAGCTTTCAATTAGTCCAAGAAATATATTAACCCAAATTAATGTTTTTCAGAAAAAAAAAAATCTTTTTAAAAGGTATTTTGATGATAAACACAAATCACACAATTGAAAACAAAAACATTTTAATGGTTAGTTTTGTCTTAGGTTTGAAGAGGTTATGTAGTTAGTATGCAAGCCATATAATGAGTCTGGCATTTGCCAGAAGCCTCATAATTTTATTCCCTAAATTTAAACAGTATATGTTTGTTAATAAATAAAACATCTTTGATTCTAGTTATGGAAGTGCTAAATGCCTGCTTTTTCCAGGGCCCTTTTTTAAGACTGATTCTGATCCTCACTACAAGTAAAGCAGCAAAAATTAGGCTTCATAGATGCAATTGTTATGGGCAATTATTTTCTTTTTTTCTCCTGTTATTGAAGACCACGTTTTATTTTGAATAATCCAAACAACCATACCCTGAATAACAGTACCATGGGCGGAGATAAGGGGCGTGTGGGGGCATTGCCCCCCATTGCCAAAGGTGGAGTTGACTGATCAAATGAATTAACATCATTGTGCCCCCCAGACTTCCAAGTCTATCTCTGCCTATGAACAGTACCTTTTCCAGATGTTATATTTATGTGCTATGATGTCATGCTGGCTCTTTAGTACCCTGAGATTTCAAAATTTTTTCACCCAGGTTAATCTGATCCGAATAATCAATGTTTTACCATAGAATGATATTTCTAAGCTACGTTTCCTAAGCAAAATAAAAATGCTTAATTTTGTTCACAGTTATAGTTTGGCAACACTATCATTGATTTGTTCAAAGAAAAATCATTAAGCTATTCTATGCAAGTAAATTAATGAGTTTAATATGATTTTTAGTGTTAAAATAATGCTCTGCTCAGGAGTAGGAACTTGTAGCTCCCAAAATTTAAAGCCTAGTTGGAAGCACATGAGAGATGCTAATATCTAAGCTATAATATAAACTTGTGTGAAAACAAATGATTGAGCTGAAACTAAAATCATTATATGAAATAATATCAATTCCCTCATGAAAATAAGCTATAAACAAATTGCTTTTCGTTTCCCTATAAAATGAAGGTAATGTAGAGAAAATTCAACTCACCTGAACGAAATTAACAGCTGAAATGGAACAAAAGAAAAAAATTCAAAAATTAACATCTTCGTTTAAACTTTATATAACAATAATACAATCTACACGTAACACAGGTAAAAAACTATTTTTTATAGAATTTTTTATCTGTGGCATTTTCATCAGTCTGTGTGATGTACAGAAAAAATAGAAGATATTTTTAATGGCATTCCAATGAGTAATAATTTCAGGGTTTTGGTATAATACAAGGCTAGTTGTTCATTTGATCATTTTTGTCGCACCACGGTCATTTTCTGCACACGAGGGCTAATTAGACCGGGACCTACAATTTATTGCCGATTCCGAACGGCAGGCGTGTTTTTCATACTCATCGAGAGGTTGGTGCGCTAACCCCTCGATGGGGGACTCCCTGCGGTAGCAATTTTTGCTGCGGTCAAGTCGCCGTTTTTTGTTGTACCCCTGTGTCAGGAAAGTTTTCTGACAGGGACGAACTGGGTATCGAACTCGCGACACCTCTAAACATCCTTTGGTACTTTAGGCGAGCATCTTATCGACCGGGCTACCGCACCCCCATGTTAGTTGTGGCCTCCCACAGTGAAATTAAAGCAAATTCTGCCTATTCAGCTTACAAGGAAAGTGTCGGAAGGTGGCATCCTCATAAAGCTTCGAAAAAATTACCACTAATTATACTCGTTAAAATATGCACGAAAATGTAAAAATTTCCGGCGGAATTAGTATGGGTCGCTCAGAAAAAGTAAATATAGGGTGGGCAAAATGTCCTTAGAAACTTTAAAAATTCATAATGTGTACAATGTGTGATAATGTGTTCCTCTGATAATCCTCTGTGGCGGAGGTCATGTGGAACACACACTGCTGTAATAAACGATTTGGAGGCATTCTGTTCGTTATTTGCGTATCTTTTCTTTGACTTGTGTAGGTCAGCGCCACCTATCGGCTGTTTTTTGTTATTCCCCCCCCCCGTCTTAAAAAAAGCTAGCGATGCTAAGCCTGCAAACCGTTTTTTATTTGTTATTTTTCCGGTTTTTATGAATTTTTAAAGTTTCTACGGACTTTTTGCCCACCCTGTATTAATATTCTGAACGCCAAGAATGAAATTTAAAATTCTGAAATCCCACAACCCTAGGGTCTTAGGAGTGATGTCATTCAAACAACAAATGATTAGGCATAGCACAGATAGAGAGAAAAAAAAAAGAAACACAGTCGCTCCCCGTCTTCGCGGGGGTTACGTTCCGAGGGTGGCCGCGAATACGGGAAATCCGCGAATAACCGAAACCATAGTTTTTTCTTGTATGCAGGGTATGTGAAAGAGGGTGCAGCGATGTTTTCTGAAAAAACATTGTGATTCGTTTGCTGTTTCTTCTTGATATCATTATGTTGGAATATGATGACAACAGCTTCCTCTACCAATTTTTCTACATGTGGAGAGGGTACCATATAGGGATCTATGTAATGAAAACAATCTATTGGTGATTTGAACGTGCGAAGCCCTTCCACTATGTTACTCATGGTGAACTTGTTTTCTACTTTATCTTGATCTGCTTCAGTCTCAGAAGCAGTCAATTGCATTAATTCCTCCTCGGTCAATACCACTGAATTGCTATTGATTAGCTGTTCGTCTTCTATATCCATATCATTGAATCCTTCTCCACCCACCTGTTTCGCTAACGTGACAGTTGGCTCTGTAGAAATGGTTGTGTGTTCCTGTAGCACACATTGTGGCCAAAGGTTAATCCAACCCGAGGCAGTGCCGTCTTAACGCATGGGCCCACCCGGGGGCCTCACAGAAAAAGAGATCCGTCAAACATTTCTAATATTTACCATGTAGGGACTCCGAAAAACCGCATGGCCCGGGGGCCCATGATACTCTTAAAAGACGGCCCTGACCGACCCGAGGTGCCTCTTTCTCTCTTGGGAGCTGCCATGGCTCTAGTGATGACAGTAATGTCATTGGCGAGCCATCCTAAACATACACAACTCAAATGTTGTAAAGAAAACACGTGAATGACGATTTCCTAGTGTTGCAAAAAAAAAAAAAATTCCAATAAAGGGGAAAAAAACCGCGAATATATGTAGGGGGGGGGAGGGAGACTGTACAGTGGAGCCTCGTTTATACGTCGTTCGGTATACGGTTATACGGCTTTTACGTTTATACGACGTTTGGCTTCCGTCGCAATATGTTCCTATACATTTAATGTTAAAATAATTAATTTATTCCCCTCAATTAGTCTGCGTTTTCACTTCGATTTGCACACCGAATTTTTTGAAAAAATGTCCATCGAATGCACACAATTTTTGTATGCAGTGAAAACGCGTTGCTGCAACAATTCTTCTTGCATATTGTCGCCACTATAGCCACAAATTTTAGGACGATTGCTGATATATACGAAAATAGCCAATGAGCTAGCTGATGGTCATTTAGAGTGGACTCTTAAGTGATTTGTTTATTGCTTGTTTCTAAGAATATGCAAACGCGGTAAGTCCAAAAGAAATGGGTTTCAATTGTTTTGACGGCCATATGTCCTTTCAGAATTTTTCTTCTCCCAATGTTTTCAGCGTTATCCTCAAAGGTTATCCACACATTGTTTGGAGGGTACAGGTCTGCCGATAAGAGAGACATGCACAATAAGTTCTTTCGATCGCGCGTTTCCTGTGGAATTTTCTTTGGTGGTGCTTTGCTTGCTGGTTGTGTCAAATCCACGTGTTTGGAATGTCGAGAAAACGAGAAGCGCTTTCTTTAAAAAAAAATAAATTTTGGAAGAATGAACTAATGACGAAAACTCGATCTTGCAAAACTGGAATATCCCTGTGGCAACTTTGAAAACGATTATAAAGCAGAGAAACAAAATCAAAGACCGAGCTGCTGGTTGCAAATCATCTACTGCCAAAAAAATGAGACTCCAAGATGGGAAATTTTCCCAAGTCGCGAGAAGATTTTGTTGCAATTTTTTACTCAATGTCGTAGCGCAAAGGTAATGTTCCACTAAATTTTATTTCTTTAAGTGACTTGAAATGCGTGCTTTAATTATTTTCCCCCTCAAGTGTTATTGAAATATGTTTTTTTATAAGAGTTAGAGATGCAATTAAACACAATGAATTTTGTAATATTTGTGAGCCTGTGTGGGGTGGGGAGAAGTTATTTTCTTTTTAAAATGTTTCACCTTTTTTAAAAGACTTCTACATTAATAGGACGTTTTGGTTCGGCCTCTTGAATGTCGTTTAAACTTGGTTTCTCTGTTACTACAGAGAGTTTCTACCGTGAGGGGAAAGCTGAAAACGAAGTTCTTCATACATATCGCCAAGAAGCTCGAGAGGCGATAAGTAGCCAACTGTTGTAATTAATTTTTTTTTTGCGGCTTTAATAATTGAACTTCGTCGCTAATTTTTTTTTTTTGTATGTTTCTGGGTGAGATGAATGTACTTTAATTTTGTCATCTATGTAACTCTGAGCAAAAGTGTCGTGTGGCAGTGATTCCCAAACTTTTTGAAACGTGAATCCTCCCCCCCCCCCTCCTATATAGGGTGATCATATGTCCCGTTTTTTAAGGATATTCATGATTTTTTTTGTTAATAAATGCGCTTTAATTTTTCCGTAATCAATGTGGTGAATCAAGTCAAATAATTATTTAACATTTAGTTTGCAGAACTGTTTTCTTATGAATTCTACCATCACGCATTTTTTGACTTTGGATCCTGCGGACGGTGTCATCAACACAGCCGCAAGTTCGGACGGAATGCCTATCTCGCGCGTCGTAATGGTATAGATTGGTTAATCGAACTCTGCGGGCACCATTACCAAAATCACGGCCCTGTGCGAAAATATTCTCGGGTTCCTTCGTAGGAAGAAAAAAAATTTGGTTGATTTGTTCTACTGTTTTTTGAATATTTATGACATCTTCATAGTTGTGGCACAGCCACACCCTTGCTTTTTCTACAGAATTATTTTTCAATTACAGTAGTATTTTCTATTATAGCAAGTACCCGGTGTACTCCCCACAATATTTCTGAACCCCCTGTCCTTCTTCCCAATATTTTTACCTCTTCATCAAAAGAGCCTCATAAACGGCACACTCTAGCGTTAGTAACTGTTCATAATCTTAAATGTAGGAATTTCAGCTTTACATTCCCGTATTCTGTGTTCTTATTTTTTAAAAATATATAAACATATTTTGAAATCGGTTGATTTTTCCTGAATTCCCCGCTAAAATATTGACTCGATCTGTTGATTTGTACAAAAATTTGATAAAATTACGACACACGTATGGTAAGTAACTGTTCAACTGAGTTGCGGCGTTGCTTTAGTTGCGTCATACAAATACAACGTCACAACAGGCAAATTGCCCGACGAGGTGGCTGACTTAAGAACATCATGGATCCCCGAGCCATTTTTTGGAGTCCCTACCTACTACACCACACATGCAACACCCCCACCCCCCAACGAATCGGTACATGCGGGAATGTGCGTGTACGTGCAGTGCAACCTGACGTAAAGTTTGTTTCTGCGTAATGCTTGTTATGTGTAGTGCTGCCATCTACCACCAGTTTTTCTAACTATGAGTGAAGTATTATGGTTGAATGATTTATCGTTGTAGGACTGTTGCTCTCTGTGGCGAGACTTTTTAATGGGGAGATCGGCTCGCATTTGCGCCTTGAAGTTGGGAACCACAGAAAACCAACTTCAGCCGACCACCACTGTGGGGTTCGAACCCGGATCCTCGCATCGCGAGTTCGTCACTATAACCACTCGACCATCACAGCGGCAAAAATTAGATGTGTGAAAATCCTGATTTTTTTTTGGAAGGAAAAATTCAACTTTAACTCTACCGGGACTCGAACCCTGGCCTCTCGTATACCGGACAATGGCTCTTACCACTAAGCTACAGAGGACATATTGTCATATTTCTACTTAAGTTGCGAAAACTTATACATTTTTTATTGGGACATTTTCATTTTGCAGAATCTCTCGCGACCCCTCAACTTCATTAACGCGACCGCGGGGGATCGCCCTGCACTTTGGGAACCACTGCCATATTGTATTTTAAAATTCCCAATTTTTTGGCAAAAGTGAAAAGTTTGAGAATCCTTGCACCAGAGAATCAATGAGCGAATCAATTGGTGCTGTATGTTTACAGAATAAAAAGGCTCACTTTTGAATATTTGGACAGAAAATGTTGACAGTCGTTTCATGTTTAAGGCGTTTATCGCTGCTTAACGAGTTCTTTTGAAACTTTTCCATCAGATGAATTTGCTAACTACGTAAAAGTTTTATGCTGTATCAACTATTTTTCATATTTTCTTCCAAGACGGAAAGAGTTTTGCTTTCTGCAAGTTTTTTTTTATTTTACTGGCCCCAACTCTTCACGCACTCCATTACTACCGACTGTAGCGAAACTGAAAACCTCTCCATCAGTAAATATAACACACCCACGCAATCCTTGTTGGGATTTTTCCAAGTGTGCTTTCAAGAGAAATAGAAATAAAAGAGTGAGTTATTTAAGGGCCGCGCCAACAGTTTCTGCTGTTCTGTCGAAACTAACTGCCGCCGTTTAAAAGAACAGACTTCCTGTTAGTTATTTATTTATTTGGCCCCAAACATAAGTTCCCGAGACACAGAAAGTCACTGACTTTTTTTTCTCCTTCTATAACGTCACCGGAATGTGGATCAAGTTTTTCCTGGTTCAAGTTTGAGCATCAACGTTTCGTCCATACTCGTAAAATCATTGAAAGTATTGGGGTGGGAGCTTCCAGCTCATTGTTCAATTAGATATCTATTAAATATGATAATTTTGGCAAGTATATATTGGGGGAGAGAATCGGACTAATGGGGCCCCAATATACACATACTCGTTTGAAATTCTTAATTTCATAATTCATTGAATGCATTAACCGTATCTTTTGAAATTTAAGACGTATAGACTGCCAACTGCTTTGGTTATTGTTTCTTTTAGAATTTAGTTCTATTATGATAAATGGATTTCGGGTGGCTCGCTTCGATCTTCCGCCATACTACAGTACTGACGGTGTCTGAGAAGTGATAAAATGGAAGATTATCTTAACGAATTGTCGACGAGGACAGGCGTTTTTCATTTGTCTAGCACAGCGGTTCTCAACCATTCTGACTAGCGGAGCCCTTTTCAGTGTATAATTTCTATGGTGGAGCCCTGTATAACTCGAGGAGCCCTTTTTAGCATATTATTTATATGGCGGTAGTGGCCGCGGAGCCCCTGGGAAGTGTACACGGAGCACCGGTTGAGAACCGCTGGTCTAGCACAAAAGACAGTAGATACCGTCGCGTCGGGGACATGGTTCACCTACGCACCTACCTAATTGTAGTACGATTAGTTATGTGATGTGAACATATTTTTCTTAATTTTAATAAAATAACTAGGGACACATGGTGGTGGTAGCGATACATCCGATTCCGTGGTATACCGCGAATGTGCAGGGAACTGAGGATTGTTGGACCACTTTAACAGCATCATGGATCCTTGGGTAAAGAGATGTTGCGGGCACACACACACACACTCTGTACCCTATTGCAAGTACCTACCCACCAATTTTGCATATTTACTCTATAAAAAGTTATACCAGTACAAACGTTCCCTTTAATTTTCATTTCACGTGAGGACCCGTTTTTTTATGCGTGGAATGGTAATATGCCATGGTACATTTCGTGATTTTGCTGGGGGCGTATCTTAACAGTGATACCAAATCTCATTATCATGACGTCCTATGTACTTGAGGCCCCGGGCATGAACATATATTAAGACGGTCCTGAGAAAGGAAACGTTTCGCAGTCTACCGACCACAATGTGTAACTAGTATCATGCCTCCCCCCCCCCACCCAACATCAGGTATAGTATACTAGAGTAGTCCACTATAGCTGGTGTTGCCTCCGACGAGAAATGTACTTCGCAAGCATTTTTTAAATTTCTAACGAGCAATACACTCTCTTTCAAACTGAGCACAATTCCACAAGGTTTATCACCACGAGCAATAGTGATAAACCGGAGGTTAACACCAGTTAACCTATGAACTAATGTTAGTTGCAATGCAAGGTCAACAGAGGAATCCCGCACCGTGACCAGGCAATATGTCCTAGATAGAAATGAATTACCTTTTGGGTTAGATAATACAACTGAAAGCCGACGTAGATGAACCCAAAATTCCAAAAGAACCACGGCTATACGCGTTTCGGAACTGTATGAAGTCCCTTCATCAGTAGCAAAAACAAAGAAAAACTCCTTATAGCGGGAGTTACTCGCTGTTGTAGACGACCTACAACATTGTTTTTCTTCTTTGTTTCTGCTACTGATGAAGGAACATCATATAGTTCCGAAACGCGTATAGCCGTGGTTCTTTTGCAATTTTGGGTTCATCTATATCGGCTTTCAATTGTATGTCCTAGATAGCTTACATAGTATTTATAAGGTATTGGCTCAGAGGTGACTTCATGATGCATGGAGACAGCGAACTTTGGTAGCAAGTTAAAATTGTTTTTTTTCCCATCTTAAATATAAAAATGCTAATTGCAGGGCCCCTAAAAGTTCATCATTGCGATGCATGGTTTTCATGAGGCATACGGAAAATGCGTATTAATGAAACAGGATAAATAATAAGATAAAGAAAAATATTTCTTTTGACACAAGTTCTCTACTGAAAGTCTTGAGAAAACGTAAATGGGAGTGACACCCTTCCGAGATGAAAATAAATCGGAGGATTTCATTTAATTTTTGTGGATCGTATGGAATGAAATACCATTATACAAATTACTAACAACCGGAAATATGAAACTGATTACCCGCGACCAAATTGGCTCACAGGATTTTCTCGTGTGGGGATCCTTTTTTTTTACTGAAAATAACACCGATATTGGTTCAGGCCCCTGTGCCTGCGATTGAATGTCCGCGATTTCAATGTAATTTTTTTTTTCTATCGTAATAAAATCAATTTGTTTACCATGAATATCTCCAAAGATTTCGAAGTCGACCTGGACCAACAACGGAGGTAGGGACAATGGTTCCAATTCCAACAATCGCCTAGGAGTCCTCCATACGATTATCTCACGGCGCCTCATTTCAACAGCTGGATTCGAGAACAGTCCACAAATGCGAATATTAGTTGGTCTATCCCGTCGAGTGACGTTCCAAAGTTTTGGAGAGCTCTGGGAGGAAAATTTTAAATATAGAAACGCAGGTTGAAAAATTGCCGTTTCCACAAGATGGCGGCACTGAAGCTCCGATACAAAAACCACCTGACTTTAGTGGGTTGATGTTTAGACTGAAAGCAAATGTTGCTTCGGAGAATGTTTTAAGAATTTTAAAGGAAGAAAAGACATTCCCCTCTCTCTCTCGAAAGACAGTTTCGGGCTTTTTTTTCCTCTCATCTCTCAATGCATGTAACAAACAGTCCATATTCATTTCCGACAAAGTTTAAAATTACCTTTATGTTAGTCAGTCAGAAATCTGGCCGATCAAAGCCCAAACAGATAAGCAGTACTAAGGACTGCCAGAAAATCGAACATTGGATTGGCACATGTTTTCGATCGCGATACTATAGGTCAGACACACTATCGGTATTCAGGATGGCTTGACAAATCTCAGGCGCCAGATCACCACGGCGACTAGAAAATCGGTATTGAGGCCTAAAATATTCTATATGTGATTGCTAAATTATGTCTAAGGTTAACACAAAAACGTTTCTTGAGCAAAAACCGTGGTTGGCTTTTAAGAAATTTGGCTGGCGCCGATTTTTTTTTTTCCGATTTGTCAAACCCTGGTATTCAGTTAATGTTGAGTTGAATAAATTCAACTTTTAATCGATTAGGTGTAAAGGTTTATAACAGAATACAGATTTATATATTCAGCTGTAAACATAATCACAGAATTAAATGCAAATCAAAATCAAAGCTCAACTTTTTGTCAGCATTTTTCAACCTGTGGTCTGCAAACCAGAAATCTGAAGATAAGACGGTGGTCCACGGGCAAACTTGAAAATTTGATTCGGATTAAATGAAAATTCAATTGTATGCAACTAATGCTGATATTTTTTCATAAGTTTCTATAATAAATTAAGCCCATATTCTGTAAATTAGTGGTTTGTTGAATTTATTCAGAAAGGTTGAGAAATGCTATTCTAGTATATTATTTCCAAGGAAACAAACAAAAAATATTCACACACAAAGTTCACTAATTTCTGTTTATTATCAATATTCCATAACAAAACTTGTGAATAAAAACAATCGACAGTTCATTTCATTGTTTTTATAATATAAAATGCACAGCGCAAAAAAGAAGCATTTCATTCACTTGATGAGAAAGAAGAGAAAATCACTTCCTTTTCGTTCTTGCTTTTAATGATGAGGGAAAATCCTTCGGGTCCAATCCTCTGACCGACCACAAGCGCTGAGCTCTCTCTTCTACGGTTCCTCCACATTTGAGGCCTAATGACACGAGCAAAGATTTCAGCCTGTTTAGACCAATGCTTTCTAGTTCCCGAACACTTGTGAATGACAATAGGTCGATGCATTCGTCATCCTGAAAAGAAATTTTTGTCAAGCAGGGCATATATATTTTAAATATAGATTGTTTCCCTCATACAGCAAGGGACTACTGCTACTTAATCACACATGCACCTCGTAAATATTCTTCCGGGAAAATTCAAACGAATTGGTACATGCCGAAATGCATGTTATGAGTATTTGTGGCCGTCAGAGTTATGCATATTTCATACGTTTTACTGCCGCTGCCACCTGTCTTCTATGTTTTGAAGTGAAAGTAGCAAGTGCCCGAATTTTTATGTTGTGTAAGTATCCTGTTGAATACAGAAAAAGACCACTTTGTGTAGTGACTTAAAGTGGGTATATTACAAATGGCACTAACAAGGGCTGTTTATCAAAAAGTCCATAAAAAATGTAAACTTCACGCATGCAATGTGAAAGTACGTAGCAACAGACAAAGGGTTGGGACACAATGAAATGTCAATATAATACAGGGTATATTGTAGAAAAAATCCTTTAGAACTGGAATGACTAGTGAACAAAGGGAACTGTAGCAATGCGAATAATTTACTTTGAGTGCATGACAAATTTCCTTTATTTAAAAGACATTCAATCCAGTTTACAGTTAGATGTGATTCTGTTGGCTAAGCTATTGCATATCTTTTTGAATGACTCCAGATAAATATTCAGCTTTCAATCTTGGTACTAAAAAATATTAATGTTTAAATAATTGAAAAAGAAATCCAATCTAATTAATTTATCATCATTCATTGTCCCAGAGAGAAGAGCTTAGGCAATTCCCCATTACTCTGACACCAAGTAGAATAACATGAGCTATGGATTATGTGAATAAGTGCCCTTCTGTGGAGATTTCCCAAGTGTTTTTAGAACAGTATTGGGAAAGAAAGGCATGGTAACTGTTACCATTCTGTTGAATACTAGGACCTGTAATTGGGACATTAAAAGATATCTGCAAATGATATTGGCCATATTATGTCTCACATTATATCAATACTAGTGTGCTTTTTTTCACCTTTTACCTTAATCCCTTCATGTACAAGCTTTTGGCAACAATTTTGGATTGCCTCTATTTGACGAATCGGCGATAAATCTCGTAACCTTGTTCTAACCTAACTGCACATTAGAAAAAAGTAGCCAAAAGGGGAAGGAAAAAAACAGAAGGGAAGAAAAAATAAATAAATAGAAAAGGAAAAACAGTATAAAATAGAGTATACAGTAGATTGCTATTTTTTCACTCTCCGTGTTCTCTTTTACTTTTACATGTATATAGTAAAAAGATACATAAAATGTGTGTGTGGGGGAGGGGGAATCACTAACAGCAGTATAGAAAAAACAGGAGGGGAAGAAAAAAAAAAAACTAAGTTCACAGGATTATGATAAAGCTTTGCAATGACGAGAGAGGAAAGAAAACACAGAGAACTGGATTGAATTTATTCCACTGGTGTTTGGACGAAATATTTCATCTGTGATTGTAAAGGGGTTAATATAACACTGAATAGTATAAAAATAAATAAATGTACATGGGTCCTCTGTAAACGGTTGAGGCTCAGAGAATCCAGCTGCACTCCTAATATTATTCATACATCCCTTGCAAAAATACAACTAAAAAATACTAATTGGATGAACATTTTAATTAAATTGAAAAAACAAATGCACCCATAGGTTGCGAGTAAGTAACCTGCAAAAACTACCATTATGCAGTTTACTACATGTTAAAATATTTTGAAGTATGGAGGAACTTTGGAAAGAGAAAACTCTCTCATTAAGGGAAACCTACCCAGAATAGTGATGCATGCACATTACTGATAGGGTCAACTGAGGTAAGTGTGGCACGAAAAATTAGTTTGATGACTTTGAGGCAATGCTGTGGGTAAACTAACAGAGCTGCAAAACAATTTTTTTTATTTTGTTCATAAAATAATTGACAATTAATTTTAAAGTCTATTTGGGACAAATGTGCTATAGTCTCAACAATTTTTTTTTTTCTTTCTGAAAATCTAGTTGGTATATGCCACAGGCCCCTTGAATTGGGGCAAGTATGGTTTCAAAAGGGGGTAAGCGTGGCACCAATTTTTTCCCACTTTTACAAATACCAGGGAAGCTATAATAGAGTGAAATTAAGTATATATATATATATACCTTTGTTTTCTCCCTAAAAGAATTTTTTTGCACACCTCAAATGACAAATAGTCTTCCAAACATTGAATAAAACGTATGTTAAACACAAAAATCCTTAAAAAGTTTCAAGAAACATGCTACCAGAAACAAACACCTTTTAAAAGTCGTACCGTTCAGTTAAAAGATAAACATGAAAGCAACAAAAAGAAACATGTTCTGAAGATGAATTAAGGTGCTTTGTAGACATGCATGCTAGATAAAAATTTCAAAATGCTGTGAAATCTAGAAAAGGTTTTCACTGAAATGAATTACCTTTTGGGTTAGATAATACAAGGTAACTACTGACGTTAGTTGACCCAAAATTGCAAAAAAGGAACCACGGCTATACACGTTTCGGAACTATATGAAGTTCCTTCCTTACCTGATGAAGGAACTTCATATTGTTCCAAAATGCGTATAGCTGTGGTTCCTTTTTTGTAATTTTGAGTCAACTAACATCGGTTGTTACTTTGTATTGTTTTCATTGGTTTCTGTAAAACGGCCAGCATGTGCTCAAATTGAATGAAGGAAGCACATGAGCCATTAAGTTAAGGAACTCCTTTTTTAAATTTATTTATGCACACATTTGACCCATCACGTTTACTTTATTTTCATCATCTGCTGCTTACGAGACAAATCAAACATATTGATTTGCTGTATTTGAATTTTTTCCCTTCCCCCATGACAACAAATATGTATTCTTTTCAGTGTTGAAATCTGCTGGCACATGACATTTAACTTTATGAATTACTACTTCATGTAGTAATTCAATTGCTTGCAATACAGTGGAATAATCAGACATAAAATATTGTATCGATGAGCTCCAACTAAAAACTGTACCATCTAATGACTGAAGCATACGAGAAATATGGAAAGGTCGCTTCAGAATCAATACATTTGAGGTAATAACAGTTTTAACTAATGAAATAGATGATATGCATTATTTACTTCATAGACAAGAAAATTTGGATGAGCTGTAACTACCTTCAGATGCAAATTCTCGAATCATTGAAAGTATTGCAATCATCCGCCAATTTTGTTTTGTATAACTTGTATATAGACATTTTGTTTTGTATAACTTGTATATAGACATTTTGTTTTGTATAACTTATATATAGACATTTTGTTTTGTATAACTTGTATATAGACATTTGTGTTTGCCGAACATGAAATCTCATAGATGCTCTTCTTTATGTGTGTTAAATACAGTTAACACAAGTATTGAATTGAAAATATTTTGCATGTGAAGGTTTATATAATTGCGTTGACAAAGAGATCTAAAAACATAAAAAATAATAAATTTTCTCTCTCGGGTGCCATACTTACCCCATAGTATATTTTTATAAGGGGTAAGTGTGGCGCCCCCCAGAGTTTATTTCACTACTGCTAATTAAAAAACTAATCCGATTACACTAGCATGTAAATAAATTCCTACTGAGTATTTTCATAAAGATTTGGTTTAATTATTCTTTTATAGCAGAAAATATTAGAATTCAACAAACGAACTCTGAATTTGAACTTTCAATTCTTTGGCAACATCATTTTGGAATGACAAAAATAAATATGTTTAATTGTGCCACTTTCTTATATATAGATACACCTCATAACTTACTATGAAGTAAAATATGTTTGATACCAAGCTACAAGATTATTTAAAAAATGACAGCCTGCTGCCACACTTACCCCTTGTGGACCATACACAATTCATAGACTACAAAATTTGCAATTTCAAACTTGAGGAATATTTTGTGAACATGAACAATATTATTTCACAGAAAAAATCTTGCAAAGACTTCAATATTCAAAAACATACCTGCGTTTCAATTTGATTGGAGGATTGTTCCTCACTGATTTCTTTACTTTCCGTTTCCGGCAAATCAACTCTCACTAAATTCTCACAAGTGCTGTTTAAATCTTTTGATACGTTTTCTTTGGGATTTACGCCATTACTATTGTTTTCTGATGGGCATCCATCTGCAGACTCGTCTACCTCTTTTCCGGTTGTTTTTCTTTCTTCTGCACTCATTTTTTTGCGATCCAATAGCAAAGAGACTGTGGAATGATTTTTTGCTTCTTTCTCTGGACACTGATCACTGCTGCACTTTGAGACAGATGGACCAGCGATACTTTCACTTGTTTTTGAAGATTCTGTACATCCTGTTGAATTATTTGAACTTACTTCAGGTGGTGGTGTTTCAGAATCTGAATCGCTATCAAGGTCAGTTGATTCAGATCCACTTGATGGAACATCGAGTCCGAGCCTGGGAAATATAGCATGGACATACTTTAACTAATACAGTTTCGGAAAAAGCTGTCAATGATTTATTTCAAGTAGACAAGAGTTCTCATGGGTATGATGCACAAGGGGTCTAAAACATATATACTTAACCCCTTGTGCCTTAGAGACACCCTTCATATTAAATTTGAGAATCAATAAGCAACCAGGGTTTGACCAATTGCAAAAGAAAAGAAAAAAAAAAATGTGTCAGAACAATATTTTAGGAGCCAAAAAATTTTTTACTAAAAAAAAAAACAAACAGGCACAAAATGTTTTTTCTGATTTTTCCATGGCATAGTGACCCTCTTTCATGCCAGCAGATATGCTGCTATAAATTCCAAACATATTGTGCTATTCTCAAACTCCAATTTACTAACTACACAAAGAAACTTTTAGCCGGCGCCAATTTAATTTTTTTAGTGGCCACGGCAACATGGCGCTTGGGATTTGTCAAGCCCCATCAGCGACTGACATCAAATTTGATTTATCTTCAAAAACAAGCTGTGCTTGTCAGCACAGGCAAATGCAGGATTTGGTGAAATAAAATATCTTTTATATAGTATTTTAATTAATTTGTTAATTCAAATGCTTAATATAATACTTGCTAAATAATTTCTGTTAATTAAATACTTTCCAAGTACCCATTAAAAAACAGAGATTCAAGAATCTATGTGAGTTACATGCTCCATCGGTTTGGTACCACATATGATTTCCCCAGCATTTACCGGCATGTGGTAAAACTCGAGGGACACCAGCCTTTTGAATGTTAGGGGTCTGGTCTATTCCCATCATGCCAGGAAAAGCAAGGTTTAATAAGGATAACAATGTATTAAGCCAATTCAGTGGTTTTTTAGAAGATATTTAAGAATTTTCCAGAATCAGTGACTGAAATTTCTTGGCATGCCAGCTAATGTGGGGAAATAAAGAGTAATATTCTATGGTTTAGAGTTTTTTCTTTGGAAAGTGTATTCAAATATTCATCTCTTTCAGTGTGAATAGTCATGGCGAGACATGAATTATTACAGTAGTCGCTACATCACCCTACTTAATAATCTCCATTGCCACCAGAATGAAATTGTGTACTTCATACATGAGCATACAGTTAACGCTCGTTATAACGACCCCCGTGGTCTCATTGAAAATGGACGTTATATTGGAAGATTTGTTATATCGAAAGGAAAAACATACAGGTTATTTGTTACACTAAAACATTTGAGACTTATCCTAGCGGTCGTTGTAACGGAATGGCCCCTATAACAAGTGTCGACTGTATATCCTAGCTGTATATGCTTACATATATATTTTTTATTATTATTTAATTAACTCGAAAGATAAACATTTTCTTTAACCCATTTACATCCGGAAGCAGAATAATTCACAAATTTTTATCACAGAGTAGAATAATCCACTTGTAGGGTATATAAAAACTAGATTTGAGCCAGGTACCAAATTCAAGGGAGGATGCAAATGGATCAGGATCACTCAACAGTAAATCAAAACCATTCATGAAATATAAAAACTGGATTCAACTTACAAAAGGCACTGTTTTTTGAGAATTTCTTTACATTCATTGTCATTGTCATCTTTTTTCACTCTTTTACGTTTTTTTCCAGGAGCACCTTTCTGCAAACCTGAATCAAAACGATAATCAAAAATAACTTTTTAAATTTCATTGTTTTGAAAATCATGCAAATATATTAATATACGATAGAAAAGTGTTTATAAGATGTTAGTTGAAGGGGTATGGTATATGCTACTGTAATATACAGAGAAGTCTGGAGTCAGGACAGTACGAGATATATGCAACGTGATGTGGGTCAAAGTGAGTTAAAGAGTCTATCCCATTGTTTCCCAAAGTGGGCAATATTGCCCCCCCTCCCCCTGAATGATGGAATGATGGGGGGGGGATAAAAGCTACTGGTTTAACGTAAGATCCTATGGGTTCACATAAGAGACGATGAGAGAAAAAAAGTTTTGAAGAAGGGAAGGATGGAACAAAAAGTTTGAGAAACTATAGTCTATCCCTATCTGAAATTACCTTCTAAGGAAATAAAGCTTTTGAGAGCATATATCATTACACCATAACCTACAGTATTCCGTTCTTTATGACTTTTCAAGTGGGTTTGAGCTATTGATCGCTTTTCAAATGCCAAAAAAAAAAAAAAAAAAAAAATTATGCATTGTAGATACATAATGGTGGCGACCAGGTAAAGAACCCCTGGGTAGACTTTTAATACCAAACTGAACACTCTGTCTGGACATTTTAGGAACTTATATTTTGCATGTGTGTGTGAGAGAGAAATTGAGCTGACTATATATCACATAGCACACTACATACTTCTTTATTTTTTCCACTGTGGCTCATGAATCTGACTACTTAGTGTAAAATGAAAATATCTTAAGTTTTTCATCTTCCTTTAATTTATCCTTCATCCAGTTGTGAAGCTGATCAGTGCAGCTTTTACTCAGATTTTATCTTTTTTATAGTGCTTCTCAGTGTTACATAAAAGTTACTTTGAAATTTCCGGAGTTCCTACAACAAATATAAAATAGGGTTTCAACTAATCATTGTGATTCCGGAAGGAATTAACTTTGCCACTGGAGTTATAACCGTATATGAAAAAATTCACTGAACACACTGAAATAGTCTGTGACTATGCATAATCTGTGCCCTCAGCTGGTTTGAGTTGCTTTTGTTTGACCATCATCATCCATTCCTTTCTTCAGAACCTAAGGCATAATTACCATTTCTTTGAAAAGTTTCTCTGGCAATAGTTCAATTTGTTAATAGTTTAATGTGCAATATTCTACTTCTTCTACAGTATTTTAGGCAAGAACAATATTTTTATCCAAAACCAAAACTTCACTTTATGGAATCTGTATGAATATAGATTATTATGCATAATCACAGATAAGTTTGATTTTACTGGATTTATCACTTTCACTGTAACATGATGCAAGATCGTCCTAGGTCATTCTCTATTATTCAAATGAAATAAAAAATAGAAAAGGATTTCTAACACTCATGCATGGGCAAATATAGAGCTCGTTGTTGGGAGGGGTGATTTTACAGATTGCTAAAAATTAGTCATTGTTAATAGGGCAACCATACGTCTCACATTTTGCCCCATGTTTTCCGGGACAGTCCCCATTTTGCTGTTTTTTTTCTCCGTCCCAACTTTTTGAAAAATGTTGTGATTTTTCCAGTTTTTTAATCAAAATTTTCTTGAATTTGTTATTTAATCAAAACGTTGACACAGGTAATTTTCAATAGATTGATTGAGTCATCTCTCATGAATTGCTATTATTATCATATAAAAATTCAAAAAATTTCATGAATTATTGCATTTTGCTTGGGTGGGGGTGATCATCAACCCCCCCCCCCCCCGCCCCATAGATCTGTGTTTGTGCTCATGAGACTACTAATTTACCTTGGTTGTATAGGGCACAGAACTATTATTTTCACGTGCATTAGTAAATAAAATTACATCTTGAGAATATCCTTTTTTTTATCTTTTTATTGTTTCAGATATTCCGCATTTGTTTGCTGTGAAATATGCTGATGGCTCCTAAAGGAAAAAGATACAGAAAAAGAAAAGCAGAAAGAAAGACAACAAAAAAAAAGCTGCACACAATTTCCAGAAATATTTTAACAAGGAAAGTGAAGTTTTGGTTTTGGATAAAAATATTGTTCTTGCCTAAAATACTGTAGAAGAAGTAGAATATTGCACATTAAACTATTAACAAATTGAACTATTGCCAGAGAAACTTTTCAAAGAAATGGTAATTATGCCTTAGGTTCTGAAGAAAGGAATGGATGATGATGGTCAAACAAAAGCAACTCAAACCAGCTGAGGGCACAAAAGTTTGGAAAACTGAACAAATCTTCTATAGAAAATGATGATGGAATTCATAATACGTCATTTGTTAATAAAGATAACAAGGACAATATTTCATAGATTGAATCACAGCTATTCACAGTAAGTGATCAATCTCAATGGCCTGTTTCTTCGACCAGCTCTCATACAAAAATCAACTCATTTGAACTTATCAATGGAAATTCCTCTAAGGAATTTTCCTATGAGTCTCGTTGTCGCTTCTCTATAAACTTTATGAATCAAAAGTTTGAAAATGAAGAAAATTAAAAAGATGTTGACTTGTTTATTCCACTACATCAGATAGCATTTTTTGCTTTTGCTGTAAAATTTTTGGGAAAAATGCATCTCTCAAGTGGATATAGAGATTGGAGGCATGTAGCAGTTTGACTGAGAGAACATGAATGCTCAGCAGATCACTTGAGGGCTTTTTGTGATTGGTATGAAGCAAAAATAAGGCTGGAAACCAACAAAAAACTTAATGCAGCTCATCAGCATTCAATGAAACAGGAGGTACAGCACTGGCAGTGTTTTAGAAAGACTCATGGCCATAACTTTGTTTATGCACACGATCTTGCTTTCAGCAAAAGTTTATTTTGTACATGAAACAATGAAAATTTCCTTGGCCTCATAGAATTACTTGGGAAGTTTGATAGCATTATGAAAGAACATATCAGATGAGTTTTCAATCATAAAGCTTCTGATCATTATGCTAGTAAAATAATTCAGAATGAGTTGATAAATATTTTGTACCCAATCCTTACAAAAGTTAAATGTTTGATAGTTCTCTATTATTGTGGACAGTACGCCTGATATAAGGCATTCTGAGAAAATCTCCATTATTATAAGATATTTTGATTGCCGATATAGATGTAGTTGAGCCTTTCATTGGATTCGAAGAGACTCGTAGCACCACTGGAGAAGGTCTTTCTCAACTCATAATTGATATATTGACATAACACAGATCAAAGTTGGAAGACCTTCATGGACACGAATATGACAATGGCGCAAACATACGAGGGAAAAACAAGGGAGTGAAAACAAGAATTCTAAATGGCAATCAAAGAGCTTTTTTTGTTCTCGGTGGTTGTCATTCTCTGAATTTAGTTGTATCTGACATACCTTCAGAAATAAATATAGAAATAACATTATTTGGAGTTCTCCAGAGAATATATAACTTTTTCAGCTTCTGTGCATTGGTGGAGTTGCTCTTCAGAAACATGCCAAAACACTCACTGTTAAACCTCTAAGTGAAACAAGAGGAGAAAGTCGCATTAACAGCATTGACGTTGTCCGATTTCAGACAAAAGAGGTTTATTAGGTACCGACAGAAATATCTGATCTGGGTATGTGGCATGAAACCTGCTGTGTGGCTGAAAAGTTTTCAGATTCATTTTGTGTGCTGGTATGACATACTCTTTCAGATACATGGCATAAGCAAAACTTTGCAAGCAACAAACATCAACCTAGATGTGGTCAATGTCTTGATTGAGAGGAAACATCAGCTAGTATATTGTCTTACAGAAAAGATGGGTATGCTGAAGCAAGAAAAAAAATGCTAAAGATAAAGTGGAATCTTTAGAAGTAGAATTCATTGAAGATGTACAAATTTGAAAAAAAAAAGAAAAGAAGTTTGACTATGAATCACCAGACCAAGAAAAAGAGATAACTACGAAAGAGAAATTTTTGTATGAATTCTTTTCCTCGTGTTAGATAAGACTTTTGCGTCCTTGAGAGAGTGCTTCATGCTATTGAAAGAACACCATACTTTGAAGGAATTCCTTTATGATATAGAGTTTGAGACAGATAACAGCTTAACTTCCCAGTGCAGAGCTAGCCCTTCAGTTAGCTTTGCAAGGGTACAATGACGATGATAGTGGAACAGAGTTGGAGCACAAACTTAAAGAATTAAAATATTTTATTTATCCAGGTCAGAGGGTTCGCCTATCCAAGTTCTTCATTTCATCAAAGAACCCAATCTTCGGGATTGCTTTCCCAATGTGTGGGTAGCATTGCGAATTTTGCTGACCATTTCAGTGACCATGGCAAGCACTGAAAGGGGTTTTTCTAAACTGAAGCTCATGAAGACCTATTTGCATGCAACGATGACAGATGATAGACTGTCATCTTCAGCAATTCTGTCTTTTGAGAATTTGACGGCAAATAGCCTGGACTTTTCAGTGTTGATACAAAAATTTCCCAAAGCAAAATCTTACAAAGTAGCTTTTCTTTGACTATATTATATACAGGGTGATTATAAAATAACTATCCCGACATATGGGCCCCTAACTATCATACCATTCACAGAAACTGAATGAAATTTTGGCATAAAGTATTTTGAAGTATGCGCTCAAGAATGATATGGAAAACAACAGTGTCACTCTAACACTTACGGTTACAGTGAGAAAATTTCGAAAATATCAAATGGTAACACCAAGTTTTTTGTATTGGAATGTGATCTCCATTGTGAAAAACCCTAAATAGCGTTCGAACGGCAACTGTAGCATGAAAATCACCGGCGGTAGATAGGTTAAAAGTGAGGACAACCAATAAGGACAGAGAAGCAACATAAAATAAAGCATTTTATTGTGTTTCACAAATTTTCCACATGACCTTGTGGAGGACTAATCAGGCTGGGATCTCAGCCGAAGAAACGGTGTGACGAATGAAACGAACATTAATGCTCTGGTGCACGGCAAAGTCCTTTTTCCTTGCCTAGCTCCGGGGATTTTCGTGCTACAGGTGCCATTCCAACGCTATTTAGTGTTTTTCAGGATGGAGATCGCATTCCAATACAAAAAACTTGGTGTTGCCATTTGATATTTTCGAAATTTTCTCACTGTAACCGTAACTGTTAGAGTGACACTGTTGTTTTCCATATCATTCTTGAGCGCATACCTCAAAATACCTTATGCCAAAATTTCATTCAGTTTCTGTGAATGGTATGATAGTTAGGGGCCCATATGTCGGGATAGTTTTTTTATAATCACCCCATGTATTAAATTATATACTTTAATTGTATATTAAATTATATACTTTAATTGTATAATAAATTATATACTTTAATTGTATAATAAATTATATACTTTAATTGTATAATAAATTATATACTTTAATTGTATAATAAATTATATACTTCAATTGTATATTTCATTATGTACCATAATTTTATATTTTATTATGCAGTTATATTTTTGTGTTCTATTTATGTGCTTGTTATAGTTAGCAGGTTTATTGAATTCCACCTTTTCTTGAATGAAGCGTAATCTATTTTCTGGAATTAGAATCAAAAACGTAATTATAGGCTTTGTGATTAATTATTGTGTATTCTGTATAAATGCATGATTCTTTGTTTTCACATATTTTAATGTCTAAATATTCTAATTAAACTACTATTGCTTAGATGCTTGCTAACAAGGTAATTTAATCCCTGTACAAGAAGGCGGCTTGACTGACTTCATTCCTGTAACTAAGAAGAGGCACTATTTGGTCTAAGACCAGCCCTGGCGTAAAGGCAATACAGTAAAGCATATCAGTTTAAGTACAAAAAACTCATTTTTCTAATACCTACCTTGAGTTAAGGCATCATCGATACGTTCAGGAAGCTCAGATCTCTGCTTGTTATACTCGGGATCATGAAAATCATGCTTTGGTTGATATCTGAGTCTTTCCAGTCTTTCTTTCTTTTTCCTTAATTTTTCTTGCTCCCGTTCTGCTTTTTTTGCAAGCCATTTCTTTAGTCTGAATATACAGCGATAAAAAAGTCTCAGTATTACAATTCTATACATAAAGATCAGGTCTGCATGTTAATTTCCCTACACACATGCTTCATGATCAGAGTCGTAATAAAGAACAATTTTTCCACTCATCTAAGAGAATACGCACAACAGTGCTATAAACATTGTGCTTTTGGGGTAGTGCAACTCTAAAGTATTTCTTCATATTTCATTGGTCTAGGTCAGTGATTCCCAACGTGGGCATTAAAGCCCCCTTGGGGGGCGAGGCGGTAGAAGCTACGGGTATAACATAGGATCTTATGGGTTAGATTGGGGGGGGGGCGATGGGAGAAAAAAATTTCTGAAGAAGGGGCGATGGGACAAAAAGGTTGGGAAACTATGGTCTAGGTTGTACAATGGGTGACAACGCATGGATTTAACGCTTGTATTTTCTGCAGAAATGTTCTCTGATACAGATCGGGGTGTAGCTCAGTGATAGAGTGCTCACTTTGATACAGCCCCTCATAATCTCCCTTCGACTGGAATGCCTGTAATGTAAATATAGGACGCGCGGGTGTGTGTGAGTATATAGCAAAAATAAAATCCCATATCCTTCCAAGATAAACAGTAATATTTTTGCTCTTGGTGCGGTAACAACATGGTCTGCTCTTATCGAAATAAAACTTTTTTGTCTTATATAACTGCCACTCACCAAAATAATGGAATTTGACTCTAGGTAATTACTTGCTCATCAAGGGCTCACAAATTCTTTAAATTATAATACAAATACAAATACAACACCACAACAGACAAAATGCCCAACGAGGTGGCTGGTCTCTCTAATGTAGGTAGGCCTATGTCAGGAGTTAATTCCAGGTAAGTGTCTCTTATTTCCTTACTCCATAGAATGCAATGAATTTGGAATAGAATTCTTGTAATTCTGTAGCAGAAACAGCCGTCTTGATGCATGGGCTCACCAGGGCACTCAGAAAATAAAATCTGGATCAAATTCTCGAGAGTGAGCATTTGTAGGCAGGTTTCTAGCCAGGTAGGGGCCTCAGAAAAATAACTCTGCCCGGAGGCTCTACGATGCGCTTAAGATGGCCCTGCACAGAAACAAATAGTCTACAATGAATAATCTTTTCAATGTATCTATCCACCTATAATTTTCTTCTATTTCGTCTTTTATAGCAGAGGTAATAGTGTAGGATAATTATTTATAATATAGGCCTATTAATAATAATATTATCTTCATCACTGCTAGAATTGGTAGAAATTTGATTTTTTTCTATCCCGGTTTATGAGGTACTGGAAGATAAGAAGGTGAACTAAACACTGTCATTTTTACTATTTTCCTGGGCTATTTTCGTGTGAGGGAGAACTCGACTCTCAAGTTGAGACTACTCGAGATCGATTTGAGTATCCCCGTGTGAGGAGGCTCTAACATATAAAAGTAAGAAATTATTGGAAAACAACAAAATTTATATATTTTTGTGAGAAACAGACACAATTTCTTCAACAATGCTTCTTTTCACAAATGTATGTTCTAATCTCATGCTTGATAGCTGTTACTGATCGCAGACACTTCATAACTTGGAGAATGATCCATTCTTGAATCTGGGAAAGATATAATTCCTATTGTATTTTTCAATGTTCAGCAACTTTAAAAAACTATTTTTTATTTATTCAATATTGCTTGGTCGAGGCCTATACAAGGAAAATTTGATGACACAGTCTTAATTCACAACCAATTCATTAGAAGTTCCACAGAGAAATATGGACAAAGTGCATGTGTGATTTAGTAGTATTCATTCGCTCAGAACTTGTTTTGCCTATTTTGGCCACAGGAACGGAAATAGCATTCACAACAAAATTCCAAGAAAATATTGAAGGAATCCATGGACACCAAAACATCACCACAAGTGTCATAATTAAGTATATCATAATTACAAATATTTTATATCAACTCAGAAATGGCATTTATTACTGGAAGGAAAGAAGGCTAAATAATATTTCACATGGTTTAACTAGAAAAGAAAAACATGAGATGTAGGTGGTTACCGTTGTTCTTCATTTATATCTCTCAACCTTCTGCCAGTAAGATCTCTGCATGCCTCCCGATTTGTTGTCTTCTCAATTTGTGCACCGATTGCTCTGAGCATAGACCCAAACCCTAATCAGAGAAATTATAAATTGCAAACATAGAATTTCATAGATATATTTCTTATTAACTGTTGGAAATACCTGTATAAATATTTCTTGCAACCACATAGTTATTATGTATGTAACAAGTTTTTAGTTTTAAAATGCATGCAGTATTTGAAATTCTACTATCTCAGTATCGAGCGATAGATATAACGAGAGATATATTTTCATCGAATAGAAGTTCTCCAGTGAATATTCTATTTTTTATAAGCTAGATAGGTGCATATGAATACCTAGTTCTTAACACTATAACTAACAAAAATGGTAATTTTATGTTTGAAAATCATAACATCTGTTTCAACACACAATCAATGCCATTTTCCAAAGAAGGAATAAATATTTAACAATCAATCAACGGTATGATCTAGTTGACTAAGGAGCCCTAGCCTGATATAAGCTGTATTCGCATATGCAATATTGCAGTAGCATTGGGAGTTCTGGCACCCGCTTGATGACTTTTTCCCCCAGGTAGGGAGAGGAGGAAATATTTATACCCACTTCTATGAGGATTTTTGCTTTGCATATCCCTTTCCCATTTTTTCCCTATTGTAGAATAAAGGAAACCAGATTTTTCATTTCTCATGTAAAAAAGGGCTATAAGGTGTCTAGAAAGGAGGGTGAACACATATTCCTCCATCTTAGAGCAAAAAACTAGTTTTGCTACTCAAAGTGATGTCTAATCATTAAAAAAAATAGGATAAGAAACAGTGATTTCCTATAGCGATAAATACTGTTGTAATATTACGCTTAAAGATGTTAGACAGGTCAGCCTGGGGTTCCAAAGAGCCCTAGCCTGGTACTTTTGTGATGCTTGTTGATAGAATAGAATAATAGCATGTCCAATCAAGTCAGGCAAGGCCATTGTTAGCGAAGTCAAAATGAGCAAATACTGACCTCCTTTCCCACCAGGCAGAGAAAGTCCAAGAAAAATTGTAGCTCCATCATCGATCTTCTCACTTGGTAGAACCTTATGGCATCCCCTAAAAACAGAAAGATATTCTCCGGGAATTCCCTGAAAGGAAAAAAAAAATAAAACAATGTATATTGCAAACGAAAGCTCACTTTCAAGCAGGGTTGTTTGGTTTAAACCTTGGTTTTAACCAACTGGTTTTTTTCAAAAAATCAGATAAAAGTGGCCTAAATATCATTTTTTTTCCTTGAAAAATATCATATTGGTTCATTATTAGCCAAAATGTTTCATTTTTACCTCATTTTATATCCTTGGGGTACATTCTGACGGTATATCTTTAAATGACATAAGATTTCATGAGTGGTTTTTTCAAAAAGTCTCATAAAAGTGGCCAGAATATATATATATTTTTCATATTATGAAGTATCTTAGTCATTTAAAGTTATATATAAAAGCCTGAATTTCTCATTCTTACAACATTTTCTAACCTTTGGCTACATTCTGATGCTCTATCTTTAGCAAATTCATGAATAAGGATTGCATCACACATCTAAATGTAGTGGTGTATTATCTCACAGGGTTTCTTTTTCCATTCACAAAGAAGCAGTTACAGTAGTGACACTATCATGCTAGGGGCAGGTGGTCCTATAATCCAATAAAGACACCAGCTGTCCTTAAAGGACAAAGACTAGTGTACTAGTTGTTACATTACCTCACATACATTTTCATTCCTATAAGAAGTAACACATCTCCTACTGTATATCTCCCAGTCTTAATATTCAATAGTTGTTTTTTTTATACTTTCACACACACACACTGTTAAGCCCAGTTAATCAAGGTTCTACTGTATAGTAGTAACAGATTTATAAAAAACAATCAGCTATATACAGGGTGATTATAATTTAAGTTTTGATTCCAAAACTATACAATAAGTACTGATCGGAATGACCTGAAAATTTGCATGGATACTCCTGAAGCAATGGACGTTTCTTTCGCAAAAGAAAAAAGTGCAAAATGTGCAAGTAGATGATGCTGTACTTGGCCAGCAATATAATCTATTTTGTGCAACCACATCATTTCGGCACTTCCACAGCATCAGTGTGTGGATAGAACTTCTATCAAGATGCACGTTGCAATACCAACAAAGCAGCTGTTGAAGACCCATTTTGACAGGATGCACCTTAACCCTTGCAACTTCTGGCTGTGGGGGGGTACCTCAAAATGTTATAAACAGTGGTCAGATTGCAAACTTTGGTGAATTGTAATCTACAGCACATTCCCTATATGTTAGAAGTTCCTCAGGAATATGAACGGGGGAAAGGGGGCGCATTTGGTTTAATAAAGCTGAATTGCAAGCACATCCACATTATGACCATGGCATACTCCGATTCTGCTGTTGAATAAGAATTTTTGTGCTTTCAGCCTCATAGCCAGAACACGCGGTGGACAACATACACTCATTGCCATAAAAATTTGCGCACCAAGAAATAATTGTGGGATCGAAACGAAAGTCGGCCTGAAGGTACATGTCAGGCAGATATGCAAATGATTAGAAATGCAACGTGATTGCGCATTGCATAATGCCACTAGAGGGAGTTGAACTTCGTTCCCCTTGGAGTATAAAACAGGTAAGTATTTAATCGTTTGCAAAGGAAATGCTGAGGTAGACATGGCGTTAGGCCGCCGTCGAAGACCATATGAGCAGTTGTCAGAGTTCGATAGGGGAAGAATCATCGGGATGATGGAAACTGGGTGGTCAGCTCGGCGAGTAACTCGTCAACTAGGCCATTCTGATTTTACTGTGAGGAGGTGTTGGGATCAGTGGACAGAAGAGACGTCATTTACACGGCGACCAGGTTCAGGACGCCCTCGACAGACCAGTCATCGAGAAGACGGTCACATCATCCGAAACGCACGCGTAGAGCCAACTGCCTCATTGGCCGCTATCCAGACAAAGGCAGCAGCTTCACTACAGGCCCCTGTGTCTTCCCGAACCATCGCAAGGCGCCTGGCTGAAGGACATCTGGTATTGCGCCGCCCATTACGTGTGCTGCCAATGACACCCACCCACCTACACCTCCGTTTGGAGTGGTGTCGAGCACGACGGGATTGGACTGCAACGGAATGGAACCAGGTCGTCTTCAGCGACGAATCGAGATTCAACTTGAGCAGTGATGACAATCGTGTTCGTGTGTGGAGGCCCCGTGGTGAACGCTTCAATCCTGCTTTCGCTTTACAGCGACACACCGCTCCCACAGCTGGTGTCATGGTATGGGGTGCCATTGCTTACGATACACGCTCACCCCTAATATTTATCCATGGCACAATGACAGCCCAGCGGTACGTCCATAACATCCTTCAGCCACATGTGTTGCCACTCATGGCAGGGCTCCCAGGAGCCATTTTTCAACAAGACAATGCTAGGCCACACACAGCAAGGATGTCACAAGACTGCCTCCACCACATTACCACTCTTCCCTGGCCTGTTCTATCCCTAAATTTGTCACCAATCAAGCATATCTGGGATCATTTGGGACGGCAAGTTGGACACCCTACGAGGTTGGTCGAACTAGAGGCGCATTTACAGCAACTGTGGAACGAGATGTCTCAGGACACCATACGGAACTTGTATGCCTCAATGCCCGCTCGTATCGCATCGTGCATTCGCGCTAGAGGGGGTCCAACAGAGTACTAAAACTTCTGTTCATCTGTACCTTTTTCTGCAATAAATGATCCTTTTTCTTGGATTTTCTAATCACTTACTTATATCAACGTAGTACTTACATGTGTAAAAATTTCGTTTCACTTCGACGACTTCTTCTGGGTGCGCAAATTTTTATGGCAATGAGTGTATTTAACATTTTTTGAGTAAGTTGTAGTTATTTGTTCAATTACTTCATTTTTTTTGTGATGTTTCTGTGAATTATGGACTCGTGCAATGCTATAATTAAGTTATAATTTTGCCATGACTGGCTATCGTTTCCATTCTGCGAGCAAATTTCCCACATGTTGGATGATGTCATTAATTTTACATTTTTAAGTATTTTTTCCCCTTTACCAAATAAAATTGCATTTTTTCAGGAATATTCATGTCAATTTTCAAGTCATTCTGACAATCGCTCTTTTTTTACAGTGTTTTGAAATCAGAACCTTAGTTATAATCACCCTGTATATCATAAATCATCGTTAATTAATCTGCATTACTTATGCTTCATTAAATGCATTATATTCACCTAATTTTTATTACTTTTTGCAAAATAGCTTCGTAATTAAGTATACTGAAAGTAACTGGAGAAAAACCTTTATATATTATATGATTAATAATAACATTAAAAGAATTTTCAAACACACAGTAATCAAAAGCAAGAAATGAGTTAATAATGAGCAATAATGAGTTAAGCAAAAAATAATTAAATGGCAAAAGTTGGTTTTTGTTAAAATTTAATAAATATTTAATGATTAATTAGCATGGGAATAGTGTTAATTACATTAATAAACATTTTATTTTAGTTAATTATTGGAAGTTCAAATGATTTTTCAGAAAATTTCATTGTTTTTAATGTTAATACTATTTAAAACAAAAAAACCGGTTTAAACCAAAAAACCTGGTTTTTTTACCAACCCTGCTTTCAAGGAAATCAATCAAATCCAGGCCATAGGCGGAGATAGACTCGGAAGTCTGGGGGGCACGGTCAATATTTCTGGGGGGCACGATGATGATGTCAATTCATATATGCATATATACATTAGATCAGTCAACTTCACCTTTGACGCTGGGTGGCAATGCCCCCCCCCCCACTCCCCCCGTATCTCCGCCCATGATCCAGGCCCACCATTTCAATTTTTTCCAGGATGGGGTAAAGAACATATACTTAATGTATGTATATATAGTGGTGTACTTACAGGGTGGGAGGGCACCCTTGGCGGGATATAGCCCAGGGAGGAATGTTCTGAGGAAAATTTAAAAAATGAGTGGCTAAAAAATTTATATAGCTCACAGGTGGTAAAACCGTAAATCCACCTCTACATATAGAGCGAGGAACTAGGTAAGTTAGTGAGTTAGAGATTTGCAAGCATGGGAGTGACCTACAGCCCAAAGGACCAGATCAGTGACTAATCAAAACAGCTTGTATGTGAGTGACCAAAACAGTACGAGCATGTGAATGACCAAAAGAAAGGCTTAGAGAGTGTGTGAGCATAGGAGTGACCAGGAAGTGAGAGCAAGGAACCAGGTGAATGGATGACCTAGAGAGCAAGGAACCAGGTGAATGGATGACCTAGAGAGCAAGGAACCAGGTGAATGGATGACCTAGAGAGTTTTATGAGCACGTAAATGGTAAAAAGAGTGACCCTGAAAATGTGTGTCAACATAGGAATGACTTCCCATAATGACATTGATTATGCTTCGAAAGTGTTCTTTGTTTGGCTGGATGGATACATAAATACCTTTTATGTTAGAAGTTCTGTAAGGAATATTATTAATGTGGCTATCTGTCTTGTATTTCAAGTTAAAGCATAGGAATAACAAAAATAGTGTGTGAACACATATAAATGGCAAAAAAGAATGACCTAGAGCAGTGCTTCTTAACCTTTTTCAGCTCATGGCCCCCTATGGATCACATTTTTCTCTCGTGGCTCCCCTATCCTATCCAGGGCACCCTTTTACCGTCATCCAAGAGTGAGATACTTTCTATTTTTTTTATTATGAATGAAATTTTAATAAATCAGATCAATCTCTGGAATCGTGGCTAGGCATGGATTCAAATGGTGGATTATCTTCTCTCCCAGGAGTCAAATTATATTGCAAAAAACGGTCTGTGTAAAATACGGGACAATCCAACGAACATGCACGATAAATCGACCCTCTCAACACATCAACCGTTGCTCTGGGGCCCTCCATACTTAGCTGGAAGTAACAGCTTACATATGAAAATCATAGTACCAGATCCTACATATAGTGCAGTCCCCCCCCCCCTCCATTATAGACATGAAGACCCAGGTCATGCCCCACATAGACCCAAGGGTTAAGATGCTCCTGGTTGTATAGACGGATCTGATGAATTCTGAAAGTTTTTTCAACCATGTTTCACTTTTGAAGCTTTTCTCTTCACAGCTCTCTATGACTCCCTTTACCACATGTTGTGGATCACCTTTCTTCTGATTTTCTCCCGTGGCCCCTGTAGAATATCCTAGGACCGCAGGGGGGCCATATGGCCCCAGGTTGAGAACCACTGACCTAGAGAGTGTGTGAGTGTAGAAATGACCAAAAGAATAATTTAGAGAGAGAGAGAGAGAGTTGTATTTACATGGGCTGAGTATGGACCAGAGATGCAAATTTGAGGAACCAGAGGTAAAAAAAATGAGCCGATGTGGCAGAAGGCGGAAAAATTTGTCTAGTCCAAAGGCGACGGGACCATAAATCTGCGTGCGTGTGTGTATATATATTTCACCTTGTCTATCCATTTCTATTGCATTTTTAAAGCCTGCCCCCCTCTTTGATACTCCCCCAAATGATGGGCCAGATCAAATCAACACAAAAGTATTTTGAAAGAATATAATTCATGGCCCAAATATATTTAACTTTGAATGAAACCCACCTAGTAATATTTTTTATATTTATATTATCATCTTTAACCTCATTAACCCAAACCTGAAGGGGGGGTCTTCCAGATTTTATATGACTTTATGGCGTATGTCACTACGCTGACTTCTGGGCCACCATTGTCCTAATGGTGGTGATGGAGGAGTTTATAGAATAACGATTATGCAGGCTTCACCAAAATAAACTATTTATTGCAATAAAATTTTATAAACATAACATATAAGGAAGGTTGTTGTGCATGTCATTTCTACAGTGACGTTGAGCAGGAATGTGTTTAAATTTTGCCAAACATTGGCAGCTTTAGCAGCATATGCTATAACTTCATGTTAACCAATTGACAAGAACAAAATTGTTTTTAAAATGAAAAGAAAGAATTTTTGCTACTGTCTTCTACCAATAATTATGAATTTGCATAAAAAATTCTAATTAATTCCATCATTAATTTCATTTGACCTTTTTAAATTTCAAATGAAACAGATAGCTCCTTGTGACTTATGATGAATATGGTGCAACAATACACTTAGAGAGAAACAATGTCACTCTCTGCTGTTCATACGAAGTACGAAAGCCTGGATAACCAAGCAGAGATTGAGATTAGTTCGAGATAGAGAGATAGTTCGGAAAGAAAATTCACATTCCTCTGTGGGGAATCGAACCACCAATCTCTCACTGTCCGGGCGAGTGTTCTAACCACTGAACTGCAGAGGACAGACATTTTCCTTCCTTAGAGCATATGTATGAAATGTCTGTCTTGGGACAGAGCCTGGGTCGTGTCTGGTCTGACAGTACATGAAACAAGTGCCACTCTGAAATCACAAATACAATAGAACCTCAATTTAACGCCCATAATTTATTTCGCACAATTCTGCGCTGTTACAAGCATCACGGTTTGAGACACGTCTAATCCTATGTATATGGAAAATTTATTCTTTGAAAATGTTTGGCGTGACATCAGGGGTGCTATACATGGTTTAAGCTGGATGAAAAGTTCCTTTCGCAAAAAAAAAAAACGAAAATGGGGGAAAAGCTTTATCAAAATTCTACAATGCTAATGATTGATGGTTAGATGTCTACTCCTTTCGTACCTCCTGTATGCATTTTTGCAAAAGTGGCTACTACTTCTTTCCCATTCTACGATTTCCTTTTGCATTTTCCGAAAAATATGACTGTAGCTTAAACCCTGGTGCTATAACAGGGTGAGACTGTGTTAGGTTCACACACACACATGCAGCAAGTTCCAGCATGCACCAATTGTCCAGAGGAACGTTTAAGATCGTGCATGTATGGTTTAGTGTTGGCGTATATCAGAAATAAATACAAATGCGAGACATGAAAAACTGCTGAGAGGAAGACTCAAGTACAAACAATTCATGTAGCATATACAAATCCTATATTAACCAGGGGCCAATGATGTCCTAGAGCCGGGCCCCCTAACAGATAATTTTAAGTGTAAAATTGCATTTTCATTCAGTCTGTGGAGCCCAGGCTAGGGACCCTTTAAGACCTCCAGGTGGGTGCACACGATATTAGCTTATACAGTGGTTCCTGCTTATAACGTTTTCTAGCTTAGTACGATCCATTTTTGTGGTCACAACCTTCTCTAATGCTCATCGAGATCCCGTTTAAAGTGTTTTCCTGCTTACAACGTTTTTACACGATGGATTCTTTTTTTTAAAAAACCGTTATAAGCGGGATCCACTGCGCAAGCAAGGGGTAGGGCAACACCTAAAAAACCTGTCTATGAAGGAAATTTAAAATGCACGTATACAAACCGTTAGGAACTGGATGACGTCCCGCAGTTTCTGAGAATCGATAATTTCATCTTCGCCGAGGTTCAAGCATTTGATATGCGGCAGAAAAGGACAATTAACGAAGATCATGACTGATGACGTCCTAGCCGTTGTTTATCAAAAATGGAAGCACGATAATTTTCGCAGTCTACGCTCAAAAAACTCGGAAAAGCTCACGACGTTGTCTTTACTTTTCCCACAATACACCATTCCATCGTAACTTCACAACGATGTTGAGCATGAGCAGACTACGCGTCAGTTTCTCCCGTATTTTCCAAATCTTCCCGATAACGTTCATAAAAATGCCAATTTATTTATTTTTTCAAAAAAATCAATGGTTGTTGAAATTGAAAAAATTAATTTATTTGCTATTTATTAATTGTTTAAATGAACTAATGACAATCCTCATGATCAATCAGTCATAGCCGTCCCGATATGACAATGCGTAATGTTTGTAAGCAATACTGTGTTTTTTTATGCTATTTCTAAGCAATTGTGAGATAATTTTCGGATAAGTGTTTCGTAATTAAATCCCCGCATGATAGAGATTGTTTTTCGAATTGACTTATCACGCGCCATAATAATCGTCACTTAAACTGTGAGGGGAAGCCATGGAGGAGACAACTTCCCTAGCGGAGCAAGCTGCACAAAGAAAAGCTCGCCTCCGGAGTTTGAGACAGAATTTAGACAAAGACGATGATAATGATAACAGCGCTTCGGCAGATTCCTCGAATGAAACTGCTCTACCAAAGTATGCATTATGTTTCACGATTGAGCTTCTTTCTCTCCAAGCTGTTGTTGTAATTAAATGGTATTGCTTTTCCTAGGTGTCATTGTTCAACAGCGTCCAACTTAGGTTCCCAATTTTGAGGTGCGAATGTGAGCCAAACTCCCCGTTACAAAGTCTTGTCACCAGGCCTACAATGGTACAAATATTCAATCATAGTTCGAGATATAGGTGGCAGCGCTATAATAAACATTACACAGAAACAAACTTCACGTTAGCTTCACAACACATTCCATTATGTACTCATTCATTAGAAATTCCATTGAGGAATACGGACGAAGTGTATATGTAGTTTAATAGTAACTTCTTTCTCAAGGGGTGGCAAGATGAGCAATGCATGGGGTCGGAAATGATCCCACCGCGACAGTTAAGGGTTAAAAAAATATGTTATTTTTATGACCTTGCTGATGTCGGAAAACAAAAATTGATTTGTAATGTGTGTTTTCTTTTGTAAACGCAGGCCAATGTTTCGAAGTTATGCTCCTGTGGATGAAAGTTTGAAAGATAATGTCTTACCTAAAGCTAAACCTGAATCAGGTCTGTACATATTTTTTTACGAACAGTTATTGAATTTCTAGTGGTATCTTAAATTACAAATTAATTTACAAAATAATTTTTTTTTCTGAAAAGGTTTATGTCACAGAAATCATGGGTACTTTTCCACTTTAAGTGTACCACACATTTTTGAAACCAAATTAACCTATTTTGGCTTGTTTCTTTCACAAAAATAACAAATTTATGGACATTAAATTAAAAAAAATGTTTATACTAAACATATTAACACACAAAAAAGGTATAAATTTGAAGAAAATTTGCCAAGACAAAAAATGTGCAAGTGGTATGGTTATAACAAAAGCTTACCGAATCATGTCCTGAATTTTATTCTCCTATACAGTCGCTCCCCCCCCCTCCCGTATTCGCGGTTTTTTCCTTTATTGAGAAATTTTTTTGACGACACTCAGCAATCGTCATTCACGTGATTTGTTTACAAAATTTGAGTTGTGCTTGTTTAGGATGGCTCATTCTTCTAATGCTTTGAAAAGACTAATAAAAGTGAAAACTTGACAAGAAAAATTGGATATATTGATGAAACTATGCTTGGTGAAAGTTAGTCAATACCTGCTGTGGTTCGCCATTATGGAATCAACGAATCTACGGTGAGATACATCAAGAAAAAGGAATCTGAAATTCGTTCAGCCGTGGCTGTAGCTGTACCCGTAGCAGTCAAAACTTTGCAGTGTCCACAGGATCCACGTGTTTCTCGTACAAAAAATATGTTTTTTTTGTGGGTACAATTGATTGTGATATTGTAACAGAAAAGGCGAAAAATTTTACTCTTCCATAAGGAAAAGGCTGATGAAACGTCTATTTCATCAGAATTTTTTGCAAGTAAAGGTTGTTTCATAGGTTTAAGAAACAATTCGTATCGCGCAATGTAAAAATCACTGGCGATCAAGTTTCTGCCGACCAGGAGGCAGCTAGAAAATTTCCAATGACTTTGTAGAAAATTATTGAAGAGAGGGTTATGCACATCAGCAGGTGTTTAACGCTAATGAAACTACACTATTTTGGAAGAAAACACAGCAAAAAGAAGTTAAGCGAGAGAAAAAAAAGCGAGCTCCTGGTTTTAAGGCAAGTAGAAGTAGACTTACTATGTTGTTTTGCGCAAATGCGTATATGGGTAGCATGATAAAGCTCACCATCATTTTCAAATCTGCGAACCCGTGAGCATTGAAGGGAAATATAAGCCAAAGCTCCCAGTATTTTGGACAAACAATAAAAAGGCTTGGACTATGAAAACACTTTTCCTGCATTGGTTTGAACGGTGTTTCGTTCCGGAAGTCAGGAGGTACCTTGAGAGTGAATACATGCTATTCAAAGTTCTATTGATACTGGATCGATTGAGGAGGAATTAATGCAGCTGACTGGTCCTGAAACTGAAGTGGTACCATATGAAGATGATCAAGATAAAGAAGTAGAAGATAAGTTCACCATGAGTAACATAATGTGAAGGGCTTCGCAAGCACAAATCAGCAATAGATTATTTTCATAACAAAGATCCCTCTATTTTATGTTCTTCACATGTAGAAAAATTAGTAGAGGAAGCCTTGTGTCAACATACTTGATGATGTGAAGAAGAAGAAACGGCAAACAGGAATTACAATGTTCTTTTCAGAAAACACCCCCAACAATCGCTGCACCCTCTTTTACATTCCCTTCTACCTCTGTCTCACCCTACTCTTTCTCATGATGTCCAATAAACGAGATATACAAAAACATCTATGGTTTCGGTTATTCGCGGTCACCTCTGGAACGTAACCCCTGCGAATACGGGGGAAGGGGCGACTGTATAAAATTATCAATATCTGTTTTTTTCCACACATTCACAGCATTTCAAAATTAAGCAGTACATGCAATTTTTTTCCCGTCAATACAAAATTTTTATCCCAGTATCATGTACTCTATAATAAACTCATAAATAATATTTGGCCCATCACTCGCATCTAGGGCCCTTACAAGAGGCTGATATATAGGATAACTTTGCAAATATGTAAGCTGCAGTTGCCGCAAAAATGTACAAATACTAAAAGATTATACATGTGAAAGTTGTAATATTGGAAAGTCTAGAAGAGCTAGTTTCCCATCTTATGGAATACAAATACAAATGAAGAGAAGAACAACACTCTAGCTCTTCCAGTCACTGTCACAGCTACAGAATTCTTGGAATTTCAAATGACAACACTTACTTTTATGCATTGGCAAGTGATTGGTGCAGTGAAAAACCATGAATGGCGTTGGAATGGTACCTGTAATATCATAAATGTTGTGCAGGACGCAGACAAAGATGATCTTATCAAGGGGTTGGTGCGCTAACACCTGAGGACAAGGGGAGGCTTCCAGCAGCAGTAATGTGATCTGCATTGGTTTTTTCCACGTTTCTGTGGCTGATGCCATTCCAATGCCGTTCATTGCACCAATCACTTTGCAATGCATAAAATTGGATCTTGCCATTTGAATTTCCTAAATTGTTCTTGCTGTGAGTGTAACCGCAAGAGCTAGGTTTCCATTTTTCTTCTCGTTAAATTAAGTCTCAAATTTCAAGGGCGTAGCAGGGGGGGGGGGATTTGGGGGCCTGCCCCCTCCCCAAAATGTGAGATGACGACTGAAAAAAGGGGAAAAGATGGCAGAATCTATAGTTCTATCACTTTGGTCCCCCGAACAAAATTTCTGGCTACACCCCTGTCAAATTTCATTCGCATCTAGGGGGATAGTATATTGTAGTCATTTTATGACCACCCTGAATTCATGGGCGGAGATACGGGGGGCATTGCCCCCCCCCCTCCAGCATCAACGGTAAAGTCGACTGATCTAATGTATATATGAATTGACACATCATCATGCCACCCCCAAGACTTCCAAGTTTATCTACCACCTATGCCTGTATTATAGCAAGTAGATAGAAAATCCTTTCATGCCTTGAATGCAGTGACATTGACTATTTTTGTTTCATACATTTGTAGCAATTTACTGAATTTCCCCCCCCCTCTGAATTCTGTGTTTATTCAATTTTAGTGGAAGAAGTAGTGAAAGAACACATTAATGAAGAGAAATCAGATGCTCATGAAGTGGTAAGGTGATTCATATCATGCATAATTAATTTTTCTTGGGTATCGTTTTTAATCGATCTGCGATTTTGTGTTTACAGCATAATGACTATTACTCATCCTAAGCAAAGATTTTAAATTCCAGTCCTGGTAAATACTTTTTTTAAAACTGGTCAAGAGGCAGCAGCTTAGGATGTTCCAGAAGTTATATTCATATTTACATAGAATATGTTCCAATTATTGAACAATAGTAGTATAACATTATTTCGCAGAGTGTCTAGGCCTATTGTAATTGTCAGGTTGACATGGAAAAGCATGTAGAACACAAAAACCAAATAGTGTTTTGCAGGACAATCCAAAGTTTCTGTGGCAAAGCCATAAACACTCATTGCTAATGCCATCTTTGAAGAGCAGCAGAAACTAAACTATTTCTTCCAGTGACTTACTTGGTTTACTATGCTACTGGCATGGGTTCATGTTAAACCTTATTCACAAAAAAATAATTTTTGATTTTTTGTTACTTGCATGTTTCTCTGTCAAAGCAAGAATTTAATAAAGTAGACCCTCTTGATAACGGACACCATGGGACCAAAATGTTTATCTGCTGATGGGAAGCATCTGTTAATGTACAGGGTGCATAGATAACATCACACGCCATGAATTACTGGCAAATGATCTTAGAGGAATATTTCTAATTAGTAAAAGTACCCAAATAACATGTAGGCCTCAGATAAGATTCATATGAAGTTTTACAATAAAATCCACATTTACGCTGTGTGATGTTAGCTGTACACCCTGATTAGCAAAATACATTGAGACTCTGTTCCACTACCTTCAAAAGTGCTGTTATACAATCATATGGGTATTGTACAAGTTGCAAGAATCCAGGTTTGAACCCCATTAGAGGCACAGTGCTGGTCTGCAGTTTTTAACTTGGGTTCCATTTGAAAAGGTTTCTTAGCAGAGAAACCTTCAACATGATACACAACATTAAAATTATTGATTTTATACATGATACACAGCATTTGAAATATGTTAAGACACCACACCAGTATAATACAAACTAGCATTATTCTGACAGCCTCGTGAATATATTAAGTTCACACATACAGTTTGTTATAAATTTCCGAGGAATGTCTACCAGGTGCATGTATGGCGAAGTAGTATTCAAAAGTATCTGTTAATGAAGGTTCTACTGTAGAATATTTCCTTGTGAAATTTAAAATTATTCATGAACTTAACACTTCATAAGGTATTACTTGTGTATGTTTTCTTGAGTTTATATAAATTTCAAATTAAACCAATTGATGCTTTCAAAGGATCTTTCTATGTTGGCTCCGCGCAAACCAGATTGGGACCTGAAAAGAGACGTTGCCAAGAAACTGGAAAAACTAGAGAAAAGGACGCAAAGAGCCATAGTTGAATTGATAAGTATGATTTTTTACTACACAATATTTCAGTTAAAAGCTAGTGGTTGTGAAGTTTTACACTGAAGAAATATAGATTCACATGGTACATAATTTACTATTGTATTCATTATAGGAGAAAGATTACTAAACTCGGAAAATGAAGATCTAGCAGATGTCGTTAATTCATGTGCAAAGGACTGAAGTACTTTTTATATCATCCTCAGTCTAACATGTATGATAATCCTCTATCATTGTATATAAACTTTTTTAATTGTGACTGAGTTTTTCTTTATCACTTACAACCAAATATTTGTTTTTAGTAATTATGTGATGTGAAGTATTTGCTGATTTGACTCTCATTGAGATCCCAGTTTCGACACATATCCATCACACAATATTTATGAAAAGAATGTGTGATAAGTAGTAGCAATTCATTTTTAGTATAATTGGAGAAGAATTAAAAGGAAATTGGCACTTTCTAGAGTTTTGTTGACCCTAAAACAATATTTTTTACATCTTCAACATTAACTTGTAGACCAGTGGTTCTTAAACTTTAGTCACCTGCTTGATTTAGGGATCATGTCCCTCCCCCAGAAGAGTTTAATAGATACATTTTCTCTTACAAAACTACCTCAAAGCATGAGTAGACATACAAATTGTTATCTCCACCTTGTCGTGACAGTTACTCTAGTAGAGGAATATGGACTAGGTGCATGTTTGGTTTGGTAGTAGTCACTCTAGCTTATAAGAAGAATCTTGCCATAAATCATTTTCATTATATGATACTTTTACTGTAGTGAAAAATACGGTATATGAGAACATTTTTAAATAAAATTTTATTAGATATATGTATTACATACATATATATAAGTCGACAGATACCTTAAGAAAAATTCATATCTTCTTTTACATACAATTTACTAATATTCCACATGTATACTTATGAGACAGAAATACAAGATCACAGTAAAAATATTAGTCAAAAAGAAATGTATCCCAAAAGCAAAAAAAAAAAAAAAAAAAAAAAAGCACACTCAAATCAAACCCCTGAAACTTGAGGCGCACAAATAAACTATGTGTGCCTGATATTGCATATAAATTCATAACAAAAAAAAAAAAATTAAATAACTAAAAAGATAGTTCACACTTTTAATTTTTAATAATCTGATACTATATCGAGGGTAGGAGAGTTTCCATGCATCATAGTATAAGAAATCACTACATCAAGAAATGGTGAATTTCTCATTTGCGTTTTGTCATAAATAAAATTAAATCAATCTACAGATGCAGAATCTGGCAGACGAGATGCATACCAGTCATTGTCATCCATATTGACAAGCTCTGCAACAACAGCAGCTACTTCTCCCTTATTCTCACGCAGTAGCCTCTCGTTCAATGCTCGATTACAGAAACCCATTTCAACCAGTTGCTCGAGAGGGTTCTGTGATTCAGTTGCAGCTGTTGCTCCATCATAAGACTGGGTGCTGTTGTCCGATCTCTGGGTGCTTTTATCCTGAAAGATTCTCAGTGTTATTGACGATAAGATATGGTACAAAATTTGAAGAGAGTGATGATTTGAGTTCATAGTTAAAGAAATTAAACACTCAAAATTTATGAGTTTGTATTAGTTGCAAAAGCAAATAACTCTTCAAAAGTATGTAAGCTTTCAATGGCTGGCATCAGGTAATATAATAGCAGTTAGTAATAGCAGTAGTACGGATAAATCATGACATCCAAATGTTTCATCCTCATCAGTTTTAAGCAAGTATATATGACCTGCTTGACTGTTCATCACACAACTTTGACCCAGATTTTTTTTATATGGGACTAATCTCTGCTAGATGGTGTAATTTCACCTTCAGACCAGTTGTAATTTGTGGTAAAGGCTGAATGAATGAACGCCAGGGTCTCTGCCACCGGACTTATCCTGTTGCTTAGATCTCTTCCAGCCCAGCTTCGTGGCAGAGTCTGGAACAAAGTGAGTGTGTAGCTAGTGTTGTGTATGATATTTCAGTGCTGCCATCTATACTTTAAATTGTGAGTGAGCGTAATGATTGAATATTTGTAACGTTGTAGGCCTGTTGCTCTCTGTGACGAGACTTTTTAATGGGGAGATCGGCTCGCATTCACGTCTTGAAGTTGGGAACCACAGAAAACCAACTTCAGTTGACCACCACTATGGGGTTCGAACCCGGATCCTCGCATCGCGAGTCCATCACTATAACCACTCTACCACCACAGCAGCTGTGGTAAAGGCTGTATTGAAAAAGTGGATAACTTAACCTGGAGATGTAAATGGAATCACTGGTTCTGCAGATGTTTAGCAAAAAAATAATAACTTTTGAACTAATCATTGAATTAATTTGAAATTTATGTTTATAGAATAATGTCTTGTCTGCAATATTAAACAGCATCTCTCTCTTGTATTACCTAAAAATTTATATTTTCTTCAAAATTTTTTTCACTTCTATTTTGGCTGACAAAAATCGTATTCACAACACAGCCTCCAACACAGGCTGTAACAGAGAACTACTAACTCAGTTATACAGGGAATTTTAGCTTATAGATTAAACATGCTCTTTACAATAATATCTCTGATCCTTACTTGTATTCGTCACTCATAATAAAATGATAAAAGCATGTGTGGTGTAGCAGTAGTAGGTAGGGCCTCCAAAAAATGGCTTGGGGATTCATGATGTTCTTAAGTCAGCCACCTCGTTGGGCAATTTGCCTGTTGTGGCGTGGTATTTGTATTGAATATTGCTGTAGCGAGGTTTCACTTTATATTGAACGTGGCGATTCCCAAATGGATGTGTATGATCCCAAATGATACAGTCTCAAGATTGTACAGGCAGTGAACACAATAAAATGCTTGGAAATCCCTGTTGCATACATGTTCCTCCTGTGGTAATGAGCTCACAACAATCTGCCTGGACAGAGTATTGCCTTGGCTGTTTGTGACAATAAGCTGCAGGAAGAATGCAATCTTGTATTCTCCTTTCAATGTGGAGAGTGATATCTTGAAAATTCTCACATGTACCAAACTTATCTCTTCATCACTACATTATAATTTACATTATTTTTTATTACTCAGAAAACTTACTTCTTGGGACTATTTACCAAATCACATATGTGGAAAATGTTTTTAAAACAGTTGAGCACCCTCATTGCAGAAAAATCTCTTCATGTTCAATAAAATTTTTAAACTTAGAAGTAATATGAGCGGAAACGAAATAGTGCAAGATGATAATCTATGAAATCAAAGATCTAAAAGTCCCAGAATGATCTGAAGAGAAAGTTCAAAAATCAAAGGAAATTTCCAAACTTGTCAATTTATTTGTTTAAAATAACATATTGAATCAACATTCTTGGAAAAACAAACAAATGAAAGCTTTAGAACTAGTTCCTGTGTAGATTGAAAAAAATATACATCAACATACCTGTTCATTTTTCCCAGGTTGCATTCTTGAAATGAAAGCTTTTGTGTTGTTATATACGGAAGCAGCAGCTATCAAAGCTCCTGTAACCAAACCTTCAGGCAAGACTTGAACAGTACTATGGCAGGGAAAAAAATACATATAATCATTAGAATAAATGTAAATACAGTGTCAACTTTCATCAGTGCCTAACAGTTTATTCCTCTACCATTATTTTCAGAGGATACTTCCACTCAGAAAAAATATTTTGAATGTTACCACCAGGGTTATAGTGATTTAAATCAGTTGATTTTTTTAAAAAAATTCACTGATTTAAATCAATTTCAGATATGAAAAAAAATACCTGTTTCAATCAAATAAAACTATGCAGCTTTAAAAAGTGATTTAAATTTATATTATATTATTTTAATTCTATTTTTAAATGTTATTTATAATATTAAAATATATCAAATATGTCAGATGTGATAGTTGTACCAATTTAGCTGAAAAATAGTTACTCAAGATTTAGCTATGGGATGTAAAGCTGATTTAGAAAATCAGACAGTTTAACATGGCAATCAATGGATGGATGGATATCCAGAATGAACCAATTGTGTGTGTGTGTTACCAAACAGAGTAGTAAAGTCATCCCTACTGATGCTATTGACACATCTGGCTCATCACATACTGGAAATTATTTAGCAAATTTGGTTTTTTGTTCAGTGAAATCAATAGAAGAAAACTTCAAATGTAAAATATCAAGTTTTGTTACAGACAATATCTGCAAATATGGTTTCTTCCAGAAAGACTAGATGAAGAGCTTGAGTTTTCAGGACATATGAGTGCAGTGCCCACATTTTAAACCTGCTAGTCATAGATTTGGTTAAAAACTGGTGTAACAAAGCATGTTACAAGTACAGTATAGTTAAATATTTTCACAATCATCATCTTTCAAAAGCATGGTATACAGAAGGTGGAAATGCATTGATACTTCCTGTAGAGGCACGATAGAATACGTGTTATTGTCATTCTCTTGAATCTTGTGTTAAAACTGATCAGTTGTTACCAAAGTTTGTGAAAACCACAGATCTCAAATAAATAGTGACAACACCAGTAAAATCGTAAATACTGGTTTAACATCATACTAGAGATCAGTATGAAAGAGACTTTCTTAAGTTGGTGCTCGAAAATTTTTTGTATCAGAAGCCACTAGAAGTACTGCTATTTTGGATTTAGTTCTTACTAGTTCTGAGGATCTAGTTGAACATGTTTCGATGGTGGAAGAGTTTTCTTCCAGTGATCATCGTATCGTCAATTTCGGAATTGGGAGCAACTTGCTGAATTGGATAGAATCGTGGTTAAGAGATGGGTCGCAATGAGTTATGGTGAACGGGGAATTCTCTGGTTGGACAGACATCACAAGTGGAGTTCCTCAAGGAAGTGTCCTTGGCCCCATACTTTTTATCGATAAACTCAATCAGGGTATCGATGGGATTACTAGCAAATTTGCAGATGACGTGAAGCTAATGGGGGTAATCGGGAATCAAAAAGATAGGGAGTTGCTCCAGACCAACTTAAACAGGATTGCAGCATGGGCAAATGAATGGAGCATGACGTTTAGCGTTGATAAGTGCATGGTCGCTCATTTTGGTTCGAACAACCCATGGTTCTCTTATGAGTTGAATGGTGTCACTATCCTGGATGCAATTAGGGTTGCATCACCGATTTGGGAATTCTCACTGACGAGCGGCTTAGGTTTTCTGAACATTGTTCAGCGGTGGTCAAAAAATTTAATAGAATGCTTGGTCTCATTTTCAAAAAGGTCTCTTCGCGTTCTCCTAAAGTCATTCTTCCGCTTTTTCGAGGATTAGTTCGTCCTGGACTGGAGTATGCTGTAAGGTTTTGGAGACCATACCTACAGAGGGACATAGAATTGGTTGAAGGGGGTGCAGAGAAGAGCTACGCATGTCATTATTGGCATGAGTTATGAAGAGAGACTTCATTTTTTGAATATGTTTACATTGGATGAACGCAGGTGTCGAGGAGATATGATGAAGTGTTCAATATTTTCAATGGGATGGATAGGATGGACCATGAACTTTTAGTACACCGCCAATCGACTGCTTTTACAAGGGGACACCAGTATCGATTGGTGAGGGACAATGCAAGGTTATGGTGTCGCAGGGAATTTTTCTCTAATAGGGTTGTTAATAAATGGAATAGCTTACCCCCCGGAGGTAGTAAATTGTAACACAATTGACACGTTTAAAAAGAAATACGATAAACATGTTTGGGTAAATCGAGAAGCTATTCATTCTTAGAATAAGACAACCATAAGTATTCTTTATGGGCATTGTATAATATTTTATCATGTGTATATATTGTTTATAATTTTTATTAATTGCATTTTTAATTGGGTTGCTGCATTTTTTAAATATATGCTGTTGTGGCGTTGTATTTGTATTAAAGAAATGTCTAGGACATGATTGCGATTTTGAAATCGAAAGCCAAAACTATTGATTTTGTGCAAAGGAACACCTGCTCCCGAGCTGAATGGGTATCCCTAACTAGCATGAAAAAAAGAAGCTGCAATTGAAGATAAAAGAAGCATCAACATCAAAAAATAAAGTCTTGTCTTCAGCATATAAAAATAGATATGAACAATCATATTAATAGATGCACACTTTGCTGTATTTATTCTAAGCTCATTAGTGTTAAATTCTAATATGGGAATCGATGTCACAAAAGAAGAAAGAAATAAGGGTCAACAAAACTGTGGCTCTAGATTCCTGACAATTACATTAAAATTTTTGAGGAAGTTTGGAACCATTTCATGGCGAAAGGGTAAAAATAAAAAAAATACTAAGATTGTTGATACAATGTCTGATTTTAAGTGGTAGAATAGTTTTTAATAATGTTTTGGGTAAAGATGTAATTACGGAGAGTGATATGCGATTTTTGAACCCTGTTAACCAACCACAGCCAAAGTATTGACTGCCTGTGCTGAAAGGATTTTTTAAAAATTTGGTGTAGTTCATTCCAGATAGTGAAACATTAGTAGGCAAAGCATCAAAACAGAACTAGTGTTTCTATTGAAGCAAACGAACAATTATTGAGGGTAAAATTATTTGATACGATATACGTGAGAGATACATTGTTTAAGAAATGTAAGATCCTTTTTTCTATTTTTCTTAATAAAATGTTCTGCAGGGTGTGTACCAAAAGCTAAATTTGGTGACTTTTCGGTGACCTTTTCTCGTTCGACATAATGAGCCATGGTGGATGGTTTTTTATACCAGTGGTTCCCAAAATGTGAGTCACCACCCCATTAGATGGATTTGTGTTAATAAAATGGGGGGACGTGAATGAATTTACATTATAGAAACATAAGAAATCAATTTCATTCTTTTGCAACTTTTCATGGGGCATGATGATTATGTCAATACATATATACACAATGTATTTTGATCGACCATACAAATATTTGATGCGGGGGGGGGGGGGGTGCAAGCCCTTCATGTTCCCATGTATCTCCACCCTAGTAAGCTCTGTCTTACAACACAAACAGAAATCAAATTTCTCTATCAGTCTTATTACTGTGAATATTTTCAATTTGTTCAATTTTGCAGCACCACAGTCATTTTGTGCTCACAATGGTTTATTCAAATGAAACCTAGTAAAGCCAATTACAACTGAGAATTAAAACACAGTCCTCGGTGGTGTTGAAACCAGAGGTGCTGTGGGTGCTCGAGCACTAATAGGTGACATACATCTCAGTACCCCAGAATTTATTGAGAAATATAAATTTCCTACATTATAAAGCTCAAGATGAGCATCCACTCGCTGATTCAAAATGCCTCTGCCAGTCCTGTTAAACTGAACATGTTTGTATAAATATTAGGCACCTCAGCTGTTAGATGGTCATTCATATACCACACGTATGAATCAATAAAATTCAATGCTTTCAAAATCTTTCTCAGGTGTGCATCCATTTGTAACAAAATAGCCACCAGGTTGATCGTTTAAAGTGCTTAGATAAGATCAATTTCTATTTGGCGCAAGTGAGTACATAAATAAAATTATGATTACACATGTTCAAATGAAATACCAAATGTTCTTCCCCTCTGGTATTACATCAGCGCTGCACAAATCTCAAAAACTTTACATGGCCTGTCAGGTATGTGACTTACAATAATACATGTCAGAATAAATATTCTACATGCCTGAAAAATATTACTAAATATATTTACTGGATTTACTATCACCATTTGTTATGTGGGGTAACAAAATTCTGAATTTCCTACTTGAAAAAAAATTTGATCTTCAAGAAATTTTACCAAAAAATAAGTTTGAGATTTTTGAGGACCTCAGAGCCCTGCGCTGCAGAATGTCAAGCCTATAAGGCAATCTGTCACTGGGTTCACCTATTACACATGGGAGATAAATAATCACTTACTGTAAGTAGTTTAAGTGACATATTTCAGCATGATTTCTCTCACACTTACCAACTTCATTCAGGAATTACATAAAATCACTGATAAAAGTGACAAATATAGGAAAATTTAAGAAACTCACCAAAGACAATTGGTGATTACACATAGTAACTAGATATTATGGCGATATCACATTCAACGTAACATATACAGGGTGCATAGCAAACAGGGGTAGGGAGTAGTAAAGCATTTTACTGGCGAACCATTGATCCTATAGCTATACTTCCAATTAGAAAAAGTTTATCACTTACTGTAAGTAGTTTAAGTGACATATTTCAGCATGATTTCTCTCACACTTACCAACTTCATTCAGGAATTACATAAAATCACTGATAAAAGTGACAAATATAGGAAAATTTAAGAAACTCACCAAAGACAATTGGTGATTACACATAGTAACTAGATATTATGGCGATATCACATTCAACGTAACATATACAGGGTGCATAGCAAACAGGGGTAGGGAGTAGTAAAGCATTTTACTGGCGAACCATTGATCCTATAGCTATACTTCCAATTAGAAAAAGTTTCCAAATAAGATGCAGTACTCAGATACGTCATTCACGTTTCAAGGGGTTGTATAGTTATTAAAATAAAAAAAATACTTTTTATACAGTCCCCATGACCCAATTAGAAAGTTGTTGCCCTGCCTCTCCTGATGTCAATTAAAAAAAATTCTATGTGCTTAAGTGTGATATTCAAAGAGATACTTAAATTCGAAAAATGGAGGAAATTCGGAAAAAAAAAACATTAAATGCAGGTAAAACTGTTTGTCCGCATGTAGAGCTGTTTTATCTCAACTTTTCAACTTTCCTGTTTTTTCGAATTTGAATATCTCAGTGAATATTGCACTTTAGCACATGGAATTTTTTTTAGTTGGCATCAGGAGAGACAGGGCAACAACTTTCTAATTGGGTCACTGGGACTATATAAAAAGTTAATTTTTTTTAACAAACATACAATCTTATTTGGAAACTTTTTCTAATTGGAAGTATACCTATAGGATAAGTAAAATGCCTTAGGGGTTGCTATGCACCCTGTACATCAAACATGGCTTGAATGAATAACCTCTCAGGCTAATGAATGGAAGTAATACAAATCTAATCAGTTACTTCAGTTTGTAAACTCAAAAATAAAAATCTTACTGTTGTTCATTTGTTGTATGTACTGGCGATGGAGTGCTGACAGAAGTACTTTCAGTGTTAGCAGAACTGCTTGAGGATGACATCGTGGCATAAACAGGAGAATCCTCTGTATCAAGTGGGAATTTTGGGAATGTACAGTTCTGTGGTGGCTGATCATACTGTACAACAACAGCAGCAACATTTTCATTTGCCTGGTTAGAAGGAAAAAAGATAAATATATACAGAAAAGTCTGTATGCAGAATTGTGTGAACTCATGGTATAAACTTATAGCGATTAAAGAGCACTTTAAAACTAACAGTTTTTGTCAAAGAATTTATGCCCATAACATTAGCTTAAAGGGTATTGAGGATGAATTGTTTCAGAGTAGAAGAATACTGTTCTCAATGATGCTTACAGGTCTTGTGACATTTTTAATGCTGAAGAATGTGGGTTTTATCATTTCTCACCGAATAAAACTTTCATGTTTAGAAAGGAAAAATGCATAGGTATATATAGAATTAAAAATTAGAATGGATAATAAAATGCAGTCAAACCGTGTTAATATGAGGTTTGATAAAGAGAAAGAAACACGGAGAGAAAAAATTTTGTAATCAAACTACATTTGATATCAATTGACAAAACCGTGATTTAATTATATCAAGTGTGAAAAATACAGAAGAAGTCTGGCATGACAGTATGGCTTATAAGCAAGAATCTCACTATAATGAGTGACTTCACTGGCATACTAAGGGCAGGTGGTCTTATAATCCAAAAGTAGACCAGCTGCTCCTTAAAGACAAAGACCTATGTACTAGTGATTAAATTACCTCACAGAGTTACATTTTACCTCACATTTTCATTTTTTTCCATAGGGAGCAGCACATCTTGTACTGTATGTATATCACCACCAGGCATAATATTGAATTATTTTTACATATTTTCAACACTACCCACAGTTAATCAAGGTTCTACTGTACAGTAGCAAAAGCCGGAAATTGGCCAGTGATCCCTGTCCAAAAGAAAAAAATTTCAGTTAGAAATTCCTTGGAATATGGAATGGGTCACAGTTTGGTTAGGATGTACAGTAGTAAGTGATTTATAAAAAATAATCAGCTATATATAGGGTGATTATACTTAGAGTTCTGATTCCAAAACACGAATAAGAACTGCTGATAGGAATGGCTTGAAAATTGGCATGGGTCCATTGCATGAAGCAATGGAATTTTCTTGATGGAATTTATAATATATTTTATGCAACTACATCAATGTGTGAATAGCAAGGCTGGACAAATCTCGGATGCCAGAGTGACTAGAAAATCAGTTTTGGCACTTAAAATTTTATATGCATCATAGTTAAATTGAAATGTTAGTATGAGACAATTTTTTTTTTTTGATTTTGTAATAATGTGTCTTCCAACATGAGAATGGGTCCCGGAAAAGTAAAAAAGAAAAAATACCCAGAACTGTTTTTCTTGGGGGAAAAACATGCTTTGCTCTTAGCGAATTTGGGTGGCACCTAAATTTTTTATTTGTCCAGCCCTGGTGGATAGCACAACTTTTATCGAGATGTACATTGCAACACCAGCAAAGCACTTGCCGGAAAACCATTTTGACAATAACATGACATCACACCTGGCAGGTGAACACTACTATAACCCTTGCAACTTTTGGCTTTGGGGATACCCCCAAAATGTTATGTGCAGTGGTCGGATTGCAAACTTTGGTGAATTAAAAGCACATTCACATCATTACCATGGCATAGGCCTACTCTGATCTGTAGTCGAACGAGTACTTTTGTTCTTTCATCTCACAGTCAGAACACAGTGGACAGCATATTTAACATTGCTTGTGTAAGTTGCAGTTGTTTGTTTAAATGACTTCATTTTTGTGATGTTTCTATAAATTATGAAATTGTGTCATGCTAACTGCATTATCATTTTCCCTTGACTGGCTGTCATATTCATTCTGCGAGCAAATTTCCTATGTGCTGGATCAGTACAATGCCATCTATCTTACATTTTAAAGTATTTGTTTCCTCTTTGCCATACAAAATTCCTTGCCTCAGGAACATTCATGAATGGTAATACAAATTTTCACGTCATTCTGACCAGTGGTTTTTATTTTACAGTGTTTTGAAATAAACAGCTGCGGTGGTTGAGTGGTCATAGTGACGGACTCGCATTGCAAGGATCCTGGTTGACCCCACCATTGCCTCAGTGGTGTTTGGCTGAAGTTGGTTTTCTGCAGTTCCCAACTTTAAGGCATTAATGCAAACTGATCTCCCCATTAAAAAGTCTCGCCACAGTGAGCAACAGGCCTACACATTACAATTATTCATTCCACTTCACTCACTACGAGTTTAGAAAAAACTTAAAAAAATTGATTGCAGATGGCAGCACTACACATAACAAGCATTACACAGAAACAAGGTTCACCATACACGCACATTCCAACATGTACCAATTCATTACAAGTTCCGCAGTGGAATATGGATGAGGTGCATGTCTGGTTTAGTAATAGTTTTGAAATAAGAACTTTAGTTATAAACCACCATGTATATTGTAAATCATTGCTAATTAAATTACATTATGCTTCATTGAGCACACTGTGATTGCTTCGATTTTATCACAGTTTTTGCAAAACAGAGTCGTAATTAAGCATATTGAAAGTGTAACTAGGGAAAACATCTTTATTATATAGTTAATAATAACATTAACAGAGAATTCCCACACACAAAATAATTCCTTGAGTTAAGCTATAAAATAATTAAATTGCAAAAGCTGGGTTTTATTAAAATATAAGAAACATTTATAGATTACTTAATATGGGAATTGTGTTAATTGCATTAATAAACATTTTATTTTAATTAATTATCAGAAGTTTGAATCAAATTGTGAAAAATCACCATTTATTATTGTACATGCTCCACAAATATTACTCTCAGATACTTTTAACAAAGGAGGACACAGAAAAGTCACATTTTCCATCACTCAGGCTTTCCCAACATACATACATGCCATGACTTCATAAAACTATTTTTACTTTCAATGAATAGAGGACAAGTACAATAGTACCAGACTATGGTAATCTTTCACTGTCTGCCAGGGCCTATAGGGTTTTGAGAATATGGAAGTCTGTGAAAAAAATGTTTGAGAGTAAATTTTTGTAAGCACAAAAGTAAATTTCATGACTGGAGTCCTGTTCATTTGCTAATATCAGAATGAAATGATTTAAAAGGTGATCATAATGCAGATAAAGCATAAGAATTCTACAAAATTTATTGCTTCTAATAAGAAGTTCATTATAACAATATTTCCCACAATTGTTAGCTCTTATTATGACTTTTACTGTATTTAATTTTTGTTAAGCAAATATTTGCTTCAAGTGAATTTGTCTAAATAACATTTGGCTGTAGTAAGCTCACCTGGACATGGGTAGATACCAATTCCACCGGACGTTCTTGTGGTTCTGTAATATCTATAGGTGGGGCTGATGGTGCAGAAGGTGACATATTATCCTCACTTTCAATGACACTAACACTCGAGGATGATGGGGAATAGTTGAGTCTCAAGTCAGATTTAGCTATGATCTCTTTCCTTCTCACGCTCATCTCTTTAACCTGCATCTCTCTGTTAACATTGAAATATTCAGCTTCTTCTGGAGCTCCTGTTTCTTGCGATACTTGCTCTGGATTCCCGGATGGCTTTGAGGGAGACCGATTCATTTCACTTATGATTGGAGCATCATCTTCATTCAGATTGTTTCTAGCTAGTAATAGATCCAGAAGCAATATATCACACTTGACTTCATTCATTCCACACATGCAATGATTTTCAACTATATAAGCATCAATGAAATTAATCAAATTAAAACACACAGTAAAACCAAATATTTTTCAAGCTATTGGAGAATGAAATTTTGGAAATAATCAATTTTCAATGGTGTTCAGCTCATTCATATATACAAATATTCTAAAAGAGCCGAGTATGAAGTGTTTTGTGAAAAATAGTTTTCAAACAAAATGTGCCCCACATACACATATTCATTACATATTTTCATAAACATTATCAACTCACAGATGGATTTAAAATATTTTAGATCTGGTACATAACTAAAATGAATATCTTGTCTGCTGAATAAATCTCTTCATGAATATCTCAAGTTTCTGCATTGTATATTTACATTTTAAAAAAATCATGAAATGTATTCCTTAAAGATTTTACATACATTTTATGTAGGATACACAAGAAGAAAATTTCTACATCACATGTTTCAAAAACCCTAATATTAGAATTAAAACACAAAGAGAATGTTATAAAAACATTACCAATATCTGCAGCCTGAGAAGCAGCGGTTTGGCTGACAGTCACGTTTTCCAGCACAGAAAAACACTTTGGCATGGGAATAACAACAAACTCACTGTCAGATTCAGAACTGCTAATGGTGTTGAAATTGAGTGGCTCGTCGTTCCAGGTAGTCACTTAAAAGACATAGGAATGAACACGATAAAAGTCAGATATTTGAATTTTTCAATTAGTTTTCACTATCAGATATTTTATTACATGAAAGACAACATATAAAAAGACAAATATATCTGTTAGAGGTAAAGGGCACCATGTCACAAAAGGAAAAAGGAAATTTTGCAGGAGAGCTGTTTAAAGATATCTTTCTTAGTATGGCCTTCTATGGAGGAGCTTGTTTTATAAAAAGAATATCTCTACTATTTATTTAAATAGTAGTTAGTGTCCTATACCTATGTATAGTGTAACAAACGTACAACAAATTAATAGTTTCATAACAATATTGATGAAAATGGACATAGTGCCCTTTACCTCCAGCAAACAGATATAACTATGCTGCAAAAGCACTAGATTAAAGTCATACTATAATGATGAGAGAGCATAGCAAACATACCGCAAAATATATGCTTTACAACATGGCTTAATACAACTGACTTCATAATTGCTAAATATTTTATACATCTAGGACTGTTTCATTATATATCTATGTTGTACACTATAACCCACTGAAAAAGTTTTGAAGGGAAAAAATATCAGCTATTTTTTAAGACATTCTGTGTCAAAATTCAGCTCAAAAACACTATTTGAAGATACTCTTTAACAGTTAGTACATGGACACTGGCATTAAATGCACATAAACATAATTTTTGTGAAAGACAAAGATTAAGAAATTTTAGTAAGATTATAACTTTTTCTACCCTATACATGCATCACACACACACAACTACACTATAAACATGGTGTATCACAATATGTGTCACATCTGTCACAACAACAAACTTATTCAAGCCACAACTGTCGTTGTAAAGTATGTTAATTGTAAAGCAACTTACCAACATTAACTTTTTGCTCAACTTTTTCTATATCTGATAAGCCTGTGTCAACATAACTAATGATGGCATCTGTTTTCACCTCTATGAATTCTTGTGGTTCTGGTGATTTTGGTGGAGAAAGGTCTGAAAGAAAATTTCAAATTTTACTGACATCAATAATTAGGTAATCATTACCAGCCAAATATCATTTACAGCCAATTATCATATTACGCCAGAGTGGCGTGGTAGTAAGATGCTCGTCTACCACCGTGAAGGCTGCTGTCCTTGTGACAGGTTCGCACCCAAGGGAGGATATAGACAAGATATTTTCCCTAACGAGCTTGAGGTGACCACCAATAGACAGCACCTTCACTTCCAACCCATCTTTATTAATAGAAATAAATTGCATTATAGCGATATGGCCAGAGTTGGTGTTTTGTGAAGTAGCCAAATATCATGGAATACCATTAAAAAAGATTTTCGAACTCACCAAAAGGAGTATTGTTAGGAGTGGCTGTGTGCGATGTTACTATAGGTTTCAAGGATTCCGATTTGGGTCTGCGACATCCTTGTTCTTCTTGCACAGCAGTCAGGACATCAAAAATCTGCTTTACCTCCTTCTTTCTGGATTCTTTCCGCTTCTTGCGTTCTTCTTTGGCCTGAAATTTTGTAAATATGTATAAAAAATTAATAATTGTAAACACATAAAAAAAATTAGAAATATATTATAAATTATCTTAATACACCCAGACCTGCCAACTCTCCGGATATACGGAGGAGACTCTGGATTTTTCATCCTTCCTCCTGCTTTCCAGATTTGTTAAAATTTCTCCGGATTTTGGCAGAAAATTATATTTTACGCGAGCTTTCACGTTGTCGTGACGTCAATGACTGCTGTCGTTGTTAGTGAAAACACCCATAGAGGACAGCTGTGGTCATTTCCATCGAGCAGCTGTAAAAAAAGTCTTGGTGACAACATTTAAGCAACTGGCAAAGACGTGACTTTGTTTATGTAGCGTTTATCGGCAATCATTTATCTGGGGAAGCCCCGGATTGCCAAAATTCCTGTATAATCATTATCGTATTTCCATTAACAGCTGTGCGGTAAACACAAGTTTTTTCGTCAGCAGCTTTGTATTTTGAAGTTTTTTAAATTGTTACCTCTGATGTTACCTCTGTCTTCAGAAAGAAAATATAAAACTTTAAGCTCTATAAAGCTTTTAAGAGTTCATATACCCAAGATTATCAATCACTGATAGCCTCCACGAAAGGAAACACATGTTTTATGAACAGTATATAGATGTGATTTCTCTATTCTGCATGGAAAGACTGACACAGAATTATATTCTACTCAAAGGCAATGCAGAACCTGCCTCTTGGGGGGGGGGGGGGGGGGGAATGGAACTTTTTCTTAATTGATTTACAAAAAAAGTTTTTTTCTAAATTTTTCTTGGATCGAGTCTGTGAGTGCTGGAGGGGGGGGGGGTATCCCCCTCTGGAGAATCTCCAGATTTCTGGATTCCAAAAGTTGGCACGCCTGTACGACCATATAATCTACAAATTGAATGATAATACTACAACACTGTGTTGCTAGAAGATGTTTCTTCATGAAATGTGGGGAATAAACCCTTGTAAATAAGAAAACTCCCTCTAAGAACACTGTTAAATATCCTCAATGTAATTTGAATCCTGCAAAACCTTCATACACACACAGATGTTTATATTTTTTGTCTATTACAGAGTATCATAATCGGTTTGGACCCTAAGCAATAGTCTGTCTTGTTTATGGGGCCAATTTTAAAAACAACTATTACATTACATGTATTGTTTTATTTATATTAACATAAGACAGCTTTAAAAAAAATCATTTTGGTATTGGGCTATTTAATTTCACAAAGAATATTCATTCACGATTGATCTAAAATATTTGCTCTTGCACAAACAAAATTGTTATTTTATTCAAGTGTTCATGAAAAGCAGAATATTTGTAATGCAGCTGAATACTGAACAAGAGAGATGATTTTGAAAATAACTATACATAGTAAAAAGACACTACATAATTTATATTTCTGCAATTTTTTTAATCCAGAAGCTGCTCCCATCATCTATAGATCACAAGAGTAGCAGCATGCTCAATCAGTCTCTATGATCTCGATTGCTTTTTCTTTAGATGAAATTCTTGAGATGAAATAAATAGCGTATGAATATCTTTTTGTTGCTTTTTTTCTTCCACTATATCTTTATCCTTTTTAAAATTGAGTTTGATGGCCATCTATTTTTCACAAAATAAAAGTGAAAAAATATAAATTTTCTTTTCATTCGCAGAGAGAGAGAGAGAGAGGGGGGGGGGAGTAAATCTGACAATTTGTGCAACCAAAGGATTAAAAGGAACAAACTCAGATTCCAGTGCAAAAAAGATTTTTGGGGACAGCATTCTCATAATGTATAATTTAGATCTGAGAAGCGAATCAAAGAACATTAGGGACAAACTAAGTTGAAAATTAACTCACTTAGAATCAAAATCTAAACAGACCATTAAAATGTTAAAATGCTTTAATGTTTCATTGTAAAAATGTAATTCTTTTCGAAGCATCACATACCCTGCAAACGCGACACTATGAAGAAATTGGTTAAAGCAATCAACTATCAGGTAATGGACTCAATCACATTTCAATTTCATTGCAATTACCGTCAAAAACAATCTCACTTTTCGTCTACTCTTCATCAAGCAGTGCACTTGATCTCCAAAAAAAGCTTTTGAGGATGTAAATTTTGGTTGCAATGTATTTGAAGGAGCAAAGTGGAAAATCTTTGGTGAATGAAGACCAACTCTGATGTGACACCACAGGGTATCGCCAAATGGATGTTTTCCTTGATGTCTGAATTGCCAATAACATGCAAAGTTCCCTTCAGATCTGGGCGCAGTGAAGTAAACAATCACAAAACCTTCTTCTCCTGGTTTCAGTGGTGGAGCAGTAACAGAAGTAGTATCTGGTATCAGTTCATCTGAGCCATATAATCGTGCAACCTGAAATAAATACAAAATAAAAATAGAAAATTCAAGGGAATGGAGAATCAATCTAAACTAGATTGTTCTAGAGTCAATTTAGATTGATTCTAGAACTAATTTTGCTTCCCAAGCATGCAAAATAGTGCTCAACAATGGCTGAATAATTATTATAAAGTAAAATTAATCTATCCTCAATATGCAGCCCATATGCATGAGAGAGTCAAATGTTCATCTCGTATTTCATGGCTTACTGCATTGGCATGTTGAGAAATCAGCTCATGTCCAACTCTCATTGATGCGAATAAAATTTTACAAAACTTTGAATAGAAACTCAAAAGTGTCAGAACATAAAATTAAATATTATTTAAAAACACCAAATAAACAGAACTTATTCTTAAGATATTGAAAATACAATGAAACCTGTACAAAACAAAGTCAATAGACTAAAATATTCCATTTCAGACAGCTTTCCGTTTTATAAAGGTGCAAATAAAAGCACTAACTGAACAGACTATATATCGATTCTGTCTTAGATAGGCTTAACTGTATCAACAATCCATAAATCATATTACAAAAATTTACAACATACAGTCAGACCCACTTATAATAAAGTCAGAAAAAACAACAAAACTATTAGTTACACGCAAACTTTGTTATATTCCCTACCAGCTTGGAAAATATGTTTAAAGAAAATAAAACATTTACATTGCATGATACACATTTTTCAATAATCTGAGCATTAGAATAGATTAAATAATTGATGATGAATGGATTTAAAAATTGTATTTTAATAAAGATTAAAAATTAAATTTGAAATCCCATGTAATTAAATACAGTAGAACCTCGATTATCCGGGGAAGGTGAACACAGATAAACAATGATTTAAAATATTAAAAAAAAGTAGTATTTATGTATTTTACCTGTTTGAAATGACTATCCACTGTATGTATTCATATTACCCATGTGAAAATTCTAATAAAAATTACACTTATTGAAGGATAGCCAAGCTACTAATATACTGGGTTTCACTAATGGCAGAAATACAATAGAACCATGATTATCACAGAAATGAGAAACTTTGCCTGGTTTTAATTTATACAAAAATTGCCACGTTTTTAAGACAAATAAATTCAATTGGTCTAATGGTCGACGCGTTTCGGCTCTTCAATGGAGAGCCGTCATCAGGATTTCCTGGTCAGAATTCACACGAATGAGTCGTGGAGGGGTGATGTTTACGTCTGGTCGTCCGAAGAGTTCGCCTTTGTATTTGCTGCGTCTGAGTGGTCTTTGGATGCGAATTGGGAGCCATCTGTTGCAAAGTGTTGAAAGTTTTGTCACGACTGAGGTTAATAAAGCCTGTCCAAGTTGACGAAATAGGTGGCGTGTTTCTTCGTCAGCTTGGACAGGCTTTATTAACCTCAGTCGTGACAAAACTTTCAACACTTTGCAGATGGCTCCCCAATTCACATCCAAAGACTACTCGGACGCAGAAAATACAAAGGCGAACTCTTCGGACGACCAGACGTAAACATCACCCCTCCACGACTCATTAGTGTGAATTCTGACCACGAGGTCCTGATGACGGCTCTCCATTGAAGAGCCGAAACGCGTCGACCATTCAACCAATTGAATTTATTTGTCTTAAAAACGTGACAATTTTTGTATAAATTAGAACCATGATTATTCGGGCTAATGTAAGGGAAGGTAATGATGGGTAAAAGAAAAACATGGTTATCCTTTTCCCATTTTGCGCAGTTATAAAATGTGCTACAAGAATGAGAAAAAGTATAGTGTGCTTGTCCAGTCGATGAGCCTGGGGGTCACGTGGCTGCATTCAAGGTTACACCATTCTTATGCCTCATGTTTCAGTTGCAGAAAACTATGAACCATTTTGACTAACTTCCTGGCATTTCCTGCAACTGGATGTAAATCTTCAAGTGTCAATCACCCCAGGAAAATGTGAATGTTAAACGTTTTACATTGAAATCATTTTTGGTAAATAAGCATGAAAAATGCAGAGCCTTTTCATTTACTAAGAGTAAGGACAAAGAAAATTTTTTCATTTCATGTCTTCAAACCATTTAAAGACAGAATAATAAATTTCAAGTAATTCTGAATTTTTTTTACACCTCATTTTTTATTTTTGGCTTACAGTCAACAGTACAACTACAATTTTGAGCTATAAATGACATTTTGCACTTAAACAGTCTCAAAATTAATTTGCAAATGATAAAACCACCATAACTGATGCTAGCTAGAGAATGGCAAATGTGCACTAAAGGTGTTTTAGAGATTAGATTCTTAGGAATAAATACAATCCCAATCCTTTCTTCCTAATAAAATTTCCTGCAAAGAAAAATGAGATTTAACAGAGATAGAAAAAAAAAATTAATCAAAATGGAATTTTACAGTACCCAAAACTGTTTGTTAACAAAAATGTTTTCTAAGGAAAGAAAATAGACATTATCAGTTACAGGAAGTTACATTTCCAAATAAGATGATTTAGATAAGATCACAAAGAAATTTGAGACAATTCATGTTTTAAAATCAGTCAAAAATTTCTTATAGGCATACTTTGCTGAAATCAGTGTTTATTATAAGCAATCAAAATGGCACAGATAAGCAATACAAAACCCATGGGACACTGAAAAGCTTTGTTACATATGAAAACTTGTAATACGTGTTTGTTATAAGTGAGTCTGACTGTATAATAAATTTTTACACTTATATAAATACATATATAAATTTGTTTAGTCTGTAACATTAAAAAAAAAAATTTTTTAGCAAAACTTACAACTACATCTTTTTCCCAAGATGTCAGTCCAGTGTTAGCAACTCTCCACTTTTTCAAAAATGGCTTCCCTGCACTTATCACTTCACCATCACCAATGGTCTCATGATAGAGAAACTTAGCATTGAATTCCCTGAAAAAGTAATAAGGTTTCAGAATGTAATGTTCCTAAATATTTTGCAAATTAATATTTTTGATGTCTGGAAGTCTATTGATGAAAATAAAGATGTTTATGAGGGCAGACCTCTTGAGTGCAATATCCTTTATCCCACATGCAATGCACATTTCGCAAATTAAAATTAAGACTAAAAAAAATAAATTGAAAAAAAAAAAAACTTTGAAAGGCCTACTAACAGAGGTTTCTCGAGAGTCTTTTTCATAAAACCCATTTCTTTATGGACTTTAGAAGGAGCAGACTTTGGTCTAAATACATAGGAGCCATTCTCGTTTCTAACCATGCAAGCTTCAGTACCAGATTTGGGCTCTTCATCATCTACACATAACGAAAATGGATAACGCAACTTCAAAAACACATGCCGATAACTGTGGATGCCAGGGATTTTTTCACATTCCTCACAAAGATCATAGTCTTCACAATTCCTATAATGGAAAATGTATTATAATCAGTATTAGATAATTATCAAAATATTATAAACTTGTGTTAAGTTGCGATCATTTTGATTTAGATATCCTTGATTAGTCTTCAATGAACCTGTCTAAGATGGATACTGTATGAATGGAACAAATATATAGTCTTGTGAATAATTAATGTTTTTTCAATAATATGAAACCTCTTTAGGATGGAAGCTGTCTAACATGGAAACAGAAGGCATATTTAGTCTATAGATACAAAACCTGCTAAAACAAAGAATTTTAGGCCATGTGAAAACTTTCTTCCCATCCAAAGGGAAAAAGCTAAGTCATTCTGATCCCCCCCCCCTTTTAGGCAAACTCTTTCACTTCTTGGAGAAACGATGAATGCTTATTATATGAACTGGTTGTGGGGGTTGGGCTTGAGAGGAAGCAGATTTACTATTCAAAATGTAATAAAAGCTTGTTTAGCATTTCATTTATGATGGAGATGGTGACTTTTGTTAGAAAATACTCATATTTCTTGGAAAAATTTTAATAATTTCAGCTCTTAATATTGTATTATTTTATTGTGGCTACGCTCTCATTGCAAATGAGACGAACTGCTTTAGCTTTCTGATCAATGAAAAAATAAAGGGATAACCACTTTTCTAGGAAAAAATCCCATTTTTTCTCCAACTTTCTTTTTTCCACTATTACGATTCATTATCATGCACTCATTTAAAGACTAAAAGGCTTCTGACCAAAGACTTCATAGGCTAAAACACAAGTAAAACAACTGTAAGAAATCCTTCTTCCAACCAATCAAGATGCATGCATCCACCTGCTCCTTTCCCATCCATGCACCCAAAAAATACAATACCATGGAAATTCTGTTCATTTCTACTTTCTCCCACTCAAGGAGGATGGAATGTATGCAAAGTTACATGGTGAAAAAGTGTATGGTGTGGCTTCTTTTACGTTTAAGGCCTTATTAAGAAGCTAAATACTGTACATTGATCAGCCTGTGCTTGTTATAAGTCTATATGAGCTTGGTGACTTTTTATGCTAAAATCTTTGTTTTACCTTATTTCTGAATGATATTGTGGCAATCGATCAAAATGTTTTGGTGGGCCACCAAAATATTGATAGCGGGCTATGGGTTAGAAGGCCCCTATTCTACAACAATATATTTTGTTGATCCGCAGAATATCGTTATATCAAGGTTTCACTGTATTAATAATTTTCATTTTTGACTAAAGTAAGTGTTCATTCTATTCAGGAGAATGTTTTACATTTAACTTTACCTGTTAACACATTAAATATGAAATATCAAATTTATAGTTATTTGAAACTTCAAACATGAAAAAATTCAAAATAATAATATGCATACCTTTGTTTAACACTCGTGTGTTTATAAAAGTTGGGGTGATGTTATTAAAACAAGTTTTGAAAACGATAGAAATAAATCACTGCATATATTTTTATGTGTACCTATAATTTAAGCAAGGAGGAGAAGTTAGTGTTGCTGAAACTCACCCACACTTGTAGCGCACTCCACAAATCTGTTGATCACAATGATCACAAAATATCCCAGGATGCACTACTTTATTCGAAACTGAAATGAAAATTTAATTTGACTTAATTTTAAAAAAACAATGGACATAGAATTAAAGTTCACAAACACTCAAAAAAGAAGGGTATTTTTCATTATATTTTATTTAGCTAAATGTGTAATAAAAGTATTTTGCTACATTTTCACTGCAATGTGATTTTAAAAATTTCATTTCACAAATCCAAACCAATGAAATATAGTCAGAAGTTTGTGATCCTAATGATTTCAGATCTCATTGAGTCTTATTGTTTTGACCACAAAACAGATTTTAATGAAACAAATGAGATTAAAATTGTCACATTTGCATAAGAAATTCTTTGTGAAATGAGTACAAATTTCATGAAGTGTAATGATTGAATAATTGTATCGTTGTAGGCCTGTTGCTTTCTGTGGCGAGACGTTTCAATGGGAGATCAGCTCGCATTTGCACCTGGAAGCTGGGAACTAATTATTGTTATATAGGATTTACGATTTTTATATAGTATAGGCCTATTTTTCTTATTAAAATAATATTCCAAAGAGCATAAAGCAAACTCAAGATTATTTTTAACACCACAAACCAGGATTTAATGAACAAGGAGGAGGTTGACTTTCCCTCAATATCTTCAGAACTTCATCTATTACTTCCTTCTTTATCTCTTCTTTCATCTGAAAAAATTTGTCAAACTGATAAAAAATTTGATATGACAAAATAAAAGCTGTTCAAATTAGCATAAGACACAAGAAATATACAGGGTGAAAACTTACATCTGTTTCAGTTGAAATAACTTTGTAAACCATTGGCTTTAGAAAAATCCTTCTAACTAATGAAAGCATTGAAATAACGTGTCCATCTTAGATTTGCCACCTATTTCACAGAGGGCCATATATATACCGAGAGACAATTCAATTTTTTTATGTGTTCCTCTTTGCCTCAAACTTAGAGCTAGAAAATTGCTTTGTCTTTCCCGTGCCCCGCCCCCAAATTTTTTTTTTAAGTTTTCAAGTACAATATTTGCTGAAATATTTGAATTCGATTTGCTGAAAATGAGTGAAAGAACATATAACACATAGAATGAGCTTGTGCATTAGTTTACGTGGTTTTCTCGGTTTTTTTGAATTCAGATATCTCAGCGAATATTGCACATGGAAACATGAAAATTGTTCTTTTTTGGGAGGAGGGGGAGCTCAGGAGAAACAGGGCAATGACTTTCTAACTTAAAGTTAAGAGGCCAAGAGTTTAAAATCTGAATTTTATACCTCAATACATATACGACTCTTGATAAAATAAATGACAGATCTAAGATAGGCACGTTAAATAAATCCTTTTTCTAATTGAAAGTATGCTTCTATAACCAACGAATAACAAGTGATTTGAGGTGAAACAGTCTCAAGTTTTTCACCTTATATCTTAGAATGACAGCAATTAATTTAAGTCCCTAACTTGTAACAATCAAAAGATAACATCACCATGCAGACCTGACAAGCCAGGGATTTAACAATCCCAATGTAATGAAATAAAGATGCTATATGTGACAAAAGTGCCCCAGCACACAAAGTTATCATGGTATATATTACAGCATGCTGAAACGCATTTAAATTTATTATCTAAATAAAATAAAAATTGCCAATAGCAGGATAATTTTCAAAATTAAATTAAAAAGTTCAATTAAATTTTATAAAAGCCAATCTTGACAATTTTTATGCCTCTTCCAAGGTCTATTATGTTATATCAGAGGAATCACATTTTCTATTTTTAATAGCATACTTTTAATGAAAAATATAAGTAGCATACAGGGCTGGGCAAATATCGAAAAATTTAAATGCTCAGTCGGGCATGTGACTTAAAAAATGCATGCCCAAATCTATAGTTTACATGCTCGAAAAATATTACTAAATATATTCGCCAAATTGACTTATTTCAGTGTAAAATTTTTTTTCACATTGCTAAAAAGAGTGCACAAAATAGCTTTGTTTAAGTTATTCACTTAATTCCTCTTCAAAAAAAATATCACTTCCGTGGCTTGATATGACGAAAACTAACACAGAGTTTCCCCAATCTTATGTCTTACCCCCCCCCTTGTCAGATTTTTTTTTCTATATTCTTCCCCCCCCCCAACTGGATATTACATTAGGTTCAGGGTCAAATTTATCAATTTTTGGGTTATCGATGCTGATCCTTATAAAATTAATGTGAGGTCATTCTCATTAAAAATCTACAATCAGTCAATTATAATTTCGCACACTGTTGGTGTTCGTAAAGAAGTCAGCATGCTTCTGTTCAAATCGCTCATGGAATCATAGCAAATTTACGTTCCAAGACGGACTTGAGGCCTCAAAATATGAAGGGTTGTAAAAATAAAATAGATTAAAATGCATTGCCTACATAATCCATCACAACTGCCTAACAAAGTCCTAGCTGGAAATTAAATAAAATGAAATAAATTGAGAGCTGCAGATCAGATACATTGTGAATAAAAAGTTATCACACTCAACGATTTTTTTAAGACTAGCAATAATGTTGGACTTGGGTATGAAATCATAACCTCTGTAGAAATGGCAGATATATTAGAAGGCTTGCAATACAAACCTTGGGATTCCAATTCTGAAATCCCTTGAAAATTTTTATCTTCATACACTGTAGCCTCTTGTGCTTCTGTGTAGTGTGTGTGTGTGCTTCCATTACATATGGTGTTCTGATCTTACTTGTGATTATTACTTAATAATCTAATAACCCCGTGATATAATGCTTAAATTTCACAAATGCATTTTCCTACTTTTCATACATTACTTTTTTTTTTATTAATGCAATGTCAATTTTCTTAAGATTATGAAACAGGAAGATATCTTCACCTTCTCAGCATATGAAATACAACAATCTTCATATTTCTTAGGCTCGCTTGAATCATTTTCTGGATCCATTCTCAATTTAGACTTCAGCACCTGTTCAAAAAGAAAAAAAGGTTCGTCTCAATCAGTTTCAGAGTTTAGATAATGAATAAAAATAAATTAACAAAAACAAGTCAACAATTCAATCAACTTAAGATGCAACCAAGACAATTAAAGTTACAATTTAGTAAAATTTCATTGAAAACAATAAATTTGAATAATTCAGAAATATTCTTCAGAAGCAATAGATTGAAAAAACAGATAAATTTGCTTTACAGATGAGTAAGTATGTTGAACAAGTAAATGCCCCACTATGTGAAAGTGCTCTTTAAAAATGCAGGATCCTAGAAAATATTTATTGTTTCAATTTGTTTTTAAAGACAGACGGAACAAAACATAACTAATTAACATCATTCAATCAATTGGGAAAAGTTCAGAGGCAAAATCCAGAGAAGTCTCAACTAAGAAACATTCCTTAAATTAAAAATAATAGCATACATGCATAAATGCATATGTATGGATATTTTCTGACAATGAAGAATTTTCATGCATGCTGACTGGAAGTGAGACAGTGCATGTGCACAAATTTTCAAAAAAACAACTTAACAGATGCATGGAAAACCTTTGTCAAAATCAAAATGTTATTCCCAATCTCAACATTAAAAAATGTTCGGCCAAAAGCAAGACAAGACTAATATAATAATAACATATTAGGACAAGAATAACAACATAATAAGATAGATACTTTTCAACTACAGCCAACCCTTGGTTTAAGAACGTCTCGGTTTGTGAACAATTCAGTTTACTAGGAATTAGTCTTGATTTACGAATACACAAAGCAGTCTAAATACTGGCATATTTCAGAAGTCCAAGATTACAGTTTTTACTACCCTTACGACAGTATTTGGATGAAGAATATCTCCCTGCATTAAAGTACCACCAACCAAATACGGCTCTTCTGATTCAGCCCATGGATCAGCAAGGTTATTTTAAAATTTATGAAGTTCCTTAAAAAAAGGAATTTTCAAAGATGTTTTGCAATAATATGTGACACATATCTATGTCAGTAATTTCTGAAAACATCATTTTATCATCCTAAATTGTATAGTTCTTATTTAAAAAGCTTGGTAGCAAGTAGAACCATCAGTTTGGTCGTTAAATAATCAAGCTAGAACCATCAATTTTGATTGGAGGATATTGTGCTCAGATAGCAAAAGGAGATTTTGAGGGCTTTGAAACCGGAATTATAACATAATACATATTCACGAAACCAGACTTTGTCCTGGCATCATTTTCATTTCATTTGCATTTCATCTCTTTTGAATCATGGTAACATTTTAGCGGTGGTTTAGTGATTGCTATTGGTTTTGCACAGGAACTGGTGTAAAAGTTCACACTAGAAATTTTCAGAGTCCTAGGAAAGGATTAATTGATTTTATATCGATTCCTATGGGAAAACGTATTTTGGTTTGTGTACAATTTGGTTTACACGAAGAACATTTCAGATCAGGGACTGTATGCAATATTATAAAAATAAATGGCTGCTTACGTAACACAGTGAGACCTTAGATCACTGTTTTTTCAGACCAAAACCATCCTATGAACATAATACTAACCATGAAAGTGCTGTCATTTTGCTTCCCAAAATTTCATTCGAAGCTGTATGGAAATATTTCTCAATTAAGTGAAAAACTTGAAATGCTTACATTTCGACATTCTTTCTCCTTTTAGAAATCAAGAGAAATTTGATATGTTTATTAGACCCAATCTGCAGCCAGAGTGACTACAAAATTGGCTTTGACACCTAAAATTTTATAGGTGTGATACTTAAATTATAATCTGAGGAAGAAACAAATTTTTTAATGTTATGCCAGAGTACATTCTACAACATAAAAGGTTCACCAAGTCCCAAAAAATCATAAATTTTTACCTTTTTCCTTTGAAAAAAATATGCTTGGCTCCTAACAAATTTGATTGGGGCCTATGCATTATTTTTGGATGATTTTCATTAGATGGTGTCACAATTCGATGCTCACGTCCCTCGAAACACTGAATACATAGAAATTGCAGGATAGGATGGAAAATATTTTTCCACAATTAGACAAAACCGATGCAGTATAATCCAGATCACCAAGGCAGGTATAATATAACCCCCCTTTTGCCGTAACTTTTCTAGATCTTTCTATTCCTTTGTGTAATATTTAAAATAGTGCCATTTAGTTTTCCGTTGTCTAAACGCATTGTTGTCTCATCACTAGGATTATTCCGGGTTATTTTTCCATTAGGTCGTATTTTTCAGATATTTTTTCTTGTGTGTGACTTCTGTCTTTTTTTGTCATGCCTTCTATTTTCAGTGTGGTAAAGAAATATCAGGACATGATTTCAAATGACCTGGATTTGAAATTTTCCAACGGTAGGCCAACCTTGGGTAATGAGAGAGTTGGGAACTTTGTTTATCAAACTTACCTGTGCCAAAATAGGCCTGTTTTTACAGTTTCTTAGGGGATACTGGGCTCCTCAAGTTACAAATATGTGGCATAAAATGCGGTGGCGACATGAGGCAAGGCATGAAAAAGTCCCTTTCGTTGATTCTGTAGGAGTAGTAAGTGTGGAGCCAGAAGTTGATTAGTCATGAGTCGAGGTTCCACTACAGCAAATTTAATTTCAACGAGATCCTTCTGTTAACCTACTCTTTGGTGCTAAGTGAAAAACCACTAGGATAATCCTTAAAAATACTATTGTATTTCATCATCACGAAGGGTTTTCCTCCATGCATTTAAGACCCATATATTAGGACGACTTGCAGGCTGCTAAAATATGCTAAGCATATCTTGACCCTTCATCGGGTGCAACCGAATAGCACACACACACGACCCCTTTAAATTTTTTCTTCCCCCCTCTAAATGGCACTTGCACTATTGAGTACATATCTCTTATCCAGTCAGATTTGAATGCATAATAGTCAAAGTTCACTCAAAACCTTCCTAATGTGGTTGGTGACCAAAGTGATCTGCTAAGCTCAGTGCGCCTGATTACGCAACATTTTGAAATTGAGTATTTTGACCCTCCATAGAACATGTATTTCTCTCATTTACTGACTGGAACAATTATCTTAAGGTTCTCATTATTTTCTTTCTGTCAAGCACATTGATTCGACAGGCACAGCATGGTTATTTTTCCACCTTGTCCCGCAACATTAAAATTTGTTTGACTGGTTTTATGCCAATTACATGGTTTTCAGAAACCCGCTGAGAACAGAAATGAACATAATTAGGTGTTTATCATGTTCTTTGAATGTGTGCCAATCAAGCACACATTGCACCTCAGTGGGATACGATTGGCTTACAAGCTATGGCAGGACTGGACAAATCTGCAAAAGTTTACACGACCAAACAATAATACATGCCCATATAAATTTCTCATATGCCAGTATCAACCACATGGTAGAAAAAATGAATGGCGATGTTAAAATTTTTACATGCTCCAGGCATGATGGGCATTTGCCCAGCTGCCGTGGGCTGTACATTAAAGACCCCTACTTTAGATAGTGACTATTCACAGCACTAAAAATGTTTTAAAAAGTTCTCTCTCGACTTTTTTTATATGGTTTACTAAGGGTTTCTTCAATCATATTGTAGAATTTACGAAAGAAATATAAATGCTCAAATGAATTCGTCCAGATCAGTCAGAGAGTTGGTGAAACTTGCGTAATAACATCACACAATGAGATTAAATTTTTGGTCGCATTCATTGGTTCTATTTACAAGGTCAGGGTCTGCACCCAAATAAGGCATGAGAAACAAAGAAACGGATCGAAGTTGAACGTTTCTATCGATCTTCCAGCCACCCCGAAATAGTGTTCTACCGCCACTGCAAGAGAGAGAGAGAGAAGAAAAAAAAAAGGTAAACAACCCGTTAAATCGCCAGATTAGACTGGACGGGTTTCAGCTGCACAAGCATCAACTTATCCCAGGGGTTAATGTTGACAAACAAAAGCATGCACAACTCAAATAAAACACCAATATTTTCACTCTGGAATGCGATTAAAACGGAAAGAAATGGCTTTTTTACCTTGTTTATAAACAATAAGGAACTAAAAGACGTCGCAGAGCGACCTTTTCGCTTTCGTAACAGAAGAGGGGAAAAAGAAAACTACTTACACACGGTTACGGTCGCGCGAAGAAGCTGCCAGCAGATCAATATCATCAGGGAAGAGCTCAAGTTTGTGGACTTCGCTACGCTATTTGTTTCGGTGCTTCTGATTGGCTCTTTTGCATCGTCCACATCCTTGCATTGGCTAGCGCAGGTAACAGAGGAAGTCCTTTTCCAGCAGGGATCCTTGATAAGATTTCAGGGGGGCCCCCGTGAGTTGAAATGAAAATCTAGTACTTCCCTTTTTTTTTTTTCTGAACATTTGAATGAAAAGAAGTCCTTGAAACACAGAAGGTTAAGAACCCCCCACAGATTGGTTTTCCCCCCAAGCTTTCTTACTTTATGTAAGCTAGGGTTACCAGACATCATTTTCTGAGTGATTTTCAGCATCTCGTACGTTTTTGAAATTTTTTAATTTTCATAAAAAAATTGAAACGTGGAACATAAATCAGCGTGTTCATTTGGTTCTCCCCTCCCCGCACACCACAAAACAACAAAAAAAAAACACTTTTCGAGGAAACCCGGGCTGTGCTTACCAGTTAGAAAGAGCACCCCCCAAAAAAATACCGTGTGCATTTTAGAGGCCGCGGTATAGAAGCTCCCTATATTTCCTCTAAGGTGCGAATATTAAATGCATTTTTGTTTGAAAACAATAGTGCATAGGTGTACGCCGAATTTCCTCGGTGGGGGGGGGGCCTTCGCGTACACCAATGCATAGACGTGTCATCTTTTGTGAAAATATAATTTTGTGGTGGAGCTGCGCACAGCGCGATTGAAGTGCACGGGCGAACAGCGTAACATTGCGTATCCTCGCTCTCGTCGGAGCCAACACTTTCTAGAGCAGATGCTCTATTCTAGAAGGTGTCGGAGCACGATCCACTGGGCGACCGCGCGGTACATCAAAGAAACTTGCTCACTTGTGTGCATTCTATTTAGGCGGCGTTTCCTTCTTCCGACCCAAATCAGTGTGAGGTGCGATGATATCTTGATTCTAACCGAACGGTAGAATCAAGCTTCTCGACCACTCACACCTAGTTCCATTAAAAGTTGTGCATATCGGAGCGACGTAGAGCTACGGGTGTGAACCCGGCCAAGTTTCGTAGGATTTAAATCGGCTTGTGTTTTTTTAAATCACTGATCTGATTTAAATCAGATAAACTGAAGAGCCAAAAAAAAAACTGGTACAGGCATGCGTATGCAAATAAAGAGATATGGAACCAATCAGAGTACGGCGCTGCGGTCCGCAACGCCTATATGACACAAGTGTCTTGCATAGTTGTTAGATCGGTTACTGCTGCTACAATGGAAGGTTATCGAGATTTAAGTGAGTTTGAACGTGGTGTTATAGTCGGCGCACGAAAGATGGGACATAGCATCTCCGAGGCAGCGATGAAATTTGGATTTTCACGTACGTCCATTTCACGAGTGTACCGTGAATATCGGGAATCCGGTAAAAAATTAAATCTACGACATCGCTGCGGCCGGAAAAATATAATGCAAGAACGGGACCAACGACGACTGACGAGAATCATTAAACGTGACAGACGTGCAACCCTTCCACAAATTGCTGCAGATTTCAATGGTGGGCCATCAACAAGTGTCAGCGTGCGAACCATTCAACGAAACATCATCGATATGGGCTTTCGGAGCCGAAGGCCCACTCGTGTACCCTTGATGACTGCACGACACAAAGCTTTACGCCTCGCCCGGGCCCGACAACACCGACATTGGACTGTTGAGGACTGGAAACACGTTGCCTGGTCTGACGAGTCTCGGTTCCAATTGCTTCGAGCTGATGGACGTGTACGGGTATGGGGACAACCTCATGAATCCATGTACCCTACATGTCAACAGGGGACTGTTCAAGCTGGTGGAGGCTCTGTGATGGTATGGGGCGTGTGCAGTTGGCTTGATATGAGTCTCCTGATACGTCTAGATACGACTCTGACAGGTGACAGGTACGTAAGCATCCTGTCTGATCACCTGCACCCATTCATGTCCATTGTGCATTCCGACGGACTTGGACAATTTTAGCAGGACAATGCGACACCCCACGCGTCCAGAATTGCTACAAAGTGGCTCCAGGAACACTCTTCTGACTTTAGATACTTCCGCTGACCACCAAAATCCCCAGACATGAACATTATTGAACATATCTGGGATGCCTTGCAACGTGCTGTTCAGAAGAGATCTCCACCCCCCCCCCTTACTCCTACGGATTTATGGACAGCCCTGCAGGATTCATGGTGTCAATTACCTCCAGCACTACTTCAGACATTAGTCGAGTCCATGCCACGTCGTGTTGCGGCACTTCTGCGGGCCCTACACAATAATGGGCAGGTACCAGTTTTTTTGGCTCTTCAGTGTATTTTTGATATTTCAAGCAATTTTGAATAATATGATTTTTTTAAACTTATATGATGTTATTAATACAAGTAAATAATAGATATAATAAGATTGATATTTAAATTATTTACAAACTTTCTTTCCTATACGAAAAGTGAAGTCGTTAAAGAAAGTATTAACTGTATAGACAAGATTTTTATCCCTGGAATGGAATTCACTACAAGCTTTGTCGAAGTAGCTATGGGATCATCTATGGGAATGTAGATGTTTCTCTTCAAAAATAAATACAGTAGAACCTCTAGATAATGGACACCCATGAGACCAAAAATTTTGTCCGCTAATGGGGAGGCACAATAAACAGTACTTGTTTATACGACTTTCACATTTATACAACGTTTGATGTCAGTTGCAATTGATGTAGGCATCAATCATCTCGTACAAAAAAAGTTTTGTTAATAACTAATTCATTTTTATAACTTAAATTTCACTACATCTATCACTTTCATTGATTATGTTAATTCCCACATAATGTTGGACAGTCTAATAAATATGGAAAAATTTATATGTGTAACCTTTCTTCTCTTCATTAAACCAGTTATTTTTACCTATATACGATACGTGCACTAAACATATTTTGCAATAAAAATTAAATTAAAATGAGTGTGAAGAAGATAGAAACATTATCAGTCTTGTAATGTTGTCTTTCTTCATACATATCAATAAACAAAGCCAACATTACCAACTTTACCAACATTACCATTAGAGATATAGATGGCTTCTTTCTCAGCCGGAGATATCAAGGAAACAATTATTTTCCGGATATTATGCTGAGGTGAGCTTGGAAAGAAAAGTCATCACGTCTCTGCCGGGACTCGAACCCAGGCTCTCTTGCATACCGGGCAAGCATGTTACCATCTACACCACTGGAGACACATGACTCTGCCTTCCTAATTTCACGCACTGTGTTGTGAGGCGCTGAAGGGTCTATTAAAACTATTTAATACCCCTAATAAATCAGCATCTCAAACTTTTACCTAAAAATATGTGAGTAAATATTGAATTTAAATTTTTAAAAAAATAGAATTTATTTTATTTATTGAAAAAAATCACAATTTTTATTAACCCTGGATATGATAAAGAATAAAATTAGCAGAAATTTTATAACAATAATTTTTCTTCTATGCATATAAATAAATTTTTGCTCCATGTATTATGTATTATTATATGCACTTATTTTATTCATCAAGTTCAATATTGTCTAAAAAATTGGTGTTAGCCTGATTTCTATCCTTAAAAAATATATTTACCTTAAGGATTTAATAGTGTTCAGTCATATTTAGACACAATATTTAAATTTAAAATTTATTTAAATTTTAGAGAAACAATGTTAAAAAAAATCTAATTTCAACAAAAAAAAATCTGATTTAAATTTAAAAAAAAATTGTTTTTTTTCAACTTTGGTAATTACTAAGGTGGCACAAGCGTAAGTCCTCATTTTGGAATATCCAAACCTTGCCTCCCTATGTAAGGCACTGAAGCAAACAGGAGCGGCTATGCAGGGCACCACTTTCACAATCAAACATGGTCTAGGCTCTATCTCCATTGGACAATTTAAGCTTCCCCCCCCCCCCATAGGGGCTGAAATCCTGGCGAACTTTATTTTAACAAAAAGAAATGTTTATACAGGAAAGGCAAGATAAAGGACAAAAATACACCTGGATGGATGAATAAATAAATGCAAAATAGCAACTCAAGAATGAGTACATATGTATGAGTATAAAATATGCATCAAGGAAAAATAAGAATGAATAGATACACAAAAAATAAACAAAAATAATTATGAAATTCACAAATTATACACATAATAAGTATGAAAAGAGGAATAATAAATAGAAGAGCAGGGCCACAACTAGGAGAGCAGGTGGGTCTTTGTTGTCCCCAGCACTGGACCACAGGGAGAGAACAATTTTCACCCTTTAAAATTTTCCTTCAACATTACAAGAGGGTGCCAAATTGTGTGCTTGCCCCAGCTGGTCAAGCATTTAGTTGCAGCACTGTAGAAAGGACACCAAATCAGACATGAAGAAATAATATAACTGAAGAAAATTGAAATTTTTTGCCTTTAAAACTAATTTTTAATGCCCATGCATGGCATATATAAATCTGCAAATTTTCCCGGCTGATTTTACTAGAGTGGTCTATCCCTGGAATCTCTGAAAAGATGTTTCAAACAAGTGAAAATTGCAACTTATTATATTTCATGCTTCCCGAACGACCCATGACATACTCCTGGAGATACACAAACCAGAGGAATGACTGACATAGGACAGATTTCACACACACTTTATACATCGTCGAAAAGAATATTTTGACATTTATGTAAAACATGAACCTCGTATAGAGAAAGGGGACTTTTTTTCTGAAAGAGATGTTGGTAAAACCCTCTTCTAGAGAAGAGAAATATTCATTTTTTTTTTTCATTGACTATGATATTTTAGAAAAATGCAGAAAAAAGAGTGGTCACATGATAAATTTAACATAATGACATTCAATTTTCTACTTGCTCATTCTGAATGACATATGCCAAACATAAGACAACAATCCCATGCAATACATAATTTCAAGGAATTTGGGTGTTTAATTGTGAGGTACCCAGCCATGGATCCAAGGTAATGTGTCGGGAAGGGCAATTTATTTTGTAGGTTCATTTGGATTGTCCCATATTTTACGAGACAGACCAATTTTTCCATGTTATATGTGGCTTTTGGGAGAGATGGTCGTTTCCAATACCACTCCCTTCTGGATCTGCACTTTGAGGTGCCACTGCATCACAATGCTAAATCTCATTGAATTGAATGTTGTATTGTTTTCATTTGAAAAATAATAATGATCCAGAAGGACAAAAAAAAAAAAAAAAAAAAATATATATATATATATATATATATATATATATATATATAATCCAGTTATTTTACAAATCATAATAAAGAAATGTTAATTTTTTAAGGATTAAATTTCGTTATGGTCTTCATCTACAAATTCAGATGAGTATGTTTTCTTATCCAAAATAACTGACAATTTTAAGCTACGATTTTAAGACGATAAATGATTTACAACAAAATGATGAGTACAACGACTACATAATCAAGCTTTTGTGTATAATAGCAGGAAAAATTAGATGTAAAAATTCTCAACAGAAATTTTCATAAACTGAATAGGTTGCGAACATATTAAAATTATCAAGTCGTGCTTACATTTTCAAGTCCTTATCAGTAGAGCCTGGAAGTTCAGGCAAAATACCATAAATGTCTTTTTTTGCCTATTTTCAAACTTTTTGGTAAAAATGCCTTTTTTGAAATTTCTGTGCCGTAAATGCCTATTTTAACATATTTTTAAATTTATTAGTGAGTTTCAGAAGCTTCATAGTCTATAAAACGTGGATATTTTTAGTATTGAGAACTTCAAAAGAATTGCTCTTTTTAAAATTTTCTAACTCTCAATATTAATTATCAGAAAGTCCCAATTAGATGCAAATAAGTGATCTGAGATATTTGTGTTGTCATGCATTAACTTTGCTTTGACCGGGTGATGTTATACATGAATGATTTTGTTTCAGATCAATGCCGCCTGTGTTAGAAAAGCAGAGAAAAACTAGAAATGCTTGTTTCTCTACATGCTCCACTTGTCTCGCTCAGGCATCGGACTGTGTTGTTTACGTAGGCCTATAGCTGACCGATGAGTGTTCTAAGTAGTCATGAATTGACGTCATGGCCCACACAAGGGGCAGGGTAGGAGCAGACAGGGCTTTGGGTCAACACCATCTATAGCAGAAGGCATCAGCGCGAAGCTTGTGACGTCACTGAAGAAGTTCATCTCACCTACAGCCATTGGATATAGCAGGCTGATTTTTTTTATATGCGCCATCTTTACCTCTTTTGTTATATATCCAATGACTATAGGTGAGATGACCTTCTTCAGTGAAGTCATGAGCTTCACATAGAGACTTTCTGCAATAGATGGTGTTAACTGTTCCCATGCTGTTTTGATTTTATTTTTTGCATCATAAATGCACTGCAAACAACTATGTCTATTTATTAAACATACATATTTGGTATTCGATTAAATTGACCAGGGCTGTCCTCAGGTGTGAGTGACAGACGTGGCCACACAGGACCCCCACACTTTAGTCCTGCATATGTGGTAATATAAAGAAAGTTAATTTTTTTTATAAAAATAAAACAAGATAGCCATGTTTCAATTATAGAAATGATAATGATTATTCATAACTACACAACAAATACATAAGGATTATTCGTAACTCGAAGGAGCCCCACAGATAATTTTCTTTACTGTCTCTGCATCTGGTAATGGTGGTCCTGGAACTGGCCTAATCCTGAAGGTCTACTAACATTCTATTTTGGGCTTCAAATCAATATTACTTGTACAATAACGTAGTTATTGTAATACTTATACAATAACAATACGTATACAATAACGTAGTTATTGTAATACTTATACAATAACAATACGTATACAATAACGTAGTTATTACAGTTTACAATAACATAGTTATTGTAAACTAACTACGTAAAAACTATAATTAAAATAACTAATTAAAATTAAAATTAAACTAAAACTATAATTAAAATGATAGACAAATTAAGTGCACCTAATTTTTCAGCTATATAGTTTTTGGACCCCTAATACCTTTGTTTTTAGTAATTTTTTCTTCCTTCCAAAAATAAATGCTTTTTAGTGCCTATTTTTAGGGTCTTTTTTGCCTGCCTATTTGAACTATTTTTAGTGCCTAAACTTCCAGGTTCTACTTATCAGATATTAATGGTGAATATATCTCACAAGAGTATCATATTTAGAAGCAATTTATTATAAATCTTTGAAACTTGAAAATATGATGCCATACAAAACAGTGCACTTTTTTGTCATAGAAATAGAGAAAAAAATCATGTGAAAACTGTTTTTTCAAACAGTATGTGTGAAAAGTTTTTATTTTAAATGTATGCATAGGACTTCAAGTTTCATGTAAATACATTCTGATCGATTTAAACCTTTTTGAGACAATTATCAAATAGTTTATTTTATTTATTTATACAATATTGTTGGCCCTGGGGTCTATACAAGAGGATGCGATTGAAAACTACAAAGATATTGTTTGATATTTGACAAAAAAACTAGCGATAGTGGGGGATTCGACAATAGAGCTTGGGAGTTTGTTCCATTCACTTCCAATTTACTCACCAATGGAGATAGTGCACATTAAACTGAATTAAGTTTTCTGTGCAAAGAATGGAAAAAAAAAAGTGTTTTGCGGTTTGCTGCAGGAATCGACAGGGATTGGTTAAAACCATGAAAATGGTATTGATTTGGTATTTATTAAAAATCCAGCTAGTGTCAATTTTGTTATGCATCACTGTGGGGTATTGGCTTGTTGTATCAGTCCAATATGTGCCCTCACTAATAGTTGCAGCAGGTAGTTTCAAAGGAGGCCAATTAAGTGAAAAGAGCACCATGCTAAGTAGGTGATGAGGCCTTTTGTTTGTTGTGGCCTTTGTATTTGTATTTATATGAGGTTTTTGCTGCCATCGTTCAAAAAATAATATTGTCTTGCGCCAGAGAACTATAGGGAATTTGAATATTATATAACTCAAACACCTTTCCAAAACTAATGGTTTCCATCATTGGGAGATGATGAAAAGAAAATTATGACCTATTCTAGCAATTTGATCTTTTTTTTTACTACACACGAGGGCTAATTATACTACTAGGCCCTGCAGTCTACAGCAAGTTACAAATAGCTTTTCACTGAGAGGTGGGTATATTAACCCAAGACCCTACCAAGAGGTAGGGTCCTGGTATCCCTCAAAATATGAAGAAAAAAAATTACTGATATATATATGGAAGAACAGGGAACACCTGTGGTCTCTGTCTGAAATTTCTAGCTACAGCCTAGTACCTAATAACCATTTGATGATGGGGGGGGGGGATACTCAGGGTCACAACTAGATACTTGGTCAGCTGGAGAAAGCACACATTTTGGCACCCCCTTGCAATGTTAAAAGAGGGGTAAAAAGGGAGAAATTTGAAATTTGCACCCCCCCCCCTGGTCATTTGCCTGAGGTACCAGACCAGCCAGCCACACCTTAGTCGCAGCTCTGGGGGGGAGGACACCTCATGTATGTATAGTCATATTCGCACCATCTCTCTTCCACAAATGGAAGCTTTTTACTTCTGTGTCCAGAAAGACTGCAACACTAGGACCAGCGATTTCAGTAAAGACATTTCTCAGATATACAGTCGACCCTTCGATTTTATGCATTGGAAGAAACCAACAATTTTATTTGCTAAACTGAAGTCAAATTGATTAAGAGCAAAACACTCAGCAAATTTCAAAAGCTACTTACTTTGGGATAATTGTTGCAACTTATTTCTGCCAACAGTTGAAAAGAGCAAGAAAACTTAAAATTGCTTAAAATAGAAGTTTTCTTGGTACGTCAAACATCTTTTTAAATAAAATTCTGTCGAAACCGCCATTTTTCTTCGCTAACTGAAAAACATGTTCTCTTCAGATGACCCGCCATTCTTTGCTTGTCAAGACAGGGCAGAAATTTGAAGTAACTTTATTCTTTACTGAAATCTAAACAGCACAATGCTTTGTGGTAATGATTGATGTCAATTGGTTGCTGAAACCTTCCCATGCATAAGCCAAAAATTGCTTTATTATCTCCTTTACTCAAAAAGGAACAGATTCCTACTCCCTTCTTTGGTTTGTCTTTAAAAGAGAGCTGGAGGTCATCTTTGGATTGTGGTTTTCAGTGATGAGAAATAATTAAAAAAAATTAAGGATAGTTAAATTGTTTTTGTTAAAACAAGGGATTGACCTTCACTTTTGTCAGAATTTCAGAAAAAAATGATTAAATCAAGGAATTTGTTAATTAGTCTTTAATGTCGGGGTCCGACTGTAACTGTATGACTGAATGCTTCTGTCAAAAGTGTTATTTTGTTAACACATATACAGAAATATTTGTCATGCAATCATTTGTTATGCAGTTAATGAATCTGTAAAATTTCAATATTTATAGCAATAGAATTACTTTCTCCTGCTGCTGCAGAAAATATGATAAAAAAAGTCTTACTTTCCAGTCAGCATCGTCAATGTCTGCATCCTTTTTTAAGGCATTAGGTATGAATTTTATGCTTAAATTCTGGAATTGCTTCAACATGCTGTCAACCAGTTTTTCGGAAGTTTCTGAAGACACCTTAGTTGGCTCCTTCAGCACAATGGATAAATGCCCACCTGATTTTTTCTTTAACAAAAAAACAAAGAGTTTAAGAATAAAAATAATGTAATTAAAATTTCACAATCGGTCAAAAACATTATTCGGTAAAAGCTTATTACCAGAATTTCTATGAAATTGTTGATTTCATAGCTAGATCACTTACTTGCAGCTTCAAGAAAAAACACCTCTGTCCGAAATAATGACACAGCCTCATCTGTGCATCACTTTTAAATAGTCATGCATAAAACAAAGTAAAGATATCAATCAAAGAACCGATTCTACACTCATGTCCATAAATTAAGGATAATTCAGAATCACACGGAAATCGAAATCTAAAGTAAAATTTTTACCTGTAGAATTATCACACACATCTGCAAGAATGATATGCAAATTTCAGGAAGCCACCAGATGATGCCGATAGTACGTCACAATGACGAGAGTGTAAGAGGGGGGTATATAAGGAATGGTGGTATAGAAGTGAAATTGTTCACAAGAGTTCTGTAAGGCGCTCAGTGCCATAAGCGAATAGTTATGACAGAGGACGCATGTGGATGATATTTTACGTGGTAGAATTATCGGCCACCTGGAATGTGGGCGTACTCAGATGGAAGTATCCAAGGAACTGGGAATTGCCCAAAGTGTCATCTCTAGGCTTTGCCAACGATTCCAAGATAACAGAAATTGTCAGTAGACGTTACAGTACAGGTCGTCCCCGAGTTACAACGCCGAATGAAGACCGGTATTTGGCAGTAACTGCCAAAAGAAACACACGGAGCACCGCATCCGACCTGTTTCGTCAGCTATCTGCAGCCACGGGTACCACAGTTTCAAGGCAAACCGTGTACAGACATTTGGGAAATATTGGTCTATATGCTCGCAGGCCTGTCAGATGTGTTCCGCTCACGGCAACTCACTGTCGGCAGCGATTAGCCTGGAGTAGAGAACATGCAATGTGGACATCGTCACAGTGGGCTTGTGTGATGTTTTCCGACGAGTCCAGGTTTAGCTTGCAGTCTGATTCACGTTGGACTTTCATATGGAGAACGCCAGGTACCCGTTACCACCAAGACAACATCATTGAAGAACACCGTTACGGTGGTGAAGCATTGCTCGTTTGGGGTGGAATTATACTGGGTTCCAGAACAGATCTGCATGTTCAAACCGGAACCATGAAAGCCCAAATTTATCGGGATATCATTCTGGAACAACATGCAAGTTTGTTTAGGGGTGCCATGGGTGCAGAATTTGTGTTTATGGATGACAACGCACGTCCTCACCGAGCAAACATCGTAAACGAATGCCTTAAATCTGAGGATATAACCCGAATGGAATGGCCAGCATTCTCACCTAACTTGAATCCGATAGAGCATGTGTGGGACATGCTTGGCCGATGAGTTGAAGGCCGTCAACCCCCTCCTACATGTGTACCGGAACTTCGGAGAGCATTGCTTGCTGAGCGGAGTGATCTTCCCCAAGATCAGATCGATAATTTGATACTCAGCATGCCTAGGCGTTGTACGGACTGTATTTCATCGCATGGGAGACATACAATGTATTAACCATCATACCAACCATGTAATAGTAAGTTTTTGTAAAGGAGATATTTTTTACAATTGCTCCAGGGAGCAAAAATCATAGTTTTTATGAATGGTATCATACATACACCATCGTTTTTGTTCTTTATCTTTTGTTTAATAAATGGGCTTTATGAATAAGTAACGTTTGTTTTGTTTCTGAACCTTTATTTGCCGGAGCTGGCATTATCCTTATTTTATGGACATGAGTGTATTTAGACTCATCGATCAAGTTTATTTAGAAGCAAGGAAGATAAAGCAATCCAAAATAAAATGTGTGTTGAATGAAAATAATGCTTTTTTTATGCAAGACGAAGACACAGTTTAAGAGAAAGACAGGTCAGCATAATGTAAAATATGAATTTTAGGTTTCAAGTTATTTTTATACATCTACAGTGCTGTTTTAATGTATGGGCCTCACAAAAATCAGATCTAGTTAAAATTTTCAAGAGTAAGTATGTAAATTTTCAGAGTAGAACCTCAGTAAAATCACTTGGCCTGGGGGGCCTATAATGCTCTTTTTTTTCAAAGATGGCCCTGCACATCTGAACTAAAGAACAGAGTTCATTGATTGTACAGCAAAATTGTCTATAGCTTCATGTTCATTTTGAATGGCAATTTTGACTTATAAAAACTATCAGGTGCACTAACCATATGTGTATTTGCGTTCATGTATCTTCATATATCTTCTTCCTTACAAAATTAGATGTTGCGTAACTGTGACACGACCGAGTTTTAAATTATATGAAACATAACGCATTGAAAAATACTGAAATATTATGTTTGTGCTGCAAATTATCAACTTTTAATTCAAAATTTTAGGCATTTTAAAATTTATCTAAGTCATTAATCAACTATAATGAAACAAATATATTGAAGACTTATACAATTATGATTTGCACCAAGATTAATTGAAATCAATAAATAAATATTTTGCAAAAATGGAAGAAAAGATTATATGGGAATATATCACTTGGAATGGCACACACAAAAAGAAATGGGACTTACCAAGGTACGGCTCATCACCATCGTCCCTTGAAACCGCAGTGTCAGGACAAAACAGCTTTTCAATTATATTTCTAATATTTTAAAGGGGGTCCCCTGCTCAAGAATTATGTGCACCCCAGCTGCACTAAGCATATGTTATGTTCATGCACTTTCTTTGCAAAATTAGATGAGCTAAATGGAGATGTACAAAGAACCACAGAGTATTTGCGACAGAAGTATCTGAGGTGTCTAATAGCTGAGGGTGAACAAGCTTAGTGTTGGAGATTTCAACTTCAAAACTAGTTCTCTGGGTGCTTGATTTTGTGGTACAAAATAATGTGTCAGAAGGTGATGTCACTCTCCACTATTAATATGAAGGGTTCAACAGCTGGCTGATGCTAAGATAAATTCAAGAAAGGAAATTCAACTGCCTTTGCTGGGAATTGAACCCAGGTAATCTCACTTGCCGAATGAGTGCAGTAGACCACTGGATTACAAAGGCAACAAATCCTCTTTCGTTATAATCTTCTGGTAAGTCACCATCTGGTGGCAATGCCAGTAATGTGAGCTTCTGCTGGAGTCAGGTCTGGCTATCCATATACAGTCCTGTTCAGCGCACACGAGCTCTAAGGAGAGAGAATTTGTTGCCTTTGCAGTCGAGTGCACACACCTGGCAGGTGAGAGGATGTAGGTTTAATTTCTGCAATGGCAGTTGAATTTTCTTTCCTGGGTTTATCTTCCCATCAGCCAGATGTCAAAACCTTCATACAAAATAATGTGCATGTAACATCTCCCCTCCACGAGTTCCAAGGACATTGATTTCAGCACTCTTTGATCATATGCGCAATAATAATTATTTTGAAAACTTATTGAGCAAAAGAAAAGAAGTTTGGCAAGCTCATTTTTGCATTCTTGAGCAAATGTAAAGAATGCAATAAGATTGCAAATAAGATTGAAAAGTCAGCTTCATACTCAATGACAGCTCAATGAATAAAGGATACTTGAAAGTGCTAGTTCTAATTAATAGACTTTCTGTTGAGGTAAACTTGAGAAAAAAGTTAGTTGTCTCTACTAGAAATCGAACCCAGGACTTCTCGTTAATCGGGCAAAAGCACAAAAGCATTGACCATTACAGCATGTGGAGAAGAAATCTTTCTTTCCTTAAACAATGTATATCAGCATGCCTTGCTACGTAGAGGCATTGCAGCCTGTTTTAACTCAGCAAATGTCCTCCAGGTGACAGCAGTAGAGATAGATAAGAATTTTTTCTCAGTTCACAATACATCAAATCAATAAACTTTCTGGATATTATGTCAAGGTGAACTTGGGAAAAAAGTCTTCATCTTTATGGTACTCCATGTGCTTGCCCGATTAGCAACAGGTCCTGCATTCAAGGGTGGGATGCAGTTTAGACCCCTTCAGAAAGTCGCCAACTGTGGCACCTTGGAAACGTTTATTTGCGCTGTGTTTGCCTGCTTCAACTGAATTATGCTGCCTTCTCGGTCCGCTAGGGCTTTAATCCTGCTTAATGAAATAATATTGCTGTGTTTCCGATTGTTGTGAAAACAGAGTTGATAATTTCAGTCCAGGGGCAGGGGGGGGGGCGGCCTTCAACAGCCGGAGAAGCGACACGAAGTTTGGCCTACAGATGTAGTCACTGATAAAGTATTCGGAAATGGTTTTTTTACATATATATTATATATATATAATCAAAAATATATATTTGCAATGTACATTGTATTGTGGTATTCATTTTTTTAAATTAATACTTGGAGTTGAGGCATCATGACAAAAGCAAAATCACATCTACGGTTATAGCTGTAGAAATTATTCCTACCCTCTTATGTCTTATTTGCATATTCGCATGCACCTATGTTAACGATTGAACGAAACGTTTTCTGCGCAAATGCACTGTTGAACCATGTGTCATTTCACTTCCATCGCACGTTGCAGGATATTCTGCTCAGTTGTGTTTCACCACAGATTTTTAATTCTTGGCAGTGTTAACTAGCTTCTGTTGGGCAAAGGCCTACTAACTTCAAACACTTCGGAATTTATTTTTCCGGTGATTTTAATTGCTTATTTTTGTGACATTTTTAAAAAATTCTGTAGTTACCGCCCATTCAATTACACATGGAATATTTCAATTTATTACGTGCATTTTAGATTATTTCACGTGTATGTGCCTTAAGGATTATTTTGATTTCTATGGGATTACTGCTGTGCTGTGGAGGATGAGAAAAAAACCAGGTGAGGGGTGGAAAAAAACTTTTTTATTTCCCTTTTACGGGGTTACATTAGACTCGGCACTTCTTGGCGCCAAGCAGGGTGCTTATACTGCTTCCTCACCGCTTTTAGTGAGCCCCTAAATTGGTTTTCATAGATATATTATGGAGCATAAAACAAACCAATTTCTGTGCTAGAGCTTTGTCACATCCTTGTTGGGGAGGCACACATATTGATACAGTAAAGAACGGCAAAATTTTCAAGCTGCGGAACCAAAACCATGGATACATAGACTACATTGCAGGGAATTTCGCTTCTCGGTTTACAAGTAATGAAATACGGAAGGCGCTGCCTACTTCTGTGTATTCAAATGAGATTTTTAATTGCAAATAGAAGAACGTTCATCTTATTTTCATAATATCTCAAGCTATTTAAATCTTTTTTTCACGATTTCCAACTCGGTATACAAATAAATCACTCTTTGCATAATATTGAACACCTGTTGAGTGAAATGTAAGAAAATCACATAGAATACATTACGCGATGCCCAGCTCCGTGGTTTAAAGATTTTAATGGAAGTAAATAATGGAATATAAATGAAATGTTAATTGCTCTCTGTCATGCAAATGAGGCATGACAAGCGTCACATTGATACATACTCTGGTGTCGCATTCGAGACGCGGTTCCTCGTCGATGACGTCCGCCGTGATCCTCATCTTGGAAACAAACAAAATTCTTCGGTCAAGCGACGACGTTTCAATTCAACGCAGTCAAGACACGATTCAAAGCGTCTTCCTCATCAAGGACACCATGGCCAAGTTGACAAACATAACATACTGCCCGTCTGTTAGTCAATGTAATGTGTGATGACGCACTTTCCGCCCTCTATTTTTCATTTTCAACTTCCGCACACAATTAATATTTTTTTGAATTATTTAATTTATCATGATTTTTTATGCAAAATTAGACATATTTTACTATATATATATATATATATATATATGTCCCTAAAATAATAATTTATTCTTAAATTATGATACTTTTTTCGAAATTGAAGAGGATTTTAAATGAAAGCTGCTCTTTTAATCTTGCTTTTGATGACCATATGTCCCGTAATTCTCGAGATATTTCTGTCATTTTGGCTATTCCGAATGGAAGATTGAAATTATTTTTCCAACTAATATAAGTATTATATTATGATAATTAGGACTATAAATACGAATATACTATTCATACATATTTGTTCTTTTAACCTCCTTGATTTGCAGCAGTGCTTCATTTCTTGTCGTTGATGATTTTTTGGCGAAAACGGCGGTAATTGGCAACTTTGCTTACTTTCGGCATCATTTTTGGTGACAACTGCCGATTTCCTGTATTTTGTGGTATTTGAGATCTCAATATTTCACGTAGTTTTCTCCAGGAAACATGGCCAACCTACCCTTGCATCATAAATTGTTATGCACGTCGAGAAAGAGTCCTGATTGATTGCATCACAATGTAAAATTTTTGCGTACCCAGGACTGTCTTAACGGCACCACAGGCCTCGGACAAAGTGATTTTTCTGCCCCCCCCCCACATCTGGCCAGATCTCATTTCATCAAAATTTGACCAGATCTCATTTCAATTAAGCCCATCTACACTGGGTCGTGTTTGGAGGCTCATACTTTAAGACAGCACTGTACGTATAGATCAGTTTTTCTTGGACAAGTGCTGAGATATGAAAAATCAGGACCTTGAAATCGATGAAAATACATTGACTACGTGTTTCAACGGGGACGATGGAAGCCAAAAAGGGCAGGAAGCATAGACGTTTACAGAGAGGGCAATATGGGCAATAAATCCTCCCCGTTCTGTGAAAAATTTGCATTGTTCACATGAGTGGGAGGGAGGCAGGTCCGTCATTTTTCTGAGGCCTTACCAAACAACTTCTCGAAAATTTCAACCAGATCTCATTTTTGTGAGGCCCCTCTTGGCTTGAACTTGAACTACCAGACAGATACCCACGTTAATATTTCTTACGGAACCTCTAACGTAAAGGCTATCTGTTGGAAAAGTAGCAACACCTTCCCCAGCCCATCAAATCCATCCACCCTACCCGATCAAACATGAGAACACTTTTTCAAAGTACATGGGAGGGGGGGGGGGGGAATTAAAATATATATAGCTACCACAAAATAATGTGAAAATTAAACATTTGTGGCAGCACAATGCACGTCACACTCCAACTACATATGTATGAAAAGGGTTGGGGAAAACATCAGTTATATATGCTATATATCAGTTATATAACACTGGAAAACACAGAACAATGAAAAATAAACATCTGTGGTAAGCACAATGCAGGTCACAGTCCGAGAGAAAAAAAAAAAACGGGGAACAACAGAAATGCAAATATGAAGAACACGAAAATGCAAATATGGTAAGCACAAGAAATATTCAAATCTTAAGCATCTGTGGTAAGCACAATGCACGTCACAGTCCGTCCAAGTACATATGTATATGAGGAATAGAAAATAAACATCAGTTAAATCACTATGGGAAACACAAAACAATGCAAAAATTAAACATCTGTGGTAAGCACAATGCACGTCACAGTCCGAGAGAAGGAAAAACATGTGAACACATTTTTACAATTTCAGCATAGTCATTAGATTTGGGGTGTCGATGCTGATCTGGCCATCGATCTAGTCACCATGGTGCCACTCTCATCAGATTCAAAGAGATCTTCTTCATTTTTGCTGTGCAGTAACGACAGATTTTCCTCTAGAAAGTTGATAAGTTTAATGATGTCAGCCCAGTTTTTAGTTTTTATTACTTGACGTTTTCAGACGTGGAAATGTTTTAGATTAATCGGGGGCTGATGGTAGGATGCAGTGCTTGGACACGACCAAATATAGTGAGGAAATGTTCCGATTTCCCCACAAGCACATAATTTATTTTTAGATATTTTAAATCTCCGTAGGTAATACGGAACAGGGCCATGCTCACTATATAGGATTGTCCTTTCTCTAATCCATGGTTGGTTGAAGATTTTATTCTTATTTATGATTTGGAAGACCTTTCTGCCCCGTTGTTCACCATCAATCCATCTGGACTGCCAAGTTTCTTTCGCTACACAAAGTATCTTGTGTTTGGCATGAGACCCGGGAGGAAAAACATCAGAGTTCATATTTTCCGATGATTTTAGCAAGTGCGTCTGCTAATTCATTACCTTGATCACCCACATGGGCCCTGGTCCATGAGATGAAAGTGTTGGGCTTGTCAATTAGATTTTCTCTGATTTGTCGTACAAGTTGGGGGGGGGGATTATTTCTAAGCGTGAGAATACTAGAAAGACTGTCGGATATAATCTGAATAGGTTCGTTCTTATGCAATATATGGAGAATGGCCTGATGAATAGCATACAATTCTGCCTGGAAAACAGAGTTGAAGTCTTGTAGCCTTTGTGACCATTCGTGTATGATGACGTTGTTGCGAAAGACGACAAAAGCCGAAGCAACTCCATTAGAAGTTTTTGAGCCATCCGTATATATTTTGATGGCAGTTGGAATGTCTTTTTCTTCAGTGATGAGCTGATTATCTCGAAAATCCACGGCTGGATGATGAGGCCATGAGGTTATTTTTTCTTCGTATGCAGATGCTAGTAGACTGAAATCGTTACATATGACATTGTGTCTTAATAGAAGGAGTCGGCTTCTTTTCGATATAACTTCTACTTGAAGGTCCAAAGGTAAATTTCCAGTGGAAAGTTGTAACACATTAGTTGGCGTAGTATTATATGCACCTGTTACAAAAAGTAAGTATTGCCTTTGAGCTGTCGGCATCTTGCATTTCATTCTGCAGGAGGGGTTTGCAAACGAAATACTCGATCCATAGGATAATTGGGGGATGATGATGGTTCGATAATATAGATATTTCTGAATAGCCTGTTAATACCCCACTTGCTGCCCCTAATCCTATAGAAAGACTGGAGTGTTTTATGAGCTTTAAGTACTTGTTGGTCAATGTGGTAGATCCAGTTAAATTTTTCGTCAAAATTGATCCCCAGATATTTAAAGTTCCGTGTTCTTTTGATGTGTTGGTTATCATGTTGGATTTTCAGGCGTCCTTTCTTTCTATAAGGCCAGAAATATGCAATCTTGTTGGTTTGAAGTTGCAGGTGATTAATTTCAAGCCATTCTTCTATTTCTTTTAGACATCGGGTGGCAGTTTCATTGATGGATTTTGATGTGTTGCTTGATACTATAAGAATGATATCATCAGCATATGCTTGTAGACATACATCATCTGGCCATTGATGTTTGAGAAGGTCGTTAATAATAACATTCCAAAAAAAAGGACCACTACAGGAGCCCTGAGAGCATCCCTGTTTCTGTGTCTTTGTTGCAGGTCCTCTATCTGTCATGATAGATATACTTCTTTTTTCTAAAATACTTAAAGCGCTTTTAAGTAAATTATCAGGTATTGTTGAAATTGACGATAGCCTATTATATATGAGCTCATGACGAAGATTATCGAATGCTGACTTGATATCGAGAAGGATCACAGCAGAGAAATTACTCTTTTCTTTTTTGTCGTTTCAATTCCTGCATCATGTTGTCTATTGCTTTTTCTGTCGATTTCCCTTTTCTATATCCAAACTGTAGCGGATGGAACCAATTCTGTTTGTTTAAGAAATAATCCATTGTATTTATGAGTATACGTTCAAATATCTTCCCAACATTCGATAATAATGTTCTGGGTCTGTAAGAGTCAAGGTCTTCGGGCTTCCTCCCTTGTTTCAGGAATAATAATAGCATGCCATTTTTGAAATGTTCCGGAAAGGTTCCAATGTCCAGGCATTTATTGAACAAGATATAGAATAGAGAAGGGAACGTACAATGAAGTTTTTTGATAGTTCTATTACAAATTCCATCCATACCTGGTGCCTTTCTATTGTTTAACTTGTTAATGATTCTTGTTATCTCCATGTGTGTGATAGTCTTATCTCTTGTGTGCAGTGGAATGCCACGAGATTGGAGATCGGTGTTCTGGATCGGATCTGGATAAATAAGATTTAATTGACGTCCAGCTGTTTGCACAATATCTATTTTTTGGTTATCTTGCAAATGAAGAAGGGGCTGCGGCGGGAAATATTTGTTGTTCTTTCCCTCTTGGCTTGAGACCCCCGGGCCGTGCCCGAGTGGGCCCATGCCTTAAGATGGCGCTGGGTAAGGGTAGACATATTCAGGAAAAAAGCGGGAGGAACAGAAATTTAAAAAAAAAAAATTGGGAGGGACTAAGAAATTAAGGTAAGAGGGCAGAAATTGGAAAAATTGCGAAGGAGGGCGTGAAAATTTTGGAAAGAGCACGGAGCCCCTCCCCCCGCACACACATCCTGGAACATCGTCCCTAGGCTAGGATTTTGGTGGGCTTAGGCCACACTTTAAAGGACCCCCCCCCCATAATGAATTTATAGCAACAGAAGATAAAAAAAAAAAAATGATTAAAATCATCTCGGGCTCCCCGTCTTTAGCTCTGTCAGCCTTACCCTTGTGGGGGCCATGTATGAACCAGTTATAAAAGTGTGAGGAAATTTAAAAAAATCTGGGAAAAATTGAAAACAAGCAAGCAGTATCGTCTTAACGCATGTGCTCACCCTGGCACAACTCCAGGGATTAAAGGGCATGTGGGGGAGTGGGGGCCCTTGTGGTGAAGAGATCTGGTATAATAAAAACGTAAATTAGTAGGCAAGTGATTACTAGCCAGGTAGGAGCCTTAGGAAAAAGATGAAGCTCAAGCTGAGGATGCACGGGCTTAAAGCATATTTGACGTTTGTGAACGAATCATATTCATGAAATGTATTATGCATGTAAATGAATCTCCACTAATTGTGGATTTCACTACCTGCTCTCCGTTCTTTCCCAATCAAAATCGTTAATCAGTCGTGTGGGTATCGAGATGGCTTAACATCTTGAAAGCTTGGGATAAATACATTTGTGACGGTATTTAACTAATGTATGCGACGGTATTTGTGTGGTATTTAACTAATGCTGGTTTTCTATAGTATTACAACGTCAAAACGATATCAATAGATCCGCTGCATTGAAATACATTTCTTAGACATTCATTCACTCATTTCTCGCTCCCAGTTTGAATAAGAGATGACATCAGCTTTTGAAGACATAGTACGCACAGCACTACACACGTGATGTCCTGCTAGTTTTCTTACACAGAGGAACTTAATTAATTTGAATTTTGGATAATTCGAACTTTTATGAAACCCCTTGAGTTTTTATTTAATGTTAAAATTTCTTGCTTAATTCCAATTTTTTTTTTCGAATATTTCGGACAGTTCGAAGTTAGAGGGACAAAAATAATGGTTTTTGTATGAGCAAATATTTAGCTTGGAAAAATGCCTTATGCAGTCAGAGATTTTGTTTCTCTCGACCAAGTTGTTATACAACAAATCCTTGAAGACAAATAATAAGTAGTAGTTTGAAAATTCTGACGTAATTTCCGCGCGCTATGAATGCTAGTTTTTTTCGATCTTGACATATGGTTCGAACTGCCATGCTAACATTCTGTCTGCTGAGCAACGTGTAAAGAAATGTGAAAAAAGCCCTAAAGATAAACCCAGGTTTTATGACAGACTTTTGATAAAAAACGAAATCTTTTTTCTTAGAAAACAGCACCCTTTGCATGCTAAAAACGTATGTCAGAATTTAATTTGCTTTTCGCGTTGAATTTATTTTTTTTAGCAACTCAGTTCGACAAAGAAGTTACCATTTTTTGATCGGAAAAACCGGCAAAACTCCGTGATCTAATTTCATAAAACGTCTATTCGTGCTGAATGAATCCAACAAAAGTGCTTGAATGACGAGTGAGGAATATCAAATAATAGATTAAGATAAGAAAATACAAAAAATGCAAATTTATAAATTTTAAGTGTTTTTAATTTGATATTTTAATGTCCATTTTAACATGGAGTGGATTTCGAATATTTAGCACTTGATACGAATTACGTTGTTCAACCTATGGGTCAAGGTGTACCGAATCCGAAGCTTTTTATCGTCATTTTAAGAGCAAGGAAACTGCAAATTTTTTACAGTTATCAATTACTTTTAAAATTGGGAAGCAGTTTCGTAATGATGATCAAATTTTTATAATTGATATTTATTACCATAATGTGAATACTGATGCGTGAGTTCCAATATGTAGTCATTTTACAAAGATTAGGGATGGATTAAATTCGAATTTTGAAAAATTCGAGCTTTTTCCAGTGACTTTGAACTTCGAATTAACCTCCTCCTCTTGCTAATTAGGTCATAGTCCGCCGCTCTGTCTCAATGAATGGGTATAACCTGGTGTCCTGGACCATGCTGGAAAATGTGCGTGTATGTTGTGAACCTTATATGAAGTTAGTTTCTGTTCAATACTTGTATAGAGCTGCCATCTGCTATCGATTTTTCAAACTGTGAATAAAGTATAACGCTTGAATATTTGTACCGTTGTAGGCCTGTTGCCAGGGCCGACGCCTGGCATGAGGCGAACGCCTAGGACGTCATGATTACAGGAGCGGCATTTTTTATGACAGATTTATTATGACGGTGTTTTCACTCTCGGAGATTTTTTGCACTCGAAATAATTTGGAAGGGAAAGCACGAGTGGATAAATAATCGCAGGTAAATGTAATACTTTTCAGTGTTGAAATGCTATTCAACTCTTTGCTATTCAATGCTAAATTCATCCCAGCACATCTCCTTCCTTGCACTTCTAAAAAGTGTCACCCATCTCTAGAGAAGCTGGTTGCTGAAAAAAAATTAGGTTCCTTCTCTTTTTTGTTAAGGATGTTTTCGCTCTTTATCAACATTTTTCCAATTGGATTTCCTTTCTTTAGTCAAATCCCCACATCATAAGTTTGGGAATCACTTGTTTATCTTCCGACAAATTCCTCTTTCAGCCAACATGATACTAAAAGAATCCACCATTTTAATTTTAGTGTGGTGCTGTTTGTCTCCGGGTGCCCTGGCTCCCCATTTCTGTATACCTATACCTGTTCTCTATACCAGGGTAGAGTTTCTCGCGAAACCCTTGATAGTTATGAGGCTGGTCCTTGAGGCGAAATCCTTGATGATAACGAGGCGGTTAAACAGAACTAAAATAAATTTTTTGTATAGTTAATCAAAAAAAAGTATGTCCCTACTGCCGTTCCAGCAACATCATAGTCGAAGAGCAAAATGAAAGAGGGTTTAGGCAACACCTCTTAAAATTTACATATTTATTTTCATAAATCATTGTGCCAAAAATTATCGTGGAAGCTCCCGTTCAACTGAGGTCTCTTCATGGCCCCCACAAAGGGAGTGGGTCTGGCAGAGCTCCTGCCCTGGGGTCCCGAGATGATTCTCATTAGATGTAATTCTAATTTTGTTTTTCACACTGCGAATTCCAATTAGAAAGGGGGCCCGTGAAAAGTTTCACCTAGGTCCACCAGTAGATCTCAGTCTAGGGCCTTACTGCGGGATGTGGGACCGTGATGGGATTCACGACGTTGGAACCCTGTTAGCCTGTTGAGAGGCGTATCCACGAATCGAGAGCTTTAATTATAACCATCACCAGAAGAGAAGAACCACCACAAGAACTCTGACATTATGATTTTAATTGAAATAATTATAATGTTAATCATTAAATGATATTGTGTTCATATGATTTGTCGGTTAATATCTCCTGAATATGAAATCAAGCATCTATCCTCAATGATTTAAGTGAGTACTATGACCCCTGCAAGGGTAGAGCTCTAGTAAGAAGTCCGGGACAAGCCTCATTGTTTTTTTTACACTATAAATTTATTACTGAGGAGGCCCCACCAAAGATCTCAGTCTGGGGGGGGGGGGATGATGAGCACCGAGGTGGTTGTAGTAAAAAGGGGAAATGTTATTCTAACATGAAATGTACCCTTTAATTAATTTTTTTCCAGATAGGGGGCACGTTGCTTTTTATTTCACCTGCACAGACCTGTTTCTTTGCTCACAAAATTTCGATATCTGTACTGCGGAATGGCAAAATAACATGCTGCCTTATACAATATAAAGACTTTTTCCTGCGCAGCAAAAAATTTCTGTATACACGGAAGCATTTTCATACGCTAAACGTCCACATTTTGTAAACTTAGGCACCCTTTTTTCACGTTGAATTTCTTAGTTAATTTTGTCCACAACCAATAAATGGGTAAAAATAAAATTTCATCAGCAAAAATATGCCTTCTGGAAAACATTAAAAACAATTATACAGTATAGTATTGTATTTACATGAGAGAAAGATACATCAATGAAGTAGAACCCCTTCCGCCACCTATCAAATAAAACTGTTTCAATTTTCGATTGACATTAGCAACTGGATTTTGATTAATGTGCCGCGTAAAAAAAGCGATGTAATATAATATTAGCCAATATTTTATAACCAATAATATTAGTTAAATCACCCAGTTTGTCTCAAAATTTTAACAGTTGTTATCTGTGTACAGCAAATCAACATCAGTAAAACTCACAAAGTTTATTTCTCACTTTAATCACAGAAAGTTAAAAATAATTATATGTTACGAGTTTACTAATATTTACCACACACAAATAACAAGTGTTAAAATTTCGAAGCAAACTTGATAATTTTGTTAATATTATTGCCACTTGTAAAATATTAGCTAAAATCATACCATATTGCTTTTTCATGCGATAAATTAATCAAAATCCGGTCGCTGATTTTAATCGAAGAATTCTAACAGTTTTATTTAATAAGTGGCGGAAGGGTTTTAGTTTATTGACGTTTCTCACTTGTAATACAGGGTGATTCTGAATTTATGGGACAAACTTTAAAATGTGCTAAGACAAGCATTTTTAATCATAGAATGTGCTGTCGAATCGCAATAGAAAAGGCGGTAGAGGGTTTTTCATAGAGTGCCCAACAGCCCTTCTCCAAAAACAAATATCATATTTCTAAGAAGGCTTTGCTGCGATATGTGCTATCAACCATTCGAGGGTGCATATGCAACTTCGGATTGAATATGCTTTCTATTTGTTCAAGGACCGTCAAGGTTATGCTGCGCCAAACAATGATAAAGCGGTATAATGACTTGCTGTAAAATTTGCGTTACTGGGTTGCACCATGAGAGGGCCTACCACATTACAATACCTGCACCCTAGTCACTAGCATTGTCATACGCAAGATCGACCTCTAGACGGCAGCACATTGGGTTTGGGGAGCAAAAGGAATCTCTTTCAGACAAATTTTGAGCTACTAAGCTTCAAAAAGCATTTTAAACTAACATAAATGGATAAAGGTAACTACAATATAAAAAGGTATTTCCTCTCGATATTTTAATTATTTATTAGAATACGTATTTGAAATTATTTTCAATTTTTCATCTTTTTGGGGAGGGGACATGTTATTCCTCTCCTCATGTTCTCTCCTGCCTAATACTTCTCTGGTCACAAACGCATGAACTCAGGGATGTTGTTACTTTGCTGGAAACTTTCGCAGCAACGTGTAAATAAAAAAGCAGGAAAAACTTATCTCTTTACTCCCGCAACACATAACAACATGTAAGCAACTTAACGCGGGGAATCACTATTTTAAAAACTAGGAAACGAGAGAAGAGCGATTCTTGGATTTTCAATAAATAAATTTTGTCTTTGGATTCAGAATAAAGGAATTAATTTATTAATTTTGATGTTTTATCATAAAAAAATGCACAAAAAAGCACATTTGTGATAGTTGACTGAATAAGATTTTCCTTCAAATTATTTTTAATGAATTTTATGTAGAATTTTAATGCGTTATATGATATAAAGTATATGAGTGCTAAATAGCTCAATTAATCATTTGGAGGGCATTTTTCCAAAACCCATAGGGAAAAATATAAACAGGTGCACCCACTATGGGAGCACCCCCCTTCAAAGAAGGTTATTATATTGATTCGATATATCTACTCTCATCAAGACGTTTTTTATTTAGGAAATTTTCTCACGACATCTTAAATAATCAACGTTACCCCCCCAAGGGGGTCGTGGCCAACACTTGTATCAAGGTAATAGAAGTGAAGAACGGTTACTGCTAATGCCTACAGCCAAACATTTATATGGGTAATCTCTTCCATGCTCAATGAACTAAAATCAGAACGATAGAAACATTTTTACACAACATTGCTTCAATTTTACCCAAATGTTTGATAGACAAACCAAGCATTGCACTTCAAAGTTATGAATTTTATCAGAGGTATAATTTAGTTTTTTATAAATGTTTCCAACGCTAAGTTAAGTGGGAAAGACGACAAGAGTCACTCGTTTCATATGGGAAAAAGTAATAGATTTTCAACCTACCTTAAATGAAGTGAAAACTATCGGGGGTGAAATTACTGGGTGTTCTTCATTTCTATTGATATGTCTAAATCGATGTTCTTCATTTTTATTGATATATCTAAATCGATGTTCTTCATTTCTATTGATATGTCTAAATCGATGTTCTTCATTTCTATTGGTACGTCTAAATCGATGTTCTTCATTTCTATTGATATGTCTAAATCGATGTTCTTCATTTCTATTGATATGTCTAAATCGATGTTCTTCATTTCTATTGATATGTCTAAATCTATGTTCTTCATTTCTATTGATGTGTCTAAATCGATGTTCTTCATTTCTATTGATATGTCTAAATCTATGTTCTTCATTTCTATTGATATGTCTAAATCTATGTTCTTCATTTCTATTGATATGTCGTCTCTAGAGAGAGAGAGAGAGAGAGAGAGAATGCGTATTTATAAAAATTATCACTTCAAGGGACTCTGTTTAACTTGAGAACCTAGTTTTCGTTGGCTGCCGGCGCCAGGCATGAGGCGACAAGGAGGCTGCCTAGAGCGGCATTGATTATGACAGATTTATTATGACGGTGTTTCCACTCTCACGAATTTTTATATATCGAAATAATTTTGAAGGGAAAGCGCGAGTGGATAAATAAGCGCAGGTAAATCCAATACTTTTCAGTGTCGAAATGTTATTCAACACTCTTTGCTATTCAATACTTAATTCATTTCAGCACACCTCCTTTCTTGTACTTTTGAAAAGTGCCACCTATCTTTGGAGAAGCTGGTTTGTGAAAAAAATTAGGTTCCTTCTCTTTTTGTTAAGGATATTTTCACTCAATGGTTCTTTATCCGCAGTGGTTTAAGTGAGCACTATATGACCCCCATAAGGGTAAGGTTGGCAGGGCTCTAGCACGAAAGCCCGGGAGAAACATTTTTTTTTACACTATAAATTCACTATAGAGCCTCCAAAGATCTCAGTCTTGAGGGGATTAGCTCCAGGAAGGAAGGGAAGGGGGGAAGGTGCATGATGAGCACCGCTCGCAGTAAAAAATATTTTTTTTATTCTTTCATGAAATGTGCTTTTTAACTCTTTTTTCGCCCCCGATAACGAGGCGTATTGCCTTTTGTTTCACCTGCACAGCCTTGTTTCTCTGCTCACAGTAATAATGTGTAACCTTATACAATATAGGGGATATTTTTCTGCGCAGCGCAAAACAATGTAAACGGGAGCATTCTCAGACTATAAACATTCATATTTTGTAAATTTCACCATGAAAAAAAAAATGTTGCCTTTCTTAGGCACTTTTTCCGTAACCAATAAACGGGTAAAATAAAATTTCATCGGCAAAAATATGCCTTCTAGAAACATTATGACAACCATTTTTTTATGGGCATCTTTTTATCAGCCACCTCGTTGGGCATTTTGCCTGTTGTGGTGTTGTATTTGTATTTGTATTACATTACATGGGAGAAAGACATCAATGAAGTAGAACCTCCTTCGCCACCTATCAAATAAAACTGTTACAATTCCTTTGATTAGAATCAGCAACTGATGAATGTGCTGTATGAAAAAACAGCATATAATATGATATTAGTAAATACTTTTTTAATAATAATACTGTACAAATTGAATTATCAAATTTGAGTCAGAATTTTAACGGATGTTATTTTTATGTGGTAAATTAACATTAGTAAAACTCGCAAAGTGTAGCCGTCCTTATCTTTTATATATATGTATCCTATTTGATAACAATCGCAAAAAGCCTAACACATTGGAACTTTTACTAACGTTGTTTTACCATGTGCAAATAGCAAGTGTTAAAATTTCGAGGCAAACTTAAATTCAACTAATTTAATTTGATTGATTTTAATTCAGCTAATATTATTGCTTGTAAAATATTAACTAATGCCATTGTTTTTTTATATAGAACATTAATCAAAATCCGATTGCTAATGTCAATCGAAGAATTGTAAGTTTTATTTGATAGGTGGTGGGGGGAAGGGGCTCTACATTATTGATGTTTATCACATGTAATACAGAGTGATTCTAAATTAATGGGACAAACTTTAAGAGGTGATATGACACCTAAACAAGCATTTTTGATCATAGAATGGGCGGTCGAGGAGGTTTTTTGGAGAGTTGCATAACAGCACTTCACCAAACACAAATATCATATTTTTCCGACGGATTTCCTACGATATGTGCCATAAACAATTCGAGGTTGCACATGGACCTTCTGATTGGATTGGAGTTTGTTTTTTACTGGTGCAAGGACCATCAAGATCATGCGGCGCTAAAGCGATACAATGACTGGTGGTAAAATTTGCGGTATCCAAGATGCACCATACCTACAACATTACAATACCCTGTATCGTGGTCACAAGCATTGGCCTAAGCAATCTCGACCTTTAGAGGGGCACATTGGGTTTGAGGAGCACAAGGAACCTTTTCCTGAGAAATTTTGAGCTACTGACCTTCAAAAATCATTTTGAATTAACAGAAATGTATAAAAATAACATACAGTACAAAGGTATTTTCTTCCGATATTTTTTTATTGCAATATTTAAAAATATTTTCAATTTTTGATCGTCTTGGCGAGGGCACGAATCCCCCCCCCTCCCAGGTTTTCTCCTGCGTACTATACCTCTGGTTAGAAACGTATGAACTGAGCCTGAGGGATGCCACTTCACTAGAAAATTTCGCAGCAACGTATAAATCAAAAGGTAGGAAAAACTTATCCTTATGCTACGCGTGTGTAGGCAACACAGCCAATACCGTCTAGAGCCTTCTGCTCTAGAAGGTATTGACACAACGCGGAGAGTCACGATTCTAAAAACTAGGAAATGAGAAGAGCTATTCTTGGATTTGATTTCCAACGAATAAATTTTGTGTTTGGATTCAGAATAAAAATTAATTTATTAATTTTCATGTTTTCTCATAAAAGTGAGCAAAAGCACATTTGTGATACTTGATTGGATAAGATTTTTTTTTCAAATTATTTTGTAGTAAATTTTATGCAGAATTTTAATGCGTTATATGATATATATGTGTGAGCTAAATACCTCAATTAATCCTTTGAAGGGTAGGCATTTTTCCAAAACCCATAGAAAAAAGATAAACAGTTGCGTCCACTATGCCCCCCCCCCTTAGAGATGTGATAGGTTTGTGACAGATGTGATGAGTAAACGTCTCATCAGGACGTTTTTATTTAGGAAATTCTCTCGCGACATCTTAAATCCAACGTTATCACCTTTTTCCCAAGGGGGGTTGTGACTAACACTTCGGGAACCACTGTATCAAGGTAATAGAGGTGAAGAAAGAAAACTCTTTTCAGATGGTCGTATCTTAAGGGCGGCAAAATATTATTCGCCTCATGCGACAGAATTTTTGGGGCCGGCCCTGTAGAGACACCACTGTGTATTGCCGTCATTGTGGTTGCTTTTCCCTCAACAGTGAAGGAGAATTCTTTCGGAAAGAATTTCAGAGAGAAACGTTTTCAACAGCAAAAAATTCTCTCATATTGAAGATGAAAGTTTCCCAGTCCGTTAAAAAAAGAAGACAATATACCATAAAGTTTTCCGAACGTATCTTCTTTTTACTCATGTTGTGTATGCCACTGGCATTTCCGCCTTCCTTATTACAAAACGTGGTGCTTTCCCTTTTTTTTCCTCTCGGTTGTGGCTGACCTATATGCGTGTTTGCGATTTAGATCGCGTGTTAGACAAACTTTCACTTTACAAGAGAAATTAGGACACGGAGACTATAAAAAATGTACACTATAAAGAAGAAAGAAAAACTTTCACGCGTTTTGTTCGGGACATAACGGGGCTAAATGTTGCACAAACTACTTCTTATAACGTGTCGAGATCCGGAAAAAGAGAGACGAAACATTCATTACAAGGTCAGGAGGTAGAAGAATGTGATGAGACAGATTGATTGGATAGTTTCTCTGTGGTTTTGTAAACGTAAACGTGGCTTTGTGCAATGTCTCTGGTGCTGGAGGTTAGGCACCACATTCATTATTTTCTTTTACCTCATCAATTCTTTGTAATGTCTCCCAACATAATGGAGCGCGTAAACTATTTTCAATTGCGACTCGTTCGGCAGGGAATTACGTATCTTATCAGGGTGCAAGTAACGTTTAAAACAGAATGGATGTGTACATGGTTCAAAAACTAATCAGAGGTGATAGCCATTCAATAAATTCCGTTTATGACCGAATTTGTTTTAATGAGAAAATGCAAACAATGGCCAGCCTGGTTGCATTTTTTTCATTTTTTGAAAAATTTAAAACTAATTAAACTTTCTTGAAAATATAATTTCGTTCATAAATTTCCTCATCAGTGATAGATAGAAAATTTCAAAATCATTTCTGAAAATATCGTTCAATAAAACGATAGAGGTAGCGACCTCTTTTGCATGATTGTAGGACGATGTCTTTTTTTTCTGGAATTGCAGGGTCACTGAAATAGTTTCCAACTTCAAGGAGTGAATGTGTGTGTGTGTGAGAGTCTGTCTCCCATTTGAATAAGTCTCTCCGCTGAGAGCAGGCAGACCTTCAACACGTTACTTACATAACTTGAAAGTTGAGGCATTTGCCATTTTCATTTCAAAATATGGAAAACAGACGACAGTATAACACAAGAAACGTACATTATGCTGATAACATTACTTTATAGGGGGGCCCACACATATACTCAGAACACACATTCCGGCATGTACTAATTCGTTAGAAATGAATGGGGGGTTGGTGTCGTCTTATATGAGAGATAAAATTGCCTGTACATTGTATACAGTATTATGATGCGCATAAATGCCTCGTATTCGGATAGATCACTGCATTATCAATCTGTGGTCCGCAGTCAGACTTGAAAATTCTATACTAACTGAATGAAAATTATTCAATAATCTATTAATCTATTAACATTAATGACATTAATGCCCGGTATGCAAGAGGGCCTGGGTTCGAGTCCCGGCGGAGACGTGATGACTTTTCTTTCCGAGCTCACCTCAGCATAACATCCGGAAAATAACTGTTTCCTTGATTAATGACATTGTTGAGTTCGAATGAAAAATTAGGACCACGTAAATTAGTGGTCCATCGAACTATCTCAGAAATTTTAGTGGTCCTTGGATTCAGAAAAGCTGAGAATCGCTAGGATAGAGGTGATTAGAGAGATTTTATACTCCCAAGAATCGTACTTCAATTTTCTCTACTTGCCACGATTTCTTTTCTAATTTTTCAGCTGCACCTATGAATAATTTTCGGCTGAAATTATGTTTTTCGTATCATGTTATTATGGATTTTGTGTATGTATTATTGCGTCGTTCCTTTAATAATCATTCCGCTTCTTTATGTAGTTTTGTATTTTATTACATTTCTCTTCTCTCCCTCTCTCTCTTGTGCATCTCTATAATTGGTCAATACTTGCCTGTTGAGATGTGCATCAATAAATAAATAAATCATTACAAAGAATAAACACATAACATGGCTCCTGGGGTTACAGAAATTTTCAACCCATTACAACCATTACAAAAATCTATAAATCTACGTATGTGGGAAAACGCACTAGAATGAAACCTCACTATAGCGATAAATCCCTTTGCAACGATGTTTTTTGTGTATCCTCGCTGAAAATCACCTTTATTGTGTTTTTAAATTCATCAGCGGTTCTTGTTGTTCCAATGGGTGTCTAATAACATTGGTATTTAGCACCATCATCGAAAGTGTTGATAAACACCTCGGTATCGCTATTTTCTGTGTAGTGCACAAGAGTATTATGCGGTAAACGTTTTACAAAAATGACAACACATAACAGAATTATACAGTCGAGTTCGTTTATAACATACCTTCTAGGTGAGTCGAGAAGTGTGTTATAACCAACGTGCATTTCATAAGCGAGGTCTCTTGAAATTGGATTATATAGCAGTTGTATGTAGCCTATATATGCATAAAGTGCATTAATGAGAATGTCCCGAACGAAATAAGCTTGTGCAGTGAATAATTAAATTTATATGGAATGAATATCGTTTTTGGTTGATATCTTCTGAGGAATTTTGAAAATGTATTGAAGTGTAGTGCATACAGGATTATGCATTCATTCCCCCCCCCCCAATTTAATTGATTTCGCTGGTATTATTTAAGTTTATGCTAATGGTTTTCATTAAAAAATCTGTCAGCATTTATACAATGCATTAAAAACAAACATCTAATGTTTATTAATTTTACTTGTTATCAATCAACATGCTTTTGCATAATCTTTCAATTGGTAGAAATTTGATGCTCCTAAAACAGTACGGATTTCTGCTTTCACCGATCACAACAATCGTTTATAACTGCTATCCACCAAGCTATCCAAAAGTAACAGAAAAAAGGAAACATTCAATAATTTGAAGAGCATATTCACAGAAATTCATAAAAAGAATAATTTTTTTTTAAAAATAACACATAATTTTAATGTTTGAACAAATATTTTCGTCGTCACTAACAGGTGGCGCTTTTTATTTGTATACGATTATGGGGCTAGTTTATTTATTTACAGTAAATATAATTATTTTGACGATAAATCTTGCGTTTTTACAAAAATCACCACGGCTTCCTTGGGGAAAAAAACATCAAGAGATATCACCTGCATGCACACTACATGTTGCACAAATAAGTCAGTTTAGGCTTCATTTTTTTCAGGTTTTTGTTTGCAGTATGTGATATCTGAATTATTTTCTAGGTTAACTGAGTGTTTTTCCGTGTTATATCTCAGGTCCGTTATAAGTGTGCTTGAGTGTATTTATAAATTATTCAATTACACAGTAAAACCTTTCTTTTGTCAAAAAAGGGACAAAACTTTGTCCGTAAAAGAGAGGTGACCGTTAACCAGGGGTTTGAAAAGCATACTTTTCTCATACATACAAGGTAAATTATTATTTGGCCGTAGAAGAGGGTTAACCGCTTCTGAGGGGGTGGCCGTTAAGAGAGGTTTTACTGTACTTTTTTGCGGCGAATATATACTTATAAAAGTGTACCTTCTGGTGGTACAGCAACGCTGATATAGAAGAAATGTCAACAACAGCATAAATTTGAAGACTTTTAATAATCTATAATTTTTAATCTTTAATTTATCTTTAATCTATAATTTTTATATCTTTAATTTATAAAGACTTTATAAATTTTAACACTTCGTGATTATAATGCCAGTTCTCGATATAACGATAATCCCTATACACACACGGTATTTTTTCTTAACCTACAGAGTATCGATACTTACATATTATGAAAATTTAGGCATCTGTCCCTTTCACTCGAAAAATATGAAAGACAGATGGCGGCACTAGAGCAGAACACGAAATACGTATAACTCTGACAGCACAAAACGTTAGGGAAAGACATACGATCAGAACGCATTCCTGCATGCACCAATTCATTAGGAATTCCCCAGAAGAATGTTTACGAGGTGCATGTGTGGTAAAGTAGTTGTAATAGTGTCGTTATATCGGGATTTCACCGTAGGCTATTATTGCTTATATACATATGTTTGTAACCTTAGGTGTAACTTAGGTTTGTAACCTGTTCCAGACTCTGCCACGAAGCTGGGCTGGAAGAGATCTCGGCAACGGGATAAGTCCAGTGGCAAAGTTCTGGCGTTCATTCATTCATGTAACCTTAGGTGGCGCCGCTGGAATATTTTCATGTTTATATACATTCCGTGTAACCGTGATGCGGACTTTTCCTTTTGCTTTTCCCTTGCATTTCATTATGCCTTTCGTTGTGTTGCTTATGTGTGTTCGAGTGTCAGTATGTCTAACTACACTGTGGTTTTTTGTCTAATGTGTTAATAAGTTCAGTAATGAATTAAATCTTTGTTGTGTTCTCCGCATACAATAGTGTCGAGTGCTTCGTTGTGACTGCCTTAGGACTCCGTCATTTTAGCTATATTATTGTGGGGCTTGGTAGGTCAGGTCGATTAGATACTCGCCTAAAGTACCAAAGGATGTTTAGAGGGGACACAACGGTGACAACGTGACCAGAAAAAAAAATAATAGGTCAGTGTCGGACACTGACGCAGTCAATCGCGTACAGTAAATTGAAATTAAATCAAATTTTCATGCTGGAATGTGTGGATTTTGACTTACGTTCAGATACGTCAGAAAAAAAGAGAAACCGTCACGTGTAAAAAAAAAAATAGTGTAATTCACATCCATACTTGATCCAGGCTCGTCCCAAGTCGCCCTAAGGAATGTGCGACAGGTACGGTCGCACTGGGCCCTGTGGTTTGAGAAGACCCGCATTTCCAGTAATAGAGGTGGAAAAATATACATAACCAAATACATTTTTTTCGTAGTAAAACATGGTGTCTGAGCTTCAACTGATTTGCTTCTAGAATTTTTATTAATTTTGCGATTTTTTCTTTCATCAATTCTGGGATTTTTCTTTCATTAATTCTAAATTGTCATGAATTCTGGGATTTTTTTCTTTCATTAATTCTAAATTTTCATGAATTCTGGGATTTTTTTCTTTCATTAATTCTAAATTTTCATGAATTCTGGGATTTTTTTTCTTTCATTAATTCTAAATTTTCATGAATTCTGGGATTTTTTCTTTCATTAATTCTAAATTTTCATGATTTCTGGGATTTTTTTCTTTCATTAATTCTAAATTTTCATGATTTCTGGGATTTTTTTCTTTCATTAATTCTAAATTTTCATGAATTCTGGGATTTTTTCTTTCATTAATTCTAAATTTTCATGAATTCTGGGATTTTTTCTTTCATTAATTCTTATCTTTCATGAATTCTGGGATTTTTTTTTTCATTAATTCTAAATTTTCATGAATTCTGGGATTTTTCTTTCATCAATTCTGGGATTTTTTCTTTGATACATTCTCTATTTTCATTTGTGTGATGAAATTATATCTCACAATTATATATAATTTCGATTCATCAATTTTAAATTTTCATTAGTTCTCAGAACATTAGACCCTAATTTTCATTACTTCTTTCATCAATTTAAAATTTTCTTATGAATCAGTTCTGAATTTTCATTAATTTTTGTATCGATTTACATTCGGTTGGGTCTACATTTTTTTGAGTGGATATTTTTCAGCATTCCTGTATATTCTGTGATTCCGATTCTCCTCCCGCACTGAATATATGAAATCCCAACCAAGGTGTCCCGAAATTATTTTTGCCCCATTCCGCGTCTGATAAGGGCCGCCCTGGTCTCGCACGTTGCTTACAGGGAGATGCCTAAAGTTTTTTGGCTGCAAATTACTCGCAAACCGTCCATCTTAGAGGCATACTTCCAATTAGAAAAATTATCCAAACAACGTGTGTATTTTATACACTTCATTCATATTCCAAGATCGTTATTGAAATGAAAATATAACCTTTCTATCTGGTCACCCTATTCTAAGACACCCAGTTAGAAAGTTAATGGCTTGTCTCTTGTCAGGGCAAAAGAAAAATCCATGTTTCTGAGTTCAATATTCGCTGAGATATTTGAATTAAAAACCACTCAAAATGAGGGGAAAAAGAATGGCACAAACTAAAGGAAAAGCTCATTATGCTATTCTTTACAACTTTTTCAGCGATGTTTTTTTTTAATTCAAATATCTCAGCGAATATAAAGTTATTATTATTATTATTATTTTGATAATTATGCAATCTTTGCAATATAATTGTCTGAGATTTACATGTTACTTGGATATTTTTTCTTATTGAAAGTAGGCCTCTCTAGGATCAACGGTTCGCCAGTGATTCGCGGTCAAGGGACTTGGAGCATTGTAAGACCCTGTATATTCGCGACAGTATGCCGACTGCACGTTGGTTTTGCATTCGGGATCGCATTTTTGCTCTACGAATTCGTGCCCGATTTTTGTAATTCTGGTTGCATTTTGTCCTCATATATCGTGACATTTTAAGAAAAAATCTGGAAATTTTTAAACCTTTTCAAATTCACAGCCTCGTATCTTTTTGAGTTTTCCAGATACAGACTTGAAATCCAGAATAAGTTGTAACATATACCCCCTTCTTCAAAACAACATTTGAAACAATTCGGTTCATTCGGATCAGATAATTAGTATCTGAGATATGGATCACCTGGGTACAGGACCGGAACTAAAGGGGTCAGTGGCCAACTGCCCTGGGCGTAAAAATTTAGGGGAGGGCAGTTTTAGGTGGGAACACCGTTATAAAACTATAGAACTTTAAAGTTGTGGGGTCCGCAAAATCATGTTTGCCCCGGGCAGCAAAAGTCCTGGTTACGGCCCTGGGTAAGGGACCTCAGAAAAATTTGTTTTACCCGGAAGCCTATGATACTGTAGAGACAGCTCTGGGCTTACTTTATAGAAATAGAGAAAAATCTCAATCGAAAAACTGAGCATTTTAACGCGAGTTTTTATTCCAAATTAACTTGGTTTCTCTGCTTTTGTGTCACCCTCAGGCTCGCAACTAGAAACGAAAATTTACTCTGTCGCTTGGGGAGGGGGTTGTGTATCCATTTTGCATCCCCTCCCCGTAATTTTTAACGGGAAATGAGTAAACTCGACGCCCTTTATAGTTCAACGCCTGAGGAATGAATTCCCCCCAGCCCTCCTTTAGTTGCGGTCCTGGAGAAGCTTTAAGAATCTTAAAAAATCTCAAATGCTCTTACAAATTTTGAAATTTCTGCTTAATGGTTGATGTTGGGAAAAAACCGTACATTTAAAAACCAATGTACTATTTGATCATTTTTTGTTGTGCCCCTTTCCTCCTGATTCCCTAAGCACGTGCTTATTTTGCTTAATGGTAAATCCGGCCCTGATCTAGATGCGTGAATCACAAATTGAAATTTCCCCAGTATATAGCACACGGCCCACAAGTTCAGACTGAGGTATTTATATATAAGAATATAGATTTTTATACGAGGGCTTACTTATGAAATTTACAGTGACATCTTAATAAAAGGGGCCAATGGGTCCGAAGTGTATTGGGGCAAAAATAATTGAAAAACTTTTATTTATTCTGCAATTATTATAATTTTTCTATCAATTTTGATTATTTCTCAAATCGCTTTTTCACCAACTATGGAAGAGTTTTTGATTAACTATTGATTAATCGAATTCATTATCATTATTTCAATCTGAAATCGCTTTAAATAATTCCTCAATTATTTATTTCAATTATTCTGAAATTATTTCCTTCTCAATACATCTTGGAAATCATTTATTATTGTTTCCCTCATTGATTTTCAAGTTATTTTTTTTTAACGAATTCCGAAATTATTTCTTTCATCAATTCAAAAAAATTACTTCTATCATTAATTTTTTTCACAAAAATATTTCGTTCATTATTTTCAAAATTATTCTTTTCGTTAATTGTAGAATTAATCATCTTTTAATCATTTAATGTTTTCGATCATTTCCTAAAAATTTTCGGCGGGCGGGCCACGACAAACAATTCCGAGAGCAAATACGGCCCGCGGGCCATACGCTGAAGACCCCTGCTCCAAGTACTGCTAGTTAATCCGAATATATACTATATACCAACTATGCACCCTGTGTATTTGATGCCGATCAAAAAAATCATTGTGTTAACAAGTACAAAATCAGGCACATAACTTAGTATGATACGATCCATAAATTTTATTCTCTACAAATATATCAAAGGAACTTTTCCTGATTTTAAAATTCATATTTTCATAACTTCTGTTCTGTTTCTTCTCCACACGTCCGTACATTAAATTCTCTCCTTTTTATCCATTTTAGGGAACATGGGCAGAGAGGAAATCGAAATGTTAAAAATTTTGCAACTCAATGGACGATTTAAAAAAAAAAGTTTATTGGCAGAAGTTATTTTTTGTATTTCTCTAATATAGATGGCGCTACAAACTGAGCGATATCTGGTATGGATAATTTATGAGAAAAAAATATTTATATATATATAAGGAGAAAAAAAAAGCACACACACACAACACATTACCAGGGCCGCAACTAGGGGGGAGCAGGCGGGTCTCGTGCCCCGCGCGTTGGACCCGAGGGGGGGCGCAAATTTCATCCTGAAACTTCATTACAAGGGGCGTCAAAATGCGCGCTTGCCCCGGGTGACCAAGCATCTAGTTGCGGCCCAGCACATTACCAACTCTGCGCCTCCAGGAGAGGCGTATTAACGGGGGAGGGGGAATGAAGCAGTGGATCTCTCATACTTTTGTCACCGGCGCCTCCCTTGCCCAATTCGTGGTTCATCTGCAGTTCTAGGATAGTTTGATTTTACTTGTAAAACACCACTTCAAACATAAATAGGCACACAAACCAATATCTCCAGCTCTCCATAACATCCCTAGGAGCCGCGACGAACACTTGAGAAACACTGGGCTACGGGGATGATATTTCAGTTCAGCAAATTTGGGGAACGAGTGGTTATTAAAGAGATTAGACTAAACCCATGAATCCACTTCTGCTTCTCTGTATGTTTTTCAGACCGAAACGAAACCAGAAAAAAGTTCAGATTTTCACCCAGAAAATGATTTTTTCCATGAATGAAATTGTAAATTTGATACTTCGAAAGAAATTCTTAGTTGGAGAAACACATTATAAAAAAATTGCTTCTCCATTAACCACGTTTACAAATTTCGTTGATTAGTCTTGTAATTTTCCCGCGTCGGACTCGGAAAGTTTTTAGGTTTGCGAACACACGTAGTGTGTCGGCTATATCCATACGAATTTTCTTTATTTCTTGAATTCATCTTCGCACCAGCCAGCTGTTGAACGCTCACCATAGTCTCCACACGGTAGAGGTTGATAAGTCTCTAGTCCGGGCGAGATAAATTTCATTACATTTAATTTGTAAGTCGGAAAAATTTGAAAAAAAAGGAGCCTGTGAAAAAATCATTGTCTGTGGAGATTATGGTTGAAAGACGATAACAGAATATTGCCCAGATTCAATCGCCACGAGGACGACTCGGGTCAGGGCAGTATTTTACTCTCGTCTATAACTATTGCCTCCATTTCATTTGACCTGATCCCGTTTTTATAGTTCTTTGGTTATTCTGATGGATTTGATTATCCAAATATATCTGATCAAACCTTTTTTTTTAAAGAATGCACTTGATTATTGAACTTTAGTTGCATTAACCGTTTAAAGGCCAATGTTCCACTAAATGGAACAGTTTTTATTTACAAAAATATCAGATAAAAATTGATTCATGTATTTCCGGTTTTTTAACGTATAAAGACGAGAGTTCAAAGTATTTTTTGAAATAAATTCGGAAACTTCAGGTTGATACAAACATTTTTGACAGAATTTTGAAATTTAATATTTTTGGGTCATTTTTTTCCTATTTCGGTTAAAATTTGCTAAAATTTCAATTTTGAAGTAAATTGAAAATTATTTTGTGTGTTTCTACCACTTAATATATCAATCAAAGTAAATTAATCAGTTTCTTTGTACTGTTAAACATTAAAGAGCTACGCGCGTTCAAAAATGCATGTTCCATTTATGGAACATTGGTCTTTCAAGAGAGCGGGATTCTGGGGATATCTAATGTGCAGTGCGCTGCTTTGATTTTTCCGTTCGAACCCCAGGGTTGTCATCATTCGACTTGTGTATAGGGCACAGGCAACTTCAACCCGCTGCTCGCGAGCACCACGGTGCTCCCTGTTGGACCGAGAGTGCTCGATGCTCGTCTCCGATTTCGTGCTCACGAGCACTTGATCACACACGCACACACAACGTTCCAATTAAACACCTTGAAGGAATTTCATCCAAGGATTGAAGTCATCGTCATTTCATGCATTCGTATCAAGCCCCCTTTATATGAACTAATGCGTCTTAGTTCCAGGAACACTCTTCTAACTTCAACATCCTCCGTAGGCTAGAGCGGCAAAAAGAGATGAGCGACAGGTGCGGTTGCATCGGGCCCGCGGTTTAAATATTTTCGTCCAGACGTAGGGTGGCTCTGCCGCAGGCAACCCATATCCCCAAACACGAACATTATTGAGCACATATGGCAAGAATTTTTAACCTTTTTCAGCAGCGACCCAAAATCAACGAAAAGATTAGTTTCGCAACCCATAATTGTTTGTTTGTCGAAATTAGCGAAACCAAAGGCCCCAATAAGTGCATTTATAATAGGACTGTAAGTAGATTTGTAAGACCAATCTCGGGAGCCACTACGATTCAAATTTGTATCGTGGCCTATAGCTGAAGAATCTGTGACTGTAAATGGATTCGTACGCCCCTTCTCAAAAAAACTCCTGAGAAACAAATTTGGGTCGTGACCCATAGCTCAAGAGCCCTTGGCTGTTAGTGGATATGAACGACCCCATCTCGGAAGTTTGGTAAAGACCCACACAGTCCCTCACTATAAGTGGATTTGTGACAACCTCCGGCGAATCCAGTTTGGATCTTGAATGCAGCTCAAGAATCCCAGGCTGCAAATGGGTTTATACGACCCTCATCAGAAGACCCTGCGAATCCTGTTTGGGTCGTTACCCATAGCCCAAGAGCCCCTGGCTGTTTGCGAATTTGAACAATCCGTCTCTGCAGCCCGTGTGAATCGCCGTTGCGGTCGGTCATAGTGACGGCCTCACATCGCGAGGGCCCATGTTTGAATCCCACCGTCGCCACAGTGCTGGTCGGCTGAAGTTGGTTTTCTTTGGTTCCCAACTTCGAGATGCAAATGCGGGCCGATCTCCCCGTTAGAAAGTTTCGCCACAGAGAGCAATAGGCCTACAATGACACAGTTATTCAATCATCACACTTCACTCATAGTTATAAAAACTGATGGCAGATGGCGGCACTACACATAACAAGCATCACGCAGAAACAAGCTTTACGTCAGGTTCACAACACGTACACGCACATTCCAACATGTACCAATTCGTTAGAAGTTCCGCAGAGAAATGTGGACGAGGTGCATGTTTGGTTTAGTAGTAGTAGTAGCTCGTGCGAATCAAGTTTGTGTCGTGAGCCACAGCTCAAGAATCTCTGGCTGTAAGTGATTTTGTACGACCCTTCTTGGAAGCAAGTGCGACCCAAGTTTGGGTCGACACATACAGATTAAGAACCCTTTACACATGGTATACCCTGCAATGTACCGTTCAAAATCATCGTTATGGAATTGTGAACTGCCCTGAGTGAATCATGTTGTGAATTGCCTCATGCCACATCGTGTTGCAGCAGTTCCGAGTGCAGCTGCAAGATCAGTTTTTCTGGCACTTCAGTGTACCCGAGTAATTAGAGCCTGACAATATGCACTTGGAAATGCCAAAATATGCATTTAAAACCCCAGTATATACATTGAAAAACCCAAAATATGCAATAAAAAATCCTGAAAAAAAGTTAACAATTCCGAAATAAATACCAAAAACGAGAAAATATGCATTGAAAAAAAATCACCATCTTAGAAAAAAAAGCAGACATGTCTTTAAAATGCATCTTATATATTTCTTAGTGACACTTTTATAAATTTCGCCACTTTTTCTAAAAACAAATTGAACCCTTCTGACATGTATCTACACTGGTGAAATAAATTAAGAGAATTTGCATATTTCATCGAATTTCATGAAAAGAACTGAACTGAATGTAAAACCACTGCTTCTAGACAAAAATGCAAATCTTGTACGTCAAATACGTAAGCCTACACGTGTGTGTAGAGAAACAGGCTTTATAAGCGCGCGTAAGTCAAGACGCATTTCGTTCGCTAGCACACCTCGGCGAATTTCTTGGTGTTATTTTGCAGCAATCGGTTAATTTCAAATTTTAACAGTAAAAATGAGTAACCACCAACGTTTAGATGATGGAATGAGGTGGCGAATTGTAGGGAGGCTAGAAGCAGGCCAATCTCAAGTCCAGATTTGTAGAGAGTAAGTTACACATAGTGTGTAACTTATGGAAACAGTTCCGGATCCGGATACCGGAGTTCAGGATACCGGATCCATCGAGAGAAAGTCTGGGCGAGGTCGTCCAAGAGCCACGACGGCCAGAAAAGATCGCCATTTGTCGATTATAGCCAGGCGTAACAGGAGTGCTACAGCTTCTCATGACTTGTATGCAGCCACAGGAACCCGTGTATCAAGGGTGACTGTTTCCAAAAGACTTCATGAGAGAGGGTTGTTTGCAAAAAGACCTGCTGTTTGCGTCCCGCTCACTTCTACGGACAGGAGAATCCGTTTATCATGGTGCAGAGAGCATAGAAATTGGATCAATGGGCGACCGTTCTCTTCACTGATGAGTCTCGGTTCAGCCTAAGCACCAATTCTCGCCGTACGTTCATATGGAGAGAACCAGGGACCCGCTACCTACCCTCCAATGTCCGCGAAATCGACCATTATGGCGGAGGAGGTTTCATGGTCTGGGCAGGCATCATGTTGGATGACCGCACACCTCTCCATGTCTTTGAAAGAGGCACTGTGACTGGTGGAGGTATAGGGATGAGATCTTGGAGCCCCATGTTCGCCTTTTCAAGGGTGCAGTTGGCCCCAAGTTCATTTTAATGGACGATAACGCGAGGCCACATAGAGCTCTTCTGCTCGACGATTTTCTAGAGAGTGAGGATATTCGCTGGATGGATTGGCCAGCCAGATCTCCAGACCTTAACCCTATGGAGCATGTCTGGGACGCTCTGGGGAGGGCAATTGCAACTCGCAACCCCCCTCCGGGAACCATCCAGGAAATGAAAACAGCGTTGCTGGACGAGTGGGACCAATTGCCACAGGAAATGATAAACTGCCTTATTTCATTATCATTAAGCTGCTTAATGAAATGAATGAATAATTCTTTCTTTATGAATGAAGAATTATTCATGCTGAAGATTTATTTGAGGCTGTTCCAGGTCCGTCACAAATTTTTTTTGCCATTAATAGACCTAGAAGACGCAATAAGCTTTTCACCGACTGCATTCCTAGAGTGAAGTCGCGAAAAGTGAAACCTCTTCTGATCTCCACGAGTCCAGAAGAATTGTGCGCAGCTGTCGAAGTAACACTGAGAAAAGTGGGTAAGAGTGATTCGGTGACTATAGCGAAATAACTCTAAATGCCTTTCCAAACAGAAGTATTATGATCAAGAATGTCCGCAGATCAATTCTTCAAAAGTCATCTTCATTATCATCAGATCAAGAGCTTTCTTTGATGATGGATATTAATCTTTCAACGTATGGGTATAAGGCCCGTGATACAATGCTACTAAGTAGCACGAGAACTTGCTATTTTCGAGCATATGCAATCAATGAGATTATTAGTAACATTCATGCAAATGTTACCTCTAGACCAAGCATTCCCCCCCCTCCCCGCTCTTTTCCCCTAGGGGATATAAGCTGGTTCGTCTCAGGAGACGTGAGCCATGGTGGAAAATCCGACATCCAAGACCGGCAAACCACCCGCAACAGGCCGGACAGCCCCAAGCCAACCAACAGCAGGACTCCTTCCACAATTCCCCCCATTCACCGCACAAAAAATGTCATTAAATACAAAGATATGGGGGTAACACATGCAAATATTACCAATAACCTCATTGGTTGCGTATGCTCGAAAGCGCATATGCTTTCGTGCTATTTAGTAGAATGTGTATCGCAGGTCTAAACTCTTACGCCAACAAGCGAAAGACTTTTGGCGTGAACTCTGTCCTGCGTATCACAGGATTAAGGAATCAAAATTATTATGTTATCCACTCTGGCGCCAAAATAACAGATATCAACAAAAATCCCACTTATCATTCGGATAAATCCGAATCAAATCCAGATTCATCGAACAGTGATACAGAGCAGGCTTTTTCTCCATCATTTTTATATTAGCATTTTTTTTTTATTAGTTCATTTGTTTGCATGTTTCTTTACAATTATTTGTAATTTTCGGCACGAGAGATATGGTGGAATGAACACTCAATCTAACTTGTATTCTAATGTTTATCTTCATGTAACAGAGTAATGGTTGAATTTTAAGGCGCCATCCACATGTGTATTTGCATTTCATCAAAAAAATTGCATTTTATGACGTTTATTGCAGTTTTATCATAGTTTATGGGATAAACTAGATATTAATGAGTATATATATGTACACATGAATGATACAAGGGATAGGATACAAAAAATCGATCTCGATCAATTTAAAACTGAGAAAATATTTTTGTCGTAAATGGTCAAAATAACACACTGTGGTGGGGAAAAAACCGATGTTAAGAAAACATTATGAGCAGTTATATTATTTGAAAAATTATGAAAAAGGTGATTGAGCTTAAATAAATATCTTAAAATATGCACTTATAATGAAAATTATTTGATTTTATGCATTTATATGCGTTAATGTGGTAAAAGGGCCAAAATATGCAAATGCATATGCACATATGCATTGGCATACAATCCTGGCTCTAGGCCGGTATTACACAGTAAAAGTTTCATAAAATTTCATTTATAAAAATTGAAAAATTTAACCAATAAAGCTATCGGTTGCATTTTCTCAAATATAACCAATAACCTTATTGGTTAAATTATTCAAGTTTTATAAATTAACTTTTTGAACACTATAAAATGAAACTTTTATAGTGTAATCCCGGCCTAAGTAATAAATGTTCTTACAATTTCGAGTTTTTCATTTCAATTCACCAAATAAAATGAAGTAGAAAATTCTGGTCGGGATTATTTGATATATGACGTAATTCTCGTCCCGTTGCAGCACAGAATTGCATTCTCCGTATCATGATGAGACGTCGCGCCATTCGAAAACGCGTCTGTTGTAAATTTTATTTGTTTTTTTGCAATTTCTTTTACGACTGAGTGAACGGGGGACGAGACTGAAATTTCAATGGAGTGCCTGAAAAGAAAAAAAAATGAAACACAAATAAAAAAAATTTAAAGCACTTACTCGTAAAATTTTTGAATTACCGCATTTTAACGTGTATAAGGAACCCCTTTTTGCCCAAAAAATGGGGGGTTTCTGTCAACATCATTAATACATGGAGTGTATTAATGATGTTGACAAATTACCCCATTCCTTGCAATTTACGACGAGAGTAACTCTAATGCTGATAATGGACTAGTTGACGTAGTTCATACATAATCAACCCTTCGCCTGTAAGGAACAATGTGGCTCTCGGAGTAGTACGATGTGGCCCGCGATCTCAAACCTATTTTTTAAAAATGAACTAAGCGGTACATTTTTACAGATCATTCGAGTGACCCGCGGCACAATTCTAGGGAGCTTAAGGGACCCGCGGAACATTTATTAATAATTTAAGTTACCCACAGTGCACCTCCACGCGGTATATTTAAAGATCACTCAACTGACCCACGACACAGTTCCAGAGCACACAAGATGTCCGCGGCACATTTACAGAACTTAAGTGGCAAGCGACACTTTTTCAAACCAATTAAGTGGCCCACAGGCTCGTAAAATTGAGCACCTTTGGTGTAGCTGATTATCATGTATCAGATGAGAATGATGAGGAATTTAATGAATTCTGAGGTTAGAAAAATATATATATATATATAAATCTTATATAAAAAAAAAGAAAAATATATATCTATATAAAGTTTGATGAGAAAACTTTTTCCAAATTTTAAGCAGAAAAAAAAAATTAAGGAGGTTTCTTATTCACGTTAAAATACGGTAAATACGAAATAGGTGGCAACGGGAGTCGAGACGAGGTTCGATCCTAGTGCCTCAGCGAACAACTACTTCAGCGCATGGCTGTTCAAACAATAGTCAAATTGACGTTTTTCCCCCTATTTTTAAGAATCCGACCTCGAAAATATAAATACCAGACTCTAAGTAAGCGATTCTAATTCACGCAGTCGCTCAATGTGTGATTCAATGGACGAAACTCGAGAGTTGGTTATACGTATCTGAGCGCATGTACATGTTACAGACTTACGGTTGTACTAATAATTGAGTGGATTTTTTTTTTCCGACTTCCATGTTAAAGCAGCTGTGCGTCCTCTTGAAACAAACAATCCATTTTTCGATGTGCAAGGTCACTGCTATTGCAACCGACCCTGGATTTGTCACCGTTTGCATAGAAAATGACGCACTGTTGTATAGCAGAAAAATGCTGTGGCTATCACATGTCATCCATCATCATCATGATACACGTATAAGACGGGATAAAGGAATCATTGAAACATTTTCTTGAAGAAAAGACGCGACGCCGTTGTATGTAAGAAATTAATCAGAAATCACACATTTTAAGAAAAGAACAATGTTTTCCACTACGAAAACAAATCATTAATCATTTCCGGAAATATGCCACATAATAATTATTCGGAAAATTGGAGAAAAACTCATTGAATAAGTCACGACTTCCAAGAGATTAATGCCAATAATTTTTGCTTCTAATTAAAAGCTCGATATTGACGAGAAAAACTAATTAGCTTGCTAATTGAATCATTATTAGTTTGTTTATTGTGTGTAAAATACAATATTTGAAAATATTTTCATCAATCTTTGACCTAACAGATTGGTAAAAACGTGCAGAAGAAATTTATACGGAGGTCATTTCTCTACGAAATAATAAACATTGTACGCATGTTTCAAAACAAATTGAAACATTGAGTGAGTTCCTTTTTTCGTTTTGTTTTTTATGTGTTTGTGAAACATTCAAATGTTTTCTGTGACTGCTTTTTTTTCAGTTTCAACAGTTTTTTTTTTCAGAAATTATTTACAGCTTTGAGTGCTCCGCCTGAGGTTTATGCAGCAGATTTTGGATTTCTGAATTTATTCGGGAGGTGTTCTCGACCCCGTGCTACAAAATCCCATGCGAGCACCCACATCCTCCTCGTTTTCGACACCACTGCTTCAATCATGGCCCCCACAAGGGCGGGACTGACAATTCTCATCTTTGTTTTATTTTTTCATGCTATAAATTAACTATAGATAAATAGTTATAAAATAAAATATAAATAATTAAATTAACTATAACTATATAGCCCGTGAAAAGTTTGAACGGGGGAGGGGCGTAAAAGAACCCATCTCCGAGGTCCATGCTTCAATGACTAAAACGATCATTAATTGCTGTATTTATGATTAATGATTAGGAGTTGAGTAAATCAATTGAAAGCCTAATCTCGTAAGATTTTTAAACTTTGAGGCGTAAATGTGAATTAGAGCACCTGCAATAACAGGACATTTTTAAAATTTTAAGGCACGAACAATTTTCGGGAGGCTGCTTTTCAACTTTTGTAAAAATTGTTTCCTGTAAATAGCACCAATTAAGATAATTTCATCAAGTTCTTTTGTAGAGTAACGAGGATTAATTAACGAACCTCTAAATTGAATAATTCTCAATCAATTTTACACCCTTTATTCATTCCTTAAATTTTTGATAGAAACTTGGTTTAATGTTCAATAAATAATTATTTTTAAGCGGATGAGAAACATTCAAAAGAAAAATTGATTTCAATAAAAGTAATCAAATAACCCTCAAAAAATCAATTTCCTTGGAAATTTTCAACGAGAATTGTCCGTGTCGGTTGAATTCAGGTCAGACGTGAAGAATCATGTCCGATGAAAATGTTAATACATGATAATACATCAACCTACGCTCATGATATGTGTATATTCGTCTCTTACAATTACAATATATCGTTAATTAACATGCATATGAGGTGACCAACTGTTGATTCAAGACGGACATTATCCTTGGGTTGCAGCTGCTTCAACATTCAATCAACACATTTGTTTTTTTGGATAAAAACTGGTTAATATCCAAGGTTGCTCTTATTCGATAGAAAATTCTGAGCCGTACGTAACCCACACGCTGACCTTGCTACCGATGCTGCAACCAATATATCTATGGTTACACGTTTTGTCGTTTTCGACCTTCTTATTATACAATAACCTTTCACCCTCCTTTAAAAGAGTCGAATTCGGGGTCGAACCTGTGACCGCCCACCCATGTCTCCTTATCTATCTCCATAACGGTTGGTGTGTGTGTGTTTTTATTTAATGTTATCCTTGCAGCACACACATCCCCGCTTCAACGCCCAAGGTCCCACCCTATTTTAGATGGTCAAGGCCAATGTACAAAATTTTTTCAAGGTTAAAACTATGGAACTAGTCAATGACAATCATGGCTGCCATCCATCTACCCTAGACTGAGTGAGCCCTCTTTTGTCGCCCTCTTGTCCCTTCTTTTATTTTTTCCACACATATTATTATTATCTTTTCTTTTTTTCAATGGGATGTTCAATGTTGGAGAGGAAGGAGATGGTGTGATGAACCATCGCTGGTATCTTCTCTTTTGGCTGATGATAGTGGTGCTGCTGCTGCTGATGACGGTTTACTCAGCGCCAAGGACAACGATAAACAAAATGTTCCGATGCTGCTGGACTGGGATCAAGGCTGTTTCAAAGGATGCGATGGATATATGTATATTTCTTCTTTTTTTTCTGTCTGTTTTTAGCTCAACTAAAAATTACGGCAAATCACTGACAGAAAGAAGTCTCGTGAGGGAAATGGTGGGCATCCTCCTTTACTTTGCGCATGGAATTTCTTCGATTTTCTTGGTGATGCGCGGAGGATATCGTATAGTTTCTAAAAATTTTCTGAGAAGCAGCATTACATACTAATATTTTATGCTTAAAATTAAAATAATGTAGCTTCATAATCATGACTAAAAAAAATGATAATCTTCTACGCATAAAAATACATTCATGTAGGTTCATGACCATGGTAAATTGTTCTAACAAAAGGATATCACCAAACATGGGCGGAGATACGCCCCCCCCCCTCCCCCAGCGTCAAAGGGGGAGCAGACTGATCTAATGTACATGCGTATATAAATGAATTCACATCATCATCATCATCATCATGCCCCCCCCAGAAATCATCACCGTGACGCTCCCCCCCCCCCCCAGACTTTCAATTCTGCCTCCACCTATGACTAAAACACTGTTTTTAAAAATTAAATTCATCTCAATCAACTGCAATTTCTAATAGTCCTTAATCACTCATCATTTGATAATTTTTTAGCAATAGTTGGTGATTTTGCCGAATTATGACCACGTTCTTGACGAAAATTGCCGATGTTCCGTATCTAAGATCCGATTTTCCTGAATGAAATATGATCACCCAAGTCATGATGACGATTTTTCTATTGAAATGAAATTCCCTTTACTGTTGATGTGCTGCAGCTCTTCACCTCTCTGCTCTTCAGAAATTTCAAGCAACAATCAGTAAATTTGTCGTAAATAGAATTTTTGGCCACAATTAGCGATATCTCATATTTAGGATATTGATTTTCCATATTTTTCACGTTGAAATATGGTTACCCTAAATTAAAAAGGTCAAATTTTTTTCTATTTTAAACCATAGTAATATTGCTGTAACTACAAGTACAACAATTGAATAATTTTCATTCTGGTGGTAATAAATTACCAAATCTGCCTGCGGGTCACCTGCGCCTGCGCCTGCGCATAGATTGAGAAACGCTGTTCTACACAGGAAATCGACTTTTCGGAGAGTTTATTTCTCAATAGAGGTTTGAAATGGATTTAGGTGAAAGAAACATCTCGTGACGATCCTTTTATAATTCATACAGCACCCTCAAATAAGATATCACACAATTGTGAAGTTTATGATAAGAAAAATTTTGAGTTATATATTATCAGCTCTTCCATATATGAAATGTCTGCGAGCAGAACACGCTTTTCTTAACGCAGAAATGTCTGCGAGCAGAACACGCTTTTCTTAACGCAGAAATGTCTGCGAAATACAGTATGCGTTTGTATAATCCAAGTTATATCAAGCCTTTGTTGATGGCTCTTACAGATTGTCGTGGTTTCTTCTAATCGTCGTATTACACAAAAGCTTTCTCAAATTCATGCGATTAGCGGTCGCAATCAACTTCGCCTTACCAATAGCGTGATATTGCTGACATTGCCTTTAAAGGTTTATTTCTCGAAATATGCATTGCTTAATATACAAGTACTGGAGGAATTCACAATTGTTTGTGCACGCTCCTATTATCCCATTCATATTTTTTACATCGTTCGGCGTCGGAAACAGCTGCTGATTTCACAATTCTCGAAACTTTCCACGATAACAACACATTTCACATTTACGAAGCAATCGGTTGATTCTTTGGGAAAAAGAGCAATAGCATCATAGTCCATATACTATGATTCACTTCTACTGAAATACATACCAGACAAACGCGTTTTATGTTACAATAAATTTTTGAAATTGATAACTAATAAGCAAAAATAAGATAAAAATTTTGAATAATAAAAATATTGAAGAAAAATTAAATAATAATTGATTACAAAATTTAATAAAAAATATTAAATTATACATAAATAATAAAATATTCATGAATAATTAAAAACCAATGAGAAATTTATGGTATTAAAATAATGAACAAATAGAAAACAAATGAGAAATTTAGATTATTGCAAAATCATATAAATAAAAAAATCAAGATATCAATGAAAAATGTAAAACTTAAGAAATAAATGGAAAATTAAAAAAAAAGATAAAATAGAAGAGAATGAATTAAAAAGGTAAAAATTTGAAAGTAAAAAATGATAAAATAAAATAAAGTCAAGAAAGTAATAAATGTATAGATAGGCAAAAAGTTATCAAAACCGATAATATTCATTGAAATTTAAAAAATCAAATACGAATATTTTAATGATCAATCCTTAAAAAATTATTTTTGATAAAAAAAAAAACTTGAAAAGAGGAAAATATTGATGAATTGAAACAAAAACTATTCAAATTTAAAAAGATTATATAATTTAAAAAAAGTTATTTAAATACAAATATTTTTAAAATTATAGAAAAAATAAAGGGGGAAAAAATCGGAGTAAAAAATATAAAATCGGTTAATAAAGTGCAAAAACAGGGAAACAGGTTGTCACAACATTTATCTTAACTTGGCTTTCCCAAATTCAATTAGTTACATTCTGATGATTGCGGCATCACGGTGTTGCAAAATCCATTAACAATATCCATTAAAGAGAGAGCAAGTATATCGCTCTTATTCTTGATACCTAATACTTTTTAAGATATACATTTTTTTGTGTCCTTGGAAGAAGAAGAAGAAGCTAGGCCCCATGGCAATGAGATCGAGTCAAGTGCTACCAAGATAAAATACTATACGTACATACAAGAAGAAAAGATGAGGACCCCTTTTGGGTTGAAACTGGGCTATAACCTTGAAAGTAGAAAAATCTGTGAAAGTTATACATTCCAAAGAACTCAATAAACTCTTTTTTTTTTTCGTTATTTGAAGGGCAAAGAGAGGCTTATTAAAGGGGCTTCTTTTACTTTAACACTGCATACAAGGGAACCTTCCTCTCCTACAAGAAACTCGCAACAGGTCCAAGGATTTTGCGAGATTTTCTTAAAAAACTATCAACGTTTCTCGAAAAATAAAATTAAAAAAATCACTAAAATATATATTTTTTCTTTCCTATAAAAGTATTTCTCATATAAACACTCGTGTATATCATATTTTTCTATTTTTCGTGAATATTTTTTCTATATCTACAGTTGGAGATCACGATTTTATGTCGATATAAATTTTTAAAATTTTGGCACTGTAACGAGTTTGGCGTTATATCGAATCACAGTCGAATTTGTTTTAGAACCTTCATTTCACGGATACACACATTTTTCTTGCCAAGGATCTCAGGGTCAAATTTTTCTTAATTTTATGGCAAATTTATCCTACTGTATTTTATAAACATTCAATTTTTGTGTTTAGTATTAATAAATTCGTAAAAAAGTTTTGCTGTTCAGTTTATATAGATATAAGTGTCGTGGGGGGGGGGGGAGGCATATCCTAATTTTCGTGAGGTTTTTTTAGTCTTTTTAACGTTTGTACCTTGATCTGTCTTTTATTCATTTGCGGTAATTCAATCATTTCATTCATTTTCATTGATTCATTCTTTTGATCATTTGTGGCATTAAATATCACCATAAAGGGGGCTTCATTTTGTTATAACATTGCATACAAGGGAGCCTTTTCCAAAAACTTCAATGATTTTTCGATTTTCTTCAAAAAAGAATATTTTCCTTTGATTCTTTCAAATAGAAAGTATCTTCTTAAAACAAAGGTGCGAACTTGTATCCGGCCCATGGGCCCGAGCCCTACATCATTTGTTACTCTATCTCCATATAACCTATGGAAATATATGACTTACCCGCCCCCCTTTTCGAGCCTTGCATTATTTCTGATAACTTTACGCCTATATTCATATACTGTGTGTGTGTGTGTGTGTATATATATATATATATATATATATATATGTGTACTGTATACACCATCTTTATTTTTTTAAGTCTAATTTTTTCCATATTTTGATTAAGTATTACCATTATGGCTCTCACCAGACTACTAACAGAGCTCTATTCTAGGTGCCCGGAAATCAACATTATCATCATTTCAATTTTTTTGCACTACAAATGTTTTAGAAATTCGATATGGAGAGACGACGACAAAAAATCTTATATCGTCACCCTGATCATGGATGTGGACATTGTAGAAAAATTATACATTCCTAAAGTCATTGTTAGAATCGGAATACCATTGTGGCAGGGCAGTTTTCAGACTTTTTCAGACATTTTAAATTATCTTATTAGTGAAAATGATGTATAATATTATTAACTGAATAAAAATATTTTTAAAACAAATAAAAAATACTTTGAAATAAAAACATTGCTAACTAGGCATATATTACATGTATGATTATACAATAAAACCCTTCTTTTACGACAAAATAATAATTTCCCGTCGTACAATAAAAGTATGCATTTCACGCCCTCTTGATTTACGGTCACCCCTCTTTTACAGACGTATTTTTTTTTATCCCGTCGCAAAAAAGAGGTTTTATTGTATTTCAAAACATGCCTTGATATTTTTTTTGAATAAAATTCGTTTTTGAATAATACACTTTCTGGTTGATTTTTGACCCATTTCAGACAGAAAAAGCCTTAACACTTATTTTTATTCTTGCAGAATCGAAAATCTTATCGTAACGCAAATTGACTTTTACTTAAATAAGACCTGACACTACTATACATGTATCAGCCGATTTTTATCTCATTTAGTCTTTTCCGTTGTATTTGTACCTTACACTAGCGGGGATTCACGATTTTTTTTACAAAGTGCGTTCCATAAGAAGGTAGAGTAAAGTCATAAAAAAAATCAAGAAATATAGGTAGAGCTAAAAATAATTTATACATATATATTATTTTTCTAAGTATATTACATTATGGTCCCTTCGTTTATTCCATTTTCCTAAGTAAGTAGACTCAGTGAAACCTGCACAGCTGAAATTTCTACCAGTTCACGATGCTTTCTCGATATGAGTTGTCACAAACTTTTCAAAACTAAAACATAATGTGTAAATGCTATATTAAAATCATGCCGCTACCCCCTTACAATCTGGATCTTGTGCCTTGCTATTTTTGGGTGTTTTCGATGTTGTAGGAGAATTTTCAGTTTTTTCAGCCATATAGAGTTCACTAAAACAGCTCCTCATAGGCGGACATAGTCTGGGGGGGGGCAAGATGATGATGATGATGTCAATTCATATACACATATATAGATTAGATCAGTCGACTCCACCTTTGACCCCCCCCCCCGTATCTCCGCCCATGCAGCTCCTAGAAAAAATCTTCTCTACTTGCTTTGAAAAGCGGATCGAAAGATGAGACCATTGCATATCATCTGAGAGAGGATAATTTGAAAAAAGAATAAATGATTTTTTTTGCTGCAAATGTGTTTCCTTGATTCTTTGTGATTTTACTCGTGGCACCTCTGCTCGATCTCGAGACATTTCAATTCACCCCTAAGTTACTCTGACCCTCGATAGGGAATCAGTCTTATATCTACGTTTAGTATAACTTTATATCCAAAGAATCTCATGGCATACTCTTTAGCGATCACTAGATTAGAGCATGTGTGCGCACAAATCCTTGCTCGCAGGTTAGTCTAGCTGGCCAATTTGAGAACTTCTTCCTTCAAAGAAAAATTTCGTATGTAGAAAATATTTCATCATTTTAAAACTTCTCTTCATCCTGGACACAAATGGCAGTCACGATCTGAAAAAAAAGTTGAGTGCCCTAGAGTGTCCCTGAAATTAAAAAAAAAAAAATTATATGGTGAGTTGTTTCAAAAATAATATTTACCAAGTTAACCGAATGAATAAAGCCAAAATCGTTGACCGGTTTCGAAATTTCCGTGGGACTTATAGTGCTGTCAAATATGCATTTGCAACATGAATGCAGAAATTGGCCAATGTGAGTGAAGAAGAAAACCCCCCCAAAATAGTAATGCAATCGACTTGTACATGGTCGCCCTTGGAAAAAAAAAAGAAGCTTTGCTTTCTAAAAAGAATATCAAATGTCTTCTTTAGCATCACAAGTAAGACAATGGAAATTTATACACACAAAATGGAAAGAAAAAGAATAGCAGACCTTGACAGAATCCCGCTTTTTTAGAGCCATTTTCTCTCGACATTTTTTTCCTTTCCGTTTTGACACATCGTATAAGTAAGTAGTACGCTATCCATTCTTCTCTTAGGATAATAATAATAATAATAAAAAAACAACAACACACATCATGTAAAGAAAGTGAATGCCGACAGGTGTTTATAACGTTAATTGCCATCTACACCCACGCAAATGGGTGCCACTTGCAGGTCTCACCTGTTGCTAATCTTTCGCACTCGTCACTCAAACAATATTAATAATGAGCAATAGGGTTAGACTGTAATATTTCCACGTACATATTTTGTTTGCGTATTTCGTATCTCTTTTTGAAGATCGAAACAATATTCTCAAGTCTATGAAATGTCTAAAAGAAGGTAAAAGAAATCATAGAATTTAAACGAAATTATGGGGTTTATTAGATCGTGGGTAAATCTCCTTGACACAAGGTCAAGGTCTTCATTTGTTTTTATTTCGCAAATACAAACATATAATACACAAATACCATCGTCGTCGAATAAATTAGTACCAATTATTTGAGTTGCTTGTTCAATAGCAAGTTGTAATGGCCGCAAATCGTTTATTTTTATAACGATCTGCCACGGATGAGTCTGGTCTAAAGCAAACACAAATACCAATATATAATACACAAATAGTACCAATCTTATAATAAAGAAGAGAATCTCGAAATCACTGGGAACTTAATCGAATGGGGAGATATCAATACCCCTCATTATTCCCGTGAATATTTGAATATCCCTGTCTTTTCATCTTAGTTAAAGAACGTGGTGAATATCTCAAGCCTAATGTTACATACGTACACACATAATACAAACACAAACAAACACTTTGTAGCCTCAAGAGACTGGTACAAAAGAGATGATAAAGGGGACGGGGACACGGACACACACAGCTCATAGCATCCCAATTTTTTCAATTTCAATTTCAATTTTTTTTATTAATATGTTAGATGAATGATAACAATACATTAGATTAGTGAAAACCACCAAGGAGACACCAAGGTTCCATACTGGTTGTTACAATGAAGTTAATTCAATAACATTTCAATTATCATACAGTGTAAAATAGTCACTATATACTGATTTTTGAGATTGAAAACAAAAAATCATGAAAAAAACATCAAAATAGGAAGGGGGGGGGGGAAATGTGATTACACAAACACATATAATACATAAAATACAAATATATATAAATAATGAATAATGCAACGGTCACGGTGGGTGGGGGGGGGGGGTGCTTTAGTGATCATAAAAAAAACAACTATAAATCAACATATGATTATGTATGAATTGGACTGGCAGAGCAGAGTTGGCAGCAAGGGTATTTTAATGAATAATTCGACAGCTGGAGGTGAAAAGACAGTAATACACACACAACAGGGAGTGATTGAGATTCCGTGGATGAAATCAGAAATAATTTTCAATATTGAAAATTTGTAGCATGTGTTTTTTGAGGTTTTTTCTGAAAATTGAAAATGAGGGGGACTGTATGAGATCATTTGGAAGGCTATTAAAAAATTTAGGAATGAAAAAGCTAAAATGTTTTTTGAGGATAGTTTTATGAACTAAAGGCATTGAGTAAATAAAATTGTGTCTATTAGATGTTCTTGACGAGTTCAGAGGTAAAGAGAATTGGTTTTTTTAAATTATAAGTATGGATCGGTAAAAGTATAGATGTCTTAAAGGAAGGATGTTTAATTGAAGAAAAAGTTCATTCGTTGGAGTGATGTAATTGCTTGCCAAAATTCTAATAACTTTTTTTTGTAAAGAAATAATGGGTGCAATATTGGTGACATAATCACTTCCCCAGATTGGCAGACCATAAAGTAAGTGTGAATGAAACATTGAATAATAATAGGTTAACAAGAAAGATCGGTTTACATATGGTTTCAGGTTGAAGAATTTGTATAAAATGAAACGAAGTTTTGATTTTAAATGATTACAATGAGATATCCATTTTAGATTTTGATCAATATAAATACCTAGATATTTTATAGAGGATATTTGTTCTATACGTTGACAGTCACATGGATTATTACTAGCACAATTTGGTTCATGGAAAATTATGTCATAGTCAATATGTGGAATATTGTGTAAGGAAAAATTGATAAATTTACTTTTGGAAATATAGATATGAAGATCATTAGCAGTAAACCAATTACGAACTGTTAACAGATCGGTATTTATATTGTTGATAAGTGTTGGGTAGGCATCTCCTGAATAAAGAATTACAGTATCATCTGCAAACGTGATGATTTTACCATTGATATTTAAATTACATAGATCATTGATAAAAATTATAAATAATAATGGTCCTAAATTAGATCCTTGTGGAACTCCTTTGATTATCTTCATGGCCTTGCTTAAACAATTTTTGCATTTAACTTTTTGAGTTCTATTAGTGAGATAAGAATGGATAAAATTAAAAGTATTTCCTCTAATTCCATAGGAGTACAATTTTGAGAGCAAGATTTCATGATTCACGCTATCAAATGCTTTTCTTATGTCCAGAAAGATACTTTTCTAGATTGGTCAATATTCTTGTAGACATATTCAGAAAAGTTTAAAAGAGCAGATTCAGTACATCTATTTGGTAGAAAACCATGTTGATTATTGGAGAAGAAATTATTGTTATTTAAAAAAGAATAAATCCTAGTTTTAATAAGTGTTTCAATTATTTTCGAGGTAGGTGACAATATTGAGATGGGCCTATAGTTGCTGAGGTTATTCTGATTACCATTTTTAAAAATAGGAACAACTATGGCTGATTTGAGTGATTCAGGAAGTTCACCCCTTTCAATGCAATTATTAATTAGGTGAGCCAGTAGTTGATACACGCATTCAGGAAAGCTCTTTAGAATTTTAGTAGTCAAGGTATCATAACAAGATGCATTGTCTTTAAGAGATTTTGCTATTTTGTAGACTTCAGTTCGATCTGTGGGGGCGAGAAAAATTGATTTGTCACTGCGAGGAATATACTGCTCAAAATTTCCGTATTCGTGGGTTTTTTGTGTAATATTTATGAAATGGTTATTAAAATCATTAGTCAGTACATGCAAATTAGTTTCCAAAGGCAGAGTGTAGTTTTTCCTATCATATCCAAGTATTTTGTTAATTAGTTTCCAACGTTCGGATGATGTAGAGCAATTCGAAAAACAAGTAGAGTAATAATTTTTTTTTGTCGCTCTAATTTGTTTTTTGAGATACGTTGCGACGTTTTTGTAATCATTCTTGACTATTATGCCAAATGGGTATTTTTTTGTTTTCAAAAAAAGTTTTTGTTCAATCTTGGTTAAGTCAACTATGTCAGAGGTAATCCAAGGTTTATTTTTTTTATTTTTCGGTTTGATCTGTAAGTATGATGTATGATTGTTAATTATGGTTTCAAGTTTAACCCTGAATTCATCAAAAACCAATCCTGGATTTTCATTTGTAAAAACAAAGTTATGATGTTGAAGATAGGTTGCAATTCCAGATAAGTCAATTTTTTTAAAGCGTTTCCTGTCAGTATCATTAGTTCTTGGATTAATCAGTAAAAACTTGAGTTTACATGAAATTGGATAATGATCGGTCAAATCTGTAGTAAATATATATAGATGAAGAAATTTCCTTGATTCTAAATGAGTTACGAATAAAAATATGATCAATACAGGAGTTAGAGAGAGGTCTTGCTATTTTGAAAATTAAAGGGGTAAATCCATGACTGCATAACATGCCCTGATAATCTGAGTGGGTACCAGAATCAGTTTTAAGGATGTCAATATTTATATCACCAATTAGTAAAACATCTCTATATTTGATATTTTTAAAAAGTGAATCAAGTTCTTCAATACATTGAGTTTGCGGGAATGAATGTGATCTGTACAAGCTGAAGATGGTACATTTTAATGTAGGCTCTTGAATAACTATCAATTCTCCTGTTTGCATTACTATAGAATCAAGTTCGAAAAACTGAAGGGATTTTTTTGTACAAACGAAAATTCCGCCTGAACTATTATGATCTCTGCATCTTGTAAATAAATTATAATTTGGCAATCTATAGTGATCAACCTCATCCTCATCAACCCAAACCTCAGACAATACAAGAATATCAATATAATTCATAGATTCATTCAATAGGACCATCAGTTGGTCAAAATTTGCTCTTATGCTACGAATGTTGAAGTGAACATTGTTAATATCATAAAATTTATCATAATCATGCATATTTTGGGTATGAAGAAAATTAATGAACTCCTCCAGAGTGCCAAGATCAGAGAATTTTATGCTAGATATTCCAAGAAAATGTAGTTTTATATATAATAACCACCACCACCCCGGAGGAAGAAACATCAATTTTTACACCCAATTTAAAAATTACAATGTTATCAAGCAGAAAAACGTAGCACAAGTGTACAATTTTAATTGGAAATTTAATTAATTTTAAGTTAGATACTGTAATATTCACATAATATACTAGCAAAAAATTGTAAACGATTGGGTATATTTTAGAAATTTGTATATGAATTTTCCAAATTATTTTTTTAATAGAATGTAAATGAAATCGGGAAGACCCCAGAGTGCACATTTCAGTTAGAGAGAGTTCATACATGCTAAATAATGTGATTTAAATCATCAATATGATTGATTTTGTACACTCCGGTGTCCTCCGATTTTCTCAAGTTTATTTTTCCATTTCGTGACCAGCAAAATTTGAAATCATTTTCCGTTTTGAATTTTTTAGCAAAATACAGTACCTGTTTCGTATAAGGTGCAAGATGCTCATTAAAGAAAACATTGCTGGGTCTGAGGTGTTCATTAAGTTGTGATGCACACAATTTCAGTTTGCGTGTGGCGTTAAATAATATATCACGTTTTTCCTTTGATTTGAATTGTACGATAATGGGCTTGATTTTATCTTTCCTTGTCGTTGGATGGTATTGATATCGGGCTCTAAATCAAGAAGATCCAGTTTCGTTAAAATTGTGGATTTGATTCTATGTATGTCCTCATTCTCTGATTCAGGGAGGCCAAGAATCTCAATGTTAGTTCGTCGGGAATATTGTTGCAGATCAGCGATGTCTACCTGGAGATGGCGGATATGTGATCTCATTGTGGCGTTCTCAGTCTCTAAAAATGATTGCTTATCCTGATATTTGATTAGATCAGACCCATATTAGTGTTTCTCAACCTGGGGCTATTGGCTCCCTTGCGGTACCGCGATATTCTAAGAGGGATCACGGGTAATTTGAAGCGAGAAATCGCGGTTGGCTAAGACGGGGTCGCGAAGAACTGTGAAATTTTTTTTAGATGTGAAGAAATGTGGCTTTTATGTAAAATATAGCGGGAAAAAGTGTGACTACTTTTAGACCCCAGCAGAACTGCCCATGGAACTGGGACCATCCTAAAGCGTGGACCTTTCCGGACATTGCCCCGGGGCCCATGTTTATGTGGGGGGGGGGGTTACATAAGGAGATCTGGTACAACGGTTTTTGAGTTCACGTACGTAAATATGTAGCCCATTAGCTGATACTTTCAACTAATTGGCTTCTAGGAAAATCTGGACCCCTCGCCTAGAACATCATTTCATCTTTGACACCATGAGACAGCCTAGCATAGATCACTCTCGAGAGAACCCTCACTGATCTCTAGCTTAGGAGTCCGGAGTTTTTTGTTCATTATAAATTTACTCAAAAATTAACCGAATGAGTAGATCAAGCATCTTAACCCGTTGCTCGCACGCATCACGGTGCTCCCTGAATCATCATTCAGAGTGCTCGATGCTCTTGTCCAATTTCGTGCTCGCGAGCGCTTGATCAACATTCCAATTAAACACCTTGTACAAATTGCATTCAATGATTTAAATCACCCCGATTTCATGCATTCGTATGTCAAACTTGCCGTAAGGGGTACTCTTCTTTTGATGGTGGGTACATACAGTTCTCGCGACTTGAAAAAGGTTGAAGACCTCAGGAGTAGATGATCTCTCATTTCTGGACGGGGAGTGGGTGCTGAATAGGGAAATAACGCGGGGAGAGGACCACTAGAAGAAAATATGGCCCAGAGAGGGTCATTGGCGGAAAAAGATTAAGAAATACTGTTCTCATAGATCACCCACTTTTCAGTACTCACCAAGTTTTATAATGAACCAATTCTTTTTTGATTCACAAATACGCATTTGAACCAGAGACGCAGACAAGACGTCCCAAGACGTCATGAATTGACGTCATGACAAAGCATAAGGCATGCTAGGAGCAGACAGGGCTATGGGACCCATATTGTTTTGATTCTACTTTTTTTTTGCACCATGAATGCACTGTAAACAACCACGGCTATTTATTAAACATACATATTTAGAATTCGGTTAAATTGACCAGAGTCGCCCCCCGGAGTGTGCGGCAGATATGACCACAGAGGGCAACGCGCTTGAAGGAGTCCCGAATGCGCGGTAATATTTCACAAAAATGGAACAAGAGATAGCCATGCTTCAACTATAGAAATAATAGTAATTATTAACTAAATAATACAAAAAATGAACCAGAATTATTAGCAACTCAAGGCTGCCCCACAGACCATTTTCTCTACGGGCTCCGTGTCTGGTAATGGTGGCCCTCTAATTGGCCTAATTCTGAGGGTCTACTAACATTTTATTTTGGGCTTCAAATCAATTTAACTTGGATAATAATGTTGTTATTATAAAATACAACTAAAACAATACACGGATTAAGTGCAAGAAATTTTTCAGCTAGTTTTTATACCCTTAATACCTTGTTTTTATTTTTTTTATTTTTTCTTTCTTTCAAAAATTATAAATGCCTTTTTTAATGCCTATTTTAGGCATTTTCAGTGCCTTTTTGCCTGCCTATTTCTACCATTTTTAGTGCCTAAACTTCCAGGCTCTAATTACCGTATTTTGCTCCGTATAATCCATGGACTATTTGTTAAAAAAAGTGGTTAAACATTAAAAAATGCGGATTATCTACCGCTGGGGACAATCTGCAGAACATGATGTTATTAGCCCGATGAGTATCTCCTGATGAGTCTGAATTTGAAGGTTTTTGATTGAACTTTAAATTATGTTTCGTGCGTGAATAATTTAAAAATTTAATAAATTAACTTACCAATGGATTTATTATTGAAACACAAGGTAAGTTTTTATTTTTAAATCCTGCGGATTATGCGCCACCGCGGATTAAACGCAGAGAAATACTGTGCGTATTATACGGTACAAATTAAGATCAGTCAAAGAAATTGTGTATAAAGAGAGGATTATAATATTGATTTTTCTTCGATGCAGGAAGAGATTCGAGATTCATAAGAGAGATCATCTTGAATTTAAAATGAAAAATTTTCGTAGAGAAGAAAAGTAAAACGTGTAGATGATGCATTTTCCGGTTAACGACCCGCGAGTTGAACGAACTGAAAAATTCTCCGGATGAATGATGTTCTTAGTTTTTCGTTCCGTCGACAGATGGCGCTGTCACATTTTAAACCGTGGCTGCTTTTCCATAACATACATGAATGTTTCGACATGAGATCATTGAACGACGACCACTATTACAAAAATCAATACTTAAAACGTATGTGTGTTATTTTTATCGCGTCAAAATGTATAGCTGATCATTCACGATTGTTTCTTAAAATGTGGTTTTTTTTAAAAAATTAAATGTAGTAATTTTTAACCAATCAATGAAAATCAGTCAAAACTTGACAATTGATAAAAAAATTTGCGAAATAAGGAAATTAACGAATCAACAGACGAGAAATTGATGTAAAAGAATGAAAATAAAATTAGGAAGAAATGAGAAATTGATAAAATGAAAGAATTGAGATGAATTAATGGAAAATGAATGAAAAATGAATGAAAATAAAAATTATTAATTTGAATAACTTACGATTTAAGGTATACTACTTAAGATCCGACTTTGATAGTCAAGTTTAACTGAAACATTAAATTTTAATTCAATCGAATTTCAATGATTTCCTTGAATTTATGCAGGAACAGTTGCACGCGTGTTTCGTTCGTTTTTTTATTGCGAAACCTCGCTACAACGATACCAGATATAACGATAATCCTCCGACAGCAATAGTTTTTCAAATATTGTTTAGAATTGCCTATAGTGCAATGTTAAACTACTCTCGTGAAAGGATGACGCCACACTCTCCGCTTACCGTACGAAGTTTTTTAACAACTAGCTGTTACGAAGATGAATTTTTGCAAAAAAAATGCACACGAGCTCCAATGAAAGATTGAGGAAGTCGTTCTCATGCGTTCATCCGGAAAGCGAAAGGTCGTGGGTTCGATTCCCCGCAAAGGCAGTTGGTTTTTTCTTTTTGTGCAAAAATTCATCTTCATAACAGCCAGTTGTTAAAAAGCTTCGTAAACTCCTCTCGTTTCAACGATGCACTGCAATAAATCTCTCTATACTTTCTAAACAATTTTTGAAAATGTTACAGCGGCATTTTAATTATATCTCGCTCAAAATAGATTTGAATATACTGTATTTTAAAATTTCTCCCCAATTTTTGTTCTTTCAAGGGTGTTTAATAATATTTTATATGTGTACTATTTACCCGTGCAGAGAATGTCAATCAAGTTGCCATGAAGCTGTTTCTCTCTCAGTACACAAAAGTATTGCGCAACAAACCACTTTACGGGATGAAACAATCAACCGAATTTTATTCATCAACTAATGAGTTGGAATTTTTTGTTGCAAAACATACTTTAATTGCACTTTATGGTGTTTTTAACGACGCCATTTCAACACAGATGCCAACAACAGCATCAATTTGGCGGTGCTTGGTGATAATACACTTCCTCTCCATATGACAACAGTTATCTAGTAACGATAGTACTACCTCCCTCTACAACGATATTTTCTCTCGGTCCACAGAGTATCGTTATATCGAGGTTTCACTGTATTCAAATTATTTTTATAAACATGAGAAAAAAATATTGAGATATACAACGTTACACAGTGAAGCTTATAGTTACATTACGATCATAACCGGGTAAAATAAATGTTGTTTCTGAATAATTTTTAACTTGGTAAATAGGAGGAGCTTATTTTCAAAAGTGAACATTTCACTTATTTCCCGAAATGCACTTTTTAACGGTTTATGAACCTTTGGGAAAAGCTCTGTCGGATCATGCAACTGGGTTTATTCAAACGGGAATATTTTTGTTAGAAATTATAATGTAAAGTTAATTGTATCTATTAAAAGGGAGTATATCCACCTTTTTCATGCACTTCGGTGTCTTTACATCTCTTGATAACGGATACCCATGGGACTGAGCATTTTGTCCGTTAAGGAAGAATGTCCGTTAATGGATAGTAAGATACATTCAGTCCCGTCGATGTTATTATAAAAAGGTGTCCGTTGGTGGAGGTGTTCGCTAACGAGAGGTGTCCGTTATGAGAAGTTCCACTGTAGAATGATAGTGTTTTTATGTTAACGACAAGAGGGCAGTAAAGGCACCTTCCTCGGCTTAAAACGCTCTGGAATCAGCAGGTGACGAAAGATTTTCCAGAAAATTTCCAATATTTCAGACTTGACCAGCGTAAATTTAAATCAAAACGTAACATTTCAAAAATTCAAGTATGGGTAACTCTTTCGAACGTTGATTAAGAGAAACATAGCATTTAAATATTCTTCTGCCATTCCTATATGATATCTGTTGGGGTATTTTCTACTTTTGTAAAGCAAACGCATTCTGACAAGAAATACGGTTCTTTTTTACTTTTACTTTAAGTTTAGTAAAAAGTGGAAATGTTCCCTTTCGAAAATAAGTTCCTTAGGCCGGTATCACACTGTAAAAGTTTGATAAAATCCCTTTTATAAAACTTGAAAAATCTAACCAATAAGGTTATTGGCTACATTCTAGAAAATGCAACCTGTGACCTTATTGGCTGCGTTTTTCAAGTTTTATAAAAGGACTTTTATCAAACTTTTATAGTGTAATACCGGCCTTATATACAGATAACCTTAGAATATTTAAAATAGGTTATATTCATTTAATAATGACTGTGTGTATGGGAATTTTTATTTTTGGTAAATAGTACGTAGATTTAATAATATCGTATTTAGGAGTATAAAAAAACTTTTAGCAAGAGGGCACGCCATCTGTTGATGTTGCATCGTGAAAGATTAGATAAAAGGTTTCGAGTGGATAATGGCGTTCTTATCGAAACGCGTTTTAACCTTTTCATAAATTCTATCAATAAATTGATACGTTTATATTTTAAGATATTTCTCGTCCTAAAATAATGATCATTTTTAAAACTTCCACTGGATAGGAATTCAAATAATTTTTTATGCGTGTAATGTTTAAGGAAATATTCGTCATCGAATATTCAGTCAGTATCTGAAAGTTAATTGGAGATAATGAATTATTTTCTTCATTACTCAAAAATTATGATCGTACTAATTTTCGTATTCCACAATCTCGGGGCGTAACTCCAGTTTCTGCATTTTTTTTAGCACATTGATTATAAACTGTTTATTATTATGTATTGATTATACTCCAGTTGTGAAGGAAAGTGTTTTTTGGTTCATCTGTAAATTGAGAATTTCTGGTTTTCTCGTTCTCGGGTACAGATTCATCTTAACGGATTCTCAAGCATCACATTTCTGCATTATTCAAGATAGAAATATTATTAACCCTTATAGTGGCAATCCGAGATATCTCGTCTAACTTGAACCGCTTTATTTTGGAAATCCTGAAATATCTCGGGTTCTTTAAATCCTCTCATTTCGGCATTGACGAGCTCAGCTAGCTCTGTACAACAGCATTTCCCTGATAACATGTTTTCCCTCCTCTCTCCCGCGTCCTGTCAATCAACTGCTAGTGGGCGGAATCAGCTTTTGTTCAAAGTCTGATCGCAGGGAGAGAGAGATGATGCTTTTCTTTTTCCCTTTGAGGGGGTACAGGATTATTGCGTACAGCCTAAAAGACAGAAAACGATAATTTTTCTCCTCCTCGTTTTTTTATTACTACTTAAATATTATCACAAAAGTGAGAAACTTTGCCTGGTTTTAATTTATACAAAAACTTCCGAAGAGTTCGCCTTTGTATTTGCTGCGTCCGAGTGGTCTTTGGATGCGAATTGGGGAGCCATCTGTTGCAAAGTGTTGAAAGTTTTGTCACGACTGAGGTTAATAAAGCCTGTCCAAGCTGACGAAATAGGTGGTGTGTTTCTTCCATCGTTAACGAGGAAATTCTGGCATGTTCTGATGAAGTATCCCTCGAGAAAATTCAATTCAGGATTGTGTGTTGCTTTTTTAAAAACAAACGCTTTATCAAAATCAAAATAATGTGAACGTTGCCAACAGTGTTGGGCAATAGCCGAATTATCAGTCCGTCCCTTCTCAACATGCTTTCGGTCACCGAAAGCATGTTGAGAAGGATAGGATGGACCATGAACTTTTAGTACACCGCCAATCGACTGCTTTTACAAGGGGATACCAGTATCGATTGGTGAGGGACAATGCGAGGTTATGGTGTCGCAGGGAATTTTTCTCCAATAGGGTTGTTAATAAATGGAATAGCTTACCCCCGGAGGTAGTAAATTGTAACACAATTGACACGTTTAAAAAGAAATACGATAAACATGTTGGGGTAAATCGAGAAGCTATCCATACTTAGAATAAGACAACCATAAGTATTCTTTATGGGCATTGTATAATATTTTATCACGTGTATATATTGTTTACAATTTTTGTTAATTGCATTTTTAATTGGGTTGCTATATTTTTGAAATATATGACATCCATATTTTTATGGGCATCTTTTTCTCACCCACTTCGTTGGACGTTTTGCCTGTTGTGACGTTGTTTTTGTATTGGTATTTGCACATTTTAAAATAAAATTTTCCGTCTTAAATTTTTTTGTATATTTTATGAAAATTTTTTTTAAATTTGTATGAAAATACGGTAGAACCTAAAAACTGATCACTCACAATACTATACTTGTCATTAAACGGAAGTGGTTCTGTGCAGACAATTTAGTCGGGATAAATCCCTTTACTTGATTCCAGATTACAACAAAAACCTCTCCGAAGGCCTACCCCTCAATAGAACGAACCTTTTCTTGCACAGAATATTCCTCTATGTACGTATTTTCTCACCTACATGAAGGGACAATTTTGATGAACTGGTTTTCCAAGGGTTGGAGAGTGGGGAGGTTTTGTTGTGTATTATATTATTTAATAAAATAATTATTTATTATACATAATCACCGGTAAAAGTGATAATTTTTTTACACTTATTAAATTTACCAACGACGCTTGGGTAATATGCATACTCGCCGGTAAAAGTGATAAATTTAGGGGAAATTTATCAAACTTGCCCTAATGCTCGGCAATTATGGATAATAACCGGATTTATCACAATCTCCTCCCAGTTTCGAAATATTTGATAAAGGTAGACAAAAAAAATGTAGTTTTTCAAATAGATTCTTATTGACAAAAACCTCAAAACCAATGTTGAGATTCTGCGAAAATTACGATCATTAAATAATTTGTATAGAAAAACGTATGAGTATGGAGTCAGCTTGAGTATTTTCAAAATCAACATTATAGTGAGAGGAAATTACATGAATGACATTCGAGATAATTACCGCATGCTTTTTTATTTTTGTGGAAAGAAGAACATGTTTCTCTCAAATCACTAGGTGTATTCTCCCATAATTATTACGTATTAACGTAGGTAACGTAGACATTCTGAATATGGTTGATTTCATAATGTGTTTCATCACCGACATTACAATTGCGATGCGTTGACGAAACATGCGCGAAAAGAATAATTAAAGAGAGAAGCGCGCAAAAACCAACAAATGAACTGAACCGGCCCATGTTGTTTTTTTTTGTGGTTGGTCTCCTCCTGATCAAATGATTTAATGAAGGTCGACTTCGTGACCAAAGAAACAAAATGATCCGGATGATTTTGTAACGCACAAAAATATGTTATGACTGGCAAGCAAGTACATTCGGTTACACAAATGGCGTCTGTTTGTTGATTACAACGGAATGTAATAAGAGTGTTCCTGAAAACAGAACTGTCATCCAATTATCTTCGATACGGAGAAATAATTATCAAATCAAAATTTGAAACAAGAACAATTTTATCGGGATGCGTTCGATCAAGTGTTTATGTTACGGTAAATGTGATAAATCGGTTATTATAGATATTTACCAATCGTCTTGGTAAGTTTGATAAATTTATCACTCTTACCGGTGAACATGCATAATATCCAAGCGTCGTTGTTAAATTTTATAATTACTACAAAAATATCGTTTCTACTGGTAATTATGCATGATACCCAAGCGTCGTTGGTAAATTTGATAAGTACTTAGAATTTATCGCCTTTATCTGTGATTATGTATAATATCTCCAGTATAATTGGTGTTTGATAAGTATGAAAAAAAATCCCAAATGAGACTAGTGTTTGCGACAAATATAGTGGACTCCGATGTAATGACAAATCTTACGATCGTACTCCGATATAATGATACAATACATGTATGTACGAATTATCACGTACAATATATCATATAATAAGATTCATCATGTTTACCAACCACACGACCCTTGGGTATTATGCATAGTCACCGGTTAAAGTTGTACTTTTTTTGGTATTTATATTAAATTTACCAACGAGGCTCGGGCATTATGTATAAACGCTGGTTAAAGTGATTAATTTAGGGAAATTTATCAAACTTACTAAAATGCTTGGTAAGTAAGCATAGTAACCGACTATTAGGTATAATAACCGTATTTATCACATTTAATTTAACATTTATATCCTTCGTAAATAGGTCTAATCAAAGCCGAATGAAAACTCACCTGCTTTTTATCGTTTATGAATTTCATATCATGTTAATTATTAAAATGATAATACATTGGATAATAATAATTTCTGCTAATTATACGTTTGCCCACAGGAGCTCTGAGGGTAAGTCAAACAATTCACAGACACGGACATATTTCTAGGAATATTATGCCAATTATAACATTAGCCGTTGAAATTATTTGCTCTCGATAAATCATTGATTTTTTAAGGGGTCTCATCTTTTAACATGGGTAAAGCTATGCTCTAGCAGAAATATCATTAAAAATACAGTCGAATCCCGTTTTAACCAATACCGTTATAGCGAAAATCTCATTTTAACGAACACTTTTCTAATCTCCCAAATAATTTTATATGGGAACAATGCAAAGACCTGGAATTCCTTTATAACGGAATTTCATTTTACCGAAGGGATTTCTCCGGTCTCCTGGAGTTCGTTATAACGGGATTCGACTGTACTAATAAACCATTGATTTATTTCTAAATTTTTTTACACATATTTCCGATCGTAGATGCTATCCTATGCCAGTACAAATTTTTACATATCTTGGATACGTAAATTTTTGCAAATTTTCAAAAAAAAAAAAAAACCACAACAACATTAAAAACAGTTTGCGCGCAAGATAAAGTAGCATGACATCAATGATTCATCAAATTGAAGACTGTTCAGTTCATGAAATGAAGCAAAAGATCAAAATTAACTTTTTTGAAATAAACTTCTAAATTTGAAATTTTTTGAATTTTCAAATTTAATTTTAAATAAGGTCGAAAGTGCATTAAATCTTAATCTTTCGCTTCATTTCATGAACTGAACAGTTTCCTTTACTTTGAATCAATTTTTATTCAATTAAATTGATGTCATCATCATGCGAGCACAAAGTGTTTTTAATTATTTTTTTGAAAATTTGCAAAACCTTAAAAGTATTAGAGATAATTGAAATTTTGCATCGACGTATAAAAGTGAAAATATGTGTAAAAAATTTCTAATAAAAATCAGTGGTTTATATATAATTAGTGTTTTTAATTATATTTCTACTAGAGTATAGTTTTCACAATATTCAAAGGTTTGAGACCACCTTAAACGGATTCATGGATAATTGTTCTCGTCAAGTGGGAAAAAAAAAAACGATCCGCAGAAAATGAACAGAAAATTGCATAACAGCATGTAAATCGAAATGTTGACGTCACGACCATTTTATCGTCGTTTGCATCCTCTAGATTCAAGGTTAATTTCATAAGCATGTTATTTTATTTAAACAGAAGGCCACAGCCGCGGTCGATCACTAAATTAATATAATTATCGGTCTATATTTTTTATGTGCCAAATCTCTGTCTTTGGCTTTGATCATAGCTTCCGTTTTATATGACATTCATCTCCATCAATCGATATCTTTATTAGCCTACGAGAGCAAATTAGTACACGAAACACAAAATCGTAGAATCTGAACGGAAATGGGCGTGATTTTATATATATGACAACTTTCATATATCTCACTGAAAAAAGTATTTTTCAATTTAAAATTTGTTTCTGGCCCGATCGAAAAAATTTTGTGTTTTTTTAAAAATATCTTTCATTAATGATTAAAGTGACTGCCCTCCTTCCAGCACCGTCTTAAGGCACGGGTTCACCCGGACACTGCCCGGGGCATCAGAAAAAGAGTAGTTAAACTTTTTAAGAATTTAATAGGTACGGCCTCAGAAAAATTACTTGGCACGAGGGTCCACGATGCTCTCTTAAGACGGCCCTGCCTCCTTTCTTCAAATGATGAATTTCGTCAAAATTTATGAAACTGTTTTCATTTATTTCATAGAAAGAGCAGTTTTATTCTTAGAATCCAAAAACTGTTTCATTTTCGTCTCCTACAATAACTAGAAGCGAAGTCATTGCCAATCAAGGATGCGCTTTTTTGAAGATTTGTGTTTTTTGTTGTTTCACTCAACGAAAAACACTTAATATCTCAAGAATGTTTCTTCCCATTGTATTTTAAACAGTTTTGACTGTGAGCAAAGAAATAAGATCTAAGCAATATATGTTCAAAACTTTCTTGATTTACATGATTTTGAATCGAGAATATCAAGTATTTTTAATGAAAAATGTGTATTTTTTCACGTGTATGATCATATCTCAAAAAGTTTTCGTACTATTCTAAAATTTTTACTTCATCGCACCTGCGTGGAGAACATGTTGATACAAGCAGTTGCTTTTGGTGCGAATATGCTGATTTTACTTATATAATTAGCAATATAATTTTTTGTTTTGCTGAAATGTTCATGAAATGACATTTATTACTTAATCTTATGCGTTTCCAAACCAAAACCACTTGTGTTGCATCCAAAATGACATTTTTACAAAAATAGTACCCGAAGGAGGGTCGGTTGATTTAAATACTTAGACTAAAGAAATAGACGATTGAATAATGATTTTCTGTAAATGAAACGATGATCTTCAGAATTGTTTCGACCCACACTTCGTAGACACTCTTGGCTCTAGCTAGATACAAAAATTTAACGGGTGTTGCCTTGAAGTGGCGACAAACTCAGAGGGTGATATTAGGCATCAAGAGGAACAAAAATTGCCATAGAACAGTGCTTCTCAAAGTGAGCAACATCGCCGAACATGGCAAACCACGTTTAGTCGGTGGAAATCGCATATGTGACATCGAGTGGGACAAAAAGGCCAATAATAAGTATAAAAAACGTTTATTTGACAGCTTGATCATAACACAGCCTGTGGTGTCAACAACTCCTATAATCATTTCTCTTCGTCTACTTCCTGACATTGAACTGTGCTGCACAGGCTGTATTGTAACGATGCTGTCAAATAAATGGTTTTTGTACTTATTCATTTTACTTATTTTGCAGACCACAGGCTGTGTGTTGTAATCATGCTGTCAAATAAATGTTTTTCTACTTATTATTGGTCTTTTTCTTATTCGACGTCACACCCTTCATATAAGTATTTATCGATTTTCACCGACTAAGCGTGATTTGCGATACCATGTCCTATGGTAGGCATCTTTACCAAGTTGCTCGCGAGCACCTGGAGTGCTCGATGCTCGTGTCCGATTTCGTGCTCGCGAGCACTTCATCAACCTTCCGATTAAACACCTTGCACAAATTGCATTAAAAAAAATTGAAATCATTAAGATTTCATGCATTCGTATGTCATGGGTGCAGGCAGTGCTCGTGACTAGAAAAAGGTTGAATACCCTGTGTGTTCTATGACAATTTTTATTCCTCTTGATGCCTAACATCACCCCCTGAGTTTGTCACCACTTCAAGGCAACACCCTGTATTTTGAGATGCCTTTAAGTTACAATGTTTTCAGCCTTCCTCGTGCTTATCAGTAGAGCTCAGATTACCATATAAGCAAATGGCACATGTATTTACATATTTTGGTCTTTTTTAGCATAAATGCATGAAATCAAAGAATTTTCATTACAAGTATATTTTTGAAGGTTTATTTAAGCTCAGTCACATTTTTCTATCATTTTTTAAATAAATATTGCTCATAATATCTTCATAACATTGTTTTTCGCAGGTGAGATTTAGTGAATTAATAGAAATGTTCGCAGTACTGTTTTTCCAATTATCACAAGCACAACCGTTTTATTATTGTAAGGCCATTAGAGATATGCCAAAGTGGTTTTTTTTTCAGAAATTGCGTGGAAATCCTCTTGCCACTGATAATTCGTTACTGAGCAGTTACAACAAACTAGGAATTAAAAATGCCATGGAATAAAAAAAAGTAAAAGTTATTTGCCCATGCATTATATCTGAGGTGCTGATTATATACATATGTGCGGGGGGGGGGGGGGTAGTTTTTCGTAAATGAATATGCACTAAGAAAGACATGCCTGCATTTTTTTAATACATATTTTTCCGTTTTTGGCTCCTATTTCGAAATTTTTAACTTTTTTCAGGATTCATAACTTATTCAAGGCATAATTTATTTTGGGGGATTTTTATGCATATTTTGGGACTTGCGCATATTTCGCCAGTTTTTATAATCGGGGATCTACTTATTGATCTAATTTCGAGACAATCTTAAAAAAATGACAATATTTATTCCCATGATTGCCCCTTACATCCCCGTATCATCATAAAAGCCGTTCGATTTCTCGACCAATAATATAAGCCCCGTCCCACACAAATAAATTCAAGAATGCAAAAAAACGAAAACGACAAACAAAAATTTTTTCACTCAAAAAATGTTTAATGAACGACACAAATATAGTGATCACGTGACAGGCTCAAAGGCCACACCAATGATCTCAGAGATCACAAAAGCAAATAAAAACAGAAAAAAAAAATCAGTTCTTTCTTAAATTAATTTAAAAAGAAAAAAAAAGAAGATTTGATTGTACTACGAACTGCCTTTTTTTTTGTAAAGCCCCCTGGAAAAAAAAAAGGCAAAAAATTCTTAATCTCCATCCTTTTACAATAATAATATTTTTTTGGCTATTTTTTACAAGCACTACATTCGCAACAAAGATTATTCAATCTCTCTACCATAATAATAATAATAATATTAGTATTAACAATGATAATACTGCGGGGGGAGAAGGGGACACAAAATAATATTCATACGCCACTGCACGTTGCCGCCATATTTCAATCATCCATTTTTTTTTCATATTTTAAATTACCGAACAATACAAAAATGGCGTCGAATTGGGGGTGGGGTTGATATTTACAAACAAGGGAAAGGGTGAAGAAAAATTATATAATTTATATCCGGAATTTTTTTTTTTTGATGATCAATATAAATCCCATTTTCTTCTCATTTACATACGAACACCGTTCATTTCACCTGAAAATAACCACAGAAGATAGAGGAAGAAGAGAAAAAACACCATTTACTTTATACAATCCTTTTTCTTAAAAAAAAAAAATCGGAGAAAACATTTATTACAAAAAAAATATTTATAAATTAAATCTGGTGTTTGATATTTTACTCAAAATATATATCATTATTCTTTCTTCTTCTTTCTTCCTATAAATGAAATTACACAAAATTCGCATAATAAAGCCATTCTGTACATCGAAGAAAAAAAAATGCGCTTTTTTTTTAAATACAATATCACCTCTTTCAAATATAAATTATAATAAACGAGAATTTTGTCTCAGTTTCTTTGATAATATTTATACACACAGAAGAAGCGTCTCAATCTCGTCTATAGTGTTTTCTTGGAATGGCACAACACACGTAAATTGAAAAAAAAAAGGAAGAAAATAAAGGGGGGAAAAAATGTACAAGAAAGCGCATTTTTTCTGACAGTTTTCTCTCTTCGGATAAGTGCGCAATATTTATGGTACACACGTTACATCAATCACATTCAATAAGAAAAAAATGTTCTTTTTTTTTGGGAGGGAAGAAACGAATATATTTTTGTATTCACGTGAAAGTTTAAATATCAGAGTTTTTTTTTTTTTTTTGAAGAAAAAGAGTTTTTTTTCCCTCAGAGGAATCACGACTCCATCTTCAACATGGTCGGTGCCGCGAAGAGTTTTTTGGATAAGTTCAGAGGTTGCGACTCTCCGGAATTGGTGGTCTTGGTGGTGTTATTGTTATCGCCAGGTTGGCGATTCACTGGACTCAGAGCCGACTTCAACCTACTTTCAAGCTGGCACATCATGGATGGTGGGGAAGAAGAAGAGGATAAGCTGGTGGACGGTGATGGCGTCGAGGATTGTTGATGCTGCTGTATCTGCGGTGCCGAAGCGCCACCGATGACTAGAGTCGGGGGAGACGGAGAGCTCAGTGCCACGACCGCGGCTGACGGAGACCTCGTGGAATATACCAGCCTCGGTGACAGAGACTGCTGGCACCCTCCTCCTACGCTGGATGGTGCGTTCAGGGCTGCGGCGATGACCTGTTGTTGGATGGTCGCGGGACAAGACTGAGGTTGCTGTTGCTGGTGGTTGTGATGATGATTATGGTGATCGGTCGAGTACTGCCCGTGAATGGTGCTGGGAGAGACGACGGTCGAGGAAGGGACCGTCGTTATGGTGCTGTGATTGGCCTGCTGCTGTCCCGACGACCAAGACGAGACGGGAGAACCAGCCGAATAGATAGTGGCCGTGGCGTTGCCGTTCGGAATGTAGTAGCCAGACGGACAAACCAGTAAGTTCTTCTGCTGGGGACTGGTGTAACTTGGTGGCACGGGGTTAGGAACACTGCTGTAAGGATATGAAGAGCCGTTGATAGCGATGTGTAGGTTGGAGCCGCTCGTACCGTTTGTCTGATGCTGCTGCTGGACTTCCGGATGAGGGAGCTGTTGATGATGCAGCTGTTGCTGCGATGAATGACTTTGATGGTGGACAGGCGATTGTTGTTGTTGTGCTGGAAGTGTTTCGCTTCTCATGATGATGTTGTGGATGAGGTCAGTCCTCTTCAGCTGCTGCTCACTGAGATATCTCGGAGCTTGTTCTAAAGTCCTCACCAGGGTACTGTGGGTACTTGCGAGAGAAATACCACTGGGGCTCGAGGGGCTCTCGGCGTCCCTCCGGGCTGCGCGAAACTTCTTGTGGTGGCGATACGCTTCGTCCATCAACATGTTCGTGTTGACCAGCGGAGGTGCCTGGAGAGCACGTTTGAGGACGGGCATGTCCTCGACGCCACTGTCCTGCTTCTCCGAATGGTCGCTGTCCATGTCCTTCACCTTCTCGTCGACGGCCGAACGTGGGCTCGAACACACTGATATGGTCGGGGTCGTGCTAGGTCCGTGCTCTTTCCCACTCTCTATGCCAGAGTCCGTTGGCGAATCCACTCGGCGGAGTTTCGGATACACGGGTGTTTTGATGGGACTGTCCATGAAATAGCCTTCGTCACCAGAACTGCTGCCGTGTTCGGAACCGTTTGCGGCCCTCTTCGCGACACCCCTGAATTCACCGTTGTGCTGCATTTCAGTGGCACTGGGCCAGCCGTCCTCGTTGTGATAACTCCTGGAGCTGGAGAAGCTGGACGTCCTCATGGGAGGACTTTTGGCATCGTCGATGCAAAGTCCGCTGCCGACCGACCTAGGAGAGCCCATGAGGTCGTGCTCATCCTTGGAGTCGGTCGTGCTCCATTCACTGACTGTCGACGTACCACTGTGCTCGCTCTGCTGGCCAGGCGAAGTACTGCGCAAGTCCTCCTCACCGGTCAGACATGGCGGATGAGCGAGCGAGTACTGACTCCATATTTCGTGGGGAATCGTTGCATAGATGTTCGGACCTGCCATGGTCGCTGTTCCATTCGTCACCGCCGCTGTCACCGGGCTAGAAGACGATGCCGAAGTGGCGCTTTGATTTCTGGGCTCCATTTTGTAAGCGAGAAGCTTCTCCGAATGCAACGTGTTAAGAGTTCTCAAGTCTGGAATCTTCTTCATCAGGTCGGCAAAGATATTTGGGTTCTCGGGATGGTTCGCCGAAACTGATTTCTGAAGAATGTCCATCAGTTTCTTCTGGATCTTGAGCACAAGTTCCGTATTTCTCAGACCTGGACGATCTGTTCAAGTAAAAAAAGGACAAATTTTTTAATATATAGTCTTAAAATAAATGAAAATGTTAATTAACTGACGAAAGTGGAAAAAAAACTCGTTATATTTAACATAACGACACTGACCTGCTGCAATAACAACAACAGCGCTGAAGAGACCGACTTCACTGTCAGACAGGTGCAGGGCGTTCAGCCTTTCAGCAAAGTCAAACATCGAGTCCAGGAGAAACCTGGCGTTGCTGGCCGAATGCAGCGACTCTCGTCTCAAGACTTGACCGTTCAGGGATATGAGGGTATTCGCCCTCGAATCGAACATGCAAGCCAACCTCACCAGAAGCACCTCGAACACACCGGCCTGCAAAAATAATTGACGACACATAAGTTCACGCTGACATAAAACTTTCCATTCGAAACAGGTAATATAAATGTATATGTATAATAAAATCCGATCGCGAAATCGTCCGTACCTTAAGTAACGTCAACTGATCGTCTTGGGACAGGAAACTGAACCCGGGAATTCTTTTGGCGAATTCCACCACGCCTTGGATGGCGGGCGTGAACCGTTCCGAAAAATCTTCCATGTAGTGCCCATCGATTATGTGTGGAGCAGAGTTCAATGGACATGCCTGTAATGACATAAGAAAAAAAAATATCTGATTAATAATCAAACTCAATGGCAATAATGATACATAATTAGTTTCGTTGAGACTTTTTTAGTACAAGGTCATGGCGCGCTAATTACCATATCAATCAATGGCGTCTACAACAGGTGAGATAGCAAAACAGCTAATATCACGCCACTGCTACCGGATACGCCTTCCTTTTTTTTTAGATTCAGGAATCTTGGCGACAAAATCCAGGGGGAAAATATCGAACCCACCTCCACTGGCGAAAAAAAAAATCTATGTATTTATTTATTTTCTTGTGTTTTTCCTAAAAATTCTTCTCACCTCTGACTTCTATAATACAAAAAACACGACTGCCCTCCACCTCCACCAATGGCGGCGGCGCTTCTTTTTTGGAACGGATTCCCCACTGCGCAATAATAACGATCGTGTACAGTGGCGGAGTGGCAGTGGCGTGTGTGTTAGTGCAATCGCTGCGCTTTAGCAACGTGACCTTGGCCTTGGGAAAAGCAAAGGAGAATAAAAATTGAACTTGGGGCGCGCGCGCGTGGCACCAACTTACGGCGCAGAAGCAACAGCAGCGGTAGTTTTCTCATCAAACACATCATTCCTTCCCCTTCACACCATACTCCAGCAACAATGACGTATACAACCGCCATCTCTCTCTCTCTTTTTTGTCATTTCTCGACCTCCTGTTTGTTCTATTCTGAGTGTCCTGTTTTCGTTCTAAAATTAAATTAGAATGAAAATGCGTCGTCGCCACCACCTCTTCTTGCCAATCCTGCCAAGCCTCAGGTACACCTGTTGTTATAAAACGCCTACACATTTGACGGTTATTAAAAATCCACCTACATGCTGAAATTAATAACGTCTGATATGAGGTTCCTGTTGTAGATAACATTCGATTTGATTATTGTTTTTTTCGTCCTCACTTGAGAGGACGATTCGGATCTCGCACACCACTGTCCTTGGCAAGGAAAATGATATCAGGATGACGCTGTTGCACTATTAGTGAGTGAGTGGGAAAAAAGAAAAAGTGTTTGAATAGAGCATTTTGGCGGTGCTGACCTTGACGAAGAGAGAGAGACTCACTCAAGAGAAAACGCGTCCTTTTCTTTTCTGCGAAAAAAAAGAAACTTTTTCCAACTCATCTTCACGAAGGAGAAGAAAAAAGAGGTCAAGTACTTCTCTGTGTCCACCACTGCTTTTCTTATTGAGATTGAAACAAGTCTCTTCCGCGTTCTTAAATAAATAAAAATCTGATCTTGGATTTTCATATCTTTTTGCCTTGACCATAGTCTCACTTTTTCTCTTGTTTTCCTCTATTTATTTATACGTTAAATGGAGACGTGGTATTATCTTTTATCTGGTCATCGTTGCCTCTATTTTAATATCATTAAGGAAAAAAAAAACACAAACTCACCAGTTGTTGCGGACATTGGGCGTAGACGGGATGTTCTCGAGCCTTCTCGATGAGAACTTGCACTTTGTCCTTAGTGTAATCACAGGTTTCTTCGTGAGCTCGGACGATGGTCGACAGCAGTTTCAGCTCGTCTTCCAACTCGGCACCGAGCGCTTTTTCCTGAGAGCTAGCGTTCACTTTTTGCATTGCAGCTAAGATCTTGGCCTTTTCCCGCTTCGGGACTCTCCCGAACCGAACAGCTGCAAATAATTAAAAAATAAAATAAATATAACAAATTATTAACAAAATAAAAATGAAAAATCTACATTTGAACCAGGATTTAAAGAAAAACGGCACGATTTATTTTTTTCTACAAACAAATGAATATTATTAGCCATCATGACGTCAGCCTTGTTTGCCACCAACATTAGTTACCAACAGCAACGGCAAAAAATATTCTTTTTTCCCCCTTGGTCCGTAAAAAGAAAACTCTCCAAACCCTTCTCTTGTTCAAAGGCCGACCTCGTAGAAGACGAAAACAAATACCGGCCATACACGCAATACATTTCACGGTATTTTCAATCAATTATAACACTGACCAATTTAATAATGCTCACTCCCCCCCCCTCCCTCACTGATCCTCTTAGTTATACACTATATAAGGAAAAAAAAGACAATATATTCATCTCGAATAACTCATATTCTTAATGAAGACAAGAAAAGAAAAGAAAAAATCGTCTTAAATCAACATTGTGGTGACGATATGACAACCCACAAGGTCACCACTTCACCGCGGAGGACACTTCCTTCAAAACAAAAACAAGAAAAATTTTCACTCGTGACGTCATCCTTTCGGCAAAGAAAAACGTGTAAAAGACGAAGAAGAAGAACACATATTATACAGTATTTGCATGAGCGAGACGTAGGTGGTTAAACAAGGATCGTAACTCATGCAGCCCAAACAGCCCCGAGGCATTCATTATTAACAAGCCTTCCTTCATAATAGGATGAGACCATATATATAATATAATATGAGAGAGAAAAGAGAGGTAAAACCCCCTTCTCTTTTCCCTTTACTACGAAGAAACGCGTAAGGACGACCTTGTGTACAAGTCTTCGAAATAATAATTGAGATGGAGAGAGAGAGAGAGAGAGAGAGAGGAAAAAGAGAGACAACAGCAGAATAAATACATTAAATGCTCCAAGTCCGTTGATAAAGGTCACACTCAATACTACGTTGTGCACGTTGTCGCCTCTACACACATTCAGGGTCGATTCGAGAAGACAAGGATATTTACAATATGTAATAATATGAATGGCCAAAAATCATTCCTTTTTTTTATATTCGAAGGTTGTTTTGCCATCTCTTATTCCATCTATACAGCTGTATCATCATCACCACCACCAATGTTCGTGACACAGCCACCGCACGGCAATTCACGGTCTCCACGTGCGATTATAATTTCACCAATCCCCACCCCTTCAAGATTTTCATCTTTCTTTCGAGATTCAGAAATTTCACCAAGATAATTATAAAATTATTTACCGATATTTATATGTATTATATATCAGGGCTTCACAAATCCAACGTGCCAAGTCGCCATGGCCACTATAAAATCAGTGCATTGGCACCTAAAATTTCCTGTATATGATTGCCGAATTGGAGTTTATGAATAACACAAAATTTTCTGATTTCATAACAGTGTGTATTTTAACGTAGGAAAATGATATAGGAAAGGAAAAGTCGAAAAAAAATCTCATTATTTTAGGAGCGTTTTTCTTGAGAGTATCAAATCATTCTTGGCTCCTAAGAAATATGGCTGCCGCTCAATTTCTTTTTTCAATTCGTCAAGCCCTGTTAATGTAAGTTCATGTAAGTGAACAAAGGAGTGCGATAGAAGTTATAAGCGCAATCATGGATATATTTAGACATGTGCAAGAAAGAAAGAAATTTAAGGGACAGAAAATTTTAGGAAGGCACATTTATTTTTTCTGAGGTTTGGTTGCACAAGGGGAAGTGGTAAAATATTTTATGGCACAGGGTTGTACGAGACCCTAAATACGAGCTTAAGCACAACATGGGATTCTATTACGTGCCTTAAACTAAAGGACGCAGAATGGAAATGATGGACGGAAAATTTAAAATTTAATGCAGATTTTCTGTAAGAAAAAGTGCCGAAAGAAATAATCGATACACATTGAAGCAGTAACTCCGTGTGCAATGTACTCATAAACGTTTGCGTGTAGCAAGTCCTCGCGTATACGAATAAATATAGAACCGACATTCACACAGGGTCCACGAATTTTTCGGAAGAAAGAAGGATAAGAAAATCGATTGGATGTTCATTCCCAAGCCCCCCCCCCCTTTCTAAAAAGAAGCAGGTACGGCTCTAAAAAGAGGTACATATACATGTAGAAGAGAGAAGTTTGTTCGCGAAGGATACGGAAACCTTGAATATCTCGGCAACGGAGGGCGACTGTGTGACGTTTGCTGAAGAGAAGACCTTGAACATTATTGCAGAGCTAACCTTCGACAACAAGAAGAAGAAATAATAGTAATAAAAAAAAACGTTCTCAGAAGAGGGAGAGAGAGAAAAAATAAGCCATGAAGGATAAAGCACACACAGAGAGAAAGAGCAGCAACACGCGGAAATAAGTAAAAACGCATCACCTCGAAAATCAGCTGGCATACCTCCAAGATTATAATGATAATATGAAAAAACATTTAAAAAATAAATTAACAAATATATATATTTAACGCAATATCAGACACACACGCGGAAGATGAGTCGCAGTGGCGCACGCGCGACATCACAGCAAAGCACCGAATCACTCCTCAAAAAATTTAAAAAAAACAAAAAAAAACAACCAGACTAAGGCCAGACATCATTAAAAAAAGAACATGGCCGGAAAACAAAAAATAAATAAAAAAATTACGAACTGTTAATTATATTGAAACGCGGAAGCGAAATTCGACACTGATGAGAAAAAAAATATATTAAAGTCCACCCCACCCCCCTTAAAAAAAAAAAGAAAAAAGAAACCACTTCCGCATCCTACTAATTACACGCGCAAGCCCTTGGATTTTAATAGAGAATAAAAAATGCATTTTCAAAAAGAACTTAAATTTGAGTAACACGTTTCAGCAACATTCGAGTTCCGCAATTAATCGATTCCTCAATTTTAAGATATAAACTTAAAAGTTCATATATAAAAAGAATTCAATATTTGAATTTCTTTGAATAAAATTTCAAAACACAATATTATTGCGTTTCTCTCAACACGAGACTCAACTGATGAGAAGTGGGGCCTTATCGAGATCATTTCATTTCACACAAAGTAAAACCTCTCAATGAGGACACCCTTCATCCCTCGAATAATCGACGCTTTGGAGAGGTGACCTTGAACTTTTGAGGGAGATTAATTTTGAATTTTTAAATCGACTCGCATTTTTTAATTAATTAACTTCGTAATTATTCTTTTTTTTTTTTTGGCAAAAAATCACACGAGGACTAGAGAAAATTCATCGTATTGCGGCGTTATTTCAGATATATATAGGTTTCGCAGTATATACTGTACTATATATCAGGGTTTTTCAACCGCTGTGCCGCGACAACTTTTAAAAGAAATTGAATATATTATTTCCTGTGTGAAGGCGTCCAACATCATTTCACGATTTATAATTTTATTTTAGGAACGTTGTCTTTTTATTTACAATTTAACAATAATGTTTTTTTTTTGTCTGGATTAATAATTAAATCATTAAAACAACTTTTTTGAAATGTAAATTCAAGTGTGCCATGGGATAAGAAAAAAACCATACATCAATAAAACATAGCTGTTAATCGTTTAAATGCAGGGTGGAGATCGATAATAAAAAAACCCATATAACAACTCACAATTATTATGCCTCGGAGGATATCCATCTCTACTGCTGTCAGGTCGAACGACCGTGGTCGTTGACGTCGGTTCGACCCCACTCTGGGCAGGTACGACTGCAGCCCTAGTAGTGGACGTCGGCACTATGGAATAGCTTCCGAGAACCTGTGGCCTAGGGACCATAGACGTATATGGAGATGGCCACGGTTTGTCCGAGGTTAACAGCCGGCTGAGTATACTAGTCATTTTTTCTTTTGTCCCTTCACGAAATAACACGGGGTAATTTTCACTTTACAGGTGCCGGCACCGAACGAGGTTCAGAGACCTCCTGCTCCTTCCCGCGCACAACAAAACGCTCTTCTTCTGAAATTCCCAAAATTCGAAAGAAATAAAAATTTCCAAGATTGAAGAAACACAAATGTTAGTTCTCGGTGATCTTCAAGGCATCGACTGATGTGTTTAGTGTGTAGGAGAAAAATAAAATTCCCAGCATATACACGCACACTTCCGCAAATAATAATAATAAAAAAAGCACCGTTGCGCCGCGCAATGTACACACACACACTCGCACCATACACGTTCAGAGAGTTCAGGGGAAGATTTTTGGCCGTGGGAGCAAGAGCGGCGGGAGACCGAAACCGTCATTCGAAGGACAACGTCGTGACGTCAATGAAATGCTCGCCAAAATACACTATCACAGACCAAAAAAATCATCGCCAATACAGGCCTCTTTTTTGTTGTTTTTTTCCGTTTTCAGTTCGGGAAATAGAACTGCTCTCTTTCACTGACCTTGAAAAACAATATCAGTTATCGGAAATTTTCGAGGTCTGGATGATAATAATAATAAAAAAAACGACGAAAAAAAAAATTATGCCATTAGTTCCTGTTAGGATAATAGAAAAAAAAGTCTCTTTCGCCAAGTTCCGCAAAACTACTAGTGCGTGCATCACAATAACAGATAATCAACTCTGTAACAACTTAATTTCGTTAATTTTGTATTCGAACACGTTCAATCATACCATCACTATGCGGTGTTCAGATCCAGAAGAAAAAAAACCGCCAAATACCGTAACAGATAAGGCTGATGAACCACAGAAAAATCTCTGTTCTATCCCAATTTGCCACAGGAAACCAGCCCTTCAGAGACGTTCATCCCTTTATGGAGGTGACTTAATGTGTAGGAGAAAAATTCCGGACCACAAAAAATTGATATCAGTCATGGCAGGGCTGGACAAATCTAGCGCCCGACATGCCCGGGGAGTGCAATTTTTTTCATCTGACAACTTTTTTTTTTCAACCAGATTGCTATCAAATGAAGTATTGATTCGGGCATATATTACTTCAAGTCGGGCATGCACATTTGTCCAACCATAGGTTTTTCAAAATTACCAATAAGCATTTTACTTCATTTAGCAGGACTCGAGACCAGCATTTTTATTATTATTTCACCCCCCCCCCCTTCTCCAATAAATATATACTGTAAAAAATTTTGAAAACATCGATGCATGCCGGATCACCTTGTGGGGTCATTCCAAAATTTGTATATACCCAGACTTCCTTGGATGCAAATATTCGCGAACGACATGGCAATTAACAATAATAATGATATGTGCCGAGGATTGTTTTTCCTTCTTGTCATCAATAATCGACTCATCATCATATATAACAATCTGTGTCACAAACATTTTGGCGAACTCTAATTTTTTGACTCAACCGCCAATGAAGGAAGAATAACGTAAAAAAAAAGAAAAGAAAATTGTGTATGTGTGTGTTATAGTATACAAGGACAGATTATTTATCACCCATTTTATCAACTCATCTTACGACCGTCACATTTTAATGGGGCGATGTGTGGATTTCACGTTGTTTTTCTTTTTTTCGGTAAAAAAGAATGTGTTCCTAAAAAAAAAGGAAGAAAAATTTGTCGAATAACAGCCGATTTTGCGCAAGGCTAACAAAAATTTTGTTTATCACCGAAGCGAAATTCTCATTCCGAACGAGCGATAAGTGGCCGTTTTTGGCGTAGGATGTCAATTTCGTGTGTGAGAGAGAGGGAAAGCATTCTGTGCGGTGGTTGCCGTAGTTAGTCAACTGTCGCCCTCTATCGACTTTTAGCAAATCACCAAAATGGCGTGACCTTGAACTTGTTTCCCTTCTAATCAAGCTACTCCAGCGACCTACTTCGCTGGCTTTGAAGATGATGCTGACCTTCAGAGAACGAACGGACGGGCATCGCACATATCATGGCGCAGCAACACACCTTCTTTTCCTTTCTTTTCCGACAAAATAACGGTCGATGGCTGAACGAAAAAGAAAAATCTAGAGCACAGAAAACAAGTGAGATTCATCCCTCAAGGTATTTAACTGCGCATCTCCAATAAGGGTGAGTAGGATTGAGAACAGAGCAAAAGGGCGAGGGGACTGTCTTATTACGCTAAGAAACTATTTAGAAGCATTTCACTTCCGAGAAGAAAGGCCCGGTGGTGGTGCCTGGAATTGCATAAACGTGAGTCTTATCTGGCTTCTGCGGTTTTTCGAATTAAGGCGTGAGACGCCTCTTCTCTAGACATTGCGTCCTCAAAGATAATGCGAACTTGCACTAAATCAAATGTGCGTCGAGCACCCCCTCCGAGAAAGATACAACCAGCATAAGATTAATTTCTAACGACTGTCACCACAATCGAATCGAAAGCTTTTTTCAACAATACATTTTCACAGCAATCCAACATGAAGAAAACATTGAGGGGAGCTGAAATTGCTAGTCGTCACGTATAAACGGGACTCGAACCTGAACACAGGGGGAGAGGATTGCATATTCAATACAACGGGATTCAATTCAGGGGATAGCTTCTACCCCCCGGTCACGGCTCCTATGATTTTTGTTTCCGTAATAATGATTATGATTAATAATCGAAATCGAAACTAAAATTCCAACAGTTGGGAGAGAGGGATGGCTTCTGTTTTCCTCGGTTCCGGCACTCATGATTCAATTTTGTTTCCATAACGTGATAAATAATCGAAACCGAAATGTAAATTCCAACAGCTGAAAACTAATATTGAATGGTGGTTATTTTCGTTTTCAAGAAATAAAAAGACGAAGACCTCGCCCAAAATGAAATGGCGTCTATAACAATAACTCTTCTAATAATAATTTTTAATGACGCGCCGTCTCTTTTAACCCCTGACATTAGCAATCGTCGAGTACACGCACCGGGAAAAACCTAAATAAAACCCGTCTCTAAATTTATCCGAGGGTCATACCACCTATCCGTGCGCGCCTTCAACTCCTATTGATTGACCTTGGAATCATAAAGCCGCACGCGAGATGGTGGCATTGAAAGAGGTATGTGTGTGTGTGTGTGTATGAGTGAATCAATGGATTCTTCCGCGAGGTGGCTCTGTCTTCCAGGCCAGAAAGAAAAAACAAATTCCAGGAAAAAAATCCATCCATCAATTCTTCAGGGACAGAGTGTTTGTGAGGGATCGATACGGAAAAAGAATAATCAGGAATCCACCGCACGTTGTTATTAGTCAACGTGACCGCAGTCTAACCGACACCCTTTCATAGGATTGCCTCTTACGAAACGGGAAAAAAAAATCTGTTATTCCAGACGGAAGTAAAGAGGGGGGGTTTCAGACAGTGGCGTACACGTGTTATCAACAAGGCACTCCCGAAATGTTTTTCATTTTATTTTGTATCCTCACTATAGCGGTTCTTTCGCAACCTTTGCACTGGCTCAGCGTCAGCTTGCGAGTTTCAAGGGCAGGGCACTTACTTCACTTCTTTGCATTCGAGCATTTTTATAACGCATCTGCCTACGCCAAAAGGAAAGTGAGGGGAAAAGAGAAAGCTGACTCTAACCTTACCTCCTGTATTATATTTTTCATTAAAAATAAATATCACATTGATATCAGTAGTCACTTCCGTGAACTTTATCGTCTCCTTGTGACGACATAATTTCCCTCACAAAAGAAATTTGGTAAGAAAATTAAACGCAATCAATGAAAATAACTTATTATCAGGGATATATTTCAAACAGGATATGCGTGGGGAAAACTAACGATGAACACGCAACAATACGAGTATACAATGTAATTCTCATTGTCACATGTTCTTTACGAGATGGACTTCAGCAAGGTTCCAGTCTTGGGTCTCCAGCCCTCGAAAGAAACGCTTGCTTCTTTCACACTATAAATTTATTACGGAGGGGAACAGGAAACACCTTTCTTGGGGGGCCCTCTTGATTCAGGTATGTAGGGGCCGCGCATTTTTGTTGAAAACGTCGGAAACAAGCCAACACTGTTGAGGTGAAGAAACTCGAGCGGTAATAGTGGGATTTGTGAGTCACGTCGACAGTTTGTGGAAACTCTAACAAATAGTGTCTCGAAAATATTTGTTTTTTGGTGAAAGAAAGGGGAAAAAACATGTCTGTCAAAAGATTTGTTTTTCCCCCCTCTTTTTTTTTTGGTAATAAAATGTCCACAATCAGCCATTTCCCTCCCAGAAAAAGAAGACGCGTTAGTCAGCAAAGGAATCCAGACAGTTGCAAAATGTTCAAACGCACTAAAAACCAAATAAATAAATGATAGCAACAACAAAAGCAAAGAAGATATTTCGCATACTCTTCACTTTTTCGGTATGAGTACTCCGTTTGTTGCAATAAAATGCCAGTCAGTCTCTTATTATGCAATAAAAGAAAAAGGGGGAGGGGGGTGGGTGTCACTGCGATCTATCTCACTGGCGTATGCGCGCGAACATATTTACGGACTATGAAAAAGAACTCAGCGATGTCGTCACCGCGACCTTGAACTGCGACTTTACAAACAAGGCGGGTTCCAGGGTCCATCATCATCGTGTCGGAACAACAACAAGGCCAGTCCAGTTAGTCAGCAATATATACATACACAGCGTCTATCATATTTATTTATTTTGTAATGCTCACATCGCGCTAGCTGATTATGGCACGTGCCTAGAATCCCGCCGCTCCTGGCGGTAGTGCTGCCATCTACCGCCCGAGAGCGCTAACTCAAGTGGGAACGGTGAGCCTGTGGTGTTTTTCGGCCTCCCTTGTCTTCGTTTTGTGGATGCGAGCTTTTTTCCCTGCGCGAGATCGGATCGTAATTTTACTCGGAAGATCTTTAGGGATTTCAGGCAGGAATCTTCAACCCGTTGCTCGAAGCACTCAGAGTGCTCGATACTCGCATCCGATTTCATGCTCGCGAGTATTTGATCACCGTCCCAATTTGCACAAATTGCATTCAGGGATTAAAATCACCCCGATTTAATGCATACCCATGTCAAACTTGCAGTAAGGTTGCTCCCCTTTTGATGATGGGTGCAAACAGTGCTCGCGACTAGAAAAAGGTTGAAGACCTCTGATTTTATGGATATTGGTGAAACTATGAAGGTTATATGTCGATGCATAGTTTCACAGCTATTTGAATTGATTTTCTACGACCATAACCAAGATGCAGTTTTTTTTTATAAATCCTGGTATCAAATGTAATACAGTAATTATAAAGAAGAGAGAGAGAGAGAGATGTAATATACTACTCACCATCTCGGGACATGCCGACGGCTATGCACTTCTTTAGACGGCAGTACTGGCAGCGGTTGCGGTTAATCCTGAGGATTGAGCATTGCTGGTTCTTAGTGCACGGCCTGTACTGGATCTTCTGCTGGATGCTGCGCCTGAAGAAGCCCTGTTCGGAGAAAAGAGAAGAAACGTCCGCACTCTTAATATCGTTAGGAGACTCATCTTCTTCATTGTCAAGTGATTCAGTTCGACACACACTCATATGACAATCGACACAACAATCATTATCATCGACGTTCCCATTGTTTTCAACAACCTTCCGATCGTCCTCGGATGATCTCACGTTGTTATTGTTGTTCTCAACTGCGCTCTTACGGTCTGCGACCACCATCGCTGCACTGGCGGTGCTGCTGGCGTTAGCGAAACGTCGAGAGGAGCTCGCTATTATCGAACGACACATCAATAAGAGAGAGGTTAACGGTAATGACGACGACGATCCACAATAAATACGATCTAGTCTCTTTCCATGATCGACACCCAAACTTATTGCTGTAAGACAAGCACCAATGATATCCACAACATCACCTCAAAACGAATCCATTATTTGATGAGACGAACGTTCAAAGTCCACCGAATTGTTGTACTAAATGAGTAATGGGTATAAGAATCCAACGAGTATAAGTAAAAACGACTAGACGAGTTGCACACCCCCCCTGAGAGCGTTAAATTGGCAATTAAGACTAGATCACCACTTTGAAATAAATAACTAAATGTTTCTTTGGTTCACAGCGGCATCTCTCTCCTTCCTGTTTACACGCTAATAACAGCAAACAAACAAACAAAGCGCCGCTGCGATATCAATATGCACAGGAGACGCAGCAGCGGCTTCACCACGGAGTATTCCAGCAGCAACTGATGCTCAAAAAGGATCACTTCCGTTAGGTTGCTGATCGAGTTATGGACCTCTTTTTTTTTTCTTTCTTTCTTCCCTAACAGCAGCAGCAGCAGCTAACTTCTAATATGGGTCAGGCCAAACTGCTGGCCGCATTGCGCACGAGTACCATAAGCAGGAAAAAAAAAATTTCCTACCCACCCCACTATACTACTATCAGTAATGTAGTGTGTAGTGGAAGGGGTGGACGGGGGAAGAAAAGAACTGAACCCAAAGTTACGCAACAGCGATATGTGCACATTAGCAGCAGCAGCAGCGCGGCCTGATTTGGTTTTTTTTTTGTGAGAGGGTCGATGACCGGTTATGTCGCTGATGACACAGTTTTCGTGAAAGTAAAAGTAGTTCGAGAGAAGGCGGGCGGTTGGCACCCTTCCTCCCCACATCTATCCATTAGAACAAATGGGGAGGCAAGAATTAGCCAACCAGAAGCAGCCTGTCCATTGATATTCAAGTTCAGATAACGCTGTGCTTCTATTATAACTACACACATTACATACGCGGGGGGGGGGGGGAGGGAAAGACAACGTGAGAGGGGAGAGAGAGAGAGAGAAAAAAAGAGCCGAGCGCGCGCGGGAAAAAAAAGTGCAAGCGCTTCGGGCCGTTGACCTGGTTGGCCTGGAAGCTGGGTTACATTCGGTCGTTCACCTACGACCCGCTCCGCTCTCCATCCACAAGAAAAACGTGACGTAAGCTCGCGAAAAGGCTCACGCGATTGGCGCTAAGCTGTCACCTGGTATTTGTGACGTCGATACGAGTTGCGAGCTTACTATGATGTTGATGATGAAAAATGTCGAAACGGGGCGAGTGGGTGAAGGGGGTAGAGATGGGAGTTGTGGGGGCGACTCGACAAAAGAATGAAATTGATACGATTTCGTAAATATTTTTTTTTGTTTTAATCGGGGGGAGAGGCACTCCAACGATATAGGGGATTGTTATCCTCTGCGAAAATACAAAATAATTTGATGAACACATGCATAGCTTCGCCAATCGGGGGGGGGGGGGAAATCACGTTTTTAATGCGAAATTCCACACACTCACTTAACCAGGCGCAGACCAGAGCAATGACGAAGACCAGCTATTTCTTGTATAAGATCATATCATCATACCGAATCTCTATAGTTCAAATCCGACTCCTCAGTATCTAAAAGGTGCACTGTGCAAACCGAAACTATCTTCTGTGGATTGTTATTGTTGATCTAGTACAGTGTTTCTCAACCAGGGGTCCAGTGAGCTTGGAGGGGAAAACAATTGACTTGTAGATTATTCATCCTCACTATTATTCTGGCAGAAGGGGAAGGGAATCCCTGGCTTTCGTCTTGGCACAAAGGGTCCGTGATAGATAAAAGATTAAGAACCCCTGATCTAGCGTTTGAGGGGCTATTAAGGAAGTGAATACGCGACTAATAAAGTGACAACTCGTTCAAGTGACACTTAATGAAATGGAAGGTAGCGCAGAATATGGTAGTTAATAAAAATGAAAATCAATGAAGGAGGATGAGGAAAAGCTTACGGAAAACATTATTCATAAATAAACATCTTTCCAGATTTCTTGCACTTTTTTCAGTGTTACGCAATAAAGACGGAAAGTAAATCGGTTATTTATCCATTGTATAAAATTTTACCTATAATAGCATATACGGCCAAGAGTTGAACATTTGCTTAAATTACAAGAAGAAATTTTGAATATTACATGGATTCACCGAGGGATTTAACGAATCTTTCGGGGTGTATAATTTGCTTGATATAGGCCAGGTTTTCCAAACTGGACAATATAACGCCCCCCCCCCCCCAGGATGGGGGTGAGTTGCTAGAACGAACCGGGGAGGCGTTAGAACCTATGAATGAACCATAGACTCCTATAAGCTAGTAGAGGATCGCTATTGAAATTTTCTTTCTTGCAGGATATCTTGTAGGAACCCTTTTTTTCTAGTAGTAATAGGACTAATAAGTTTGAAATGTTGAATAATAGAAGTTCCTGAACTTTGACATTGACAGATTTGAGAGTTAAGAACATCAAACTACTACACTGAAAGCTATTAATGGATCAAAACATTCTCTCATAATTGCTAAAGTGCAGTACATACGTATTGAAAGACCAGTCAGCAAAATGAATACCGAATCATGATGAGCTAAAATATTTTTCCTCATACTCAAACATAATTACCCATGATTAATCATTAAATCACCTCTTATGATAAAATATTAGAACATTACAAATCAGAAAGGAAAGATATTAACATAATATAACTATCACAAAAAATAATAATTTTCAAAGTAATAATTTACCAAGTCACAAAAAATATTGTTAATTGAATAATTAAAAATTGCATCAATTTACCAATTCAGTAATTTCGATTACCCAATCAAAATCCAAAAAAGTAATATAATTATCCCAAATTAAATGTAAACAAAACCGACCTCGAGTTCAATGACCTCAACGCTGTGTGTACAATTTTTTTTTCTTCAAAGTCCAACTAATTTTCAAGTCCAAAAATTTGTTTCCCAAATTTGAACAAAAGACGAAGTAATAATTCCCAGTTACTATTAATTGAAGAATTAAGGATAACGTTGATAAGAGATCAAGATCGATGGAGAATAATAAAAAAGAAAGAAGACTAAACACGTTCGCTCTACTACGGGGTCGATGAACCTAAAGACGCGGAAGTAATTCCCAACACCCAAACAAACACACACTAAAAATTCACAGAAAAATGATATTTAAATTTTTGCAAACCTTTTTGCAGTCGTCCACTGTCATTGGAAAACAATTACGAGAATTTTCATTCGATTTTTGAAAATAAATAAATTAAAAATAAATAAATAGTTCGATCGAGCCACACACACACACCACAATCGGAGGAAAGAGCTAGACGGACCCCGTGCAGTTTTGTTGTCACGTGAGGACTGGCGCTCGATCCAGGAAGAGAATCGTATCTCGAATCCAGAGCACACACAACAACAAGCATCACGTTCGGTTCATTCGGCGGTTATTGAACCCTGGGTTCCTAACCCTGAACTTGAAGCATCAAAACACTGGGTATCGGTGGGGGGAAAGAAACATACCCACAGTATAGTTGATTCTCTTCATTCCCCCTTCCCCTCCGACTGAGGGTGTCGTCATCAGCCGACGAGCGGCCAATCACTTTCGAGCCTCCAAGGGGCAATGACCAATGAATGAGTGGGGATGTATAACAAACCCCCACCACACGATCATTAAAAAAAACCCATAGCCCCCAAGACCTGGAACCGAAAAAAAAAAAAAAACCATGCAGTTTTTTTCTTTCTTTTCATAATATTTCATTTCCTATTTATTTATAAACATATATTTTAATATTATTATGTCCCACCCCATACTTAAAAAACAAAACAATATTATATACATATATAACAATAATTAAATAATAATTGACACTAAAAAGCAATTCTCTGTCCAATATTATTACCACTTTGCCTTACATTCGACTCCGGTCATTCAACCCAAGATGGCGGCGCGCGTACGGCAGGGTCATTGAACCTTCGGTCGTTTTTCAAGGCCACAAAACATTTTTTTTCGAGGAAATTAGGAAATTTCGAAAAGAAATACAATGAACGCTCCACAAATCATCTAGTTTAAACAAAACAACTCTATTGTGACATTATTGCTATTTGATGTGAAACGGAACATACAAATCTCCTTGCTTTCCCCCCCCCCCTTTGGTTTTCATAGAAAATAATAATAATAACAGGATTACGGGAATCAGTTTCCTAAGAGATTACGAATCTCTCGTAAATGCATTAAGGCGTTTTGCGAATTGGGAACAACAAAATTAAGAGTAAAAACATTATTGTTTTTCTTCTCTTCTTTGAAATTTCTCACATCACGCGTGATATAATTCTTCGTTTTAATGAGTAATAATTGAAAATTTGTATATAATACGATCGAAATCTTAGATTTTTCTTTACATAAATCGTTTTTTTCCGACATTCTTATGAAAAAAATTGTCGAGTGATTTTGTGATAAATTTCAGTTTTTGAGGGATTTTCTAAATTTTAGACTTTTCGTGACTTGGAAAATTTTTGGATAATTAAAATATATATTAGGAATAACTTTAGTTTTTTGTTTGCTTTTATAAAATTATAATTTTACATTAAAATTCATCAAATTCTGCAGTTTTTCTCTATTTGAATACGATTTTTTTCCCGATATTTCTGCGACAGAAAATAGCAAATTTTGGAATTTCCGTTTTTAAAAGTTTTTGGGACTTTGCGGAAATCTCATATGAAATCGAATTGTTAAATGGCAAATACTTTCTTTTAATTTTTCCGACTGAATTTAAACGTTTTTTGGTTATATTTGAGGAAAAGACATAATTTTCACGTAAATTTTTATCTATTTAAAATTTTTCAATTTTTGGTATTAAAATCGCAAATTTTACGTAATTTTTATTTTTTGGGATTTTTTCACTTTTAAAAAAAGTTTTTGGGACTTGGAAAATTTGGGTAAATTGCATTTGAAATTTTTTTTCCACCTTCAATTTTATATTACAAGTCTGACTGAAATCTATGCTTTTTTTTCCTCATTTAAATACATATTTCAAAGAAAAAACATAGAAACATAATTTTTGCGTAATTTCATCTGTTTAAAATTTTTCGATTTTTATGACTTGGAAAAGTGAAGAACACTTGAATTCAAAAATAACAAAAAAACAATTCTATGTCATTAATTTTTCGTCTCGTAAAACAATGATTTCAAAAATATCAATCATTCTAATTATTTTTTGGCATTCGAAATTATAAATGAATTTTAATTTTCAAAATTTATTGGCTGTTAATTCGGTAGTATGCATAATTTTAGTGACTTTATAAATAATTTGTCTCTGACCGATTATTTCGAGTATTTGTTTATGGGTTGGATTGTTTTCGATTTTTTGGCTACATTTAGAAGTTTATTTCTCTCTGAATTATGCCTTTCTCCGGACTTCATTTACTTTCTAACTAATGATTCGTTGATTCTTTAGATTTAACATAGAAAATACTAATACCTATCTAATTTCACTTTAGTGTACTAAAATGATATTAGATGAGTGTTAGAGAAAAGAAATTTACCTTGCATCCTTCACAGGAATGTACTCCATAATGGAAACCACTGGCCTTGTCGCCACAAACCCTACACAAGACGGTCGTCCCATCAAACTCTATAAGAAAAAAAGAAGAAAAAAAATCGAAAAATCAACATCACAATTTCATTCGGACGCGTTTGAAATTTATCTCATATGAAACTTTCATTGTCTCCAGATGATAGTGAGTAATTAACTTCAAAGAAAAAATTAATCTGTGGAATTAATGAAACCAATCTGATCACTGTAGCGTATCGATCTGAGTAAACGTATTACGATCTCAATCGGGTAAGTGATTCTAAAATCGTCTCTAAAATCGTAAATTGGATGCTTCCCGAGGATTTCTAAGACCTTCATAAAAAACAGATTAAAATTATAAAATCGAATGTTCCGTTACTTCTGAAAGGATCGCGTGATTATCTCTGACATTGGAGTATCAAATGGCCGAACATCCCCATCACGTGAAAGTCTGGCCAGAAAATGACCCCTGATATTGACCATTAATTGGGTTTAATACCTATGAGCAGTTTTTATTCCTCTATCGGATATACCTCCCCATATTGCGCATAACAAAAAAATTGAATATGTGTGACGAGGAGCAAGGTATGTTGTTCCCTCAGAGGTCGATGACCTCACGTGATCTACGACGAAGGGTAACGACATCATTGACTCCTTTCGCGTCGCGGTTTTTTCAACTCATTCAACCCTTTTTTTTTAAATCATAATTTTGATAATAATTCCAAAATTATCACGAAAAATGGCTTCAATATTATTATTATGGCGGCATTCCATAATATAAATGATGAATTTATCTCTTTCTCCTGAATAAATACAAAAAGCTAAATTTTTACATAAGGTTTATTCACTTTGCAGTTACTGTATAATTTCTTTATAGTTATAGCTGAACGGAAATTTGAAATAAAATTAAATGCATTAGAAAAACTCAAGCTTTGATAAGAATTAAGTAATTAAAACAAGTTCGCTCGGGGGTTGCACATGCGCACAATGTAAGGCGACTGGATAAGTGATCCGAAACTGTGCCAGCTTGAGAGTTCCGAGACGTTATTCATGATTACCGAAGTAGGTGTAATCATGAGTAAAACTGAAAATGTTTCCGAGGACGACTACTTTTTTTTTCTCCTTTGTTTTGGTCTCTATTCCAAGAAAAAAATAAATAAATACAAAAGTTTTATTCCAACGTAAACAAATAATAATGCGGCCTACACTACTTCCGATCGACAGAGGTTAACGAACTCTAGGCTCAATGTGACGTCACTGAAATGACGTCGAAGGCCGCGCTGGTGACGCAATCGAATTTCAGGCCATGAAGGACTGACCGCACCACTTGTTTGATGACGTAAAATTATTAATATTTCTTTTTCTTCTCTCATCTTTACTCCACCTAGACGGTCAACTCTTCCGCATGACCTTTCTTCGTTTAGATAGAGACGAATATGAAGAGCAAACACGTGATCAAACTCTCGAAAACCAGTCTCAGACGTCAGGTCAGAATCGCATAATGCCACGAGATATTCATCAAAGAAGAAGAGAGGAGGCGGTAAAAGTCGAACTCCTGACCCGATATTACCCTAAAATTATACTCGAGATACATTATTGACTTAGTTATTACCTGCCATATTAGAAACACTCCTTTATGGGCAACCAAAACATGGGTGTTTCCGAAAAGGCATACGCGAAAGGGTAATGACCCTTTTCTCTATGTTGTAACTTGACGTAATTCCACCGTGACACTTTCTGTAAAATACATATCATGATGATGCAAGTCTGATAAAATAATCGATTAATTTCTCTTTATAAACGAATGGAATTACTCTGTATCGAGTTGAATGGCCATGTCATCATCACTTCCACTTCTTATTAGTAGTAGGAGTAACATCATCACATTACGGCGTGATTGCATTTCTTCACACATTTCTTTCTCCTCATAAAAATTTCTCTTGATAACTTAATCATATTTGTCAAAATCACTTATTCATTACTACGGAATGCTTCTCCGTTCAAATGGCAAATGAACTGATAGAAATAAGTAATGGTCTTTGATGAAGTTCTGTCTGTCACATCAGAGATATTTACATCAAAGATCATGAAAAAAATTTAATGAGGTTAGAGAATTAAAAAAACACGTGATGAGTTCATAATACAGTAGGTAAAAAAATAGAGAAAGTGATCGAAAAATTTGCAATAAACAATAATGCATACCGGAGTCTATTGAATCAACTGAATTTGATTTTATATTTTTATATTAATAGACTACATTCAGAGATGGGTAATGATTTTTTTAACTACTATTCGTGTTTTCAACTACATTTTTTTCTTCGCAGAATTTATGCATTTTTTGCTTTCGTTTTTTCCCCTTTTTTTATTGCGATAAATAATAATAATGATTGTTTAGGTGTTTTTTAATATTGATTCACATTGTGTCAATCAGAATGGGTATACTGACCCCTCGGCTGATTATTTACCCCATCTTGAATTTTTGTAAGAAACGAAAAAATGAACTTTAATGGGAGAGATCGAGGGATTATGAAAATAATCCCCCCCCCAAAAAAAAAGAATGAACAAAATGATAAGTAAGCCATCTATCGGAAGGAAGCGGCAAACAGAAACCGAAAACAGGGTTCATTGACCTCACTATATTCCATTATGATGATAACCCCCTCCCTCCTTACATCATAATTTCCATGAGCTATTCCGAACTTTAGAACAAATATAAAAAATAAAAATGAAAGTTATATAAACGTCTTAATGATGAACGAAACTCCCCAAATTCATCTCTATTTATTTTATAAAAGGCAAAAATTTTCAGAGGTTTCATTTAGGGTGAAATTTCATGATAATCAGAGTTATGGTGTATTTTCGATCGACGAATTTGTGTATCAGAATGCAATATAAGAGATGAAAAAAACTTTCGTTTACGAAAATTTTACCGATTAGTTGATTATGCGGGGGTTCCAATAAAATATTCAAATCAAATCTATTCACACATTTCAACACACATACAGAAAGATTAAAAAAAAAAAAAAATTATCAACGAATACAAATTCTACGGTTCGTTCTGAAATTAAAGTAAAATATGAAAAATGTTTAGCAAGGAGAGTAGAATTATTGTTCTGTGGTAATTGAACCCTCCAAAAAAATTACAATTCAGATAAATTACAAAAATTAAAAATTTTAAACGATCTCTGGTCAAAAAAAACCTTACAGTTAATAAAATTTACTATATTAACAATTATACCAAAAGAAATTAATCCCTAAAAAATTGAATGAATATTCGCTGACATATCAGCAATTGCAATTCTTGATTTTTGCCACTTTTCGGAGTTCTGAATTTTTATAGAATTTAGTTATTTTAACTCGTAAAAAGTAGATAAAATCAAAGATTTTCATGATTGATATTTTAGTGAATTTTTCCTTCAATTCTTTCAGTCATAATAAAGAGAGGCACATATAAGAGTAAAAGAATAAAGATAGAGGTACAAAAATTCTAATCTTTGCATTTTTCCTAGCCTTTGAAGCATACAATTATACACGATAGATCAGTTCTACTCTCTTTGCTCTGATAACTTTTAATATTCTTTTTCTAAAATTTAAAAATAAATAGTAGAATTTGCATTCTTTTTGGTAAAACACCCTGTTCATAGAAGTGTTTATTGAAAGACTGACTATTCTGCAGATACATTTTGATATTCCCTCCAAAAAACATGCATACAGTATTTCATAATTTCTTATGGTATTTTTAAATCGAAAGAGCTTAGAAAAATTATACTAGGGGTCGCAGCAGCTTTGTGTTTCACTTACTAGAAAAAGAGCATCTTTATAAAATTTTAACATTGACTTAAACGCATTATAGTCTAATGCACGAGCAGAAATAATTAAGACTCTATTTTAAATCTAAATTTATCTTTGAATACAATGATTGAAACACTTTCCTGCTATATTAGCCTTTACATGCGGTTTCAGTTTCCCGATCGACTCGTTTTTCATAAAACTAGATACTACAGTAATATAAAACATTATATATGCAGCTGTATATTTTACGTATAATTTTATACGTGAAAGTAGATTGAAATCTTCCAAGAGCAGCAGCAGATGTAAATACTATGTTTAGTGTAGAATAATATGAACATTTCTGGACTCTGTTCTGATGGAAACTTTCTTAGGCCCGTAAAAAGTTCTTTGACAAAGATAATTTAATTAGTTCAACAAAAAATATGATATTGTAATAGGACTTTGATAAAGGACGTGCTTTGTCAAAGTTTCTTTCATCAATGTGAGCCTGTATGATTCACTTATTGTCTTAAAAGGCACATTTCGTAAAATAAATTTCAATAAAAGTTTTAATTGATCTTTGTAAAAGAGCTTTTATAGTGTGATACCGGCCTTAGAAGGGGACACATAGATATCTATTTTTATCTTTCTTTCGACCCTATACTAGTTTTATAGCATTATATACAGTATTCTCTTCGTTCAGTCGAAATATTCTAGTCCCAATGGGGTGACTGAATCCTTGAAATTTTAATGGGACTTGAAAAAATGAATCACAGCAGAGCTATGCCCAGCCCATGAAGAGCGACTTTGAAATTTACTTACGTAAGGAGTGACCGATAACAGAAATTAGACTTGTTAGTGATACGAAAATTATTTTTTCTACTGTGATTTTTTTACTTTATTTCTCATTTGTATAGTAATGAGCGAAGAAACGGAGATAATCGTGTAAAAATAAAGCGTAAGAGGTCGGTTACCCGTAATAGTGCTGCTATCTTTTATCTTTATAGATAGAGAAGAAAGGTCGAATTCTGAGAAGCTCTGTCGTTACTGTGACTAATTCGGCTGTATTTTTTTTAGTATGTGGTTATTATTATAGTGAACGTTTTGTGAAAAGAGAGAGAAAAAGAGCCAAAATACAAGGCTCTCTTTTTATCTTATCATCTGAAAAACAAGCGAGCGGCCATTGCTGGCTGCTGCATTCTCTGATGTAGCTTCTTTTTTGCGAAGCGCCGAGGAAGCTGTTACCATAGCGACGCGGGCGTTGACCTTGGCAAGGGATGTTGACTTCCCGGCATGCACCACGATCGGAAATATACATTTATTTCTTTTTCTCCTTTTTCTTAAAGAAAAGTAGGGATCGTGCGTACATTGCGAAATTCAATGTTAATAAAAAATTTCAATATTTCTTCATCAAAATTAGATGCAATTCAAGGCAGTTTTGGAGTCGATAATTACCTTAAAAATTTCTAATTTCAAAGGATTCTTCTTGCATTTTCTTTTATCTGTTTCGACGTTTATTCCACACAATTTCTATGAGATTAATCGATTTTTAGGGAATACATTGGAGATGAACTTATAAACTTTGTTCTTAAATTTGTGATATTCATCTAAAAAGATGGAATTTTTAAAACTTTCTTTTTACATTTTCTTTAGCACGTTTTTTGACTTTCATTTTATACACTTTTTAGAAACAGATCCATCGATTTTTTGACAATACATTGGAGATAAACTTATAAAACAGAACTAGACATCGTATTGGAGAAAATCAACGATATAAAGCGGGTGACTTCGAAATTATTCTTAAAGAGTCTTCGTTTTTAGGGGACATTTTTTGTATCCAATCAGTACAATAATCAAAATGCCTTTGAATTTTCTCACAAAGCTTGTAATATCCCCGAGTAAGAATAGAGATAATCTTATCACATATTTTTGGATTCCAACCCAATTATAAAGAAACCAATTCCACTTGCGAAAAAAGAATTCAAAATTTTGTTTCCAAGTTTGTACGTTTTACATAAGATATCCTCGAAATTGACAAAAAAAAAACGTTGTTTAGAAAGACTTAGGAGAAAGCTTTTTATTTAGGTCGGAAAAACGAAACTAGCCTTGGGAATCTCTATACGAACAGATATATCAAACTTTACGATGAAAAACGAGTGACCGCTATTTTCTTTCACGAGATTCGCCTTAAGGAGAGCAGACACGAGATTTCCTCCAGAGAAAAAGAACCACCATCAATAAGGAAAACAGAATGAGATTGAAATTACCTTAAGAAGAAAGGGAAAGTACTAAGAGGAAAAAAACCTCAATCTCTGTCCTTTTTTTGCTCTTGTTGTATAATAACAGATCAAGGAGAAGAAAAACAGACAAAAATATAAATTTCTATTTACCTATTTTCAAATCATCCTTTTTCTCAGCCTCAGGCATCGTTGCGGGCATCGAGTTCAATAATTGTAAGTCTTTCTCCGTAAGAATCATTTTGCCAAACGTTTTATAAATAATCACCACGAACGAAATCCAAATAAATCCGAAAATATCACTACAGATACGTAAAATCCAACGAGAAAGGTAGAGAGATAGCGTTTTTTCTTCTTCTCTCCACTGATTAGAAACACAGCGAGAAATATCTGTCAATATTTCGCATAAAATCCATAGAAAATATCATTTTCAACGAAAACACACAAATATTTAAAAAAGAAACCGGCGACGAGATAAACCAACGAAATCTGCTGCTACATTTCGTATATTTTTGTAGAAGAGGCCGAAGAGCCACCACCAACCACATGGGAGGAAGGGCAACGTCCACTGCTTGAAACACAGAGAAAACAAGAGAGAGGAGAATCGCGCTTGTGGCTCCGGGCGGCACGAAAACGCATCTAGATACTGCGGTGACAAGCTCGGAACTGAACGAGAGCGTTTCAAGGTCTTGACTGACAGTGAAAGTGGTTGCGCCTGGCCTGTTATGGCGGAGGCGCATATACATACGTTCCTTCCTCTCTCTCTCTCTTCTTCTATAACATGGGGAGAAGGTATAGCAAAAAAACTGAAATAAGTGGGGGGGGGGGGGCTTGTTTTCAGCTCAGGTGCGGCTTCACAGAAGAGACCGGTACCGAGACTTCAGAAGAGGAGGGAGAGGGAGAGAGCACTCGCCACCACCCCTACCTCTTCGGGAAAAAAAAAGCGTTTGTGTGTGCCTTCAAGTTCAGGGGAAAGTGACGTCACGGGAAGCGGCGGCTTTCCGGCCAATGGATGTGCAAGCCGAGGCATACGTCACGGAGAGACGTGGAGATCTCATTGGTGCTGATCCTTTTTCACACAGGGGGGTTAAGGTAGGGGAAGGGTGCGTGTGGGGGAATGAAGATTGCGCGAGGAGGTAAGGGATGAGGGTGCGGGGGTGCTGCTCACAGGAGTCATCAGCCCCTTTCCACCTCTCGGTACCGAAGGTTCGTTGACCGATGATTTTTCAATGTGAACACAGAAGAGGGTTTTGACTTCTCTGCCACTGTGTCATGATTTTGTGTGTGTGTGTGTGTGTGTGTGTGTATATGTATATTTCTCTCTCTCTGGAGATGTTGTCGGTGTTGACGAACTCTTGCTTGCAGCAGTCAACCCCCGGTAGTGACGATATTTCTGTCGGATGGGCGAGGACAGAATATTTTCTTCATTAATTCACTAACTACAATAGCCCTCTCTCTCCTATGCCAAATTAATGTTGAACAATCCCATGAATGTAATTATAAAGAATTTATTTTAATTTAAAAATTACTTTAAAAATTTATTGCATTAGATTTCAAATTTTTTATGGCCAAGATCAATGACCTCGTGCTGCTGTAAATTCGATTAATTTAATTTAAAATTGCATACAAAATTCCATTTAGGTTACAATATGCTTCTCAAACGAATAAAATTGAGAAATTAATTTTTTTAAATCTGTAATGCACACACACACAGTGTCTGTTTCTCGCATGTGCAAACGGGGCACATGCCCAAGGCCCACAAATTTTCTGGGCTCCAAAAATGGAATTTTTTTCGGTATTTTAACATATTTTGCTGAAATATTTGCAAACATTTTTAATCTTCTTGGGGGAGGGGGCCCCTTCATGCCCAGTGCCGTCTTAACGCATGGGGCCGGGGGGCCTCGAGTACAGAGGGAGCCTCATGGAAATTAGCTATTTTCCAAACTTTCGGCAGTGATCATGTAAATTGGTACGCAGGCATTTTTCGCCCGGTAGGGGTGGGGCTTCAAAAAATCACTTTTCCCGAAGCAGCCCCCAGTAGAGACGATATATTTGTCGGATGGGAGAAGTCAAAATATTTTCTTAATCAATATTCACTACCTATAATAACTTCTCGTATGGCAAATTAATGGTGGGCAATCACATAAATTTAATTAAAATGATTTTTTTTGAAAAAATTGAAAAAACCGATAAATTGTATTTAATTACAAATTTTTATCACCACGATCAATGACCTCATGCTGTGCTCAATGCCATCTTATAGCATGGGCCCACACGGACACGAGTGGTCATCAGGAAAATGAGAAGTTTTTTCGATAATTTGCCAGGTAGGGCTCCAAAAAATCGTTTGGCTCGGGGGCCCATGACGCTCTTAAGACGGCTCTGGCTGCACTAAAATTGATTAATTTTATTTGAAATTGCGTAAAAAAACTCACGCTCAATATACATCGCTTCTTAAGTGCATAAAATTCAGAAATTAATTTTTTAATGTGATGCACACAGTGCCCCTGTTTCTCGCATGGGCAAACGAGACCATGCCCTACAAATTTTCTAGGCCCCAAAATTGACATTTTTTCCGATATAATTTTTTACTAAAATGCTTACAAACATTTTTAATTTTTAATCTTCTTAGGGGGAAGCCCTTCACACCCACAGCCATTTTTAAAGCATAGGCCAACCTAGGCAGTGCCCGGGGCCTCGAGTGAAAATTAACTATGTTTAAAACTTTTGACAATCACCATGTAAATTGGTAGGCAAGCATTTCCAGCCCGATAGACACCTCAGAAAAATCGCTTTGCCCGGGGTCCCCCATGATTCGCTTGAGACGTCTCTGTTCATGAACAATCTCTAGAGGGTCATGGCATACTTTTTCCCCGCATACACCTTTGCCTCAAAGAACGCTATGTATAGGGGACCTTCGGAAAGTCATGTTTGCCCAGGGTCCGTACTTATGAGGAACATGACCTGAATGCACAACAGAGACCTTGCATCATAACGAATCGTTACCATCCACAAGTTGAAAATTTTTGACGGGCATCTTGACCAGTAATTTTTCCTGGTCTTTATTTAATAAATTTAAAGTTTAAAAATTAATTAATTACCAATAAGGTCTGTTCTCACCTCCTCCCGGCTTATTAGCTTGTGAGGAGGGGGTTGACTCTTGCACTTTTCAGGCATATGACAATATATAGCCGTGCTAATGTTCATTACTGTTCGATATGAATTTTTGGCGCCCTATTTTCGGGTCGATTTGCTTCTGTAAAATACTTGAATAATCGAGGTCAAATTATTTTGGTAGCACAAAATTTTTCAGATGTTCAAAAAGCAGAAAAATAAATTCTGAATGCTACAAAATTTTAAAAAGGAAAGGAATCGAAGAGGCAAAATGTCCGCAAATTGTGCGACGTTATCAACCAGATTACAGATTATGCATGTACACTCCGAAATGATCAGCAAACGATAGTTGACAAATGGGGTAGATTGTCACAAACATTGTCTTTGTGCCGTAACGAATTTCCACAACCAGCGAACGGGTAACAAACTGGCTTATCCTTGGAAAAAAGAGATAAGCGTGTGCCTAATTGTCTCAAGTGAGGAGAGATCTTTATTTTTTATTTATATTATTATCTCTCTGTAAGACATGACAGAAAACGGTCTGTAGCATTTCGCTGACAGCATTTTTTGTTTTTCCTCTTTTATGTCCAGACACGTGTGTGTGTGTGTGTGTTTTTTTCTCCCTTGAGAAACCAAACCTTATTAGAAACAGAACAGAGACTCTTCGAATGAGATGGAAGAGATTCGTATGCACCCAAAAAAAAACCTTTTCGTTTGAATTCGCGTAATTAACTCACGAGAGTTTCACGAATCGCTGTGTTTTGAATGAAAAGAACGAAGTAAATCTGGAGTAGAGATTATTACGTGGGCGACACTCAAGGTACTCACTCCCACACTAAGCAAGACCATCAACATTTTGTAACATTCGAGACAGAGATGAAGGTGGCTGGGGCTGCTTGTTCTATTACAACAGGAGCAACTCCAGCTATCGATTGGGACGTTCCCAGGGTTAACTCGGAGGGAGAGGTTTTTAAAAGACAAGGGGAATGTGTGTGTCTGTGTGCAGTCACACACACAGAGAAAATGAGCAGATACAGAACAGCATCATCACAAACGACGACGATACCGTCATCATTGTCGTTGTTGTTGTTCCAGACAAGAATTGTTTCGTCGGCAAAGAATTGAAATCCTCTCACTGAACATCATCGCGTAACTTATATTCTGAGAATAGGCTCAATTCTCTACATTCTTCTCTTTCAAACCAAGTTACTATAAGTTCATTAATAGGAGAAATTTTTTAAAATTTCAAAGAGGAGTCCGTCTCTCAGGAAATCAGCCAGAAATAAATTACAAGCAAGAAAAAAATTGGCGCTATTGGGAAGTGGTACTTTTATAGAGTTTGCCCTTCACAGAGAGATTTCATTACACATTATACACACGAGGATTGTCGAATATTTGATGAAATTAATTAATTAATTACTGAAAGCAGTCTGATTTAAGATGATGGTGAGCTTGGGCAATTTTGTACCCAATTTTAATTCGTTATTCATTAGCTGAAGTTAAATCTACATGGTAATTTTTCTCCCTTTTTTATCGGCATTAACGTTAATAAAATAAATCTATCAACATTAAATTTAAATGATCCGGAATATTCAAAGGAATTTATAAAAATTTAAAAAAAAACATTGTGTTATATAGAAAGGATGATAGTTTTAGGGTTTGGAGAATCACTATCCTAAATCCTCAAAATTTTCCATGACACTCCTGAACAATCTAAATTGGAATTTCACAGCACATCGTTTCATGGAAAATATTGAAGTTAAAATCATGTAATGGGTCTGTCATTCAGTTTTTCGCGACAATTTAAAATGCAGCCAAAGCAGATCAGGGAAGGAGGCCGCGAACGTAATTTGAAAATCCCCTCTAGAACAGTTTCTCAGTCTACTTTTTAGTCTACTTCTCACTTCAAATATTAGTTGTTCTCATCGCCCCCCCCCCTCCCAACAGCTTAAGCCAACCCATAGGACCCTATATTATTTCTATAGCTTCTCCCGCGCTTCGGATTATTCCACCCACCCATAGAGTGATATTGCCCACTTTGGGAAACACTTTTGTACGTTGTTGTAAATTATTGTTTCTCCTACAGCATTGTTGTGAATCATTGTTTCTCCTACAGCATTGTTTGAAATTCCATTGTTGTAAATCATTGTTCCTCAAACAGCATTGTTTAAACCTTCATTGTTGCAAACAGAGGCGCCGACATGAATAAAATACTGGAAGGAGGATGCTAAAAGGATCTAGTAGTCCCGTATATACGGGACTCAAGCTCTTACTCAGGAGAGGGAAGAGTATGCGTTGCACTGTATATTCATCAATTATTGGGGGTAGGAGTTAAATAGCCTCAGCACCCAGTTTTTGGCATCTATGGTTTTAAACCATCGTTTAACCATTGTTTAAAACTTCATTGCCGTTTCCTATTTAACATAAATTTTTTTTATCGCATTATAATGAGAGCAGTGACTTGATTTCATTCCAGAGATACTCGAACCGATCAAGAATGTTTTAGGGGCAGACATTTCGTGTAACTCCAGCAACACGAGATGCGCGAGTGAAATTACGGAATCTAAACTTCAGTAGGCCTATCTACTGAATATGCGAAGTCGGTTCCCTGTTAAAAGGAATATTTTAAACCCCGCAAATTGTTTGCCCAATTCCATCATGTGCTATGTTGTCATGACTGAAATTCTCACACTGAACACAATGTTTCTCTCTCTCTCTCTCTCTCTTGATTCAAGAACAACGACCGACACCACAACCACCCTCGTCATGTGTTGCTATGACGACCAGTTGAAGCGGTTTTGGTGGCTGTCGTGCCTTCATCTAAATATCGACTGCGAGCAACCACCGACCGCCGCTATCTCATCAATTTCAAGTCATTGACCTCAAGGTCGCCGTTCGCTTCTGATATAAGTTTGTCCAACTTAGATATAATATAAATATTTCTTTCTATTTTATTATATTGTTATTACTCTTTGCTAATTCATCATCGCGTCTATTTTTCTTTTTTTCTTGTTTACCCTATTGAACGAAATCTCTATCGATTCAGCGTTAAATTATCTCACATAAAAAAATCTGAAAAGATTTATTTATTTTTATAACGATAATAATAGGAAAAAAAGAAGAAAAAGGTCGGAAACAGTAGAAAACAGCACTAAAGGCACGTGTAACTAAGACTATTAAAGCACAGTTACCTCTCGACTTGTTTTTCATTTTCGCGTGTTATTACCCGATAAACACCTGCAAGATGAAATAATATTACAAGCTATTCCGATCATGATAATAAAATATAAAAAAGGTCTTTCTTTTATCATCAATGTCTTTTTTTTGCAATCGGTCAGATGAAGAAACATTCGCCATCGCTGCTTTTCTTTTTTTATCTATTATTTCATTACGAATCGATTTCTGAAACTCGTGTTTACTATGAGTTTATTGCTACCGTAAAGTCTAGGATGTCAATATTCTTAGATAAATCTCAGAGCAATTATTTAGTAACTTCTTTTTTTACAACAATAAGGGTTTTTACAGCAATGGTTATTTTTACAACAATGGTGATTTTTACAATAATGGTTATTTTTACAACAATGAGGATTTCCACAAAAATGATGTTTTCTTACAACAAAGACTATTTTTACAACAATGAAAAACTTATTGTTGCGCAAAAATAATTTTTAATAATACTCTACCCAGTCTCCCTTTTTTTCAAACAATGGAGAAATCAAGAGTGCTGCTTGGTACCTGTGCCCAAATCAACTCTCACGACGACGCGATTGACATTCCAAACAAATTCAGGGCTTTTGAGTTTTGGGAGTCTGAGGCTTAAACAATATTTTTTAGGGCGTGTTGTGTGAGCCAAATTTATAGATAAAAAATTTTATAGGCCTATATACTAATGAAAATCTTAATAATTTGGGGCCATTGATTAAAACATTCCGTTCAATCTGTGCTCTCGAATTTACATTATAGCTTGTAAACGTTAAAGCACGTGTAAGAGTTGCCATATATGAACTCTTTTTTTCCTCTGATGATAGCCACAAGACATTCATGACTTAAAAAAAATTGAAGACCCCACGCTTTATACCATGCTTGCACAAATTCTGGCACCTTCGAAAATGCCCTATTTGGGCCTGCTCAGCTGTTTTCGAAAAGAATATCTTAATACAAAAAGCAGCCAATTTCAAAACCCTAGGGTCGTGCCTTGTTCTTTCCCATGCGAGAAATAGGCCCTTCAATTATAGCAAGATGTTTAAATTTCAACATTTTTCATTAACGTTTCGCCATTTCACGAGTCCCTTAAATGTTGTCTTGGACAAAATATGGCCCACAACCATAAAGTTGAATGAGCACGCATGCTTCAAGCCAGAAATTCCTAAACGCTTTGACCTTATAGCAGGGACTGTCTTGATATAATGAGGGGGAGGGGGCTGTTCAAAGCAGAAATTTTTGAGATCCCAGCGACGAAGCTAAAATATATTTTATTAGTCAATGAAGTGGCGTATTTAGCAGGGCGTTCTAAAGTTAGAGAGGCGGCTAATTTGAGGAATAAGTGGCCAACAAAATTAGTAGAATGGGAGAAGGACGGCTAGATTGGTATAACCCTCAACGAATCCACCTCTGCTCAGACGGCAAGGGACTAGACCAACGAATGACCAAAAGAGTGACCTAGAGAGTTTCCAAGCACGTAAATGAGCTAAAGGGTGGCTTAGAACGTGGGGAAGCATATGAATGGCCAAACGAGTGACCTACAGAGCAAGAGACCTGGTCAGCGAGTGACTAAGAGCGTATGCAAGTATGTGAGCGACCAAAACAGCGTGCAAGCATGTGAGTGACCAAAAGAACGACTTTAGAGACACGGGTGTACTTGCAGGAGGAGGGAACGCTAAGCGGGTTATAGAACAGGGAGGTGAATTCGAGGAAAGAATAGTCAAGAAAATCAAACTAAATGTGAGAAGAGCGGCAGAATTCATGTACCTCATATTCGGCAAAACCATAAATGCTCCTCTGAGGCAATGAATAATACCTTATGAACTGTTTATAGTTTTGGCTCGCCAAACTCATGGGACCCTAAGCAAATAAATGCCACTTTATGGCACCTCTGTCCAATGTTGAGGTATTCCGTCGGCACTCTAAAGTGCCGCGGCACACCGACTGCAAATCCCGGCCGGATTGCCAAGCTTAATATGTATAATTTCATCCCTGAAATATCTCGTGGCATCTCTCACTAATCACCAGCATTATTGCTTGATTGGATAAAACTCAGTAATCCAATTATAGCGGTGATTATAAGAGCTTTGAAAAAAAAATAGCAGTAACGTTTCGTAACAAGAATTTTGACCGAATTTTCCTCGAAACGAACTCTCCTTGGGATTCACCCCCTTTTTTTTTCTCCGACAGAAGGGTTCAATTCTTGGCTCACTCAATGCTACCCCTTTCGCAATAACATCGTCCCAAGAGGATGTTATTAAGAGAAAAAAAAAGAGAAGCAGCACAGCACTTGGCCGAGATAAGGCAGTGAGAAGAAATAGAATAGGGAACGCACATAAATATATACACACACACAGTATATATTAAGAAAAAAAAATGCTTGCGAAAGAGTTCATTCACACTGGATGTTGGCAAAAGAAGAAGAGGGGCGAACACATACTTCAAATCTTAAACCATTCCTTTTTTGCCCCTTCCCCCCTCTCCTTCCTTTCCCATGTACTTTGGTTTTTCTCCAGATCACTGTGTCAGCAAGAGTAAGAAGAAAGAATGATAGCAGAAAGAAAAGAAAGTTTTGTTGGAGGCAAGAACTGGGAGAGAGAGAGAGAAGAAATAATAAAAGAATCTTCATGTTCCAAGGTCAATAGGAGGGGGTTGTTGCTGAGGGTTCCGCCGCGATCAACACCGACCTTGAATGGGAGGGAAAGGGTATACAGGCCAACGAACCCTCGTCGTCTCTTCACTGTGCTACAGAATCGCTGGTAGATGAGGGTTTCAACCCTAACTGGAATAATTTCAAGGCAACGTTCCGATGCATTGACCGACCGTTACGACACAACAAAGACAATAAATAAATGAAATTCCTTGTGATAACAAGCACTTTAGATTGGATTTTTCCATTCTTCACCAGAGACGGATTTATGACTTCGCTGCCCGTGGGCTAGACAAATTTTGTCGCCCTTCTTCCACTCTATGCTAATTTATCTTACCACTCATTCCTCAAACTCATCACCCTAGGTCAGCGTGTGCATCGCACTTTTTGTGTGCATTTGTTATGCTTTTGGGGTGGCTTCTTTTATAAGGTATATATCTACTAAACTATTCTGGGAAGTCGTTGACGGACCATGAATTGGGCAAGGGAGCTGCGGTTGACAAAAGTTCAAGAACCACTGCTCTGGATGATATAGCCCGCTTAGCCCCGACTGTCAACATGCTTCTGTCTCTATCCCACTCTTTTTTGGTAATTCACATATTTTCTACCCTCTACTCTATGTCACCTTCTTTGGTTACTGCCATGCTTACACACCATTTTGGTCACTCACAGTGACGTCTTAACAAATTGGCATACCAAGGCACGGCCTGCGGCGGGGGGGGGGACTATAGTGTAGAAGAGGCTCAGGAAAACTAGATCTGGTAGAAAATTTTTATAGTAAACATGTAAATGTTTAGGTAGACAGTTATAGACAGGTATAGCAGTCCTCAGAAAAATCGCTTTGCCCAGGGGCCAACAATGTCCTTTAGACAGCCCAGCACTTACATGCTTTGCATCTTATCTAGGTAATTCTTTTGGTAGTTCACTGACCTGGTTTCTCGTTCTCTAGGTTACTCTTTTTGGCCACTGCCTATGCTTACAAACTGTTTTGGTCATTCACATGATTGCACATTCTTTATGACACTCTTGAGTCGGTCATTGACTTGGTGCCTCATTCGCTGAACTATCTACTAAACCATAGTTTCCCAAACTTTTTGTTCTATAGCTCCCTTTATCAGACATTTTTTTTCTCTCATCGCCCCCCTCACCCCAGCTCAAGTGAACCCATAGGATCCTATGTTAAATCCGTAGGTTCTATCGCCCCCCTGGACCATTTCATCGTCCACCGGGGGCGATATTGCCCACTTTGGGAAAAACTACTATTACTAACTATTACTCGCTAGGTTACTATTTTGTTCGCTCACATACCGGCGCACTTTCTTGTTCTTTTTTTGTTCGGTCACTCATTGACCCAGTCTTTCCCTCTCTAGGTCACTCTTGTGGTTACTGACGTGCTTGCACGCTCTCAAGAACACTCTTTAGGTTTCTCCGTGACCTAGTCCCTCGATCTCTAGGCAGGGGCCGATTTATGGTTTCGCTACCCCTCAAATTTGCTGCCCTGGGTTATAGCTCACAAAGCGCCCCCGTAAATATGCCCCGATTCTCATAATTTCTAACCAAGGCCGATACCAAAAATTTATCAACGCATTGTTTTTCAATAAAACAGACCAAGCCTCGAATCGAGTTTATCACAAAGAGAAATATTTTCTCCGTAAACAATCAACAACAAAAGCCTCGTCAGTTATATAACTAATAAAGAAGGTTCAACTCACGGCCACAAGCAGCAGCAGCAGCATAACCGAAAGAGTTATAATTCAAGGTTAATTAAAGGCAACCAGTTTATTATTGTGCGTGCGTGTTTTTTTTCCTTGAAAACGAAAGTTACCGTTGAAATAAATAAAAGGTAAGAGAAAGGCCGAAAGAGATAAAAAAAAAAAGAACAACAAGAAAAATGACGTAAGAAAGTTACAAACTTCAAAAAATTGAGGTCAAGGCAGAAGAAAGAAAAAAAAAAAGAACAGAAACATTTATTCATGCAAAGAAACGTGAAAGGAAGAAAGAAAAAAATACTACATGACGAACATTTCACCACGTGAATGTCCTTCTTTTTCCAAAAGAGAGATAGATACCAGGAAACCTTAGTAGCAATACTATCACCAGACCGTCGTCGTCGTATACGAGGAAACTCCATGTTTTTAATCGAGGACAACACTTTTCTTTTCTTGCAAATCGTCGCATTCGTCCAGTCATCGGGCGACTGAATGAGAATCGACCCGCTTTTCTGGTCCTTGGGACAAGTCCAACTTGGTTCATTTCTCTCACACTTCTGTGTTCATTATTATTTATAGTCCAGTGATTCTCAACGTTTTTCAGCCCATGGCCCTCTTTGGACAACATTTTCTTCTCGTGTCCCCCCTGCCTTATCCGGGGCCCCTTGCCCTCTTCCAAGATCGGGACCCTTTCTACTTATCGAATTGAACTCTCTGGAACCCTGGGTCAGACATGGATCCAAAAAGGTGAGTGATCATCTCTCCCAAGAGACAAATTAAATGGGTAAAATAGACCTGCAAAGTGTGGGACGATCCAACGAACCTACTATTGACCCTCCCTGGGTCTTCACCTATCTCTCCCCCCGGGCTAAAATTTAGTGAGCTTCCTTCTTGTGAGGGTTTCTCGTGATGTCTTAACATTACGGGTTCCCAGGCAAAGTGCTGTTCTGTAGTCTCATGCTTAGTTAAAAGTAACAGCTAGCACATTTACATTCGAAAATCATAGTACTAGATCTCACCATGTTGGTCCTAAGAATATAAAGGGTTAAGATGCCCTGGTGCTATGAATAGCTCTGCCGGATTCTGAAAGTAGTAACATTTTTTTACCACTACATTTCACTTGAAAGCTCTAATTCTTCGCAGTTCTTTGTGCCCCCTTTACCACTAGTCGTGGCCTTCCATTTCAGCTCATTTTCACCTGTGGGGCCTCCTTAAAATATCGCAGGACAGTAAGGGGGTTACATGGCCACAGGTTGAGAACCAACGATTTAATCCATCATTGCTAATAGCCATTGAAGAAAGTAAAAACAAAGCCAGATCGAACCCCGTCCGATTTATGCAACCAGCAGCGACATTCGAAAGACTTCTGTTATCATGTATTTTTTCTTTGGACTAATCATTAGCGACTGAAAGACATCTTGCAGTATTGTAAGAAGACAGATAGTGAAATCTCCTATTAATAATGCTTTTCACGGTGTATAGAATAATGGAAACGACCGGTAGAAAAATTGATGATTTTCTTCCTATAATATGAGCTGAGATAAACAAATCGTTTCTCAGTTGATGCTGTTGGCAACAAATGAATTGGGCTGAAAGAGAATAGAAGAAACGAAAAATGAGACAAATAATATATTTATCTTTCTCTCATAGGATTTCTTTTAAAAATTCCTTCTTTTTTCTTTAAGAGGAATGAGACTCTTATTGTGTGCACCAGGTCGCCATGGCGACTAAAAAATTGGTATTGGCGCATGATTATTTATTTATTTATTTATTTTGGGGTTTTTTTGTGTAGTTACTAAATTGCAGGCTGAGAGAGGCACAAAATGCTCGGAATTTGCAGCAGCATATCTACCAATATGGAAGAGGGCCACTATGCCCTGAAAAAGTCAAAAGAAACATTATTTTGAACCTTTTTCTTCAGGTGAAAAGTTTTTGGCGCCTAAAAAGTTGTTCTAGCACCTAGATTTTTTTTTCCCGATATATCCATTCATGTTCTAGGGCATAGTTTTCCAAACTTTTGTTAAATCGCCCCCTTCTTGAATTTTTTTTTCTTCTCATCGCCCCCCGAAATCAAGAGCCAACCCATAGGATCCTATACCTCATATCTTCTACCGCCCCCTTGGACATTTACATCGCCCCCCTGGGGGTAATATTTTTTATTTTGGAAAACGCCGTTCTTTATTATAAAGCATAGCACAAACAAGTCAAAACAAAAAGTCAACCAGAAAATTTTATAGAATGATAATATGTATTTTTCTCTCTGTCAACAAAGATGCCCAAGCAATATCGAATTCAGCAGTGCTGAAATGGCAGACATTCCCGGGCTGTATACGTCAGCGGCGCCCTTTGGGAAAATCAAATACAGTAACTAAAGGCACGTGAAATAAGGCTCCTCGGAATACCATTTGCGAATCACTGCTGAAGAAAACGCTTATAGTAGTTTGTTGCCCCCCCCCCCCCCAAAAAAAATATATGCATCAATATTAATTCGGTTATTGAACAATATCTACACGTTCTTATTCTTGTGAGAATTCTTGAAAATCCAATTTTTTTTCGTAAAATAAAACATGTTATGTTAATATTAATACCAGGGCCGGAACAAGCAGGGGGGGGGGGCAACTGTGCCCCAGGCGGAAAATTTAGGGGAGGCAATTTTAGGTGGGAACAAAGAACACCGTTATAAAATTATCGAATTTTAATGTTGTGGGGGCGGCTGAACCATGTTTACCCCCGGGCGGCAAAAATCCTAGTTACGGCCCTGATACATACGACCCTGTGATTAATACACACACACACTGAAATCCTGTTTTTGAAACATGTCGTACCAGTAGGGCATTTTTTTGATTTTATCAAACTTGCCTCTGTCCTTGACATTATCCTTCTTTAAATAAAATAATTCATCTCTCGATGTAGCATAAAATAGTGAACGTTTTATCTGTACGTAGATTTCAAAACGACTATTTATAAGCACGAAATTTTGCAAAACACTTTAAGCAAGAGATTAGAAAGTGAAAGAAATAAATGTTTTTTTCTGTAGCAACTCTTAAAAAGAAAACTCCGTTAGTGATTTGATTTTCGCCCCCATTTTCAGTTGCCATAATTAAACCAGCAAAAGAGAGGCTCCACCCTAAATAATCATCGGCGAACGACATTCAAGTCGGTGCACCATCACTAACATTAAGTAATTCTTTTTTCGTCGGTGCTGTTCACCCTTTTTATTTTATTTTATTTTCCCACCGTGACCTTCGTATTCGACTTGGTCGTGCGAGCGCGTGCGCACACAGGACCAAACAGAAGAAGCTATAATAAAGGACAATGGCCCCTGCGCAGCAAGCAGCGGGGCCCTCAAATGTCGCAAGGCCATTTTTACTTATTTATAGCTTGATAAACCAAAAAAGAAAGAAAGAAAGAGCTCTTTCTCTCTTGATTATGTTGTACATTACACACACATATATATATTTTTTCACTTTATGAACGCCTTCAACCACCCACCGTCACTAATAACAGTTACAAGAAGTACTTCTGCGGGTCCTTGCTGGCCTATTAAAATATGCGCATAAACGCTCCTTTCCACTATGTATTACTTTTCGCTATTGAACGAGCGAAAAGTGGCAAAAGTTAAAAGAATTACCAAATTCCATTACACGAAGAATCAACTTGAACCCTTGCCCTCCATCATCCATTTTGAGGAATGTAGAGTGGGTCTTTACAAAATCGTTCAATGAGCCAATTTAGCATATAAATAGCCCCCACAGGATGGCGCAGAGGAAAAAGAGAAACCCGCTCAATTTGTATTTACGTTGCTAGACGAAGCTTCTCTCAATACTAATTACTATGTATATTGTAATTGTAAATTCTATTACCATAATTGGTTCACCATCACCACGATTTCATAATCTGAGAGTCGTCCATTTATCGATACCACATACTTTTCCACTTTGTGATCGATATTCACACAGACTGAAAATACAGTCCACGGCACTTAATGTGATCGCAACGGAGCTCGGGATGTTTGTGATAACAATAACCGGGGGATAACTTTATCCGAAACAGTCCCGTTTGCATACAGTAGCCATACATCCCATTTGGTTAAACGGGGTTGGTAATACGGGACAGCTCCGTTTTTCTTTCCCACAATTGGCTGCAAAATGTTCAAAATCGTTCCATTTTTTTTTTCTGTTCTAAAACGATATTTTTTCCCCTTTGAGCTAGAATACTGCAATTTTGTTAATTAGCTACGTGAGACGTTAGAGGGATACTGCGTAATGTATATCACTAATTACTGTATATATATTTTAATGTATACAATACGTTTAATACTTGATCACTTGAGAAAGTCTCCTGGAAAAAGAAATTTTAATCTGGTCAACTGAAAGAAACTGATCAAGAACTAAAGGAAAGTGCTTTTGTTTTCGTCATACATTTGCCTTCACTATAAGAAGACCATTGCAAAAGCAGCTCCACACGTGCGTGGATCACAGCAAATATTACGGACTGATTACGATACTAAGTATGAAAATGTTTGTGAACGGGGGGGGGGGGGGGGGGAGAGAAGAAGAACACTTTCTAGGCTCCTGCATAGTCTTGCAGGGAGACAAATTAAGTAATTAAGTGTTTGGTTAAACTTTAGCTTCACAACGCTCAAAAAGAACTTTCGAGGGAAAAAATTTGATAGTGTTATCCGATAAATCCCGATAACTTTCAACGAATTTTTTCCCATGTCACGGTATTGGTCCCTTCCCATTCCTTGCAAAAGTGATAACAATACCAGAACGATAACGTTATCAGTGATTCTAATAAGCGGCGTCGACTGTACTGTAATTTGTTGAATTTTTTTTGGCAATGTTCGTATCAGGATCACTGGGTAATTCAAAATGAATATTAAGAAAGGAAAAAAAAACATGCCTGTGACAGCTCTATATTAACTTTAGTAATTAATAATCAATTTTTTCACACACTATATCAAGATAACGTGAAAAAAGTTGAATATCCAAGTGTCATTTAGCAACATTAAAAAAAGCTGTAATCTTTTGAATGTTCATTGGAAGGTTTGTTATTCAAAATGACGAAAGATTGCATTAGGAAAAAAATTTCAACACCTTGTGATTTTATTACTAATTTGGGAGTATTTAAAAAAGGCCACATGTTCAATATTCTCTTAAATTAGTAAAAAAATAAATAAATCGTAAGATATTGCTATTTTTTCTCGATCAAGCACACCGTGAACTTTCTATTTCATCAGTGCTCTCATATTTCAAATAACAACGCTTTTAATGAACATTCAAAAGATGACAGTTAAATGCAACTACGAGAGCCAGCCTTTCACATTATAGCAACGAGCTATTTATAGTCACAAGCATGTTTTCTTTTTGCATCATTTTTTTTGAATTACCCTGCATTATTAATCGGGTTTTTATATTGTTGTATACACATGTGTGAAACACTGAGACAATTATTCAACACTTGATATTTCTTTTTAACACCACTGGGATTTTTGCGCACAATAGAATCAATTCGGCCCGACACTACAGTTTTGAACTGCTTTCGAATGGCTTTTATTTAATGATTTAGAGCAGCGGTTCTCAACCTTTTATGACTCGCGGAGCTCTTTCTAGTAAAAAAAGTCTATGGCGGAGCCCCGTAGGCCCATTTTTTTAATTATTCATTAAAGTTACTGATTTATTTTTTACTATTTAAAAATATTTATAACTATTTTTTAAATTTTACTGGTTTTTTTTTTTAATTTCCTCAAGCGGCCGCGGAGCCCCTGGAGAGTGTACAAGGAGCCCCAAGGGCTCCACGGAGCACCGGTTGAGAACCACTGATTTAGAGTAAGGGTGCTAAACCTTTTGGGGAGTGTGCGGGTCACTTAAGGAATCTGTAAATGTGCGGCGAGAGAACTGTTTAAGTGATCTAGAACTATGGTGCGGACCACTTAATTGAAGTGAGATTGTGCAGCGGCTCATTTAAATGATCTGGAAATGTGCCGAAGATCACTTAATTGGAATAAGAATGTGCCGCGGACCGCTCAAGTCATCTATAAAAATGCCCCAGATCACTTATACGACCCTTTTAATGTGCCGCGGGTCACTTAATTCCTCTGGAAATGTGTAGCGACCACTCGAGTTATGCGGAACTGCACCGCAGATCACTTAAGTGTGATCTGGTAATTTGCCACTTAGTTAATTTTTACCTCATTAGTTTAAGGTCGCGAGAAACATGAGATGTTCCGAGGGCCAAATCTTGCCCGCGGGCCATGGATTGAGCATGTATGACTTAAAACATGAGAAAAAGTTTTTAAACATTGATCTTTGCTAAAGCTTTGCATACTACAGCCTAAAGTAGAATTTTTCGATTATCACTTATACACGCGAGGACCCCCCTCCCCCATTGGATCAACTAATTTCTACTTTATTCTAAAACACACTCGGGTTCTTAGTAAATTCTCGTGGACCCCAAGGGCCCACGAACCACCTTTGAAGACACCCAATCTTAAACTGAATGCCAAGTAGTCCTTTGAATCAATTACAGTTTCTGTAAATGTGGCTGAGAATATAAGTAATGCTATCCACAAATCACCCGAGACCTAATTAGAGCAAGGAGCGCGTGAATGCCATTAAATAGCAATGATTGATTGTTTCCCTCTGCGTTATAACCTTGAACTTGAATTATCTGCAAACTATCCTCATTATCATTGAAATATAGCATAACTATATACTCGAGTAAAGTATATTCACTCCTCCTTCTCCATGTAATTAGTGATAGTCATGATGAGACATTTTTCCGTCTCATTCATTGTGGATCTTGAATTTCGAGAGACCATTTCACAGTTCAGAAACAGATCGAATTGACGAATCGAAGCATGCAACATCGTGAAACGATTGTTGACTACTGTTGGCAAATAGTGATTAAGAGTTTGTTAAAGTCCAATTTTCCCGGCTATTCTGGGGAAAAAAAATCAATGTTCGAGTGTTTAAACAATTCACATATAAATACAGTACATCGCGTGCGGTGATCAAAAGAGTTGCTGCAAGTATAGAACGAGAGAGAGAGAGCCCGGCCGGGGCCATTGGCCTCAACAGAGACGATGCACTCGCAGGCTCAGGAAAGGAAAAAAAGAGCGCAATCACGCACTCTAGGAAGAGTGCACGTGACTAGAGCACGTCCCTCGATGCACAAACGAGAGAAGTCGCAATGTGTGTGCCCCACAGGCCAATGACATCAGCCAAGGAAAAGAGAAGAAGGCAAATAAAATGTACATACAGTAAAGCACAGAGAATGCTCGCTCGCGAACGAGTTGATCGATTTCTTAATTATCGCTTTTTATTTTCTGTTAATGAAGCTAAAGTTCGTTTATGATTAACTAAGTTATGTAATGTGTGTATTGCGAAATACGTTGTTGTGTGTGTGTTTATTAGGTCGGTCGGCGTTCCTGCGGTTCTCGGATTGTTGGGTTCAGCTGCTGATGGAGGAGAACGAACTCCCTTCACTCGGGGGTCGCTGCACTCGATTTTGAGGTCAAGGTTGGTTGGGGACTTGTTTTCACAAGAATTTTTCCACGCTATATATCTATCTATCGCGACCAAGGGATCGTTTTTTTTTATTCTTTTATCTCGCTACATTCTCGGCACTACTTATTCTCAGGTGCATTTTTCTTAGGTGCTTTTTTCGGACCCCACCTATTTTGTCCCCTTGCCCTTCATATTTTTGGATAGTGGCGAGTTCATCCGGAGCTCTTTACCTGACTTGTTATGTGCGTTGGAATTTGTACCAGTGGTACGCAGAAAAGATACAAATCTGTATTTCAGCCAGAACTAAAATTATTATTTGAATATCACGTGAGCCACGAAAGGTATTTTTTGTTGTAATTTTCGAAAATTAGTAATTATGCGATAGAAAAATTCTCTTCAAATAAAAATGAGAATTACATCTTCAAATATACAGATATATTTTAATGCAGTTTTATTTTCCGATGGAAATTTTCGTTGGCAATTTATTTTTTCATGTTCTTGCTTTCTTCCAGAAATTACAACAGTTTTAACTTCAAAAGTTTATCCTAAAAAATATCTCGCGGAACTCCTGGCCAATCTCATGCCATATTGAACTACTACGGCATATAAATCAGCAATCACTGCATCCCAGACGTTCTTAACGTATGGGTCGCGACCATACCAATAAATCCATTTTTTATCCCAATTTTTTTTCGGGGCCATCTTAACGATTTTGTTCGCCTGAGTTTCAGACATTTTTGGCAACCCCCAAAGAGTCATGATTTGATGTATCGTATTTTTGACGCAAAAAAGCATAACATTATTACAGAATGTACAGAAATGCTGAAAATATCTGCAAAAAAATGATAACACAATAACAAAAAAATCAATGAAAATTCAGAATTTTGATGAGAATGTGAATTTAATGAAAAGAAACTCATTGTTCTAGAATTTGAGAGAAATCAATCCGGAATTGTAGAAAATTCAGAATTTATGGAAAACAATTATGAGTTTGTGAAAACTTTCATAAAATAATTTGGGGTCTCCCTGTTTGATTCAGGACCCTGAACACAGACCTTGATTGCACAACTGTTAAGACACCACAGAGTGACTTGTTTCGAGAAGTAAACCTTTTGTAAACCAAGAATATTTGGTAACAATTTTTCAAATTAAAAATGGACCGATGGGTCGTGAAGTTGGTCGTACTGTTGGTTTTGGGTCACGGCCAAAAATATTAACGTATGAAAAATATTAAGTTCTTCATATTTTTCTTATACTATTAGCTTTTTTTTATACTATTTGCGGTTGGTCGAAAATGAGTCCAGAACTTATTCCAGTAATTTCTGTTATAATGATCTAATAATGATCGAATTTGGTGACGATGTCGACCGATGGATTGGAACACACACACACTTCTACTTACGACAATATTTTTTTCTCCCTGTTAATCATCAATATTATGCTGAAATTTTAATGAAAAAAAATTAGCTCGCATTATTGGAATTTCATAACTCATTATTTGCGATTTCTCTGAATATAAGTCGTTGCGGTCGATCCGAAGTAGTTAATACAAAAAATGACTAATGTCTAATCAAACTTGGACAAAAGAAAATAATAAAAATTGCGACTGCCGGTGACCGGTCACTCGTTTTCTTCTCGTGAATAAAGTACGAGGAGGAGAAGAAAAGAGAGAAGGGGTAAGTCATTGTAACACTTTCGCTGGCGATGACTGAATTCTTTTCTTTTTGTGGAACTCGTTGGGGTCGTTCAACTCTTTCCCGAGTTTAAGCCGAGTTTCGGTTTTTCTTTTCTCCGCGTTTTTCAGTGTGATATCATGACGTTTTTATACACACACACACGCTCAGAGAGGGCGTCTACCCGTAAAAACTCAATGAACTGTAGCAGTTACACTTTTTTTTTCTTCTCTTGCGCTTTCTCCGCTCAGGAAATACAAAACAACGAAATCATTTCTTAGGTTTTTTTCCATTAACCTCATCAGAGACTGGCAGACACCGCGATCGATTCCTCCCACGATAATATAATGTCTCGTATTTTTTTTTTAATTATTCAACTTAATTGCTTTTCTCATGCAAGGAAATGAGATTACTTTTCCAAAAAATTATCTTATTTTATGTTAAATGATGACGTAACGTGGCCACACGAGGAAGCTGTGTCATAGTGACGACTGAAGAAGAAAACAAAAGAAGTCCTCATCCTGTTGATGATGTTAGTACAGGTACAAGGCAGGATTGGGGGTCAAAGGCCCCTTCACTTCTCAGAGAGTTCAAACACTCTCTTTTCGTAAAATGTCCGAATTTCATCATATTTTTAGTGTCAAAAGAACTTTTTTTTTTCTTTTTCCCCTCTCCAAAGAAAAGTCAATTACTAGAATTTTCTTCGTCAGTTATTACTATGTGTTTCTTATATTTCACTTTTTTACCCTAAAGAAGCCCCTTTTATTAGGTTCCCGAGAGAGCGCGTGTGTGTCGAAATGCTGGTATTACAAGAAGTAATCGAAGCGATGTGAAGGAGGGTCAACGTCACATTTAGCAGGTGTGACGCTTTAAAAAAAACAGAATATACTCGGGGAGGGTTACGTGGGTCCTTGAACTTTGGAAAATCGTTGGGAAGTACTGGTAGAAAAACCGAACTGGCGTTGGCTTTGTTTTGGCCTTAGGATCACGCAGTAAATCGAAATGGGCTCGTAATCTTGATAGGAGATTTTAGCAGATCCTGCGGTGGTGGTCAGTTTGTTTTGTTGTTATGCCCCCCCCCCGCTCGCTTTTTCGATGAAACTCGCTTCACGGAGAGAAAAGAATTTCTGAAGAGCTATAAAATATAAAATATTTTATAGATTAATCTTCCGCATACCAAGAAATATTATGTTAGAATGTTATGGGATGAGGAGAAAGTTTTCCCAAAACAATTCCGCCAAGTTTTCATTTCATTACTATAGAGAACTACGAGTCCTTTCATTGCTGGACAAAGACAGTAAAGTGATGTGCACGTGTCCGTGTGAAACAGAAGAAAGTAATGCTAGGGTTTCTTAGAGGCTAATGACTTGACAACCCTGTTTCACGAGCCTATAAAGCCCAGCTCCCCACTCTTTCTGCAAATATAATGATCGCATGTATCGTGTTCACCAAAACATTACTTTTTAAAAATATTTCTTAGGTCTTAAAAGATTCGTGCTATATGCCTTTACAATTATTTGGTTGAGTTGGCAGAATGTGCAAAAAAAAAGGGAAATGTGTCTAATTAAGAATGACGATTGCAAACAGGGTGGTTGTAAATAAACTGACGCTAACACTAACATTAACTGACGCTAACACTAACATTAACTGACGCTAACACTAACATTAACTGACGCTAACACTAACATTAACTGACGCTAACACTAACATTAATTGACGCTAACACTAACATTAACTGACGCTAACACTAACATTAACTGATGCTAAACTAACACTATTCAGACGTATGTAGCGCCCATTCTGATGGAGGTATTTGGATAAAACTTGGTGCAAAGGGTATATAGACCATGGGGAAAAAAAGAGAGGTTCAATTAAAATAGTTAAATTTTTGACCACCAGATGAAAAAGTGGCGCTTTCCGTCAGTTATCTTTTCCCATGGCCCAAATAATACTAATATAAAGTTTTATTAAAATATACTACAATGGGCGCTACATAGGTCGGAGTAGTGCCAGTGTAATTAAGCTGAGTGGTGTCAATGTTTTTTTAACCACCCTGTATATTCATGCATGCTAGTATACGAAGTGATTAAAAATTATCACGTTATCTGTACATGTAAAATTGATTTTCTGAGTGTGTGTGTGTGTATTTTATACAAATATGCATTTTTAGACAGATCTTTGAAAAAATTTTCATATAACGAAATTCGGGGTCCCGACTTAAACGATAGGGTACTTCAAAAGTTCGTCAGAACTGGACAAATGTCCTAAATGGGCAACAATGGTTCTTGGTCCTCAACAATGACTTTTGGAATGTTTAGTTGCCGGGGTTCCCTGTCAATGCATTTCTTACATGTTTATTTCTTTACAATGGTTTGTAACTTCTTCGATGGTCCCGTTATATGGAGAAAACCCGGGCAGCAGCGGGCTATTATAGCTAGTATTATATGTTAGGTGCATAATTTAATTGCTTACACTTTTTCCCGAGCTGTCGATCCTCCTAAACCATAGTTGATCAAACTTTTTTTCTACCCAGCCCTCTCCCTCTTCTAACTTCAGAATTTTTTCCCTCAACTTAAGCAAACCCATAGGATCTTGTTTTATACTTGTAGCTTCTACCGCATCCTTAGACCATTCCATCTCCCTAGGGTGCAATATCACACACTTTGGGAAACACTGTGCCACTCCCCCTCCCCCCAAACCATGGTAGTACGATATTAGCTAAGTGTGCAGCAGAATATTTTGGTGATTAAAAATGCGTTGACATTTATATGTTAAGGGCCATTCAAGTATTACGTAAGCAGATTTTCAGTCATTTTTGACCCCCACCCCGTCAGCAAAATTTCGTCAGCGCTTAGAATATTTCATATCTTAAAAAAGGGGTAGTTGATGACGTAAGCAACCTTCAAACCCCCCTCCCATGACCCCTTATTATACAACCAAAAGGAAGAGAAAAGTGCATTGACAGTGATTTCCCAATCAGTGTGCGGTGTCTCTTTCTACGTCTTCGTGTATCTTATATAACGTCTGCCCTCTTCTTCACCAATTGACTTATTTTCATCCATCACAAAAGATTCATTAATCTTTTGTGATGGATGAACTCCTTTTTGAAATGACTATTAAAATATTGAGATTGAAAATTTGAAATGGCTTTGAAAATGACTCTATTCTTCTTTTTCAATTCGAAAGCAGTGACAAGCGAAAATATAACAATTTCTAAATGGGGAATCATTAATTTTTTTTAAGCTATCACTCCTTAGGTCTTTGGCCTGATCCCTTATCTTATCTCTTCCAGACCCGTACATCCATTTTTTTTTGGAATTTTCAAGACGTTTTTGCATTTTTGATACTAAAAAAAACTACATAAAAAAATAAAATGTCTAAACAAATCCTAATTTTTTTGTTTCAAATTTTCAATTGTTTTAATTTATTTTTTTTCTGTAAGGAAATAATTCACTTTGTTCACATTTTTTCAGTCAAGATGATGCAGGGTATATTCATCTTCCCATTACAATTTGTTTCCAGAAATTTATTGCAAAATTTTATGCAATAAATCACTCTTTTCCCAAGGGCACTATATGATGGAGGCCATCTTAAAAATCTCCTGAAAGTTTAGTTTTTAGCGCTGCACTCTGATGAAAGCCCCCCCCCCCCCCCGAAGTTCTACTTCATCATATTTCTAACTCAAAACTTACACAATCCTTCAAGTTAGGGCTTAACTCCCTAAGATTAAAAAAAAAGAAACGAATTCTATACAGTGAGAAAAAAAAGTAACCACAACATTTGTGCACGCAGGGTCTGAAAGAGATATGGCAATGTATCTCAGGTATCTCTCGGCCATAAAAAATGTTAAAAAAATTAGGTTACATTGCAATTTATGTTAACATTGAAAACAAAAGTTTAACAAGAGATTGAGCAACACAACCATAAAATCACGATAACAGTCCTTAAGGTTACCACTGATCTTAAATTTACAGTGAAAGGCTCTTTTTAGACTGAAATTGGAGTAAGACACGAAAATAAGTCGCCTAATACTCGTATTACATATTAATAGATTATAATCGGGAGCGTAACTTCCTCATATAAGTGTGCGGTCAGTCACTAAATAATGTTTCCTCCTGTTATTTCTTGTCTTCCGTCAACAACAAGATTCTTCTCGTTTCGTTCTCCCTCGAAGCATTTCACAAGGATGAAATGGATAGGGAATCGCTTTCCCTTTCAATTCTCTCGAAGGGTTTTCGCCCTGAATAATAATAATAAAAAAATAGAAGACATTTTCCCCCATCATTTTGGCCTAATTTCTAAGTAGACAGGGAGCTGCAGAAAAGAGAGCAGCACCATGAGTAAGGGGAGGGGGAAAGAAATCTTAAGAGAAATGGACTTCGTATAACCACCACCACCAACGAAACTCTTCCTGGATCCGAAATTCTTTGATTTTTCACCATTTTCTTTTTCCTCCTCGATCACCTCCTAACCTAGTTTTTTTTCCCTCGGCTTTTTCCTCTCCATAACGGCTAAAAATCTCTTCATTATATTATACTAACTCTTTTTTTTTTTCTGCCTATTCTAACATATTACTACAATGTATCAAATACTATAAGGAAGAAGAGAGAGATGCCATTTTTTGAATGAAACTGTAAACGGGTCTCAAAGTGGGACGATGACATAAATCTGGTGCTTCACGTGCATTAAAAAGCACGCGGATGATTCCGAATGACCGGGGTGATGAAGTAGAATTTTAGGACATGAAGGAAAAAAAAAGTGGAGGGGGGGGGGGTGAATTCATGCCAAACACATGACGGGAGAAAGTTATCCTCTTCTGGAAGCCGTCGAAACACGCGAACTACAACTGGCATTCTCTTCCTGGTTATGCAGCAACAAACCTGAATTTAAGGCACTTGAATTCTAAAAATCGTACTCATTAGATTCTCGTTGGAAATCATGACTAACAATTTATTGTGACATTCAAAATGCTTGTCAACGTTGGAAAAAGTAAATAATAATTATAGATTGAGAGAAAATTTTTTTTCAATGTGACGGTCACGTAAAAAAGGTCGAAACAACATGATTTCGTTATCCGCGATGTTTCAATCTTTTTCGATTCGGGAGCACTGTTTATGCCCAACGTCAAAAGAAGAGCACCCATATTACATCGCTGATATCAGTATAACTCGAGTTCTTGAATGCAACTAGATGGGATGGTTTGAGTCTCGATCGAGGCTTTCAAAAACATGGAACACTATTGGATATTCCAGTGAACACCACGGTGCTCACGTTCGCAGATACTTGTAGTATAATATTGTAAATTTGAAGAAAAAAGATGAAACAGAAACATTTATGCAGCAGTAGCTCGAAATGATTACGTGAGAGGCAATGTTATAATTTACAAATAAATCGAATACTGGTTTACTGGCACGTCATCTTAATGCATCGGTCATGGGGCCTCAAGTGCAGAGGGGACCTCAAGATAACGAAATCTGGTTAAGATTTTTGAGATTAAACACCTGAACTGTGTGTGTGTGTGGTAGGCAATCTCTAGCCAGACAGAGGACGCAGAAAGTTCTACTTGCCGGGGGGTGGGGGGGGAGGCGAATGATTCTCTCATGATGGTCCTGACTGATTACAAAGAAAATGGTAATACACAACATATTCAGCTTGGAACACCTCAGAAAATCTATTTAAAGTTTTTTTTGTTTTTTTCAACAGCACTGAATGTATGGGGATAACCGATTTCAAGTATATTTTAGATGACTTGCTTCATACGGGACCAACTCTAACCTGGAAGTATTCTCCTTTAGCCAGTGAAAATGCCGACCATAGATGCCGACGAAACGTTCGGAATGACTCCCTTCGGACCATGGCTCAATTGCCCTGAAACTTCTGTTGAAGATACCAACCACGAAAGTCTACACTCCTTCAATGCAATTGGTAGAAAATTTCAACATTATTTTAATACGGTGAGTAAATAACAAATTTTCCCTCTAACCATTAAAAAAATTAATTTTATAATAATGATACAGTGTTACCGATGAAATCGTTATAGGCATCTCTTTTGTCGGCCACCTAGTAGGGCATTTTGCCAGTTGTGGCCTTTGTATTTGTATAAATTAATAATAGGACAAGCTATCAATACCCTATAAAATATTTTATATGTGTACATGGAACCCCTGATTTTTTTGGGCAAAATTTGGAAAAAAGTTGAAGAAATATATCCATAATATCCATGTAAAAGAAAACCTCTCCTATTTTTCAGGTCCCAGTTTTTGGTAAAAAAAGGGGGGGGGTTCCTATACACGTTAAAATACGGTATTTCTTCAAATATTGACGTATGTGGAACCACCTTGCATAAAATTTATGATCTAGAATAAAACTGCTTGCATAAGAAGCAATGTTTCACATATAAGAAACACCACGTGATACAATTCAACTTAGATGATGCTCAAGTAATTTTCTCTACTCTTTGCATAGTACTTTACGTCACAAAAACGTGATGAAACAAGCTAGAAAAAAAACAAAGACGCGAATTTTTTAGTGGATCGAGAGACAAAAAGAGAGAGAGAGAGAGAGAGGGTCAACGACCCTCAGCATCATCCTAAAATCAAGCAGATAAATATTCATCATCAGAGAGATGATTGCAGGAGAAGACATCCTCAAGATCGAATCTAATCCAAGAAATTTTACGAAATATGACAAAAAAAAACGAAATAAATGGAGGAGAATAAATATATATATATCATAACACACGACGTCGTTTTATTATTTTTTATCTTCTTTTTATAAGAGAAAAATGTCATTATCGACGCCAGAAAAACGAACAGATATCTTCTCAAAGTGTGTGACAGGTAAAAGTTTTCTTTGGTTGTTTTTTTTTTTTTTTCTCTTCTCTTAAGGTTCGCTGATCTTATTGCTGCGCCGCTTCCGAGACTTGGCTTTTTTGAGTTCAACGTCCTCTCTCATATATACAACACAAACATATACCAAGAGAGAGAGAGAGAGTCTCAGCCTGGTTCCAGTTTAGTTCCGGATTCAAACGGAAAAAAAAATTTAAGATTGGTTCTTGAACTTTATATTCTATTATTTTATCATAGTAGCATTAGAATAATATCACATCTTTTTCTTCTTATGCATTGTCTGGACAATTTTTGCGATTCGAAATTAGTTTCGTTCTGATATTATTCTCGGGGTCCCGAAGCTAGAAATTTTTTATTGTTATTATGGGCCTATAGGCTAGAGTTATTTTTTGAAAGTTTCTTTTCTGTTTGAATCATTGATTTTTCTCTAAATTTATGATTAAAAGAAAAGAAAGTTTTCCAGTCCGCGCCGGGCTAGAGCCCGGTTAGCTTTGCACTTTGATTTTAACATCATTTTTCGATTCACATAAATTTTCATAACGATGCACTTTATATAATATTCTACATCTCAATAAATTTTAGGTTTGCCGAAGATGCACGGGATCCTCCTGGGTGTCGAATTGCTTACGTTGATTGTTACGACAGAGCCTAGGTGTTTCGTAGTTTCTCCAACCCGTTTAGCATTGCCGTTGCGAAAGGAGATGTGGATGCATTGCAGAGTGTAGAGGTTCTTAACCAGCGGTCCTTAAGGATGTTTCGGAAGGGGATGCGGGTTTAGTGAACTTGGAGGGGAAAAATAATTAACTTATTGTTTTAAAAGTATGTTCTGAATATTATTCTATAGAGGAATCCGTCGGCTTCATCTTATCGACACGGGAAGGGGGCATTACTGAGTCTAATTTACATAAAAGTTCTGTGGAACACAAAAGGCTAAGAACCCCTAGCATAGTGTAATATACATTCTCAAAACACTTGAAATGATGAGATCATTATTCTATTTAAATACATTTTTTTTTCATTTGAATCCATGGAGACAACTATTCATGTACCACAGAGAATGCCACATTAAAATACATTAACAGGGTGTTTTATATTGCTTCGTCTTTTAACAAAGATAACATTCTATATGTAAGAAATACATAAGTCTTCTACCTTACAATAAATAAACATACATAAAAGCCGAACCCTCGCCTAGGTCACCTTCCCTTTCTTTAAGTGAATTTCAGTGGGTCCTCGTTATTGATTTTCTAGCAAATTAGCGGCACGAAAAGAAATCAAAAACATTTCATGTCACCGACCACTAGAGTCACAGATCACCAGAGGATAGATAATGCTGAGGTTTCAACTGGAATGGCCTGTACCGTCCCGGTTGATGAAAAGCTATTAATCTAAGGTTCATGAACCATACATATTAAAACATACAATTGCTTGAGAATTCCAACCCATTCTTTTCTTTGATTCGTATAATCATTCAGAACTTGGCATTAAAAGAATTATTCGGGACGGAAAAGCTCAATAAAAGAACGTATTGATTAGCCAGAAAATCAATTTAGAACTGTCAAACACAAACATGAATTAACATCATTGTGCGATTCAACACTTTTTTTTCCCTCAGCATCCGGCACATCGTGTCACGATATTGAAAGCTTGAGTGTTTTCATTTTGAAATATGGTAATGAATGGGAAATAATAAAAAGAGTATAGATATATAATTAATTTATTATTGCATAAATTGTTTTCTTATGACTATTTCTCGAAGGAAGGAAAAAGATTAAACTGATTTTTCTTTAGATCATATGCGCGGAGAGAGAGGCAATTTCTAGGAGAGGACTCACACAGTGAGCCTCGGGTTCAACGCCCGAAGATGCTAGTATGTGTGTGAGTGAGCATGGCGGCTCGTCGACGACTATAGCATTCAAGGTCAGTGATGTGGGGGAAAGTAGGCAATTCACTCAAGCAGGCGGCCCGGGACGTTGACATCACCAAGTTCTGGGGGCAGCCAACGACCCCAAAGAACAAGAAGTACCAGCCGAAGAAGAAGAAGAAGCAACAAGTAAGTGCATCACGATTGATGTTACGAAACAGAGAGAAAATATATTAATTTTTTCCCCTCTCTTGGTACATGTTATATACACAACAAAGGTCTCTCTTTGTTTATGAGAGAAATGCCATAAACATAATTTACATACGTACATACGCTCTTGACGTTTCGCAGTCCTTTATCTCGAACTTAACGTGGTTCTGGGCCCTCGAGAAGGATTAAAGCGTGGACATTAATTCTATTTGTGGCCTAAGACCCGGCTGATGACGTTAAAAAAAAACGTTCCGGACGTGAGAAATTCCAGAAAAACGTCTTTCCTCTTTAAACCAGTGTTTCTCAAAGTGTACGTCGCGGCTCCTAGGACCGTCACCAACATTTGCTACGGGCATCGCGGTGAGTTCTCCCTATTGAAGTGCTCCCATTCAATGTCATTAAATTTTTGGGGAACCGCGGATAAACAATGACTAAGCCAAGTGTGCTGCTGCTCGTAACAAAAGTTTTATCTGAAATCGATCCGAGTTCATTACAAGCCCCGTGCTTTCATATCGTGTTGATTACGAGCACGGGGATCTATCGTAGGCTACTCTCTCTTAATAAACGATATTGTTATTTTTTAATTTTTTTTTATACTTGAAATTTACAGAAACAAGAACTGCCCTAAAAATAAGCGCCTGCAAACCCAACACGATTCTGGCCCAGGGACCCAGTTAAGCATACGGGAACCCCCCCCCCCCATTAATCTATGAAAATTTAGTATTATAAAAATCCTCCCCCCTTCTCCTATGACGTATTCTATTGCATTATGTATTTTTAATTTTTTGTATTTTTTTTGTACCTTTGCTTCTTTTCTAAACTCAGTTTTCTCAGCATAACCAAGTGTTTCTCAAAGTGGGAGACGCGGCGGGAGCTGGAGATATACATTTGTGAGCCTATTTACTAAATTATTCTGGCGAGCCTCCGAGTGTGATACAGGTTTGAGAACCGCTGGAATAATTTATGTGGGTATTCCTTTTTATATTTTTGCGTTGATTTTGTATTTTGTTCTTTTTTTCTGCATTTCGTATTCTTGCATTGTTTTGTATTTTGCCTTTTTTTTCTCTCTGTTGGTATTTAGTGGATATGTACGCTCTATACATAATTCGCATATACGTTCGCATACATAATTCTTATGTACGCACACATAATATTTTTTGATAAAGTGTTCTCCGACCTGGTCCTGCCCCTTGACGGCGACAACGGCTAAAATTGAGTAAAGTCTATAGGGCTTTGGCCGTGCATGGTTTAAAAGAAAGTAGCACATAATGATAATTTTTCTCAATATTTCTTCGGAGTGTTTGTTCGCCCATTTAGTAAAAACGAAAAAAAAAAACAGGCCCGAATTTGTCTGATAAAAATTTTTTTTTTAGGGTGAAACAACTGGTGTTTACGAGGAATTTCCAAAGTCCCGATAAGAGAATAGCAAAAATGATAACAATAATTGACTTCCCTGGTATTTTTTTTTTCTGCTTTTTCCCTTAAATGTACAACAACAAACAGCACTGGATGAATGTGATCAAGACTTTTAGGTCATAGAACCTATTTGAGAGGAGGTCGTTGACCGAGACAAAAACGAAAGCAGCAGCAGCTAAATACGGGGTCAGGAGCGGATCGTCGTCATTCGTCGTAATATGTAATGCGTGTAATGTATGTGAGTTGTCGTCGTTGTCGCATGACGACGACCATCATCTCGTGGAATGCGCTCATTTCGTTAACAAAAAATAAATAAATGAATTACCCCATTTCTTTTTTTCCCCTTCTTCCTTCATTTTTTTAGTGTCTTATTTATAATCACGTTTACGTATTTATTTTCAGGGTCGTCGTCATCAATCGCTTCAACACTTTCACTTGAATTGATTCTCGGCCTTGATTATTAATTGCATGAGCCTTTTTTTCGTAACGATATTATCACATTCAGGCCGATTGAGATTCGATTGTCACGAGCCATAACGTTACTCACGTTTGATGGTGGATGAATTTCTTTCTGAGAAGGAGAAAAAGAAGCTATTATTGAATTTTTGTGAATTGAAGGAGATTTTTCCCATAGGAAAACGTGGGAAGCCAAGATTGTGCACCACCAACCCCCCTTCAAATCATCCAACAATTGTTCTTTCATTAATGGTTTTTGATCGTTTCCAACGGTGTTTGTTTAAATAATGGCGATTCTTTGAATGCGCACGTCATTCATACATTAATACAGTTTTTCAAATTCCAAAATCACATTATCGAAAAAAAATTGTGAAAAAAACCATTATTGAGCCTCTTATTTTTACAACTTTTGTGGAACAAAATTATTTCACGTCGACAACGTCGAATGCACAAAACTAAAATTTTCTTTTAAATAAAAATTTCTCTCGGACATTAGAATAAAAAAGGAAAAATATGCGCATGATATATATAGTTCGATCGACTAAGATCGATATTTAATTATGAGTATTTAAACACATATTAAAATTTCGTGGTTTTTGAAATTTATGTCGATCACATGAGTTGTTAAGTGATTGTGAGGCATAATGTTTGAAAATTTCGTTGATGAAGCAACGTTTGTCATCATCAAGTGACACGCATCAGACGTGATTTCAAACCAGAAATCTTTCAGTTCCCGTGAGAAATGAATTGATAATTTTATATACGTACAAAATCCTATTTTTTTTTTTCAAATTTATGAAGGTAATTTTTGTGTCTTGATCCCTGTCTTGGATCATTACACCTTTTATAGGATCCGGTTGCAGCTGCAACAGTTGAGTTCTGGTCACGGTTAATCGAAGTGATTACCCGGATAAAACGCAAAAGAAAAATCATTTTTACTATAAGATCTGTCGGGAAAACCCTTTTTTCTACGGGTGCGACGGTACCTAGATTATAGTATCACGCAAACTTTCTCCATTGTCACACGCGATATAATTTCAGTTGGAGAGGCCCTGATTCGGTCATACGTAATATCATAACATTATGCCAGATATAACGAGCAGGTGGTTCTGTTTCATCTACACGATAATAATTATTTTTTTTTTCTATTCGGTTCTCCAGTAAAATCGAAAGTGTCTGTTGCTGTTAATGGGTTAAATAGGGGGGGGGGGGGTGAAAATGGGTTCATACATGATTGAATCAAGATTATATAATGCATGTTAGAAAGGGTGCGCACCTGCGGGAAACACGTTGTCTTTTTCCCTCTACCGTTGACACATTTTGTTTTACCTCATTCGAGTCACGCGAATTAATTGTCGCAAACACTGAAACCGTTGAATAATAATTGCTTGTGAAAACAACGTTTTATGATTCGGTTGAGATCACGCAGTAGTGAACATTATAAATATTTTTATGTACAAGGCGATTCTAAATTCCACTTTAAACTCTAGGGACAGTCAGAGAACATCAGAATAAACTGTATCTATCACATGAGGGCAATGGGTGATATTTCATATGAAAAAACAAACATTTGGTAGAGAAGCCCCCTTCCCCCCATAAAGCATAGGGGGTGGGGTTTATGCTGACAACGGTTTAGTATGAGGGCCCCTTGGAATTTTCGTAAAGTATTTACATTGTGTAAGTTTTCTAACAATCAATATAAGCGATTAGTCAAAAACCTCAGTGTAAGTACACCGCTCAGGGCTAAGGCGGCGGGGGTTGGCTCGAGAAAAATCTTCACCAGTGCGGGACCTATTTTTGGCCTCCCTCCCCCGACAAAGCTTTTTTATACCCTTACAACTTGGATTTGGCACCCCTTCTAGAGTTGCGTGCCATGTGACCACACAGGTCGCATGTCCCTAGACTTAGGCTGGAATTTCATTTAGAAAGGTTTATGAAATACTTTTCACAAAATTCGAAAAACGCAACCAATAAGCGTATCGGTTACATTTGAGCGAATGTAACAAATAGGCTTAATGGTTGGTTTCAAGTTTTGTAAAATATCTTTTATCAAACTTTTATAGTGTAATCCTGGCCTCAGCCATCACAATGACCAATCAATCAAGTTTTTGACAGCATGAAAAAAGTTTCGGTCATGGTTACACTGGTTTGTAGTGGTCATTGCCATCTTAATTCGGCCTGTACGAATAATTTTGAGCATCTTTATACAAATTGTACATCTTATAAGGAAATGAGATTATTATTCTGTAACATGACCGATGGTATTTATTGGTCCCTTCATGGGTAAAGCCGGATAGGGCTCTAGAATGAGAGGCCCCAAAATGAATCTTATTAGTTATTATTTTGTTACTTATAAATTTATTAAAAAGGTAGGGGTGCGAAAAATTAAAGCCTGGAGAGCACCACTCCAACGGCGTCAGTCCCCTCTATTAGTCTAGTAAAAAATAATTCTTTATTGTTCTATCCATTAATATTATTGGCGATGGTCATTATGGCTTTAAACGATAAATTTCATTCATTGATCTAAAATGTCCCCACGACACAAAGTTCGATTTTTCTTCAATCTCCCAAGAGTGTACATAATAATGAGTTGAGCTCATTAGAAATTAATAGTTGTGTGCGCATTGAAGAGGGAATTATTCTCGAAACGCCAACACACACACACGCACACTAACACAAGCCAACACACGCATTACAAGAGTTGAAAAAGAGTCGCTACACTCTTGAATCTCGGGTTCATTGTAACACTTTCACTTCACCTCGTCCGCGTGAGCCACACACACACACACACACACACAACGCAGGTTGATGACCCGCCGCTGCTGGGTTTGGGGTCTATGACTGTGCCACAATTTCTCTCACTAGATCGATGGAACATACGCGCCAACCGTCGCCAACAATCAGAGTGTGTTCTTGACCCCTTCCTTCTCCTCTCCTCTTTATTATACACGATGTTGCACAAGGAAAAACTTTGTCAAAAGGTGGTTGGCCGCAACACGTCTTTCCCTCCCCCACATTCAATGTACATACACACGAAGAACATTATCATTATTTTTTTAAATAATTCGCATGAATAACATGTTCCCGACGAATTCTTAGAATCGCGACGATGTAAATACGTTATCGAGTTACGTTGTCTGCTTCATTTCTTCATAACGAGCTCCCGACATTACTTTTATGATTACATCAATTAATCATTTTAATTATAAGAATTTTATATTTAAGAACGTAACGTTAGATTCTCCTCACAAAGAGTTCTCATGATCATTCAGTTTCAATTATTCGCGTTTGATTAAGCGCTATAATGATTATCCGAATTTCTCGCCAAAAAAATGGTTGAAAATAATTAATGGTAATTAAAGTTAAAATAAATTCTACATTGAACACTGTTTTCTCCTTTACCTTCTTATTCATCTTAGGGTCTCCACATCTTGGAGCAGGGATAATAATACAGATTTTTTTACCGTCCTCTCTATAGTAGATTTATTAATTAAAAACCCTTAAGATTTATCTTGGGCCCACTCCCTTCGGGCTGGGATCTCCTGTCAACCCCTCTTCCCCACAATGTGTGTGCCATGGAATAATAACTAAATAAGACCTCACAAGATAATATAAAACACTATCATCAAAGCCCGACAAAACATCTGAAATCATTAAAAAAAAAAAAAAGTCCAACAACAATAGTTTCTCGACATCAACAATGGCTTTCGGAAAGTTTTGCTTTCATTCCCATGGGGTTCCTAGCTATAGTAGTGTTGAAATATGTTTTTCAACAATGAATAGAAAGGCTTATCTTTTTACACAGTGGCTTCATATATCTTTAAGAAGGTTGAAGAAATGGGATCATCAACCTTTTTTGAGTCGCGAGCACTGTCTCTACTCTTATCATTGGAAGAGCCCCCCAATATGACAACTCTAACAATCAATATATATATAACGAGGAAGAGGAGCACCAATAATGAATTAATAGTATTGTCATAAAATGCTAATACTTAAATGCACTTTAAAGGGTGTTTGAATGAAGAGCTTTTACGAGTACAAAATCGAACACAAGCATCACTCACTATCGAGTGAATGCTTTGGGAAGCATTGCAGTGTTCGTGAGCAGCACATTTAAGATGCTTGGTCTCAAGAACTGAAAGAAACTGAGAGAGCGGTATATCAAATGAGTCCACTAATTTGTAAATACAAATTTTCATTTCGTACCTCAGTTGAAAAAAAAACACCCGATGATAACAAAGTGATGTAAACTTATATTCCTAACCCTATTTTGAATTGCTTATAACTCACACTTTTATTGGAGTTATTTCCCCCATTGTTATTCGTTCGGATCGTTTCCTATTTATGCAAATGTGTTGGTTTTTTATTTTATTTTATTTAGTCACTGAGAGAAGACATGATATTTCATGTGTGTCGCATCGTATCATCGAGGAGACGACATCAAATTCCCAAGGAGCGAGAAGAAGAGTTCACTGTCCTCCAGCGGAGTTCATTTCTCTCCATCAGCAGCAGCAGCAGCAACACTATGGCCAAGTGAAAGCCAAGCAAACATCGTGCATGTGGCACATCTTCGCGGAATTTATCATATCACTATATTCTTCTTCTTTTTTAATGAGAAATTTTTAAATTAGAGTCTCCATTTGTTTTACTTATTATCACATACAGTACTTAAAATAAAATTATAACTCATTATATAAAATTCATCATGTGTTTCTAGAGAGATTTAAAATCATTTTGTTGCATAGAGGGGTATACTATATGCTTAACATTATCAAATTACATTCCATGTATACTATATACACATCTCCCTCACAAGGGTATGTCAGCAAGTCTATAACCTAGGCTAGTGTCTCTCAAAGTGTGAGTCGCGACGAGCTGGAAATATAGATGTGTGAGCCTATTTATTCTGTAAAGTGGTTCTTTTATGAATACACAATATCTACTTAACTCTAAGGAGCCGCAGACGAACCATGAATAGGATAAAAGAGCCGCGAGTGACAAAAGTTTGGGAACCATTGAACTAGGCCCCGGGATCTGACTCCCCCCCCCCTTTCAAAGAAACATTATCTTTTATTAACTATTAAATATTGGGAGCCTTTATAATCAACACCTATCTGGGTCCCTCTCCAAATAACGTAGAATAAGGCTTCAATGTGTATTAAAATTATATCTTTTCACATTACTTGTTAACGGACACTCCCTGTGAAGTGACAAAATATAGGTACCACGGGCGTCCGTTATCGCGATATTTCACTGCATGCACGGCAGTATATAAGTTTTAACGCATTGCAAAACTTTACATCCCATTTTGGAAAGTAGGTTAAAAAATTGTCGTTGTCGTACATGATGTACATTACGTAAAAAATAAAATTATATCTCATACACATCATATCTGACGTGATAATGCTCCACACTATAAAAACAGAAGCTTATCGGGCTATAGTTTAGAAGGGGCCACCGTGCATGACCCTTGTACATTTTTGGTTTTTGTTCTAGAACATCAACAGTATGAAAACCAGGGCTATAGCGGACCCGGGGTGTCTCCCTTTGAATTTCTGGCTACGGCCCTGAGTAACACCCCAGGATGTAGTCATTTATCTTATGCTTGGTAATGATTTTCTTCATAACGGGATTTGAGATTTCAAATTGATATGATATAATCTGTTCTGTTCTACATTTTTGACAGTATTAATCAAGATATAGATACATCTTCTTATTTCAGTGAATTAATCGGATTCTGTATGAGTTGAACGCGATTCTCCGATACATAATCATCATAAACGTTTTCATTAAAAGAAAGCGCCGACGTGATTATATGTTACCTGTATATCGTTCAGAAAAAGATTCTTTGGCGGATTATCGCCAAGAGTTGAACGAACTGACGATAAATTAAATGGAATATTCGATGATGATATATAATGTTGGGAAACACACGAACGTCTCTTCTTGTGTGTGTGTGTAGGTCGCCAGGTATGCCCACCGAACACCGCCAATATTGGCGTACAACAAGGAGTCAATGATCTTGACTTGACACATCAACTCACTTTAACAATGGGCCGGGCCTTTCTCTTCGTTCAAGGCCAAACGTGATGAGGTAAACGGCAATGTAATATGTACAACATCCTCAACTTCCCTTGCCCCGTTCTCTCTCTCTCTCTCTCTCTACCACTAAATTGGTGGAAATAGTAGTAGTTACCTCACCTTGCTTTTTTTCTATTGAATTAACCCCTCTCTATTTCCGTTTTTACTTACATTTCTATTTTGAACGAGTTTAACGGTATCAGTAAATATACATATGTCACGACAGGGCATCGAATACGCCCTATGAGATACAGAAGAAAAAAAATCACTAATACATAACTACGTATTACATTACGAACATTTGTAAATTTCGTTGGTTCCTCACACCAAGGAGGGTCACAGGTCTTTATTTTTGATATTTTTGATATAAATAATCTTCACTATAGTAATTTCAATAAAAGAAGCCCGCGATCAAATTTCTGATAGACTACTTTAAAAGTAGCAAAATATAAGCATTGCCCTGTTGGGCGCGGTAGCCCAGGTCGATAAGATACTCGCTTATAGCATCAGAGGATGTTTAGAAGTGTCGCGAGTTCGATACCCGGTTCGTCCTCGTCAGAAACTTTCCTGACACAGGGGTACATCAGAAACGGGGACATGACCACAGAAAAAGATTGCTACCGAAGGGAGTCCCACACCGAGGGGTAGGCGCACCAACCTCTCGGTGAGTATAAAAAAAGGCGCAAATTTTCTCGGAATCGGTAATAAACTGTAGGTCCCGGTCTAATTAGCCCTCGTGTGACCGTGGTGCGGAAAAAAATGATCAGTGACCCAATATGGGCAAAAAACTGTCGAGCAACAATTTTTTCTCGGCCTCAACAATGACTTTTAGAATTTTTACTTTGGTTACCGTAGTTAACTAACAATGCGTCTCAGACATGTGTATGCCTTTGCAACAGTTTTTTACTTCTTTAATGCTGCCAGAATATGGGGGGAAAACCCGGGCAGCGACGGGTATCGTATAGCTAATATAGAAATAAAATATTTTAAAATTCATACTGTTAGAATAAATGTCTGTAGATCCTTTATAGGCATCACCGACATTAATTAATTTTTTTTGTTTATGAATATGATACTTTCCCCCCAAAATTCGCCAGAGATTTCCAACGCTTTTTATCTTACTGACGGCAAACCCTAAACTGTTACAAAAATTTTGCGGCACACCTGAGAATGTAATAATAATAACTTTATTTGCATTGGTTTTCGTAGAGCATTGGCAAAACTGGCAACACAAATCAGACACCGAAACTCCTAAGAATATACTGCATCGACAATGCAAACTTCTTAAGCTAACGTGGATTAAGTGTGATTAAACCCTTAATGGAAGCCCCCCCGAGGGAAATAAAGTATTAGAGCTGTGATTCTAAAATTGTGTGCCGCGTCACCCTAGGATACCACGAGAAATTTTTTGGATGAAATTAATTAAAATGCATTAATATTACCTGACTGGGCTGAAAATTCCCAATCAATGCGTTAGCACTATTTAGATTGCAACCGAAGAGTTTCGTTATCCGGTAAGGGTGCCACGACCATTCAGTTATTTGGAATCCCTACATTAGAGGAGTATTTTCTCTCACAAATAGGGTTAAAGATATTTAGTCAGCCAGATGATATATGTTGTTCACATGTTGTTCATGTCAGGGCATTTGGCCTGGATTGCCAGGGCAAATGCCCCACTCACTGATGTTGGAATGGGGCCAAAATATGATCTTTATTAATTTAATTGAGAGATAGGAGTTGAACTTCTTTTGAAATCGGAACGTACTTACAAATACAGGATTAAGATACCTAAAAAATCAACCAGGAAATCACATCAGCCAAATTTTTTATCTACTCAGGAGAGTGGGTTCGTGCTCGGCTGATATGGACACTATCAGTAATTTACACACATGGATATTTTCAAAGTAAAACATTATACTAACGAAGAAACTTTTCTCGATTTTTCTGCCTCGGCTGAAGAATACGGATTCCACCAACGAAAATTTTCGTTGATATGGATGCACGCGCTAACATAAAACCGCTGCGTCGTGAGCTGCATTTTAGCGCAAATCATCTATAGAATTAATGTCACTCGGGCCCGATTAGCCCACATGTACTTTGAATCCTCTTTCAGATGTACTTTCATTTTCCTTTCTGAAAGTTTTTGAACCATTTCATGTGAAATGAAAGATTCAGCTAATAGAAAATTCATTGAAAAGAATTCAGAAAAAAAAAAGAGGAGCCTATGGTTTCAGAGCACACGTTGGAGCTTATATTTTCCATCGGCATGAATCAGAAATGAAATGACTAAATCGCAAATGGATGGGGACACCTGCGAACTTGATTGGGTTATGTTAACACCAGTTTCAGTTTCAGTAGACTAAAGTAGTTGTTGGTTGCGTGTGTGTATATATATATGAACCGCTTGATTTTAAAAGGGGCACACAGCTTTAAAGACTGCAAAAGTCCCCGTTTAAAATCAAGCGGTTCATGTTAGTGTAAAATAAAAAGATCTCCAGTATTTCATCTTCCTGTAAATTCGCATTTACCCAATTTTTAAGGTGTTTATTAGCCTTCGGTAAATTTTTGTATTTTTTATAGGTGTGTAAAATACTTGGTGCTTAAAAAACTTATCTTTAAATTTTGGGAAGTACCCGGAACGAATCAAAAGATTTCCCATTAAAACCTATGGACCTATGGGAAATCGTGTTTCATCTAACGAACGTCATTCCGGAACGAATTATTTTCGTTTTAGCCGAGGTATCACTGTACTTTAAATTAGTCAACTTTTCCACCCTTAGAAACGAAATTAGAATATTCAGAATGTCGCACTGCACTCTTGCCCGATTTCGAGTCCCTTTGGAGTCCCAAAGAATTTTTCAGCCTACGTTCAATATAAATTCGTAAAATATCGCACGGCATTCACCATGTGAACTACAGCATTAAATTCGTATTCATTTCCGTTAACTCAATTTTAAAACATAATTTTTACTTTTTCCGTATGTTTTGAGGCCATTGAACTTTTCCTCCTGCAAAAATATACGCATGATGCCATAAAAATAATTTGCCTTTCGGACCAACAGGAAACGGACCCGCTATTTGACGGAAAACACGTGTGGTTTATGTGTTGTTTGTGTGAAGTGTGCGCACCGGCAATCGCTTACGTATGTGATTTTTACCTACGAGGTCCAACCCATTCCTTTGAAGAAGCTTCCTCGGGTCCGAGTCGGACAGCTGACGTTGTTTTCGAATTTCGCTTTCCGCCGCCGCCACACAAAAATTACGTGGTTTGGGCTTTTGAAAGGAAAGAAAACCGCAATGAGACTCTATTATATCAGCAACTGAAAGCATATCTCTCTCACTATGTACATGAAAGGGCTTCGCTTCCCATTTCCTGGGCCTGTATAACTTTCTCCCTTTATATGAAATCGGACTTCGGAAAAAGCAAAAAGTGGGGGAATGGATGAAACGGTAGAGCGAACAGTTCAGCCCTTTACGACCGTATTTTTGTACGTATGCCTTATATTTTTGTGTCTTTCCCTCCTTGTTTTTCATCGGCCACGTGTCGGAGGGTCCAAAGGGCAGCTGCGATGGCCAACAGCCAAAAAGAAAGGGATAGGCACAGTTGTGGAGTGTGTGTTATTATACCATCTTCTACCTTCTTCTCCCCGATTCGGCACGCGCCACTGAAAACTAACAACGTTTTTTCTCTTTCTCCTCCCCGTCAATAATAAACAAGCCTTTCATTTTTTAGCAGCCTTTGGGGCCTTGGCCCAAAGCCCCATCCGCACAAAAACACTTTCAATGACAAGAGTTCGTTGAGCTTTGGTATTTATGTGGCATAGGCGTAACAAACAACAGATGCACATCGGAACATGTGGAGCTGATGATCAGTGAGTGGTTTGTCTGGATAGAAATTTTCAATTCTTGGAGCCGTTGAGCCGGCACTCGATGAAAAATTGATCGAAGCCCCCTGACTTGAAATGTCTGATTACTTATTCAGGGATCCTAAGAAAAATATGCTATTCCTTCTTCTTATACAACTTCATTATCTGTTTATTCCTCTGGGTTTTTAAGAGCTATCTGCGAGTATTACAAGGACAAAAACTTTTCAGAAATTTTTAACACACTTTCAAGTTTGAGGAGCCCTCTGAACTAAGATTAAAACTGTAAATATCTCGTACCTGTGCTTTTGTTCTCGAAGCACTTAAAAAGGACACCTAATGTGCCATGACACATTGATTAAGAATCACAGCCCAATTAGTACTTTGAGAATAATTTTAGATCCAAAAGTTTCACCCAAGACTGATCTCGTAGGACACCGTTCAGAAATCATTGGCTTTTAATTCGATAGAAATTTTTATCACTTTCGAAAAACATGTATGTCTGATGAAAAAGACATAAATTGCGTCAGGTGAGACAATATTTCCCAACTTTAATTTAATCCATCAGAGAATACGAAAACCCTTTTACCAAGCAACACATTTCGAAAAAGTGTCCTATCCAACAACACATTTCGAAAAAGTGTCCTATCCAACAACACATTTCGAAAAAGTGTCCTATCCAACAACACATTTCGAAAAAGTGTCCTATCCAACAATGCATTTCCAAACAGTGTCCTATCCAACAATGCATTTCCAAACAGTGTCCTATCCAACAATGCATTTCCAAACAGTGTTCCATGTTATATTCAACAATGCATTTCCAAACAGTGTTCCATGTTATATTCAACAATGCATTTCCAAACAGTGTTCCATGTTATATTCAACAATGCATTTCCAAACAGTGTTCCATGTTATATTCAACAATGCATTTCCAAACAGTGTTCCATGTTATATTCAACAATGCATTTCCAAACAGTGTTCCATGTTATATTCAACAATGCATTTCCAAACAGTGTTCCATGTTATATTCAACAATGCATTCCATTGCGTTCCTTATTATTCATTATAAATTTGCAATGTATCATCCAGTATGGGTCTCTAGACCCCTTGGCTGATTTTTTGTTTCATCTTGTATTTATGTAAAAAATTAAAACAATAAACAATAACAATAACAACAACAACAAACAGTGTTCTATGTCTTATCCACCAATGCATATCTAAACAGTGCCCCATCCAACAACGCATTTCCAAATTTCCAAACAGTGCCCCATCCAACAATGCATATCCAAACAGTGTTCTATGTCGTATCCAACAATGCATATCCAAACAGTGTTTTATGTCGTATCCAACAATGCACATCCAAACAGTGTTCTATGTCGTATCCAACAATGCATATCCAAACAGTGTTTTATGTCGTATCCAACAATGCATTTCCAAACAGTTTCGTGTACAACAATGCATTTCCAAACAGTTTCGTGTACAACAATGCATTTACAAACAGTATCTTATCCAACAATGCATTTCCATCCAATAATTATTTATTAGAATTTTTTTTCTGTTGAAAACATTTGTCAACAATGATCACCCGATTTCATTTTCACTGGGACTCATTTTACAGAACCGATTCGAGAACTAATGATTTTTTATTTTCTAGAGTACGTCCAATATTCACATAAATTTAATAAACCAACTTTATTAAATTTTTTAAGCATTTACAATTTCAAAACATAGCAAACCCTGGCTCCCCAAAGTATGCCATAGCATCTTGGGATGCCGTGAGATGGGTCACAGTTGCGCCACGAGATATTTTTACGACAAACTTATGTAGAATGTCGTAAGCTGTTGTTGAGCCATTTCTAACGAATTTTGACGGTATCTGCACAGTTTAAAGCGTGTTTTGATGGTATTTGAGTGATTTTCATGTTTATTATATTGTTAATGTAATGAGAACTACTTTTATAAAATTTATAGAAAGTTTGAAAATTTGATAATATTTATGTTTTGACGATATTTACAGAATGTGTGTATGACATATTTTGGTGATATTTGGAACATCTCGAACGCATTCTAGTGATATTTAGACTGTAACGCTCTCTGGAGATAATTTGACTTTCGAATGATGATTGAGCTATTTATAACTCATTTGTACGATATATAACATGCACGAAGATTTTTACACAATTAGTAAAATACAGCAATTTAGGCGCTTAACCTATTTTGGCGGAATTCGGAACATTTATAACCTAGTTTAGAGAGATTTGGAATATTAATACACTAAAATCTCGTTACAACGATACTCGGTATAAAAATCAATTCCTTTAAAACGATATTTTTATCAAGTCATGTTTGGAAATGTCTATACTTTTTTGAACTGGTGCTCCTCGATATAACGGTAATCCGTCTACAGCGGTATTTTTTCCTGGTCCGCAGAGTATCGTCATATCGAGGTTACGCTGTATATAGGAGGAAGAAGAAAAAGTGTAAAATGAAAGATTCACTCATTGCAAGGAAGAGGCTACTGACCCCTGATGTCCCCCAACAAAGAAAACGGTCATTTTTACATCCAAACACAACAGCTTTTTCCTGTACTTGAAATTGTACGTAAAAAGAAGAAGAAAAATATATTTCATATAAAGAAGGGATCAAGGAAAGCAGGAAGGAGCAGATAAAAGGAAAAGTTTTCCACGTGCCGGTCTCGTGCAAACTGTTTTTCCTTTCCGTATTATTCCACTGCAGGAACAGCCCAACACACACACTCCCAAGTAAATAACAGATATTTGTGGTTGTTTGGGAGGGGAAGCCAAGTCCGGTGTTATGTTTATTATAGTGATTCGAATTTCATTTTTGAGAGAGAGAGCCGAATGTTTTCTATTTTTAGTGGACCACCTAAACATTCGAATAGCAAGCACCACAGGAGGATGGATAAACTTTCATTCCAAAGGTGCAGGATACAGATGGAGATTTTTCCAGTGGCCTTTTCAGAGAGTGAGAGAAGAAAAAATAATCTATGTACAAGAAAGCGAAAGGAAGAGATGAGATAACCACTATAAATAAAACGGACCGGTCCGGCTATTAATATACATATCCTCGAAAAAAATATGTTTGCATCTGTCTAACGGTTCTTATGGTACTACAATATTGGCATACGCGGATCATTAAGTACCAGACTCGTGGCCATATGTTTGGGTACTTGAACGCTGGGTGCGGCGTTTGAAACTTCCCGTACGAATGAATTTTTCATAGCGTATAGAAGCTTCGAAATGATTTGTATTGACAGGATGTGTAAGTTGAGTTTCACTGAAAGTGTTTAATACTACAAGTATTCTGGAAGATAACATAAAAGAAGATGATATTCCACCATGATGGATAGACGCGCTTTTGCTCGTCCAGTAACGGCTTTAATGGGATCACGGGACACAATTACGAATACTTCCATTTGTTGGAGTCACCTTGCTACCGAATAAATAAAGATTCCGGTCAATCCTCAGCCGAAGTAAATTCAGTTCCGAGAAAAATAAACACTCAAATCAGCATTCGGTCGAGACATTAATAGAGATGACCTGGAACAGTTTTTTTTCGTAATATACATATATTCCAGACAAGAAGGAAAAAAAAATAAATCGGACCTATTTTTCTCTCTCCCTAGCAATATTTCTCATAATCCGGAAAAAGTCCTAACCGAAGATCTCTCTTTTTCTGGTTATTGCACTCATTTCCAGAAATTTACAACAAGTAATACCGTCTCAACTAGAGCGATACGGAGCAGGCTCTGCTACTCAGATATTCAGTGGCATTTTTTTTTATATTGTGTGTTATGGCTCGTATTTGCACATGCTGCAAACACAAAACAGACGAGGTCATTCACCTCGGTGAAGTGAAGTGAACAGCCACTTTGGCGTTTTGTTCTTTACTAGCTGTTTCGTGAAGAAGAAGAAACGGCACATAAACAAACAAATATTCTCATAATCATCATAATAATAATAATGATAAGCTTTTATAGAACCCGAATATCGAGCGACGACAAGATCATCACCAATGTCCCAAGCAAAGTAGTAATGGCCCAGTTGATCGTGGCACCGTGTTTTTCTTGCAATATCCCAAGGCAAAAGGAGAAACAAAATTGCCAGATCTTTTCTTTTTTTATTATTACTGAGAGGATTATCTTCTCTCTCTTTTTTTTTAGTAGTAGTTGTAATAGTAATAAAACTCTGCTAATGTCGCTATTGCTCCAGAAAGAGTCAACGACCTCCTTAGGAGACACCGACTTGGCCTAGACGAGAATTTTTCTAGGGTTAATGTTTGTAAGTAGAGAAAACTCCGACAAAAAAGATTCAGACCCCGAAATAGTAAAAATATGGAACAAAGACGCTCGTTGTTGTTGTTTCTTTGTCATAAAGGCGGTGTCTTCGCTCCAAGTTATCTGAAGTTCAGCTCATTACATATAGATTTCGTTTCGCTATACTCATTAATTATATCCAGACAATCCTATCCTATTCTCGGAGATGTTCAAATTTCTACTTTCTACAACAAATAGATTACGTTATTTATCGATGAGTAAATATGAAATTTCAATTATATTTCATGGAAAACGTACATATACGTACCTAAACACATAGGGCCCATATTTAGTGTCTATTACATCTCCTTCTTCTTGATTTAAGCTCAAAACAATTTTTTTTTAAATATGTCTTTCCCCCGAAGTATTGCCGCCCTGTGCAAGAAGGCCGCATGTATGACATTTATATATCATACATATGTATTTTTTTCTAGTCATTAACTCGTACTATGATGCTCTAGATAACATATTCAGGAAAGTATTCCATCATAGCAAAATTTGAATTTTCTAGAAACACTTAAATTTACAATAATTGTTTTTGATTACGTGTAATAACAAAAATATACTTTGAAAAACATTCAATGACATATTTTTCTAACAATTTCCAGGAAAAATTTCATACGATGGTCAACTTTATGGTGCTATGTTTAATAATGCGTCATGAAGTTTCAATTCGTTAAGAACAGCAGCATCATACGGGTACAATATACAGGATACAATAGAAAATATCTACCAAAGATCAACCCTTTTATATTTTTTTGTGTGTCCGTATAATAGCCTCCCCCCCCTCCTACATGGGTGGTCTATTGTCCGAGGACACGGAAGCTCATTCTTATCATTATTTTCTATTTATACTGTAAATTTTACTTCAAACAGGGTCATGAAAATCTCGGCTTGAACAAAGCTCCACTCCACGTTCTCTCCATGCAAATTCGCAATATTTGATCGAGCGATTCACAATAAATACGCAACGAATTTCGCAATACACACCAAACCCTACGATAAACTACTTTAACGTTTTGTCAGCGGTCCATAAATGTCAAAAAATGTTTTCACGTGCGGAGAAAACCTGGGCAACAACGGGAATTCTGGGATATAAAATATAATTAAATACATCGAATACGTATGAAAAAACACACACAAAATCACTCAAAAAAATATACTGTTTTAAGGACAATGATAATGAACTTGAAATTTTACTCTAAGTGGATTTTCTAAAGTATTTTCACAAAAAAATAAATTGAGTTTAAAATTCTGTAATAGTTTATTTTCTCTAACTCACAAAAAAATTGTCTTATCTGTATTTCTCAGTTGATGCTCCAACTCATACATACATATTACAAGCAAAGCAGGAAGTGTATAGCGCACAATTTGTGTCCAAGAAAAAGAGAAGAAAGTATCATAAACGCGTGTTCGTGAAACGTGTAAAAAAAAAAGAAGAAAAAAAAACCTTGCATGGCAAAACGAGTATTGCAATAGTAGTGCATCACGTGCAAATAAAACAAGAGATAGAATAAAAAAAAAGTAATGATGGAACTAGGAAAAGAATGAAATGGATCGAGACTCTTAGATCTGATTCGTTCTTGTTTTTTTTTTTTTTTTGTGTGCTGTCTGTGTGTACATTCAAGTTCAATGGCACCTGGATATTCCCATAAGGGCCATGTCAGCAGCATGGCCCTGCAGAGAAAGAAACACACTTTCTCTGGCTTTGAGCCCATTTCCACCACCAACAGGTGAATGGCCTAAACTGACCTTGCTGGAACGAAAGCGGCCCGTTGGACGTTCGCTGGTCATGATCCATATTATGACCAATAATAATTCGATTCTTTTTATTGTCTCCCAAATTATCAATCTTACTATTATTTCTTATCTTTTCAATACCTTTAATGCTTTTAGAGGTCCTGTCATTCATCTGTAAAATAAATAGAAATTTCGGGGAAGTTTTTTTTTTCCAATGACTAAAAACACATGTCAATATAATTTCAATTGACATTCTTCCTCTTTTTTTTTTCCCAATGAGGAATGAATAATCGAAATAGACAGACATGAACCCCTTTTTTTTTCGTTGAAGATACAAAAGGAGCTGCCTTTTTTGTCATGATTTTTTTCTCTCTAATTAGATTTTTTATGAAATTTTAATATAGGAAATATCAATATATAATAACTTGTAATTCTTTGAGTAATTTTTCCGATTTATATCTTGATAGATTATCAAATCAAAACATTTCATTCGAGTTGTTCGTACTCGGGAATTCACATTACGCTGGACTGAGTATTAAGCAGGGGGCTATAAAATCGCTTACAAGTGACGAGCATCTTACATGTCCAGCATCAGAAAAAAATATCACCCATATGTCTGTCATTAGGCTATGTTTGTCATATGTATATGTCAAGTGAACTCTGGAAATTAGTGAGCTCTGGAATAGGGTGATTTAATTGTGATGACAATCAAATCTTCGTGAGCACGAAATTAGGCGGAGAAGCATTGAACACTCTTTTATGTGTCTTAAAGAGCACCAAGATGTTCACGAGTGACAGGTCGAATATGCCTATGTTGAAGTCAGGGCCGGAACTAGATGGTAGCAAATTTTAGATAAGATCAAAAACCACTGCTATAAAATCATCGAATTTTATAGTGGTGGGGCGGAAAAATCATGTCTAACCCCCCTTCCCCCACAATAATCCTAGTTACGACACTACTTCACCAAACACCAACTATGGCCATATCGCTATATTGCAATTTACTGACATTTATGAGATGGGTTGGACATGAAGGCTCTATCTATCGGCGGTCACCTCAAGTTCGTTAGGGAAAATATCTTACCTATATCCTGGCACAGTAACGGCAACCTTTACGGTTGTAGACGAGCATCTTACCACCCCGCCACTCGCGTGCTAGTTACGACACTGGTTTACGGCCCTTTTTTTGACGATGCAGGCCATAAACGATGCTTACAACTGGGATCTGTTCCTCATAAGTATATAAATATTCGGGGCCCAATATACAGTGTGCATAGCAAACAGAAGGTATGACATTTTACTCGCGATGCTAGAGATATACTTCCAATTGAAAAAGGTTCCAAATAACGTGTAGGGTTCAGATATGTCATTGTTTGTACTCAGATTGTCAATGTTTCAAGGGGTTGTATAGATAGTGAAATAAAAAAATTAACTTTTTATACAATGAATGAATGAACGCCAGAACTTTGCCACTGGACTTATCCCGTTGCCGAGATCTCTTCCAGCCCAGCTTCGTGGCAGAGTCTGGAACAGAACTTTTTATACAGTCTCCGTGGGCCCCAAAACCCAATTAAAAAAATTGTTGCCCTGTGTCTCATGATGCCAAAAAAAATCAATGTTTCACTGAGTGCAATATTCACTGAGATATTATAATTCGAAAAACGGAGGAAATTTGGGAAAAAAACAGCGTTAAATGCGGGTAAAACAGTTTTTCCGCATTTAGAGCTGGTTTTTTTTTGGACATACTAAGAGTAAAATTATTATTTACACGATTAAAATATGATTTTTTTTTCTATATTGCTATGATACTATGCTGAGGATACCGAATATTTTTATGAGAACTTTATGAACTTGACTCGGAACAATCAGCTAACGAGGAAATGGAATCCTCGTTTTGTTTTATCCACAGACATGACAATAAAACCGGCCCACACACTCACTGTTAAGGTCGCATCAACATTGAGTAAATACATACACATAATAAATGTATATAAACTTTTCTTTTTTCCGTACTAATATCATACCGCATTAACTGGCCATAGTTCCTAGAGGAAGGGAGAGTTGTATTGGAAGACAATGGAGGTCATTAACATGAGGAAGAAGATGAAATAATAGAGCCCGGTTATACAGAATAAAAATAAAAATAATGAACACACAAGGGTAACATCACCTGACCACACCACACTAGTTCTTTTTTTCGTTCTTTTTAATGAGTCGTGAAAAAAAAAACCGTAGAAAAAAGTACACGCGAAAAATGTCTTAATATTATATACATTTTATAACCTTCCAAACTGGTGCTCATTATTTCCGGCTTTTGAATATCACGAAGGCAAGGAAAAGATTGAGAGAGAGAAAAATTATTTCACAGTTTCGGTTTTTTTTAGCCTTCCAAAAAAAAGACTAGTCTAAAAATGAAATATTGAAGTCAAAGCCGTTTATTTGTTTAGAAATTTTATCGAATTTTCTCATTGAATTAATCAGTATTGTTATTACTTAATTCCTATCAACGATATTTAAAGTCACTAGTAATTTTTATAGTTTCCAAATTTCTTTAACGATGCACACGTTTAAAACTGATTTTCCATCTTGTTCATAGTTTCCAGGGCTTGACAAATCGCGAAAAAAAAAATAAAATTTGGACACCGTAACATTTCTTTAGGATCTAAAAATGTTTTTTTTTTACTTTCCCAAGCCACATAATGACCCGCTTTCTTGTTGGTAGATATACTGATGTGTAAATTCTAACATTTTTTTTCTGTTCTCAGAATTAAATTTAGTTACCTTCAAAAAACATTTATAGAGGCACCAATACAGTTTTTTAGTTGCCGTGGTGACCTGGCACCTGGGATTTTGTCCAGCCCTAATAGTTTTACATACTTTTATTCCATGTTCCCCCTTTTCAGTTTTTTTCTCTCTCATCGCCCCCAAGCTAACCCAGGATCCTATATCACTTCAAACACCAACTCTGATGAGATGGGTTAGAAATGAAGGCACTGTCTATCGATGGTCGCCTCAAGCTCAATTTGGGGAAAATATCTTATCTATATCTACCCTCGGGTTTGAAACTGGGACGACAACCTTCATGGTGGTAGACGAATATCTTACCACCACGCCACTCGGGTGGAGGATCCTATATTAACACAAATAACACAAGAGACAAAATGCCCAATGAGGTGGCTGAAAAAAAAAATGTAGATGCCAAATTTATATTTAAACTATATCAAAAATACAGCAACCCAATAAGAGCAATAAAAAAACCAATAATTGTTATAAAACATAAACATACTGCCCATAAAAAAATTACGGCTGTCTTATTATTAGAATTCACGCCCCCCTTTCACATTTATCAACACGTAACCTTACACGCAAGCTATTCACATTTATCAACAACCCTATTAGAGAAAAATTCCCCGTGGCATCAAAACTAGGAATTGTTCTTTACCAATCGATAGTGTTGTCCTCTTGTCAAAGCAGTCGATGTATTAGAAACTCGTGGTCTATTTTTTCCATCTCGCTGAATAACGATTGTCAATAGAAAAACCATATACTAAACCATAGCTTCTATCGCCCCCATCGACCATTATATCTTCCCCGGGGGCGACATACAAATCACTGATCGTTCTTCGACACGTTTACCATACAGATTGTACCTAGAAAGATCCAACCATCGTGTTAGACTGCTTTTAAACTTAGCCAGAACTTATATATCTCCGAAATCGTCAAAAAAAGCAGACTGACAACAATGACCGGCTGGTTAAATTTCTGATTCAGCAATGACTTTCAAAAAATCATATGGTCATCATGGTCTTCAAGCAATTCTTTTTTAACAATAGCAGAGACACATTCACGCTTTCACGAAATTCTTCAATGCTAAAATTTATAGAAAGATCCCAGAAAGCGCCGGATATTTCTGCTAATTATGGAACATGGAATATATAATGGATTTGGTCAAAATCCCGACAAGCCAAAACACAGTCAAGGAAATTCTGACGACTCAAAATTTTGACAATACCGAAATACCATGAATCAAAATTTCTAATACGTAATTTAATTTTGACTTTTTAAGCAAGGGATGAAAATTTATTCTGCAGATTATGGCGATTATTGTTTGAATCAGATAAAAAAAATTATTTGTCGTGTTTGAGTGACAAAATTTATCGAATCATGAGAGAAATATTTTTTTTTCTCGATCATTGTGATCAGAGCATATTTCTGGGGATTTGGCAGCCATTGATCAAATCCTTTCGAGGGCAACACTGATTTTTTTCTCAAAGATATTTTCAGTGATTTTAGGGCACTAATTTCGAATCTGGCATTGGCTTTGTCATATCAGCTCTAGTTTTTGAGATGAAGTGAAAATTAAATTTCAATGGTAATACCATACGCAGCATACAAATCACATTGAGGCACTGTGCGTTATAAATAAATACAGTATATCATTGGCAAAGATATTTCAGTGATTTTAGGGTTATTTTGGGACGCTGATTCCGAATTTGGCATTGGTCTTGCCGAAATAGCTTTGGTTTTTGAGATAACGCAATCTCGACAATGTGATTTGTATGCTGCTTATGTATTACCGATGAAATCGAATTTTTACTTTATCACAAAAATTAGAGCCAGTCTGGCAAAACCAACGCAATAGACATGACTGGTACATCCATACGTAAATTTCAATCAATCAAAATATGATTCAGTTTCCAATAAAAATTGAAAAAAAATTCAAATTTATTTTGTAATGGATTACTTCTGTGAAAATATTTTTTTTCTCGTCACGAAGGTCAATGACACCAAAGAATAGAAAAGCAGAATCTTCTTCAGGTGAGAGAGAAGAAAGAAAGAAAAGATATCTATCATCAACACATATCATAACATGGGAATGAAGAGGTAAAAAGTCGTTGTCGCTCGAAATAGAAAAAGAAAAAGGAGCTCAAACTCGTGAGAGGAAGTTTTTAATAGTAGTAGTAGTAGTAGTATTAGTTGTAGTAAAATGTGCTGCTCTGGAAACGTCACTCAAGCATCAATAGCCCAAATGCATAAACAAGAAGGATTAGTCAGAGAAAATGTATAACTCGCTGATGTTTTTTTTCTTCTGCTCTTTTTCTATTCGTCGAATGCATCATGAAACAATGAACTCTGACCGATCGGCCATTGCCACTGACTGACAGAAAAGGCACAACACAGTTCCGATTTCTGAACATGCAACGCCAAAAAGAAATTATTCCCCCTTCTCTTTCTATCACTTACGAGGTTTCTATTCCTGGAAGATCACGTGACAAATAAATTGTTATCGATCGATGGGGGCTAGACAGCAAACGACAAAATTTTCGATTGATATATTTTCGTGGGAAATGAAAGAAAAAAATATCAGAGTTTTAAGAAAAACACAATTGTAATGATTTCAAACATTGAATGCTTTTTTACGGGCTACAATCGGATGGAAACTTAAAAAATGTTTTGTGTAAATTTTTGTCAAAAAAATAAAATTATTATCACATCAGTTCTGAACTCCCTTTTCGTGAACACGAGCTGGCATACAGTTATTTCTGGAGGGGAGTCACCTCTGTGAAGGAGCCACTGGTCTATAGGTTCAATTGTTTTCTTCCTGTATCCCATAATCGGGTATGTACAGGGTGGTTATAAACTTACACAACTCAGCTTAATTATACTGACACTACTCCGGCCTATGTATCACCCGTTGTGGTGGACGTATTTCATTGAAACTTGGTATACACGTTATTTGGACCATGGGAAAAAGATAACTGTGATAATAACTGCAACTTTTCCCTTGGTGGTAAAAACAACTATTTTTTTCATTGCATCTTTTTTCCCCTTATGGTCCATATATCCTATATACCATAGTCTCCCAAACTTTTTGTTCCATCGCCTCCTTCATCAGAAATTTTTTTCCTCTCATCGCCCCCCAATTGAAGTAAACCCATAGGATCCTATGTTAAACCAGTAGGTTCTATCACCCCCCTTGGACCATTCCATCGCCCACCAGGAGGAGATATTGTCCACTTTGGGGAACACTGCTATATACCAAGTACTATCCAAATACCTCCATCAGAATTGCCACTACATACGTTTCAATAGTGTCAGTTTATTTATAACCACCCTTCATCTTACATTAATAAGCCACTTCTCTAACTGCCCGGTTTTCTGGAGAACGGAGGTGGCCTTCTTGAAGATGTATACTCCCTAGTTTATTCTCGAAGAGGGTATGGTTTTCGTGGTTGCTTATGACAGTACGGAATCCCACACATAGTTGAAAAATTCTTCTTACCAATCGATCCAAATACAGTCGCCACTCGTTATAACGATCACTATCGTTCCTCAAGGAACGAACGTTATATCAAAAGTGTGAAAAAATCAACTATTCTTAAGATAATTTCATACTACATTTGAATAGAATGAAAACTATATTATTCATTTTGTGCAATGAAAATGTATCAGTTTAAAAAATAATAATGAAATTGCAATAATCAATCTCATGCGCGCACTTATGTATTGTGTTCTCCAATGTCAAGATAAAACACACTAAACCGGATTTCGTTTATTTCTTTACAAAAAAGGGATGGGACAGAGGTAAGTTCGGACGTTCTATTGGATTTAATAGTCTTAGTGGATCGTTATACTTGATGAGAAATAACATGGAATGAGTATGAAAACATTCGGGACGGTCGTTAGAATGAGCGTCAACTGTAAAGTGATATTCTTTTCAATTCTTGGATTTCCAATTGCAATTTCTGAAAAATATTTGGAAACATATAAGTATAGAATTTTGGAATTAAAATGTGAGTGAGGGTTTTTTTTCTTTTTTTTATGGGAGCATATCATACATACCATGAGAGCAACTGTGCTCCAACTTGAACGGAAAAATTCTTGTAAAATAAATGCATTGGGACCCCCGATATAACGAACTCCAATTCTTTCAGATGTCCCTGTAAGCATATTTGCATTAACTCAATCCCGATATAACGATTTTACTCGATTTAACGATTAAAAATGTTGGTTTTATCTGATTTGTTAAATAGGGATTCCACTGTGATTTTCCCGGCAATAAGGTTGTGGGATGTTTCAGTATATATTCATTGGACACGTTTCTCCAAATCCAGTTTGCATCATCGAGTTGCTTCACTGTTGTAAAAACGTTAGAAAAACCATCACTGATTTCCCCAGATCTTCAAGATAATTTTACAAAAGTTTCAAAAACTCGCGATGTCAATCACCGGAGTTCGAGAAACGTCGAGTAAATACTGAAGCACGCGGCGACCCTTTAGCCCGGAAGACCATTCATCATTGAACGACGGCCGCGAAAAACCAGACTAGATAGCACGAAATTCTCGTACGTTTCCTCATCATCAACGAAGGTTCTACATTCAACCCACAGAAAAATAAAAAAAGCCAGTGTGATTGTCTCTTGGCCGTTTAATGACCTTTGAACTCGGCGTTGGCGAAATTTCGCTTGGCGTTGAGAAGACGACGAAGATGTGTATCAAATGTACAAGAAGTACGAAGTTGCTTCGAAACCTGCGAGGATAGTGTCAATGACCTCCATTTTTCTCTCGTTCGACTTCTTTTTTTTTTTGTGGTTCAGAGCGACAGATAAAAACATATTGTATAAGTTGAGTGTGGGCGCGAGTCGCACGTTTTATTATCATCATCATTATTATTTTTTTCAAATATACTGCATTATATTAGGAAAGAGAGGAAAGAAAGAAAGAAAGAAGAGCAGAAAGGAAAGAAAAATGCAGCTCGAAATGCGGAAATGCACCAAGCATCACATCACTAGTTGTGATCGTCAGTGGAGCACGAGCCGCACCACAGAAAACGAGGTCAATGACTTCAACATAAAACCAATTTGATTCTTGCAGTGACAGGGCGTCAACCTCAACTCACACACATTATGTATCGCACACACTCTCTTTACAGAGGAAAAAAAGAACAATAACAACGAACGTCAACACAACAATCGCTTTATTTCACCGTTTAATGAGAAAGACACGAAAAGTGAAAGCTTTTTTTGCATTATTTTTTCCTGTCGGATAATGAAATTAATGTGTAACGGAAACTTCCTCAAGATAGAAAGACGTTTTGTTTCCTCAAAATCTTTAAATGAAATAAACGAGTCATGGAGTCATGAAAAGTTTTGGTTGTTGGAGAGAACGTTCTCTTATTTACATAGCGATTGTCTACCCTAATATTATTTTTAGTGACATCAGAACTTTGTTATCTTGATCTGATTGATCATCGGGGATTCTCAGACTATTCACGTTCGCAGTGCCCTTGACAATGAGATTAAAATTCTGAATATTTCGTAGCGCTCACGCTCAATCTATATTGCTCTGACACACACAGGTTGGGAATCATAGTTATAAAATACTATGCATCTTATTTTATTTATTAGTTCTTAGTATTTTTTTCTCTCTTTCTTATATTGTTGTTTTGTATAATACTATATAAACTATTTGAATTTAAAAAATATCTGGGGAATGCCGCGACACATGCTTTGAGAATTGGTTCATTTAATTTCCATGCCTCATCGTGAAGATCCAGGTTAGAACTCCGTGGGCCGCACAGTGATGGTCGGCTGAAATTGGTTTTTTGCGGTTTCCAAATTCGAGGTGCGTATGCGAGCCGGTTTCTCATTCAAAAAAGTTTTTTTCCGCTGAGAGCAGGCGTACCTCCAACGCGATATTTGCATAACATGAAAATTCAGGCACTTGCCATTTTCACTTCAAAATATGGAAAACAGTTGGTAGCCCCAGTATAACACGAAACAAGAGTTTAACAGAAAATACGTTCCTGCATGTACCAACTGGTTACAAATTTTCCAGAGGGATGCTTACGAGATGCTTGTACGTTCAAGTAGTAGTAGTAGTATATTCCCATGCAGTGGTCTCAAAACTTTATACGGCCATGAGTAATTTTTTGTGAGGACATAGAGAGCAAATGCCCAAACTTATTATGATAAACTGAAACAAATTGGTTTCTATTGTTAGATAGCAACTTTTATTTTTCCCGAGTGCCATGGCACCCGCGGGCATCGAACTCATGCCTTCAACAATTGTATAATGGAGGGAAAAAACGTTCGAAAACGCAATCAAAGAAAAAAAAAGAAACATTGAAAAATCATTAGAAAATAGTGATCGAATGTGTAAAGAAGAGGATGAAACCGAAACTAAAAATATTTTGACCGTCAAGAAAAACAGTTGGATACAGAAATTATAAAAAAAAATACAGTTCTAGTATAGTTGAATCGTAGGATCTCACAGGGTCACCTTATCAAGTTCAAAGTACCTTGATGGGCCAAAAGTACTTTTAGGGTCTTATTTTGAATTCTATAGACAAATATCTTTCATTTACAGAACATCGCCATTGCTAATAGCAAGATAAAATGAAACATTGAAATAATAAAAAAAAAAACCATCTGAATGGGAAAAAAACTTTCATAACGATTTGAGGTCCAGGGCCCGGATACCCTTAGCCTCTGTGGTTCTCAAACTTTTGTCCCCCGCGGCTCCCTTGTCCAATTCATGTTTCCAGAATAGTTTAGTAGATATTTTCACTAATAAAAAAAACTCTTCAAAGCATAAACAGGCACACTAATAAATATCTCCAGCTCTTCGCGACGTCCCTAGGAGCCACGACACAAACTTTGAGAAACACTGCCTTAGCCCATCCGTTAAGTCGCAATTTGGATCTTGCACTTCAGAAATGCTCACGAATATCCTCTAAATTTTGGAATGATTTTTTTTCCTCCTAAAGAATGAGATATAACCTCGTTAAAAGAACCAGGTGAATCTATTTCAGTCACGTGTCCATAGCCATGGCCGTAATTTGGTAATGACCATTTCATAAATGGGCCATAAATACCATAACAAAGCTATTATGATAGTTTCTCGCTTGTTTCCTTCAACAGAGATGGATCGACAACAATTAAAAAAAAAAAAATCCGTTTAATCACATCAATACCTGATAAGGAAAAAAATTGTTTGGTTTTAAAAAAGAAAAAGGAAATTAGGAAAGTATTGCCCAAGTTGAATAAAAATGTCAATCACACGCAGGGGTTGTGTAACAGCATCGAGCAGGTCACAACACCATGTAAAGTGCATTAGCGGCCAATGGCACATCCAAACAGAGAGAGAGAGAGGTTAATAAACTTTAGTTGCTGCCACGCGCCACCTGTGCGTGAACATCGAAAGATGATGACGATCCCATCTTATAACCACGCAATTTCTTCCTTTTTCTTCGCATCGCTCCTTTAAAAACCAAAGATTTTCCCTGATTTCTGAAAAAAAAGAGAAGAAAATCGGATTTCTTTTTAAGTCTTTACCCCTCCCACTTTTGCTTCGGATAAAATGCGAGAATCAACTCGACTCGAGAGAGATATTGGGAACAAATCCCGGGAGCACGTATTAATGACAATAAGACGCCCCAAAGGAGAAGAACAAACACGGAGAAAGTTCTTTTCTTTTTTTAAAAGAAGAGAATCCAGTTAAAATATAAGGTAATAGGAACTTTTCTTCTTCCTCCGCCGCCACCGCCATCCCAGAGGCGTTTAGAGCTTCGCTTCTATGGGTTATTGACCCAGAGTAACAAGTTTGGCGATCTTTGGCTTCTTCGCTTCTTACCTAACATTACGAAAAATCACCAAAATATTTCCTCGAAACATGATACACACATACAAAGTAACAGCATTATAATCATTTTCGATATTTCCTGTGAAAAAGTTACCAGTAAAAAGTAAATGAATCATTCGCTTGATATGACAATTTTGAAATATATGTATTTTCACTGATTCTTTCAATGATTTATATCAGAGGTTCTCTAACATTTTTTACTTGCGTGACACACACCCTTGGCATGAGATTAACGTTTTAAATAAAGGGTGGACGAGAAGTCCTGGGAAAAGTTTAAAAATTAATAACAAATCAACCAATTGACAAAAAAGTGCGGTTTGTGCTAAAATTCTTATGGCTTAGAGGTTTTATTGTCGATAAATTAAAAAAAGTTGAAATTTCATTCACCGGTGGCGCTGTAAGGCAAAAAACTCGACATAACACATAAAATGCAACACGAATAGTGAATAATTAACTTTTACGACAATTTTCGTTACAAAAAAACGATCATATTTCGACAGGAGCACCATTATACTCGTTTAGATGTAGCACGAACTAAAAAGGGCGCTCATATTTAAATGTCGTAGTTTTATATATATACGTATATGTAACTCAAATTTTTCATAAACATTAGTAATTATGCACTGTTTGTGTGGGTATTTTATGTGCTATGTCGAATGTTTCGTTTCAAGTGCCACCATTTATCGGAAAGAAAATTTTAGGCCATGATGAGTATTTTATGCAAACAGCCCTTTTTCATGTCAATTGGTTGATTTGTTATTAATTTTTAAAATGTGCCCACAGGATTTCTCGTTCACGCTGTATTTCGTGGCACCCTTCCTCGATTTCTAGGTGATTCTCTGGCTCCCTAAAACTGTGCTCTAGACAGGAATGACGGTCTCGCGAATCTAGACATTACTTGTCTACAAAATGTTTCGGATACTATGACCGATCTGACACAACCTTAGAGCATGTTGATCCCTTGTCCCGCGAGCCAAATATGGATCATTAAGCCATCCTATGTGGCCCATGAGGATAAATATGATATTTTTGATCTAAATGAACATTCATTGAAGAAAAATATGAATATTAAAACTGGTGATCGAACTACTTTTCAGGATTCTCTATTAGTCAAAATCGGTGATCCTGATCAGGGCCGTTTCAAAGAATTTCGAGGCTGCCTAAATATTTCGGGGCTCCTTTTCATACTCTTCTCCCCACTTCTATGGAAATTGTCTTTTCATGGTGAAATACTGAATGGAACTTCCACTATCTATATTGAAGGAATTTCGAAGGAATTTAATATAAAAAAGAATTTCAATAATTAGAAGTCCTGTTTGACTTGAGGCCATGGAAGCGGCTCCCATCGTCCACCTTCTAAGGCGCCACTGATCTCTACTATTATATAAAATTTTCATTGGGGTATTCAATTGGAAAGTTTTAGCATCATTTAATTTCATAACGGCCAGTGCAGAGTAAGTGAAAAAAAGTACTCAAGTGGCCCGTGACCGATTGTGGTCCCATTAAGTGGTTCATGCTCATAAAAATGTTGAGCACTCTCACGTAAGAGTAAATTTCCAGCACTTTTCTTAGAACTCTCTATACTATAATGCGAGGTATTAAGCGAAATTCTCTCTCCGAACTCGAATCAAAACGAATATTTCTCTAATATAAACAGTTTATTCACAACCCCGGAAAATTTTTTACAGTTTTTATTACGACAAAGCTTCAAAAAGAGACAGTTTGGAACCTATGCTTTAAGATGCCCTGGAATACCGTTAGGGATTAACTTCCTTAAATGGATGATTTCAACGAATCATTCGAAAATTTTCAAAGTGATTTCGAATTGATTTAAATCGAAAATGTTTGAAATTGCTACCATGAGTCACGAATGGCTCAAGAGAGTTCTCCTATAACGGAAGATCGTACGAAACGATCAGATTACGCAATTATGCCTTCAAGATCACGTGACACAGTCTTCACCTGAATTTGAGTGGAAAAGAACGAAAATAAAATATAAAAAAATAAAACGAGTAACGTTATTTCGGAACGATCACGTGATACCAAGCACGGGTAAGACGCTGTTGTTGGGTGGACGCATTACAAGAGTGAAGACAAGGTCAGAGCTATTCCTGTTTCGGCTATTATTTTTCTACCTTTTCTCAGTTGCTCTAGATTGACGTCACTCATGACCGTTATGACGTTGTTCGGAACCTAGATGACGACATCTATCTACGGGCACACAACTCCCGACATGTACGTAGCCTAGAATGGGGGGGGGGGGATAAAAGTGACCACCTAGGTAGGAACGAAGGTTTTTTGATTGAACGATTATGTTACATTGCCATTCGCTTGTCAAGAACATATTTGGTTTACGAAACCGCACCACATTTTCTCTTTTAATAAATTCGGCAGGTATAACCGTGACTTTAATAACTCAAGGTTTACAAGTGCGTCACCACACAGCACTTATTTGTCACGGCAACTTTGCGTAGGCGACTTTCAAGCAGTCGGACCAAAAAAACATTCGCATTGCCCACAATAGATGTCCAAATATATACTTGGTTCCGACGTTGTTCACTTAATATTATGAAAAAAGAAAAAAACTGAGAGAAAAAAATTGCTTGGATTTGTTTTGCTCTTGTGTTTGCATGTTTTCGAACGATTGCTCTATATATTTTTGAAAATATGGCTAAAATTAGGTACAATATCATCTGGAAATCGCGAATTTGCAGAAACAATACGATCCACGCAATCGATGTGTGAAATTCAACAAATCACATTGCATTCAATTTTTTTCTATTGAAGAAAAAAAAATATAGAAACACCGTTAGTGAAAAATATTGATAAAACACATAGTCAAGATAAATTGTTGCTCAAAGTATTGTTAAAGGGCATTGTGTGTGCGTGTGTTAGGTAAAATTTTTGCTCAAGACTTACTTTTGCTTACAGTAATTATTAAAAGGCATTGTAAAGAAAAATTGTTGCTAAAAGTGTTGTTAAAAGGCATTGTTAAGAATAGTTGTTGCTCAAAATATTAGTAAAGGGCATCACACACACACACATTTGATTATTTTTTCGCACCACGGTCATTTACAGCGCATGAGGACTAATTACACCGGAACCTACAATTTATTGCTGATTCCGAACGGCAGTCTTTTTAACACTTACCGAGAGGTTGGTGTGTTAACCCCTTGATGTGGGACTCCCTGCGGTAGAAATCTTTTTCTGTGGACATGCCACCGTTTCTGTTGCACCCCTGCATCAGGAAAGTTTCTGACAAGGACGAATCGGGTATCGAATTAGCGAAACCTAAACATCCTTTGGTACTTTAGGCTAGTATCTTATCGACTTGGGCTACCGCGCCGGTAAAGGGTATCGTTAAGAAAAATCACTGAATGTATGATGTGCCTTTGATGTGTGAAAAAGATTGTTCTGCGTTTGCATTGTATCCCCTTCCCCCATCATGAGTCTTTCTACTACTTTATTGATTTTCTGAAAATCTTTCTTGAAGCCTGAAAAAAAAAACTGAAAGCTTTGCTGAAAAATTAAAAAATTTTGAGAAGTATTGTTGAACAAATTACGTGCGCAAACCAGCATTTTTGCTAAAAAAAAAAAGTTGAACTAGAGTTTCTATTAATGAATAGAGAATTTACCAAAATTCAGTTGATCAATACACTCATTTATCATTTTTTTTTTAATTATTTTCAGATTGTTTTGTTTTTTTTGAATTTTTTTGTTTTTATTAAATTTATAAACTTTTTGAATTTATACAAATACAAATACAACGCCACAACAGGCAAAATGCCCAACGAGGTGGCTGAGAAAAAGATGCCCATAACAAATATGGATGTCATATATTTAAAAAAAAAAAACAGCAGCCCAATTAAAAATGCAATTAACACAAATTATAAACAATATATACACATGATAAAATATTATACAACGCCCATAAAGAATACTTATGGTTGTCTTATTCTAAGAATGGATAGCTTCTCGATTTTAGCCAACATGTTTATCGTATTTCTTTTTAAACGTGCCAATTGTGTTACAATTTACTACCTCCGGGGGTAAGCTATTCCATTTATTAACAACCCTATTAGAGAAAAATTCCCTGCGATACCATAACCTTGGATTGTCCCTCACCAATCGATACTGGTGTCCCCTTGTAAAAGCAGTCGATTGGGGGTGTACTAAACGTTCATGTTCCATCCTATCCATCCCATTGAAAATTTTGAACACTTCGATCATATCTCCTCGACACCTACGGTCATACAATGTAAACGTATTCAAAAAATGAAGTCTCTCTTCATAACTCAAGCCCCGTGTGCCAACAAGGACACGCGTAGCTCTTCTCTGCACCCCTTCAACCAATTCTATGTCCCTCTGTAGGTATGGTCTCCAAAACCTTACAGCATACTCCAGTCCAGGACGAACTAATCCTCGAAAAAGCGGAAGAATGACTTTAGGATAACTTTTTGTTTCTCCAGCGCAAAGAACGGAACTGAAATATTTAATAAAAAGATTTTCTCGTTGAAAAGAGTATTGAGAAAAGTATCGTTCAAAAACGGTTTTGTGTGTAACGTTTCGGCTGAACACATCGTTGTTGCGGAAGCATTGTTGAAGAAACATATCTGCGGAGCACATTTTTTGCATAAAGTACACGATCTACAACTATGTTGTGGAAAAATTACATGAATATTTGTTAAAAATGCAATTTTGTCAGTTGTAGAATTTACCATTTTTAACTAATAAGATTTTTTCGTAGGATTTCTTCAATATTTTTGTCAACTACGAAAACAATTAAAAAGCCGAAATGCGTCTCAGCATCACTCGGTGTAGATCATTATAAAAATATGGGGTTTTTTCCCTACATACTTGACTATCAACACATAAAGACAAAATATTTTTCATTTTAATTTTTTCCTATGATTCTTTTCCTTAAAACTTGAAGCCAAAATCTGAGTAATCCAATTTTTTTTTCCAATGCCTAGCTACTACACTTCAAGCCGAATTCTTAGTAGATTTCAATTCCAGCGACTACTATAAATTTGTTGTTTTTCATTCTCATTGTACTTTTTCACCCGAAATTTTATAGCTCATGTTTATGGTGTGACGTAATAACAAGCCTTCTGGAGTTTTATAACAGATGCACGTCAGCTGCAACCGGGTGATGAAAACCACAAAACAGTTTGGCTTTTTCTCTCTCTCTTTCTTTATAACGTTATTTTTCTTGAATTCATAGAAGATAAGAAGGGACCAGAGGGTTGAATGTACAAGAGAGAGAAAATTCTTGATTCTCCCGGACCTAATCGTCCATCACTTTCTTCCTCTTTTGGGAAGATGAAACACCTGGGGGAATTGGGAAAGTCTCCCATAAAACCTGGACCTGGGTAATGTCCACGTAAACAGAGAGGGGAACATTGTTATTGTTTGACCAAAAAAAAGGACATAAAGGGGAATATTTTGGACAAACAGAAGCTCTTGAGGATGGTGAAATAAAAGGAGAGAGGGTAAAAAAAAAATAGGTGGGTGTGTGTGTGTTGACTATGGTTTGGTCGCGTGCGGGGCACACGCTCCATTCAATGATTTGAATCCGTACACAACAAGCACATGCAAACATATTTGTGCGTATAACTTCCTCCACGAGTACATTTCCAAATGCAGCTGTCTAAGCGTACCGTTACACGCTCCATTATCACCGTAATTTTTTTACAATGGTTAGCAGCTTTTTAAAGATAAATTGCACTTTTAGGGTTTCGCTTTCGGTATGAACATAACAACAACATGTTTGTCACTTCTATAATATTTTCAGTAGCATCTGGTTCCAGATTCACAAACAAAAAGTGGAAAAATGTTTCGAAAGATATTGACAAGATACGTTGTCGTAAAGTCTCATAAAAGTATTGTCACCTGTTCCAAATTTGGCGGGAGATTCAGAACCTCGAAGAAATTTTCAGCTTCCCGAATGAAATCAAAATGGAGCAACTTACATGGCTCTATACCCTAAATTATCTCAAATACTTACAATATATGCAAAATAAATTCTTTATGAGCATTTAATGCATTTATAAATTTGTTATCTACGTAGAAAATAATCCGAATAAATCTGAAATTCTGGATCTCGTTGATCAAATTTTGCTGAGATGAAGTATATTTTGATTGGACATTTCTCGGAGGAACGATTACGAGGCGCATGTACGGTCAAGTAGGAATATATTGCAATATTCGTTGGGATTCGAGTGAGGTTGATTGTATTTCAATGAAAAAAAAAACGGTTAATCAAGCCCAATATCGCATAAAATTGAAAATGAATGCATGATATCAAGTCAAATTACTTTCCATTAGAAGAATTAAATTAAACCTTTAAGAGGCACATCAAAAACCATTAAACTCCTCTTCGAAATGCCATATCTTTATTAATGAAGTGAGCTTTCTTCCGATTTTCAGCAGGTACAAACTAAGGGGGTATAGGGGAAAGTGTTCAATTGAGAAATCGACTTCACAAAATATCTGGGCTTGTCAATGCTGAAATAAGAGGCATTTTTAAGGATGCGAGATATCTCATCAATGCGATTTAAAGAGGTAAAAAGGTCACCAATTTGGACAAAAAGTTCCTGAACGGGACATATGGTCATTTTTCATATTAAATAAGTTTAGCCTTCATATTAAATACGTTTATCCTATTTTTCAGACTTGCCAAAAGGTGGCTTTTATCCACTTCAAATCCAAATCAAAAGTTTTATTAATTACATCTCAATCATAAAGACACGTGTTTTGAAGTGAAATTTATAATATGAATAATAAAAGGAGTCCTCAAAGGTAACACGCTTTATAAGTAAGGAAAGAGCTTAAGAAACACAGGCGTATGGGGGAATAAAGGCAACTGATAAGAAGAGAGTCCTCTGGAACCTGAAACTTTTCATGCAGGCAATTTTTAGCGTTTCGTGCGATTTGTATGAGCGGGCCAAATAAGGATTCGACCCGAGTCAGGGTCATGTTCGAAAGAAATCCCCCTTTGGTGATGGCCTCTCCAAAAGAAATATATAAAGAAAAGGTCCTTGAGACAGGACATCGGCCTCCCCCTTAATGTAGACTTCTCCAGGCGAATTGCTCTGTGCAGCGAAGAGGCCTTTACAGGAAGGATCGACCATAAAAACTGGAGGCGACCAAGGGGTTAAGGAAAGATTTTTTGAAATATACGATGGGGGGCACCGTTTTGGTAAGTGCAGTCACGAAGAAAGGTTGAAGGGGCTATTTTCAGGATCAACTCCGGCCCTTTTTGTTCCCTCTTTTTCCCTTTATTTAAGCTATAGAGAGGAAAGTTAAGGATTTTTTGGACTTGGCCTTGAAAGTGAGGCCTTCGGATCGATTGGCTACATAATAACTTCTTCCTCTAATGTCAGTGCACCTTGCGAAGAGGATACGTTTGAAAGGTGAAAAGTGCACCTGTAAGGCAAGTGCCCCTTAAGTGTACTTAAAGAACAATGAGCTCAATAGAAGAAAAAAAAAAGTTCTGATAGTGAAACACTAAAACATCTAATTTTATATAATTCTTATAGACTGTGCATACTATATACGTTAGGAATCTCCAACGGACTCGACATCAACTGATTGCCTGTTCACAGCGATGATGAAGATCAATGATGATTCACAAGATCAATGAAGAAAACCTATATTTAATATTGTCGATTAGTAATAATAGTTTCTTACTAATTCGTTGTGTAACAATGATTTCTAACTTATTTGCTGTGTAACAATGATTTCTATGCAGTTCTCTAAGTAACAATGATTTCTATGCAATTCTATAAGTAACAATGATTTCTAAGCTATTCTCTAAGTAACAATGATTTCTAAGCTATTCTTCAAGCAACAATAATTTCCATGCAATTCTTCAAGCAACAATAATTTCCATGCAATTCTTCAAGTAACAATGATTTCTATGCAATTATCTAAGTAACAATGACTTTTAAGTTATTCGTTGTGCAACAATAATTTCTATGCAATTATCTAAGTAACAATGACTTCTAATCTAATCGCTGTGCAACAATAATTTCTAAGCTATTCGCTGTGTAACAATGAATTTTAAGCAATTCGTTGTGCAACAATGATTACTAAGTCGTTTACTGTGTAACAATGATTTCTAAGTAATTAGCTGCGTGACAATGATTTCTAAGTAATTAGCTGCGTGACAATGATTTGTAAGCTTGGGCGTTGTTTTGCAACAATGATTTCTATGCAATCCAAGTAATAATTTTTGAGCAATTGTTCACGTAGCAATGGTTTCCGAGCAACGTTTCGTGCAAAAACGGTTTCTCGGAAATCATTCCTGTAACAATGATTTCTGAGCAGGTCTTCTTGTAACGATGGTTTCTAAGCTCATTTAATAATTGTTTCTACATAATAGTTCTTCACAGTGATGATGAAGATCAATGATGATTCACAAGATCAATGAAGAAAAACTATATTTAATATTGTCGATTAGTAATAATAGTTTCTTACTAATTCGTTGTGTAACAATGATTTCTAAGTTATTTGCTGTGTAACAATGATTTCTATGCAATTCTCTAAGTAACAATGATTTCTATGCAATTTTATAAGTAACAATGATTTCTAAGCTATTCTCTAAGTAACAATGATTTCTAAGCTATTCTTCAAGCAACAATAATTTCCATGCAATTCTTCAAGTAACAATGATTTCTAAGTTATTTGCTGTGTAACAATGACTTTTAAGTTATTCGTTGTGCAACAATAATTTCTATGCAATTATCTAAGTAACAATGACTTTTAAGTTATTCGTTGTGCAACAATAATTTCTAAGCTATTCGTTATGTAACTATGATTTCTAAGTTATTCGCTGTGTAACAATGGATTTTAAGCAATTCGTTGTGCAACAATGATTTCTAAGTCGTTTACTGTGTAACAATGATTTCTAAGTCGTTTACTGTGTAACAATGATTTCTAAGTCGTTTACTGTGTAACAATGATTTCTAAGTAATTAGCTGCGTGACAATGATTTGTAAGCTTGGGCGTTGTTTTGCAACAATGATTTCTAAGTAATTAGCTGCGTGACAATGATTTGTAAGCTTGGGCGTTGTTTTGCAACAATGATTTCTAAGTAATTAGCTGCGTGACAATGATTTGTAAGCTTGGGCGTTGTTTTGCAACAATGATTTCTATGCAATCCAAGTAATAATAATTTTTGAGCAATTGTTCACGTAGCAATGGTTTCCGAGCAACGTTTCGTGCAAAAACGGTTTCTCGGAAATCATTCCTGTAACAATGATTTCTGAGCAGGTCTTCGTATAACGATGGTTTCTAAGCTCATTTAATAATTGTTTCTACATAATAGTTCTTCACAGTGATGATGAAGATCAATGATGATTCACAAGATCAATGAAGAAAAACTATATTTAATATTGTCGATTAGTAATAATAGTTTCTTACTAATTCGTTGTGTAACAATGATTTCTATGCAATTCTCTAAGTAACAATGACTTTTAAGTTATTCGCTGTGCAACTATTTTTCGGGAAAAAGATTTCACACAATGGATTCTGTTCAACAGCGGTTTCACACCAAAATTCAACCCAGTAACGATTTATTGGCTTTCAACAGTTCTCTCAACAAACACAGTGTTAGATAAAAAGAAATCAAAAAGAGGATTCATGAGTAAATAAAAGTAACTAAAAATTATTTTTCTTTGACGAATAAATTTTGCATCGGTTTTATAAAAGAAACAAGTGTTTCAAATGAGAACTGAAAATATATCAGATACGTAAAAATATCAATTAGATCTCTAAAGCAACGAAGAAAAAAAAACCTATAATGAGGGCGTATTCAACGAGAAAAAAAAATGTAAATCATTTTCCAATCTCGGTATTTGTTGTTGTTTTGTGCGTTATGGTCTCCGAAACAAACTACGTATTGATATTCAAAGAAGGACGAACTACGAACAAATAAACAACAGCCATATAATAGTCGATGAAAGAGGAAAATCGTTTTTTAATCACCCTCAGGACTGATGATGACACGTGATCCACACTATGTTGCTCATGCTTTGTTTTGTATTTACTTTGAACAGAGAAGCACGCCCATAATATATTTTCCTCATCTACGAGCTCCCTAGAGAAACAAAAAAAAAACAAACATTCAACTTCATCAGAGAGAGAGTTTTCTTTGAACTCGTTTTCGTTTCTTTTTGTTTCAGAAACTGATCCTCACGTGACTTCCTTGACTTCAAGGTATACAAACCTAAATGGTAATTAGTATTCGCATACAAAGCGATTTATTATGAATCCATTCACAATACAGTGGAAATCTCGATATAACGATACTTTGCGGACCAACAAAAGGTATCGCTTTAAAGGGGATTATCGTTAAATTGAGAGGCAATAGTTTAACATTAGAACATGCATACGTACATGTTCAACCCATAACCCTTGGAATCATCTGATGTGACCCGCTACCTCAAACGTAATTTTGTAAAAATGAACTAAGCAACACAAAACCAGATTTCTTAAGGAACCCCCGGAAAATGCCCAGACTACCCAAGTTAACCGTGGCACATTTACAGACCACTTAAGTGACTCGCGGCACATTTACAGATCACTTGATTGACCCACGGCAGATTTAGACCACTTAAGTGACTAGCGGCACATTTGCAGATCACTTAATTGGCCCATGGCACATTTCCAGGCCACTCAAGTGACCTGCAGCGCATTCCCAGACCACTGAAGTGACCTGCAGCACATTCCCAGACCACTGAAGTGACCTGCAGCACATTCCCAGACCACTGAAGTGACCTGCAGCACATTCCCAGACCACTGAAGTGACCGTGACACATTTATAGCTAATTTAAATAACCCGTGGTACATTCCCAGACTAATTAAGTGACCCGTAACACATTCCTAGACCACTGAAGTGACCCGTGGCACATTTATAGATAATTTAAATGACCCACCTCACATTTACGAATTAATTAACAGACCTGGGCACTGTTCTAGATCACTTAAATGGCGTTACTGTTCTAGATCACGACACATTCTTACACCCCCTTTAAGTGGCCCACGGCACATTTATAGATCCTTTACGTGACCCGCAACACATTCCCAGACTACTCAAGCAACCCACGGCACATTTACAGATATTTTAATTGACCTGGGGCACTGTTTCAGATCACTTGAGTGACCGGTGGCACATTTACAGATCACTTATGTGGCTCGTGACCCGTTTTCACGCCAACGAAGTGCCCGCACTCTTCAAAAAGTTGAGCACCCTTCCCTTCAGTTACAGACATTTTAGAATAAGACATTAAAAATATCGTTCATGGTTAGATGGAGTATCGTTGTAGCGAAGTTTCACTGTAGCTGATTTATTCCTACAAGTAGCAGTCGCAACCCGTCGATCACAACCGCCATATTTGCTCCTAACCCCCCCCCCCCACCATCTTGCAACGCGCCCGTAGGCAATTGTTTACTAATCCCTAGGACAGGATTTTCTAGAGGCCCGGTCTATTTGATACATTGACTTTCTAGTAATTTTTTTTTAATAATACGATTGGTCGCTTGGGCGCCAGAAATAGAGTTCTGTCAGCCCTGCCCTTTTAGAGGCTACGTTCAAAAACTATTATACTCAAATGGCTAAAATCCCACAAAAGACAAAGTGTAGTTTTGAGTAGATCTGACATGTAAATGCCATAAATTCGATTATTATGCATAATCGCCAAACATTTTGGTAAGTTTGATAAATTTCCCTAAATAAATCCCTTTTATTGGCGATTATGTATAGTATCCAAGCGTCGTCGGTAAATTTAATTACTAAAACAATTATATATTTTACCGAACATTACGCATAATAAATACTCAAGAGTCGCGTTTGGTAAACATGATAAATCGTGCTATATGATATGCTAAACATGATAACTTGTACATGTATTGTATCATTACATCGGGCTACGATCGTGAAATTTGTTATCATTATATCGGTGTTCGACTATATTCATCAACAGGCTAGACGCGTTTGGAATATTTTTTCATATTTGACATTCACTAATTACACCAAAGGTATTAGGCATAATCACAGATAGAGGCGATAAATTTCAAGAATTTATTAAATTTATCGACGACACTTCGTTATTATGCATAATTACCGGTAAAAAAGTGATTATTATTTTTTTTTAGTATTTATCAACTTCACCAACGATCGTTGGGTATTATGCATATTCACCGGTAAAAGAGAAAAATTTATCAAACTCACCAAAACCATTGGCAAGTATGCATAATAACCGATTAATCACATTCACCGTAACATATGCAATACTAGCAGGCCCTCGCATGATATCTGAATATCCGAATCGATCTTTAATATGCGATAAAGACATTAGTATTTCGCCAGGGTGATGATCTGATGGCCAACTCCAGCTAAGAAAGGTGAATTGGAATCACGTGACTAAATGCATAAGTATCCAATCTATGAATAGGTACAAAAAATGTCTTATAGATTAAAAAATGAAATACTATCTCTACACGTTTCTAAAATTCTGCTGAACGTTCAGCAGTCGCAGAGAAAAAAATATATATACATAGCAGAGTGAGACTAATCAAGGCACAAAGTGGGGTCGACCCCGCAAAGCCAGATTAGGGAGAGATAGTTCAGAAGGACAAAGAGGGAGAGAGACGTCTATAAATTAAGTCACAAATCAGGCAGACATGATAAGACACTGCAGCTGCAACAGTTCTTCTATTTTGGACCTACAGCAGATGATGATGACGACGACCGAAAACTACATGAAGAAGAAGTAGATTAAAAAAAGAAAAATAACAGGGGGCTTAAAAAGGAGAATAAGGGGGAAAAAATCTCTTACTCTCTCTCTCTCTCTCTCTCTCTCTAAAAAGAAGTCACTGACACAGAGAAGCAATAACCTCCTCAGTTCTTTTTTACTTTGCATCTGGGCATATCTTCTCACTTAAGCACTTACTTATGATATTCTCCTCTTTTGAAAAAAAAAAAATTCTCTTTTGAAACAACATCACGGATCAAAATATCCCAAAAAAAGATATTTCATTTTTATAGTAATGGAGGAATATAATAAAGATGCTTTCTCCGTTGTTAAAATTTAGATTAAAAAACTACATTAGATCATATTTCCCACATGAACATACATTTCTATATACTTATCTGCGTGTCTGAAATCAAATTAAATAGTAAAATACATTGTTATGCATAGTTGGTCAAAATGCGTCGTAACGAAATACATCATTGAAATGTATTTTGTGAATCATCGGAATTCATCGTTGAAATGCATTGTTACAATCATTACTTGATGCATTGTTACAATCATTACTTGATGCATTGTTACAATCATTACTTGATGCATTGTTATGAAATCGCTACTAAATGCATTGTTATGAAATCGCTACTAAATGCATTGTTATGAAATCGCTACTAAATGCATTGTTATGAAATCGCTACTAAATGCATTGTTATGAAATCGCTACTAAATGCATTGTTACAAATTTATTACTAAAATGCATTGTTACAAATTCATTACTAAAATGCATTGTTACAAATTCATTACTAAAATGCATTGTTACAAATTCATTACTAAAATGCATTGTTACAAATTTATTACTGAAATGCATTGTTACAAATTTATTACTGAAATGCATTGTTACAAATTCATTACTAAAATGCATTGTTACAAATTCATTCATCATTAAAAAACTAAAAACAAAAACTTAAAATTTTATTTTTCTTTAAAAATTGGTGATTTAAAAAATTTAATTGTAAGTAGCATATATATATGTTGATATCACCGAATTTTTTTTTGTATGTATTGCAGGGAAAAAAATCAAACGCTTTCATGAATAAAAAAAATAATTTTTTCTTCCAATTAATGAAACTGTTGTTCTCAATTGAGAACATTGACCGTTAAAAGGTTGAAGCAAAAACATAGAAAAGATTTAAATACTGTAGAATATCTATATATTGTCGTGAATTATTCTGTAAACGAAAATTTTCCGGGACACTCATATTTTTAATAATTCATTGTTTATAATTTTTTTAAATTGTATTTTTAATTGAGTTGCTGTATTTTTGAAATATATGACATCCATATGTGTTATGGGCATCTTTTTCTCAGCCATCTCGTTGGGTATTTTGCCTGTTGTGGCGTTGTATTTGTATTACTCCCATTCAAAATTGCAGTCCAGTGTCCAAAAAACGTGGTCATATCGTTTCATTGAAAATTTTCCATGGGGGAAAAACAATTTTTTAACGAGAGTAAATTAACGAAAATTCAAGCATTTCGTTTTCAAACTTTTTACCATTATGGAACAATGGAGATGATATTCACGTTCTAGAGAAGTGTTTCACAATGGGTGTAAGAGTCCCCTGTAGTCTAAATCATTGTTTCGCAAAGTGAGCAATATTGCCCCTGGGGGGGGGGGGGGTTAATGTAGGACCCCATGGGTTGGCTTGAAAGGGGACTATAAAAGACATGTCCCACGATAACTTGCTTGGCGACGCTGGGTAAGATAATTAAAGTTAAAGATAATGAAAAGCCTTTGTTAGACAAACCATAAAACCACAACCGCCGTGAAGGAAATCCCGTACTTGTTCGGACATTTCAAAGGAAGACGCTCGTTCCGTGGCCTTTGTATTGAAAGCCATAAAAATTATTGCTTCCCCGAGGCCCGAGACGACCACGACCGTGGATCCTGACAAAGACTTTTATTATCTTTAACTTTAATTATCTTACTCAGCGTCGCCAAGCAAGTTATCATGGGACATGCCTTTAAGAAGAAAAACTTTTTGAAGAAGGGGGAGATGGAATGAAAAGTTTGGGAAACTATGGTCTAAAACAGTGTTTCCCAAGGTGGGCGATATGGTCCAGGGATGGGTTCACTTAAGTCGGGGACGATGAGAGAAAAATTCTGAAGAAGGGGGCGATGGAACAAAAAGTTTGGAAAACTATGGTGCATGCCGGTGGTCTAAAACACCACCAGCATGCATTATTCGTCACTGGTATTCATTACTATTTCACACGGAGTACTAGCGATGTCACTAGGATTCTGCGGAATCCAGATTGGGAAACGCTGTTCCAAACCAACATAATTTATATCACAAATAAACTCAAAGGAAGGTGATGACAAGAGGCTATCGCACTTTTTTTTATTATTATTAAGGAAAGGAGTGTTTGTTGCAAAATGAGAAGGGGGATGAAGAGTAAAGGGAGATGTAGGTTCAATGAAAATAAAGTGAGCAACACCGAATAGGATTTTGTAAAAGAGGATGTTTTCTGAATAAACTGTCGAGGACAGAAACCCTTTTCCTGCCATTAAAAACCATATAAAAGAAACGACACACGCGCAAACAACAAAAACCCACACCGCAAAAACCAACTGACAGAACCACAAAACGATTCTTACAACGCATTTAAGTAAAGGAAAAATACATACAGTACATCGACACGAGCATAAAAGTACATCTCAATTGTACAAAAAAAAAACCAAATGCCAAGGAAATACAGCGACAGAGAGAGAGAAATAATAAATATACATTTATAGGAGCAACCACCTTCTTAAGAAAATCGTTTTACATTTCCGTTTCTTAGATGTTTTCTTCTTTTCCACAAGGAAAAAAAAAATTAAGGATATACTTTTTTATTTTCATGTTTAGGTATGTACAAGTACGTACAGTATGTAAGTATGTTTTCGCTTTCTCGCTCGGGTCGTTACACAAAACAAAACAGGATGTAGACTCTCTCTCTCTTATAGGGCTGACCAACAAATGTACAAAAATCCGAAATGGATCCGGCGTTTTGCTTTATTATTCAGGGGGGTCGTCCCCCCTACAAAAAACCCCCGTCCGATACCAGCTAGGAATTATCTTATATGGGGAGAGTAGAGCTTCCCCCACCCCAGAGAGCAAAAAGCCACCGAGCGTATATACATAGTTATCTGCCATTTCACAAACGCGGAAAGGTCATTGCTACCCTAGAAGGAAATGCAATCGAAATATAGACGGCAAAACCTCCCTCCCATATCACTATAGGTACATAATTTTTCGGTGTACGATGAGAAATTGTATTGGACATCTGCCTTTTTTTTTTTTCCATGTCTCCCCTATCTAGCCCCGTGGGCTTCTAAAAATTAGAAGCGTATTTCAAATTGAGGAGAGGGGAATGGAGTGAAAGCACACCTTAATATTATACCGTATTCATAATATCTCCATCTGGCTAGAAATGAAACACCTTGACAAGTCCATGAATATCACTTCCTATACATTTTTTCATATGAAGACATGAGCAGAGAGCGCAACATTCATTGCGCATGAGTGAATCGGAATGTAAAATGTAACAAAAATATATTAATTCCGATTAAACGTTTGTGTCTGCAAAACAGGAATATGAATTGAGCTGAAGGGCCGTGGAAAAAAAACGAGTGACCTGGGCTTTGAACTCAATAAGTAAAGATAGTTCTGATGTCACTTATAATAAAAACTATAATGAAGTCGATTCGGGAGATACATCATTATTAGATTAATTTAACTTATCCCTACACTGTGTTATACTCAAATTTCAATGAATATATTTTATACTCAAAATTTGGAAAAAAGAACTTTCTGGAACTAAAAACATATTTTTGTTTTAAAAAAGAACTGTTGAAAAATACATTATGAAGAAATCCATCGTCAAATCGTATTGTTATAAATTCATTACAAAATGCATCGCTGCAAAATTCATTATCAAAATGCATCGTTACAAAATTCTTTAGTAAGCTAATCGTAACAATGCAGTGTTACGAAATTCATCGTTAAAATACATTGTTACGAAATTCATCGTTAAAATACATTGTTACGAAATTCATCGTTAAAATACATTGTTACGAAATTCATCGTTAAAATACATTGTTACATATTCATTACCGAATTTATCGTGACAAATTCGTGGCTTGATGCATTATAACACATCAACTGCCAAAATGTGTTGCAATGAAATATATCTTTGAATGCACTGAAGTGAAATATATCTTTAAATGCGTTGTTAAGAAATTCATCGTTTCTCTCTCTCAATGCGGTGCAGCAAATTCGTTACCTAATGCATTGTTACAAATTCATTACCTAATGCCTTGTTACAAATTCATTACCTAATGCCTTGTTACAAATTCATTACTAAATATAGTTACGAAATACATAGTTATAATGATTATTAAGATATTCATTGTTGAAATAGATTGTCCTGAAATTCGTAACTTGATGCATTCTTAAAAATGCGAAAAATTCATTTCTAAATGCATTGTTAGAAATTCATTACCAAATGCATTGTTAGGAATTCATTACCAAATGCATTGTTAGGAATTCATTACCAAATGCATTGTTAGGAATTCATTACCAAATGCATTGTTACAAATTCATTACTAATGCATCGTTACAAAATTCATCGCATTTATTTCATTATTGAATATGCAATGTTACGTTTCTCATTATTGAATGCATTTTTACGTTCTCATTATTGAATATGCATTGTTACATTCTCATTATTGAATATGCATTGTTACGTTCTCATTATTGAATGCATTGTTACGTTCTCATTAATAAATGCATATTTTAACGCAATTCATCGCTAAATGAATTTTCACGATGTTCATGGTTAAAAATCATTGTGTTAAAAATCATCGAATTCAACGAAATTCACGAGGTCAATGGACGACAGCGGCAATGCAGGAATGACTAATTTCTCTCCCTCTCTCAGTCGCAATCATTAAATTCTATTATATGTAGTTCTATGGTTAAAAAACAATATCAAGCAAATAAACAAACATTTAAACTGAAGAAACTGAAAGAAACAACAACTTAATTTTGAATTTACATATTAAATTAATTCATGGACTTAAATTGCCAAAATCGTAGAAAAGTACAGCATATCGAATCGTATTTTCAGCATCACTCAAATACCAATTATTGCATAATGATGATACTTACGATAGACAAAGTCCCTACATCTTGAAACAGGGCTCCCAGTCCAAGATTTTTTGGGCCGAATTTTTCCATGGACATTTTTCTAGTACGTTAATAGCATAAAAAAGTATTTACCCGGTGCCCCAGTATTACCAGTTTTCCCCGTATGAAGACATAATGATTCTTCAGGCAAGCAAGCTAATGAACCAATATTTTCCGAGGATACGTCATATTTTGGAACGAAATTCCAATAAATATTAAAAACCAACAGAAATAATACGCAAGAAATTTTTCCACTGACAAATTAAAAAAAAAAATTATGTAAATATTCTGTTTGATTTCTCATCTGTGTTTAGATTCTCGATTCATAATACTATTTTAATGTAGTAGATACCAAAGGGATTTTCTTCAATTTTCCGAGAATTCCTTTGAAGCATTAGATTTTGAAACAAGATTCCAAAAATTTCTAAAAACTAACAGAAATGATATGCGAGGAATTTTTTCTATTGACAATATTTTTTTGAAGAATTATGTTTATATTCTCTTCAATTTCTCGTCTGTGTTTAGGCTCGATTCATCGCTCTATTGTAAATAGATACTGAAGAAAGACAAATTAACTGGGCTAAAGAGAAGTCATCGACCCCTGGGAGAAGGTCAACTTTCTTCTACCAGAGAGAGAAACGTACTATAAACCCGCATGTCTGGATTTGACAACAATTATAGGAGCCACAACGTTCAGTCCAGAAGGGGCAGCTGCTGGTCACCACCACCAAAAAAAACCCCCCTTGTCTGTCCACTTCGAGATTTATCTCAGGAGGTGGAGGTAAAAAAAAGACCTAGAATTGTATTGTATATATATGATCCAACTTCCTTTTCCTTGCTATGTGTTTACAGCGAACAGGCGTCGTTGAACTACGAGAAGAGAGTTCGAACCACCCGGTCATCGACCGAGACCTTGAAAAACATCACAGAGGGAGAGAGAGGGAGAACCTCAATTCCACCTGGCCTGGTGAGACCATTCTGGTCGTACGTAAGTTGAGGCAACAACACACAGCCGCGGGATCAATGCCCTGCATCATCCCATAACATACCGCAGCAAGGCAAGTATGTCGTTCATTCTCCGTTCGTTGTACTTTATTACGAAATGAAAACGAAATCGGAAGAAGATTTGATTCCTCTTCTTTTTAATGAATATTAAAGACAACAACACAACATTCGAGAAAATAGCGTTTGTTTCTTCTGTCCCGAGGGCAGCAGCTTCTTTTTTTTTTTTTTTCTCCTATTGTTTTGTTTCGGTGTGAGGTTATGATGATGATGCGCAAATTCGCATATGCAATATGTATTCTTTCCTTTCTTTTGATCTGAGCCATCGGTTATTGCCCACTCGGGAGGTCATTGGCATTTCTAGTCTCGATTCCCGCTTCTTATGATATTTAATCTCGGATAAACGACACCCACTCGCGATTGTAAATCCAATTCATTCTGCAAATTCTTTCTTTTTAAGAAACAAACCTCGTGTGAAATTATTATTATTTTTTTTTTGTTTACACTTTACATAATTTGAAGATATCAGTCAGAAATCAAAAGTTACCTCGATTCGCTATTCAAAACAGGGAGGTGTTAAGTCAACAGATTTTACTGTAAAACATCTCTTATACGACCTAAGAAACTTATTTCGAAGTGGGACAAATCATTTTGAAGGGGGAACCGAACCAATAGTTCAGTGGACTAAACTATTTGATTCCATATGTATACAGTATTAATTCCATATATACGTATATATATAGTTATTTTCCCACATTTTGGTAGGGAGGTTCCCGTCGACCCCCCCCCCCCCTTCCTAAAAGGGTTGGACTGTCAGGGCTCCAGTTTTGCGACCTGGGACAAAATTCTCATAGTTTTTTGTTTTTTAAGCTATAAAATCACTATAGCCCGCCAAAGATCCCGGAGGTCTCCTCTCCAGCTACATTCTTGATTCAGAAGTATTTTGGAACCTGCTGCTACCTTCCTGGGAGTACCAGATCATCAGTTTTCATAATTTTTTAAGAAAATCATAGTCATGGCCCGCTATGAGCCCGAGGGCCCCCTTGACCATGCTCTCTTGGTTGCAAGTGTCAAGACAGCCTTGGAACCATCCCCTAATTTCCTCAGGGAACCGATCCAATGGTGCGGTGTCCCCCGTGAAATAGTACGTGGTGAAATAGTACGTTAGGAAAATTCCGAGGGAGGTGGCTCTCTACGAAGGTTGTATCACTGTAATTCTGACTTGAGCAAAATAAATGTGAAAAGTATCACTAGACCTGAGTTTATGTGGGTCTAATGGAACAAGGCACACATTTTGATGTTCAGATTCCTCTCTAGTGAACGCTAAATACAGAAATTCAAAAAAAGAGGAAACCACATGAATGAACATTGGGAAAATCTCTCGAAAACGCCACCTTCCAATGTGGCAAATATTTTCCTGTCCGGAATTGTTCTCTGCACCTCTATTAATGAGGCCACTTCTCAGAGAAGGCAAGTTTTTTAAGTAACGGAGGGAGACCCCCACCCTCCTTGTGGAGATTTCATCAGGGTTGGGGATATAATATTGTGAATTTCTTTAGGGGTCTCAATTCTCCATAAACTTGAGTGATGCGATATATCCTCCTCCCATCCAATTAGCAATAAATCTTACAAGAGAGAGTGATCATGGGAAGAAAAGTAGTTCTTCACGAGATGGATAAAGCCGGGCACGAGAGGGAGGAGATCCCCACGGGTCACGTGCAAAGTGAAGGGCAGACACCGAAAGAAAGATTCATGCATTCCTGACACCACCACCGGGTCAACCACCTTCTTGCGTGGACCAAGGGGAAAAAAACCTTTTTCCACAACAAGACCCCAAGTGATGTGGGTTCGAAACCATATCGAGAGATAGAGAGAGAGGTTCAGTAAGGTAGAGTAAAAGAAGGGAGGATTGTGTGACTAGAATATCCAGCCTGACACAATCTATCAATCTCTATCAGCGAGAGGGAGGCAAATCTATGGGAAGGGGGGTCGTTGCCCTATAAAGGAGGAAGTTGAAAAAGGTATCGTGTGTGTGTGGGTCTGAATGATGCACTTGCCCTCGTATTTCGTTGGGGGCAATGCATGTTTGGTGGGTGTTGTTGTTGGGGACGGAAATGAACCAGGAAGAGCAGAGGAAGTGCAATCATTTCCACCCCGACATTCATTCGATCGACAAGTGAAAGTGGAACTCGTCACGAGGTCAATGGACGGCGGCAATGGAGGCATGATCTCTTTTTTGCCAGCCATAATCAATAATTCCCTTCGTCATTTATTCTTCCTATATATATATATATATATATATATATATAACAACAGTATCAAGCAATACATAAAAATTCCATTTTCAGAAAATTGAAAAGATTTAAATTTTTACATTATATTCTATGGTTGATTGAAATGGCCAATACTTTATATGTATAAGAAATTACTCTCGAAAATAGAAACATTAATATCACTTTCCAGCAAAAATTTTCAAGACATCATGACCTGTAGAGATACCTATTTAAAAGGATCCCTTCGGGGATTGTGGGCTCCTTAAATAGAGGTGAAATAACGTTTCAGTTATTATTATTCTTCAACGCGCCAGTTAGAGATGGTTTCTGTATAGAGGCGTCAATTAAAGATCTTCAACTCCAATCATTATATCATAATAATCATATAATTATGTTTAAATTACAGGGATCCGACTTTGACAAGAAAGGGGGGGGGCCCTAGCAAAGCAGAAATTATGGAGCCCCCTGTGACAAAAGTCAAAGATGTTCGGTAATACAATGGACATATATGTTTGAATTTCGGGCCCCTTCGAGGCATGGAGTCCTGGTAAAATCTCCTCATTTGCAAATGCAGACATAGGGCCCAGTTTTCATATATGTTAGAAATCTGTGTGACGAGAAATATTTCAATTACCTATGTAGACTAAAGAAATTGATCCCATCATTGTTATATTTATATTCGCGGCAGTATATCAGCCCCAACTCCCCCTCCAGGGGGGTGTAGATGATGTTGGGGGTTCTAATAATGAGGGCTGTAATAAATGCTTTATATACCGTATTCCCCGCATTGGTCGGCATGCCGGAAAACAGAGTGGGATCCAGCAGCATATGCCGGGAAATCAGAGTCAAAGATTCCGGCAAACCCTTAAATACGGTATCTTTATTCTAAAAAGACACTGAGCCGCCTGTCAGTCCGGTGGTTAGGGAGCTAGCTTCTGACTGTGCAGGTCTGGGTTCGAATCCCGCGTCGGGCATGGATGTCTACTAACACTAACAAATTCCCTGGACAGATCGTAACGATCTCTTGGGAATACGTGCTGATCATATTATTATTATTAGCTGAATGCATATTATGTGATCTAAATTAATCCTCACTTTTCCCGGCATGCCGAGAACGGACCTCTATAAAAAACTTGTCCCTCGAGTTTTACGGCATGCAGGGGAATACAATAATTATTTTTTATGACACTATTCATTAACTACAAAAGAGTCCACAAAATCTTGGCTTGGGTGGGGAGGGGGCGGGCGGGCTATTAAAGACTTCAGCCAGAGGATGGGGGGGGGAGGGGGACCTGCTCATTACGCAGTGAAAAATGATAATGTCATTAAGAAATATTAAAGCTTTTCCCATTGATTTTTGAAACAATACGAATTTTGTGTAACAACGCATCCACGCACACCATATTTCTCAATACAGCTTACGGAGCACTGCCCCCTTGTGTAGTTTTCTTTTTTATATTTTTATTTGCCGGTTACCACGGCAACCAGACGAGCTATTTCCCTGGAGGGGAGGGAGGAGAGAGAGAGAGAGAGAGAGAGAATTCGTGGCTGATGTAGGTCAAGTCCATTGACATCTATGGAATGAGAGGAAGCTGCGCCATTAGGTGGAACGGAGGGGAAGAGGCAATATTTCCAAATAGTTCCGGCCATTGACGCGGGGTGGCGCTTCAATCCAATCATCATAGAATCTGAGAAAATATCTTTATCGAAATTAAAATAATCGGATTATTATTTAGCGAAGAAGACCGAATGCAGTTATTCAAAACCAGAGTATTTAAAAAAATTAAAGCGTAATTCTAAATTGGATTATTAAGAAATTTCGAAATATACGATATTAAATCAATTATTATTTTATACGACTTCTTGGAATCAACATTCTTTAGCATAACCCAGGGGCCACTTTTAGCGGTTCCTCCCCCCCCCCCCAGATCGACTGTCTATTGAACTGATTATATAAAAAATTAGAGAAATGTAAAACTAACCCCCCCCCCTCCCCGAGGCCTACTAGCGCTATGTCAGCTGTCAGCGTCCCCCCCTATGCCGCCTGTCAGCGGGGCCCTTATGGATGTTGAATTAGAGGATGATTATTAGCGTTATATGTTATAATCCAGTATAAAAGATTTTAGAATAATGCGATTATAGCGAATCTCTCTCTCTTAATGGGTTATTTCTACTTTAAAAGCTGATCATTGTCCACTTATTTGCTGAGAATAATTGAATTACCAACACTTATATTGATGATGATTATGGAAGACAATATTGGTGATAATTAGGGAGAGAGAGATGATAATATTATATCGACATTCACAGGCTTATCAAAGCCGATGAACTTTCACGCGGCTTAAAAGTTACGAAATAAATATGCGAATATAATAGAATTATTTAGTCTTATTAATTGCGTTGCGATAAGACTTATGCATTATCGTAATGAGTATCATAATAAACTTATCCCGTTATCGATTTAAGTGAAAAATTATTCACATAAATTCAATTTCCTCGAGCTTTTGTACATCCATGAGAATTGGATGTTATTCCGTTCCTCCCATTAAAGACTGGTCTCTGATGGGAGATAATTTAAGTAATCAAATTATAAATAACCAGATTTAGCTATAAGAGTCCTCTTGGGGCATAATCCTAATAATAATTTCCAGGCTAAAATGTTGTGACATTTGACCGGTTCCTGTGAATAGTTATCACATCTCGAAGATAAATAATAAATAATTCAAAGTGGAAAGAAGAAAAAAACATATTATGAGTGAAAAATGGAATTAAAATTTCAACGATAATATGGAAATCGAAATTTTACTATTGAAAAATTATCAAAAACTTTAAATAATATTTACAGAGTAAGCAGCGAGAAAATATTTCTAGTTCCGTCTGTCATCAAGAGATGGCGCCGTTCCGAATCGTGTAAGTACTATAAAATACAGTGTATTTCTACTGCTATGTACTGGTAATTACTGCTGTTCAAAACTAATCTCATCACCCCTTCCCTCCAGAGCCGTCTTAAGAGCATCATGGGCCCCCGGGCCAAGTGATTTTTCTGAGGCCCCATCTGGTTAATTCTAGAAAATTTCAACCAGATCTCATTTTTGTGGGGCTCCTCTTCTCTTGAGGCCCCCGGACCATGCCCGGGTGGGCCCATGCTTTAAGACGGCACTGCGTCCCCCTCCTTTTCCCAGACTTTTTTTCCCCCATTGCCCCCCCCCCCACCCACCCCGCTTTCTAAGTCATGGCCCCTTGTAGGGTCAAACGTCAAATAAGAAGCTTTTATCGCTCCCAACGGGGTGATATTACAGGTCCAATGCTTACAGATCCAAGTGCGTGAAAGATGATAATTATGCATAACAATGAACATGAATTTGGGTAGTTGGGCCGTTAATGCATTACTTAGCTCGTGGAGAAGGGGACATGAAATTATCAATATAATCCTTCTCATACTTGTCAGCCCCCCCCTCCCCCATAAATTCGTAAACAGTTTAAAAATTCATAAAAATTTGAACAATTTGTATATTTAAATGCGGTTTTTGCAAAAAAGTTATTCTCACGAAGGGGGAATTTATTTTGGTGCAGGAAAAAAATTAGTTCAAGTTTTTGTCAATAGAGGACACTGCACGAAAGTAAATCATTGGAAATATACAAATCAGAGTCCTGCAAAAACAGCTAATTTCTGAATTTTCTTGTTACTGGCGCTTACATAAGGTTTCATCGTGACGTTGACACTCGTGGATAGAGCACTATTGACACAGTCGTTTTTTCCCTCGGCCACGAACCACTGGCCGAAGCTTCACGAACATTTCAGAAACAGAAGAGATTGAGGAAAAGTTTCTCCAGAATTACGTAATTTGCTTTACATAATCTGCTTTCGGCTAGCGCCCTCTATTGACAAAAATTGGATTTAAATTTTTTTCTGTGGGAAATAAATAAACCCCCATCGTGAGAATAACTTTTCCGCAAACTGCGTTGAAATATACCAATCCCTTCAATTTTTATGAATTCTTAAACTACTTACGAATTTATGAGACTGGCTGTGTAATTGTCGGTAATTGCCCAACTAGTGCATGCGGAAATCAGACCCAGCGAAGAAATGTGGCCAAGAGTTGAAAACCGTCGAACCTCCCATAACGGACATTGTTCTTTTATTCCAGGGGAATAGAGCTTCGATTTATATTTATTATCTAATGATCCTCTCACGGTCATTGACGAGATATCTCGCCTTCCCAAAATTTTTTTATTTAAAAACAATGAAAAGCCCAGAAATTTATTAACTCTTTGCGCTCAAGAGGTTTTTCGGCACTTTGTTGGCACAGTTCGTACTCTATAACGCCCCCCCCCCCCAAATGAGGAAGGCCCCAGAATCAGTGCCCCTTCGCAGTGTCTGTATATCTTATGAGTTTAGTTGAGAAGCCGAATTCACAGGGGCTTTCTTATTATCGTAAGGGACAGTTGCAACGATGAAGTACCGTTGTTTCCTGATACGCACCTATGTCAAGTTCATCTCCACACATAGGACCGCAAAAAATTATTGCTTACATTTTCTGTGGTCAGACACATTTTTCCATTCCCCTTATTTGCGATTTGCACCCACTGAAAATCGGAAGAAAGTTAAACTTTTCATTAGAAAAAAAAATGGAATTTTACAAGTGGGTTTAGTGACTTCTGCTGTGCCGGTAAAAGGGTTAATGCACACTCTAAAACATGCACACGTCGGTTCCATGGGCATAGTCGCAAACGGTCGGGTCCGCGATGAATAAGTGACCCAAATTATTGTAGATTTTTATTCATTCCATATAAGATTTTTCATACGTAAATTGAACTCAAGAGAAGTAGAGCCGTCTTAACACACGGGTCCAATCCGGGCATGGGTAGGGGGCCTCGGTGCTTAGGAGCCTCACATGATATCATGAGATCTAATTAGGTTCTTAGAAATTGGGCATGCAAGTAATTAAGCAAAGGCAATTTTTATCACCTAGAGAACATCAGAAAAATCAATTCGCCCGGTGCCCCATAATGTTCTTAAGACGGTCCAGAAAAGTAGTGCCCCATAAAATACTTGCATTTCTGGGCGCTTTAATTGGCTATGCACCTCCGAAATTTTCCCTCTCAACATACTTTATAGATCCATCCCTGGTGACAGCAGTGTATTAATAGCAACTAATGAACGCGCCTCTAGATTCCAGAATAACTTTTGGCCTTCAAACAAGTAATAATATACGAATTAATAATAATGTAGGGACGGTGATAATATAATTAAAGCGCTGTTCGCAATAATAAATAATAATAATAATAACGGATACGCCGCAGATTTCCGCTACGCGGAAAGACACAGTACATGCAACGCACTAATTTTTATTTCTTTCCTCTTGTACTATATCTACACCGCGGATGAGCACGTGAACGCAACGCGTCATCTTCTCCTTTTTGGTCAAGGCCAAGGCCAAACATGCAACCCGCGACACACACGCTCTCTCTCTCTCTCTCTGCATCGATTTTCCTTCACTTGGCTGGATTATCGCCATTCCCGCGGTGACCAAAGCTGCGCCAAGACGACTCGAGCTCGGTGGCCGAGAAATTGAATTTCCATTTTTTTTTTAAAAGAGACGTTCAAAATCCATAGGCGTAAACTAAACTTGTATTCGGTATAAGGGTTCGAGCCTGCCCCCTCAAATTTTCAAAATCTCAGTAGTAACGTATAGAAATATTAGGTCAGGGTCCCCCCCCCTCCCCCCAAATATTTCCAATAATTTTACGCCTATGTTAAGATCCCGTTAAGAAAGATTTGATTCGCAAAATTCATTGGGTCTGTGAATCTTCTGAACTTTGATAAATATTTTCACAATAATGACTCAATTGACCATCACTTAATCAGTGGTTGATTACCACAAATTTAAGAAATGTATAGAAACTGATTAATCAAATATCCTTAAGGGGCCGTTCAAGTATTACGTAAGCAAATTTTTAGATATTTCTGATCCCCCCCCCGTCAGCAAAAGTCAGCAAAACGCTGACTTCCCCCCCCCCTGTCAGCAAAATTTCGTCATCAGCTCTGCCCCCTCTAAATCCGAACTCATATTTTCATAAAGGGTGGTTGATGACGTAAGCATTATCCAACCCCCTCCCCCCCATCGATGATGACGTAATACTTGAACGGCCCCTAATCATCGCGGCGAAGCTCCCTAATTCCTACCTTGTCCAGCTCCTCCGTCCACGTCAGTCAAGCCCTGGATGGCTGTAATAAGGTAGAGCAAAATCAAACAAACCGTGGCGAGAAGTAGAAACAGAAGTGAAATATTTCATCTGATCTTTTTCTAGAAATAATTGAAGAACGGAAAAAAGTATACAAAATATTTCTTTGAAGTGTTGTTATCATTTCGTACATGATGTAAAAACATGGAACTTATTTTTTTCTTTTTCTAATAGAGGCCTTCGGTGATAACAAAAGCTAGACAGAAAACACCACAGCAATATTTTCTATTTGGTAAGAAGACTTTGTTGCCCAAAATTCAGACATACAGACAGACAGTAGGGGAAGGTGTGGGGGAGGGGTGTAAGTTCGTTACTAAGACTAAAAGAGCAGACGTACAAAATAAGTAAAGGACCGAAGAAAGCCAGACGCGCGTCCACAAAATCCAGACGCAATGAATATATGTTGCATCCTGACAGAGAGAGAGATTTGCGCCACGTCCCGACCTCTTCCTCCTTCGACTGTTTCGGTCTGGCTAGACGTCCGCAATCAGACGCTGCTGACTGACTTTTTCCCGTTTCTTCAGTGTGTTCAGATACACGCGCTCGTGATATAATACGTGCAATAAAAAAATGTAAAACGTTGGCGCAATCATCAAAATGCTTGGTCCACTGATTCTTTGCTGCTCGAGTAATATTTGTTTTCAAATCATCTCCCGATGAGGAATAAAATCATGCCTATGCAGTTTGCAGTTTGATATGAAATAAATATCCGCTGAATCCGGGGTTTCTAACTATTATCATACGGAGTGGCAGGGATTTATTTATAACCTTCGTGATTTAACAACTTTCGTGATTTCCGCCCCCCCCCCTAGAAGGTAGAGCCGTGGCTGTCACGGCTCTACCTTCTAAAAACCGGGAAATTAACCATAACTTTTCTTAAATTATTTTGCGCTATAAATGTAATAAAAATAAGAATGTAAGGAGCTCATCAAAGTATCGAGTATGAAATCCTTACCTAGAGGCCTCGCTCGAAGATGGGAGGGAGCACGATGTGCAATATGATATTAAAAAAACTCAGTATGTATTTGGCTCAGTAAGTTTAACTTTCCTTATTGGACCTACAACAATGATTTCACACAGTATCCAACAAAAATTATTTGGAAATACGGACTCAACAGCAATAATTTTGAACACGGATCTAACAGTAGTGATTTTGAACATGGACAAGGCAACAATGACATTGAACGTGGATCAATAACAATGATTTTGAACATGGACAAGGCAGCAATGATTTTGAACACGGACAAGGCAACAATTATTTTGAACACGGACAAGGCAACAATTATTTTGAACATGGACAAGGCAACAATGATTTTGAACATGGACAAGGCAACAATAATTTTGAACATGGACAAGGCAACAATGATTTTGAACACGGACAAGGCAACAATGATTTTGAACACGGACAAGGCAACAATTATTTTGAACATGGACAAGGCAACAATGATTTTGAACATGGACAAGGCAACAATAATTTTGAACATGGACAAGGCAACAATGATTTTGAACATGGACAAGGCAACAATGATTTTGAAATAGATTCCACAATGATTTTGAAATAGATTCCACAATGATTTTGAAATAGATTCCACAATGATTTTGAAATAGATTCTACAATGATTTTGAAATGGATTCCACAACGGTTTTGGACATGGGCAACGCAACAATGATTTTGAAACGAACCCAACAACAACAATGGAAAATTGAAGACTATTTTTTGGAGCAACCACGCGTTTCTTTGTTTTCCAACATGGACATGATTTCATCACTGATATCAGTGACAATATTTTTAATATAAAACCAGTGATTTTCAAAAGTTATTTCGAACTCTGTTTTAAATACCCGTCGTCAATTAACTCTCTTTATAACAAATGAATTGAAACAGCAGTGCTTATCAAAGTGAGCTGTATCGACCCTTGGGGGAGGGGGGGGGGCAAGTGAGGGCTTAGAATTCAAAACTACAGCTCAATGTACGATTCTGTTCGCATCAGCGTATTTAAGGGGGGAAAGCTGGGAAAAAATATCAGAGACGGGACCTGGCAAATTAGAAGACTGACATGAATGCATGTGAGATAAACGAAGTCAACGAAATTATAGAAAAGAATAATTATTTGTTTATAATTTAATTTTGAATAACTATCTTACTTTAATGACTACAATTTATTTAATAATTACTGGGGGGAGCACCCTAATGTGAAAAATCTGTGCAATTACAAAACATTATTTTTTTTTGTATCGAGACCACGTTTTAGTTAAAGAAGAATCTCGCCAAAATGAAATTGATCGAACCGCGTTGAAATGTAATAGTGAAAGCAACCTGAAAGCCCACTTAACTTGACTGAAAAGCTACTTGATGTCGTCACCCTTGACAGCGCGTCTCCTTGTAGCTGCCAAAAGGGTAAAGTCAAAACCTGAAAATAAACAGTGGGTGCTGCAATAAGGATCTATTCTCGGTATCCCCAGCACGACTCACGGCGGCCTTGGCCGTTGCTTCGCCGAAATAAAAGCGAAAAAAAGACATTCACAACGAGGGGAGTTACCCTTGAAAAATAAAACAGTATAATGCACAAAGAGGCAAATTCAGAGGGAAAAAAAACAAAGGAAAAAAAAACGCATTACACTGTATATATTCGTATTGTAGAGGAATAGATTAAGCGAGGAGACATGATGATGATGATGACATTGGCAACGAACGGGAAAATGCCAAACCATAGAGAAGAACATCGAAAAGCCAGTCTCTTTTCTTTTATCTCGACCTTTTCTACAAGAATTTTTCCACTTTATGTCGTATGTTTTTCATTTTTTTGCAATTTTGGCGTTGATCCAGAGGACGAGTCGCAAAGAGAGAGAGAGAGACACACACACATACACACAGAGCAGAGCCGCTACAATAGAGTGTTTATAAGCATCTTCAGTGTCTCTAGTTCTGGCACAACTCAAAAAAAGAAAAAAAAATTAAAAGTCAAAGACCCCTGAACTTATTAACGGAGTTAAGTTAATATGTATCCTACGTGTAGCAAGTAGTGGTTGGATTTCACTGAAATTGTCTGAAATTTAAATGAAGGTCACATGACGACGCATCCACCGTTTAGTGTAAAATGAGAAGTATTTTCGTTTTATATGAAAATATATTAGGGAAGAGATAAAATGACTTTCTCTCAAAATTGAAACATGGTTGTCAGATGAAAAATCAAAATTTCAACTTTATATATATAGGGGGAGTACCCAGAACTCTACCGCTAAAATAAAGAGACACATAGTTACATAAATTTTACTTGCGTTGAAGGGGGCTAAAATGAGAGGGCTGAGAAAGTACAAGCATAAATTTATTTTTTCAATAGCTGTCAACATCCACTCATGGGAAGAATTGCATTATTTCATTTCAGAAGCCATCAAAACATGGCAACCTTGCTCACTACATGAGAAGCGACAGGGAAATTTCTTCCTTCCAATCACGGACAATTACGGATAGGGAAAAAAACAGTCCCTTCTTTCTCCCCAACGATATATTAAGTTGTGTGTAAGAAAAATTCTGTTTTCGCTCTCACTCCCTGGGAAACTTACTCTACTCTCAAGGAATTTTTTTTTCTTTCTTTTTTGGTAGCAAAGTTTTGAATTGTGCATGTTAACATACGATAAGAAAACGGTCATTTGTGATCCTAACAATGTTAGCCAATACGCATCTACATGCGTGATTCACGCATCAAAATTCAGTTTTACATCTCCAAATTTTATTTATTTTATTTATTTATTTATTTATAAAACAAAGCTACAGGTTTAAACCCAATTACAGCTTGCAGTAAAAATAAAAATTTGCACAGAATAGAAAAAGCGACATGATAAAGTACACAAAAGACAAATAAAAAGTAACAAAGAATTACGCAAAATACAAAAATTTGTTGAAACACATTTTTGTTGAAAAGTGAAAAAAAACTCCTTCAAATTTCAAGTAATTTTTTTAATAGAGTTATTTCTCATTGATAAAAAAAAATACCCCTTAAAATTTTGGACAGGAATGAAATTTCCCTTCGGATTATATTTCCGGATAACACTGGATCCTAAGTTCCATTGAAAAAATTGTTTGAATTGACAGGTACTGTCACCCCCTCTAATTTTAGAGGTGGAGTTATGGGACACTCCTGTATGTACACCATATATTTGCTTGCATATAAGATGACCTTTAAAAATGAGTTATTTTAACAGTACAAAATATTTGATTAAGAGCACAAAATATGCAGAGCCACAACTGGAACTGATGGGTGGGTCAGATGTCCTGGTGCCTATCTAGCTGTTACGAGGATGTGGTGCTAGAGTGCAGGCTAATCCCACCTGAATTACGCATTTTGTAGCTAGTTGACACAAAAAAAAACAATGTGTGTGTGTCTAAAAATAACGTATATCCAATGCATTTTTCCATATTGATTGCGATGAAGTTTAGAATACGATAATGACTTGAACATATGTCTTTGCATCTTTGAAATTTCAAAATATTTCTGGAAAATTGCAAGTACTCGTACAAACAAAATACCGAAATACGTCTTCTTTCAATTTCTATAAAACGCCTCAGAGGCACGTATTTTTTCCAAAAATGTATGGATTTTTTTTTATAACATTCAGCTTATGAAATATTTATTAATCAATTTTATTACTAATTAATATTATTGCTAATTCTTTTCAAAAATGCTCTAGAACATCAACTAATAAATTACTGAAGAATCAAATAACGCAGTAATGAAATTTACGATTTGAAAAGCACATGCAATACCGTTTATTGATCAGACTAGGATTAGCTGCATCTCCATCTCTATAGCAAAGAAACATAAATAACACTCAAATTTGAACGCATTGGACTTACATTAAAAAATCGAGGACAGCACTCAATAATATTCTACGAACGTATTTAAATTATGATTCGCCTGTATGATTTGTATATTTATCAATTTACCTGCGGGACATTCCGAAGAAATGTAGCTGCTCTCTTCCTCGTCCATCGTGGAATTTCTAGAAGGAGTCCGAGTCCTTCAAAGTTAGAATAATACGGTTATTATTGCTATGTGTATCGACGGTCAAAACAACAACACGGTAGGGAATTCTTACAAGAATTTCAAGTTCCCATCAAGAAAACAAAGAATCACCACCAGGGTAAAAAAGTGAGAGCGCGTGTGTGTGGCCAAGTCGAATGTTGTTCCTTATTTCTAACGGGCAAAAGTGAGAAAGAGAGAGCCCACGTGAACCAGTGACATATCAGTTTACCCTCCCAACACACACTCTCTCGCTCTCTCTCCTGGCGCTCTCTCTTCTCTGACCTTGGAGCCGCAGTTCAGAAGCGCAAAAGAAGCCTTACAAACGAAAAAAAATAAAAATATATGTATATATATATGTATAGAAATATACACATAAAAACATCGAATGAAGTAAAAAAAAGTCGGCGCAATCTCCACTAAAAAGAACAGAGGAAAAAAGAAAAAGTTGTGATGAGAACACATGAATACACACATGGAAGAGGATGTTTTGGTGGCTTTTTCTTTTATTTAAAACGATGGCGGAATTCGTCCAGACTCCATAAGAAACTCAGTTCTAATCTCCAGACTCCGTCTGTCCGAAATATCCAATGGATTCCACTCTCCACCACTGTCTCCAATGGACACACTCATCCGTCATTTCTTTGTTTTAGGCGGACAAAAATGTCTCTAAGCTTTTCTTTTATATTGGGAATGTTCTCTTTATATTTTGATGCATGTTGTGTGTGTTTCATTTCAGGGAATTTTGACACTTTCGGGTGGTCTTTTCTTGGCGAGGAGGTAGAATTGGTCAATCATCATAAGTATTTGGGGATTGATTTCTTTTACAACGGATCTTTCACAAGGCACATAGACCAAGCCTACTCCTTTTCCAAACTGCACATCAATAAGATCTTATAATCTTACCCGCTGAGACATTTGCCAAATTTTAGAGACAAAATCAGAGTTTTTGATTCTACAATTCTCCCATCCTTTGTCTTCGGTTCAGAAATTTGGGGTGTCGGATCTGATGTACATATTTGGTCCCCCTTCAACTCTTTTTCATTAAAAGAAGTTACGATATCCCGCTTTTCATATAATATACATGGAGTTCGGAAGGCTTCCAGTTTGTTCCAATGTGTTCAAACGTACTCTCAAGTGGTTAGATAGAGCAAAACATTCGCACAATCTTACACTTAAAATGAGTATAAATTGGTGTCTCCCTACCAAACGTTGCTGGGGCAAGCGGTTTTGTAACTTTTTGTCAGCATTCTTTTTCCCAGCGAATTGCGTTACTTGGAACAAAGTATATGGTACACTTTCTTCTTCTGGACTGCTTTTGGATATCCATGTGAAGAATTTCACCAATAAAATTTTCGTTAGCAACTACAATCCTCTCTACAGATACCTCGATTCCTCCTTCTACCCTGAGCCGTATCTTAACAATTCTAATAACAAGACCTACATATCAGCCATTTTGCAGGCTCGATGTAATTTTGTGCTAGGTTGCAGCCGTTTCAACCGCTACTGCCCCCTCTGTGACAGGCCATGTCCCACAGATTTTTTACATTTCTTTTGCACCTGCCCTATCCTGATCTCCCTTTTGATACTTCTCACATTTTGATGAAAAAGGTGATCACGTGATCTTCTCACCCTTCCCTTTCCGATTTAATCAGTGTCTTGAATACCCAGCCATGTCGGGTTTGCGATTTTATCAATCGCAACTCTCATATGGGAATTATGCTTGTTTTGTTCTTTTAATTGTATATATTTGATGATTTGATGTTTCTTCTCATCAATGTCCTTAACGTGTATATATCTCAACTCACGCCCTCCCCTTTCTGCTGTTTAAGGTAATTTTTTCGTTTGTTTGCTCACGGGCTTCGGCCTAAAAAGCAGGAATAAAATATTATTATTACTTTTTTTAGGGAATTTGATTTTATTTTTTCCCAAATGATTATTGATCAGTAAATCGTTACTACACGTGTAGTGCAGTTTCCTCCAAGAGATTCCCTAACAACCAGACCGGAAGGAAAATTAAATTCCCCGAATTCCAAAGGAGAGACATGCCCTTTCAACATTAGCGAATAAATCCACGATGCCAACAGAGCCAACTATTTGATTACAAGAATCACAAGCATTATGACTGCTTTGTCCCGGAAGGTGTTGATTAACATAGGGAATGGGCAACTGAAAAGAGGTAATATCTGAAGGGAGATAGAGATAAGGGCGTGTTATCAGGTAACAAGATAACGAATTTCCTGATGAAAGTTTAAAATAAATAATAGAGTTCCAAAAAACGTTTTTCGTTCAGGCGGGTGTATTCGAATAGTTTTCACGGCACCCAAGTCAGAACATAACTATCCGACGGTTGCATAGCTGTTAGATAGGTAAAAAACAACGATTCGGCAAGCAATAAGAACACGTTTTAATAAACTGCCATAAAATTCAACACTGTGAATCTACTTAGTAGGGCGCAGTGTTATACGAAAAATTAATTTTGTAGAGTAATTACACTCCTCTCCAAAATGTTTTAAGGGGTAGTTTTGTAAAAAGAAGGGGGGTATATTTTTTAATGAAAAAAAAAAGGGAAAATAACGCTATATATTAAAAAAAAATGCCTGAAATACGAAGGGGTATTTTCATCTCCTCAACGAAATGTGGAGGAGCAAAATTGAATTTTCATGCACGAAGCACGCATCTAGATGCGTATTGGCGAACACTGGTAAGGCGTATCGTCGCACGTAGGACGCCGCGCCACATGGCTTAGAAACCACTGCAGTAGAGGATGCAACAAAATTTTTCACCGATTATACGCATTGGCAATTTACTACCGGATGTTAAAAATTATTTCACTGCAAGAAATTTTTTGATGGAATGGAGCAACTTCGCATTGTATGACGACTGGATTGTGCCAAAAAGCCGAAAAACAACTACCGCATTGTTCTGCCTCTGACTTCAGCTTTGACTCACAAGTTTCATCATAGTTAGTCCAGGGAGAGTTTCCTAAGGCACTTCAATCTAACGTTAGAAATACACCCTTGAAAAAAAATACTACATTTTAAGGCTACTACCAAACCGCACATGACATGCATCTCGTAAACATTTCGCCAAGAAATTTTTAACGAATTGGTACACCGGAATGTGTGTTCTGAGTGTATGTATACCTCAAACGTATTTCTGTTGTCAGATTTGCTAGTCTATCGATTCTTAGTGGTGCTGCCACCTACCTTCTAGATTTTGGAGTGAAAACGGTAGAATTTCCGCGTTGTGTAAGTCTTGTGTTGAAGGAGGGAGGTCTAAACATATATATACTAATTATGTACTCGGAACGGTTTCAAATAAACTAGACATCTCGCTTATTTAGCCGCAACTAGATACTTGTCCGAAGATGATGTCACTCTCCGCTGTTATTGAGAAGGTTTCGACACAGCTGGCTGATGCGAAGATGAATCTAGGAAAGAAAATTCAAATGGCCTTGCTAGTTCTTACTAGATACTTGGTCAGTCGGCCAAATTCATCATTTTGGCCACAGGGTGAATTTGCGGCCGGTCTGGGCGAGCATCCGTGGTACGAGACCCATCGGCCGTTGTCATCTTATCGGGGCGGGGAGCTCGTGATGGTGAGATCTTTGTACAATTTGCTAGAGGTATGTAAATCAGCAGGCGGGTATTTCTTGTCGGAAGGTGATGTCACTCATACTGTCATTCAAATAGCGGAGAGTGACATCATCTTCGGATAAGTCGCCATCTAGTGGAAGTGTCAGCAATTGTGAGCTTTGACCTGAGTTAGGTCTGACTGTGTCCATGCACGGTCACGTTAAGCGCATACGAGCTCTAAGGAAAATAGGTTCGATTTCCCGCAGAGGCAGTTGAATTGTTTTTCCCTACACATTTGATGATTACGCAACTGTAATTTTACTGCGCGTAGTTCCACGTCGTACAAATTCCCAGCTAATAAGTAATATATATTCTATCCAAATTTACTATACATAGGAAGAAAATTCCTTAACGATAACAACAAAAGACGAGAGAAAACGTACTCTCGGAATTAATTTCACGTTTTTCATTATAATCACGTGGACAACACCGTTAAGCATTGACTAATGAACTACAAACACACATAATAAATGTGTTACACATTTGCATACGGATTTCACTCAAATGGCGAAACGAGTCACGGTCACAAGAAGGGAAGGGAAGGGAGGAGTAACGGCACATTTTTTTCACGACAGACAGTTTCACTCTCGGTCGCTAGAGGGCAGCACCAACGCCGAGCGTGAAATTCGGTCGGCTGCTTGGCCTACTAACACACATTTTTTTTTTCGCCGACCCGGAGGTCGATGAACGCGTGACCCGACGACGCGAAATTCTCTCTCCGCTTCTCCCTCCCTCTCCTTCAACCCGTATCCTCATTATAACCGTTTCTTTTATTATTTATCTATCTGGCATAGATGCTTCACTTTCACTGCCGGAAACCATTTTGGAATTTGTACGAGGACCTTTTCACACCACAATCAAGGATTTGACTCCTTTTTGGTCTTCATTTCGGGAAAGAAAAAGAAAAAAAACCCATTCACCGATTCCCTTGACGGAATGCAATTATCGTAAATTCGAACTTGTCAGTTTGAACGTTGATCGTCGAAACAAGTGATGGAAAAATTACACCGAATTCTGACCCAGAAAACGTCGATTTGACACTTTGAACGCGAAATTCAAATTACTTAAATTGTCGAAATTATTCAAAATAAACAGATAAATGCGCCAGACCGGAATTCTGGTAATAATTGTATGAACTCACACACACTAGACGTAATAGTGTGGGGGAATATTTGACAGCATGACATGATTGATTCTGAGAATTACGAAATCGAATTGAGAAACACATTTTTGTTCTAAAATCTCTGAAGAGAGGAAAAAGCTCCTTTCGACAGTTGGTGATACTTTCACACATTGTTAAGTGTGAATTCACAAATTATTATAATTCAAAATTTTTCTCGGTCTGTCGAAGCGGAACTTTTCTGCAATTTTCGTTTCTGTTTTCTTCATCATTGAAACAAATACGTAGTGTGTGTGTATAGGATAATTAATCTATGTTACAAGAATTTAACACGCAATTCCTGCGAACATGAAACAAATTCATAGGGATTCAGGGAAAAACGATTCACGAAGTAATTGTTGAGAAAAAACGATTCACGAAGTAATTGTTGAGAAAAAACGATTCACGAAGTAATTGTTGAGAAAAAACGCCATGGAAACCTTTGTTGAAATGATCCACGAAATCATTCCCGGAATGGTCTACGACGTATTTATTATTTAAAAAAAAACAAAAAATGTGCAGTGTTTAAAAGATTGGAGAAATCATTGTTGAAGGGATTCACAACACTACTGGAATAATCCATGTATTATTGAAAATATGCATGAAATTTTTAATGGATAGATCAAATGTAACATTTCCCGGAAAGATCCATTTATTGCTGAAACACTTATGAAACTCTATTATTAGGAGATCCAAGAAAGCTATTGTTGAAGTCGTCTACAGAGTCATTTCCGAAAAAATACAACACATTGTTTGAAAATTCCACGAAACCCTTGTTAGGCCGGCATTACACTATAAAAGTTTGGTAAAAGTTATTTTATAAAACTTGAAAAATGCAGCCAATAAGGTCACCGGTTGCATTTTCTAGAATTTAACCAATACCCTTATTGGTTAGATTTTTGAAGTTTTATAAAAGGGATTTTATCAAACTTTTACAGTGTAATATCGGCCTTAAAGGGATTTGCAATGATATATCAAAATTGAAAGATTTATACTTCTTGATTATGAGCTTTTCAAAAATACTGGAAAGATTCGTGTTTATTTAAAGAAACAAAAAACGACGAAATCATTATTGGAAACATCAATGTATTGCTGCAGATCCACGTAAACTATTGTTGAGATGTACATTATCATTGCGGGGAAGATCCACGAATTCTTGAAAAAAATCTATAACATCATTATATTGTAATATTTTATGGAGTCATTATTGAGAAAAGATTTATCAAAGTTCACGGACTATTGAAAGGATTTCCGATTTTCTACGAAATAATTACTATAAACGAATCCATATATTGTTGCAAGATCCACAAAAAATATTGTTGAAATGATCTACAATATTAATGCTGGGATGGTATGCCAAGTCAGCATTGGAAAGATCTGTGATTGCTCAAAAGATTCACGTAACATTTTGTGAATTGATTTACGAAACTATTGTTGAAGTGACTGACGAAATCATTGTTAGCATTGTATCGTTGAAAATGTTCAGATAACATGTTCAGAACCATTGTTGAAAACATGTTCAGAACCATTGTTAAAATAATAAGCGAAAACAGTTTTTGTTTCATCAAAACAAGTGAAAAAACAATCGCGACAAAGTCACCCAACAGCGAAAAAAGTCGAAACTATTGTTGAATGAAGTGGCTCTGAAATATTGATACGTTATCGATTTCATCAGTTTCCTATGAAAACTACAGCTGGATGTAACATTGTTTAATAAATCGTTTTGAAGTTGCTAACATTCGAATTCATTGTTATCACATTGATAACATTGATATCACATAGTGATTCCTCAACAGTGTATCGAGAGGAACAGTCAGTGGCACCACAAGATATTTAGGGGGTAAACTTATATTTTAAGAAACAAAAAAAAGTCACGGCACTTTAAGTTGTCACCGAAGGGCAGGGGGGGGGGGCGCCACAAGATGTATATTTATTTAAAAATGATAATCCCATTCCCAAGGGTGCGTCAAACGTGAGAAGTTCGATTCTCTGTACTTGATAAATGCTGAAGATATATATATGAGTGCTTGAATCTGTAATTCAATTGTTCCGAATTTATTTAGATTAAGGGAATAATTGACCATTTTTATCAGTTTTCAAGAACTTTTTTCACGTCAAACAATAGACTTCATTTGGAGCCTCGTGCTGAAGTTTTATGCTAATGATTATCATCAACAATTTTTTTATTTTCATCGTCCGTTGCATAATGTTTTTTTTCTTTTGCTATACTTTTCCTTTTCAACTTTCTTTGTAGAAAGTTCTAATTTTTTTTTTTCCATTTCGAGGTTAACTCTCTCTCTCAATTTTTTTTCCATTGCGTGTAATGAGGAGCGAGAGGAGAAAAAAAGAGAGAAAAAAAGTAGAAGTACTAATGAAAAAAAAGGCGGTGAAATGGTGTTGCAGTTTGGGGCCAGTGACAGGTAACTAGGCCACACTATTTTGTGGACCAACCGACGAAACTATTACCACATAACATACAAACACTCACGTGTGGACGAGATTATTGGACATTGAAAAAAAAACACTGTTCTCTGCACATCAATGTATGTTAGATATATATATATAAATGAGCTATATATATATATTAAATACCCAATATACGAGTGATAATATAAGATACGTAATACGTATATTTAATTGTCGACTGCACTTATTCTTCTATTTCGTACATTGATATTAATCTTTAAATTAACTTTTGAAAATTCCATCGATTCATTAATTAATTTGGTCGTTTACAATTCATCCATATACAGGGTGCATAGCAAACGGGGGGGGGGGGGGGGGGAGGTGATTATATTTTTCTGGCGGACCGTTGATCTCAGAGGTATATCTCCAAAGAATAAGTTTCCAAATAACGTGTAGTACTCAGATATGTCATTCATGTTTCAAGGGGTTTTGTAGAGTCATTAAAAAAAATTAACTAATAAAGAATAGACTGGGTTCGAGAGAGTCCCGGCGGAAACAAGGTGACTTTTCTTTCCGAGTTCACCTCAGCATAATATCCAGAAAATATCTGTTTTCTTTGAAAAAATTTGCTTTTTATACAGTCCCCGTGTGTCCCAAAACTTAACGAGGAAGTTGTTGCCTCTTCTCCCCCGATGCCATTTGGGGCAATTTTGGAAAAAAACATCGTTAAATGCGGGTAAAACGGTTTTCCCGCTTTTAGAGTTTTTCCCCCAACTTTCCTCCGTTTTTTGAATTCCAATATCTCAGTGATATTCGAAACATGGGATTTTTTTTGTTGGCATCAGGAAAGACAGGGAAACAACTTTTTATTTGGGTTTTGGGATACAAGGGGACTGCATAAAACGTTAATTTTCTTATTTTATTATAACTATACAACCCTTTGGAGCATGAACGATATATCCGAGTACTAAACATTATTAGGAAACTTTTTCCAATTGAAAGTATGCCTCTAGGATCAATGGTTAATCACTAAAATGCCAACCGGCATGTCTAAAATGCCCCCGGCTTTTTAAAATACACTAAAAATGGTATATATATATATATACATACACTGAGTACATGTTCTTTGCCCCCCACCCCCTGGAAAAAGTTGAAAAGAATAGGTTCATGGAGTAATTCTGAAATACTTTCGTGGATCAATTCAACAATGAATGATTTTCACTCGCATAGCTCAGCATTGATTTTTGCGAGCATTGCTTTTCAACAAAGATTTTATCGTACATTCTCTTTTGACAATGATTTATTTCGTCGATCTTTTCAACATTGATTTCTTTTCTCGATCTTTCCAATAATGATTTCGTTGATCCCTTCTCAAAAATAATTTCGGAGACTTTTCCAGCAAAAAAAATTGATCACAACTGAGAACGAAACAAAAGCATTAACGCGCTTTGGGTTAATTCTACAGGGTAATCCCACGGTGTCCGCTAGCACTAGGTAGGTTGAAAATGCCTGGCATAGATGTTCAGTATAGAGTCTATCCGCGGCTCCGGCTCTCTTCCTCCATAAACCCATTTCATAGCTTTTATGAATTTAACTTGACAAGATCACTAATCTTCGAGGTTGAGAGACTGCATTTCACTAGTGTAAATACCAAATAAAAACCAAACCGGCTAATCCATTAGGTCAGGAAAAGAGCAGTTGCACTGCAATAATCGCAGATTCGATGTTTGTCCTGATTTCTTTAAATTCGGTGTCTTTTTCAATCAGATCCAGAAGCGACGAAAGTGTTTTAGAACTGATGGTACTCGAATTGGTTTTGGTATCAAATATTTTTTTTTATTTCTGAGGTGCTCAGTCCGGTGCTGCAAAATACATTACGTGAACGCTCACTGCACCCCCCCCCCTCATCTCTGACATCACTGTTCGTTTCCATATAGAAGGTATATCTTTTTATTTCAACTCAGTTCATAGCAATTCTAGTAAAATCGAAGCGGAAGAATGGGAAAAACAAAAACGCAACAATAATAGTGCTTCCTTTGTTTCAGAGCATTGCGTGCGTCACGTCACATAATCGCTCTATAATCCGCCCACGCAACATCACGCAAAGGCACACATTTCTCATATACATAAGCGTTTATATATTCCCGGATCTTTTTTTTTCTGAAATAGCGCTCGCACCCCCCTTATTTCTATTGCACCCTGGTGTCAATGAACTCGGATGTTATTTTTCTGTGATGGTGGGTTTTCTCTCATCTCTCGTAACCCAGATTTTGATCCTGGCAGCTGCCATTGTGTGTGTGTGCAAGTGTGTGTATTGTGAATCAAATCTAGTTTCGTTACTGTAAAACTCTACGAGAATTAAGGGGGAGGGGGAGAGAAATTATTTTCGGGAATCCCACTCTTAGTGTATTTCGTAGGTGGAGGAGGAAATGAATAATCGATAGCTATACTGTGTATATTGTAATGACCACTGCTATGTTCCTATACGTCTAAACCCTATCTTTCCCTCCCTCCTTATTCCATCATTAAAAAAAACCCTCCCCCACGAGGGTTAGGAATATTTCAGAGAGCAAGTATAAGAGGAATGAAAGGGTTGCGGGGTGCCCTTCGTGGCCTACATTTTTTGGCCTCTGATACAAAAAGCGTACGCAACAAATTTTTTTCCCGTTTTCTCCTAAAATTCTAAATCATAGGATTTTTCTTCCTTTGAAATATGAGTCATCCGATTAAAATATATAAAAGAAGTAATGGAATGAAAATAAACGAAATTGACCATGTAAATTCTTAAGCAAAAACTATCATGAGGAATCACGATGATCAAAATTATATGTATATTATAGTTAACTATACGGAAAAGCCCTCTGAAAAAGGTAACTTTCATTTAGGGACAGTTTTGAAAATTCCAAATCTTCCTTTACGTATTAGTTTAACCTTGTAAGGGAAATGGAGAAGGAGCACCCCTCCATTGGTCTGGTTTTCAAAGCAATTGGGGGGGGGGGGTGGCAACTTGTAGAAAATTAATATGGTAAATAAAAAAACGATTACAATGGACCTAAAACTGCGCCTTGTGGTACACCAAAAGCAGCGTAGAGACTACTTTATCGCACACCAACTCCAGTCATATATCGCCATATGGCAATTTCCAGCTAGTGGAGTTGGGTAGGAAATGAAAGCGCCATTTTTCGGTGGTCGCCCCATGCTCAATCGGTAAAGAAATTTTCTGATTTTATTTTGGCTGGATTCGAACCCATGGACCTGAACTGCAACCTCCATAGCGGAAAACGACCATCTTACCACTGCGCCACTCGGGCATAGTAGTACCGAGACTGTCGAAAGTTGGATTCATAGGAAATAATAATTTATCTGATAGATGAAATCCGTATGTAGTAGAAAAATTCGTGTATATATATATATATATATAGATGACGTGTAGGTAAATTTGTTAATAGAAATACATATTTTTTCGTTGTATTAAGATATATCATACGGATAATAGTACCATCAACGAAGGCCAATTAGACTGGATACCTACAGTGAGCCTGATCCGGACCAGATTTACCTCCAAGCTTACCCACAGAAATTTGAATCCACGACTGCCGAACCGAAGGTTGTTGCGCTAATCCTCAGCTCAGAAAACCAATAATAAGATGTAATTGAAAGAGATTTGAAATGGAAAAATACGCACACATCCGCAGATGAAAAATGGCCAATTACAAATAAGATAGTTTCCCTGACTATTCATGTAACGATTCTCATTGGGAAAATGCAACAAAGCAATGATCGAGAACCGCGAACAATGTTCTCGGAACAAATGCAAGTTTTAATCCAGGGCTGAACAAACTTTCCAGTCCGCGGGACAGATATGCGGTATTTCTGCCGCTCACTGGCCAGAAGTTGTATATAAAGAGTGATCATATATGACCTGCATTCTACTGGATATTCACATAATTTTAGCCGTACCAACTTTTTACAAAATGTTCCGTTTGTTCCCTCATTGCGAACAGTTCAATTTTTGAAATCAAGAAATAAGATTACTTTCATGACATAAAATATATTATGATAATTAGGACTATCATAATTAATTATAATCACATAATCAAATTCATCTCATTTATTTTGTCAAATATATACGCAGGTTTTTTTTTTGGTGAATTACGTTTTGATTTTCAGTACCCATCATTTTTCGCGATTGGGAATTTTTCAGTTTCAGCGATAGTTGGCAACTTTACTAGCCTTTGACGATTTTTTTTTTTTTGCTGTAATTGACAACTTTACTAGCTTTTGGCAATATCTCGTATTTTTATGAAAGAAATATGGTGAGCTCAGGTATTTATCCAGCCTTATCCAGTCGTGTGTATTGATATTTTTCTAACGGAATAACTTTCGCGGGCGGATGGGATTGTTTGACGGAGGCCACATTTCGCCCGCCGGCCGGAGGTTGGGCACCCGTTGACTTTTCTTGTTTAGTTTTGTCAACTCGAGGACTGACCGACTAGATCCAGGCATTTAGAAAAAACAACAAAAAAAGTAACTAAAATTTAAATAATAATTTTTTTCTCTTTGCCAAATTTTTCTTTGAAGAAAAAAAAGAGGAGGCGCACTCTTCACACGTGACATTCCGAGACGAAACTGGTTCAGAGTTCAAAGGAAAGAAAAAAAAAAGCATGTGTGTGCACGTTGCACACACACATGCTCGCGAGCTATTTTATGTATAATAGCCTCATTCCAAATATATATACAATGAAAACTTTTTTTATTAAATATTTTCATTGCGTTTCCTCATTGTATAACGATGGCGCTTCTATTATATATACATACACAACTAGGAACCTTATTTCGTTTTGTTTCCTCGTTCAATTTTTTTTTTTTGCTGTTGTTATTATTATGTATTATTACCTTGCTCATTTCGCTTTCGGTTCGGGTTGTCCTAGGTTTGACCTTATTCATGCTCCCTTTTCCCTTTTTCATTTTCAGCACCTTTTACTTCTTAATTTTTTTTTCACAGTTACAAGGAGCGATTTTCCTTTTGGACGCATTTCCCAAGGCCTTCCCCAACATCCTGATGAAGGACCCTTAGGCCGGTATCTTCGACGGGCTTCCACACAGAACAGGATCTTTGCACGGAGACCCGCAAACAGGGCAAGAAATCTGTCAACCTGTCTACTGAGGAGGAGAAGGGGGCACTATACTATTACTACCATAAATAATTTTCTTAAGTATTTTCATTTCAGAACATCGTATTAGAGGATCTCAACGAATGATAAGACGTTTCGTGATTTTTTTATTTTAAATTATGGTGCAATATTAGAGATATGGCTGTTGATACGAGTACTAACTATATTTCTCAATGATTTATTTAATTTTTATTTGAGGCTGAAAGAGAGGACGGCCAGTATCTGTCTTAAAGTCGAGAAAGCGTTTGCCTTTTTTTCTCTTCTGCGAACTGACCGCCGATTGACACATACACCTAGGAATGTTGGAGAATTGACAAGCTCCACAAAAATAGACGGCAAGAGTGTGAACTTAATATACTTACAGGATAGCACTCCACCATATTTCTATTGCGATTTTCATGAACGCTCGGATGACAGATTGTGAAAGATGAAAGCAATTGATTGGTTGTGTTTGAAATGTGATGACCACCCATCTTTTGTTACGGCCTCTTCCAGTTCTTTTTGTATGTTCTGTGATTAGGATTCTGACAGAAATTCTAGAAGCTTACATCATGGCTTCATAGGTGTCATCAAATTTTGTCAAGTGTGTCGTAACGAGTCGAAGGTATTGATGGGTCCCTACGTAATGATTAGTAAGATCTATTACTGTGTTGGTAACTATTACTGATAAATTTTAACGTCGTGGTTATACGACTGTATAACCACATGATTCCTAGAGAAAAGAGGTTACAGAAACTTAAGGAACGCTGGCGTGCACAAGAAATATATTTTTCGCCGATCTACGAGAGAACCGTGGACTTTCATCATCAACACTTTTCGTCATATTCGATAGGGACATGCTGTATCACACGCGAGAAGAACTTGGTTCCAGAAATGGTGTTTGCAGAATGACATCGTATGCCGAAAATAAAAAAAAAGCGCTAATTTTCCACAACAGTCTAGAATGTTGTGGTCATTCGTCAGAGATTATATCTACTACTACTACTACTATTTAACCGTAGCCTACATGCATCTCGCACACATTCTTCCAAGTCCAGGATTACACTATAGAAGTTTTATAAAAATTATTTCATAAAGCATGACAAATGCAACCAATAAACTTATCGGTTGCATTTTTAGAGTTTTGTAAAAAAAAAACCTTTATAAAACTTTTATAGAGCCTGGCGTATGGAATTTCTAACGAATCGGTAATGTCGGAATTTGTGTTCTGTTCTGTGTGTGTGTGGGGCCCCTAAATTTATGGTCGTCACAGTTGTGCTCATTTCTTGTTCTTGTTGGTGCTACCATCTACTTTCCATATTTTGAAGTAAAGATTGTGAAGAAAATGCTTGAATTTTAATGTTATGTAAGTATCATGTTGAAGGTCTGCCTACTCTCTGCGGAGAGACCGGATGGAAGTTGGAAAACCGCGACTTCAGCCCATAACCACTGTGCCGCCAACGGGGTTCCAACTTGGATCTTCACGATGAGAGTTCAGCAAAATGCCCACATGACCGCACAGCGGACAGAAGATTATACCCACAAATAAAAACTTTGAACAGCTCTAACCATTTGTAGAAACTGTCTATTCTTAATAAGCATTTGCAAAATGAAAATTTCTTCTTGACCGATTTTTAATAGAATTTGAAAAAAGAAAAAAATGGAGAAATTGAATCGATGAAACGAGCAAAGCACATGCACCCCGTTCTGAAAACGGGCTACCACTTGGAAGAGGTGACCTTTTAAATAAAAGTGAATGGAAAATTCTGTACCACGGACCCAACCTACTGGGAGGATGGCTCTTTAAAAAAGTCTTGCGATATAATTTCAATTGGTCTCACTTTGAATGGTTCGTTGAGAGATTTCATTCGGAATCGATTCGATCATTACAAATCGAAGATGAAAGTAATTTCCGGAGAAAAATAGGGAAAAAATATCGCGTAGGGAATAAAAATCGCGAATGTTTTTTTTTTTTCCCTCGACGCACTTCAAAAAGGCACACAGAGGCTTGACCTGAATTAGCAAGTGAACCTCTCGCTACTTTTATGTACGAGTTCTTTTTTATATTTCTAGGTCGCGGCTGTCACCAGAGTTCAACGGCCCTCGATCGACCCTCTCTCTCTCTCTCTTTCCTTCGACACAGTCTCTATCTCTCTACCGCTACTTCTACAACTACATCTACTATGAACGAAAATAAAGTTATTGAAAATTCTGATAACTTCTGTAAAGTCTGCGAAAAATTGTTGCCGTTTCACCTCTTTCTTATTCTTTTTTTTGGCACAAAGCGGTTAAATCCCATCACACAGAAGCCAATTGTTAATTAACTACATACATTCTATGTAATCGACAGTAATTGGACCCTTGCGGCTTCGATAAATAACGTAAGAAAAATGTATGTGAATATCCACTTTATGATTGAGGAGTTGATTCCAAGTCTATATGCAGGGTGATGGAAATTCTTCAAATAAAGAGAAGGGGGTGATAAGAACACGTCAAGGCAAACCATATTCCCATTTAACTTAAGTACAGCGATACCTCAGCTAACGAACGCCTCGCCTTACGAATTTTTCGGCTAACTAACATTTCCGCTGATATGACCGCGTTAACAAAAAAACAGCTGCTGCTCGTGAGCTGAATTTTAGTTCCAATCATCATCAGAATTAGTCACTCGAGCCCGATTAACTCAAGTCCAGCTCGGAATCATTTTTCCAGATGTACCTCCACTTCTCTCTTTCGGAAAGTTTTTCAATTATTTCTCCATGTAAAATGGAAGATTCAGCCAATAGAAAAAAGAGATGGATGATTACATCAAATCAAGAGACTTTTTGGATACTAAGCCGAGGTGAACTTGGGAAAGAAAAATTTCTTGTCTCTACCGAGAATCGAACCCAGGAGCTCTCGCAAACTGGGCAAGCGCAATGACCATTACACCATAGGGAGAGAGACTCAATCCAATCATCCGTTTCTACCGCCGCCAATTGCTGTAGTTGAGACTATAATGTCTCTACTGAGCGAGTCACGCTACTGTGCGTGTTTTGAGGAAGAAAGGATTGTTTCTCTGTGGTATGATGGTCAATGCGTTCTCCCGGTTTGTAAGAGGTCCTGGGTTCGATTCCCGGTGGAGCCAACAAACTTTTCTTTCCCAAGATCACCTCGCCATAATATCCAAAATTTCTGATTTGATCAATGGAAAATGCATTAAAAATAATGGCGCCCATGCATTTTTAGAACACGTGTTCTTTCAGTGCAAGACTCTTATCACCAAACGATCAGCCTAGACGTTCTAGGAGATTATCTTTTCAATCTATATATATATATATATATATATTCACATACATTTTTCCTACGTTATTTATCGAAGCCGCAAGGGTCCAATTACTGTCGATTGCATAGAATGTATGTAGTTAATTAACAATTGGCTTCTGTGTGATGGGATTTAACCGCTTTGTGCCAAAAAAAAGAATAAGAAAGAGGTGAAACGGCAACAATTTTTCGCAGACCAAATATATATATATATATATATAGTATATATATAACTCAACTCGGTTGTGTCAACACCAACCCTTTGGTAGACTAAATTCTGATTTAGTAGATTGTAAACTCTCATTTATCTAATTATGAAGCTGCTCATTTTAGCCTTCGGTGTGTTTTAGAAAACTTATCTTAAATGTTGGGCAGTACCTAGAACTAATTAAACGATTTTTCATTGAAACCTACGGAAAACCGCGTTTCGGCTAACGAACGGGCTTCCGGAACGAATTAGCTTCGTTAGCAGGGAGAGAGAGAGAGAGAGAGAGAGAGGTATCACTGTATTGAGCTTCACTTATACATAGTGTTGAGAAAAAAATAAATTCGATAAGCGATATAACCGTCTGAGGACGAAAGATTTAGATGGACATGATTCACACACACACACAGACAATCAATCATGATGAATTTCATGAATGTGGAACATGGTCCAGGAGACTAATATTACGGTTCTTAAACAACTACAGCTTGGAATGTTTGTTGCAGTGAAGTATCAAGCACTTTTTGGCGAACTCAATTCTATGGAGAGACGAGGAGTTCGAGTTGTGAGAGAATATCTTCGTACGACTGACAGAAGGAAATTTTTATATTTCCTTCCCGAACGTATCTGATGAAGCTTAACGTGCAACAAAGACATCGTGTATATTAGTCATCTTCAACATGTTGCTCGCGAGAACCATGGTGCTCCCTGAAGCACCGAGAGTGCTCATTGCTCATGCCAGCTTTCGTGCTCGGGAGCACTAACTCTTCAATTAAATACACTATAAAAATTGCATTCGAAAATTGAGACTATGCAGATAGCAAGCGTACGTATGTAAATGTTGCCGAAAGGTATATACCGTATATATGCTCAACACTTGGTCCGTGGGCTTGACGCGGCCTTGGGAGTAATATGATGTGGCTCCTGACCTCAAACCCCAATTTTTGAAAATGAACTAAGCGGCAAATTTCCACATCACTTAAGTGACCCGCAGTAAAATAACAGATGACTTAAGTGGACCATGGCACAGTTCCAAATCACACAAGCGGCCCACAAAATATTTACAAATCATTTAAGCAAGGGAAACGCGACGTATGTATAAATCACTTGAGGCCCTCAGCAAATTTGCAGATCCTTTAAGTGACCCGCAGTACATTTACAGATCACTTAAGCAGGGCCATGATTAGAGGGGGTAGGGGGCAACTGCCCCGGGCGGAAAAATTTAGGGGTGGCAGTTTTAGCTGGGAACAAAGAACACCATGACAAAATTATAGAATTTTAAAGTTGTCGGGGCGCCAAAAATCCTAGTTACGGCCATGACTTGAGCGACCCACAGCACGGCTACACAGATCCATCAAGCGCCCACGACACATTTACAGATCACTTTAGCGGCCCGCAGCACATTTACAGATCACTTATTTGGCCAACGACAGGTTATTAAATCAATGAAGTGGCCAGCACTTTTCTTAAGATTGAGCACAAGGGGTTGTTCTTTGTTTTGTGATAAACATAGGAAGTGCTCGCGACTGGAGAAAGGGTGAAAAACCCCTGGTATACATATAATTGGCCTTCCTTACAATAAAAACAGTGGTATATTTACCTTTCTTGACGAAAACGTCAACATTTTATTTGACCTTTGAAATCAGAAGGTTTAAAATTCACAATGTTTTGAATATTTCTGTGTGTGTGTAAATTTGCCAACGCGGTTTTTTATTTTTAGTAAATAAATGCTCACTTAAGTCGTAATGTTTCCACAGATTGTGAAACTAGAGATCGAGACTAATTTATGGTTTATGATGGTTTTGAAGCATTTTCATACATTATCGGTTGGCAAAGCAATTGAAAGAAAAGAAAAATGTGGCAACGGTATATCTTTTAACAGTTATTTGAATTTAATTTTGATTTTAGGGTAAAATACGTGCACTGCTGCACCCATCGAGTGACGAGGGAAACTGCAATTGATGTCGCGAATATAAGTGCTATTTCAGCATGATTTTTTTCCATATTTATGAAACTTACCAACTTTTTAGAGAGATATAGATGGCTTTTTTCTCAGCCAGAGATATCAAGGAAACAGTTATTTTCCGGATATTATGCTGAGGTGAGCTCGGAAAGAAAAGTCATCACGTCTCCGCCGGGACTCGAACCCAGGCCCTCTTGCATACCGGGCAAGCATGCTACCATCTACACCACTGGAGACACATGAATCTGCCTTCCTAATTTCACGCACTGTGTCGTGAGGCGCTTGCCCGGTATGCAAGAGGGCCTGGGTTCGAGTCCCGGCGGAGACGTGATGACTTTTCTTTCCGAGCTCACCTCAGCATAATATCCGGAAAATAACTGTTTCCTTGATATCTCTGGCTGAGAAAAAAGCCATCTATATCTCTCTAAACCTTGCGGAACCTTTATCTTGAAAAGAAAAGAGCATTCAGAGAGTATAAAAGTGGACGAGGTGACCTATCATTGTTTACTGATAAAAGAAGACTGTTGAAGAAAGCGATAAGGGATAGTAAAAAGCAAGTTGAATCTAGGTTGGCAGATAACATTGGCTCTGACCCAAAATCATTTTTTCGATACGTCAATAATGGATGTAAGGGGACAGTTGGCCCCCTCTCGATAGGAGGCTCAAAAGTAGAGAGCAATGTAGGCATGTGTAGTGCTTTCAATGACTTTTTCGCGTCGGTTTTTAATGGAGATAATGATATTCGATATACGGGTGTTGCATGGGGTAATAAAACGCTCAACGATATTCAAGTGGAAGACGTGGAGGTCCTAAATCTTCTAAGAAATGTATGTGCAAGCAAAGCACCAGGACCAGATGATATCTATCCCAGGGTTCTCAGGGAAGGTGCTAATTCATAATCATAATCGTCTTCGCCGTCGTGGGGAACGGACGTGCTATTATCGCGCTCCGCTCACCGACACGCCAGTGCGCCATTTTGTGTCTTTCTTTGTGTTTTTCTTCGTTCTCGTGAGTTTTACTTAGCGTGTTGTTTATTGTTGGGTCATATTCTGCGGTGATTTTGTTTTTTTTTTTTAGCGCACGTTGGATTGTGAGATAAGTGGTTTTTTTTTTTATATTGCTCTCATTTTTTTTTAAATTTTCGTTGTGTATTTTCGATCGACTTATATTTATTTTTCTCGTTCGCATTTCATTTTCGTTGTTTTTTCGCCAGGTTCGGTCGCTTCTTTGATATAAGTTCGTAGGTTTTTGGACGTTAGTGTTAGCAAACAGTGTATACTTTTTCCCGGGTACTCTCAATAACGTTGTTTTCCTTCCATTTGGGCCTATTGTTGTAGTGTTAGTGTTTTGAGATAGTTAGCTAATTCTAATAAGTATAAATTGTACTTCGTAGCTTAATACTTTTTTTTAGAGGGTGGTGTTGTATTATTTATATACATATTTATTTTATTCTTCGTGATTTAGTGCTGAGCATTCTACTTTACGTAATTTTTTCGTATAATCTCTTACGTATATTTTGCATAGTAATGTATTTTACATTATTTTAATTTCCAGTTAACGTTTCTCATTTTCGTATTGTTAAGTATTATTATTATTATCTAGCTTTAGCAATAGTGTTAGTATGCCTCGACCTCGACTAGTGTTGTGTAGAGCTTGCGACGGGAGGTTTCCCTGGTCTAGGGGTATAGTAGCTGATAGTTTCAATTGTAAAGGGTGCTTGGATAGAAAAAGGCTGGAACACGAGGTCGAAGCTTTACGGGAAAAAGTTAGGGTGCTAGAGGGTCCGGTTATAACGGACCCTCTGGTCGTCGAGCCACCTATTGATGAAGAAGCAATCTCCACGAACAACGACATTTTAGAGGGCGAATGGGAGGTCGTGGATGAGGTAGAGGGGGATAGTGATAGGGGTTTAATCATCGGCGATTCTATGGTTAGGGAACTTGGGAACCGAGTGTGTAGGGATTTTCGGGGTTTCGAGCGCTGTTGTCTTCCTGGGGGGAAGATTGGCAACGTTCGAGACGTTTTTCATCGCCGAAAGTTGCCCTTGCGGGTGATTCTGTGGGTGGGAACAAATCAGGTAGGAGCGAATATTAGTGAGTCTCTGTCAGAATACCGGGATTTACTATTATCCGCTAGGGAGGGGGGTTCAGATGTGGCAGTGATTCCAGTGCTGCCAAGGGGTAGTAGGGGATATAGGAGTAGGATCCACCAATTCAATATTGGCCTGAAGGACATTTGCTCCTCACTTGGGGTCACGTTCTTGGAGCTTCCCGCATTTACCGATAGGTGGCTTCGTTCGGATGGGATCCATCTAAATAAGAGAGGGGTCTGGGAGGTTTACGATAGTCTTAGGTCAGGTTTTTTACTCCCAGACCACGTAGTCGGGAATGCGGGTTAGTTAATGATAATCACAACAGTACTGACGGGGAATTACCCACCTCTGACTTGGATGGCTTCTCGATTGACAACAAACCACCGGGCAAATTAAAATGTGTGTTAATAAATGCCAGGAGCTTGGGTAACAAGAAAGATTTTTTAGAAACTATGATAGTTGTGGAGGACTTGGATCTTATAGCCATTACAGAATCTTGGGCAAACGATGGGGATGAATCTTTCTTACACATCTCCGGATACGATACTTTTTTGAGAAATAGATCTGATAGGAAAGGGGGTGGAGTGTTGATATACGTGAAATCATGTTTGAAGGCTAGAGAGTGTAACGTGCAGAGAAGTGATATTGAAACCATATGGGTTGAACTTGAGAACAAAAGACGTCATAAGCTTATTGTTGGGGTTTGTTACAATCCACCGAATAGGGATCAAAATTATATCGCCAAAATGCATGATGAAATTTCCTACATGTGTAAGCGAAAGAGGGTTCTCATACTAGGGGATTTCAATTACCCGGGTATTGATTGGGAGAACCTTTCATCTGGAAATCAGTATGAAAGAGACTTTCTTAAGTTGGTGCTCGAAAATTTTTTGTATCAGCATGTATCAGAAGCCACTAGGGGTACTGCTATTTTGGATTTAGTTCTTACTAGTTCTGAGGATCTAGTTGAACATGTTTCGGTGGGGGAAGAGTTTTCTTCCAGTGATCATCGTATCGTCAGATTTCTCTGTAACTTTTCCTCGGGTAAGGTTGATAACAAAAGACTGGTTCCTTGTTTTCGGAGAACTAACTTTGATGTTTTGCGAAGAAGGTTAGCGGAAGTTTTCAAAGACCGGTTGGAATCAGTAGGGGTGGTAAGTCAATGGGAAGAATTTAGTACGAAGCTGTCCTCTGTTTTGCACGACGTCATACCCTTTGTTCGAAAAAAGCGTGTTTGTACATCACACCCTCTATGGTTCACGGATAGCGTGCGGAACCTTTATCTTGAAAAGAAAAGAGCATTCAGAGAGTATAAAAGTGGACGAGGTGACCTATCATTGTTTACTGATAAAAGAAGACTGTTGAAGAAAGCGATAAGGGATAGTAAAAAGCAAGTTGAATCTAGGTTGGCAGATAACATTGGCTCTGACCCAAAATCATTTTTTCGATACGTCAATAATGGATGTAAGGGGACAGTTGGCCCCCTCTCGATAGGAGGCTCAAAAGTAGAGAGCAATGTAGGCATGTGTAGTGCTTTCAATGACTTTTTCGCGTCGGTTTTTAATGGAGATAATGATATTCGATATACGGGTGTTGCATGGGGTAATAAAACGCTCAACGATATTCAAGTGGAAGACGTGGAGGTCCTAAATCTTCTAAGAAATGTATGTGCAAGCAAAGCACCAGGACCAGATGATATCTATCCCAGGGTTCTCAGGGAAGGTGCTAATGAATTGTTGGGGCCAGTCGCACAGATATACAGGAGTAGTGTTGCTGAGGGTATCGTCCCGAGAGATTGGAAACTGGCTAACGTTGTTCCTATATTTAAGAAGGGTAGTAGAGAAGTGGTGTCTAATTATCGTCCAGTGAGTTTGACGAGCTCCCTCGCGAAAATTTTGGAAATTATCATCAAAAGGCAGTTTGTGAAGTGGATAGACGAGAATAATGTATTGTCGGATAATCAGCATGGGTTCAGGAAGGGGAAGTCATGTGTAACTAACCTCCTTTGCTTCTATGATTACGTGACTAAGGCTTTGGGTAAGAGCAAAAATGTCGACGTGGTTTACCTTGATTTCCAGAAGGCATTCGATCGGGTCCAACATGGCAAACTCTTGAAGCGTTTACACGAGATTGGAATAGGGGGCAACTTGCTGAATTGGATAGAATCGTGGTTAAGAGATAGGTCGCAACGAGTTATGGTGAACGGGGAATTCTCTGGTTGGACAGACGTCACAAGTGGAGTTCCTCAGGGAAGTGTCCTTGGCCCCATACTTTTTTCACTTTTTATCGATAAACTCGATCAGGGTATCGATGGAATTACTAGCAAATTCGCAGATGATGTGAAGCTAATGGGGGTAATCGGGAATGAAAGCGATAGGGAGTTGCTCCAGACCAACTTAAACAAGATTGCAGCATGGGCAAATGAATGGAGCATGACGTTTAGCGTAGATAAGTGCATGGTCGCTCATTTTGGTTCGAACAACCCACGGTTCTCTTACGAGTTGAATGGTGTCACTATCCCGGATGCAACTAGAGTCACCGATTTGGGAATTCTCATTGACGAGCGACTTAAGTTTTCTGAACATTGTTCAGCGGTTGTCAAAAAATCGAATAGAATGCTTGGTCTCATTTTCAAAAAGGTCTCTTCGCGTTCTCCTAAAGTCATTCTTCCGCTTTTTCGAGGCTTAGTTCGTCCTGGACTGGAGTATGCTGTAAGGTTTTGGAGACCATACCTACAGAGGGACATAGACTTGGTTGAAGGGGTGCAGAGAAGAGCTACGCGTGTCCTTATTGGCACACAGGGCTTGAGTTATGAAGAAAGACTTCATTTTTTGAATATGTTTACATTGGATGAACGCAGGTGTCGAGGAGATATGATCGAAGTGTTCAAAATTTTCAATGGGATGGATAGGATGGACCATGAACTTTTAGTACACCGCCAATCGACTGCTTTTACAAGGGGACACCAGTATCGATTGGTGAGGGACAATGCAAGGTTATGGTGTCGCAGGGAATTTTTCTCCAATAGGGTTGTTAATAAATGGAATAGCTTACCCCCGGAGGTAGTAAATTGTAACACAATTGACACGTTTAAAAAGAAATACGATAAACATGTTGGGGTAAATCGAGAAGCTATCCATTCTTAGAATAAGACAACCATAAGTAATCTTTATGGGCATCGTATAATATTTTATCATGTGTATATATTGTTTGTAATTTGTGTTAATTGCATTTTTAATTGGGTTGCTGTATTTTTGAAACATATGACAACCATATTTTTATGGGCATCTTTTTATCAGCCACCTCGTTGGGCATTTTGCCTGTTGTGGCGTTGTATTTGTATTTGTATTTGTATTTGTATAAACCGTCCCACCCGGGGGCCATTTCCTGAAGTTAAGAGAGGCTACTAATGCCTCTACTTCAGCACCTCACGACACAGTGCGTGAAATTAGGAAGGCAGATTCATGTGTCTCCAGTGGTGTAGATGGTAGCATGCTTGCCCGGTATGCAAGAGGGCCTGGGTTCGAGTCCCGGCGGAGACGTGATGACTTTTCTTTCCGAGCTCACCTCAGCATAATATCCGGAAAATAACTGTTTCCTTGTTACCAACTTTTTATTTGGGAATCATCGGTAAAAGTGATAAATATAGTGAAATTCATCAAAATTACCGAGACAATGCGATTACGCACAACACCGATTTACCGCATTTACCTTAATAGTGTATACCACGAAGTACCACTTCCTGGTGATGTGAATGAAGCGTGGGTCCTTCGCCCCTTGCAGATATTGTTTAGCCTGGTATGTTTGTTGGTCCTATTTTGGTGATTACTTTCTTGGCCCTATAACACACTCTTCTCTTCTTTTTTTTCTGAAAGAGCGTGCAATCATCCTGTGTGTGTGTGTGTGTGTTTATAAATCTTCTTCATTGAATACTTGGTACAGTTATGTTATTGGATGGAAACAAACCTCATCTATTGACAAACAACTATAAACAAACTATTAATTGTTAGACTATAATGCTCTAACTAGTAAATAGATAACTATTCACAAATACATTGGCGTACACGCCAACCCCTTGAGCCAAGATTATAGTGGTATTTTGCAGGAAAAAAAGTAACCCCCCTCCCTCAGAAGGAAAAAGAGATCTGGAAACCCCCCTCGAGAAAATTCTGCTTACGCCTATGCACACATATATTGTTCTATTATCGATTTCCCCACAGTGAGAGCTACACCCATCAACATTCCGTAGCGTTACAATACTTATTAAATTCTAAGAAATTGATGGCAGCACATACAGAAGACTTTCGTGCATGATCAAGCACCTCTTGAGATACGACCTAGGAGTGACTTGACTGAAATAATGAAATTATTATTTTGAATAATTACGTGATGTCAATCATTTCCTTTGTATCGAGTACCAAATCTCTACAACCGAACTTCTAAAATCTACAGCACAAATCTTTGAAATCCATTATAAACTTATGGTGAAAACAGAATTTTCGAAAGTGGACTCATTGGAATGGACATTTTTATCTAGAGATGGCCTACAGAATGTAATATGTACAATGCAAGCTGCATCCGTTCGGCACAATCATCAAAACAGAGATAATGGCAATAATAATACAAAGCAACCAACGAGCTAAGCGTCCTTGGCATTAAAAAAGGTTGCTGACACCCGTGTGGGCCGTCGAGCGTACGATTCGACCCTAACAAAAGACTAACGAAAAAAAAAGACCAAGCACACAATACGTACCATATGAAAAAAAAAGAAGGATAAGCTATTGTGTATGATGTAAGTGGGTTTTTCGCTGAATAAGTAGAAATAATATAGTACTCGTTATTAACATCGCCAGCTTTCGCAATGAGTATAGGAATAAAACTGAATAAGAACAGAGTGTAAAAAATGAAAGCGTACAAAAATAACGGAACTGTCGAATGCATGTGTAGAAGAATATGGAACTTCTGTGGTACTTTGGAGATGGGTACTTCTGGGTACTTTTTACGGTCGAACTTGGTTAATTCGAATCTCAAGGGAACAAAAAAAAAGTTCGAATTATTCAAAATCTGAATAATCCAATTCATCAATACAGAGGATGACTATACTTTCATAAAAACATCAAAAACTCTTGATGATTATGAAAAATATCTTGAATACTATCACTTACTACGCTAATTTTCTCCTTGTCGCAACTAGGGTTTGTACAAAATGTAAACGACCAAAAAACTATTTCATTCATAAATTTGTAATTTTCTTTTCGATGCTCTTAAACATCGCACAAAACATTCAAGTTGATTTAGAGAATTAAAGAAGCGATTTTCAGCCAGAGCAGATCAGCTTTACCAGTCCGAAATTCTGAGAAAATAGTGAAAATTAGCTTGGAATTTTGAGAAAAGAAAAATTTTGCAAACATCTCTCACATATGTCATAACTGCATTAAACGTCAAATTATCCAAAACATGTGGGGGGGGGGGGAGGGAAATCAAATTAAACAAGTAATTTCAACATCATAATGAATAGGAAACTCAAGGGGAGTTACCAATATTGGAATTATCCAAAAATTAGAATTAACCAAGTTTGCTCGTGTTTCTTAATTGAGGATAAAATTTATCGCAATGTTGACCTTCGGGAAAACGACTAATTAACTAATTAAAAATGCAATTTACGCGAATGACATCTCATAATAAAGAAACAACGTAGATAAACGGAAATATCAACACAAAATGGAATTAAATGAAGACTATTGCAGTCATCATCTATGCAGGGGAAAGGCGGGGTAAGAATACGCATGCCTTTTTTTTAATTTTTTGCTGTTGGCAACAGAGTAAGTAAAAGTGACTATGATCAAGTTAACACGTGTGTTTTGAACTGTCTCAAGAAACTCTCATTACTGATAACACCTTTGCTCCAATTTGTTTGGTAAAATGTGATTCTGCCATGTTAGTATGTAATTTTTTTGTGAAAGAATCCTAATTTTCTTCTGGGTACAAAGTAGACTGACGAAATCTTTCACGGTTCGAGGTGTTATAGGAAAAAAAAATTCTCTGCCGAACAGATATGATGACGTTATAATTTAACTACTACACCAACTTTGGCCATATTGCAATTTACTGCCATTAATGAGATGGGTTGGAAATGAAGCCGCGTCTATCGGTGATCGCCTCATGCTCGTTAAGGAAAATATTTTATGTATATCCTCCCTCGGGTTTGAAATTGGGATCCTGACACCTTCACGGTGGTACACGAGCATCTTACCACCACGCCACTCGGGCGAACGTTAGAATTTAACTGTATCTTAGGGTGTTGCTATCTATGAGCGATTTAGAAAATACACGGGCAGCTGAGAGTACGCACATAACTATGATGGGTTGGTCGAGCCCATAATTGGAAGAAAAGGGATGATCGCATCAAAAAGCCCTGAAATCACTGGAAAAAAAAACTTTTACGACTGTATCGAAAAACCGATTCTTTGACTAGGCGAAGAGAAGTCCATCTGGCCAGTCTTTAAAAAGCCCTACGATGAAGATTAGACCTCAGTATGGAATATGTCAGTAGTGGTGGGGGCTTTAGTTACGAAGGCACGAGGATATTCGTTGGGACTACTGTTAAATATTTGGGTGCGTACTCTTACCCAATAGTGCGGGAAAGAGTCAGCATTCGCCAATTACTATTATTTTTTTAAATTATAATTCATTTGTCGTGCTTTGATGTTTTCCTAAAATTGTTTCTAATTCAATAAAACATATTTTAAAAAAATATTATCGAGACTTTATCTTTTCAAGTTTCGTTTTTATAATCAAAAATCCACTAGGTGGGTACTCTTATCTACCTTTCTCCTACATACAACTGATTTTCTACTCTTCTGACTGTTTTTTCAAACTCGACAATCTTCGACTCTACCTAGTTTTGCAGATGTACAGTAATTACATGTATGCATGTATCCTGTCTGTAATCTGCGGTGGTGTATGATCCGCACACGCAAATTTCTGGTAGCTATTTCTATTTATTTAGATATTTTTTTTATTATTTATGTATTTATTTATTTTTTTTGGTTACGAATGGAAATTCTTTTACTCTCCCTGTGAGCCAAACTGTTGTTACATTAAAAAAAATTATACAGCATAATTTTACTGAATTCTTTTCTTTTTTTTTATTCGAACCTATCAGAGACAAAAAGGGGGCAGCAGATAACAGCAAGTGATTTTCAACCCTAAGATATTTTTTAACGCATAAGCCGCGGATTATAGACAGAAAGTTGCGATCGGTACCAAAAAGGACCTGACATGGCAAGCTACTTATGATTTTTTTTGTTTGTATTTTTGTTTTTCTTAATAATGTAGGGATATAACTAGCATCAAATGAAAAAGAGACACAAAAGTTTCTTCTTTTTTTTAAAGAAATAATGCTATCTTTAGACTAAAATTTTATAATTGCGATATCCTTGGAAATTGAATTGGAGATTTTAATATTTCGCTGCACTTTAGCGTCACATTAAATGGTTAGGGCATACTAGTCAAAAACATTCTTCTGATCACAACTTACAAGTTTACAAAAGTATAATAAGAACCCTTATTTAAAAATTTTCTCGATTCAATGAAATTTTTTCGAGTCCCCCCGGGTCGTGGCACATTCGTGATCATCTCAACTCTGTTTTAAAATTTTTCTGGACTCATGTGCATTGTGTTGGCCCTTGCCGATTACTTATTGATTTAACTGAAATAAAATGCAAACTAATTAATCTAATTGGAAAATGTGGTTGATGAACTTGTTGGTCATTAGGCTTTTAAAATCCATCTTGGATTATCAAAAGGATACAATTCATCTAGCTCTTCATAATAGAGAGCTTGTAATACTAATCCTTGGCTGGTATTTGTCACCCGATTCTTCTCATTTACCGTCCATAAGCCCGATCTGTCTCCATTAAAAATTAACTACAGGTTCATCACCGAAAAGGTGGCTATGTGATAACAGACTTTTTGTGGAACCTAATTATCGCATGAGTATAAGTGTCGTGCATGCTATGAGAGTTCGCTACATCCTATTGTGCCCCGACATACCATTTTGGAATTATTGTCAAACTTGCTACCACTAGTCTTTCAACATTTTAGACTCTATCGGATTATCATGTTCCTAGACGAGATCTTAACAGCTCGAACGTAGACAGGAAGTTCTTATTCAGGGAGGAAAATTAGAACATGGTTAATAAACACTTCACTGATATAAAAAAAACACGACTACACTCTGTGATGACGGTTTTTGTTTTCATTGTTAATTTCGTTTTTCTACGAAAAATATTTTTCTTCATAGCAGGAAAAAAAAAACAAAAAAAAAAAAAAAAACAACAACAAGACATGGCCACTGATATCTTGAAATGAGGTTCTGTTTGCGTTGTGGTGTACGAATGAATGTGCAAAAAAAAAAAAAAAAATGTGCTCTTACGCATGCTACATACACTGTATGTATGTAAGTAACTGACTCTCTCTCTCGCATAACCTCATTTAGTTCGTGATCTGAAGAGAGAAGGTGAACGACCGACAGAGGCCGACCAATTTTTTTTTTCACTAATTTCTCAGGCAACTGGGAAGTGACACACTTATTTCGGTTTTTTTTCCTCTCTGCTTTAAAACTCGAGATCTCTCAATAGCAATATAGCCTTATACAAAAAAAAGGCCATCTTTTAGCTTAGGCTGTGTGTTATGTATACGCACTTTCTCCGATGCGGGAAAAAGAAGGTCGCTTCCTGATGGATAAAGAGGCTCTGACAAAAAAGAACAAGAAACTTTTACTTTCTTCGTCGATATTAGACTCGAATTAAAAGCCATTATTCTTTCCTCGTGGTGCAAACGGTGCTTAATTTCATTCCGGGAGGAGATTTAATTTTTCTTCTCGACGTTTTGTAAGATTTATTAATTTATTATTTTTTTTTGTTTCATACATTTCGACCTAATGCACTCTTATTCACTGATTCTCGTTTATTGTTCCTTGACCCCGAGTGAGAAGGAAATGAACGGAGGAGGAGAATATGTACGCGCACGTGCCGATCACAAAATAGGTCCACATCACATACATGTTAAAAGCAAAACAAAAAAGTAGTATTTTAATTAACTCTAGATTTTTTAAAAATTCTTTTATGTAACCAAACAATAGATACTCTTAATAATAAGTATCCGTTGGTATGGGGGGGGGGTATATTAAATTAAAGAAAACAGTAAAAGTTATTAACACAGTCTCTCTCACACAGCTGAATAGGAAGCTGGGTGATTGAAATGAAAAAAAAAATAGTGAAGTGTTAATTCGGAAAGTATTGGACGGTACTTTATGGCTCTTATTACTATTTGTGAACTTCACGAATGATAAAATTGAGAATACAGTTGGCACCGCTTAATCGGAGACAGTGTTCCTGATTAATATGATAATTTCAACGACTGTTGTCCGCTTAATCGAATATTACGTTCACTCGCCAACTCTATTACTACAAATCAACCACTACTATCGTTACACAAAATGTTTTATTGAATGAAACATTTGGAATTCATGGAAAATATGTTACTAGGTTAAGATAAAATGTATTTGAGAGTAGGTACCGGGGTCTCCAAGTATTCAAGTTGTCTTCAATACCAACATTTAATCCTTTTATTTTTGTTCTCTGTTGAGCTAATAGAGAGCGCTAATTTTCCCGATGAAAAGTAAAAATTTTAGGTATTATGATTATAGTAATTAAATATAATCCCCAAAGCAGAATATTTTGCATTGTTCTGCAAAGAGCCCTCGGCTGACTGGAAATGTTTTTGCAGTAAAAATTAGCATATAACAGTGTTCCTTCATTACACTTCTCTTAAAATTCTTCCATATTAAAATTATATTCCCCAAAACATTCTGCTTTGGGGAATTTAATTTTAATTTCATTTTTGATGCTTGATTTATTCAAGAAGCTTTATTAATATTGATTCTTCATCAGTGTTCAATACACAAATTGTACTAACGTTGTAAAATGGCAGTTGAATTGTTCCCCGTCGCTTAATCGGGTATTTTGTGCTGGTGTACTGAGCCGTTGATATCTGATTAAGCGGGGCCGACTGTATTTCCCCCTCCCCGTAGTTATTTCATTAAAACTTCGTTACCAAAATGATTGAACGATATTATTGATTCAAGCAAATTAACTTGATATCGTGAAAATCCGTGTATTTTCTGTAATATAACTAAAATATAAGGGGAAATATATAAGTGTATATATATTTCAAATATTATAGCTTCCCTGTAACTTTTGCAGTAAAGGGTAATGAATGAATGAACGCCAGACCTTTGCCACTGGACTTATCCCGTTGCCGAGATATCTTCCAGCCCAGCTTCGTGACAGAGTCCGGAACACTTTATTTTGTGTCAAAAAAAAAAAAAAAAAAAAAAAAAAAAAACAATTTTTTTTTTTTTGACAAAACAAAATGTTTACAACATATTTTCCCGGAGAATTGAGTACTGTCACGATTAAAAAAATTTGAGGTGATTTCAGACGAGATGGGGTTGGGAGTTGGAGAAAAGTTTCTGGGTTTCGTTAAGACCGATGAATGTGCACATATTAGGATAGAGGTATATTTTAAAAGTAATTGGAGGGGCAGTAAAGGGCATAAAACTTATATAGATTCAATTGAAAAGAAATGATACAACCAGTAAAATAGCAGAAATTAATTTCCCACAATGTTTTTTGGAAAAGTGAAGCAAACACACAAGGAAGGGACAGCTAGATAAAGCCTTACATTTACTACACTCATCGTAGCGCAGCAGATGGAATTGGGAGAAAGAGAGCAAAATTATTATTTGGCCTTAAAAAAATGAATTGCCTATTATAAAGACACACAAACATAGTAAAGCCATAGTAAAGAGAGAGAGAGAGAGAGGTTATTGAACTGTTATCGATGTAAAAGGGAGGCAGAGAAAAAAAAAGAGAGAAAACGAGGTTTTGTGCCAGTTTTTTTTTTCGCTCTAGCTGCTGTTACAAAAGATTGGTATCCCCCCCCCCTTTTCACTGATATGCTATACTGTTATATCAGTGAATGTTTTTCTTTTCTACTTTATATGGTGGTCAATTAGTTGCTGACAAAAACGAAATGTTTGATTAACGTCCACAGGAAGAAGAAGAGTTGATACAGCTGAGCTTTTTTTAAATTAGACAGGAAAAACCGAAATATATTTTCGTATTCGCTTGTTGTGTAGTGCATCATTACATGAACGATGTAACCGATATTACATTCAAACTTAACTTGGTGGATTGAACGGATGCTTGTAGGGGGGAAGCCAAGAATCGTAACGGCTATTGTGATCACTTTCATCGTACAATAAATCTAGAGCAAAGTTTCACTTCGTGAATATTTTTGCTGAAGTAGTTTAAATGGGGCGATAACAACCCCCCTTCAACTCAAAACCATCACAAAAACATAGCATTCACGCTATTCATTGATTTTTCGTATTCGAAAAACTATGATTTCAGAGAGATATTTTCTGTGAGTAAACTGAAACTGTATATGTGTGTGTGTTTTAACAGGGGAATATGTATGCAGATGAACCTAGTTAGGGTGGAAACGCTGAAAATATTTTGTACTAACCGAATTTCGTATTAGCTGACAAAAAAAAAAACAGATCACGTCCAACGCGTTGGACGTTGCAACGTGAAGAAAATTTCAGGATTTGAATTGCGTTAAAACTCTTAAATAGAAAAATAATTTTTTATTAACACATTTTATGCACATTATGGGAATTAGAATATGAAGAAAATGGAAGTAATTATAGTTGGCCATTCTTATTAAATACAAATAAATAAATACTATTTTTCAAACAATTAGTTGATACATAACAAAAACTGGTACTTTAAAGTACCGCCAGTAGATGAAGGGTTTTAAGCGAGTTTGTCTCCAAGAGATTTGACTGTACCACTTTGTGTCTTTTACTCATAGCATTACACCGCTGATAACGGAAAGCACTGATTCAAATGATTAATCACCAGAGCCCGGACGTTGATGACATTTGCATCTTTTGCATTTTTTTCACTTTAGGACATTTTTTTTGGCATTTTCAGGATATTTTTCACTTTTTAAATTGTTTGATGTTTGACTATGGTAAGAATTGAAAATATTATATGAACACGATTGCGTTGTTGTGAGCACTTATGAAAAAATATGCTTGAATTTCTTCGAAAATAAATTAAAATATGTATTTTGGCTTCCTAACCATAGGCGAACACAGAATTTTTGTGGGACAAGGGGGAGGGATAATTTTTCGTTTTTTACTACAAAAAACCCTTCCCCCCCTCCCAGTTCACCAGTCACGGCCCTTGCATCCTAGCAACAGGGCCGCCGCTTAGATTCTTCACGGGCTTCTTAATAGTGAATTTCTTGCGAAAAAAAAAAGAGAAGAACCGTTTAAACCCCTAGGGCCGAATCCCCGTCAGCCCCACCCTTGTGGGGCCATAACGAAAGTGTTCCTAACCGACTGAAAAAACTGTTATTTTTGGTGAAATCTGACGGTTGAGGAAAAAAAATTACATATGGTTTTGATGATGTCAATTTTTTTTCTTTCGACTTTCGAACATAACCCGTTTCCTAAGAGAACTTTGTTTTATCATTGTTATGGCATTTTTTAAAATCATAGAATTTTTTAGGACATCCAGGTCTTGTTAATCATGATATCAGTCCATAATATTGAGCAAAGCTCTTAATTTAGTGAGTTTGAGCTAATTAAAGATCATTCAATTGAATTACTTTTTTTTATGTCGATTTTTTCTTGAAAGAAAGGCTATGCTAGACGATGTTCTTAATGTCATCACAGTGACATTTCCAGAAGACTCCGGTGACATCTGTGAAGGCATGAACTCATTGTCTTCGAACGTTAATTTTTTTACGGGGAGCAGAAAATCTTTACTCAACATTACGAAAATTCAAACTGCAATGGCACCATAAAAATAGGCAAACAACCGGCAAAAAGCCAAAGTAGACAAGCTAAAAATATAGAAAAACTGAAACATCGAAAATTGCTATTCTTTCATGATTCGGGAGGTACAGAGCTGGAGAAGAGGCAGGGATAACTATGGAGGAGAAATGCCTCTAGTTCACGACCTCAAAACGTAACACATAATTTAGAAGACCAACAAAATATCAAAATCTCTGCGCATTTTATTACCGGAATATTTTATTTTTCAGAAAATCACCAAATTTCTCGTTTGACCACACACAAAAAAAATCAGTTTTAATATTTTGTATAATTTAATTGGTATAACAATTGAGTTGTTTATTGGAAAATACCGAGTGTTGCTTTTGCGGGTGGGGCCACGTTTCTGGGTCTTGAGTCAAACAGGGAAAATTTAAAGATTTTTACTTATACGTATGCGCAAGATTTTCAATACAAAAATTGGAGCCTCCTCCTCTCGCTCCTAAAGAATGCTTTATAAACTGAATTAGACAGCTCTAAATATATCGGTAGTCACAATCAAGGTACAGAAAATTCATAATGATATTCATAGACAGATTCGCTAGTAATTTCCAGAGTCCATCTCAAAAGGGGTTAATAAATTTGACGATTCGAAGCAAGAAAAACTGAAGATCAGTTCTAGCCAAGACATTAATTATCATGTAATTATTATATTATTATTTTTTGATAGGTCATTTGGTTTCTAACTTAAACCTACAAACTAACTAACTCACTCTCTCTCTCTCTCTCTCTCACACACAGAATTAATTAACCTGGCCTATTGTAATCATTGTAAATTAGAATATGTTCGATAATATAGTTGCATGAATATTTATTTATTTCAACATAAAGAAAGCCATAATTTGTTTTATGCATTTTTTGTTAGGGAACATTTTGTAAAAGCAATGTTATCAAAGCAACCATATCACACTTTAGTGTGAGCAGTTAACACTTTTACACGGGCAAAACATCTTGTGGTTTTAATCCTAATACTGTACTGAATAAAAAACAAGGAAATCCAGTGAGATTTATGAGATATTTCTATAATTTTCTGAGATATTTCATATTTTGTTCTCAAAATAAGCGTATTTTCAGCACTTACGTCAGTGTACACTGAAAACTACACCATATATATCCAAATACTTTTGATACTGTATGCTGCTGTGACTGTTATCTGTGCAATGTTCTGAAATTTTTAAGGTACGCAAAATATTTTTTGAGATATGGCAGTTTTCGCGAAATAATACGTGAATTTTGGCAAAAAAATTAAATTTTTTTCATTCAAACTGCCGTTAAATATTAAATTCTGAACATCAGCCAAGATCCTATTTTATTGCACAATTAATATTATCTGAAACGCTGTTGAAAAATTTGATGCTTCTAATCTAGCATAGTATTTGAGAAATTTAGTTTCGCGTGAAATAAAGTAACGAAAAAAGGAATCCTCAAAAAACATGTTTAAAAATTGTTTGTTGCCTTTGAAACCATTGTTTCAAATCAGCCGTAACTTTGTTTCCACTTATCGCATGTACAAGAATAAAACAGTTTTGGATTCGTTATTCTTTCCAATAAATTTATAAAACCATTTGCGACAATTTCAAAAAAATTCGTAATTTGAACATGCCCGACATATTTAAAAAACTACTTGTCCCACACTTGTTCTGTCATCTGGCAATTGTAAATTATTTATACAGCCTTTATAGTTCAAATACCAACAATCGACAACGTAATGTAAGGGATATTACACGGGTTAAAAAGAAAGTGAGTATTTTAAAGTACACATCGTGTCAGTATAGTAAAGGGATTAAAATAGATTTTTCAAACATTTGGCATATTATAATAGGTTCGAGTGCGCATAAAAAATGACCATTTTCGGTGAAAATAAAAGGTTCGAGAGATAATTTCGGGGTTTTTAGTTCGAGAGTTGATAATTGCAATTTTTTTTTTTTTTTTTGGCAACGGCCATCCATTTGTGGCGAAACGCACATGATTTTCTTCATCGCAAACTGCTAAATAAATGCATTTTTGTTCATGTTTTTTTCTCAAAGTCCCAGTTGAAAACAGTAGGGAATCGCTTTCGAAAGCAGAGGATTTCCGAGCCATCGTCGTTCTAAGCCATTTCTTGAACAAACAGCAGCAGCGGGTGACAACCAAAGACAAAAAATGGATATGATTTCATCATCGAGGCCACGACGGACGTCACAAGCAACGTACCCAACCAACCAGAGGCCAGAAACAAAGAGAGAGAGAGAGAGCTCTCTTTTTTTTCCATGTCCCACCAACATGGAGTTCAACGAACCTCGACACGCATTTCAGCTCACTGACCTCAAAAAATCTCTCTCTGCTGACGTGCACGTGCATAAGTAAAAACCATGGACGGGAAGCGATCGAATCCGATATCACGCTACGTAAGGGAATAACTAACTGATCAAACTGAGTAATCCTGTACTACTGTACGTGTACACCACACTGCCCGCTCCCTCTTCCGAGATAAAGTGAGGTAGAGTATCCATCAAGGATGAAACAGTACCTCCACAGTACTACTGGTTTCAATAATAGCCCCCCTCGGTGGTGTTTAATAAGAGGAAGTGTGTTACAAGGTCGTGGTGAAAGTGACGATTTCTTCACGTATGTACAAAAGAGGCCAAAGCGAAATGTGTAACACAGGAAGAGAGGCATTATTTGGGTTCGAAAATATACAGAGACCCCCCCCCCCTTCCCCCCCGAGGCTAGGGAAAAGAACGAGATTGTCGCAAACTTCTGTTTGCGAGATGTTTTTGAGAAACGAAAGAAAGGCAGTGGCGTCGGAACCATGGGTACTGTGGATGCCACAGTATTTTGTAGACTAGGGCCGAGCATTTTAATTCATGAATAAGAAGTTCCTTTATAAAGCTACGAACCCGCTGAGAAACTTCCGAAGCCCATGATGACTGGCCAGGATTTTAATAAAAAAGATATATATATAAAATTGATTTTCTGTGTGTTCTCTATACAAATCTACAATTTTAGATCGATCGTCGCCAAATTTTGCATATATACCAAATGGGACCCGACTTGAACGATAGGCTACTTTAAAATTTCGTCAGTGCAGGGCAAATGCCCTAAATGAGCAAAATTGTCGGGCAACAATAGTTTTTGGGCCTCAACAATCTCTCCGAACGTTTACTTTGGTTATCGTGGTTCCCTAGCAATGCGTTTTAGACGTGTTTTATGCCTTTATAATGGTTTGCCACTTTTTCAATTCTCCCAGTAATGAGAGCTTTTTGAGTAGACGTCAGCATCACTTTGAGAGACAGGCAAAGGATGATTCCCTTAGAAATCAGTGTTAAAATTGCCGATTTTACTCTAGAAATGCGGAAATTTAGTGGGGTTTTCCGCCGCATCAATAATTTTAAAAATTCTATAGAATTCTGGATCTTTGAATTATTGAGTTCGCTTTGAGATATACGAAGCCCAGGAAATTAAATATGAAATAATAAGCCGGACCTACTTTTGAGTTGGATATCCATGCAATAACATTGATTTTAATCGTTTATTTATATCTTCTCAAGCATGAAAATTAAGTTCTCCGTATTTGTCTTTTAATATTCAACTGCATAAATTCATATAGTTTAGGATGTTTTAAAACTAATTATGGGCCCATAAAGTGCATCGAAGAAATTCCACAGCTTTTAATTGCAATTTTAATTGGGTTGCTATATTTTTTTTGTAAATATATGACATCCATATTTTTATGGGCATCTTTTTGTCAGCCACCTCGTTGGGCATTTTGCCTGTTGTGGCGTTGTATTTGTATAATTAAGCATTTTTGGAAGCTGGAACAGGCAGATGGATAACTTGAAGTTCAGGGGGGGGGGGGACAAAATACCTAGCGCTCCTTTAAAAAAGAAAAAAAAAATTAATTTCACGTTACTTTAAATCTAGATTTGTTTATTTCACGAAGTCGCCATATTGGTTAACTTATACACGGTTTGTAGTTCCTTCAAAGAAAGAGGGACATATCACGTGATCCAAAAAGCCTTATTGAAGAAAACCCGGGCAGCGCCAGGTATTATAGCTAGTGCTTAATAAAATGTAGAGACATCATTTATGTACGGCTTAAACGTTTTTATACCGTTATTGACGGTGTGGGCCGTCTTCGATATTTTTTGGAAAAAATTTTGACTTTTCGTAAAGATTTATCGGTACAATTATGCAAAACATCATTTCTTTAAGTAAAAAAATGGGCAGAAGCCGTGTGATTGACACGGTTGCAATTTTAAACATTATTACTCCTTTTCTTAACTTATTTACACTGCAAAATACAGTAAAACCCCCTCTTAATGGAACCTCTCTTTTACGGGCAAATATCTTGTATACTAAAAGTATGTATTTCGAACACCTGATTAGCAGTCACTCCTCTTTTACGGACGAATTTTTTTGTTCCGTCGTTGTCCGCAAAAGAGAGGTTTCACTATAATTTGTTTAGTCTGTTAAGAGAAACTGGAGAAGTCTTCATATGAATGGAAAATTGTGGAATTAATCTCAACAAGATTCATCTCCACCTTGTACATACTTCCTGAGATGCAGTGTAAAACAATTTCGTCACAGAAGTGTACTACGCTCCTGGTCCGCAAACCAGAAGACGTATCAACACTAGTAAAGTATTGTTAAACTTCTCAAAGCGAGATGTATTCCTCGATACCATCGGCGTCTACCCGTTTTGGGCTGAAAATATGATTTAAAAGACGTATTCAGTTCAAAAAGGAAGAAAAAAACAGTTATCTTTCCAACTTTTATATAATATTATTCTTCGGGAAGAAAAAAGAATGAATCTTGAGGCATTACTTATGCTTCAACGAGAAATAGCAGATTGTGCATACGATTCCTGATCGTTATAGATGTCATTTCAAAATAATAGTGCTAAAATGACTCGAGGTTCTGAATAGTTATCACAGCATTATCTTATAGTTTAATGATATAATGAAAAATACATAACTGATTAGATTGAGCATTTTGGGGCACATTGGTGAGCGTTTCAGAGAAAAAAAAACATTGCTATTGAGAGATCTTTGACAAATCAGTATAGAGAGAGATATGAAAACTATTATTGAGATACTATTGAAACACCATTATTCAGAAAAGATCCTTGAGACACAACTGACAATAACAGATCTGTGAAAGAATAATTGTTGTTAACAAAACCTTTGAAAAGTCATTGTTGATAACAGATTCTTGAAAAAAAATCAACGTTCATAACATATCCTCGAGAAAAGTCATTATTGATAACAGATTTTTTTTAAATATACTTGTAGACAACATATTTTAGAAAAGTCATTGTTGATTATTTAAAAAACAAATGGAGAAGAAATATTTTAATCTCCAATTATGATGAGAAATTATTAAGACAATATTGCTGATAAACTTTAGAAAGAGCATTGTTGGAAGAGAAAAAAACTTAATAAGAAATCGTTTTTAATGAGAGAGATTTTGGAGAAATTGAAAAATTTGTTGACAGATTTCAGAAACCCCCCCCCCCACCAAAAAGGGTTGTCGAGACAAATATAAAAGAAATAATGATAAATATAAATAAAGTTCAATACGAAGTAACATGATTCTTACGATCGTTTCGAAACACGTTACATTCTGAAAGAATTAAAATAATTAAATGTTTCAAAACCAAAATGCTCATTCATGGAAGGAACCAAAATCATTGTTTATCACGGCAGTTGTCGATAAGAAAGATTGAAAAAAACCTATCTTTATTGAAATTAATGTTTAAGAAATCGCTCATATAAAGCAGTCAACTATAGTCTTAAAACAAATTATTTTCTAACAGCAATCTTGAAATGATTTCATTTTAGGAGAGGGAAAAAACATTGTCACCTACAGCGTTGCTACAAAAGAACTTTCCAAAAGGACCTTTTAAAAGTATTACGGAATATGCATCACGTTCTTCACGAATTTTTTTTTTTTTTTTTTTTTTTCTCCAGCACAGCCGAATGAAACCACGAATGTTGTAATTTCATTTCCCATTCAAAGAAAAGTGTGTTTGTTATGCAAACAAATAAAAGATACGGAGATGAAAACTTCTCTCTCTCTCTCTCTGCATCTCATTGTTTGGTCATTCGTTGATGAATTATTATTTCCTATTGCAAAAGTGTTAAAAACTCAGCAATTCCCACGTAAAAACCTGAATCGTTTAAAACCTTCAAATTATTCGAGATTTGGGTCGATGTGTACAATTGTATTCCCGTGGTCCGAGGTTTGAAATTTGTGTGATTTGATTTTTTTTTCTTTTCCGTCTTTTGTTTATTCGTTTGCCATTTCGGTGGGTGGAATCTTCACGAACTCGACCTTCTTTTAAACACGTGCATATATTGGATTTATAACAGCGCGTGGGTGTGGCTACCATGACCATAAGGATTCGGTGATATAGAATTACTACTGTTGATAAAGCACGCGAATGGCCTGCAAATTACGAAAAAATAGGCTTCAACGCATAAAAAAAGCTTTCAATACGATCAAGTAAAAGGAAATTAAAAATTTGAACAATCACCACATCTTACGAAAGGTGATGGTTTTATGCCAGTGATTTCCGAGTAGTGCACCTCAGCACTCGAGGATGAAGTGAGATCGGTTTGGAAATTTCGTGGAATAGGGCTTCAATGTAATCCTTTTTAACGGCCAAAGTTCCCAATTGGGAAAATATCGGTTTTATTAATTAGAAAAAAATATTTTCCGTTCATGAAAGTATAAGATGTCCCCCCCCCCCCAGATTCCAAACTTAATTTACAAATCTAAAATTTTATTTATTTCAGCAATTATGACATAAATTTGAAATGTTCAAATTAAATTCCCTATTTTTAAGAAAGATTGATATTTAATTTTTTATTCTTAATTTTAATCATGTTTCTATGGACATGAGCACGCCCAGAAAACATACAGGAAACTTTTTTTTCATGAATTTTTTGGTTGCCAAACTGAAGGATAAGAAGAGTAAATAAAAGGAAAAAAAATCCATTCAAATTTGAATTCGGTCGGTAAAAGGTTAATGAAGAGACTCCGATTCTCAACAATTTTGCACGAAAGGGAATTCGTACGCCAAAAAAAAAAAAAAAATGATATTAAATTTAGAAAACAAACATCATTCTCAAATAAAAGACTGTGACCACTCTTAAATGACCTTGCAAATGAGTCATGGAAATGAAACCTCTCTGGAAGGTTACACTAATTAAATGTTTCAACCTCATTCCCTAGGGTGAAATGTAAAAATTTAAGTACAAATGTAAAAAGTTTAAGAATTCCTGTTGAGTACTAAGCAATATTCGTGTCACTCGTTCATCTTGGAAAAAATAAATAAATCAAGCGTTTATCAATTAAAACGTGATTGATAACGTGAAAAGTTATTGGCACCTAAATTCTTGAAACAGAGAAAGAAAAATCCATTTATGGCACGTGAGCTGTTGCCAAAACGCACAAAATGACCTGAAAAAAAATATTAAGTGCCACAGAGAAAGTAAACAGATAAATTAAAAGCAAAAGAAACAAAATAAGTACAAGTGAAGACGAAATGAAAAGAAAAAGGTCCTATAAGAAAAAACACCATCATCAAGAGAACCAGGACACACGAGCATGCGCAATCTATAAGTTTCTGAACTCATGCGTCCTTCACCCACTAGAGAAAGAAAGAGAGAGTTTTCTCACCGACCACAGTTTACTCACCCCGAGAAGGGTGAAGGCCGGCCAAATCTCTTTCGCCCCTATTTTATCTAATAACGCGCATGCGCACTCATACCGTACCCTAGTACGCCTCATCCGCCCGAATAATAAGAAAAAAAATTGTATGTAACACATATTTTTCTTTTTCCCTTTACTTTTCCAGTATAGGCAGATTTTTCTTTTCTAAAAAAATGGGTGTCCCTGGGTTCAAGGCTACAACAACGAACCCTACCTCTGACTCTTCATTTTGGAGACCTTGGGAAAAATAATAGTTACTTGCAGGTGAAGATGGGCCACAAAAGTGTTTTAAAAGGAGAAAGAAAGCCCACCGTAGCATACAAGGGGTTTTTACCGTTGAAAAAAATGGGAGGGTAGGCTGAATCACTGTACCTCGTACATCCTGTTTCGATATCATACATACCCCGTTACCCACATATCCATGCAGATGTTTTATTAAACACTTTCGAACAAAGAAGATATTGATTGGAAACACCTGTGCGAAATATTGATAATTTATAGTTTTACGTGCATCAGTTAGCAACTTGATTGGCTTATATTAATACAACACGTTTTAATAATGTATATTTAATTTTCTTTTTTGAAATGGTATGAAATAGTATCAATTGAAAGAAGTATAAACATTTCGAGTTCTCGCATATGCTGACACAATTTTCAAAAACAATTAAAAAAGTGGAATAAATTATCTTTATAAAACAATAAATTTCCGATCATAATGACGTCAAAAACGAGCTTCTAAACAAAAGCGAAAGCAACAATGGGATGGATTCTAAACAATAACGAAAGTAACAATGGGATTCTAAACAAGAGCGAAAGCAACAATGGGATTCTAAACAAGAGCGAAAGCAACAATGAAGTTATAAACAATAGCAAAGGCAACGATGAGTTTCTAAACACGTATGAAGATAGCAGTCAGCTTCTAAACATGTATGAAGCAACTGTGAGCTTTAAAAAAGTGCTCGAAGTAACAGTGAGCTTCTAAACAACGCTTAAGCAAAGTATTGGTTAGAAGCTCACTATTGTATACAGAGGTATAGCACTGTTACGAGAGAAATGTCGTTAGAAATGTCTCAAACAATACCAAAAAAAGGGAGACTTCATTGAATTATTTTCTGAAATATAATTCTTCAATGCGAAACTACAGTTGCAGTTCAAGATTTCATGGAACAAAGTACTGTAAAAGATTTTGCTATTTTTATCTTGATTTTGAATGCTGTATGATTAAAGCTAGGCTCAAATGAGAATGCCATAAGGTCAATCCTTTTAAATTATTGATGATATTATATTTCGGTAGCGCTATTTAGCCACTGTCTTATACAAACCAGATGCTTACGAAACAAAACAGCTTTTGCAAGAGATTTTCATTTGATTAAAAAAATTTCAGTACTGCCAATTTATATTCGCGGGAATAAGATTTGCTGTGATTAGCTTAACTTCAGTTATTTCATTTTTTTTGGAAAGTTTCATATAATTACTGTGTGTTCTTTCTCTCTCTTTATAAAACCATCAAAAAACTATTGGAAACGACGATATGTGGATGAAGTCTTTTAGATTGCAGTGAAACCTCGTTACAGCGATACTCGATATAACGATATATCCCTCTACAACTATGTTTTTTTTTTCAAATCTTGTTTGAAATTGCCTATAGTCTAATGTTAACCTCCTCTCGATACAACGATATTCTTTGCTACGATAAATTCCTCTTTAACGATAATTTTTGGGTAGTTTTGAAACTGCTACAACATTTTTATATCACGCTCAAAATTTCCTTCAATATATTTTAAAATTCCTCACCAGCTTTTGTTCTAAAAAAGGTGCTTAAAACCATCTTTTGCACTATCTACCCTCAGTAAAGTGTTTATGAAGTTGCCGTGAAGCTAGCTTCTGTGTAATACACTAAAGTGTGTGTGCAGTAAACCACTTTACAGTGTGTGGAACAACTTACTGATTTTTACTAATCAACTAATCAATTTACTGCGAATAAATAATCGTAAATGCATTTTACACTAGCCACTGGTGGTACTAACAATGCTAATTCAGAATAGAAGTCAACAAATGAGTAAATTTGGTGGTAATATCACATTTGGTGGTGACATGCAGGGCCATAACTAGAATTTCTGCCGCTTCCCACCAATTAAAAATTCGATAATTTTATAATGGTGTTCTTTGTTTCCACCTAAAAATTACCACCCTTAAATTTTTGAGTACGGGCAGTTGCCCTATCTGCCCCCCCCCCTAGATCCGGACTTGTTGGCATAACATTCGACGGTGACACACTGGAAGTTTTAGCTTACCTCTCATTATAACAATGACCCCCCCCCCCCTATAAGAGTAATTCTTGTTCGACCGCAGAGTATCGCTATATCCAGGTTTCACTGCACTTGGTTGCGGCCGTCTTAAAACGTGAGACAAACTGAATAGCATGATGACCGTCATTGCCGTCTGTTTTTGTGTGCATCGTTTTGGTTTCCTGTGTGGCCAAGAGGACAATAGTCAGGATTCATATACATGTAGTACGATGCCCTTATCTCTTCATATAGACGATGAAACAATTATCAATAAAGAAATACTAATACCTCAAAAGATAAGCTTGAACAAAATAAAACTTCCTGAAGCAACCAAACAGGGGGGGGGGGGGAGAAGGAAACAAAGGTTACAAATATCGATGCTTATCATTACTTAAACATTTCAGCCAAAAAAAAAAAAAAAAGTTAAAATACTCCCCCCATGCTCTGATTAGTTTCAGCAAAAAGAAAAAAAAGAACATTTTCTTGGACATGTACGATTTCGCATCTTACGATAACAATAATGTAACCAGAAAAAAAAAATCAGAATTATAAATATAATGATAATATGGGCAACTGCTTTCACTGAACGCAACTCCGCCCTACTTTAAAATGGAAGCGAAAAAAAAAAAAACGGTAAAAGTCTCGTAACGCCCTCTATAGGTTGTTGCAGAAGCAGAGAAGAGCCAAGGGAAAAGGAAAAACAGGGTTACTTGGTTAGCAGAGCCAACAACCTCTAAACGGGTCACTCACTACTAGAAGCAGCATAGGCAAGCACTTACATAGCATTGGCAAAGAGAATGGCAATAAAAAAAAAAGAAGTCGGAGAAAAAGTTTTTTCGCTGAAGAAGTTCGACATCTTTCTCCTCTCCCTCTTTTAATACAAAAAAGACATCTTTCTCTCTCTTTCTTTTCCTCTGTATGAATGTATGTATATCGTTTTGCCTGGTCTTAATAATAAGTTTAAGCAGTTGGGTCAACCACAGTAAAAGGAAAGGCCCCGGTTCAAGGTCTAATAGAAGCTGCTGCTGTTGCAGCACAAGAGGGAGTTTTTATTATTATTATTATCATTACTTTTATGCTCCAGTAGCCATTTTTCTTTGCTTCTTTTTTTTTTCAGCACAAACTGAACGTGTTTTTATTAGAGCAACTGAAAAATCTGCTGATTATTATTATTTTTTGTATGCAACGGAGTAAAGTAAAAACTCTTCTCCAGCCCTAATTTCCTTTTTGCTCATGTATAATACTACTAGTACTCAGAAATAGAATTTCTGAACATGGTGGCCATAAAAAAAGAAAAGAAAAAAAAATGTAAAAATAAACGCGGCCACTCGTGGGAAGTGTTAGTGATGGAAGCATAATGGGTAACTCGATCAAAACCCTAATTTCATTGTACGTGGATCAAGCTCGAAATAGGTTACAAATAAGGTAAATGAGCTAAAGAAAGCCGTCTTGGCTACTGAATAATCTTGGAGGTTTTTGTTTAATAAAATAAATAGGGAAAATAATGTAATTAAAATATTAGTTTACCCCCGCTGTGCGCGATGAGCACGATTTCATTGATTGACAGAAAAGAGAACTATGTACCATATTTTTCTAAATATGTTCCGAAACATTCATTCAGGGCATTAAAATAATCAGCACTTATCTGGGACATAAAATAGCTTTATACGGAATGTAAATTTTAAAGCATAAAAATAAATAAATAAGTGAAACACATGGACACACAAATCAAGATTTCGATTGGTTTGTAATATTGCTGTGCTTTCACAAATCCTATTAAACACAACCGAGAGATCGAAAACAGATTATGAAAAAATTCCGGCAAAGAAAGAACATATCTAAGCATAGCTAAACGAACATATCTAGCTTAAAAACAATTTCGCGAGTCGTTTTCATTTGATCATTTTTGTAGCACGACGGTCATTTTCTACAAACGAGGACTAATTAGACCGGGAGCTACAGTTTATTGTAAATTCTGAACGGCAGCTTTTTTTATATACTCGCCGAGAGGTTGGTGCGCTAACCTCTCGGTATGGGACTCCCTGCTGTAGCAATCTTTTTCTGTGGTCATGTCGCCGTTTCTGTTGTACTCCAGCGTCAGGAAAGTTGCTGACAAGGACGAACCGGATATACAATTCGCGACACCTTTAAACATCCTTTGGTACATTAGGCGAGTATCTTATCGACCTGGGCTACAGCTCCTGCAAGTCGTTTCAGGACACACTCGTACCAGTGTTTACCAATACGCATCTAGATGCATGATTCACGCATAAAACTTCAGTTTTACTCCTCCAAATTTCGTTGAGGAGTGAAAACTACTTAAAATTTTAGGTTTGTTTCTTAATAGAGTTATTTCTCATTGATAAAAAAGATAGCTCCCCTTTTACAAAAATACCCCTTAAACTTTTGGTCAAGAATGAAATTACCCTTCAATATTATATTTCCGGATTGGACAGACTCGTACAGTTTTATCCATTAAATCGAGACAAGAGTTAAATCGGGATCGAAATGATCATGAATATGCACTCACAGACAAGAAAAAAATTTGTTGAATTTGGAGATCGCTACCCATAAAATATCACACCAAATGAAAATGACACTTGTGGATTTCAATTGCCCGTATTTGCCGGGTTGTATAAATAAAGCGATAGTGATTAACAGTGATTAACTTATACCACATTGAAATGCAACTTTTTTGGTCCAAACGTCTCCATTGGATTCAGTTTTCAGTAAATCGAAGATCCTCCTCCTCTTTAAGCTAAAAATCAAATATATTCACACATTTGTACTTACTGGTCACCTGTAACAAAAAACATTTACATAATAATGTACTAGAAGTACCAAATAAATTATTTTTGTATAGAAATTTATGAAAAATGTTTCGTTAAATTCATAATCTTGATTATGAAGTCTGAAATATAAACTAGATTATCCTTGTTTTTAGAAATTTCGGTTCATGAATTGAGTTAGATTCGATTTTCCATCACCACTTCATCTTTTGCCATTCTATAGTACTATGCAAATGATGTTAATGAAAATTCTAATGCAACATCAAGTATGAACCAGTAGAAATGCTTATGTGATGAATAGCAAATTCTTCCAATCCTTTCGATGTATTTAATATTTCTGAATACATATCAGTCTGACCATTTTTAAGTGAACAAGTCTTCATTTTTCAGTACATTGAGTAATGGGTACACGTGTGTGTGTGTGAACTTTTCAATTTATTTTACCTAGATTTACTTTTGAGAGTCGTAAAATATAAATGAATTCTTTTTTCTATAGCCGAATATGAATGCAAAAAAATTTATGATAGCGAGCGATTTTTTTTAAAGTCCTCAGAGTTTCTGCGTCTATGCATTATGGCAACAATTTCATTTTTCTCCATTATATTTTCTTCATTACCAATATTTTTATATGCTTTTTTAAAAATTTCCCGAGAACCGTTGTCGAAATTTAATTCCGTGACTAACACGAGCGAATACCGCTAATACATCCAGTTGAGTATTCATATTATGAAGAATTTCGTTCAATCGAAAAGAAAATTCGCCATAAAGAAAAACTTTCAATAAATGGAAATAAATAAAAAAAACTTAAGCGTTCAAAAAATGAAAAATTTCGTATTATATGGAAGCATTCATGATATGTGTAGAGAGTTTACTGTACGTGTAGAATCTGAAACTATCAGTATGCTGTATATTTTCGATAGATGTAAATTGACATAACGCCGTGCCCTTGTTTTAGCTATTTGTATTGAACCGTAGCTCTGAAATCAGCCTTCATGATTCACGTTTACAAATCATCATGCTGAGATGAAGCTAAGTATGGACTTCAACTTTAAGATATGTAGCAGTTTCGACTAAACACTTATTAGTTTTTGTTTTGGGGTTTCATTTTGTTCAAAATACTAAATAATATACGTGGTATTGATATACCCATTCGTAATTAGATTTAAAATGTTTTATATCATTACTTTCACTGATCATTACCTTTTTGAATTGAAAATAAACTCTAAATTATATAAAATTAATTTTTTTCTTTGTTACTAATAACGTTGAAAATTACGCCAATTTTTTCATTATAAATTTCATTTCAAGAACTTTATTATTAGGTTTGAATTTTGAAGAAAAAAAATGAAATTCATGAATAAGTTTAAATTGATTGTTTTTCCTATCGAAATATCAAGAAATATATCCAGAAATTAGTTTTCAAGGATGGAATTCTATTTTCATGAAATTTCTGTATGAATTAAGAGAACTATCGTATCATATCCTCAATAACAGAATATAAAACTTATGATACATACGTAGAATTTTTCATAGAAAAACCAACTTTTATGAATGGACAAAAAACGTTAAAGATATTAAAAAATGTCTTTGGTTTTGGTAACCCTATTGATTTCCTTTCTAATACAAAACAAAAATTTCCTTCCTTGTTTAAAAAGTATTTTTGGTGATTCAAAATTAGTGATTCAAACTACCGGGTAAATCACAACGGAAGAGAAAAGAATAATTTTAAATAAATATTCATTTATCTTCGAACCATGTTGTTTCATGTGAGTGACTTTCATAACTGGAAATCTTAATACGATTTTTATTTGAGGTTTTGCTGGTTATCTTTAAAAGAGCATCAAGAGATAACTTTCATAAGATGAAGCTGGAAAAGGTTTTGCTGACAATGCAATTGATGCTTTGATTAATAAAAGCATTTTATTTACCCATACTTGGCCAAGCGTTTGTGAAATGGAGATGTTTCATGAAATTCTCATTTCATTTTTTATGAACTTTTCATTTCATGAGAATTCAATTTTATTTAAATTACTTCAAGTGATAAAGCAATACATGAAAACAAAAATTTCGTTTGTGCCTTTGGTGTAGAGAAAGATGCACACATAAAATTAATGCATTGAATTTTAAATGGATCAGTATAATTTTTGAAATAAATGAGTAGCAGTCAAAGAATGTCACATATTTTTTTTCTTTGGTATTCCTGCAAGTTTGAATCTATATCAATTAAGTGAAATGTGATTTATAAGAAGAAAAGAATAGTTCGAATCATTAAAGTCACACTGAGGAAAGTGAACTCGGAGAGTATCGATTACTAAAAACAGTAATTTCCATAATAATACTTTAATAATGCGGAAGGAAAAATGTACCAATAGATCTCATCATTAAAATCGCAATAATAGATAGACCTATAATAAAGATATAGGATTATGGTCAACTCGGATGCAATTTGCATATTTTTTTCCCACCCTCTCTCGACGTTACTTTTAAGACCGACTTCTCTTTTTCATTGACCATTTCCTATATGAAATTTTTGATTATTAACTTTCAATATGGAGTGAAAAAAATTCTTTTAAATCAGTTATGAATTTTCACTACTTAACCCTTTATCTGGCTGCGTTGCTTGCTTTCAAGAAACACGAGTTTCTCACACTTTTCAAATACAGGCATTGTGTATTTTGAGCTCATTTCGGCATTGATGCTTCTTAGCAACTCTCAAACATTCGATTTTTACCTGCGAGCCATTCACGAAGTTTCTAAAATTACCAACAGAATAACTAAAAGATACACCTGTATCCTGTTCCTTGACAAACCGAACAATAACGATTTTTGACCCCTTGCAATTTGAAGGGAAATACCATGTGTGGAAGAGATATATTGCTGTGCATTCTTCAACAATGATAAAAAGTAAGTTTGCCAAACAAATCGCATTCTTATACTATTCAAATTTATGTAAATCATATAAATACAGTGTGTTTCTTGAAATGCAACATCCCATATTTTCTTAAATATCAACAATATATATATTTTTTGCCATGTAATAGTATTCAGGGTGCCTCATTTGTCCCTCAATGTTTTTCCCTCTTTGTAAATTTCAATGCTTGCTAATTAATTCAAGGGGGAAACATGATAAGATGGGTGGGAGTAATCGAGAAGCTCTCCATATTTAAAGGATGACAACCATATTTTTATGGGCCTACGACAACCACACATCCATAATTTTATGGGCGTTTTTCTAGTACAATTTATTTTTATTGTCTTTTTTTTCCAGCTACATTGTTGGGCAATTCGCCTGTTGTGGTTCCTAATTTTGTATTTGTATAAAGAGTTAACAATGCGTAGCAATAGGAAAGGAAAAAAGAAAAAATGCACCAATAGATCTCGTCATTAAATCTCAATAATGAGAAGTAATAAAGGATATATATAGGGTTATAGCTGAACTCGGTTGCAATTTGCATATTTTTCGCCATCGTGACGTCATTTTTCTTTTCATGACGTCACGACTGGATTTTTTTATTTATCTCTTCCATTGACCATTTCCCATACAATCTTTCGATTAATAAATTTTAATATAGTGAGAAAAAAAATTCTTTTAAATCAGTTACGAAAATTCTCACTTTTTAAAACAAAACTTTAAGGATCATCTGGAGACAAGAGCATTTATCAAAACTAATAAATAGAAGTAGAGCATTTATGTAACTCTATAAATAAAAACCATGTAAATTGACTCACCGATAAGTTCATTTGGCACAGAATCGCAGTTTGGAATAGCGTTCGTATAATCATCATCGAAATAGTCACTTTCTCCCATTATAGTTTTCATTCCTTTTCTATCAATGTTATCAATCTCTCAAAGTATAAATTTTTTCGCTCAGCTTTTTTGTCCGAAAAATCATGAATGGCACAAAAAATAAGCACTCCCCACTCACACACACACACCACAAAACACAACAATCACTCACTGATCATCATCGCAGCAAAAAAAACAAACAAATTGGAGAAAAAGTATCATCGCACGTTGGGGGAATTATCGTTCCCATAATCAGAGATAATTCGATGATCGAAATCCACAAAAAAATTCAAAACAAATAAATCCTAGTAAATGTTTAAATCCAGTTTTCAAGAACATTTCGGAGACACACTGTTGTAGACACACTTTGACATAAGCACATGGTGTGTTTTATTATTATTTTTTGTTATTTTTCTTGGCACATGTACACACACTGTCGGGATCCACACACGCGCGCAACATTAAACTTGGCGGCTTCACGCACACACTCTCTCTCTCTTTTCCCCCTATTAACGGTAAAAGAAAAAGGGCGCCGAATCAGCTGTTCGCGTTCACTTTCTCGCCACATCGCCAGGCAACCTGCTCCTGTTGCCATCGCGCGTCCTCCTAAAGTTCGATGAACCTTTTGTCTCTCTTCTTTTCCCCTCTCTCTCTCTCCTTGGCGCGCAGACCTGGTTACGTCATGACCCATTGACATAATTATGATACGGCGCTCCCTATTGGACTGTGCGCGGGGATATCAAAGGGGAGAGAAAAAAAAAGCTAGTTTTTTTATTTCAATATCATCGATGTTGAATATTTTCAATTCATTCAGGAAAAATACAGGGTGATTACAATTAAAGTTCCCGTGCTCCGAGTAGTTTTTCTCTTAAAAACTGATTATCCGAATACAGCCACATTTTTACGATATCTTAATGACAATGGGAGAGCGATTTGTGAAATAAAAAAAAAAAAATAAAATTTCGACCACCAGGTAAAAAAAGTGGAGCTTTTATTTTTAATAGAATTTTCCTGTTTCCGATGGTTCATATAACGTATATAACAAGTTTCAATGGAATACGTCTACCAGAACGGACGCTATATAACTCGGAGTAGTGTCAGTATACTGGCGCGTTAGTACACCTTGTATACATTGGTTAGTATACAGAGTCAGTATTCCATTGAAAGTTGCCGTATATACGCTATATGGACCATGGGAAAAGCGCCACTTTTTCACCTGGTGGTTGAAAATTGAATTTTTTTTTATAAATCTCTCTCTCATGGTATCATTAGGATATCCAAAAACTTTTACTGTGTTCAGATAAGCGGTTTTTGAGGAAAAATTACTCGTACGGGAACTTTTATTATAATCACCCTGTATGTGTTTAGATTTTTTTTGTATCGAAATTTAAAGGGAAAAAAATTGATTGCAGTAAATAGAGCGTTTGAGACCATACCTACAGAGGGACATAGACTTGGTTGAAGGGGTACAGAGAAGAGTGTCCTTATTGGCACACGGTGCTTGAGTTGTGAAGAGAGACTTCATTTTTTGAATATGTTTACATTGGGTGAACGCAGGTGTCGAGGAGATATGATCGAAGTGTTCAAAATTTTCAATGGGATGGATAGGATGGACCATGAACTTTTAGTAAACCGCCCATCGACTGCTTTTACAAGGGGACACCAGTATCGATTGGTGAGGGACAATGCGAGGTTATGGTGTCGCAGGGAATTTTTCTCTAATAGAGTTGTTAATAAATGGAATAGCTTACCCCCGGAGGTAGTAAATTGTAACACAATTGACACGTTTAAAAAGAAATACGATAAACATGTTGGGGTAAATCGAGAAGCTATCCATTCTTAGAATAAGACAACCATAAATACATTATGGGCGTTGTATAATATTTTATGACGTGTATATATTGTTTATAATTTGTGTTAATTGCATTTTTTATTGGGTTGCTGTATTTTTTAAATATATGACATCCATATTCTTATGGGTATCTTTTTCTCAGCCACCTCGTTGGGCATTTTGCCTGTTGTGGCGTTGTATTTGTATTTGTATAAACTTAAAATTTGATACAATCGACGCCGCTTATTAGAATATTGGATAATGTTATCACATTCGGGTATTACTATCACTTTTCCAAGGAACGGACCGGACCAATATAATAACATGGGGGAAAAATTCGTTAAAAGTTATTGGGGGACTTTACAAATACAAATACAAATACAACGCCACAACAGGCAAAATGCCCAACGAGGTGGCTGATAAAAAGATGCCCATAAAAATATGGTTGTCATATGTTTCAAAAATACAGCAACCCAATTAAAAATGCAATTAACACAAATTACAAACAATATATATACTTGATAAAATATTATACAATGCCCATAAAGAATACTTATGGTTGTCTTATTCTAAGAATGGATAGCTTCTCGATTTACCCCAACATGTTTATCGTATTTCTTTTTAAACGTGTCAATTGTGTTACAATTTACTACCTCCGGGGGTAAGCTATTCCATTTATTAACAACCCTATTGGAGAAAAATTCCCCGCGACACCATAACCTTGCATTGTCCCTCACCAATCGATACTGGTGTCCCCTTGTAAAAGCAGTCGATTGGCGGTGTACTAAAAGTTCATGGTCCATCCTATCCATCCCATTGAAAATTTTGAACACTTCGATCATATCTCCTCGACACCTGCGTTCATCCAATGTAAAAATATTCAAAAAATGAAGTCTTTCTTCATAACTCAAGCCCTGTGTGCCAATAAGGACACGCGTAGCTCTTCTCTGCACCCCTTCAACCAAGTCTATGTCCCTCTGTAGGTATGGTCTCCAAAACCTTACAGCATACTCCAGTCCAGGTCGAACTAAGCCTCGAAAAAGCGGAAGAATGACTTTAGGAGAACGCGAAGAGACCTTTTTGAAAATGAGACCAAGCATTCTATTCGATTTTTTGACAACCGCTGAACAATGTTCAGAAAACTTAAGTCGCTCGTCAATGAGAATTCCCAAATCGGTGACTCTAGTTGCATCCGGGATAGTGACACCATTCAACTCGTAAGAGAACCGTGGGTTGTTCGAACCAAAATGAGCGACCATGCACTTATCTACGCTAAACGTCATGCTCCATTCATTTGCCCATGCTGCAATCTTGTTTAAGTTGGTCTGGAGCAACTCCCTATCGCTTTCATTTCCGATTACCCCAATTAGCTTCACATCATCTGCGAATTTGCTAGTAATTCCATCGATACCCTGATCGAGTTTGTCGATAAAAAGTGAAAAAAGTATGGGGCCAAGGACACTTCCCTGAGGAACTCCACTTGTGACGTCTGTCCAACCAGAGAATTCCCCGTTCACCATAACTCGTTGCGACCTATCTCTTAACCACGATTCTATCCAATTCAGCAAGTTGCCCCCTATTCCAATCTCGTGTAAACGCTTCAAGAGTTTGCCATGTTGGACCCGATCGAATGCCTTCTGGAAATCAAGGTAAACAACGTCGACATTTTTGCTCTTACCCAAAGCCTTAGTCACGTAATCATAGAAGCAAAGGAGGTTAGTTACACATGACTTCCCCTTCCTGAACCCATGCTGATTATCCGACAATACATTATTCTCGTCTATCCACTTCACAAACTGCCTTTTGATGATAATTTCCAAAATTTTCGAGAGGGAGCTCGTCAAACTCACTGGACGATAATTAGACACCACTTCTCTACTACCCTTCTTAAATATCGGAACAACGTTAGCCAGTTTCCAATCTCTCGGGACGATACCCTCAGCAACACTACTCCTGTATATCTGTGCGACTGGCCCCAACAATTCATTAGCACCTTCCCTGAGAACCCTGGGATAGATATCATCTGGTCCTGGTGCTTTGCTTGCACATACATTTCTTAGAAGATTTAGGACCTCCACGTCTTCCACTTGAATATCGTTGAGCGTTTTATTACCCCATGCAACACCCGTATATCGAATATCATTATCTCCATTAAAAACCGACGCGAAAAAGTCATTGAAAGCACTACATATGCCTACATTGCTCTCTACTTTTGAGCCTCCTATCGAGAGGGGGCCAACTGCCCCCTTACATCCATTATTGACGTATCGAAAAAATGATTTTGGGTCAGAGCCAATGTTATCTGCCAACCTAGATTCAACTTTAGATAATGCTATCATTTTTTTTCTATCGAAAGCTTTTTTTGCGCATTCTAAAACTGAGGGTTTAACCAACTTCATTTTTTTCCTGTAAGTAGTTGTTGTTATCAGGCTGCAAGACTATGTAGGAGGCAAGAAGGTGTTTTCTCCACCCCCCCCCCCCTCCTGCCCTGTTGACAAACATTTCCATACTTAATATGTCGTGATCAGTCCATAGATAGAAAGATGGAACCGCTCACAACCCCGGACTGATGCAAAGCACTTTACTTCCGTTAAGTTGATCAGTCCAATAGTAGTTGCAACGATACATAAACGTGTGGAGCTGCTTTTACAACGGCCTTCCTATAGTGAAGGCAAATGCATGACGAAAACGAAAAACGCCTTTCCTTCAGTGTTTGAACAATTTCTTTCATTTTACCAGATTCAAATTTCTTTTCCCGAGAGACTTTCTCAAGAGATGTATGAAACGTATTGTGAACATTATTAAAGAAATATCGTAATTTGTGATGAGCATTAGACCAGGAGTGGCCAATTTCTTTCTGTTCACGGGCCAACATAATGGTCAGCCATAGCATCGCGGCCGCATCAGTGATGCAACTTCGGTGTATAAGCTGCTCCAGTATTAATTGAATTCATTTGTTAGTTATTAAATTAATTTCATCACTAGAAATAAGAAGTTTGTAAGCAGTTTGTTAATCAAGAAATCTGCTGTTGGAACCGATAGTTCAAATAATGATCACAAATTTAATTTTTTCACGGTAGTTTTACCTTGTCGCGGGCCAGCTGTTGGCCACCCCTGCATTAGACTGTTTCATTATAACGTCTCACAATGGCTGAATAACAAAAATACAAGATTTTAGATTAAAGAGGGAAAAAAGAAGTCCCGTTTCAGAATAGAATAAAAGAAATGGAAACGATTGAACATTTTGCAACCAATTATGTGGGAAAGAAACACAGTAGTTATTCCATTTTACAGATACCCGTTTTCTATACGTCCCATTCGATCAAACGGGACGTATGGTCACCGTACTTGCAGACGGAACTTCTTTTCATTATGTAGCAAACATTCGGTTATTGTTATCAGGAACCCCGAGTCCCGATGTGATAACATTAAGCAGCGAGAACTGCATTACATTTTATTTTAAATTTAAAACTATTTTTATTAAAGAAATTCGACAAAAAGTTTTTAAAAAATATACTAGGAAAAAGATTACGAGTTTAGAAACCAAAAAAATACGATTGGTAGAAAAATCATGAAAAAAAAAAATTCAAAGAATATTTTTACCACGTTTAAATAAATTCTTTCACTAGTTTACGCGCATTTTACATTAACTAAAACCTGGGTTTTCTCTATATACTGGGAGCATTGAAAAAGTGACAAAAACCATTGTGAAGTAATAAACATGTCTGAAACGCAATGTTTAAGAACAACGGTAACCAAAGTAAACAATCCAAAAGAGATTGTGGAGGCCCACTCCCCATTGTTGCCTAAAAGTTTTTCGATCATTTCGGGAAAAAATGACCAGCTCTGACGAACTTTAGAAAAGTATCCTATCATTTAGATCGGGTTCCATTTGGTGCATATGTAAAATTTGGCGATGATTGGACTACAAAGAGAACATGCACACAGACAATCAATTTTATGTGTGTAGATTTGTCTTTAAAATGTGTTTAAATTTTCTTTGAATAAAAACTAGTCGGCAAAGTTTTTTTTCGTATAACAACAAAAAAAAAAACCTACTAAATGATAATTACTTTTTAATAGCAATTATTATCTTATATATAAATGTGAAAGCATGTACGCATGTTTGTTCTTTATAAAAATGTACAATTTTAGACCGATCATTGTCAAATCTTGCACACATATACCAAACAGGACCGGGATTGAACCATAGGCTGGCTACTTTAAAAGTTCGTCAGAGCAGTGCAAAAGCAGACATGCATATGCCTTTACGATGGTTTGTCACTTCTTTAATGCTGTCAGTAATTGAAGAAAACCCGGGAAGAGAGCATAGGGCATTTTTGCTAATTTACAATAAAAATGAAAAATTACCTTGAATGATTGAAAATTATTAGTTTTTTTGAAATTACTAATTACCAATTTATCATTTAAAATTATTGAATGATGATATTGTAACAACAGCAATGTTTCAGTATTTTTATCATTATAAAAGAATAATAACTTTACATTAGTGTACTGCGATTGCTGTAAAGCTAATGAAAAATTTACAAAAGTATGTAATTAAATTAGTTAAGCCATTAATTTAAATAAAAACTAATTCTTTTTTTTTCTTTTGAGTTTACAAATTTACATTTGAAAATTTTGGTAGGCTTTTTTTTAAAGTTATATAGAAATAAAAATTGTTAATTTGACTTGTCGGGTAATTGACGAAATCATGAAATCAATTATTATATTATTAATATTTTTAAAGTCTTATGAAAAACGAGTGGGAAAAAAACTTGCTGGAAAGTAGATTACACACTATATAATCTACTTTCCAGCAGTTTCTTTTAACGTATAATTAAAATGTCTATTATGCTCTAAAAATGAAGCTTACAGAATCATTTAGTCCCTACTGGTGAAAATTTAAATTGCGTTCCTCTTTTGGAAGAAAAAAATTGAATCTGTGAGTGCAGTCAAAAAAATAGTGTAGTTTTTCCTTAATTCAAAAAATCAAGCCCAGCCTATCACAATTTCTACAATCGGGCTTTAAAGCCTCTACATACTTCAAATATGATCGTTTATTTTCCTTTAATTATGATGTTATTAATATCGGAAAATAATCCTATAAATAACACTTATATAATTAAAATGAATAATATTTACTTAGGATAATAATAAATAGGAATATAAATAAATCTTCTTTTATATATTCGGGGTTTTTTTTTTTTGAAAATCCACAGAAAAAAATCAAAATTATAGCGGAGAGGGAATTTGCATAAAATATTTGAAATATTATTTAAAATATAACTTATTAATTAAAATTGACTAATTTAAAATGTTTGAATAAGATATTCGAACTTATATATACTGAAGTTTCAAAAGCAAATTTATATACAAATACAACGCCACAACAGGCAAATTGCCCAATGAGGTGGCTGACTTCAGAACATCATGGATCCCCGAGCCATTTATTGGAGGCCCTACCTACAACTGCTACACCACACCCTCCTACCCCGCGGAAACCCCAACGAATCGGTATATGCGGGAGTGGGCGTGCACGTGTAGTGAAACCTGACGTGAAGTTTTTTTTGTTTCTCTGTAATGCTTGTTATGTGTAGTGCTGCCATCTGCCACCAGTTTTTCTAACTATGAGTGAAGTGTTATGATTGAATGATTTATCGTTGTAGGACCGTTGCTCTCTGTGGCGAGACTTTTTAACGGGGAGATCGGCTCGCATTTTCACCTTGAAGTTGGGAACCACAGAAAACCAACTTCAGCCGACCACCAGTGTGGGGTTCGAACCCGGATCCTCGCATCGCGAGTCCGTCACTATAACCACTCGACCACCACAGCGACGTGATTGAATAATATTTTTAAAAAAATTAGGTTTTCTCGCAAACTTCCTTTCCTAAAAAAATTAAGAACTAAGAACTGTGTATGAGGAGGGGGGGGGGGTTAAAGTCAGAGTGGTATAAGTACATTGATCCTTTATTTGAGAAAAACGATGGTTTTACTAGAATAGTTCTCATTGAGTTCCCATGTTAAATATTTTGTGATTTCACTATCTAGTGGCTAACTAATGAAGCTGAGACCTGGTTCATTTTTTCTTTCCTTTAGCACTTCTAGATTGCATTTCTGGACTTGAGTCAGAATTGTTGAAAATGTGACTTTTTCTGACTTATACTCCCCCCCCTCTCCCATAATATGTAGGCCTAATAACTGTTAAAGTATCTTCCATACAGGAATGGGAAAACTCATTGTAAAATATTTTTATTGTAAAAACTTCTATGGAACCTCAGCGAAATTATGTGAAATTTATGAAGAAATAGGTAGCGGTATCCAATACATGTTCAGTATAAAACTGGTCTCTCTCTCATTTACGTTTGAATAAAAAAAATAACACTAGATGAGGAACGAAAAGCAACCAATAATACTGTACAGTTGCCGCCGTTGGGTTCTTCGAACTGATTTATTTTTATGATGAACTATTCGTTTGGTCCTGAACAAAATGTTCTATGACAGCGAATACTACTACGTGTAGCGAATGTTAAAATTCGCTAAATTTTACGAACACTTTCATTCATTCAATCTAATTTACAAACTCGTGCTTCCTCTTCGAATTTTTTTCCTGGCATTTAAATTCTTTTATATATGCCAAATGCAATACAAAGAGTTTATCGTGAAAGCAAAAATCCCAAGAAGTTGAAATCAAACATTCCACGTTTCTGAAGTGATATATTAACCAAATTTATTGGAAAGCATTGAAGTATAAAGAGGAGGAAAATTTTGAGGGGGTTGAATTAAGAAAACGAGGTACTCTCTGAATGCTATTACATGACAAAAAAAATTTATTGTCAATATTTAAAAAATATGGCATGTTACACTTCAGAGAACAAACTTTTATATAATTTACATATATTTGAATAGTTTAAAAATGTTATTGTTTGCCAACTTACTTCTCTATCATGTCAAAGAATACACAGCAGTATGTCTCCACACATGGCATTTCCCTTCAAAATGCAAGGATCGAAAATAGTTCTTGCTTGGCTTATCAAGAAATAGGGAGACACGTGTACCTTTGAGCCATTCTGTTGGTAATAATATAAACTTCATGAACACCAAACAAGTAAAAGTCGGATATTTAGGAGTTGCATAGAAATATCAATGTACCAAGTCGAAATATACGATGCATTTAGTTGAAAACTATAAGAAACTCATGTTGCTTTTGAGAGCAACGTGGTCAAATAAAGCGTTAAGGGGAAAATTAAACGAATTGGACCTGAATTTCAAAAAATCAAGAGGAAACATTCTCCTAGGTGAGGAAAATCGTATAGCTCACACTAGAGTTACTGATCTTTTGGCGATCCATGTTGGATTTCTTAGTTTATGGAGCATACGGTTTCAGTCAAGACCTGAGGCTTCCTGGTTCAGTTTGAGAGCCCCGATTCCTCGCAGGTCGCCTCTGTAGGCAATTTAAAATGCGAGAAAAAAAACAAACATGGGATTCATCGTGGGTCTCTACAAAACAACCTTGATTTTAGTACAGCAACTATGCAGAAAGCACCTAAGTACCAACTAAACATAACAAAAATTAATTTTGAGCATAAAAGAGATGACAAGAAACCCAAGAGAATCTTCTAGAAATATTTTTATATAAAATGAGAATTCGAAACACATAAAGAGTTACGGCGAGTGCAATTGACAGCACAGTAGAAATAAGGCGGGAAAATCATCATGTTAAGAACACATCATGTTTTGACATAAGAATGTTTCCGTTGAAAATGGACAATTTCGAAATACAGTGAAACCTGTACGAAACGGAACGTCAAGACACTGAAATAGAATTCCGTTTTATGTATAAAGGTGAAAATCAAAGTACTAATCGTTGAACAGTCTATATTTTGATTCGGTTTAAGACAGGTTTCCGTCCCATAACAGTGTCCGGCTTAGACAGGTTTCACTGTATTTAGTTTTGATTCCCCTGTTTTAAAAATCATCAGTTTAATAAAATCTAAATGTTCAGGACGGGAGTGATTTTAATAAGAAGCAGGCACACTGTACAATCAAATAAAATAATTAATAAAAAATATGAAATTGTTGCTACTATCGGTTGATGTTAAAGTAAATTGTAATTGTTTTTCCAATACGAAAAAAATTACCAATCATAATTATAGCCATCCCTTCTCCACCCTATTCCCCTTTCAGATTAAGCAAAAAATTAAATTCATTCGCAATGAGTATTTAAGCATTCACTCTCTGTGGAAAAAAAGACATCAGTGAAAACTCGTCCTTTCATTATGCTTTGGCTTCTACGGAACACGACTTTTTATATCACGAAATTCTTACCGAAACGCTCATCTCTCTTTTTGACATTTTCAAAAAATTTTCTTCACAAATGAATTTTCTACGAAATAACTTTGTTATATGGGTGTTCAACTGTTCAATGAACAGCATAAGTTGTAAGGTAAATAAAAGAAATATCTCGGAAAATAATCAAATTCGTATTGCAGAAATTATTGATGCCGAAATAATAACTAAAGCATTCATTGCATGTAGCTGATTAGGTTTACGCGGCAAACCTTTAGATCAGTGTTTCCCAAAGTGGGAAATATCGCCCCCTGGTGGGCGATGGAATGGACCAGGGGGGCGATAGAAGCTACGAGTATAACATAGGGTCCTATGGGTTTGCTCGAGTTCGGGGGCGACGAGAGAAAAAAATTTCTGAAGAAGGGGGCGATGAAACAAAAAGTTTGGGAAACGATGCTTTAGATGAAAGGTGAATTTTCAGGCTTGAAGGTCGTCGCGCATGTTTCTATTAGAGATTGGACGTCCTTCAAAACTGGAAATAATGTAACCATTTGCTTGTGTATACAATAATATTCTTACTGTACACGTGCATTTAAACTACACACAATAATGCTTACGATAATTATTTTACAGCGTACGTAGCGAAGTCCCCTTGCCGCAAATTAACTGCCGCACCGTCGATACTAGAGGCATATTTTCAATTAGAAAAAATTGTAAGGGGTTGTACAGTTGTTGAAATAGAAAAACTTTTTACATGGGCACCCTGTTCAGAAAACCCAGAAAATCAACCAGAAAGTTGTTTCCCAGCCTCTCCTGAATCCAAAAAAAATCCACTTTTCAAAGCGATTCACTGAGATAGCCGAATTCAAAAATCGAAGAAAATGCGGGAAAGAACCGCATAAACTAACGAACAACGCTTCTTTTCATTATTTATGCGACTCATTCCCACATATCCTCCGATTTCTGAATTTGAATACCTCAGCAAATCACTTGGAAACGTGGAATTTTTTTGTTGGACTCAACAAGTTTCGAATTTGATTTTTAAAACAGGGTGTCTGTATGAAAAATTAGCTTTTTTAATTTCAATAACTATGCAACTCCTTGCAATATGAATGACGTATCTGAGATCTACACATTATTTGGATAATGTTTCCTAACTGGAAGTATGTCTCTAAGATCAACGGTTTGCCAGTAATTGGCGTTAATGGGGACTGAGCTATGCACACTGTATTAAAAAAAATGAAAAAAGGAACAAAAAGAAGAATAAACTTTCATACTATTTCCCCTTATTGCATTAATGCGCGTATCCAGTATAGATTAACCTTTCATTTTGCGTGATGATTCAGGTTTAGTTATCGATTGAATAATTTATGATTGGACTAGTTGGAAAAATGAACTTAACGCCCTGGCAGAGAGTACGCTCTTTGTCAATAATTCAGTTTTTTTTTAACTTTTGAATAAAAGAAGTCGAACTTTCAGCATTAATTTGCACGAGACCAGTTTAGTTCAAAACCACCATCTCATTATGCAAGAAGGTAAATTATAAAGTAGAAAGTTATTCAAGAATTGTTGGATTAGCTAATAATTGAAATGATCCGGCTGATAGCTAACGAAATTATATAATTCCAATTTTTGCTTGTAAATTATTAAATAAAATTTAAAATTTTAACAACAAATTTAATATTTGTTGCCAGTAGTAGTTTTTAATACATTGTTTCAATGACCTTATGAACTATTTATACGAGATTGTTATTTGTGAAATACTTTAGAAACAGAATGGGATTTCGATAAGAGTTCAATTTTCCATATAGATAAAATGAAAGCACATCAACCAATCGTGGGCCTTCGAATCGATGAGGTTTTTCACCTTGGTGGTATCCATATAACGCCTTTTCAACGCTCCTTATCGTTATTTGATGCCTTAGCACCCACTTGATGTGTCATGGGATCTCTATATTACTATACCTACCTGATGAATCTGATAATTGAGAAATTTTCTTGAAGTATTTTTAGTTCGTACGATTGCTAAAGTACATAGTCCAACATTTTCCACTTGAATTTTCTTGTAATTGACCCTTTGAGGAGAAGAAAAATGCTTTCCATCATTAAACTTGAAACGTCATGGCGAAAAAAAAAGTATTAATGGTCATGACTTTGACGAGAGTGAAGGGTAAACTGACAACGTTGAAATATCTACTTACTGACCTTGTAATGTAATTTGGTTCGAATGGGAATATCCAAGTACGTGGAATTGTTTTAATCAGGATAATTTTATATTAGCTTTTATTAGTGCTTTCCACTTCATTAGCAGGAAAAAAATAATAATGTTTTTACAAGCACGTTGTGAAGGGTATCGAAGGTCAGAAAAACAAAATCCTATGAAGAGAAGATTATAACACTTTCAGTTCAGCATTTCTCTCATGCTGAAGATCAAAGCGGTGAAATCAGACAACGTTAATTCAAGTTCCTCTTTAATCATCTTCATCAAACATACCGAATAAAGAAATTGCTAAAGGCTTAATCAGGTAACATCAAAATGATCTTTCGATACAAAACTGCACAATAATAAGTATATAATTTTAATATCCATCTAATTTGATTCTTGAAATACTTTGAAAATTCTTTATAAGTGCCTTATATTTCATATGTTTGTAAAGAAGATAATTTTTCGTGGTTCACACAATTTTCATCGAGTTCAGCCAACAACTTAAAACATACGGGGTGTTGGTTCGGCTGACCTTGAAGACAGTTCGACAAGAGGAAGTTGAGGGGACTGTCCGGCATTAATGCTTTCTCACCTTCAGCAATGACTTTTGGGCTATTTATTTAGTGTGTGATTGCCAAACGATGTTTGTTTAACAATACGTGGGAAAAGAGAATTTTCAGGATATTATGTCCAGGCAAACTTTGGAAAGAAAAGTTGATTGTCTCTTCCGGGAATCAATCCTGGATTCTCTTCCAAATCAGAAAATAAACACACTAACCAATACACACAAGAGACACAACTATCCTTCTCTTTGAAAAAAGTTCTTCATTTTTAATTTAAAAAAATACGGCCATCTTAATCTTGATGTGCGTAGCTTTGCATATGTGTAAAGGGTTCTTTAAACGTTCATTATTGCAGCCAGTTTGAAAATAAAAATGCAAAATCGCCTCCGCACATAAGGTGAGGTCATATTATTTCTATTTTATATTTTGAACTTGCTGGTTGATGTTCGAATCAAAGATAACAACTCTTTGTTTGTTGCAGACGATGTGCGGCTATGATTTTGTTAATTTGTTAAAATATTTTGTTTGCATTTCTTTTTTTCTTTTCACCTTGAAGTTTGCAATCACTTTTCTTACTATGGTTTTGAATCATAAAGAAGATACTTAGATATTTGAAAAGTAATATTACTTTTACAATACATTTACTTTATATGAGATTTGCGAGGCTCAGTACGTCTTCAAAAACGCCCTGTATTAGCCGTGCAACTATAAATAGAATTTTTTAAAATGATTTTTCACATGTCATTAACTATGAAAAAAAATTATCAGCTCGAAAAAGAAAAATTGAGCATTTAAGGGATGAATGTGTGGGAATCTTTGAATTCTGAAATGGTTTGAGATGATGTTTTCTCAGCCTAATAAATGCCGAGGTGAGCTCGAAAAGAAAAGTCCCGACAGAAAAAAGTATTTTCTCTTTGAAATTATTTTTAAATTCGTCAATGCTCGAAGTTTCAAAAAAAAAAGCTGGGTTACACCAGGAAATTTCTTCTAGCACGGTGGTTCTCAACCAGTGCTCCGCGAAGCTCCTGAGGCTCCATGTGCACTTTTCAGGGGCTCCGCGGCCACTCGAAGAAAAGAAATCAGTAAATTTGATAAATAAATGAAATAGAGGAGCCTATATAGGGGGCCCCGCCATAGAAATTATATACTAAAAAGTTCTCCGTGAGTCGATAAAGGATGAGAACCGCTGTTGCAGTACAATCTGTTATGTTACAGCTAATGCCCGAAGTATAGGGAATAAAGTTGTCTCAATAGCAAATTTTTTCTATACTATTCATTTTTTACAATGAAAATTTATCTCTTTACAATGATTTATTACTTTTTTAAAGTCTCTTGATGCTACGGATAAACCTCCGGATAGCATCGGGTATTTCAGCTAATAAATTAGAAGACTAAAAAAATATGCTATCTGTGATTCTGTTTTGCAACACCCGATTTTTTGTTAAATGCAATTTAAAAAGAACAACAACTGATAATGGAATTCGAATTCAAGGCCAGATATAGGCCATGCATATGTAATGAAAATATCCTTTCCAGTCTAATTTTGTCCAACCGCGCTTTTTTTTAAAAATATTACTATCTCCGAAAAGCAATAATCAAGATGTCACTCAATGGCATCTCCGCATTTTTCTTATCTGGCGGAATGCTCTAAATTATGTTTATCGTTCCATATATAGCTCTCTGTCACCCGTTATAATAATATCATTTCTTTTCTCTGTTTTTAATGTTCTGGATTTACGGTTGACAACAGCGACGCGCCGAGACCTTGAGATTCGGGGGCAAAGAAACCTCCTGTTCGTGTCCTCCAAAAATGATACGATGATACCAGGGCTGAAGACATGATTTACTGTATTTCTGGATCTCGACCTTCCACTTGTTCCCAAACTCAGTCAGCAGGTCGATGCCACCATACTGGAGGGGGGAGGGGAACACTTGATGTGTGGTACCACTATAATAATAATAATAATATCTTCCCCTCCCTTTGCTCTTTGTTAAAAGAGTGCGGTGTGTGTGTGTAAATGCACATATGCGCACGTTCACATCCGACTTGGGGGAAAAAAAAAGTAGATATGACGTGAGCACTAGAAGTCAACGCACCGAGGCAAGGTCCCTCTTCGCCAACAATTGCACAACCTTGAACGGGATTTGGAAACGCATTTTTAACCGTGTTGTAATGGAGGCTTCGAGAGGGGAGGAATGAATGCACACGCGTACTTCACAACGATATCATCTCCTTTCCAGGGAACAATAATAAATCTAGATTTCGTATCCGTACAGATAATAACAAAAGATAATTCATTAGTACCGCGAAAAACGTTATCTGGAATTAATTCTTAGACCTCAAACATGAAATATTAATACCTACAGACCATTGGCAATGAAAAATCTACTGCAATTGCAGCACAAAAGTTTTGGCTCAACATTATCTTTTTGTTTCAGTTCATTTAATCTAAATCATGAGACTTCAATATTTTGCATAGGAATCCTTCTGCAAATAAATAACACATAACAAAAACAAAATCTTTAATACAGTCGAATCCCGTTTTAACGAATATCTCTCGTTATAGTTAAAATCTCGTTTTGACGAACACTTTTTGAATCCCCCTTTTAAGTTTATATAGGAACAATGAAAAAACTTAGAATTCCTTTATAACGAAATTTCGTTATAACGGAGTGATTTCTCCGGTCTCTTGGAGTTCGTTATAACGGGATTCAACTGTACATGCCGCAAAAAGTTTAGGCGCAAATTTTAAATGCTTTAATGTCTTTAGGAAATCGCGTAAATAGTTTTTGTTACTTATGGTGATTGTCATTTCCTTTTCTATGGCATTAAATATACGATTTTTAATCGTGTACAGTAACTCTGGACGAACTCGTAAAGTTGGTTTTCTGTAGTTCCCAACTTTGAGGCGCAAATACGAGCCAATCTCCCCTTCAGAAAGTCTCGCCACAGAGAGCAACAGGCCTACAACGGTACAATTATTCAGTCATTATACTTCACTCATAGTTAGAAAAAATGATGGCAGATGGCAGCACAGCACATGGCAAGCATTACTCAGAAGCAGACTTTACGTTAGATTCACAAAACGTACACGCACATTCCGGCACGTACCTATTCGTTAAAGGTTCCGTAGAGGAATGTGTACGAGGTGCATGTACGGCTCTGGACAAATCAAAACCATGCTTTGGCAATTGCATTTTCCAGTACTGAAGAATATGGTTTTCCATTTCTATACCCGGCATGTGTAAATGTGCCACACAGGTTTCTACGGGGGTTGTTGATCTTTGCTGATGGCTGGCCAATCTAGAACCGATACGTCTTTGTCTCTGAACCACTATTTCATCGACTTTGAGGTGTGGATGGAGACATTATCCATCTGAAAACTAGAACTTGAACCGCTTAATATTTCTCCAAATGGCAATAAATGGTTTTCAAGTATTTCTTGGTACATTTCTGAATACTGACTGCTATTCAAGAATGTCAATGAGGTCTGTCCACTGTATAACCGAAATTCCACCTTGCTGCCTACTGTTCTTGGACTCTTTCTTAGATCATGAATGATAAGAATAACCGTCTGGGCCACCTGTGTGTGAGTTCTTCTTTTCCTCATTGAAGATTATACACAGCCATTTACCTGAATACGGCATATGGTCTTCGAGTCCAGTCTAATCGCGCTTGCTTTCAGTGATGTTTCCAGAAGGGGTGTGCGAATCATTTTGCTCTTCTGCAAAAAGCCGGCAAAGGTTGTCTACCAACAGTTTCTCTCGAAATATTCAATTCCGTTCTATGTTTTGTTTCACTAGCAGAAAGATTTTGTTGCGAAGATGGTCTTGGTATTTTTCTATCGTCACTTAAACTAGTCACTCGGGATCTACCAGATCTTGATTTTGGTTTATAAATGCTCAACACGTGCAAGCTACTACATAGATTATGGTTTAGATCAGTGTGTTTCCTGAAGTGGGCAGTATCGCCCCTGGGGGTGATGGAATGGTGCAGGGTGCAGGGGGTGGTAGAAGCTACGGAAATAACACAGGATCCTATGGGTTGACGTTTGAGTTGTGGGGACATTGAGAGAAAAAAATTTCTGATGGGGGGGGGGGGACGATAGGACAAAAAATTGTGAAACTCTGGTTTACATCAATTTCATTTTATAGAGGTTTTGAAAAAATAGCGACTTCAGTACCCATATCCTCTAATTATACAGGGTGATTACTTAACACCCCCTTTCTTGACACAGTTCACTGGCGAACCGTTCGCCCTAGAGGCGTATTTCCAATTAGTAAAAATATCCAAATAACGTGTAGAAATCAGGTACGTCATTCATGTTGCACAAAAATTGTATACTTGATACAACAAAAATAAAAATAAACTTTTTATGCGGACACCCTGTCCTCAAAAACCCAATCGGAGCCTTCGTCTCTTCTGACGCCAACAAGAAAAATTTCACGCTTGTGAACACAATATTCACCGAGATATTTGAACTTAAAAATCGGAGGAAAGTTATGGAAGAACAGCATAAATGAGGGAAAGAAGCATTGTCCATTAGTTTTTGCTGTTCCTTCCAAACTTCCCTCCGATTTTTGAATTCAAATACCTCAGTGAATATTGTACTTAGAAACGAAGTTTTTTCCTTGACTTCAAGAGAGACATGGCAACTACTTTCTAATTGGGTCTTTGAGGACAGGGTATCCGTACTATAAGTTTTTTTATTTAAACTACACAACCCGTTGCGATACGAATCACTTATCTGAGTTTTACTTCGTCAGTAAAATGAAGCAAGGGGAATGAAGTAATCACCCTGTATATGTTACCACCCATCGGGACGGATCTAGAGCTCGCTGTTGGAAGAGGTGATTTTCTCACTGTGAATAGGGTGACCATACGTCCCGCATTTTTCCGAGACGGTCACGGTTTCTTCTTTGTTCCGAGTTTTTTTTAAAAAAAATACCCTAGTTCTTCTATTTTTTTGGTCAAAGTTTTCTTGAATTTGTTATTTAATAAAAACATTGATTTAAATAATTTTCAACGTATTTATTGAATGTAATATTATCATATTCACGTTTCTCTTGTGGGGGAGTGATCACCCCCCCCCCATAGGAGCACACCTGGTACCCATATACTACTACTAAACCACACATGCAACTCGTCCTGTGGAATTCCTAACGGGTTGGTACATGTTGGTATGTGCGTGTAGCGAAACTGAGAGCCCGAGTGTCGCCTTGGTAAGATGCTCGTCTTCCACTATGAAGGTTACCATCAAGGTCCGTGGGTTCGAATCCGGGCATAGAACGTTAGAAGCAAGTTCTTTACCTACCGAGACTGGGGCGACCATCGATCGATGGAGCCTTCATTTCCCAGCCAACTCCTCTGGTTGGAAATTGCCGTATGGCGATATATACCCGGAGCTGGTGTGCGGTAAAGTAGTTCCAGTAGAGGCTAATAAAGGTGGTGTTGGTTTTGTACACGGTGAAGTTTGTTTGTACGTAATACTTGTTAACTGTAGATCTGCCATTAATTACCCATATACTATGATTCCTTATTGGAGAATTAATTGAGTGATATGGTGCTTGATTCACGAAAAAAATTAATATTCGTGTACTAACAACCCCCCTCCCCCCTTTTTCACGTAAATCTAAGTTTGATTATTGAAATTTGCATAAATCTGATTCTGTGGCTGTACTTTTACGAACGGTAAATTTGATTTTTTTTTTCTTTGAAATTTCAGTTTTTATGGAAAACCTTAACCTCATATATTTCATCATTTTTTTGATTTCCAATAAAATTGTATAAATCAAGAAAATCTACCCCAGTTATGTTTAATTTTATTAAACAATAAAATTAAGCATAACTGGGTGGTCTTGATAGGACGTCCCATCAAGATCACCCAAACTCTGCACAGCCAGATTCCTCGCTTGGAATACATAAAAAATGCCCAAAGAATTGTACGACCACCCATAGTTTTCGAGAGAAATGCGAAAGAAAAGTATGTCTCTTGTGTATAGGCTTCGTCCAAACAAAATTGCATAAATAAATAAATGAATGACGTTTATTGGAAACATGAACATCGGTATTTGCATATGTTTACGCTGGAAAATATCCACCGCGCATATATCGAGACACGCATGCGCGCGCCGTGGAATGACATTCATGTTTGCAATAAAGTGTTTTTTTTTTTCTTGCACCGGATATGAGGTCATACTTTTCTTCGAAAACTATGGGCTGTACGGATACAGTTCTTTGGGTATTTTTTACGTATTCCAAGCGAGGAATCTGGCTGTGCAGAGTTTGGGCGGTCTTGATGGGACACCTTATATTGCGTGTCTTAACTTTTGTGCTGCACTGTATCAATAGATGTAAAAGCAATTTTATGAAGATTTTATGAAGTTTTATTTAGAATTATAGTGTTATTTTGCATAATTTTTATTTCAAATACTGTATATGAAATTGTTATAATGGATGTATTTACTGAGCACACGCATCTATTAATGAATAGCCGAATGGATATGAAATGAACCGACCCGAAACGTGTTACTGAATACGTAGAGATAAGCATACATACAGGGTGGGCAAAAAGTCCGTAGAAACTTTAAGAACTCATAAAAACCGGAAAAATAACCGAAATGAGAAACGGTTTGCAGGGTTAGCATCGCTAGGTCACAGGAATTTTTTTAAGACGGGGGAAAAACTAAAAAACAGCCGATGAGTGGGGCTAGTACGAGCGACTTCGGTGGAAATATAAAAATGAGACGGTTACAAGAACTTAACATATAAGAACTTGATAATTTAACTCCTAATCCACAACCAGTTCAGCGTTATAAACCGTGTATGTGGACCTGCTGCACTCTGCCGTTGCTGCATTTGTGACTCGCCTGCAATCATAGGCGGAGATAGACTTGAAAGTCTGGGGGAGAGACACAATGATTTCTGGGGAGGCGTGATGATGATGATGGTGATGTCAATTCATATATATGCAAATACATTAGATCAGTCGACTTGACCTTTGACCCTGGGGTGGGGGGGAGGGGCCATGCCTGAATGTGTTATCGCCTGTGTGGTAGTGGTCATGCGGAATACATACTACTGTAATAAACGATTTGATGTCATTCTGCACGTTATTTGCGTATCTTTTCTTTGACTCGTGTACGTCAGCGCCACTTATCGGCTGTTTTTTTAGGTTTTTTTTTTCCTGTCAAAAAAAGTTCCCGTGACTTTGCGATGCTAACCCTGCAAACCGTTTTTTATTTCGGTTATTTTTCCGGTTTTTATTCATTTTAAAAGTTTCTACGGACTTTTTGGCCACCCTGTATAAATAAATTATTGATTGATCCGATGTGATTTCATGCGAATATATTGTGACTTAAATTTTACTTTGAATTTTTAGTAAAATTTTTCTGTTCAAACTATTTACAAATGTTTTGTTTTAAAAATTTTGCATGTAAAATAATTCCCCAGGAAAATAAATTTTAAGTAGTTTTTATCGGACTTTTTATACAGACAATTCATGAACTTCAACTTTGGGAAAATTTTATGGCTTTTAGGTTGTTTTTTATATTGGGCGTGTCAATTGGCGAACTTGAAATTCCTTTTTTTTCCTCACGTGTGCGCATGCGTGTCTTCACTTTTACTCTTTTGTTCTCTTCATGAGAAAAATACTTCAATGTCGATGACGAATAAGAGTTCGAATAAAATCCGAGACCATGGTAAACGGCTGAAGGTGGTTATCTGTGGTTCCCAAGTTTGAGGCGCGAATGCGAGCCGAAGTCCCCCCACCCTCTCCTCGCCACAGAAATCAACAGCCCTAAAACGGTATAAATATCCAATCATTGCGCTTCACTCATAATTTGAAATGTAGATTTAGATGGCAGCACTGAGAAATCAGACACAACACTAGATACGCATTCAGACTGTTAGGTACACACACTTCTCCACCACGAAGCTAGGATCCTACTACTAAACCACACACGCACTTCGTGCATATTCCTCTGCGGAACTTCTAACGAACCGATACATGTTGGAACGTGTGTTGTGAACCTGACGTGAAGTTTGCCGCTGAGTAATGATTGTTATACTGCTGCCATCTATTTTTCGAACTATGAGTGGAGTACAAAGGTTTTTAACAGCTGGCTGTGCGAAGATATATTTTAGAAAAAGAGGAAATTCAACTGCCCCTTGCGGGGAGTCGAACCCACGTCCTTTCACTTTCCGGGTGAACGTACTAGAGGCAACGAATATCTCGATCTTCCCTTGGAGTTCGTGTGCACTGAATGGGACCGTACATGGACGGTCGGACCTAACTCAGGCCAAAGCTCACAATTCCTGACAAGGCCACCAGATGGCGACTTATCCAAAGATGATGTCACTCTCCGCTATCCATACAAATGTGGGCGTGGGTTCGATTCCCCACAGGGGCAGTTGAATTTTCTCTCTTTGCAAAATATATATCTTCGCATCAGCTAGATGTTAAAAACCTTTGTATGGATAGTGGCGAGTGACATCATCTCCGTATGTGTGGAGTGCAATGATTGAAGATTTGTACATTTGTAGGCCTGTTGCTCTCTGTGGCATGACTTTTTTTATGGAGAGACTGGCTCTCACATTCACGCCTCAAAGTTGGGAACCACAGAAATCTAACACGAATCTTGACTGGATGAGATCTCAGCAACGGGATAAGTTCGGTGCCAGAGTCCTGGTGTTCATTGTGTGTGGATGTGAATTTCTATTTTTGTAATTTTGGGTAACGATAGAAGACGTATTTGAATTTTGAGTTCTGAATTTTAGGTCTTTATTAGTAAATTTGAAATCTTTTTCCTCAGGTGTCTTAGGTTTTACCTTTGTTTTCTTTATGAGAAGGACACTTCAATGCCAATGACGAATAAGAGTTCGAAAAAATCGGATAAAATCTGAGAAACAACCTACGATTTACGAAAAATTAGTTGAGACTATAGAGTAATTAATGTTAACCACATTCTCCTGCACAAACATTTAATTAAAGAGGAATATAAAGTACTCGCATAGGTGAATTTTGTACCGTATGTTGGGGGAAAAGAGAGGAAAAAAGTTGAAACTTGAAAAAACGTTTGGACATTTAACCAACTTGTGATTTCTTCTCAACAGTGTATTTAAAAGAAAATAAGAGCTTACGAAAGAGCCTTGGAAAAGCAAAAGGCTTCTTCTAAGATTGTTTTTCACTGGAGCCGCTTTTGTCGTCTTGCCAAGGGTTAATCAGTTGTTTTGTGGAGCAGGGTTTCTCTTAAAAAAAACAACACAAAAAAACCCTATTCATTCGATTCACCTTGAAATTGAAAGAAAGAGTTCACCCTGTTTTTTCAAAGAAACACTTATTGGCTTTTCCGAAATCGGGGAAGAGACCCTCAATCATCATCATCATTGTATTACGTACGAAACGAACATGTTGTGCCGATGCCAAGATCAAGATTCACCACAAAAGCCGACTTTGTTCTGCATCCCATACTTTGTTTCATTTTTCCTACGAATGCGAGTCATTTCAGTTTGAAGGAGTCTTGATCCCGTGGCTAAGGTCTCTGGTGAGACCATAGTGCAAAATTTTTCACAGGACACTTTACAGTAAATATTTTCATAGTGTGACAAAATAATAACATTCATTTCAACCCGTAGCCTCTGCCAGCGTTCCTTGGCCATCGATTTGGCTGAGAACATTCAACTTTTTTTGAATCAATTTGCAATGTTAACGTTAATTATAATGCCTACGTATTCATATGTCACATGTAGGCATATTCATATGTAGGTATAGAATAGACCACTATATATGTAAGAGAAAGGCTGACGAGGCTTCATAACTTAATCATTTGAAATATTTCGTTCTCAAAAAATTGGGCGTTAAATTGTTTTTATCTTTAAATTCGTGATGATTAGCGTTGATAAGTACAGTATATGGTTCATACATATACAAATACAAATACAACGCCACAACAGGCAAAATGCCCAACGAGGTGGCTGATAAAAAGATGCCCATAAAAATATGGTTGTCATATGTTTCAAAAATACAGCAACCCAATTAAAAATGCAATTAACACAAATTACAAACAATATATACACATGATAAAATATTATACAATGCCCATAAAGAATACTTATGGTTGTCTTATTCTAAGAATGGATAGCTTCTCGATTTACCCCACCATGTTTATCGTATTTCTTTTTAAACGTGTCAATTGTGTTACAATTTACTACCTCCGGGGGTAAGCTATTCCATTTATTAACAACCCTATTGGAGAAAAATTCCCTGCGACACCATAACCTTGCATTGTCCCTCACCAATCGATACTGGTGTCCCCTTGTAAAAGCAGTCGATTGGCGGTGTACTAAAAGTTCATGGTCCATCCTATCCATCCCATTGAAAATTTTGAACACTTCGATCATATCTCCTCGACACCTGCGTTCATCCAATGTAAACATATTCAAAAAATGAAGTCTTTCTTCATAACTCAAGCCCTGTGTGCCAATAAGGACACGCGTAGCTCTTCTCTGCACCCCTTCAACCAAGTCTATGTCCCTCTGTAGGTATGGTCTCCAAAACCTTACAGCATACTCCAGTCCAGGACGAACTAAGCCTCGACATAGTTATGAAAATCATGTACATAGTTCTTATTTATCATTCACTACGTCATTTTCCGCCTGTAAATAGTGCAAATTAACATAGTCTCATGTAGAAATGAAAATTAACGCATTTCTCTGTAAATCTCGCCAAAACTGGGAACAAACTTGGTAAGTTTGGTGACAATTCCGACGACTTGGCGACATCATAGCGCAAAAAGAAATTTGTAGAAAGAAAAGTAAAGGATATGATCTCGCGAGAATCGTGGAGAAATTTCTCGAACTTTTCTTTTCCTTGCATAAAAGCGCCGCCAAAGCGGAACTGAGTTGAGTAAGAGAATCCGAGTGTAATACTTGCGTTAAAGAGAAGCCAACTTCAAAAGACTCTCTGTTCCAGTTTGTATAGGCAAATCTCTGCTTGTGAATACGTGCCAATAGCTGTTCTGAATAAATCTGTGACGTCCAGCATTTTGTTTCGTCCTTCACTCATTTCAAAGACTAGTGAGAAAGACATTATCCGGAATAATATGTATACACAGAGTGGATACTATCGACCGTCCAATAATTATGCAAGCGATTCCTTGTTGAAAAACCAAGATGGGAAAGTGTTTTCCATTTTAGGATCGAACGAATATTAAGCAATTAAGCAAGATATAGCGTAGAGAAATTTTGTGACGCGTCAGTTTTCTAACGGTCAGTTACGCCAAACATCCATCGAAAGAAAAAAAAAATTGTTATGCAGCGGGTTGCTTCTAATGGAAAATGAAATGAAATATTCGATCCTATATATTAGAAGCCAAGTTCAGTTGTTTGCTTTCACGACTGGTACTTTTTCCTCTGCGTGTATAGTGATGTTAACCTTGTTATTACGTGTTACTTTCGTTTCACTATATTGGCAAATTTATCACCAGATATGTAAAGTATTAGCCAAACGAGGGATCTGCTAGAAATTTTTTTTCCCCAAGACCACTTTTTCGCCAAAATGCGGCAATTTTCTTTCCTTCACTGTGAAGTTTGTTTTTTTGAGGGAAAAGGCAGGGATAAAAAAATTGCAAGGATGACGTCACTCTCCAACTACCATACGGAGGTTTTTTTTCTTCTGCTGCGAAATGAATTTTTGGAAAGAGAAAATTCAACTACCTTTTTGCGGGGAATCGAACCCACGTCCTTTCACTTTCCGGGCGAAAGCCAGGGTTCGTTTCCTCGCAACAAAAAGGCAGTTGAATGTTCTTTCATTTTTTTCTGGGGGAGCATGATGATTATGATGTCAATTCATATGTACATTAGATCAATAAACTTCACGTTTGACGCTGGGAGGGAGGGCAATGCCCCCACGCCCCCTTCCCCCCGTATCACCGCCCATGGTAAAATGGAGATGTGGTTAGGACGCCCTCTCTCCGATGCGTTCCCGCGAATCAGCTGTTTTTCACGTTATCTTGTCAGCTGCAAACTTTCTCGGCTAGAAGTTACTGCAACAAGCTGTTCAGTGCTATTGATGTTCTGCATTACAAGTAAATTAGTATTTACATGTTTAATAACCATTTTCACTGTTGCGAACGTATAAAAATAATTATAGAAAATTGTACTGCGCTCTCCACTATGGTCCAGTCATTTTTATGGACCACAAGCTGTTGTTACTTGCGGCTTCGCTCGCATGGATTTGGTAATTTACTCGTCGATGATTCCCTGATATAACATTTGAACCCCTCAGGACCCACTTGGGGGATGAATTTTCAGAAATCCCGTCCCAGTGAGTATCTACATTACAAAATGTAATATTCATGGCTTCAGTGATTTCGGCTCAAAGATGATTGCTCCATACAAACCTTTGAACCCCCCTGCCTTAGGAGGGTTGAATTTTGAAAAATCCCTTCTCAGTGAATTACGATACAAAAAAACTGACCAAATTTCATATTTATAGCTTCGGTTCCAGCTCGACGTGATTTCTCCATACGACCCTCTCTATTGAATTCCCTTATTCGAATGCCTTATGTAAATACAAATACAACGCCACAACAGGCAAATTGCCCAACGAGGTGGCTGACTTAAGAACATCATGGATCCCCGAGCCATTTTTTGGAGGCCCTACCTACTACTGCTACACTATACATGCACCCCTGAACCCCCAACGAATCGGTACATGCGGGAATGTGCGTGTACGTGTAGTGAAACCTGGCGTGAAGTTTTTTGTTTCTCTGTAATGCTTGTTATGTGTAGTGCTACCATCTGCCACCAGTTTTTCTAACTATGAGTGAAGTGTTATGATTAAATGATTTATCGTTGTAGGACTGCTGCTCTCTGTGGCGAGACTTTTTAACGGGGAGATCGGCTCGCATTTGCGCCTTGAAGTTGGGAACCACAGAAAACCAACTTCAGCCGACCACCACTGTGGGGTTCGAACCCGGATCCTCGCATCGCGAGTCCGTCACTATAACCACTCTACCACCACAGCGGCTGACCCCCCTAAGTGGTTGATTTTCTAAAAAACCCTTTATAGTTAGTCTTTACGTCATGAAACGAAAAACTTTTGATCAAATTTCATGAGAATAGTTTCAGTGGTTGGCTCGGAATGATTTCTCTAGGAACTCCTCCCTTTTTGACCCCCTTAAGGGTCAAATTTAGGAAAACCCCTCCATCTTCTCCTAGCAAAGAGGATAAAGATGGATATATGATATAGTTGTATAGTACCTTCTCTTAACTATGGTTCGCAAGCGATTTATAACACGGAATATTTGATAGACTACGTGACACAACTATGTGTGGTCCAAAATTTAATTTTTAAAAAATGCATATTTGAGCTGCATAATAATGAATAAAAAGTGTTTACTGTTAATGCTTGATCTTTCTACAGGCAATATCAGCAAAAACAAAAAAACTGAATAGCTTGAATACAGAAGTTATGGTGTTATCAATCTAGAAAATGGCGTTATGTTGGACCGTAGCTGTGTGAAATTACGCTATAATTAATGTTTATGACACCTTGCGTTGCATACTATTATATTTGAACATGATCAGCACCCTTTCACTCCGTTTAGATATAACTCGAGCTAAAAAGTGAGCTCATACCGACAGGTTTCTGTGTAAAACAAAATGTCCTAAACATTAATTATACATTGTTTGTGATATGTCGAGTTTTTCGTTTTACAGCGCCATCTGTGTGGGTAAAATCTGATCTTACTCTAAAAAAATGCAGTATTTATTTGGTAGCTCAATAAGCACCAGAGAGAGATTTTATCATTGTCCTCTCTGCTCAAATAGTAAATCACCCCACGGCGATGTGACCGGATTTAGGGCATGTGGCGAAGAGACAGTCCTAACATTTTCTTCTGGTGGCTAAAATAGCCTAGTCAGATAAATTTTAAAGATAGACGACAGGTTTGCCAACTTTTATTTTTACGAAATCGCACGCGTAAATGGATCGGTAGGTGTCGGCAAATACTGTATATCAGTGTTTCTCAACCTTTCTGAACCCAAGGACTAGTAAAAGGTCTGAAACAATTCGACGGACCTACTTGCGTCCCGTATTACGGGACATTTCTGTATTGCTAGTTGTCCTGAATTTCTTCTTATATATTTGTCCCGTTTTTTTAATGATTTTTATTTAAACTTATAATGTTTACTGAAATGGTTAATAAACAGCGTTTTTACAACTTATGATAACTTTGGTATAAATTCAGATATTCATCTCACATTGTCAAGAGTTGAACTGTTTTTCCCCAATTTTAACTGCAATTGGGGATTTTGCTGACTTATGGCAACGTTGACGACGTCCCGTATTTTGCAGTAATCATTTGAATGTTTCTCCCCCCTCCCCCCGTCAAATTTTTGTTTACTGCGATTTGTAGCAACTTTTTATTTCTACACCCTTCACCACTTTTTGCAGTAATTAGCAAATTTGTCGTAAATTGCATTTTTGGGCCACAAATTAGTGATATTTCGTATTTAGGATCTCGCAATTTTTCTCATTTTCCTTGATGAAGTGAAATGAACTTAAGTATGAAGGTACAATTTTTTTATTTGTGAATCCATATATAGATATTACTATAATATCAATTACAATAATTCATTAATTTTTCATCCAGTTAGAATTAAATTGTCAAGTCTGCCTGCGGACCAGCAACGCCATAGTCACGGACCACCTCGGGTCCGCGGACCATTGGTTGAGAAATGCTGCTGTAAATTATATGTATTCCCTAACGTACACATAAATGTTGAAGATGGCATTTCAAAGCGCTGGCATCTATCATCTGATTTTGAAATTATAACGGCAGATGTATTATTATCTTCGTGAGCGTATATAAGAACAAAGGGTGACCAAAGGGCTTGCGACAGCCCCGATTGAAAACTTGTTGCATCTGCACATGCCGATTCGTTTGACTGTTACATGAGTCCTTTTGATGAATCCATCGTCGGCGGGTCCTCCCAAATTTGACGTTCGACCAGAGCGCGTTGCTTGGCTCACGATGAAATATTTTGTGGTATTATCAAATATGTGTATTTTCAATATTTGTACCGAATTTACTGATTTAATTTATTTTCCGAGCGTAGAAAGTGCACGCGGACTACAGGCTGGGAACTGAGAGTCTATACACCATATAGACTTGAGCCATGGCCCGCGGAGTGATCTCATGTGACTCGTGACCCCAAAACTGATTTTGTTAAAATGAACAAAGAGGCACATTTTTCCAGATCGCTTAAATGACCCGCGGAATAGTTTCACATCACTTGATAGGCCCGTTACATATTTCCAGATCACTTAACTGATTCCCCTCAGCACAGTTTTAAATCACTCAAGCTGCTCGCGACCCATTTACAGATCACCCAAGTAGCCTGTGGTGCAGTTCACGTCATTCAAATTCCCGCCTTATATTTACAGATCACTTAAGTAACCGGAAGCGCTGTTCCTGATCACTTAATTAGGTGGCTCGCGACATGTTTTCAAATCAATGAAGTGGTTGCCCGCCCGCCCCACCTAAAGATTGAACAATACACCTCTTAAATCTGTTACAAACGATGAAATATTAGGCCGCATTTTTCGACATGATCCAGTATAGACCGGAACCGAGAACACGAAACAACAAACAAGCACAACTCTGGCAACATAAATGCGTTAGGTGGCCACAGCATACAATACAGATACACACACGCGCATTCCGGTACGTACCGATTCATCCGAAGATGATGTCATTCTCCGCTATCCATGCGTAAGTTTCGACAGCTGGTGAATGCGAAAAGATAAATCCACGAAAGAAAATTCTACTGGCCTCGTGGGGAATCAAACCCGTACTACTTAACCGTACGCTCACTCGGCAATTGAAAGGACGTGGGTTCGATTCCCACCCGCAAGGCCAGTTGAATTTTCTTTTCTCGATTCACCTTCGCACCGGCGAGTTGCCGAAACGTTCGTGCGTAGCGAATCGTTAGAAATTCCGCAGAAGAATGCGCACGAGATTAATGTACGGCCAAGTGGTAGCAGTACGTACTGTAATTTTGTCGCTGATCCCTGAACGGACAATTTTTCTTTGTACATGAAAGGGGTCTCCCCCGCTCCCCCCCCCCGTGTTAAATACAGACCACATGACTCATGATACATCGTTGGAAAGAAAGCCTTATCGTGTGACGAGAGGCCAAAAGCACAATCAGCCTTATCACGGTTATTCGAGAGTCTTTAACCTGATATCACACTGACCTTATAGAAGATATCAGGTTATTTACAGCAAAATCGCGGAAATTATTATTTTTCTGATGGGAAAAACAAAAATCGCGCCCTGAAATCGAGAAGCCCCGAAACGTGCAGATGCAGCAAAGGCAGAATATAATGGACATTTCATTATTGGTAGGCGGAGGGCGCGCCTTTATGGTTCCGCCGCCTGTGGGCGCTACGCGAATTTCGCCGCCATTTAAGTCTAATTTTCTCTTAACTACTCTTTTTCCTCGAATTCGCCACCCTGTGCTATAACCCGCTTCCCCCCTCCTGTAAGTACATCCGTGTCTCTGAAGTCACTCTTTCCATTACTCCCATGCTCACACACCCTTTAAGTCCCTCTTTTAGTCATTCACATGCTTGCACACTGCCTTAATTACTCATATGCTTGTACGCTGTTTCGATAACTCACATGCTTGTACACTTTTTCGATCACTCACACGCTTGTACACTGTTTCGATCACTCGCATGCTTGTACACTGTTTCGATCACTCACATGCTTGTACACTGCCTTAATGTCCCGTATTTTACGGATTATTGTTTAAGATCCCAGTTCATCGAATTTATTTTTCCTCAATGAAATATGGCCATCATATAGATCGCATTTGAATTTTTTTACGTAAAATGCCTTTTAGTTTGCTGCGATTTGTATCAGCCTTTTATTTTCACACCCTTCAGCAATTTTAGCAGAATTAGCAAATAGCATTTAAGGCAATAAATTGCAATTTTTGGCAAAGTTTAATGATATTAGTGATCGCAATTTCTTACATCCTCTTCGATGATGTAACCTAAGCATGAAGGTATAATTTTATTTGAACCCATATGGATATTACTAATATCAGTTACAATGGATGAATAATTTTATCAAGTCCGCCTGCGGACGACCCATGCCATCGTCACGGACTACGGTGGTCCGCGGACCATAGGTTGAGAAACGCTGCACTATAATATTATTCAGCAACACGGAAAACATTAACTACGCAGTATAGCAACAAAAGTTTTACTCACGTTGTCCGACATGGACACGCATGGACGAAAGCGTTGCAGCTGGCGGTCGGTACTCGATCCCATTCATCATGTTTGGTAAATAACCATGAGAAAATGATTCGTCCGAAAATATAATTACCATCTCAAATGGTATTCGTTTCTACTAGTTAACGGTTGCGTGGCGGTGGCAACAGCTGCATCCGGTAACACGCTTTTCCTAATATAGCAGCGCGACCAATTGGATTGCTGAGCTCGCCACACTTTTGTCTGCCTTCATGTTCTTCGTATAGTGAGTGTTATGGAGAGTAATTTAGATAATTTTTCAACATGAGTCATTATTCTTAAATTTTTGTTCACGTGATAAATTGAGGCCTAAATCCATTTATTTTCCATTGAAAAGGCATTTTGTTTTCGAATACAGCTTTGGTCGGAATCAGTTCAGGTTTATTTGATTTTGACTGAGCTCCGAGGCGGATTCATGGTTTTGCCGCCCGTGGGCTACATAGATTTCACCACCCTTCTTCCATTCTAGTCTAATTTTCTAGACCACTCATTCTTCAAATTCGCCACCCTTGCTATAGCATGATGCTTAGCCCCTCCCCTTCTGTCCCCGGAGTTTCTCTTTTGGTCGACCCCACGCTAGGTCAGGAGTTTCCAAACGTAGTTTCTCGCGGAACCCTTGATGGTTATAAGGATATTCAGCGGAACCCTTGATGATAATGAGGCAGCGCTACGGAACTCAAACAAATTTTTGAATATTTATTCCAAAAAAGTGTATCCTATGCTACCGTCTCAACAGCATCATAGCCCCCAAGGGCAAAATGAAAGAGGGCTTCGTTACCACCTCCTCTCAATCAGGGACGGTGTATAGACAGAAGCGGACACCGGATCGACCTTTGGAATGAGGCACGAAAATTGCCTTCCCGAGAAATTTTGAGCTACCACCCTTGAAAAAGCATTAAAATTAACTGAAATTGATTGAAATATCATAAAAAGTATTTTTTTTTTATAAGTAAAAGGTTGTTTTTACATTATAAATTCACTATAGAAGAAAACACACTGAAGGTAAAAATGTGCCCTCTATCTGAGAGAGCGAGAAGCACTGTACTTTATTTCACCTGCATGACCTGTTTCCATGCACACAGAATCTCGATATCTGTACAGAATGACAAAAAATCATACTACCTTACACAAGGAATTTTTTTTCTGCGCAGCAATAAATTCTATGCTCACGGAAGCATTCTTAGTCATTCTCAAACCCTAAACGCGTAATTTGTAAACTTATTAACCATGAAAAAAAAATGGTGACTTTCTTAGTTACTTTCGTTAATAACTAACAAGCGGTTGAAAAAAACTTTTATCAGCCAACCTTTTAGGAAATACTGTACAGTACAGGATGTATTATATTGAAAAACATCATTAAACTAGAACCTCTTCTGCCACCTATCAAATAAAAAACACAACTTATGATTCTTCGATTGGAATTAGTGACCGGTTTTTGATTAGTGTGCCTATGAAAAATAAAAAAATACAGTATGGTATTTGTAAATAATTTTTGAGTAATAATATAAACTAGCCTAGTCAGTGTTACTAATATTATTCCACTACACACAAACATCAACTGTTAAAATTTTGCATCAAACTCGATTATTTAATTTATATTATTGCTCAAAAAAAATTATTAATATCATACTGCATTGCTTTTTTTTTCATGTGGCGCACTAATTAAAAGCCGGTCACCAATTCCAATCGAAGAATCATAAGTTGTGTTTTTTATTTGATAGGTGGCAGGAACGGTTCCACTTTAATGATGTTTTTGAATATAATATGTCCTGCACTGCTTAGCATTATCTAAAAATAATGTTTTGGCTGGTAAAATTTTATTTTAAAATTCTTCAAAAATTTTAAAATAAAATTTAAAAATATTCTTTAAAAATTCTTAAAAATTTTTTTAATCTCGTTTTTATATGGTCATTTGTTTTGGTGCAGTTTGACTTAATTGGTCCTTGTGGCAATAAAACAAAAATCCAGTTGGAATCCATTTTTTATTCATTATCCAATTGAATTTTATTTTCGCCCGTTGTCAGCAATGAACACGAGTAACTAAGAAAGACACCATTTTTTCATGGTTAATAAGTTTACAAATTACGCGTTTAGGGTTTGACCCACGCTGAAGTTCCGCAACATTTGAGTGGTCCGTGGTATATTCACACATCAGTTACGTCATCTCTGAAGCACATTTTCAGACAATTTAAGTGACCCGTGTCTCAGTTGCAGATCATATAAATGTCCCCCGAAACATTCCTAGATCGCACTTTCTTCACCCGCGACACATTTGTAGATCACCACGGCACAGTCCCAGACTACGTAATTAAACATCACCGTGGCACATTCACAGATCACAGCGGTGCAGTTCTAAAGTACGTTAAGTGCTTCTTGGAGCACTCCCAGATCACTTTATTATGAGGCCCGCACTCTCCCAAAGGTAATCACCTCTTTGTGCTTTAATTCATAGTCTGAAACGTAGATGTAAATCATTTACATAGAAATATTATGAGTTATGATGATTATGACCATAAATAATATAAACGTATTCATCTCGTGTATTTCTCATGTTTTTTTAACTCTTTGTTTAATGCTTAACAAACTGCAAAAAGTCGCAAAATCTTTATTTATAGCACATTGGCAATATTTCATGCAAAATCAACAAAATGAATTAAAAATATTGCCAAAGTTTGATAACTTTTTGCAGATATTCAGCAAAATAACGCTTTTTTTTCATCCATGAGATATGGTCACACCTGCCGTCAATGAGCTGATTAAGCTCAAAACTTAGGCAGTAGCGTCTTAAGTGTTGAGGCCAACAGGGGGCCTCGTGCCCCCCCCCCCCTCCTTCCTCCCCGCGTACTTCACTGATCCCACAAATAATTTTGCTGTCAAAGGGGGCAATGAGTAAATTATGCTGACGTAATACGTGAACGACCCCAAAAGCAACAAAAAGAATTTTCGTGATTTCTTTTTACTGCCATTGTGGGCTTGGCCTTCGAGATAGAGTTTTTCGAAAATTCATTGATTTAGTACAGTAAATCCAATGATTTTTTTTCCATTTTTCAAGAAAGAGAGGCCTGACTGTATACCAAGCAAGCCCCGGATTGAACGATAAGGCTACTTTATAAGTTCGTCAGAGCAGGACAAATGCCCGAAAACCCGTTGGGCAACAATGGTTTCTCGGCCTCAACAATAACTTCCGGAATGTTTACTTTGGTTACCGTGATTCCATAACAATTCTTTCCAGACATGCATATAATTGGCTCCCAACTTCGAGGTACGAATGCAAGCCGATCTCCCTATTAAAAAGTCTCGCCGCAGAGAGCAACAAACAGGTCTACAACGGTAAAATATTCGAACATTACACTTCACTCATAGTTTGAAAAATAAGTGGTGGATGGCAGCACTATAACAAGCAGTACACAGAAACAAGCTTTCCGTTAGGTTCACAACACGGACACGTACATTCCAACATGCACCAATTCGTTAGAAGTTCCGCAGAGGAATATGGACGAGGTACATGTGTGGAGTTTAGTAGTAGTAGACATGCATATAATGCCTTTACAATGAATGGATTGTCACTTGTACATCCTGCCAGTAATTGAAGCAAACCCGGGTATTATGGCCAGTAGGAAATAAAGGTAATTTTCTTTCAATGTTGGGGGGGCCATTCAAGTATTAAGTCAGCAATTTTTCAGCCATTTTTGACCCCCCCCCCCTTGTCAACAAAATTTCGTCGCCTCTGCCCCTCTACCTCCTATCACATATTAGTGGGATCAGAGACTGTACACGGGGAGGAGGGACATAGGAGGGCTCCTGCACCCACGGTACATTCTGACATGATTCAAGTGATCCGCGGCACATTCCCAGATTACTTAAGTGATCCGCAGCGTAATTAAGGATCACTTGAATGATGCGTGGCGCAGTTCGAGAGTAATTAAGTGGCCCAAACACATTTCTAGATCACTTGAAGGATCCGCGAAACATTTAGAGATCACCAAAGTGATTCTCTAGGAGACTTATCAATAGTATGATTGTTATTTCAGGTGCCACAGTTCAGGATGCCACGTTAAGAATATTTCATATTTTTATGAAGGGGTGGTCGATGACGTAAGCATCATCCAAACACCCCCCTCCCCCATCGAATTTTTTTTTTTGTCATCAAAAGTCAGCGAATCGGAACCCCCCCCCCCATCGATGCTGACGTAATACTTGAGAATGACCCCATTTTAATTTTTTCAAAGAAATATTAATTTTCTTTCCTGGTTTTTGGTCTGCTCGAGGCACGGGATCCCTGCGTCCGACTCTGCGATTATTTCATTTTCACAAAATTAAGTTTGCGGTCACAAGCCACGAAATCAGATGACTCCGGCGAGGGCCAAGGGTTGAGCATGTGTATGCTTGACAAGATTTCATGTTTGTGAGAAGCGGGCTGTCCATTAAAGTACGAAATCGACATACCGTACCCCACTGGCGCGACGGTGGTGGTCGGCTGAAGTTGGTTTTCTGTGGTTCCCAATTTCGAGGCACGAATGTGAGCCGATCGCCCCCTTAAAAAGTCTCATCAACAGGTCTACAAACGGCACAAATATTTAATCATTATACTTCACTTCTGAAATATAGATGACAGCACTGAAAAATCAGACACATCAACACAGTCGAATCCCGTTTTAACGAATACCGTTTATGTAGCGAAAAAAATCTCGTTTTAACAAACACCTTTTTAAGCCCCCAGATAAGTTTAGACGACATAGACGAACAATGCAAAAACCTGGATATCCTTTAAAACGAAATTTCATTATAACGATAAGGGACTATTCAAGTATTACGTCAGCATCGATGGGGGTTTCCGATTTGCTGACTTTTGATGACGGGGGGGGGGGGGATTTGGATAATGCTTACGTCATCAACCACCTTTTATGAAAATATGAAATATTCTTAATGACACCTCCCCCCCTATTAATAAGTGTCCTACCACTTTAATGATCTCTAAATGTTTCGCGAATCCAAGTGATCTGGACATGTGTCCGAGCCACTTAAGTTGTCTGGAACTGTGCCACGCATCATTTAAATAATCTGAGAATATGCCGCGGGTAACTTGTGTGATGTAGAACCGCCCTGGGCCACTTAAGTGCTCTAAAACTACGTCACATGTCACTCAAAAGAAATCTAAATGGCAGGCCGCATCAGATAACCCCCAGGGCCATATTTGGTCCACGGACCAAGGGCCTTTATGCGATTTATCATTATATGGCTTGAGGATGGGTCGCAATGAATTTATTAAAGATAAATTTTGAGTTCTTAGCCTTCAAATAACATTGAAATTAACAGAAATTGATTATAATAACATATAAAGGTATTTTCTCTTCTGAAATTTCAATTAAAAAATATTTTTTGCATTAAAAAAATAAATTTTTGATCGTCCTATGGGGGGGGGGGTCTAGTGCTCCCCCCCCCCCGTTATCGTCTCTGATCCCACCTATATGCGTTAGGATTCAGAGGGGAAGAGCTGATGACGAAATTTTGCTCACGGGGGGGGGGGGGAAGGAGACCAGAGTTTTGCTGACAAGGAGGGAGGGGGTCAAAAATGGCAAATATTTGCTTACCTAATACATACTTGAACGGCCCCTAAGCGACTCTTCCGGTCTCTTGGAGTTCGTTATAACGGGATTGAACTGTATTCAGACTGTACGCACTCAGACTGTTAGGTACTACACACACTTACACATCCGGCCAGGGCCGCAACTGGGGGGGGGGAGGTACAGGCGGCATGATGCCCCGGACCTCTTCTTCATCATTATAATGGGGCGCCACAGAATGCGTGCTTGCCTCAGCTGACAAAGCGTCTAGTTGCGGCCCTGCATTCGGCACAACTCGCTATAGGTAGTAAGTTTTACCCATGGCCGTAGACCTGAGTTGTGTTCGGTCTGAAAGCAATTAACGTGCTAAAACTAATGAATACAAAAAGAAAGTCGCGAGCCACACACCAAAAAAATATGTACAATTATCATTATTAAAAATAATCCCGATCAATATATTTTTCTCCATCGGTAACCACTAATGAGGCTTTTTGAATAGACGTCATCATCATCATCATTCCTGCGAGACATACACTGGATGATCCCCATATAGAGATCAATGTTAAAATTGCCGATTTCAGCGTAGAAATGCGGAAATTTAGCTGGGGTTTTCCGCCATATCAATAATTTTAAAAATGGAATTGTATCTTTGGTTTTCGAAATATTGAGCTCGCTTAGAGATACGAAGTCTAGAAAATTAAATATAAAATAATGAGCCTGAAGAGAAGAGTACGTAAGTCGAGATAATCCTAATCTTCTTTTTATTAACAATTAATTAACACATAATTATAATACTACTTTTAGACACAATTCTAGATTATTGTAATCATGAACACTTAACAACTTTTAGACGGAGTTCAACGGAGATAACCAACTTCATTCCCATACTATATAGCGTACAGCGTAGACTACCCGCGTAACAGTTTTCGTCTTTAGTCTCTTCTCTGCACTTTTTCTTTTCCTACACGCCCACGCGCTTTTTGCACCCGGCGCGTATTTAGTGTTTAGTCATTAATCAGACCCACTTTTGAGGTGGATATCCGTGCAATGACATTGATTTCAGCTTTTTATTTACATCTTCTCAAGCACGAAAATGAGAATCAATGTTTCCGTATTGTCTTATATTATCCAATTGCATCAATCCATATAGTTTAGGATGTTTTGAAATTAATTATGAGCCCATGTAAATTAAATTGAAGAAATTCTGCAGCTTTAAGCAAGCATTTTTTGAAGGGAAAACAGGCAGATCGATAACTTGAAGTTAAAAAATTCGAAACTTCTAGCTCCCATTAAAAAGACGAAAAAACGATTCATTTCTATGTTTCTTTAATTTAGATTCGTTTCTTTCATGAATCGCACAGGAAGTCGCCACACACGCACTTTGGTTATATTGTATGTCCCTCAAAAAAAGGGAAATATCACATGATCCAAACAGCCTCATTGAGCGAAAATTGTTTTACAAAAGCATCGTTTCCAATTATGCTGCCATCTGTGATATAAAATATAAACTATAACTCTATATTTCTACTTAATGGAGATCGATGGCAATTGCGATTGGTTCCCCCTGCCCGCCTATTTTAACTATATTATAGGATGACCGTACGTCCCTTATGTGCACAAAACTTGTGATTTCTGATAGAAATATCGGAAATGACTTTAAAAATTTTATAAAAATCTTCTTCATCCGTCCACTACGATCTTTTTTAAAATTACTAATTCTATTCTTCTTTTTCTTCACCTTCTAACTAATTTTGAATTAATAAATTGTATTTTTTGTGTATTTTTCATTTTTTCAGCGAATCCCTGACTAGCTACTCAACCGACCAATGAGGTGAGACTATGGCGAAAACCAGCTGACGTCACAGAAGCAGTTCACTTTTCCTGCCAAAATATTAATAAGTAATATTACTAACAAGTTCAAAAGGACATGTTGAGTTTTTCCTGGTTTTTTCGGAAATTTCCGGACTCTGACTAAATTACACGCACATCACAAAAACACATACGCTAGCTCCCTTGCCCTTACCCTTCACATTGGCCCCCCGCGGGCCTGTTATGAGGGCAGCTATTGTCTGCAGACAGGTACTGCCAAAAATCCCTTGCCTTGCCTTATGTGCACGTAATTTTAACAATCCCGACTTTTTTGGCAGAAAGCAGGACCGCCATTTTTCAACTTTTTACGGGAGGGGGCAAAGAACATATACTCAATATATGTATATATACACTGAAGAGCCAAAGAAACTGGTCCACCTGCCTAATATCGTGTAGGGCCCCCGCGAGCCCGCAGAAGTGCCACAACACGACGTGGCATGGACTCGACTAATGTCTGGATTAGTGCTGGAGGTAATTGACACCACGAATCCTGCAGGGCTGTCCATAAATCCGTAGGAGTAAGGGGGGGGGGTGGAGATCTCTTCTGAACAGCACGTTTCAAGGCATCCCAGATATGTTCAATAATGTTCATGTCTGGGGATTTTGGTGGTCAGCGGAAATGTCTAGAGTCAGAAGATCGTGTGGGGTGTCGCATTGTCCTGCGGAAATTGTCCAAGTCCGTCAGAATGCACAATGGACATGAATGGTTGCAGGTGATCAGACGGGATGCTTACGTACCTGTCAGAGTCGTATCTAGACGTATCGGGGGTCCCATATCACGCCAACTGCACACGCCCCATACCATCACAGAGCCTCCACCAGCTTGAACAGTCCCCTGTTGACATGTAGGGTCCATGGATTCACGAGGTTGTCTCCATACCCGTACACGTCCATCAGCTCGAAGCAATTGGAACCGAGACTCGTCAGACCAGGCAACGTGTTTCCAGTCCTCAACAGTCCAATGTCGGTGTTGTCGGGCCCAGGCGAGGCGTAAAGCTTTGTGTCGTGCAGTCATCAAGGGTACCTTCGGCTCCGAAAGCCCATATCGATGATGTTTCGTTGAATGGTTCGCACGCTGACACTTGTTGATGGCCCACCATTGAAATCTGCAGCAATTTGTAGAAGGGTTGCACGTCTGTCACGTTTAATGATTCTCGTCAGTCGTCATTGGTCCCGTTCTTGCATGATCTTTTTCCGGCCGCAGCGATGTCGTAGATTTAATTTTTTACCGGATTCCCGATATTCATGATTCGTGAATTGGTCGTACGTCAAAATCCTAATTTCATCGCTACCTCGGAGATGCTATGTCCCATCTCTCGTGCGCTGACTATACACCACGTTCAAACTCACTTAAATCTCGATAACCTGCCATTGTAGCAGCAGTAACTGATGCCAGACACTTGTTGTGTTATATAGGCGTTGCCGACCGCAGCGCCGTACTCTGATTGGTTCCATATCTCTTTATTTGCATACGCATGCCTGTACCAGTTTTTTTGGCTCTTCAGTTTATCTTTTATTAATATAAACAAGAAAAGTGGAATTGTTTAACCCGTTGTCACCTTATTTTGAATTGTTTCGAACCAAGATTTGTTCAATATTGCTTAGCTGTCTCATATACAAGAGATGCCCATGGCAAAAATGTGTTTATTTTACAAATAAATAAAATTAGTAAACACTTGCTTACATTGGATAAATGCAGGTGTTGAGGGGATATGATCAGAGTTCATAACTTTAATGGAATGGATAGGATGGACCATGAATTATTAATACACTGCCAATCGGCTGCTTTTACAAGGGGACACCAGTAATGACTGGTAAGGTGTAAATCTAGGTTGTGGTATCGCAGAGAATTTTTATGTGATAGGGTTGTTAATAAATCGAATAGCATACTCCTGGAGGTAGTAAATTTTAACACAACTGACACATTTAATGTTAATTTTATGATACACAATATGTATATCATAAAATTATGCTTTTGAAATACCTGATCAATGGTCACCCCCAGCTATGGTGTAATGTCATGTAAAAAAAATTGCGTAGTACTTAAAAAACAATTAGATGATGAAAAAAAGCTGATCGATCGATACTTTCAGAAATAAAAAAAGCGTGGTTTTGAAATAATTTTTTTTTCAATTTGGAGAAAAAACAATTATTAGAGGAGTACTTACTCTTTAATGCACTGTAAGTAATACTGAAATTTCAGGAAAGCATTGTAAGAAAATATTGCTGTGTCTCCTTCCCCCCTCCCCCTAAAACTTATATAGTCATCCCAAAAATATGGGGGGGGGGGGGGGTATTCACATCTGCTCTACCGGTTTAACCATGACTCTGTCAAAAAACTGTTGGCTCTAATTACGGTAATTTTCTTCATTGCATTAATTTTTCTCTGTCATAGGCCAGCAATCATATTTATTACTCCGCTAACGATTGCCAATTCCGACGTGCTGTGGTGAGAACGGCTGCATCAGGAAAGATGTATATTTGTTTCAACTTTTTTCACTTGGAGGTGTACGTACTGCATCCAAGATTTCACAACATTGTGCCGGGGAAAATATATAACTTTCACCTCCTTGATGCAGGGCTCCCACTCAAAAAATGAGAAAAAGTAGGAAAACGCAGGACTAAAAAGTAGGATGGGGGAGGGTAACCCCCTTAGACCCTATCCCCCCCAAAAAAAATTTTAATAATTAAAATTTTTTTTTTTAATTTTCAATTAACTTTTTTTTTCCCCTAGCACTATTTCAGTCAAGCCAAAACAAAATGACAAATGACTTGGTTACAAAACCAATTTTTGGCCAAAACAGTGCACTAGCGACCATAGATAATTCTTTGCTGTCTCTCCTCATATATATTACATTCTTTTTTGGAGTCTTCCAAAGTGACGAGCTTGCCAACTCTCTTCGACAAGGCACTGCAAATTTCGAAGACGTACATTTTTTAAGAATGATGCACCTTCGAGATCACTTTCGAAAGCACAGTGCAAAAAATTTGTGAATTACAAGATCCGACGTATATAAGGCAAGGTGAACCAGATAGTTTTACTGCGTTGCCCATCATTTTTTAAATTTTTCTGTTTTGTTCACATTTTACTGTTCAATGCCAGTGTAATCATTTTTGACAAATGAAGCACTTCCATTTCTAGCTCTTTGCTGAGCATTGTAAATATTGTTTATGCCTGTTCATGCCTTAAAAATACGAAAGATAACTGAATGCTATTGGGTAGCATCAGAATCATCAAACCTAGAATAGACCTATGTATCCAACTGCTTTGAAATACAAACTGTTGTTTCACCTATTTGCACAGTAATTTTGAATGATGAATGTTAGTTACTGTCCAAGACCATGAAATAATAAATACAAAATAATTTTTTCCATCCAGACAGAAGTTTTTAATGACTACTATACTTGTTGAACCCTCAAACTAAGCAGATGAAAAATTAATCAAATGGTCCACATACCCCTCCTCTAAATTACCTTAAAAATGATACAATTTCTGCTTTGGCAGAATCATTAATTGCATTCTCCAACATTTGTAATATTTGGCAATATATCAATAATTTCCTGTTTAATTAAAATCAATTACACAAATTTTGTCGATAGGATTTAGTAAAAAAGTAGGACGAGTGGGAGCCCTGCCTTGATGTAGCCGCTCTCTCTCTCTTGCCAGTATTTTTATTGGTAACGAAGATGTTTCTCCTTGGGGGAGCTGACAAGTTGTTTATATTGTTAGGGGTCGTTCAAGTATTACGTCATCATCGATGAGGGGGGGGGGGAAAAGGGGGTTTCCGATTTGCTGACTTTTGATGACAAGGGGGAAGTTTGGATAATGCTTACGCCATCAACCACCCCTTATGAAAATATGAGTTAGGATTCAGAGGGATGACAAAATTTTGCTGACATGGGGGGAGGGGTCAAAAATGGCTAAAAATTTGCTTACGTAATACTTGAACGGCCACTTACGAAAAAACATCGGTATCGCAATTTTTTGAGAACCCCTCAGAACAGTAATCTTCTATTGCCAAACCGGAAGTGTAAAGATAAACACGCAAATCATTGACCTCTATACGGTGACGCCGCAAGACTGGTGCTAAGATAGAATTTCTGGAAAATTCGATGAGTCTTTAAAAACGATGCGAAGAATAGAGAGTAGTCAGTGTTGTTGACACTCAGTACAAGATTCTTATTTGTCGATCGCATTCTGTCTGCTTGTTTATGCGTGTAAAATAACCGTTTCCTGTGAATAAACCTGTGTCGTCCTGCAAATTGTTTCATTCCATTTATTTCGAGAACTTGCAAGTTATCCGGAACAATATCAACCAAAAGCAAACATTTGTGTAATCAATGAGTGGATATCCGAAATCATTGCGGCTGATTAAGGGGAAAAAAGTATTCTGGATTATTCTATTACATATGTCCAACATGGCTTAATTTTTTTAATTTCAATAAATAACGGCACTGGAAAAAAAATCATTTTAACGGGATGCAGATCAACACGTAACAGCAATTTTGGCAAGGAAACTTGGGAATATAAAGCCAACATGTAGATGCAGTTGCTAAAGCAGCATGGACAATGGAAACCAATATTTTTGCAATTGTTTTCATAAATGGATTGAATTTGAAACTTTTTCAATATTACAGTATTTATAAAATCATGAATAACATTGAAACAGTGGTTCCCAACCTTTTTAGGCCCTGCCACACCAAAGCACACACACACATCTCTGAAATCTTGGTCCTCCAGACTTTAGTTAGTGGGTACCCTCCCCACTCATGGCGAAACTTATATAGGGTTTTTTTTTTTTAAATAACCGATTTCCGCGTTGCGTTGAATTCTAAAAACAGGGGTTCTTGCCCCCTTCCATTTCTGTCTACTTTTACTAAGCCCAGGATTACATTGTATAAGTTTGATAAAAGATCTCTTATGCGCAACTTTAACAAAAAACAAGCTTATTGGTTACTCACTCGAATGCAACAGATACGCTTATTGGTTACATTTTTCGTTTTATAAACAAACTTTTTTTAAACTTTTATAGTGTGACCCCAGCCTAAGTCAAAAGCAGTGGGTTCTAATCAGGGGGTCCTCAGACTTAAGAGCATAGATGAGAAAACAAATATATACAAATACAAATACAACGCCACAACAGGCAAAATGCCCAACGAGGTGGCTGATAAAAAGATGCCCATAAAAAATATGGATGTCATATGTTTCAAAAATACAGCAACCCCATTCAAAATACAATTAACAACAAATTATAAACAATATATACACATGATAAAATATTATATAATGCCCATAAAGAATACTTATGGTTGTCTTATTCTAAGAATGGATAGCTTCTCGATTTACCCCAGCATGTTTATCGTATTTCTTTTTAAACGTGTCAATTGTGTTACAATTTACTACCTCCGGGGGTAAGCTATTCCATTTATTAACAACCCTATTAGAGAAAAATTCCCTGCGACACCATAACCTTGCATTGTCCCTCACCAATCGATACTGGTGTCTCCTTGTAAAAGCAGTCGATTGGCGGTGTACTAAAAGTTCATGGTCCATCCTATCCATCCCATTGAAAATTTTGAACACTTCGATCATATCTCCTCGACACCTACGTTCATCCAATGTAAACATATTCAAAAAATGAAGTCTCTCTTCATAACTCAAGCCCTGTGTGCCAATAAGGACACGCGTAGCTCTTCTCTGCACCCCTTCAATCAAGTCTATGTCCCTCTGTAGGTATGGTCTCCAAAACCTTACAGCATACTCCAGTCCAGGACGAACTAAGCCTCGAAAAAGCGGAAGAATGACTTTAGGAGAACGCGAAGAGACCTTTTTGAAAATGAGACCAAGCATTCTATTTGCTTTTTTGACAACCGCTGAACAATGTTCAGAAAACTTAAGTCGCTCGTCAATGAGAATTCCCAAATCGGTGACTCTAGTTGCATCCGGGATAGTGACACCATTCAACTCGTAAGAGAACAGTGGGTTGTTCGAACCAAAATGAGCGACCATGCATTTATCTACGCTAAACGTCATGCTCCATTCATTTGCCCATGCTGCATTTCCATTTTTCAACAAAACAATTCCATTTATCCAATTTGCTGGCACAGGTGGAAGAAGAAGGGGGGGGGGGGGGTTCATGGACCTAATTCTAACAAAAAAAATTTCATGGAACGCAAAGCATTAAGAACCCTTGGTCAAACCCCTTTCACTTAAAGATAAAAATAAATCAATTGTTTAAAAATGAAAAGTTCGAATTCATATAAAAAATGGAGAGTTCAGAAGGTTCCACGCCTTCATAGAAAAACTCAAATTGCCCCGACGTGGGAATCACAGCACTGAACGTTTCGGTGCATTTATGCTCTTATCAACCTCTGATATATCAAGAACTACATTTTGCAGCAAGAAGGATTCACTCTCTCTACCTTTCACTTCACTGCAAACTTGACCATGAACAGACCACATACACCACACACACAAATCCATACTTTTTATCAGGGTTGGTAACAAGACCAAAAAGCCGGGTATTTTTGATTTAAACCAGTTTTTTGGTTTAAATAGCATTAACATTAAAAACAATAAAATTTCTGAAAAATCATTCTAATTTCTAATAAATAATTAAAATAAAATGTTTATTAATGTAATTAACACTATTCCCATATTAATTAACCTACATAAATTTCTTACATTTTTAGAAAAATCCACTTTCGCAATTTAGTTATTTTTTTGCTTAACTCAATGAATTACTTCGTTTGAAAATTCTTAATACATAATTACTTAAATATATAATAACTATAAAATATTAAATATAAAATATTAAATATATATACATAATTCTTAATACTTTATATACAGTCAAACCTAGTTAGTGCGTCACCCGGTTAACACGTCACTCCGCTTACCGGGTCACTTTTTGTAAGTGCCAATTGTCCTCAGGCAGGAATTGGCACAGCTATGGCCTACTCTGTTTAACGAGTCACTCCGCTTATCAAGTCATATTTTTGCTCTCCCAAGAGTGACTCATTATCAAGGTTTGACTAAGTAACTAAGTGACTTAATAACATTAAGGTTTTTCTCTGGTTACTTTCTCTCTCAGCATGCTTAATTAGGAAGCTATTTTACAAAAACCATGATAAATTAGGTGAATATAATGTATTTAATGAAGCATAAATAATGCAGATTAATTAGCAATGACTTACGATATACGGGGTGATTATAAGTAAAGTTCTGATTTCAAAACACTTTAAAAAAAACCATCAGAATGACTTTAAAATTTACATCAATATTCATGAAGCAATGAAATTTTTGGCAAATGGGGAAAAATATTTAAAAAGTAAAATTAACGGCACTGTACTCATCCAACAGATAGGAAATTTGCTTCCTATGTTTCTTTGTGAAGGAAAAAAAAGAAACCCTGTGAGATAATACACCACTACATTTAGATGTGTGATGCAATCCTTATTCATGAATTTGTTAACAATAGAGCATCAGAATATAGCCAACTGTTAAAAAATGTGGTAAGAATGAGGAATTCTGGTTTCTTTTAAATAACTAAGACACTTTATATGAAAAAAAATATATACATTCAGGCCACTTTTATGAGACTTTATGGGAAAAAACCACTTATACCATTTGAAGATGTACCACCAGAATGTCCCCAAGAATATAAAATGTGGTAAGAATGAAAAATTTTGACTAATAATGAACCAATATATTTTTCAAGGAAAAAAATTATATTTATGCTACTTTTATTTGACTTTTGAATAAAACCAGTTTGGTTTTTCAAAACCCTGCTTTTTTATAGAAATTTTTTTTTCAGCCATGCCATTGGCTATTTTGACTGTTGGGCCATTTTTATAAAAAGATGAGATGGTCAAAATTACAGAAAATATGTGTGATATGGTCACTCTGGCCTCATGAATGATAGCAATATGTATATGTATGGCCTGTGGTATAAAAGGTTATGAGAACTTGCACTGTAGATTATAGTTTCCCAAACTATTTGTTCCATCGCCAACTTCATCAGAAAATTATTCCTCTCATCGCCCTGAGCTCAAGTGAACCCATAGGATCCTATGTTAAAAACATCTGTAGCTTCTCTACTGCCCCCTCTGGACTATTCCACTACTGTACTAGATGATAGTAATTACATTTTGATGAAACTTGGTTGCCCCCATTTTAACGATATGCCAGTGAAAAAATTAATCTTGAATTACTGATACACTTGAGTCTGGTCATCACTGCATTGGCACAATAGTGGTTGAAACAAGACAATGCTTCTCAAAAAATTAAAAAATCAATTACATTTTTAATGACATATGAGAAGATTAAAAAGAAAATAGGCTACCATCGGCAGCACATCCTTCACAACAACAAAAAGGCAAAAATTGGGAATATAACAGAAAAAATAAGCTGAAGAAAAGATCATTATGATGATTCATCGAGTCTGTTCAATATCGAACAGGTATATAAACAGCGGATACATCCCGCTCTCCTAGGTTTGATGCATTAGCCAAGATAAACATCTCCATAGCTGCAGCAATCAGCGGCATGCTGTGATTGTACTTGGCTGACATGTTCAAGGTATCTCTCATAGCTGCGGTCAATTGTTGTAATGGCATGCGAGGGGCAAAAGTCTTCCTCATCATTTCTGTAATAAGCATGTAACAGAAATGAAAAATTAACCAAAAATTAAATGAAAATATATGCCAAAAACATGTCTAGAATCTTTTACAGTGGCTAGTAATTGGACACCAATCCGTAACCCCTATCAATGACAAATTGTGATATGGTTGGACAATATTTTTGACAAATCTATCCAGTAATTTCATGCACAGTCTTCAGGAATTGTAACAGTGAATCAGAACTGATGAACAGGATGTCCAATTATGAGAGGCATACCTGTATAATATTTCAAATGTACAAAAGGTGGCATCAAGTTGAACATTTTTATAGCGTTTTTCCAGAGAAATTAATTGTAACAGAGTGGATCAAAAATTTGAATGTTGCACAAGCTTTTAATCTGCTGAATAGATAGATATGAGAGATGGCCACTGTGGCCACAAACTACTGCATCCAAGGGTGCATTCAGAAGCACCTTCTGCAGAGTTGTCAACCCTTTAAGCAGTAACAGCTATAGTGGAAATCAATAAATCCCCTGCAAAATGCCACCTATTTTCAAGAAAAATGTTTTTCCAATCTAGCACACAGCTGATAAATGACTTCCCACTATAATACTGAGAATAATAAGAAAGAAAGAAAACCTATCGTTTTCTGTTTATATGCACTTCGAAGGAAAAGGGAAAAACATTCTCTGCGCTTCTGTTATCAGACTTTGACCAAAAGCTGACCCTGCCCATTGTTAGTTTATCATCAAGTTTGGGGGGAACATGTTATCGGGGAAAAATTGTTGTACAGAGCTAGCTTGGCTAAGGATTGCCGAAATGATGTGGTTTTAAGAACCAGAGATATTTCAGGATTTGCTGAAATAAAGCGCATCAAGTTACGCAAGATGTTTCGTCATTACTTCTGTAAGGGTTGATACATGAACTCATTCAAGAACTGCCAGGAGATCTCTTGATGCATTAGGGGACTCAAATGACTTTGAATGGTAATTACCAATAATTGTGTCATACTTTTATGGGTCCCTGTGCATTGCTCGGCCTGCTGTTAGGATGACCCTGCTTTGACATGCCGGATGGACTACACTTTGCAGGCTACATTTGGCATTATAAGCCATAGGCGGAGATAGACTTGGAAGTCTGGGGGGGGGGGCATGGTCATTATTGCTCGGGGGGGACAAGATGATGTCAATTCATATATACATTAGATCAGTTGACTCCACATTTGACGCTGGGGGGGGGGGGGGGGCGCGCAATGCCTCCCCGTATCTCTGCTCATGTTATAAGCCCTTGTTGTAAGGGGCACAGATAAAACTAGGTTAAATGTTTCATCAATCCGGAATTTGAAGTAAATCATGTGGCTGATGCCATTGTATTGTAACTAAGATGGGAAGAGTTGATCAACTTTGCCCAAGAATATTAAGACGACACCAACGAATAAGGCAAATACACGAAAATACAAAAATCCAAATGCATTTTGACACCAATGGGTGGTGTCTTCAGAGGAAAAATATTCAACCACTAGTCATGCTGACGAAGTTTCCCATTCAGCCGATGCACTTTATCCACTCAGCAACCAAGTGCTAAGATTTGGTATTCAACCCAAGTGGAAACTTAATGTGACTAGTGTTTAAATATTTTCTTTCTGAAGACGACACTTATTGATGTCGAAATGCATTAGGATTTTTGTATTTTCGTGTATTTGCCTTATTTGGTGTCCTCTCAATAAAATTGGGTAGACTAAACTAAGACTGGGCTTCACAAATTAAAAACAATTTAGGTGCTAGCCAGATATTTTATAGGCGTGAAAAAAATTTCCTGTGAGAAATATGGTCTAAAATATTTGGGTTTTTTTTCCACGGCATACTGACCCTTTACGTTGGTACACACATTGGCATAATGTCTGAAAAATTTGTCTTGCCCTCAGAAATGAATTTAGTAACTACACAAAGGAATTTTAGGCACTAATATAAATTTTTCATTCGCCAGCGACCTGGCTTTGGTGATTCGTCTAGCCCTACTTTGAGGCAAAACAAACTAGAACTGTTAATTCAGCATTTTTATGAAATTATAAATTTGTGTTTGCTACTTGCCATTTCCTTTGTCTATAAGGAATTTGCAGTCTAGTGGCGAAAGGCTTAGCACATGCAACAATTCCTTTTGTGAAATGCCAGCTCTCTCGGCAACACTCATAGTTTCTGCCAAGCCGGCAACCATGCTGCCCATGAAAGAATACAAAACCAATGCAGCTTTAGAACCCATTCCAGTTGAACCTTAAGACAGAAGACAAATATTTATTATATAACTATTTTCAACTCAGAAGAAAAATAAAATCCATCTATGCAATTTTCAAAAGAATGGTTAATGCATGCACATCTTTGGTTTTTTAAAAATCTTTTGCCCCCTTCCCCCCAAAAATGTTTTCCTGTAAAATTTGAAAAGAGAAATTTGTAGATTCTTGCTACCTTGCCAAAAATTACAACCAATTCTATGCAATCAATAATTTCTAAGAGGGCTTCAATGCATTACATTTTTAACTTACCCAGAAAAACACACTTCTTCGCAATTGTTTTGAAAACTGATACATAGTCAGTGAAAATGCCTTCATTGCCAGCAGCAAGAACAGTTAGAGTATGTGGATCATCATCATCATCCACTCTGACTATCGGAGCTTCTAGATATCTGCCATTTTTTTTAACGATCACCTGTGGAAGTCCACACATAAATTACATACAGATATAGATATAGAAAAATTAATGAAAAATAAGAAATGCAAATTAAAATATTAAAAAATAAATTATTTTGATATTTTTACCAATGTTCAACAGCAATTTTCATAACAATTAGACCGTCCGCACATGGAGCGATTCCTCTTGGCAAGCGAACTATGTGCACACGATTTTTTCCCCTCTCCCTCACTTCTCAACTAAATGAGTTGGAAACCGCCAATGGCCCGATTGCTTGGCAATTTTTATGCATGCCGATTGCCAAGGGAGTGATTGGTGTTTCGAGTGATGTGAAAAGAAGTATGATTCTAATCTAATCACCCAAATCGTCAGGAAAAAATTGAGGTGTTCAATCTGAAATTCAAAAGTTTGGTTGGTATCCAGAATTATATGACAACACGAGGCCCAGTTACTCCAGGAAGGATGCTGCTGAGAAAGCTTGGAGTGAAATAGGCAAGGAAGTAAATTTGTCAGGTATGTAGCATTTTTTTTTCTTCATATAATAAACAATACTTATTCATAGCAGTGTAGCTATTTTTTCATTGTTTACATATATGAACGTGATGAAAACTGGACATATCTTCATGGCATTCAGTGAGCATGGGATGAATTTTTATTTTTTTGGCTTAATAAAGTAGGCTTTGTTTTTGATGGCCGTCTGTGAGAAATTCCAGCCGGGAGGAGGGTCTAAAGCACGTGCTTTGAGCCCAGTTGCAATGTTATCATGATTAAATTTTTCACTAAAAATTTTAAAATGTGATTTTTTACTTTAATGATTTAATAAATTAATTAGGTGGGCATAACAATTGCCTCGTTACATTTTCTAAAAATGTTTTTAGAAATGCCAGCCCTTTTATTATATTAATGTGTTTAAAAATAAATGTGTGCAGTAGGTCCTCCATAAGTGACTACCCTGATAACTCAATATTTGTGATGACATTCTCATAGTTGGCACAAAACTAAATTTAATGGGGAGAAACTTCTCTATATATACTCAACACAAGATGTTTAAACCCTGTTTAAGTCACAAATTTGTGCTGTATTCTTACCATTAATTTTTCAAATTACCTATGCTTTGGTTTCATTGCATGTGTTTACATGCAGTGGCGTCAAAGCTGGGAGTGTGCTGTGGGTATTCCATCACTCACAATAATATATATATGTGGCCAGGGTCTGAGCACCGACAGAATTTATTCAAAAATTAAAATTTTCTATGTAAAGCTCAAGATGAACACCCACAGGTTTGAAACACTTCTGGCGCCCCTGTTTGCATAGATATTCTTTACACCTGGGAATAGGGCCACTTCCAACTATTTTGAAGTAATAAGTTTTGTCAGTAATAGTGGAGATTCCACTATTTACTGACATGAAGGCCAAATTACTTTAAAAGATTTTAACACTGTGGCAGATGACTAAAATTGAGGAAAAAACACCAATGCTTTTTAGAGATCAAACAAGTGTTTCTGTAGTGTTTATTTTGATTACAAACAAGGTTGTCACTTTTGCTTACAGTGGTTGTGAAAAATAATGAGATGCTCAAGGTAGTTAACATTGCATACAGTAGAATCTCACTATAACAGACTTCGCTTATAACCAGCAAAGCTAAAAAGTTGTAAAATTTTTATCAGACAAGTATAAAACTCGTTCTAAGTATCTAAAAGTATCTAAAATAATATTAACTAGTTTTAACAGGCATTTCCAAGCAGGCGATTAAACATTGACCATTGTATTCATCTTTTTCAACTTCAACCTATGTTGAAGGCTGTTTTTTATTCGACACATAAACACTGTTTATAAGCCTAGCTAATTACTATACTTTCATTGATGCACGCCCTGTAACATTACAACTATATAAGAATTATGTTATAAACCAGCAGGAGTAGAGATACAGGGGGAGGAAGGCCCCCATCAATCTCAGCGTCAATGGGGGAGAAAACTAACCTAATTTATATGAGTATAAATAAATTAACATCACATGCCCACCAGACTTTCAGTTCTATTTCCGCCTATGTAAACCATACTTTCATTATAACGGATAACCTTCAGTCTGTTATGAGGTTTTAATACAAATACAACACCACAACAGGCAAAATGCCCAACGAGGTGGCTGAAAAAAGATGCCCATAAAAATATGGATGTCATATTTTATTTTTCAAAAATTTGTTTGAAAACTGAAATTGGTATTTTACCTTGGAATTCATTTAAAAAAAAGTCAAACCCAGATGTAATGCCACCATTTGTCTCGCAAATTTCTGGCCCGACGAGTTTGGCATTATATTGAATCACAAATTAGCATGTGTAATCTGTACATATGGAGGATTTGTTCACTGAAAAATTCAGGCACTTAATTGTTGTGGGGAGGGGTCTACAACAAGGTTAGATGTATGTACTGAATAACTTGGTCACTGTCAATGTATTTGATGCTAAGCCTTCTGTGCTAATGTTTTGTATTTTTATTTTGCAGTGCATGACTGCAATGGATAAATGAAGACTGGTTACACCCAGTGGAAATTCGTCACCCATTCCAATGGAACATTCTCAAATTATTGAGCAACCAGAAAGCTCTGAAGTGACAAACGGTGACAACTCTTTGGGACCTGGACATATCAAAATTTTCGCACGGACCCGTATTTTATATTAAAACCACTCCCTAATAAATACAAAAGGGATTTTTCCAAACAAAATAGGGATTTCCCACATAAAAGTTAAAGCATACGGAATAAAATCTATATTTAAATATTAGTCAAATAAAATAGGGATTTTACACACATGGAAGCAGGGCCACAACTAAGGGGAGCAGACAGGTCTCATGCTCCAGGCACTGGACCAGAGTGGGCGCAAATTTTATTCCCAAACCTCTCCATCAAAATTACAAGGGGGCACCAAAATGCACACTTTCCCCGGTCTAATTGCGGTCCTGAATGGAAGTTAAAACTTTGGGAATAAAATCCCTATGAAAAAACAAGTAAAATTGGAGGCCAAAACTTCAATGGTGATCTAAAAAAAAAAAATAGTGCGTTCAATCAGAAACGACGTGAACAAACATTCTGCGCAAATGACTCTAAAATCATCGGAAGACGAAGGGAAAAAGCGTCAATTTTGAAGAACACTGACTTTTTGTGACACTCGTTTAATGTTTTTTTGATTTCACATGGGTAATGATGTCAGTCTTTCCACCATGATCGATGTTTATGTCTGTAACACAACTTGTACAAAAAAGTCTGCCCCTTTCTGAAACATTTGATGAAAGGAAATTCATCAGGGAATAAGTATCTTTAAAACTGATTGTTTTTTCGGCTTATTCATGTTTTGTCATCGCACGTACGTAACTTCAACAAAAGAGGAAATTTTGATCACATGCGCATCACTATCATCCAGGATTGGTAAAAAAACTGGATTTTTTTTGGTTTAAACTGTTTTTTTTTGTTTTAAATAGTATTAACATTAAAATGTTTATTAATGGTAATTAACACTATTCCCATATTAATCAATAAATATTTCTTACATTTTAACAAAAACCAACTTTTGCAATTTAATTATTTTTTGCTTAACTCAATGGATTACTTCGTGTTTGAAAATTCTTTTGTTATTAATCGTATAATATAAAAATGTTTTCTTCAGTTACTTTCAGTATGCTTAATTAGGAAGCTATTTTGCAAAAACTATAATAAAAATTAAGTGAATAATAATGTAAGAGTATTTAATGAAGCATAAATAATGCAGATTAATTAGCAATGATTTACGATATACAGGGTGATTATAACTAAGGTTCTGATTTCAAAACACTGTAAAAAACGAACGATTGTCAGAACGACTTGAAAATTGACATGAATATTCCTGAAAAAATGCAATTTTATTTGGTAAAGGGGAAAAAATACTTAAAAATTTAAAATTAATGACATCCAACATGTGGGAAATTTGCTTGCAGAATGGGAACGATAGCCAGCCATGGCAAAATAACTTAATTATAACATTGCACGATTTCATAATTCATGGCAACATCACAAAAAACGAAGTAATTGAACAAATACAACTTATTTAAGAGATGTCGCTGACTTTTGATGACAACAGGGGGGGGGGGGGGGTTGGAGGTTGCTTACATCATCAACCACCCCTTTTTGAAGACATGAAATACTCTTCTAAGCTGCTGACGAAATTTCGCTGACAGGGGGGGGGGGGTGGTGGTGTCAAAAAATGGCCCCTTAGTGGCCAGATCAGCTACCCTTGGACATATCTTGACGTCCCCCTCCAGTTTTCTACACAATGGCTGACCTATAGTCTCAACAGATATTTCAAGACAAAACCGTCCAAACCTGGTATCAAAGTTTCTCCTACCGTGGTGTGTATTGAAGATCACAGATTGACTGAGACATCTTGGAGTGTCTTGTGGACGATGTGAACTAATACGTGAATACCTGGACATAGTAGTGAGAGAGTGTCATAATATTTGAGAGAAAAGGCTAACTGTGATAATTATTTGTAAAAATGCACTAATTATTAATAGTTAATAGAATAAATGTTTATAATTTAACCAAAGCCTTGTTCCATTCATTATTGTCATCCATTCAATGATCACTGGTGTTAAATTAATAAAGAACCGGTAAATGCAACACACACACACAAACATTGCAGAAGCAACTAGATATACCTCATCTTATTCTTCAACAATCCGCGTGTATATCAATACAGTAGTGTACAAAGTAGTAAAACCAGTTTTTCAAGGTCGTGTGAAAGGGAAAGAAAGAGGTTTTTCTTTCCATTTTTTTTCTTCTTCAGAGAACTAAGAAAGGACGCGTGAACAAAATTTTTATGCGTCCTTTTCCGAAATTCCGGGTATTTGACGCGTTATAATAGGTCAATGGCATCTCTGTGGCTAGTATATATATATAAATTTCATCAGTCTATACTATTTGATCACATCAGCCATTATGATAAGACGATACTCACTTCTTCTATACCAATAGATGATTCTGGATCCATCACTGTGAACACCACTAAATTACATCCTTCATCGGCAGTAGAAATGAGACCATCTGCCATGAAAATAAGCTGCATAGCAGTAAGATATAAAATTGTAAATATTCTGAATAAAAAACATCAAATACAAAAATCGGATTAAAAATTCAACATTATTTCTATGAAATGTCAACTGTACTACAGATAAAAAAAAATTGTCAAAGCAAGTTGGAAGGGGGAGCAGTGATGGATCTAGGCAGGGGGCGATCGCCCCTCCCAAGAGCCTTCAATATGGTGTGATCTTGGACTTTCTTATGGTGGTAAGATCTTAAGAGAATAAAAGATTAGTTAATTAGTAATTAGTTTTAATGAAAGATTACTCCATAGCCGGAGGAGGGTCAGTTGTATTTTAGCTAACGATAGGTTCTGTAGGGATGTGATTTGCCTGTCACACTGTCTTCCCGGTGCAATTAACCCATAATACCCTTAGCATCTAAGGGCACGTGTAATTTTTTGTGAGGGAGAGGGGCAAGCACCCTTCAGTTTTCTTGGTAACGCACAATGAAGCACAAGACACAGAATAAGATGAATCATCCGTGTCTAGCTATTTTTTTTTCCTTTTTTTGGCTTCAGTCCATAAACATGCAAGCTTGAGGTGGACCAAAAAATGTCAGGATCCTCGAAAAAAAAAGTGATTTTCGGTAAGTAAAAAGTTTTTAAAAGGAGGAACAAAATAAATTATGCAATTTTCGTAGCACATCCGTTTTTGAGAATGCAAAAAACGTCTTGGCTGAGAATACACTTCTTGCACACCCGCGGTTCCTGGTACTCAATTGAGTTCGGTTACCGACACTGAGTATTTCACTCAGCGCGGTGTTACAACAAAGCATCAAGGGTTCTACACAACCCCTAGGATTTTTTCCACCAAAAATGACGTTGCAACGCAAGAAAGTTGCATTCCCGGTTCAATTAGTGATTTCCTGACCCATTATTGCACTACAGATGACAAGAATGAATCAACACTTTTTTCTTTGCTTTAAAACATTTATTTTAACATTTCGAAAATCAGATCGTACACACTATTATATCATTCAACCTTGGTTATAAATATTAGATTTTTCGTTAAAGTTCTTATACCAACAGCTTCTAGAAAAAGTTTTGATCTCACCAATTACATAGCATCGGACCACCGTCACAAGAGTCATACGATTAAATTGAGAGGTATTTAAATCGTCCCAACCGTAATTCTATGATGTCACCGCGGCATCAGGGAAGCAGGTGGCGAACGGCATCTCCAACAAACTTCCGTACCAGTAGAATCGATGTATTCCAATTTGATCAGTAAGCCATGTGAAGAAATCTGACAACCAGAATTAGCACATGATGTTGGTAGAGGCGATCGGCAACCAGACGGAGCTGTGTGTAAGTCCGCTACTCAATCGACAGTTTGTAACGTGCCGATGGTCCCCCGGCATTAAAGCCTGTCATCGCCGTCATGTAAATCTGTTGTCATAAAAATTGTTGCTATTCATCAGCAGCTGTGATCGCATGGCGACGATCAAGGCCGATCGTGATGATGTCCGCCTACGATCGCATGCAAATGAGGTGACCTCGAAGCCGATTGGCTTGATTAGACACGTGCGGTCTGGAGTTTTTCCTTTAAATACCGGACGTTTTTTGTAACAGCTTTCGCACTCTGCGTTTGTTTGTTTGTTCTTTTCAACTGAAGCCCTCTAGTAGGACGGTTCACCGTCTTGCTCTCCGTATCCATTGGCCTTAGGCTGGGAAAATAAGCTGATAATTAGTTAAAATGAAATATAAGAGTTTACAGTATTTGAATTTCTTTCCCGGCAGGTCCAGAATCGAAAGCATTAATTAATCTTCATAGTCAAAATTCTTCATTGCTGATGATAGACGTAGCAGCTGGCCTTGTCAAGGCGACATATAGTAAGTGACACCAAAGTGGTTCGGCCCTCAACCGAGAGGCCCTTCTGGAGCTGATCAAGGTGATCCGGCCCTCAACCGAGAGGCCTCCTGGTGCTGATCGAAATGATCCGGCTCTCAATCGAGAGACCTCCACTGATACTTGCGGGGAAAAGCTACGTCGAAGTGACTAACAACATCGGATGTCCGATCAGCATAAAAGTTTGACTGTTGATGATCATCAATTGGTGAGCCGTATCTTTCTGTTAACGTCAAATAGGGGGCTCCATGTTGTACTAATCTGTTAAAATTAACTTTATATTGAATTTAATAAATAATATTTCATGCGAAAGTTTACTTGCAATCATTTTCCACTTGTCGTTTGCCACCTTATTACTGGATATTTCAAACCGGGCAAACAACTCCCATAAGGGACGTTGCAGGTTCATGACGATGCAAAAGGCGATGTTCGGCGTGCACCCGACCGGGCGAAACACCTTAGTAGGAACAGTTCAGTGCATTGGTGACTCGGTATATTTGCGCCGTTTCCAGCATACTGCAGCTATTTAAAGGGATATTCCCAGCATCCCCTGCTTCACCATCGAATCAGGATGCGCGATCATCTCCTGTGGAAAGGCAAGTGCTATTTGCATAAATATTCAGAATAAAAATACAATGACATGAAATCTGGCAATACTGATATGATCTAGGACTATTCCATGGGGGGCCCAAAATAATGTTACAATGTCAGCAGAGCATAACTATAGCATTTATGATCAAGAACAGTTGGCTATATATTTAGCCATAAGACACTTCAAACACATGCTTGAAAAACTTCCTATCACTGAATGCTTGATTTTCAATCGTACACGACGCCAATCGGTTTTCGACACCTTCACGAGAACATATGCACGTTCTGACTTGTGTTGACAAGTTCACAAGGTGGCAGAATGAATGAACGCCAGAACTTTGCCACTGGACTTATCCCGTTGCCGAGATCTCTTCCAGCTCAGCTTCGTGGTAGAGTCTGGAACAGTCACACAAGTGGCCAGAAGCTTGGCCTATGAAAGATCAGATAGCAGAAACCATAGCCTCTTCTTTATACTCTGGATGAGTATCCAGATTTGGAGTGCCGGAAACCATCACCATGGACAAAGGAACAAAAAGAACAAAAAGCATTCCAGCAGTAACCAAGTGATTTTGGCAAGTAGGGCCTCAGAAAAAACACATGGCCCGGGCCCCACAATACTCTTTAAGACGTTCCTTCGTAAGCACCTCTAGGAATTTTCAAAATACGGTCTACTTTCACAACATGTACCTAAACAAGTACATGTTCTATAGGGATGTTCCCTGATTTTTTCCCTTGCTTGGAATGTCTGTAATTTAGGTCATGTACAAGCACGTGAGTTATTCAGAGAAAATCATTCCCTGAAACAAACAGTTATTCTTCGCCTCTCGGAACAGCAGCTTTTACCGTTTCATTTCACGAAACACTACTGAAAATCCTACTAGACAATATTTTAAAAAACTAACAAACAATAAACTAATATAATAATAAATCCAACATATACATACTGAGAGCCATATTTATTGAGGAAAAAACAGACATTTTATTGCAAATTTTTTAAATTGAAATCACTCAAACAGGGGTGCAAGCGGCCCTCATCTATTTCGGAGCAGCAAATTTCATTTTTGGAGCAGAAATTTTGAAAATGGAGCAGAACTAAAAACGAACTATATCTGCAATATAAGGAGTAATTTGTCTGTGAAATGCCAAAAGTTTTGCCAAAAATGGTTGAAACAAATAATTCTAAATAAATTTCCTTCACAAATTAAAATCCATTTAAATTTTTTCTGAATTATCTTATCTCTGTCCCTACTAAAACATGCATTACTGAAATGACGAATAAAAATTATTAGACTCTTTTCAAATTAAACAGCATGTATACTGAAAACCTAGGCAACAAGAATTTCTGCTGCTTGAACACCAAAATCTTATTCATCCTGATTTAGCAAAAAAAGTACTTGCAGAATATAATAAGGGTTTCCGTGAAAAAAATTAGCTTCTCACAAAATTTAAAGGAATTATTAAATTTAAAAGCAAAATGCAAAAAAACGAGAAAAATATAAATACCTTATTTACTTAAACAATTTCTCAACCTAATAGCATGTTAATAGATTACGAATCAGAGTCGCTTTCAGAAGTTCAACATCTCGATGACAATTTTTTTGAAATATTTGATGCCCTCAAACATAAGATTTTATATGTCTTATTCCATTAAAGCATTGGATGGACAGATTTTTCAATGCTCGAACAGACTTTTATTTATTTGTTAACAATGAACTCTCTTTCACTGTCTGCGTTACCATGTGCTAAAGATAAAAAAGCCTTCACCAAAACTGGCAAAATTTTGAACTTTGGGCTGCTTTCAAGGTTATAAAGTTTGAATATGTCTGCCCAATATCTATCTATTCTTTGAACTGATTTCACTTCTTGTAATTATTTGCATTGTAGTGCAACCCATTCATCACACATAATTAATAGTTCTGTTGGTGATACAATGTTGAGCAACATCCCAGCAATACGTGAGGGAGTAATGTACCATCCCAGCAATGCACGAGAGGGAGTGCAAACGTTTCATTCTCTCCAGCATGTTTTGGAAAGGTAGGACATTAATATAAAAAAGGTATCTCACAGAAGTTATGTAAAATGAGCACATGCTCCTAGTACAAACTCCTTCCTTTGACTATTGTTAAGAGCATGCCCCTCCCCACCAATGCAGTGGCGGACCGTGCGGCCATATTGGGCGCCGCTCTAGGAGGGGTGCCAAATGGAATTGCAAGGGTGAAAAAAGCTTTGTTTACCAAAAAAAAAAAAACGCCGTCAGTAGCGCCAAAAACAGATTCCGCATGGGTAGAAATTGTTTTCCTCGAGCCGCCGCTGTGTTCACCAAATCCGGATTTTCGCAATGTGAAATTGCCACGATCGGCAACTGCCGACGATAATCACACGACCGCATAGTGACTAGATGACAAAACTATGAATATTTTAACTGGAGTTTTGACAGATCCCATTTTTTTCCAATGATCTTCGAAAAATGTCGGTAATTTACACGAGTAAACCAATCCTCTTTTCGATGTATGCGGTCTTTGAACGCAGGTTGGCAGCCGCGAAATTACCGTAATTTTCGGTATATAACCCGCAGGAGAAAAAACGGTCTCCGAAATCAGAAAATTCGGTATATTCATTCAGGGACTTTGATAGCCCGCCGGTTAACAGTATAGGACTTTATACTTCAAGGTAGTAGAACTACTTTCCAAGGTCACGACATAACGCGATTGTGGTAGATGGTGGGAAGTGAAAAAAAAATTAAAGTTTCTCCCTCCGTAATTTTTTCCGTGTCTCGGAAAGAACGCGTCCCGTGAACAAAATTTTCATGCTTCTTTTTCCTAAATTCCCGGTATTTGACGCACTACAGTGCATTAGCGGTACCTCCGCGAACCAGAAACAAGAATTGGCGCAAATGCGCAAGGATTCGGCGCCTTGGCGCACCATGTAGCAAGAAAACCGTTTCAGCGCAGTTTGGCGCAATTGGCGCAGCTCTTGCACCCCTGCTCAAAGCAAATGAAATACTAAAAAATTATATAACTTTACCATTTTATTGTCATTTCAAAATGATATCAATTTCAATAAAGAAATTGTATATTTACTTGTGAGCTGAAATTCTGTAGCAAATTCACATATAATAGAAATTATTTTACTTATTTCTTTCTGACGATTTTTATTTATTTTTGATAAATTACAATGTTTCCTATCCCAGTTAACAAGATAGTACTGGAAGATGAGAAGGAGAACTATAGACTGTGCTGTTTTTATTGTTTCCTGAGCTTTGAATATTTTTTTAAGTAGCGTCGTGTGAGGGAGAATGGGCAACTCGACTCATTCAAGTCAACTCAATCACACAACGCTACTAAACTAAAAAAATATTCAAAGCCCGGAAACTGAGTAAAAACAGCAGTGGTCTATAGTTTCCTTCTTATCTTTGAGTACTATCCTGTTAACCAGGATAGCAAAAATCAAAATTTACAAAAAATAAAAATCGTAAGAAAGCAATAAGTAAAATAATTTCTATGATATGTGAAATTTCTACAGAATTTCAGCTCACAGGTAAATACACAATTTCTTTATTTAAATTGATACCATTTTGACATGACAATAAAATGGTAAAATTATATAATTTTTTAATTTAAATTTCATTTGTTTTGAGTGATTTCAATGGAAAAAAAAAATTCCAATAAAATGTCTTTTTCCTCAATAAATATGCCTCTCAGTACATATATTTTGGATTTATTATATTTTTATTGTTTATTATTTAAAACTAGCTATAATACCCGGCGCTGCCCGGGTTTTCTTCAATGAACCTTTTTTGGATCAAGTGATATCTCCCTCTCTTTTTCTTGGGGGACATACAAACCGTGTGCAATTTAACCAATATATCGACTTCGCGATTCATGAAATAATTATATCTATATTTACAGAAACGTAGAAATGAATATATATTTTTCCTTTTTTAAGGGGCGCTAGGTATTTCGATAAACCTCCAACCCCCCCCCCCCCGAACTTCAAGTTACCCATCTGCCTATTTCAGCTTCCAAAAAAATACTTAATTAAAGCTGTGGAGTTTTTTTTATCTACTTTTTACGGGCTCATAATTAATTTTAAAATGAATTTTACATGAATTCATGAAACTAAATATCAAAAGACAATACCGAGACATTAATTTTCATGCTTGAGAAGATATAAATAAAATGTTGAAATCAGTGTTATTGCATGAATGTCCAACTCAAAAGTATGGGTCCGGCTAATTACTTCATATTTAAACTCCTGGGCTTCGTATATCTCTAAGTGAACTCAATATGTCAAAAATCGAGGATTAAATACAACTTTTAAAATTATTGATGGGGCGGAAAACCCCACCAAATTTCCGCATTTCTACAGTAAAATCTGCAATTTTAACACTGATTTCTATGGGAATCATCCTTGGCCTGACCCTCAAACTGATGCCGATGATGATTATGACATTTATTCGAAAAGCCTCATTACTGGGAGGATTGAGAAAGTGGCAAACCATTATAAAGGCATAAACTATTATACATATACTAACAGGATTAAAGAAGTGACAAACCGTTGTAAAGGCATATACACGTCTGAAACGCATTGCTAGGGAACCACGGTAACCAAAGTAAACGTTCGGAAAGTGATTGTTGAGGCCCAAAAACCATTGTTGCCCGACAGTTTTTCGCCCATTTGGGGCACTTGCCCTGCTCTGACGAAATTTTAAAGTAGCCTATCGTTCAAGTCGGGTCCTATTTGGTATATATGCAAAATTTGACGACGATCGATCTAAAATTGTAGATTTGTATAGAGAACATACATACACACACACAGACAGAAAATCAATTATATATATATATATAGATATTGTCACATATAATTTTGAGTAGCTTCATGAGATTTCCAAGAGACAAAAAATAAACTGTAGGCAAAACTAGAGACGAACATGAATTGTTTATGTTTCAGGGAATGATTTTCCCTGAATACTCCCACACACAGATGTGTGTGTACGTGACCTAAATAACAGACATTCCAAGCAAGGGGGGGAAATCAGAAAACATCCCTATAGAACATGTGGGTACACGTTGTGAAAGTAGACCGTAATTTGAAAATTCCTGTAGGTGCTTGCCCTGGGCCGTCATAAGAGTCATGGCCACTGAGCCATGTTTTTTTTTTTTTTGAAGCCCTACTTGGCAAATTCACCTGGTTACTCCAGAAAGTTTTTACCAGATGTAATTTTTGTGACGTCCTATCTTCTTCTGAAACCCTGGGGGGGGGGGGGGGGGGGGTTGATGTTGAATTGCACGAGTGGGCCCACGTGTTTATCACAGACCAGTCATTTGGGGGATCAGGGGGGGCTATTGCCCCTGGCTTTCAAAAATACACTAGAAATGGTATATATATAAAAATACATATAGCGAGTATAAGTTCTTTGCCTCCCCCCCCCCCCAGAAAAAGAAGAAATGACTGGCCTGGTATACCATTTCATTCAGTGGCGTCTGAGCCAGGGGTGCTGAAGCACCTACGGTAATTTGTGGTATGGATCTGAGCATCCCCAGAATTGATTCAGAAATTAAAATTGCCAATATAAAACTAAAGACGAGCACCCACAGTTTTGAAACATTTCAGAAGCCCCTGATTTCATTATAATTACAAAATAACTCCAATTTAATTAATGAAATTGTGCATTTACCTGTGAGCTGAAATTCTGTTGAAATTTTATTAAATGCTTTTTCTGTATCTTTTTAAAATATCCTTTCAACTGATAATTATTTACTCTGGATTGCTTTTGAATTTTCAAAACAAATTTTAAATTCAATGCTGAGTCACACATGGTTCAAATTCGAATGACGAAAATATGAAGGAATGGTAGAGGCGATTTCCGCAACAAAAGTTGGCGGCGACTAGCATGCCAGTCGCATTCAATATTTTGTTGACCACACAAAAATTGAATTTGGTTATACACCAAATTCCTAGTGCACAGGTTTCTACAGCAATATACAAGTGTTTGTCTTCTGGAAATGGTCTTATCAGTTGCCGGACTCTAGTTTCCTTGTGTACATGAAAAGTTGAAACAATATTTATCGAATACATATGGATGTATTTATATTTGTGTATATTGTTTTGTCTTGTCCAGTTAACTGTGGTGAACCTTTATTTTTTATCAGGCAAAGGAGAAGGAAGTAGGATTCTAGGAGCATTTTAAAATAATAATTCTGCACATGCTTTTGATATTCTGCTCTCTTTTCATCTGCAAAGTATTCATTTATTTGTACAATTACACTTGATAGTGTTAATAGAAAATTTTTTTAGCTGATAACGTGTATCAGAATTAATGTGATCCTCACGCATTCCTAAGATATCTTTGATCTGTCCCGGGAATATAGTAGTCTTTGTAGACATCCACACCCGAGCCAGTATTAGAATCCCGACCTACTCGGTCAGCAGCTAGCTCCCTAACCACTTGACTGCCAGGTAACTAAGGCCTTACAATGTTCAAAATATAACAGTCTAGCTATAATGCCCTTCCCCCCCCCCCCCCCGGTGCTGCCTGGGTTTTCTTCAATTCCTGGGAGGATTGAAAACAATGACAAACCATTATAAAAGAATAAACTATTATGTACAATACTGGCAGTATTAAAGAAGTGACAACTCTTGTAAAGGCATATACATGTCTGAAATACACTCATTGCCATAAAAATTTGCGCACCAAGAAATAATTGTGGGATCGAAACGAAAGTTGGCCTGAAGATACACGTTGGGCAGATATGCAAATGATTAGAAATGCAGCGTGATTGCGCATTGCGTAATGCCACTATAGGGCGTTGAACTTCGTTCTCCTTGGAGTATAAAACAGGTAAACAGAGCTTGCTGGAGTGTATTTAATCGTTTGCAAAGGAAATGCTGAGGTAGACATGCCGTTACGCCGCCATCGAAGACCATATGAGCAGTTGTCAGAGTTTGATAGGGGAAGAATCATGGGGATGATGGAAGCTGGGTGGTCAGCTTGGCGAGTAGCTTGTCAACTAGGCCGTTCTGATTTTACTGTGAGGAGGTGTTGGGACCAGTGGACAGAAGAGACGGCATTTACACGGCGACCAGGTTCAGGACGCCCTCGATAGACCAGTCGCCGAAAAGACAGTCACATCATCCGAAATGCACGCGTAGAGCCAACTGCCTCATTGGCCGCTATCCAGACACAGGCAGCAGCTTCACTACGGGCCCCTGTGTCTTCCCGAACCATCGCAAGGCGCCTGGCTGAAGGACATCTGGTATCGCGGCACCCATTACGTGTGCTGCCAATGACACCCACCCACCAACGCCTCCGTTTGGAGTGGTGTCGAGCACGACGGGATCGGACTGCAACGGAATGGAACCAGGTCGTCTTCAGCGACGAATCGAGATTCAACTTGAGCAGTGATGACAATCATGTTCGTGTGTGGAGGCCCCGTGGTGAAAGCTTCAATCCTGCCTTCGCTTTACAACGACACACCGCTCCCACAGCTGGTGTCATTGCTTACGATACAATGACAGCCCAGCGGTACGTCCATAACATCCTTCAGCCACATGTGCTGCCACTTATGGCAGGGCTCCCAGGAGCCATTTTTCAACAAGACAATGCTAGGCCACACACAGCAAGGATGTCACAAGACTTGCTCTGTCACATTACCACCCTTCCCTGGCCTGCTCTATCCCCAGATTTGTCACCAATCGAGCATATCTGGGATCATTTGGGACGGCAAGTTGGACACCCTACGAAGTTGGTCGAACTAGAGGCGCATTTACAGCAACTGTGGAACGAGATGTCTCAGGACATCATACGGAACTTGTATACCTCAATGCCCGCTTGTATTGCATCATGCACTCGCGCTAGAGGGGGTCCAACAGAGTACTAAAACTTCTGTTCATCTGTACTTTTTTCTGTAATAAATGATCCTTTTTCTTGGATTTTCTAATCACTTACTTATTACGTAGTACTTACATGTGTAAAATTTTGTTTCATTTTGACGACTTCTTCTGGGTGCGCAAATTTTTATGGCAATGAGTGTACATTGCTCAAGGGAAACACGGTAACCAAAGTAAACATTCTGAAGGTGACTATTGAGGCCAAAATCCATTGTTGCCCCACAGTTTCTGCCCATCTTAGACAAACTTTTAAAGTAGACTATTGTTTAAGTCAGGTCCCATTTGGTATATATACAAAATTTGGCAATGATGGATCTAAAATTGTAGATTTGTATAGAGAACACACGCACAGAAAATCAATTTTATATATATCGATTAAGATTATTCAGTCTGCCCCTCTAACTTTTTATTGTGTATGGAATTTTTGGTGAGGGTAGCAGGAACAAATGCCCAAATTTATTGTCAAAAAAATCCAGTTTATTCATTAATTGTAACATTAGTTACTACAAGCAATTTCTTAAATATGTGTGTTGCTTATTGAAAAAAATATATAATTTTTATTATTATAAATTTTAATTCAGTTCTAATTTTTAAACAATTTAAAATTTAAATTTTTAAATAACTCAAAGTAATGAATAATTGTAATTTTTAATTGGTTTAAAAATATTAATTTTATATTTTAAGCACATTTTGCATCTGTGGACCCTGGGTTGGGTCTCACTGATTGAAACCTTAACTGCAAAACATTGCCCCCAACACATCACCCTAGATCTGCGCCTGGGGCGGGGCGGATTATTTTACACATTAAAAGTAAAATGCGAGTTCTAAAAGACAAATTACATCTGGTGTACCTCAAGGATCAGTACTTGGACCTATTTTATTCCTAATATATATAAATGACCTGTGTAACTTTAATTTGAAAGGAAAAATCACTGCTTTTGCTGATGATTTAGCTCTTTGTTACTCTGAAAGCTCTTCAATCAACTTGAGGAATAACATGCAAAATGATCTTAACTCAATAAATATCTGGTTTAGAAATAATAATTTAAAATTAAATACAGATAAAACTAAATATATGTTATTTGGTTCTGGTACTTTCGATGATTTTGGTGTCCTAAAATATCATAGTGTGACAGATGGCTGTATCTCGGATTGTATGTGCACAGTTGTAAATAGAGTAGACACCTTTAAGTATTTAGGGATTTTTTTAGATTCAAAACTATCCTGGAAAACACACATTAATTATTTGAGTGTAGAATTAAATCGGAACATTAGGAAATTTTATTTTATCAGGAATAAATGTTCCCAATCCATTTTAAAACTTTTTTATTTTGCGTTAGTAGAATCTAGATCGAGTTACGGCATTATATGTTGGGGTGGGACATACTTCAGCAATCTTTCTTCAATTTTTGTCACACAGAAGTCCTTCATCCGTATCATTCTGAGTAAAAATAGACTCACGCATACATTTCCACTTTTTAATCAATTAAAGCTACTCCCTCTGCAACATCTGTACGTTTATAAAAGTTTAAAAATGTTTTATAAAAGAAGTGGCCATCTCAATCTGAAATTACACAAGTCGGGAATGCAATTTAGACGTCATACTATACAGGTACCAAGGCCAAATAAAACTTGTTTCCAAAAATTTTTCCTTTATTTAGCTCCCAAAATATTTAATTTACTTCCTCAGTTAATAAAAGATCAATCTTCATGTACATCTTTTTTTGTCAATTTAAAATCTTGGTTGTTAACTCAAGAAGATTTAAATTATCTGTTTGATATTGTAATGTAACCTTCTTTTATCTTGCATACGCTGCTAAATGCCAAATTTTTTTGTTTATCAATTCCATTCCTGTTGCCACTTATTTCTTGATGTTATATATATATATGTGTGTTTTTTTTTTCTTTCTTTTCCTCTCTCATTATTTATGCCGACAGATATGTATCAGATATTGTTTTGTGGGCTCACAAGCTTGCTTAGCCCCTAAATGTTTTGTAACTGTGTTTAAAAATCTTAAAGGAAATTTGCATTTGAATTTGAAAATGCTTTGAATTAGTCAAGTCCTGGTGTATATTTTTTAAATGAACAAAATTGAAGTAGAAATGAATAACCTTTTGGGTTTGATAATACAATTGAATAATCGACGTCAGATTAACCCAAAATTCCAAAAAGAACACGGCTATACACGCTTTGGAACTATATGAAATTCCTTCATCAGTAGCAGAAACAAAGAAATAAATATTGAAAAAACTCCTTATAGCAGGAGTTACTTGCTGTTGTAGACAAGAGTCAAATTCAAAATGAACCGGCAACAAAAGAATAGAAGAGGACTGAAAAAGGAAATGGCAGAGCTAATCGCAACCGAAAACACGATAGTGATGCTGATGGAGAAGAATAATTATTGTAGAAACTGTTGCCAGATTTTTTAGAAGGGTGGTGTGCTATATAGGCCATCGACCAACTAGCTTGTGTTTTTGTTGATGTGGAATGATTCAAAGAAATCCAAGTCAGACTGTAAGGGGCATTTTTAGATGATTTTGGCAGAAGAGAAGTCAAATTTATGGTCAAAGGACCAGCAGTGTTGGGCTATGGATGAACAGTTAAAGTCTTGGTTGCTTACGTATCTTCTATGCTCATTTAAAGTATTTTAGGGCACGTTTAGTTTGGCCTATATATGATAATCTGCATTAGCATGGAATGCTGCAGATGCCCCAGTTGTTGAGTATGTGAATGGGATCTTTTAGTTGAGAGATACAAAGTTTATTGACGGGGTGAAAACCACAGAAAAATTGTATTTTCGAAGGATTTTAGAGATACGTTGGCTGGTTTTTGGGAAGAAAGGCAAAATGATCAAGTTTTTGTGTCCAGATTTAGGCTTGGTTTTGGAAGTGTTTTTAATCAGTTTGCTGTGTAGATTATCAATGCGATATCAGCAGCGATAGCCACGATTGACTGTTATTGCTCTAAGGATATTCAGTTCAGAATCGAGTAACGTCGGTGAAGAGCAAATATTAATGACTTGCTTCCCATATGTATAGAACGAGGTATACTTTTGTACCGTAGGATGAGCAGAGAGGTCGTGAGTGGGTAGAGAACAGCAAATGGTTTGCAAAAGACAGTGGTAGAGAAAGTTCGTTCGTGGCAAGTGATCATTCAATTGTAAAATTGAAGTATTTTAAACTTACATATTTCACTGCTTCTGCTGAATTAACACAAACAAGTGTTATGTCACAGTTTTTGAAAACTTCCCCAGGTGATTCTCCCTTTTTCGCTCCAGCCTCAACATATTTTGCACACTGGAAATAAAAGAAAAAAAATATTTTAGCACTGCATTGCTTTCTTTGTCTTAGATTTTATATATACGTATGTAATTAAACACATCAGCTTTCCCACACTTATGAAGCTTCATAACACTTCCGTTTGTTCCATAACCGAGGAAAATTTTCTGTCCCCCTCAAATTAACATATTTATTCCATTTAAACTGTTATCATCTGCCTTCATGGAAGTGAATGTGGCAGATGCCCTCACCCCTTAAGACTGCCATGCAAGGAAATTACGCTCTTACCCCAGTTCCAGCTCTGGACATGAGACATGTCCACAAGAACACTGTCTGAAATGACTCGCCATTTCAGACAACTGCACAAAATAAAATTTTTGAAGATTAACACTAGAAGCGTGCCAGGTCGGCCATTTTCACCATTTTTGAAGTTCTTGCTCCTGTTTTATGTAGAAACTATTTTTTTACAATCTTAAAATTTTATGATTTTTCCTGAAAGTAGTTGAGCATTATACTGTCTAAACGTTGTTTGTCAAAAATCAAAACTGACAGATATTTTTAATTCTAGGAGCCATTCAAGTATTATGTCATCATCGATTGGGGGGGGGGGGGGAGGCAGAGCTGATGACAAAATTTTGCTGACAAGGGGGAGAGGTGGTAAAAAATGGCCAAAAATTTACTTACGTAATACTTGAACGACCCCTTTACCTATAAGCGCCATGGCCGGTCAATTTCACCGGAAGGAATCTCTTAAAACGTCATTGAATGGATTTCATATCTTTTCTATAATTGTTTAATCAAATCGATAGAATTATTGATGCAAAAATTATGAAACCTCTTTTATAACTGATTTTAGGTTATTGTGGTTAATTTTTGGAATTCAAATTTCCAATATTTTTCATAACACATTTGGCACATTCAGAATGTGATGACAGGTGACAAGCATAATTCTATGGTGTTCAGTTGAGTACTGGATTTCGACTCTCTCCCTCCTGGGTCCCCCCCCCCCCATATGGCCCTTTGGTCCCTGCGAAGGGGGAGAATCTTCGCGTGAACATCTCATGTTACAGTACGTACATTATTTATAGAATAGTATCACTTGAACAGAACAAGCTTCAGCTGTGTAATGCTACAGCTGTGACCAACATTTTTACACCCCCACATTTAGAACTTTCGGATTTGTACTTTTTCTGAGCGGTGGATCTGTTTGTCTCAAGAAAAAGAGTCATACACTTAGTTTGGCTTCTTGTCATTTTCCGTTCGGTTATGCATGATTGTTCTAGGCGTAAGGATGAATTCAAGGCATCAGAATCTCTGCCCAGAATTGTTGAAAGTTTCCCAGGAGCTATCAGTAAATGAGTCCGATATTGATGAATCAAAAGAAAATATACATCCTATTGATAACGATGATCCCAATGATATGGATTACATGCCTTCACTGCAATATGACACACCAAGCGGAGAATATGGATGTAATTCCATCGACTATGATTTCTTGTGAAAGAATGTTTGGGGGATCACCTTTCTTCTCACAAACAATGTCATGGAACCAATTTAGGGAGATAATGAAGTATTTGAGGTTCAACCCAAAAACCATAAGGTCTCATCAACTGAAAACTGACAAACTTTTAAACCAAACCACCCTGACATTCCTCAGCCTTTCTTCGTGAATTTTTTGTAATAAAGCTATGGTTTATACAGTTTCAAAAGTTAATTTTTAGCTTATGTCTCTCATTTGAACCCAAAGGCCTATTCAAAAACATTTTTCACAACTTCGAGGGACTTCAATGAACAGTTTTGTTTGTCTCCATCTTCATTTCGTTAAAAAAAATTCTTTTACCCTAGGATGATGCCTGATGTTTGATCAGTATTATAAATCACTCGAGGAAAATTTGAATGGCGAGAATAACATGTAAAATTAAGTTTTATTTTAATTGCTAGTTTGTTTTATAACAATTTTAAGGGAAAAAAGTGCACCCTTTCCCCAGAAATTTTTTTTCATGCATCTTATTTACAGGAAACACTGGCACTTTTTAAAATGCTTCATAGTAAATGATATTGCTTATTTGTACAATACTAATTTCACACAATTTCTAAATTATGTTATTAAAACTGCATTTATTTTGAAACATTGTTTCAAAAGCTCAAATACGAGACCCTCTCAAACCTCTTCTTTGCAGCTAATTTTTTTTGTCTCACTGGTGTGTTTAAAACAGGGGTTTCATTCTATTGGGAGAGTGAAACCCTTCCCAATAGAGTTTAAAAGAGGGGTTGCGCTGATAGTGGAGGGGAAGATGAAAGAGGTACAAGTTGCAAGAATTATAACTAGGGAGAAAAAATACATAGGAGTGGAGGAAGAGATGTCCGCACATAGTAACGTAGGAAAAGGATAGAGAAAATGACTGGAGGGGTTCTGAAATGTAAGGCTGTGATGATGATGGGAAAGGAAGAGAAATAGACCAGTAAGCAAGCAGTAAAAATCAACAGAACAAGGTGAAAACAAACAGGTTTGTTTAAGTCATGCACCTCGCTGAGAGAGTGGCCTCTTGCTCTTCTTCACTTTGATTCTCGAGTATGTACGGTATAAATAATACAATTGTTTTTGTCACTAGTCTCTATTATACACCCCGTATTTCTTGGTCACCGCACTATGTGTGCAGCCTACTTCATCACAATTAAGGCACTAATACACTCGTGTTCAACTTCACAGCCATCACAGGTTATCTAAAATATTCATTCAATCACAGAATTATTAAAGATAAAATTGACAAGAACATACTTTCACTTCAAAATCACTTTTAAAAACAATGAAAGCAACAAACTTAACAATGACAAATAAAAATAAACAGAAAGAATGTTAAATCATTTGGTTGAATTGGAAAAAAACAGCTTTCAATAAAAATAACTTCAACTAGTGCAATTTTCAAACATACTTTCACTTCTGTTCTATTCCACACAGTTACATCATGGTGATCACCCAAAAGAGACATGGTTATCTCATCTCCAAGGGTACCAAGTCCTAGGACGCCAACCTTGTGTTTTTTTAAAGCGGCATACCCTCTAGTGTCCAAAGTCTATGTTAGAAAAAAAATAGAAAAGAAAAACAATTCAAACTATTTTGATCAAATGCCTCATAGTATAGGTTAATAATAATCATATGTACATAAAATATATTGACAAAATCAAAGAGTTACTTAATAAAACACTGAAAGAGTTTCCTTTAATGATACGAAATGAACATTCATTATTTGGCCACACCCCGACTATAGTGAAACACTATGACAAACACTTTTAAGTTTGTGGATTTTTTCATACCTGTTGTTATTTAGATAAATCACAATATTCTAAAACTTTTGGATGTGCGGGGGGGGGGTTACGGCAGGGAAAACTAGAGGTAAAATTGAAAAAAATTACACATGTGGTGTCTCACGCAGACGACCCCCCAAGAGTCGGGTCAACGACCTCAAGTGTGTCACGTGATCCCGGGTACTGGAGACGACCGTCTGAAAAACAGTAGAGCAGAGAGTCACTGCACACGAAAGCGTGAGGTTCGAAAATTTCTATGCCTGTCTTACTTTTTCATTAACCAAGATAATCATTATGTGTCGTCAAAATAAATGTTTATTCCGAAGCTGTGGCTCTGTGTGGTGACTCCGCAGTGGTGACCAGCGACGTTTAGGAACATTAACCATCAAAAAAAGTCCATCTTCATTGAAGATTTAATCTCATGCATTTTCGGAAATTTTCTTCTTTCCGAGCCTCCATTATGTCTGCGGTTACGACGACTCGATTCTTCCCTCAAACAGGCCCCTGAAGAACAGACCCCTCTCGCCCACGCATCATCGTCTGCTCTTCTTCTCTTCTGGTGTGTGACCTCCTCCTCCTCCTCTCTCTCGTCTTCTCTTCTTTTTTTCTCTCTCTCTCGTTGGAGCTGAGCGATGGCGGAAGAAAATGCTCAAGTTTCGAGGATTGGACTTCAACTACCTCCGTTTTGGAAATCGAATGTGCAACTATGGATTCAACAGTGCAACAGTGCTTTTCAACTAAGTGGAATCACTAACGATGACACGAAGTATGCAGCCTTGGTCTCTTCCTTGGATGGAGAATGCTTGTCTTTCGTCTCGGATCTGATATTAAATCCTCCGGCAATCAACCGCTATCAAGCCTTGTCGGATCGGCTCATAAAGGAGTTCGCCGCGACGGAACATCAAAAAGTCAAGGAACTTTTGAACGAGCTACAGCTGGGTGATCAAAAGCCAAGTCAACTGCTGCGAAAGATGAAAGAACTCTCCGGCAACAAAGTCACTGACGAGTTCTTGCACACCTTGTGGATGCAACGCTTACCGCAAAATATTCAAGCAGTGTTATCGGTTTCCAGTGAGCCATTAGATCAACTTGCTGTCCTAGCCGACAAAGTGGCTGAAGTCACTACCCAAAATTACGTGTGTAGAATCCAGCCATCGTCGTCATCTCAAATGCAGTCGACTCCAGATCGAACCGATTCGACATCAGCCATCGAAATGCTCACCAAACAAGTGGCAGAGCTAACGGCAACGGTGAATCGACTCTCCAGAGGGAGATATCGTAGTAACTCCCAACAGCGACGAGCTAGGCGTTCAACATCTCGTTCAAGTCGAGCACGGGATATCTGCTTCTATCACAACAAGTTCGGTGAGAATGCCCGCTACTGCCGTCAGCCATGCAAATTCCAGAAAAAAAACGACGACCTTCCATCATCGCTGGTATGATGGAATCGGGCAGCAAATCCAGCAGGCTCTTCGTGATTGACAGAGTTACGGGTGACCATTTCCTTGTTGACTCTGGCAGTGAAGTTTCTGTTATCCCGCATAAAAAAAATTCGTCAGCACTACATCCAAGTTTCCATTTGTTCGCCGCTAACAACAGTAAGATTCTTGCTTATGGTTCCACGGTGAAGAATATGGATTTAGGTCTCCGGAAACCTTTTTCCTGGACATTTCTCATAGCTGACGTCACTTCACCAATACTTGGAGCTGATTTTCTCAGCAACTTCAACCTAATCGTTGATGTGCGAAACCGACGACTCATCGATTCGCAAACTTCATTACGGGTACTCGGATCGATCAAGCCCACAACACAACCTTCCGTCACTACCATTGGAGATTCTGAATACAGTGCTATATTTCAAGAATTCCCAGATGTCTTCAACCCTTCACAGATCGGTAAAACAGTGAAACATGCGACGCGACACCATATCATCACTCGAGGACCACCGGTGGCTTCGAAGCCTCGACGTCTCAATCCAAAAATTCAACAACAGGTGAAAACCGAGTTTGAATTCCTTTTTGGAACAAGGGATTATCCGACCCTCCAAAAGCCCTTGGAGCTCTCCATTACATATCGTGCCCAAGGCAGATGGTACTGTACGTCCTGTCGGTGATTATCGTCGTCTAAATAGTGTTACGGAATTTGATTCTTACCCGATACCACATATTCAAGACTTTTCTCAAGAATTGCATGGTAAGTCTATTTTTTCTAGACTAGACATCTTCAAGGCATACCATCAGATAAGCATTGCCGAAGAAGATATACCAAAAACCGCAATCACAACCCCTTGGGGTTTATTCGAGTATACAAGATTGAGTTTCGGTCTCGTAAATGCCGCTCAAACTTTTATGCGGTTCATACATGAAGTATTACGAGGTTTACCATTCTGCTATGTATATCTTGATGACATTCTATGCTTTTCTGAAAATGCCGAAGAACACAAAATTCATTTAAAACAAATATTCAAACGTCTTCAACAGTATGGCTTAGTTTTAAATGTGTCAAAATGCATATTTGGTGTTTCTGAGCTTGAATTTCTGGGGCATGTGATCAAACCATCTGGTATCACACCTCGCCCAGACAAAGTACAAGCTGTATTCGATTTCAAGCAACCGGAAACAATTGAGCAATTGCGTAAATTTTTAGGTCTCATAAATTTTTATCGCCGTTTCCTACCGCATGCAGCTGAGACACAAGTGCCACTGCATGATCTATTGAAAGGTTCTACGAAAAACAGAAAAGACAAAACAAAAGTTGTGTGGTCTACATCAACTTTGAAAGCATTTGAAGATTGCAAAAAGCTACTAGCTAATGCCGCATTGCTGGCACATCCATCCCCGTCTGCCCAATTAGCTCTACACGTAGATGCTTCCGACTATGCTATAGGTGGTGCACTGCACCAGGTGACGGACAATGGTCTTCAACCGCTAGGTTTTTTCTCACGTAAACATTCACCCACCGAAACACGATATAGCGCATACAATCGAGAACTTCTTGCCGCATATTCTTCCATAAAATTTTTCAGATATATGCTTGAAGCTCGTGAGTTTATACTTTTCAGTGACCATAAACCACTGTGCTATGCGTTTCGACAAAAAAGTGAAAAATGCTCACCTAGACAGCTAAGGCATTTAGATTATATATCGCAGTTCACAACGAACATTTGCCATATTCCTGGATCGCAAAATATTTCCGCTGATATCTTATCACGCGTAACAGCAATTTCAGTTCCTGGACCTCTTGATTTTACTGCCATCGCTGAGCAACAAGAGGGGGATAAAGAACTAGAGGAACTTCTAAAGAGCAAATCAGCTTTGCAACTGAAGAAAGTATTTCTTCCAGACGCAGCTAAAGCGCTCTACTGCGATTTATCAACAGGTGCTGTTCGACCTTATATTCCAGAAAAATTTCGATATGATGTGTTTTGGAATATGCACAAACTCTCACACCCAGGAATTAGACACACTATTGATTTGGTCAGAAAGCGATTCATTTGGCCATGTCTAGCTAAAGACTGTGCTAAATGGACAAAAGTGTGCATACCATGCCAAAGATCCAAAGTGCACAAGCACACGAGATCCACACTACAATCGTTTGTGGAACCTTCCCAACGATTTCAACATATTCATTTGGATATCATTGGCCCACTGCCCATTTCCAATGGATATTCTTATTGCCTAACAATGATAGACCGATTTTCACGATGGCCAGAAGCGGTACCTATCCGCGACATCACAGCAACCACGGTAGCTACAGCTTTTCTTTCCACCTGGATTTCTCGATACGGCACACCTTTGACAGTAACAACTGATCAAGGTTGCCAATTCGAATCGCTGCTATTCCGAGAGCTTTCCAAATTCATCGGAGCAAAACGGGTCAGGACAACTGGATACCATCCACAAGCAAACGGTATGTTGGAAGAGTGGCATCGCCCTCTCAAAGCCGCGTTGAAATGCAACCAAACCCATAAATGGACTGAAGCATTACCTACAGTTCTACTCGGTCTTCGGTGCTCTCTGAAACAAGATTTGGGGTGCACACCTGCAGAGCTACTATACGGAGAAACTTTACGATTACCTGGTGAATTTTTCCAAGCACAAGCTAATTCCAACTCAACTGACGCTTCCGAGTTTCTACAAATGCTGAGAACTCACGTCCAAACTTTCCAGCCACGACCAATCAAACGGCATGGAGGACATCCTTCATTTGTTCACCATGATTTGAAAACTACTTCTCACGTTTTTGTAAGAACTGATAGGGTGAAACGTCCTCTGGAACAGTCATTTGAAGGACCATACAGAGTGATCAGCCGGACCGACAATGTGTTCAACGTGGACATAAGAGGAAAAACGGTGTCAGTGCCAGTCGATCGGCTTAAACCGGCATTTCTCGTGAATCTGACGGTGGAGCCGGTACCTGTATCTCCAAACGTACCAACTGCAGTTACGTCTGACAGACTCGCAGCTGATTCTGCTGTGAAACCAGTCAGAACCACTTGTTCTGGACGTACTGTCCACTTTCCAGATCGTCTACAGTGCTCGTGATCACTGATGCTACTCCATAGTACGCGATCACCTCTTATTACTCGTGATCACTGGGGAGGGAGTGTGTGGTGTCTCACGCAGACGACCCCCCAAGAGTCGGGTCAACGACCTCAAGTGTGTCACGTGATCCCGGGTACTGGAGACGACCGTCTGAAAAACAGTAGAGCAGAGAGTCACTGCACACGAAAGCGTGAGGTTCGAAAATTTCTATGCCTGTCTTACTTTTTCATTAACCAAGATAATCATTATGTGTAGTCAAAATAAATGTTTATTCCGAAGCTGTGGCTCTGTGTGGTGACTCCGCACACACATGAACACCTGCTAACTCTAAAAAATACTTTTCTTGCATGCAGTTTATAGGTCTGTTATTTTTGTTTATTTTATGGTATTGAATTATTCCACGATGTTTGTATTTGTGTGTGGCTACACTTATGCAAAACCGCAGCTAAGGCTGTACACATGTAGCACTCAATCAGAGAATACAGTTATGCTTAGGGCTGCATCTTGCTTCTTCTACCTAGAACCTAACGTTGATTATGTGCCAGTGCTGACATACAAAACAGTGGCAATGGGTTGGAAGGAAGAGTTTTTACAAATTTGCTGATTCCTTTACAATTGGTTTTGTTTAGCTTGCATAGCGAGTTAGGCTTACCCTGACTATCTGCTCCGGCTGTCACGTGCGACAATGGCTCTTTTTGGAAATTTAGGGGAATTTGATTGCAAAAAGGAGTCATTCTCAGAATGTTGGGAACACCTGCTGCAATTTTTTTTGGCCAATGAAGTTGAAGATGAGGGTTGGCAGCGGGCAATTTTCCTTTCAATCATCAGCCAACCACTGTGGCCATTGGCATACGCAGAGCCCCCCCAGCCAAGATTATAGTGTTATTTTGCAGGAAACAAAAAGTAAGCCCCCTTTAGAAGGAAAAAAATCTTAAAATTCCCTCTCGAGAAAATTCTGCGTATGACCGTAGCGATAGTAGGATTTGAACAAGAGTCCTCATGAGGCGAGTCTGTCACTATGACTACTCGACAACCCATACACATAAGATGGAATTATTTTTAATCTTCTCCCATGCAGTTTTTAGTCAGTGTGGCCAACAGAACAGAACTTATTCTCCTAAAGTTTTGAAAAAAAAAAGCATTTCCACATCACATACTGCCTCAAGATCATGGATAACGCCTGCGGTGGAGTCACCACGAGGACACTAAATTCTGCTTGGAGAAAACTGAACTTTCATGTTAACATAAAAACTTGAGCATTGACTGCAAGGAATTGCTGATCCTTAGGATTTTTCTGTATGGATTTCTCATGATTCATTGCATTCAAAATGTCAAAATTTACATTACGCTTGAAGAAAGAACAAGAAAGTAGAGGGTGGGAAAAATATTCACCTTCATACGACACGAATTTTCAACTGTGGGTGTGAAAATCGAACCGATGTCTGATAAGCGGACTTTTTTTGTAGATGATTCTTCTGTAAAAGGATCTCTCTTTGGTTTGACCTGTAAATTGAAAATATTTGTGAGATACAATAATGAACTACAATAGCTGACAAATTCCAAAACAAGCAACGAAAAAACAACTTTAACAGATTAGAGTGACAGACTACATCAGTTAGCCAGTAGCTCAGCTTACAAATATTTTGGCCAACAAAGATTGAAAAATTCAAAAAATAAAATAAACAAACTCAAAGGCAATAGATATTACACTGTTTAGGTGCTTTAGTTAACATAAAACAGTTGCTTTGAAAGCTAAATTTCTGTGCTTAACAACAGAATTATCAATCAAGTCAGATGAATTTATATCCATCTCAAAATCACTTTAAAAAACAATGAAAACAACAAGCTTAACAATGACAAATAAAAATAAACAGAAAGAATGTTAAATCATTTGGTTGAATTGGAAAAAAACAGCTTTCAATAAAAATAACTTCAACTAGTGCAATTTTCAAACATACATATCTAGAAAGGTAATTGACCAAACACATACTGGTGATATTTTTCTTTTCCTATGTATTTGTCCAGTAGAGGTTGATGGAGTGCTTGCTAATGGGAATACTTCAGATCCAGCAGATGACGAAGATTCCTCCACTATTATTTCCTCTTGCTTATTTTCTTCTTTCTCCTCTTCCTCTGCATCTTCACTGGAACTAGAAACATAACCCTGGAAAATCAGGAAGGGCAGGAGTATCTTAGCAACCCCCAGAACAAGCGAATCAAAAAAATAACATTTTTCTTTCAAATATTATAGTTTACTGCAATCGAGGAGCTTATTTTCAAAATAGAACATTTCCCCTTTCGATAAATTTACAGTAGAAGTATCAGGAGGAATAAGTTTGCTTTACAAAATTAGGAAGTAGCCCAACAAGTAGCATGTAAAAATACAGAAGAATGTGGGGTCATTCAAGTATTACGAAAGCAGATTTTAAGCCAGGGGGACCCCCTCCCCGTCAGCAAAATTTTGTCAGCAGCTTAGAATATTTCATATTTCAAAAAGGGGTGGTTGATGACGACGTAAGCAACCTTCAAACCCTCTCTCTCCCCCCTTGTCATCAAAAGTCAGTAAATCCGAAACCCCCCCCCCTCGATGCTGATGTAATACTTGAATGACCCCTTATCTGAATATTATGTTTTTTTTTATCAACATTCAAGGGAGTTATCTGCATTTGAAATTGAAAAATGATCTATTTTGAAAGAAAAGTGGTGGAAATGTTCTTTTGGTTAAAATTAGAGCTATTCAAGTCTAAAAAAAATCAATCAATATTCTAAATATTGATTGATAATTTATCACACTCCTCCTCGGCAGATAAAATTTTAGGTCCCATTGGATGACTGCTGTCGAGAGGTTCTGCCAAAAAATACTAAAGTGAATGAACAAGTTGGATATATTCCCTTTTGGTAGAAATGACAAATTTTACACTGTAATTAACAAAATTTTTATTCCATTGGAATAAACCCTGCTTTATAATCTGATAGAGCTCATCCCAAAGATTCAGAAACCATTAAAAAGTGCATTTCCGAAAAAGGAAAATGTTTCCTTTTGAAAATAAGCTCAAGTATAACAAAATAGAAGGGGTGATTGATGCAAAATACGCATTCAGTTTCTTAAAATACCTTGCTCGTTCAGTTCATCAGACTCTTACTGAAAACATCTGGACCATTGTGGGGTCCTGGAGCTTGAAGGTAGTTAGAATCTATTATGCCATACAGCATGCAAAATTTTTTAATTTTTGCTCTTCCCCCTTCAATGGGATTGACCTATAGCCTTTCGTAAGAATGAAGAGATACATCTCCCTCTAAGTGTTTGTTGGTCTTCCACCAACGAAGACCTGTGCTATTATTTAGACTTTCATCATTATTTTACAATAACTAACGCCTCATGAAAACAACAGCAAGCAAGACAGAGTGACTGCTTGTCAAACATGCCCAGACGTGCCAACTTTTGAAATCCAGAAATCTCCCGAGGGGGGTACCCCCCCCCCTCCTCGACACTCATAGACTTGATCAAAAAAAAATTCATAAAATATTTTTCGAAATTTTTTTTTTTTTAAAATAAATTAAGAAAAAGTTACATTCTCCCTCCCCCACAAGGCACGTTCTGCATTGCTCCTGAGAAGAATATAATTCTATGCCATTCTTTCCATGCAGAATAGAGAAATGACATCTACATACTGTTCATAAAGTATGTGTTTCCTTTCGTGGATGCAATCAGTGATTGATAAGCTTGGTTATATGAATTCTTAAAAGCTTTATATTAAGCTGTATATAGCTTAAAGTTTTTAAAGTTTTATATTTTCTTTCTGAAGATGTTTAATTGGAAGAAACGATTTAAAAAATCCAAATTACAAAGCTGCGGACGAAAAACGTGTTTACCGCACGGCTGTTAATGGAATACAATAATGATTATACAGAAATTTTGGCAATGAAGGTCATGCCCCTGATAAATGCTACGAAAACAAAGTCGCGTCTTTGCCAGTTGCTTAAATGCGGTCACAAAGACTTTTTTTTACGGCTGCTCGATGAAAATGACTACCGCTGTCCCCCCTAACGACGATGGCAATTATTGACGCCTTGACAACGTGAAATCTAATTTTTCTGCCAAAATCCGGAGAAATTTTAACAAATCCGGAGAGCGGGAGGAAGGATAAAAAATCCAGAGTCTCCCGCTTAAATCGGAAGAGTTGGCAGGTCTGCATGCCAGTAGCTGGCAAAAAACTGATGTCAACTGTGCCAAAAATGTTGATATCTGTAACACAAACTGTATAAAAAGCAAAAGTCGTCCCTTTTCTGGAATGGTTGATGAAAGGAAATTCACTGGAATAAGTATCTTTAAAATTAATTAAATACTTTTTCGGCTCATCAGTATCCATGTTTTGTTACCGCATGCACGTGACTTCAACAACAAAGAGGAAGGTTTGACCATATGCGCGGCACTATAATCTTCAATTATTATCCAGGACTATTGGCTGCTAAACTATTTCCCTGACAAATAACTTTTCTCGTTACCATCGGAGGGTTCACACTGTACAACTTCCATAAAAAGAAGAAATTTGCACTATTCTCCACTTACTATGCGTGACGTCATTTCAAAAGGGAAAAAGAACAGAAACAAACGACTGCCCCCCCCCCAGAAAATTCTCAGGGATTTTTTCAATGAAGTAGGATATTTTTAGGGACAATTAGGGATTTTTACAATTTTTTTAAATATATGGGAGATTTAAGAACTTTCCGAGAGGTCGGAAGATGAAGCTAAAATCCAGGAGATTCCCAAAAAATTCGGGAGACTTGGCAGCTATGACATTGTGAAAAAAAAATAGATTAGAGTAAATCTAGACTATTTTGATTTTACAGGGGATACAAAGCGAGAAAATGATATTTATGATGATATATCGAATGAATCAGATATGAACATATAAGCTCATTGTGTTGAAATAAAAATCCCTAATTCATACTTTTAACCCTTCGACAGTTACGCATATTCAAAGAAAATCTTCTGAATCGGGCACACGATTTTACCAAAATCCTTTGAAAAACGGCAGGGCCTCTTGAGGTAAGACGATGCCTTCCCCCAGTTGTCAACAGTAGGGTGCCGGATTTTCACTGATAGGATTCCTCCCATCGCAACAATAAGGCCAAAGGTATGAATAGGTCTTTTGTAAGTTGACGATAATAGCCTTACTGAGTGTAAAAAGTCCATGAAATTCAGGGAATAAGTTTTCCGTCAGTGAAAATTCTTCTTTCCATCTGTTTCTTTGACTTCACACAAAATGATTTCCATTTATAGTGATTATAAAAATTACAGCAATATCAAAATCTGCTATACTTTGATATTCACATACATTCGATTAAAAATAATTAAATGACGTATCACTATGGATACATCTGATACGAATTCGTATACAAAAATGTATAAAGAATAGCTATAATTTTCCGTAATAGAGAGGTGTCACATTTAAATTTTACAGTCAATTTTTAGCTCCAATCAGCGGCCAATTCTAGGTCTCACGGCCTATTTAACAATTTTTAAGTACTATAGCTTCGATGATTCTAATGAACTTTTATGAAAATTTTTACACCCCAGAATATGGATTAGTGTCCAACCTTGGGGTCCTTTATGATTCTCATCATTTTTTTCCATGCCATAAATTCACTTTGAAAGGGGCCCCGAGCGCAGGGCATGCGGCTCTGCTTCAGGATGGGGGGGGGGGGGAAATGCATTCAGAAGTTAAGTTGATTCTTCATAATTGAGTACTATTCAATTTTTCTATCTCAGTAGGCTGATACGAAGCTTTTGTGTGTCGGTTGCGGTGTTTATACGAAAACTTTTTTTTTCTTTCTGGTCATCTTTCTAGAGAATTGAATATTTACAAGAAATTACAATACATTTTACTGAAGTTTAAATCAAGATTATAATATGTAGTAAATGATTCTTTTTTTCCCATTCAAATCCATAAACAGAAACAAAAAAATCAATATTATATATGATATGCAAAGGCCTTTGTGGCAGTGCTCCTCAAAGTGTGCGTCGCGAGATGGAAGTATCGATAAATATCACCCTATTAATGCTTCAAAGTGATTCTGTTATGAATGCACATTACCTACTAAAATATCGCGGGGAGCCACCGATGAACCCTGAGTGGGGCAAGGGAATTGCGAGTGACAAAAAAAATTTCCATCACTAATTTAGTTGATACAGTACTTTGATTTTTGAAGAACCACCTCAAAGTGCGTAAATAAGCACGCAAATCAATATCTTGAGCTCGCCACTATGCCGCTGTGAGTCGCGATGAACCTTCGGAGAATGCTATATGAGTACACATCCATTGTTTGTGTGTGTGGGATTGGGGCGGGGGAAGGCCATGCCTAGGAGAGGTAGTCATCTCGCTCAACTGCCCTGACAACGAATTGTTCGTCCAGGCATACATTCGTTAGCCATCGAAAAAAAATTGTGACTTGGTGAAAACGTTCTAGAAGAAAGACACACAAAACACATCTTGATGTATGGGAGCCAACTGAATTAATATTCAATGAATAGAAAGGATTTGGTGGAAAATGAATCTATGAAACGAATCTGATGCTTCCATGCATATTACCGAAATTAACAAAGAAAACCAATATACGTTTCCACCTGTGGAGTAAAATATCTTTAGTACAGAACAATGATGGGATTACCACTTACCCATTTTTGGTACAAAGTTTAGATACGTGAAGAATTCATGCTAAAAGGCGTGTATCGATCGTCTTGAAAAAAAAAAAGAAAACAGTGTCGGATTATCTTTGCCATTGTCAAAAGTTACCGGTTATCAGGACTCAAGAATCAAGAGCTCATTCAACACTCCCAAAGAAGAGGGTGGGTTGGTTATTTTGGGAGTGTTGGTTCAATACGGATGAAAGTATTTAGGGGAAGGGGGGACGCGAGCATAGAAATGAGTACGTATTGGTGAATAGTTTGAAGAAAAAGAGGGGGGGGGAAGATATTTCTTTTCTTATCAAAAATACGTTCGTAAATGAGGACAATACATGTCTATTAGTGAGAATATACAAATACAACACCACAACAGGCAAAATGCCCAGCGAGGTGGCTGAGAAAAAGATGTCCATAACAAATATGGATGTCATCTATTTCAAAAATAAAGCAACCCAATTAAAAATGTATCGTCTTGTTTTTCTCAGTTTGATTTTATACTGTGTTTGCTAAAAGAAAACAAAAATGGGAGATATAATATGTGGCCCGACCAAAAATGAATAAGAAAATAATTTTTCGGACGAACAAAAATTAAATGAAAGAAATAATTTGCAGTTCTGCTGACGGGTAAAATAGGAATAAAAACCAATATAGGGACAGTAGTATACTCTGTACTGTATTTAAAATTAAATTGAAAATCAAATCGAAAATTATGTATCGACTATATGAATTGGGCAAAATGTTCCATGGGTTAAGATCAATTGTGAATATCGATCTCAACGATTTCCTGATCCTGACATCAGCACATCAAGCATTGGCCAGGGATTTCCAGCCACCTTGCGAAATAGCCGGTCTAAGCCCGAATCATTTCTGAAATTCAGACGGACTTTGGCCAAAACTCTTGGCCCATTTGCGAAATGGCCTGCCTCATCTCAAATCGGTCGCGATTCGGGCTTTGGCAGTAACATGTATATAGGTGTACTTACTGCCCAGGAACTGGATACAAATACTTATATGCAGGTATGTGACTGAAATCTATAGTCCTTCACCATGGCATTTAGAATGGCAGATTCTCAATCTGAATCACCTTGCAAACTACTTTCAGACTACAAGAAAGCTAGACAGTGGTTACCAACAAACAAGGGACTCTTGTAATCTCTCATACCTGGGACCAGTACAGGGCCAAGCAACTAGTATCCTGGTCTGCCTATTTCAGACGTGACAACTTTTGGAATCCAGAGATTCTCTCAAAGGGGGTACCCCCTCCCCCCATAGACTAGATCAAAAAAATTCACAAAAAAACTTTTTCGAAATATATGTTTTAATCAATTAAGAAAAAGTTCCATTCCCCCAAGGCAGGTTCTGCATTGCTTCCCCCCCCCCCAGCAGAGCAGAATATACTTCCATGTCAGTCTTTCCATGCAGAATAAAAAATTCACATCTACATATACTGTTGATAAAACATAAGTTTCCTTTCGTGGATGCTATCAGTGATTGGTAATCTTGGGCATATCAACTCTTAAAAGCTTTATATTTAGCTTTATATAGCTTAAAGTTTTATATTTTCTTTCTGAAGACATTTAATCAGAGGACACAATTAAAAAACTTAAAAATACAAAGCTGCTGACGAAAAAACGGCAACCAAGGTCATGTTCCTGATAAATGATTGCCGATAAACACTATGCAAACAAAGTCACGTCTTTGCCAGTTGCTTAAATGCGGTCACCAAGACCTTCTTTTTACGGCTGCTCGATGGAAATGACCACGGCCGTCTTCTACGGGTATTTTTCCAAACAACGACAGCAGTCATTGACATCACGACAACGTGGAAGCTCTTGTAAAATCCAATTTTCTGCGAAAATCCGGAAAAATTTTAACAAATCCGAAGAGCGGGAGGAAGGATGAAAAATTCAGAGAGTTGGCAGGTCTGCTATTTCAAGAATGTTAATTACAATGTGTACCGCTACATTGTAGACAAGAATCTCTTGGTTCAAGATACCCCTCTTCAAACTGTATACAGACACAGTAACCCTGTTATGCACATACTCTGGAACAAGGACGGTGTAGTGCCAAAAGCTACAGTATAACGAAGAAGGTATGTTCTCTAAATGGCAACTCAATTCCAACTGTTCAAGTACACACACAAGATATTCAAATAACACTGGATTAACGATTCATTGACTGATCTAAAGACATCATAGGCACACCTGAATATTTACCTATCCCGAATGAACAAGCTGAAATATTAGAGACTGATCCAGTTAAAAGCGTTAAAGCAACATACGTGGCGTACCCCTTTGGTTCTTTCTCCTTGATACAATAGCATCTGTATTCACCATAACCGTTAATGACTTTAAAAAAACTAAATACCCTGTCCAAACATATCATGTATCTTTTAATGTTGAATTTTATTCTAAACATGGTATTCATGGAACATGGTTTACAGGCAGATTTAGTTTAAGAAGGACAAAAACTGAAAGGAATCACATAAAAAATTTCTCAAGCACTTCAAAATGATTGTTTTTCAAGAACTTTTAAAGACCTGAAAATGAACTTGTTTTCTTTTTTCAAGGACTGTAGGAACCCTAATTAAATTTTAAAAAAATCTGGTCATTCATTTAAGCAAACCTTCAATAAAGAAAGCTGATACAATGAACTTACTCCACTTTTTATGGCTTTACATTTTTTATCTGCAGTTTTGACACCAGACAAGAAATCCTTCCTTTTGTAATTCTGGCAATATGTATCCCTGAATTTTTCATATGGCCAAATTTTATCTCGTGTAATCCAGCCACTATTTAATAGAAGAGGGAAAAAGAAAAGGTTGAAAAGATGTCATCTGAGAGGAAATATGAAATGCAATAAAAATAATGCATCAATAGAACAAATATCGTATTGAAATTAATCAGGGTAGAGTTTTTGACATGACAAGCATAAAAAACAGGTTTAAACTGTCGAAAACAGTCAAAAACCTAAATGAATGCTTTTTGATAATGTTTTGAACACAATATCAAAAAGATAATGTGTAAAGGTATATAACATGATGAAAAACTTACTTTTTTGTATATTACAATGTTTTATTTTTAAACATTAATTTATTACAATAATAAATCAAAGCTACTGATTACCCGTGTTCAATTTGCTAAGGGGAATAGAGCTGCTTATTCAAAATATGTATGATAAGGGCATCACAGAGGTAGGTTTTAGACTTTAACTATAAATCAGTATTAAAAACAGTAAAAAACTTATTGTCAATGTTGTCAAATAGTTTTTTAACCTGATAGATATGCTAAATAAAAAAAACACTTTTATATAGATTAAAGGGTTTTATATTCGGAAATTATAATTACTGAGAATCTATTTTCATATTTTAAATTTTCTGATCTGCCGAAAATTTTATTCCATGTACAAATTCTTACGCAGAATCTGTTATAATACACTAATTATACACATTTATTTTCATCTAAAAATTTCTTACAGCTCAGGATGTATAAATTCACAGAGTTTTAAAGAGTATTTTCAACCAAAGCAGAGCCGCAAGGACTTAATACCCAAAGCATTTGTTTTGCACATTTAAATTTAAATACAGCTTCAATTGCAAAAACCATTGTATTATAAATGCTAGTAAATATACCATATCACAGTGCAGAAGTAAAAATAACTAAGTTTGAATAATTGTTTCTTAAACTTCATGTACAAGCTAGCATTGCCAAATTAAATGACATTTCAGTTCAACAATTTAGTATTTTGATCGCTAGATATATTTCAATGTTATGCACAATAAGAGTAGGCCTATCTCAGTGATCATCCAGATAACTTAATAATAAACAGAAATAAACATTACATACACTATCTACCAATAAGTATTTGGACACCTGTGATAGAAAAGAAAAACTAACTTTATTCAAAATCAATAGTTGGTAGAGCCTCCACGAGAGGCAATTACAGCGTGAACCCTCCGGGGCATACTTTCCACAAGTCCTTGTGTGACGGCTAGTGGTATTTTCTTCCACTCGGCTTGGAGAAGACATGTCAGTTCCTTCACTGATTTTGGACGGGTAGGGCACCCTTTAATTCGGCGATCCAACTCGTCCCAGAGGTTCTCGATAGGGTTCAGGTCTGGGTAGTCCATTCGATGAACCCCATTGGCACCATACCAAGCCTTGGTTAACCTCGCAGTATGACAGCTGGCATTGTCGTCCTGGAAGTAATAGGGGTCCACCCCGTAAAACTGCCACAACGTAGGAAGCACATGGTCATCCAAAATAGTGCAGTAGGCATCGGCGTTGAGCTTACCATGAATGGGGACCAAGGGTCCCAGTCCATACCAAGAGAAACACCCCCAGACCATAATTCCACCTCCGCTGAACTTGACTGTTGGCACAATGCATTCTGGCGGGAGACGTTCTCCAGGCAGACGGCAGACCCTGCCATCCGAACGGTAGAGGGTGAACCTTGATTCGTCGCTCCAAAGAACCCGTTTCCACTGATCTACGGTCCAATTTCGATGTGCTTTGCACCACATTAACCGAGCAACGCGGTTGGACTTTGTGATCAAAGGCTTATGGGCAGCAGCACGACCATGAAAACCAATCAGATGTGCTTCCTTACGGATGGTATTCATTGAAACAATACTCCCGGATGCCTGTTGAAACTCCTCGTGGATGAGGGCCATCGGCATCTTGCATGCGACTAATGCCGATGTTGTTTCCTACACGATATATAGGCCTACCGGTGGAGGGCGTGACGTATCTCAGGACCGCAGATATTGTCATTTGCATAGGTGTCCAAATACTTATTGGTCGATAGTGTATATGATGTAAAACTTTTTTAAACACTTATCTGCTGTAAAAAGAGTACAGCAGATGATTTATATCAAAGCACATATATAAGCAGTTGAAGAAATTTTGGAAGGTCGAGAATCATCTTGAATCAGAGAATGTCAAATTATTCCATAGTTTTCCCTTCAGTGTTTATGCTATGCTTTATTCAAATTGACCACATATTTTGTCCAAAATAATTTTGTAGAAAGGAGAAATTGTTTTAGAATCATTAAATATTTATTCTTTGTATAATCATTAAATATTTATTCTTTGTATAATCATTAAATATTTATTCTTTGTATAATCATTAAATATTTATTCTTTGTATAATCATTAAATATTTATTCTTTGTATAATCATTAAATATTTATTCTTTGTATAATCATTAAATATTTATTCTTTGTATAATCATTAAATATTTATTCTTTGTATAATCATTAAATATTTATTCTTTGTATAATCATTAAATATTTATTCTTTGTATAATCATTAAATATTTATTCTTTGTATAATCATTAAATATTTATTCTTTGTATAATCATTAAATATTTATTCTTTGTATAATCATTAAATATTTATTCTTTGTATAATCATTAAATATTTATTCTTTGTATAACATCGTCACTTTAAACCTAGGCAATATTTGAGGTTTTTGATGTGACAGTTTAAACCGTCAAAAATTCTCATGTGTCAAAAACCTACCAACCCTGAAATTAATTGTATTGAAATTAACATTACCTTTTCGCGAGCCATGTGTAAATTTATAATCCTGAGAAAAATAACTTCGAATTAGTATTTGGAGTTGTATCACAGGAGCATCGGTAGAACTGGAAGGGAGGAGGGTCTTCTCGGCAGTTGCCTCCGGCATAAAATTTTTGGGAAATCAAAAAATGTTATAAAATTATCTAATTTCATGTTAAAGGGGAGGGGGCATCAATATCATATTCGCCACTTTCTTGAAAAAGAAATTGTAGTTATAGAGCTGCATTGCATGGAAGAAATAAAATTTAAGTTTGAAAAATCTGAACTGATTTTATTAATTTTGTAAAAGAGTCGGTTTTATGTAGGTTTTTAACAGCTGGCTGATGCGAAGATATATTCAGGAGAGAAAATTCTACTGCCTTTTCAGGGAATCGAACCAACGTCCTCTATCTTGCCGGGATAGCGCCCTAGACTGCAAAGGCAACAAATACCTCAATCTCTTCTTAGAGTTCGTGTGCACTGAATGGGACTGTACATGGATGGTCTAACCTAATTCAGGCCAAAGCTCACAAGGGCTGACACTGCAATCAGATGGCGACTTATCTATTACTTGCAATAGAATTTTCTGTTTCCTAAATATATCTTCACATCAGCTAGCCGTTAAAAACCTTTGTATTGAACCTTTGAATAGCGGAGAGTGACATCCTCAGACAAGTCTTATGTTCATGCCATTTTTTTCCCTTCAAGCACGGCCATCTTAAGAGCATTGGGGCCCACGGGCCAACTTATTTTTCTGAGATTCTACCTGGGAAACTCTTGAGAATTTCAACCAGTTCTAATTTTTGTGAGGGCCCTCTTCTCTTGAGGCCCATGCGTTAAGACGGCACTGTCTTCAAGTCTCGGGCACTGTCATACAAAAAGCTCATAATATTCACAAAGACACATCAAATACAAATACAATGCCACAACAGGCAAAATGCCCAACGAGGTGGCTGAGAAAAAGATGCCCATAAAAATATGGATGTCATATATTTCAAAAATACAGCAAACCCAATTAAAAATGAAATTAACCGAAAATTATAAACAATATATACACATGATAAAATATTATACAATGCCCATGAAGAATACTTATGGCTGTCTAATTCTAAGTATGGATAACTTCTCGATTTACCCCAACATGTTTATTGTATTTCTTTTTAAACGTGGCAATTGTGTTAATCCCTGCAACACCATAACCTCGCACTGTCCCTTACAAATTGATACTGGTGTCCCCTTGTAAAAGCAGTCGATTGGTGGTGCACTAAAAGTTCATGGTCCATCCTATCTATCCCATTGAAAATTTTGAACACTTCGATCATATCTCCTCGACACCTGCGTTCATCTAATGTAAACATTTCCAATCCTTCAAATCAGTTTACACAGCAACAATGTATTGAGCAAATCCGGTATAACGGAATGAAAAAGCAGTTATAACGAACTCAAAAACAAGTGTCCAAAAAAACAAGAATCTCCATCTACTCTTTTAAAGTTTTTGAAAAAAAATTGGCCACAATTGAAATTGCAAATTCAAACAGTAGTTATAGGATCTCCTAGGAAAAAGATCTTTAGAATTTATGTGGACACCGCTGTCTTTACCTGGTTTCAGAACATTCATTCCAGAAATGTGCCAGTAACCGGTGCACTCATGGGAGAAAAGGTTTTGCAATTTGCAAGTGTTTTTGGATACGAAAACTTTTAAGCAAGTGTCGGTTGGCTGAATCGTTTCAAGGAATAGTATGGTGTAACATCAAACCAGATTTAATGTATAAGGCGGCGTAGTTCCTTCTTACTTGGCTGCATTTGTGATTTGCTTGCACATGAGCACTGCTGGTGTGCTAAGAGTTCTCCATCCTTAGAACAGAATATTCTGGAAACACGTGGAAGAATAATATACACGGGTGGGTCCAAAACAATGCAGGGAGTAGGAGCAGATTACAGCATATTCGGTGACAACGAAGAGAGAGATTACTCGATCTCAAAACTTCACGATCGAAATACAGTATTCCAAGCTGAAATGCTAGCCATCAAGAAAGCTGTAGAAGTGGCAACAATATTTCCGGATAATACCATAATAAAAACAGACAGCCTGTCCTCTTTGAAAGCTCTCAAAGACCCACTCGCAACAAATCCAATGACTCGTGAAGTCTGTAAGCTACTTATTCAAAACAGCAAAATACATCTGTGCTGGATTAAAGCTCATAACAAAGATCCAGGAAATGAGCGAGCTGACTTCCTTGCAAAGCTGGCCACCAAGGAAGGAACCCCCATAACTTACCAATCTCTCAATCAGTATACAAAAGAAAGTGGATGCAAGAATCATTATGTCACTGGCAAGAAAGATGGGACACTGAATGTACAGGGCGTAAAAATTCATGAAATTCTACCCAAAGTCAGTATACACCACGTCACGTGCCTGAGAGGCATGGTGGTAAGATGCTCGTCTACCATCGTGAAGGTTGTTGTCAGGGTCCCGGGTTCGAACCCAAGGGAGGATATAGATGAGATATTTTTCCTAACGAACTCGAGGCGACCACCGATAGACAGCACCTTCACTTCCAACCCATCTCACTAATGGCAGTAAATTGCAATATAGCGATATGACCAGAGTTGGTGTTTGGTGAAGTAGTAGTATACACCACTTGCCATGGCCCGGGACAAGCTGACACTCTAGAAACAACGTATCATCAGAAGTCTGATGAATGCAAATCGCATAATAAAACTTGTGAAGCATCTTGAAACATGCAAAACTGAATTCAGACGTCCAATTAACCGGACAGACGATTTCGACGACTACGAATGTACTGCTTCAGAACCAAGACCAAAAATTTCTAGCAGCATCCCATGATCACAAGACTCAGGAGTAAAGAAAGATCAATCCAGGCAGCCCTTCCTCCCTCGGAGATGCCATCTACATCCCAATTACAGCATTCAGATGTAAATGTCATAGCTGCCAACTTTTGAAAATGAAAATTCGGGATATTTTTGCGCAAACCCGTATTTTATGCTTAAACCACTCCCTAATAAATACAATACAATAGGGATTTTTCCAAAAAAAAAAAGGGATTTCTAAACGTATAAGTTAAAGCTTAGGGAATAAATCCCTACTCAAAAACTGAAGTCAAATAAAAATAGGGATTTTACACACATGGAAGTTAAACCCATGGGAATAAAATTCCTACGTGAAAAACAAGTGAAATTGGAGGCCAAAATTTCAATGATGTAAAAATAAATATTGTGTTCAATCAGAAATGCTGTGAACAAGCGAATGACCCCAAAATCATCGGAAGATGAAGCAAAAAGCGTCAATTTTTGAAGAGCGCTGACTTTTTGTGACGCTTGCTTGATTTTTTTTTTTCATTTCACGAGTGATGATGGCAGTCTTTCCATGACCGATGTTTATGTCCGTAACACAACTTGTACAAAAAGTAAAAGTCGGCCCTCTTCTGGAACGTTTGATGAAAGGAAATTCATCGGAATAAGTATCTTTAAAACTGATTAAATATGTTTTTGCTTATCAGTATTCGTGTTTCGTTATATCGCACGTACTAACTTCAACAAAAAAAATTTGGCCATATGCGCGTCACTATAATCTTCAATTATTATCCAGGACTATTGGCTGCTAAGCGATTTCCCTGCATGATAAGACAAACAACTTTGTTACCATCAGAGGGTTTGTAAAATGGGAAATTTTCCCATTTATTTATGACGTTTGGCGTCATTTCGAAAGGAGAAAAAAAAAGGCTTCATGCCCCACAAATTATAGGGATTGTTTTCATAAGCGGAGATTTTTTTTTTAATGAAGTAGGGAATTTTTACGGACAATTAGGGATTTTTGAGATTTTCTTAAAAATTTGGGAGATTTAAGAACTTTTCGGGAGGTCGAGCGATGAAGCTAAAATTCGGGAGACTTGGCAGCTATGAAATGAGCATGGTCGGTCAATGTAAATTAGTGCTTAATTTTTTTTTTCCTTTGGTATATATTTTTTTATTTTTCTGTTAATACTGATTGTATCGTGCTCAATGTTCTCTGATTTATTATTTCCATAGAATGTATATGGTAGTTCATAGCAAATCTGTGTAAATAAGCTTTTTGTGTTTATTCTTTGGTTACATAATTATATTTCATTTTTCTTTTATGCTAATCTTGATTGAATCGTGCTCAATGTGTTTTTTTATGAATTGTTTCCACAGAATGTATATAATAGTGAGCAGCTAATTAGTGCAAATTAACGTGAATAATATTTTTCGATGGTTTATATCAGGGTTGTTTGGTTTAAACCAAGTGGTTTTTAAAAAAAAATCAAATAAAAGTTGCCTAAATATAATTTTTTTTTCCTTGAAAAATATCATATTGGTTCATTATTAGCCAAAATGTTTTATTTTTACCACATTTTATATCCTTGGGGTACATTCTGATGGTATATCTTTAAATGACTTAAGATTTTATAAGTGGTTTTTTTCAAAAAGTCTCATAAAAGTGGCCAGAATATATATATGTTTTTCATATGAAGTATCTTCGTTATTTAAAGTTATATATAAAAGCCAGAATTTCTCATTATTACAACATTTTCTAACTTTTGGCTACATTCTGATGCTCTATCTTTAGCAAATTCATGAATAAGGATTGCATCACGCATCTAAATGTAGTGGTGTATTATCTCACAGGGTTTCTTTTTCCCTTCACAAAGAAGCAGCTACAGTAGTGATGACACCTAGCATGATGACACCATCATGCTAGGGGCAGGTGGTCCAATAAAGACACCAGCTGTCCTTAAAGGACAAAGACTAGTGTACTAGTTGTTACATTACCTCAAATACATTTTCATTTTCTTTCCCATAAGAAGTAGCACATCTCCTACTGTATATCTCCCAGTCTTAATATTCAATAGTTGTTTTTTTATACTTTCACACACACACACACTGTTAAGCCCAGTTAATCAAGGTTCTACTGTATAGTAGTAACAGATTTCTGAAAAATAATCAGCTATATACAGGGTGATTATAATTTAAGTTTTGATTCCAAAACTATACAATAAGTACTGATCAGAATGACTTGAAAATTTGCATGGATACTCCTGAAGCAATGGAAGTTTCTTTCGCGCAAAAGAAAAAAAACGCAAAATGTGCAAGTAGATGATGCTGTACTTGGCCAGCAGTATAACTTATTTTGTGCAACCACATCATTTCGGCACTTCCACAGCATCAGTGTGTGGATAGAACTTCTATCAAGATGCACATTGCAATACCAGCAAAGCAGCTGCTGAAGACCCATTTTGACAGACAGGATGCACCTTAACCCTTGCAACTTCTGGCTGTGGTGGGGGTACCTCAAAATGTCATAAACAGTGGTCAGATTGCAAATTTTAGTGAATTGCAATCTCCAGCACATTCCCTATATGTTAGAAGTTCCTCAGGAATATTAACGGGGGGGGGGGGGCACGTTTGGTTTAATAAAGCTGAATTGCAAGCACATCCACATTATGACCATGGCATACTCCGATTCTGTTGTTGAACAAGAATTTTTGTGCTTTCAACCTCATAGCCAGAACACGTGGTGGGCAACATATTTATAACATTTCTTAAGTAAATTGTAGTTATTTGTTCAATCACTCACTCTATTTTTGTGATGTTTCCATGAATTATGAAATCGTGAAATGCTATAATTAAAGTATCATTCTGCCATGACTGGCTATCGTTTCCATTCTGCGAGCAAATTTCCCACATGTTGGATGATGTCATTAATTTTACATTTTTAAGTATTTTTTCCCCTTTATCAAGAATATTCATGTCAATTTTCAAGTCATTCTGACAATCGTTCTTTTTTTTACAGTGTTCTGAAATCAGAACCTTAGTTATAATCACCCTGTATATCGTAAATCATTGCTAATTAATCTGCATTATTTATGCTTCTTTAAATACATTATATTCAGCTAATTTTTATTACTTTTTGCAAAATAGCTTCCTAATTAAGTATACTGAAAGTAAATGGAGAAAAACCTTTATATATTATATGATTAATAACAACATTAAAAGAATTTTCAAACACAGTAATCCATTGAGTTAAGCAAAAAATAATTAAATTGCAAAAGTTGGTTTTTGTTAAAATGTAATAAATATTTATTGATTAATTAACATGGGAATAGTGTTAATTACATTAATAAACATTTTACTTTAGTTAATTATTGGAAGTTTGAATGATTTTTCAGAAATTTCATTGTTTTTAATGTTAATACTAGTTAAAACAAAAAAACCGGTTTTTTGGTTTTTTTAAAAAAAAAAAGGTTTTTTTACCAACCCTGGTTTATATAGTTTATTTCATTTTTCTCTTAGTTAATCCTGATTGAATGCATCCTCAATGTCTTCTGATGAATTGTTTCCATAGAATGTATATAATTATTTCATTTGTTGAATAAATAGAAGATGCTCTCCGACATGACCCAGCGTCCTAGGAGGTGAAGTTGTCTTGCACAACAGCTCTGGGCGTGTGAGCGGCCATCAATCAATCATTCCATCTTTAGAAGCGATCTGCCAAGTTATTGCTGAGGTCTCTGAAAAATAATGGATTGGTCCCTTCTCTGAGGACCATCTCCCCAAGAAGTTTCCTACGCCGAGCTGTCAGATAGACTCTTCACGATCTGCTACGCTGGACTAACCCACCGTTCTTGAATGCTCTTGCTTTGTCATCAGAAGGACTAAATCTAATATTAGGAGCCTACACATCATCACCACTGACTGGAACCTCTACTCGGCATCGAACGCTCGCCTTCAGCGACCAGGACTCTACAGAGTCGTCTCTGATCGTTCTTCTCTGCAGACCAGATTCTACTATCTTGATAGATCGTTCATCATTGTCTATCGGACAATATGATCTTGTTGCCGCCGACCAAAAACTACAGACTCGCAGTTGTTAACTGCTTGTTGCTGTTAATCGGATTCTATGGTTTCATCGTTATCGACTATCCATCTCCACCAAGTGGGCCCCACTAACTCATCATCGCCAATCGACCGGACCCTATAGACTCGTTACTACTTGTCGTCAAGAGGACTGATTGTTTGTGGACTTACCTCGACCCCTTCGAATTCAGACTCGTGAAAAAGGTGATTAACCTTTCAGTTCAGAATTGTTTGTTGTTAAGAAACCTAATAAATTATTTGTTCATTGTCAATGTGTCTTTGCCTAGTCACTTGCAGCGACACATACAAAAACCCTTAATGCAACGCAAACGTTGCAAAACCTAATGTCAAGCAAGCTATGGATATGATAGCTGGAGTCTGGAAGAATATTGCTCAAAAGTAATTTGTAACAGTTTGATAGGAAATGTAATTGCAGCAGAATTCTGCGAAACACTGAATTAAGCTGATGAAAGTGCACCCACCAATTTACAGCCTTTCTGGAAACACATTGCAAAAGAAACTTTCATTCCGAATGGATGCTAGATTTCTTTTATCTGAAGATGTATCCTCACTTTGAAACCTTTAACGGACAATGTTCATATCATACAAGAAACAATCGCTTACAGATAGCAGTGACAAAGAAGAGCATGCTTTGCCCCTACAGCATTTGAAGCCTTAGCTAGTTTGGAACTCTAAAACAATATCAGATCAGGAAAACCTTTCAGACCATTTGTTTGAGCATACGTTTACTTTAGAGGAATCTGCTGTTTCCTCGGCTTTGGCAATACTTGCAAAAAAGGAAACTAGGCCTAATAATAATTAGATTATTTGACTCTAAAATGTTGATAAAGTAAAGCTTATACAAAAAAAACTTCAATGCTAATTAATCCGAGTTGCTTTGAGTTATTTTTTAAATTCAACTTCATTCTTTTTATTTTCTAGAACGTAAATAAGTATTTCTTCCCTTAGAAATAAATTTGGCTACGATTTGTTTTGCACATGTTACGAATCGGAAATTCTTCCATTACGGAATTTCATTATAATGAAGTGATTTCTTCTGTCTCTCGAAAATTTCGTTATAATGGGATTCGACTGCATGTTTATCTAATGCGTTAAAACATAAGGTATATATATATACAATACAGATACTGGCATATTATAATACTTCTTAAAAGGTAGGCTTACTTACTAATTTTTGCTTCCAAAAAAATAGACATAAAATGAATTCTTTTTAGACTCTGGAATCTTGTCACTGTTTGGAGGATGCACTATCTACAAAGAATTAAAATATATTTCTTCAGTATACATAAATGAAAGGGTACAGTATGTAAAATAAATTTTACGAATATGGGTCATTCTATAATAATAATAATAATAAAAAAAAAAAATGTGTATAAACTGTTTCCGAGACTTTATAATTTTTTTTTTTTTTTTTTACAAAATTTCAGAGCACTCTAGCAGTAATTTTAATTTTTTTTCTAGTTCATTTAATTCTCGCTCATATGGCATTTAATTTGTTTCAGATGGTATTTCATTTTTTTAAATTATTGTTTGTAGTAAAACCTCAAAATCGGGCTATCCCAGCTTGAAAAAAGTGTAAAACAAAGAGACTTTGAGCAAATCTGGAATTTTTTTTCAAAAAACATCTCATATATGTGCCATTGTCCGTCTCCCAAAATTTTTCCCATTTTTGGGAATGAAACATATACATATACTCATACACTAAAGTTATATATTTATGACTTTGGTTTATGAGCGTAATTCATTCTGTAAACATGCTCGTAATCTAAAACATTTGTATATCAAATCAAACTTTCCCATAAAGCATAAGATGAAAACAAATGATTCGTTTGGCAGCCATTTCCCTCCATTGTTCTATCTATCCCCCTATAGTGGAGTGCGACATCACCATGGCCCCCAAAATAGTGGGCTGACAGGACTATAGCCCAGTGCTTCCCCAAGATGATTCCTATCTTTTTTCTCATACTATAATGTGCTACAGTGGGACCCATGAAGAATATGATCACGGAGCCCGACAAAAATCCTAGCCAGGAGGGGACATGCAGCAGCATGAGAAGCAATGAAATTTTTTTTTTCCAGACGTTTAATTAAGACTTATGTTGTTGATAGACATGGTCCAAATATAAATATGGTACAATGATTGGCATCTAATGAACTTACTTCGCCTGGCCATGGTTTCCATGGCTTCATTTGCGACCTGTGAATAGAAGAAATGTGTATTTAGAGATTTTAGTGAATGATTAACACACTCTACAAAATGAAAATACATCAAGCACAGGTTTACACCAATGATTCAGAAACCCCGCAGTATATTTTTTTCAATGATAATTCTTTTTTGCGATTTCATTTCTCCTTACTGGTTCTAGGTTTAATTTGTCTCAAGTGTAAAGATAGTCTTACACAGTTTTTTGTCATTTTACACTGAAGAGCCAAAAAAACTGGTTAACCTGCCTAATATCGTGTAGGGCCACCCGCGAGCACGCAGAAGAGCCGCAACACGACGTGGCATGGACTCGACTAATGTTTGAAGTAGTGCTGGAGGTAATTGACACCATCAATCCTGCAGGGCTGTCCATAAATCCATAGGAGTAAGAGGGGATGGAGATCTCTTCTGAACAGCACGTTGCAAGGCATCCCAGATATGTTCAATAATGCTCATGTCTGGGGATTTTGGCGGTCAGCGGAAGTGTCTAAAGTCAGAAGAGCGTGTGGGGGTGTCGCATTGTCCTGCGGAAATTGTCCAAGTCCGTCGGGAATGCACAATGGGCATGAATGGGTGCAGGTGATCAGACAGGATGCTTAGTTTACGTACCTGTCAGAGTCGTATCTAGACGTATCAGGGGTCCCATATCACGCCTACTGCACACGCCTCATACAATCACAGAGCCTCCACACCAGCTTGAACAGTCCCCTGTTGACATGTAGGGACCATGGATTCACGAGGTTGTCTCCATACCCGTACACGTCCATCAGCTCGAAGCAATTGGAACCGAGACTCGTCAGACCAGGCAACGTGTTTCCAGTCCTCAACAGTCCAATGTCGGTGTTGTCTGGCCCAGGCGAGGCGTAAAGCTTTGTGTCGTGCAGTCATCAAGGGTACACGAGTGGGCCTTCGGCTCAGAAAGCCCATATCGATGATGCTTCGTTGAATGGTTCCCACGCTGACACTTGTTGATGGCCCAGCATTGAAATCTGCAGCAATTTGCGGAAGGGATGCACGTCTGTCACGTTTAATGATTCTCGTCAGTCCTGTTCTTGCACAATATTTTTTCGACCGCAGAGATGTTGTAAATTTAAGTCGTAGATTTAATTTTTTACCGGATTCCAGATATTCACGGTACACTTGTGAAATGGTTGTATGTGAAAATCCAAATTTCATCGCTACCTCGGAGATGCTATGTCCCATCTCTCGTGCACCGACTATAACACCACGTTCAAACTCATTTAAATCTCGATAACCTGCCATTGTAGCAGCAGTAACCGATCTAACAACAATGTCAGACACTTGTTGTGTTATATAGGCATTGCCGACCACAGCGCCGTACTCTGATTGGTTCCATATCTCTTTATTTGCATACGCATACCTGTACCAGTTTTTTTGGCTCTTCAGTTTATCTTTTATTAATATAAACAAGAAAAGTGGAATTGTTTAACCCGTTGTCACCTTATTTTGAATTGTTTCGAACCAAGATTTGTTCAATATTGCTTAGCTGTCTCATATACAAGAGATGCCCATGGCAAAAATGTGTTTATTTTACAAATAAATAAAATTAGTAAACACTTGCTTACATTGGATAAATGCAGGTGTTGAGGGGATATGATCAGAGTTCATAACTTTAATGGAATGGATAGGATGGACCATGAATTATTAATACACTGCCAATCGGCTGCTTTTACAAGGGGACACCAGTAATGACTGGTAAGGTGTAAATCTAGGTTGTGGTATCGCAGAGAATTTTTATGTGATAGGGTTGTTAATAAATCGAATAGCATACTCCTGGAGGTAGTAAATTTTAACACAACTGACACATTTAATGTTAATTTTATGATACACAATATGTATATCATAAAATTATGCTTTTGAAATACCTGATCAATGGTCACCCCCAGTTTTACAGATTAATTTTTTTTTTATCTCACAGGTGTCTGTAAATGAGGTTTTACTGTACATCTACTTTGGCAGTAGAATGTTGTAGCATAAGCAAATCGCCGATATGATGTTAGGGGAGTTTCCGCGAGAATCATCGCCAACCTCAGAGAAGTGATAATATATTTGTGCAACATAATTTTAATTCAGAAATGTTTTTGTAAATGTAATTACACCTGAACGTGTAATATTTACCTTCACGCCGTCGGTGGCCCATGGACCACTTTTGTGGTCAATGTCACAAGATTCTCTATTATATAATAGGCCTAGTATTGTAGACCCTGGCCAGGTTTCAGTTTACATTTTGTGTTGTTGCCAGATTCTATACATCATTGTTGTACATTATTTTATTCTATGTGGTTATGTAAATAAGTAGTCTGCAACAAGAATATACTAATTTTTCAGCGTTGCTGATCCCACAGTTTAATTTGCCAGTGTGATAATGGATGATGGGGGAAAGATTTTCCTCAAATACCAGCGGTGTACTGGGAACATTTGCACTTCAATTCACACTGAACTAATGCAGCTAATATCTAAGGCACTTCGTCCAGACAGCTGTACGCAGAGTAGCACTTCTTCCATCGCCATGTATCTCTGATCTCAGTAGCGTGCTTGAGCACTGCTCTGGTCATCCGGCCTCTTCATCTGACTGCCACCTCATTACCTACCAATAATGGATCATGTATATTCCTGTGCTATGAGAACTTGCCGTTGACAACAGCGTCTTACTGTCGCCATTCCTGGGTTCATTCTCCTTGGATACATGCTGAAAAGACATCGCCGGGAGATGCTTAAACTGAACATTCATGAAGTTGTGGTTCCCGTGATGGAGGGAATATGAAGGGTGTCTTGACAGACTGCACTGGTGAGAGCTAACCATTTTGTTGAACTTTTATTATTAGCGACTTTAAAGAAAATAATCGTTGTTATTCATTGTTCTCATCTGTTTAATGAATCAATGTTGGATAACAAAAAAAAAAAAAAACCGGGAATGTAAAATACGGGAATGCTGCAAAAAAGGTAAAGATATTGCATGAGTTGGCCTGCAATATCCAATGGCTACAGGTGAAATAACATCTTCAGTGACGTCACGAGCTTCGCTTGGAGGACCTTCTGTTATAGATGATGCTGAGCATGACTACTGTGTTTATTTATTGATTACTACAGCCCGGAAGTTCAGACACTAAAAATGATCGAAATAGATAGGCAAAAAGGCACAAAAATACCTAAACTAAAATAGGCATTAAAAAACACATTTATAATTTATGAAAGGAATGAAAATTAAAAACCAAGGTACTAAGGGTACAAAAAACTACCTGAAAAATTAGTTGCACATATAATCCGTCTACTTTTTCAATTAGAGTTTATAATAACTACATTATCCCCATTAAATTGGTTTCAAGCTCAAAATAGCCCAAGCTTCAGGTCCCTCACGGTTAGGTCAATTTCAGAGCCACTATTACCAGATACGGAGTCCGAAGGTAAAATTATCTGTGGGCTCCTTAGCTGCGAATTCTTGTTTATTTGATGTATTACATAATGATTATAATTCCTATAGTTGGAAAACAGCTACCTTGTGCTCAATTGTTGTAAAAAATACTTTTTAATATTACCACATATAGCTGTGGGACTTTTTCAATTGCAAGGCCCTGTGTAGCAGCATCTGTCACACATCCTCTTTGGGTGACTGGTTGATTTAATTAATTGAATACAAATATGTATGTGAAATAAATAGCCATGGTTGTTTGCAGCGCATTTACGATGTGAAAAAATAAAATCAAAGCAACATGGGCCACAGAGCGCTGTCTGCTCCTACCCCCAAAGCAGAATGTGCCGAAATCTGCGACGTACGTCGCAGAACAATTACCGCTACTGCAGAACAATTTGGAAGAATTTTAAGAAAAAGTGCAAAAAAAATTTTCTCAGCTTCTCATATATAGCTGCATTCATCTGAAACAATCATTGACGTCTAACACCATCCGGTCAAAGCAAAGTAATGGGAACACCAAGTTCGTTATCTCTTAGATTGCTCATTTACGTTTAAATGTGAGAGCTGCAAGAGGCGAGGAAGCTGCTGATAAATATTGAGTTGGAAAATTTTAAAACCAATTATTTTGTTCTCAATGCTCAAAATATCCAAGTTTTGCAGATTATGACTTGTGAAATTCAATTATAAACTGCCACATACCATAAAATAGACATTCATGGCAAGGAAAGTTCAAAAAAGGCATTTTTTAAAAAAAGCTTGAAAATAGGCAAAAGGCATTTTGCCTGAAATTTCTGGTTCTATTGATTACATAAGTAATTTTGACTCCTCATTAAGAGACTTTAAATGAAAAAAATGACAATTTTAAGAGGGACAAAAGAAAATGTTTGAATGAAAGAACATTTTTTCGCATTATAAGATATTTGCGAATTAAACAATGTTTAAAACATTGATGATGGAAACAAAATAGAAATGAGTGAGAGGGCATTTGTTTGTACTAACGAAATATACACATTAAATGCAGTGTTTACGTAATACATTACACAACCATTTTTTTTTGGTGGTAAATGTCAAGTGAGAAATCAAAAGAGTCGTAATTAAGATATACAAATGCAGTAAAACCTGTATTGAGCAGAAACCTGTCTTAAACGAAACAAAATTGTGGTCCCATGATTTCAATGCCAAAATACACATTAAAAAACCTGGACCAAACGAAACCTGTCTAACATAGAAACGGAAAGGAAAATTTTTTTCTTAATGGAAAATTTCACACAAACATTATGACTGTGACCAATATACCAAAGGAACATATAAAATGTTAAAATTCTATCAAAAATTTTTATGCAATTCTTGCTTGCCAATGCGAGTTCTACTTCACCCACCTTTAGTAAATAAAAATAAACAGTTTCAGTGGTGGGGGTCATTTTGACCCCCCCACACATTCTTCATCTTGCGACCCCTTGAGAAATAAATGTACCTGGACCATCTTATTTTAAGTACCTTTCAAGCTATTTGTTTACACTTCTTTGATGTTATTCTACTCATTTCATATTATTCTTCTATTTATTAACTTATGTTATTCTTTTCCTTCACCTCTATAGCATTGATTAAAGTTTCCAATGGTGAAGTGGACCTCACCATTTGAACAAGCTGGACCTCACCACAGCTGGAGAGTGCCCGAAGAGCGCCAGTTTCCTTTAACGGTTTCAAATTAATGGTGAAACATTGGATATCTGAGACGAGCATGAAAATAGTGTATGTAAGACCTGTGTAATTAACATGTCATAGTGTTGTTTGCAAGTAATGTGTTTCCGACTTGGAATAAGACTAATTTTGGTGCGTGTGAAAATATATACTTCAATTTGTAAGTTTTATTTTCCGAGTACATACATTTAAATCATATCTATTGCAAATCATCGAGCTTTATAGTGGCCGGAGGAAGGGGCGTTATGACCAGGCAAAGTCATGTTGCCCCCCCCCACCCTATAAAAGGCTCAGGTGCCGAGGATTACATATAGTACATTATACACACATATTAAACATAGAGGATAATGCACAAACTGGTCTTTACATGACATATTGACACCATCGTTAAAAATTTCAGAAAAGTAAAAAAAAAGCAGGTAAATGCTGTCAGTTACAATGAACAGTGACGGATGGAGTTTCATACAGATACTGCGAAAACCTTTACATATTTAGTAGTTATAGAGTAAATCCTCTATAACATAGTATACATTAATTTATATATATTTAAATCATTTGCATCCGTCATCATTACACAATTTTACACATTATTGAACCTGTATTAAGCGGAAAACCTTTGTTCAAATGGAAAAAATTTCTGTCCCTCGCGATTCCGTTGAAGAAAGACACAGGTTCCGTCGTATCAACATTCAAATATCCGATTCTATTGCCAAACAAAAATTTAAAACTTTTAAATTGAAACAAATTTAAAAATAAACAAGCTAATACTGTAATAAAATGAATAAAACGTCAGCTTATGGATGGAAAACGGCATTACCACACAATGTCCCCGTACTCGAAGGTGTCCAACGAACCACTCATTGCTATCGACATGCGAGTTCAAACGATAGCGACTCTTATGAAATACACGAATTATATTGTTGTGATTGAAACTCAAAAGTACGGTTAAAACAACAAAAATGGTTCAAGCACGACCACCTCTGTTAATTTGGAGACGCAAAGCCGCTCGATATGATAGAGACGGGCGATACGCTCATGAACCGTCTGGAAGAGCGGCTCTTTTCAAAGGGCGAGTACACACAATACAATAACAATTATACAGAGCTTTCGGCTCCTATGACCATCTCCTCATCACTAAAGAAAAATAACAGAAAAAAAGAGAGATATAGTGGAACCTCCCCAACGGACACTTCCCGTTAACGGACGCCTCTCGTTAACGGACACTTTTCTGATTCCCGGTCCCGTGGAATAGGGCTTTGATGTATTTCAACTTTCAACTCCCGTTAGCGGACAGTAAAATCGGGAAAAACTAATTTTTTTTTCGATTTTGCAGAAGAAATAACTTATAACTTAATAAAAATATATACTGCATATACATATCGTATATACAGTCAAATGTCGTTAATGAGTCACTCTTGGGAGAGCAAAAATATGACTTAGTAAGCGGAGTGACTCGTTAAACGGAGTAAACCATAGCTGTGCCAATTCCTGCCTGAGGACAATTGGGACTTCCAAAAAGTGACTCGGTAAGCCGAGTGGCGTGTTAACCGGGTGACGCACTAACGAGGTTTGATACGTATATGTACGATTTTTACTTATAGCTTTGTTTTCTAATGATTAGATGGCGCTGCGGCACGCAGGGAAGGAATGAGGCTTTTTGGATCACGTGTATTTCCCATCGAGCTTATATTATCGTTAGAGTGACCATACGTCCCGTATTTCCCGGGACAGTCCCGGTATTTGCTGTATTTTTGGTCGTCCCGACTTTTTGGGACAAGTGTCCCGGTTTTTACACAAAGTCTACTTGAATTTTTATTCTTTATTGAAGTCAAAGATTAAAATTATTTTTTTCAACTCATAAATTATATTGTGATGATTACAACTATAAATGAGAATTAATTGGTGATGTCCCGTATTTTCCCGTATTTCGAATCCCAATTTATAGTATTTCTCTAATATATATATAAATATGGTCACCCTGATTATCGTAATATAAGCTCGATGACTGCCATACTTTTTGAGGGATCCTTTAAAAATTAAGCCATTGACCATTTACAGATCATAACAATATTCACAGATTGAGAGCTTTGATTATAACTAGAGCCCGGATTATGTGCAAATGCATATTTTGGCCTTTTTTAGCATTAATGCATATAAATGAATAAAATCAAAGTATTTTCAGTATAAGTGCATATTTTTATAATTATATTTTATATATTTTACAATTTTTCAAATGAATTTTGTTCATAATATTTTCACAACATCGGTTTTGTTCCCGCAGGAGAAATTTAGTGAATTAACACATATTTATAAAGTATTTTACGAATATTAACCGTTTTATTGTGAGGCTATTTCTAGAGATATGTAAAAGTGTTAATTTTTTTTTTATAAATAGTGTCGAAATTCTTTTGTTACGGGTATTTTCGTTATTGAGCTGCGACAACACACTGAAAAGTAAAAAAAGTGCCTGAATTAAAAATATGTAGAAGTTATTTGCATATGCAATATATATTTTTTTGTAAATGAATACATATGCACGAAGAAATAGAAAAGATGTATTTTAAAAACACATCTGCTTTTTTTTGCATGGTCATTTTTTAATGCATATTTTCTCTTTTTTTTTGTACATATTTCGAAATTTTTGACTTTTTCAAGATTTCTAGTGCATATTCTGAGGGGTTTAATACATATTTTGGCATTTTAAGTGCACTATTTGCATTATAGCATTGTTAAGTGCATATTTTTGCATTTTTAAGTGAATATTTTTGCATTTTTAAGTGAATATTTTTGCATTTTTAAGTGAATATTTTTGCATTTTTAAGTGAATATTTTTGCATTTTTAGGTGCATATTTGCATATTTTTAGAGCATATTTTACCACTTTTTTAAGTGCATATAATCCGGGCTCTAATTATAACCATCACTAGAAGAAAAGCAACCGCTCAAGAATTCCGACATACGGCTTTAAAATAATCATGATGCTGAATTTAATCATCAGGTGTTCATCTTAGTTGTCGGTGAATATCTCCTGAGTATGAAATCAAGCATCTATCTTCACTGGTTCAAGCGAGCAGTACGACCCCCCTACAAGGGGAGAGCTGGCAGGGCTCTAGCACGGGGATCGAGACAAATCTAATTGCTTTTGTTTTTTTACACTATAAATTCACTATAGAGGAGGACCCACCAAAGATCTGTCTTGTTGGGGGGGGGGATGATAAGCACCGAGAGTCTCGCAGTAAAAAGGACAATTTTTATTCCTACATGAAATGCGCCCTTTAACTTTTCTCCCAGATAGGGGACACACACACTTTTATTTCATCTGCACAGACCTGTTTCTTTGCACAGAATTTCAATATCTGCGTGGAATGATAAAATAACATGCTGCCTTATACAATGTAGGGAATTTTTTTCTGCGGAGCAAAAAAAACTCTGTACATGGAAGCATTCTCAGACGCTAAACAGCCATATTTTTATTTTGTTTATTTCAAATAATTACGAAAAAAGTAAAACAGCATTCAAATAGAAAAATGAGACAACGAAGGGAACGTTAGTCCCATACTGTTTGTTGCAATAAAAATGTTTGTATATGTAAAAATTATTACAGTAAATTAGAATTCATGACAAATTAAAAAACAATAATTGATGTCAAAAAAGCGTAAATATACTATGTATTATAAAGATAGGTGAAAAACAAAAAAGAGAAGATAAAAGAAAATAAGGGGCAGGAAAGAGAAAAATGTAAGTTAATTTAGTATAATAATAAGTGTGGAAGATGCATACAGTTGGTGTGAATAATAAACATGTAACGTGGGTTGAAGTTGCTGTGACGCTTATGAGACATAAGGACAAGAATCAACATATGCAGAATACAATAATGTATATCCATGTCAATCGAATATACACACGCTTTTGTCTAAGTTTTATAAACAAAAAAAAAAAAGAAGTTTTGTATGTTATTTTTGACAGCATTTGTTTTTCTTTTATTTAATTCATACCTTGAATTAATAAAGCGGAGGGGAAAAAATGAAAGATGTTTGAGAGAAAAAGTCTGAGGATGAAATTAAAAGTGGATCTCAATGTCTGGAATTTGAAAAAAATGGAACTTGAGATTTTCTTTAACTCGATATTGCATAGTTGTCTCTTTAATCTCAATGTGTATTACAAAATTTCGGAATGAGAAAACTTAAATTTTTTTGAGTATAGTTATGTAAAGGTAGTAATAAGTACAATTAAGGCGATCGGATGTGCGGGATAAGTTTGAATGTAAAGAGAATTGGTTCTTTTTGATTATCATTACTGATCTATAAAAATATAAATAACGTAGAGGTAGGATCTGAAGTTCATGGAAGAGTTCATTTGATGGAGTATTATAATCAGATGTCAAAAGAGAGAGCCTGATAACTTTTTTTTGTAGTGACAAAATAGCTGTAACATAAGATATATTTATAATCGTTTCCCCAGACTGATAGACCATATAGTAAATGAGAGTGAAACATTGAGTAGTAGTAGTAGTAGGTTAAAAGAAAGGTTTTACTCACGATAGACTTAAGACGATAAAACATGTATAACATGAAACGCAGTTTAGATTATAATTGGTTGATATGGGGAAAGCCATTTTAAATTTTGGTTGATGTGGACACCGATGTATGTTATCGCACTTGCTTGTTAAAGGCGTTAACATTTACATGAATTATGAATTACAGTTAAAACAAGTCGGTTCATGGAGTATTATGTTATGTTCAAGGAGTGAAATATTTCGTAAAGCAAAATTAATAAATTTACTTTTAGAAATGTTTTATCTCAAGATTGTTATTTATAAACCAGTTTTTAATTGTAACTAGATCACTATTAATTGTAGTGAAAAGTAGTTGATAATCTGTTCCAGAGTATAGAATGGCAATGTCGTCGGCAAATGTAATGATTTTACCACTTATATTAAGAATGCATAAGTCATTAATAAAGATAATACATAATAATGGTCCTAATAAACTGAAGAGCCAAAAAAACTGGTACAGGCATGCGTATGCCAATAAAGAGATATGCAACCAATCAGAGTACGGCGCTGCGGTCGGCAACGCCTATATAACACAACAAGTGTCTGGCATAGTTGTTAGATCGGTTGCTGCTGCTACAATGGCAGGTTATCGAGATTTAAGTGAGTTTGAACGTGGTGTTATAGTCGGCGCACGAGAGATGGGACATAGCATCTCCGAGGTAGCGATGAAATTTGGATTTTCACGTACGCCCATTTCACGAGTGTACCGTGAATATCGGGAATCCGGTAAAAAATTAAATCTACGACATCGCTGCGGCCGGAAAAAGATCATGCAAGAACGGGACCAACGACGACTGACGTGCAACCCTTCCGCAAATTGCTGCAGATTTCAATGCTGGGCCATCAACAAGTGTCAGCGTGGGAACCATTCAACGAAGCATCATCGATATGGGCTTTCTGAGCCGAAGGCCCACTCGTGTACCCTTGATGACTGCATGACACAAAGCTTTACGCCTCGCCTGGGCCCGACAACACCGACATTGGACTATTAAGGACTGGAAACACGTTGCCTGGTCTGACGAGTCTCGGTTCCAATTGCTTAGAGCTGATGGACGTGTACGGGTATGGAGGCAACCTCATGAGTCCATGGACCCTACATGTCAACAGGAGACTGTTCAAGCTGGTGGAGGCTCTGTGATGGTATGGGGCGTGTGCAGTTGGCGTGATATGGGACCCCTGATACGTCTACATACGACTCTGACAGGTACGTAAGCATCCTGTCTGATCACCTGCACCCATTCATGCCCATTGTGCATTCCGACGGACTTGGACAATTTCAGCCGGACAATGTGACACCCCACACGTCCAGAATTGCTACAAAGTGACTCCAGGAACACTCTTGTGACTTTAGACACTTCCGCTGGCCACCAAAATCCCCAGACATGAACATTATTGAACATATCTGGGATGCCTTGCAACGTGCTGTTCAGAAGAGATCTCCATCCCTTCTTACTCCTACGGATTTATGGACAGCCCTGCAGGATTGATGGTGTCAATTACCTCCAGCACTACTTCAAACATTAGTCGAGTCCATGCCACGTCGTGTTGCGGCTCTTCTGCGTGCTCGCGGGGCGATATTAGGCAGGTTAACCAGTTTTTTTGGCTCTTCAGTGTATATATCCTTGAGGAACTCTACTGATAGTATTCATAGAATTACTGAAATGAGCGTTGCATTTTACTCATTGAGTTCTGTTAGTAAGATACGATCGGAGAGTCAAAACTGTTGCCTCTCATACCACAAGAATGTAATTTTGAGAGCAGGACTCTGTGATCGACACTGTCAAATGTTTTCCGGATATCTAAGAAAATGCTTATAGTCTTTCAAGATAAATCAATATTTTTGTATACATATTCAGTAAAGTTTAAAAGTGCAGATTCTGTGTTTCTTTTTCACCATGAAGAAAATGGTGCCTTTTTTAAGCACTTTTTTCCGTAATCAATAAGCGGGTAAAATAAAATTCCATCAGCAAAATTATGCCTCGTAGAAAATATCGAAAACAGTTATACAGAGTACAGTATCACCTTACGTGGGAGAAAGACATTGATGAAGTCGAACCCCTGCCGTCACCTATCAATAAAACTGCAAAATTACGATTCCATTGAAATTAGCGACTGAATTTTGATTAACGTGCCGAATAAAAAAAAACAACGCCATATTATTAGTTGACATTTAATAAGCAATAATATGAATGGAATTATCAAGTTTGGTACGAAATTTTAACAGTTGTTACTTGTGTGTGGTAAATTAACATTAGTAAAACTTGCAAAATGTAGCTATTATTGGGTATGGGCTGTAAATTTTATTATCTTTTATTGACACGCCTCTTATACACTTACACTCACACACTCAACTATCACATACAAACAGTTTCTTAACTTCTTCATCCAGCTCGTACGGAGCAGCATCAAACTGGGAAGCTTGAGGGAGTCTTAAAGACTCGGTACGCCCTGAGAAAATGTATCTACCTCAGTCCGTCAGTCAGCTGTTCTTGGCTTTCACGAAGTTTTTGATTTTAATCAACGAAATCTTAGGACGTCGACACTTCGCGTGTTTTACTAACATTAATTTACAGTGTAAAAATAAGAAATGTTAAAATTTTGAAGCAAACTTAACAATTTAACTAATACTTTTGCTTTTAAAATGTTAACTAATATCATATATTGTTTTTTGTCAGGCAGCATATTAATCAAAATCCGGCCGTTGATACTGATCGAAGAACTGCAACAGTTTTATATGTTGGTTAGCGGCAGGGGGTTGTACTTCATTAATGTTTCTCACATGTAATGCAGGGTGATTCTAAAGTCATGGGACAAACTTTAAGAGGTGATATGAAACATCTAAACAAGCATTTTTGGTCATAGAGTGAGTGGGTCGAATCGCAATAGCAAAGGCGGTAGAGGGTGTTTTCAGAGAGAGCACAACATCACTTCACCAAAAACATATTTCAGATGGATTTGCTATGATATGTGCTATCATTCATTCAAGGGTACATATGAACGGAACGACTTAAGCGAAGGTGCAAGGGGTGTGGCGCACACGGACGGCAGGTTATAAGAGGCGGCAAAGTAGACTTTAGTTAAGACCCCAAAATTTAACGCGGTAAAAATTCACATGATATCACGCTTTTGAGTTATACCTCGACAAAGGAAACGTTGAGAAAATAGACAGGGCGTCTGACTGTAATACCAGAAACAAGAACGTAAGCTGTCTGGGCTGCTCGAGACAAAATCTGTACCCGTGCAAGACTTATTTTGTCTGCACGGGTACATATCCTCCTACCTATTCCCCCCATAGCCCTACATCCTGCGTCAGGGCCTCTAGGTTGGAATCTTCCACGGGATCCAAAACCAGATTTTCCATGGAGTCCCTTCTGCAGAAAAAAAGAAAAATTATGAGGATTTGGTCCTGGGAAATCAAGCTGGAGCCCTGTCAGCCCTCCACTTGGGGGTCATGCACTTCCCTCACGACTTATCTAAACAATTCCTAACCAAAAAAAAAATCGTCCTTTCATCTTGGAATTTGCGGCCCTCCAGAACACACAGAAAACATTTTCTTTGATTTTTTTCTGCCAATGGAACTTTTTTCTACCAATTAACCTCAGATTTAGCATTCATCTTGAGAGGTGCTCGGTGCGGCTGCAATTGGTCGCATGGCCAAGCAACGGCCCTGTAGTTTCGCCGTTTTCAAAGTTTGCCACAAGTTTGTTTTTTCACAAGAGGCAAGCGTGCATTTTGGTTCCCTCACCCAGAATTTCTTCCAGAATAGTCAAATGAAAGTAAAGGAAAATTTCGGCTTCTCACTTCTCGTCCCTGGAGTACCAGAAACACCTTTGAATAAAATTTCTTACTAAAAATAACATCATCTTTACAGGGTAAGTGATGATGCCTCACAAAAATAAATGATGTTTCAAGGATTAAGTTATCTGGCAATATTATGAATACTAAAATAATTCTGGAACAAAAAAAAAAAGCAACAGAAAAACTATACTTCAAAAACGGGACGTATGGTTATAAATATTTTGCACGGTAAATAATGGTGTGCTTCTAAGCCTCCTGTCAGAGTCGCCATTAAAGCGGCAGGTAAGCTCGAGCCGCCCCTGCATATGAACCTTCAGATTGGATTGAGATTGTTTTTTATTGGTGCGGACCATCAAGGTTATGCTGCGTCAAACTGATTAAGCGGTATAAAAACTTGTGGTAGAATTTGCGTTACCAGGTTGCACCATGAAAAACCCTACCACATTCCAATACCCTGCACCCTACCATAGTAACGAGCATTCGTACACAAGATCGGCTTTTAGAGGGACACATTAGGTTTGGGGAAGCACAAGGAATCTCTCCCAGAGAAATTTTGAATTGCTAACCTACCTTCAGAAGCATTTCAAACAGAAATTGATAAAGATTTTCTTTCGCTGTTTTACTAGAATATTTGAAAATATGTTTCATTTTTGATATTCTTGGGGAGGGCACGCCTTCCCCCCCCCCCCATGTTCAAATTCAAATTTATTTCACCTACACATTTGCACAAGTACAGGAATTGATAGCAGTTGCATAAATATACATTACATGATTTCAGATTCGGGCCTAGGCAAAAACCCTTCCAACAGAGGGCAAGATGAGAGGAGTTGGTGTCTCAGATCGGCTGATGGGTCGGGGACAGCGTACAGTGATCTTCGTTGGGCGATCCGCCAAAGGCTCCTTGGCGACCGGCGTGGGTTTCCGAGGGCTTTGGGATTGTTGTGAGTCGGAGGCAATGGGGGACTCGGCAGGGTTGGGTTCTGTGGCTCATGGGCCGGGGATGCCTGCCAGGCCCGGGTATCAAGAGAGTTTTCCCAGCATTGCCTAGCTGCTAGGTAATCTTCAGAGCGAGCCTCTAGGTAGCCTGCTTATATCCTACAAGGGGCAGAGCGGGGGCCATGTTTTGTGTTTGCATAACTCAATCCCCGTGTGCCAATATGGACACGCGTAGCTCTTCTCTGCACCCCTTCAAATAAATCTATGTCCCTCTGGGTCTAGGTCAATTCATCGTGCTACAAACTCGTCGCGATACAAATTTGTCGCAGACTCATTTCGTCGTTGTACAAAGTTGCAGTGGAGTCATTTAGCTGCGGAAACAATTCGTTACGAAAAATTTGAATTGCTTTAAAATTCAAATGTTTGTTGTGATCTTATAAATAGGGTAGTTGCTTTAGGTGTAAAAAATGGAACTAATTTTTTTTCTCATTTATTTGGAAATGTTCCCCCTTCCCATATCTATTTTAATTTTTAACACAAATGAAGGAAAGTATTAATTGAAGTCATCAAGAGGCATTGGAACGTACACCAAGATAATAAATTGCCATTCAATTTAATTTTCACCATATAAGCCGCATTTCTGTCGGAATTTTCATTTTTGGCAGTGATGGGCGTTGTTGGCATTATTATCTCACCAAGATAATAAATTGGGCTCAAATAAATTTTGAAAATTTAGTTTCCACCGTATAGGCTGCTCTTCCCACGTTTTGTCGGGCTTTCCATTTCTTGCAGCGAGGGGCGTCGGGAGCGCACAAGGAGATAATAAATTTCGATCATGTGTCCCCCCTCCCAGCACAATTTACGTAATTCACTATTAAATGTATCCATGCAGAGAATATATCTGAGGAATTTTTATCGACAATATATCTAAGTTTTATGTATAACAACTGCGAAGTCTTATTTTTAAATTGGAAATGCATGCGATGTACATCTCAAATCACTTTATTATTCCACCGAAATAATGTTCAAACACTACGACCACAGGCGCCGGAACCTGGGGGCTGATGCCATATGAACCCCTCCTCCACTCCACTAACTTATGCATATACAATGCAATACACCATTCCGCCTCCTGAGTACGGGTTTGAGTCCCTTATATACCGAATGAATGGAGATTTTCAGCCCCCCTCCTTCAATGTTTCCTTCATGTCGGCGCTTATGACTGGCCAAGGGTGCCGGAAATGTTTGGAACTTGTGGGTTCTTGTCTTGATCTTCATGTAGGAAATTTTGATTTCTGAATAATTTCTCTGGGTGCTCATACCCATTCCATAAAGTACCGTGGGCAAGCACAGCAAATGTCAATTTATTTTTGATTGTTTTTTATCTCTAAAGTAACAACTCTCAAGTAAAAAGAATGAAATCAGACTTTTAATTAGCACATTGTATGTAACTTCATGTGCATGACACTCATTCAACTCCAGTCAACGATTAGTAAAAATTTCTTCTTGCATCACAAGTGAATTAACATTAACAGACAATAAAGGATTATATTCAGAGGTATATTTCCTGGGTGGGGAGGGGGTATGCGGGCTTTATCCCAATATGACAAATTCAAGGCGTAATCAAAATTGAGTAATTGGTGATCAAGAACATGAATTAGAAAGTGAGAAGGGAGGCAAGGTTTGAATAGCCCACAGGTGGGAAAACTAAACCCGCCTCTGAATATAGCCTACATTTATTAGGATAATTATATAATTTAAAAAAATTCATATCGGTGCATATAAACACTCCACAATATCTAAACTTTTGTTTATTTTCAGTGCTTTTGAGTATCATTTTATTTAAACACTTATATAGCGGGAATATTGCAATAAAAAGCCTGATGGTAATTAATAGAATATAATAAGGGATGCTATTTTAAACACCATAGATTTCCCGATTAGACGTGAATTTATTGATATTTCTATCGTTAAATAATGATCGACTTAAAACAGTGGGTTTTTTAGGGGATTAGTCACGTGTTCAACGTTAGAGAAAATATAAAGGGATATGAAAACTACTGAGTTATGTAAAGATCTAAGCAGGTTGGAAGTGGGGGTGACAGGAATTTGTTGATTGATGACGATATTAAAACCATGGCATTCAGCAATATCAGAGTGAACGGGTTTCATCTGATGGGGGCAAAGTATCTATGTATATTTAAATCAAGAATGTATACGAGAAAATACAAGGAATATGAAAAAAATGTATTTAAATGTTCTCTCCTGCGTATTACGGCTATGGTCACAACGTATGAACTCAGGGCTGTTACTCCGCTGGAATATATTTAGTTTTGAAACCTTTTTATATTTAAAGGTAGGGAAAAACTTATCTTTATGCTACACACGTGTATAGGCAACATAATGCGGAGAATCACGATTTTAAAAACTAGGACATGAGGAAAATGATTTTTTTCAATAAATTTTGTCTTTGGATTCAGAATAAATATATTAATTTTCGGGCTTTCTCATAAAAATGATCAAAAACACATACTTGATTTTGTTAAAAGGAATTTGAAAAATTTTATTCAAATTTTATGTAGAACTTTAATGCGTTATATACGGGGTGATTATGAAAAAACTATCCCGACATATGGGCCCCTAACTATCATACCATTCACAGAAACTGAATGAAATTTTGGCATAAGGTATTTTGAGGTATGCGCTCAAGAATGATATGGAACAACAGTGTCACTCTAACAGTTACGGTTACAGTGAGAAAATATCAAATGGCACCACCAAGTTTTTTGTATTGGAATGCGATCTCCATACTGAAAAACACTAAATAGCGTTGGAATGGCACCTGTAGCACGAAAATCCCCGGAGCTAGGCAAGGAAAAAGTAAAAAGTACTTTGCCGTGCACCAGAGCATTAATGTTCGTTTCATTCGTCACACCGTTTCTTCGGCTGAGATCCCAGCCTGATTAGTCCTCCACAAGGTCATGTGGAAAATTTGTGAAACACAATAAAATGCTTTATTTTAAGCTGCTTCTCTGTCCTTATTGGTTGTCCTCACTTTTAGCCTATCTACCGCCGGTGATTTTCATGCTACAGTTGCCGTTCGAACGCTATTTAGGGTTTTTCACAAAGGAGATCACATTCCAATACAAAAAACTTGGTGTTGCCATTTGATATTTTCTCACTGTAACCGTAACTGTTAGAGTGACACTGTTGTTTTCCATATCATTCTTGAGCGCATACATCAAAATACCTTATGCCGAAATTTCATTCAGTTTCAGTGAATGGTATGGCCCATGTGTCGGGATAGTTTTTTTATAATCACTCTGTATATAGATATATAATTAGAAAAATGTAAGAGGTGCGCCCAATGTGGAATCACCCTCCCACTTCAAAAAGACGAGTTATTAAAAAATGATTCGATATTTTTATTCTCATCAGGGACATTTTTTTATCTAGGATATTGACGAAATCAGTTACACCCCCAAGCCAACATTTTGGGAACCACTATATCGAGGTGAAGAAAGCAAACTCTTTTCAGAAATTCGTATTTTAAGGGAGAGTAAATATTATTTTCCTCAGGCGGCAGAATTTGAAGAACGGGCCCCTCATGACTATGTGTAGTGGCTGTATTGGATTAGCTGTGACGAGAGAAACAAAAGAAATTCGAGAGGGGGAAAAAACTTGTTCTTTCAAATTTTTTGGAAAAAAATTATTGCATGGTGACTGCGGTTTGATGGGTTACCATAGCTAACGTGGATATACTTATCACGAAAAAATACGTCAAGTTGGCGATGATCCCGAATTGTACCTTTCGTTATCAAACTTTGGCCAGGGATGTCCGGCCACTTCGCGAAATGGTTGGTCAAAGCCCGAAACTTGAGCAGTGGTCGGATCAATTCATGACGAAATTAACCACTTCAGGAAGTGATCAATTTCGGGCTTTGGCAGTATGTCGTGCTCTTATTGAGACCGAATGAACGTCTATTTTCCAAATGACACTTCAACAATAGGGAAAGTATTAAATTCTGGTAAAATGCATATTTAGTCAGGAAAAAAGATTTGAGAAAATATAGAACGTTTTCTTTATTCTCTCGGATAGAAACTCAATCGACAATTGCCGCAAATGGCATAAAATATACTGTAATCGTATCTACATAAAGTATCAGTCGAAAGAAACAGTTCACCTCAAAAAAAAATTCAATATACATTCAACCAATCCAAATAATTTAGATTAATTTCTTTCCGTCATTGGAGAAATAAATCTTTTTCAGACGATAAAACTAAGAACTTATTTACACGATGGTAGTTGTGGTTTTGCAATCGGAAACTATTCGAATGCGAAATTCGCACTTTTATTCATTCGACAAAAAAATCTGAAAAACGAAATAAGAAACTGGAAAGGAGGAAACCATTAATGCAATTGGAAAATTTTAAAGCATTCAAAATTCTAGAGCGCTTTTAAATAAAATCTCGTGAGATTAAAAAAGGAGGAAAACCGGGGAAGTGAAGTAACATCGAAGGAATTGGTGAGAAGCATTAAATTGAGCGGTGGATGCTATAAATAATATCAATTTTCCTATTTATATCAAGTTATTTTAGAAACAAAATATTTCAGAGCATTTCGATTCCTTATTTATAAAAATACTATTTTTTGGCCTCATTAAAAAGAAATATCTACCAATTCAATCTTTATCTGATCGTGACTTGTCGCGAATAGTTTTATATCGAATATACAGGATCCATGAATAACTCCTCGAACTATAAATTACTTGCAAACCGTTGCTCCCTGTGAACCATCTGTCCGATTTCGTGCTCGCAAAAACTTAATTTCACGTACACACCTTGTGCATATTGCATTCAAGGATTGAAATCCCGATTTCATGCATTTGTATGTCACTTGCTGTAAGGGTGCTCGCGATTAGGAAAAGGTTGAAGACTTGTTCTAGAGGCATACTTCTAACTAGAAAACATCCAAATAACGTGTAGACCTCTCACACAAATATAGCATTCATATTTTAAGGGGGGTTTGTATACACTGATGAAATAAGAGAATTTGCATATTTTATCGAAATTCATGAAAACCACTGCTTCTAGACAAAAATGCAAATCTTGTACGTCAAATACGTAAGCGTACACGTGTGTGTAGGCGGAGCCAGTAGAGAAACAGGCTTTATAAACGCGCGTGAGTTAAGACGCATTTCGTTCGCTAGCACACCTCGGCGAATTTCTTGGTGTTATTTTGCAGCTATCGGTTAATTTCAAATCGTAACAGTAAAAATGAGTAACCACCAACGTTTAGATGATGGAATGAGGTGGCGAATTGTGGGGAGGCTAGAAGCAGGCCAATCACAAGTCCAGATTTGTAGAGTTCAATTTAACGCCCAGCGTCGTGTGTAACTTAAGGAAACAGTTCCAGGATACTGGATCCATCGAGAGAAAGTCTGGGCAAGGTCGTCCAAGAGCCACGACGGCCAGAGATCACCATTTGTCGATTATAGCGAGGCGAAACAGGAGTGCTACAGCTTCTCATGACTTGTCTGCAGCCACAGGAACCATGTATCAAGAGTGACTTTCCAAAAGACTTCATGAGAGAGGGTTGTTTGCAAGAAGACCTGCTGTTTGCGTCCCGCTCACTTCTGACAGGAGAATCCGGTTATCATGGTGCAGAGATTGGAGTATGGATCAATGGGCGACCGTTCTCTTCACTGTAGAGTCCAGGTTCAGCCTAAATACCGATTCTCGCCGTGCGTTCATATGGAGAGAACCAGGGACCCGCTACGTAGGTCCAATGTCCGCGAAATCGACCATTATGGAGGAGGTTTAATAGTCTGGGCAGGCATGTCTTTGAAAGAGGCACTGTGACTGCTGTGAGGTATAGGGATGAGGTTATGGTGATGCTAGTGCTGGTGGATGTGTCTGGTTGTTATTTCGGAAACATACAGTCATGACTCCTTTCTTTTTTTAGTTATTTAATAGAAGAGAGAGAGACTTTTAGGACATGTTCGGTCGACAGTTGGAGCCAGACTGAACTCCAATACAAGAACACACTAGATAATGCCTAGCTAGTAAGTGGCATAAAAAATATAATAAAAATATAAAAATTGTTCAAGACAAGTAGCGCCACAGTACTCCCCCACGAGTCTGAAGGACGGCATATGGCACAATGTACAAAATATGATAATATAGTTACGGCAACTAATATGGCATTGACATGTGCAAAAAACAAAATTTTGTTCGAAAAATTCAAAAAATACGCAATACGAAAATACCTTATGCACAAATTAATAGTCGAGCAAAAAAAATAAATTACAAATGATCAAAAATTAGTAAATGTACGTATGTGCAAAAACGATTACTAGAATAGATAATAGACATATATAATATACATATAAGAAAAATGAAAATTTTTTGCAAAACATAATATTAATTCTCAAAAAATGTTGCAAAAAAAAAAAAATAATGTTATTCATTTGAAAAAATATGCAAATAAGAATAATATCAAGGAATTCTTATACGAACCGTACGCCCTGATCGAGTTACATAAGGCTGTTTCGGTTCAGTGAACGGTGATTGCTCATTAAAAGTGCAATCAAGCAAAAATGCTGGTTTCAATCTGTCTATTGAGATTTTCGTTAGTTTGCCTTTCATGTTCACTGTATATACTTTTGGAGATCGTTCAATCACTTCATATGGCCCCAAATATGGTTGTTGAAGGGGCTTTCGTACAGTGTCCAGCCGCACGAACACATGGGAAGAAACAGCAAGTTCTTTATGAACGAAAACGTTGTGAGTTCCATGCCTTGAAGTTTGGATCGGACGTAAAGTGTTTATATGATCTCGTAGAGCACGTAGAAATTCCGGCTGTGTTGGCTGAGGGTCGGAACTACGGAAGAATTCACCAGGTAGGCGCAATGGTGATCCGTAAACCATCTCGGCAGCAGAAGTGTTGATGTCCGGTTTGATGCTGGCTCGGATGGACAGAAGTATGGTAGGTAACACTTCAGTCCAACGTTCCGTGGCATGGCAGCGTATGGCACCTTTGAGCTGCCGGTGGAATCTTTCAACGATGCCATTGGAGGACGGATGATACGCTGTCGTGCGTGTTTTCTGAGTTCCAAGAAAACGAACGAATGCGCGAAACAAATCACTTTCGAATTGTCTCCCTTGATCGGTGGTAACCGATTCCGGAACTCCGAATCTGCTAATCCAACCAGAGTAGAATGTCTCTACAACAGTTTCGGCTTTCCATCGGGAAAGCCTCTACCCACCTGGTGTATCGATCCACACAGGTAAGGCAGTAGGTAAAACCCCGAGAAGGAGGAAGAGGACCAACAATGTCGATGTTAATGTGTGAGAATCTGCATTGGGACAAAGGGTATGCACCGATGGAAGATCGAGTGTGGCGATGCACTTTTGAGCGTTGACACTCGATGCACGCCCTGGTCCATCGTGTGACATCCTTGCGTATTGAACTCCACACAAATCGTTGACGAATAAGGTCTACAGTTGATTTAACGCCTGGATGGGCGAGGTTATGAAGGACCGTAAACACGTGATATCGGTGTTTTTCTGGTACGTAGGGACGGATAATTCCAGTGGATAAATCACAAAAAAGTTCTGTACCCTGAGGACCGAATTTGATTGGTTTTATATCGAGCACCCTACCTGGTTGTCGGAGGGCTGTTAATTCAGCGTCTGTACTCTGTGAAGTAGCAATAGCTGCGTAATCAATCGAGTCAGGTGAATTAATTTCGGATAATCTGGAAAAAGCATCCGCTACAACATTTCGCTCACCCTGAATGTAACGAATGTCCGTAGAAAATTGTGATATATACTCTAAATGACGTCGTTGTCTGGGAGAGTTGTTATCATTAACTTTGTGAAAAACATAAGTTAGAGGCCTATGATCACTGTAGATCGTAAATGGTCTGCCTTCTAACATGTGTCTGAAATGTTTAATAGAACTATAAACCGCAAGCAACTCGCGATCATAAGTACTATAGTTCTTTTCAGTTGTCGTTAACTTTCGAGAAAAAAATGAGAGTGGTTCGACGACACCATCGGAAGTTTGTTGTAAAACAGCTCCGAGAGCGAAATCTGATGCGTCGACTGTCAACGAAAGATGAGCATCATGTTTCGGATGAGCCAAAAGCGTGGCATTGGTAATAGCATGTTTACACGTTTCGAAAGCAGCAATAGTTTCCCCCGACCAGGCGATGAGAGATTTATCTTTTTTCTTCTTTCCTTTGCACAAATCGTGTAAGGGAGCCTGGTCAGATGCTGCGTTTTTTAAGAAACGGTGGTAAAAGTTGAGAATTGCTAGAAATCTTCGAAGTTCATCAACCGTTTTTGGTTGCGGATAATTACGAAGAATGTCGACTTTTTCTGGCAAAGGAGAAATGCCGTTGCTGTTAACCAAAAATCCTAAGAACTCTATCTCAGATTTCCCAAATATGCATTTATCAGGATTAAGAATTATACCAAAACTGTTTAAACGTTCAGAAACCAATTCTAGATCTTTGAGATGTTCTTCTTCTGTTGCTGATGCAACTAGTACGTCATCTAAATATGCATAACAGTTCAAGTCTCTTAAGACAATATCTATGAACCGTTGAAATGATTGTGCCGCATTAGACAATCCAAAACACATATATAAATACTCATAAAGTCCGAATGGGGTAATAATGGTAGTTTTTTCAACAGACTCGGGATCTAAAGGTATCTGATGATAAGCCTTAACCAAGTCCAATTTAGAAAAAATGTTTTTTCCCTGCAGACCGTAACTGAAATCATGAACATGTGGTATAGGATATCTGTCTGGATACGTTATAGAATTAAGTTTTCTGTAATCCCCACATAAACGGTATTCTCCATTACGTTTAGGAACAATGTGTATCGGGCTTGCCCATGGACTTTTTGAAGGTCTCAGTATGCCCTGATCCATTAGCGTTTGAACTTCGCGCTTTGCAATAGCAAGTTTCTCTGGAGAAAGTCTGCGGGCTTTGGTAAATACAGGAGAACCTTTAGTAGTAATGCAATGTGTAACGCAGTGTTTTTTAGAAGTAGCCCCAAGCATAGAAGGATTCGTTAGATTAGGAAATTTAGATAAAATTTTCAAGTAGGGCGAATCTCCACTAATGGTCTTTAAGCCTAATGTAGGGCAACTGGCATTGCTACATTTGATTGAAAGTGAAGTCAAACTGTCAATCAAACGAGACTTTTTTTTACGTCAACTAATAGACCATAATGTTCTAAGAAATCAGCACCTAATATCGGGCGATTAACATCAGCTATAACGAAGGACCATCTAAATAGTCTGCGTAACCCTAAATCCACTGATAAAGATTTGCAACCATACGTAGAAATTTTAGTATCATTAGCTGCGTATAGCGAAAAGTTTGTATCTGCTGTTTTATGTACCTGTGTATCTCGTGGGAAAACCGAAATGCTAGCGCCTGTGTCCACTAAAAAACCAGTACCGGATTTTCGATCATGAACAAAAAGACGAACTAAACGCCGGCCATCACCTGCTGTCGCCAAAACAGATGGGCCAGTTAGTTTTCCGACCAATCACAGGGTTTAATGCATTTTGATGCTTTTCGACCGAATTTGAAATGGTACCAACAATAAGGTTTGCGTGTACCATCACCACTAGACCTCTCTCTAGACAGAGAATTTGAACGAACTCTTCCCTTTTTGTTAAAATTTTTCTCTCTATAGCGGGATAAGCGGTCAACAGCAACGGTCAAAGTCGAAATTTGACTTTGAAGTGACTGCAAGCTGATGGTTTCATTACGGCTGACCTCAGAAATAGTCGGTGTGTGCCCAGTGACTTCGGTAATTTTATCTGCCATTTCTGCTAAATCCGGCAATGTATCCTTACTAACAGAAAGTATCTGCTGTGTATGGATAGGCAAACGTTGTAACCAAAGGGTTTTAAGCACTTCATCTGAAATTTTCTTGCCAGCTAATGTATGCATCTCATGAAACAACTGAGAAGGTCGCTTATCCCCAAGAGTGAGCTCTTGGAGTAGAACTCGTAAGCGGGAAGTTTCCGACAGTGAAAACTGTTGACAAATGCGTGTTTTTAACTGGTTGTAAGAATCGTCTGTAACAGGAGCTCTGATCAAATCGCTAACACTTCAACATCGAGAGCTGTCACAACACAGTGAAATTGCGTTTTAGGGTCAGTAATTCCGGCAATTTTAAAGTTCGATTCAATCTGAAGAAACCAAAGATCGACATCGGATTTCCAAATCGAAGGCGCGCGAAAAGAAACACGCGAAAGTTCTAATTCAGAAGACATACCTGTTTCTTCGGTAGCGTTCGGCATATCCAAAAAAAAGTTCAGCACAATCCAGGAAGAGAACTGAGGAGATGCCCCCTCAATCAGTCAGTCAGCAAACGCACCACACACAGGGAAAAAAAGAAGAAAGGCAGCAAGTAACATATTACGAAGCGAGAAAGAGTACTTGTTTTCGTCTGCTTTCGAGTTCGTGGCTGTCAATCTGCTTTACGTGGGTCACCAATTCTGTGGTAATGCTAGTGCTGGTGGATGTGTCTGGTTATTTCGGAAACATACAGTCATGACTCCTTTCTTTTTTTAGTTATTTAATAGAAGAGAGAGACTTTTAGGACATGTTCGGTCGACAGTTGGAGCCAGACTGAACTCCAATACAAGAACACACTAGATAATGCCTAGCTAGTAAGTGGCATAAAAAATATAATAAAAATATAAAAATTGTTCAAGACAAGTAGCGCCACAAGGTCTTGGAGGCCCATGTTCGCCTTTTCAGGGTTGCAGTTGGCCAGAGTTCATTTTAATGGACGATAACGCGAGGCCACATAGAGTTCTTCTGCACGACGGTTTTCTAGAGAGTGAGGATATTCGCCGAATGGATTGGCCAGCCAGATCTCCAGACCTTAACCCTATAGAGCATGTCTGGGACGCTCTGGGGAGAGCAATTGCAACTCCCTCCGGGAAGCATAATTCCATTATGTACACAGGTTTTAACCTGGGATACGCTCATTGGCGAAGATCACAATGACGTAATTTAAGATCGAGGGAAATTCTAACTCCGAACATTACCGATTCGGAGCTATGGCTGTTACGTTTGGCAACTTATCGCCAAACACCAGGATTCATTAAAGATCACGATATAATATTCCAAAGATTGTGTTTTTTTTAAATATATATATATACACACATGTATTTTATTCTGATTTATATATTGAATTTTATTGTGTAAACATGTTTATTTTATTGTGTTCGGGGATTTTTTTTTTTTTTTATTGGTGTCATCTTTTATGCATTTTTCTCTTTGTATATATTCGTGCGTATGAATGTGTACTGATGTTCCCTGCCGTCTCTTTCCAATTTTATTGATTGTTTGAATAGTGCACCTGTGGAGTTAGAGCCTACTGGCCTTGCACAGGTTTGTATATAATAAATATAAAATTTTATAGCAACATAATATAATTATCATAATGATATACAATATAATATAACGACTCAAAAAAACATGCTTCCGACTACTTTATTAATAAATGCTCCAGTAGGCCGAACTTTGTTCGGGCTCGGACGTCGCTTCGCTCCTCCGGCCGTTACAGGGGGGGCCCCGGACTGAAATTATCAACTATGTTGTCACCACAACCGGAAATATGGCAAAACTTGTAAGTTGAAACAAGATATTCCAAAAACAGACCGCGGGTAAAACTATTAAAAGAATTCGAGTGGGTTTACATTGATATTCGAACCCACAACCTTCAACTCACAAACCCCGTACTCTAACCATTACACCGACTGCAGCTAAAATTAGATATATGTACTATTAAACGTTGCCATGCAGTATATTGGCGCCAACCAACAGTCGCCGGAAAAACGCGCCAATAAATATGTCATCGATGTAATATGTCATCATATTACATCGAGTTCCGAAGTCAAGATCGGGTGTGACGATATAGTGATCTTAGCCAATGAGGCGCATCCCATGTTAAAAAATCCTGTGTACAGTATGGAATTACGCCTCCGGGGAAATGAAAACAGCGTTGCTGAACGAGTGGGACCAATTGCCTCAATAAATAATAAACTGCCTTATTTCAAGTATGAAACACGCTGCGAGACCTTTTGTATATCTGTATATCTTGGTATTTTGACTGTTGGGCTATTTTCATAAAAAGGTGAAAAGGTCAAATTTACAGGAAATACAGGTGATATGGCCACTCTGGCCCACGAGTGATAGCAATATGTGTGGCCTGGGGTGTGGAAGGTTATAATCATCTAGTGAAAGGGCGCATAATTACATTTTTAAAACTTGGCCGCTTCATTTTAACATTACGGCAGTGCAAAAATTGAGCTTAAATTACTGATACACACGAGTCTGGGCATCACTGCATTGGTGTAATAGTGGCCGAAACTTGACCATTAATGTGGAACGAAAAAATTTCGAAATTGCCATCGTAATAGAGTTTAAAATATGCCTTTATGTGAAGAAATGCCATTCCTAATTTTTCCCCCAAAATTCAAACTTCTTGAGGTTCCTCATCGCCCCTGAAGTTTTGAGCACGTGTGGAATTCTCCAGCATGACACCGCTTATAGACCTTCCTATTCCCTGAACTCGCGATTCGTTCAGTGACCCCGATGTTTTTAGTATTCATCTGTAATCTTACCCCTTAACTGAGAGGGTGTATAGCAGTCAATGACCAGAAGCTTTTATTGTTGTGACATTCTCGGGTCTCTCACCTATGGCGATGTTAAGCTTTGTTATTTGCTGACTCAACGCAGTATAAAGGCTCAACAATCAAGAAAAGATCCAGCTATTGCAGACATTCTTGAAATTATTGTGCCAAAGACCGAAAATATTTGGAAAACTTCAATTCCTACGGTTTCTCACTAACGGATATGCAATATTTTCAAGGACTTATTTTTCTGAAGATTCTTGTATTTACAATATGAAGGAAAGATTCACAAACTTTCAAGTTGAACGTTAAATCCTTTCAGTGGGAAGCACGGAAATTTTTCGACATTGCGGCATGCAAATGTGATTTTGAAGACCAAGTGTAACAAGTTGAGAAATCCCAAATTTAGAGCGAGATTTCTTGCAAGATCAAAGAAGTACACGCAAGATGGCCATTGGTCGAGTAGATGTCCTAACAACTAAGAAATTGAAAAGCAATGAACAATGTTATCCCGTTTGAAGTCATCTCAAGAAGAAACGGCGGAAACTAGTTAATCAACCACTGAAAACCCATCTATATCCAACGATTTTGAGGAAAGTGATCTATGTGAGCCAAAACACAGTTTACCGTTGAAGTTACCATTTCTATCTGCCAGTACTGAGGCTGGTCCATCAATCGGTGCCGAAGCAAGTACTTCATTTGCTTTTGAAGTTCTACCATCATCCTCACAAATGAGAACTAAATTACCAAATGTTTCTCTTACTTGTGATAGAACTAGTGTGTCTGATCGATCAGCTGCAATTATTGCGAATGCTGTGCTGGAAGATGTTGGGTTATTGACGAAAGATAAGCCAAATATGACAATAGACCAATAATTTCAATATTAAAATTAGAAATGAAGGATTATAAGTAGAAATTCGTACATTCCATGTTCCGAAAATAAACTTTTCTGCTAAGCATTATTCGGAACCAATTTCATAGGATCAAGTGCGAGTGACAACCACATATTATAATCAGGAAGTGGACCCACAAAAATGATCTGAACCTGCTTTTCCAACTATACAGAATTTTCCGTGTCACACCCAAGCAGTTGAACGGTGCGTACGACTCGTAATTGAAGCATCTCTTGCTGTATCAACAACCGAGAGTCGTGAAGGCATTCAAGCCAGAATAAAATCAAGTACTCTTCCATCGTTTGAAAAAAAAGCGAACTATTTTGCAAAAACGTGAAATGTAATAAGTGATAACAGAGGAAGGAATAGAGGCATTCTCCTGACGCCTATAACGTCAAACTGTTTTTTAAATTTGCAACATGGTTATAGTTTCTCTTCCCCCCTCCCCAAAAAAGGTTTATTTTCATCTCCCTCTTCCAATCACTATATTCGGAGTGCTTGAAAAATTCTTTTCAACTGCCATGACAGCTGCAAATAAGCTTGTGAGTTATAACATATACTATCAACCAATAAGTATTTGGACACCTATGCAAATGACGATATCTGCGGTCCTGAGATATATACCGGCGGAGGGAGTGACGTATCTTGTAGGAAACATCGGCATTAGTCGCATGCAAGATGCCGCGCAGTTCGGAGCTCTGATTTCGAGAAAGGTATAATTATCGGGTATCACAAAAATGACCGATCCTTAAGGGACATATCTTGCGAGCTGAAGTACCCAAAATCGACAGTGGCCTATATGATTCGGAAGTGGAAAGTGAGCTGTGATTGTCGGAATTTGCCCCGAGAGGGCAGACCAACGAAACTGGGAGATAGAGACCGACAGGTGCTGTCCAGAGAAATTCGGAAGAACCACACCCAACCGATGGCCCTCATCCGCGAGGAGTTTCAACAGGCATCCGGGAGTATTGTTTCAATGAATACCATCCGTAAGGAAGCACATCTGATTGGTTTTCATGGTCGTGCTGCTGCCCATAAGCCTTTGAGCACAAAGTCCAACCGCGTTGCTCGGTTAATGTGGTGCAAAGCACATCGAAATTGGACCGTAGATCAGTGGAAACTGGTTCTTTGGAGCGACGAATCAAGGTTCACCCTCTACCGTTCGGATGGCAGGGTCTGGTGTCTGCCTGGAGAACGTCTCCGCCAGAATGCATTGTGCCAACAGTCAAGTTCAGCGGAGGTGGAATTATGGTCTGGGGGTGTTTCTCTTGGTATGGACTGGGATCCTTCGTCCCCATTCATGGTAAGCTCAACGCCGATGCCTACTGCACTATTTTGGATGACCATGTGCTTCCTACGTTGTGGCAGTTTTACGGGGTGGACCCCTGTTACTTCCAGGACGACAATGCCAGCTGTCATACTGCGAGGTTAATTAGGGCTTGGTATGGTGCCACTGGGGTTCATCGAATGGACTGCCCAGACCTGAACCCTATCGAGAACCTCTGGGACGAGTTGGATCGCCGAATTAAGGGGTGCCCTACCCGACCAAAATCGGTGAAGGAACTGACATGTCTTCTTCAAGCCGAGTGGAAGAAAATACCACTAGCCGTCACACAAGGACTTGTGGAAAGTATGCCCCGGAGGGTTCACGCTGTAATTTCCTCTCGTGGAGGCTCTACCAACTATTGATTTTGAATACTGTGTGGTGTCCAAATACTTATTGGTAGATAGTGTATAATGTGTACTTAGAAAAGTCTGCTCGATTTTTAGGGTCTGTGAGGAACCTCAATATGTCAATATTTTCCTAGATTTTGGTATAACTTCTTAAAACCTAGAAAGGCATCTTTTGAATACTAAGGCAAGATCAATTTCCAAAAAAAAAAATGAAAAACTTTCGTTCCACCCTAATGACCATGCTTCTAAAAAAAAAACTAATATCAATTATGCTTTTAATGGCATACAAGACTAAAAAGAATTTGCCAATATCGGCATCATATCCTTTACAACGAAAAGGCAAAAAATTGGAAAACAGAAAAATAAGCTGAAATAGTTATAATTAATTGGGTTTCTTCGATGTCGAGCAGACAAACAGCCGACGTATCCTGCTATCCCAGGTTTGATGCATCAGCAAATATATCTGCAGCTCTTTCAATCACTGGCATGTTGTGGTTATAATCGTTCGACAAGCTCAATGCATTTCTCATAACTACGGTCATTTTTCTCAGTGGGAACATAGAGGCGAATCTGTCCAGCGCCGTTACTGTAACAAGCACAACAGAAATCAAAAATTAGAAATATATACACACCAAAAAATATGTCTAGAATCATTTACTGCGATACCTATATAGCAACTGGACATTAATCCATAACCACCCCTATCAATGACAAATTGATATGGTTGGACAATATTTTCTGACAAGTCTATCCAGTAATTTCGTGTGCAGTCTTCAGGAATTGTAACAGTGAAGAGGAACTAATGAGCAGGATGTCCGATTACGAGAGGCATATACTCAGGTGTACCTGTCCCGCCCCTAAGGGCATACAGTTGCTTCTGAAGGTCTAAGCCAGGAATCCACTCTGCGCAGATTGGTCAATTAATTTGAAGCAAATTAATATCTTAGTTATCACTATCTTCTGCGCTGTCCCCATTCTTACTCGTCAGAATCGATGAAACGTATTGAGTAGAAATTGATAAAGTCTTGAGCAGGACACTAGCAAGTGCTCCGCCCTCTATTAAGTTAGATGGTTTCAATATGAAAACTCACTTATAATACAATCAGAGTTGTGTGACTTCGCTAAGTGAGGTGCTGGTTGGTCAATCAGCCCCTCACTTTTATATATTTGTTTTTTGCTTTATACAAAAAAATGTAAAAGTATTGTCCATTGACAAGTCGACCAGTTCGACTATTACAAATTTGATATATATGTTACCGGCAAAGTATGAAATCCAGGCATTCTATAGAATGCCTGGTCGTTTCAGGCAAAGTATGAAATACCGGTTTTATTCTATACTTTGCCTAGGCATTCTATAGAATGCCTAAACACAATCCAGGCAAAGTATGAAATATCTTCCAACAAATCTCTTTAGGGGCGGTATAAAATATTACATAAAATTAAAATTTCACAGAATTTTCTTTTTTTCCCGGAAACGTTTCCCTTTCGCTCTCGTGAAAAAGGATCTGTTGAGGTTCGTAATTTTTTCCGAAAACATGCATTAGTCAGCGACGACTTCCATTCTTATTGGTGTATAATCGCACGATTTGATCCACGATGTCGACTCCATATTTAATTTCGTTATTGTAGGCAACTGTTTCGGGGGTCTTTTTCACGTTTTCGTTGATAGTTACATTAGTATGAAGTGAACTCGGAACTAGACATTTTTAATTTTTTTTTTTTCTCCGATAAGATGTCAGCGTGATATCAGTTCAGTTTTGAATAGTCCAGTTTTGAAGGGTCCCAACCAAGCCTGTCCTTTTCAAAAATGCACATAATCTCAGTGATGTAAAATAATCATCTGTTGTTTTGTTTCGACGTACTCCTAGATAAGGTTTGACTAATCGAATTACATGTTCATAGACAAGTTGATTTGCTGGTCTGGCGTTATCTGTCCCAGTGTAATCGAAACTGATTTTCTGTCCATTAAGAATATATTTGGAATCAACGCAGGCAAGAAGCCAGAATTTTATCCCAAATTTGTCTGGCTTACTTGGGATATACTGTGCAAATGGACATCTTGCTTTTGAGGGTAGAAGTTGTTCGTCCACAGTTAGATTGGGCCCTGTTTTGTAGCAAGTCGCACTGTATTCTATGAATGAAATCCATAGTGAACATGCAAGAGAAAATTGGTCAGATCGAATCGCATGAATTTCAAAATTTCTTTGAAACGATATATTTTCATTGTTTGGGGAAAAAATAGGACGACTCCAAATCTCGACGACCACAATGAATTCAGTAGGAAGTTTTTTGCACCTCTTGCATACATAATGGATATCGTTGCATCCAGTTCAAGCAAAGAAACTGACCAAGAAGTTTTATTTAGACGACGATGGGCTTCAGCTTCTGTATATGTCGAATCATTTTGTCGCAGAAAATAAGGCGTCACGAACCCAGAACACTTTCATTTATGTTTTTTGAGCGCATAAAATGTGGGGCCTTGATTTTCTCTCAATATATTTTGCGATCCTCGACATCCTAAAGTTGAGGAAGGTTCTATGATTTTCCATATGCTCCCATCTGCTACAGTTTCTTAGATCGTTTCTGTGGCTTCAACGAGTTATAATGAGTCACACCGCGGTCATTTTCTGCACACGAGAGCTACTTAGACCGGGACCTACAATTTATTGCCGATTCCGAACGGCAAGCTTGTTTCTAAGCTCATCGAGAGGTTGGTGCACTAACTCCTCAATGAGGGACTTCATGCGGTCAAGTCGCCGTGTCTGTTGTACCCCTGTGCCAGGAAAGTTCTGACAAAGACGAACCGGGTATCAAACTCGCGACACCTCTAAACATCCTTTGGTACTTTATCGACCTGGGCTACCGCGCCCGAGATATAATTTTATATTGATTTAAATCTTCATCAGAACCGCTACTTTCTTCACTACAGTTCGACATAGGGTAGGTCTATGCTCTTCTGCACTTTCATCATAACTGCTTCCAGAGTTTCTCTCATGTAATCTTTGCATCTCCTGGAGTATTTCTTCAGTAAATATACGTTTTCTTGTCATTCTAAACCAATGTTTCCCAAAGTGGGCAATATCGCCTCCTGGTGGGCGATAGAAAGGGCCAAGGAGGCGATAGAAGCCACGGGTATAACATAGGATCCTATGGGTTCGCTTGAGTTGTGGGGGTGATGAGGGAAAAATTTATCTGAAGGGGGCGATGGAACAAAAAGTTTTTGAAACTATGTTCTAAACTGTTTGAAAAGATCACATGCACTCAAATTTCCTACGTCCCAGAATAAACAATTTAACGGATAATATGGCAAGAATGCTTGACAAAAACCAAAAATGACACCTGCTGACGACACTTGCAGATAAGAATGAGAGGAAAAGAAAGGTCACACACAAGGTCAATTGCAAAAAAGACTTTCAGAAGGATTATAACCTACTTAGAAATCAATTGTGACGACGATCTTGAGGTAGTATTTACCGCATAATGTGCTAGAATATAATTAAGGGTCACTATGACCCCCTTCGGTCTTTCTAGGTATATCCGCTCGTAGCTTCGTTGTTAAAAAGGTAACGCAAGGAAGCTTTGGTATACAATAAGAACATGCTAATTCAGGAAAAGTCCAGAAATTCCAGGTGGTTCGGTTTATTCTTAGCAGAGATATGTAAGCTTAAACAGCGTACAGGGTCAAAAAGACCCCCCGTTCCGTCTTTCTACTGTTAATATTTCATCATTGATAAATGGAACTTGCAAATGCGGACTATGCGATATCATTTTTGCTCGAGAAAAATACGTGAAATTGGGATTCGAAATACGGGAAAGTGCGGGACAATGTCAATTATCGCTAAATGATGCCAAAAGTAAGCGAAGTCGTTAACTCGTGCTAAAATCTCTGAAAATTCGCCAATCGCGAGAAATAAAGTGCCACTTCAAATTGCAATGAATTAAAAAAAACATGACAAATGTGTGAGATGAATATTCTTGTTTTTAGTCTCTTAATGAGGCTTTTTGAATCACGTGATATTTCCCTTTTTCTGGAGAGACATACATGGTAACCAATATGGCGACTTCCTGCGCAACTCATGAAAGACATAAATCAAAATTAAAGAAACAGAAATGAATTTGTTTTTTTTTCTTTTTGATGGGTGCTAGATATTTCGAAAATTTTCTTGAAGCTCAAGTTATGGATTTGCCTGCTTTTGCTTCAAAAAATGCTTGATTAAAGCTGCGGAATTTCTTCAGTGTAATTTATGGGCCCATAATTAACTTCAAAACATCCTAAACTATATAGATTGATGATATTGGATATTATAAAATACAGAAGTATTAATTCTCATTTTTGTGCTTGAGAAGATATAAATCAATGTTATTGCATGAATATCTAACTCAAAAGTAGGTCCGGCTAATTATTTTATATTTAATTTTCTGTGCTTCATATTTCTAAGCGAACTCAATTTTTCGAAAATCGAGAATTCAGTTCAACTTTTAAAATTATTGATGAGGCGGAAAACCCTACTAAATTTCCACATTTCTACGGTAAATTCGGCAATTTTAACATTGATTTCCATGGGAAAAGCATGCTGTGCTTATCCCTCCAAGTGATACTGATGATCATAGGCGTACGCAGAATTTTCTCGAGGGGGAATTGAGATTTTTTTTACCTTCCGAGGGGGTTTTACCTTTTTTCCTGTAAAATAACACTATAATCTTGGCTCGGGGGGGGGGTTCCCTTTGAGAATGCTGATGATGTCTATTCCAAAAGCCTCATTATCGTGATGTAATTTCTAAGCTGGAAAGATAATTTTAATCGTTGATTTGAAGAATAAAAAGTCAAGTTGACTTCATTGAAAATATTTGAAAACTCAGGACATTTCTGCAAAAAAATCGGTACAGCAAAGATGCTAACCCTGTAAACAGTTTAAAAATTCATAACTGGAAAAATAAAGTTTCCAGACTTTTTGCTCACGATGTATACAAACGGTGGCATCAAGTTGAACATTTTTTTATAGCGTTTTCCAGAGAAATTGTAACAGTGAATCACAAGAACTTGAATGTTGCACAAGCTTTTAATCTGCTGAATAGATAGATATGCGAGTTGGCTACTGTGATCACAAACTGATGTATACAAGGGTGCATTCAGAAATACCTTCTGCAGAGTAGTAGTAACCCTTTAAGCGATAACAGCTATAGTGGAAATCGCTAAAACCCTGCAAAATGCCATCTGTTAAGTGTGATAAGCATATTAGTCTAGTGAACATGCCGAGGAATTACGGTTCCTAAGTAGTTCCTTGTGGAACTTTTTACTATTTATATTAATGATTTCTGTAACCTTGAACTCAATGCCAAAATAATCTCATTCGCAGGCGATACTGTACTTTATTCTGGGAATGATCAATCATTGAATCATTAACGATTTAAATCAAAGTCCGCAATTGGTTGCGTTCATTTCTTGAATTTTTTCTAGCATTATGCACTATTTCATCATGTTAAACTTCAAAAACCCTTGAATGGTGATTAACAATAATTGTTTTCTACTTCTATGGGTCCCTGTGCTTCGCTGGGCCTGCTGTTAGGACGACCCTGCTTTGGTATGTCAGATGTAATCCACTTTGCAGGCTGCATTTGGCAGACAGGTTATAAGCCCTTGTTTTAAGGAACATCTGTAAAACTCAGGTTTAATGTTTTCTTCAATAACTGACCCGTATGTAATCCGATTTCATAACATAGGAATCAAATATTTGAACAAAATTACTCAGCTCACACAAGGTATATTGAGTACTTTATATGCAAGGTACATATTATCCTGGCCAGATACTTTTCTTTAAATCTCCACTTGGAACTGAACAATTGGCTCCATGGACATTGGATTTCATACAGAGTTTTTCATAAAAGCGAAATTAGAAGTAAATCATCTGACTGATGCCATTGTATTGTAACAGATTGGGCTTGACAAATTAAACAATTTGGGTCCCCGCCACACATTTTAGGAGCGAAAAAATTTCCCTGCGAGGAAAACAGTCCAAAATATTTTTCTGGGGCATATTGACCCTAGGCAATAGGCTCCATAGACAATATAAAAATTACCTTCATTTCGCGGCCACCTCTGCAGTCAGCGGCCAACCTGTCCGCCCGCCACTTTATTGTAAATAAGTTAAAAAACGAGTTGTGTGTTTTCTTCCCAGTGCATTCAGAGATGTATAAAGGTCATAAAGAACTACCATCAGCATAAATACCTTAATTGATTAGCTGATAGAATTTCAGTTAGAAGTGCATTGCTCTTGTACAGGGGTTTACCGCTAGCTATAATACCCGGCGCTGCCTGGGTTTTCTTTAATGAGGCTTTTTGGATCACGCGATATCTTTGAGGGACATGCAAACCGTGTAAAAGTTAACCAATTAGCAACTTCCTGCGCGACTCATGAAATAAATCTATATTGGAAGAAACGTAGAAATGGATACATTTTTATCCCTTAAGGGGCGCTAAGTATTTTGATCCCCCTGAACTTCAAGTTATCCATCTGCCTGCTTTAGCTTTCAAAAATGCTTAAAGTTGTGGAATTTTTTCGATGCACTTTTTTTACGGGCTCATTAAAATATCCTAACTCACATGAATTTAAGCAGTTGAATATCAAAAGACAAATACAACGTCACAGACAAAATGCCCAACGAGGTGGCTGATAAAAAGATGCCCATAAGAATATGGTTGTCATATTTCAAAAATACAGCAACCCAATTAAAAATGCAATTAACACAAATTATAAACAATATATACACATGATAAAATATTATACAACATATTATACATATTATCGTCGCCCATAAAGAATACTTATGGCTGTCTTATTCTAAGAATGGATAGCTTCTCGATTTACCCCAACATGTTTATCGTATTTCTTTTTAAACGTGTCAATTGTGTTACAATTTACTACCTCCAGGGGTGAGCTATTCCATTTATTAACCCTATTAGAGAAAAATTCCCTGCGACACCATAGCCTTGCATTGTCCCTCACCAGTCGATACTGGTGTCCCCTTGTAAAAGCAGTCGATTGGCGCTGTGCTAAAAGATCATGCTCCATCCTATCCATCCCATTGAAAATTTTGAACACTTCGATCATATCTCCTCGACACCTGCGTTCATCCAATGTAAACATTCAAGAAATGAAGTCTCTTCATAACTCAAGCCCTGTGTGCCAATAAGGACACGCGTAGCTCTTCTCTGCACCCCTTCAACCAAGTCTATGTCCCTCTGTAGGTATGGTTTCCAAAACATTACAGCATACTCCAGTCCAGGACGAACTAAGCCTCAAAAAAGCGGAAGAATGACTTTAGGAGAACGCGAAGAGACCTTTTTGAAAATGAGACCAAGCATTGTATTCGCTTTTTTGACCACCGCTGAACAATGTTCAGAAAACCTAAGTCGCTCGTCAATGAGAATTCCCAAATCGGTGACCCTAGTTGCATCCGGGATAGTGACACCATTCAACTCGTAAGAGAACCGTGGGTTGTTCGAACCAAAATGAGCGACCATGCACTTATCAATGCTACACGTCATGTCCCATTCATTTACCATGCTGCAATCCTGTTTAAGTATGTCTTGAGCAACTCCCTATCGCTTTCATTCCCGATTACCCCTATTAGCTTCACATCATGTGCGAATTTGCTAGTAATCTCATCGATACCCTGATCGAGTTTGTCGATAAGTGAAAGTAGTATGGGGCCAAGGACACTTCCTTGAGGAAGTCCATTTGTGACGTCTGTCCAACCAGAGAATTCCCAGTTCACCATAACTCGTGGCGACCTATCTCTTAACCGCGATTCTATCCAATTCAGCAAGTTGCCCCCTATTCCAATCTCCTAAACGCTTCAAGAGTTTGCCATGTTGGACCCGATCAAATGCCTTCTGGAAATCAAGGTAAACAACGTCGACATTTTTGCTCTTACCCAAAGCCTTAGTCACGTGATCATAGAAGCAAAGGAGGTTAGTTACACATGACTTCCCCTTCCTGAACCCATGCTGATTATTCGACAATACATTATTCTCGTCTATCCACTTCACAAACTGCCTTTTGATGATAATTTCCAAAATTTTCGAGAGGGAGCTCGTCAAACTCACTGGACGATAATTAGACGCCACTTCTCTACTACCCTTCTTAAATATCGGAACAACGTTAGCCAGTTTCCAATCCCTTTGGACGATACCCTCAGCAACACTACTCCTGTATATCTGTGCGACTGGCCCAAACAATCCATTAGCAAATTCCCTGATGACCCTGGGATAGATATCTGGTCCTGGTGCTTTGCTTGCACATACATTTCTTAGACGATTTAGGACCTCCACGTCTACTTTAATATCGTTGAGGGTCTTATTACCCCCATGCAACACCCGTATATCATTATCTCCATTAAAAACCGACGCGAAAAGGTCATTGAAAGCATTACACATGCCTACATTGCTCTAGTCTAGAGCCTCCTATCGAGAGGGGGCCAACTGGCCCCTTACATCCATTATTGACGTATCGAAAAATGATTTTGGGTCAGAGCCAATGTTATCTGCCAACCTAGATTCAACTTCCTTTTTACTATCCCTTATCGCTTTCTTCAACAGTCTTTTATCAGTAAAAAAAATGATAGGTCATCTCGTCCACTTTTATACTCTGAATGCTCTTTTTTCAAGATAAAGGTTCCGCACGCTATCCGTGAACCATAGAGGGTGCGATGTACAAACACGCTTTTTACGAACAAAGGGTATGACGTCGTGCAAAACAGGACAGCTTCGTAGTAAATTCCCCCATTGGCTTACCACCCCTACTGATTCCAACCGGTCTTTGAAAACTTCCGCTAACCACCTTCTCAAAATATCAAAGTTCTCCGAAAACAAGGAACCAGTCTTTTGTTATCAACCTTACCCGAGGAAACGTTAGTGAAATCTGACGATACGATGATCACTGGAAGAAACTTCCCCCACCGAAACACGTTCAACTACATCCTCAGAACTAGTAAGAACTAAATCCAAGATAGCAGTACCCCTAGTGGCTTCCGATACAAAAAATTTTCGAGTACCAACTTCAAAAAGTATTTCATACCGATTTGCAGATGAAAGGTCCTCCCACTCAATACCTGGGTAATTGAAATCCCCTAGTATGAGAACCCTCTTTCGCTTACACATGTAGGAAATTTCATCATGCATTTTGGCGATGTAGTTTGGATTCCTATTCGGTGGATTGTAACAAACCAACAATAAGCTTATGACGTCTTTTGTTCTCAAGTTCAACCCATATGGCTTCAATATCACTTCTCTGCACGTTACACTCTCTAGCCTTCAAATAGGATCTCACGTATATCAACACTCCACCTCCTTTCCTATCAGATCTATTTCTCAAAAAAGTATCGTATCGTGAGATGTGTACGAAAGATTCATCCCATCGTTTGCCCAGGATTCTGTAATGGCTATAAGATTACAGTCCTCCACAACTATCATAGTTTCTAAAAAAAGTCTTTATTACCCAAGCTCCTGGCATTTAACACACATTTTAATTTGCCCGGTGGTTTAGTGTCAATCGAGAAGCTATCGAAGTCAGAGGTGGGTAATTCCCCGTCAGTACTGTTGTGATTATCATTAACTAACCCGCATTCCCGACTACGTGGTCTGGGAGTAAAAAACCTGACCTAAGACTCTCGTAAACCTCCCTCTTATTTAGATGGATCCCATCCGAACGAAGTCACCTATCGGTAAATGCGGGAAGTTCCAAGAACGTGACCCCAAGAGAGGAGCAAATGTCCTTCAGGTCTATATTGAATTGGTGGATCCTACTCCTACATCCCTACTACCCCTTGGCAGCACTGGAATCACTGCCACATCTGAACCCCCCCTCCCTAGCGGATAATAGTAAATCCCGGTATTCTGACACTCACTAATATTCGCTCTACCTGATTTGTTCCCACCCACAGAATCACCCGCAAGGGCAACTTTTGGTGATGAAAAACGTCTCGAACGTTGGCAATCTTCCCCCAGGAAGACGACAGCGCTCGAAACCCCGAAAATCTCTACACACTCTGTTCCCAAGTTCCCTAACCATAGAATAGCCGATGATTAAACCCCTATCACTATCCCCCCTCTACCTCATCCACGACCACCCATTCGCCCTCTAAAATGTCGTTGTTCGTGGAGATTGCTTCATCAACAGGTGGCTCGACGACCAGAGGCTCCGTTATAACCGGGCCCTCTAGCACCCTAACGTTTTCCCGTAAAGCTTCGACCTCGAGTTCCATCCAAGCACTCTTTACAATTGAAACTATCAGCTACTATGCGACGGGAGGTTCCCTGGTCTAGGGGTAAACTCTACACAACACTAGTCGAGGCATAGTAACACTATTGGTAAAGCTAGATAATAATTACTAAAAATAGGAAAATGAGAAACGTTAACTGGAAATTAAAATAATGTTACATTACTATGCAAAATATAAGTATTTAAGAGATTATACGAAAAAATGACGTAAAGTAGAATGCTCAGCACTAAATCACGAAGAATAAAATAAATATGTATATAAATAATACAACACCACCCTCTAAAAAAAAGTATTAAGCTACGAAGTACAATTTATACTTATTAGAATTAGCTAACTATCTCAAAACACTAACACTACAACAATAGGCCCAAATGGAAGGAAAACAAAGTTATTGAGAGTACCCGGGAAAAAGTATACACTATTTGCTAACACTAACGTCCAAAAACCTACGAATTTATATCAAAGAAGCGAGAAAAAACAAACCTGGAGAAAAAACAATGAAAATGAAATGCGAATGAGAAAAATAAATTTAAGTCGATCGAAAATACACAACGAAAATTTAAAAAAATGAGCAATATAATAAAACAGCTTATCTCGCAATCCAACGTGCTCTAAAAAAAAACACCGCAGAATATGACCCAAAAATAACCACGCCAAGTCAAACAAAGAGAAAATTGCGCACTGACGTAACGGATACGCCTTCGGTAATCCCGGCAACGGTTTCGGATAAAACTTCTATTGGTCGGTGAGCGGAGCGCGATAAAAACACGTCCGTTCCCAACGACGGCGAAGACGAGAATGAATAAGGAAAGATTATATCTTCTCAAGCATGAAAATTAAATAGTTGAAATCGATGTTATTGCATGTGAATGGTCCGGCTAATTACTTCATATTTAATCTACTGAGCTTCGTATATCTCTAAGCGAATTTTTTCCAAAAATCGAGAATTCTACACAGTTTTTAAATTATTGATGTTATGACAAAGTCAAATTTCCGCATTTCTACAGTAAAATTGGCAATTTTAACACCGATTTCTGTGGGGTCATCCTTTGCCTGACCCTCAAAGTGTTGATTATGGTATCTATTCAAAAGTATTACTGGGAGGATTGAAAAAGTGACAAACCATTATAAAGGCATATATATACACACATATATACACATACATATATACATACATACACATACACGTCTGAAACGCATTGCTAGGGAACCACCTTAACCAAAGTAAACGTTCGGAAAGTGATTGTTGAGACCCCATAACCATTGTTACCAGACAATTTTTTGCCCATTTGGGGGGCATTTGCCCTGCTCTGACGAAATTTTAAAGTGTAGCCTATCGTGCAAGTCGTGTCCCATTTGATATACATGCAAAATTTGGTGACGATCAATCTAAAATTGTAGATTTGTATAGAGAACATACACACAGAAAATCAATTTCATAGATTTGTCAACGTACTATAAAACAGGCTTTCATTAGGCTGACGACCACTTTGATCAGAAAAAAATTAAACAAATCACTTTGGTGCTTGCTTCACTCAAATCAAAATATGTTGAGCAGCTAGAATTTTAATTTAGACAAGTGACGATGTTAATTTCTTCAGTTATCAATTGATATAGGTTTGGTTTCCCTTCTTGGTGTTACAAAATAAGGTTCAAGAACCATTTTGATCTTCTGACGAAGATCACATGACAATATAATTATGGCAATAAATGCAAGGGAAAATATTGGTATTTAAGAATAGTAAATGAAAATATCCAAATCTCCAAAAAAGTTGGAGGGTTGTTTGGGGATCCTTGTTCAGCCGTGTATTGTCCTGATGGGAAAGTAAAATTAATCCAAGCAATCACGAAAAGACATGCTTGCTATGTGCTTTCTAGGAGAATACCTATGAAACTTTCTACTTGACAGAATGCCGCTTTTTAGGTATCACTTGTGCTCATCTGTAGTTTCTAAAACAGGGTCATAAAATAGAAGAGGAAAGATACTTTGCCCCCCTCCCCCATGAATCTCCTTTCCAAAGCAATGCTAGGCAATTTTCCAAGGATTTCACACATTGAATTTTTACATTTTTATATTGCATTGTAAGTATTACTGTGATGCAAAAGCATTTTTTCCGATTTCTCGGGAAATATTAATTCCAGAGAAAGGCTTCTCGGGTGGGAATTCCTGTCAGCCTAATATATTGGTTCACACATTTTGGTGTAATGCCTGAAAATTTGTGTTGCCCTCAAATAATTATATCCATACAAGAGAATTTTAGGCACCAGCAATTTTAGTCGCCATTGACCTGGCTTCTGTGTGTGATCCGTCTAGTCCTGCTTTCAGACAACTTTTTTTCTTCAAACCGAGCACAACTCAGGTCTATTGCCATAGGCAATTTACTACCTAGTGAGTTGTGCCGGAAGTGTAAGTGCGTGTACCTAACAGTCTGAGTGCGTATCTATAGTCCGTTTCAGGTTAACTTTGCAGTGCAGAGAAAGGCAGAGAGTATTCCTTCGCCGCAAAATATAGTTCCCATATATCGGAGGCTTACGATGATCATTTATGCAGAATATTTCAATTTTTTGAATGATTGAAAATGAATACTGAAAAAATAGTGTTCTAAATCGATCTTTATTCGTTTAAGAATTTTAAAATAGAAAAAAAAAAATGATCACCATTATGCGTAAAAAAGATTTTTCTCAGTGAGATTGGCGAGAATCAGCTATACCTTACCGCGACTGCGCATCGATACATTGGTTGAAAGGCTTTCGTTGTCATAGCAACGTGTGATGCGGTTCCCTCGTAGCTTCTTCACTGCAAAGTTAACCTGAAACGAACTAGTGTTGTGCATGATTTCTGAAAGCTGCCATCTATATCTCAGAAGTGGAGTGATGTGTAGTGACTGAATATTTGTACTGTTTGTAGGACTTGCTCTCTGTGGCGAGACTTTAACGGGGAGATTAGCTCGCATTTGCGCCTCGAAGTTAGGAACCACAGAAAACCAACTTCAGCCGACGGCGGGGCTCGAACCCTGGTCCCCGCGATGCGAGTCCGTCACTATGACCACTCGACCACCACAGCGGCAGACTAAAACAAACTGCAGGTATATGTTAATTCAGCATAATGAAGTTATAAATTGTTTGATACTTGCCTTTTCTCTTAGAAACTAAATCGCAGTTAAGTGGCGAAATACCAAACACTTTCAAGAACTCTTGTGAAATGCGATCGATTTCAGAAATACGTATAATTTCTGCCACGCCAGCAACTATTCCACCCATGGCAGACCACAAAACCAATGCAGTTTTAGAAGCCATTCCAGTTGAACCTTAAGACAAGACAAATTTTATATAAACCACTTTCAACTCAGAAGACTTAAAAAAAAATACACAATTTCGAAGAATTGCGAAAACGAAGATGCGCATGCATTAATCAATCTTATGCCCCCAATGTTTACCTGTAGACTGAAGAGAAATTTAGATATTCTCACTACCTCGTGAAAAATTACAACTCATTCTATACGATCAATAATGTCTAAAGAGGGCTTCAATGCATTATATTTTAACTTACCCAGAAAAACACAATTCCTCGCAATTATATTGAAAACTGATCCATATTCATCCAAAATGCCTTCGTCGCCAGCAGTAAGAAAAGTTAGCCTAGGTGGATATTTACCCTCATACAATCTGATTGCCGGAGCTTCTAGATATCGGATTCCTCTGCTTATAAGTTTCTGTGAAAGTCCACACACAAATTACATGAGGAAAAATAAATGCAGATAAAAACATTAAGAAATGATTTATATATTTTTACCAGATGTTCAACAGCAATTTTCATATAACAATTAAAAAGAAAGATTTCCTTTAATAGTTTTTTTTAACTGCGAACATGGGGCTGCATTAATAAAAAGTAAATGATTATGATTCTGTATTAATGATTCTTTTAATTGCAAGTAAAGCCTCATCTATTAGTAAACTGAACAGGAGCAAATCACGCGGATCCCTGGAAATCAGATGTTTTGCTTTTTAACTCCCTCCCCTGCAAGGGATCTTCACTGAATCTTTGACTGTGCTGTTAACGTACACAATCAGACCGAGAATTAGGGTAAAGTATCAGGGAGTTCAATTTCCCCTCAGTTTTTAAAAATCGAGTGATAAGGAATCCCAAAATAGCAACAATAGTAAGCTGAAATTTATCGATGAACTTCGAGCATATCCGAATATACTAGTCAAATCCCATGTACCAAAAATTAAAAATATAGCTGTATCCCACAGGTGTTAGCTTTTTGGTTAGAGTACACCATTGGCCGGGCCCCCAGGCCAGGATTTTTCGCGGGCCCCCGAAAAATTTTGTGCACCTCCCTTGAGAAAAGATGGTGTATTTTTTCAGTAAAAAGAAACCCTTTCGGGAAGAAAAATGTTGAATGGGGGCCCTCCATGAGAAAATCTTACGATACGACATTTGTATATGCAGCAAAACATCGCTACAAATAGATAATAAATGCATCTACAATGATATTTTTTTCAAATCTTGTTTGGAATTGCCTGGCTTAATGTTAAACTCTCAGTACAACGACACCATGTGCTATGAAAAACGCGCCTATAACCCGATATTTTTTAGGAGAATTTTGAAATCGCTACAATATTTATATTTTGTTCAAAATAGTTTTGAATTTAATTTTAACTTCGCCACTTGTTCTCGTTCTTTTGAAGTCTGATGACAATATTTTGCACCAAGTGATCACCGAAAGCTAACGTTGTTTGTATTGCTGCACTATGTGTACGACACACAAAAGCACTATGCGGTAAGCTTCTGTACAGGGACAATATACATCTAAGTGAATTTTAAAAATAAACTAATCAATTTTTTGTAACGAATAAATACATAAAAGCGTATTTTCCGATATTAACAATGCCGATATAGAAAAAATGACAATAGCATAAATCTGATCACACGTGAGGATAATGCTACCTCTTTAATCCCTCTACCACAATATTTTTTTTGGTCCATAGAATATTGTTATATCGAGGTTTCACTGTCGATTTAAACTAAATATAATTGTGTGCGAGATAATTATCATTGAGATACGATTGTGATTTGTATATAATTTTACGCAATACAATAGAGCTTCCCTATGGGCCAGTTAAAAGAACGAATTGGTTAGGCGATATGGTTTCCCCCGTAGAAACTTGTGATTGCCATAGGCGTATTGCCATTTTCACGAGGGTGGGGTTGCGTTTTTACCTGCAATAATTTTCCCTATAATCTCGGCTCTGGGGGTTAGAACCCTAAACCCCCTTTGCATACGCCAATAGTGATCGTGATCCATGGTCGGCAGGACCGCAACTGGGGGGGGGGGGGCAAGCAGGTATCTTGCCCAGGACCAGAAGAGTGCGCAAAATTCATCTTTTATAGCCTCTTCAAAATTACAGGGGGGGGGGATGTCAAAATATGTGCTTACCTCAGCTGATGTAGTTTAGTTGCGGCCCTGATGGCTAGTGTTCAATGTCAAAGTCTCTCGATTAACGATACCTTTATTATGGTATGTATTTTTCTTCGTCCGCAGAATATCGTTATACCGAGATTTCACTGCAGTTTTATCATGCATAATACTAGCTACAATACCCGGCGCTGCCAGTGTTTTCATTTATTGGGAGGATTGGAAAAGTGACAAACCATTACAAAGGAATAAATGTATAATACTGGCAGGATTAAAAGAAGTGACAAGCCATTGTAAAGGCACGTGTAAAACGCATTACTAGGGAACCACGGTAATCAAAGTAAACATTCCGAAAGTGATTGTTGAGGCCCAGAAACCATAGTTGCCCGACGATTTTTCGTCCATTTCGGATATCTGCCCTTCTCTGACGAACTTTTGAAGTAGACTATCGTTCAATCCGGGCCGTGTTTGGTATATATATCCAAATTTTGGCGACGATCGATCTAAAATTGTGGATTTGTATAGAGAACATTCACACAGAAAATCAATTGTATATATATATATGCACAGTATCAAATTTATTCTTAGTTTCTCTCGGATAAGATATCCACCGCATCTCTATAGTTTGGTTGTTCACCATGGAAGCAAGTATACTCGTACTACACCAAATGAAACTAGAATCTCTACACATGACGAACCAGTTTGAAACGTTTTACGGAAAACAATTTCTATCCAAACGTTTAACTTCAATTTAGAACATCAAAGATTATTCCTATAACGCACGGGTTCTCAAACTGTGCGCCTCCAACCTTTGTCATGGTGTGAGGTTTTCGAAAATATTCTTTGTTAAACTGCCCTGGAGAGCCGGTGGAGCTCGCAGATAAGCATTGAATAGGGGGAAAGAGCGCCTCAGGTGGAAAGTTTGAGACGCCCTGCTCTAACGTGAAGTTATTCCATGCAATGATTTTTTTAATAAAACGAAGCTATTTCGTTATGCCAGGCGATTCACTACAGGCGTGCAAAAAGAATTTAGTGAATTAAAGAGTTAAAATAATAGTACTGAAAACTTTTCATTGGCCTTGGTTGAAGCACCGGCCTGAAAAATTGTGAGAGAACTGAAATAATTCAAATATTTATGTTCACTTCATCTATTCAACTGAGCAACTTTAGAGTTCTGTTACAGTCGTTTATACGACGTTCAAGAGGCCGAGTCAAAACGTTTTATGTATAAGTCGAAGTGAATATAACAGCCTTTTTAAAAATTATCCCCCCCATACATATAAAATATTATAAAATTTCATGTCTTTAATTGCATTTCAATTCTGTTCTAAAAAAATATTTCATACTTGAGGAAATTAAATCACATTTCAAATCATTTAAAGAAATAAAATTTGGCACAACATTACCTTTGGGGAGTACAAAATTGAAGCAAAATCTTCAACTTGCAAAAATTTCCCCATCTTGGACTTTTTTTTGGCAGTAGATGATTTTCAATCAGGAGCTTGCTCTTTGGTTGTTTCTCTACTTTATAATCGTTTCAAAAAGTTGAAACGAACATATTCAACTGGTTTGCAAGCAGGGCCGTTATTTCAACTTTTTCTAGGGGACACACACACACATCTGTATACACCATCTTTAGTGTATTTTCAAAAGCCAGGGGCCCAAGCCAACAGCCCCTAAATGACGGGCCTGTTTGCAAGATGAACTTTCGTTATCAATTTAAAATTCTTGAATTCTTCCAAAATTCTGTTATAGAGCGTTTTGTTTTTCCGACATTACGAACGACGAATTTGACAGTCAGCAAGCAGTGCCGTCTGAACGCATGGACCCACCCGAGCACGGCCCGGAGGTCTCAAGAGAAGAGGGAGGGGGCCTCACAAAAATGGGAAGTAATTGAAACTTGAGAATTCTCTAGGTTGGACCTCAGAAAAATCAATTGGTCCGGAGGCCCATGATGCTCTTAAGACGGCCCTGTCAGCAAGCAAAGCACCACATCGAAAAAAAGTTCTACAGGAAATGATCGAAAGAACTTGCTGTGCATGTGCACCTATTTTCGGCAGACCTGTACCCCCCCCCCCCAAATGCTTACAGTAGACTTTCTCACCCTCTCGGGATAACGTTGAAAACACGGAGAGAAAAAATTCTGAAAGGTCATGTGACCGTCAAAACAATTTAAACCCATTTCTTCGAGACTCCCCATCTGCGTATTCTCAAAAAGAGGCAAACAAATCACCTAAATGTCCACTCTAAATGGTCAGCCATCTCACTGGCAATTTTCGTATACGTCAGCAATCACCCTAAAATTTATGTCTTTTGCGATGACAATATGCTAGAACTGTTACAGCAACGCTTTTTCACTGCATACAAAAATTTTGTGCGCATTTGATGGATTTTTAAAAGTTTCCGAGTTTTAGTCGAAGTGAAAACGTCGAATAATTGAGGTTTTACGTTAAATAAATGAAATATTTTAAAATTAAAATTTATTTGTTGTACTGTTGTTTAAAATTTATTTGTTGTACTGTTGTTTAAAATTTATTTGTTGTACTGTTGTTTAAAATTTATTTGTTGTACTGTTGTTTAAAATTTATTTGTTGTACTGTTGTTTAAAATTTATTTGTTGTACTGTTGTTTAAAATTTATTTGTTGTACTGTTGTTTAAAATTTATTTGTTGTACTGTTGTTTAAAATTTATTTGTTGTACTGTTGTTTAAAATTTATTTGTTGTACTGTTGTTTAAAATTTATTTGTTGTACTGTTGTTTAAAATTTATTTGTTGTACTGTTGTTTAAAATTTATTTGTTGTACTGTTGTTTAAAATTTATTTGTTGTACTGTTGTTTAAAATTTATTTGTTGTACTGTTGTTTAAAATTTATTTGTTGTACTGTTGTTTAAAATTTATTTGTTGTACTGTTGTTTAAAATTTATTTGTTGTACTGTTGTTTAAAATTTATTTGTTGTACTGTTGTTTAAAATTTATTTGTTGTACTGTTGTTTAAAATTTATTTGTTGTACTGTTGTTTAAAATTTATTTGTTGTACTGTTGTTTAAAATTTATTTGTTGTACTGTTGTTTAAAGTGTATTGTTACCAATTGCTACCCAAGTCAAACGTCGTATAAACATGAGTCATAACTAAGTGACGTATGAACGAGGTTACTCTAATTTGTAGATATGCCTATTAAAAATAATCGTTTTTAAACTTTATGAAACACAAGTCAAACATCTCAACTGGCCTCTATGCAGGGCCAAACTCTTCTGACAGATTTATTATAGTTAAATTTTTATTTTGAGCATTAAGAGTTAACAAAAATTCAAATTTTTAGCTTTGCTTACCGTTCTTTTGGGCTAGAACAGTAGGATTCATCCACGTGGGAAAAAAATTACTCCTTTATGTACGCAAACTCGTTCAACTATTTTACTAAAAGATTTCGAACAACTATTTTTTGCAGACGCGAACCGTAAATATTCCTGTTCAACAATATCGTCTGTGAATAGAAGTTGAGGGGAGATGTGTCCTCAAGACAGTACAGCGAATAAAAAAGGCCGATGCGGAATGCAGCTTTTTTCAGAAGCAAGGAAAAACCTTGATTTGTTCGGACTGGGAGAGGGTTACTAGAGCGACCGTGAGCGAAATCGTGATTCAGTACACGTCATTACAGCCATTCCGTACAATACTTTTTGCGGGAAAACGCTTTAAACGAGAAATCTCGATGAGTATCAGTAACAAGAGTTGGCACCAGAGAGTCACAGGACCCAAGGAGGAAAAAGTAATGCGGGATCCACTGTATACAAAAGCTTGCAGCAAAACTGTCTCAGTATCGTAACCCGCCCACGAGAATGGGGCTGGCGGAGCTTCAGTCATGGGGCCTGGACCATTGTCATTTGCCTTTTTCCACACTATTAGTTCTCTATAGAAGGGGTCCGCTGAAGAGCGCAGCCTACGGGCCCCTGTTCCAAGTTGTTGGGGGAGGGGCAGTGCCGTCTTAAGGCATGGGCCCACCCGGGCACGCCCCGGGGGCCTCAAGAGAAAAGGGATCTGGTTGCTATTTTCGAAAATTTGCCTGGTTGGGCCTCGGAGAAATCATTTGGCCCGGGAGCCCATGATGCTCTTGAGACGGCCGTGGGGGGGGGGGTGCTTTATCGGCACCAAGAGGGTATTTTCACTGCGGAATACGACGTCTGTTTACTCCAATTTTCATTCTATCGAGACATTATGGCCTACGAACTGAAACAGCAGGGGTCGTGCGGTAGCCCTGTAGGTCCCTACACGCGCTCGACGACTAGATTAGGATTATTCTAGTGGCTATAGCCCTGAGGTAACAAAATGCTGGTGTTGACGTCTCAGTAGCCATGAGCATCACAATGTCTTTTCCTTCCTAGGAGAACAACTGCCATGAGCCAGGGGGGGTGGGGGCTGTACAATGTTCTTTTCTTCGTTTCCGGGATTTTTTTCCTTCGTTTACTTGTACATGTGTATAGTAAAAAAAATTTCAATGAGATCTCAGGTACGTAGTTAAAGATATCCGTCCATACGAGTACAAATTGATATTAAAGAGTCCTGTCTATTTTCCTATGGGACATATCTGAAAGAAAAAAAAAATCAAAGATCTTTCCACGGGTCCCCGACTCCCGGGCCGGAGCCCTGTCAGCCCATTGGGGTAGAATCACCACTTCTGCCGCTGTGGTGGTCGAGTGGTTATAGTGACGGACTCGCGATGCGAGGATCCGGGTTCGAACCCCACAGTGGTGATCGGCTGAAGTTGGTTTTCTGTGGTTCCCAACTTCAAGGCGCAAATGCGAGCCGATCTCCGTTAAAAAGTCGCCACAGAGCAACAGTCTTACAACGATAAATCATAACACTTCACTCATAGTTACAAAAACTGGTGGCAGATGGCAGCACTACACATAACAAGCATTACAGAGAAAAACTTCGTCAGGTTTTTCACTATACGTACACGCACATTCCTTCATGTAGATTCGTTGGGGGTTCCGCGGGAGGGGGTGTGGGCGGGGTGCATGTGTGGTGTAGCAGTAGTAGGTCGGGCCTCCAAAAAAATGGCTCGGAGATCCATGATGTTCTTAAGTCAGCCACCTCGTTGGGAAATTTGCCTGTTATGGTTAAAATACAAATACAACGCCACATCATTTCATCCATATTCCTCTGCGGAACTTCTAACGAATTGTTACTTGTTGGAATGTGCGTGCATGTGTAGTGAAGCTTTGCGTGAAGTTTGTAATGCTTGTTATGTGTAGTGCCGCCATCTGCCACCAGTTTTTCTAACTATAAGTGAAGTAATGATTGAGTGATTTATCGTTGTAGGCCTGTTGCTCTGTGGCGAGACTTAGGCTCTCATTTGTGCCTCGAAGTTGGGAACCACAGGAAACCAACTTCGAACACCACCGTCACCACAGTGCTGGTCGGCTGAACCCGGATCCTCGCGATCCGAGTCCACTATCACCACAGCGGCGGGGTAGAATCAGCCGGAGCCATTATAGTCTATAACACCATGTGCAGTTAGCGATACTGTAGGTTGTGGCACTTCAAGTTCACCAATTCCATTTTGATAAACCAGGATCAGCGAAATACCGCAAACATTTCCGTTTTTTGCGATCGATGAAAGGCACCTCACCTTTGAATTTTACTTTTTCCATCTTAAAAGCAATTTGTAAGCCACTCCATTCACAAATTTCTTCAAATGAAACTAAAAATAAGATGTGGGTTTTCATGCTCAATTTCACTTTTCTCACGTTCAACTCAGCAAAATGAAAACACAGAAAAGCCTTTTATTTGATGGATGAATCTCGTCAGTAGCAGACTCATTTCTGAAGTATTTGTTCTTGTAAGTAAATGATGATTTTGGTTAATCGCTTCAGCCTGAGTAAAAGCTCAACCGAAAGATTTCATTTCACTAAAAGTAAAAGATTTTTTTTTATTAATACGGCTGAACATGAAGACCTGCTGCTTAAAGCAGATTTTAAAAATATTCAACCATTTTCAAACTTGGTTCTCGAACCAATCATGCGCTAACTATTCAGTGATCTGGTAATGTGGTTTCCACCCCAAATATATTGTGATCAAAAATAAATGTATTTCAGAACTAAGTATTTTCTCAGTGTAGCCGCACGGGCCAGATGTTTATTCTGCTGTATTGTGCAGCTATCTGTGCTGATAATAGATCAACCGATGGCTCTGGACCCATTTGAAAATTTCTCTTCGAAAGATATCCATTTCCAATCCACTGCTGGATGAAGCTTTTAAATTTTTCTATTTGACAAAACTAAGATTACTAAATTATCATGCTTGACTCCAGCCACTTTTCGGATCTCGATAAATCCTTCGTGGGGACGACGCCTCGGATATTTAATACCACGGGGGTACCAATCAGGGCCGGAACTAGAGGGCAATTGCCCCGGGCGGAATTTTTAAGAGAACAGTTACAAAATTATCAAATTTTAAGGTTGTGGGGGCAGCAAAATTCTTACTACCCTGGCGCCAATCCAGAATACTTGCGGTCCATCTGTTGCGAGTCTTCTTGCGATATATGCCCAGACCATTTCCATTTTAAACGTTTAATTCCTTCCAAGATACATCTTTGGGGCTTAACCAAGTGATTAGTTTTCAGTCTCCCCGAGATGCCTAAAATACATGTTTCCATGCTCCTTTGCGTTTGTATAGCCTCGCTTTTGTGCATGCTTCAGTTCCATAAGTCAGTGCTGGTAACGCATACTGATTAAACAATTCTTTTTCAGGCATAGCGCCACGTGGCTCTTCAGAATCGCAGTTCATACCAAAAGTACTCCATATCCCAATTCTGTTCATTTCCATTCTGTTGTCCATGGTAATTTGTCCCAGGTAAGCATAGCTTTCTACTTTGTTGTCGAGCAGGATAATCTTCAAAGCAAAGGAGTTGAACATAACTTTTGCAGATTCATTTTCCAACCCATTAGAATACTTGCTTCCGCCAGTTCTTTTATCACTTTTGCTAATTCGTCTGGATTACTGCTAATACTTATCGGCAAAACTTAAATTGAGAAATTCTCCATCTATTCAAGTTCCTTTCTCATCCCAATCCCTTTTTCTGAACACTTCTCTTGGGGAGAAGATTGTATGAAGATAAATAGCAGGCAGTCTAGTGGTTAGGGAGCTAGCTTCTGACTGCGTTTGGGTTCGAATCCCGGTTCTGGCATTGGATGTCTGCTAACACTAACAAATTCCCTGGACAGATCGTAAAGATCTCTTGGGAATAGTGACGTGACAGTTTTACACGCACACGGGTAAAAGGGCTTATATCCCGGGAGGGACAGAGCCTGGGTCGTGTCTGGTCTGTTGGATCACTTACGTAGAAAATTAACTACATACATTTCATTCAATTTCACCAGTCTATACTACTTGATCACAGCCATAAGACGAGACTTACATTTGCTATAGCAATAGATGATTCTGGTTTCATCACTGTCATCACCACTACATCAAATGTTTTGTCATCAGTAAAAACGAGACCATCTGTCATGGCAATAAGCTGCGTAGCAATAAGATAAAATTGTGAACACTTTGAATAAAATCAATTCAACATTTCTATGAAATACCCACTGTACTAAAGATAACATGCAGTACATTTCGGCACGAAATAGTTTATGCCGAAACATATTTGGAAAGTAGGGATTTGTCTCCTTCGGGAATCAAACCCGGGTCCCCTTGCATACCGGACAAGTGTACTAACCAATACACGGGAGATTCAATTCCCTATAACACGCATTGGTAGCATGAGGTGCTGAGTGGAGACATAGCCTCGTTTTATTACAGCAATTTTGGCCCCAGTTGGTGTTTTTGTATGAAGAGTATTTTTCGGCCCGAAATATACCGAAAGTATTCTCGCTATAAAAACTTGTGTTGAAAAAAATACATCTCTTCATACCAAAACGCCAACTGGGGCGAAAATTGCTGTAATGAAAGGAGGCAGCCGTCTCCTCAGCGTTTCATGCTACCAATACGTGTTATAAGGAATTGAAAGTAGTGTATTGGTTAGCGCACTTGTGTGGTATGCAAGGGGATCAGAGTTCGATTCCTGGAGGAGACGTCACTTCTTTCCAAATACTAGTTTCAGCATAACATCCAGAAAATTCAATTTCTGTTAAAAAAAAAATTGAAGCAAGTTGGAAGGAGGGGAATTTTACACTTAAATGCTTTGAATTAGTCAAGCCCTGGGGTATATTTTTAAATGAACAAAACTGAATTTTGAACTTACATTTTCCACTGCTTCTGCTGAATCAACACACACAAATGTTACATCAGAGTTTTCAAACACTTCCCTCGGCGATTCTCCCAGTTCCGCTCCAGCCTCAACATAATTTTCACACTGAAAAATAATTTAGCATTGCATTGTTTTCTTTGTCGGCTTAGACTATATACACACTTAGTTAAACAGCTTTCCCACTTATGAAGCTTCATAACACTTCCGTTTGTTCCATAACAGAGGGAAATTTTTGTCCCATCTTAATTAACATGTATTACATTTAAACTGTTGCCATCTGTCTTCACGGAAATGAAAGTGGTAGATGCTCCGTCCAAGACGGCCACGCAAGAAAATCGCCGTCTTAGCCCAGTTCCGGCCCGGACTGTCCAATGAACACAGTCATGTTTTCAGACAAGTACAAAATAAAATTATTGAAGATTAACCTAATCTTTAAACGCTCTTTGCAATGAGCGAGATCTATCAAACATAAGATTACCAGTGCAATAAGTTAGTAAGACTAGCCATTTGTAAATTATATACACATTTATCTGGGGGCATGATTGTGCCCCCACCGAGTCAAGCAAAACAAGCACGGCCGTAACATCTTTCTTTAAGCAACATGAGGTACTTTTGAGACGCCAATCTCCATTCTGGAAATGTTCAGGTATGACACTTGGGTCTAGAGCTTTAGAAATTTGAGAAATTTGAACTCAAATGATAGAAATGTGAAATTCAGAAATTCATTGTTCACGTCGCGTACCTCATTGAGTGGTCTCTTCTATCTCGATGCTCAAGTACGTCGGTGTAAAACAAAACAATGAAGTTCTGAATATAATGAATATTCAGAATTAAAACCAAATTCACATATTAAATGGAAATTATTTCATAGGATATTAAAAAAGTGGATTTTTCCTCTAGGGATTAATAAAAATTCAGAATGACAAATTTGGAAACTCACAAAATCGGTAAAAATTCGGTGTATCGATGAAAATACCGAAATGAAATTCTCATTCATTATGCGATTCATTAGAGTTAATGAAAAGTGAAAACCTTGGAAAGGACAATGTTTAATGAAAATTCAAAAAAAAAAAATTTAGGAATTAAACACAGTATTATCAATTATTTCTTTATATAAATAACACATTGATATAATAAACATTTTTCATAAGAGTATGAACTCCATCAAAATAACTGTTTTAAAAACCTCTACCGAATAGGAAGAATCGTGCACGCGAAACACTAAATTCTGCTGCTCAGCTGCAGCGGCAACGAGTGCACGCGATTAGCTTAGTGTAGCCCGGTGTCTCAATTTGCGCTGTCCTTCCGATTGCCGTTGGCTGCAAAATGGAATGCCGCCCTGTAACAAGCTACTCACTAACTTGTTACATTAATTTGTAGTTAAATTTTAATGAAGACTTTTATAATATTATTTTATTTACGACGCCAGACAGTCTGGGAACTGGGTTGGACTTTTATTCAGATATCGTGTATAGAAATAGGTGAGGCACCTATATGCACAGGTGTTACCTCCAACGCCTTTTGCAGATTCTCAGAATTGACCCTGCCCTTTGGGCAGTGGTACCTTGAGAAGGAGTGGCAGATGGATTTATCATTGGTATGTAGACATCAGGGCAGCAGCGGGATTCCAGTAAGGGATTCTAGTCTGGGACCCAAAGGGGAGGGGGGTGTGACGTTTAGGAGACGGAACCAATGAGAGGGAAATAGGAATTTGGACGAGAAGGTGGTTGAAAGAACGAACTGGTCTTGATGAGAGGTGGTTGTCCGGTTTTGGGGTAAAAGTGGAAGGAACGGAACATGTCGAAAGCCTGGGGTAAGTCTTGACCTATTGCTTTCTCCATTCCTCTCGCTCAAGGAGTAGCAGCATAAAACATGTACCGATTTATAAGTATGTAATTTTATAACATCCTCATATACATTTGTTAAAGCCGTAAATAATCTTTTACTCCGACCCGAGGACTAGGGTTGAATAATTGAGTGGTATTACAGTGTATACTTTTTCCCGGGTACTCTCAATAACTTTGTTTTCCTTCCATTTGGGCCTATTGTTGTAGTGTTAGTGTTTTGAGATAGTTAGCTAATTCTAATAAGTATAAATTGTACTTCGTAGCTTAATACTTTTTTTTAGAGGGTGGTGTTGTATTATTTATATACATATTTTATTCTTCGTGATTTAGTGCTGAGCATTCTACTTTACGTAATTTTTTCGTATAATCTCTTACGTATATTTTGCATAGTAATGTATTTTACATTATTTTAATTTCCAGTTAACGTTTCTCATTTTCCTATTTTTAGTAATTATTATCTAGCTTTAGCAATAGTGTTAGTATGCCTCGACCTCGACTAGTGTAGAGCTTGTGACGGGAGGTTTCCCTGGTCTAGGGGTATAGTAGCTGATAGTTTCAATTGTAAAGGGTGCTTGTATAGGAAAAGGCTGGAACTCTAGGTCGAAGCTTTACGGGAAAAAGTTAGGGTGCTAGAGGGCCCGGTTATAACGGAGCCTCTGGTCGTCGAGCCATCTGTTGATGAAGAAGCAATCTCCACGAACAACGACATTTTAGAGGGCGAATGGGTGGTCGTGGATGAGGTAGAGGGGGATAGTGATAGGGGTTCAATCATCGGCGATTCTATGGTTAGGGAACTTGGGAGCCGAGTGTGTAGGGATTTTCGGGCTGTTGTCTTTCTGGGGGGAAGATTGGCAACGTTCGAGACGTTTTTCATCGCCGAAAGTTGCCCTTGCGGGTGATTCTGTGGGTGGGAACAAATCAGGTAGAGCGAATATTAGTGAGTGTCAGAATACCGGGATTTACTATTATCCGCTAGGGAGGGGGGGTTCAGATGTGGCAGTGATTCCAGTGCTGCCAAGGGGTAGTAGGGGATATAGGAGTAGGATCCACCAATTCAATATAGGCCTGAAGGACATTGGCTCCTCACTTGGGGTCACGTTCTTGGAGCTTCCCGCATTTACCGATAGGTGGCTTCGTTCGGATGGGATCCATCTAAATAAGAGGGGTCTGGGAGGTTTACGATAGTCTTAGGTCAGGTTTTTTTACTCCCAGACCACGTAGTCGGGAATGCGGGTTAGTTAATGATAATCACAACAGTACTGACTTGAAATTACCCACCTCTGACTTGGATGGCTTCTCGATTGACAACAAACCACCGGGCAAATTAAAATGTGTGTTAATAAATGCCAGGAGCTTGGGTAACAAGAAAGATTTTTTAGAAACTATGATAGTTGTGGAGGACTTGGATCTTATAGCCATTACAGAATCTTGGGCAAACGATGGGGATGAATCTTTCTTACACATCTCAGGATACGATACTTTTTTGAGAAATAGATCTGATAGGAAAGGGGGTGGAGTATTGATATACGTGAAATCCTGTTTGAAGGCTAGAGAGTAACGTGCAGAGAAGTGATATTGAAACCATATGGGTTGAACTTGAGAACAAAAGACGTCATAAACTTATTGTTGGGGTTTGTTACAATCCACCGAATAGGGATCAAAACTACATTGCCAAAATGCATGATGAAATTTCCTACATGTGTAAGCGAAAGAGGGCTCTCATACTAGGGGATTTCAATTACCCGGGTATTGATTGGGAGAACCTTTCATATGGAAATCAGTATGAAAGAGACTTTCTTAAGTTGGTGCTCGAAGATTTTTTGTATCAGCATGTATCAGAAGCCACTAGGGATACTGCTATTTTGGATTTAGTTCTTACTAGTTCTGAGGATCTAGTTGAACATGTTTCGGTGGGTGAAGAGTTTTCTTCCAGTGATCATCGTATCGTCAGATTTCACTAACTTTTCCTCGGGTAAGGTTGATAACAAGACTGGTTTCTTGTTTTCGGAGAACTTTGATGTTTTGCGAAGGTTAGCGGAAGTTTTCAAAGACCGGTTGGAATCAGTAGGGGTGGTAAGTCAATGGGAAGAATTTAGTACGAAGCTGTCCTCAGGGTATGACGTCGTGCAAAACATTGTTCGAAAAAAGCGTGTTTGTACATCACACCCTCTATGGTTCACGGATAGCGTGCGGAACCTTTATCTTGAAAAAAGAGCATTCAGAGTATAAAAGTGGACGAGATGACCTATCATTTTTTTTACTGATAAAAGACTGTTGAAGAAAGCGATAAGGGATAGTAAAAAGGAAGTTGAATCTAGGTTGGCAGATAACATTGGCTCTGACCCAAAATCATTTTTCGATACGTCAATAATGGATGTAAGGGGGCAGTTGTCCCCCTCTCGATAGGAGGTAGAGAGCAATGTAGGCATGTGTAGTGCTTTCAATGACTTTTTCGCGTCAGTTTTTAATGGAGATAATGATATTCGATATACGGGTGTTGCATGGGGTAATAAAACCCTCAACGATATTCAAGTAGAAGACGTGGAGGTCCTAAATCTTCTAAGAAATGTATGTGCAAGCAAAGCACCAGGAGATATCTATCCCAGGGTTCTCGGGGAAGGTGCTAATGAATTGTTGGGGCCAGTCGCACAGATATGCAGGAGTAGTGTTGCTGAGGGTATCGTCCCGAGAGATTGGAAACTGGCTAACGTTGTTCCGATATTTAAGAAGGGTAGTAGAGAAGTGGCGTCTAATTATCGTCCAGTGAGTTTGACGAGCTCCCTCTCGAAAATTTTGGAAATTATCATCAAAAGGCAGTTTGTGAAGTGGATAGACGAGAATAATGTATTGTCGAATAATCAGCATGGGTTCAGGAAGGGGGAAGTCATGTGCCGCTGTGGTGGTCGAGTGGTTATAGTGCCGGACTCGTGATGCGAGGATCCGGGTTCGAACCCCACAGTGGTGGTCGGCTGAAGTTGGTTTTCTGTGGTTCGCAACTTCAAGGCGCAAATGCGAGCCGATCTCCCCGTTAAAAAGTCTCGCCACAGAGAGCAACAGTCCTACAACGGTAAATCATTCAACCATAACACTTCACTCATGATGACAGTACTACACATAACAAGCATTACACAGAAACAAACTTTACGTCAGGTTGCACTACACGTACAAGCACATTCCCGCATGTACCGATTCGTTGGGGGTTCGTTGGGGGGTTCCGCGGGGGGGGGGTGCATGTGTGGTGTAGCAGTAGTAGGTAGGGCCTCCAAAAAAAAAAGGGTCGGGGATCCATGATGTTAAGTCAGCCACCTCGTTGGGCAATTTGCCTGTTGTGGCGTTGTATTTGTATTTAACCTCTTTTGCTTCTATGATTACGTGACTAAGGCTTTGGGTAAGAGCAAAAATGTCGACGTTGTTTACCTTGATTTCCAGAAGGCATTCGATCGGGTCCAACATGGCAAACTCTTGAAGCGTTTACACGAGATTGGAATAGGGGGCAACTTGCTGAATTGGATAGAATCGTGGTTAAGAGATAGGTCGCAACGAGTTATGGTGAACGGGGAATTCTCTGGTTGGACAGACGTCACAAGTGGAGTTCCTCAGGGAAGTGTCCTTGGCCCCATACTTTTTCACTTTTTATCGACAAACTCGATCAGGGTATCGATGGAATTACTAGCAAATTCGCAGATGATGTGAAGCTAATGGGGGTAATCGGAAATGAAAGCGATAGGGAGTTGCTCCAGACCAACTTAAACAAGATTGCAGCATGGGCAAATCGATGGAGCATGACGTTTAGCGTAGATAAGTGCATGGTCGCTCATTTTTTTTCGAACAACCCACGGTTCTCTTACGAGTTGAATGGTGTCACTATCCCGGATGCAACTAGAGTCACCGATTTGGGAATTCTCATTGACGAGCGACTTAGGTTTTCTGAACATTGTTCAGCGGTTGTCAAAAAAGCGAATACAATGCTTGGTCTCATTTTCAAAAAGGTCTCTTCGCGTTCTCCTAAAGTCATTCTTCCGCTTTCTCGAGGCTTAGTTCGTCCTGCACTGGAGTATGCTGTAAGGTTTTAGAGACCATACCTACAGAGGGACATAGACTTGGTTGAAGGGGTGCAGAGAAGAGCTACGCGTGTCCTTATTGGCACACAGGGCTTGAGTTATGAAGCGAGACTTCATTTTTTGAATATGTTTACATTGGATGAACGCAGGTGTAGAGGAGATATGATCGAAGTGTTCAAAATTTTCAATGGGATGGATAGGATGGACCATGAACTTTTAGTACACCGCCAATCGACTGCTTTTACAAGGGGACACCAGTATCGATTGGTGAGGGACAATGCAAGGTTATGGTGTCGCAGGGAATTTTTCTCCAATAGGGTTGTTAATAAATGGAATAGCTTACCCCCGGAGGTAGTAAATTGTAACACAATTGACACGTTTAAAAAGAAATACGATAAACATGTTGGGGTAAATCGAGAAGCTATCCATACTTAGAATAAGACAACCATAATTATTCCTTATGGGCGTTGTATAATATTTTATCATGTGTATATATTGTTTATAATTTGTGTTAATTGCATTTTTAATGGGGTTGCTGTATTTATATTTTTATGGGCATCTTTTTATCAGCCACCTCGTTGGGCATTTTGCCTGTTGTGGCGTTGTATTTGTATTAATTGGTATCTCTAGTATCAGCTGCAGATGCGGAGAGCAGCTCTGGGACATAAATGGTGCCGCTGACCTTGCCATGACATATATTCATTGAGGTTTCGCGAAAATTCATTCGTTCAAATATTTTAATACACAGTGAAGTAAATTTTTGAATTATTTGTTTTTATATTTACATATTGTATTTATATTTGACATGGCAATGAACGAACTTAGTAATGGTTCACGTTCGCAATCGAGTACAACTCCTGGTTATATATCATTACTTCCAATGTTTAGTGGGTCTGAGGCAGATTTTCCGGCGTCCTATTTCATTTGGCAGTTAGAAATAGCTGATTTAGCGGGTTGGAATTCGAAGAGAAAATTGTGCTGAAATCTAAATTACGCGGAAAAGCTGCTGAATTTCTGGCAAATAATCCAGAATTAAGGGTAGAGCAAAATTTTTCGACATTCAAGAAAGCATTTTTAGAATTTCATGAACAGGAACTCCCTCTAGTTCATATATTAAGAGAATTTACGTTTTGTCAGCAGAAAAAAGGGGCGACGAGAGAATGCTTTTAGAATACGCAGGGCAGTTTTTGGTCTCTTACAGAGCGATGGTGAATCCAATGCAGCAGCAGAAAAATTGGCTGATAGAACACGGCTGTCCCAATTTCTCGCGGGGCTGACCCCAACTATACAGCTGCCGGTTATGAATCAAAACTCAGCAGATTTTGATAAGGCGGCAATGCGTACTGCACTAATTGAGGGAAATAAAGTTTTGTCTAAATCACATTGTGAGGTGAATGCATCGAGTGCACAAAATGTAGAAACCTTAAATTCTAAAATTATCGAGGAATTATTAGCCACAGTTCTCCACCAGTCTCAGAGACAGGGGGGAGTTGATTGAGAAATTAACTGAGGAACTTGCACAGGTAAAAGCTTTAATGTCTGTCTCGCCTTTCGCACGTCCTTCTCGAGACAATAGATACAGAAGAGATTTGAATCAGATTCAATGGCAATCAGGTACTAGCCATTGCGTGCTATATCTGTGGGGGACTAAGATTTTGTCCGAGAGCCGGACACCAACGCACCCAGCAGTTAAATACCAACAATTTCTCCGGAGCAAATTATTTTTCACCAAACACGACCGGGCAAAATTTCCATGGAGGTGAAGTTTTTCAAGGAAATCCCGTGAACCAAAATTTTGAACGAAACCAGCAGGGACCTCCGACAAACAACTGACAATCAAGTGGAAAATCCAGTAGCTCGCCGTTCGGTCCCGACGTGTCACGCAACGTCTTCCAATGTACAGGTTTTTCCCCTTCCTATTATAAAAGTAAATGCTTACGATGAAACGTTTTCAGCATTATGTGACTGGTTCCTCTATTTCTCTGATTACAAGTAGTCTCATGAATAAATTACTTAAGGGTAAAGAAGGCGTAAAGATAGATAATGATATTCAAATAAGGTGTTACAGGGAAAATTATAAAGGCATGTTATATTGTACCGATCAGTTTGAATAACTTGCGTTAATCAAAAGGTATGACATTGAAAATAGTTTAAGTAACGAGTACGAAGCAATTTTAGGTTACGATTTTTTAAAAAAATGGAAGATTTGTTAGATTCTGAGAAAGGTATACTATGTAATAAAAATGTTATAGCTACATTGTTGGATCGGGAAGAAATTGTCAAAACATTAACGTTGACAAAGAAATTGCGAGTTCCTACTCGTGCACAAAAGGTCATTTCAGTAGCCACTGCAGAGTTCCCAGTCGGTAGTGAAATTCTCATCACACCCCTTGACAAACAATAGTGATATTAGAATTGCTCATTCGGTAGGCACAGTAGATGACCAAGGAAAAGTTAAGATATTAGAAATTAACATGTCCGAGGTAACCAGTCACTTAAATAAAAGTATGAAATTAGGAACTGCTCGAGCTTTTGTCCTCAAATTGTTTGGAAGAACCAGTGCCCTTGACAAAAAAATTTACCCCCCCCCCTTATCTGGAAAAGATTAATTTAGGCGATGTGCCTGAGGAGCTTAGCGTTCATTTCTTAAGCAATAGTGATATTTTTGCCCGAGACATTACGGAGTTGGGTCGCACATCTTTAGCAACCCACAAAATTCCTTGGAATGGTCAACCTATTCAGGCGTCACCGAAATACCGTACACCTTATGCCCTCAGAGGGGAACTAAAACGTCAAATAAATGATATGTTAGAGGTAGATATTATATCGAAATGCGTAAGCTCTTGCCCAGCTCCGACTTTGATGGTGAAAAAACAAGGTGGATATAGGATGTGTGGATTTGCGACGCACAAACATGGCAATTGAAAATGACAGTTATGCTCTACCATTACTTCAATACATTAGCACAACTCGATGGTGCACAAATTTTTTAGTAGTTCAGACCTAACGTCTTCATATTATCAACTAGAAGTTGCACCAGAAGATAGACCGAAGTTAGCGTTTTGGAACGAGGGGGTTTTCCCAATTTAACACTGCTGATGGGATTAAAAACTGCCCCTTCTGCGTTTCAGCGAATGGCTGATGCATTCATTTCCGAACTTCATGATAAAATATTGGTTTTATCGACGATGTGCTTATAGCGTCAAAAACTGCTGAAGAACACTTACATAAACTTCACAAGGTTTTTGAAATGTTGCGCAAATATAATTTACGGTTAGCACCTCAGAAATGAGAGTTCTTTCGTGCCGAAATAAAGTATTTGGGCCATATTATTGGATCACGGCATTCGACCACATGACGATAATGTGAAAGCCATTGTTGATTTCCCAGCCCCTGAAACAGTCAAAGAAGTTAGGAGATTCCTCGGCATGTGCGGATTTTTTACAAGTCATATCCCATATTACGCGTTGAATGCTAAGCCGTTAACAGATTCAACTACGAAAGGAGTTAACTTCCGATGGACTGAAGTTGAGCAGAATGCCTTCCAACATTTAAAAGCTGCTCTAATCAGTCCTCCCGTTTTAGCATATCCAAAATTTGATGAACACTTATCTCGGATGTGATGCTTCTAAAATAGCCATTTCTGCATATTTATATCAAATACATGAAGGTCCTAGACCAATAGCATTTATGTCAAGAAAACTGAAACCTCCAGAGAAAAATTACCCGGCTATTGAATTAGAGCTATTAGCAATCGTGGAGGGTATCAATTATTTCCGCTCATACCTTATAGGCAGACACTTCACTGTGGAATCAGACCACAAACCATTGAAATACCTTTTGTCTTTGAAGCAGCCCGACTACCCTTTCCAACTTTTATCAGTAGACATCATGGGACCATTTCCTACTACAGAAAGGGGAAAATAAATATATATTTGTTATGGACAATTTTTCTCGATTTATAGAAGCGGTGGCATTACCAAACACGAGGTCTCAAACGTTAGCAGACACCTTTGATTCGGAAATCGTTTGTAGATACGGTAAGCCCGATTACGTTCCAAGTGATAGAGGTGCAAATTTGCACGCATCTGTATTCAAGGAAATGTTAGATAAATTAAACATTCGGCAATTAACACTAGAACCGCGGAGTGGGTCAATTTGACCCAAATCAAACTTAGTTTTCATTTATCTCGAAAACTTATTAGCAGGTGTTAATAAAATTTTCGTGAATTATTCATATCAGTCACGAAATTTGTTTATCTTCATATTTCGTGCTTGAGTTATAAGCACTTATACCTAGAACCGCGGTTTGGGTCATTTTGACCCAACGTACTATTCTATACGAAAAAAGGGGTGTAGAATTTTCTTGGAAGTGGTTACCCTTTCTAAAAAGTATTTCTAAATGGAGATAGTGAAGAATAAAGGTCTTTCAAGGTCAACGCCAATTCATTGTCAGAGCAGATTTTTCTTCAATGGTGGAATGGGAGACACAAGTAGAGCTAATTTTTTTCCTTTGTAAACTTGAATACCTGGAATTCTGACGGGACTCAAGATTTTGGGAGTGTAAAAGTTTAACTCTGGAAAAAACGAGTAGTTGAAATTTCTGGAGACAAACGATGCCACAGAAAAATAAAATTCTGGACTGCACCAAATAAGTTTTGAATTTATTTCCAAATCTTGGGAAGTGTCAGCGTCCAACGAATCTCAGAGCACAGTGATGCAACTGATCAAGCCATTTGAGAGCAAGGGCAGAAACGCTTCAACTGACTTTTTTTCAGTACACTGAAGTTGGCTCAAATGCTAAAAGCCAAAAAATACGAGCTTAGTAGAGACGGTGAGACGAAATCGAAGAGCAATATTATCTGACGCAATAAAGATAGTTAAACAGTTATATGGAACAATGATGCCACAATGACAATTTATCAAGGAAAGAACGATCTAAGCTTTTCATTATTCAGCACGCTTCATCTGGCAGTCGATATTGGCAGTAGTCCCAAAAAGCTTCCCCACAAACTATTTCACACTACAATTCAAAAGTGCAACGATCGTTGTTGTAGCGATCAAATGCCCAGAAAAATATTCGGGGCATTATAGACGTTTTCTACAACACCTTGGATCTCACTAAAAAATTCCTGTATTTTGTAGAGCAGTACAGAGAACCAGAACTATTTTTCGAAAGCAGTTCGTCTAAAATCTTATTGAAGAGCTGCGTTCATCATACGCGTTGCCCTTGCGCAAAAGGAAACGTTCATGTGCTCTTGATCATGTAACTGTTCGTGAGCGAGCAAAATAATGAGTAATAAATAAAAATAAACGAGTCAGATGTCAGGTAACAAATGTGGAAACAAAACTTAATTTTTGCATGGGTTGTACAACTTCAACATGCGATGAATGTGCAAGAATAGTGAAAAAAATTGCTCGATAATCAAATTTCACTTATCAGTAAGAAATCAGTACTCTTATTAGACAGTATCATATTATAGACTTTCTCATACTTAATTTGACGTACTTATTTTACATCTTTGTCATATTATGGGATAACTGAAAAATGTTTTTGGACTCAATAGAGTAAATGTTTACTAAGTCATATTTTTACTGAATTACATCATTTTTTAGCTAATTTCGAAGCTCATTTTATATTCATAAACAAATACAATTTTCCATTATGAATATGCAATTAAACATTGAATAAGAGTAGGGGGAACCCCAGGAATCGAAAATAAATTCCCGTTTTCGCTATGAAACACTTTTTTCCAGTCTGGGTCAATTTGACCCAGTCCGCGGTTCTAGGTATACCGAAAGTGCCGCGGTTCTAGTGTTAAGTACGACGTCTTATCACCCAAGCACGAATGGCAAAAATGAAAGAAGTCATGCTACCATAGTTCACACGTTATCATGTATGGTAAACGAAACATCAGAATGGGATCAATGGCTTCCACACGTTTTAGTGTCCTATAGAAGTTCTATTCATTCGAGCACATTGGACACCGTTTTTTCTATTATTTATGCGAGACATGCCAATCTACCCTGATATACTACAAGACTAGGTTAAATTATTTTGCGTTTGACAACTACGCTGAGCAGATTTTACCTAGAATGCGCCGAGCGCACGAGATAGTACGAAAAACAAGCAGCTGGCGGTAGAGAAACAAGAGTATTATCGTTCTCGGGTGGCAACAGATAAAAACAAAGGTGGGAGATTTAGTTTATGTATATTTTCCGAACATACAAGAAGGGAATCGCGACATTTCACCAGGAAATCAAAGGGACCCTATCGGGCGGAGGAGCAACGGTACCCAGTTCTATTCAGTGTAAAAAATGTCAATAATCCTCGGGATACTCAGCTAATTCACGTTGATAGATTAACAAAAGTTAACCTAGCAAGGGAATTTTTGGACGGGGGAGAAACATGGAAAATATAGTTATAAAGGATCCTGTACCACAAGAATCAATACCGTTTGAGGGCAATAACAGTTCCAAATGAAGGGGATGATTCCGATAGTAATATCCTAGAAGACACTGGTGATGACCAACTACAGCTACTTTCATCCCTGCCTTTTGAATACCTACAGCCTGAAGTTAGACAATTTGATCTTGAAACTGTTTCAGAAGATGAGGATCCGATATCTCCCATTATACCCACAACTTCCCCTAATCAAACACGTCCAGTAACTCCTCTCCCGCCAAGCTCTACTCATACGTATAATCTAAGATGAAGCAGGGCGAGTAAAAACGGCGGTTCAGATTAGAACAATGCGTACCACAGGGACATCCAAATATAACGAGACAGCTGGCCTTGCTTCAAGTAGTTATGCTCATTCGTCTCCCAATTTCATTCAAGGGACCTTGAGCCCAGATTCTGACCAGGGATGGTCAGAATGGTTTCTCTCATGGATGAGACAACCACTAAACATAAATGGAACCGAGAAAACAAGGTTAGACCGCAATTGATCGTATTTCTAGTGCAACAGTTTTTGAATACAAGCTCATTTAACTTTTCATGTGAATTTTGTTTTTGTCCTCAACAATTTTGGTGTGCATATCAAAATATTCTCTAAAAAAATATTGTAATGAGCTGAGAGTGGTGATGGCAATTAGTTGCAAGATTTTTTTACCCTTTGTTCATTTCGCTGATTCAAAGTGAGCCTTCATGTCTGAATGTAGAATTCTCCATGCCGAATTCAAAGACAAACTCGTTTACGATGAGATCACCTGAACTATCATTGTTTCACATCTCTGCACTAATCGTCTTCACAGCTCCGAAAAAGGTACTGGCTCAATGTTGTGCTCATAAAGTTTACCGCTCGACTCGACGTATAACGATCCGATGTCAGAAAGTGCCACATACCTCGACGCAACCAGGGACTGGTAAAATTCAGGAACCCAATAAGCTGTATGTTATTGAGGGAAAGAACTACCACGTAGCTTAGCGGTTCTTGTGCCTGTTATACATTTTACCGAATTTCAAACACTTGCCTCTACCTAGACGGTAGCCGATTGACTGCCAACTGAAACGTTGGGAGGTCCCGCCACACTAAGTAGAGTAGCTTTCTCTACATTCACTAGACTAATTCTACTTATGTGAAATTACATAGACATTTAGTTACGTGCGTGAAAAACAATCCTGCTATAGTTTTCGTACTGCGGTTGGAAAGCTGTCTTAGGAGTGGATTCATCTCATCAGCGCATCAACAGATGCATAGTTGTGGATCGCGAGTGGTGTGATCGTAGTGTCATCGTAGACAGCAAGTGATGCTGTCTATTATCGTTGGTAAAACTCAGGTGAAGATGAACTGATCGATTGTAGAGAAATTTTCGATACAATTTGGATATTTCTTGATGCATCTATAAGAATTAGAGTGCTATTTGGTTGTGTTTTTTTTCAGCTTTGTGAATAACTATCGACATATTTTATTATCTCATTAGAATTATATAATTATTTTCTCTTTGAAAACTCGTGATATTAGTGACTGCGATATTTGAAGAACAAAGTTAAAATTTTTATTTTAATGTTCGGATGTAATATTGATTTCAGCAGAACGTTTTTCACTGACGCAGATTGATTTTATAGCTAGATACATTCTATCTTTGCATAGATAGGTTAATTAGGTATCAAGTAATTTCTTGTTCAGAGTGTTTCTTTTATGGTTGAATATGTTAATTGGTGTTCGAAATGTTCTTTGATAGGCATGTATAATTTTGTGGTGATAAGCATCTACAAGGTGCTGTGGTTCATTGCTCTGTAACAAAGAGGGGAAGGGAGAAAGCACATACGGAAATACCTCTTCTTTGATTGGCATTTACTACTTACCGTAAGTCCAAGGGAGGAGTGGTCAACCGATTCTTTGTAAAAAGAGATTGGGTTGACCTATTGTAGGACTTCGCCTAGTTTTGGTTTGGACAAGGATAGAGACGGCCGCGTTTTTTCCCCGAACCTGCTTGTTTCTCTGCAGGTTCTTTTCTAAGGGGGGGGGGGAGGAATGCAACAAGCTACTCACTAACTTGTTACATTAATTTGTAGTTGAATTTTAATGAAGACTTTTAGAATATAATTTTATTTACGACGCCAGACAGTCTGGGAACTGGGTTGGACTTTTATTCAGATATCGTGTATAGAAATAGGTGAGGCACCTATATGCACAGGTGTTACCTCCAACGCCTTTTGCAGATTCTCAGAATTGACCCTGCCCTTTGGGCAGTGGTACCTTGAGGAGTGGCAGATGGATTTATCATTGGTATGTAGACATCAGGGCAGCAGCGGGATTCCAGTAAGGGATTCTAGTCTGGGACCCAAAGGGGAGGGGGGTGTGACGTTTAGGAGACGGAACCAATGAGAGGGAAATAGGAATTTGAACGAGAAGGTGGTTGAAAGAACGAACTGGTCTTGATGAGAGGTGGTTGTCCGGTTTTGGGGTAAAAGTGGAAGGAACGGAACATGACGAAAGCCTGGGGTAAGTCTTGACCTATTGCTTTCTCCATTCCTCTCGCTCAAGGAGTAGCATAAAACATATGTACTGATTTATAAGTATAATATGCTCATATACATTATTTGTTAAAGCTGTAAATAATCTTTTACTCCGACCTGAGGACTACGGTTGAATAATTGAGTGGTATTAATTGGTATCTCCAGTATCAGCCCCAGATGCGGAGAGCAGCTCTGGGACAGCCCTGCGTCGTGTGGCGAATACTGCACGATTCTCAATTGCGCTTAGCCTTAGTCATTATCATGAAATTCTATTTACAACAGGCCCAATGTTGTACACTCCGGCCAGGTCTTCAATGTTGCCAGATTGCACGTCAGTTTCGCAACTTCATTTCAAAAAGTATGAAAATAAGATTGTCAAAAAGTTTATATTCCAGTGCTGCCGATTCACCACTGTGATAGTGAATGATCAGAAGTATTTTCCTTATATACCAGTAGTGTGCTGGTTACGATCACCATTTCAACGCAGTTCGCTCTAGTCGCATCGCTTCCATCGCCATGTACCAACGCCGCTTGTAAGTTAATGCAGCTTTGCCATATACCAATGATCCAGTAGCGTGCTTCGGCACTTGTTGTCCCGCTTCTCCTGGTCGCCATCTCGCGGCCTGTGCTGAATACCTTCATCTGAAAGCCCGAGGTGACGCCTTTTCTCCTATGAAGCAAACTCGCTGAGAAACTTTGGAACGTGACGTGGACTTATTAACGTAGGTTACATGCTGGACTCATCGCTGGGAGATGCTCCAAACGCTTGGACTGAACATACAAAGCCGTTCCGTTTTGAACTTTGAGCGCTAATAACTTTGAACTAATACTGCGAGAATCAAGCTTAAAATGTTTGTATAAAATATAAAACAATATTAAATTTAAGTGGAAATGAAAGTTGTCCGCTGATGAATTAATCGTTAGGAGAATAAAAAATTAAATCGGGAATGTAATTAGACGGTAAATTTTGGGGGGATCGACTGCGATTTACAGTTGGTTATATAATATTCAATCGAATTATGAAAGATAAAATTGCCAAGGACACAAATGTGAACATACTTTCCTTTCTGTTCTGTTCCACAGAATTACACCTTGTCGATGGCCAAGAAGTAACTTTGTTATCTCACCTCCAATGGTACCAAGTCCTAGGATGCCAACCTTGCGGGTTTTTTTTATATATCTAGGCTCTTCAAAGTTTATAATCTGTTAGAGAAAAATTGAAAAGAAACAATTCAAACTGTTTTGACCAAATTTCCGATCACAAAATCCTCATAGTATAGATTAATAACCACATCTACATAAAATGTAGACAAATCTAAAAGCTACTTCATTTCGTATCGTTAAAGAAACTGATGTATTTTGAATGTTTGACCACACCTTGACTACAGTGAAAATTGTATAACGCTTTCAAGGATTTGTAAGTTATGTAGATAAATCAATGTTCTCAAATGTTTTGGATGTGAGCGAGGCAGAGAAAACTGGAGGTAGAATTGCATACATGAAAACCTGCTAACTCGCAAATAACTATTTACAAGCTATATGCATGAAAAGTAAGGTTTTCGCGGCCATCATTTGATAAAAATTGGTTTTTTCGGGTTCGAAGACCGTCGTCCGTTTGAGTTCTCAACGTTTCCCCAACACTAGTGGTTGGCATCATCAGAAGAATAGATAAACTGGATCAAAGTCAAGTTTCCGGAGTCTCATGAAAGCTACTTCTCGGAAAGATAAGCGAGAGCTCCAAGAATTTTAGCCGAATTATTAAATTTTATTAAATTAAAAATTACTAGCCGAAATTAAATTTCGGCAAATTTTTATATATCTTTTTCTCCATTTCCTTTACCCTTCTATTCAAGAACATTTCCTACAAAATCCAAAAAAAAATATGAGGCATTTCTGATAATTATCAGAAATGGCTCTGAAAATAAAAATATTCTCCCTATATTTTCCTTGCTTTTTAAAAATACTAACACTTTTTCTTCCCCTAAAAACTAATATTTTATTAATAAATTGTATTTTGTATCATGTGACTATTTTCAGACAACCAAAAACAGGCACGCAACCAACGAATCAAGTGCGACCATGACGAAGAGTAGCCGACGACACGAAGCAGATCACTTTTCCTGCCCAAAATATTAACAAGTAATATAACTAACAATTTCGTCCAGACATGTTGAGCTTGAAAATTCCTGGTTAATTAAATGAAATATTTTAATTAACAGTGGGCTCCCCACTTAGACAGTGCTCCCTATTTCTGACCAACTTACAGGCATTTTTCACAAAAACACATTTGCTCTTGCCTCTCATCTTCACATTGCCCCCCCCCCCCCTGCGGGCCTGTTATGAGGGCAGCTAATGTCGTCAAACCGACAGGTACTGCCAGAAATCCCGCTATCTTGGCGTCCACTCAATTTCAAAGTTTCTTCTCTTCTATTAAAGCTGTTTTTGTGCTTGTATATTTCAATAGCCTCTAGATTCGTGGGAAGAAGTGGTGAACATTAGCTATTACCAGTGTTTTGCTAAACTGTACTGTGGTTGTCGTAAAGCGCATGCTCTGCCACCGCCGACTTTACTGTTTGGCCCATTCTGCAACATCGTTCGTGCTCTTTTATTCTCGTGGCCGCAGATCTTTTTGTGGTTCCAATATATACCTGACCACAGGTGCACGGTATTCGGTAGATCCCGGTGTTATATACAAATACAACGCCACAACAGGCAAAATGCCCAACGAGGTGGCTGATAAAAAGATGCCCATAAAAATATGGTTGTCATATGTTTCAAAAATACAGCAACCCAATTAAAAATGCAATTAACACAAATTACAAACAATATATACACATGATAAAATATTATACGATGCCCATAAAGAATACTTATGGTTGTCTTATTCTAAGAATGGATATCCAAAAAGATATAGGCCTTTTCCAGCTTTGCCTTACTACAACCTATTTCACCTGGAACAACATCTATGAGCATCTACGGATGGAGTAGCTATGGGAAGCCCCTTGAGCCCGGTAGTTGCCAACTTTATGGAAAAATTCGAGGAGCAGGCAGTAACAGCGCCTCTCAAACCAACAATTTGGCTCCGCTACGTTGACGATACATTCGTTGTTTGGGGGCATGGTGAAGAAAATCTTCACCGATTCTTGGACCATCTCAACGGAATTCATAGATCATCGAGTTCACTATGGAAATAGAGAAAGGACAGCTCCCGTTCTTGGACGTTCTGGTCAGCCGTCAAGGTCAACGTTTAGGCCACAGCGTCTATCGCAAGCCTACTCACACCAACAGATATGTTGGTAAGCTCTCCAATCACCAAAAACGAGGCGTACCGAAAACCTTGATCGAGAGGGCAAGAAGACTATGTGAAGGAAAAGATCTAGGTAAAGAGATTGAGCACTTAAAATCAGTTTTCCGCTCTAATGGGTACACAAAAGACATCAAAAAAGCCTTAAGCTGCATCAAGGAATCGCCAACGGAAAATGAGAAGTCACAATCAATTGGAAAAGCTGTGCTGCCTTTTATCCCGAGTGACGGCAAGAATCAGCAAGGTCATGAAAAAACATCATATAAAGACCATGTCCAAACCAACCAGAATATGCGAAATGCTGCGATCAGCAAAAGACCAGTTACCCTCTATCAACCCCCTATCAATAATCGTCTTCGCCGTCGTTGGGAACGGACGTGCTGTTATCGCGCTCCGCTCACCGACCAATAGAAGTTTTATCCGAAACCGTTGCCGGGGGATTACCGTAGGATTATCCGTCACGCCAGTGCGCCATTTTGTGTCTTTGTGTTTTTCTTCGTTCTCGTGAGTTTTACTTAGCGTGTTTATTTTTGGGTCATATTCTGCGGTGATTTTCTTTTTTTTTTTAGCGCACGTTGGATTGTGAGATAACTGGTTTTTTTTTTTATATTGCTCTCATTTATTTTAAATTTTCGTTGTGTATTTTCGATCGACTTATTTTTATTTTTCTCGTTCGCATTCCATTTCCGTTGTTTTTTCGCCAGGTTCGCTCGCTTCTTTGATATAAGTTGTAGGTTTTTGGACGTTAGTGTTAGCAAACAGTGTATACTTTTTCCCGGGTACTCTCAATAACTTTGTTTTCCTTCCATTTGGGCCTATTGTTGTAGTGTTAGTGTTTTGAGATAGCTAATTCTAATAAGTATAAATTGTACTTCGTAGCTTAATACTTTTTTTAGAGGGTGTTGTATTCTTTATATACATATTTATTTTATTCTTCGTGATTTAGTGCTGAGCATTCTACTTTACGTAATTTTTTCGTATAGTCTCTTACGTATATTTTGCATAGTAATGTATTTTACATTATTTTAATTTCCAGTTAACGTTTCTCATTTTCCTATTGTTAAGTATTATTATTATCTAGCTTTAGCAATAGTGTTAGTATGCCTCGACCTCGACTAGTGTGTAGAGCTTGCGACGGGAGGTTTCCCTGGTCTAGGGGTATAGTAGCTGATAGTTTCAATTGTAAAGGGTGCTTGGATAGAAAAAGGCTGGAACACTAGGTCGAAGCTTTACGGGAAAAAGTTAGGGTGCTAGAGGGTCCGGTTATAACGGACCCTCTGGTCGTCGAGCCACCTGTTGATGAAGAAGCAATCTCCACGAACAACGACATTTTAGAGGGCGAATGGGTGGTCGTGGATGAGGTAGAGGGGGATAGTGATAGGGGTTTAATCATCGGCGATTCTATGGTTAGGGAACTTGGGAACCGAGTTTGTAGGGATCTTCGGGGTTTCGAGCGCTGTTGTCTTCCTGGGGGGAAGATTGGCAACGTTCGAGACGTTTTTCATCGCCGAAAGTTGCCCTTGCGGGTGATTCTGTGGGTGGGAACAAATCAGGAGCGAATATTAGTGAGTCTGTCAGAATACCGGGATTTACTATTATCCGCTAGGGAGGGGGGTTCAGATGTGGCAGTGATTCCAGTGCTGCCAAGGGGTAGTAGGGGATATAGGAGTAGGATCCACCAATTCAATATAGGCCTGAAGGACATTTGCTCCTCACTTGGGGTCACGTTCTTGGAGCTTCCCGCATTTACCGATAGGTGGCTTCGTTCGGATGGGATCCATCTAAATAAGAGAGGGGTCTGGGAGGTTTACGATAGTCTTAGGTCAGGTTTTTTACTCCCAGACCACGTAGTCGGGAATGCGGGTTAGTTAATGATAATCACAACAGTACTGACGGGGAATTACCCACCTCTGACTTGGATGGCTTCTCGATTGACAACAAACCACCGGGCACATTAAAATGTGTTAATAAATGCCAGGAGCTTGGGTAACAAGAAAGATTTTTTAGAAACTATGATAGTTGTGGAGGACTTGGATCTTATAGCCATTACAGAATCTTGGGCAAACGATGGGGATGAATCTTTCTTACACATCTCCGGATACGATACTTTTTTGAGAAATAGATCCGATAGGAAAGGGGGTGGAGTGTTGATATACGTGAAATCATGTTTGAAGGCTAGAGAGTAACGTGCAGAGAAGTGATATTGAAACCATATGGGTTGAACTTGAGAACAAAAGACGTCATAAGCTTATTGTTGGGGTTTGTTACAATCCACCGAATAGGGATCAAAACTACATCGCCAAAATGCATGATGAAATTTCCTACATGTGTAAGCGAAAGAGGGTTCTCATACTAGGGGATTTCAATTACCCGGGTATTGATTGGGAGAACCTTTCATATGGAAATCAGTATGAAAGAGACTTTCTTAAGTTGGTGCTCGAAAATTTTTTGTATCAACATGTATCAGAAGCCACTAGGGGTACTGCTATTTTGGATTTAGTTCTTACTAGTTCTGAGGATCTAGTTGAACATGTTTCGGTGGGGGAAGAGTTTTCTTCCAGTGTTCATCGTATCGTCAGATTTCACTAACTTTTCCTCGGGTAAGGTTGATAACAAAAGACTGGTTCCTTGTTTTCGGAGAACTTTGATGTTTTGCGAAGGTTAGCGGAAGTTTTCAAAGACCGGTTGGAATCAGTAGGGGTGGTAAGTCAATGGGAAGAATTTAGTACGAAGCTGTCCTCTGTTTTGCACGACGTCATACCCTTTGTTCGAAAAAAGCGTGTTTGTACATCACACCCTCTATGGTTCACGGATAGCGTGCGGAACCTTTATCTTGAAAAGAAAAGAGCATTCAGGGAGTATAAAAGTGGACGAGGTGACCTATCATTGTTTACTGATAAAAGAAGACTTGAAGAAAGCGATAAGGGATAGTAAAAAGCAAGTTGAATCTAGGTTGGCAGATAACATTGGCTCTGACCCAAAATCATTTTTTCGATACGTCAATAATGGATGTAAGGGGACAGTTGGCCCCCTCTCGATAGGAGGCTCAAAAGTAGAGAGCAATGTAGGCATGTGTAGTGCTTTCAATGACTCTTTCGCGTCGGTTTTTAATGGAGATAATGATATTCGATATACGGGTGTTGCATGGGGTAATAAAACGCTCAACGATATTCAAGTGGAAGACGTGGAGGTCCTAAATCTTCTAAGAAATGTATGTGCAAGCAAAGCACCAGGACCAGATGATATCTATCCCAGGGTTCTCAGGGAAGGTGCTAATGAATTGTTGGGGCCAGTCGCACAGATATACAGGAGTAGTGTTGCTGAGGGTATCGTCCCGAGAGATTGGAAACTGGCTAACGTTGTTCCGATATTTAAGAAGGGTAGTAGAGAAGTGGCGTCTAATTATCGTCCAGTGAGTTTGACGAGCTCCCTCTCGAAAATTTTGGAAATTATCAAAAGGCAGTTTGTGAAGTGGATAGACGAGAATAATGTATTGTCGGATAATCAGCATGGGTTCAGGAAGGGGAAGTCATGTGTAACTAACCTCCTTTGCTTCTATGATTACGTGACTAAGGCTTTGGGTAAGAGCAAAAATGTCGACGTTGTTTACCTTGATTTCCAGAAGGCATTCGATCGGGTCCAACATGGCAAACTCTTGAAGCGTTTACACGAGATTGGAATAGGGGGCAACTTGCTGAATTGGATAGAATCGTGGTTAAGAGATAGGTCGCAACGAGTTATGGTGAACGGGGAATTCTCTGGTTGGACAGACGTCACAAGTGGAGTTCCTCAGGGAAGTGTCCTTGGCCCCATACTTTTTCACTTTTTATCGACAAACTCGATCAGGGTATCGATGGAATTACTAGCAAATTCGCAGATGATGTGAAGCTAATGGGGGTAATCGGAAATGAAAGCGATAGGGAGTTGCTCCAGACCAACTTAAACAAGATTGCAGCATGGGCAAATGAATGGAGCATGACGTTTAGCGTTGATAAGTGCATGGTCGCTCATTTTGGTTCGAACAACCCACGGTTCTCTTACGAGTTGAATGGTGTCACTATCCCGGATGCAACTAGAGTCACCGATTTGGGAATTCTCATTGACGAGCGACTTAGGTTTTCTGAACATTGTTCAGCGGTTGTCAAAAAAGCGAATACAATGCTTGGTCTCATTTTCAAAAAGGTCTCTTCGCGTTCTCCTAAAGTCATTCTTCCGCTTTTTCGAGGCTTAGTTCGTCCTGGACTGGAGTATGCTGTAAGGTTTTGGAGACCATACCTACAGAGGGACATAGACTTGGTTGAAGGGGTGCAGAGAAGAGCTACGCGTGTCCTTATTGGCACACAGGGCTTGAGTTATGAAGCGAGACTTCATTTTTTGAATATGTTTACATTGGATGAACGCAGGTGTCGAGGAGATATGATCGAAGTGTTCAAAATTTTCAATGGGATGGATAGGATGGACCATGAACTTTTAGTACACCGCCAATCGACTGCTTTTACAAGGGGACACCAGTATCGATTGGTGAGGGACAATGCAAGGTTATGGTGTCGCAGGGAATTTTTCTCCAATAGGGTTGTTAATAAATGGAATAGCTTACCCCCGGAGGTAGTAAATTGTAACACAATTGACACGTTTAAAAAGAAATACGATAAACATGTTGGGGTAAATCGAGAAGCTATCCATTCTTAGAATAAGACAACCATAAGTATTCTTTATGGGCATTGTATAATATTTTATCATGTGTATATATTGTTTGTAATTTGTGTTAATTGCATTTTTAATTGGGTTGCTGTATTTTTGAAACATATGACAACCATATTTTTATGGGCATCTTTTTATCAGCCACCTCGTTGGGCATTTTGCCTGTTGTGGCGTTGTATTTGTATATAACACCGGGGATCTACCGAATACCGTGCACCTGTGGTCAGGTATATATTGGAACCACAAAAAGATCTGCGGCCACGAGAATAAAAGAGCACGAACGATGTTGCAGAATGGGCCAAACAGTAAAGTCGGCGGTGGCAGAGCATGCGCTTTACGACAACCACAGTACAGTTTAGCAAAACACTGGTAATAGCTAACGTTCACCACTTCTTCCCACGAATCTAGAGAGGCTATTGAAATATACAAGCACAAAAACAGCTATAATAGAAAAGAAACTTCGAAATTGAGTGGAACCAGAATAAAATTTTTTCGAAGATTGTCTGGCCCTTTTGCGGGTGAAATTGAGTAACGATAACGATGGGAATTTCTGACAGTGCCTGTTTTCTTAAACACTAGCTGCCCTCATTTCAGGCCCGCTTATGGCCGTTGTGAAGTGAAAGGCAAGAGAGCAAATGTATGTGTATTTGTAAAGTGCGTGTAATTAGGTAGAGTCGGGTAAATTTAGACAAATTCAGGAACTTCGCTTTCAACATGTCTGGACGAGCTTATTAGTAATTTTACTTGTTAATATATTTGGTTACGGAGTTTTAATGTTCCATTTGGAAAACTCGCTTCTACTGGCAAGTTAATCTCTAGCTTCTATCGTGCTAGGATAGTCCCGGCTTCTTTTTGAAATGCCTGGAGTAAAGCTCTTATCTTTTCTCGAGCTTTTTTGCATGATGGTTTTCATGTATGTTTTCGCCATTTCATACATTTCGGCAGCTTGCTCTGCGCTAGCATTAAAGTCAGTCCGTTCCAGATTCCGCTAATTCGCGCGGCTGTGTGTCGGACGTCCTGGCAACCGTACTCGCGGGCTGGACGCTTGCCGGGTCGGCCTCTTACGGGATGTTCCGGTGTCGGCCTTTGCCTTGGGAGGACGTCGGCCTTCCGGGCCTGCACTTCGGTTCCAACGTGCTTTTTTCCCGAGCTGTGTCGCTGCTCGGTGATGTCAGCACTAAAGTCCGTAGAGCTGGACTTGTGATTTGCAGCTGCTTCACTCTGCTGCTCTGGTTCCGTAGCCAAGTCCGTAGAAGGATTTCGGCCAATCGCGTTTTTGCTGGTCTTCATTTCTCCCAGCGATATTGATATTTTTCTGTCATGGTATTTCTTCCAGACGCTGTTCGGGAGAAAGTTGTATTTGTGTAGTTTCTTCTGGATTTTCTGAAAGTCGCTGGCTTGATTGTTTGGGCTTTCTCTGGGATATTTTGCGTTGGTGGTGGAATGTCCCGTTTGTCCCATAATTTTTAAGCTCTTTATATACTTCACAACCGCGGAAGAGACTTGTGTGATTTTTCCCGCAGTTATTGCAGGTTGGAGTATCCACTCCTTTTACGTTGCCGTACAGTTTATCATGTGGGCCCGCACAAACCTCATTTTTGGAGGCTCTCGCACCCGTCGCCTCTGTCCCCAGGTTAATCGATAGTCTGTTTGGATTTTTCCGAAATTTCTCAATCGATATATCGATTAGTAGGAGCTCCGTTACTTCGAATATTCGCTTCGAATCCTCATTTCCAGGCAGGTCTATTCTCCATAGAGGCAATATTCTACCTCTTGTCCTTTTCCTTTGGGAACGTAGTTGCGAGACGTTAATGGGAATAAATACTTTAGTTCGGACTTAGTCTTTCAGATCTTCAACAGGGAGTGTTGAATCTAACCCTTTGTATAACTACGCTGAGGGCTTGGGTATCTGGCGAAGATTACTTGGTGATCTCCGTATCACTTTGTTCCAGAACTTTGAGGGTTGACCCGTAGTCTTCCGTGCGTGTTTGAAAGTAATACTAATGAGACTAGTAGAGAAGAGTCTAAGAGGGATAGAGAGCCTCAGAGCCCCCCAGCTGTGCCAACCATTATCACAACTCATATGGACGAAAGGAACAGCAACACACAAGGGTTCGAATATAGTAAGAATGTCCGTCCAAGTCCAACAGCAGTGAGGCACACGCAGTTGCCTCATTCAACTTTTTATGTGGAGGATAGTTGGACCGATAAAACATTGATGCCATGGACACCTCCGAAGCCGCAAAGACTGGCCAAGGCGAGAAAAGCTAGTACTATTAAGGGATGCTCAGCTGATAAAAGTACTGAAAAAGACGATTGGCCCCTATTATGCCCACTCTATGATCGAAAAAGAGAAGCCGAGAGATGATTTGAATACATCAGAATTCACTATGAACCCTACCGAGAAGCGACTATGGTCTGACGTCACCAGAAGCGGAAAAACCAGCACCCAGTGGCTCAAACAACGAGTCACCTTAAAAAAGCGGACGATTAACAACAAACTCAAGGACAAGAGTACGTCCCAATCCGAGTCCTTTACGCAGACAGTATCTAAGACACTTGGCAATGCAAATGAAGGTCAGTCTACTGACTTTTTGTCTTGGGCGGACCGTTGTGAAGTTTATGATCAAGAGACGAAGATCTGTCCTAGCGACACCAGAGCTATCGGGCATGCTGCATACGTAACCCGTAATAAGGCCTTGAGACGCGATATGCAGAGGAACAGCGAACCATATCAGCAAAAATGTCATACATTCAACCACCATGCGTTATCCGAGCATTATGCCTATATTGATGGTGCAAGGCGTGGGCAGTCACGGCCACATTGCCATACATACCGTCAGCATGAATATGCTATACGACACTGGAGACAACGAAAACATGGTCATTGGCCAATGCCTAGTAAAGGGCTGAACTGGAGACGCAATCATCAGACAGATAGCTATAATTACAACATGCTGAATGGAAAACACCGCAGATTCTGGCAGCTTGATCATTATAATAAGACCAATCGACCACAAAATTCTACTTACAGCAGGTCGGACGACGGCGATAGAAATGAACCTGCTCGGTGTGTGGATTGCGCGCTCGTCAATGTAGCTTATCACTATTGTTTCAGCACAAACCATCTATCAAGAAGCAGGGCATGCCCCAGCTATCTCCTCACTATAGGCTTGCGCAATACCGGAAAAAACATTTCAGTGTGAAGAAATATACTAGCGATGAATACCATATCTCTCAGCAAATGAGATAGACACGGCTGCTTCAGATCAACTTCGATAAAACTGCAGCCTCATATCTATGGCTTAAGGAATTCAACGTAATACGAATCACAGTAAAGTAAATACAATCGTAGCAAGATGTGTACGAATGACCATTTAGTCGACAACCAACGTCATCTAAGACATCAAGAATGAATGACGGGGTACCCAGCAGCAGTTGTGATCACAATTCCCTGAGGCTCCTCCAAATAAATATGGACCGATCAAAAGAATGTACCCGGAACTTGGTGACGTTCTCGAAGAAGAATGCAGTGGATATTCTGCTTATTCAGGAGCCCTGGCTTCATCGCGGTGTCATGTGTGGTTGGCCCCAGGAATGGTCCAGATGGCAATCCCTCGACGGGAAAAGCGCTATTATAGTTCCTTCCATATGCATTCATCCAGCAACCTTCAGAATTGGCCGACATCTTGTAGCTGTACAATTAAGTCTGCTGCATAAGGAGCTGGTTCTCGTGAGTGCCTACGTCTCCCCGTATGAGGATGTGGAAGATACGCTTAAGGAGATGGAGGAAGTGTTTAATATGTCACCAGGGATAGGGAAAATATTCTGTACGGATCTGAACTGTCACTCTTCGCTCTGGGGGTATAAGGATACAGATTCCAGAGGAAGATCACTACAGGAATTTCTAGGAGGTTGCAACATGTTTTTATTCAACTCCAGTCGTACAGCTCCCACGTACGAATTAAAAGGAGCACGGGGTTGGCCCGATTTAACATTCACTACATCCGCTTCAATTATGGAGGAGGTTACCTGGTCAGTGGGAGGCGATGACTCTTTCAGCTCCCACAAATACATTCACATGTTCTTGAGAGCTGCTTATTGTTACCATAACACTCAGACAAGGTACAGAACGACGACAAGGTGGTTACACAAGCTTATGTCAGTAGTTAAGCCGATTGTCTGAGTTGCATCATCGAATCAGCCACGTCGCAACCGAGGTCGATGTGAATGCTGCGGTAGACAAATTTATGTTCCAACTTCAGTCATCATGCGCCGACAGCCTGGGCTTCACACAGAAGAAAATGTCCCACATAAGTTGGTGGACGCAAGAGCTGGCTATCGAGAGGAGAAAAGTAAGAGCTTTGGAACGCAAGTTTTTGAAGGCACCGGAGAATACCAAAGGTGCAGCGAGAATCTCATAAAAAAGCCAAGGCGAAGTATACGCGGCTGGTGAAAAAGACAAGGGATACGTGTTGGGCGAACTTTTGTGCCGAGCAGAATCGCCCTTTTGGACCAGCGTATCGTTCGGTCTTCAAGTGTCGTCGAATCTCGCCGCAAATTACTATGCGTCAAAGTGGTTCAAACGCTACAATCTTGGAAGCGGCTGAACTCCAGCTTAACACTATCTTCCCGGACCCCACAGACGATATAATCTTGGTACCACGATCCAGTAATACTTTGAGTGGCGACCTCCCAATCTCGACATCTGAAGTGCTGCACATCGTGGAGAAATTAAACAACCGCAAGGCTCCTGGATTTGACAACATAAGTATCCCTATATTGAAGTCACTCTTCAAGAGATACGCCACAGAGATTACATCTATCTTCAACAAACTACTAGAGATGTCGGTGTTCCCACATCATTTCAAAATAGGTAAACTGCTTCTGCTCTTGAAAAAGATAGGGACCCGGATTCTCTAAGGTCATATCGCCCGATATGCCTGCTGCCTACTATAGGGAAGGTTTATGAGAAAGTACTGGTGCAGAGAATCGTATTTCACTTAGAGAAGGTCAATTGGATGAGTCCTCTTCAGTTTGGATTCAAAGCTGGCGGATCAGCAGAAAAAGCTATCACTGAACTCCTTCGAATTATTCGACAGAAGCATGTCCTGGGCCAGTTGACCGCAATAGTCTGTGGACATACGTGGAGCTTTTGACTCCTTGCGACACGAAGTCATTATCAATCAGCTCCGAAGAATGCCTCTCCGAGAACCTGGTGCGTACAACGGAGAACATGCTACAAGGTAGACATATTACAATGACCACCGATGGCGGCGTTGCAATCAAAGCCCAGCGGAAAGGATGTCCACAAGGTTCTTGCAGCGGTCCACTCCTGTGGTCTTTGGTCCTGGACACTCTGCTTAAGCTTGATTGGGGACAGCACATCCATATTCAAGCTTTTGCGGACGATCTGGTTTTTGTGATTTCTGGTGCTAATCACGACGACATCACTACTGAATCTCAGCTTGCGTTCAACCAACTGACTAGATGGCTTAATGAGAATCATCTTGAGATGGAGGCCGAGAAGACGAAGTTTCTTTGGCCCCATCCTAAGAAAAATAAACCGCGCATTATAATCAACAATATCCGCATTTGGCCTTCGAAGCAAATAAAGTATCTAGGAGTACATATAGATAGCCGGCTTAACTTTATGCCACACTTGATGAAACAGATTGACAAAGTTCATGAGACTCTGCAATTGCTGCGAAGAGTTGCCGGACCACGGTGGGGCCTCCGACAGAATTTCCGGAATATGCTCTACAAGTCGGTGGTGCAGCAGCAATTATCTTATGGATGCGCTTCTTGGTATCTGGATCCCACGCAGAGGCAAAGAAGAGCTCTGGATATCGCCCAGAGACCATTTCTGCTTTATGTTTCAGGGGCATACGTCACCACGGCCAACGCAGAATTATATGTAGCAACTGGGAATCCACCTCTCAGTAGTTTTCTTGATTACGAGGCGCGCAAAACACGACTGCTTCACCTCGACGAGGATATTGTGGTAGCAGCTAGACGACTGCGAGTTGCAGACTTCGAAAAGATGCTCAAGACCTGGCCACAGCACCCAAGTATGGACATAGTAAACCAGACAATACTGTCCAATAGTAATCTTGCGATAGCGCCCGATTACCTTATTAGTTTTTACGGATGGTTCAAAGACTCCAGAAGGAACCGGTAGTGCATTCGTGGTTTTGCGGCAGGATGACTCGTGAAGTATCTTGGATGAGAAGGCTTGCTACTGAGACCAGCGTCTTCCAGGCTGAGGTATATGCAATTTTGCATGCAGTTCAATGGGCGCAATCCGAACAGCACCCAGTGCTCATATTTTCAGACAGTGCATCTAGTCTGTGGGCCATAAAAAATCCACGTTCACCGTATTACAACGTCAGAGATTCGTCGCATCCTGTGTGGGAATCCAAGAATACGGTTGGCCTGGGTGAAAGCGCACTCTGGAGTAGCTGGCAACGAGCAAGCTGACCAACTTGCTAAGGAAGCCGCTAATCTTCAAACTCCAGGTGAACACCCATGGCCAAGGAGCTTTGCTCAACGCTTATTGCGTGAGGATCTGTTGAAGACGTGGCAATGTAGTTGGAATTCTAATGCGGCCAAAGACGCCTATAAAGTCCAACGACGGGTCCGTTGGCACCATTATGTTTGGCCCAGAGAAAAGATAATAGTGGTAACAGAGCACGGTCCATTTCCGGTTTATTTCGAACGGTTTAAGCGCTCAACTCACTCTGCTTGTAATTGTGGAGCTTCTGGATCTCTCTGGCACTATGCAACGCAGTGTCCAATGACGGCTCAGTTCCACTTTGGTAAGATGCCAGAGTCTTATACCTTAGCCTGGAAGATAAGGACCCTTCGTAGTCCTACGAACTTTCACCGCCTCATAGGTCTTGTCAGGTTTCTGGAGCAGAACGTTCACCATATGCACGACAAAACCAGAGGGGCACGTGAACCGAGAGGAGGCACCGACCCGACGTATGTGCCATCAAGGGAGTGCAGCAGTCAGTTGAGACAGTACGATTTGCGGCCAAGACTCAGGAGTTACTGACGTCACGCACCCGCCCTCGCGAGAGAGCGGCAGCCAGGCGATTATTTACAACTTGCGGCCTAGACGACGGCGGGCCGATACTAGACCGATTCACTACTGAAGACCGATACCGACAATCGAACTGATATGTGGGAGTTGGACAATGGATGGCTGTGATTAGCTGATTTACTCTGCGATTCGAAATTTTATATTTATTATTGACAATCATTAGATTTAGATTATTGACAATCATTCGATTAACTGACGATGGCAAGATTCTTATGGGAGGGCTATCATCGCATAATCTTCTTTATAATTTCGATTGTCGATTGGCGTTTTATACAAATACAACGCCACAACAGGCAAAATGCCCAACGAGGTGGCTGATAAAAAGATGCCCATAAAAATATGGTTGTCATATGTTTCAAAAATACAGCAACCCAATTAAAAATGCAATTAACACAAATTACAAACAATATATACACATGATAAAATATTATACAATGCCCATAAAGAATACTTATGGTTGTCTTATTCTAAGAATGGATAGCTTCTCGATTTACCCCAACATGTTTATCGTATTTCTTTTTAAACGTGTCAATTGTGTTACAATTTACTACCTCCGGGGGTAAGCTATTCCATTTATTAACAACCCTATTGGAGAAAAATTCCCTGCGACACCATAACCTTGCATTGTCCCTCACCAATCGATACTGGTGTCCCCTTGTAAAAGCAGTCGATTGGCGGTGTAGTAAAAGTTCATGGTCCATCCTATCCATCCCATTGAAAATTTTGAACACTTCGATCATATCTCCTCGACACCTGCGTTCATCCAATGTAAACATATTCAAAAAATGAAGTCTTTCTTCATAACTCAAGCCCTGTGTGCCAATAAGGACACGCGTAGCTCTTCTCTGCACCCCTTCAACCAAGTCTATGTCCCTCTGTAGGTATGGTCTCCAAAACCTTACAGCATACTCCAGTCCAGGACGAACTAAGCCTCGAAAAAGCGGAAGAATGACTTTAGGAGAACGCGAAGAGACCTTTTTGAAAATGAGACCAAGCATTGTATTCGATTTTTTGACAACCGCTGAACAATGTTCAGAAAACCTAAGTCGCTCGTCAATGAGAATTCCCAAATCGGTGACTAGTTGCATCCGGGATAGTGACACCATTCAACTCGTAAGAGAACCGTGGGTTGTTCGAACCAAAATGAGCGACCATGCACTTATCTACGCTAAACGTCATGCTCCATTCATTTGCCCATGCTGCAATCTTGCTTAAGTTGGTCTGGAGCAACTCCCTATCGCTTTCATTTCCGATTACCCCCATTAGCTTCACATCATCTGCGAATTTGCTAGTAATTCCATCGATACCCTGATCGAGTTTGTCGATAAAAAGTGAAAAAGTATGGGGGCCAAGGACACTTCCCTGAGGAACTCCACTTGTGACGTCTGTCCAACCAGAGAATTCCCCGTTCACCATAACTCGTTGCGACCTATCTCTTAACCACGATTCTATCCAATTCAGCAAGTTGCCCCCTATTCCAATCTCGTGTAAACGCTTCAAGAGTTTGCCATGTTGGACCCGATCGAATGCCTTCTGGAAATCAAGGTAAACAACGTCGACATTTTTGCTCTTACCCAAAGCCTTAGTCACATAATCATAGAAGCAAAAGAGGTTAGTTACACATGACTTCCCCCTTCCTGAACCCATGCTGATTATTCGACAATACATTATTCTCGTCTATCCACTTCACAAACTGCCTTTTGATGATAATTTCCAAAATTTTCGAGAGGGAGCTCGTCAAACTCACTGGACGATAATTAGACACCACTTCTCTACTACCCTTCTTAAATATCGGAACAACGTTAGCCAGTTTCCAATCTCTCGGGACGATACCCTCAGCAACACTACTCCTGTATATCTGTGCGACTGGCCCCAACAATTCATTAGCACCTTCCCTGAGAACCCTGGGATAGATATCATCTGGTCCTGGTGCTTTGCTTGCACATACATTTCTTAGAAGATTTAGGACCTCCACGTCTTCCACTTGAATATCGTTGAGCGTTTTATTACCCCATGCAACACCCGTATATCGAATATCATTATCTCCATTAAAAACCGACGCGAAAGAGTCATTGAAAGCACTACACATGCCTACATTGCTCTCTACTTTTGAGCCTCCTATCGAGAGGGGGCCAACTGTCCCCTTACATCCATTATTGACGTATCGAAAAAATGATTTTGGGTCAGAGCCAATGTTATCTGCCAACCTAGATTCAACTTGCTTTTTACTATCCCTTATCGCTTTCTTCAACAGTCTTCTTTTATCAGTAAACAATGATAGGTCACCTCGTCCACTTTTATACTCCCTGAATGCTCTTTTCTTTTCAAGATAAAGGTTCCGCACGCTATCCGTGAACCATAGAGGGTGTGATGTACAAACACGCTTTTTTCGAACAAAGGGCATGACGTCGTGCAAAACAGAGGACAGCTTCGTACTAAATTCTTCCCATTGACTTACCACCCCTACTGATTCCAACCGGTCTTTGAAAACTTCCGCTAACCTTCGCAAAACATCAAAGTTCTCCGAAAACAAGGAACCAGTCTTTTGTTATCAACCTTACCCGAGGAAAAGTTAGTGAAATCTGACGATACGATGAACACTGGAAGAAAACTCTTCCCCCACCGAAACATGTTCAACTAGATCCTCAGAACTAGTAAGAACTAAATCCAAAATAGCAGTACCCCTAGTGGCTTCTGATACATGTTGATACAAAAAATTTTCGAGCACCAACTTAAGAAAGTCTCATACTGATTTCCATATGAAAGGTTCTCCCAATCAATACCCGGGTAATTGAAATCCCCTAGTATGAGAACCCTCTTTCGCTTACACATGTAGGAAATTTCATCGTGCATTTTGGCGATGTAGTTTTGATCCCTATTCGGTGGATTGTAACAAACCCCAACAATAAGCTTATGACGTCTTTTGTTCTCAAGTTCAACCCATATGGCTTCAATATCACTTCTCTGCGCGTTACCCTCTCTAGCCTTCAAACAGGATTTCACGTATATCAACACTCCACCCCCTTTCCTATCAGATCTATTTCTCAAAAAGTATCGTATCCGGAGATGTGTAAGAAAGATTCATCCCCGTTTTATGTTTAGAGTTTAATCACCTGTTATATGATTTTAGATTGACGATCGTCTTCATATATATATATATATTTTTTTGGTTGCCTTCGTATGAGGCGACAATGTTTTGTTTTTATAATAAAACTTTCCGGATACACCCACCCTTCGGGAACGCTTCGATATCTCTGAGATGGGAAGCGGGGTGTGTCCGGTCTTCAAAGGTCAAAGTCTTCCGTATCGTGAAAGTAAATTTTGTAGTCGCCGGGCACTAATTTCACCTTCACTTGGTGTCGGCATTTTTCTTTGATGTTATCGGCTACGTTCCGCCAGTGACGGTCAGCCCGCACAGTGACCGAGTGCACGCGGCCTGGAGTTCGGGTTGATGCCGGCTGTTCGCTGCTCGGCTTCCCGTCGATGAATTCTTGGGCGGGTGGGGGCCTGTTCGCCGCTTGGAATTGAGTGGAGCTCTCAGAAGAACAAGAACCTTCCCCTTCAACCACTAGTGTTGGGGAAACGTTGAGAACTAACTCAAACGGACGACGGTCTTCGAACCCGAACAAACAATTTTTATCACATAGCTTGTGTTTGTATACTCAAATTTTACAATTTCAAAAAAAAAAAAAGTTTCTCCCGGGTTGAAACATTGCTACAGAATTTCCAGCGAAAGCTGCTCGATCAATCCCGATTTCCCAGAGCAAAACTAGAAAAATGCATAGGCGGAGATAGACATGGAAGTCTGGGGGGGGGGCAAGGCCATTATTGCTGGGGGGCACGATGATGTCAATTCACATATACACATTAGATCAGTCGATTCCACCTTTGATGCTAGGGGGGGGGGCAATGCCCCACGCCCCCGTATATGTAATCTAAAATCTTCAGATTTGCTTTTATCATCCCTCGAAAAAGGGGCCGTTCAAGTATTACGTTAGCAAAATTTTAGCCATTTTTGACCCCTCAGCAAAATTTCGTCATCACTGCCCCCTAACGCATATTGGGGATCAGAAACATACGTGGGAGGGGCATAGGGGTCTCGTGCGCCTTCCTTCCCAGACGAAAAAATCATTTTTAATGCAAAAAATATCTAAAAAAATTAAAATTTCGAAAGAAAATACCTTTATGTTATAATCGATTTCTGGTAATTTCAATGCTATTTGAAAGGTAAGAACTCAAAATTTATCTTTCAGAATTTCATTGCGACCCACCGTTCAAGCCATATATGGTAAACCCTTGACTCGCGGACCAAATGTGGCCCTGAAGTTTACCTGATGTGGCTTGCCCCCCCCCCCCAAACCTAGTTTTGTAAAAATGAAGAGGCATATTTACAAATCGCTTAAATAACCTGTGGCACATTTTCAGATCACTGAGGTAGGTCTCAAAGATCACTTTCAAAGATCACCTAAGGAACCCGCGACAGTTACAGAACACTTAAACGATCTGTGGCACATTTAGAGTTTAGAGATCGTTGAGTGACATGGCAGTTTTAGGCACTTAAGGGGTCCCAGTGCGGTTCTACATATCTCTCAAGTTACCCGCGGAACATTCCCAGATTACTCAAGTGATCCGTGGCATAATTAAGAATCACTGGAGTGATGCGTGGCATAGTTCCAGAGCACTTGAAGGATCCGTGAAACATTTAGAGATCATTAAAGTGGCTCTATAGGACAGGGTTTTCCAACGTGAAAGCTCGCGCGGAAACCCTGATGGTAACGAGGCTATTCCGCACAACCCTTAACAAATTTTGAATATTTCTTCAATGTACATGGTGTCCTAAAAGGACGAATTCACTCTGCGAAACAAGAATCCTCACTTGCAGTAGATAAGTGTCAAAATATATTTGAGTTACACATAGTGTGACCATATGATCCATATTTTACGGGGCAGAATTATTTCATAATCAGTTATTTCATCATTTTAATAAAAATGTTAATTTGTCAAGCTTTCTAAAAAACTCACTTTGAAATTTTTAAATCGTGAATTCGTTATTTTAACATGAGCTATGGATCAATGGAAATGTCCGTTTGTTTTTTCATATCGTCATCCTAGTTATGCACATAGCTTTAAATGAGCACGTTTTTCGTTATCCTAATCTTTTCTCCATTCATTTTTCTCATTTTCAATAAACTAATTACAGTTACAGTTCACATCCGATCCCGAACGGCTTTTGTTTCTCACCGAGAGGGGTTTGAACGACAAACGTTTGGTGTGCACACTTTCAATAGCAATGTGCTGTTTGATTATCATGGCGCTGCTTTCGCAATAGTTCCTTTTATCAGAAAAAGCCCTATGAAGGACAAAAGAGGGTATTGAACACGACATCTGAGCGTCTTGTGGCACAGTTCACGAGTATCTTATCGACCTAGGCGACCATATTTCACTGCTATGCAATTTGTATTTCACAAATACCCACGGTTTTTTAATCTTGACAACTAGTACACAATCACTGATTTCTCGTTTAAGTATTCACATTAAAATTCACGAAATGCAAGAAACTGGCAAAACAAGAAACTAGTAAAAAAATGAAATCGAGGCAGAACTGGGGGGAGGCAACTGCCCCGGGCGTCAAACTTTAGTGGGGCGGCAAATATCAGTGAACAAAAATACTGTTATAAAATCGGAATTTAAGTGGGTGACAAAATCTCACTACCCTGGATGAAATTGTCGTTAACGATAAGTACAGTCAAACCTCGTTCATGAGATTCTTGGGAAAGCAAAAATATGATTTGATATGCGGAGTGACTCATTAAATGGAGCAAGTCATAGCTGTGCCATTTCCTGCCTGAAGATAATGGGGACTTCCAAAAAGTGATCCGGTAAGCAGAGTGACGTGTTAACTGGGTGACGCACTAACGAGGTTTGACTATTGATAACAATACAGAACAAGAGGAAAAAGTACTACTCACTGTACTTGGTCATGGGTCGAGTGAATTTTGGCATACACCATTCTCATCTGAAATGTGGGACGAGTGGTCAAAGTGGAAGGGTGAATATAACCCCCGGTCTAGGGTACCAAACCAGCATCAGCTATAGTGAATATGAACAAAAACCTATTCTTAAGCTTCAACAGAGTAAAACAAGACGAGCTGAGGCTTCAAACAAATAAAACAACGAAACTACAGCCAATTCGCTGGATCACTTCCCTTGTGATAAAAGAGCACAAACTGATATCGTGGCCTCAGGAGTGAAAAATTCCAACTTGAGCAAAAACACGAAAGTGAAAGGACAGTCAGTTTACAATTGTGATTTATTTACATGAATCACTATTTTTTAGATTACAAATTTTATACTTGTTTACTGGCGAGGTGCGTAATGGCACCTGCCCCCATGTATGTAATATATTTCTCAAGATCAATAAATGGTTAGGTTTCCCTGGAGGCCCCAAGGACAATGCTTATATCACGGAGTGTGAAAGAGTGATAGGAACCGAGAGACACCCAGGCTATCACGTACAATGGTCACTCGTGTGAAATATACCTTACGCTTTTCTTTGAACATTAAACAATAGAATCGGAAGAAAAAAAAAGCAGGTTAATGTCTTTCTCGAGACCTTCCGAGAATGATCATTTCTATACATTGAATCGATGTAATTATTGTGGATTACAAAAATTATCACTAATTGTTTTTCATTGCATATTGTCCCCTCAAAAGCCCTGAACTTTAATGATCGATTAATAATCTGACAAGTGACAGGTATGTAAGCATCCTGTCTGATCACCTGCACCCATTCATGTCCATTCTCCATTGTGATGGACTTGGACAATTTCAGGACAATGTAGCAATTCTGGACGTGTGGGGGTGTCGTTAAGTGGCTCCAGGAACACTTCTGACTTTAGACACTTCCGCTGGCCACCAAAATCCCCAGACATTATTGAACATATCTGGGATGCCTTGCAACGAGCTGTTCAGAAGAGATCTCCAGCCCCCCCCTTACTCCTACGGATTTATGGACAGCCCTGCAGGATTCTTGGTGTCAATTACCTCCAGCACTACTTCAGACAGTCGAGTCCATGCCACGTCGTGTTGCGGCAATTCTGCGGGCGCCCTGCACGATATTAGGCAGGTGTACCAGTTTTTTTGGCTCTTCAGTATTACAAATTCAAGTACTCGCAGAGAAACGTACTATTACTACTAAACCAGACATTCACCTCCATATTCCTCTGCGGAACTTCTAACAAATTGGTATATGTTGGAATGCATGTACAGTCGAATCCCGCTATAACGAACTCCAAGAGACCGCAGAAATCCCTTCGTTATAACGAAATTTCGTTATAAATTCCTGGTTATTTAAAATGTCCCTATGTAAACTTATCTGGGAGATTAGAAAAGGGTTCGTTATAACGAGATTTTCGCTATAACGGTATTCGTTAAAACGGCATTCAACTGTATAAAGAGCCTTCCGTGAAGTTCGTTATATATAGTGCTGCCATCTGCAATCAATTTTTTAAACAGTTTTTTCTCAACTCGTAACTACCGAAGTTTAATGAGTAATTGTAACGTGGTAGGGCCTGTTGATCTCTGCGGCTAGACTTAGCGGGGATATCGCCTCACATTCACGCCATGAAGTTGGAACCATAGAAAACCAACTTCAGACGACTACTGCAGCAATGGTGAGGTTTGAACCCCGCTTGTGATGAGAGTCCGTTACTATGACAACTCGACCACCACAGCGGCAGAGAATATGCAAACCTGAGAACCAACGTTTCGCTGTAAGTGTTTCGCAAAACGAGGAAAAATTTTAATCACACCGAAGTGGTTTTCGGCCATACATACACCTAGTACATATTCCTCTGGAATAAGTTAACGCAAAGTTCTTTTGTGCAATGCTTGAAGTGTAGTGCTGCCATCTGCAACCAATTTTCTTAACTGAGTGAAGTTATGATTGTAGGTCTGATGCATTTTTGTAATGGAGATCGCTTCGTATTCACGCCTTGAAATTGATAACCACAGAAAAACAAATTCAGTCAACCACCACTGGCAAGGGATAGGATTTGAACAAGGATCCTCACAAGGAGAGTCCGTCACTGACCACAGCAGCGCCCATACACATACTGTGGAACAATAGCACACCGAATGCATGGAAGATTAAGGGAATAAGTTCTGTTTGGTTAGAGTTTCGGAAAAACATTTCCGCATCATGTACTGCCTCAAGATCATTGATAAAACATGCGGTGGGGTCACCAAGAAGACCCTAAATCCTGATTGGAGGAAACTGCAGACTTTCATGTTAACATAAAACTTTAGTATTGACTGCTAGGAATTGCTGATCTTCAGGATATTTCTGTATTGATTTCTCGTGATTCATTGTATTCATAATGTCAAAATTTACATTACGCTTGAAGAACGAACAAAAGTAGAGGGTTGGAAAAATATTCACCTTAGCATCTTCAAGTAGAATTGAAGCTGATGAGCAGCCTTTTTTCGCAGAAGATTTGACCTGTAAATTAAAAATATTTGCGAGATGTAATAATGAACTACATTACTTACAATGAATTCTAAAACAAAAGAATGACAGATTAGAATGACTACATCGGCTAACTAGTAGCTCAGCTTAAATATTTTGGCCAAAAATATTGAAAATAAAACTCGTAGGTAATACTGTTTAGGCGCTTTCTCTAACAAAACAGCCGCTTTGAAAGTTAAATTTCTGTGCTCAACATCAACAGAATAACAGTCACTCGAGTAAAATGAATTTATATCCATCTCAAAATCACTTGAACACAATTAAAGCAAAGTTACTGACAAATAAATTAATACAGAATGAATGTTGAATAATTTGGAAAACAAACAAAAAACAACTTCAGTCCAATCTTCAAGCCTATCTAAAAAGGTAATTGACCAAACACATCGTACATTCACCTTGTACAATGGAATTTCTAACGAATCGGCACATGTCGGAACGAGTGCTTCGAGTATGCGTGTGGCCCTAATGTATTTAGGTTAGGGAGTTGCACTTGTTTTGTGTTCAGAAAATGAGACAGCTGGCAGCATGAACTAAAGATAAAATGCTTGAATTTTCATGTCAGTATCTGTTGGGTTGCCTGCCCTGAAGGAACTTAAAGACCAAGCATACCGGCGATGATTCTTTTTCTATTAGTTTCTCCAGCAGAGCTTGATGGGGTGCTTGCCAATGCTTCCGATACAGTAGATGACAAGGATTCCTTCACACTGAAACTAGAGACTCTGGAAAATCAAATGATTGATACATCCAATGAAACGGGGGGGGGGAGGTATCTTGGGTTTCCTATAGTGAGGCGCTAACTCTAAATCAGAACTCCATGCCAGGTTATTAAATGATTTAATCAAACTTATACGAACAAAACTATTTACATCGGACATTAAGTGAATTGTAAGCAAGCGAACAAAAATACTGCTCTTTTATCAGCGACTTTCCCGATCAATTATTGCACTTGTAGCGCCATCTGCATGCCATCTTATTAGCATGTGTATACGCCACACCCCTCCAAGAACAAGCGAATTAAAATATTTAGAAAATTTACTGTAATTGAGCTCATTTTCAAAATAGAAAATTTCCACTTTCGCCAAATTTACAGTAGGAATACCTGGAGGAAATCATTTGCTTCACAAAATTAAAAATAGCCAAATAGGTAACATGTAAAAATCGTAAAAGAATATCTGAATATTGGTTTTTGATTGACATTAAAAAGGGGAGTAGTCGTCTGCATTTGAAATTGATCTATTTTGAAGACCAATTGGTGGAAATGCGATTTTTGATTAAAATGAAAGCTATTCAAGTATAAAAAAAAGGACATTTCTACGTCACCTGTAGATTCCAGAACGTTAAATACCCAAGAATTCTCTTACTGTTCTCTCGTCATTCATATAAGAAACGCGATCATTCTAGTGGAATCTTCCATAACCTACACTCCTGTTAGTGGACACCTCCACTAACACTTATGATTAACGTTGATGGAACTTGTATTTTACCATCTATTAATTAACACTCCTTGACAGGAAGTTTTGGACGACTTATCAAGACGTTATGCCAAAAAATATCGAAGCGAATCAACAAGGTGAATATATTCTTTTGGTAGAAACGACTAATTTTACATTAACAATTTTCCATTGCAATAAACCCTGCTGCATAATTCGATTGAGATTATTTCTAAGATTCAAAAATCACTAAAAAGTATTTCGGAAAAAAGTAAATGTTTCCCTTCTGAAAATAAGCTCTTCAATTATAAAATACTTTAAATATTTCTATTTTCACAATGTGCGCAAAAATAGCTAAATAAAAAACTTAATTTGTAAAATACAATACGAACTAGCACCATGAGCCAATTGTAACTGAAAATTTCAGCAAAGCCTCTGCCAACGACAACCTATTTTTTCAATCAGACAAATAAAGGTATTGAATAAAAAGAAAAATTGATTACCCAGGTTGACTACACTAGGTTGATACCGTATTTATACACAGTTTCAAATTTGTATCCAGAATTGTCTTTGCAACTGTTGATGTCAAAAACACTTAATTGCAGGAAGTTTTCAAACCGCATGTAATTTTTTAAAATACCTTGCTTGTCCAGTCCACTAGACAAAGAGTCTGGACCATTGTGGGGATCCTGGAGCTTGAAGGAAGTTAGAATCCCTCAGCAATTAAGATTTGAAGCATCGTTTTATTTGACTGATAAACTAACAGAAGCACTTCAGCAGGGCTTGACAAATCGAAAATTTAGATGCCAGCCCCATTTCTTAGGAACCAAACATGATTTTTTTTCTCAAGAAAATCAGTGCTAAATGTTTTTCCCACCCAAGATGCCACATCCTTATGTAGCAGATACACAGTCTTCAATACCCCAGTTTGACTAGCAGGCAGTTATGCACTTCATTAAACAAGTGAAGGAATTCTAATCCCATTTTGGGAGGTAGAGAAATTTTCCCCTTAAAAGTTGATCAGGAACATGGGAGAAAACACTTTCATAATAATACCGGGGGAATTTTCGAATGTTGAAATTCATGACAAAGGTCCTACAAGGTGTTGCATGAATTACGATTCAGCAAACTCAGGAAAATATTGATGTACAAATCTCATACATGGGATCAAACTTCAGAGAATTCTGGATTTAACCATTCCACTTATCCCAGCTTAGATTACTGATGCCATCCAATAAAGTCAGTTAAGTTCTCGGGAGTATCGGGGGAGGGGAGCGAAATTCTAATTTGTTACGAAATTTGATAGGTGTAAATCACACTGCCTTTAGAAAAAAGATGTCCCACAGGGAACGTCTAAAAATTTTGAAATTCAACAGAAATTGACTTAATGGAAAAAATAACGAATTTACTAACATCTATTAACTAAACGGCAATGACTATATCGTCTCCATAAGAGCTTTTTAACATTGACAAGCCCAGATAATTCTGTAAAAATAATTTCCTCAATAGAAAACCCTCTTCCCTAGACCCCTTAGTTTGCACCTGCTGAAAATCGGGAACCCTACTTAAAAATATGGCACTTTCAATGGGGTTTTAGTGATTTAACTGCCGCTTAAGCTTAATGTTGAAAAAAGTAGCTCAATAGCAGTTTATATTTTGTCCTATAGATTTCCTAACCATTCAAAGAATAGTTTATTGAAAAAAATTCTATTGGCAATTTTTGATGAAATATTAAATTCGCATCCGATTCTCGATACAATAAAAAAATTTGCCTTTCAATTTATAACAATGTTTAGAGAAATTTTGGATATTTTTTAGTAGCATTTTTATTATATACTCATGCACTTATCTCTGGTAAAAACGTCATACATACAGCGCAACTCAAGATGCTATATTTTCTCGATACATATACAGGGTTAACAGAAACTGCAAATTCTATAGTTTCAACAATGTTACTCAGAATGGTTCTTTATTTTCATGTATTACTAATTAAAAGTTGTTTTTCCCCCTTCAGCTGTAAGTATTTGATGTCTGAACGTTTTGCAACATGACAAACATCTGATCTGTAATCAAGTTCCTTCCGTACATATTTTGCAGTATTACATTGTCCGTAGTAAAAGCAGCAACTGATGCATTCTTTGAGTTCACTGTTTACAAACCACCATTGCTAAAAACACCAGTTGTGGCGTTGTATTTGTATTTGAGTTGAATGCATCAATCAGAACCACTAACAGTTGAAAAACAAACTATTGGCAGTGAAAACAGTGAAATGAACTTGAAGATTTCTGAAAAATTTTTTATAGGCCTATCACATGTAATAATTTTAATATGTAAATTAAAATTTGATCATTTAAACAAACCCTCTATAAAGAAACTGCCACAATGAACTTACACTTTTTCTGACACTACATTTATGATTTGCAGTTTTGACAGCAGACGATAAATGTTCCTGCATACCCTGGTAATATGAATCCCTGAAGTCTTCATATCGCCTAACGTTACCTCGTGGAAACCAGGAGCTATTTGATGGGAGGAGAAAAAAAGAAAGGCTTACAAGATGCTATCTGGAAGGAAATACGAAATGCAATAAAAACACATTTCTAATAAATTTACAATGTTAGTTTCAATATGACTTGCAAAAAAAAAACAAAGCTGAGAAAAGAGTAACTTAGAATTAGTATTTGGAGTTTTATCACAACAGGAGCACTGCTAGAACCGGAGAGGAGTCCTAGGCAACATATTTCAGGGAAAAACAATCTTTCATGTTGAAGATAGCATTAGTATCATGTTTGCACTTTCTCTAAATAGAAATCAGTTATATAGCTGTATGGAAGAAACTAAATGTAAGAAGAATTCCAACTGAATTTAATAATTTTGCTAATGAGTTCGATGTTCGTGCTTTCCTCGAAATATTGGGCACCATTCTGATTATGAGCTGTACACTTCTGATAGAGTAATGACGGTGATAGAGTAATGACGGTGATAGAGTAATGACGGTGATAGAGTAATGACGGTGATAGAGTAATGACGGTGATAGAGTAATGACGGTGATAGAGTAATGACGGTGATAGAGTAATGACGGTGATAGAGTAATGACGGTGATAGAGTAATGACGGTGATAGAGTAATGACGGTGATAGAGTAATGACGGTGATAGAGTAATGACGGTGATAGAGTAATGACGGTGATAGAGTAATGACGGTGATAGAGTAATGACGGTGATAGAGTAATGACGGTGATAGAGTAATGACGGTGATAGAGTAATGACGGTGATAGAGTAATGACGGTGATAGAGTAATGACGGTGATAGAGTAATGACGGTGATAGAGTAATGACGGTGATAGAGTAATGACGGTGATAGAGTAATGACGGTGATAGAGTAATGACGGTGATAGAGTAATGACGGTGATAGAGTAATGACGGTGATAGAGTAATGACGGTGATAGAGTAATGACGGTGATAGAGTAATGACGGTGATAGAGTAATGACGGTGATAGAGTAATGACGGTGATAGAGTAATGACGGTGATAGAGTAATGACGGTGATAGAGTAATGACGGTGATAGAGTAATGACGGTGATAGAGTAATGACGGTGATAGAGTAATGACGGTGATAGAGTAATGACGGTGATAGAGTAATGACGGTGATAGAGTAATGACGGTGATAGAGTAATGACGGTGATAGAGTAATGACGGTGATAGAGTAATGACGGTGATAGAGTAATGACGGTGATAGAGTAATAAGGGTAATTGAGTAATAAGATAGTAGAAAACACTTATACAAATACAACGCCACAACAGGAAAATTGCCCAACGAGGTGGCTGACTTAAGAACATCATGTATCCCCGAGCCATTTTTTGGAGTCCCTACCTACTACTGCTACACCCCAAATGCACCCCCACGGAACCCCCCAACGAATCGGTACATGCGGGAATGTGCGTGTAGTGCAACCTGACGTAAAGTTTGTTTCTGTGTAATGTTTATGTGTAGTGCTGCCATCTGCCACCAGTTTTTTTTTTCTGAGTGAAGTGTTATGATTGAATGATTTATCGTTGTAGGACTGTTGCTCTCTGTGACGAGACTTAACGGGGAGATCGGCTCGCATTTGCGCCTTGAAGTTGGGAATCACAGAAAACCAACTTCAGCCGACCACCACTGTGGGGTTCGAACCCGGATCCTCGCATCGCGAGTCCGTCACTATAAAGAACACTGTTACAGTCAACTACAAGTAGTCAATCAAAACAGTCGTTTCTTGCATGCTATAAATTTACTGTAGGGGGGCCCCCGACAAAAACCCAAACTTAGAGGTCCTGCAGCAGGGTTTAAGTTACGGTCACATTTTTCGTGAAATGCGAAAGTAGTCACTTTTGTAAAAGTGCGTACAGGAGGTAAAACAAGACATTAGAATTGTAGCGTTTTGCTTAAAATGGGGGAAAGCTTAATTTTTCTAAAGGAATTTTTTTTTTATATAGCTTGAACCTTGTCCTGTGGTATGAAATATGGGGAGACCCATAAGCAGCAAGCAAAAATAAGAATCTTATGAAGCATTAATATATAAGGTACACATACAATATATATGGGCATATTACTTTGCAACGGTAGCCAAGATATTTTACTGTTATGTTTAGGTAATAAACACTTGTAAACTATTTTATTTCTTGTAAAAAATTCATTGTCAGACAGCATGATCAGCATTTAGAAATTCAGATTGCTCATAATCTGCAGATTATACGTTAAAAGAAAATACGTTAGGTGTAGGCATGTGTAATATATAATTATTCCAAATTGTGCTATGGCTTCAAAAGGAAAGGTCAATATCCACACGAAATAAAACTGTCAGAAAACATGTTGGAAATGGTTTTTTTAGTGCTAACTACAAAGTCATTACGATAACCACCACCACGTAGGCTACTACAATACAATCCTTCCACAGCTCAAGTACTATCGGCAAAACACCTTGGCGGAAGTGTGAACAGGGACACTAAAATGATTATATGATTTAGGTTACAAATTTACTTTTAATTCATTTGTTAAGTTGGGGGGGAAGGCCGTGATCAGTGTGGGGGTGCATTTTCAGCCAGAGGTTCTCCAAAAATCTAACCATTTCCTGGAATAGAGATATGTCCACTATTAACATGACAATGAGACACTAACATTTCAGTTAGAAAAATCTTTAATGAAAATGTAAATTGTTTAATCTAGGAGCCCAATAATATAGAATGATATTTTTAAAAACACTACTACAAAAATCAAAAAGGTAACAATTTATTACACCCCCTTTTAGGAGATAATGTTTTACTAAAACGATTCATAAAGACAAGGTTATCACATGGTATCGCAATTATTAAGCAATGTAAAATGTTTGGGGGCAAAAATCAGTTTGACACCTGAGCATCGGACACCAGTGAGAACATCCGATTACAGATAGAGGATTCAAGGTAACAGTACTGCGATTCCAACGCTCTAGAAAAAATAACTATCAAGTTATTTCAAGTCTGGTAGTTTTGGCCCGTTATTGTCAGTTCGACAGTCACCAAGGACATGACCGGAGCATCGTCCCGTTGATGGACGACAGTCGAAAGAGTTCCGTGGAGAGGTTACTGGTGTCCGCAAAAATCTCACTATCGAGGACAGGAAAGTCCTATATATTCTAGAAACCTTGCTCCAAGAGCCGAGAAATTAAGGAAAAAGTTTGCCGATTGGATAGAAGACAGTACGCATATCAGTATAGAAAGTCCACTTGCCTACGGGGAAAGTCTGGCGAAGGAAGAGAGAACTTAAAGATGACGTTTATTACTATTATACATGCACGTTTAACGTGTCAGAATAGCACCTAGAGATAGGCCTCCGCAGTCTGACGTCAGTAGGGGTCATTCAAGTATTACTTGAAATTTTTAGCCATTTTTGACTCCCTTGTCAGCAAAACTGAAGTTTCGCTGACAAGGGAAGGAGTCATCAGCTCTGCCCCCTGAATCCTAACGCATATTGGTGGGAATCAGACACTGGGAGGGGGGCATAGGGGATAGTGCCCGACGATCAATAAATTTATTTTTAATGCAAAAATTTTTAATTAATATTTCGGAAGAAAATACCTTTGTGTTGATTATAATCAATCTTAATTTCAATGCTATTTGAAAGCTATGAACCCAAAGTTTATCTTTAATAAATTCATTGCGACCAACCCAAGCCATATGGTAAAATCGTGGCTTTATGCGATAAGAAGTGTATCCGTAGGTGGAGATACACTTCCAAGTCTCTCTACGCCTACGCAGGGGCGTAGCCAGAATTTCGTTCGGGGGGGGGGGGAACCAAAGTGACAGAATAATGGATTTGGCTATCTTTTTCCCTTTTTTCGGTCATTTTCTCACATTTTGGGGGGGTCGGACCAGACCCCCCAAGTCCCCCCCCCTCGCTATGCCCTTGCGCCTACGGATCACTTGGATCCGTGACACATTTAGAGATAGTGACATGTGGCACAGGTTTAGAGCACTTAAGTGACCCTCGACAGTGTTCCAGATTACTTAAGTGACGTAGAACAGCAGTCGGGGCCACTTAAGTGATCTGCGGTATAATTACGGATCACTCAAATGATCCGTGGAACATTTCCAGATCAGTTGTATCCGCGAAACATTTAGTGATCTCTAAAAGTGGCTCTGTAGAGCACTTATCAATAGGAGAAATGTTAGTTCAAGTGCCCACAAACACTATCGATTGGTTTTTCTCGTTTTTGGCGCATCGAGTAAGATGCCATTAAGAATATTTCATTTTTTATAAAAGGGTGGTTGTAAACGTAAGCATTATCCAAACCCCTCCCTCGCCAAAGTCAGCAAATCCCCCTCCCATCGATGCTGAAGCAATACTTGAATGCCCCCCCCCCCAAGTAGTCCATTTTCCCTCAGAATATTCAGGGGAGTTCCCTGCTCGTGCCAGATCATCGTTTGGTGCCCGAGTGGCATGGTGGTAAGATGCTCGTCTACCATCGTGAAGGTAGTCAGGGTCCCGGGTTCGAACCCAAGGGAGGATGTCAATAAGATATTTTTCCTAACGAACTCGAGGCGACCACCGATAGACAGCGCCTTCACTTCCAACCTATCTCACTAATGGCAGTAAATTGCAATATAGCGATATGGCCAGAGTTGGTGTTTGGTGAAGTAGTATCATCGTTGAGGAAAAGAAATGATCGGGCTCAGAGTTAGCGATTTCTATGCCCCACAATCCAATGCGGTATTCGAGTCAATCAGGAAGATTAAGCTAAAATAAGAAACTAAATAGAATGCCGTTTGGCAAACTTGCTAGGTAGTCTGAAAGGCCTCCGCACGGGTTGCCGTGAACGTCAATCTCTAGGTGCTGGCCAAAAACAGTATTTAAAAAAATTACGGAAAATTATATTAAATGCATGCAAAGACTACGTATGTCATGACGAACAATTAAGAGGGAAAGAAAAGCATGACATTACATACGGGCAGTTTAGGAAAGAATCAGTTTTAATCGCTAGAATACCAACACAAAAAATTCAATTTTTCACTATTACAATACACACATCTTAATCTGGCAGCAGGAGCGGCTTAAGCGAGGCTGCAAGGCGTGCGGCGCACCCTGGCGTCAGGTTGTAAAGGGCTGCAGCTCAGACCCCAAAATTTAACAGTAAAAATTCACGACATCCCGCTTTTGAGTCATACCTCAATAACGGAAACAGAAAATAGACAGGACCTCTGACCGTAATACCAGAAACAAAGTAAGCTATATGGAGACTAGAGACAATCTGTACCCCTGCGGGACTAAGTTTATGCGCCTCCTGTTGCCCCCTCCATAGCCTATACATCCTGTATCAGGGAGCCTAGGCTGGAACCTTTCGTGGAGCCATGCTAGATTGTCCATAGGGGCCCGTCCTAGTTAATTTATAGAGGAAAAAGATTTAGTCCCGGGCCTCAATATGGAGCCATGTCAACCCTACCCTTGGAAGGTCATGCCCTCCCGTACCATTTATCAAAAAATTCCTAGCAAAATAATTTTTCCCTTCCAGTTTTGCGCCCCTCCAGAGCCAAGTTTGATTTTTGTCAATAAACCGTTTTTTACCCATTCACGTCGGATTTAACTCCTTGAGCAGTGCCCCGCATGGCCAAGCGCCGCCCCTGTACTCTATTACAAGGATCATGTGTCATAAGGCAGAGATAAGCTTGGAAGTCTAGGGGGGCACGATGTCAATTCATATATACATTGAATTAGTCAATTCCGCCTTTGACACGGGGGTGGTGCTCCACGGCGTGTGCATTTTGGTTCCCTCACCCATGGCCCCTACAAGAGCCCGGGACAATTCTCAATTTTTGGCTATAAATTAACTATAGAAGGGGCCGAGAAATCTGACTGAGGGCCCACAAGATCCCAGCCTAAAAGCCTTGCTCTAGGAGGGGGCCCATGACTATTGGGGGATCAAATTCTGGGTGAGGCAAGTGAAAGCAAGTGAAAAGCCAAATTTTCCTTTATCCGGCCCCTGGGGTAAGAGAAACTTTGAAAAAATTCTGTCTGAAAAGTGATGTCTCAAAAATAAGTGCTATTTCAGGGATTAAGTTCTCTGGCATTCTTAATGTTTTTGTTCCAGAATTTTACCAAATTACCAACTTATACATCAAAAGCGGGACGTATGGTCTTGCACGTTAAATTTGCGGCTTTTCCTCTGAAAATAAAATGTCTCCAGGTCCCCTTCACCGAAGCCCTATCAGCCTCCTGGTAAGGTAGCCATTAGGGGCGGCCGGTAGGCTCGAGTCGCCCGTTTTCAGTATAACTGAAATTCTAGCTAGGACGCTAAGCAAAACAATCAGGTTGAGCAGAACTCTTTGGGAAGAACGCAGGCCTAGAAACAAATTCATTTTATACAAAAGAATTAATTCGGCATATTATAGTACTTAAAAAGTAGGCTTACTGTATATTAAACTCAATAATGTGGACGTAAAGTGAATCAGATCGTGGAATCTCTTCACCCTCTGGAGGAACCACTATCTGCAAAGAGTTAAAATATATATTTTTCTGTATACATATATGCAAGGGTATATATGAAATTCTTTTATGAATATATAACTAGTTTATGAATTTAACTGGTTGATGAGCGTCATTCTGTGAACACTTAATCCGAAACATTTGTATATATCCAAAACTTCCCATAAGATAGATTAAAAAATTCGTTTCCACCATTGCTCTATCCTATTGTGGAGAGGGACATTTCCCCACAAGGGTGGGCAAACGGCTACAGCACAGGTTCCAAGACACTATTTCCATCTTTTTTTCATACTGTAATTTGCTTTAGTGTGGTCCCATGAAGAATACGATGGGGAATGCCAAAGATTTAAGCTTGGGGAATGCTGCAGCATGTGAAGCCATGGACATCTTTTTCCCAGATGTTTAAGAATGGGGTACTTATACAGGTCGATTCAGAAAAGATGGGAAAAACTAAAGTGACAGTACACACCAATGCGAATAATTATCAGAAAACGAATGGTTAACATGAAACAAACGCGCTAGCACGTTTCGAAACGGCTTCTCCGGTAACGTTAAAACGGCATTCCTGTTGAGATTTACGAGAAAAAGACCACCATGCATGCAAACGTAACCTGGGGAAGAAACCGTACGCAAATCTGCGTCACAATGAAAAGGGGCGGACGCCAGCTCTGAAATTATTCCAGCGTGCAAGCGCTCTAACAGTTATTACTAAAGTGAGCCATTATCGCGTACGTTACACTGAAAAACCAGACATTCGTTTCATTTACAGAGCTGCAAACGGAAGTAGCACTGAGGCCGCACGAATATTCCCCACACAGGTGATTGCACAATCCGAAAACATTTCCGCACTTTCATCGGAAGCTGTGCGAAAGGGGGACGATCCTTGCTTCCCGGTCTGATGGTCATTTAAGGACTGCCAGAACAGGTGTGAAAGACGAGATTTTGGAGATTGTCAGATCAGCCAACTACAAGCACACACGCCATGTCGAAACGCGCTAGCCCGTTTGGGGCTGTTCAAGTATTACGTAAGCAAATTTTCAGCCATTTTGGACCCCCTCCCTTTGGACTCCAAAAGTCACCAAAACACTGACCCCTCCCCTTTTCAGCAAAATTTCGTCGTCAGCTCTGCCCCCTCTGAATCCTTTCAATCCAAAAATCATTTTCATAAAGGGTGGTTGATGACGTAAGCATTACCCAACCCCCCCCCACCCATCAAAAGTCAGCAAATCGGAAACCCCTCCCCATCGATGACGTAATACTTGAACGTCCCCTTTGTGTATCATGTTAGACCATGCATTTTTTGATGACAATTGCTTATATTGGTGTAATATAACCTTAAAAATTTCCATCTCAATCGCCTCTATAGACAAATAACACGTCCTCAGATTCATCGCGGAGCCGATACGGCTGAAGCTATATTTGAGAAATTTGGTCAGTATTTCACGACAGACACTGAAGGGATTTTCCGAAATTCGACCCCTTATGGGGGTTCAGAGGTTATACAGAGAAATCATGCCGAGCCGAAACCGCTTTGGAGCAATATTTATGAAATTTGGTCAGTTTTATTTGATGACAGAATCGCTAAGGTTCTCAAAATTCGGCCCCTAAAGCAGTCATGAGGGGGCTCAAAGGTTATGTCACAATCATTGAGCCGATATCGCTCAATAGAAAATAAAACTGGCCAAATTTGATATTTAATGTGAAAACTCGGTAACGAGGGATTTTTGAAAATTCCTACTGCAAGGGGAACGGGAGTGTTAAAAGTTGAGGAAATCACCGCTGAAAGCTATAATTAAATTCGGTCAGTATTATATTTTGTAATAGACTCGCCAAGACGATTTCTTTAAGTGCAACACCCAATAACATTTGAATCCGTTATTGACCCTCTTGGAAGGCATCACCAAGCAGTTTTCAGATTAAGAAATTCACGCGAGTGAAGCCACGGGTAACAGTTGTACCATATTTATATTTTTACCACGATTAGGAATCTAATGAACTTACTTCTCCTGGCCAGTGTCCAAAGTCAGTTGCCACCCTGTGAATAGAAGAAATGTATTTAGAGATTTCAGTGAATGATTAGCACATTCTACAAAATGAAATATATCAAGCACAGGTTTAGTGTTATGATTCAGAACGCTTGCAGTATATATTTTTTCAATGATAGTAAAAGAAATCAAATCGCCAAAAAACTGCTTCTAGGTTTGATTTGCCTCAAGTGTAAAAGAATCTTCCACCGTTTCTTGTCGTTTTATCAATGTAAAACAAGTAATTGTTTAATGCGTTGTCATCTTATTTGGAATTATTTCGAACCGAGATTTGTTCAATATTGCTCTTAGCCGCATAGGTGGAGATGGAGGTCTGGGGGGGGGGGGGAAATGATTGGATATACTTTACGTTTTTTACTTTTATTACCAGACGCGTCCCGCTACCCCATCCGATACAGACATCGGAGCGTTCTCGAAAGGGGAAGCCACTCCTGGGAAAGCCAGACAATTTTTTGCACGTCAATGGATTGATAAATCGTAAACACCGTCAACGGACAGATGGTTGAAATCAATAGAAATCGAGAATAGATGACTTGATAATCGTCATGAGCGTCCTTTGCGCGTCTAAAATAAAATCGCAATTGACAATATGATTGGAGTCTTGCAATCGATTCTGTTTTCTTTGACCTCCGAAGGGCTAGAATCATTGGATATACCGCAGAAAAAAGGGTATCGCATGTGTGCTATATCCAATGGCTACAGGTGAAATAACTTCAGTGAAGTTACGAGCTTGGCGCGGAGGCCTGCTATAGATGTGTTGAGCATGTCTACTGCGTTAATTTATCGATTACTAGAGCCCGGAAGTTACGCATGATTAGGCTTATGATGTAAAATAAAATCACAGCAACATGAACCACAGAGCTCTACTCCTACCCAATCTTGTGAGCCATAACGTCAACTGATGTCTAACAGTCGTCGATCAGCTATGAATACAATCAATGCCTTAACGAGACAATGAAGCATGGAGAAAACAATTTCTAATTTTTCTCAGCTTCTCTCATATATAGCTGCGTTCATCATTCACGTCTAACACCATCCGGTCAAAGCAAAGCAAATGCACATGGCAACACCAAGCTCCGTCAGATTGCTCATTTGATTTTAAATGGGGGCTTGCAAAGGGAGCTTCTGATGAAACTTTATACTGAATTGGAAATTGTTTTTAAAAACCAGTTATTTTGTTCTCAATGCTCAAAATATGTAAGTTTTGCAGATTATGGAATTTAAAATTCAATGATAAACTTAAAACAGTGTTAAAGGCATTTATGGCTGGAAAGTTCAAAAAATGGCATTTTTACAAAAAGCTTAAATAGGCTAAAGGCATTTATGGCATGTTTTGCCTGAACTTCCGAGCTCTATTAAGTACATAAGTAATTTTAACCCCTCATTAAGAGACTAAATGGCTAAATTTTAAGAGGAACAAGAAACATTTTTTGACAAGATATTTACGAATTAAACAATGTTTAAAACATTGATCGAAAGGAAATTAGAAATGAGTGAAAGGGGTATTTGTGTGTACACTAACGAAATATGCGTATTAAATGCAGTATTTACGCAATTCATTACACAACCATTTTTCTTTGGTGGTAAATTTCAAGCGTGAAATCAAAACAAGAGCCATGATTAAGGGAGCAAAGAGCTATTGAAGGACCAAAAAAAATTTTGATAGTACAGATCACGAACATTTTGGTACCTGTTTTGCGTCTACGAGAAACAGAAGTCGATACAGTCGAATCCCGTTTTAACGAATACCATAGCGAAAATCGCGTTTTAACGAATACTTTTCTAATCCCTCAAATAAGTATGTTTAGGAACAATGCAAAACCTGAAATTCCTTTATAACGAAATTCCGTTATAAGTAATTTACGAATAAATAACGAAGCGATTTCTCCGGTCTCCGAGTTTGTTATAACGGGATTCGACTGTATATGAAGAGTAATTTAATATTCAAGTGGAACATTTAAGTCCCAGTTTAAAGGAACTTTGAGAACGAGACAGTGTTCTCTCAAAAAAGGTTTGTTCAGATACTTTTTCCGTAAGTCTTAGTTCCTTTTTGTTCAGATGTTGACCCAGATCCTCGCAGTGGGGAGGGAGGCTTTGGGTCAGAGTTAGAGATAATAAACTGCGATCAGAAAATTTGGAAACCGATTTTCCGACGTAGCAAAAATCTAAGGATTTCAGATTGCCTTTCCTGACATTTCTCGCTTTTTCTATTCTGCCCAAACCTTTGCGCTTCCTTATGCTTTTCTATAAGTTTTCAAATTCGGTCTCAAATTGGCAGCACTAAAAATTCAAATTTCAAATTGCGAGTGACGTAATGAAAGTGATTTTACTGTTATAAGCATGTTGCTCTGCGGTGAGACGATTGCGCGGGGAAAATCAGCTCGCATTCGTGCCTTGAAGTTGGGAATCGCAAATAACCAGCTTCAGGCAGTGGGGTTCGAACCCAGATAATTCCGATGAGTTCGTCATTATGACTTCATTTTTATCACAAATTCTATATGCTACTCGCTCTCGAAAAAATAGCCAAATACCATGATCATTGGGCCCGAAGCTATGCTCGCGTGATTATCGCTCTCATGCCTCCCGACATCAGGGCCGTCGGGCTGGTATCTTTGCTACCTCCCCTGTATATATTTAACAGGTCTCGGGGCCCTCTGACGGCCAACCCCCCTTTTAACAGCACTGAAGTGGGACGAAATGAACAAGCTATGAAAAGTGACGTGTGAAAGCACCAGCTTGCTGAATTTTACAATAAAGCAACAAACGCGAATCACCAAAATTACCCCTAGAAAACTTGCACATAAGGGTCTCCAGACTTGTACCTTTAACTGTTGCATCTCGAAAAATGCGAGTTCACTTATATTCATTTAACCAACAAATAAACTTCAGGGTCCCAATCAAGGATACGGGAATAAATTCGCACACTTTTAGTGGGGCCTCAGACTGAAAAATTCGTAATAGCTGAAGACCAAGATTTATCCAATGTTAAAGCAGCAAGAAAACAGCGAGATCCATCAAGGGCCCCTGGAAATGAAACAACTTCCCATGAAGGTATATGGGCAATGAACCGCCCTGGGTACCCGACCATGTGATGTATATTAGACAAGTGACACCTCTCGGCATGGCCCCCATAAGGACAGGACACGGAACGATTCTTCACTATAAATTAACAAGGGCCCGCCACCTATCCCAGCCCAGGGACCCTTCTGCTAGATGTGGGGCCATGCATCGCGGTACATGCACATAACTTGGTCCCGATGGGCCAAACGGTTCCAGATATATTTGAGAGTTAAATTAAAACTTGATCCAAAATCGTTACCAATTTCCTTTGCAAAGAAATTAAATCGCTGAAATTTCACTGAATCAAGCCGTTGCGATTTGTCGGATTCAAAATTTTTGGTCTTCGGCTTCATGGATAGTTCTAATTCCAGTGTTAGTCCGTTTTAAGGGTAAATTCGGAAACAGCGAGCGAGAATTCACTCGGTAGCTTGTTCGCTCACTCACGGACTCTTTCACCCGCTTACTCATTAGTGTCGCCGCACTCGCTAGTGTCGAACTTTTGTCGGTAGATTTAGTCTGAATTTTCTCACCAGGGCCGCATCTAGGGGGGAGCAGGCGGGTATGGTGCCCCCACTGAACCAGAAGGGGCACCGAATTCACCCTTTAACTGCTTCCTCTACATGCAAGAGGGTGCCAAAATTCCGGCTTGCCCCGAGTGACAAAGTATCTAGTTGCGGCCCTGTTTCCCACAGCGGTGAATGGGTTTAACACTATCTGAAGTTTCGTCGTTCCTCTATTTTGACTCATCTTTTCGGTCTATAGAAGCAACTACTAACTCAGGACCTTAATTTTCAGTTTAATACCACAGTTGATAGAGCCAATAAAAGTAGGCACGAAGTTAGCGTACACTCATCCAATCACTATGCGGTATTGGTGAACCAATCGGGAAAATTCTACGCCAAAATAAGAAACTGAATAGGATGCAGTGTTTCAAAATGTGGCGAAGTTGCTAGGGTCTGAATGACGTTTATGCAAAGCAGTATAGAGGCCTATCTCTAGATCGGTGGTTCTCAACCTTTTTAATATCGCGGCCCGGCCAATTATTTTTTCAGGACTTGAGTATAGTCATACAAAATTTAAAATATTTCAGAAACAATGTAGTTTGAGTTTCTTTTTAAATGATTCAACCTTATTCCAAGAATGAAACATGGTTGTTTGATCCTTGAAGTTTCAAATTCAACTCATTTATGGAAGAAAATATGTCGCTGAGGTATATCAACCTGGCTACCCACTTATCTTGAAAGTAGTACATACTTTTTTACCAATAAAGAACAATTCAACTTCCTCTTTTGAAGTTCATATATCCTCTTCAGAACTTTACCTCGGGACAGCCAACGAACTCCCGAATGAAAAAGATTTGTGATCGGTGCCCATCTCACAATACTCCCACCAATCTAGTATTCAAAGCACTGTTTATGAAATTAACTATTTTAATAGATTGCAACAGGACTTCGTTAAGTTCAGGAATCATTTTTTTAGAAGCCAGGTTTTGCCTGTGAATGAAACATTGCGTTGATTGTTATTTTCACTCGCCAATTCCTTGATTCTAGCGACTAAACCCGAATGTACCCGTTAGATTCGCAGCACCGTCAGTGTAAACTCCAACGCAATTTTTCCAATCCAGTCCTTTATCTTTCATAAAATTATCCAAAACTGAAAATTTTATTGCCGGTTGTGTTTGCAGCTAATTCCGAAACACTCAAAATGTCTTCACGTCATTATCAACGTAATCAAAATTTTGCACATCAGTGGATTCATCCAGCTGCATTGGAAACAATTTTGACATAATTTTTTCTACGAGTTTTATTTCGGTGTCTAGTGCCATGTCAGATATGCGCCTTTCTATGATATCATTTGACAATGAAATGTCTCATTCTATCTGCCGCAGACTAGCTTAACACTTCTCGGCAAACAGTAATTGAACAAGGCTTGATGAGTTCTTCGCCAATAGTATACGGTTTTTTGCATTTGGCTATTTGTAACGATATAAAATATGATGTCATTAGTAGTGAATCGTCAGTCGTTTAAGTTCGAGAAATAATTACTTTCTGCTTGAAGAGCCCTTTTTCGCGCAAGAAGTCAATAGGTTTGTTCTCAAAATCGGGATGTTTCGTGCTGGGATGTCGGATGAGACGCGATGGCTTCGTTTGCCAAAACAGTAGCACAAATAACACATTGAGGTCTTGGTAATTGGTCGGTGTTAAAACAATGAAACCAAGTTTCAAAAAATCGTCACTATTTACGGATGGACGCCGACTTTTTTTCTGAGTGACACTAGCTATTTTTTCTCATTATGCCCGTCCTGATGGCTTGACTCTGGAAAATCGGTTTTTTTTTGTTTCACTTTCGATACGGGATTTTCTAACTCAAAAACTGAACAAAGTCCTTTGTCTTTTACTCATGAAATTTAAATTTGTACTTATTCATAAATAAAATGAATACTCCAAAAAGTAAAAAAGCCAGGAAAAAATCTAAACAGCTTGCACGTAGCACCAATTACCTTCCCCCCCCCGAAGAAAACAGTACCACACAATTCTGAGAACCAGCTTCGATGTCTGATTAAGCGTTATGTTCAGAACACAGTATTTTCTGTGCACCTCGCTGATTGTCATCTGTATGGCAAATGTCAGCCACCAAAGGGGAAGATTTCCCCATTCATAGTTGTAATTAAATTTGTAAGGGCATTTTTCACGAATGGTCAACAGCGGCATCTTTATAGGTCCTGTCTATTCCTATCTATTCTGCACCCCATTTGCATAGTCTTGCGAAGGAGGATCGCAATGAGAAAGATTCCCATTTGAGTTGAAGCCCCACCCCCGACTATTCCTGCTTGTCGCAGTGGAAATCTCATTTGTTTACATTCGGATGTAAGGAATTTTGTGAACAGATTTGAATTATGTATTGCTTATGAAAAGTTTTTGAAGTAATTGCGTTATTGTGTTCAGGAAAACTAGCAAATAAACAATTAAAATGATACAAAGGCGAATCTCGCAGCCCGGCGGTTGAGGAACACTGCTCTAGGAGGTGCTGGCTTGCCCCGGTTGATCATGCATCTAGTTGCGTCCCTGGTTAAGACACAGGCAGCAACATTCACAAAGCTGAATATGAAAAGCTCTTTTTAACCTTGTTTAAGTAGTTATCTACTAATTGCATTTTTGCTGAAAACAACGCAAGTACAAAAGAAATTCTGCAAGAGACTGTTCCAGGAAGTTACGACTCTTATTGGGTTCCACTCAAAGTACTGAGGTAAGGGGAAATACAGGTTAACATTTTATATATTTACTACTGTTTATAAGAGAATTATTTAATTAGCCGCACACAATAATTATGAAATATTATCACATGTTCAGTTGGGTTTGATTTATGCTGCTATCATTGCCACTCCTAAGCACAAATTTCGTAATTTACTATTGAATATCCATGCAGAGAATGAGAAATTTCTTAACAATATATCGAAGTTATGTATAAAAAGCTGTAAAAAGTCATTTTTAAATTTTCTCGCAATATCCCACGTACATTTTAAATCTTGCATCATCATGCGAAAATATTCAGACTCCATTTTTTGACGGTTATGTTGGGTTCGACAGTTGATAGGGATCTTAATGCAGATGTGTTAGCACTTATGTATTGGTTTTTAAAAACAAATGTATCCAGTTTTTGCATGTTTAATTTCAGTTTACGTTTGACTGACCATAAATTGATTTTAGTGCCCTTTACTTTTTATACAACACATTCCATTTCAGCGTCCTCAACGTATAGCACTGCATAACCGGCAAAAGATAAATTCTCCATTTAACTTCAGTTTACAAAAATCATTGATATCAATTAAATAGTTTTAGAACAGATCCTTGTGGTATGAATTTTTTGACTTGATTTATTATTGTAATCGAGCACTTAATATTTCGACTGGATTTCTTGTACTAGAGAACAAACAAAGCACGACTTAAATTACGATAACAAAATTTCGACACCTATTACCTTGTCCGCTTCCTAACGCACCCTCCCCCTGCAAGAAATGCAGATCCCGGCAGAAAAAGCGAAATGCGGTTTATACGGTGAAAATTGAAATTTCAAAATTTGATCGCAATTTATCTTTAAGAGCGCCCAACTCCCCTCGCTGTGAAAAATGCAAACCCGACAAATTTATTAATAGCAACCTAAACTGGAAACTTCTTGCGCTGGAAATAGCTGAAACTACGTTTTATCGTATATAAAAATTCTATTCTTAAAAAGGTGAAAGCAGAATGAGAAAAATATACTATATATGTTCTCCGAAAGTCATGCTTCCGCTTTTCCAAGGCTTAGTTCGTCCTGGACTAGAGTATGCTGTGAGTTTTTGGAGACCGTACCTACGGAGGGATACAGATGTGGTTGAAGAGGAGCAGAGAAGAGCTACGCGTGTCCTCGTTGGCACACGGGAGCTTGAAGTATAAAAGGTACCTCATTTTTTGAATATGTTTACAGTGGATGGACGCAGATGCCGGGGAGGTATGATCGAAGTGTTCAAAATTTTCAACGGTATGGTTAGGATGGACCACGAGTTAATTCGCCGTCAATCAACTGCTTTTACGAGGGTCACTATTATAGTTTGGCATAGCAACAGGCCTGCAACGTTACGATTATTCATTGATTACACTTCTCACTACGAGTTTAGAAAAACTCAGTTTAAAAAATTGATTAGATTGAAGCACTACATATAACAAGCATTACACAGAAACAAACTTCACGGAAGGTTCATTGTACATACACATTCCAACATGCACCAATTCGTGAGAAGTTCCGCAGAGAAATACGGACGAGGTGCATGTCTGGTTTAGTATTACCGTTTGGCGAGGGACACTTCCATGTTATGGTGTCAGAGAATTTCTAATAGGGTTGTTAATAAATGGAATGGAATTCACTACCTCAGAGAGCAAGGTAACAATTGACACGTTTAAAAAGAAATACGATAAACATGTTGGGATGAATCAAGAAGTTATCCATACTTAGAATTAGACAACCATAATACATTATGGGCATTGTATAATATTTTATCATGGTATACATATATATATTTGCGGCGCTCGCTTTGAAATCTCAACTTAGAATTTTGAGTACACTCCAAGGCATAACGCCATCTACCGAATCATTCCACATATCGTAGTAAATCAACATGCACAGTCCATATCATTGAGAAGACCAAAGGAAATTTATTGCTACCCTCATTTAGAAAAGGAATTCCGCAAACATTTTTACTACCTTGCTCCTAGACTATTTAATGCTTTACCTTTGGCAATACAGAATTTAACTATGTTCGCATCATTAAAAAAAACCACTGAATTTCTAATACTATTTCAGACTATTTTGATGCATATTTTCAAATATAGAAGCAAATGACCATATCAATGTGTCTGCAGTTGCCTAAAATTTTTCATCAAATTGCTACTGTTCACAATTCAATTCTATTAATCACATCAACAAACTTACATTGCGCAAAATGAAAAGCCATCCAAGGGATCGTTGTCGATCCATACTGGTGGACACGATCATTGAGATTATTAGTGTTTGAAAATTGATCAAAAAAAATAAAAACGCAAGACGTTTATGAATATGATGACATACGCAGGCACAAAATATTACATTGATTTAAATTCGGATGAGCGATTTGTTCTATACATAAATAAAATTATAAATGAAGCAAATAATTATTGAAACAAATGGCAACAGCGGAAGGTGCGATTCAGAAGTTTGATGGGGTAAGTTTTTTTGAGAGCTCAATTGAAATAGGGAAAAATATTGCATATTAAAATAGCTTTAAATATCATTTATGGAGAAAATATTGTTTAAGACGTTTTTTTAATACAAATAATGAAGTGCAGTCAAGAATGTCAGATTGTTGTAGAATTTCGGAACAAGAAACGTAAAATGATCTCTCTATATCACTTATTCATAAAACAGTAATGCTTAAGTCAGTTATATTTGCTGAATCTACTCAATGTAAAGTAATGTATCAGCGAATGTTATGGGAATAAAAAAAAATTAAAATTATAACGGTGATATTTTGTCTTTATTTTAAAGAGTCGCTCTGTACAGGCCTATTAGTCGCCTGTAGACGGCCAAAATTTAAATTTGACTTTTTGTATTACTAATTTTGGAAATAAAATTGAAAAATAGCGAAGTGTGGCTTATACGGTGAAAATTTAAATTCCAAAATTTGATCGCAGTTTATCACTTTCCAAAAAATTAGCCTATCGAAATCTACGAGAAAAATTATCCTTCGCCAAAGGCAAAGAATTGTGGACATCGATCAATAGTTTCCGAAAATTTAAAAATATAAGCTAATATAACCACGGATCAATGGTACAATCATTTCAAGGCAATCTTCTCGCGTGAAACATTTGAAACTATTTCACATACACTAACCTTTACCAATATGACCCTTCCCTAGACGCGAATATATCTAACATAGAACTGAAGAATCTTATCCGTAACTTAAAACCAAATAAATCACCGGGCAGTGATGGGCTACTGAATGAATTTTTGATCAATTCCTGATATAATCTTGGAAAAAATTCTGCTCTTTAACAATGTGATCTCATCTGGTGAGTGTCCGGCTGTATGGAGCGAAGTGATCATCGCACCTATTTTCAAGAAAGGGGATAGGGACTTCCCTGCTAATTACAGACCCGTATCACTTTTAAATCTAATGGAACGGATCTTTTCAGTTCTTGCCAAGAGATTGGAACAATGGGCTGACCGGAGAGAAATATTACCAGAAAACCAAAATGCTTTCAGGAAAGGAAGGGGATGCCTCGATCACATCTTCACCTTAAACGCTCTTATACAATTACACACTCGCCGCAAAAAAGGAAAACTATACATGTTTTATTGATCTGTCCCAGGCATTCGATTCTGTAGACCGCTCTCTGCTATGGAGCAAACTCCATGAACTGGGATTAAGTACCAAAATTCTGACAATTTCCCGCAATCTCTTTGGCAACGCCAAAGCCAGGATAAGAACAGAAGGACTAACAAATCACATTAGTATAACTAACGGAGTGTTACAGGGAGATCCATGTTCCCCACTTATTTTCGCCTTATTCCTAGCAGACGTGGATGACACCAACTCTGAATTTACTACTGGTGTTTCTATTGATCACACAAATCAATTGCATTGCCTCATTTACGCGGATGATATTGAATGTTCTGAAAAAAGTACTATATCTCTTCAGAAAAAAATCGATAGACTCGCGACATATTTCGACAAACATAAGCTACTTGTAAATCTTAATAAAACAAAAATTCTGATCTTTAGAAAGGGCGGGAAAATAGCTAGTGGCGATCGCTTCACATGGAAGGGACAGAATATAGAAATTGTAAACGAATACAACTATCTGGGTACAATTTTTTCCACCACCGGAACATTTCGGAAAAACAGTAATCACTATAGCTAAGGCCAAAACTGCTACCGGAAAAGTTATCCAAATCTTGAGCAAATCCGGTAATGCATCTATACCCACAGTCTTCAAACTTTGATTCCATGGTGAGCTCCGTCATGACTTGCGCCTCTCCAATCTGGGCCCTAGATTACTTTCTAGATATTGAAAAGGCGCAGAATAATTTTTTGCGCAAACTTTTTGCAACTTCCAGATATTGCCCCGGATACATATCAAGACTAGAATCGGCCAGACGCCCGATATCGATAGCAATCCTTAAATACACCGTTTTTTTTGGTATAAGTTACTACTCATGCCCAATAATAGTCTTAAAATCTGTTATAACGCTCTAATTCGACGTCCCCCCTATAAACAATTGCCGCAATTGGGCCTACAGCATTCTAAAATTTCTCCAAACACTCGGACTTTCATATATTTGGGACCTCCAAATTGCACCAGACTCACTTATGAAACATTTCTCACTGGTCTCAAGCTATGTAAACATTACTATCCAAGACGATGTATGTTCAGTTTATCGTTCAACAAATTATTCGTATTACAATCAACTCTTCCGGAATTTGACGATGGAAAACTATCTCTGCTGTAATGCTCTATTTTCATGGAAACGACCGATTTTCCAAATGCGGCCTGGGGGAAAATTCCTGCGCACCTCTAACGGATATGTGATACTTGATCCGGACAAAAACTGCCCTAATTGTAGCAATGCGTCAAATAAAATTTTCGATTTATTCCATATGCTTATGGAATGTCCGTTATTCAGTTTACAACGTGCTGCATATTTAAATTCCTGTTTTAAACCCAACACTAACCGACAAAATCTTCTATCCTCTATAACCAAGTTCTCCGAGCTTCAAATCCGAAATCTGTACTTTTTTTGCAATGACATGATCAAATTACTAAACCTGTTAAATTGAACTGTTCTGTATTGCTGATACGATGTTGACCTATGTTTTGTATTCGAGCCAACCATTCGCACGGGTTTGGCCCCCCTAAGCGAAATTAAATGATTGATTATCACCTTGATCGGCACAATCCGCGGCGATAAATGCGAATCCCGACAGAAAATGCGGCTAATACGATGAGATTAAAATTTCAAAATTTACTTGTCGCAATTTTGGCTGCCTGGCAGCCGAGTGGTTAGGGTTTGATTGCATGTCCGGGTTTTAATCCCGGTTCGGGCAGGGATGTATGTGTCTTAAAACTAACAAATTCCCGACAGATGGTAACGATCTCTTGGGAATAAGTGATCATTTTTTTAAGGGCGCCCAAAATTCCTCTCGCTGCGAGAAATGCATATTCCGACAGAAACAGTAAAGTGCGGCTTATACGGGGAAAATTAAAATTCAAAAATTTGATCGCGATTTATCTTGATCACCATCCCACGACGCGCGAAATGCAAGACCGAAGTGCGGCTTATAAAATGAAATTAATATTTCAAAATTTGATTGCAATTTATTATCGTGATCGATGCCCCACCTCATTTCGTCTCAAATGCACGAAGTCGCGAACCTCTGGACAAACTCAAAGTGACAAAAAGGGTATAAAAACAAATACTCAAATTGTCAAACTTTGAACGATTTTTCAATTTTATGAATGATCTCATGAACTAATTTACAAATGACTGAAAATTGGTAGAAACGTACTCATTTCCTTGGGGCATAGAACAACGAACCTGAATGGTGTCGATATATTAAATTTAAAGTTCATAAAAATTGAATTTTTAAATATACTTTCAGATAAAACCTTCAAATGGCTGCTTCATTCTTTTGAGTAGTTAAATGTTACTTACAATTTATTTTGTTAAAAAATTCATAAATGAAGATGAAATTGTGCCTACAGCGATGCTATGAGTTGAAAATTGTCAAAATTTCTCCATTTTATTTCGAATTAAGAAAAAACCCACCGCATCATTTTTTACAACTTCAAGCAAGTACAGTAAAGAATAGAAACCCTTTAAGATATGTACGAATATTTTGAAAAAAATTAAAAAAAAGTTATTTATGATTTTTTAATGGAATTTGAAACAAATGTTACCTTTTGCCCAATTTTCCTATGTTCAATGGTGCCCCGTGACCCATTAAACAAGATATACAAACACGAAAAAATATACATTTCTATTGCGAAACAAAATTTAAACTTAAATTCGAATGAATTTAAAAATAAACATGCCAATACTGTAATAAAATGTCAGCTTAGAGATTTAAAGCTACATTACCACACAATGTCCCCGATTTCAAAATAGACCGGGATACCAATACCGCCACAGACTTCCAAATCGTCACTGGAGTCACTCATTGCTATCGAGATGAGAGTTCAAACCAGGCGATTCCTAACAAAATACAGGAACTATATTATTGCGAGTGACCGAAGGGCGGTTGAAAAAACAAAAACGGTTCAAGCGCAGGAAACTCATCAGACGTGACTTATATACAAGTAAGTTGACTTGACTTGACGTTATTATTCAAGGTTTTATTCTACTTTAGGGGATGTTCATAGTAGCCGAAAGCCCCGTATAATAACTCTTGTACTGTATTGTTTACTTTTATTGACTCCGTGACCATAATTTTGTTTAGATAAATTCCGGACATTTGGTTAAAGCAGCTAAGGCACGGGCACGGCCGTGTGGGTTCGACCACGGCCAACGAAACTGGAGGTCGCTTGACTTCGTACGTCCGAACCTCAGGCACGGCTGACTCGATGGGCATGGTCACGTGACATATTCCGGTTGACGCACTGGGGGATGAACGGGGGGAAATATATTTAATTTAATGAAATATATATTTTCCCTAGGTCGAACGGATAAAGTCACCTGATCCCTAGCTTCGTTGGTAATGGCCCCCGCATCCTAGAGAAGGGCCCCAAGACCAGGTCTGTTTATAGTGAATTTGGAATGTGAAAAACAAAAAACGATGAGAATCGCCCCAGTGGGGCCAGTTGTTGGCCTCGTGTTGAGTCGGATGTGGTTCGGCATGTCTCCTCCCCATTACCGGAAAATGGCAATCTGCTCTGTCTGAATGAAGAGATATAAGCAGGTGGCTGAAGATGACCTGGGCCATGCTGGCAAATGCGTGTGTAATTCTTGCGAACATAATGTGAACTTTGTTTCTGGGTAATGTGGTACCTTTGCCATCAACTTTTTTTAACTATAAGTGAAGTGTAATGGTTGAATAATTGTAATCGTTGCAAGCATGTTGCTCTCTGTGGAGAATCTTTTTAACGCAGCGATCGGCTCGCTTTCGTGCCTCCAAGTTGGGAACCACGGAAAACCACCTTCAGCCGACCACCACTACGGCACCGGTGGGGTTTGAACTCGGGTTCTCGTGTTGCGAGTCCGTCACTTTGACCACTCGACCCCCGCAGCAGCGAAGTTTGGCATACCAGAGCTGACGATATTCCCTCAAAATAATACTACGGGAAATCGGGATAATTTTTGGCATCATTTGCCGAATACGGCAATGTTGCCAATTATTGCTAAAATCATGGAAAAATTGCCATTGGTGGGAAATGAAGTCCTAAATATTTATGTTACTGGCCATGCCCCACGTGCGGCCAATTCACCGCAAAATGACCGGCCACTTCGCGAATGGGCCAGGAATTTTGGCTAAAGTCCGATTCTCAAAGATGATTCTTCCTTTGGCCAGTCAATTGACGTAGTGGACGGAGATCCCTGTCGCCTTGATACCCCTACACCTTTTAATTACGTAAAGTTCGATCTGCTAATTTAAAACGGTCTGGAGGTGGGGGGGGGGCGCCTGACATCCATTTTCTTTTTCATCGCTAACATGTGATACATACCTATAGACAGGGCGGTAACTATCGACCGCCTAATAATTACAAACGTGATTACCCGTAAAAAAACTAATATTGGAAGGTGTTTTCTGTGTTTGGATCGGACGAATATTAAGTGAGTTAGAAGGTTTTGAAATTTTGTGACATATCTTTCTAACGGTCAGTTATGTGCCAAACTATGAACAAAAGTACATTTCTCCGCCAGCAGCGGGTTGTCACTTCTTGAAAATGAACTGCAATATTCAATCCCATTAGAAGCCAAGTTCTACCTTCTTCCTTCAGGATTGGCGTTTTTTCTCTCCATGTAGTGTGATATTATAGGGATCATTCAAGTATTACGTCAGCATCGATGGGGGGGGGGGGAGAGGGGTTTTCGCTTTGCTGACTTTTGATGACAAGGGGGAGAGGGGGGGGGGGGTTAGCATGATGCTTACGTCATCAACCACCCTTTATGAAGATATGAAATATTCTTGATGACATCTTATTCAGTGCGCCAAAAACGGAAAAAAACCTTTCGATAGTTATTAGGCACCTGAACTAACATTGATTTCGAAAGATATTGATAAGTCCCCTACAGAGCCACTTTAGTGATCTCTAAAGGTTTCACGGATTTTTTAAGTGCTCTGGAAATGTGTCCGTGCCGCTTAAGTGCTCTGGAAATGTGCCCGTGCCGTTAAATGCTCTGGAACTGTGCCACATATCACTCAAGTGATCCGTAATTATGCCACGGATCACTTAAGTAATCTGCGAATGCTCCGCGGGTAACTTGAATGATGTAGAACCGCACTGGGAGCCGCTTAAGTGCTCTAAAACTGTGCCACATATCACTCAAGTGATCCGTAATTATGCCACGGATCACTTAAGTGATCTGCGAATGTTCCGCGGGTAACTTGAATGATCTTTGAATGTCAAAGTGATCTTTGAGGTCTACTTCAGTGATCTGAAAATGTGCGACGAGCCACTTAAATGCTATGGAATTGTGCCACGGGCCATTTAAGCGATTTCTCAAAGCGCCGCTTAGTTCATTTTTACAAAATTAGGTTTGAGGGGGGCAAACCACATCAGGTAACCTTCGGGGCCACATTTGGTCCGCGGGTTAAGGGTTTACCATTATATGGCTTAAAGGGTGGATCGCAATGAATTTCTGAAAGATAAATTTTGAGTTCTTACCCTTCGAATAGCATTGAAATTAGCAGAAACTGATTATAATAACATATAATAAAAATTTTTTGCATTAAAAAAATAATTTTTTTCGTCTGGGGGGGGGGAGGCATACGAGCCCCCCATGCTTCCCCCCCCCCCGCCGCGTACGTTTTTGATCCCACCAATATGCGCTAGGTGGTAGGGGGGGGGGCAGTGCTGCACGAAATTTGGCTGACAAGGGTGGATGGGGATGAAAAATGGCTAAAATTTTGCTGACGTAATACTTGAACGCCCCATAACCTTGTTATTACGTATAAATTACGTGTTAGCTTCGTCCCCATGTTGGTAAATTTATCACCAGATTTGTAAAGTGTTAGCGAAATGACACATCTGTTTGAATTTTTTTTTTTGCCAAATCAACACTTCTTTGCCAAAATGCGGCAACTTTACCTTCACCATCAAGTCAAGTTTTTTTGAGGGAAGGTGCGTACGTGTTTTTTGAGCGATCGTTATTGTACGTTGTCGTTTTTAATCAAATTACATGTCGATCAATAAAACGGCAATTTTTCTTTAGGTATTTTTGAATTTTCATCGAAACTGTTACGCGTGAAAGGCTTCAATGAAGGATGTAAAAACTATAGCTTGATGAATGTGTGAGTGGTGAAAACAGTGAAACATAACAACAACGATTCAATCGGAAACTCTTAATCAAACTTATTATTTTACGAATTGACCTATTCAAAATAATTTTTGGTTTCGTGGTTTCGGATTTTTTCTATTGATTACACTACTCAATACTGATTTTGCTCTAAAAGAAAAATTCGGTGATTTTGGGGGCACTGATTCCGAATCTGACATTGGCTTTATCAGATCGGCTCTAGTTTTTGGGATGAAGTGAAAGTAGAATTTCAATGGTAATATCATAAGCCAGTCAGAGCCTGAGTCTCTCTCGGTTCTTATCACTATCACTCACAGGTCTAAAACCCTTCTGATGGCACTGGACCGGGGACTTGTGTTTTTCACAGATAGGGAACATAGGGGACTCGCGCTCTGTACCCTCTCAAAAGATGGCCAAAAAGTATAAATATTTTTTGAGCAATTTTGTTACAAGTCACCCGTCTTTGGAGCTCTTTGATACTTGCTTTGCCCTAGCAGTTACTCCCCCCCAAAAAAAAAAAAAAATTAAACTCTACCAAGAGAGAGTAGATTTCAAAAATCTATAATTTATTTAATTTATTTTCGTTTATCGAAGTCGATATTAAGAAGTGTTAAAAATTGTGATTATGAAACGATAATGAATTGATACTTCGGAATGCTAATCAAATTTAATTTGTCTGGAATTTCATCTTTTAAAAACATTTTAGAATTAAAAATTCTAAATATGAAAGAATTCTATAAAATTTTTAAAAGATAAAATTTGAGACAAATTAATTTTGATTAGCATTCCGAAGTATCAATTCATTATCGTTTCATAATCACAATTTTTAACACTTAATATCGACTTTGAAGTTTCGATAAACGAAAATAAATTAAATAAATTATAGATTTTTGAAATCTACTCTCTCTTGGTAGAGTTTAATTTTTTTTAAATAATTTATTTTTCTTCTTTCATATTTAGAATTTTTAAGAAAAATAAAAATCAAGCTTTTGAATTCCCTTTTGAATTTGACATCGGAACCGTAAGTATGATTAATGCTGCCATCTATTGATGAAATAGAAAAGTTTTCGGGAAAATGGAATCGATTCGGTAATTGAAATGAAAATTGATTATTTTTAATAAGGGACTTTATGAACAACTGGGAGAAGGGGGAAAAGCTCCCCCTGCCCCCTTCGGCGGCCAACTCCCCCCCCCCCTGTCTCTTCACACCATATCTTGCTTATTTCGTCCCACTTCGTCAGAACGCTATAAAAAGTGACATGAAAGCACCAGCTTACTGACGAATTCTACAATATTAAAGCAACAAAAAAGCAATGAGATTCATCAAGGATACCCCGAAATGAGTCAATTCCCCTATAGGGATCCTCAGCCTAGAACCCTGTTGCACTACCCCTTCCCCCGGGGGGGGGGGCGTGAAAAAATTTCATTTGTATTCAATTTTACTAGCGATTAAAATGCAAGGGCTCCCAACCAAGGATGCGGGGAGCCAATATGCAAATTTTTTTGGGTCCCGTAAATTTATTTATAGTGGGCTTCCGCTTTGCTATAGCAAACTTTTTACTGCTAAAGCAACAAGAATAAATCCGATGAGATCCATCAAGAAGCCGCCGAGATGAAACCTGCCAACTTTTCCATGGGTGGGGGGGGGGGGGGGCTTCAAGCTAGGCACCTGTCACACTTCCCACTCATGAGGGCTACGAAAAGGACTCGGGACCCAATTCGCAGAATTTTAGGGGGCCCCCCAGACTGTATCTATCTTGGGCATCCACTGTTGCAAATTTTACAATGTAAAAAAAAAAACAAAGAGATTCACCGCCTCTCGAAAAGAAACCTGCCGACTTCCCTATAGTGGGGGGGGGGGGGATTGACCGATCTGTAGACTTTTGTTCGACATACCTCCGTCTCCTATGAGGGCCACGAAATATTTTCATTTATATCAATTTTAACAACGAATAAAATACATGGCTCTCCAACAAAGGACCCGGGACCCAAATAGGAAATTTTTAACGAGTCCCCAGACTGAATTTCTCTCGGGTTTGTGAATTGTAAATTTGATATTGTAAATTTTTCAATGTTAAAGCAACAAGAAAACAATGAGATTCGTCAAGGGCTCCTCGAGATGAAACTGTCAACCTCCCTGTGAAGGTACTGTTAAATGCCCCACACACACTCTGGGTACACGAACTCTGTGTGTTGGGAGAGCACTGGTGATATATACATACCTCTCGGTACAAACACATAACTTGGTCCCGGTGGGTCAAACAGTTCCCGATATATTCAGGAATCGAATGAAAACTTGAACCGAAATCGTAACCAATTTCCGTTGCATAGAAACAGGCATATTTCGAGTCTATGATTTTATATCATACAGTAGATCGAAAATCTAACCTAAGATAGAAACCGTATTAAACCGCATTTATTTAGCGGATGCGATTGTTTTGGAAGAAGATATGAGAATCTCCGTAGAGTGTACAAGAAATGGAGTATATTTATAAATCGAGCGTATACAAGAAAAGCCTTTGATGGAACCCAAACACTGTGTAATTGAACATCTATTTTTACTTCAATTGATATTTTCGAGCAACCGCCTTGCTGTTGACTGAAACTAAATTCTCTTCTAAATGGTGCATATCGGAAATCGTAGAGTGTTTATACGTTGGTGAGTGTCAATAACATCTGTGGCGTGCATGTTATGCTCTAGAATTGTTGCCTTCCATCTTTCGAATCTAAAATAATGGACGTCTGAATTTTTTTGTGTGCTGTTCTCTGAGGCCTTTTCAAAATGGGAGATAGTATCAGTTACAGCGAACTCAGGCGGTGCAGATAGAAAGTAGGGATTTTGCGACGCAAACCCACAACGATGTGTACACACACACACACAGTAGTAGTATAAAATAACCAATTCTAAACCTGACACAATCGGATCTAAAAGGTCATCGCTATCAATTTTGCTATCATTGCTATCATTGCTATTTGCTATCAATTTCCCCCCGATTCAGTGGTGAGTGAGTTGCGCCGGAAGGCCAGAACCTACTGTAACCTACCCCATGTATGTATCAGCGTGCGTATCTAGCGTTGCTCATCAGGTTAGTGCTGCCATCTGTAATTTCAAATCGAGAGTTAAGTTCAATGATTCAGCTCGCATTTGCTCTTTGAAGTGGGAGCCGCAGTAAACCAACTTCACCCGACCAACGATGGTGTGTATGCTGGGTCATAGGCCTTCCTGGCTAGTCTTTATGCCGACAGTTGGCTCTACTGGGCTAGGAATCGGTTGAAACATTAATTCTGGTCTGGTCTGGTCTGCGTATGCTGGGGTCGAACTCGTTATCCCTGTTTTTCGGCGTCTGAATAAAATGACTGCAGTACGACAAAACGGCCATGTATATCGGCATGAATCGCCTATTTTTTTAAATAAAAATTAGGCGCGTGAGAGAGAGAGGGGCAATACAAACACTTTCCCTACACTCCCCCCGAAGCATCGGAAATATTGATCTCGTCAATTTAGAAACGAAAATCGTGACTCAAAACAGGATTTTAGTTTGAAAACGTAGATTGGGTCGAAATGTTTCTCCTGATAATTGCGAAGCAATAAATTCTAACGGAATTTCGTCTCTGGGTGAATTTCTGTCGGGGACTGGCTTCCGGCATAGCCTCGAAATAGAGTCGAACAAGCATTTAAATATCTTCCACTGATAAAGTTTTAATAATAGCTCGGGTCAGTGACAAGGTCACTCGAGGTTGTTAATCATTTTTAATGACTTCCTGTGAGGGACAGCGATAACAAGACAATTCTAGGACTTTGACAACAGTGGGCTGCACTCTCGAACCGGCGAGACAGACGCAAGTTATGGAATCAATTCCGAAGCCACGGTTATATTAAATTGAGTATTCGCTGCTGTTTACGAAGATCGATTCAAGTAAATCAGATTACGATTTTGTGTCATCGGTTCCTTTGTGTTACGGAATCATTATCTCTGATTATATGTAGGGTCTGAACACAAATAACACAAAACTGGCAGAAAATATTTGCCGATGTATCAAATTTCTCAGGTCGTTGGATTTCTTTTGGGCATTGCATGGTATGGATTTGAGTCTGGATTGCAAGAGATGGCCGTTCACCAGGTGTGAGGAGTTTATTTCAAACGTTTTAATTGTTCTATTTACACTTCCTCGCTATTTGATTGAATGTAATTAATTGAGCCCCAGGAGAAATTCACCTGAAGTCACCCTTTTTGAATTTTTTCCTTGGACGTGAGAAAATTTCCTCGGCGTGAAAAATTTAAATCTCTAAAGCAGAGGTTCTTACACTCTCGTGCTTTCCGGACCCCACTCTGCGGAGGGGTCATGGGCTATTTTTGACAATATAAAAATGATCGTAATGACGGACCACATCGGGTTCGAACTCCACCGTCGCCAGAATAGTGCTCGGCTAGAGTTGGTTTTCTGTGGTTCCAACCTTCGATGCGCGAATGCGAGCTTATCTCCTCGTTAAAAAGTGTCGCCACAGAGAGTAACAGGCCTACAATGGCACAAAATATTCAATCATTACACTCACTTCACTTCTGAAAGGTTCCACTGAAAAATCAAACGCAACACTATACAGCGTGATTCAGAAAAGAAGGGGAAAACTTTAAGAGGTCATAGTACACATCAATACAAATAATTGTCATCAAAGAATACATGGTCTGACATGAAACGCAAACGCTCTACTGCGTTCCGAAACGGCCGCTCCGTAAACGTTAAAACCATTCCTTTGAAATTTATCGGGAGAAAAAGACCACCATGCATGCATGCATGCAAATGCAACCTGAGAAAGAAGAAGAAACCGTATGCAAATCTACGTCACAGTGAATAAAAGGCGCGGACTCCAACCCTGTGAAGTTATTCCAGCAGCGTGCAACCGTTCAGACCGTTAACAGTTGTAACGTACGGGATAATGGCGCACTTTAGTAATACTGAAAAGCAGACATGCATTTTATTTACGGAGCTGCAAACGGAAGTACCACAGAGGCAACACGAATGTACGGGTGATTCAGAAAAGATGGGGAAAGTTTAAGAGCTGGTAGTACCCACATCCCGTACGTTACAACTGTTAGAACGGTTGCACGCTGGAATAACTTCACAGGGCTGGCGTCTGTGCCTTTTATTCAGTGCGGCGCAGATTTGCATACGGTTTCTTCTTTTTCCCCCGGTTACATTTGCACATGCATGGTGTTCTTCTCCCGATAAATTTCAACAGGAATGCCGTTTTAAAGTTTGTGGAGCGGCCGTTTCGAACATTTCGTGTTAGATGATGCATTCTTTGATGACAATTTGCATTGGTGTGTACTGTTTTCTCTTAAAGTTCTTCCCATCTTTTCTGACTCACCCTGTACACGCACTCAGACTGTTAGGTATGCACACTCCCACTCCCGGCGCAACTCACTCGGTATTAAATTGTCCATAGCGATAGACCGGAGTTGTGCTCGGTTTGAAAGAAAGAAACGAAATATAAAATTAATTTTTCTCATCTAAACTCAGAGCTCCGACATCTTTCTGAAGTTCCCTAGTACCATCCATGGACCGTACCAAATTGTAATTAATAAGTAACTTAATTTAATTCAGTAGAAGAGATGCATCACTATAGGGGGTATATATTATGAATGATTTTATCACATTCAGCCCTTTGTAGTCTACACAGAAAACGGCAACATCGAGACCTTCCTTAACACTTTCGGAAAACAATTGGTGCCAAATACCGATGTGACCATATACCCTTCGGAGAACAAGCCAGGTACATAAAAAGTATGTATTATGCTACTGGCCATGCCCCACGTGCGGCCAATTCACCGCAAAATGACCTGCCACTTCGCGAATGGGCCAGGAATTTTGGCCAAAGTCCGGTTTTCAAAAATGATTCTTGCTTTGGCCAGTCAATTCACGTAGTGGACGGAGATCCCTGCCGCCTTGATACCCCTTCACCTTTTAATTACCCAAAGTTCGATGTGCTAATTTGAAACGATCCGGAGGGGGGGGGACGTGACATCCATTTTCTTTTTCATCGCTAACAACATGTGATACATACCTATAGACAGGGCGGTAACTATCGACCGCCCAATAATTACGAAGTGCGGCCAATTCGCCGCAAAGTGACCGGCCCCTTCGCGAACTGGCCAGGAACTTTGGCCAGAACCGATTTTCAAAAACGATTCTTGCTTTGGTCAGCCAATTCGCAAGACCATTCCAGACCCATGCCGCCTTAAGACCCTTAACCTTTTTAGTACTTCACCCCTAGTTCGATGTATGACGGTCCGGTTGGAGTGAAATCCAATTTTTTTTTCATCGTTAACATGTGATACATATGATACATGTATTGTGCTTCTACTGAGACCAAATGAACGTCTCTATTTTCTTTTCCAAATGACAACACTTTGGGCAAAGGATTAATATGCATTTTTACCATAATTTATTTCGTCAGGAAAGAAAAGATTTGAAAAAAAAATAGAATTCGATATTTTTTTCTTTATCCTATTGGATTGAAACTGGATCGACAATTGTCACGAGTGACATAAAATATACTGTAATCATATCTACATAAAGGAGATTGGATAAAAGTATCCGGTCGAAAGAAACAGTTTTTACCTCAACATTCCCTAATATATTCAACCAATCCAAGTAATTTTTAGATTAATTTCTTTGCCTGTTATTGGAGAAATAAATCTCTTCAGACGAGAAAACCAAGAATTTATTTACACGATGGTATTTGTGGTTTTGCAATCGGAACGTGAATTCGAATGTGAAATTCGCATTTTTTTTTCTCATAGCGAGATAAGAAAAGGGAAAGAAGGAAAAGGAAACTATTAACGCAATTGGAAAATTTTGAAGCACTTTCTTTCGCAAATTCTAGAGAGAGCTTTTAAATAAGCCAATCTCTCGTGAGAAGAAAATTTTGAAAAGGAAGAAAACCGGGGAAAGTGAAGTAACAACGAAGAAGGAATTGGTGAGAGGCATTAAATTGAGCGGTGGATGCCATAAATAATATCAACTCGACCGGAAGGGAAAAAACTCTTTGCTACTGCAAACATCGGCCCCGTGGATATCAATTTTCCTAAAAATAGATGTTTTTTTATTTCTTTCAGTATCGATTCCTTATTTCTAAAAATAGAACTTTTTCCCGTTATCCTCATTTTTTTTTGGCCTTATTGACTATGAATTGGTAGATATTGTGCCTTTTTGATCTTTATCTGATCGTGATTGTCGTCACGAATATTGTTTTATATCGAATATTTATCGAATGTACAGGGTCAAAGCCTCCTAGATACTACTCTAGAAAGCTTTGACAGGGTCCATAAATAACTCCTCGAACCGCAAATTACTGGCGAACCGTTGATCTTGGGGGCATACTTCTAAATAGAAAAAAAATATCCAAATAACGTGTGGATTTCAGGTATGTCATTCATATTGGGCGGGGTTGTATAGTTATTTAAAATAAAAAATATGTAACTTTTTATACGGCCCCTGTTCTCTAACATCTAAATACAAGATCGTTACTATGTCTGTCCCGAAGCAAACAAAAGGAATTCCACGTTTCTAATCCGTGTGTTCTATTCTTTATATACATATTTATTTTATTCTTCGTGATTTAGTGTTGAGCATTCTCATAATTTTTTCGTACATTCTATTGTACGTAATTTTTTCGTACAATCTCTTACGTATATTTCGCATAGTAATGTATTTTACATTATTTTAATTTCCTATAAACGTTTTTCATTTTCCTATTTTTAATAATTATTATTATCCAGCTTTAGCAATAGTGTTAGTATGCCTCGACCTCGACTAGTGTTGTGTAGAGCTTGCGACGGGAGGTTTCCCTGGTCTAGGGGTATTGTAGCTGATAGTTTCAATTGTAAAGGGTGCTTGGATAGGAAAAAGGCTGGAACTCGAGGTCGATGCTTTACGGGAAAAAGTTAGGGTGCTAGAGGGCCCGGTTATAACGGAGCCTCTGGTCGTCGAGCCACCTGTTGATGAAGAAGCAATCTCCATGAACAACGACAGTTTAGAGGGCGAATGGGTGGTCGTGGATGAGGTAGAGGGGGATAGTGATAGGGGTTTAATCATCGGCGATTCTATGGTTAGGGAACTTGGGAACCGAGTGTGTAGGGATTTTCGGGGTTTCGAGCGCTGTTGTCTTCCTGGGGGGAAGATTGGCAACGTTCGAGACGTTTTTCATCGCCGAAAGTTGCCCTTGCGGGTGATTCTGTGGGTGGGAACAAATCAGGTAGGAGCGAATATTAGTGAGTCTCTGTCAGAGTACCGGGATTTACTATTATCCGCTAGGGAGGGGGGGGGGGTTAAGATGTGGCAGTGATTCCAGTGCTGCCAAGGGGTAGTAGGGGGTATAGGAATAGGATCCACCAATTCAATATAGGCCTGAAGGACATTTGCTCCTCACTTGGGGTCACGTTCTTGGTGCTTCCCGCATTTACCAATAGGTGGCTTCGTTCGGATGTGATCCATCTAAATAAGAGGAGGGTCTGGGAGGTTTACGATAGTCTTAGGTCAGGTTTTTTACTCCCAGACCACGTAGTCGGGAATGCGGGTTAGTTAATGATAATCACAACAGTACTGACGAGGAATTACCCACCTCTGACTTGGATGGCTTCTCGATCGACACTAAATCACGGGGCAAATTAAAATGTGTGTTAATAAATGCCAGGAGCTTGGGTAATAAGAAAGATTTTTTAGAAACTATGATAGTTGTGGAGGGCTTGGATCTTATAGCCATTACAGAATCTTGGGCAAACGATGGGGATGAATCTTTCTTACACATCTCACGATACGATACTTTTTTGAGAAATAGATCTGATAGGAAAGGGGGTGGAGTGTTGATATACGTGAGATCCTGTTTGAAGGCTAGAGAGTGTAACGTGCAGAGAAGTGATATTGAAACCATATGGGTTGAACTTGAGAACAAAAGACGTCATAAATTTATTGTTGGGGTTTGTTACAATCCACCGAATAGGGATCAAAACTACATCGCCAAATTGCATGATGAAATTTCCTACATATGTAAGCGTAAGAGGGTTCTCATACTAGGGGATTTCAATTACCCAGGTATTGATTGCGAGAACCTTTCATCTGGAAATCAGTATGAAAGAGCCTTTCTTAAGTTGGTGCTCGAAAATTTTTTGTATCAGCATGTATCAGAAGCCACTAGGGGTACTGCTATTTTGGATTTAGTTCTTACTAGTTTTGAGGATCTAGTTGAACATGTTTCGGTGGGGGAAGAGTTTTCTTCCAGTGATCATCGTATCGTCAGATTTCACTGTAACTTTTCCTCGGGTAAACTGGTTCCTTGTTTTCGGAGAACTAACTTTGATGTTTTGAGAAGAAGGTAGCGGAAGTTTTCAAAGACCGGTTGGAATCAGTAGGGGTGGTAAGTCAATGGGAAGAATTTAGTACGAAGCTGTCCTCTGTTTTGCACGACGTCATACCCTTTGTTCGAAAAAAGCGTGTTTGTACATCGCACCCTCTATGGTTCACGGATAGCGTGCGGAACCTTTATCTTGAAAAGAAAATAGCATTCAGAGAGTATAAAAGTGGACGTGGTGACCTATCATTGTTTACTGATAAAAGAAGACTGTTGAAGAAAGCGATAAGGGATAGTAAAAAGGAAGTTGAATCTAGGTTGGCAGATAACATTGGCTCTGACCCAAAATCATTTTTTCGATACGTCAATAATAGATGTAAGGGGACAGTTGGCCCCCTCTCGATAGGAGGCTCTAGGGTAGAGAGCAATGTAGGCATGTGTAGTGCTTTCAATGACTTTTTCGCGTCGGTTTTTAATGGAGATAATGATATTCGATATATGGGTGTTGCATGGGGTAATAAAACACCTCAACGATATTCAAGTAGAAGACGTGGAGGTCCTAAATCTTCTAAGAAATGGATGTGCAAGCAAATCACCAGGACCAGATGATATCTATCCCAGGGTCCTCAGGGAATGTGCTAATGAATTGTTGGGGCCATTCGCACAGATATACAGGAGTAGTGTTGCTGAGGGTATCGTCCCAAGAGATTAGAAACTTGCTAACGTTGTTCCGATATTTAAGAAGGGTAGTAGAGAAACGGTGTCAAATTATCGGTCAGTGAGTTTGACGAGCTCCTCTCGAAAATTTTGGAAATTATCATCAAAAGGCAGTTTGTGAAGTGGATAGACGAGAATAATGTATTGTCGGATAATCAGCATGGGTTCAGGAAGGGGAAGTCATGTGTAACTAACCTCCTTTGCTTCTATGATCACGTGACTAAGGCTTTGGGTAAGAGCAAGAACGTCGACGTTGTTTACCCCCAGAAGGCATTCCAGAAGGCATTCGATCGGGTCCAACATGACAAACTCTTGAAGCGTGTACACGAGATTGGAATTGGGGGCAACTTGCTGAATTGGATAGAATCGTGGTTAAGAGATAGATCGCAACGAGTTATGGTGAACGGGGAATTCTCTGGTTGGACAGACGTCACAAGTGGAGTTCCTCAGGGAAGTGTCCTTGGCCCCATACTTTTTCCACTTTTTATCGATAAACTCGATCAGGGTATAGATGGGATTACTAGCAAATTCGCAGATGATGTGAAGCTAATGCGGGTAATCGGGAATGAAAGCGATAGGGAGTTGCTCAAGACCAACTTTAACAGGATTGCAGCATGGGCAAATGAATGGAGCATGACATTTAGCGTTGATAAGTGCATGGTTGCTTATTTTGGTTCGAACAACCCACGGTTCTCTTACGAGTTGAATGGTGTCACTATCCCGGATAGGGCACCGGTGCAACTAGGGTCACCGATTTGGGAATTCTCATTGATGAGCGGCTTAGGTTTTCTCAACATTGTTCAGCGGTGGTCAAAAAATCGAATAGAATACTTGGTCTCATTTTCAAAAAGGTCTCTTCGCGTTCTCCTAAAGTCATTCTTTCGCTTTTTCGAGGCTTAGTTCGTCCTGGACTGGAGTATGCTGTAAGGTTTTTGAGACCATACCAGCAGAGGGACATATAATTGGTTGAAGGGGTGCAGAGAACAGCTACGCGTGTCCTTGTTGGCACACGGGGCTTGAGTTATGAAGAGAGACTTGTTTTTTTGAGTATGTTTACATTGGATGAACGCAGGTGTCGAGGAGATATGATCGAAGTGTTCAAAATTTTCAATGGCATGGACAGGATGGACCATGAACTTTTAGTACACCGCCAATCGACTGCTTTTACAAGGGGACACCAGTATCGATTGGTGAGGGACAATCCAAGGTTATGGTGTCGCAGGGAATTTTTCTCCAATAGGGTTGTTAATAAATGGAATAGCTTACCCCCGGAGGTAGTAAATTGTAACATAATTGACACGTTTAAAAAGAAATACGATAAACATGTTGGGGTAAATCGAGAAGCTCTATCCATACTTAGAATAAGACAATCATAAGTATTCTTTATGGGCATTGTATAATATTTTATCATGTGTATATATTGTTTACAATTTTCGTTAATTGCATTTTCAATTGGGTTGCTGTATTTTTGAAATATATGACATCCATATTTTTATGGGCATCTTTTTATCAGCCACCTCGTTGGGCATTTTGCCTGTTGTGGCGTTGTTTTTGTATTGTATTTGTATTTCTAAGTGCAATATTTGCTGTGGTATTCAAATTGATAAAAATGGGGGAAAATTGCGAGAAATCAGCATAAAATGAGAGGAAAAATCATTTCGTGTTAGTCAAAAGCGCCAGGGCAACAAATTTCTCATTTTTTTGAGCACAGGGTATCCGTATAAAAATCTAATTATTTTATTTTAATAACTATATACAACCCTTTGCAATATGAATGACATACTTGAAACCCACACGTTATTTGGATACTTTTTCTTATTGGAAGTATGCTTTTAGGACCAACGGTTTGCCAGCAGTTTTCGGTTCGAGGAGTTAGCTATGCACCTTGTTTAACTAATTTTTTGAATTTTTTCCTATTCTTCTCGTAAATGTTGTCCGACCACTAATCGTCGAGTCACTTGTATTTTTTGACAGAAACCGTAATTTAAAATCCTGTCTCTAGCAGAACTTAACAGGAATAAGTAGTAGGATCAATACTTTTTTAAATTCCACTTATTCCTTAAGATTTCATCAGTAGGGCATGCAGATCAGTATCAGAATACAAACACCAAGATCTGCAAAGATTGTCCCCATGTTTTGTTTATAATGTATTATTTTTATTTCAAAATTCTTCCATTGTGATGTGCATTGACGAACGCAAAGGGAGTTTTTGGGGTTCTAACCCCCCCCCCCCCCGAGCAAACATTATAGTTTTATTTTGCAAGGGAAAAAAGTAAACCCTTCCCCCATAAGGAAAAAAATCTGACACCCCCTCGAGAAAATTCTGCGTACGCCTATGGTGATGTGTAGTCATTTGGCAAATCATCTTCCTTGTTACCATGATGACCAGATAACTCGTTAAACTAATTCTGATACTGTGCTAACCTCATTCAAAGATTTTATTAAATGCCATTTAATTTTCAGATTTTTTTTGCTGAACATTTTGTTTTATTTTGTTTGATGTTTTTAGAGAAAAGTTAGCGGAAGTTTTCAAAGACCGGCTGGAATCAGTCGGGGTGGTAAGTCAATGGGAAGAATTTAGTGCGAAGCTGTTCGGTTTTGTACGACGTCATACCCTTTGTTCGAAAAAAGCGTATTTGTACATCGCGCCCCTATGGTTCACGGATATAGCGTGCGTAACCTTTATCTTTAAAAGAAAAGAGCATAGATCATTTAAAGAGTATAAAAGTAGACTAGGTGACCTGCCATTGTTAAATGATAAAAGAAGGGCGTTGAAGAAAGCGATAAGGGATAGTAAAAAGGAAATTGAATCGAGGTTGGCCGATAACATTGGCTCTGACCCAAAATTATTTTTAGATACGTCAATAATAGATGTAAGGGGACAGTTGGCCCCCTCTCGATAGGAGGATCTAGGGTAGAGAGCAATGTAGGCATGTGTAGTGCTTTCAATGACTTTTTCGCGTCGGTTTTTAATAAATAAAATGATATTCAATATACGGGTGTTGTTTACCTTGATTTCGAGAAGACATTCGATCGGGTCCAACATGGAAAACACTTGAGGCGTCTCTCTCTACATGACATTGGGATTGGGGGCAACTTGCTGAATTGGATAGAATTTTGATTATTTCTGATTTCCACAACGAGTTATGGTTCTCTAATTGGACAGCCGTCACAAGTAGAGTTCCTCAAGGAATTGTCCTTGGACGCATACTTTTTTCACTTCTTATCAGTAAATTGGATCACCACGGTATCGATGGGATTGTTAGCGAATTCGCAGATGACGTGAAGCTAATGTGGGTAGTAGGAAATCAAAGAAATAGAGAGTTGTTTCAGAGCAACTTGAACAGGATTTCAGCATGGGCAAATGAATGGAGCATGACGTTTAACGTTAACAAGTGCATGGTCGTTCATTTTGGTCCGAACATTTCACGTTTCTCTTATAAGTTGGATGGTGTTACTATCCCGGATGTAACTATTATCACCGATTTGGGAATTATAATTATATATATATATATATATATATCACGAAAAAATCAAAAACAAAAAACAACTAATAACATGCATATAAATACACTGTCCATAAAAAAAAATTGTAGTTGTCTTATCAAAGTATGGAGAGTTTCTTGATTTATCCCCCATGTTTATCGTACTTCTTTTTAAACGTGTCCATTGTGTTAGAATTCATGACCCCCTTGAAGTAAACTACTCGACTTATTAATAAACCTATTAAAGGAAACCCCTGCGAAACCACAACCTGGAATTGTTCCTTACTAAACGATACTGGTATCCCCGTGTTGAAGCAGTTGATTGACATAAACAGTAATTTACGTCCAAAGTTGAAAAATTAATAGGTAATGTTTTATCTCGCACATTTTACGTTCATCAAACGGAATATTCACTACTTTCGTCTTAGATGATTTTTATATTTACTGAATTGTGTAGAAGTGGATTATAAGCCTACTAAATACCCACGGATTACAAGGGATTTTTTTAATCTCTGATTAGCGGAATTCGCGGAGTGGATTATAGGCAGAAAATTATGGTACTCAGATTTAGGCTGACTCTGATGAAAAACGAGAGAACGATTTCGGTCAAACAGCAAGAATTGATTTTTTGTTCTGAAGTCCGATCATAGTATGTTCGTAGTCCGTGCGGACACAAAGATTTACCGCGTATAGGCTATAAAAGTAAGAGAGGAAAATTCTCCTTTTTTGAGCAGATAGAAGATGCATCATACAACGTTGATATACACACAAAATATATAGGATAGAAGACCCTGCAGCTGTTTTGAAGCTAATGTGGCCTCTTCTTCAGTGGAAAAAACTGAAGTAAGAAGATGGGTACTAGAGCCATTGTAACGTGACTTTCGAACACACCTCGCGCGCGCGCGCGCACACACACATTTAACCAATAACTTACACATACTCGTACATATTGCGTTTAAACTTTTTATTATAAAAAAAATTCTGCTAATGTAATCAATCGAAACAGTGGTTCATTGGTCATCTTTTTTTTTCTTTTTCAAGCCGAGCACAACTCAGGTCTATCACCATGGGCAATTTACTACCTAGTGAGTTGTGCCGGAAGTGTAAGTGTGTGTACCTAACAGTCTGAGTGCGTATCCAGTGTTGTGTATGATTTTTCAGTGCTGCCATCCTTATCTCAGAAGTGAAGTGAGTGATGTGTAGTGACTGAATATTTGTACTGTTTGTAGGACTGTTGTTCTCTGTGGCGAGACTTTTTAACGTAGAGATCGGCTCGCATTTGCGCCTCGAAGTTGAGAACCACAGAAAACCAACTTCAGCCGACCACCACTGTGGCGACGGTGGGGCTCGAACCCGGGTCCCCGCGATGCTTTGGGTGCTTAGTGCTCCGGATATTGCATCGCTCTTCCACCATGGCCCAAACCCTCTGGGTGACCAGCTTATATCCCCTATGGGGACAGAGCGGGGGCCATGGTCGGTTTCGGGTCCCCGCGATGAAATTAATACACAGAAAAAGAAAAAGCACGACATTTCAATCATAACTCTTGACGTTCAAGGGGCTTTCGACTCTGTTAAATATCCAGTTATCCGCAGCAGATTAAATGAGGCTCCAATTTCCTCCCAGCTAAAGAAAATAGCCGAAGACATCCTTTCTAACCGTACAGTTTCAATAGTTACTGGCAGTGGAGCAGTGTCGAAACAATTAACTCAAGGTTGCCCACAGGGGTCCTGCTCTGGCCCACTATATTGGAATCTGGTACTTAACAACATCTTCCAGCTCAAGTGGCCAAATAACGTGCTGGTCCAGGCCTATGCGGATGACATTATCGTATTGGTCTCGGGCCCCACGGTGGAGGGAGTTGGTAAAAACGCCTCCAGCGTCCTGGCTGATATCAGCAACTGGCTAACTGAGAACGGCCTTAAATTAGCCACCAACAAAACAAACTTCCTATGGGTCTCCCCCAAAGGGAAACGTCCGCCACAAATTCGTTCGTCAAACAACTTCATCAAGAGACTCCGCAAAATTAAAATTCTAGGTATCCATTTTAACGACAAATTGGACTGGAAAGACCATATCACAGAGCTGAACACAAGATCCAATCAACTACTCACGAGGCTTCACTGCATAGCAGGCAGGAATTGGGGAATCAACACTAGGATGCGCAGGACTCTTTACATCACGGTCGCACAACGTATTCTGGTGTATGGAGCCGCCATATGGGGAGCCAATGCTACCGTATCCCTACAGAAGCGCCTTAACTCAATTCAGAGGGGATATCTGCTATATATCTCTAAGGCCTACTCAACTACGCCCACAAATGCACTACAAGTCATACAAAATATTTGTCGTGTTGTTTATTTAAGATTATGTAATATCGATGTAGATCTTCAATCCCTGATTCGAACGACATCAATTTTGGCCAGCTAACCCCAGTGGGTACAAAGAAAACTATTATGGTGCTAGCTGGTGAACGATGCGTTGTGTGATGATAATGAGTTCTTACGCCGCCATGTTTCTTTCAACGTGTTTCGCGGAGAGGCGAGAGCCTAAATTGAAAGTCAAGCCTGGTTGATACCTAGACTGATTCGCAATTGGTCGCTGCGGAAAAAAATGATGGGAAAAATTTATTTACTTATGTTCAATCGTAGATTTTAATGAATTATTATACTTTTTATACTCGGAATTGCCTTGTTTTCAAGGCTACTACTTAAGCCTAAATTTTCCGCACTTAACGAACTCGAACTCTCCACATCTGAAGATAAATGGGATCAGGATGAAATTTCGTTTGCTGAAAAAAGCTATTAATAGCACAACGGGCGAAAACATCAGGAAAATGGCAGCAAACCTTCAAGAAAAGAAGGCGATAGTCACTATCGAAGAAAAAAATGATTCCGCTACACATTCTGTGGAAGAACCGCAACACGGTAATTATGCCTTTGATGCTGCCAAGGAAATATGGACGACACTTACTGACCTCCGTACGGACAGGAATGGAAAAGATCGACCACGAATACCGCAGAATGAACAAAAAACCCTGCAAGACCAATTAGTTTCTTTCATAGATGCCACTGGAGATCTCTGGTCCACGATCGTTAAGTCGGTAGAGAATGGTAATGGCAAGATTGGTAACCGTGTGCCATTGGGTGTGCAGAAGAAGTTACAGAAACTTTTGTCTGCTCTTGTGAGCGAAATCGCCAAAGATGATTACAAAACAAGGAGTTATACCAGCCTTCCGCAGAAAACCAATGAGGACGTCACAGCAGAGATAGTGCAAGTGAGTGACGGTGCCAGCGACTTTTCAGCTACCACTACGGTTAATTGTGAGGACAAAGCTTCGTCACTAACCACACAGACAGAAACACCAAAGCATCTTACACCGACGACTCGTAATAAGCAAATAGCACTGAATCCAATAGTGCTCTTGGGTAAGAGAGTGATATTAGACTTGAATACCATATGTCAAGATGATCACTCTTCCTCCCGAAAGACGAATGATGTACCGTATATAACAGATGACTCCAGGCCGCGAAAAGAAACACCTGTCGTCCTGAGGAAAGACGACAGTCATGCAAAGAAAATACGGGACAGCAGTACTGAGAAATGCGACGAGGATCCGCCAGTGCGGAATGACAATGTAACAGCTGAGCCTTGGCCAGTACTACCTGGGACATCAAAAAATAACACATATTTTCATTGCTCCCTACAGAGAGACGGAAATGTGAGAACAGCTTGTACAACTGCTGAGGTCACTGGTATGGGCATCGATGATTATTCTCAGAGCACCTCTCCAAAGCAGCGAGCAGAAACTGTTCTTCCCCAATCACACGAACCTCTGGAAACTACGGCTCACGAACGGGAACAGTGGGACTCAAGTTCAAGCAATAAACAAACAAACTTTTGGTTCCCTGGACTGCATGATCAATACATTATCGTGGACGAATGGCGCCGCAAGCAAGCAACATCTAGTGACAAAGTAATGTATAGCGAGGAGGAGGAACAGAACCCAAGTCCTTGCAGTGAACAAAGTAAAACTTGGTTCCCTAGTCATGGTGATGAATATTCTATCGTAGAAGAATGGCGCCGCAAACAAGTAACATTTAACGACAAAGTAGTGTACAACGACAAATCATTCACTAGGTTGAATGATACTCTCACCAGTAGTAGAAGGTCATTATCCACCAAACTTCGAAGTGAGAGTCACCATGCTAATAGGACTATGGCAAAAACAAAGCCATCAAAGAATCATCGATACCGTTATTATAATTTTTGTGGGTCTACCAATGTAATGCCGGATCGTAGGTCGGTGCAGACTGGATTCAGCCGCATTCAGAGAGAGGCGCACTGGCGGTGCCAAGAAAACCAGTGGCGTCATTCCAACCCATATATTTCCACTGAATATGGGCAGACGGGATGCAAGGCACGGCGGTGTATCAACTGTTGGATGATGAACATGGCACATCAGACGGCAATGGACATCAATCATAAGGTAATGGGCCTAAAATGCTCCTCACACCTGTTAGTGTGTGGCCGGCGTGGCCTAGTGGCCGGGAGTCGGAGTTGCTAAATGTGAAAAACAGTGTCTCTCACAAGACTTATAATACCAAGTGAAACACTTTTGATGCTTCTAATGGACATCAATATCATTCAAATAAATCTTGATCGAGCCAAGGCGGCCAGCTACTTACTCGAAGTAACAGCAAATGGTCAAAATATCGATATTATGATGATACAAGAACCATGGGTTTGGCGCACGGAGCATGGCTATGAGCTAAAGGGTCTTCCGATAAGCTGGCCGCGGTGGTTATCGCAAAACGGTAAGGCTGCAATTGTCATTAGGAATACCTGTATCCATGGGGCTTCTTTGGAAACCAAGGAAAATTCAGTGGCAATTCAATTACATGTGGATGGAGAAGAACTTGTCCTAATAAGTTCTTACTCGTCCCCTTACAAGAACTTATACGAGGTCATACAAGAAATGGAGGAAATGATCACGAAGAACTCAAAACATAGAATCATTATATCTTCTGATTGGAACGGCCATAATAGTCTATGGGGTTATGATGATAATAATGAAAGAGGTCAAATGATACTAGATCTCATTCTGGCGAAAGATTTAATTTTGTTGAACGCCGATAATAAGACACCCACATATGGCCACACAGGAAGCTATGGATGGCCCGACTTAACCCTGACCAACTCTCCAGTGCTGGCACAAAATATAGAGTGGTACGTAGGGGAGGAGACGACACAGAGTAGTCATTCTTATATCCATATGTCCATAAAAACGACTACCATGACTACGACAAGAAGAAGCTATCGCACCACACAAAGAAGGCTCCAAAACTTTACAGGATATCTTAAAAATTGCATTCCAGACCAAATAGCTAATATTAAGAGGTGTTATACTTCACAAGACCTGGAGAAAGCGACGAAATCCTTGTTCCAAGTACTGACGACGGCGAGTGACCGGACACTTCTTGCAGCCGAGACCAATGACAGAGTCAATGACAAAAAGAATCAGTCGAAGTGGTGGAACAGAGAGTTAGAAATCGAAAGGAAACATTCAAGAGCCTTGAAGAGGCGTTTCCAGAAGGCATCAGAAGAGGACAAACCCAGGTTGCGGGCGATGTTTTGTAAACACCGGGCGATGTATACAAAAATGGTACGTAAAACTAAGATTGCGTCTTGGAAAAAGTCATGTGAAGATGCAACGGCGGTTTACGGCACCAACTATCGAGCAACAATGAAAAGTAAATCTTTTCCCCAAGTCATGATGGGGAAGACAGGTAACGAGACAATCCTAGAAGCGGCCACCCGACAACTTCAAACAATATATCCAGATGTCCCAGTCTCTTCAACCCAATCCACACAAGATTCTCATAAGGTAGCAGCACATCCTGACTCTCCTAGATATCGTGATAGACCAATTTCCAAATCAGAGATAAGAAGGATTATAGACAATTTAGACAATAACAAGGCGCCTGGATTGGATAGAGTGAATAATCGAATGACCAAGGCAATCAACAGATCCTTTCCAGATCTACTACACACCTTATTCAACAAGTGCTACTCGATCGAATGTTTCCCAAGTCATTTTAAAATCGGAAAGCTCCTCTTATTTCTTAAAAGAGGCCGTAACCCCAATGACTTGAGGTCATATAGGCCAATATCTTTACTCTCCTCTGTTGGTAAAATATTGGAGCGAATTATAGTTCAGCGCATCATGTATTACACGGAAAGGGTTGACTGGTGGCACATTCATCAGTATGGGTTCCGACAAGGCAAATCAGCTGAGATGGCTTTGGAAGATATGATGGTAGAAATTAAGTCTCAGCGAGACAAAGGAAACGATGTAGCCGTCATATCTTTAGACATTGAAAGTGCCTTTGATAACATAAGGTACGAATCTATCCTTCGCCGAATCGTGGAAATGCCTGTCCCTCCACAGCTGAAGGCAATTTTGTGCGACATTCTTCACGATCGACAAGCTGCGATTGTGACTGACGCGGGATCGACTACTAAATATCTGCAAAAGGGAGCACCACAAGGGTCGTGCTCGGGTCCTCTTTTATGGAATCTAGTTCTCGACGAGCTGTTGAAAATGGAGTGGCCAGCCAATATCCGTGTCCAGGCCTTTGCCGATGATATACTTGTTATTGCGTCTCACCAGACGATCAAAGGAACTGCAGAGCTAGCGGAAAAGGCGCTCCAATCCATCACAAATTGGTTATTATCCCATAGCCTTTGCCTGTCGGCGAGCAAAACGAGATTTCTCTGGATCTCAAAGAAGCGCCCCCCATCGATTTGGATGATGGGAAAGACAATAAAAAGAACTACGGTATTGCAGTATCTAGGAGTTTCCATTAGCCAAGATCTCAAATGGGAGTCCCATATCCAGAAAATGAAGGATAAAGTTGCTGCTACCCTGCAGAAGATGCGACTTATGGCCGGAGCAAAGTGGGGCATTAATCAAGAAATGCGCAGAATCCTCTATTTGACGGTGGCAGAGCGAACTATGGCTTACGGTGCGTCAATCTGGTGTGCATCGCCTCAGGTACAGCTTTCAAACAGACTGAACTCAATTCAGAGAGGATACCTGTTGTACACCTCAGGAGCTTATAGTACAACCCCGACAAATGCTCTCCAGACTATCTTGGGCCTCCCTCCGTTGAGCCTTAAAATGGAGTTTCTAGCTAAGTCGGCTCGCCTACTCCAGCTCCGCAAGACAGTCTCAACGACGGAAAATACATTGGATCCTCAGGCATATGAACGAAAAATAAAGGGTTGGTCATCCCACCCGTCAGTCGGGCTGCGGAACAGCCAAATACGTTTTGACGAACCAGAAAACGAAGGTGAGCTGCTTCAGTCATCCACACTTATATACTACACGGATGGATCAAAGTCGGAAAAAGGGACTGGAGCAGCATACGTTAAGACTAAAGGTAAACAAGTAATAGCCCGATGGTCGGTCAAGCTAAAGGATGATAACTCAGTGTTTCAGGCTGAGCTTTTCGCCATCTACAACGCAGTCTTAGATGCTTCTTTACATCGAAAAGCTGCCCTAATTAGATCTGACAGTCGCTCTAGCATACTGGCGGTCTCTAATCCTCAGTCTAGTCATGAAATGGCTAGGACAATAAGACAGCTTCTCAGCAATCACACCAGAATAAGCCTCTCTTGGGTAAAAGCACATATAGGCCAATGGGGTAATGAATTGGCGGATACCACGGCGAAGGAAGCTACCGAATGCGAAATCATTACAGGTGATCTGCTGCTTCCCGCATCACACGCCAAAGCAATCCTATGGAAGGATCTAATGAATAAATGGCAACAGAGGTGGGATGACAACGCAGAGCCCGGTCGATCAACTCATAGGATCCTGCGACATGTAATGCCTCGGAACCATAAATGGTCACGTGAGATGATTATGTTCGTAACGGGCCATGGTCCATTTCCGGCTAACCTTCATAGGTTCAAATCAATCCCCAGTGATAAATGCTCATGTTTGGCCATAGGCACGCCTCTTCACTACGCAACTCTATGCCCCAAGACAACGGCTTTCCACTTCAGAGAGCCAGCTGAACATCTGCGAATACCTTGGCTTGAGTGCATCCTGAAGCGGGAAGATTCGAAAAGTAAAATACGTAAACTGGTCCGCTTTCTAGAGCAGCACCCTGAGGATATCAGAACTACAGTCCCGGAGCCAGAACCAGATAGAGAGCCACCTATGCCAGTTAGGAGATCCACTAGACTACGACGTCAACTACACCCAGACAGCGATCTCGTACATCTGTTTAGAGAAGAGGAAGAAGAAGAGGAGCCTGAGTAGTCGAGAATAGTTTGATCCACGCTGGCTTATCGAAAAGCTGGATACAGGCAGCAATTACTGACGAATGTCTTTTGACCAAATCAAACCACACGGTGCAGCGATTAGATCAACGCAGCAGTAGATTGACAGCTTTCATTGATGTGATAGTTACTGATCCAATGGAAATCCCTGAAGAGAAGCAGATCAAATTTTATCAAGAACTATTCCCGATTATGACGATTATTATGAGATTTATAACCTGTGATTTACAATTGTGATTTATTTACATGAATCACCATTTTTCGATTACAAATTTTATACTTGTTTACTGGCGAGGTGCGTAATGGCACCTGCCCATGTATGTAATATGTCTTTCTCAAGATCAATAAATGGTTAGGTTTCCCCGGAGGCACCCGAGTCCCCAGGGACAATGTGCTTATATCACTGAGTGTGACAGAGCCTGGGTGTCTCTCGGTTCCTATCACTATCACTACAAGTCATACTGGGATTGCCCCCACTCAGTCTCCTGGTAGAATGTGAAGCCAAATTTAGCCTCTTGACCCGTCTGAAAACTCCTGTTACGCTGGGGAATGGCGAGACACTTTCCTACGTCCAGATGGAAAGGAAAATCACAGGATGGTCCCAGCATCCTTCACAATCTGTGGAGGAATGCCGCATTGACCTAAAAGGAGAAATACACCCACAGGCTGAATATAAGATATACACTGATGGCTCCAAGACTGAGCATGGAGTGGCTTCGGCCACGGTTACCTTTCAGGATGACTTGGAGATAAGTAACTGGAGCAATAAACTCAATGATCTAAATACGGTATTTCAGGCGGAGCTGTTTGCGCTGCTCACAGCTACGCAACAGGCAAGCGCTAGCAAGAAAGAAACACACATTCTTTCTGATTCACTTTCTTCATTATATGCGGTTCTAGACCCCCCTATCACGCCACATGATGGCTCGGAAAATTAGAGACCTGTTACTGCCAAATAGACATATCTATATCTCGTGGATCAAAGCGCATAGTGAAAATACTGGGAATGAAGCAGCTGATCGGTTAGCCAAAAGAGCAACCGAAAGACCAGAAACAGATTTCTCCATCCTTCTTCCAAAGTCGTGGGCGATGAAGAAGTTGCAAAATGATCTGTTACAGAAATGGCAATCGCGATGGTCAAATGACACGAAAACAGGTCGTAAGATATATGAAGTTCTCCCACAAGTTAAATGCTCTAGTTATGGCTGGTCTAGAGAGGCTATTTTATTTTTTTCAGAGCATGGCCCCTTCCCCTCCTATCTTCATCGTTTTCATAAGAGTAGGTTTTCAAGCATGTGTAAATGTGGAGGGGAGGGAACCGTCTTTCACTATGCTACGGCATGCGAGTATACCAAGGACTTTCATTTTGGCTCTACTACGCCACAGAATTACACCACTTGGAAGAAACAGTTACTGAGAAAACACTCCAGAATCGAAAGAATTAAGCGCCTTATTAGATACGTCATTTCAAACGAAGACAAATTAACAGTCACGAAACAGTGCCAAAGTACGAATGTTTCAGCTCCCTCACAAGCTGATAACAACCCTTCATCAGACTCAGACTATGATCCTCTGGCATGAAATGCGATATTTTGGGATTGTCTCACGGTGTCTTTGTGCGCGACTTCTGATAGACAATGAAGTTCCCTGATTCCCGTTGCTGTCAATGGACAATGTCGCCTGTCTTGTATATATTATATATATATATGAGTGTTTATATGCTTGTATATATATGTTTATGTATCTTATATATGTGTGTCTATAGTTATTTGTGGGCCCCCTTCGTGGCCTGCTGGCGACGTGCGTATGCACCTGCCCATGTAACCTCAACTTTTTGTCTTCTTATCCGCTGGTGGTCTTTGGGTGCTTAGTGCTCCGGATATTGCATCGCTCTTCCACCATGGCCAAAACCCTCTGGGTGACCAGCTTATATCCCCTATGGGGACAGAGCGGGGGCCATGGTCGGTTTCGGGTCCCCGCGATGCGAGTCCGTCACTATGACCACTCGACCACCACAGCGGCTCATTAGTCATCTATATGACATATGTTTGTAATACCAAAAACTGCGAAATTATTTAGAAACTAATGTGAAATATTGAAAACACCCATCGAATCAATTGGCGCTCAACAAACTGGATCGATGTTGGGGCCAGTCGCACAGATATACAGGAGTACTATTGCTGAGGGTATCGTCCTAAGGGATTGGAAACTTGCTAATGTTGTTCCGATATTTAAGAAGGGTAGTAGAGAAGCGGTGTCCAATTATCGTCCAGTGAGTTTGACGAGCTCCCTCTTGAACATTTTGGAAATTATCATGAAAAGGCAGTTTGTGAAGTGGATAGACGAGAATAATGTATTGTCCGATAATCAGCATGGGTTCAGGAAGGGGAAGTCATGTGTTACTAACCTCCTTTGCTTCTATGATCACGTAACAAAGCCTTTGGGTAAGAGCAAAAATGTAGATGTTATTTACCTTGATTTCCAGAAGGCATTTGATCGGGTCCAACATGGCAAACTCTTGAAGCGTTTAGGAGATTGGAATAGGGGGCAACTTGCTGAATTGGATAGAATCGTGGTTAAGAGATAGGTCGCAACGAGTTATGGTGAACGGGGAATTCTCTGGTTGGACAGACGTCACAAGTGGAGTTCCTCAGGGAAGTGTCCTTGGCCCATACTTTTTTCACTTTTTATCGACAAACTCGATCAGGGTATCGATGGAATTACTAGCAAATTCGCAGATGATGTGAAGCTAATGGGGGTAATCGGGAATGAAAGCGATAGGGAGTTGCTCCAGACCAACTTAAACAAGATTGCAGCATGGGCAAATGAATGGGGCATGACGTTTAGCGTAGATAAGTGCATGGTCGCTCATTTTGGTTCGAACAACCCATGGTTATCTTACGAGTTGAATGGTGTCACTATCCCGGATGCAACTAGAGTCACCGATTTGGGAATTCTCATTGACGAGCGACTTAAGTTTTCTGAACATTGTTCAGCGGTTGTCAAAAAAGCGAATAGAATGCTTGGTCTCATTTTCAAAAAGGTCTCTTCGCGTTCTCCTAAAGTCATTCTTCCGCTTTTTCGAGGTTTAGTTCGTCCTGGACTGGAGTATGCTGTAAGGTTTTGGAGACCATACCTACAGAGGGACATAGACTTGATTGAAGGGGTGCAGAGAAGAGCTACGCGTGTCCTTATTGGCACACAGGGCTTGAGTTATGAAGAGAGACTTCATTTTTTGAATATGTTTACATTGGATGAACGCAGGTGTCGAGGAGATATGATCGAAGTGTTCAAAATTTTCAATGGGATGGATAGGATGGACCATGAACTTTTAGTACACCGGCAATCGAGTGCTTTTACAAGGGGACACCAGTATCGATTGGTGAGGGACAATGCAAGGTTATGGTGTCGCAGGGAATTTTTCTCTAATAGGGTTGTTAATAAATGGAATAGCTTACCCCCGGAGGTAGTAAATTGTAACACAATTGACACGTTTAAAAAGAAATACGATAAACATGTTGGGGTAAATCGAGAAGCTATCCATTCTTAGAATAAGACAACCATAAGTATTCTTTATGGGCATTGTATAATATTTTATCATGTGTATATATTGTTTATAATTTGTGTTAATTGCATTTTTAATGGGGTTGCTGTATTTTTGAAACATATGACATCCATATTTTTATGGGCATCTTTTTATCAGCCACCTCGTTGGGCATTTTGCCTGTTGTGGCGTTGTATTTGTATTTGTATCGAAGTGTGATCCACTTTCATCAAGAATTCGTGATTGAGGAGGAGTAAATACGCATTTACAAACTCGCGACACCCACTAACTCATCCGAAATTTCACCAGTATCCGATACTTAATATCCTAAAGGCGTTTTCGGACACTAGACACTCGATAGCTTGAAATCTGAATACACTTCGCCCTGTAAAGTTGAGCTATGTGGTATATTCGTAGACTGGACATTAGCACGCGAAAACGAGCGTCGATTTTGAAACGTTAGTTTTACAGGGAAGTTAACATTGAACAGAACCGAGTGTCTGGATAATAATTATTTATTCATGAGCTCGAAGCTTTGTGTGAATTTCCTTATTGCGTTCGGCGCGTGCCGCTTTAACTATTCCTCGAGTTTGTTTAACACTACTCCGAGCGAGCATAGGTCTCTAACGAACGCCCAATCAAATGAATCTCTCCTCTATGTAACCCCAACCCCTTCGCTACAGCAACACCTATGCAAATCGCAGTTAATGAAGTGTAATTACAGCTCCCGTTGTCTACTAAATACTCAGCCGTCAGCTTCGAGCTGTGACGTAAACAGCCGCGGAATTGTCGATACGAATTCCAACTTGTTAGCGTTGCATTCGAACACGCGTGGTTCGAATTAGTTGTCAAACTGCGATGCTATTGAGTTTCAAACCAAGAACCAGCAATCAATACTGCATAGGTGAATGTTATGAGACCGACCCTTGATTGTTTATCTCATGCACACTGAGTAATTAAAACCTTCACAAGATAACATGCGGAGTTATTGAAAGCAATTTGTGTAGATGAATCTATTAGATTATTTGAGAGGGTATTGCCAATGACATCTCATGATTTGACTAAATCTGCAACTACCTCTACCCGATCGATGGAAGAAAAGTGTTCACATTTCATCCAATATCTTTAGACTACTACTACTGTACTAAAATAGACATGCATCTCGTCCACATTTCACTGCGGAACTTCTAACGAATTGGTACATGTTAGAATGCGTGTACAGTGGACCTTCCGTCAAGTTTGTTTCTATTTTATGCTTGTTATTTGTAGTGCTGCTATCTGCAATCAATTTTTTTAAACTATGAGTTTTTTCGCAACTCATAGTGAAAGAAGTGTAATGAATAAATAATTCTACCGTTGTAGGCCTGTTGCACTCTGCGGCGAGGCTTTTTAACCTCGAAGTTGGGAACCGCAGAAAACCAACTGCAGCCGACCACTACGGCCGCGACGGTGGGGGTTTGAACCCGGATTCTCGCAATGCGAGTCCGTCAAATATCTTTAGACTTAACTTGAAAGGCTTTAGTGGTGCTTTTTGTTGCCTCTTTATCAGAGAATGGTGACTCATTTCTATCCTTGAGAAAGGATCATCGAGTGGAACATCTCCATGGAATAACACCATGGTTTAACCGCTGTGGTGGTCGAGTGGTTATAGTGCCGGACTCGTGATGCGAGGATCCGGGTTCGAACCCCACAGTGGTGGTCGGCTGAAGTTGGTTTTCTGTGGTTCCCAACTTCAAGGCGCAAATGCGAGCCGATCTCCCCGTTAAAAAGTATCGCCACAGAGAGCAACAGTCCTACAACGGTAAATCATTCAACCATAACACTTCACTCATAGTTAGAAAAAAGTGGTAGCAGATGGCAGCACTGCACATGACAAGCATTACACAGAAACAAACTTTACGTCAGGTTGCACTACACGTACACGCACATTCCCGCATGTACCGATTCGTTGGGGGTTCGTTGGGGGGTTCCGCGGGCCTCCAAAAAATGGCTCGGGGATCCATGATGTTCTTAGGTCAGCCATCTCGTTGGGCAATTTGCCTGTTGTGGCGTTGTATTTGTATTTGTATAACACATTTGTACCATTAGGAAATTCCGTCGAGCCTGCGGCCGGTACGCACTATTGGCTGGCTCTCACAGCTCAACACCAAGCACCAACACACGAATGTGCCAACAGAGAAGCTTTCAAGGGGGACCACTCAAATATCTTTAGACTGTCGTTCCTTCAAGTCAAGGCAGATACAATCAAATATTGAAGCCATTCGTGAACAAACTTCACGAATGTGTCTTCATCAACCTTTTTTCAAGCAAAAGGTTTGCTGGAAAGAATGTGAATAAGCGTTTACCTGAACATAGAATATGATAAGAATCACCGACCAAGTATCAAGATCACCATCCCTCCATTACGAAGAGCTATATTGCTAAGAATAATTTGATCTTTTTAACAATAATAATAATAATAATAATAATCATCATCATCGTCGTCGTCGTCGTCATCATCATCATCCATTTCCAATCCACTGCTGGATGAAGGTCTCCTCTAAATTTTTCCATTCTGCTCTGTCTGATAGTCATCCAGTTGACTCCAGCCACTTTCCTGATCTCGTCGATCCATCTTGCGTGGGAACGCCTTCTCGGACGTTTAACACCACGGGGGCACCAATCTAGAATACTTGTGGTCCATCTGTTGTCCCGTTTTCTTGCAATATGTTCAGCCCATTTCCATTTTAAACGTTTAATTCTTTCCATGATATCATACACCTTTGTGTGGTTCCTTATGCAAGTGATTCGTTTTCTGTCTCTTCCCTTGTGATGCCTAGCATACATTTTTCCATTCTACTTTGTGTTGTCTGTAGCCTATGTATCGTCTTGCTTGTGAGTGTCCATGTTTTTTAGCTCTATAAGCCAGTGCTGGTAGCACACACTGGTTAAAACTTTTCTTTTCATACATAATGGCATGAGACTCTTCAGAATTACACAGTTTTTGCCAAAAGTGCTCCATACAATACTGAGTCTTCTGTTTATTTCATTAATGATTCCGTTGTCCATGGTAATTTCTTGTCCCAGGTATACATAGCTTTCTACTTCTTCTATCTCTGTGTTGTTAAGCAAGATTGTCCTCTTCAACGCAAAGGGGTTGAACATAACTTTAGTCTTTTGCAGATTCATTTTCAAGCCCACCTGAATACTTGCCTTTGCCAATTCTTGTATCATTTCTTCTAGTTCGTCTGGATTACTGCTGATAACAACAATGCCGTCTGCAAAACGCAAATGGTTGAGAAATTTTCAATTTATTTTATATAATTCCTTTCTCATCCTAATCCAGTTTTCTGAATACTTCTTCTAAAACAGCGGTAAAGAGTTTTGGTTGAGATAGTATAACAATGTCTGACTCCTTTTCCGAGTTTAATCTTTGCTTTTTCTTTATCCAAACGAATCGTTGCAGTTGCTTTGTCATATATTTTCTTGATGATATTGATGTAAGTCTTTTCTACGCCAATTACATCTGGAGCTGTAACAACAGCAGATGTGAAGACAGAGTCAAACGCTTTCTCAAAATCAATGAAGGCCATACACAATGGTAATTTGTATTCTCTGTGTCTCTCTATAAGTTCCCTGATAGTTTGGATGTGATCCATTGTACTGAATCCACTTCGAAATCCTGTTTGTTCTTTTGTTTGCGCTTCGTCTAATTTGGATTCAAGCCTATATGTCAGCACTTTGGTGAGGATTTTAAAAATTACTGATAGGAGAGTGATTGGTCAATAATTCTTGATATACTCTTTCTTCACCTTTTTGTAAAGACGAACCAGCATTGCATCAATCCAATCTTCAGGCACATCCGATTTTGTGAGACAATTTGTGAACAAAGCAGCTAGCATACTGGCAAATTCTTCTCCTGCTTCGTTAATAATGTCTATTGAAATCCCATCTTCACCAGGGCATTTCCCTTTTTTCATATAGCCTTGTAGACTTCTTCTTTCAGCTGCTACTTGTACAAATTCTGCTCCATTTTCTTTTCTTATTTCTCTCTTTTCTCTGTCCCGATCCTGTTCTTCATGTTTGTATAGAGTATTGTAAAATTCCTCAACAATACTAATGATTTCATTTCCATCTTTCCTTTTTAGTGCAAAAATTTCCTTTCGCCCAACGCACAGCTTTCGTTCTACTGATTTTAAGCTCCTATTATTTTCCAATGCTTTCTTTACAATATCGCAATTAGACTTCCTGACATCTCCTGTAATCCGCTTTCGTACTGTCTTGCAAAGTTCTGCATATTCCACTTTTCATTTAGGGTCATTCTCCTTAATCTGAAATTTTCTTCGGTTTTTCATAAGTTTCTTTGTTTCGTCTGTTATTTTCTTCACCGGTTTGATTTCTTTTTCTCCAGCGACTTCTTTTGCTATTTCTTTTATGGTAGTGGTTAAAGTTTTGTTCATCATGGTAACACAAGATGTTGTGTTATATCATCCTCAGTGGTGTTATATAGCAAATCAAATCGGTTCTTCAGCTCTAACTGGAATTTATATCAATGCTCTTGAAGCTTTACCATATCGATGACAGTTTTTGTATTTATGATAAGTTTCGCAAGAAAAGTGTTTAACCAGTCTGTGCTACCTGCACTGACGTACAGAGATAAAACATAGGCATTCACAAACAAGACGACACAAAGGCCACAGACAACACAAAGGAACATGGAAAGATGCTTAGACATCACAAGGAGAGGCAGAAAACAAATCCCTTGGATAAGAAGCCACACAAAGGTATACGATATCATGGAAAGAATTAAACGTTTAAAATGGAAATGGGCTGGACATATTGCCAGAAGACAGGACAACATGTGGACCACAAGTATTCTGGGTTGGTACCTCCGCAGTGTAAAACGTCAGAGAAGACGTCTTCTAAACAAGATGAATCGACGAGATCCGAAAACAACTAGAGTCAACTATCAAGTCAACTAGAGTCAAACAATCCGTAGTCAACTAGATGATAAAAGCATCAGATAGAGTAAAATGAAAACATTTAGAGAGACCTTCATCCATTAGTGGAATGAAAATAGTTGTTGCTGTTGTTGATGGTGATTATGACGACGACTCAGATATGTCATTCATGTTGCAAGGGGTTGTATAGTTATTAAAATGAAAATGTTAACTTTTTATTCGGACACCCGGTTCCCAAAAAAATTAGAAAGTTGTTTGCCCTGTGTCTTCTGATGACAATTAGAAAAAATTCCACTTTTTTTTTGAAAAAACCAGCAGTGAATGTGGGAAAACCGTTTTATCCGCATTTAAAGCTGTTTTTCCCCAACTTTCCTCCATTTCTCGATTTCGAATATCTCTGTGAATATTGCACTTAGAAACGTGGAATTTTTCTAGTTGTCTTCAGAAGACACAGGGCAAACAACTTTCTAATTTTTCTGGGAACCGGGTGTCCGAATAAAAGTTAACATTTTCATTTTAATAACTATACAACGGCTTGCAATAATAATGATTTATCAGACGTTCACACGCTATTTGGATACTTTTTCTAATTGGAAGAATGCCTCTAGGATCAAGAGTTCGCCAGGAAAATGCCATGCACCCTGTATAAAATGGTACTGAAGTGAACTTTGATAACAAACTTTGATTGTGTCAAAATCTGTTATTAAAGGTGTGTCTCAAAATGGTGCAACCGATAAGGAATTTTGGACTACTTATGCTATTTTCTATGAAAATGTCATTTTTAAGCTATTAATCACAATTTATGTAATATTCGAAACACGATTGCAAAAGATTTTATGAACGGAATGTTCTGTTATTTTCGCAAAACCTTCAAATAATAATGGTGGGGGTTATGAACTAAAATTGAATTAATTGCGCGGTATGCTCATAAATTACACTCAAATCTGTTGATGTACGATTTAAAAATACGATAAACATATTGGGATAATCGAGAAGCCATTCAGACTTAGATGAGACAACTTTAACTTTTTATGGGCAGTATATTTACATTTTATCATGTATATATAGTATTTCGTTTTTATAATTGCACTTTAATTGGGGGGGGGGGGTAGCTGTATTTTTAGAAACATCACATCCCTATTTGTTATTATGGGCATCTTCTCGCAGCGTATCCATAGTTGTCATCCCCTGTTGTGGCCTTGTATTTGTATTTGTACGTGTGAATGTTTTGACATTTTATTTAGCATGACGGGTATAAAACAGTGTAATTAGACACATCTATGCGGTAGACTTCAGACTTTGGTTCTTAGCGATATATGACAAATTAGCATATTAAAATTTCGTAATGATACAATGAACAGATTTACAGAAATCATGTTTCAAACTCAAGTAAATTGTCAAAAATAGCGAACCTTCTTCGTAAAACTTGCTTAAAGTTTCTATTCATAGACTACTTGATGTAAAAACGCATCACCGAGGTTTTCATAAAAAATATTAAAAAAATCTATATTCTCTTTCAAAATATAGACGTTTTAAACGTAGTCGGATACCATAAATAATATAAACATCGGCCCGCAGACATGTGTTTTTGACATATTTTTCTCTTCTATACTTAAAGAAAGCCCTTAAACCACCGGATTACTGGACGGGCCGTACTATCGATAGTCTACTGTTCAACGTTTTCCGGCACATGTACCGTCGTTAGAAGTTTTCTCAGAGGAATGTTAACGAGGTGAATGTGCAGTTCAAAAGCAGTCTGATATGAAAACCTTCACAAAGCAACGCGATAGATAGGCAAAGGCTTTTATCGCCATCTAAGAACTTGGTAAAAGCTGCTTTCGCTATTGATGAAGAGAAAGCCCTTCCCCTAAAATATTCGACAATCCGTGTTCCAATATGAAATAATGATAAGAATAAGTAAAGGAAGCACGTAGGTGCGTGCGTGATTCTTGGGGTAAAATGCCTGGGAACTAATAAATCATTGAATCACTATAAAGAGACGCGTCACATCTGCCGTTGAGGGAAGAAAGGATCCGCACACGCACGCAACCTCAAAATGGCACTAACGGATTTGTGTTTCCTTAATGATATGCGACCGGAACATTCCTGAAAAGGAGGAAAGCACCAAAGAAACATCGATTTCGGCGAAAAGCCGAAGAAAGCAAACGCAAACTTTATGCAAATTGCTCCCCGAGACTTCCAACTGCGCACTGAAGGTGAACGGAATGCTTAAACTTATTCTCGCTCTTCTCTTTGGGATTTTTTTTTCTTATTTTCCATCGCTTTCTCACCAGAATAATGTCCAGAGAAATATCATTAAACTGGATGCTGGGGGGGGGGGGGGGTATCGACTCATCAGGAAACAGCAGAAAATCATTTGTTCCAAAGAAGATGATGATAGCGACGAGACGTGGATCTAACAAAAGATGGCCTTTCTTTCAACCGCCAACCAGCACTGGAGAAAGCTGTCATTTGATTTCCATTCAGTTTCATTTTGACGCAACACGGTCATTGCATGTGACTTTATAGGGCGGGTAGACCAAGACCTAAGCTTAAAATAGATTCTGAATGGCTTTATATTCATTCATTCAATCCCGTCGATTGTAAGCGACTGAAATTCATTAGATATAGTTTCCAACCTTGAATTGCAAATTCGATGAGGGCGAATCCCATTCATAAAAATCCCATGTAACTTTGACAGACATAAGCCATTCACTACGAATTCTCTTCCTTTAGTTTAGATGGCAACAACTTCAGACACTTACCGTACACAATACTGGATACAGTGCACATGTACTATTTCCCCCGTTTAAATACTCTGACGCAACTAGCCATTCAATATTTGGCTGAAATCATTAATGAAAGTTTTTATATCGGGAATTGAATTTGATGAGATATAACACGAATTTAATTTAACGTTGATGTTTTAACAGTTCAGTTAATAACGAGGTATGTTTCTTAGTTTCTGAAGATATTTTAAATACATCATAACTTCCTGCCACAAACGTATTATCATTGTTATGACACTACTACAACTCAAACATGCATGAAACTGGTATAAACACTCCTCTGGGGAATTCCTAACGAATTGGTACATAACTGAACGCGTTTCTGAGTGTATGTGTGGCCCTGAGTTCGTCAGAATTATGCATGTTTCGTGTTCAAGTGGTAGTGATGCCATCTGCCTTCCGTACTTTGAAGTGAAAATAACAGCTACTTGAATTTTCCTGTTGCGCAAGTAACGTGTTCAAGGTCTGCCTGCTCTATGCGCAGTCTCTTTCTCCGCAGTCTCATGGATACAGGAAAAGGATGGGGACAAGAAAGCACATGACTCGTATTTGAGCCTTGAAGTTTGTAAACCGCAATAAGCAAATTTGAACCGTCAATGTGCCGCCACTGGATTTCGAACCAGGATCCTCGCAACGCGAGTCAAGCACGATGACTTCACGTCCGCGCAGCGGCTGTCATGGTATTAGTATCCCGTGAAATATACTGCATTTAACTATATCCAAATCGTACATCTAATATTTATTTCTACTCCCTACCTTATCTACCTATCATCTTTATACGAATCGAGCAAACACCATCTTATAGAGCAAGGCCTCCCCAAGAAGCTTGTAACGTCACTGAATAAGGTCATTTCACCTATAGCCGCTGGATATACGGCAAAAAAATGTAAAGATATCGCATCGAATGCGTCGGCTTGTTATATCCAATGGCAATAGCTGAAATGGCCTTCTTCAGTGACGTCACAAGTTTCGTGCGGAGACCTTCTTTTATAGGTGGTGTTGATCAAGCAAGTTAGCAAGTACAAGAAGTTCGATATTAGCAACTTAATCCTTTGGCTACAGAAAAAGTCGTAGAAATGCTTCTCTCACTGCGAGAGCAAAAAAAAAAAAAAAAAAAATCCTTTTTTTCAGTTCTCTTTTGTGAAGCATAGATGGCAATCAAACTCGGACGTTGCAAATTCATTACAATAAGTTAGAAAAATAGTGAAGTTCAAACCCAATGTTACCGGGATACTAAAGGCTGGTAGCAGACACTTTATACCACTACCCCAAGAATTTACACTCACCCCACACAGTACAAACCTTTCAGAGAATAGAGAAATAATTAAAGAGAAAAACAAAAGGAACATGTGTACACCGTCTATACGTTATCTTAATTATTTCACCTAAAAAGATGAGTTTTAAATCATCACAGGATGATTGAGCACGAGCAGGCTACTACACCCATTATCTGTGGATGACGGGAGAGCACTTTGATAGTCAAATGAGAAAGAGGCAAATAGCAGTGCAAAATTTTATGCCAAGTGGATTTTTTAAAAATAATCTTGTATGTAAATGATACAAATCCATTCCAGTGAATGAATTCTCAACAGAGATCACGTTACAGTAATTTCGGCCACTCTGTGATTAGGATAAATTTTTCAGCTCCTTTTCCATTAAAAATCACGTGTTAAATATTAATCGAAATCTTTCGTGCAAAGTAAAATAAGAGCTGAGTACAGAGAGGAGAGACACACACACATATACAGGTTGAGTTATGCACTGCGTCGATAGCCCGGAGCTGAATTCGCAGTTGAGAGCCGAAGCATCATCTATTTACGGGGCGTCTCTATTTGATTTGGCACCAAGAGACTCGTAACTAACCGAATTACAAGCGACGAAGTGATGCCTTTTCTTGTCCGCGTTCATTTGCCCCGTAGTGTGTATATACCGCTTTTTATCACTTTATATCTCGACACAAATACGTGTCGTGCGATTTTATTTGGTTCCAGCGGTAGTATTTTGTGTTCGTTAAGAGTGTATTGAGAGGAGTGTCGCTACATATTTTGCGCGATGGAAAGAATCTCCGAGTACGAAGTAGCAAAAGTAATTCCATTAATAATGAGACGGTAACCGTGTATCAACAACGGTTGCATGTATTATTAGTTGTCTGATTGCGAAGTGTTAAGTAATCACAACAAACCAACGTCGAGTCACTTGAAATTCCTTCAAATTTATAATTTAAAATATCTACGCATAATGCGTCCAAACATTTTTGAAAAGTGCATGTGTTTTATATATATATACATATATATAGTACTATCCAGGGCAGCAACTAAGCGCGCATTTTGACGCCCCCTTGTGATGTTGAAGGCGAGGTTTCAGAATGAAATTTGTGCCCCCCCCCCCACGGGTCTAACGCTCTTGGCACGAGACCCGTCTGCTCCCCCCTAGTTGCGGCCCTGGCGCTATTCCTGTAAATGTGTCTGGTTCCTTTCGTAATCTAGTTTAAATCAAGTGTGCTCAACCTTTAGGAGAGTGCGGACCACTTCATTAGTTTGAAAAGATGTCACGGGCCACTTGAGTGATCTTCAACAGCACCGCAGGCTACTTGAGTGAACTGTGAGAGTGCCGCGGTTAACTTAATTGATCTGGAAATGTTCCGCCGGCCGCTTAAATGCCCTGGAATTGTACACGGCGGGTCACGCGAGTGATATATAAATGCGGTTTTTTTTTTAATAAACAAATCACAGAAACACAGACATATATAGAAATAAAAACATACACATAGGTACAAACATAAAAGCACATGAATACAAACACTTTGTGACCCCAAGGGACTCAAAAGTCCTTCCAGCAGGTCTAAAGGGGGTTATAATCACATATGTTTCAGACAACAGCTTTTATAAAGATTAGACATGTTATATTGTATTTTTATTTTTATACGTTGTATTTACGAATACGGTATACGTTAGGATGTTAGATTTCTCATTTTGAGAGTCATAATCTCGGTTATATTATGAAATTACGTATTATAAATATCAGTTAGTACATTACATGTAACACCATGCATATACTTTATCTATACTTATATGCACAATAACAACCATATACATCCGTTCATCATTTTACAATTTGTTTCTCTTTTCGTACACAGTGCACAAAACTGTTTTTATAGTATCTGATTATAGCGTATTTGTTAAAATCATTTCATAATCATTATTTTTAACAAAGTCTAATACTATGCGATTTATGTTTTTTCTATTGCTAATTTGATTTTCAGTATAAAATAAGTTTATAACTTTAGGAATATGTAAGAAAAGCTCTTTTTATATAGTGTTTTATTAGGCTTCGGTACCTAATATACTCTATTGTATCTACCTGCGGTTCTATTTCGATTTTTTGTTAGATATTTTTCATTTACTTGTGAAAATTTTATCATTCTATATATGTAGTTTTGCCTTAGAGATATACATGTAGTGGGGCACTGTATTTTCGCACTATTTGTTATTATTTGAGATCTTACTCTGTCATACATGCTACTTAATTTCCGGATATTTTTATAGTATGCTCCACCCCAAACACAAATTGCATAATTAATGATTGAATAAATCCATGCATAAAATAAGTCTTTCAAAAATTTTTCATCAATTAAGTTTTTCATTTGATATATGATTATTGCATATTTTCTGATTTTTTTTTATTAAAATATCCCAGTGCGAGTTCCATTTAAGGTCATGTTGTATTGCTATACCCAGATAATTGTACTCGTGAACTTTTTCTATTTCTTGGCAATAGCAATCACTATTACCTTGGCAGTGACAATGATTATGTATTTTTAGGTGTATGCTTTCATTGATATTCATGTTTCTTGTTTTCATATAGATGTATTTTGTTTTTTGAATGTTAAGTTATAGTTTATGTTTTATTAGCCACATGTTAATATTTGTTATGTCATCTTCTACTTTTTTTATTAAATCTAATGTATTTGTATCTTCTACGTAAAGCACTGTGTCATCGGCAAAGGTTATCAACTTTCCATTCAATTTCAGGTTGCATAAATCATTTATATATATATATATATATATATATATATCAAAAATAGTATTGGGCCCAGTACAAATCCTTGAGGTACTCCTTTCTTCACCTCTCGAAAGGAACTAATTTCTTTCTGAATCACAACTGCTTGTTGTCTTTTGTTATAGAATGACTTGAACCATTTAAGCATATTTCCTCTGACTCCTATTGAGTATAGTTGTACTCAGGTGATGTGTAAATAAGCCGAGGGTCACTCAAGTGATCTGCAAATATTCTATGGCCACTCGAGTGATCTGGAACTGTGCCGCAGTTCACGCAAGTGGTCCGGAAATGTGGTGCTTGGTTTGTTTTTAAAAAAATTAGGTTTGAGGTCACGGGACACATCAGATGACTCCCAGAGCCACATTTTGCCGGCTGGTCATGAGTTGAGCAAAGAGATAGTTAAGTCATAGTTTCCCAAACTTTTTGTTCCATCGCCCCTTTCTTTAAAACACTTTTGTTCTCATTGCCTCCCCCCCCCCCCCTCAACTCAAGAGCCAACCCATAGGATTCTATACCAAATCCATAGCTTCTACTGTACCTTGGAATAGTTCACGGGGGCGGAATATTGCCTATATATCCTAATATCACCCCCCCCCCCCCGGGGGTCGATATGGCTCACTTTGGGAAACACTGATTCGCATGTTTTTACAAGTTGTCCAAAACAGACAGTCAAGTATTGTATTTAAGGCACTTGATTAAATATTTTTAAAACAAAATGAGGGTAAACGCGTGTAGTTCAAAACTTGTACAATAATGCATCAAGTCCATGATTATTTAAGTTAATCAACACTGCGATAGTTCCGAGAAGTTTCAAGCCTCAGAATTGCTGTATAAAAAAATGATGTTGAATATGAATGACCTGTTGCAATGGATGTTGATATCATAAAGACAGGAAAAAGAAAACACAAAATCTGACCATTCGAAACTTGGCAGAGATCCTAAAAACGTTCAGGTTACAAATTTTCCGTGATGTAAGTCAGAAGAAACTAAATAAGAATTGATGTTATGTATGTGACATGCTTCTGAAACGGAGCAAAACGGGGGGGGGGGACTATTTTTATACCCTATTTTCCTTGGGCCACCTAAAACGAATTCCACGGGACAAGTTTGTTTCATCGCATTCATCATACTGACTACACATTGCACCATATCACTCTGTTATTTATTTCGCTCCCTTCGAAATTCTTTATATAGAAAATCAATCACTGATGTATATGGTGTCATAAGTCACGTAGAAATAAAAGTTTTTGCCTCCTAAACCAAAGATAGAATTTCAAAAATATACCTGGAAAATAGTTTAAACTTTTGATGGAAAATAAAAACGCTCAAAGCGTTTGCGTCGACCCATGTGACTGATGTCTTTGTAACGTTTCAGCAAGACTTAAAAATTATAACATTTATTCAACCTAAGTACTCCGTCGTTGAACTCATCCAATATCATGGAAACTGGACTCGTTGTAATTAAGTTCCCAGGAAATTCCCGAATAGAAAAGCAATGGCAAGGGATGTATTTGAAAATTTCTACATCCGTTTAAAAGTCTCAGGTCATATTTTGATCATTTCTATCGTGAATAAAAAGAAGCGAATCGGATACGATTTTGCAATACGGTAATAAACGAGGCTTTTTTACATTATATTGATTCCTAAGCAATTTTATTTTGCGTAAGAAGAGAAAATGTTCGACTCACAGGATCTTGGGTCGAGATTCAAGAAAACTTTATCTGGAATAAGGAAAGGTATTTTTCTCTCAATACACAGTTTGTTCGTCAGTCATATGCATGACCATAATGTTTACTTTCGACATTGTTTTGATATTTTTCCATTTTAAATTCGTGTTCACGTGTTATTTACTTATATGCAGCTTGCAAACTCAGGTCATCGGTACTGTCCTCTATGTGTGGGTGTCGTTCTTCAAAAAGTCGGAGCGAAACCTTCGACAAAAGTCGGTCCCACGTCCAAGATATTCGAGTGAACGATGCGGGACGGTGTGGTGATTATCGAGTTTTTCTTCGGGAAGAATTGAACGAGGTGTTGATTCAAAGTATGTCTGTGACCAAGAAACTCGAGAAATTGAGGTGCGTCTTCACACATACATAATATACGCGGCAATTAGTCCGAATTTTTAGAAAAAATGATAAAATTAATGAATTTAACTTTTATTGAAGTGGAAATAACTGTTCTTGCACATCAATCATTATGTCAACATTTCACAAAGTTCCAAAACAAACATTTCAAAATGGGATAAGAAATATCGTTGAAGAAAACAAAATTAAGTTGTTAATCACTTCCCTCGTATAGGCCATGTATTTTGTCTCGAGATATCTGGAAGAATCACATATTAACTTCCATGCGTTTGCAACCACAGACCGTGTTTGGAAAGAAATTTTCATCACAATCTCAATGATTTTTTTTCTCTTCTTTCTAACTTCCAAATCTGAAAATATAGAGAAAAATTTGTTTGGCGAGTTCACATGACACAGAGAAGATAAAGGAAGGAGATGGAAGATTCTTGAGTATTGACGTGTTAAAATGATAACTAAAGAAATATAAAAATCACTCGTATGTATACTTGTATGTAAAATCACTCAAATGTATAAATAGAGAAATTTTATAATTGTGTGTATTTTCTCAATCATACACGCTCAACACACGGGTCAAATGTTGCTGGACCAGAGGGAGCACCCCTCTAAGTGCTCCTTCCAGATTACGCGGGGCACCAAAATGCGTACTTGCCTCGGCCGACAAACACAAAGAGTGTGTGTCAATCGGACTACACATCACTTGAGTGTCCCGCGGCATATTATTCTAAGGTTTCTTCAAGTGACGGCAACATACTTACAGAACGCTTAGTGATTCTAGTTCTAGAGCTCTTAAGCATCCCGCGGCACATTTACAGATCACTTAATTGACCTGCGGCGGCCCGAGGCACATTTCCCCAAAACTCAAGAAGATCCCATTTGCATATCACTAAAATGACCTTAGGGTATGTCTCAGATCACTTAAACGTAACGCGACACATTTACAGATGACTCAAGTGGCCCATGGTACATTCCCAGATCACGGTACATATAGATACATAGATATACACACTTTAGTGAACCACGGCACTGTTGCAGATCATTCAATCAAGTGGCCCGTGGCCCGTTTTCACATCAATGAAATGGCCAGTGCTCTCCTAAAGGTTTGAATATTCAAGAAAATTATCTGTTAATTGCATCCTCACAAATTTAAAATAATAATTTGTTTAAGAGCGTTAAAGTGCACGAAATGGGCGAAGTATGACGCCGTCGTTGATTTTAGACGTTAATCTTGTTTGTCAAGATACCTTCAGTGATTCTTTTTCCGTTACAAAATCTTTCTACAGAAGAAGATTGTCATTTGAATTCGACCAGAGGATGTCTCTTGAGACGAATCAAGTAACATCGGTGAGTTGTCGTCTTAATGTGAATTAACTAATATTAAAAAACGATCTAAATTCCGCGCAATTTCATAAAGTATTTCCTTTTTCAAAGAAATTGAACCGCTTATTTTGGTACAAGTTTGACCCATTTACGGTAAGATGCAGTTTATGTTCGTTACTAATACGTACTTGAAATAGGTTAATGACTCGTTCCCGAAAAGATAGTGCGCCCCCTTGAAATAAAACACATTTCAAAGTTTGTAATTATTATGCATATTTGTCATTTATATAACAATATTATTTTTTATGTATTCAAATTAAAATGAAATCTAATAAGTAAAAATTGTTTAATAATAATAATAAGGGGCCGTTCAAGTATTACGTAAGGACTATCCAAACCCACCCTCTCCCTTGTCAGCAAAAGTCAGCAAATCGGAAAGCCCCCCCCCCCCCCCCATCGATAATGACATAGTACTTGAACGGCTCCTAAAGAATAATTATAATAATAAAAATAATCGTTGTTTCTTCTTATTACCCTCATTCATGACCTCATCAAGGCTTTTGATCTAATAAAATCTTGTTTTTCTTTGGAACCATATCTTTTGGCAGAAGTGGAAGGATCGACAAAATCGGCCGGGAATGGAGTCGTGTAGAAATTCGATGATGAATCGAGAGAATAACCAACTCGAGGCGAAAAATCGAGGAGATGGCGATCGGAAAATGTACGTGGTGCATACTTTCAAATGTGGTACAAGGTTGATAGTGGTAGTCCCGGGACCCTTTGAAAAAAAAAAAAAATTGAAAATAGAGACAAACAGGCGTAAAGCATTCGAAAGAAAAGATTTTAAAGCTTGATTTTTTTTACTTAAAACGAAATATCTACATGCGCACCTTCAGTGACGTTTAGGATGAAAAGTCTATATAGCACTTCTTGCCATGTTATTTGCAACATGGATTTTACAAATAATGGAAGTAAGGATTGAAGTAAAACGGATGGAAATATATATATAAAAGGAAAACAGTTTAAAAACTTTTTCTTTTAAATTTTTTAAGCTTTTTAGAAAATGTTTAAAGCTTTTCTCTATCATTTAAGACCTTCATTTTTTTTAAAATACGTATTACTTTTTTCAAAACAGGTTAAGAGACTTCTGGACCACCCAGAATTACTTTATTCAAGTAGAGATAAAAATAAAATAAAAACACAAATATATTCAATTAAAAAGTTTAGTGGCAACAGCCCCAACAGAAATAAAATTATTAAATTATAAAACTCCCCCTTTTGTTTTTCTTTCCATTCTTTGTAATCAACATCCACGACACAAATAGCATGGCAAGATATGCTATATAGACTTGACATCCTCCACGTCCCTAAAGGTGCTCATGTAGAAATACCGTAGTAAGTAAAAAAAAATTGAAACTTTTTCATTCGAATGCTTCAACCGCGTTTTCTTGTATAGCTTTCTTTAAATATATTTTTTTTCAAAAGAAGTCAAAATTTCTGGACCACCCTCTATTTTATATAGGATCCTGTATACATTCGTTTCAATAATGTTTATCGAATGATTCCAGTTTGGCACAAGATTTGTTCAGCGTGAATATTTGAATCGGATTGACTCGCTTAAAATGTAGACAAGGTCGATGTTTTATCGTTAATCCTTTGCTATTCTGAAGAGTGAAAGTTACAATTAATTATGATAAATACAAATGAATATATTTTCTAGTGGGAATGAGTTACGACACAAGAACGTATCAGTTTCTCCAGTGATGTCACCAATTAAGTTGGAAGATCCGCGCTGTCCATCTATTGATTACTCATCGGGTCCTACATCAACGAGCTCCATCATCGGGAATTGGTGTGCTGAAACGAACGGGGATATCGACACACAGGTGAATAAATTTGGTGTTATTGTAATTCGTATGCTCTTGTGTGTGTGTAATGATAATCAATTTCAGTCCACACTTCACTTTGATATTAACAACAAAAAAATTTGCAATCAAATTCAACACTCTATCAGGGAAAATAATTTATGATAGATATTTTCAGAGCGAATGAAATTCCCGATAATCATGCCTCGATGAAAATTAAATAATTTAAATTTTATAGATCGATGATGTATATTTTTTACCACACACTGCGGACATTGCTCGTCATTATTACTACCAACCAAAATTTCATTGGTTTAGACTAGTATCGCAAATTTCTTAAATGTCAGAAAATGTGCCATTTCCTGGGCAATAACTAGAATCCGATCCTTCAACCTCATTCAGTTCTTAGCAGTATTCGAAAGAAATTCGTTTTGTTGCCAAAATTATATTCGGATTAAGGGTCACGATATTGCTGCAGAAAAAAATATCCTGTTTTTATATGCGTCACAGTGTGTTTATATCTGTCATATACGCGTAACTGTAACTTCCTAGTATGGGCTGTTTCTACATGGTGGGAAAAAAGCCCGTAGAAACTTTAAAAATTCATAAAAACCGGAAAAATTACCCAAATAAAAAACGGTTTGCAGGGTTGGTTAGCATCGTTAGGGCACGAAAATTATTTTGAAAAAAATAACCCAAAAACCAGCCGATAGGTGGCACTGACGTACACAAGTCAAAGAAAAGGCGCAAATAACGAACAGAATGCCTCCAAATCGTTTATCATTGCAGCAGTATCTGTTCCACGTGACCACCACCACAAGGATTAACACATTGCAGGCGAGTCACAAATCCAGCAACGGCAGAGCAGGTCCACATCCACAGTTTACAACGGTGAACTGGATGTGGATTAACAGCGCAAGTTCTTATAACCGTCTCATTTGTATATTTCCACCGAGGTCGGACAGTGCTACCTATCGGCTGTTTTTTAGTTTTTTTCCTGTCTTAAAAAAATGCCGTGATCTAGCGATGCTAACCCTGCAAACCGTTTTTGATTTTGATTATTTTCCGATTTTTATTCATTTTGAAAGTTTCTACGGACTTTTACTTTTTGCCCACCCTATATAACAATACCTTTGTTATTAATGCGGTACCATATTTACGGTACCAACCGTTTTTTGAATGCATATACGGAATTCTATACTTTCCAGAGCCTCTTTGGTGGTATGCGACGGAAATTCCCGCGTGCAAGTGGATTTGACATCGGCGACTTTGTATCGTACACTCCGTCTATGCACAGCGAAAGTCAACCGTCAACACATCAGTGAGTTACACTCAGAATTTTTCAACATCAAACACTTGGAAACAATTCTTTTCATTTTGAATCCTCAGATACGTCATTCATATTTCAAGGGGTTGTATAATTATCAAAATATAAAAATTAACTTTTCATACGGACACCCTGTGCTCAAAAACCCAATTAGAATATTCTTGCCCTGTTTCTCCCGAGGCTAATAAAAATAATCCCATGTTTCTATTCGCGGAGATATTAAAATTCAAAAACCGGGGGAAAAGTTTTGAAAGAACAGCATTCACAATGGGAAAGAGGCGTTGTCCCTGAGATTTTGCTGCTCTTTCCCATTTTCCCTCCGATTTTTGAGTACAGGGTGTCCGTATAGCGCTAATTTCTTTCATTTTATGAACTATACAACCCCTTTCAGCATGAACGGCGTAAGTGATTTCTATATATACACGTTTATTTGGATAATTTTGCTAACTGGAAGTATGCCTCTAGCATTATCGATTCGCCAGTAAAATGCGGCAAGGGGACTTGGTTTAGTATAATCAACCTGTATAGGCTTTTAATGCAAACGATTAGTTCGTCTAATGCAGTGGTTCTTAGCTGGGGAAGCCCGTATCCTTGGGGGAGCGACAACGTATTTGGGGGGGGGGCGGCGAGATGGGAAAAACATTATGACATGTTGACTGATTGCTCAGGAAAATTGAGATTATGAGAAAAATTGAATTTTTCAATTGTTTAACAAAATTTGAATCAAGCCACAAAAAGTTTCTTTTTCGGTTGTATTTGTTTTTCATTTCGATTGACGAAAAATATCATTAATACGAAGGATTTAACAACTGGCTGTTGCGAAGATATATTTTGGAAAGAGAGAAAATTCAACTGCCCCTGTGGGGAATCGAACCCATGTCCTTTCACTTTCCGGGTGAACGTCCTAGACCATGTCCAAGGATGTCCTTGCATAAGTCGCCATCTGGTGGCAGCGTCAGCAGTTGTGAGCTTGGCCTGAGTCTGGCCCGGCCGTCCATGTACGGTCCCTTTCAGTGTACACGAGCTCCAAGGAAAGATTGAGAGATTCGGTGCCTCTGTAGTCTAGTGGTCTAGGGCGTTCACCCGGAAAGTGAAAGGACGTGGGTTCGATTCCTCGCAGGGAAAGCTGAGTTTTCTGTCTTTCCAAAATATATCTTCGCAACAGCCAGTTCTTAAATCCTTCGTATGGTAGCGGAGAGTGACGTCATCCTTGAATATCATTAATGTACATAATATTTCACGGTTTGTTTACATTCGTACCTCGTGTTATTAGCATAGGACCGGAACAAGGGTAGGGAACGAAGGGGGAAGGGAGTTACCCTGGGCGGTAAGTTTCACGAAAGAGTAAAGTTACCGTTATAAAATCATCGAAGGGGTCAAAATTGAACCGGCTGAAGTTGGTTTCCTGTGGTTCCCAACATCGAGGCGCGAACGAAAGCCGATCTCTCCGCTAAAATGTCTCGTCACAGAGAGCAACAGGCCAGCAACGATACAATTATTCAATCACTACGATTCACTGATAGTTGAAAAAAAAAAACGATAGCAGATGGCAGCACACACTACACGTAACAAGCATTATGTAAGGTTTTCCCCCATTGGGAAGGAGCATGATGGGAGTAGAAAGCGTGGGTGGGGGAGAAAGGCCCTCGACGAAGAGAAAAGAAGCTTGGTGTGTTTTCGGTTAGTTAGAGAGTGGCTCCTGTGGACTCAGGAGGTAGTAAAAGGCTCGCTGTAAGCGAGGAGGACGTGTAATATGTCATTGTGAGAAATTATGAATAAACCAAGTAATATATATAAAAGTGGCAGAGAGTGCTTATGATTGTGTGTGGCAATTATTCATTGAAAACGAACCCTACATAGTGGTGTCAGCAGTGCGGTCAGTAGAACTATACTGAATGGAAACTGACTATTTTGTGCGAAGGTGATCGCAGGAATAAATCATCGTTAAGCGGTTGACAAAATAGAAGGATCAGGACTGATCACACATTGGGTGGTCACCAGTGTCTCAAGACATCGGAGTATTTATGTGAAAGCTCGACCATCGGCAGAAACGAACGAGCATCAAGACTTTCGCCTATACTGAGGTGAGCGGTCACATTTTTTTTTGTTTGTTAGGCGAAACCAAACTATTTTCGTACCGCAATATCATTCGATACTGATTTCAAAAAGAAAAAAAAAATTAAAAATGGCCGTCTTTGCCAGGGGACGAAAAGAGGACCTGCTGGTTTTAGCAGACGAGTTACGGGTGGAAGTCCCCAAAGACGCAAAGGTTGTGGATTTGAAAGAGCTAATTGTGAAAAGCCCTCATTATGAACCAGAATTTGTGAAAGAATTACTAAATAGTATTATCGATGAAAGAACAGAGCGAGAAGCAAGAAACCACGAATTAGAGGTAGAGAGAATAAAACATAATGAGAGACCTGGAACACGTTGCAATAATGATTTTATTGGGTATTTGAATTTAATGAAAGGTGTAATGCCAGAGGTGACGGAAAACATAGAGGATTGGCCTTTTTTCTTTCATCAAGCAGAGACTATATTCAAGTTGTATGAGGTCCCGGAGGAATACCATGGGAAAATTATACTATGCATTTTGAAGGGGAAGGCTGGATGCATAAGTATGAGGCTGGCAGAACCCGATTTTGATGATTACAACAGAATCAAAGAGATGATTTTGAAGGAATTTCAAATCACTCCCATTGAACATAAAAAGAATCTAGATACAATGAAAAGGAAAACGAAGGAAACGTGTAGTCAATATGCGGTCAGGGTGGAAACAGCGGTAGATTTATACCTCAAGTCGAGGGAAGTTAGCACATTTGAGGATTTGAAACAATTGGTCATCGTTGATAAAATTAAAGAAAGCCTGTCCCCAAACATCAGAACCTATATACAGTTGAAAGAAACAGACGGTTGGTTAGATGCAGTCAAACTCGCGAAAGAAGTAGATAATTACACGAGTGCGACAAATAATAGCGGTTCACATTCAGAAAATTTTTCTGACATGGGATGCTATGATAACCAACAGAATAGATATTTTCGTGACCATGGAAAGAAATATTCTGATCAGAAGCCACTTCGAGAGGAAGGTTGTTTCATTTGTTCGTCAAGATTCCATGTAAAAAGAAACTGTCCTGAAAATAAGAACAGAGTCAGCATGAGTAATAGAAGAGCAGGTAATTTGGATACTAGAGTCAACCAGATAGAAACGGAAAGCGTACCACAAGATACAGAAGCGTTTTCAGTAACAGGAATCGGTATCAGTGACGATATCAGACAGGATTCCGGATATATCCAATCTATCACAGCATTGCAGAGAATGAAAGTTAGCATTGAGGGAAAAATTGTGAATGCATTGATTGATTCAGGTTGCCAAATTTCTGTCTTAAGAGAAGATTTGGTCCCTCGCCACAAGACAGAGTCTAAAGCAAAGACATATTTGAAACCTGCATTCGGAAAGCCTATTTTGGCAGGTTTGAGACACATCAATCTGGCCATTCCCGTAACGGACAAAACAAGTGTAGTCCACCACAGAGCCATCTTGTGCGCTATTACACCCCACATAAGTGAGGAGGCCATATTACATCCACAAATTATCAACTTACTCAAAGGGGAAGTGAATGCCCAAAAGATCGCAGCTGTGAACAAGAAGCATATAACGAACAACGAAATGCAGGCAAAGCAGGGTGGGAGAGATGGAGTGGATGAGAGGAAAAAACATAAACAGAGCACACCCTCACCCCACAAGAAGAATTTCGAAGAAGCGACCCACTGGTTGCTGAATGGGAGTCAGCAGCGAAGGGTAAGTGAGGATACGGCGGGCTGTGCCCTTCAACAAAGGGGTTGGGGGGTTGGTTTTACCAAAAGAAGAAAAAACGGTTTTTTTTTGGGAAGGGCCCATAAAACTTCTTTTGAGGGACATGTACAAGAGTGCTAGGAAACAAATGACAGAATCTAGTACTCATTTTATTGGGAGGGGATTGTCAAGGATACGAAGGAATTTTGTGTGTGCATGTGAGGCTTGCCAGTTGAGAGGAAAGAACGAAGTCTCAGACAGAGCTTCAATTACTCCATCAGTAGGGGCAGAACAAAAACTCATACTGTCCGACCATCATCACAACACCTGGAAGCGGACACGCCAGGGACAGACAACGTAAGCGCAGACGTGATATCACGTTTATGAACAGAATGAATTGTGTGAACTGAAATAATGAACATTAATGTTTACTTGCGTTTTATTGCAAATTATGTAAATATTTATTGCTATCAGTATCGTGTTATTTGATCATATCCTAGTTTCTATTATCAGTATCAATGCATGTAATCAGATTGACTTGCAAAATATGTTATGCATATTTCACGCTTAGGAAGGGGGTAATGTAAGGTTTTCCCCCATTGGGAAGGAGCATGATGGGAGTAGAAAGCGTGGGTGGGGGAGAAAGGCCCTCGACGAAGAGAAAAGAAGCTTGGTGTGTTTTCGGTTAGTTAGAGAGTGGCTCCTGTGGACTCAGGAGGTAGTAAAAGGCTCGCTGTAAGCGAGGAGGACGTGTAATATGTCATTGTGAGAAATTATGAATAAACCAAGTAATATATATAAAAGTGGCAGAGAGTGCTTATGATTGTGTGTGGCAATTATTCATTGAAAACGAACCCTACACATTACACAAAAACAAACTTTACCTCAGGTTCACTACACCCTACACGTATATTCCAACATGTACCAATTCGTTAGAAGTTCCGCAGAGGAATATGGGTGACGTGCATATGTGTGATTTAGTAGTAGTAGTACTAGTGTGGGGGGGGGGGCAAAATCAGGTTCCCCCCCCCCCCCGCACAAAAATCCTAGTTACGTCTTTGTATTATCATGTTGCACTTGGATTTTATTCCATCGTGAGCATGCCTTAGGAAGAGCGTCAAAACATTTAATCAAGTTTCGACCAATCCAATGTCGTTGTTCGGTTGGATTCAATAAGCGAACAACAAGTTCATTAGATCTTTTTATATCTCAAATTTTGTGAAAATTTTCTGAATTAATTTAAAAAAGAAGCCAAAACTGCCAATCAACCGTAGCCAAAAGGTTAATTTAATAACGCGTAAAAGAATTTATAAAAATTAAATAATGAATAGTTTTAATATAATTAATTATAAAAAGCTGAATTTTCTGAGAAATAAGAAACACGTTATCCAGGGGAGTGTAGGAAGGTTAATCATATTGCATTGGGGGGGATGCAGGGTGGGGAAAAAAGGTTAAGAATCACCGATCACTGATGTTCGGCTGAGCTAGTATTAATTTGATTTCTGTCGGTCTTGGAAATCAGTGAGGAAAAATCGCTATAGAGGGTGTCCTGTATACTAATACAGGACATATAGTGCTAATACGGCCTTTATCTCATCTACCGTTTGTCGTAGAGGTATTGTTTCAATTTAAAAAATGCTCAAAATGTGTCCAAAAATTACTCTGTATTAATTTTCATTGTGAAAACACCGTGTGTCACAATACAAAAAAAAAAAAATTTTAACGGTCCCTCTGTCCTCTAACTTTCAATTACAAAGTTGTTGCCCTGTCTTTTAACTGCACGTTTAGTCCACGTTTTTAACTGCAGAGGTATTCAAATTTAAAAACCGGATAAAAGTTGGAAAAGGACGACATAAATGAGAGCGTCGTCTGTTAGTTTTTTGCTGTTACTTCCGAACTCTGCTCCAGAATTAAAATATCTCAGTGAGTATTGCAATCAAAAACATGTGTCAAACCCTGTCGGAGGCGGAGCAACAAATTTCTAATTAGAAATTAGAAGACAAGACCGTTTTAAAATTTTAATTTTAATTTTATTTTATGACACACCGTATTCTCACTCTTAAAACTAGTACAGAGAGGTTTTTGAACCGATTTTGAGCATTTTTTAAACTGGAATCGTACCTCTACGACAGGCGGTTGCTGAGATAAAGGTCACATTAGCACTTACAGGACACCCTGTATATTGGAAACAAAAAGTTTTTAGATCCAGAAAAATACAATTTCTTATTCACTTTCATGAAAACAAAAATTCTCAGAGAGACTTCGAGTATAAAATTCACATAGAATCTATTCCGAACTTATTACGTATGCATAGAAAACGCGAGGGCCTATTAATTTATGATTATTTCTGCCGTTCAAAAAGAAGCGTATGGCAAGAATCCAAATCATGAAATTCTGGGGGGGGGGGCGTATTTATGAATTTTCAAGAACATTTGAGACATTTTCTCTTTCTGTTTTTGTGTATATTTTGGCTTCGGATCCTGATTTCCGTTTCCGCTTCCGATATTTTCTGTATTTTATATCGAAAAATTTATGCATTTTTCATTAGGTGGGAAAATGATTTTCTACAAGTGGAGCTGCTTTCGCACAATTCTCTATCTCGAAAATTATTTCATATTTATGTAAATAATTGACTACTCAAATCTTCAAAAGATACAACGTCAATTTTTTATATGGAACTAGCTGGTACCCGCGGCTTCGCTCGCGTGGATTTGGCAATCTGAGAATTATTCGGTGATGATTATACTCCCATGTAACATTTTAACTCCTCATGACCCCCCCCCCCCCCCACATTGGGGGATGGATTTTCAGAAATACCGTCTCTCAGCGGGTATCTACTTTACATATCCCTTTTTGGGACAGAGTGGGAGCCACGTTCTGGTTTTGGTGGTGGTATCTACTTTATAAAATATATTATATTCACTAAATTTCATAATTATGGTTTCAGCGATTTCGGCTCTGTGATGATTGCTTTATATCGGGCGCTTTAATTGTTTATTCAATATCCCTTGAAACCCCCAGGGGGGTTGAATTTTGCAAAATCTCTTCTCAGTGAGTCTCTATATTACAATAGCTCTCTGTTAAAAAAATACTGACCGAATTTCATATTTAAAGCTTCAGCGGTTTCACCTCGGCGTGATTTCTCCATCACGGAAACCAACGGGAACTACAGAAAACCAACTTCAGGCGACCACCACTGGAGTTCGAATCCACTGTAGAATGTTTTCTTTTGGCTTCATGGAGTTAAGCCCTGACTTGAGTGATTGTGGGTGCTTCAAGTTAGAGACATGGTGAATATGAACTTTGGGGGAGGAGGGGGGCTTTCATCAAAGGGCAGCACTTAGATTTGAATTGTCAGAGAAATTTTAGGATTGCTTCCAAGAGAAAGTGTCTCCGAGAAAACTGCGATGTATTATATAAAATTTAGCAATAAAATTCCGGAAAATTTCGTGTGTGAATATGGAAATGGCCTGCACTATCGTAGCTGAAAAAAATTAAACGATAAGGAATTATTTTCTTTACAACAATAATTTTTAAAAAATAAAGATTTGCTGATATTTAATGTTTTAAATGTATTTTTTGAGTATCAAAAATGCAAAAAAAAGAGCATTTTGAAAATTCCAAAAAATGAATGCTCGGGTCTGAAATTGCTATACATTTTTTTTACAGTCTGGTACCTTCATATTTCAGTTCTGCATGTACAGATGTATTTTTTGACGAACAGCAATTGCTTGGGTCCGCCTTTATCATCTCTTCAGTAGCCCCGTGTTTCACTGAAGTTTATCACACGAGCACAGAATCACTACAATTATGGCTCCTTCATCGATTTTGGGATCATTAAATAAACTATTTTGTGTTTAGCATTTAATGTACATATTAATAAAATTTGAAAAAAGATCCATTAAATATGACGCGATACGTGGGTAAATATTATCAATATTTTTACTGATCTTTTTTTTTTCTTGTAGAATATTTCTCGTAAATGATTTGGAATCGCAAGAAAGAGATCAAAGTCTATCTGAAGCATCGATCGCGGAAGAAACTAATTCCCTTGACAATATCAATGTCAATTCTCAACTGGTAAGTTCAATATTGATTTCAGTTATTTACGTGAATTTATATTCATGCCATCATGTGTATACAGGATGTCTCAGCACCAGGTTTACTGGAACCACCAGTAACGGAACTCCCAGGAGGTGTAAAGTATGCCTAGATGACCCGGAATCACATAGCAATGCGCGGTTGGAAATGCTATGCGGTACACAGAAAACACCAGAAGTGAATGGACACCACATAAGTGAACACGCGTTGTAATTATTAATGTGTCATTCATGAGCTGTAATGCAGTCCAACCCACACGGGTTATATCACATATCCCGGAAGGGACAGAGCCCGGATCTTGTCTGGTCTGACAGAGCTGTAATGCAGGTCTCACATCTCAAGCGCATTGAATTTCGAACATTCTGGAAGAGATTCGCGGAATGCCCAGGACTTCCCTGCAATGTAGGCAACAAACTCCTCAGTGCTGTCAACAGGGTTGTCATACACCAATGTTTTGATATGCCTACAGTCTCTGAACTACGGAAAAAGTAATCAAGGCATGTGGTAGATCGAGCAGGTCAATGCACCAAAAACGCCTGGAACCACCATCTAACGCGTCAGGAAAGCCATTCTGACCCTGCATTGCATGGGACTCCGAGTCGTCTGGTGCACCCTGGTGTTTTAAAACCTGGTGTTGAGACACGCCCTGTGAACATTATAATATATGTAATATATATCTGGTTGATTCCCTTTATATAATTTAATTTGATTAAATCCGCAAATTTCAAGAGAAAATCGTTGGAGATTTCCGATTACCATTTCAATAGTCGACCGTAGGTTTCCATGGAAACATCGGAATGTTTGAAGTTTGTTCCGAAATGTCTCACGAATGGAAAAGAATCGAATACAATGGTACGGAAAAAATAATAATAAATGATAATCTTTTCAATTAAAAATAATTGACGTTTCGCACAGTTCGTTAAATTCTTGTCAAACTTGTTTGAAGTGTTTGTAAATTGAAATAATCAGCCTAATATTCGCTCGTTGAAAAGAAATCATACAGAGAGCAAAAAATAAATGAGGAATTCTCTCCAGAGGAATGCTTATATTAATGATATGCAAAACTTCGGAAAAGTGAATTCCGTCGGAATAATTATTCCCTTTAAACCTCGGAATTTCTAGGGAGAAAAAGAAAAACTTATTCCAAAACATAGATTTTTTTTTTTTTGTCGTTTCATAATTAAGAAGCGAAATCTACGGAATCGCATTGAATTTGACAATTTTATTTCACCACGTTGTTGATGCGTGTGCATATCAAACTGACTCTGTGATTGTGTCAAGTCTCTTTTGATGTGCACATTTAAATAAATTGAGTCTTATATGTTAGGTGTTCGAGCTGCTTCATTAATGTAAATGTGTATACAGGTTGTCCGTCTCATAAATTTGGATGGTTAAAAAAGAAAAAATCGTTAAAAATCCAACAAATTGATGTAGTGGGATGCGATTTGCGCCCTTCGACTTGCCCGAGTCGGATTTTTTTCTGTTGAAAACAAAATATTGATTAAAATTCTCGCCAAAAATGCTGCACAACATTTTTTTCCCTTTTGTCACGTGGCTACATTTGAGCCGTTCTGTGGTCATGTGTAATCATCGTAAAGATCTATGTTTGAACACCGTCGATGCACGTTGCTGGTCTGCTGAAGTTGGCTTTCTGCGGTTTTCCAACTTCGGGTCCGAATTTGAGAAAGTCTCTCTCAGCAGAAAGCAAGCAGACCCACAACAAGGTACTTACATAACATGAAAGTTCACGCATTTACAATCTTTACTTTAGAATATGAAGCACAGATGGCGGCACTAGCAAGAATATGAAGCAAGCACAACTCTCTAACAATATAAATACGTTAGGCCCATGCAGAAACTACACACACAACACGCTCCGGCATATACCGATTGGTTAGAAATTCCACAGAGGATTTTGTAGTAAGTGCATGTACGGTTATGTTTTCTGATAATTATGGAAATTTAATCCCCGTAAAATACGATGGGGATCAACAACTACCTTATGAAAAGAATCTTCTTAGATAATACAGTGGAATCCCGTTATAACGAACTTCAAAAGACTGCAGAAATCACCTGGTTATAAAGGAATTCCAGGTTTTTGAATTGTTCCTATGTAAACTTATCTGGGAGGATTAGAGAATTGTTCGTTAAAACGAGATTTTCGGTTTCAAAAGAATGAAATATCGAAAGAAAATACCTTTTATGTGTTGTTCTAACCAATTTCTGTTAATTTAAATGCTTTTTGGCGTGTCCGCAAAATTCACCGCCAGCAATTTACCGACAACAATTCACCGCCGGAAAATTCACCGACCAACAATTCACCGCTAGGAAAATTCACCGCCATGCAATTCACCGCTAGGAAAATTCACCGACCGACAATTCACCGCCATGCAATTCACCACTAGGAAAATTCACCGACTGGCAATTCACCGACAACAGTTCAATGCGAGGGAGTGAGCGATTGAGTTACTGAGTGAGTGAGTGACCCAGTGAGTGACTGAGTGACCGAGTGAGTCAGTGATTGAGTGACTGAGTCAGTGATTGAGTGACTGAGTCAGTGATTGAGTGACTGAGTCAGTGATTGAGCGACCGAGTGAGTAAGTGATTGAGTGACCGAGTGAGTGAGTGACCCAGTGAGTGACTGAGTGACAGAGTAAGTAAGTGACTGAGTGACAGAGTAAGTAAGTGACTGAGTGACCGAGTCAGTGATTGAGTGACTGAGTCAGTGATTGAGCGACCGAGTGAGTAAGTGATTGAGCGACCGAGTGAGTAAGTGATTGAGTGGCCGAGTGATTGATCCAGTGACCGAGTCAGTGATTGAGTGACCGAGTGAGTGAGTGACTGAGTGACCGAGTAAGTAAGTGATTGAGTGACCGAGTAAGTAAGTGATTGAGTGACCGAGTGATTGAGTGAGTGACCGAGTAAGTGATTGAGTGAGTGACAGAGTAAGTGATTGAGTGACCCAGTGAGTGACTGAGTGACCCAGTGAGTGACTGAGTGACCGAGTAAGTAAGTGATTGAGTGACCCAGTGAGTGACTGAGTGACCGAGTAAGTAAGTGATTGAGTGACCCAGTGAGTGACCGAGTGAGTGACCCAGTGAGTGACTGAGTGACCGAGTGAGAAAGTGATTGAGCGGGTGAGTGAGTGACCCAGTGAGTGACTGAGTGACAGAGTGAGTAAGTGATTGAGCGGGTGAGTGAGTGACCCAGTAATGACTGAGTGACCGAGTGAGAAAGTGATTGAGCGGGTGAGTGAGTGACCCAGTGAGTGACTGAGTGACAGAGTAAGTAAGTGATTGAGTGACCGAGTGAGTGAGTGACCCAGTGAGTGACTGAGTGACGAGTAAGTAAGTGACTGAGTGACCGAGTGAGTAAGTGATTGAGCGGGTGAGTGAGTGACCCAGTAGTGACTGAGTGACCGAGTGAGTAAGTGGTTGATCGAGTCAGTGATTGAGCGAGCGAGTAAATTGGTTAGTGAGTGAGGGAGTGAGTGAATTGGTAAGTGAGGGAGTGAGTGAATGGTCAGTAAGTGAGTGAGGGAGTGAGTGAATTGGTTAGTTAGTTAGTTTTTAACCTAGTAGTGTCACAAATGATTAAAAAATCCGATTGTTCCGAAAACGTATTTATGATGAAGTGTAGATTTGAAGACACTTGGATCGGGCGTCCTCTTCGTCGTGGTGGTCGTCGTCAGCCGCGCTTTGACATTTGGAACTGCTTTCAAGGAACGCGTAACGATTTCCCTAATACCAACAATTCTATAGAAGGATGGCATCGAGCGTTCCAACAGCAATTATCTGCTCACCACCCAGATATTTGGAAGTTCAAAAAAAGAACAGAGTTTGAATGAAGTTCGGATGGAGCAAATTGTAAGTGGACAAAACCATCACATTGATTAGGAAAAAGAAATACCGGGACTCTGCGCAGATATAGGTATAGCTCATAATGTATCATTTTAATTATGATATCAATATTTGTGAGAAATGAATATTTTTCTCCCGTTTTTCCTTACATTTGCGTGTTATCTGTTTTTCTAGATTAGTAGACTAGAACCCTTTAATTATAAATATGTAAGGAAGAAAATCGTGTCGAAAATTGTTAAATAAATACTGTATGTTTTGAATGAAAATTTTGTCAGATATTACTAATTAAATATTGTAGGTTTTGATTGAAAATTACCAATTAAATATGTATGTAATGAAAACTGTGTGAAAATTATCCTTCTAAAATACTCCTCTAACATTGCCCAAAAAGAATGTCATTTTTTATATCGTTTTTTGAAGCTGTGGTTCCGTGAGTTTCAGTTTTCGAAAATGTTATTTCTCACCCAAGAGGTTTTATGTCCAAGAATTGGATGTTTAAAACGAGATAATTTCATACGATTTTTGAACTCACGCATATAATTTTAAACAATATGAGGCTATGGCTTTCTTTTACCAGTTTTGCTGATTGAGAAAATTAAACTTATCTTTATATTCACTTCATTTCATTAATTTGTTTTCCAGCATCAGTAGTAGGACATAATTATATAGCCTCTACAAAACGAACTGCGTCGTAGTGAACTAATATGAGGTGGGGATCATACATAATCACCGGTAAATGTTAGAAAATAACTAAAAGAGCTCTAGAACAATGTTCTAAAAGTGAAAGCAATACAGCCAGACTCGGTTATAACGCCGAAATCCCGCGAAATCTTCGATGTCGTTATAACCGAGTTTAACTGTATTTAAAATACTGGTTTTAATAGGTGTGGCATCATCATCAACAACCAATTTCAATCCACTGCTGGATGTAGGTGCTCTCCTTAGATTTCCCCTCAAACGAAATGCGATATTTTATGAAATTTTCGGAACTTCTATACGGTAATATTGCAACAAAAAATTAAACAACAAATTCAAGAAAACTTCGACTATAAACGAGTAAAACCGTGGCATTTTTCAAAAAGTCTGGATGGTGAAGAAAAAACAGAAAAACCGAACTGTCACGGAAAATACGAGACAAAATGCAGGACATGTGGTCACCGATGCTTAGACTAGATTTTTAAAGATTTGTAAAATCACCCCTACCAATAGCGAGCTCTAAATCCACCCCCGTCTTCAACATATAGGCTTGTGTCATCTGCGAATGAAATTATTTTACCGTTCTACTTAATTTTACATAAATCATTAATATAAACTAGAAATGATTATGACCCAAGGGCCGATCCTTGTGGGACTCTTTTCATTATATTTCAAATGTGCTGATTTTACCATTTATTATGGCAGCTTGTTTCCTATTGTAGTAATATGTTTTAAACCAATATAGTACATTACCTCATTTGCCTGCTGAGAAGTGTTTTTATTTGTTAGAATATTTAAATCAACATAATCGAATGTTCGTTTTAAGTCTAAGACTGTAAGTCAAATGTCAAAATTCAATCCCCCCTAATAAAGAGGGGGGGGGGGTTCAAAGGTAATATGGAGTAATCATCACTGAGCCGAAATCCCTGAAGACATAAATATAAAATTTAGTAAGCATTATATTTTATTACCAGTTGTTATCCACGGCTTCGCTCGCGTGGATTTTGCAATCTCAAAATTACTCTCACCTCATAACCCCCATGGGTGATGAACTTTCAGAAATCCTGTCTTAGTGTGTATGTACATTATAAAATATAATACTAACTAAATTTCATATTTATGGCTTAAGCGACTTCGGCTCAGTGCTGATTGCTCCATATAACTTTTGAACCCCCCCCCCCCCCTAGGGGGTTGAATTTGGAAAAATCCCTTCTCAATGAGTCTATATTACAATATTGATCTAATGTCATATTTATAGCTTCAGCTGTTTCGGCTCGGCATGATTTCAACGTTGACCCCCCCTCCCCTCTTATGACGCCCTTAGGTTGTCGAATATGGAAAAACCATTTCTTAGTGAGTAGTGAGTCTTTACGTCGTGAAAAAAAACTATTCACAAAATTTGATATTTACAGCTTCAGCGGTTTTGGCTCGGTGATGATGAATCAGTCAGGACATGGTATTTTATATACAGTACTAGGGGGCTCTGCCCCCCTACCACCTTTGGCGGCCAACCCCCCCCCCCCCCTTTTCTCTTCATAACATATCTTGTTTATTTCGTTTCACTTCATCAGCGTGCTATGGAAAGGGACACGTGAAAGCACCAGCTTACAGAAGAAGCGAATTTGATAATAATAAAGCAACAAAAAAACAAATGTGATTCATCAAGTAACCCCAGAAAACTTCCCCATGGGGCTCCCCAAACTCCAATTCGTTGAATTTTAGTGGGGGCCCTGACTGGATTTATCTCGGGCTACCGATGTGTTGCAAATTTTACAATGTTAAACAACAAAAATCAATGAGATTCATCCAGAGACACCCGAAATGAAACCTGTCAACTTTTCCCATGGGGCCCCGACCTGAAGGCTTGTCGGACATACCCCCTGTGAGTGGCCACGAAAATTTTTAATTTTTATCAATTTTAAAACGAATAAATCCAGGGCCCACATCCAGTAACGGGGACCCAATATGCAGATATTTAGTGGGGCACCCAGACACTGGATTTATCTCGGGCTTCCGCTGTTGAAAATTCTACAATGTTAAACGACAGAAAAGAATGAGATTCATCCAGTGCCCCCAAAATGAAACGAGACCCCTGACTCGGAAGCCAATCGGGCATCCCCCTGTGAGGGCCACTGCAAATATTCATTTTACCAACGAATAAAATTCAGCCCCCCACGCAATTACCCTTGACTGAATTCGCAAATTTTATGGGGTCCCAGACTGGATATACCTTGGGCTTCCACTATCGCAAGGACCCCTGGAAATGAAACCTTTTAACTTCCCCATGAAGGTATATGTGCAATCCTCCGGGTACCCCGACCCTGTATGTTGGGAGCACTGGTGACATATGTATATTTTACGTATACATACCTCTCGGCATGACCCCCACGAGGGCAGGGCTGACAGGGGCCGGAACGTTTCTTATCGCCTTTTGATATTTTCACACTATAAATTAAGCACAGAGGGGCCCGTGAAAAAGCTGGTTTGGGGGCCCGCCATCTATTTCAGCTTAGGGGACCTGATGTAGGATGTGGGAAACTCTGGGTACATGCACATTACTTGGTCCCGATGTGTCAAATGGGTTCCGATATATGCAAGAGTTAAATGAAAACTTGACCCCAAAATCGTAACCGACTTCCGTAACACAAAAACGTAACAGATTTCCATCACTCAAAAAACGTCACCGACTCCCGTAATAAAAAAATCGTCACTAATTTCCGTTGCATAGGAAGTATATATGTACGTATATAGTAAATATAGAGTACATATACTAGATACGCACTAAGGCGGGATTCCTGAAAGTTCATCAAGTGAAATCGCGGGTAACAGCTAGTTCATCATAAAAAAAACCCATTGGTTACTGATGATCAGCGATGTTTTTTATAATATCAAAGTGATAACAGGAGATGATTTTAAGCATTTTTAGGAAGTTAATTCATCGCGTATCCACTTACTTTATTATCTTTTAATTCTGTTATTATCCCTTTTAACATTTCATTAGAAGGTTCTGAGTAAAACAGAGTTAATGGAATTTTGTTGAATATACTATCTTGTATTGGGCAACAGCAATTTGTAATTTATACAAATACAAGGCCACAACAGGCAAAATGCCCAGCGAGGTGGCTGAGAAAAAGATGCCCACAATAAATATGGATGTCATATATTTCAAAAATACAGCAACCCGAATCCGTATCATCTGAATTTCTTCTCATAAAGTCATTATTTAAACTTTCCGCCATATCTTTAGGATATGGCACTTACTCATTCAATAGATCACTCACTCACTAGATCACTCACTCACTTAGCAGCTCGCTCACTCACTCACGGACTGACTTACTCGCTCACTGAATCACTTACTCACTCGGTCACTCAGTCACTCACTGGGTCACTCACTCACTCAGTAACTCAATCGCTCATTCCCTCGCTAACTGACTCGCATCGAACTGTCGTCGGTGAATTGCATATCGGTGAATTGTTGGTCGGTGAATTTTCCTAGCGGTGAATTGCATGGCGGTGAACTGTTGGTCGGTGAATTTTCCTAGTGGTGAATTGCATGGCGGTGAATTGTTGGTCGGTGAATTTTCCTAGCGGTGAATAGCATGGCGGTGAATTGTTGGTCGGTGAATTTTCCTAGCGGTGAATTGCATGGCGGTGAATTGTTGTCGGTGAATTTTCCGTAAACCGCTTTTTGGAGGGTAGTAACTCAAAATTTCTAGGAAAGAAAATGTTTTGCGGTTCCCCATCCCACAAAGTATTTTGCGCCCTCTCCAAAAGTCGATCCCGCGTGCGCCACCTACAGAAAATGCACATTTGATAAACATTCTGAAGTGAAAACAAATGGCTGTTTGTTTTCAGATGTTTTCATGTACTCTTATAATATAACTAGCTGATACCCGGCGATGCGTTGCCCGCCCCGTAAAAAAATTTATATATGTATAGCTTATTAATTATTTCTTAATCAAAATATTTCTGCATTAAGTAAGAAAAAATTACTTTCATTTTTAAACATTTTAATTAAAAACTTCAGACAATTGCTTGTGGCTACACAATATTTTTGTTTGTCCATCTGGTGTGTAGATGCACAAATTTTTAGGATTACCGACACGCGAACAGGCGACGAAAAGCTGTCCGTGTGAAAAACAGGGCTCAAGTAGGTTGATACCTGCCACTGCTAACAACTGGCTTTGCGCTTTGTTGATTGTCATGACAAAAGTTAAATGAATCGGGAACTGTAATCGCTGGAAAGTGAATTTCATTTCTTCAGTGATAATTGGGATACGTAGAATGTGAACGTGTCTTCTCCTCCGGAACATCCAGTTAGAATCGTTGCTTCAATGATGTGAGTGTGCAATTTCTTCACGCAGAGTCTGTTGCCATTGCAGAGTATCGGTGTCTCCAAATTTCTTAAAAGCATTATAGGTGCTCCGACTTTGAGGGTCAAGTTGTGTGGTGGCACACCCGGAATATACAAAGAGTTTAGAAATTCTGCAGGATGCAGAACTGTCTGCGCCGTGTCTGTGACAGTGTCAACCGATTTGTAAGATGTGGAGTCTCCCGGAATAATTTTTAGGATTTTTTCGTTGATCTTGTTCACACTGTCATTTTTCGGTGCCAGAATCGTTCTCTCACAAAGCCATTCATGGTTTCGGTGATTTTGTTGAATGTTTGGGAAGACTTTGTCTGCAAGTTCTTGAACTGAATTTAACAACTGGCAAGATTCATTTGGGAACGTAATCAGTCAAGCGCTTGGGTCTACGGGAATTCTTCCATTCCCAAGTTTGATCAACTGATGTGAAAATGATGGCAGTGCTGAGTCATTTTGCAGTTGAACTCACATGTTGGTGGATAATGATAACTTTTTAACTTCGTACCAGAGTGTTAACTTTGTGCCAGAGTTTTTTAAATTGAAACTATACCTATACGATGGGTGGTTGATAAGATAACGGCTGCATTATCACTTACAGGCCACCCTGTATATAGGCTAGCTGAAATACCCGGCGCTTCCCGGATTTTCTTCAATTACTGGGAGGATTGGAAAAGTGACAAACCGTTATAAAGGCATAAACTGTTATAATAACAGAATTGAAGGTGTGACAAACCCCATTGTAAAGGCATATATACACGTCTGAAACGCATTGTTGGGAACCACGGTAACCAAAGTAAACATTCCGAAAGTGATTGTTGAGGCCCCAAAACCATTGTTGCCACACAGTTTTTCGTCCATTTCGGGCATTTGCCCAGCTCTGACGAACTTTTAAAGTAGCCTACGGTTCAATCCCGGTCCTGTTTGGTATATATGCAAAATCTGGCGACGATCGGTCTAAAACTGTGGATTTGTATAAAGAGCATACATACATACATACATACTTTCACATTTATATATAAGATTATATCGGCGGGAATTCCAACTGAAATATTTTCCTTGTACCGAAAAATGCCCGACGGTTTGACAATGGCACAAACCGCTACCAGGTACGTCGATTTGCTAGTTTTCCACGATTCATTTTAAAATCCATCGAAATTTTTGATGTGTCCGATAATTACTTTTCTGACATTTTTCACAAAACATTCTGAATTAACTCGTCATTTGATTGGACAATCTCGTGTTATGAATGTAAAGCATATTCTGAAGCAATGAACCTTATTACAATTGAACTCGTTTATAATCATTTGATCATTTTTGTCACACCACGGTTTTCTGCACAGAACTCGTTTATAACAACCTCGGTTTTAAAGAGACTTCTGCTTTAACGTCGTTAATTGATGATCCAGGCTGATTTTTACAGAGAATAATATTAATGACAACATATATTGTCATTAATTTCCGTCTTCTATTACAGCCAGTTTTCCGTATATGATGTATTCACAAGTGGAGAGGACGTCTTTCTCTTTACATACGTTGCCATCTGGTGGACTTGTTTTCATTTGCGAACTATTGGCAGAATTTTGCCGCCGACCATCGTACGAAGCCTTTCAAAGAGCCCACATTCAGCATGTATGTACGATCCAGGGAAGGACTATTCCGTTTGCTTTCATAGCTAAGTGGTAGAACACTCGTCCGGCAAACGAGAGAGACCGGGTTTCAAGTCCCCGTGAAAGCAGAGATGGATTTTCCTTCCCTAAACATCAATATCTCTTCATGCAGCCAGTTTTTCGTATATATTGCATTAACAAGTGGAGAGGACGTCTTTCTTTGCAAATGTTAATGAACCTTGGTTACAACGTCGTTATAAATTCAAAAATCTTGGGCATAACGCGACATGTTCTTCATCATTTTCCCTCCGGTTTTTATGGTGTTTTTCTCGAAAAGTTATTAGAAAAATTAGAACACATTAGATTGAGGTAATGTTCTTCTGTTGACCTATTGATGCATAAAGTTTAAAAAAATATTTATTGCTTTTCCGCCGCTGAGATTTGCTTACTGACATGACCCGTGTATCGGACATTCCCGTTATTTCAATGAAGCGAAAATTTAATTCATAATCGTCATTAGTATTGGGGAATGAAAATAATTTTCATTATTGAATAAAATTATCTGTACAATAATGATGACAATAAATGTTATCACACATATTTGCTTTTTCCTCCCCGCGACTTACATTTTAGATAGCTGCAAGCTTTCTGTAGCTCTGTATTTCGCTTCAAGACTTATTTATATGCAATATTTGGCAAATTCATCGAAAATGCGCAAAAGTTATTGCGCAAATTGATGTTTCGTAATTGTATACATCAAATATGGTCATTCAAATAATAATAAAATAACTCCACGCACAGCATTTGATAGTATCTGATCAAATTTCTCCTCAAAAAATGTGGTCTTGAAAACGTCAACCTCGGTCATAACGGCAAATCTTCGATGTTTATATAACCGAGTTTGACTCTGTATACGTGTACTTCCTGTAACTAAAGCTTTTGTACACATCATTTATACAAAGAAACCAACTTAATGTTGCCTATACATTGTTATTCCAACTGATCCGCCGTAGCTGAGACAAAAATCTGTGCGTGCATCCCCTGAGCAACCAAACGCTACACTCGCCTCTCTGAAACTCTCAAAATCTGCACGCACCTGTTCATGTTATATTAATTAATTAATTAATCTTATATATATAAAATTGATTTTCTGTGTGTCTGTGTGTCTGTGTGTGTGTATGTTCTCTATACAAATCTACAATTTTAGACCGATCGTCGCCAAATTTTGCATATATACCAAATGGGACCCGACTTGAACGATAGGCTACTTTAAAATTTCGTCAGACCAGGGCAAATGCTCCAAATGGGCAAAAAACTGTCCGGCAACAATGGTTTTTGGGCCTCAACAATCACTTTCCGAACGTTTACTTTGGTTACCGTGGTTCCCTAGCAATGCGTTTCAGATGTGTATATGCCTTTACAACGGTTTGTCACTTCTTTAATCCTGTTAGTATATGTATGATAGTTTATGCCTTTATAATGGTTTGCCACATTTTCAATATGCTCTCAGTAATGAGGCTTTTTGAATAGACGTCATAATCATCATCAGTATCGCTTTGAGGGTCAGGAAAAGGGTGATCCCCATAGAAATCACTGTTAAAATTGCCGATTTAACTGCTGCATAAATACGGAAATTTAGTGGGGGGGGGGGGTTTCCTGCCACATCAATAATTTTAAAAATTAAATTGAATTCTCGATTTTTGAAATATTGAATTCACTTGGAGATACGAAGCCCAGAAAATTAAAAATACGAATAATTTGCCGGATCTACTTTTGAGTTGGATATCCATGTAATAACATTGATTTCAACTTTTTATTTATATCTTCTCAAGCATGAAAATTAATGTCTCCGTATTGTCTTTTGATATTTATTTGCATAAATTCATATAGTTTAGGATGTTTTTAAAATTAGTTTTGGGCCCCGTAAAGTGCAATGAAAAAATTCCACAGCTTTAATTAAGCATTTTTGGAAGCTCAAACAGGCAGAAATAGATAACTTGAAGTTCAGGGGGAGGGAATCGAAATACCTTACACCCATAAAAAGAAGGGGGGGGGGGACTATTCATTTCTACGTTTCTTTAAATTTAGATTTATTTCTTTTATGAGTCGCGCAGGACGTCGCCATATTGGTTTACTTAAACACGGTTTGCATGTCCCTCAAAGAAAGAGGGAGATATCACGTGATCCAAAAAAGCCTCATTGAAGAAAACCCGGGCAACGCCGGGTATTATAGCTAGTCTATATATATAAAATTGATTTTCTGTGTGTCTGTGTGTCTGTGTGTGTGTATGTTCTCTATACAAATCTACAATTTTAGATCGATCGTCACCAAATTTTGCATATATACCAAATGGGACCCGACTTGAACGATAGGCTACTTTAAAATTTCGTCAGACCAGGGCAAATGCCCCAAATGGGCAAAAAACTGTCCGGCAACAATGGTTTTTGGGCCTCAACAATCACTTTCCGAACGTTTACTTTGGTTACCGTGGTTCCCTAGCAATGCGTTTCAGACGTGTATATGCCTTTACAATGGTTTGTCACTTCTTTAATCCTGTTAGTATATGTATAATAGTTTATGCCTTTATAATGGTTTGCCACATTTTCAATATACTCTCAGTAATGAGGCTTTTTGAATAGACGTCATAATCATCATCTGCATCGCTTTGAGAGTCAGGAAAAGGGTGATCCTCATAGAAATCAGTGCTAAAATTGTCGATTTTACTGTAGAAATGCGGAAATTAGTGGGATTTTCCGCCCCATCAATAATTTTAAAAATTGTATTGAATTCTCGATTTTTTAAATATTCAGTTCGCTTAGAGATATACGAAGCCCAGGAGATTAAATACGAAGTAATTAGCCAAACCTATACTTTTGAGTTGGATATTCGAGCAATATCATTCTCAAGTATGAAAATTAATGTCTCCATATTGTCTCTTTTGATATTTATTTGCATAAATTCATGTGGGTTAGGATATTTTAAAATTAGTTATGAGCCCGTGATAAGGGCATCGGAAAAATTCCACAGCTTTAACTAAGGATTTTTGGAAGCTGGAACAAACAGATGGATAACTTGAAGTTCAAGGGGGGGGGGATCGAAATACCTAGCGCCCCTTAAAAAAAAGAAAAATATATATTCATTTCTACGTTTCTGTGTAAATCTAGATTTGTTTATTTCATGAATCGCACAGGTCGCCATATTGGTTAACTTGGACACGGTTTGTATGTCCCTCAAGAAAAAGAGAGGGAGATATCACGTGATCCAAAAAAGCCTCATTGAAGAAAACCCGGGCAGCGCCGGGTATTATAGCTAGTAATATAATAGTTCTAAAAAAAAACGTATTATCGTATAACAACAAATGTCAAGAAGTTGGTCACATCACAAAACGAGTGCTATAACAGTTAAACTCGCTCATAACAACCTTAGATTTTAACGACACCCTGGCTATAATGTGAATAATTGGAGGTCCGAACCGAGTCCCGTAGAGAATGTCAATAAATCTTGCTCATAACGTCGATGAAAAGCAACCACATCGGATATAACGTCCAATTTTTTCGTCGCTTCTGTTTCTGTTTCAATGATGTTTTCCCGAGAAATTCCTAAGATTGGAGCTGATCAGACTCGGGGAATGTTTGTGTCTGTAGTTTTGTTTATACCTAAATATTTGTTACACGTTTGATGCTCCGACTTGGTCATTTTGACATGACCACTATACAAAACATTTCCGTATTTTGACCTTCCCGACTTTTTCTCATAAAAATGTCCCGTTTCTTCAACGAAGCTTGCTTTAATTCCCAATCTTTACTAGAATCAGAAGTGAAAGTACGCGTAATTAGCATGACTGTTATAATGAATGTGTAAATATTCATCTTACATATTTACGAAGTTTTCATTTTTTTCCACGAGAAATACGTTTAAGCAGACCTGTTGCAGCATTTATTTTTCTCGCAAGGATTACTTATAAATATTATTTGTGTGTGATAATTTTTTCGACATTTGGGCAAATCGGCGATGTAATACGGCAAATCCCGTATTAATTATCCCAATTTTTCTCGATAAAGTTGGTAACCTCTAATCATAATGAAATAAAAACTTCATGCGAAGAATACGATTGCCTATAATTATATATATATATATATATACGTATATATCTTTTGTTAAAAAAATAGGTCTTGAAAGCGTCAGCTTCAATTATAACGACAAAATTTCGTGGAATCTTCGTTGTTGCTATAACCGAATTTGACTGTGCTAGTCTGCCTAATTGGTGTGTACAGTAAACCGTTTGAAATTTTCCTATCTTTCAGAAACTTGGGCAACACGCGTCTCAAAGCAGTCCAAAGAAGTCTAATTTCGAAGTCAAATGTTGTGAAAAGACATCATTGCAAAGTATTGATGGTGGAGAAGGTATTTTCGTTTGGCTTTGATTACAAATGAAATGCATTTAGGTAATTTTTCGCATTCCCGGAATTCAAATACAAACTAATGTCACTATATTTTCAGGATCCGGGGATGGAGAAATAAACGAATCGCAAGCCAATCTATGGCGGTATGAAATCGGGGCCGGAAAATTCTTAGAAATCCCTTTCGCCTATTTTTCGAGTGTTTTACACAAAGAAGAAATCGACTGTTTGGACGAGCACCTGAAACATCTAACCGAGGATGACTTCGTGCCTCTGTGCTTCATCGATTATTTATACGATTACGATGACAGGCAGCGTGTCATGTACCATTTCCATCCAGACGTCATCCCCAGGAAATACAAACAGAAAATTCTAGAATTCCAACCAGAAATGGAGAATTATTTTCAAACCGCGTGAAATGTAAAAATTATTATGTATTATATCTCAGCTACTTCATGTTGATTCATCAAGGTACAAAAAATATTTCAACGCGTTAATTTTTTAGTAATATATACAGCATTTTGCATTTTTAACTTGTGTATTTTTTTTCTGTGCTAAACAGTTCGTATCGGAATAATTTAGGAAAATGTTTAACGGAAACATGCTCAACCCATGACTGTGTGCCGAGGCCAAATGCGTACCTCGGAGTCATCATATGTCGTATGTGACTTCACACCTATAGATATAATTTTATAAAAAAAATTATCTAGATGATACGTGTTTACTCAAAGTGCCCCCGGCTCATTAACAGATCACGTAAGAAACCCGCGGCTTATTCTCAGATCACTCAAATTATCCACGATATACTCACAGATCGCTTAAGTGACATTCGGCACATTTCAGATCGCATAAGGGATTCGCGTCACGCTCACAGATCGCTGCGACACACGTACAGATGACTTAAGCGACCCGCAGCAGATTTACAGATCACATAAATGGTCTGCGACATGTTTGTAAAACCAGTGAAGTGAATCGCTCTGTCCGAAAAGTTGTGCACCCTTGATTTAAAACTTAAAGCGAACTGAAATTCGCATTTTTTTAAAGACACGAGTAAACGAGGCCAAATTGTCTGAAGATTTCAACCGAGAATTTTTTTGTGCTATTACTTGCCGAATGTTGTGTCTACGCACTATGTATACCCGTCAGATTTGATTTTTCGGAGAAATGTTGCCAACTTTTCCATCACAAATAGCATCTTTATATTTTTTCTTTTCAATACGTATATCATGCGAGTCGTAAAAACGCAATTATTTATGCAAAATTTGCTCTCTTTTTTTTTTTTCCAAACGTATCGTTTCTCTTCCGTTATCTTGACAGAGTTAATGGTGCAGATGCAAAAACATAATACATTATAGCATTTCTGGCAGATGCATTACACAAATATTTTTTGAGAAATTTTTGTTTTTTGCATCTCAAAAATGTTTAGTGTGTGTCTGACAACTGTTTTTACTCCTCTAAAAAACTCCAATAGTTTGACGGAAAAGAAATGTTTTTCTCTCGTGTAACAACATTTAAACTATATTTATGTGGATAGTTTTGAAACAAATTCCAAAATGTCTAAATAAAATGGGTTTTTTTTCGGGTGAATGTCCCTTCTTTGGGAAGGCCCAAAAAAATTATCATTGGCCAATGATATTCGAGGAAAACCCCCCAATTAAGGAAGTAATTAGCGGCTATGAGCGAGCAGGTGCTATTACTACGGACGTGATTTTAAAGTGCTTATTTGTTCGGCCATTAATTAGCCAATCCATCATCTCAAACCCCCCCTAGGGGATTCTTTTCTCGACTAACTCGAAAAAGATGTCATTAAGATATAGTTTGCGCTCAATTTATCATTTAGTGTTTTAATTCGTGACGGATGATCTTTTCTTTGGCGTTTGTTCGATGGTGGCAAACGCCCGATTATCGTCATCTCATCGTTTTCGTTTTCGCGGTCCATTTATCAAATAATATGTTTACTTAATATATTATTAATCAATGCATCGAGACCTCTGCTAAGTTATTCATTGACCTGGAGATATCTACTTACTTTTCTTCCGGTATCGCAGCAGCTGGTTATTCTCTCATTAGATGTTTAATGAAACTGCGATTGTTTTTTCCAACTCCTTTCATCACATATTTCTTCTCTAAATTCACAAGTTCTTGAATTTATTGAACAATCAATATTTTTGAAACCACTATAAATGTTACTCAAGGACAATTTATCCAGCTACGTAGATCAGTATGGTTTTATTGGTCTATATATGACTTTTTTTTCAAGTCTAATATTGTATTAGAGTATATCATCAACATAAAATTGATATTGTAACGAATCTATTTTTTCAGTATGGATATTTTTACTAACGGTTTGTGGCCTTATACCACACAATGTGCTTTTGTTTGTTTATACGTTGTTAAAAGAAGGCGAGAAGAGAAAATCTATCTTCCAAGAGAAGAGAGCGTGAGTTGGAATGTGGCTTCCATCCTGGAAGGTTTTGAGTGTGCTTTGAAATAAAGTCATTATCTTCTAGTTCCGCAGTTTCGTACATTAATTGGAAACCCCTCCAATATCAAGTGTCTAGGAATATTCCGCCACCTCACGGAAAAGAGACGCACCACCACCTGACATCGTTTAGAAAATTGGCGCCCAACGTCGTGGCTCGAACGCAAGGTGATACGAAGCGGACATTCGATCTCGGTTGTGAGGTTCCTGATAGCGCCTAGAATCGAAGTGGCTACCTGGCCAAAGGTAAGAAACGTGATTTGATCCTACTCGCTCTAGAAATAGGAGAGGAAGTTCCGAATGATTCGCGTGTAGTAGATCTGAAAAGCATATAATAACAAAGTCCTCCGGTTATGAGGAAGAATTCGTGAAAGCCCTGCTGGCTACTGTTATCGGAGAAAGAGAGGGAGAAGAGCAACGAGCTAGAATAGCTGAAGAAAGAGAGAGAGAGAGAGGAAAATCGCTCTACAATCGAAGAAGAAAAGAAACGAGAATGAGTCGCCCTAGAACTTTCTTTCGAACTTAAAAAGATAGGATTGCAGCTTGAGTTTCAACGACTCTCACAATCGGCAGAAGAGTCATCCGTCGCTCTCATCGATCAGCCCAAGTTCGCCGTGAAGAGGTTGATCCCGAATTTCAATCCGAGTGAAGATGACATGTCGTTATTCCTAAAGTTGTTTAAAAGACAGCTAAAATTCTTGAAAGTGGAGGTGGTGAACTGGGTTGCGTATCTGCTGGGAGTTTTGCCTAATAAAGTCACTAAGCTCATTGCTGGAGAACCTGAGGATAAGTCCCATGATTACAACCACGTTCGGGAGGTGCTCTTACACCGTTTCAAGCTGAGTGCGGAAAGGTTCCGGCAGCTCTTCTCTACTCACAGAAAAGCATCTGGAAGGACTACCACTTTGAAATCCAATGTTACTTCAAAGGCTGACTGTCCGAACTGAACATTGAAAACTTTAACGAGCCGAAAGATCTGATGATTTCGGATCAGATGAAGAAGAGGCTCCCACTTGAAGTTAAAGAACATATTCTAGATGTTTGGAGTGAGTGCACTACCCCTGTAGATATCGTAGAGAAGCTTGATGCTTATGATGCCGCTGTGGTGGTCGAGTGGTTATAGTGCCGGACTCGTGATGCGAGGATCCGGGTTCGAACCCCACAGTGGTGGTCGGCTGAAGTTGGTTCTCTGTGGTTCCCAACTTCAAGGCGCAAATGCGAGCCGATCTCCCCGTTAAAAATATCTTGTATTAACAAGTGGAGAGCGACATTCATGTCATACTTCACTCATAGTTAGAAAAACTGGGGGCAGATGACAGCACTACACATAAGAAGCATTACACAGAAACAAACTTTACGTCAGGTTGCACTACACGTACACGCACATTCATGCAGGTACGGATTCGTTGGGGGGTTCCGCGGGGGAGGGGGGGTGCATGTGTGGTGTAGCAGTAGTAGGTGGGGCCTCCAAAAAATGGCTCGGGGATCCATGATGTTCTTAAGTCAGCCACCTCGTTGGGCAATTTGCCTGTTGTGGCGTTGTATTTGTATTTGTATGATAACCTTCGAAACAAAAAGAGTGAGATCCAATGGGAGAGGAAGAAGTTGCAGTCCAAGAAACATGAACCCCCTACGTCCCCAGTCCGACGAAGAGATTTCATTCTAATCAATGTGCGAATCCGGAATCGGAAGATGCAGGACGTCATCCTGTCTTAAGATGTTATGGTTGTGGGGAACCTGGTGTTCCCAAGTCCCGATGCCGAACGTATAGTCCTGCAACGGATAGACCAGGACGCAGTGGCAACGCTTTAAACTTATACAATTTATTAATCCATCCTAATACGGAATCGGAAGATGCTAGAAGCAGTCTTGTCCTAAGATGTTACGACTGCGGGGAACCTGGTGTCGTCAAGTTCCAATGTAGAATATGCAATCCTGCTACGAATATCCCAGAAGTTAGTGTCGACGCCTTGGACTTTTGCAGTTTCTCCACCGAGAGACAGTAAACAAATGCTATCGAAGTATGATATGTCACAGGCGGGGAGCAGTGTGTGCTGACACGGGTGCCACACATTCGGTAGCTAGGGAGAGGTCATACCATCTCCTACAAGAACATGGTTTCCCTTTTCCCGCAAGACTATCGTTATGAGACTAGCCGATGGATATGCTCGTAGATCCGAAGTACTAACTACGACCGTGGATATTAACGTCCAAGGTAAAGTGATTCCAACCGAGATGATGGTGCGACCACAGGCCAGAGAAAACCGAACCCTTCTCGGTAACGACTTTCTCAGAAATGCTGGAATCGTCCTAGATGTTCAGCAAGGAAAGTGGTACTTCTCTGAAGCTCCTAAGAAACGACATCCGTTCGTCGAAAGCGCATCTGAAAGCAGTGCCCTCCTGGCACTGCCTGCTGAGTCATCATCGTGCCGACTTCGAGAAGATGAAGGTACTCACTTCACTTCCCAGCAACGAGAACTTGATTCCTTCCCGGCGGAGTTCAAGCGATGATTCAAGCCAGGGGGAGGCTCGTAACCTTTCATCAAGCAGCGAGAACTTTATTCCTTCTCAGAAGAATTCCATGGATGCTCCAAGTCAAGAGAAGGAAGACCTTTTCTCGAGCGCTAGATCAACATGAGTGGTAATGTCAGGGTATACCGCTGTAGAGGTGGCCCTGGAGACTGGAGAAGGCTACGAAAAGTGTCGTGAATCATTTTCTCGCTCGACCTTGCGAGGAAGGCATTGGTTTCTATAACTGCGGTCAACGTGGATACGTTGCCTGACGATGTTTGGGTCAGATAGTGGGGATCAGACCAGTGAAAAAATCGTGGTCATATTGCCAGCATCTGTTTCAGCAGCCACGCTGAAAGCTCTTCCGCTCGATTCGTAAAAGAGCCCAGCGGTGTGAGCTGTTGAACTTGATTGTAGTGGAGAAGAATTCAAAGACTTTCCGAGAGTCCCAACGTGGGGATGATGTTTTGGATAAGATCATCGAAGACATTGAATCTACTCAGGAAGCTGAAGATTATCTAAACGGGAGAAAACAAGAACTCGTCTTGAATCCCGTAAAGCAGTACCGATTCCAAAGGAAGTTGACTCCATTACGAGATGCTGAGACCACAACCGTGGTTACCCGGAACCCAAGTGAGTGGTGTTCTTCAAAAGTGTATTAGAGTATATCATCAACATAAAATGTTGATGTTTGTCTATACCAATGGCTAGAAGAGATTGCTTTTTCCACGGATATAGATGCCGTGTGGCAAGAATATGGAACAGTCTTCCATCAGAACTTGTATGTGCCTCCTACGCAAGATTTGCTTCCACTATTGGGGATTTCGACCTGGCTCCGTATGCGAAGTGCTTCCCGTACTGACTATTATTTTTTTTTTCTTCCAGTATAAGTGCATTTCATGCCTTCTGGGGTTATTGTAAATAAATAAATAAATAAAATTGATATTATAATTTAATTCTGAAGTTGGACATACAGTACCTTAACGGGTATTTTACGTTGTCAAGTGAGCACGAAAGCACCTTGTTCGAGCTAATATGATGCATTTACGTGAAAATACCCGCTGTACCATAAATTTATAAGTAGTTTAAAAATTCATAAGAATTGAAGGATTTCTTATACTTGAATGTGGTGCGATAAAGGTCATTCTCACGAAAGAGGATTTTTTTTCCTGGTATAAAAAATTTGTTCAAATTTTTGTCGATATTATACGACTCTGCACGAAAGCAAATCAGAGTCCTATAAAGTGGAGGGTGAATGATTAAGAGCTCATTTCTGAATTTTCCTGGTTCTGGCGTTTACATGAGGTTTTCATTGTGATGGATTATTATTTAATTAGTGTATAAAGCACTATTGGTGAAGTTGTTTTACCTCTGCCACGAGTCGCCAGCTTCATGAACCAGCTGAAGCTTCTGCCACAGAAGAGATTGAAAAAGTTTCGGTTCCAATCACTCATGCCGGACTGGTTTCCCTAGCCCTTTATCGACAAAAATTTGAAGTAAATGCTTTTCTTGTTCCAAGAAAAATCCCCTTTCGTGAGGAAACATTTTCCGCAAACTGCATTGAAATATACGAATTCCTTCAATTTAAGGCTATTTACGAGTTTATGGGGGGACAATACCTACCCCCCTCCCCATAGTTTTCGCTCTTTTAAATTAAAAAAAAAACATGCGCACAAACACGAGGAAGTCTTTAACACTTAAACTTTAGTCAAGCAATTTGGAAGAGATTTGAAATTCCATTGTAATTAAATACGTATAATTAGAGAAAGGAGTGTGAAGAAAAGAACTGGAAAGAATAAACTGGGACATCTTAGGCATTCGTGAAGTAAGAAGAAAAGGGAAGGGGAGAAAATCGAACTTGCCAGTGGACACGTATTTTACTACAGAGGAACAGATGATGGAAGAAACAGTGGAGTAGGATTTCTCATTCAAAAAAAGTGGAAAAATCACATCGTTGAGTTAGATAGTACATCTGATACAGTTGTAAAGTTGGTTATGCAAATATCAAGCAGATACAGACTATACAAGTCTATGCACCAACAACAAGCTATTCTGAGGAAAAAGACTTATGAAGAATTGGACGAGCTGCATAGTAAAGGAAACCATCATATGAAAATAGTAATGGGTGACAAGGAAACAGTTATTTTCCGGATATTATGCTGAGGTGAACTCGGAAAGAAAAGTCATCACGTTTCCGCCGGGACTCGAACCCAGGCCCTCTTGCATACCGGGGAAGCATGCTACCATCTACACCACTGGAGACATGACCCTGCCTTCCTTATTTCACGCCCTGTGGCGTGAGGCGCTGAAGTAGAGGCATTAGTAGCCTCTCTTAACTTCAGGAAAGAAGTTAACCTCTCTTAGAAAAAGTAGCCTCTACTTCAGATGACTTTTCTTTCCGAGTTCGCCTCAGCATAATATCCGGAAAATAACTGTTTCCCTTGATATCTCGGGCTGAGAAGAAAGTCATCTATCTCACAGTGATACCCAATACCTCAATGCCAGAATTGGAGAGAGAAGAAATGGCGAAAGCTCTGAGTTGGAAGTCACATGGTTACGGTGTACGAAACGACAGAGAAAACCGATTCGTCGAATTTGCAGAGAGCGAACAGTTATGCATCATGAATTCGTTCTTTAAGAAGAAATCCCCAAAGAAAGTGGACCTGGAGAAGTCCAACTAGAACAACAAGTGAGATCGACTAACTACATCCTATCTAATAAGAAGCATATCATCCAAGACTCTAGTGTTCTCAACAAATTAATCAACACAAGAAGTGATCACTAATAATTTCATTGTCCATGGTAATTTCTTGTCCCTGATATACATAGCTTTCTACTTCCTCAATCTCTGTATTGTTGGGCAGGATCTTTTTCTTCAAAGCATAAGAGCTGAACATAACTTTGGTGTTATGTAGATTCATTTTCGTAGCCGGTCAATTTGTCGCACTCAACTTGTCGCGCTCAACTCGTCGCGCCTCAATTCGTCACGGTACAAGTTTGTCGCAGTGTCAATTCGTCGCGGTACAAGTTTGTCGCAGTGTCAATTCGTCGCGGTACAAGTTTGTCGCAGTATCAATTCGTCGCGGTACAAATTTGTCGCAGCTCTAATTCGTCACGGTACAAATTCGTCGCAGTGCCAATTCGTCACGGTACAAATTTTTCGCAGTGTCAATTCGTCGCGGTACAAATTTGTCGCAGCTCTAATTCGTCACGGTACAAATTTGTCGCAGCTCTAATTCGTCGCAGCTCCAATTCGTAGCTGTACAAGTTTGCCACCGTGTCAATTCGTCGTGACGTCAATTTATATATTACAGCGCAGAATCAATTCGTCGAACCGTCGATTCTTCACTGTACATGTTCCACGCGAGCTTGTATGTAGGTTTTTGTCTTATACGTGAAATAAGAAACATGAACAAAAGTGTATACGCAGTTAACTGAAAATAATTATTTTTTGTCAATGCGGAAAGGCCATCGAAATTAAAATTACAATATCAATTACATTTAAGAATTTAACTGCATATAAAAGTTTAATAATATTTGAAAATTCAGTTATAAAAATTTGAAATGTGTTAAATAATTGATTTTTGTTGTGATAAAATTTCAATATCATGTGGAAAAATTTCGGTTTGTATGATATTCCCCAAATTACAGTGATCCTATCTTTAACTGTAAATTTCTATCTGTCCCATGGGCTCGAGAGTTTCTCCCCCTCTCTTCGAGCTTTTGGTACAAGGTTGGTGTGCTTGATCTACATCTTTCTGTTGGCAAAAACATGGAATATTGCAAAACCGAACGTGGAAATATGTTGGTTTACATGTGTGTTTAAAAGTTTTTCTCCCATAATTCATGTTCCGAAATTAGAAAAACTTTTAATGCAATTGAATGAATTAACCTATTATTAATTTTCTTTATTTGAGTTTTTTGTTGTATCTTAAAGTAGAGATACAGATTATACGGATGACAAAAAATAATGTAGTGCTTCTTAAAATTAAATTGTTTGAATTCAATTTAAATTGCAATAAATTGAAATCTTCTCTTACGTATCGTTAAAACAAAAGAAAAAAATTATGGTAGTTCAAAATACCATCAGTAATTCCATTCATTCCATCCATTCTATAAATCATCATCGGGTTTTTACTGCGATATTCAGGTTATATAAGTGTTTAAATAAAATGATACTCAAAGCACTGAAAATAAATAAAAGTTTAGATATTGTGGAGTGTTTATATGTACGATACGAATTGTTTTTAAAATTAAAATTAACCTAATAAATGTAGGCTATAATCAGAGGCGGATTTATAGTTTTCCCACCTGTGGGCTATTCAAACCTTGCCTCCCTCCTCACTTTCTAATTCATGTTCTTGATCACCAATTAGTACTCAATTTTGATTACCCCTTGAACTTGTCATATTGGGATAAAGCCCGCATACCCCCTCCCCACCCAGGAAATATACCTCTGAATATAATCCTATATTGTCTGTTAATGTTAATTCACTTGTGTTGCAAGAAGAAATTTTTACTAATCGTTGGCTGGAGCCGTATCAGTGTCATGCACATGAAGTTACATACAATGGGCTGATTAAAACTCTGATTTCATTCTTTTTACTTGAGAGTTGTTAGTTTAGAGTTGAAAAAAAAAACAATGAAAAATCGGTGCCCAGGGTACTTTATGGATGGGTATGAGCACCCAAAGAAATGATTCAGAAATCAAAATTTCCTACTTCAAGATCAAGACAAGAACCCACAAGTTCCAAAACTTCCGGCATCCTTGGCCAGTCAAAAGCGCCGACATGAAGGAAACATTGGGGGGGGGGGGAACTGAAAATCGCCATTCATTCCGTTTATAAGTTATAAGGGACTCAAACCCGTACTCAGGAGGCGAAATGAGTTATTGGAGTTGGGGGGGGGGGCGGGCTCAAATGGCATCAGCCCACAGTTTCTGGTGCCTATAGTCGGAGTGTTTGAATATTATTTCGGTGAGATAATACAAAGTGATTTGAAATGTGCATTGCATTCCATTGCAAAAATAATAATTTGAAAATAAGACTTTTCGCTGCTGTTACACATAAAACTTTGTCATAGAAAATTCCTTAAAGATATATTCTCTGCATGGATACATTTAATAGTGAATTACGGAAATCATGCTGGGGGACCACATTGCTCCCCCAGCGTCCCTTGCTGCAAGAAATGGAAATCCCTGCGGAAAGCGCGGCCTATACGATGGAAACTAAATTTTCAAAATTTATTTGATCCCAATTTATTATTTGGGTGAGCTCCCCAACGCCCCTCACAGCGAGAAATGGAAATCCCGACAGAAATGCGGCTTATATGGTAAAAATTAAATTTATTGTATCCCAGTTTATTATCTACTCTTGGTGTACGTTCCAATGTCCCTCGATGACTTCAATGAATACTTTCCTTCGTTTGTTAAAAATTAAAACAGATGGGAAGGGGAAACATTTCCAATTAATGAGAAAAAAAATTAGTTTCATTTTTTACGCCTAAAGCAACTACCCTATTTATAAGATCACAACAAACATTTGAATTTTAAAGCAATTCAAATTTGTCGCGACGAATTGACAATACAGTGACGAAATGAGTCTGCGACAAATTTGTACCGCGACGAGTTTGTAGCACGACGAATTGACGCTGCGACAAATTGAATGCGACGAATTGTCCTGTGACAAGTTGGGCGCGACAAATTGACCTAGACCCATTCATTTTCAAACCCACCTGAATACTTACCTTTGCCAGTTCTGGTAACATTTCTTCTAGTTAATCTGGATTACCTGCTGACAATGTCGTCTTGAATCCACATTGGACACAGCTCAACCAAAAGAAGAAGCAGGTTTTCGAAGTGAATTTAGTAGAATGAATCACATCCAAACCGTCAGGGAGCTCGTAGAAACACAAGGTTTTGGAATTACCATTGTGTGTGGCCTTCATAGATTTTCAGAAAGTGTTTGACTCTGTCTTCACATCTGCTGTTGTTGAAGCACTAGATGTAATTGGGGTAATCAAGACATATCAATATCATTAAGAAAAAATATATGACTTCCTAATTCAAAACAACTGCAATTATTCGTTTATAAAGGAAAAGCAAAGATTACACTTGGAAAAAAGAGTTGGGCAGGGTGATACTATAGTATCTCGCGGAAACTCTTTACCGCTGTTTTAGAAGAAGTATTCAGAAAACTGGACTGGGATGAGAAAGAGGCATCAAAATATCTGAGTACTACACGTTATTTTGATACTTTTTCTAACTGGACCTATGCCTCTAGGATCTACGAAAACGCCATACGCCCTGTTACCCATGTACCCTGTAGACAAGTGTTAAGAAAGGTAGACGGATCCGGCTCACCCTGATCTGGTATGTGCCGAATTAGCGAGAGTCTATTGTATACGTATTCCCACATGTATAATTGAAAAAAATATATACAGTGAGCTGTGTGTGTGTGCTGCTATCTTCCAAATTTAGAAGCATCAGTGTCGGATGTTTGTATTTTTTTGTGATTGTTTCTTGAGCTGTGGGTAAGCCCCTGATCTCGGTGGAGAACTTTTTGAGGATTTTTTTTCCACGTTCCGAAATCAGAAAAAAGAAAAGATATGGGTCTCCGAAATGTTCAGGAATTTATGGGGGGGGGGGGGACATTCCCAAAAATTCAAGATCTTTAAAAGAGTATAAAATATTATTTATAGAATATTTGATGGTTACAGAGAAACATGTTAACTCATAAATTAATTTTTTTTAGATGTAATCAAATCGATTTATGCGTAAATATCAAGGGATAGAGTGCTCTAGATTAGGTAGTTATCAATTTATTAGACTCGTAAGAGATGATTCAATTTACATAATCAGTTCACTGAGTTTCGTCTTGGTGTCGCTTGGTGCACCGTCAATGCGGATGTGCCATGGATTCAACCGCTTCAAGGAAACGGGAACATTCACAATACCCAATATAGGTCTAGAATAATGAAATGAAAGGAAAATCCGATTCTCCTTTGGATTCAAACGAAGAGGGTTAATTGGTTTTCTCCAGAAATTTACTGTAATTAATAGTTCCTCTGCGGACTGTAAGTTTAATACTCCAGGGCTCATTCACTCTCACCAAGATTCCAATTGTTTTCGAGCCATTTAAACGAGAGCGGCTGCAATTGTAATACTTCAGACGGAATGTCCGACAATCGTTGCAATTAAGCACGAAATTCACCAAACATGTAACCAGAGGGAATAAATTCAATTCCCTTCGTTGCTGCTTAATGGAAAGGGATCCAGAAGTTAGTTCAACCGGGAGAAATGTGATTACCAAATTTAAAGCCGTTTAATATATTGGGATGTTTGAGTATCCGTGATGCGTGTAAATCTCAAATATTTCGGGAAACCTATTCAAATATACTTTATGTTAGCTGTTATGTGATACCTATGTTATCATTACTTTATAATCAGTAATTTCCGGTAAAAAAACTACAAAAATGATCGGAGTAAATATGTTTTCGTAAGAATTTCACGGCTTCCTATAGGTCATACATAATTTTGCGAAAGAAGATCCAAAAGACATTTTTTAGTTGAAGCTCTCAAAATTCGGGCTTCTTTCCTTTCATCAAACTTAAAAAAAATCTCTATGGTTTATTTATAATTGGTTGTTCATTTGTTTGCGGGAATATTTTTTGTTTGACAAATCATTTTCAAAATTTCTTATGTGCCGAGCAAGACCTGATTACTCAGCACATTACCATCACCCTCAAGTCATAGAAGTTGCTAATATTCTAGAGAAGTCCATGTTCTGGGCTAGTGAAAATGTACAGCTAGAAACGCCTCAGAGAGGAAGATGGAAAATCATATTCGTTGGAAACGCCGCTGTTTTCTTTACAACAAGTCTTCACGTGGGAAAAAAAATTGTAACTGGGTTTACATACGTTATTATGGGGGGGGGGGGAATAAATCAACGAATAGGAAAACCTTCAATCACGATTCAAGCACAGTAAAATAATTGAAATTCTAAAATCATATCACACAAGCTTATAGAGAAAAATTCTCATTTTTCCACTGAACTTTTGAATCTCAATTTTTTGATTTCCTATTCATCGTGTCTGCTCATCACCTCCTAGAGATGGAAGGCCTCTGCACTGTTTGCCCTAAACGTCATTCAGACTACCTAGCAAGTTTGCCACATTTTGAAACACAACATCCTATTTCGTTTTCTCTTATTTTGGCGTAGAATCTTCCTGATTGGCTCACAAATACCGCGTAGTGATTGGATGTGGGGCATAGAAATCGCTAATTCAGAACCCCATCATTTATTTTTCTCACAACGATGATACTGGTACGAGCAGGGAATTTTTTTCCCTTGAATATTCTGAGGGAAAATGGACTGCTTATTGACGTCACAAGCTGAGTGCGGAGGCCTTCTATCTCTAGGAGGTTCTGGTCTGCTACTTATACATGTCGAGAGATGGTGAAACGATGATGATTGTGAAATCATTTTTACAAAGAAGAGCTATAAGAGAGGTTTTAGAGGAGGGATAAATGACGACGTTGGTATGAAATCATATTCTCAACGGTTTCCCAAAACTAGTAATAGATATCATCGGGCGTACTAGACACTTGAATCTTGAACCATCCTTGGTTTTTTCCAAAGCCACTTGAAAGTTTACTATTAATGCAGCTTTGGTTTTTTCTGAGATCCTACAATGCAGTTTTTGCAATACATACATCTAGCTACATCTAGCTGCTCTATCTACAGGCGAAAATGTACACGAAGCCATAACTTGTGTGTAGATTAGTTAGTTTAGCTTGCGCCCTCTAGGATCCAGTGAAAGAGATAGACGTGTACTTTTGATAGCCATGACGTAATGGGGCTTCCGTGTTATTCCCGTACTTTGATTTCTTAACATTTTTTTTAATGGTTTTCGTCCCATTTTTCATTTCCTGCGGTTTGCAGTCGCCTCCATCTTTTGGGATCATAATTTTTTCTCCTCGTAGCGAGTTTTATTGCAAGCATTTGATATAAACTAGAACCATTCTGTCTTATCATTTGACCGTTGTGAGAGATTAGTTTTACCCTACTGTTGGGTATTTCACCCTTGTGTTTGTAGGGAAGGGTTTCAGCTTGGCGCTGCCGTTGCGTAGCGCTACGCCCTGCGGTCGAAGGTTATAGCTCTGTAGCTTTTGCAGAAAACACAAGACGGACATTAAGAGGATTGGCACCACCCCTCGAACCTGGCTCTTGACTCGGGATTTATTTCCGTTTCACCCAGTCAAATCTGTACTGAGTAGGATGGCAGCGTCCGGTTTACTAATTGTCCTGTATACCCTCCGCAGTGGGTCAGGATTGTATCAATGAGTTTTATCATTTGTACGTCTGCCAAGAAAACTCTGGTTACTCAATTTCATTATTTATTTTTAGCTACAGGTCCAAGACTTTTCAACCACTGACTAACCAATGATTGAATAATGTGCTTATGGTTTTCCAGCTTGTCAGGTGCTACTTCGTTATGATTTGTCGTTGGGAATTCCGATTGATGTCTCATGAATGTTATCCGTACGTCTAAACTAGAGGTTCTTGACCTTCCAAGTTCCACGGCGCCTTTTTTTCAATAAGACGCAAGCTAGGGATCCCCTTCGTCAATATGATGTAGGCCACAAATGCACAAATTTGTTTGTAGAACAATATTCAGTATATAACAATAAAACAATAGGTTAACTGTTTTAGAATTCAAGCTCATAGACCTCCTCCTCTGAAACCTCTCCAAGTAACGGGCACATGCACTCTTGTTTAAGAATTACCTGAAAGAAAGTGGGAAACACAAAAAAGAAAATAGGAACGAAGAAAGTTTTGTATTTCTATAAACCCCCAAGGTGTAAAACAGTCTCCCAAATCTTTTGTTCTTTCAGCCCTTCTCCAATACTTTTTTTTACACCGCTCCTCAACACAAGCCAACAAATAGGATCCTATGTTGTTCTCGTAGCTTCCACAGCCCCTCTGGACTATTCCATCGCTCCTCCCGGAACTACATTACCCACTCAGGGAAACATTCACTAGTCAGATGTGGTTGGAGAAGAGGCACCGAGCAATCCACTTGGTTGTCTCGCTGGTTCGTTGGTGTTCACGGAACAGAGAAGGTGCGATGCACTTCAGAGCCAGAATCCATGCCCTGCCGAGCTGCATCGCTTTCCTCTATGTGATTATAAGTTAAACATGTTCGAAGAGGCTATATCTGTTGGCTGATAACATTATTCTGTTTTTTTTCAGTACTCGGTAGAATTTACCAGCAGAGGAACGAACATAGGCGGAGATAGACTTGGAAGTCTGGGGGTGGCATAGTCATTATTTCTGGGGGGGGGGGGCACGATGATGATGATGTCAGTTCATATATGCATATATACATTAGATCAGTCAACTTCACCTTTGACGCTGGGGGCAATGCCCCCCCCCCCACGCCCCCCCTCCGTATCTCCGCTCATGGTAACGAAACATTTTGAGGAAAGCATAAAAAAGACGTGAATACACGAATACAAATACAAGGCCACAACAGGCAAAATGGCCAACGAGGTGGCTGAGAAAAAGATGCCTATAACAAATATGGACGCCATATGTGTCTAAAATGCAGCAAACTCCAGTCGAAAATGCAATTATAAAAACTAGACTAATATGATAGAAATAGAATATGTCGCGACTTTGCATTTGCCTCAAATACCAAAAATTTACTTTTCACACCAAATGAGTCATTGCTTTTATTACAGGAAAACACTTATACTCTTTTCTCAGTCACTTACTTGATCAAGATGTGCCGTAGAAAGAGTAAAACAATACAGAATCGAAGGCTTTCTTTAAATCGGTGTTTTTATACCCTCTTGAAATCTCATGATCTCAGTGAACTAACATCATGTCACAGAGATTATCGGAACAATCTTTTAAAAGTCTTAGCCAGCATGATTCGAAAACATTGAGCAAAATAAAATAAAAAAAACCAAGAAAATAAAAAGTAACAGGCGGCAGCAGCAGCTCAACTCGGAAGATGGATGATTCTCATGAAGTGATTTCCTGGAAAATATCCCGTCTCGTTTCTTTTTTCCTTGTATTCTTTTTGGTTGTTGCAAAATGGCAACGCGTTTAGGGAGCCGGAATCACACTCCCGTTGTCTTACAAAGTCTTTTCTTGTTGGCATCGCACCATTAAACAGGTCTCCGCGTGTGTAAAAGCTTTTAAGTCTCCGCGTAAGTACACTGACTAGATATTGATAGATTTGCTTTCGCGTATCAACACTGCGATGATGATGTTATACTTGGTGAAGAGCTAGTCAATTGGAAAAGCATTCTATGCTACCCTCTTTTTTTATTCAGTTTATGTATTCCTTTCTTTCTTTCCGTTATGACGTGGAAAGGCGTCATACTCTCGTTCTCTTTATGATTGATGATCTGATACTCGTGGCGTGCCTTTTATAGTTTCTCTTTTATGTCAATAGTTTCTTTAGTTCAGGATTTTCGTCCACCGGAATATACACCTCATTCGCTTGTTGATAGTGCTGAGAAAGTAGGTTTGAGGCCCACCCAGAGTGAAATAAACAAAAGCGGAGTGGACATCAACGAGACGGTGTCCTTCCGCTATTCTGTAGATCAGAAAGTTTTTAGAGCCAATCTAGAGATTGAAATATCAAAGTTCAGTAAAGCTTTTAAAACAATGGCTCTACTTTTTTTAATGGATTATAACCTGACGAACTTTGAACGCAACACGTCTCATATTTTGATTCTTTAATACATGTATATGCACCAAATACAACGCCACAACAGGCAAAATGCCCAACGAGGTGGCTGATAAAAAGATGCCCATAAAAATATGGTTGTCATATATTTCAAAAAAAAAAACAGCAACCCAATTTAAAATGTAATTGACAAAAAATTGTAAACAATATATACACATGATAAAATATTATACACTGCCCATAAAGAATACTTATGGTTGTCTTATTCTAAGAATGAATAGCTTCTCGATTTACTCAAACATGTTTATCGTATTTTTTTTTAAACGTGTCAATTGTGTTACAATTTACTACCTCCGGGGGTAAGCTATTCCATTTATTAACAACCCTATTAGAGAAAAATTCCCTGCGACACCATAACCTTGCATTGTCCCTCACCAATCAATACTGGTGTCCCCTACACCATGCATGTGTTTGGAAAATTTTGCATATTTTCAGATTGCGAACGTCCCTAAAGAAATGCTCACAAATATTTTCTGAAACTAATCGAAGAAAAAATGTGTGGTACCATATTCAGTGCAAGAGATGTTTCTAAAACGAAAAAAATAAAGCAAATTTTCGAAACTCATTGCCTTTTTTTTTGTCACTCAAAGTGAATTTCATGATTTACCTCAGTAAATCATGAAATTGATGATGAATATTTCATCACGTCCATCATGGACACTCATTAAAATTTTTTCCGTGGAAAATCATCTGCTTTGTTCGTATCCTTAAAAGCCTTATTAAACATTTTAGTATCGAAACCTGCTGAATTTAACTGGAACGGATTTTGGAAAAATTACTTACCAGAAGCTTGAACTTACAATCAACGGTGTATCTCTATAGCAAAAGTTTCCAACAATAAAACTACTAAAATGCCGTGTTCCAGGCTTTGTAAAAGCAGACGTTTTGTCCATTGCTGCGGTGACATCATAAGTGCAGGTGCCGGCAAACAAGGACACGAAACGACTCCCTTGGAAGACCGTGATTTACAGACGCTTCGGCAGGAGACACGGGAGAATCAAATTCGTCATTGTGACGTGGAACAAGTAACTATAGCCACTAGAATAAGAGTCCTTATCTAGTCGCCTTACAAGTAACGTGTCGATGTTGGTGTGACGTAGCAACTTATTATTAGATGGGTGGGGGATCGGTGTCTTCAGATTCAAATGAGGGATAGGAATGCGAAAGCGTTAGTTTTTTAACCGTCTTGATCATGGTTCTTCTTGGCTTGGCTCTGTCTTGACTTGGACGGTTAAGAAACTAACGATTTCCAATTCGATCCCTTATTCAAATTCCCCACCCGTCCAATCAGAAGCTGCCACGCCACACAAATATCGACACGTCACAACGACGAGTTTACATCTTCGCATTTAGTTAGTAAATTTCGGTCTTGCAAGTAGGTCGTTTCGTCTCCGTGCTTGCCACCACCTGATGATGTCACCGCAGAACTGGACGAAACGTCTACTTCTGAAAAGCCTGGAGCACGGCATAACAGCCAGAATAGTATGGAAACGAATAGAGAACGAACACTTAGAAGAGTTCTAGTAAAAAAGCCATAGTTTTTTTTTTCTTTTCTCATTCACTTCAAAGAAGCATAGGTTTTTGTGATGAAATATAAGAAATATATACGGGGTGATTATAAAAAAACTATCCCGACATATGGGCCCCTAACTATCATACCATTCACAGAAACTGAATGAAGTTTTGGCATAAGGTATTTTGAGGTATGCGCTCAAGAATGATATGGAAAGCAACAGTGTCACTCTAACAGTTACGGTTACAGTGAGAAAATTTCGAAAATATCAAATGGCAACACCAAGTTTTTTGTATTGGAATGCGATCTCCATACTGAAAAACACTAAATAGCGTTGGAATGGCACCTGTAGCACGAAAATCACCGGAACTAGGCAAGGAAAAAGTAAAAAGGACTTTGCCGTGCACCAGAGCATTAATGTTCGTTTCATTCGTCACACCGTTTCTTCGGCTGAGATCCCAGCCTGATTAGTCCTCCACAAAACGAGAAGAAGAAACCAAGAAATGCAAATTTCGTGTTCTACGTAAGACACAGTCATGACTGACGTCGTCACGCTAGGTGAAAGAAAAGGCACCGCGAAATGCGAGCCACGTATGTTGCTTTCTGCCATTCCGAACAAGATGCCGCTTTCAGGGAAAGAACGTGGGGAAATCGTAAATATTTATTACCTGAATGGACAAAATGCCGCAGAGACATTGCGTGTTTACCGCAGAAACCATGGATTACGGCGAGGCCCGTGCACTGTCAAAGCTGTACGGGACTTGATTCATAAATTTGAAGAAACTGGTTGCACATGCGATCGACCTCGGTCTGGACGACCTTCCATTCCCGTGGAAGCTGTTGCAGAAGTTCATCAGACGATAAGCACAGTTCGTCCCGCAAGTGCACGCGGTGTTTCACGTGTTTTGAATCTGACGAATTCAACTGTCCGCAAGATTCTTCGCTCTGTTCTAAACATGTTTCCGAATCGATTCCAGCGTGTCCAGATGTTGGAAGCGGGAAACTATCAATTACGGCTGGATTTTGCGAATCAATTCCTTATCCGGTACGATGAAGATAGCAGCTGGCCTTTACGCATTCTGTGGACAGATGAGGCGCATTTCTCGTTAACTGGTAACGTGAATTCGAAAAATTGTGTGCACTGGGCAGACAACAATCCACATGATGTGCTTGCACGTCCATTACACGAGGAAAAAGTGACTGTGTGGTGTGGTATAACGAGTACGTCCATCCTCGGCTTTTTTGAAGAGGTTACTGCCGGTGATCTGCAAACATGTACAGTAACGAGTGCTGGCTATCTGGACATGTTAACTCGTTACGCGATTCCCGCATTGCAACGGCAAAATGCTCTATCTGAAGTTGTGTGGATGCAAGATGGCGCTCCTCCACATGTAGGGTCTTCAGTCAAACGTGTCTTAAGTCAACAGAGTTATCTCCCGTCATTTCCCGTTTCCGTGGCTACCAAGGTCTCCTGATCTCACACCTGTGGTGATATCTGAAATCCAAAGTGTATCAGTTTCGTCCGCAAACTGCATCTGATTTGAAAGATGCCATCAGAACTGCGATTCAAGAGATTCCTATTGCCATGGTACGTGCTGCAGTGCTATCCACCATCTGCCGCATGCAAAGTGTCATCGTGTGTGAAGGAGGTCATGTGGAAAATTTGTGAAACACAATAAAATGCTTTATTTTATGCTGCTTCTCTGTCCTTATTGGTTGTCCTCACTTTTAGCCTATCTACCGCCGGTGATTTTCATGCTACAGTTGCCGTTCGAACGCTATTTAGGGCTTTTCACAATGGAGATCACATTCCAATACAAAAAACTTGGTGTTGCCATTTGATATTTTCGAAATTTTCTCACTGTAACCGTAACTGTTAGAGTGACACTTGTTTTCCATATCATTCTTGAGCGCATACATCAAAATACCTTATGCCAAAATTTCATTCAGTTTCTGTGAATGGTATGATAGTTAGGGGCCCATATGTCGGGATAGTTTTTTTATAATCACCCTGTATTTTTACAACCTATACAATAAAACGTTATTGTCCTACTCGAGTGTGATTTACAGTATATGTCTGCAAAAAAGAAAAAACAAAATTGTGCAATTTATAAGACATCTTATTACTTTCTTCCATTAATATAAATATTCAATAATTATTATGATGCATATGGTGTGTGATGCGCCTTGAATAAAACCTCGCTTTATTCAAGTTCTATGGACATCCATATTTATTATGGACATTTTTATTTTGATATGCTTTTGTGAAATTTATTATTTTACTTCATTTCCCCAGCCAACTTTTTTAGCAATTACTTATTGGGGATAAGATTTCTTAGGCTCGTTGATTTGTGTATTTATAGCTGCAAATTATATGAGAAGCACCAAAGTACTTTGTTTAGACAGATGAGTTTTGAATCAGGTAATAATAAAAACCTATTTTTCTGGAAATTAGAATCCACACAAAAAAACCTCTGCATCCATACCCAAAGCAGAATGATAAATTCATCAATTAAAACGTTTTATACAATTTTTTGAGAAAGCTTTTAATTGCCGGAGACGTTTAATGTAGTATTTTATATATACCTTTGTTTACTATCTATGATGCGAGAGAGTGAATCTCTCTGTTGCCTGCAGCAGCGGAATCGTTTCCGCTTAAATGAATGTTTTCCCAGAGATTAGTTGGCGGAGATTAATTAAAAAGCTCAATGGACTGGCTGCGGGTTATTTTTCATTTCTTTAGACAATAGAGACCGCATTCAACGACGCTGATACGCGGAGATGCTTTTCGCAAATATCTCTTTTATACGCCCCGCAGCGATTACTAACGAGCGCCAAAGAAACTTTATGCGGAGGAAAAAGAAGATCTAAAACGTTTTTATTTCTGATAATTAGAGTTGAAAAGCAGCGATGATTCGTTTTCTATTTTACCTTGTATCAGAAAAGGCAGCCTGTTATGGAGACGTGATATTTGAGTTCCTATTGATTCCCATCACGTGTGTGTTGGAAAATGAGCTTCTTCAATGGATTTTTGAAATTTAATCGATAAATGAACTCCGAGAAACCGAGTGAGTGGAGAGTTTTTAAATTTTTACAAATGTTGGGGGAAACGAAGATAGAAAATTCTTACGATTATAAACTAAAATGAATAGTATATTTAGTAGCTTTGCAAAAATTTAAAATTATGAATTTCATTCAAAATGAGAAGAGAATTAAGCAAGATATACGTTCGCACATTATTAACCCTCTCAACCGACATTGACGAGATAACTCGCCTTTAAAGCTTTTTATTCAAGCAATGACAAGCGAAACTATTTTGTAAAGTTGATTTCTCGATGGAACACATTTTCTTTCCCTACCCCCTTCGTTTGCATCAGTTGAGAACAAGAAGACAGCTTACTTCATAAAAAAATATGATATTTTATAAGTGGGGGTGGAAATTCAGCGATTTCTGCCATGATGGTTAAAGGGTAAATGGCTATGAATTATTACTATGGTTATGAATGACTATGACTACGATCATGATTTATGATATATGATTGTGGCTTTGATTGATGTTCCCTTCAAGTTCTTTTCGTGCGTGTTCGTACTGGGTGCAAGTGTTCTTGCGTACACAGAATTATAATAAACAGGTTACTCTACTATTAGTGTATTTCGTTTCATTTTACCATGTTTTTCCAACTTCGCAGAAAAAAACAGATTTGTTCAGGCAACAAAATATAAATTAGAGGGAACTTGTCCATGACTCATGAATATCGTATTGATCAAGACTATGACCATGATTATGAATATGAATCTATGAATCACAAATATGACCATTACAATAAGAAAGGCTCTTAGGTAATGACTACGACTAACATCATGACTCATAATCATGATTTTTGATAATGATTATAATTGGATTATATTTCACTTCCATTAAAAAATTATAAAACTTTTTTTTTGGAAATTTTCAGCAATTTATTTGCAGCATCTCTGAAACGCACTGTCTCGTGTTACCACGCCATATATAAGAAAACACAGTTTTATGCTTATTATACAAACGGATTCTTCGGTGGTTAGGAACACTCACTATCTACGATGGTCAGGAGCACAAGAGCACTCACTATATATGATGGTCAGGAGCACAAGAGCACTCACTATCTATGATGGTCAGGAGCACTCACTATCTACGGATTATTCCACTCACCGATGCAAATATGTTAATCAATGATTGTTACTATAACTGAAAATGCTCTTCCTAGAAATTCCTCCGTGGAACCTCTAAAATATTAATTCATAATCTTTTTTCAATACCGTACCCCCAGTGCAATACGACTTATCTCCCCCACAATCCCTTGGATAATCCGTTTTCTATCTGTTAGAAAATTCAGTTTTTTTCGCAATTAATTGCAACTGAGTTAGTTAATTGAAAACATAATTATCAATTAACTAAAGAGTAGTTATTCATTAATGAATTTCTCTTCAACACATCCACTTATTATCAAATTCTACTTGTCAGCTATGGTTAATATTTGATTTTGGCTTTTTTTTGAAAACTAATTTAAAAACTAAATTAAAAAGAAGTTATTGCTATTTTTTAACATTTTTCGAAACTTGAAAAAGTGATTCAATGAAAATAGTTTTTCCCCTTCATACAAGGTTCCTCGAAAGGCTTTTTACATGTGGAGAGAGATGATGACGTTAGGAAGAAAATTCAACTCGACTTAAACGGGAACTCGAACACCGGTTTCTCGTTTGCCGGACGAGTGCTCTACCCCTAAGCTATGGAAACAGAATTTTCCTTCCTTGGAGCGTATATGCATGTTGAATGGCTACTTGCAAGAATGGTGGCAGCAATCAACTAATGGCTCATTTTAGGAAGTCAGTCATCATCTTAATATATAACCAGTGTTTTTCGAGGAATCGTGTATGAATAAGTGGAGAGGACATGTTTCTCTACAGTTCTTCACCTGCTGATTCCAGCCGTAACAACATTATATTAGTGTTTGTTTTGCACTTGATTAAATTTTTTGTAGTTTTTCGAGTCGTATGCACACGACATCGTAGCAAATCTAAGCGCAACATGCTAATAGCACGAGGCGAAAATATAAACAATCCGCGAAGTATTTCAGTTGCTAATGGTATTTTTCTCAATTGAAATGGGGAAAAAATTCGATCGCATTTCGAAAAAGAAAAAAACTTTTGCAACGCAATTTTTACGTGACACATTTCTGTGTGTCACACTTAATATCGGTACGAATCATATTTTTTGGATAACGATTATTGAAAAATCGATGATTTTCATCATCATTTGTATTTTTCTGAATAATCAGTCAACACGTAATTTTTTTTCCATTTTGCATCCCTAGGGGTGTTCTAAAAAGAGTAATGAAATATACAGAATGGTATTGAAATGGTGTTGCTAACCGCATAAGAATATATTTGGGATTATGCGTGTTATATGCATTCATTTTACTTCTATCTCTTACATCTTCTAAAGAATTGGTACATGTTGGAATGTATGTGCAGCGCCCCCAATAAAGAGGTAGGCCCGCCACGGCACGCTGGTGGCACTGGTTGCAAGCGAGGATCAGGATGAATTCGTAAGCTAATGAAGCCCCCAAATTTTTTTTCAAGATCTTCAACATCGCTCAAGAGGGAATTAGACTGCGTAGATTGAACTGTCCGAGCGGAATATTGTGCTCCGCAATTTGTCATACAATCCTCGATCAATCAAACTTCTGATCGCTCGTTTTGCGATACTACGTATGATTTTATACAACTCTCTATAATTGTTTATTACCGGTGCCCGTTGCTCTCTTTGTCTTTCACTTGATTCATTTTATTTTTCGATTTACACAAGTTTGATTACGATGCTCTATATGTAATCTGTGACGTATCAAGAAATTCTGCCTTTGCCGGAGATGCTCTCGTCCCCCGTTGGGGGCCAAAGTGCTTACGTTGTTTCTCGCGACAAAGAATAGGTGTCTCATGGTTTCTCCAGTTTCTATAGTTTTCAGTGTATTTATCCATCTTCCAAACTGCAAGTGATGAATATTGTCAAGTTTTGAGTTTATTGTCTAGTGATTTTATAAAGATACAGTTTTAAAAAAAGAAACTACAGCGCATTTGAATTAATGTACAATTTTGTTCAAATATTGATCTCATTCATCATTTGTTCTTCACGTTCTCAACAGTATTCGGTTTTCCTCTGTGCCAAAATATTTGTCTCGATATTCTGGCAATTACTCAGAAAAGAATAAAAGAAGCTTTTTATCAAGGGACAGACATTAGCAATAAGAAAAAGAAGAAGGAGGAAAGAAAGATAAGAGACGAATGTTTGGAGGGAAAAACGATCCGAGAAAATAAGAAAAGGTAACGAAGAGGGATTCTGTGATTTATGGTGCGATCGCCATTCAGCGCGGAGGAGTACTATTACTCCGATAGACTTCGAAATGGACGTTCATCACCGCACGGGCATGACCTAAATTACTGCGTGAGAAGATCTAGTTCCCTTCTATTAGTTTTATCTCGATTCTCTACTTATAATAAAAGACGACGTATCAATCCATCGCATGTACTCAGTGGTCACCATGATGCAGACGCAGCCATTTCTTAGAATCGGCAGTGGGCGCGGTAGCCCATGTCCATAAGATACCCGCCTAAAGTACCAAAGGATGTTTAGAGGGGTCGTGAGTTAGATACCAGGGATTCATCCGTGTCAGAAACCTTCCTGAAGCGGGAATAGATCAGAAACGACGACATGACCACAGGCCACTGTGGTGGTCGAGTGGTCATAGTTACGGACTCTCATCGCGACGTCCAAACTTCGAGGCGCGCATGCGAGATGATCTCCTCGTTAAAAAGTCTCGTAACAGAGAGTAACAGGTCTACAATAGTACAAAATATTCCGCAATTACAATCACTTCACGTCTGAAATATAGAGGGCAGCACTGAAAAATCAAATACATACGCACTCCGACTGTTAGGTACACACACTTTCCGGCACAACTCACTAGGTAATAAATAGCTAATGGCGATAGAACTGATTAGTGCTCGGTTTGAAAGAAAGAAAGGCAGAGAATATTTAAAAGGAGGTTCGTTTCACACATATAATGACGGCCCCGTATAGGAACGGATGAGTAGGACCCAGTCCAGGGGTCCTGGATGAATGTAATTTGTTTCATGCAATGAATGTAACATATGAGAGCCGATGGAAAAATAGTAGCCGGGGTACTTGGCTACAGAATGTGGGGGAGGGGTCCTATATTCACATAATAACAGTTCAAAACCCGCGGCCTTGTAATTGCATACAGAGTCAAATATACATAACAATAAGCCGTAAAATATAATCGAACTTCATCTATGAAAAAAAATTAAATCACCGTCCTTATTATTGAAATAATAAGATCGGCCATTCCAAGGCAACTCGAAAGTATTTTGAGTGATACCGACACGTTCGCGTTTTGGAATATGCATACGCATATCTTGTAATAGCTTAAATTACAGCTTCGAAGGAAGGGAATGAATAAATTCGGCGAAATAAATGCATGATAGAAATTCATGGGGGTTATTATCTGGTTTTTTTTATCGTTTTTTTAAGAGCGAATGCATATCATGCCATTAAAGTGATTTGAAAGTTTCGTGAATGTCTGCATGGAATCGAGCGTGACCGATCATTTTCAATTGCTCTCTTCATTCCTGGGCAGTTTTTCCCTCGCGAGTTTAAGTTCATTAAGTTGATGAGGTGATAACTAGATTTCCTATCCCAGAAAGAATAATAATATTCTGCATGGTGTTTTTTTTCGCTTCTCTTTCTATCTCTCCACAGAGAAATAGCGGCCGCAATTTTCGGAAGACGAACAAGTGGATGACGTGACTGGAAATCGTGGAGCTCGATTTTCATTATAACTAATGGATTTATATGTATTATTATTTCTTTTTTACCCTTTCTTCCTCCACACATTTTTGTTTCATTTTTCAGACTAAATTGGAAAAACTTTTTTGGCAACTTTGATATATTTCACGTTTTCTGTCCTGGCATTTTTATTACACGCTCATTTTTTGGGGGAGGAGCTTTTCAGTTCAAGTCCATTAACTTATTTTATAGAGAGAATTGAGTTTTACGAGACGGTTTTAATGGTCAACAAGATTTGTTCTCTATTCCAAACAAAAGATAAACTTGAAGTATTATTCACCGTCGAGAAATATATATGTACTTATTTTAATAAATACAAATACAAGGCCACAACAGGCAAAATGGCCAACGAGGTGGCTGAGGAAAAAGGTGGCCATAACAAATATGGCTGTCATACATTTCTAAAATACAGCAACCCAATTAAAATTGGTTTTCTGTGGTTCCCAACTTCGAGGAGCAAATGCGAGCCGATCTCCCCGTTGAAAAGTCTCGCACACAGAGAGCAACAGACCTACAAACAGTACAAATATTCAGTCACGACACATCACTCACTTCACTTCTGAGATATAGATGGCAGCACTGAAAAATCATACACAACACTAGATACGCACTCAGACTGTTAGGTACACACAATTACACTTCCGGCACAACTCACTTGGTAGAAAATTGCCTATGGCGATAGACCTGAGTTGTGCTCGGTTAAAAAACAAAAAAAAAACCCAATTAAAAATGCAATTACAAAAACTATAAAACATATATGTTACGGCAGCGTTTCTCAATCTACAGGTCCGTGGACCATGAGTGGTCCACTGGCGGACTTGGTAATTTCATTGTAACTGACCGAGAAAATGATGTTGTAATTGATATAAGTACAGTAATGAATATTCTCGTTCTTAGGGTAACCATATCTCAACAGGAAAAGCATGGGAAAATAGTGATATTAAATACAGGATTTAAATTGTATTAAAAAAAATTCAATTTTCGACGATTTTGCCAATCATTGCTAAAATCTCTGAAGGACGGAGAAATAAAAGCTGTTGCAAATGGAAATGAAAACGAATTTATGTCAATAGAACTTATTTCATCATGACTTGGGTGACCATATTTTATTCAGAAAAGTAGAAGAAATCGGGAGCTTAAATTCGGCAAAATACGGAACATTGGCAATTTTCACCAAAAGCATTGCTATACGAAGGAAAGATCACCAATTATTGCTTAAAAATTGTCGATTAGGGGTAATAAAGAATTGCTGGAAATCGCAATGAATCGAAATGTAGTTTAAGTAAGACATACTTATAGATATCATGACAAATATATTTGGATGCATATTTTTATTTACAGCCATAATTACAGCCATAAAAGTTATTTAAACTATAACCATTTATTAACAGCCCTATTAGCGATTTTGTGACCTGTAAGGATTTTGCAATACTTCCATCAGGTCTAGATGAGATACACAATTTGATGCAACAGCGTTGGTTGCTGTGGTGTTTTAATTAGTTGTTATAGTGTTGCGCTCGTTAATCCTATCCGCAATATTCAGGCCTAAATCTTGACAGATCACAGTACAGTATAGATTTTTGATTTTTTTGATAAAATTAAGATATTTTTTAAAAAAGCAAATGTATTTGCTTTTTGATCACTCGTGGCAAGTGCGCATTTTGGCGTCCCCTTGTAATGTTGAAGTATGAGAATAAAATTTGCGCCCCCTCTGGTCCAGCTCCCGGAGCACGAGACCCGTCTGCTCCCCCCTAGTTGCGGCGCTTGCCTGCGAATAACAACTACGCATATTATAAGAAGTCATTTTTCTTTTCTACGATTACCATACATTATCTCTGTACTAGTGAATTGTTTGTTATTTAAGGATAAATAAATCGCTGTATTATATCTGCATAATTTAAGTTTCTATAATTGACAGAATGTCTTTTGGGAAATTTGTAACATCAATTGTGTTCTTAATGCTATGCAATTAGTTAAATATTTTTGTAGCTGTACAGGAGTAGTTTTTTTTTACTAGTTTTATTTGTTTATGGGGGGGACATGATCTATTTTTATATGTCTAGCTGAGTTTCTATTTTGGTCTTTCATCAGCCAAATGTCATTTAATAATGTTATATATAATTTTATCTAAGTGTATATATATATATATATACATGAAATTCGATTACATTTCTGTTAGAAGTATTTATTAATTTTTTTTTTAACAAACAAATCACAAAACACAGGCATATAGCCCTATACAAATACTAACATAGGTACAAACATAAATACAAACACTTTGTGACCCCAAGGGACTTAGTAAGTCCTTCCAGCAGGTCTAATGGGGGTTATAATCATATGTTTCAGACAACAGCTTTCGTAAAGATTAGACATGTCATATTGTATTTCTATTTATATATTTACGATTACGATACACGTTAAAATGTTAGATTTCTCATTTTGGGAGTCATAATCACGGTTGTATAATTAAATTACTTATTATGAGTATCAGTGTTAGCACATTAAACATCATACATAAACATGTATCTATCTATACTTATATGCACAATCACAACCATATACATCCGAAAATTAAATCGCATATTGTGTATGTTGCAATCGTATGCCCCCCCCCAAGTGCAAATTCCATAATTCACAATTGAATATATTTCCATGCATAAAATACATCTTTGAAAGGAATTGTTATCGACAATATAGCGAAGCTCAGACAAAACGGTTGTAACAATTTTTATTTTTTGAATTACTTTCTCACACTGCAACGTCCATTTCAAACCCTCTTGTATTATTATGCCCAAATAATCATATTCAGATACTATAATTATTTCCTGATAGTTACACTGGGTTGTTATTTGATAAATTGATTAGCCATGGCTGATATTTAACAAAATAGCCATAGATTGATTTCGATTAAGTCCTCTGTTACCTTTCTTCGCTAACTTTGCATATCAATATCTCCAATGTGTAGCACAATATCGTCATCGAAAGGTATCAACTTACCATTTAGCTTCAATTTACAAAAATCATTGATGCTAATTGTAAACAATAATGGTCCTGGAACATATCCTTGTGGTAGGCCTTTTTTGACTTCCTGAAATTTGCGAGATTATTTTTTTCCTTAAGTTTAACAGCCTGCTGTCTGTTATAGTTGGTCTATTATTTATGGTAAAAAGCTTGTGTGAAAAAAGAGTCTTTATCCATTTTCTAAATACAGAAATTGTTGCGACACTCGAATGATTTTTGCATGAAAGATTATTTCCTTTGGATGAAAGTTAAGAATTCAAAAATGAAAATTTTCAACGGTGGGGGGAAAAAAGTGAAAATAAACAAATAAAATTCAAAGCATGGGATCAATACAGACGATTTAAGTGAAGATTTAAAAGAAGCCTTTTCATTCTTCTAACGAGCGATAAAATTTAAGATTTTTCTAAAAGATTCAACTTGAACTGAAAATCCAAGTGAAACGAGAAAATCTTCACAACGAGAAACCATGTACAATGTATATAACGACGAACAAGAATAGTTCTCATTTTTATGCTTCGAGCAATTTGTATTCAGAACACTACACAATGCCAGGAGTATCACAAAGAACTGCTCAAAAAGTGGGAGAAACTCCGCGGAAGTTAAGAAATGACGTTTCGACCGTTGAAAAGGGTAGTAAAGCTAAAAAAAAATAAAACGAGCCAAATTCGAGTTATACCGCCTTGGAACTACTACTACTACTATTACTAGTAGTTCGTAGTTTGTTTTCTATCTTTTAAAGGCTGTAAATGCTCGCCTATAAAGCGGCTCTTAGCCGTTCAGAGGCTACGTGACGAGCCTCGCAACATCAGCTTCAGCAAACATTTCCACGTGCATCGCTATTGTTTTATTATTTATGCCTTCTAACTGTGGTATGCGAATTCTGAAGAATAAGTAGGAGAGGGATAAAAACAGAAGGTAAATCATATTTATATTTACATAAATTACAAATTCACAGATATAACTTGAGCTTGAATTGATTCAAGAAAATGTAATCGATTGATAAGGTCAACAAACATTATTCTCATAATACAAAGTACATTCAGAAAATTCTCAGATGTTGTTTGAAAATAAATGTTGGTTGGATATCATCGTATATAAACAATGGGGAGGGGGTTAACATTTCTGTAGTTTTTTGAAAAAAATTATGTGTTATAAATTCATTATTAGTTATTACTGCTTATTTTTGCATGCTTGGATATTGCCATGGAGCTTGTAAGTTACTCTTTATGACTACTTAATAAAGGATTAAAGGATCATCCCTTTGGGTTAAATAGTGTTTGTTTTTGTCTTGTTTGGTTTTGCGTTGTTTTGTCTTGTCTAATTCACCACGTTAATTTAAACCTCCAACACCAGGTGACATTGAAGTGACCGCCTTTCTCTTTTGTACTTCTTTCCTATATAATCAATCGGTGTTTTATTTTTTTTTCAATGATGATGAATTTTGACAAAAATACTTTTTGATGAAGATTTTTTGGAGTATTTATAACGTGGAAATGTTTTAAGGGGGATCTTATGTACCTTTAAAAATGGTTAAAAGTCCTGAAACTATGGTCTAGTACAAATATCATAATAATTGACTTATTTCAAATTTAGTACAGATATTTTCAATGCATATGCTTTGTTTTGAATTAATTTTTATGTAGTCGTATCTATGTCTTTAGGAGTCTCGTACCTTTGAACATGGTCAAAAAGCCTCAAAAACTATTATCCGGTTCAAATATGCATAAAAATGTTATTCAACCACTGATGTATTTCACGTTGACTACACGTATTTTCAAATGTGTATATACTACATCATTAAAATTGTTTATCTCTCTCTTTCTCTCTCTTCAGTATTTTGTTGTTGTTTTTTTTTAATTTTTGAAACATTAGGAAGAAATGTATTGTTCAATATTACATCAATACGCACGCACATGATGAAATAGCATGATTTCAATACAATTGGATGAAAAATAAGTAAAACTTATTCAGTTCATCAAACCGTTGAGATCTAAAATTTCAATTTTAAATTTAATTAAAAATAAAAATTGAGGAAATGAAATTTCAATATTTTGACCCCATTTCATGAAATGGACATGTTTCTTACTTTGAATCAATTTTCATTCTATTACACATTCATGTCATACTATTTTGTCACGAATGCTGTAAATATTGAATAATACGTAAATTTTTCTTAATGTTCGAAAATTTTCAAACAAACAAGCACTATTATTTATAAATAATTGTGATCATGTATCATTGAATCATATACAATCAAAAATACGCATAGCAAATTTGAAATAAATCAGAGGTAAAATATTTTTAACTATATTTCTTGGATCATATTTTTTAAGGCTTTGTGACTTTTTTTAAAGGTCATGAAACCTTTTAAGTCTTGCTTCGTTTCTTGCAACACATGAACTTCCCTTTCGTTACTTTTCTTATGGTTCTGGAAATCAATAAGCGTGGTAGAGTAAAACTCCTCTTAACGGACATCCTCTAAGATGTGGTTAGTCACTCCTCGTTTACGGCCAAATAATAATTTCTCCTTGTATAATAAAAGTATGCATTTTAAACCCCGGAAAAACGGTCGCCCCTCTTTTACGGACGAAGCGCAAAAGAAAGGTCTTACTGTATTATTCTTTGCAACAAACCTCTATCAATTCAATCTGAATTTTTAATATTCACGACAGTGTACTAGTTGAAGAAGAACGGGCGAAGAAAGTAGGATATCAGAAACATTTAAATATAAAAGACAGTAAAAATTTTATAAAAATAATTATCGTGATAATCAAACGTGTGTGTGTGTGTGTGTGTGTGGGTAACTATTACATTTCACTTCATAAAAAACTTCGCATAAAAT